>NC_139480.1:8646237-13446237 GCF_008360975.1 Lichenostomus cassidix | reverse complement strand
GTGGCACCAACACATTATCAAAATATGTTGTTAAACCCTTCAGAGTTTGGAAGTCCTAGAAAGAAGCACATCTGTGCTCCCTGTGCACATCCTCTGTTGAGTGGCCTTTAACGACACATGGGTCATACTATTAGCCCAGGATCAGCTGTGCTGGGCTGTCTCCAGTGTTTGACCTCACAGATACCTGGCCCCTGTAAATATGGGCTCTGCTGCTCTGCTGAGTTCAGCAGGGTGGGCAGGTAGGAGAATTGTCCAGGAAGTACGTGGTGAATTTATGGATCTTTCAGGGCTGGATGGCCTCATAGCTATAGAGAATTAAACTGTTCTGTTAGACACAGACACAAATTCTTCCTAAAACCTTGAGTAGTTTCTTTTGCTGGTGTCCAGAACTTTGGCTCTAGAATCAAAAACAAAGACAAGAAAAAAAAATGAAGCATGTTGCTTAATTGAGAGTATATGGTCCTTATCAAGCAGGTATAGCAATACCATGAAGCAAAGGAGAAAGTCAGCACCCAGCAGTCCCTGAGCAGCCCACCTCACTCCCCTGTTCCATATGTTAAGCCATAAATATTCCCTTACAGAACAACATCCAAATTTCTTCCTTGCATTCATTGAAGCTGGATGTAACTTTGTTCTCTGTCTGTGGGATGTGAACAGTGCTAAGGAGCAGTATGTTGTAGCTAAGGTTGTGCATGCTGCTTTCAGGAGGGCCATGCATTGCCCTAAGGGTGCTGCAGGTAGGTGGGGTCCAGGTAGAAATTCTGATTGCTCACTGTACCCTGTTTGCTGGAGTTTTTGCTCCTGTTAGGCAGTTGTGTGTTATTTGAGGTGGTCTCTGGAGAACTTTTCAATGTGATTGGGGCATAACAGCTGGAAAAGTCCATCTACCCACAGGATAATTACTTATTCTGGAAGGGGGATCAGAGGAACTGAGATAATTTTACTATCTCAGTTCATATCAGTAGTGTTTCTAGCCAGACATGGATCTGAGCTAGATTTCTAAATTCACATATACTTGAACTTACAAGTAACCCAAATCAGGCTGCACGGTCAAGGGCTGAATATTCACCTATGGTCATGGACAGGGCTGAATATTCAAGTTCCTTGAATCAAGGAAGAAGAAAGATGGGCTTGGATAAAAACACATCTATGCAAGAGAGAAAAAAATAATTGATGGCGTTGGAAACTGTGTTGTGCAGCTCTGGGTTCATCCCTGTTTCCAGCTCCAGCATACACAGAAAGGGTGCTCCCAATATTCCAAAAGAGGCAGACACAGTGTGTTCATGGATTTGGACACTTTCAGGGTGCAAAGTACTCCAGCTGAGCATCCTTAAAGTTAGTCTCCTTTTGCAGAGTTGACACAAGAGGACTCGCTGTCCTGGGGGATCTCTAATAAGCCATATTTACTGTGAAGCTGCTGGGTGCAATCTCATCTGCACAGATTTGTAATGGAGCTGTTACATGAACGATTGTGGGATTTGCATTTTTGCACATATGGAAAGGTGGAGCACACATTTCTGCACAAGGCTAACCTTGAAAATCAGAGCTGGAAGGATTGTGGGAAAGAATTCACCCTGCAGTGCAAAATGTGGATTTTGATAAGGGAAGTACCATCAGTCATTGGCTAGTGAGCATGAAATATATTCCCGATACTGTGTAAATGTAGGAGACTCTCTGGTATAATGACAACAAAGCAATGGCACCCTTTTATAGAAAGCTCCTGAAAAGATTTAGGCTGCATCTTCCCAGGATGTTGAGCCACTTGAGCAGCTCTCTGCCTGGGAAGGGACCTCTCAAAATAAAATATCTGCCCTGAACACACGGATGGAGCTGGTGCTGAGAGAGGGCTGTGCTGCTGGTAGACTGAGTTTGGAGCTTTCTCACCATGTGTGTGCTGAAACACCACACATGCATCTTGGAAAGCCTGATCTACTTATAAAAGAAAGAAGAAAGAAAAGGTGTAAACTGGATGTCCTCCAAGTACACTCTATGAGATCCTCTAATTAGATAATATGTTGGCCAGCAATACACTAAAATACTCAAAACTTAAATCAGCTACTATTGGGCTATATATTTTAAGATAGAAAGTCGACATAGAGTCAGGATTGTCAAACCAGTCCATGGACCCACTCAGTCAGAAATACATCTAACAACAAATTCATGGCAGGAATTTCAAAAGAATGAGATAAAACACAGCCAGTGTGACAGCATATATGCTCTTTATGTTTGCTCATCCCTCAGGGTTCCTCTCTTTTCTCTAGCCAGAAGATTCTCAAATTTAACATTTAAAGTGGAAGTGGCAGTGCTCCTGTAATTTCTTGGCACTTTTAAATGCATGTGTAAATGTGATTTCTTAATTAACAACGAAGCTGAGCAGTTTGCTGAAGACGTCTCGGTAGAAAGTTTTTGAAGTTGTATTTATAAACAAATTGCAAATCTCTTCAAATCCATAATTATCTGTCACAACTAATGAGCACTGCAAATATGTTCCAAGATATTGTTAACCCTTTAGAGCTGTGAGTTGTTACACCTTTGTAACTTCAAACAGGGAATGTTAGTATGAAGTTTATATTCACCACATGCCTGTGAACTAGATTTAAGGGAAAGAGTAAACACTGTGAAACTGTGATGAAGTCTGGAGAGCTGCTTGCATGCTTGCACAGACAGCATAGAGCCAAGTGTGAGACGCCCCGTACACTCCTGTGGGATGTTCCTTAACTTGAATGGCAAGCTGAAAATACTGGATGGCTGCCTCAAATGCCAGCTGTGCCCACAGGCTCATCTCTCAGCACTTCCTACCTCTGAGAACTCCAAAACATGCTGAATAAGCTGTGGGCATCACCCCTTCTAGCTCTGGCAGGGAAGCTGGGAGGTGGGAAGGAGACTGCATCATACCCACCTACTCCTTATGTGGAACATACCTGGGGCAGCAAAGTGTGAGCCTGAAGCATCCTCTGCCACCCACCTTCAGATGGACCAGTTACATAGTCATCAGAGCTCTGGCACCATTTCCTTACATTTTTCTATTACTATTAGTATCAAGAGCAAAAATGCTGTCCCAGCTGTGGGGTTTTTGACTGACATGAAGACTGTGAGAAGGATGGGTGCAGCTGTTCCTGGTGCCCCAGTGCCCGTCAGCAGAAATCCTGTTTCTCTCTTCTTTCTCTATTGGAAAACACCTATCTCTCAGTTTCATCCAGTCTGGATAATGTCACACCTCTGACACCACAGCCACCTCCAGATACTCTGAGCAGGTGACCAGACACCTGTCCTGCTAAGTGGGTCACGCCTGTCATAGCAGAGTTCACTTATACCCTGAATTAGAAGCTGGTGAAAATGTGGTTGCTGGTCCAGCAGCAACAGTGGGAAGTAGGAAGAAGCGATACAGTGTGGTTTGATCCTACCACTGAGCCTGGAATGGCCCTGGTCAGACCTGGCATCTGAGCATCCATACTGCAGGAATGTTGTTTCAGGAGCCTCTATGCAGCTCACACTGGTCACTTGTGCAATATGAGATGCTCCAATGTATCCCTTTGAAGACTGTCAAGAAATAGACTCTCAAATGTGTTGCTGTGTATTTAAAAATGAAGTTACAGAAGGAAATTGCATCTCATAACAATTGTATTTCTGGCAGATATATTCCTCAATTAATGCTATTTGGACTTGTGGTAAAAAAGTGAAAATGCCAGCAGTATCTCCTTCTACAACCTCACTCGTAAGATTACCAGTAGTGAAATAATTAAAAAATTTCAAGATAATTCCCCCAGCTAATCCTTGGCCTTGAATATGCCACAAAAATAAACCATTCCAGTGTGTTCAAATAATAAGAATTGCTGCTGGCAGCAAAAAGAGTAGCTCAGCATCAAGGACAACATCCAGTTTTATCATGCTCCCATGTAGCCTGCTGAAGATAATAAAAAGAGACTACTCCAACCAGAAATGTTTGTTCATCTCTAGCTTTCAAAATAATAATCTCAAAAATGATCCTGAAGGCTCAAGGATAGCAAAGACCTTTGCATACAATAAATATTTTAATAGCTCATTTCCCAAGTTTATTTCTGGCAGACAATACATATTTTTGTCCCCCCTAAGTTTGTTTTGAACCATGGCTGTATTTTTTTTGGGATGAGGAGAACTGCATGATGCTTCTTCTCCATTCCTGGGACTACAGTCCAATGAAGTGAATGAAACACTAACAGTAGTGGCACTCTTTGCTCATCCTTTGGTTCATTTCCTGTGCTAGGCTGAGCAGCCTAATCTTTCTCTTAAGCCTTCCAGGTATCAATCAGCCTGTGGAGACTCTGATTTCTCAGTCTGAGTCCCCAGCCTTCCCCCCCTCCTGCCGTGAGAGGAGCACCATGGCACTCACAGCGCTGCACAGCTCAGAGAGAGCACAATGGCAGGAGGAGGGAACTGAGGTCTTTGCAGTGCCAGAGCATAAGACATTTCTTCCATGAGGCAAATGTGGGTTTGTGGTTCAGGAAAACTTTTGGGACCTGGCTTTCTGTTCCCTGCAGTTTTTAATTGTAAACCAAAAACTATTACCAGAATTGTTTGGAGAAAAGGAGCTAAAGTCTTAATTTTAGATTAAAAATTGCATTTCCAGATGGAGTTTGTAGATTTGTGACCTAAAGCTGTGGTGTGTATTAATACACCCAAAATGGTGGCATAAGGTTGTTTTGCAGAGACAGCAAAGCAAGGCTGAAATGAGCCCTTGCTGAAGGCAGCAGCACAATTCCTGTGGTGCTTAAGCACCTGAGATTTTCTTTAGGAAAAGAGATGGATGAAGTTCAGAGGCAAACAAAGTTCAGAGATGACTGAAGTTTTCAGTCGCGTTTCTAGTGAAGCACAACTTCCTCTGGCTAATCCCCAAGGCAGCTAATCTAATTTCTGGCTAATCCCCAAGGCAGCACATCTCTTGCAAAGGCAGCCCTGCCTGAGGTAAAACTCCTACCCCTCTGCCTGTCACCTCTGTTTTCCATCCTTTGGGGATGAGTTGGGGATGCTGCCCAAAGAGGGACCCCAGAGGCAGATGGGGAGGGCTGGGGACAGAAGGTAACTCACAATACCTGTGCCTTTGCACTAGCACAGGTTGAAGGTGGAGACAGCCCAGCTGAGCCCACAGTGCACACACCGAGGTAACCCTGGGGTGCTACAGCTGCAGAGCAAAAGCCAGTTGCTTCAGAAAACTAATACCTCTCTCATGTGCATGGGAAAGAATCACAGAGCTGATCCTCAGACAAAATCTTTGTTTCTCAAATACTTGTAATTATCCTTTAACTTTTGTGTCTGGGAGCACTAAGCACTATGGTTTGTATGCCTTCGGCCTACAATTTTCCATAGATTTTTCATTCTTAATTAAATGAGAGATGTCACAAGAGGACAATGTCTGCAACAATGAGTAGGGAATGAGGAAATTGATAGTAAAACAGCCATGAGTCAATGAAGGGCAGTGAATTCACTGTAAGTGAATGAAATGCAGGAGGGACAGGTAAGCAAACAGGATGACTGGGAGATTTTACTGTGAAGGTGGTAGGGTCCATCCCCACCACAGCTTTGCTGCTGTTGGCAATAGCTCTAAGCCCTGTGTTGCCCCCGTGCTGAGTGTGGCCAGAGTGGCCCAGGCTCTGCAGCAGGAAGAAGTCACTGGCACACCACTCCTGCAGGGATTTCTCCTCCTGCCTGCAAGTTTGTCTTGTTAGCATTATCTAGAGGTTCAGGGCTAAGGGTACAGCTCTGTCTCCCTATTTCCTTCTGCACACTTTTGTATCTTCTGCCTATTGCACATGCAGTTCCCATTCAGCATTTACAGCTTCCTAATTCCCTGCAAGTTTCCCTGATGAGATGCAAACATTAATTGACCACGCACTTTGATATCCAAGACAAAATTTTCCCTTGTCTGCTAATTTTTCCATACCTGTACGATTGTAAATGTTTCTTCTGTCTTTATGGAGCGCTGGTCCATTGCTTTAAGTGGGCTCTGTGGCACATTCTCAGACACAGCAAACAGAAATGCTTTAAAGGGGGACCAGAACCAGACAGTTGAGCTCAGCACATCATCATGAGGGTGTGCAGAGCTGGACATGGGGCTCAGCACATCATCATGGGGGTGTGCAGATCTGGAGGTGGGGCTGATTTTGGGGAGATGCCCCCTCTCTTCCCATGTCAAGGTATGCACTGCTCCAAGGATGCAGGATGTGGCTCCACAGGGAGTGGAGGGGATGAACAGGGAGAAGCTCTGGGAATGAGGAGAGGAAGAACAGGGGCAAGGATGGGGGCTGGGGCAAAGGTCACAAGGGGAGACTGTGATTTGAGGCATGATGGGGTAGAAGAGGCTTTGGGGAAGGGGCAAGAGGCTCAGGAGGGAGACTGGAGGGTAGAGTGTTGGTGTGGGATGTTATGGGTGAGAATATTTGGTGGGCTGGTGGTGGTTTGAGGGGTGCAAGAGGTGTAAAGGGCTGCTTGTGCCCTGTGGATTTAAACAGGAGGGTCTGTAACAGAATCACCTGGACCAAAGACCTGCGGAAGAGAACTTCCCAGCCTCAACATCAGAGATGTTTCAATGGATTATAACAAGTTTTCTTCACTGGTAGTTGCCACTTCAGATGTTACAAGGTCCCTTGGCATCCACACACAATCTGCAAATGGAAGCCATCCTGTCTGTGCCAGAGCCCAGGGCCTGTTACCTGCAGGCAGAGGGCAGAGGGCAGGAAAAGGCTCTGCAGAGTGTTGGATGGTGTGATTGCAGCTGCCAGCCCTGTGTCACGCAGCCGTGGGATGTCTGTCACAGGCATAGGCTGAATGCACAGTGAGGTCCCCACTGTCAACTCAGTGGGGACCTAGTTCTATGCATGAGGACAGTGCAGCACTGGCCTGACCTCTGGTGACACCAATCACTCATCCTCTGGCTGATTTCTGGACCCAGTCCAGCATTTTGAGTGTCTTTCAGGAATTGGCAGGCTTTGAAACTCCAGCTTCCTCACTTGGATGGGTGATGAGACAAGGATGACAACTGTGCTGGAGGGAGGGATTTAATGCACCCTCCCAGTACTTCCCAGTGCTGTATTAGTCACAAAGGTCACATCTATTAACAGACAGAGCTGTAGTGTGCAGCAAACGGGTCACATGTTACCAGCTTCTTGTTTCCACTCAGTAATTCATGCTAGAAGAGAAGTACTGTAGTGTCAAACAATCTCTCTGGGACCAGAGGTCTCAAGGCAGGGAATGCTGCTTCCATCCACTGGTCAACAGGAACAGGAAGGAGAGGGGGGAAGCTACCAAAAGATTTTGCTTATATAAACTATTTCTTAAATTCCCCAAGAGGATAGGAGAGCAAGAAGTGAAGCAAGAAACACTCAGAGAAACTTTTCTCCTACTGCCTTTGTGTTTACAAGGAGAGAGCTCTGGCAGATCCTTCCCCATGTGAGATTTCTAACCAGACTTCTTCAAATCCCATGTTGGGCATCCATGTTGGGCCTGTCTACACAAGCTAGAATTGCCTTAGTAGTGGAAATGAAATGAGGAAACTCAGTTCTGAGGAAGCAGGTCCATGGGGCAAAGGCTTGGGTTGCTGCCTGAGGAAGAGTTGGCAGCAGCCACCACAGCTGTGGGAAGAGGTTACCTCCCTGGTGGTGGTGCAACAGTTAGAAATGCTGTGTGGTAAATGAGATCAGAGATCTGAGCTGGCTGGAAATTTTTACTTTTTTTTTTCTTTTTTCCTGCTTTCAGCTGGGTGCTTTTTCAGCCAGATCAGTTCCCCAGGCCAGTTCATGGTGCAACTGCATGTTGGCGTGTGATGGCATGACATGAAGAGAGCGCAAAAATAGACTAAAGGCATAGATGGGAGAGACTCTTTCAAAAGGCAGTGCTCACCAGGCTGCAGCCTGAATGACCTCTGAGGCTCCTCCTTCCTGACAGTTAACAAAAGCTCTGTTAGGCAATGTCTTCAGCAATCCTGAGGCTTTGCACTGGGGAAGGCCTGCTCTTCTTCCAACATCTGTCTTCACATGCCAGCTTCCCCTCCCCACTGAACATGTGCAAGAGGAGCAGATGTGGTAAGGAAGACAAACAGGGGGATGGAATCTGAAAAGGTTGTTGAGACCCACAGATGTAACCTGCTGCTGCTGAAATGCATCCTTGAACAGCAGGGATCAAGGAGTGGTCTATGGGGAGATGCCCAGCTTTGCAAACTGGGTGTCTGAGCAGCACACAGGGGAACAAACATGATACAAAGGTTCACACAGAGATATCAACCTGCAGTGTCAGAATTAAACTGCTGCAACCTCTTTTTTTAGATCTCAATAGCGCAAAGAAGAAACAACTTGAGCTTCCAAGGGCTAGTGGCATCAAGCTGAAGAACAGATCTAGGTGGGGTGAATGGGTCAGATATTTGCAAAGCTCTTTGTGAAGGGCTGTGTGTGTGTCTGGGCTGTGTGTCCTTCTGTGCATGCTGTCCTGAATACACTGGCAGAAAACTGAGAAATACTAAAACATTGTGTGAGAAATCACATTTCTTGGGTCTGAGGGGCTGGTTTCCTCACAAGCAACATGTTTTGTGGGAATCTTTTTTGAGCCCTAAGCTGAAGGACATTTTCAGCAAGCTGCTTGCTTGTGCATTTCCCAGTGCACAGCTGACGTGAGCAGACATGGCACGTCACAGCCTGGAACGATTTCCAGTCTCGGTGCAGGTCAGCAGCTATGCCATGTCTGCAGAGCAATTTGGCACATTTCTAGTTTAACCCAGTTAATCAGATCAGCTTCTTAAAATGATTTTTTTTCAGCACACCAGGAGAAGCAGTCTACTTCAGCTGAAAGAATAAAAGACTCTTCTCTCAAAATACTGACCACAATGTGTGCACTTATTGAGAAACTGCATGTAGGAGTTGTAAAACAAATAAATCAAGATCAGTCCTACAGAAAAACACAACCTCAGGACAGGAAAGGCTTATTTCAAGGTCATTACCCAAAATAATTGTTTTCTGTATGAGAAAAATCATGATATTTAGAAATATCCCCAAGAATGTGAAGCATTCTTTCGTTCTGTGAAGAAACATATTTATTTTTCTGTTTATTGCTGATACAAGAATGCTTTGAGTAACTAATGAATAGTGATTCCTTCCACTTGGAGGCCATATTTCTTACACCCACATGCCCTTAAGGAGAATTGAAACTCTTGGCCGTTTGGGAGGCTTTGCACCCTGCCTTGGGGCCATGACTCTCTAACTTCTCACTACTAGATTATATCATATTTAAATGGAGGCAACTCCACTTATTTCAAAGTGCTTATTAAAAAGATTGAAAAAATAACTGTGCTGAGGGCAATACCTACACAGTAGTTATTATTTAGGATTATGCAGACTCTGCAAAGGAATATCTCTAAATTCAAAATTTTCTTGGATCTGATTGGGATGGAAATAAGTTGGATCTGGCTGATAAATACAGATAAATTGCAAATTCTGCCAGTACAGACTCACTTGTGCCGTGTCTCCTGTTATCTTGAAGATATTCTTTGACCCTGAAACTCCTCATTTAACTGCTTGCCTTTATGTCTTGAGGGCTTGATCTGCTGGAGTCAGTGGAAGCTTTGCTCCTGATTGCAGTGGGGCATGTCTGGGCTCAGCCCAAGCATTGATGGAGTTGAAACTGCAGCTTTTCTTCTGCCTCCTTATCTACCACACCTTTGGACTGCAGTTAAACTGTGCCAATTTCACCCCAATCCCTGATTTCAGCTCTTGCTGTGCTGCATGCTGCCACCTAAGCTCCCTTCAGGGTTCCTGTATTTACTTGAGTCTATCTTATCTATTTCCACTCCAGGTAAGAACAGCTGTGCTGGTTTGGATCATCTAACCCATCCATCTACACTCTGCCTTCAACAGGGGCCATAAGCAGATTCGTATCAATCAGTTACTGCAGTTTCCAACTATTTTCAGCTCAGAGGATTTCCTGAACCTGCTGAGGTTTGTCTGTGCATGGACCTCTCCAAACACTTGGGTGAGCATGTGAGCTCCTTGTGTCTTCAGCATGCTTTGAAAGGACACCCTTGGCAGGTCCACTGCCTGCTGCATGACAAACTCCTTCCCTCTGTTTGCTCAGAACTTGGCTCCTACCAGCTTCATAGGCTGGTACCTCATTGTCCTGGAGACACAATCAGCACTCGATCCATATCCCCTCTCTCTGTGTTATTAATGATTTCATAGTTTTCCCTGTGCTGTGTCCCCCATCTATTATCTTTTCCAGCTTTGGCAGTCCTATTCTCCTGCACCGTTCCTCGTACAGAAGTTGTGCCACACCTTTGCTCACCCTGTTACTCTTCCTGAATCTTTTCCATGCCTTCTCTATCCTTTTCAAGTGCCCAGAATTGCACAGAGTATCCAAGGTGTGGGTGCGAGAAGGATTTATGCAGCAGAACAGTGATCTTTCTGCTTTATTGGCTTTTCCTTTTGTAGTAATCCCAAACATTCATTTGTTCCTTGACTGTTGTGAAGCAGTGATTTTATATTTTCAAAAAAGTGTCTACAGTAGTTAAACCAAGGCTTCTCTCCTGAGCAGCAGCAGTAAGCATGGAGAACATTATTTATATGTGAAGATGAAGCTGCTTCTCCTTAAATGCATTCATGGCTTTACACCTGCCTAGACTGAATTTCATTTGCCATTTCTTGGGCTGGTCATTCTCTCTCTTAAGATCTGCCCTGGTATTCCCCAGCAATAACTTTGTATTATCATTAAAGTTTTTGACCTCTCTGCTCACCTCCTCTTGCATCTCTCTGTTTTGGGTTCCCTCTCCTGCTCACATCTCTGCCTTCTCCTTGCTTTCCCTGCTCCAAAGATTCCCAATACTCTTCAGATTTCTTCAGTTGGACCCATCATCCTTCATGTTTGTCATCTGCAGCCTACATCATCCAGAAAATCCATGCTCTTTTTTTATACTTTCTACTTTGCCACATGGATGTAATCATGTCAGACAGAGTTGTACCAAACCTCCAGTGTCTGAAGGGAGACTGTTCCTGCTGCAAGGACTGTTGAGAGAGAAAGAAGAGACAAGACAGGATGCTCCTGCCAGGCAAATGAAGTAATATTTAGGAATTTCCAAAATTACTCATGATGTAATTTTTTTTTAAAGCAATAGAAAATAAAGTTGTGGGTTTTGTTAACAGGAAAAAGAGGATTTATTATCCTTTTTTGACCCTCGTGTTTAGCCAAAGTTTGGATTGTTTCAGTTAATTCTCTAGTGTCAGGATTGTTTCAAAACCTAGCTCCTTATTTACAAAGAACAGGCACAGCTTTCTTTGCTTAAATGAGGAAACACTTTGCTTGCAGCTCCAAGCTCTTTTCCAGTGAGTGGCTCCTGCAGTTTGGAATACCCAGCAACACTCGGCAAAGCACTTTGCTGGCACAGCTTGGCTCCCTCAGAAGGCTCACACCATGTGCCTGCCTTTTGGATGGTGCATCCTATTGTTTCAGATAGTTTATTCCATAAAGGAAGTTAGTTGTTCCCTGCTGCCTAATGAGAATGAATAGGGCTGCAATATCTTCCGTTTCCAACGAGCTTTAGCATGATTTATGATGGAAGGAACTTCACAAGGAGCCAGTGGCCTTCCAGTTGTGTTGATTTTTCAAGAAGAAATATTCTGTCTGAAAACTCTTCTTTTGTTCACTACTGTCTTTCACCAGTAAAGTACAGTTCAGCCATGCAGAGTCTTCATACCATAGACATGGCAGCTCTCTGGAAATCCTAGCAAAGTCAAGTAATAGTAGCATGGAATTCTGCCACTGCATGCAATGTTAACCAGGCTCAAGACTTTCAGAGATTAACCTCCTGGCTAAGCTTCCCTGTTGAAAAGTCAAAAGTAGTACATTGCACCTTTTCTTGTTTTCAAGGATTTGTAAGTGGACTGTCTCTATGAAAAGGCTAGGCAGACAAGGAGTTAATTTGGAAATCTGAGTTGGTTTTAATGACATTCAGAATTTGCCACATCCTTTTTGTACTACATTAAAAACTTTCAATAGGTCTGTGCAATTCCAAAAAATGCATGTGGCAACAACAGACTTCAGCTCCTGGCTCCAAACATTTGCTTATTCTCCATGTTAGAGCATCTCTTGGTCTTTTCCAGTGATGTGATGTTTCTCACGGGGTGGTGTGATTTTTCCTCCCTCCATTCAAACTGGTCCATACTACAGTTTTGAACACATCTCTGAGCACCGGAGGTGCTGTAGGTCTGAGCAAACCTCGTGTAGCCTGCTCACATTTTTATTATGTTGCCTGATATTGCTGTTCAAAGCCACACTCAAACACAGCCTTACAGACCAGCCAGGCACTACCACTGCAATTCCCCAATCTCGGCACAGTGTAACCCAACTCATTGCACAACAGGAGGGGCACCATTGCTTCTGTAATCCAGGGATTTTTTTGTTCAGTGTCCAGGCTTCTTCTGAACTATCTGCTTGCAAGACATGCTCTCTGCTCTGCTTCAGAGAAAACAGCAGAGCAGATTTTCCAACTGCAGCCTTCTACTGCAGCATGTTCTCCACTGCAGAGGACATAAACGCTTTTTCCCAAGAGACAGCACAGCTTTTGTTGTTATGGCTGCTGCTTCTCACGCTCCACTTCATGAGAAGACATATTTTCAGCTTAAGTTGTGTGCAAAGAGCAAACTTAAAGAAGTCCTCCAGTTGTGTGAGTGATGTTGCAGCATATTACCCTCTATGGCAGCACAGCAGCTTCCTCGCTGTGGTGCATGTCAGCATGAGCATGAAATGCCCATGGGGAGCTTGGTGGGCTGTTACAGGCACCTGAGAGCTTTCTTTTGACTGTAACTTTGGTTATTACTCCTTCTTAGGTCTCTCTTTACCTCCAGCATCTCAAAGAGCAATTGTCTGTCCAGGGAGACAGCATCCCAGGCTCCCCAACACAAAGATGCTCTGTAAGAGGGGTGCATGAGACCCTTTTCCATGTAGGAACTCAACAGTGAGACCTGGGCAGCTTTCTGCATGCATCACATGTGTAAGCTCACGATTACCAAAGGCTGAGACAGTGTTTGATGTGTCAGACACAGAAGATCCTTCTTCTGTGCTGCTGGAGGTTGCTAAATCCTTGCTAAATCGCCAAGGGCTCATGAGCTTGTCTCAATGGCTCTTCAGCACATCCTCTGTTGCTATACCCAGGCTGATGAGACCAGGAGAGAATGGGAGCTGTTGCCTATGGAAAATGCACTCCTTCTCCAGAAGCTGTTTATGTCTGCCATCCCCACTGTCTTACAGACTGCTCTTGTGGCAGGAAAAGCCTGGTACCTACAAGACTGATTCTGCCTGAGGAGCTCTGCCAGTGTGATCCAGGGCTGTACCCATGGAACAACTGTTCCCTAGCACAGCCCTCATGTTTTTAGCAGCTGAGCACTGAATTTAGGTATTTCTGCACAAGGCTCAAGCAGGTAGGGATGGGACCCTGGAGAGGCAGTGTTTTTTGGGGATACACCAACCAGCTCTATATCAGTGAGAGAAGGAGGCTGTGGTGTTACCTGCTGCTTTCAAACGCCCACCACTGAGAGAAGAAGGGAGTGAATGGAAATGAGACATCCTGATCTAGGAACAAATGGCTGATATTATCCAGGCCCTGGCTATTGCAAATGTAAGAGTGATTCAAATCATATTGACATTTTCTTATGTTTTCCCATCTCCCAGAGCATTGTTAATGGACTTAGAGAGCTTGTCTCTTGTTAGTCTCTACGTGTCATACAAAAAAGAGATCACTGTTGTAGTGTAATTCCTGGTTTCATTTCTTGCTGACTTATCTCCTCTTGAGTGTGGTCTTGCAACAGCTGGTGTGGCAGCTTATTACCCATAACCTACATCTGCATTTGCACAACAAACTGGAATGAAAGCAGTGGATTCAAGACATCTTTCTGGATAAAAGTGGACTTAAATATCCATTGACTTTTACTTGGGCGTACCAAGCACAATGACACTCATTTTGTATGTCATGTCACTGCACATCATGTAAGCAGCTCTACAAAACACAAAGCAGTAGAGAAGAGTTTCTCATGGGATCACACAGATCCAGAGATCTTTGACTCTTGTGGTACAAGAGTCCTTCAGGTACACCTTAGACCTGAGTGGTATCATCTTTTCTATAAGGTTATGTAATAATGAAGAGACACCACACAAAATAAGAAAAAAAAAACAACTTGAACTAGTACAGGCCAATGAGGAACCATTCCTTTTATTGGATAATTTTCATGGGCCTTGCTGTAAATATGAAAATGCAGTACAGCTTGTTCTGCGTTCATTTTGTACTACAACAGACTTTGTTAGAAACTGATGATCTCACATCTCAGATGCAATGATTGAAATTTCCTATAGAATATGTGATATAAGTAATTGCAGTTCCCCAAAAAGTAGTGATAATTCTTTATACATTTATTTTTCATTGCATTGCTGGCTAGTTTTTCCTTAATCCAATAATAAACCTTCAGCTGTTCAACTCTGAGAAAATCTTTTTGCTATCAAAAAACTGACAAAATGCAGTGTTTGTGAGTGGGGAAGTAGCTCTGCTTTGGTAGATTCATACTCCACTAATGATTAGCTCTCAGTATGCAATAACAGACCTTGTGCAAATGGGAGTTTTTGCAAAATTTGGCTTTGCATTTGTAATGCTTTAAGTCACAACATTATATCCATAAATAGCCATTCTTAGGTCAAAACCCCACATAGATATGTTTTATTTCAACCAGAAAAATCTTCTGCAGTTTGAGCAGCAACTCAACCTGCAGCAGAGGCCAAGAGCCCACTGTGGAGGGTGGAAGGGGTGAAGGACTGCATCAAGCACTCAGGTAAACAAAACGCTCGTTAATCTTTGGCATGCAGCAAGCGTGAGGGAGCAAGCTCTCATCTGGAGGAGTATTTGGAGTGAAGTAGCAAACATGCTATAAATTAACACCCTTGTTGACTTAATGAAAACCTTCCTACCTTAACAACATGCTAGATCGGGGTATGATTGATCCATCTTCCCAGCAGTGCTCCCTACCACAGAGGAAAGCTGTGTGTGGCTGGAAATGAGCAGTGAGAGTAGCTGTCCCAGCCAGAGACCAGGCAATGTCCCCAAGAGTCTCCACAGCACTGGGATTGCTGGGTGCTGCACCTGTGTGTGTGCTGCCACCACAGGAGACCTGCCACCAGCAAGGGCACAGCTGAGATTCATTAAAGGGAACTGTGGCTTAATCAAATCATAAACAGCCTCAGTGCACTGTGGTTCAGCAGCACTCAGCTTGCTCTTTGCCTCTGAAGCTTCTTGTTACCAGGAGCCCAACTACAAAGCTGTGGCTCCTTTCATGTGATGTCCTGCCAGGCTGGGTCACAAGTGTGCTGCCGAGAGCACAGGTCTGCTCCAGTATCTGCCACCAGGCCCTCCTCTGCCTCTCTGTGGGAGACACCAGTCCCTCTTCTTTATTATAAGGAATTCTGTGCAGTGAATTGCAAAACCATCCAGCATCTAAGCCATCTGGGAAACAATTACAAAGGTAATTGCTTTGTCAGCTTTCTCATGCCTCTTCTGTGGATCTGCATGTACAATCCCACCAAGGGCCCTGGACTACCAGATTGTTTTGTTATAATCAATGACAAGTTTGCTGAAAGAAAGTATCTTGTTGTTGTCATTTTATATGTATTTTTGAGGGATGCTAAGAGGTTGGGGATGATATGCAGTGGGATCAAATGAGGAAGCACAAGGAGGGCTTGGGTCTCCTTTAATAGCAGTCTGAATCTGCCCTGGTTAATTGGTAAATCCTAACAAATATTTGTCAGCATCTTGGCTCATAGGAGTGAACTGTGAGGATCAGTCCAAAGTGTGGCTTTGCTGTTGAGAGGAGCTATTTTATATACAAGACTTCTGATATTGCAAAGAGAAAAGGAAGGGTATTTCCTTCAGCTGGGGCTGAGGACAGCAAGAAGGAGCAGTGAAAGGTGGTGGTGCTCATCTTACTAATTTGCCCTACAGTAGGTTACAGCCAGGACCTTGTCTTTGCATGGGATTTTATACTGCAAATACCTATTCTATATTTGCTCTTTGGTGAGGAAAGAAGACCATTTTAAATAGCACAACCCAGGCAGCAATTTCTAGTGCCCAAGAGCTGGATACTCCCGGTGCTGCTTCTGGCAGAGGTGAAGGACAGATTAGGTTGCAGAGGCATGAAAAAACTTGCATGTAGGAGCTGGCCTGTTGGGAGCTGCTTTAAAGCGCTTTGACAACAGGCTTTCCTTTCTCCCTTGTACCTCTCCTGCCTTTAAAAAGCAGATTTCAGCACACACAGCTTCTGGTCCTGGACTCATACATTTAAAACAAGTCAATTTTCTGCTGTGGTTTTGCAGTCACTCTGGGTCAATAATTTCTGCTACTGCCAGAGTTGCTCCCCACCCTCCCCACCGTGCCCAAGGGGCAGCAGCCCTGATTCCCCACAGCCAGCTGCACAGGGAGGGACAGTCCTGGGATGGGACCCTCACAAAGGAGGGTGTTTCATGGAGATCTGGTGGGGCAGAAGAGAGGAACCAACAGGCAGGTGTATTGGTGTTCTGCTATGTTAGAGGTATTTCTGGGAGAAAAGAGTTATATCATTAGATGGACAATGTGTAGCAGAAATGTCAGTCATGAGCCCTGTCCCCGTGTCCCTGGGGTGAATAGCTGTGCAAGGGCTTCTTTGTGTAAGAGAGGCTGCAAATGAAGGAGCAGGGTACTCAAGGCAAGAGAGGTTTTGATAAATGTGTGAAAAGGAAGAAGATGATGCAACATTTCCTCTCTTGAGCAAAGGGCAGCTCAGCTCTCAAGGCAGCTTAACTCTGTGTGGGTCCTGGAGCCAATATGAGCAGAGATGCTGGCACTGGGGGACCCCAGGTTGGATCAGAGGCAGGTGCTCCCACCAATGTACCTCCTCATACCTCCCTGCCTGGTTTCCCTCTCCTCCATCCCCACCCCTTTGAGAGAAATACTGTTTGTCATTTGGTTCATATTTTTGGGAGTAGGAAAAAATTTGTTCACTGAGCACCATCTAAGCTTAATTTTCCTGTGTTTCTACGTGGGGGATGTGCACCAGGGCTATTTATGACAGTGTTAAATCTGAGGTCTGGCATTGTGCTGGCTGTGATGTCTGGCAGAAGGTTTGCCCTCTAATCCTACTTCTGCTTTTGCATCTCTTTCTCCCACTCAGTTCAGGATGAAATGTTCTTGGTTTTACACTCTGGTTAAACGAGAAAAATACAAGTGCTATGCAATAGCACTTGCTTGTTCTTCATCAGATGTGACCTTACAGATGTGGAAAATGTTTTCTATTGTCTTAAAAAAAGAAAAAAGGGAAAAGCAAGTTGAAGCCATACCAACCTAGACGTAAAAGCTACCAGGAAGATAAAAAGTAATCCAAACACAGCAGGACTGAACCACAGGACAAGCCCAGAAGCATCTTTCCAGCATTGCAGCCCTGCCAAGAAATCAGGTGCTGCTGTGGCTGCTGCCATCGGGGTTTGGGGTTTTTTTAAGCGTGTCGCTTGGAACATGGCCGTGAGCATAATCTGCAGAGGAAGGCAGGACAGAGGAGGGCAGCAGGCAGCCCTCCCACCAGCTGTCTCCTGACAGCTCCACCTCCACCTGCTCGCTCCCCCGCTGCATTCACACAGCTGTGTTTAAACACCTCCCTCTCCTCCTGTCTTCCAATAGTGCTTTTTCACAGAAATCTCTGCCTTTTGGCAGGTGAACAAGGAGAAGACAAGCACTTCTCATGGCTTTCCATGTTCCCAAGGATGGAGGCTCTCCAGACCTTTAATGGCACTTTCATTGTCCAAATCAAAATATATTTCAAGCCTTTCTCTATTGAAATGACACATCAGATGTCCATGCTAGAGCCATGAGGATTTAGCATTTGCAGACAGGCAGGAGGAAGTGCAGTGAAAAGAACCATTTTCTCAGTAACAGACTCTGCTAAGGGCTGTGTTTATGTTAAGCTGTGCTCTCACATTTCAGACAAGTGCAGAGTGCCATTATGCATGGCACCAAATGCACGAGGTGGTGAATTTTTCAGTGGATTCCATCTTTGTGGACTTTCGTGATTTCTGGCTGGTCCTCAGCTGACAGAATTGCCCAGGTCCAGACCAATCTTTGTTTCTCTGGTGGGCTTCTCCCACGTTGCTGCCCATCAAGGGTGCTCATGAAGTTCTTTTGGGAAGTGCAACCACTGCTGCAAAATGGGGAAAAACCTGCAATGCCTCCAGATATATGTGATTTTTAAGCTTCTGCCAGCTGCATTGGCAGGTAGCTGGTGTACACCAGAAGTTTTCAAATCCTCCTCCTGCCCAACACTGCACTACCATCCCCATCCACAGCAGGCTGGCACTGCCTGGTGTTTCACTAGTGTGAGCTCCTGCATTGGCAGAACACCCATAATTATGTTAATATTCAAGCATTGCCTGTAGGGCTGCTTGGCCTGGTCCTTAATTGTATGAACAGGGCAACATCAGTGATATCAGGCAGTGTAACAGTCTCCCCTTGTGCTTCAATAAGGACATTTCCACTGCAAACAGTAATAGTGTGACAAGTGATTTTTCAATGGCTCTTTTACAAAGCAACAAAGAGAAGGAGAATTTGATTTTGGAGACATAAAATTGCCTGTCTGAGTGGGTGCAGAGCAGTGGGAGCATCACACCAGCAGCACTGAGTGGGTGCGTGGATGGCTCCTCCAGTTGCACTCCATGAAGGACTGAGCTCCCAAACCTGATGTCTGCAGAAAGTAATAGAAAATTCTGTGTTAGGGAGTACATAACTTACCTGAGACCATATTTTGCAGAGACTTCTTAGCTTGCTTCACATTTCTTTTCTGAATAGGAAAAAAAAAAAGAAGTTATTTCTCTGGAATGCTTTGGTGAATGCTATTTGTAAATCCTTTCAGTTATTTTTTCCTGTTATGGAAGCCTGGAAGGCCAGTGTGTCCTTTCTGTGGGGTGTTTGCAATCAGATATGGCCACATCTGTGGAATATTCCTGTCTTGTACATGATTTCTCTCCCTCTGCTGTGTCAGAAATAAGCCTGCCTGCCTGAAGCCAAGCATTTTGAAACAACTATCAAGTTTGTACATCTGTGCTTTGGGGTTTTTTTTTCCGTTTGGGTCCCCCCACCCTCTAGTTAATACACAGAAGACTCCTCCAATTAGCCTGACTGACTTACATCTTAGTCACTTCTGTTAGATACTCTGGCACTCACTGCAGCTGTGAGGAAGTGGTTCCCAAGTTTTACAGGAAAAATTAGTCTGCCCTCTAGCTGCTGAGTGCACCCTCGTCCCTGCTTCCTGGGCTTTCCTAGAGCAGCCTGGATAGCAAGTGAGTTTTTCTTCCTCCCCTCAAGCTTCCGGAGCTCTGATGGTCCTTGTCCTGCCCAGGGGCTCCAGCTGTGTTTGCCACACGGTTCCTCGGTATCACCACGATCACCTGGATGGCCATTAACTGATACAGAACAGCTGCGTGACTTTTGCACAGTAAAGATGGCTGTCCAAGCCACATGGCAGCAGTTAATGGCATGGTTTCACCTACATTGCCTTTGTCATGGCGAGGAACCTGCTCTTGAAGGGCAGGACGATATCTTGCAGAGCTCAGGGTCTGGTGATATGTAGCACCCAAGGTCAGCACCTGGGCTTAAACCACGTGTAAGAAAAGGACCACACTAGTGAGAGGAGAAATTATTTTAGGGATGTCAGCAAATTCAATGATTTTTGGCAATGGTAAAACCTACCAGTGGCCTTTCACAACACAAAGTAATTTCTCCAGTGGTCTGAAAGAAAAAAATGGTACATAATTTCAGAAATATTGAAAGAGTTGCTTTGAGTGTTTTGGTTTGATTTTTTTCTTTTTTCCTAGAAATATCAAAGAGGTTCTTGCAGAGAAAACTTTCAAGTACTTTCAAGATGAACTATTCTGTTTTCAAGCATTTGAAATGAAAAACAAGAAATTAATATTTAGGGAAAGTGACTTATTTTTTATTGCTGCCTCTGCCTAATGAAAGTGCTGGAGATAACATGGATCAGGTCCAATTCCTTTCTTTGTCCAGAGTGTCTTGGACGGAAATTGCCCAGATTCAGTGATGATAAAGTTCTTCCTTTCACACAGCAAACACATGCTCTGTGTCCTCTGACAGGCATCCTGGCTGGAGCTGGGCTCATCCCCAGAGACTGTGGCACTGGCAGTCCTTGAGGGGTTTCCACTGACCTGTTCTTCAGACACCACCTCACTTTGGGGCTGCCTGGAGCACACAGGCATTTAATTGACACAGGGGTTAGGCCACCTTGCTGAGAGGGGAGCAAGACTAATCAAATTAACTCCTTTGGAGGCAAAATATAGCTCCTTACCAAAAATTCCTTTTTCTTGAAGAAATGGCTTAAGTGGAAGGCTATGGTACAACACCTTTTGTCTGAATGAAAATGTCTGTAGGGCACTTGAAAAGTAACTGTTGAGCTGAACAATAAAATCCTCCTTGACCCTTGTAAGAAGTTAGGAAGAGGGAAAGAAGAAGAGCCCTATAAACATTTCTGATTTTTTTTTTCTCTTGGAAAACTTGGATTTCAACTAACATGAATTTTGTGGCGAGTATCTGCCATCACTGAATGCTTAAAAGTAAAATGTACAACCTCCTCTCCACCAGGTATTTGATCAAGGTGGTGGGGCAGAGGGATAAGGTGAGCAGCCAGATGGGAGCAGGCTCCGTGTAGGTTTTGAACACGACAGAAAACGGGAGAGAGCTGTACACATAGCTCGGGGAGGTGGGAATGTCTCGGGGGTGTGTGAGGGTGCGGGCAGGGCTGGTGAGCGGCAGCTCTCGGCGGGCTGTGGCCGGGCAGGTTTGCCGGGGCTGTGCTCCTCAGCAGTCAGCCTGGGCTGAAGGAGCGCCCGGCAGAGGCGGGGTGGCTGTAAATCACGTTTAATAAGGAATTTTCCACTCGGGAAGCCACTAGGTGGCATGTGAGGTGCAGCAGAAGGGAAGAGCGGCGGCCGGGAGAGCAGGCCGCAGAGGTCAGGCGCGGCCGGAGGGACATCGCGGCTCGGCCATGGGGCACAAGGGCCACCTTGTTCCGGTGACTGTATTCTACCGTGACATAAGCGTGCAGGTGCTGGGCGGTTCTGTTTGTTTTGATTAGTTGGTAGGGATTTTGTTTAATTGTGGGGGGTTTATACTTTTTGCTTGTTTGTTTGTTGGGTATTTTTTAATGTTTTCTTTGGGTTTTTTCTCTTTAAAAAGAAAAGGAAAGGTTTGGGGATTGTGGGACACAGTATTTTAGCAGGCAGGAACCAGCTCATGGTGCTCCACAGGTAACTGCTGGGGTACAAACCAGGAGGGATGTGGCCATCCATCCCCTTGGCAGGCTGAGCTGAGCCTTCAGAGCAGTTACCAGTTACCTCCTGCTGTGTTTTCAGCTTTAAACAAAGTGCTGTTTTACACGCACATTCACCAGCCAGGCATTTGTCTATGGCCAGATACATTTTTTAAAGGTCACTGAACCATTACTCTATACCATTACAGTATTGGAGCTGTTATCCAGCTTTGTCACCTCTCCCTTTTAGTGTACCATTTGGTAATTTTCCTGGTTTTTCTTTTTCTTTTTCTTTTTTCCATTGGTGTGTGTTTGTTTTTGATGTTCAAGTTGAGCAACTCCAACAAAGATCCTATGCAAACACAGGTGATGAATCAAGACACTTATTTGTAGTGATGGGTCACAAACACATCTTTGTTTCAATAGGTAAAAGCATCTTCCACCACACACTTTTGATTTGTTCCTCCAGTGGTATTTGCAAGTAATGCCACAGAGGTCTCTTAAATTTTCCCAGTGCAGTGTTGGTATATGCCAGTTTGTAAATAACCCTTTGAATCCTGATCCTCTGGATTGCTTGGTCATGGCACAGAATTATATTTTCTCCCAGCTATCCAGCAGGAATATTGCAGTTTGGAACAGAAAACTTAGTTAATGAAACAATTGAATGATGTGTTGAAATATATGAGAAATAAAGGGTACTTCTACAAAAAAATGTGGAAGCAAAAGTAGCCCTGGCTATACATGGGAAGATACAGGTTCTACCTGGTAATGAGTCCTGGTCTCTAGGAAGAGAGAAGTAGAAAAGTGTTTTGAAAGGCAAAGAGGCACCTTAGTTCTGCACTGGGCATCCTTTGTACAACCACCACTAACCACCCATGAAAGCTGTAGGTTTGATGTGTGAAACATGAGGGCAAGGACACATTCCCATTCCATTGCTTGCAAAGAGAAGCCAGTCCCCAGTTTGGTTATGAATTACAGGGACTCATCATTAGCTCTGGAAACGGTTTGCTACCTTTGTCTTTCTGCCCCATCCAATATTTGGGTAGTATTGGCTGGATGGTCTCCACCTGCAGCCTACATAATTATCAAGGACCATCAAGACATGCATGCTTCTGCTGCTTCAAGTCTTGAGTGGATTTATAACTGAAGAAACAATTCAGAAGTTTTAGGAAAGACTTGCTGTTTTCACTACATGTGCTTTTTCGGCACAAAAAACACTAAGGGATTTTCAAAGCAAATTGATGTATTTGCTGTTGTAATTTCATCATTTGCTGTCAAAACAACCCTCTTGGTGGCTCTCTTGTTCCTGTGGTATGTAGCCCTGTGTGGCTGGCTTTTGGCTCTGCAGTTCAGAAGAATCTGTAGAGCTGAGCAAAAGGATGAAGGCAATCCAGCCACTTTAAAAAAGAAAACCAATCCCCAACAATAACAAACAAGCTATTTAGTAATTTCTGACTGATTTTCTCCTTTTTGTCAAAGGATTTAGGCTTTAACAATTGGTCATGGGGGCTCTATATGTTTCTGTTGGTTCAAAGTAAATAGTTCTGTTGTGTTGGAGCAGTGATGGACCTATACTGTGCTGTTTGATTAGCAGTAAGAAAACATGCATTAAAAGGTTGAGGTAGCCTTGGATTTACTGTGAAGAGACAAGGTGCTAAAGGAACCCAAACTGCCTGTCTCCAATAAATGTTGACTGCTGCTCTCTGCCTAGTTCAGGCATGTTGCCCTCTCCTTCCCTTCTGCAGAGTGCTTTGGCTTATTTCACTCTGCCAAAAAGGGCTTCCCTAAGACCCAGCTACTGCTCTGACCCTGCCAGATAATGAGCATGGCCTTAGCATTCAAGTTCATGTAAGTTGAAGCATAAATAAAGATTTACTCTTAAATGAATTTGCTTTTGACGTGCTGATGCTGCGTGGTATAGCCACACGGGCACAGAGACAGAAGGAACCCCCGTGAGGAACACCCAAATAGAGCTTGTTTCACTCTCACAGATGTCTGAGAAATCAGAAAGGTCCACCATTCACTCTAGGATGAGCCTTGACTCCTGGACCTTTGCTGTTTAACAGAAAGGTCATGGAGATCTTTTGCCTCAAGGTAACCATTCCCAGGGCAGTGACAGACTAAGAGTCAGTCCCTGTTCATGCCTGGTTTCTGGATGGAGCTCTGCATCGTCTTGCCCACACACAACAGGATGGGATAAAGCATGCCAAGCGGGCTCCTTGAGGAAAGCAGTTCCACCTGGTTCTAGTTAAAGTTTATTTCCAGGAAGCTCAGCCCTGGCTTTCCTACAGCCTGGCTGCTCTCCTCACTGCAGGCTGCCTGCTCTCCCAGAACTGGGGATGGTCTCTCTTGCTTGGAGGTTTTATGTCCACACCTTTGTAGCACTGCGGCCTAAGGTTTGTTGCCTGGATTGGTGCCTTCAAATTTTTGCCATTTTTCCTCTAATGATGAGCTTAATCAGATCTCAGTAGTGTCACCTTTCAGCTGAGTTTTGACAGTAAGAGGGGCCACTGTCTGGTTGCTACTAGGTGAAGTTGGAGAAACACAAAGTGGGCTGGAGGAGGGATCCCATGAGGAAGGATGACCATAAGGAAGGATACTGCAAAGCACTGACCAGAACCCCGTGCCTGGACTATGGCCATATCCCATCTGACCTGTTCTGCAGGGTCTTGGCTACACGAACTGGGCTTCTAAATTGCCAGCAGATATGAGCAGAGGGTTTTTCTGCTGCTATTGCAACACAGGTTTCACTAAAAATTTTAGCTGAGCTCACCACTCTTCCACTCAGGCTCCTTGATAAAAGATCATTCTGGCCCCAGTTTGGGAAAGAGTTTATTTCCTCATCAGAAGCTGGTGTCCTGATCCAACCTCAGTGATGTAAGGCACAGATAGGGAGGGGCCCTGGTCTTTGGCCTCAGGCCAGGTTAAGAATGAGGATACACCTGCAGCACTGTGTTAGCAGGGATTTTATTTTTTCTACAATTACAACAACAATATTTTTCTCCTAAAAATATTGTAAAATGTTGACTGAGATAACTACACTCCTACACTCTCAGCCAAAACAGCTACCAGGTAAAACTTTGCAGAGTAGGGGCTGATCCAGGGTTTGCACTTCGATATTGCAGTACAAATGTTGGTTAGGACTATGGGAAAAGAATGAAGTTCCTCAGGCAGTGCTAGGTTTGAGCAAAGCAGCTCATGATCATGTGTTTAATTTTCAACTCAAAGCTTTTAGTGCATGTCCCTCACTAAAGGGTCAGCTTGGTTTTCCAGGCGCTGTGTTAAGGTATGTGGTACAAACCAGAGTCAGCTCACTTGCAGCACATGGAACAAGAATTTTCAGGTCCTACAGGCAGGAAGGTCCATAATTTAAAGAATCAGAATGAGATCACAAAAATATTTCGATGCATTCAAATTCAGCATGTTGAATGTTGAAATGTTTGGAATGTGAATGCTTTGAACGTTGAAATATTTTAATTAGACTATGAAATAAAAATATTCTGTTTTGGCAGCGCCCAAATTGAACTTTTAGCCTTATCCAAATGGGTGTTTACATTTTTTTCCCATTAAATGTCACTGAAATCATCCTGTTTTCTGGGGTGTCTGGGTTTCAAAACAGCTGTGTTTACCCATGCACACCATTCTGTTAGGAATTTTTCAGCTCTTTTTATCTATGGCTATTGTCTAATCAGTTAATGTACCTGCTGCACAGCTTTGCTCCAAGAAATTCCTCAACAACATTATTTTAATAAAAGCTGCGTCAAAGCACGTATGTTTGAAATCTGGATAGAAACATTTTACTTACCTCTTCTAGCATGAGATAGCCCTAGGAAGTTTTGCTCTTCCTCAGTTCCCACACATCTATTAGTACGTGTGATGCAATGTTTTGCTATAAAATTTGGAAGATTGAAATTGCAATGTGCCAGAAAGGGCAGCAGTAAAGAGGAAAAGGAGGAAAGTCAATTAGTTCCAGATCCTCTGAGTGGTCTTGAATTCCTCTGCCAAAATGTGGTGCACACAACTGCCCTGTGTTTTTAGTTTCCTTTATCATGGGAAAGAAGGGGTTGGACAGATTGGGCAGTTGGAAAAACCTGCAGACTTCCTGGCTGCACAGAGGGACAGTAAATGGAAATAGTCTTTTAAGTCCTGACATTGTACCAACACACAAGGTGAAGGAAGAAAAGACTCTTCTGAGAAATTGTTCTGTAACTGCGCATGCAAGAAGTGACAGAACTAAAAATATTTTTCCACTTGAAAATGTTATTCTTTTAGAGAGCCTTATTTTCCTCCTGTGATGCTGTGGTGACAACCTGTTATAAACATGAACAGCACAATGAGTAGTATGTCCTTGTTAGAGGGTCAGGAACAAAGCTCCTGAAGTCACAGAGAGAATTTTCTTTTTGAATGCATTTATACCATCTCAGTGAAGTGACTAGATTTGCTGAAAAAAATTCTCTAGGGGTTTTCACTCCATTTTGGTTTTTTATTTTCTTCTTATTATTTTCTTACTTCTTGCGTTCTAGCAGTCAAAGTTGATAGCAAAGGTAGAAACCATAAGGGATAATTATTACAGTTGCTGTTCTGATTTTGGTTTAAGTTCCTTGAAGCCAAAGCTTTTATGTGTTGCAAATCAAGGGCACTCTGGTGAGTGCTTCCCTGGCTTCCAGAAAGTGATCACCAGCGACAGCTAAAGACCTCATCTATTATTTATCAGCTTTATCATATTTTGAGTTTTATAGGCAGTGGAGTAATAAAACATCTCTGCACAGGAAATGATTTAATATCACAGGGATTGATCCAGCAGTAAACCTGGCCAGCATGCAGGTAGAGAACATGGACTCTGGAGCTTTATGGAAGAGGTGGTTTGTAAAATGCTGGAGTTTCCTTATTGATCACCTCTCATAATATCTTTCCATTTTTAAAAACCTGGAACATTCATCCATGCTGAAAATCAGAAAAGTCACTTTCATTGCCCATTTCTGCAGAGCATGGTGCTCAAGCGTGTGCCAGACACTGCTGTCATTGCCAGAAGTGCTATGCCAGCTTGGAAAAATGACCTTTCTAGGACAGATGTTAGGCTAAATTTCCACGGAAAAGCCTGTCTGCTCCCCTGCTGCTCCAGGAAACCCCATTCGTGGAAGCTCCATGCCCTGATGAATGTGCCAGTTATCCAGCAGGCATACACCAGGCTGCCAGTGGTAGGAATTATGGCTAAGGTATATGGGCTATTCCTCTGCCTCTTGCCGTGACATCACTGTCTTCACAGCACATCTTTCAGCAAACTCTGCTAGGGAGGTCTGACACCTCTAAAAGCCCTTTAGCAGGTGAAAACCCCAATGCAGTGTTGTCCAACTCTTGCATGTTGGCACTAGGCAGATGTTCTTGAAACAATGTAGAGTTACACTCCATTGACCCGAGTTACCTGAGTGTCTGTGCACAAGCTGATGCATGCTGGCATATTTATTATTCTGTAGCTATTGTAGAAAAAGAGGGTCCTGATCCTGATCCCCTGTCACCCCACCCAGCTCTGTCATTGCCCAGGCCTCTGCCAAGGGAGTGGAAAAGGCTACCAAACCAGAAGAGCAGCCCTCCTGCTCCTCAGCACTCAGGAGGAACTGATGCAAGCAAGCACAGGGTGTGCACAGGCTGAGCCCTCCTGCTAATGACCAATATTTCAGCACCAACAACAGACCCTGATAAAGACATGGTGGGGCTAAGGCAGTGACCTCCCTGAACACCTGATGGATGCTGCAGGTTTTTTCTTGCTCCCTTCAGTGCAAGTTGGGTAGAAAATTGCAATGTGGAAGGAGGCACTGAGAGGTGCATGGGGACCCCAACCCATAGTGGTGGGGGGAGGTTGGTGTCTGGCAGGCAGCGGGGCTGCCAGGACTACCCTGGGGCACTGTGTTTGATGGGCTGGTTCTTGCAATGTCTCTGTGCTCTGAAATGTCTCTGCTGCCAAAAAACCACTTGGCCCTCCTTGATTAGTGCTCTCACATCTGTTTGGCCAGAGCAATTTTACTTTTCTTGCTCTGAAAGAAATACCTTTAAACAGAGTTGCCTTAACCTCCACAGAGGGTTATTACAAGTTACTCAGGCACGCCTGGAGTGTGCAGTGGGGCTGCTCAGGCTTCAAAAATCAGATTATAAATCTGGAGGAATGTGTTCTTGAGGCGTGAGTCACCTTAACTGTGACATACTCATTTGGACTGTTTCTGCTTAAAATAGAAACTCTGAGCATCATACAGCAGCAGGAGGTGACAAGGGACAGATGAAAGCCTCCAAGCACTTCATCCCAAGGGAAACACAGCAGAGAATGTGCCCAGCCCCAGCAGCAAGGAACTGTATCCACGTATCTTGCAGGTGCAGCTGGGTGGGCTCCTGGCCCAGGCACATGGCACAGCATAGAAGGAAGTGCTCCAGAGTCACAGAAACCTGTGCTGACATGACCTAAAAGCAAACAGTGTTTTGAACTGTCCCTCACAGCTGCCAGGTGAAACCTTGGGCTGTGGTGCTTGCTGCCTGAGTGGGGCTGTGCTATGGGAGCAGGGAGCCTCTCGAGTGCCCCCACTACTGTGCCCAGAGCATCAGCCTCCAGCCCTGGCAGTGCCCAGAGTCCCGCTGGCATGGGCTGACCTATCCCAGTGCCCTGCAGCAGAGCTCAGTGCCACAGCCCAGCCCTGATGTGCAGTGAGGTGGTGAGGATGCATCAGTGCCCAGGCTGTCCCCAGATGGGATCCCAGAGCCTGACACAGCCAACAGCAGGGAGCACTGCCTTGGGCTGCCCCAGGATGGGCAGCCTCTCCTGGGGGTTAGACAAGCCTGACCTGACAGTGCCTCCAGGAAAAGTTTGCAGCAGCAGTGAAGGACTTGGTTGGATGTGATTCAATGGCATTCCCCTGAGGAGCCGTGGCTGAGTGCTACGCTGTCCCACAGCCAGCCACTGCCCTCAGCAAATGGTGGAGCAAAACAACCCAAAAGCCTCTCCTTGTCTTTGTAACACAATAGAATCAGGGCCCGAGGTGAGGGGAAGGGCAAAGCACCAGTTTGGCAACTCTTTTTAGTCAATGAGTAAGCAAGGTCCAAGAACAACCTGCTGACCATCCCTTCATTGCTGGTGGTGTCCCCTGCTTTACAAGTACCCCATCTGACTTCAGTAGAGGATTGGGCACTTGTGTAATGCAGCTTTATTGTTATACAACTAACTCCAGCCACACGTTTTCTGGTTTCACTTGTGATTCATATCACGCAGAAACTGAAAGGTTCTCCCTGGAACAAAGGCTGGCTCCCCCTGAACAAAGTCACACTGCATTATTTAGGTTAAGGTTCAAAGTACTCAGACCCTTGAGCAGCAACAGGCACATCGAACAAATTGACAGCAGTTAATATTTGCAGGACCAAAGCTCACAGATAATCAGTAAAGTCTATGAGATGATTGTGAGCAACAACTCCAAAACCAGAAGTAAAACTTTCCAGATTAAAGGGACAGCAAAAGACCTATCAGTGTCTGACAATGTAGTTTGCTTCTTTCCCTTGTACATCCTCTTGCACAACACTGCATGTACAATTTAGACTGAAAGCTTCTGACCCTAAGATCAGGCTTTGTATCACATGCCTCAATGAAAGATCTTGTAATAGGCTAATCCCAAAGGTATCTAGTTCATGGAACACTTTCCTGGAATTTGTGCAACAACCAAGTATTGCAGGCTGGTGCTTCGTAAGCTGCCTTATGGTCTGTAGGACAAGTGTCCATGGGCAATTTTTTTGAGATACAATTCCCACTTACAGACTGATAACTTTGTGCAGCCCCAAATTTTTGTCTCATGCAATGTAGGACTCTGAGAAATATAACATGCAAGAAAAAGTTGCAGAAACAGGATGAAATAAGACGGGAAGAGAACAGACAAATCCTAGGGCCTCCCCTCCAGCTGTTTACTTGTAATATGGGTTTTTGACCTGCAGCACAGGGAAGGTCTCCCTGCAATTGCTCCCATGCTGTTCACTTATGCCAAAGCCCATGAGCTCTCAGTGGACATTCATGTTGCACCTCCTTCTTGGCAGCCACAGCATAAATCCAGCTGGATAGCAGGACATTAAATTTAGCTTGTTTCTGGAAGCCATCCTCACATGCAGGGCATGTCCCTCGCCAGGCATCTAACCTGGTGCTTGCCCCAAAGTTGTGTTGCAGTGTGGACACACACAGCCCAGACCAAGAGCCTAAAAAATCCGGGGGGTGGTATGGGGGAATGGTGTTTAGTACACCACATTTTTCATCCCAGATGATGTTCAAACTGCAGGCTTGTTTGTGGAGCCAGAGTTAAGCTGGGACTAGATGCAGATTGGAGCTGAGTCCCCTTGCAGTCTGTCAGGAAAAGAGCCCAGGACAAAAGGCAGGGAGAGGAAAACTGAGGAGGACACACCGCAAGAGAGGTGTAGACGTGTCCAGTCATGGGCAGAATGCTGCTGATCTAAAGGGGACTTGGGAATTCTACCTATGTCCACAGAGCTCAGGTGTAATCTGTGGATGGAGGAAGGCTTTATGCAGGGTGGTTGTTCTGGGGCTGGGGATGCCTGGTGCAGTCCTCACTTGATACTCTTGGGTTCTTGTGATCCCTCAGCCTTGCATCCCATTAGCTCTCTGAAACAAAAAATCCTGGTAAGAAGCCTCCCTTAACCAACCCATAACTACACAAGTTAATCCTCCACTCCCCTCCTCCCCGCGTCTGCAGGGGCTGAGCTCTTTCTCTCACGGTATGACAAATCCTTCTGCAGAATTAAGTTGATTGATATTTAAATCAGCAGCTTTCAACCTGCAGTCCATTAAATCCCACTGGTACAAGGTAAGTAACCAACAAATGTGAAGCCTATTGTCAGAAGGCTTAAATTTGTCACAGGGGGATTCCACATCCTTTGGGGAAAATATCTGGGCCCATAAATATAAAATAACCACAGCCTCCCAGATGTGTGTTTGCCTGTGAAACATACAATATTTTGGTGGAATGGCCTTCCGATGGAGTTAGAGTTTAGCCATGAGATAAAAATAGCCATGGCTAGCATTTGCAAAAAGTCATCTGTGTTTTGCAAATTTGTAAAAAGCCATTATGCAAACCCAGTTGTGTCATGGCTATGTCATTTATTATCACAGGGATTTAAAATTTGGCTAACCCTACTGGCTAGGCCAGTTCCTTTATAATTTTGAAGAAAAAAAATGCAAAGTCATGCGTGTTCTGTGTGGGGCTCTATTTTGGCTTCGTGCAGGTTCTATCTCTCAATTGCTTAACTGCTTGCATAATACATTACAATTATAATTCAGGGAGAAAAGCCTTTTGTGCCTGCCAGCAGCTCAGGCAGTAAGAAATGTTTTACCAGTAAAGTCAGGCAGGTATTTTTATTGGTGACTGAGGAAGAGGAGGAGGTTAAGCCATATGAAGCTGTTTCTGTGCTTCAACATAGACAAGGCAGGGAGGCAGGGACAATGAGGCAGGGACGATGAGGCAGGGACTATATTTTCTCTCTGAGGAACTGGGGGTCCATACTGCAACACAATTTCATGCTGCATAAGGAAAGGTCTGCTAAAATCCTTTGAAGGTTGAGGGTGAGTTAAGCAGATGTTGCTGTTTCACTTGCTCCCATTTCACAGGGCCATTCAGCATATAAAAAACATTTTTTGTCTGTGAGCTCATCTTGATACATCCATAGTTATTGAGGATAATGCAGAATTAGACAACATTAATGGCAAAAAGTGACCCTTAGCTCTTTGCAGCATGATGGCAAATGGTCATGTTGAAGCAGGCATGTGCTCTTTGACTAGGTTTGCAGATGTGGACACTGAACAACAGCGGTGAGCTGCTCATGATTACAGGAAATAACTGGCAGGACTGCATCTAGGACCCTGTCCTGTTTGGTTTTGGTTTGTTTTTTTTTTTTCTGGAATGCCCTTGTGTGACACGTGCCCAGAATTTGTATTATGGCTCTATAGCTTGTCTCTGCCCTGCTGAACTTCTGACATGTCATGTGTGGCTGTGGGTCAGCCACTGGGACATCCCTGGGGACTGAAATGGTTGATCTCCCCTTCACCTTGTGCATAAGTCAACCACACTCCTGATCCCTTGCTCTCTGCAACACTTTAAACACCTCACCCACAGTGAGTGTCCTACAGAAGTACCTTCATCCCAAGAAATTATTTAAGAAAATATTCTGTAGCTTTTGTGCAGAAGTGCTATAAAGGCAACTGGGCAGGAGGTTGAATCAGCTGATTTCCTGGCATCTGCTCCAGTTGAACTGATTTTATCTGAAAGACTAAAAAAATTCTGACACCCTCTTTTCTGGCTGGGGTTGTGCTGAAGAGCCTCATCTGTTTGTCACCTGTCATCTCATGAGAGTTTTGGTGGCTCCAGTCCTTTTCTTCCAGAACCATCACTGCTGGAGACACCTGGAGGTGTTTCCAACACCAGTGCCTTGGGATGCATGTACCAGGGTTGCTGTCTAACCAAGGGCTGATGGTTTGGCTCTTGTAGATGCTGGGCATGTGTCAGCAGCAGGATCCTCTAAAATTAACTCACTGCTGTCCAGAGTACACTTGGTTTTCATGGCACTGGCTTTCCCAGCAGCTTAGCCAAGGCAGAAACACCAAGAAGTGAGGACAGGCAGCTCCTCAGGGCCTAGATGAGGAATGCCTGACTCCTGCCTGACTCTCTGAAAGTCTGGTGGGAGTTAGGTGAGAAAACGCTTTTTGGGTTATGCAGCTTAATTGCTTGTCTGGACAAAGGAGGACTCTGCTCAGAGGACAGCTATGAAGAATTGAACCTAGATTTCATAGTAGCACCGTTTGCACCAGACCATCCCCTTTCCCCCTCTCATTAAGGTACAAGGACAACATTCACATGAGACAAAGAAGTTGCTGTCCTTGGCAAGTACTGATACTCTTGACTGAGTGGTTTGTCTGGTGTCACAGTTTAATTCAAGTCTAAATATGAATCCAATTATTCTCAGCATCTTAGAAGTGTGATTTTACTACTACTGTGAGTTTTGAGTTGCGACTGCTTTGAAATCTTTCAAGTTAGAATTCTTAGACATTACACACATTTATGCCTGTCACATTGCATTCTCCTGTTTGCTTTTGAAAAGAAGGAATCATTAATGTGTTTTTTTCTCATGGGAAAATATATTTTCTCTTTCTACAATTACATTGAAATAGAGTATAAAAATTGAGCCTTCATGCTTTTTGTCAGTAAATTGGACTATTGTACACTATTTTTCTCTCATACTTTGTGTTGATTTATATTTAATGCATGCCATTGTAATTTCTTTTTGCAGGAAATTTAGATGGTCCTTTGAATGTAACGCATCATATTTCCACAGACCTTGGTTTGCTTTCTTTTAATTCTTCTGTTCTTTGGAAGTGTCCTTTACTGCACTTGAAAATATTTCTGATTACTCCATGGATACCAGCATAGAATTCTGTTTCTTCCCAACAGGGAAAACAAAAGCAAGAAATCTTGTGGATTGAAATCAAGGCAATTTAATAGGTGAAGGAACAAGATAAAAACCCCCACAGGTAACACAAAGGATATCACTCACCATCTCCCACAAACAGACCAATGTCAAGCTACTCACTGAGCAACAGCACCTTTAGAAACCTGAAACATCCCCTTCTTCTGCTGCCAGTTTTGTTGTTGGCATGATGTTAGACAGTGTGGAATATCCCTTTGGCCAGTTCAGACCAGCTGTCCCAGCAGTGTTCCCTCCCAGTCCCTTACCCACTGCCAGCCTACTCACTGGGGGAAAGCAGAGTGAAGAAATGAGAAAGTCTTGATGCTGAGCAAGCATGTTCAGCAACAGCTGAAGCACTGGTGTGCTTTCAACACCGGCTTGGCCACAGATCAAAACTCAGCACCACTGTGAGGAAAGCTGACTCCATCCTGGCCAGACCCACTCCAAGTGCCTGACCAGGAGGGATAAGGGGGTTGAGACCTTCTCCCCATGTCTTTATCCCCAGACTCGGTAGGCTACCATGGAGGGACAGTCTGGGCAATACGGAGAAGAAATTGGGAATCCTCCTGCCTGGGGGAGCACAGTGACGACCACACCAGTGCCAGCTACTTGTGTCCTTGTTTCTCTGACATCCCTGCAATGTCTGATGCCCATTTTCATGCCATCAGTTTCAGCATGAGGGTACATCCACAAGCTGAAAGCACATGGCTCCTGGAAGATATGTTTTCAAATCCTCTTTTGGGACATGAGGGAATTCAATTTACCATGTTTGCCTTAGGTAAAAGAGTTGGTATTCAGCTTTTCTGCATTTAATGAGACACGATGCTGTTGGTGCGTGATAGCTGCATTGTGTGAGTACTGGAGCCAGCCCAGGCTGGAGCCATGTCTGCAGCCTTTCTGTGACACAGTCACTGAGCAGCTCCTCCTGACAGCCTGGGGCAGCCCCAGCCTTGCCTGGGGGTGCAGCTGGAGGTCCAGAAAAATTTTAAACCCTGGTATTTGTGTGCCTCAGCCTGGTATTGAGCAGAGGTGCTCCTCCGGCTGACCCGGTCTGTGATGCCCTGTCTCTACTCTCTCACCCATGCTCACAAACACTCCTTCAGAAAACATCTGGAAAAACAGTGATCAATTTCTTTCTGTTCTTTCTTGAAATATCCACCATGATCTCTAGGCTTTAAGCAGGCAGTGCCCTAAAAACATAACATGTTCATTTATGTGCTCTGTTAAAGACAATAAGCAAGACACACGGAAGATTTCAACCTGAAATGTACAGTTCTTTTCTGGATTTCTTGATGTTTCAGAATGAATCTGCGCATCTTATATCCCCAAGGATAACAGAGGCAATTCAGAAGCATGTTAATTGTTAGCAGTAGTGATCTGACTGTCATGGAATCGAGATTCAAATAAAAATCCTAGTGTCAGGTAATAGCTCTGTTTATAATACTTTCTACAAGAGCTATAATGAGGCAGAGGAGGGGGCCTGAAGCTGTAGGTATTTCACAGACTGTCAAATTGCAAGATGCAGCCAGATCCATCCACATAAATATTTATGTTAGAGAGACAAAGCTGCAGCAAGTTCTTGGCTGATGAGAAGTGTCTTCAGCTGATGTGAATTTTTATGGCTTGTGCTTTCCAGCAGGGCTGTGACAATTCGCATCAGCAGAGGAGCTGCTACTCTATAATTAGCCACATCCTTGACACGGAGGCTACTGTAACCTTCCGATCAACCCTGCTCTCCACACACGGTTGCTATTTAACTAGTCACAAAAATACTGCTATCAGTGATCTCGACAGCACACCAAACAGAATATCTGGAACTTGGGCTCCCTGTGAGATGGCAGCAGCACTAATTCACGATCTTTAGTTACATTAGATGATCAAAGATCAGCAGATCAAAGGAGACAGTTTCTTCCACAAAACGCCCGATGCAGGAGCTGGGCTGGCTTACAGCAAGGGAGGCAGCATGCAAGGAAGGCAGCTGAGCTCCCCATAGAGAGAGGGGAGAGCACAAGGGGCTGCTTCTGCTTGTGGCCCAGGTCACTCTGGCACGTGACAGGGTCAGTGAAATTGTCTTTTACCCCAAGCCTGGCGTAAAGCAGAGCAAAGCATCCAGTAAAACCACCTGTTAGTACAGACAAAACAGCGGAAGGGTTATTGGGGTGACAAGGTCTTGGCTAAATGCCCTCCATCACATTTTTCTGGGGGCAGCAGGGGAAAGGACAAACTTTCCCAGCCTGGCTGCAGTGTGTGGAAGCTTGGGTTGATCTGTGTGGTGCTGAGCAGGCTGTAGTGGAAGGGTCCCTGGTGAGCTGGCAGTCCCATCTCATCCACTGCAACCTGTCATAAAAACTGGCCAGAAGGGGCTTTCCTGGGGGCTGCACAGCCCCACCAAATGCCCAGGCAACACCAGAGATTATCTGGAGAAAGATGCTACAGTATTAGAGGAAGTCATGAACAAGTAACTGGAAACTGGAAACCAAAAAGATCACAACATTTCATTACACGAAGTGAGCATAAAGCAAATTTCCAATGCACATGCAGCCCTCATTGTTCTCACTGCATGCCAAGGAGTAGCCTTCACTGGGAATGACTCTGCAGCTCACTTCCAAAATCACAAACCCTTCACTTCCCTGCTCCAGCGATGCCCCTACCTGGACACTGTGGACAGCCTCTACATGACATCCCTTAGCTTCATTTTTGGCATGAGCCTGCTGAGGCTCTGGTCTGCCATCACCAGTGCCATGATTGGACCTTTCAGGCAAGGACCATGGCACCCTGTTCCAGCATTTCCATGATCCTTTACCTGTGTTGTGCTGTGCAGGTGAAAGGTCTAGTTGGTCACCTCATCCTCCTTGCCAGGCCCCAGGGAAGGCTGTTTCTTTGGGAAATTAGTGCTATTTCAAAGAGACATCACCCATCAGAAAAACCACAGGTGGGTTCCTTCTTTCCAGGAGTGACTTTTCCTGAGGCATTTGCACCAGTACTGCTTGCATGGGCCCCCACACCAGCCTGCTCATTGGAACAACCTAGGCTGATGATTTTTTTTGGCAGCCTACACAGAATTTGATTGTTTTTGCTCTGGACTGTGACTGTATATTTCTATTTTTGGCCTGGAGGATTTGCAGAGTCAGGGCAGACCCGGGGACACTCGGTCCTAAGGGATGTCTTCCAACAGCATCCACCCCCTCTACCTGGAAACTGCCCTGGCCACCCCTCCAGTTAAATGCATGAAGCCTCCAAAGAAGAGAACGTCTAAGTGCCTTCACACACTAGAACAGACCACAGAAGTATTCTTTGAGCACCAACAGCTTCTGAAAAGCAGAGTAAAGAGTAAGTGGGGTAGGAAACATTCTCCTTGCATCACAGCAATATGAAGAGTGGTGTTTCAAATTACTCTGGTCTCTAACTCCATCTTCTCATAACACTTCTGCAACTGGTTCTTTGGCAAATAGGTGTTGCCATACTGTGCTGGTTTTGTCTGGGGTAGAGTTTATTTTCTTCATAGTAGCTGGTATGAAATTATTTCTTGCTGAAAACAGTATTGATAATTTGAGGATGTTTTTGTTATTGCTGAGCAGGGCTTACACAGAGTCAAAGCCTGTTCTGTCTCTCACATGAGCGAGGAGGCTGGAGGTACACAAATAGTTGTGAGGGGACACAGCCTGGACAGCTGACCCCAACTGACCCAAGGGATATTCCAGACTACATGGCATCATGCTCAGCATGTAGAGCTGGGGGAAGAAGGAGAAAAGGGAGGACATTCAGAGTGATGGAGTTTGTCTTCCTCAGTTACTGTAATGCATGATGGGACTCTGCTTTCCTGGGGATGGATGAACACTTGCCTGCCCATGGCAAGTGGTGAATGAATTCCTTGCTTGCTTTGCTTGAGTTCAGAGGGCCTTTGCTTTACCTATTAAACTGTCTTTATCTCAACCCACATGTTTTCTCTCTTTTACTCTTCCAATTCTCTTCCTCATCCCACCTGAGGAAATGAGCCAGTGGCTGTGTGGGGATCAGTTACCAGCTGGGGTTAATTAATGACAATTACCTTTAAGCAAACACCACACAATTTAGCAAACAGTAGCTAAAAAAGTAAATTACTTTCTGCCTACAGCTTTCTGCCACCCTCCTCCTGTGTGATTTGATTGTGAGGGCTCCCGAAAACTGCAAACAGAACTTCCATGATATTCTTGGAAAGGATATGTGTGTGCGTGAAGCATGTGGGTGTGTTTGTTTATATGTATGCATCTATGTATGTTTTCCATAATGTCTTTTAGGTGTGTATGTCTACAGAGAGACAGAAAGAGAGCAAAACAGGTGGGGATGGCCTTTTCTCAGCACGGTCCCTGCAGTGAGCCCTGTCCTTGCCTCCACGCCCATGCAGTGCTGCCACAGGCTGCTCCTGCTTGCCCAGGGAGGCAGATGTTGGAGCAGCCTCAGCTCTTGCCACCAGTCCTCCACGTACCCTGGGATGTGTTGGGCAGCCCAGTGCAGCACGGGTGGCAGGTGGAGCTTGCCCATGGATCTCCTCTGCCAGGGAGACCCAGAGTGGGGCAGACACCTGTGCTGCGGAGCCAGGATGAAGGGTTGCCTGGAACTTTGCTGCTGATCCTTGTCCTCCTCTAGGGCCAGAAGCTGGAGTGAGGTTCCTCTCTACTCACTTAGAGGAACTCTGACAACTGTGATTTTTTGATGGAAAACTCACCAGAGACCAGATCTAGCAGCCAGCAACAGCACCCAGGGCTGGCTGGCAAATCTGGCCATGTGTGCTGAGTTCCTGCTCCAGCACATGGCACCAGCCCTCAGTGCAGTCCCCACTGCCAGCAGCCAAGGAACACCCACTCTTTTGCTTCAGCCCTTGTCAGTGTGGGTTGCATCATGCTCCCATCTGATTTCATAAAAAACAATGTGATGCTCTAATCTTTGAAGCTTCGCGTGTGTTAGGAGTTGCTTTAAGATAAAGGTGTGTCATTATCACCTGCTTCAACCTTGGGTTGCCAAATCAGTGTCTGTTGGTACTTGCAGCTTTGTACGTAACAGTTTACCTGGCAGACTGTAAATGAGCATTTCTTGAGAAGATGATGTGCAGTTCTGCACAGCACACACAGGGTCTGGCTGCATTACTGTGTCCTTCTCATGAGACCTTGGAAACTCCAGTACCACTGGAATTTTAAATAATGCTGTGATTATGTGTGTGTGTGTACAGACACCCATATTTATAGGGAGAGCTGTAGAGAAAAAGTATATACACTGCAGACTGCATATACTATATATTACATATAAATAATGTAATTATGAAGAAATACAGGGAATTTATGCAAACATACATATGCACACAGACACACACATATATATGTATGTGTGAGTTTGAGGAGAGAATCTATGAGTAGGAGGGTACAGCCACTCCACACATTTCCATCACTTTTCACCTTCAGCCTGGTGTGAATCCAGAGCTGCTAAAGGGCACCCAGCTGATAGCTCAGGCATGAAAGCTTCTCATTCTGCCCAGTTCAAAGCTGTCAGCAGTTCTGTAAGCTGCTTGATCCTGTCCTTTCTTTGCACAGCAGTTTAGCCTGGATGGACCCATTTCTGGTGTGATAAGATCCCAAGGTTTCCTGGGACTAAAAACTAACCTTGGGACTAGATTTGCACAAGCAGTCCAGGCACAGGAGCTTTCTCCTCTACAAGGACTATCTCTGCTAGAACTTCAAGCTCACTTTTTAATTATTCCTTTGAGTACACTAAGGCTTTGAAGAATTTTAGACTGAAGAGCAAAAAATCTAAAAATCTGCCAGTCTGTGTGACTATGTTTAACAAAATTCTCTATTTTGACTTGGAATGCTAATTTTAAAGCAAGCAGCCAAGAGCACAAGGAATTTCTGATTATTCTATGCATTTACAGGCAAGAAAGTTCAGGAGTGAGAACAAACCAGATGTCATCAGTATTGCTTGAAACTCTTCTTTCAAAGGGCACAGACATTTAGAGTCTGGTTCAGTGAGAAATGCTAGCTGCTTCTACAGGCTTCTTGCCTCTTTATTCTTTCTTTAAGGCTGGATGTTCAAATACAGCAGTATTTCCTTTCCCAGCTCATACCATTAAATCTTTGTAAAAGTATATGTTAGTCCCATTCCTTATTTTTAATTTCTTTAACAGGGTGCAGAAGTAACTTTTGCAAGTCAATTCTGTGAAATCCAAGAGTTATTCTTCAAAGGCTTTTATATTGTGTTTGAAAAAAACCCAACATCTATTATATGTGAACTGCCTCAGAAACCTGTCTTGGTTTACTTGACTACATGCTAGCAATAAAATTTGTAAAGTTTTACCTGACAAAATAAAAAATCTCAGCTGTTTCATCTGATCCCACCTTAGAAGCAGAGTTTAAAATCATGTTTTTGGGGGACATCTGATGCTTTGTTTTCTATCTTATAACTACAAAACAAATTATGTCTTCCAACCACTTCTTGACTTGTATAAAGACAGAAAAACAAGGCACAAACAGCTGCATGTGTGAAAAGGCACCTGAGATAGTTTTGTAAGTCCTCCTTGACTGGTTTTAAGAGGTTTGTGTAGTACAAGCTATTTTTAAGTGTCTCTTGCTGTGTGAAGATGAGCACTGCAAGCACAGAGCCTTCTCTGCAAGACCTGTGCCTGCTACGTAGGAGCACCTGCTGGAGATGTCCTTTTGTCAGGCGTGAGGGAGGCAGAGGTATTTTTAGTATTTCTACATATGTATTTTTCTTTTCTAATCCATGAAGGACAGCATTTTGAGACAAGGACTGTGTAATCTAATGAGTCACAAGAGCTGTCTGTAGGACAGTTTATTGTTCCCAGCCAGCACACAGCTTGCCATCAGTTTCCAGCAGCTCAAACCTCAGCTCTTGGTGCACACTTTGCCCCAGTGTTTCACCAGAAGTGATCCTCAGACACACATCCTCCCACTCGCATTTCACAAGGCTCTCTTCAGTTCTAGTGCCAGAGACTCAGCCTTCCTGTTAAAGATATCACCAAAGTGATGTTTCTGTGATGTTCTGCTTCCCCCTATGTCTCTTCCAGCTTGGGGCAGGAGTCACCCCACAGGTGCAGCAGGTGTTCAGCACAAGCACCTTTATTTAGCACTTCCCAGTGTTGCCTTTTCAGCTGGTAGAAATACAAAGTAGACACAGCAGTAAAGGGGAAAAGGGTATTATCTTGCTTTAATAGGATCTTAGGTTCACACTCATCAAAGGTGAGAAGCACACCCCGCACAATACATGAAGGATTTTATGGACTTCACAAATTAGCACATCTACTTAAAATCCCCCAAAAAGAAACTTAATAGATGAAGTAATTGTCTCCCTATTTTAATTACCCCCGTCCCCCAAATGAGACTACAGTCCAGTTTACTAACTATGTTCAGGAGAGAAGGCTCCATTCAAGGTTGGAGCCTCTAGTTTTGAGATACTGTGAATGTTTGGTCTTCCTGCTTTGCAGAACCCCCAAAATAAGCTAAATATCAGACTACAAGAATTATAAACATGCGGGCCTAAGGTACAAGGAGTGTGTGTAGAGAGTACAGGGGAAGAGAAAGGGTATAAAATTGTATTAAAAGAAAAGACAAAAAAAATTAGATATCACCAGGATGCACACCAGGTTTGCTTATTTGCAATTGGGGCTGTTCTCAAGGCTCTCTCCCCAGGCCACTTCAGGCTCTGGAGAAGGAGCACATCCCATACAAACTGTCTCTATCAGCTACCCCATCATCCTTCCCTCTGTAGCCAGGTTAGTGCTGGGCTGACAGTGCACACAAGGTCCAGAGGAGGGTTTCCTCACTGTCCCAATGCCCAGTAACTGGCTTAAGCGGGGCAGTTATCCCTCCAATAGATCTCCAGTTATCCCATCAATAAATCTCCTACAACTATGATCTCTCCAGTCCCTGTCTCCTCCAGATATTTTGACTCAGCCCATGAAATCTCCCCACAGGATGCTAAATCTCCTTTTTTTTTTTTGTTTGTTTATTTCTCTGCTTCTCAGACTATGTTATTGTGGGTGGAAAATTATCTTTTCCATTCTCTTATGCCCTGCCCAGTTGGATTTCTTTCCATTTGCTCTTTTGGTGTCCAGGTTGCAATCTGAAGCTTATTAGTTCCCTCCCCTCCCCTCCCCTCCCATCCCCTCCCCTCCCTTCCCCTCCCCTCCCCTCCCTCCCTCCCTCCCCTCCTTCCTCCCCCTCCTTCCTCCCTCCCCTCCCTCCCTCCCCTCCCCTCCTCTCTCTTCTCTGTCTCCAAAAATACTTCATCTGATTTAAGCCATTCTTCAAGACACTGCACAGAAGATTCCAACTGAGACTTCTGCACAGCTTGTATCAGAATGTGATTTTAAAAAATGACTGCCTTTCCTTGGCACCAGGTGATGTTTGATGGGACTGAGCTTTTGAATGCAGAGCTTGGAAGGATAAAATATAGCACTTACCTTTACGGCTTCTCCAGAAACTCAAAACATGGCACTGATCAAATGCCAAGACCAGTACTCTCAGATATTTTATCTCAGTTATATTAATTGAAAACCAAAGCACTTTGCTACATGTGTTAATCGATGATGTATCACTGAATTATATAATTATCTAATTATTATTACTTATGCATTATTCTCCAGTTTCTCCATATGCATACTTTTGAATGACATTTATTTAAAAATATAATGAGGGATATGTGCGTGCCTGTAGTATATGGCTTTGGACTCAGCTATTTCAGTGTGCCTGAACAGAAAAATAGCAAAGTTTGATTTAAAAGTATTTTGAAACATATGTCTTCTGAGAATCAGGAATCAGGAGCCACATACAGGATCTGCTTCCAGTCCTCAAGACTGGGGTCAGAAGCCAGACTCCTTTGGTACTGAGCTATACTGAGCTTTGTAAGGTCAGGGAAGAGATTGTATGACATGCTTCTACTCCAGGAAAAATGACCTTGATCAGAAGGTGTCTGATTTCCAGAATGTTTTTATCAAGTGTGAATACATAATCAGGTTATCAGCACCTGTATGGTCCTAAACTAGCAGATCGTGTGTGTATATGCTGATCTTAAGCTTGTGCAATTCTTTTGGCTTTAAAAGGCTGCTTAAGTGTATGAAGTTAAACAATCCTGTGTTTGAAGCCTTTGAGGTATTTTTGCAGAGCCTTTGTTCCAAAACTGGCTTAATGCAAGTGGGTCCTTGAGCCCTCATGGAAATTGGATCTTGAACTGCTTCTCCATGTTCACACTTATACATAACTTTTGCTACTGCTGTAGGTAAGAGTGCTGTTCATGTTGGGGACAGATTTCACCTGGACAGTGGCAGGAATTGAAAAATGTGTTCATAACTATCTTTAAAGCAACATCAGTTGAAAATGAAGCATTTTCTAAAAGGATTTGCTGTTGAAAACTGTGTAAAACTGTATTTTGTGCAACTACTGGATCCAGTGGCCAACCCAGACTGTCACACAGCCAACATGATGTAATTTCCACCCTACTCTTTTGGTCTCATAATTGGATTTTTTAGGCTCATTACATCCAACAGCTCAAACTACAAGTAGCACTGACTGTACCCTTTCTGCAACATTGAAGCTCCAGTTGATCTCCTTAGGACTAAAAGGATGGAAAGGCTTTATCACAAGTGAGCTAGGTTTATACTAATAATAAAATATTTCCTAAGAGAGCTGACAAAATAAACTGAATTTCAGTGCACGTGCTTTATAGACATCCTGATAGTCCTTTAAAACTCATCCATTCAATACCAACAATTGTGTGTAAATAACTTGATGGTAAAACTGCTACAGCACAGCTTTCAAGGAAGGTATCCAGCTAACAGGTCAGCAGAGGAAAGGTAATTTGGAAAAAGTTCCCCACTGCATTGTCACCAACAAAAAATTCATGTATTCAACCTGTAACAACACCAGCTCCTCTCAAATGGGCTGCTTCTCCCAGGAGCACAGAGACAAAAATTGTAAATATTCTTATTGCACAGAAGAAATACAGCAGGCAGCAGCGTGTGTGTCTTTATATCCACCTGTGTGCATGTGAATGCACTGCATATGTACAAAAGTCTATAACATATGTAAACACAGCAGACTTGGAAACACTGGAATCCAGCAAACATTCTAGTAGAGCCTTACTGCATGTCATTTCTGCATGTGGTAAGATTTATATATCACCTAAGTTGTTTACCCAACTGCTGCTAGAATAAGTTATCCAGCCTGTTTGCTCAGTTCTTCAGACTAGGATTGAAATCCTGCTCTACTCCTTTAGAGCAAGAGGTGTCTATGACTGTGCAGCTCTTGAAGCATGACTGGATTTGACAGTAGTAAAAAGCCGTGCTCCTAAAACATTCATGTAAACCTTTTGCTTAAAACATTTGGATGTCAGTCAGTTTTCTAAAAATAAAAGCAAAACAAAATCCCCAAAGAAAGTGTGGTTTTCTGTTGTCCTTTGTGACTGTGTTTTCCCCCTTTCTAACTAGTGAAGAAAATACCAGGAAATGTTTGTAAACCCCAAGCTTAAAACTCTCCTGTAGTCCCTAAAATTCTGTTTCCATGTGTATGGATTGATCAGATCACAGTGTGTTGTTTGAAAAGCCATTTTTGAGACTCATCTTTAAGAGTTATGGCTGCTTCTGTGTTTTATGTTAGTCAAATCCTGCTCAGAATGCAATGTACACACTCATTTCAAATTAATATTACAGTAGGTTTGGGGAAAGTTTACCTGAGACAATTTTCCCTCCACCTTTCTCTTCACCATATGAGCAGGGCACATTTCTCACACTGGTTAAATCAGCTGGTGGAGATGAGCCTGTAACAATTGTGATATTGTAAATTGTGATAACCAGCATTTGATTTCCTGATGGAATTATTTCTCATGAAAAACTGGCAATACTTTGGCAGATTTTTGGGAAGAGGACAGAGAGGGGATGGAATTGAACAGAAGGCAAAAAGAGAGGGTTTTGGGGTTTTTTTTTGAGTTGTCTTTAAATATCTGCATCCAGTTTCACTTAATCATGTACTTTTTTATTGTCCTCAACTGGGCTTTCTCTCTGACAGATTGTGGAGATCCAAAATATATCTGCTGGTCTGCAGTGACTGTACCAATACCCACTATCCATCAGTCTCAGACCAGATGCTGGTGAAACATTCTGCTCTACAGAACACCTACCAACTGGTGTTTGCTCACTTTCTGTTTACCTCTCTAAAATACAGATGTAGAATGAAGGCCCTTGGTCACCAAGCACAGGAGGGACAGGCTCATCTCCAGAGGCATCTCATCCATACTAGGACTCTGTTCCTATGGTGTCTCTTGCAGGTGTCTGCTCCAACCATCAGCTCCCAGCCCATGGAACAGGCAGCTGAAGAGTAGCCTGTGCCCTCATCAACTAACCTGAGCCAGTGGCACCACTCACACTGACACAGCCACAGGCTAGCTGAGCAGCTCATTGCACAGATTCTGCTGCCTCTGCTCCGGGACAGGAGTTGCACAGTGCCAGAGCAGTGACTCTCTGAATCACTCCAGAAAAAACATGCAGGATTATCTCAGAACACTTTCTGGTTTTGGACTGAAGCAAGGGGAATAGCTTAATACATTGATAAAATGAAAAAAAGAAGTCTTTATCCTTTTAGCCAAGCTCTCTGTCAGCTATTGAGATAAGGTGGACTAAATCCAGGGGAACTGTGAGTTTTCTTTAATTACTGATAAAATCTAGGCTGTTGTTAGAAACATCAGGGGGATTTAATAGGCTTAACAGTGGCTCCTAAGTTCCTCAGGAGGCCTGTGAATTTGGAGTTCAGATCTATGAGCTAGGAAACATTTGGCACCTTATCAGCAGTCAGCTCAGCAGCCTTTGGAGAATGAAAATCACCTTTTTGTTCAACTTCCCCTGGTAGCTTGCCAACCTTCTTGTTACTCACTATGTCAACTGTCTCTAGAAAATATGGTCTCTGGTCTAAGCCACAGGATTCAAAACACAGCTTAACAAGTAAGCAGCAAGGCGAGGGGAATTATGTCATATCATAACCTCTCCTCAGCAGGTAGAGGCAGCTCAGGCCCTTGACTGCACAATAGCCTAACTACTCACTGGGGTTTGCTCAGTGGTGCCAATACCTTGCAGGCACAGAGTCTTCCCTCACCATGAAGCTGTCTGACTTCTTTCCTTCTGGAAAGCACCGGGCAGGCAGGGACACAAAGTGGTAGTATGGATGAACACACTGAGGAAAGTCAAATAACAGGAGTACACAGACGAGCAGCTAGAAAACAACTCCAGAGCTGTGAAATTTCCTTGGCAGACTTCTCAGAATGGTTGAGGTACTCCCTGTAAAACAGCCCTGATGGTTCTGCTCACATAGCTGAAGTTTGCTGAAGTTTATCTTCTGATAAGATCATTTTAATAAACACAAATTATCCATGTGTACAGGTACAATTACTACCATCTAAAGAGACACAGAGTAAAATGGTCTGGCACCAGTTACTAGGAATATTGAATTATAATCACAGCTATCACTAGTTTCCCTCCTTCCCTTAAAAAATAATCCCAAATTTATATTTACTCTACTGGCATCCAAGCCCACAACTGGAGAAGCTGTACCACAAACAGAGCTGCCAAGGCCATGGTCAAGGCCCAGGCAGACTCCCATGACACACATCACACTGGATGGGAGAAAAAATAAATACAAGGGCAAAGGAAAGGATGTTCCCAAATACTTGGATTGCTCTGAAACATTAAATATTTCGCAGCCACCTTGACCAGCTGTGGAGAGCTCTCCATTAAACATTCATCATTTGCTGTAACATCGATCACAGCAAGTGAATCAGTAAATAGCTGTGATGAATGTGAGATTTATGTCTGAAAGCACCGATAATTTTTTTGCAAACAAAACTCTGTCTAGCTCTGGAGGAAACACTCCAAAAACAGTCTTCACTCACAGATCCAAGCAAAATGTGTGTGAGAAATCAGGACTTGGCTGGTTCTCCCATGTTAGGAATTTGGGTGATTTGAGGTGCTTCACTCTTAATTTCAAGTAGCAATGTGAGTTTGCTTGTTCTGCAGCAAAGAGTGTATTGGTGGTGTAATTTCCCTTGAATAGCCCTTTCAGCTGAAATGTAGCTCATGTTCCCTGCAGCATGACGAATAACACACTTCATCTCCCCCTGGAGCCTGGAAAATCTGAGATGAGATTGGCACTGCAACATAAAGAGAGATACTCTCAAAAGGGAGGCAAAATCATTTGAACTGAGTGGAAGTAATCACTGGCACTCCTAGCTACAGACAGTCCTCGTTTTCAAGCTGTATTTCAATGTCAAATGGCTTTCCCTCATCACATCCATACAGCACCTAGCACAATTGCATCCTGCTCTTGACTGTGAGTTTCTGGCACTGCAGTAGAACAAACACTGAGCTTATAAAAAAAATACACAGTCAATTACATGTGCACTTGCATGAACTATCCATGCTGTCAGCATAATTTAAATACAAGCATGGGTCTGTGCATGACTTCAGCTTCGGACACTGAAAAAATAACACTGTGTCCAGAAGTAAACTTTCCTCAATTAATCCTACATTTCAGAGCCAGACAAGTTGGGCGTTCTTTTTAAAAGATAAAACATGCAGGTGGTCTGCCATTTGCTGTGGGTACATAAAAGTAGTATTACACAGATAGAAAAGAAGAAATGGATGGATCTGGCAGATGGCATCATGCTCAGGGTTAGCCAAATCCCCTCTCAGGCACTGCAGCCCAGATGGCCAAGCAGAAACACTTTCTGCCACAAACCCTTTGCATGCCTTTGAGACATCTCTGTGCTGGGAGGGGAAGTATGTCAATTCACAATCTTGCTGTGATAAAACAAAACTTGATGTATTTTGGGAAATATGTTCATTCACAGGCCCCCCTTGGCCCCAAGGCTTTCCTTCCCTTATCTGAGCCTCTGCCTGGCTGGAGTGCTAATCACAGCTCTGCACACTTTAAAATGTGGTTACCACTAATTTTGAAAGCTGGGTCTGTAAAATGAGGCAAAAAGACCCTCTTGGCAGGCTTCTGTACCTCTAAAATCAGTAAGGTCTCTGAGAAGCTGGCAACAAGGACTGGATGCATGCACTGCTAAAGAAACTCAGCAAGGGTGACTGACACTGGTGGAAGTGCTTTGCAAAATACTCAACACTTCCCATTTGTTTTGACATAGCTTATGTGATTTCCAAAAAATCTGCTTTGCTCAAACCCACTGGAGGTCTGAAGCACATGATTATGCAGTGGATTTCCACCACTTCTCTCACGAATGACACCACAGGGCATCCAAATTGTCAAGACCTTCCAACTGACTCTTGCCTGCTCCTTTTTATGCTCAGCCCATGTTGCCAAACACTTGTCTCTGTAACTTGAAGGCACTTTGGGAAATCCCAGCTGGGGACCATTGCACAGGCACAGTGACCTTGCAGTTCTGTGTATCCTTTTCCAGGGCACTGTTGTCATGCCAAGGCATACACACCGACCACGATTAGCCCAACAGTGAATAAAGGCTTGGGTAGGTTCTAGTGAGGGCTACAGACCCCACTCTTGCCAAAGTATCCCCAGGCTGTTGCTGCCTGGCACATTTAGTAAATGTTCAACACTGAGAGACAGTGCATAGGGAGTGGATGAGGGGGGGAGCAAGAGGAGGAAAAGAGTCAAAAATGGGAGACAGCAGTGGGGCAGGACAGGGAGGGGAGAAGCAGGGCTTGACTCAGAGAGGAGGAAGCATCATATAGCTTTGTCAGGGGATGAATTAGTAATTATTTTTGATCTCCCCTTCTCTTTTGCCTTCCCTGAAACCTGACAATGCCTCAAACCATCCTGCTCCAGACTTGTTTACAGACACCTTCAATACCTCACACAATCTGGTCCTTTGCACGGGCTTTCCTTTTCTTCTTTTAATTCCAGTCCTCCCTCCCAACCACTGGAGTCTGTGGCTGCTCCTTTGGTACCTGCTCTGCCCCCAGCTGAAGGAGCATGTCTGTGCAGTCACTTGGGCTGGGATACTGCCACCATCATGCTCACATGATCCCTTGTCATTCCTTAAATGCCTGTAAAAATTCAGAAGTCCTGTTCAGGACAATTCTGCCTTTCTTGTGAAAGCTCTCAGCTCCAGCACATCCTTCCTCTTCCTTCCTAGAAAAACATAAATCATTTTCCCTGTTCACACATTTATGCCAGGAAATCTCTGCCATCCCTGCTGTGGTTTAGGGGCAGTGATGATGCTCCTAAGCCAGCTTTGCCCTGCCTGTCAGGCCAGCTGGGCAGCAGGTGCTGTGCTGCAGCCAGCACAGCTGAGCACGGAGGGAGCAGCACACCCCACCGCTCACACCCCCTCCTTTCAAGCCAGAGCAGTCTTCTCCTGCAACACCTGAGGCTTTAGTCTAAAGCCAAGAGCAAAATGGAGCTAGAACAGAGGTCTGAGCACCAGATCAGATCATCAGGAAGGTCTCTGGCAGTGTGCTTTGGGCAGCCCAAACTGTACCCAGCCAAGGCACGGGCTGGCAGGAGCCTGGATCCTTGCTGGCTGTTTGGATGCAGCCATGTGAGTTGGCAACTGGAGAGTTTGGCTGTATGGAGGCAAGCTGAACCATGCCAGGAGGGCTCCAGGCCAGAGAACATTAGTTTATTTACTAGCCTCAGTATCAGGAAAGTGTTAAATGTTGCCTGCAAACTCTTAGAAACAAGAAACACACAACAGTATCTTCAGTAAAGTGCAGTGGATATGTATGACTTTTTTTTTTTTTTTTGCAACTTTATTGCAGGATTTAGTCAAGGTAGCCTAAATGCTCTCCCAAAAACTCAGTGAGTGATGTTCAGTACCCAGATTTGACATTCAGGATTTCATTACTTTGGGCTAAGCACATTCATTCCCTTGGAAGAGAATCCTGCATCTCTGCAAGACGGTGATATTCCTCACATCATCTGTCAAACTATTGCTGCTGCTCCTTCTTCTGCCATCTCTGCCTCTGCACCTATTCTCATCTTTACACACCGTCCCAGATCAGACTGGCAGACTCTGGCAGATCCTAACAGATTCTGACTGTCAGGCATGTCAAGATTATATCTAACTTTAGGATTTAGATCACTGAAACAGTAGAATGCTGAATGAGAAGCTCATCATGTCTTTGAGGGGGTGTGCTTTGAATTGGCATCTCTCAGGACTTGAAGTAAAGGCCAGCTGGATCCCTGCTGATGTGCTGACCTCAGTGTGGGGGGATTTATTGAATACCAGGAGGCACTCAGAAACTCCATGCAGCTAAACCCAGTGCCTGTGGTTGAAATTGATCCCTGTCAAGGAACTGGGATTATATTAAGATTAAAGCAACTTTTTTTCCGCATCACATGGAGACAAATATTCATTCTCACTTAAAAGTTGCCTTCCTACAGTGAAGAAAAAAATCTAAAATTGGACTACAGGTGGGAAAATCCTTTTCTGCATTATATTTATTCTGCAACAACAAGCATGTCTTACCCTCTTTGAACATAGCTCACTGAGTCTGAGCAGGGTTGCACATGAAAGAGCACTCTTACTCCACAGATTCCTTCTGCCTTCCCAGTTGGAACATGCAGCATCTTCACCATTTCCGTTTGGCTTGGTGAAGAATACTAGGAATGACAATGAGGGAGAGGCTGCTCTGGCTGGGGGCTCTGTGGGAGCGTGGTCCACACAGCCGGGGCAATCTCTAGCTAGAGAGAACGTGTGGAGAAGGAGGATGGCAGCTCACATCCCTCTGTTTCCTAGCAGATGGTGTTGCCTTTCGGCTGGTAGAAATATGAAGCAGACACAGCAGTAAAGGGAAAAGGGAATTTACCTTGGTTTTAATAAGATCCTCAGTGCACACGCATCACAGGTGAAAACACGCTGAGAAGCATTGCCCATACAACACAATACAATTTTATGGATCTCACAAATCAGCATATCTCCCTAAAAGCCCCCAATAAGAAACCTAATAAATGAAGTAATTGTCCCCCTATTCTAATTACCTCCCGCCCCAAAAAAATGAGACTACAGCCTAGTTTACAAAATATGTTCCAGAGAGAGAGAGAGAGACTTCATCCAAGGTTGAAGCCTCTAGTTCTGAGATAGTATAGAACTCTTGGCCCCCTAGTTTAAATGTTTGGTCTTCCTGCTTTGCAAAACCCCCAAAATAAGCTAAATACAAGAATTATAAATATGTGGGGCTAAGGTACAAAGGGTGTGTGTAAAGAGTACAAGGAATGGGAAAGGGTATAAAAATGTATAAAAAGGGTATAAAAAAGACAAAAAATCATCAGGTGTCAGTGGCAGGAATAGTATCAGCCTGGAGACAGATTCTGGGAGAGTCAGAAAACAAGCCCAGAGCTTGCTTTTGTGCAAGGACTTGTATTAAGAAGAGATGCCCCTATTTTGTGTTCAAAGTACCTAAGTGAGAAGGTGGAGCATGAACCTCAACTGTGTGTTGAGAAACCATTAGTTGTTGTAAAGTAAAGGTGTTAGGAGACTCTAGCTTGATGTGATGAATTAAAACAATTCTTAATTTATTCCTGTCTTTGAACTCAAGACCCCAAAACTTGTGTGTAACCTTTATGGACTCCTAACGCTGACTGTGATTTCCCAGGGCTCCAGGAGAGGGGACAGTGCTGCTCATGGTCAGTCTAAGCAGCAGTCACAAAATACCATTGAGCTCATGTGGTGCCCAGCTGCTTCCATGATCCTGTCAGGGCAGGTCAGCCTATGCTGAGCTCCATGCTGCCCATTCCCACTGACCACAAGCCCAGGTCTCAGCACAACACTGCCACCACCATTTCTGTGCACTGCAGCAGGGTTTGGCTCCCACTCCTGTTTACTTGTAAGCAGGATGAAGGGAGAGGGTGTTACTACATTTGAAAAATAAGAAATTGGTTTCTTCCACGCCATTTCATTGTTCCAGCTCCTGATTTGGTTCCACAAGCTGTCACCCCTCAGCAGGCATGGATGTGTGACAGAAACAGTCTCTTTGTTTGCTGTGGGTCCCTGGGCCCTTCTGGGACCCATCTCCCACTGAACTGTCTCTAATGTTTTTTCCTGCAGTAAGCTTTGAGGTGGTTCCATTTCATCCTGCTTCCTCAGGGAGTAATCCTGCATAAAAATGCTGTAGCTCTTTCTCTGACAGGTCCTCAAGATATATTATAACTATTTTTCACATAGATGCAAAGAGGCTGGCAGCATTATATTCAGATGGAGCCATTCATCACCAGAGGTTAGCAAGGCTGAACATAATTTAATAGCATGACAAAATTCTTGTTCTGTTTTTGCTGGAACCCCAAAGCTGTGGGTGAGAACATTTCAGGCCTGAGATCCAGACCTTGTCATTCCTGAGTAATGGTGGGCACAGCCCTGGGGACATTTCTGGAAAGGAAGACTGACATATGGTGCTAGCCTGACAATTCTGGGGGTAGCTGTTATTTTCTGAAACTTTTGCATCTATTTTATTTTATGATGATCAGGAAAGCTCTGAGCTGAGAGCAGATGGTACTGATTTGCTCAGGGTTACTGCTGGTCGAAACTAAAGAGTGCTGCACTCCATTCTCACAGACAGCTATTAAACTGGAAATAGATATTATTTATCCATCAGTATTTCATTGGAGTTCAGTTGGGAGTGAAGCCACACTCAGTTGGGCACTGTTCACTTACACACAGAGGGAGTTACAGTTTTTCATCCATAGAAACCCAAGCCTGAAGTGAAAACCCCAGATGTAAAGTGCCCTGACCTCAGACTATTAGCAAATACTTCTCTCTACAGTTTCAAAACCTTTTTCTCAGCAATGGGGTTTACTCTTCCTCCTTTTCTGACCTGAGGACACTAGATGTGGTCAGCAGCTGCTGACCGACTGGCTGGTGGGACATCCCTTCAATACACTGCTGAGCTGCTGCAGCTCTGCTGCTGGAGTTCCTGGGAGTGGCTGTTCTTCTTTTTTCAGCATCCAAACATCCCCTGTCACATAATCATCCAATTCAGGCCTCCTGCATCAATTTGAGAGCTACTTATTTGGTAAAACATTGGATGAACTGGCTGTAGACACCACCATGGAGATGCGTCCCTTGGGCACTCTTCTCCTCCTTATTGAGGGAAAGGGAGATTGCACAAGGTATTGTTGGTAACAGAAACATTTCCCTCAAGCAATTATGGACAAATCCACTCTCTTCCTCAAAGTCTGTATTAAAACTACTGATTCTGAACACTATGGTCCAGCAGAGCTCAGAGGACCTCAGCAGCTCAGTGTCCCATGTGGCAGGTGTGGGGCAAGCCTGGACGATTCTTGGGGATACAGAAACACAGCACTTCAGAAAGACAAAGTGTCTCTAGGAACCTGGAGAAAAGAAGAAACAGAGCCACAAGGCAATACCCATTCACCTTTGCAAAATAAATCAACAGATTGTGATCTCCAGAGGCTTTGTAAGGCCACCTTGCTTTCCCTGTTAGTCTTGGCTGACTGATGAATATACCTGTTGTGCTCCAGTGCATAAAGATATGCAAACAGTGAAATCCACTAATACTAAGATGAAGAAAATCTTAAGGTAATAGTTGCCATAATAATTTACACCTAATTACAACTCATTACAAGATTGTCTTGCTACAAATATGACAGAGGCCAGTGATTCCCTTAAAGTAGTGGAACAGAGTCATAGGTTTTGGATAAATGAAAGCTTAACTGCAAACACTGATTGATTACTTTGGACAATATTACCATTTTTCATGAGAAGTTGCACGACCCAGAACAAGTTGGAACTATGTTCGATTTGAACAAATTCTTTCAATTAGTAATTCAAGAGCAGAGATTTCCAAATTCTACAATCAGGACAGTATCTTGAAGTGGCAGGAGCTGTCAGACAAGTATGAAACTCAAGTCTATCCCCTAGTTATAAATGTGGCAAAGGTGGGTATCAGGGCTGTGCCCCGCTGCACACCCTGTGTACTGAAGTCATGAATTGCCTGTGTGGTCCAGGAACATCCCAGCTTGTCATCAGCACAAATGAGATAGTAAAGCTGGTTTGAGACAACAGATTACCTTGCAAACAGGTCTGAACTCCTTAAAACATCCATAATTGAGTCATTCATACACAGAACTTCTCCAGATGGGAATTTTGGACAGTTCTACATATACCCCCAGGTAGCTCCTGCTGTAGCTCATCTCCCTTGTATATCTAAATGTGTATGTGATGATTAACATCGTGGGTGGATTGTCCCTGGTATTCTCACGCGATTCTGCTGCTTTAGCAGTCACAGAAAGAATCAAGTTGTACATAGATATGGCATTTGTAAGTAGTCAGTACAAACTGTTCCTGAAGATGCAAAAAAATATACCCATGTAGGACAGTCTTTTGTACACAGTTAAGATATTTAAACCAGTTTTGTGTGTAGTAGTCACAGACAAAATAATCCCGAATTGGGAAATTTTACTTAATTTGCAGCCAGGCCACACAAGCTTCTGATCCCTGATTTGGTTATCAAGAGAAAAAAGAACACAAACAGCTAGACACTTAACATGAAATTCCATCCTCCCTCCTTCCCAGAGTCAACTTCCTTTATTTTTTCTGCAGTCAGAATTGTTCAATCAAAATTCCCTGGCAATGGGATAGGTGGTCTGGGGAAGTGGAAGCAGAGCATTTCTGCTTGTGATGGCTTTCTGCTGCTGACATAGCTGTTTCTATTGTGCTGCTTTTTGTGATTCCTGACACTCAATGGTTCCCACCACACTGCACACCATGGCCTTTGTTGCTCTCCTCCCCTGTGTCCCTGCTCTGGCATGGATCACACATGGGTATATTTCTCACCATATGGTTTTCACTTACTTCAGGGCAGGCTGGAATTGTTTTTGGCAGGCAGCAGGACACGGGCTCACCCCAGAGAGGCCAACACTGCAAACCAGTGCCACATGAAGCCTGGTGACACCTGCCCAGTGCAGCAATACAGTGACAGGAATGGATGGTCATGCAGGACAGTGGCATGGCTTGCAACCAAGCACTTGCACAGCCACTTCAGTGGGGACTCCTGTTGGCACAGGACAGCAAGTTTTACTTTAAACAAATATTTTCTCATTGAATATGTATGCAATATTGGCCTGCATGAAAAATGGTTACTAAAATGCCTATATAGCACTCCTTCTGAAAGATTCACAGCTCAGCAGCTCAGGATATCCCCAGAAGCATGGACATAAGGGTTAACTCTGCCTATCAGCAGCAGGCTCATTTCAATTAGAAACTGTAGTAATCATCTTAGAAGTAGAGCCAAATACTATCAGAGATCAATTTCTTGTTTGTGCTGACAAATGAAGGGGATCTGAAAAGAGGCTGTCTGTCCATCTCTCAGAGAGCATTGCAAGGGAGGAAAACTGCCAACCTGATGCCTGCTGAGGAGAGCTCATATTTAGGATGAGTTTCAGTCCTGTTGTTGCCATATGCACATGTGTGTGTGTGTGTGTGTGTAACGGGGAATCTGATGCAGCTGCTGAATGGAAGTCAAAGCCCTGCCCACAGTCAGACTGATGTAGCTACCACCTTCTGTAAACAGAAATTGAGGACCACTGAAGCTTACGTAAAGTGTCCCAAACAACTCCTCTGTGTAGTTATACTCTGAGCTGGGAAAAAAATCTCCTTATATCATGTAAGAGCTGTCAAGGCCTGCTCCAGCTGTGTCCATTTTGGGAAAGGATTAAGAGAGGTTTAAGTGAGTAGTGGCAGCCTGCAAAGCTGGGACATTTGAGTGGACTCCATCCTTCTTCCTTCTGCTGGCTGACTTGGGAGTTTTCACACCTGACTGTTTTTTGCACCAGTGCTGCTGTGTCTGAAGGTACAATGATTGCTGTAATTCAATCACTTCAGAGATCTGAATAATTTCTGACAGCTTTATTTGTACTTATCTAAATTTATAAAGAACAATGTCAACTCTGGTAGCAGTTATAAAGCCCTCAAATAGCCTCAGATACAGCTGTTCAGAATAAGTGCACTGTGAAATCTTAAGATTATTTTCAGAATATGCTTTTAAATTAAGAAAGCCATGGCAGCTTCTCAGGGAATGCTGTTTGCAATGGCCAAGCACTTAATTTTAATGCTGATCCCTAATCCTACTTTGAGTAAATCAAAAGTGGAAATAAAATTGTACTATTACACAATTGCTAAGGCAGTCAGTTCTGCTGTCAGCCGATGTGATGGCCAAAGATCCCCTTAATCACAGAGACAGGATGTCTGGGTGACACATCTCCGGATAAAAGAATAACCATCAATGTGAAACTGAAACATTGACAAATATTTCACATAAAACTTATGTAGTGTGCCAGAGGGTTTGAGTCATAGATACATTATACTGTAATATTAGATACCACAGACTGTGAAAATGTCATCATTAGCACAAGTTGTGTCCCTTCATCAGGCAGAAATAAAACACAGAGGTCAGTTAACACATACTGCATTTTTTTTTTACTATTATGGCAATAATAGCTCCACTGAATTCCTATGTGTAATTTATCTCAGGTATAGATAGGTGTATCAATATATGTTTAGTTTCTAAAAACCTATATTTAAAAATATTTTTTAAATATAGGCATAGTATATGGATCACACTACTCCAGGTAGCTGCAAACTTCTACAATCACACCACAAAGATTTCTCAGAGGGACTCACAGATTACTGATGTTTACCCCAGGGTAATTACTGTCACACCATGTGTACCTTCTGTCTGTCAGATACATTAAATTGAGATACAGTCTGCCAAATGACAACTGTCCCTCACACACCAGAAGAAAGCAGCATTCAGACTTTTAACAACTAAGTTTTGCTGCACAGCTTGTCCCAAGGCCAGGGTAATGGAGATTCCTTGAGGACGTATGAAGTTGATCTCTGACAACACATTCTTGGCTGGCAGGTGCTTCAGCATATAACCTGGAATATATCCAACTACTTTGAGAGTAGTTGTATAAAATCTAATCTGACTCAGAATCTCTGTGACAGTGTTGATAGATAAAATGGCACAAGATAATTTAAAATACAGACCGTCTTCCTCATCCCCTGTGCACTCCCTCTCTTTTTTTATTTTCCTTAAACCTTCTTTTGACTTTGAAGTCCCCAGTTGTGTTTTCATTGCACATCATTATTTATGCAAAACCTGGAAACTGAAGGGTTGTTTAATGTCAGTGTATGCCTACAGACCAGGCTAAAGCCCCTGTGAGATACTATATTCCTCTGGAAAGCCTTGGAAGCAGCACAGGGCAATATGTTACTGCAAATTGTGAAGGGCTGCAGCTGTCTGTTTAGTTAGTCTGAGACTGCATTTTTCCAGAGTGAGTGGAGAAGCTGTGAGCTGTGGACTGCTGGCTGACAAGGCTGCCATACCATGGCTTCAAAGGATCTGAACCTCTGCATTCACAGCAGAAACAAAGCATCTTCATGCATGTAAGCAATATCCTGCTATAAAAGAACACTTAACAGTAGTGCAGGTGGAGCCCTTACCTGCATCATCCTCAACAAATCTTTAAGAGATTGAGTGTCTGAACTTGTGTAAATATTTCTTTGTTTAGTACCTGAGGAGTATGAGGAGTACAGATTGTGTTCCTGTTACAAGGCAGGTGCTGAAAAAGGTCTGGCTCAGGTTTTACTTACTGTCTAAAAAGGAGTAGGTTCAGGATGATCAAGGGGCTGCTGCACATGATCCATTTAGAGACACTGAGATTCTACACCCTGGAGAAGGGTCTAAATGATCCATGGCAGATGAACAAAAGCTAACAGGCACAAATTTAAATTAAAAAAGGTTGTACCAGTCTGGACTTTGACAAAAATTTATTTACCATGATGAAATTCCCAACAATCAAGCACTAGAACAGATTGTCCAGAGAAGTTATGGAGCCTCCATCCTCTGAGAATTTCAAGACCCAACTGGATGCAGCCCTGAGGGACCCAATCTGATCCCATAGATGACTCTGAGACCTCCTAAGGTCCCTTCTAACCTGAATTATTCTATGATTCTAAAACTTCATGGAGTTCTCACTGCTGTTGCAGTTTGTCTCTGTGCCCCATTCCCAGTGGGCCTGGTGACACACCAAGGATTCTGTGTTTACGTAGGAAGAGTAAGTTCTAGTGTCTTTTATTGGAAGTTAGCTCCAACACACTGGTCTCATGCTGACTCATTGTCTGTGCATCCTGGGACACATTCATGTGAATAATTAAGAGGCTTCTAACTTGCTTTGTTTTACCAGAAAGTACCTATTTCTTCCAGCGTTTCTCCCTCTGTTTAGTATACCATTAAATGCTCTGCTGGTGACTGCTTGGGCTCCTGAGAACACCACTGTGGCCTGATAACAGGTACACATTTTCCAAGTACAGAAAAGGGACACTGTATCGCAGAAAGTTCTGGAAAAGGGAAAAGGGGGGCACATGGAAGACAGTGCTGTGCTGTTTTTTTCTCATGTATGGAGAATAAATGCAGTGGCAACAACACTGACACTAACACCATGACGCCAAGCACATCAGTGGCAGGAAATGAAAGCGGATGCTGTTCAGAGCAAGCTTTTCCTTGCAGAACTGCAATCACAATCGACACAATTAGTGCAGCGTGGTCTTAACCAGAGTAACTGATGTGAAGGAGCTGGTTTCTGTGAAGAAGTCTCCTCCAGCTCATGTCAAACAAACTCAGAACACTTCACTGTCTGTAATTGGTCTACAGCAGGCAGAATGGCTGGGACAGCTTTGGAAAATGCTTACATTCACAGTGTGTTGCACACTTGACCCTGCTTCCTTCTCTTAGGGTTGAAGCAACTATACAAGGCAACATAGTCACCAATGTTAGGCTTCTGGGTAGCCAAGAACCATGGCATGAGAACTGAGGATGGTGGCGACAGGAAGAAATATGTTTCCTAATTCCATTGGATGGACTTCACCTAGATCACGGTTCTTGACCTCGGATGGGAACAACAAGGAGAGTCCAAGGTTCCCTCTGCCATGATAGGCCTTACATGAAGGCCAAACTGCCTGTGGCACCATGATGAACTCATGAGCAAAGATTTCATCTAGACTAAGTGAGATCATTTTTGACAAGTCCTTAGCCACAGACTCTGTGTCCTAAATCTTTAACCAACATTCTGCTAACAAACTCCCCCTTCAAGCACTACCACTAGGAAATCCTCCTGGCAGCAAAACCTGACCCCCTCTTTCAGCACAGCCTCACACAAACCATGTCAGTTCTAAACCCCATGTCTTCCTTCTGCAGAAGGATGAAGTCTGGGACATCTGTGTTTGAGAATGAGGAAGAACAAAAAGTAATCCCCTAAACTTAAACTGGGTAAAGGCAGGAATAAGGATAGCAAAAAGAATGGCAACCCCACTTTGAAAGAATAATAGAAAAAAGCAGCAAAATGCAGTGCCCATGGCAATAGGCCCTGGCAGCAAACTGCTGAGTTGGGACCTTCTCTGAGCTATGACACAGGTCAGGGAGAAACACAGAGTGGAGTGACCACAGAATGAGGTACACACCGTGACAAAGGCTCCTCAAAAAATGGTATCTCTTCCAGATGACTACATGGACTTGAAAATTCAAGGGCTAAACACAAAAAAGGCTATAAACAGTTCTGAATCCAGAGCCTGGGACAAAGTTGTTGCCCCCAAAAAACCCAGAGGACATTTAAAAAATTGTTACAAATTTGTATGCCTTGATTTCCCAATTTATTAAATGAAAATAATGTTACCTACTCATTATATTTTATATGCTTCATTCCTTCAATGTTCAAAGGGCTCTGAGATCTTAGGAGGGTAGATAGATATAAAAGTACAAAACATATCCTTTTTGATTATCATCTAATTGATAAAAATTTCTCATATGCTTGGAAATTCTCCCTGAATTGAAGTGACTTTTCAAAACCATACAGCAGTGTTTGACTACATGTGGAAAATAACCTTAAGACCTTTGTTCCAATTAAGATGAAGAGATGGGAAATTTATTCAGAGTGCTGGATTAATATTCTTACTTTAGAAAAACCAGAAAAAAAATCCCCAACAAAACTGTAAGGCTCTGTAAGGTGGTAAAAAGACAATAAAAAACCTTACAGAGTATAAATTCTTCTCATCTCAAATCTCTTTAGACTTCTGATCTGGTTACAGCAGGAGATATTAAAATGTAAAATTTCAGTTCTTGGAAGAATAATCTATTAAAAAAATACTGGGTGAAGTACATAAAAAGGCATTTACCAAGGAGTATATGTAATCAACATTCATTAAGGAAAGGTATGTTTTCAAAACCTAACTACATTGATGGCTTTAGCAAAGCCTTCCAACAATTTTATGTCCCACCTTTAAGAGGAAGGGACCCTGATCCAGAAATGCTTGTGGCTGACAGGAACAACAGAACTCAAAGGGTCCACAAAAACTCACAAAGTTTGATTAGTAAATTACACATTTTGCATGGAAATGACTATGTTAGCCCCTGGCCTCTTATGTAAGTACACAGCAGTGTGTTTTGAATAAAGGGGCAAGATGAAATGGAAGAGGGAAAGGAAAGAGATGAATCAAAGGGGAGGAGAGAGGAAGAAAAGAAAGAAAGGAAGAAAGAGATCACTAGTCCTGTTCCAGCACTGATACAGCTGATGGGGTGTCAGGGTCCTGGGATCACTGCCTGGGCTTGATAGGGGTGCCTTTTTACAGATAATTTTCCCCACCCTGAGGACAGATTCTCTTTTTCTATGCAAATTAGAAATTTTTATGGATAGCCCATTCCTTCAGACCTTTCTGGAAATGGATCAGAGGATTTGGGTGTCTTGGGTGGTCTTGTTCCCTCCCACCAGTCCCTGCCCAATTCTTATTCCTTTCTTGCACTGGACTGTGTTGTGCTTATCTCCAGGAACTAGAACAAGGACATTTGTCCTGGAAAAGTGCTCATAGCCCCCTTCTGCAGCCACATCCTGTTCTTTCTCACAGCGTGTTATTACCAACAAATCTTAGTAATTTACCAACCATCCTTGGTTGGCTCTACAGCTACCAGTGTTTGAGACATCCACATTAGTCCCTTATCTCGTGGCCTTCTACAGATTTGTACATGACGCTATAGCGATGTGCACACTTTTCATTTCATTTTGTAATGCAAGACCTTCTGATAATGACATAAATAATCAGTGATCGATACTCTTACAGTAAAAATACAGTCCATTGAATAACAGAATATACCCTTCATATTCTCCACTGGCTAGTCCATAGAAGATAAGATTGTACTGCTTCTCCTGATAGTGTTTTTAATACTGAGAGACCCAGTCCTGGTGAACTTAATCAGATTAAAAATGACAGGCTTGATATTGATTTGATATTCAGTCACACTAATATAACATACAGCAGTTTTATTCATTATTTGGAAATCTGATTTTATCCAATGTTTTAAAAGAATTTTATTAATGGTACAGGTCTCTACTGATCTTTGAAGGATTTAATTGTTAAAATTTAACTAAATTGGACACAGATCAGGGGAAAAAAGGTATTTTGAAATGTTGTGCTAATGAACTCTTTTGCTTCTGTTGAATCAGAGTTCACACCCTATAATCTATTTTACTTAAACCAGAAGAGAATTTCAGCTTGAATTTGCCTTTTTCTGTAATCATTACACCTGTTTCACAGTGCAGTAAGCACCACTGATTTCACTATGTTTATGCCCATTTTATATCAACATAAGAGAGAATGAAACCAGGCCCTTTGACTTGATGTAATTTGACTCTTCTTAACCTTCCCTATTCACACAGCTAAGTTGTATATAATCAGCATGTATGAAATGGGTAAAAGCTTATATACTCCAGCATAAAAATTAGGGCATCTGTACTTACATCATTGCCACTGACTGACAGGCAGAGTCATGCAGATTGGAGTGGTAGAAAATTAAAGCACTTCAATTTTGCTGCTTCTGTGTCAACTGATAGGTGTTGCTCAGAAGATGCTAAATGAAGTCCAGGTTTTCCCATAGCACTTATAATTAAGAAAATTAAATCCAAGAAAGAGTTCACTGTGTTTTTCTAGATAACTCAGCTGAAGATCAGAAATTTCACAAGTCTTTTATACACTAATAAATCACAGCACTATTCACAAGAGTATAGGTTCATCTTGCCTCCTTAAGACAAATTTACAGACTCAAAAAGTAGACAGGAATATCTACACAAAGAGGTATTTAATCATGTGTTGCTTGTATAGACTTGTCCCACCTTCAGGAGCTCGCCTCCTGAACCAGAACTGTTCTCAATTACTTTCACCTGAAGTCAACAATCAGAGGAAATAGAGAATGCAGAAACTGGTTAAAGGTATTTACATTGCTTGTAGTGCCCTTCAAGGGGGACACCTGCAATTGCAATCTACATCTGCTCCTCTGATGGACCTTTCAATCAGCTCACTCAAAGAAGAGAGTCATAAAGAAGTCATGAAGAGGTTCTCCCTTTGCACGGTAAAAGAGGAGCAAGGGATTCATGTACCACACTTTAGCCACCTTCCTTCACTGTTGATATAACACTCAGGTTCTTCCATAATCTCTGGTTGTGATGACAGGAACCACTGTTTCCTGGGTTCCCAACAGCCTGCATTATTTGAGCAACAATGCTGCATCATCTGAGCAAGTGTTTGGCGAATTTGCTGACTTAACAAGTAGGAAAGACTGAGTTGCTAGAAATAACACATCTTGTGAATACATACAGATGTTAAAGGGTTTCTTATTAGAAAGAGAAGCTAAAATAAAACCTTGTTCATTTCCAACTCTTTTTTTAGGCTAGAGTATGCTCAGGCTTCCAGAAAACCCTGAAGATATGGATGACCCAGCTTTATTTAGTGCTCTGACACAGTGAGGAGCCCTGAAATCCTGCAACCATTGGCTCCAAAAGCTTCCAGACTGACCAGATTGGTCAGGCATGATTTGTCCTTAGTGAAGCTGTGCTGGCTGTCTCCTGATCTGATACAAGATCACCTCCTTGTCTTGTATGTGCCTGAACATTGCCTCCATGAGGATCTGCTCCATAATCTTCCCAGGCACAAAGATGAGGCTCACCAGCCTGTAGCTCCCCAGGTCTTGTTTTCTTCCCCTTTTAAAAATCAAGAGCAATATTTCCCTTTTCCCAGTCACCAGGGATTTTGCCTGACCACCATGGCTTTTCAAACATGCTTCCTTTGCTTCATTCTTCACCAGCAATGTTTCCTAGGCTGCTGCACTTAAAGAGGGGAGAAAAGGAGAACTGTCTTCTCCTTGGAAGAGGATTGAGGCAAGTGCCTCCTGACAAATCTTGACTCAGTCAGTGTGATCAGATCACACATGCCCTATGTACCTGAAGAAGGGTTTAGGCAGCACCTAATAGCAGCCTTCCAGCGCCTGCAGAAGGTTCCAGTTGAATGTAAGCATTGGGAGAAATCACTAGGAGGATAATTAGGCAATGGAATAAATTCTTTAGAGACACTGGAGAACCCATGTTTTTGGAAATTTTCAAGACCTGACACATCAAAGTCCTGAGCAATATTGTCTGAAATCTTTATTGACCTGCTTTGAGCAGCAGGCCAGACTTGAGCTAGAGCTCTTCCAAGGGCTCTTCCAACCTGAACAGCTCCATGAATTATCACAGGGTTTGACTGGCCTGAGATCCAACAGGAAATGGTCAAAAAAGAAATCAACTCAGGATCTGCCAAGACTTCAGTTCACTTTTTCCTCTTCCTGATGCATCTCCTCTCTTACCAGCTCAAAATAATATTATGTTTTTAGAGACCATTCTATCCAGGAATATCCTCTGATACCCAGGTCTGAATCTGGAGCCATAGCACCTCCTGACTGCATCTGGAGCTCTCACAGTGATATGGATATATGGAATTTCACAGCTGTCCTCCTTGCCCTTACCCTGATTTGCACACCATATTAAATAATCCCAGGTGCAGCTCTTGGAAAGCTGATATGATAGAAGAGATGCTGACCTGGGTAACGCAGCTGGAACACCACTGCACCACAGTGTGACTCAACACTTAAATTAGGACACAATTCCTCTGTGGATTTCCTGCTCTAATGGAATCCCTGAAAACCTGCCTGTAGCCATGACTCCCAGGAAGGGCACAGAAGATGACTCCAGCACTGTTTGCACAAACAAGGATGTCTGACCATTTCTTCTACCTATATATTCATACAATTTATTTTCAGTCTTTAATTTCACTCCCACTCTTTTCCATTGCTCCATGCTAGTTAGTTAACCCTCATAGTCCTCTGAATATTTCCCTTTGTGAGGAAACTTTTGGCTCTTTAACATTTCAGCATCAAATAGAACACTGTTGTTTGAGCTATGCACTTGGGCATTTCCCGCTCAGATTTCCAGTGTTGCATTTCCATTCTCTCTGCAAAAAAACCACCTTTGGGACTAGCAAATATTGCACAACATTTATCAGTTAGTTGTTATTTAGATTTCAAAAGTCTTCTAAATTTAAATCTTTTAAATGGAGTCAGTGGGCAGATCTTTGTGACAATGTAGGTTTGGTGCCTGGATAATATATAAACACTAATAAATATAACACAGAAATAAATCCTCTTAACAGGAATATGCATAATTTCCACTACTATTATCAGTTTATAACGAGAGAAAACATTACTATGTAAAACATTGGAGGAGGTATCTGTAGAGAAAAAGTTAATCAGATACCTTCTGATTTCCCAGGAAGAAAAAAGAAACTCCTGCCAGCAGCAGTAAAATAGGCACATTAAACAGAAAGACAAAGGGAATGGAAAATGAAAACATAAAGAAGGCACTGGTTCAATATAGTAAAATTATTAACAAGGGCTGCAGAAAAGTTCATATTTTATCTCACAAAAAGGATTTGACACAACCTATTCATCTCAGTGAGTTCACTGGCCCACACATTTCTCCAAATATTTGTGGAATGATTATTAATTGCTACCTGATAAGATAAATGCCAGGATTTTTTTTTGCTTAATATTATCTGATATTCATGTTTAAGAAGTAATACTGAGATATGACTATTGTTTCATTGCAGCTTCAGCACTGTTTTGACACAAAAATCATACCTCTAAAAATTAGCAATCTAAAATCTCACTTCTGTTTCCACTATCTTTGAGATCTCAGGATCAAATTTACAGAGAGAGAAATATAAAAGATACCTCACTAACAATCCAGAGAAAGGACAAGCTATAAACAAGTGTGGATTTCAGGGGTGTGTCCCAGTGATTTGGTTCATTTCTTGAAAGCACTGAGGAAGAAATGAGACTACCGGCAGGAACTGAATTCAGGGAGCTTGGCAAACCAGTAGGAGAAAAGAGGAAATGCTGTGTCCAGGGGGCCATGCTGTAATTCAGTTCATTGCAGCTTATCAGATAGGCAAACTCTCCAAATGTCACCACTCTGAAAGGGCAAAGCCAGACCCTCTAGGTATCTGTTAGGTATGTGCAATCCAAATCAAATAGCTCAAACTGGGATCCTGCATTGATTCCTGATGCAGCACAAGCTGTTACACAGAATTCCTGCCATCTCTCTGCCTACTAGGCGCAGACAGCTCTTCCTTCTACTTCTCAGCCTCAGAATTTAAGATAATGTGGAGGTTTTTTTAATTTATGTATCTGACTGATATGTATTGAAATTGATGCATAAAGTTCATCCCTCTCTCATCCTGCCACAGTAGCCTCCAATCCACAGTTTTCACTACATGTTTAATTACAAAGCACTAAATAAAAATTAGGACAAATGTGAGTGAAGTAGAATTTAATAGAAAAAAAGACCTAAATCCAAATGTACCACTCATAGAAAACTCTGTGTAGCATAGCAGGTGCCTGTTTTTTATCCCAAGGACCTCTTGGTGCCTATCAATTTGCTTCTGTGTGGCACAGCCCGACTGCTCCAGTGCCTGCCTCTCTTCAGCCCATTCCTTTGCTTACATCCAGAGTGCATTTCTAGGCCACGCTCCTTGCACACTAATGGGATTAAGCTCTTCTCAAAATGCAGCTGCAATCTTTTCCCATGTGGACAGCAGGAGCAGAAAATTGCCCACGTGTTTAAGCAGCAGCCCCAGAGCAAAGGGCCACGCAGGAGCTCCCACCCCGTACCCCAGCCCCAGAGACTGAGGCTGCTGCCAGCCCACTGTGCCCTGTGGAGAGCATTGATGATGGACTGGGTCTGCAAAAAGACCAAGAAGAAACCTGCATCTCATCTACACTGTAAGAATTGCAGGACAGTGCTCTAGGAGCATGTCCACTGCTCCAGTGACTCTGCATTTCATGTAAATCACTCCACAGAGATCTTGGGAACACCAGTGACCTGTGCAGTGCAAATATTGTGTAAGACCACTTTAAAAAAAAAAAAACAGCAACTTTTTTTCAGAGATCATTTATGTTTGAGACATCAAAGAGAAAGATCTCCATCTCTGGAAATGAGTGTACTTACACACAACTTCATCATTTTTGTAATTATTCACCAAACGTGCCAATTTTAATCCTGCTCAAGTCACCCGACTGCTAACATCCTAAATTTAAGCACCTGAGGCAGTTTTTTCTGGTTATCAGCTTAAGCTAATATTCTAAAGACAGCTCTTTTCCCTTCATTTTTACCTTAGGAAGCAACAAAATACAAACCTATAAATTTCCATGAGACTGTCTCCCTAGACAATTGTATTTCAACGTGTGCACAGGAGAAGCCAAGGAAAGGCTCAGTCCAGCAGCAATTTGCCTGCACCAGCTCTGAGGGAGCAGAAATGATCCTTCAGCTGTGTGCTGGGTTTCCTCACCTACAGCTGGGATGACTTAGCAGAACAGCACTGCATCTTTATGCAGCATCACAGCTCCAGCCACAGTTACAAATACTCTTGCTGACTGAAATGGTCTTGATTTGTCTCCTAGTCAAACTGTAATCTGTGATGTACTGTTATGAGAATGGACAATGCCTGGAGCTCTGTCCAATCCCTATCAATTTATATTGACTCTCCTCAGGAACAACAGGAGCAAGGTATTTCCCTGATAACCCTCCCAGTTCCCTTGCAGGAAGGATGCCTGGGGAAAATAATCACATTTCTTTAAACTTACAGTGCAACAAATTTTATAACCTTGTGACATTTTTTGGCCAGAACACTGTCTGTATAGTAGAGCTTACCCTCCATACAATTCTTCTAGAGAGCATAAATAAATTACTCTTTTTTTTTCCTCTCTTTAAAGACACAGTGTAAAAGGTCCTTGGTGTACTAATGTCGGAGGCAGCTCACTGGAGAAGCACTGCATGTTACAGGATCAGGCTGAAATAGAAAGTGTTTGAGCATGTTAACACAAGCCCAGAGAAAAAAACAGTTCAAGGCTGAAGCTCATGTGAGGACACTGGTTGATGCCATAAACTGTGAAACTGTAACTCCTCTAACTGATGGGTTGTAGCAAAATGTCCAGTGTCTGTCCTGCTACTGCTTTTTACTAATGTGTTGATTTATTGTGTTTTGCTTCAGGTATTCTCCTACAAAGCCAGCATGAATATTACAGAAATTGGGCAATCAATAAATATGTATACTTTCATGCTGTCTACACATTGCAAAAAGAAAATCTGTGTTTCTAGAGAGTTCCAGTGTTTTCTTTCTTTTCTTCACAGAAGGTAAAATCAAATGAAGAAAATGGAACCTTCAGCTTGCAAGAGTGAAAATGGAGACCTGAGTCATTAGAAAGTTATATTCTGTATTTCTAAGCTGGACAGGTGGCACTTGATCTTCAGACATAACTGTGGCAGCTTGACTGAACTTTGCATGTGCTGTAAAAGTGTTGTCAACCTTGTATTTTCACCTGGACACACAACTGTGTACCTGTGTCTCATATCTGAATACACACTGCATTGTGAAATACAAAACAAAAGTCAATCAGTTTAGCCCCAGGTCTCTGATCCCTCCACCACACAAAGCTCAATCAAGCCCTGGAGACACTGTGGTTGCTGTTGTTAATGTGTTAGTGTGGGGGCTCTGGTTTGTATCAGCCCTCACCACATCAGGTGATAAACAAACACAATACTAGAAATTGTCTCAGGTACAGAGGACTCAGCATTTACTCCAGGGCAGTAAACACTGATTAAATGATAAATGTAACTCTAGAAAAACAGCAGTAAAATCTACACACTATGTCAGAAGATCACAAATTCTGCATTGGCCAAACACTGCTGAAGAAACAATTTAGAAGTATATTTGAATCTTGAAATAGATGTATTGAAAATAATTCATTCTCTTTCCTATAAAAGCCATATGCATTCATTGTGATGAATTCTACTTTATTTGACTAAGCTGATACTCGTCACTGTAATGAAGTGAAGGATATTTGGTTTGGGAGACAGAGAAAATACTTTGTGCTCACTTGATTCAAAAGGAAAAGAAACTCAACTGTTTGGATGTTTGGAACCTTAACATGTGGACAAAGTACAAGTGATCCAGTCTAATATTCCTGACAGCTCTCTTCCTGCACTGTGTCCCACACTCCACAGTCATCACTCGACCAGCTGCAGAGGCTTATTTTAGTTGCACATTAATTGTACCAGGGACACACAGTATAGCTCAGAGGTTACTCTGACAAAGTTTATTGGCTCAGGTACAGTGCTACACAAACAACATTACACAGCATTTGGTGTCAGTTCAGGAAGTGGTTATGCCATTTTTATATGACCTGGGACATAAAGAACCAGCTTTACTAAGCCAAGCCAGCTCCACGTACTACCACAGAACAAAACCAAGAAAACCGAGAAGTGTAAGTCTTGCACATTTGATTTTATAAAGCCACATTAGATTCAGCAAGGTCCTACTCAGGAGGGTGTTGCTTGATCCAACCTGATGCTAGACAGATGCACTCAAATACCCATGAGCAACATTTATGTGCCACCCAGCTCATGAGGAGACCCAAGCATGGAAAAAATAGACAGCAGATCCACCTGAGTGGCTTTTGGTAGAGGGAGGCTTGGGACCCAGCCAAGACTGGTAAACTGTGCTACAGACCCACAGTGTCAATTCAGAACCACTCAGGAATCTTTTAACAGTAAATTTCAGGGTGTCCTGTGTCATTTCACCCATCTGTGTGACAGCATTTTCAAGCTATCTCAGCTTCACAATACTCTGAACAGTGAAGTGTCTGAACTTCTGTTACTCTTTGAAGAACGTGCAAAAACCTCAGTACTGGTTATGCAATGCATGCCAAGAAATAACAATTTATGTGGTGTTAAGACATCACAATAATCTGAAATTTACCTCTTCCAAAAGTCAAGGCAAGAAGTCTCACAGCATATCTGGAAGGCTAGCAATCCAAGTCCCAGCAGAAACATAGGCATTGGCTTACAAAGATAAGACCTCGTGGCTAGATGTAGCTGTTAAGAAGGTGTAAAGAAAAGCAGATTTGCTGTGAGTCATGCTCAGAAGCACAAAAACTAGCAAACGTGAAAGTTAGTTGTGCTGAGGTCCTGTGACCCAGGTCCTGCAGTCATTTAAACACCACTTGGTAGTTGGAGTTTAGAAGAGAGATGCTATGCCATGGACTGAACAGGTCTGCAGACAGACCATCAAGCAGTATTTCAACCAAGTATTAGGGATTGTATATATATGTGTGTGTATATATATATATATATATACACTTGCACAAACAAAAGATCTAAATATCAAATTACATATAATCCAATGTGACTGCTCACCAGAAAAATCTGTAATCTCCTGTAAACATAATCTTGCACCAGATTTTACCTTGTCCCATATGCGGCATAGATAAAGAAATTCCTCTTATTTTTCATACATACAGTCAGGTCTGTTTTTCATACATACAATCTGCATAGCCCATCACTTTTAAAGAGAAACTTCTACACAAGCCTTTGTATAAACTACAAGGTAGAAACTCTAGGTCTGATTCATTCACTGACTGGGATGCATTTGACAGGACTATTGATGGATATGGTTTAGCAATAAGAAATAAATTCTCGAGCACATTAAAATCTGCTTAGATGATCTTAACCAATTATGCACCGATTTACTCTGGAGTCCCAGCCAGGTATCCAAGGTGAAAGAGCACTACGAGAACACAACTGAGATGTTGCAGAACAGCATAGGATGGGAAGCCTTAGGAAGGACAAAAGGAGTTTAGCCTTGGGGGAAAAAAGTCTACAGGCTCCACTCTGTTTTGCTTATAGCTCCATGGCTAAGAACTGTGTGCAGTGAGCTGGCAAGTGACAGATACCTGATAAACTCCAGCTGCACCAGCCTGGCCATCAGGCACCAAGGGGCCAGTTGCCAAAAACTGTAAGCTTGAACCACAACTATTAGATACACCAAATCTGAAGAACAAAGAAGCATATTTCAAATTCTGGCCTTTTGCCAGCATATCTAAAAAGAAAAAAAACAGTATTAAGAAACAATGTTGACATTCAATCTGTCAATATGCCTTGGAATTATCACCCAGATAAAGGGAGCACGGGGGATTGGTTCAGGCTCAGAGTTAACAACCAAAACAACCAGAAACACTGGAGGGGAAAATCCATGCCCTGTACATAACCATGGTGTGTGCAGAAATTTCAGTCACAAAGATCCTCTCTGCAATGGTGTCAGTACTGTCACAGACAGATGAAATAAGTATCAAGTTTTGCAGTAGTGATGGAAGAAGGGATATAATGCAATATCCATCTTAATTTGACTGGCCTTGCATGCCTCCTAAGACATCAGCCTGAGGACATACTTGCAGGATAGTTTTCCTCCAGATACAGCAGCAGACTATATTATGGACTTTATACACACAATATGCTGAATGCACACTTCTGCTACACAGAGTGTCATTTATTATCAGAAATCCCTAGGGAACAAAACTTGTCTCTGGATTAATATGAATTTATTAAACCTACCATTAGAGCTTTGTTTATTAAAAATGTCTAAACAAACCTGTAAAAATCTCTCACATGCCAAAGGAAAATATTGGAAGATAACTGCTGAAGAACCACAACTCTGTCACTAGGCAAATAGTATCAGAAAAAATTTAGCTGAACTCGCATTTAAATTGAAGAACATTTTTTCTTGGTGTGGTTCCATCTGGAGGGAGAAGTTAAGCCCCACATATATTACAAATCCTGATTTCAACAAGACAGTTGAACAGTCCAAAGTCAGTTTTACAGGTAATAGATGACAGATACAGCACCAAAACAAAGTATTTGAGTTTCCCAGGACTATTTTTTTCTGACATCGTAACTGCACTCCCACTGTTTACTGCTGCAAGAGTTGTATTTAATTTTTTCCAAACTTAAAATATGTTCTCCTCAACCGCAAATAATGATATAACATAGTTCTGTTTAGCATAGTACCATTTTCTATTAATACCCTGAAACACTCTAACTTTACAATATTTCATTACAGATACAGCTTAAGATATGTTCATATGAGCTAAATTAAACCATTATTCAAGCTCCGGCACATTTTAAGATACAAGAAAGAGCCAGCAGGAAGAGGAAGAAGATGCTGACCAAAATTCTGTCTGAGCAAACCATCATTAATTAATCTATCGAAGGCTTGAAGATAAATCAGAAGAATTCTGTAGTGAGAAATGTCATTTAAAAAATGAAACAAATAAGCCATATAGTATTTTTCTGACTTTTCTGATTTCTTGCTAAAGTAAAGATAAAAGACTGATCTGATAAAATATCTATTTCTTTTTACTAATCAGCTTTATATTAAAGCAGAATTAAAAAAAAATAAGCTTGGTCCCTTGCAGCAGAGAAATTTCACCATGAAAAAGATAAAGACAGACAACACAGATAAAGGATGTGTTAAGGGGCAAAAGCCTGATGTAAGTGACACCAAAGAAGAAAGTTTTGTGACAAAACATGGGAGATTTGTATACAGAGATAATTTCAAATTATCCCATGATCGTGTTGTCACATTGATGGGACACTACACAAAAGGAATCCTCAGATGGAATTAAGGAAGACTTAAGTCCAGGCAATTTCAGAAAAATATTTTTTTATTCAAGGGGGACGTGGAAAAAGAAGAACAGCTTTCTAAACTGGCAAGCACTTTTAGAAAAGTTTGGCCAGTGGAAGAGAGCAGACAGGGCTGTCTCTGCAGCAACAAACAAGAGAGATAAAAAGGGGAAGAGCTACAGAAGGACTTTAGAAAGAAAATGGAAATTTCAATTTTTTTGCTCTGATGGGGAAGTTAGGAAAAGAAGATAACTTTCTGTCTGTGAGACTGAACAAAAGCAAGCAGAAAATCTAAGACGAGAATTAATTGCAAGTTCATGGTGGCTAATAGCCCTAACAGCAATTACCATTGCTACTACCAGATTTTGTTGAAAAACAACACACAAACAAGCTGGCAAAAGAAAGTGTACAGGAAACTCCTGATATGCGTAGTCTCTTAATGTTTCCAACTTCTCCACAGACCTTTTCCTGTTCTGTGGGAACCCTTTCCCTCCTGAGAAAACTCATGAAAATAGTTTCACAGAATCATAGAATAGGTAGGATTGGAAGGGACCACAGTGGGTCCTGTGGCCAAAGCTCCTTGCTCAGGCAGGGTCAGCCTAGAGCACATGGCACAGGATTGTGACTGGATGGTTCTTGAATATCTCCAGTGAGGGAAACCCCACAGCCTCTCTGGGCAAGGTATATATATATATGTATGTATATGTATATATTATATGTGTGTATATATATATGTATATTATATATATATAAAACTGGTGTCCTTCTCACATGAAATGGCATAAAACAAGAGCATGCTAAGGCCAACAGGGACTCACAAGGGTAATCAAATTAATGTGGCTCACAGCACAGATATGGATACACCAGGACCTATGCAGAATGATGTCAGAAATACCTACATCTCATTCTTTATCGTATTCTTTGCAATTTTTTCGGATATTCTTATTTCTGTCAAAATCTGACTGGTGAAACCCAATGTTTCTGAATCATATTAATAAACAGCAGTTATATAATTTTTTATGTGTATACCATCAAACAACAACCTGGTTAATCCACCGATGATTTTACAGAAAAGGCTAACCGAGCAGCTTTTCTTTTAATGCAGTGGAGTAGCATTGTTAGCAGTTATTTTTCCACACGCCTGATTAGCAGAGAGCAAGACAACCATCTTCCAGTCATAGATGAGCCACAGCAGTGACAGGAACTGTATTTGCTACTTGCTCCAAGAGTGTTCTCTTGTCTCGGAGCAATTCACAGACTCACAGAATCCATGAGGTTAGGAAAGACCTTTGGGATCATCAACTCCAACCTATGACCAAACACCAGTGGGGTCAACCAGACCATAGCAGAGTGCCACATCCTGTCCTTCCTCAACCTCCTCCAGGGTGACTCCATCACCTCCCTGGGCACTGATTAGACGTTCCGATGTCTAATCACCCTTTCTGTGAATAAACTTTTCTCAATGCCCGCCCTGCCCCGGTGCAGCCTGAGGCTGTGCGCTCTTTTCCCATTGCTGCGAGCAGAGCTCGACCGCAGCGGGTACAGCCTCCCGCCAGGGGCTGGAGAGTGACAGTCACCCCGACCCTCCTCCTCCTCTGTTTCAATAGCACATAAACACCATTCAAGAAACATCACGTGTTTGCGGAAATTAGCAGACCAGTTACAATATAATGAGTATTAAGGAAAGCTTTTGGAAAGCAGGTGTAACTTTACATGTAATCTCTGATCAACCGCAACTTAAAAGAGGGCTCGGAAGTATTTTCTGTCAAAAAGTGTCACGTTCCTGCACTGAGGCGGCCGGTGCCGAACGCCAGCAGTGCCGGTGGATGGAGATCCGGGTGCTCTGGAAGGCCGGGAGGTCCTTGCTCCGTACGGGCATCAGCCCCGGTCCCCGGGAAAGAGGGGCCCGTGCGGAGCAGTGGCTGCCTCGGAGCTCGGCCCGGCCGGGCGGGGGCGCGGGTGTGGGCGCGGGTCCGGGCGCGGGTCCCGCCGCGGAGCCGGGGCGGTGCCGGGGCGGTGCCGCTGCCGCTGCCGCCTCCCCTTTCCCGGAACCGCGGCCGCCGGGAACCAAAACCGTGCTCCCCGCCGCGCACGCGCGCCGCTCCCGCCCCCTCGGCCCCGCCGCTCGTGCAGCCGAGCGCGCGCCGCCGGCCAATAGCGAGAGCGCGCTCGCCGGTCGCGCGGTGACGTCACCGAGCCGGTGCCGCCCAGACCCCAATGAAAGAGAACGTGCGGCGCGGGACGCTCCCCGCCCGCCCCTCCCCCTGCACCGACCGGCAGCGGGGCCAATCAGAGCTCCCCCCGCTCCCCGGCCCCGCCCCTCCGCGCCGTGGCGTCACGGCACCTCCCGCGGCGGCGGACAGACGCAGCCAATCAGCGCCCCCGCGCGCCCCCCTCCCCCCGGCCGCGGTCCCGTGTCCCCGCCCCGCCCGGTCCCTTTCTCCGCGCTCCCCCCGCTCCGAGCGCCAGCGGCGGCGGCGCAGCCCGGTCCTGTCCGTGCGGGCGGCGGCGCCTCCCGGGGCTCGGCGACATGGAGTGCGCTGCGGCGGGGGCCGAGTTCAACATCCTCCTCGCCACCGACTCCTACAAGGTGGGCACGGGCAGTCGGGCGGGAGGAAGGGGGTCACCTCTGCGGGCACCGGACCCGCCGGAGCGCTCCATCCGCGGGGCGCCGAGCCAGGCCGGCCGCGCCGCCGCCGGCCCCCTGCCCTGCCGGCCGGGGCTGGGAAATCCCCCGGGGCGCCACTGAGGGTGCCCGGCCTCGGGGCGGTGCGGGGGGACGGCGGAGGCCTGGCCCGGGCTGCCCCCCTCGCCCCCGGCTGCTCCGAGCCGCTCCCCGCGGGGTGCCCGGGGCCGCGCAGCCGGGGAGCGGCGGCGGGGCCAGAAAAGAAAGTGAAAGCGGGCGGGGTGGGCGCCGCCGTCCCGCCGCCTCAGGGCGCGGGGAGCGGCCATGGCGGGCACGCGGGAGGCGGGGGCCGCCCGGCCCCGAGCATCGTCCGGCCCCGGCGGGCTGCCTGCCCCGCCCTGGCCGGGGTCGGAGAGGGCGCACATGTCGCGGCCGCGGAGCGGTCACTCTGCTCTCGCATCTCGTCCTTCCCGCGTTGCTCCACTCGCGTCGGTCGCTGCCTGCGCTCGTGTGTGCCTGGCGGTGATGCAGCGCGCTCCGGGAGCCGGCTGGCGCAAAATGCGTGTTTTCTACCCTGTGCTTAGCTCCCGGCCACTGCGGTGTCACATTCGCTAGGCGAGGTGTTGGTTCAGCGGGGAGAGTCGCACTGCACGGCCCTCCCTGCGTTTCTTGGAAATAGCGGTGCTGACAGCGGTGGCAAAGTGCAGGCGCCCTGTCCGCGCTCCGAGCCGCTGGTTTCTGACCCGGCAGCTCCTGACGTGCCTCGCAGCGAGTGCCCGGGCCCATGTCCTGCCCCTGCGCAGCGCCGCGGTCATGTCGTGTTCAGCTTCCAGATCCTGGGCAGCAGCGGCGTGTGACTCCCCCCGCTTGGCTGGGCACATGTGCCTGGCCTCTCCTAGGCTGGAAGAGTCATTTCCTTCAGGAGCTTTATTGCAATGTCAAAGAGGTTGTTGGTGGCATAAACAAAACTACAGCAACAGCCCTGGTTATCGTTGTAAAGCATTTATTATGTTTTAGCTCTTCGAACGTTGTGCTGCTCAGAAGAGTTTCAGGGAGGAGGGTACTTCTAAATAGAGGAGTTGAAAAAGCAAAAGCTATGTTGTGACCAGGTCTTGTTACTGAGTAACTACCAAAGTACAAACCTCAGTAGGCGCTCCAGTTGCTGCCTTGTGCCTTCTCCAGCTTCTCTGTGGTGATATTATTATTATTATTTTCATTATTGGTATTATTACTATATGTTACATGAAGAAAGTTAACAGTTATTGTTGCTGTTTGTGGGAAGATGCTGTTAAATCTTGGAGCAGCTCAATCAGGGCATCCTGATGCTGTGACTGAGGACTCACAAAGCTCGTTCCATTCAGGGCATAATCTAGCTACAGTGCTCTTTATGAACTAGGTTTAAGTGTTTGTTATCTCTTACTCAAATACGGAAGATAGACTTTTTTCCATGTCTGAGACTAATCATATTAAATACTGCAGGCCTGGGTTTAAATGGTATCTACTTTAAATCTAATTTGTGCACTACTTTTTCTGCATTCGCTGGATGTGCTCAAAGATTGGTGGTGGAGTGGTGCACTGGAGTGACAGAAAACCAGTTTGCTTCCGTTTTGTTTGCTGTTTCATAGTATAGATGACTTGGTAACATTCCAGGAGTGGTAAAAATGTTAAAGAGGTCAAATAAAGGCTTGAGGTGGTTTGGTTTTGGTTTTTTTTTTTTTTTTCCAGTTTAAAACTGAATTTGGATGAGGTTTTCTGTGACAGCTAGGAGCATTTTGTATTATATTTAGAACAGTTACCCCCCTCAATTGCTGTTATGGCTATTCAAATTGTCTGCCTTTCCACATACTTTTTCCAAATCTTAGGAACTCCAGTGTCTCTGAACAGTACTTAAACAAGTAGCTGCTTTTATCTTGTTAGGTAATATGAGCAAACATCGCTTATCTTCCTGGATGATACTGTCATTTCCTAATCAATGAAACACACTTAGCGAGAGCACTTTCAGTAAAATTGCACTAAAATATCTGATAGTTTGCAACATCGAGCTTTTTACAGGAATTACCAAACACTCTTACTAGCAATTAAAACAAAAGTGAGAATTGATCTTGGGGTTTTTCTTTTTTTTCCCCTTTTTTTTTTTTTTTAAGATAATTTGGCTGTATCTACAACTGTAGCATCTGTTTGGGTGTGCAAAACTGTCTGTACATAACATTCAGACTGAGAAAAAACATGGATGAGGTCAGAAGTTTACATGGTGATCCAATTGCATAGATGCCAATCCATACAAACTAATGTTGGTGACAAAAATGACACAGAAATAAACAGCTGTGGGGGAAAAAAATACATGCAGACCACACTGACCAGTACCACCCTAGCTTAGGTAGTTGTCCATCAGAAAAAGGTTGCAGTATCTTAGGGTCATATCTGTCACAACTTGTTAGTTTGAGTACTAGCTCCACTGTCCCAGTTCTCTGTTGCTGCAGTTGGAAATTTGGGGTGAAAAGACAACTCATTGCTGGTTTAGTGCCTATACAATTTCAGAAACAAAGTTGGTAAGCAAAGATTTGTCTGAGAGCTAATCCAGCCTCCCCTCGTACACTATTTTCCTGTCTGCATGTGTATCATAGGACATTTCCTCTTAAATCATAGGCATTACTAATATTCGGTTTCAAGATATTAAAAGTGTTTTTGAAAAACTGCTGAGTATCATACTAATTTCTAATATAGTCAATATTTCTAGATGGGAGTAGTTCCCAGTAAATGAACTATGCACTGGATCCAGGACCAAGCTTCCATCATAGACTCGAGCTTATTCAATTGTGCAAGTGTTCTGGGTTTTTGAGGCTGGGATTCAAACTGTACAGTTCATCTCTAAACCCAGTAACAAGATAAATGTTTTTACATCACTTAGATTCTTCTTCCTGTGTACTTTGTTGCATATTCTTAAGCTTTTACAAATCCCCCAAAAGTATAATTCTTCCTGTATGATGGGAATTATATGAGCCTGGGTATGGGCATATGGTATGGTGTGTGTGCAACATGCTGATAAGTGACAGCAGTCATTTTAATTCTTCTGGTCATGAGGCTCTCAGGAGATTCATCAATGCAGTGTTATCTGGGGAGCCTCGTTGTCTTTATAGCCATGGCATTTCTATTAGTGAAGTTTTTTGCTAGTGACTTGGTATTACTGAAAAGGGGAAGTATTTGAAGTCAAAGTCCTGTTGATAGAAAGCTGCAAGTTAGGGGGTACCAGCAGCCTCCTTGAAAATCACTGTTCATGCTGCGTGATGTCTTAGTCTTGTGTCTATAGCAAGACACAATTTATATAGCTACATATATATAGCTAGCTATATATAGATTATACAATGCTCTATAGCAGTGTTGCCACTCTCTGACAGTAGGGGTTCTGCTCACTCTCTGCCCTTCCCCTGGGAAAGGGTCCCTGCCCTTCAGTTCCTCATTTGTCTGACATCATTGACACACCTCCTCTGCATTTTCTTTCTCTTTGATTTTCAGGGCTCTGTTTATCTTATATTTGTTTATTTCTGCACAGGCAAGAAATCTTCCAGGGTAAATGTAGTCTGAAACTGTATTGGGAGGATCAGCTTGGCAGAGCTGTGTTGTTCAGTGGGAAGATACCCATGACTGGTACGTACCAGGCCTGGGTCAGATGGACCATGAACTGCAAGTGGGGAAAGGCTATTGACTGAACCTTGTTTGCTGGAGTAATAGCTTATTTTGCTTTTGCCAATGAGATCTATTACTGTTGCTTGGCATGTTTCGTAATTAAGCTGATAGCTATAATAAGCTGCCATGCAATTACCTCTTAGGAGGAGCTGACTTGCTATCTAGACTGTAAATGAGATCTGTTTCAGAATTAATTTCTTTCTGGATGCTTCAGGGAAACCCAAAATATGTGTTTTAACTCTGTGTGCCTTGCACATTGAATTTTAAGTATTTGTCACTTCAAATGACTTCTTTTACTCTGCGTGGATGTAGGAGAACACTGACTTCTGAAGCACTTCACGTGAGTGTGTGTTTATTCTAGGCTCTGACAGCCTGTATATTCTTTATTTAGAAGGCTAGAGGTATGCAAGGAAGAGACATGAGTACTCTTTAGCCTACTGGATTTGACTAGTACTTAATGAATGCAAAATATTCTTTACAGCAGCCCATTTTTTTTTTCTTTAATTAAAATCTTGTGGTGGGAGTGTGAATGTGTTCTCTTATCTCCTGTAATTCTGCCAGTGTGAAAGCATTGGAAACTTCTTGCTCAACACTCCTTGTAAGACGCAATCTTCACGCCATCTAGGTTCATTATCTTCCAAGTTTTGATTTGCAGTCACATGGTCCTGTTACAAACCCCAAGACATCATTGCTTAAATGAACACTGCAGCTGTACAGTGTTCAAGGAATTTTTAAAGTAGTGGGAAGCAACCCCTTCTAGAATCATTGCAACTTTCATTGTTAGAAAGGTAAATGTTTTTCCTTTTTCATTAATGAAGAGGAAACTTATAGCAGCATGTGCTATAAGTGCTAGTACAGCTGCCTAGTCACAAATTGTAAACAGTAAACATAAGTCATTTTGTCATCTCTTTTGTGATGATCTTGGATATAAAACTGTGCTGGTTTTGACTGAAGTAGAGTTAATTTTCTTCTTAGTAGCTGGTATGAAACTATGTTTTGGATTTGTGCTGAAAACAATGCTGATAATTCAGGGATATTTTTGATTTTGCTGACCAGTGCTTGCACAGAGTCGTGGCCTTTTCTGCCCCCCACACCATCCCACCAGCAAGGAGGCTGGGGGTGCACAAGGAGCTGGGAGGGGACACCAGGACAGCTGACCCCAGCTGACCCAAGGGATATTCCATACCACATGACATATTGCTTAGCATATAAAGCTGGGGGAAGAAGGAGGAAAGGGGGAAACATTTGGAGTAATGGTATTTGTTTTCCCCAGTAACTGCTATGTGGGCTGGAAAAGCCCTGCTTTTCTGGGAATGCCTGAACACCTGACCATGGGACCTGATGAATGAACTCCTTGTTCTGCTTTGCTTATGTGCAGAGAACTTCTGGATTCCCTATTAAAGTGTCTTTATTCCAGCCCATGAGTTTTCTCATTTTTACCTTTATGATTCCCTCCCCCATCACCGCTGGGAGGCAAGCAGGGCTTGGTTGCCAGCTGGAGTTAAACCACAACAAAAACATGAAAATCTTTAGTGATTTTTCAAAGAAATCTACTGTAGAATGTTACTGTTTTTAAACACTGTATTTTCTCTGAGAAATTTAGGATACATTCAGTTCTAGTGCTTACATTTGACCTTGCACTTTAAATGAATGTGGGCCTGGTCACGTACAGCATCTCTGCTGATAATGTCCAGCTTCCATAGGAATTCAGTTGCTTGCATGTGCTTTCCTTTTTTTTTCGTAGCTCTGACTGATGTCTTAGCTTTTTTTCTTACCTCTGGTCCTCTTATTTTTCAATATACATATAAGAAGTGGTGGATGAACTCAAATATGGAGACATTAAAAGTGGTGCAAGGTCATCTCTCAGTCATAACCTCCATTAGCTTATATCTCTCATCTCATAAGAGCAGATATCTCCCAATATTCTCACTTTGGTTCTTAAACATTATCTCAGTCTTATGCATTCTAATTAGGGGCCTGGAGTCTAAGGCTTTTTTTTTTTTCTATGGTAATTTGAAGCTCATATAATCAAAATAGTAAGATTGTACTTGACTCTTAGATTAATTTCTTTTTAAACTCACTTAAAAGTGTCTTGCACTTTACCTGCTATTGTTGGATGCCCTTTCTCTTGAGTTATTAAAGATTGATCTGACATTTCCTCTCTTGTTCAAATAAACTTATTCACTTAACCATACTGCTTCTTGGTCTGGTTTTCATTTCCACTGTTGTGGTGTGCATTCCTCCTGTGATGGCTTTGAACACTACCAAAGCATCCCTGTTGAATATAACTGCTAGTCACAGTTGTGTTGGTTTTTTTTTTCCTGAAGAGGAAACTGCCTTATAACTGCTGTTTGTTATGTCTCATCCCAGTGAGGTAAATCTGATACTAAGTCCTGATTCATCTCCTCATTGCTGCTAATAATGTTGTTTTCCATATAGGTTGTTGTCAAACTTGGCTTTTAACTGCTCTGTTGGCTAAACCTCACAAAGGTTTAAAGTAAAGCAGTATTTCATACCACGGCCTTTTCCCACAATGTTTGCAAATAATATATAATGCGATAATTCATGGAGGTCTTGGGGTGCTTTGCAGAAATCTCCCCAGTGTAAATACCAGCAATATCACTGCACTAAAATTGTTTAACTCAGTAAGGTGTATTGGGGGCTGAGGATCCCCCAAATATCTCTTGCAGCTCAAGGTTTGCAGTACAGCGACCAAGCCTGTGCCTTGGGCCCTCGTGCTGCAGCCCTGCAGTGTCCTGGCCAAGTGGCTCAGCATCCAGGCTGTGCTGCTTCTGGCTTACCTTCCACCTGTTCTGATTCTTCATGGCTCTGGCTGTGTGGCACCATGGGTTCAGTGACCAGGTTGTTATGTACACATTTAGCACTAAGGATTTTTCAAAATAGCTCCAGAAAGTTCAAAAATACTGTCTTACTTTAAGCGGTATCATCTTATCGCATGAGAGTTATGGTACAGGCAAGACTCTTCTGGGTTGTTTTCTTCACTGTAGACAGGGCTTGGAGGCATCTTTCTGATGATTCATGTTGGCATTTGACCTGGGGGAGCACCAGGAATTAACCACCAATGGGGATTTTGGCCACACCTGACTTCTCTACTCATGTCACATCTGGTTTTCCCATGTATTTCAAATGGTCAAATTATATAGGTTTAAGTAACCCTTCAAAGTAAGTTCATTGTGATATCTTGTCCAACAAAGCTTGTAGATTATAATAATTTTTTTATGCTAAATGCAGCACTTACCTCACTCATCCCTATTTTATGATGAATACCTGTTAATTCCTTTTTCTTAAGTTTTAACTCTTAATGTTTGGGGGTGGGGTTTTTATGATGTAAATGCAATTTGTGCTTCATGGGTTTTTTTCTTAAAATACTTGATTTAGTTAAATAGACATAGTCCTTGTGTGGTGGTATTCTTTATCTCAAATATACCTTTATTTGTATTAAATTTAATAAGGAGCTATCACAACTGGAATAAAAGCGCTCTATTTCAGTCACAGTACATAATCTTGTTGGTAGTAGTTCCAAGGCTGTTTGTCATATGTTTTATAGACAAAACCTAAATCACAGCCTTTGAACTAAACATCAAAAGGCCTTTGAAGATACTTGGGAGAGTTGTTTTCTTGTAAGGGTCTCTTAATCCCAGTTGAGGCTTTTGTTTGATTTTCTATTTGTTGGTTTGGGTTCTTTTTTTCTTGAAGAGAAAGGGTTTCCTATTGTCTTCATAGTCCATATAAAGGCTCTTTATCAAGAGCCTGTCTGTACACGTCCTGCTTCTGTCATCCCCTAACTGAAAGCATAGAGTTATCAATACTGTCTTGATCTGTGTTACATAAAATTTAATTGCAAATATTGTACATTGCCTCTGGTAGTTCTTTCCACTCTTCTTCAGTGGAAAGATGCAAATCTTCATATGACAACAAGGAAAGATCAGGCATTTTTTGAAGCATAGTTTTCATTTTCTAGGTGCCGTGTAGTGTTGTGTTGAGTTTTTTCTTGTTATTGGTTGGTTTGTTTTGTTTTCAGTGGTATTCTTTGTGTCTTCTGTGAACTGTTCCCACTTCTAGACCTTGATCCTTTTTCACACTGTTTTTTACCACCAGGCATTTCACTACATGACAAACCTCCTGACCACCACTATGGCAGATGGATGTTATTTCCCCATGCCCTAGTAGTCCAGAAATGACAGCTAACACAATCAGCTGCTCTGACATTCTTTGGGCAGATATTTCTGCTAAGTGTGGTGTCTTGCCTGAGAGCTTGGGAGCAAAACAGAAGGCCAGATAACTCAGCAGGAGTTGTAGATCTTATGCTTAACTTCTCACACACCTATACCACATAGAATCAAATAATAGTTTGGGTTGAAAGGGACCTTCAAAAGCCATCTAGTCCAAGCCCCTTGCAATGAGCAGAGACATCTTCAACTGTATCAGGTTGCTCAGAGCCTCGTCCAACCTGACCTTGAGTGTTTCCAGGGATGGGTCATCTATCACCTCTCCAGGCAACCTGTTCAATGTTTCACTACGGTCATAATAAAATATTATATGTAGTCTGAATCTACTCTCCTCTAGTTTAAAACCATCACTCCTTGTCTGGTTGCTACAGGCCCTTCTAAGAAGTGTGTCCACATCTTTTTTAGAAGTCCCGTTCAAATAAGCAGTGGTTGGTAAGTGTGGTACTTTTAAGATTGTGATTGTGCCTTTAAATACTGAGTAGTGTTTAAAAGGGTGTCTCAGCTTTGTAGATAAAACTAGCAGCTTTGTGGAATGTCAAAAGAAGCATATTTAAAATTACAGCTGTAAAGTTTGCTCAGATGTAAATATTTTAATTGCCAGGGATGTGTATTTTCACTGTTTAAATAGATTCTAATGTGTGAAGAGTATAATTGAATACTACATGTGACTTGCAAAGTTAGGTCCTTATCTCCTTCAGGTACTTGAAGCAACTAAATCAATAAAATTACATTTCTGTCAAACACAAAATTATCAGGTAGGTTTGAATCCCTAGAAGTAACTATTTTCTGTATACTAGCTACTATGTATTTTCAGATTAAAATCTAATCTTATGTCACAAAAGATAGCTAAACCGATTTAAGGTTTGAGGAACTTGAGTGGGGCTTTTTGGGTTGAAACTGTCAGCAAGGTAGTCAGAAGGAGCTGTGTCCCCAGGTATGATATATAAAGGATAAATCTGTTAGCCTTTCAGCCTGATTTCAGCTCTCAAGTTCTGGTTTGCAGCCAGAGTTTTGTGATCATGTGCAGATCAGTGTTTTGTGATCATGTTTCAAAGCAAAGCTAGGATAGGTAGTCCCTAAAAAAAAATGTACTTAAATGCAGTAAGAAAAGGTGACACCAACTCAGTGGGTGCACTGTGCACCCTAAGCTAATTTGGGCCTGTAACCATTTTGAAAGAAAGACACATATAGCGGGAGGAGATGCTTTTGAACTGCCAAAGTCGAATATATTTTCAAGATGTGAGCTGAAGATCACACAGGTTTTCATTACAGAATAGGTGTTGGCTTCAACAACTTGCCTGTAATCAGTAAGGTGAAAAATTAAACTTTTTTTAAAGAAACCTGAGTGTCCTATCTCATGCAGTTTTAGTTTTCTTTGTTTTGTTTGAGCTGTTATGGTGAGAACAGCAGCTTTGCTTTGGTTTGCTCTTAGGCTTGTCACAAGGAATTGAGATACTCGTTTCGAGAATTGGTCCTGGGACATCTGCTGTGTACACTCACAGCTACTGGGCTCTATGTTGAGCCTTTACTCTGAAATCATGAACTTAAAAGTCCAGTCCCAGTCATAAAACAGCAAAATTTTTCGTGCAATTGCTTAACTTACTTTGGTGGCAGTAGTGGGAGGAGTTCCCACTGTCCATGCCTTCATGGTGCATGAGAGTTCTAAGGATTTGTTACGGTATCTTTTTCTTAGAGTTCGTTTAATACAATTTTTATAGAGGGTTTGTGTGTGTGTATATATATGTGTGTGTGTGTGTGTTCATATACCCATTGGTTAGAAAGACCTGTCAAACAGCATATTTTCATCTGCTGCTTAGTAAAAAAGAGAGAGATGCAGGGAGGGGTGTCTTCTTTTGTACGGGGATTTTGTCTTCCTTTAAATGTGATGATACCATGCAGAGAGTTTTCTGTGAGTGGCAGTGTGATGTACTTCTTGAAAGTTCTGCACAGAACTAGGGAAGGACATGTTATAATTTGCGAAGCGAAACATTTATTAGTAGCTAGAACAAAATCTAAAAGCCAGGTTTTGTCTTTGGGTCTAACATTGCTACTCTTAAGCATTCTGCTTTTGAGTGGCTGTGGAATTGTAACAGGATAGGTTTGTGCTCCATTAAATGCCTGTGGTGCAGTGCTTTGTTTGAAGTAAAGGCAGAAAACGTGCAATGACAAGCTTGGGTTTTATTTGATTGGCCTTGTAAACCTCATACAAATAAAGACAATAGAAAGGTCAATTTTAAGACCATTCTTGAATGTTTCCTTGCAGCATTGGAAACCAACCATAACAGCCTTGTGCTAGAATAGGAGAACCAAGAAATTCAGTTGAGTGGTCTAGTTCATTGTCCAAACTGAGTGAAATATTAAATTTAAATTACATTTGAGAGGAGAAGGAAAACTGTCATTTTAAAATCCTTTAATGTACAGTTTTAGCAATACAGGTAAGGGAAACCTTCAAATATTTTACTTTGAGAATGTCAGATACATTTAAAAAATCAGGACAAGAAAGGAGAAGCAGTAAAACTATCCCTTTTCCAATTCCTTATGGTATAAGAAACAGATTTTTTTTAAGGTAATTTGGAGTAAGTAAAAGCAAGAAACATATAATGAACTCATGCTCTTACCTGTAAATGTGGGAGTTTGAAAAAGATTCAGACATGAGTTTCGCACCATTTGAGTTTTGTTCTGATGTACAGTGTTTTCTCAGCTGAAAGAGCAGTTTTTCCTTATGGAATGTATGTATTTGTTCACAGACTTCTCATCATAATTTAAGAAAACTTTTGATACCTGCAACTTTGGGGATACCTTACCTTGATTTTTATATTCTGTAATTTAACCATTGATAGTATGAAATTTCTGTCATTGTGTATTCTTTTGGCTTAATATGGAATTAAGGATTTTGCACAGAGTTTGCTTTTTACACATTAGGAAATGAAATTTTGCAGGTTTTAAGTTTTTAAATGTTTAGAGTGTACTTGTTTCAAATGCTGTTATTTCTGGCTTGATTTACTATCAGGAACTACAAAAAACTGTAACTGTTGAATTCAGCATGTCACTGGGTGTTTGTATGACCAGTTCCCACATAATACACACAGGCAGCAACTTCTCATGCTTCCTTTATGTTGCACAAGAACTTTTTCAAATTTGGAAAAAAGTCCCATCTAGCAGAATTTGTGGGGAGGTACAAACCTCAGGTAGGTTTTAACAGCGTTACTGACAGTAACAGGTTTGTAAACTGGCTTTGCTGTAACCAGGGCTTGAGAGACCCACTCTGCTCACAGAGAATGGGACACTTGGGTAAAGTGCCTTTTTCAGTCTGGGCTGCTTTTATTTGAGCCACAGGATGGTAGCCTTCAAAACTTCAATCAAATCCAAGCAGGTATTTGGTAGTGGCGTGGAATTTTGTGCTTCCTGTAGCTATTAGACTTGGCCAAAGTGTGGGAGAGCAAAAACTGACCTGACACATTGGTGTTCAGTGCTGCTCCTAAAATCCTAGCCAGTGTCTTTCCCAGTTAATCAAAGCACAGTCATTAGGGGTAAAAGACCTGATGAAAAAGCAAAGAATAACACGGAAGACAGTCTTTTGAACTGAAAATTAAATGAGGTTAAAAACCTGGAAATTCCCTAAATACTTGTGGTGTAGAATGTGAATGGATAAATAACAGTCCAGAGGAGCTGGGAGTTACTCTTAAGCTTTAATGTACAAATATGATTTCTCTTGTGCTTTGTAGTCATGTTTTGAGCTCTTACTGAAGTTTTTCTTAATATAGGTTACACACTACAAGCAATATCCACCTAACACAAGCAAAGTATATTCCTACTTTGAATGTCGTGAAAAGAAGACTGAAAATTCCAAATTAAGGAAAGTGAAATATGAAGAAACTGTTTTTTATGGTTTGCAGTACATTCTGAATAAATATTTAAAAGGTAACTGTCTCAAATTCCAGTAAAACTTCCTGTAATTAAGTATCTAACTTTTTCTCAAGCTTGTAGTCTAATAGTTGAAACAATTCCAGGTTATCCTGATAGACCATAAGTAGTGACATGGATAATATCTTACTTATGGGATTGTGAAAATAAGTTGTCCACCCTCGTAAATTGGTATTGACTTCTTAACCTAGACACCTCTCTACTATCTTTATTTATGCCCATGGTTTATTAAAAATGAAGAGGTGTTCATGTCCCAACTTCGGTAGACAAAATTGAAATGAATGGAAATAGACTAAAACCGTGCATAGAGTCACAAGCAGATAGAAGATTCAATGGAAAATACATTTAGAACATTAACTTCAGTCTGTATTTACTGGTTTGTTTACTGTGTAAACCAATAATGGTTTTAAATTTCCTTAAATTTTGATTTTCTTCAAATTTTGGATGCTGCCATATACAATGATCTCATCTTAGATCATTGTATATGGCAGCTACATCTGAAGGTGGTTTTTATACTGGTAATAAGAGTAACATCTGAAAATTCCTTGATTCTGTTTGAGATCTTGTTTGCTTTTTGCATTATGTACAAATATCACCTGTTCTGGCCTGAGTGCAAGTTGCCTTCTGCCAAGCTTTAGAGGAGAACTTTAGTCATACATCTTACGTGTCTATGTCTTGATCCAATAAATATCTCTGCCAATTCCACCAAAGATTAAAATTCCATTATAATCAAAACACTTGATAATTTTGTTTCTTTTGTCTTTGGCAATCTGGGGGTTGTTCTGTAAGGTAGATGACTGGCCCTACAGCAGTAACATGCTTATTCAAATAATGTGGTTAGTCTGCTGGTTGCTCTCACAGAGTGGTCAGTCAAAGGTTGGTTGCAACGTCTCTCCATGGGGATTCTCCCTGGAATGCTGCAGCTTAACCCTTGTGCTAGATATGTCCTTGCTGCATGTGCTAACATGCACAATCAACACATTCCTCTGGGAAAAGCAGTACTGCTAAACCTGTTGACATGTTTTTGACTGTCATAGAAGAGTAATAACCTCAAATTTTTCCTGAATCACATGCAAACCACAAGTGTATTGTATTATCTTGATTTCTTGAGCACCCTAATCTATATAATAAACGAAAGTAAAGTTTGGTTTAAACATTTTGCATTTGACATGCTCTTCATGTCTTTCTTGAAGGCAAAGTGACTTTGCTGTGCCTGAACCTTTTTGTTATTTATTTTATCAATTGATGAATGTTATGAATTTCTAAGCTTTCATCTGTTTCTGAAACTCCAGGTAAAGTGGTGACCAAAGAGAAAATCAAGGAAGCCAAAGAAGTATATAGGGAGCATTTTCAAGATGATGTCTTCAATGAAAAGGGATGGAACTATATTCTGGAGGTAAAAAAAATTATGAAAATAGTTTCAGATCATTGTGAAGGATTTCTGAATCAACTGTGGAATAAACACGACAGTCTCTTTTAATCTTGATAGTAAAGACTGGATAAATTTGGCTTTTCATGTTTAGTGTACAGGGAGTAGCAGCTGTCAAAGAATAATCATATAATTGTAATTCCTTAGAGAAAAGTAATTTTCATCCTTTCAGATGCCAAATACGGCTTTGCAGGTAATAAGGATTTATGGCTGCCGTCAGCCAGCTCCTGTGAGTGGGGGCTTGTTGGCAAGTCTCCATGTGTGATACAGCACTCACTGGTTGCTTGCATTGTTTACATTGCTTTCTCTAACTAGTCATAGCAATTTTTACTCTAATGCAGAAAGCATTACAACTTCCTGGCTGTATAAATAGTTCCAGAAAATAGATGTTTTGTGCAATTGTTTCCTAAATTTTTCAGACGTATGAATGTTGAACTTTATTATGAAATGCAAGGGTTGAGCACTTTTGACACACAAAACCTTTCAAGTTAAGTCCTCAATTATTCTCTTACCCTTTTGTTTAAAAAAGTGTCAGACTTCAAGTAATTGCAAATATCTATTCTCTGTAAAAGCAGCAGGTTCAGGCTAATAGCATTCATCAGAGCTGTACTAATCTCTGCAGATTAATTAAATGCTAAACTTCATTGTGGGTTCTAGTGAATGGATATTTTTGGCATTTGAAAGCCTTTTTTTTAATCCTTTGCATTTATATTTCCCTGGGTACCCTAATTGTATGTATTTTTATTGGGGGCATCTGTCTATTAATATATCTGGGTATCATCTTGCCACTGGGGTGGACCACAGGTGTGCAAGAGAAGAGTGAATTTCAACTAAATGTTGCAAATGGCAGCAAGGTAAATAAGCCCACAGTTTTCTGTGAGAGTTAAGAGGTTTGTAGAGGACTTGCATCCAGTTCAAATAAATACAAATGTGAATTCAATCCATATTTGTGTTTAAGCTACATTATACATTGTGAACTGCTTTCATTCGTGTTTAAAGTAAGCTTGATCCCTCTTTAGATAAACGGAATTAATACACTTTTAGTGCTGCATGTCTGTCCTCACTGAGTTGTAACTAGGCTTGACTAAGTCCATTCAACTTTCAGTTTAGTCAAAATAAGCATTCCTGCATATCATCCATATACGTTTATTCCTTTATCAGGTTTTCTTGTTAAAATTCTCTGTGTGTGTATATATATTTAAAAAACCCAAACATGATTTTTATGTCTTGATCTCAAATGGTGGTGGCTCTCAAACTGGAAGTGTATGTACTCTTTAAGTCTGTGTGTGCCATTTATGCACACAGAGACCCTGGTTCTGCTCACTGAATTCCAGTGTATGTTCACTTACCTGCACTGTGTCTCCCTGGCTTAGTTGCCTCAGGTGTGGCAGGTGAAGTGGAGTGTGAGTGAAGTGCCAGAATGGATTTGGAATGTACACATATCACTTTGTACTGAGAGTAAATGAATGGGTAAATACTGATAGGGTGAAGGGGTGGAAGAAAGGAACTGATTTCCTGGAGAACAGTGGGCTGGTGTAAAGGCTGAAAGTTGGCAGGAATCAGTGATGAGCGATGATAGAAATGTAAGCCCTGAATGGTACAAGTTAAATCTATCCAAAGTTTTTGCAAAGGGCTATCATATAGAGCCATGGCATGATCGCATCACTTTTTTCCATGGACAAAATCAACACCTACAGCAACTTTGAAGTCTGTTTGGGATTTTTTTCACTTACATATACTTTTGTCTTCATTGAATCATTAATAAATTATTTTGAGCCTTTTTGAAGGCTTCGTATTCCTTTGTTAATCCAGACATCTCCAAGTCTGACAACTAGTGTGGTATATAACAACAACAACAACTTGTGTGGTATATAAACACAATTTGCTTCAGGTTATTACATTTCTGAATAAACTTTAAAACTGTAAGGTAGAAGAGATTTCTGGTGTGTGTTGGGTACTGGAGAATATGTTTTGATGCTACTTATGAATCTGTAATTTTTCTGAATCAATGCAATTTTTGTTGCCTTTAAGGGATATCTCATGGGAAGCTTTCTGTCAAAACATATTACCATCCAAAACATTTTCAGTATTGCCAGTATAGCTTGCAGAGCTCTTTCAGAAAGTTATAATTACTCTCTTAGAGTTGCTGTTTGCAAGTTAATCTTTTCCAAAAGACATATTTCACACGAAGTTTAGTCCTTCAGGGATGAAAGACTGACAAAAGAATGACACTCCTATATGAGATTTCATGTTTAGTGAGTAATTGAGATAAAGATATTCTCTAAAATAGTTATTAAATGGATCCGGCTATAATAAATTAACAAAGCACACATCTATACTAAGCAAAACTAGTGGATTTTTTCAAGATCTAGATAGCAGCTAAACTTTTTTTTTAGCTTGTTGCATGTGAAAGTGTTGAAGAAAACTGAATAGTAAATATTTCTTGTTCTGTGGGAAGAACTTACGTATTTTTGTGGAATGCTTAAACTTTCCTGGCTTAATTTGCCCAAGGAATACAACTGATAACCATAATTTGTTTTGATAAAGAGGCTGGTTTTTAAGTTACAGGATTTTCATCCTTTTTTTTATAAATGTGGATTTTTTTCATTTATTTGGGCTGGAGGATTTATTTTCAGGGTTGAAAGAAATAAGGAAGAAGAAAGCTTTTTTGGTAACTCATAGCCTGACTTTTATCCATTGCAGTTAAATAAAAGTAGGTCCTAATCTTTCCTATTGTCTAACAATATTGCTGTTTCTTACATAGAAATATGATGGCCATCTTCCCATAGAAATAAAAGCTGTTCCTGAGGGCTCTGTAATTCCCAGAGGAAATGTTCTTTTCACAGTAGAAAACACAGATCCAGAGTGCTACTGGCTCACAAATTGGATTGAGGTCAGTTTTGGAAATATAACATGTTTTTTCTAAGTAAATATTAATGCACTTAAATTAAAGGTTGAGTCCTGTATTGCTTTAAGGGAAATCTCTGGCAATTTTCATTTTCTGCTTTAATTCTTTTCTGTAGTTCTCTTACAGAGACTTTTTTCCCCCACCTGGCAAGAGATCATAATAACTGCACAGGAAGTTCACAACAGTACTTTTGTCCATAAAAAAAGGGGGATGGGGGGAGCTGTGTGCCAGTAGTTTGCAAGTGATAACTCCTGAGAAGGTCAATGCCTTGCCTACCTTATAAAGGCTAATTACTTAAGCCCTAAAGCAAACTGTTGGAGGCATCAGTATTTTCTGAACAGGGAATGAAAATAAATAGACCTTTAGTGGGCATTGTTAAGTTCTAAGCAAATATACACCTAATATTGTGACGGGTTTTGTTTTAGACTATTCTTGTGCAGTCATGGTACCCAATCACAGTGGCTACAAACTCTAGAGAGCAGAAAAAGATTTTGGCCAAATATTTGCTGGAGACTTCTGGCAGCTTAGAAGGACTGGAATATAAACTGCATGACTTTGGCTACAGAGGAGTTTCTTCACAAGAGGTAATACTGCTTGTCTAATAGTTTGAAAAGTCTCATTGTTCCTAGCTGTGAAGGGTTGTAGCATGTGTCTGTGTCCCTCTGTGTCCCTGTTCTGCACTGAAATTGTGAATGCACAGAGCACTGTGTATGGGCTACTTGTGGAAGGGGAGGTCTGGGATGGGGGTGGGTATAATGTCTGAACTGTGGGCACTAGGCTGGGAGAAATTTTGTCTGTCTTCCCAGTGTAAGTGAGTGAAGTGAGTATTGGTGAAATGGGAATTGAGTCAGTTTTGTTGTTACAAACTAGTGCTCTAGGTGGTGACTGGATTTAGACTTCTATATTTGGCGTGTAAGCTGAAAGTTGCATCTTTTTCAGACTGCAGGAATAGGAGCTTCAGCTCATTTGGTAAACTTCAAAGGAACAGACACTGTAGCAGGAATTGCATTAATTAAAAAGTACTATGGTACAAAAGATCCAGTTCCAGGATATTCTGTTCCAGCTGCTGAACACAGGTAAGATACTAGTCTAAAACTTTCTAAAAATAACTTAACAAAATGTAATTTTCTTACACATCTTTGTATCCAGAAATATACCATACACTATTAGCCACGACTGATCCAGCTGTTGAGGCTGCAGTTCTGTACTGATGCCTCTGTGTTCTAGGGGTGCATAAGTAACATGGTTGTTCTTAGCTATAAATGTGTTTTAAATTTTAAATGTGTAACCTTCTTATCAGTGTCTGAGTAAATTTGGATAATTCTTTTTAGAATAAGCTTGAAGGCTCACAGTCTTAGATATTGAGGATTCACATTATGAACTTCAAATTTTTTTAAAATATAAAATCATAAATTAAAAAACTCTGTAAATTGCAATTCTGGACTTGCAAACTACTTGCACACAATTTGTGTTCTCTTTCCAGAAGAGGCAGTTGCTCTCAAACTTCCCATCAGTATGACTAGTAATGGTAAATTGTTACTAGTATCACTAATATCACTTGCTGTATCGCTAAGAATTGTGAATTGTGAATGAAGTTTTTAAGAGTAAGGAAACTGATCTCAGACATTTGAGAGAGAGAGCTCTTACTTTTTTTCAAATCCATATCCTGTGCAAGGTTGGGAGTGAATGCAAATCCTTGAACTTCAGTTGCATGTCTACCCACTGAAATGTACAGAATGTAAAAAAATATGTGTTTTTCATATTGAGCACAAAAGCCAGTTAAATATTTAGTATTCATTTTAAATAGTTAGTATTCACTTAAGATTTCAAGACAGATAATGGAAAGGCTTACATGAATAGTCCTTGTAGAGTAGTGGTCATCTTTAAAGGAGCACTGCTTCATAGAACTTTCTGTACCATTGCTATAGTGCTGTTCTAGAACTCCTGCTTGACGAATAGAAGTAACAGTTTTTGTCTGAAACTTCTGGTGACCCAAACTACTATAAAATTTTTTGCAATGAAAGCAAAAGCAAACACCTGGAGTCAAGATCAAGTGTCTTTTGCACAGCATATTGAAGCGGTGGCATTAGAGCAGACAGCTTAAACTGCCCTACCTAAAGTTTGCAACACCAAATGCAGACTGCAGTCACCCTTTCCAAGTTAGTACACAAAAAGGGTCTCATACAAGAGACACAAATTTTTCCAGAATTGTTGTACTGTTCCACAACCTCCAATAGAAGGTGTGGTGCTTGCCCCTGGCGTGTCAGTGGAGCTCTTCTGGGACTGCCCCAACCTCTTTGAAACAAAGTTTGTTTGTCTCCCCATTACCATGATCTGGGACTTATCCACACAGCAGATAATGCTGGAATTTTAAGGTAAAATTCACTGCCCACTGACTCTTATGCTGTGCATGAGAGCATCTTTAGGTCTTTGCACACCAGTTACTAAAGTCATTTATGTCAGCTGGCCTGTGACAGCCATGTACAGAGCAGCTACTGCGGATCAGTTGCGTTCAGTAACTTACTAGTTCTCTTAGCAACTCTATTTTATGTGCTTGCCTGTAGCCTTGTACCAAGGGTAATGTTCTGAGGTTCCTCTGGAAGAATGTATGTGAGAATATTTGATTTATGTCACTATTAAAAAAGAAAATAAATTCTGTTTTCTTTAGATTTTTCTAACATAAGGTGCAGTGCTTCATTTTCAACTTCCCACTTTGTAGCATGAAATTGTTGGGGCAGATGTTCTGTTCTTGCATCTGTAGTTCCCTAGCTGTCTGAATTTAGTCTGTTTATTTAGTATATAGTGTAGTTATTATCCATGCAACACAGAGCTGATAAGCACATAGTTTATGCTGTCTTGTAATCATATTGCTTATCATTGTCTGGAACTGTTGCTAGCAGGAAATACAGAATGACATGCAAATACTACTCTAATATGAATTTTTCAATTGCCTTTGCAGTACCATAACAGCCTGGGGGAAAGATCATGAAAAAGATGCTTTTGAACACATAGTAACACAGTTTTCTTCAGTGCCTGTATCTGTGGTTAGTGACAGCTACGACATTTACAATGCTTGTGAAAAAATATGGGGTGATGACCTAAGGCATATAATTGAGGCCCGAAGTCCAGAGGCACCGCTTATTATTAGACCAGATTCTGGGAATCCTCTTGACACTGTTCTAAAGGTAAACCTTTCTTGTAGCCTTTTGTATACAAGATTGGGGGGGCAGTTGTTTGTTTTGTAATGATTGGCTAGCAAACATCCAATGCTCTAACTTGGTGTGTATCGTATGTATTTGATGCTGGCTAATTTGGACTTATGAAGAATGTAAATGTTTACGTCACGTCTGTAATGATGTTGGAATGCTTCTATACAGAGAAATTTTCATCACTTAAAAACAAATGCAATGGGAAACAAGTTGAGTGCTAGTAAATGCCAGGCCAGTAACATTTCTTACCACTAAATTTAGGTATCTTGCCATCCCATATTAGTGGAATTCACTATTTTGTGCCACAAATACACGTTTAGCCCTCTTATAAGCCTTTTATAAGATGTGCATTTAAGTCAGTGGCACTGAGTCCACGTTGAAAAATGCTTCTTGCCTCATTGCTCTTTAGAAAGTGTAATGATTGTTACAGTTTCATAATAAAAGCTGTCGATACCTCTGAAACTGAGTAACTGTCAGCACTGCCTGATTAAGAAAGTAGGGGCAATGTTAGTTACATTGGTACTCTATCTGATTAGATCCATACAGGCTTCAACACTTTTTTTTTTTTCCTTTGGGATAAGTGGCATATCACAAATAGGAATTCTTGAATGATCTTTATCAAAGCTGATAAGAAAAACTAACTCATAGCTGAAGTGTCTCATTTTAAATGATACTGGCTTACAAAATCACAGAAAACTGAAAGCCTCATCTACTGTTTTAAGGGAGGTCAAAAGAAGAGCAGAATCTTCAGCTGACACATTTAATAACAAAAATTCACAGCAAGTAAAGGGAGAAAGGAGGGAAGCATGGTTCTGATTAGCTCTTGAGTGCAAGTTCATGAAGACCATATTGTTTGTGACTGCTTTAAGGGCTTCCACCACAATGGCTGGCATGCTTTTTATTTGTGTGGGTAGATTTAGAGCATGATTATGTGGGTATATTTATGGATTTATTTTATTTTTTTTAGAGAAAGCATAACTCAAATGTTTCTTTATTAGAATTGCAGGTTTTTATTTTCATTTTGAACTGTCTCCTTTCTCTTTCCAAAAGGTCTTGGAGATCTTGGGGAAGAGGTTTCCTATTACAGAGAATTCAAAAGGCTACAAGTTGTTGCCACCGTATCTCAGAGTTATTCAAGGGGATGGTGTGGATATCAACACATTGCAAGAGGTAGGAGATCCTGTTCGTGCGTCAGGGTGACACTGGCAAGGTTGATATTTTATCTGAACTCTGTTACAGCTAGTCAGATTTTGCAGCAGAGACTGCTGACCCCACCCCTGCCCTTCATTCCAGACACTGGCAGTGATATCATAATGCGTAAAACAAATTCATTAAAACTCCACAGGAAATTGTTAAGATGCATAAAAAAAACCTAAAAGGCATTTTCTAATCCCCCTGTTGTAACCCTTCTCTTTCCACTGTCTCTCCTTTTGTTTGCGTTCATCATGCTTGTCAAGTCTAATTGAGATCAAAATCTGGCAGTGTTTGTGGTCCTTTCATTGATGTCTAAGGCACACTGCATGATCACTGCGCTACAGCAATAGTAGTAATTAACTGGTTTGGCTCATTAGTTATGTACCATCTGCAGTCTGTTTGTCTTCACATATTGAAGGTGTAGTTTCAAAAGTGACTTTTTGAAACCAAGGGTAAGGAAGGCAAGTTCCTTGACTGGGCAGCTAGTGGAATAAGGATTAGTTGAAAAGCCAGAAAATATGTGTAACAGATTAGGCTGTAGTCTGAGTCAAAATTGCAGTTTTACCAAGACATAAATTGGTTATTTAGTAGATTCTGCCTGCTTGAAACAAGTCATAAATTCAGTGCTATTGACTAGACGTAGAAACTAGGTAATACAATATGGTTATAAAGGTATAGACTGCAATAACTATAGATGACAAAGGGCATGTAAGAGGAAGAGGACTTCGTCAGGTTTGTCCTGAGTCTTTCAACTTCAGCCGTATTAGAGTTCAAAACCAGAAATAAGTTGAAAAATATTAATTTTACTTGAGTATATTGACTTTTCTTAGCTTTTTAGACTGACATATCCTTAGGTTCTTGTCAACAAATCTGACTTTTGCTGCTTCTCAAAATTAGGAGCAAGGGGAGGTATCAGTTCTGGGTTTTAGTTAGTCTGAAGCTGTCTGCATGTCTAACATGGGCATGTAATATGAACCTCAATGACAGAACTCAGATTTGTCACTCAGATCCTTAAAGAGCAGTTAATACTGAGACTGTAACGTGATAGACCAACTGTAGTGTAGTCATGCTGTGCAGTTCCCCCCCACCCCGCAATGGCCTTTAAAGTAAATTCTACTTTACTTTATCTTTTTTTGTCCCATGTGGCTTTTTGAGAATATACAACTATGCTTATATGCTTAACAGAGCACAAGCATGAGAGGTTAATAACTGGAAAGAAAGTCTTATCATTAGATAGCAGGGGAAGAGACTCTGTTAAAGGAAATAAAACCTACTCAAAACAAAATCGTTTCTGCTTGTTCTCAACACTGCTCTAACAAGACTGATGCCTGTGTTCAGTAAAGTATATTATGATTGAGATTTTCATGAGTTGTGAGGGAAAAAACTGAGCTATTCTTTCTTAGAATAGTGGGGAACTCTGGTTCCTTTTTCTAAGCTATTCTGGACAAAATTCAAAGATGTCATATTAGCTTTGTTTCTAATTATTAAAACAAGTATTTAAAAATCCTTTCACTAGACTGAAAAATGCTCTGCTCTCCAAATTCTAAATAGAGCAGGAAAACAATTGCCACAACTAATGGGAAGAGGATGAGAGGCAAAACGAGCAATTCTTTGTTCAGGTGATCTGCCTGTTTACATATTTTCCTTATGAAGCTGTAATTGATTATGAGAAGTCTTCCTGTAGCATATAATGGAGGAGAGCAGAAGATCCAGTTCCCCAAGACTTACAGAACAGACAGATCACTGCTGCCTGGTGACACCTTCTCATCTCTTCCTGACTCTAATTTCGCTGTGCCTCATATCAACTTTAGTCATTGAACCTCTAGTCATTTAAATAATTTAGACCACACATGTAGCAGCAAACTAACTTAGCCAAAAGTGATCCGTTTTGTGGTTTATTGAATTAAATTGTTGTCATCCCCCCCACCCAAAGGGGCTAATACTTACCAGCACTATACAGGAGAAAATAAACTGTTAGTTTGAGCTTGGAGAAACAAGCAGGAAGGAAAATGACATTTCTCATTTGACTGCAGCAAATTATGTTGGAGCAAAATGAACATGATTTTGAAACCTGATTTTAGTTTTATTTAAATAGCATGAATCTCTTTTTCCTCCTATGTCAGCAAAGCCCAGGTTTTACCATGCTGACTTTTAGAAGATTGGGCAATTGAATACCATTAAAAAAACCTTAAAACAACAAACAAAAACCAAACCAGAACGACCCACCAAAACCAAACCAATACTGAAGTATAATTCATTCTTTTCCAAAAGGAGTTTACATGAACAAACATGAATGTATCATTGTGGCCATCTTTCCCCCCTCCCCACCTTGTAGCCTGTGCAAGATTATTATTCCACTTACTCCATATCAGCATTAGATTCTAGGCATGATTTACTGTTACTGATCAGATGAAAGATAATGGGTACAGTAGGAAAATCTAGAGTGGGTAATGATCAGTAGCTTCATTTAGCGATCCAAAGTAGCTGAAACAACAATATAGAAAACAACTCAGAGTGTAAACTGGATTTTAAAATTCTTTGTTTTAATAGGGGATGCTGGTAGAACAGGTAAGGAAACTTTTTTGACTTTCTTCGCATTTTCACTTTTAAAAATCATTCCAATCTGCTAACTCCACAATATACTACACTTTCAAAGGATTTTCTTTGAACATTCAATTTCCAGATGTCTTAAAAATTTTATACAAAATCAATCCTCTAATCTGGAGTCCCAGTTGATGTATTGGTCATGCCCATAATGGTCAGAGGAAGCTGGTCAAAACCTTGACACCTGAATTGTTCTCCCTGTATAGGTATGAAAGTGTGAGGCAAAAAATTCGTCTGTATCATTTTCCTTTGGGGGAGGCTTCAGTTGTTTCAGATCTCCCCTTTTTCTTCTTCCTGCTGGTGTTTGCCATCTCTCCCCCATACCTAAGGAAGTAACAGTATCTGGGCCTCTGCTGTGGGTAACTGGTACAGTCAGAGATGTCTTTCAGCTTAGTCTGGATTTCCCTTCCGCTCCTCAGCAGACAAAGATCAAGCTAAGTAAGGAAATCCTTTGAGAGAAGGTGGAAAGCTAGAAGCCAGTTCTTCACCCAGGGTAAATGAGGAGCTGTGCCTGTAGCACGAGATGAACAAACCACCTGTAAATGAGAGCAGGAACACGAGCTGAAAGGGGGTTCACGTTTCTTCTCACTCAGACAAGAGGGCTAAGCAGCCATGGCCCAGCTATGCTGTACTTGCACTAACAGCTGTTAACCTGCAGGTATCAGTGACCATGAAGTCTCAGCATCACAAACCTTGGTGTAGGATGTTGTTTATACCAGGTAGTTGTGTCTTGCAGGTGTGTTCAAGAGAGTTCAGTGCCAGACCTGACCTTTGCAACTGCACAATGAGAGGAGCAGAGCACATTGGCTCAGGCTTGGCCAGCAGTTCACAGAACTTCAGGCTTCTCAGTGTCTAGACAGAACCAGACCTCAGGTGGAGTTTGCCTATATTTCCCTCTTTAAAAGATAGCACAGATATGTAAAGTCCATATCCAGGCCCAGTTAAGTCTCATTTCTTATGGCACTATTGGGCATTATACTTAATTACAGGATACACAAAATACCTTTTCTTACCCTTTCTTTGTTATCTTCAGTTACTTTTCAGATGCTTATAGGGGAATTTAATTAATTTCAATCCTTTATCTTCCCTTAGTACCACTTTTAACTGCTTCCAGGAAAATCTAATGACCTGAAAATAAAGATTGCTTTTGGGCTTGGTCACTGTGAGGGTATGATATCTACTAAAGTCCACGGGATTGTCACGAATATGAGAGGGCATTTGTTCAGGATACAAAGCTTCCAAAGGGTTCTCTTAAGTGGAAGTCATGGTGATAGAGCTTGAGATTCATTTTTCTTGACTTGCTGCATGAAGTTGAGTAAGCTGGTGCCACTGGAATGATGGAAACTCACTGATAAGATTTTTCCTGGAGAAATCTCTGACAGAAATGTAGTGGGAAGGTGTTCAGAGCATACCCTCAAAAGGTTATGACTCTGCTCTCCACCTGTCCTGTTGACTGGCCTCTGTCAGACATTCAGACTGAGAGTATCTGTGAAGATAGTCTGCAGGTGATTAAGTGCATAAACAAAATACTAGTGTGCTCTTTTATTTATATTACCAATTTGTCACAGTCTGAAATTGGAATTGTGGTTTTCCTTTTTTTTCTGTCTTACGAACCTTAGCTGTCACTTAGGAAAGCAGCTTGATATCAGTAGCTCCTGAAACAGTCCTGTTCAGTGTTACTCTGGCATTTCTTCTTGATGTGGGAGGCTAAGATTGCCCAGAATATTACCAGGTTTCTGATTGTGCTGATTTTTGTAACTCTACACTATTCCCCATAGGATATGTCCTTCCATTCTCCTTCTCACCTTCCTTTGTTCTGGATGGATGGTATTTTGCTATCTCACCCACTCTGGTTTTCTCACCTACTTTTGTTAGTAAAATATTAGGAGAAGAGAGTGTTTGAACTCCTGTTCTGGGGCTATAACCATCATTTCAGGCTTTCATAAGGCTAACAGGTCAGGGAGACAAATCTTGACCCTTTATGAGCATGACTAAATGAGCACCCGTTACTCCAGGCTAGAGGATGTCACATTTTTCTGAATAGAATGAAGGTGGAGGGAAATGATTCAGTAACTTTTACCTTGGCTGTGCAGTTCACATTGATCTGTACCTGCCTGAGAAGGTGGCAAAGCAAACTTTTTGAGCTGCTTTATTTTCATTTCCCATTTTTGAAATTGCTAATCTTATTCTAGACAATGTGATTTTCAAGCTGATTGCTCTGTTCAAATCATTGGTTAGAGAAGGTAATAATAACTTTTTGGAGCTGAGCAGGATTACTGCATTGTTTCAGGATACAGGCTCTGCTTTGAGGTCTCCCCATAATTCCAAGAAATTGGCAGGTTCTGAAATATTCCCATGAAGTCTTTTGTTTTCTTTAGACCTCTGTTTCTCTGGGCATTGCATTACTGTGCCACCTTAGTTTGGAAAGTATGTGTGCTGGCATGATTATTGTGTTTCAGCAAAAACTTCCCAGTTCCATGCTGGAACTGTAAATAAAAATGCAGAGTGTCGAGTACTGACCAAATTATTACATACATCTCCTGGAAACTGAATGTTAGCTGGCTTAATTGTCTGTAAAAAGCATCTTGTTTAAGTAGTATAATATTTTTATGGAAAAGTGACATGACCTAAAAGTATGCTCCATCATAATTTTCTTTTTTCTTACTAGATTGTGGAGGGAATGAAGAAGAATAAATGGAGTATTGAGAATATTGCCTTTGGATCTGGTGGAGCTTTGCTACAGAAACTAACCAGAGACCTCTTAAACTGTTCCTTCAAATGTAGTTATGTGGTGACCAACGGCCTCGGGGTATGTCTTTGTACAATTTCTACTGTTCACCTTTCAGTAAGGCCTCCCCACGTGACAACCTGTTTGACATTTCCTGTTACATTACCACCATCTGCATTAGGTCCCACAGAGCATTTCCTTTTAAAAAAATCTTCTTCATTTTAGGTAAATGTCTTCAAAGATCCTGTTGCTGATCCCAACAAAAGATCAAAGAAAGGACGGCTGTCGTTGCATAGGACACCTACTGGAGAGTATGTGACACTTGAGGAAGGCAAGGGAGATCTTGAAGAGTATGGGCAGGTATGAATTTTCAAAATCTATTATCATTCTTCACGCAAAAATACACTGAGAATAAGCACGTTATAACTTAATTTCAGGATTTATTTCTGATTTGTCATTTTGTTCAAATCCCATCTTATTACCTCAAAAATCACCTCAGCACCAAATTCAGTAACAGCAGAATATTAGGAGGGCGTTAGAATGTCCAGGCTTTACAATTACAGATTTCTCTCTTTTGTTTGTCTTCAGAAACATGAGAACATTTCTGCTTTTCCCCAAAACTAATGCCCCAATGTTGCAGAACATGTGCTGGCCAGGTAGTTTTGTTTGGGCTATATTGCACAATTTGAATGGTGACCCTAGCTGAAGGTGCAAAAGGGACAGTTGTAACTCAAATGTGTTTTTGCCTCCCCACTGAGATTCTTTTTTTTCAGTTGTTCCTTCAGGAGTCAGTGCTTCTGACAGCACAGAGTAGTTCCACAATTTTCAAAGATATAAATTTAAACCATGAATTCAGTTTCCCTGTGAATTCTTTACCATTGCAAAATGAAATGCTATTTTCATGAAATAAGCACAAACGTTATGCCAATCCCAGGCTTTCAGCTTGATACGTCTTGTGTTTTCAGCATGCAACAATGAAACATTAAACTGTGTGTTGAGTCTCTTCCCATGTTAAGAGGACTGAAAATAAGTTATCGAATTGCACTTCTGGTTTTAGAGGCTGAAAGCTTTCTGGTATACAGAAGCTGTTTCTGTGCTACTAGGCAGAGAGATACTTCTAGGCACACTGTTTTACATAACAATAAGCATAAAATGAGTTGTCTGAGAAATTTCAAGATGGAACAAACCTGAGTTATACACACTGTAGATATTCTGCTCTGGACACAAAGATCTTACATAAATTTTGAACTTTTTTCTTTGCACATATTCATGTACATATGTTTGTGATGAGCATGCATATGTATTTAGAGAGGGAAGGACCTAATGGTGAGAAATCTCTTCAACACAAACAAGACTTTGGCTCTGAAATTAGACAGTATATTGTCCCTTCATTTCTGTCAGGTGAAATTATTCATTAAAACTTTTTTGGTCCTAGGGTATTAGAGAGGTTGTTTGTATGGTACTGGTTCTGGGCTCCCTGGAAAAGACTGGGAAATGTACTCTTCTGTGGGCCCATTTCCCTAAAGCCACAGGTCCTTGCAGTAGGTCACCACGTGCAGGGACTGCTCAGTGTTGCTGCTGTGCTGACTTTTGTTGCCAGCTGTGCTTATTGCCCTTCCAGTGTGCAGTGTGCAAGCACTTCCTGATATGCTGTTTTACAAAATGTATGAGCAAAGGGCACTGAAAGAGATCTAATTATTTTTTTCCTAGAGGAAAAAGATACTTTATTTGAACCTCTGTGACTGAATTGTATTGGACTGGTTGAGTGTCACCTTTCTTACAAACTGCTCTAGCAAGGTGTATTTAGCATGTGTTTGGCTTTGGCCAGGTGCAGATAGCTTGCTCAAGGGACTCCTAAGCACAAAGCTGCTGTCTGTGCACAGGATGACCTAAGCCCTTTCTTCTGTGTAACCATCAGTAAAAGGTGTCAGAAGAAGCTCTAAAGATTTAGTATCTCGACAGTCTAAAGTTCCAGCCTTACCAGGCTGGATTTGCGTGCTTGCTTTCAAGTTTGCGTAACCCGTGCTTGCCAAATCACTCTTGCTAAAACAGTGGTGTTTCTTGCAGGATCTGCTTCACACAGTATTTAAGAATGGAAAGGTAACGAAGTCATATTCATTTGATGAAGTAAGACAAAATGCCAGGCTGAAGAACAGTGAATTACAGATGGCGTCTCACTAAGTTCCATTCCGTGTCTGTGTATGTGTGTGTAACTAGTTCGTACTGCATAGCTACTGGTTTATTGTACAGATTTGTGTGTTTGTGTTTTATGACATTGTAGCCAAATTATTTGTTGGTTTATGGACATACTGCCCTATCTTTTGCCAGTCTTTAGAAGTTGAAATCAGGAAACGGTACTTACATTGTAAAACATATTTAATGCTAAAGTGTGCTTTTTAGGGCCCTTTGCCAGTAGTGATTCAATCTGGTATTGATCTTTTCACAAATGAGACAGAGCTGAGAAACTTTTTTATATATAACAGAATATCACAAAATGGATTTACATAAAATTATCATGATTGCTTTATGTTTATATTTAACTTGTATTTTTGTACAAACAAGATTGTGTAAAATATATTTAAAGTTTCAATAATTAAGTCTTTCCAACTTTTCATGATTTTTATGAGCACAGACTTTCAAGAAAATATTTAGTGGGGGGGGAATCCATTGCCTTTTGTCCATTAATCAGCAAATAAAACATGGCCTTAAAAGTTTGTTGTGACATTGTTCCATTTGACAACTAAATCAGGACTCGTATCTCTTTAAGATCCCATAGAGTTGCTGACCTCACCATTTCTTGTAGTTGTCTGCATTAGTAAATCTGCATTAAACAAAATTACTGTTCTTACTAGAAGGTTTAGGTACTACAGACCTTGCTGACACAGTAAGGTATGTAAGTGAAATGCCAAATTTGAAAGGATTCTCTACTGCAACGTAACTTGCCAAGTCTATCCCGCTTGGTATATGCACCTCAATATTTTAAGAGTAAAGTTTTTAAGAGATCTCCTCTTCCACTATAGAATATATGTGTAAAATACTGAAAGATGGAAGCGGTGTATTTTAAAGTAATTACACTTCTGGGTTTATTTTTCATATACTGTAAGTGACATGACTTTAAAGCAAAATACTGGACTGGGTAGTGCACTTTTTTACTTTTTTGTATTTTTTTCATTGATTTGCCTTTTGTCAGACTGGATGTTAAATTGTAAAAATGTTTAACTATTTTTGTTAACAACTTTAATAAAACTATGCTAGCCAAACTCCTACATGAATGGCAAACCTGTTTCCCCTTCTCACCCCATCCATTTAGGGTGAGGAGGGGCTTTTATTTTGCAGAGGGTAGCTGTAAAACAATGTGTTTGAGAGATACTTTTGAACTGTCTGCACTTGATTGTATTTGCTCTCTGCATATGCTTGATATAAGTATCTGCTGGAAAATGAAACTGTTGAGGATTTTATTTGAGAAGCTATGTAGTAACCTCTGAAATGTTTGATAGTACTGTAGGATGGCTCTCACTAGAAAAGTACCTCCCTTACTTAAAAACAAAAAACAACAGTTAAAGCAAACAGTTCCAGTTCTGCTGGTGATCAGCTATCAGCCAATTGCTTAATATACTGATGTAATTAATGCTTCTAATTAGTAAATGATGTTACTGGAAAATGTTAGAGGTCTAAAATAATTTAAGCCTACAAAATTTTATAAAATGTGCTTTTAAAGGAAGATTGAAAAGCCATACTTCATTGCTCTTATTCTCTCACCAAAAAGGGCCACATCAAAGCATTCATAATATTTCCAGGGTTTGTGGTTAAGAAGTTTATGCCCAGTCTCAATAGTTCTTGTTAATAAAAAACTGTTTTTCACTTGTAGTGTATGTAATTATACATTTAAGTGATGTATTGTTTCAAGAATAGTGTTTTAGTAAAACTCTAAATGCTGACCTTTCACACTGAGGAACTGCCTTCCCTTAGCTATTAATTATATTGTTTGGTTTTGGCCAGGAAAGATTTTGAATCTGGACTTAGGATCAGTAGCAGGTAAATAGTACAGAGCCTATTTCACTCCTTCACATGTGTACTAGGGAATTTTATGATGTATGGTTTAAAAAACAATAAAGTAAATGCTGCTTTCATTCTGTACCAATAAAAATTTTGATAACTATTGACTACTCATAACTGATATTTTTGTACTTGAGAACTGAGGATATACTCTGGAAGCACTGTTTTCATGTGTACCATGAAATACATTACTAATTGTTCAGTATTGTCTAAAACTTTCGGTTTATTAGTTGAAAGCTCAAAGCAAATTCTCTACTTGTGCATGTCACTTTCAGAAAGTTGTAATGTCACTCATTTTATTAAATGTTAATAACTTTAAAAGGGGGGGGAGGGGGAAGAAAAAACACCTGGTGCTATTCAGACCTGAGCACTTGTGTCTTTGTGTTTGGCAGTTTGACATTATGGGCATCAAGGAGTTGACAAATTACTGCAGTGCTTGAACCATACAATATCCTAATTCTTCCACATGAAAGCAAACAGCATGTTTGTTTGCTTTGAATTACTAGATTTGTAGTCATTGATATATTTTAATTATCCCCATTTCATAATATAATACAGTATTTGTATTTAAAAATAGGAATTGGGAATTTTGTGTTTAATACTCTGATTTGTAACCATATTTAGCATAAGAAATGGATTTTGTAAGACTTATTTTTTTTCTTCAGCTGCATGATTATTAAAAAAAGATACTTTTTTGGTACTTTGAAAGATCTGAGGAGAGAACAGAAGAGTACTTAACTGTTTGGTTTGCCAAAATCAAAACAAAGCTTAAACAGTTCTTTTCTTACAGGTTTTTACATTCCTTCTTGTTTAGTGAAGAATAAGTATTCCTCACTTAAATCCTCTGTTAAAGTAATTTTAATGTACTTGGCATCAAATACCAGTATGTAATACACATGGAAATAAAGTTTAGTTCTGGCAGTGAAAACTCATAGCCATCTGACTGTGTCTTAAAGTTCTGATGTTGGGCATCAGATGTCATTCCTGTGCTCTTTATTGCCAAACGCAGAGCAGAGCTGTGCTGTCATTGCAGTCCTCTGAGGAGAGCTGCTCAGCTGCCTTGCAGACAGTTTGGAGTTAAATAAATTTACAACCAGCTCAGTTTTAGAGACGAGAAAGCAAACTGGGCTCTCTTTTTTCTTTTTTTTTTTTCTTTTTTTCTTTTTTTTTCTTTTTTTTTTCTTTTTTTTTCTTTTTTTCTTCTTTTTTTCTTTTTTCTTCTTTTTCTTCTTTTTTCTTTTTTTCTTCTTTTTCTTCTTTTTTTCTTTTTTCTTCTTTTTCTTCTTTTTCTTCTTTTTTCTTTTTTTCTTCTTTTTCTTCTTTTCTTTTTTCTTTTTTCTTTTTTCTTTTTCTTTTTTTCTTTTTTTTCTTTTTTTTCTTTTTCTTTTTTTTTTTTTTTTCTTTTTTCTTTTTTTCTTTTTTTTCTTTTTTCTTTATTTTTTCTTTTTTCTTTTTTCTTTTTTTCTTTTATTTTCTTTTTTTTCTTTTTCTTTTTTTTTTTTTTTTCCTTTCGTGTGTGTATAGGTGTGGTTTTGGGTTGTTTATTTGGTTGGTTGGTTGTTTTTTTGCAGGTTTTTTCCTGCTTTTTTTTTTTTGTGTGTGTGAGTATTGAGTACATCTATGCTTCAGCATTTTGTCTATTTGTGCTTAAAACTAAAGCACTTGAAATTTGACATAAGGCATTATCCTCTATATTTGACATAATCCTTTCTCAAATAAAGTTTTATTATTTAAACTTTACCTCTAAAGTCACTAGAATGCTTGTTTAAAAGCAAATTAACCATCAGTGTTGCAGCCTTTAGTTCACTTCAGTACTGTGAAGAATGATGTCAGCTGTTTAGCAGAGAATCCTTTGGACAGGATTTCCGTAACTAGAAATTACACTTTAACTCCTGTGTAACTTTAAGTTGCAAACAGGAATGTGTCAGGAAGGGTGGATAAGGCACCTCCTGTACTGGAATCATCATTTATTGCTGGTCCCTTCAGCTCTTGCTGTACTGTGGCAAGTACTGCTGGAGTTTAAGCCTCTGTTACATGATCTGCAGAGAGCATGCACAGCCCAAGTGCCAGGCAGGTTCCTCTCCTTCCTTTCCATGCTGGTAAAACCCACCAGCTCCAACTCCAAATTTTCTCACTGTAATCAGCCTTTGTGCAAGTGAAGTCACTCCCCAGTGTGAGCATGCAGTGATGGCTCCCAGGTCATCTGCAAGAAATCAGCAGGGAAATTCCAGGCCTCAGACTGTGCAGAAGGCAAGGGGCTTGCAGGACTGGAAGAGCTCTATTTATGTCGTCCAATTCTGCTGTAACAAAATCATAACTGTGCTGAGCTGCTCAAAGCAGGGACTGTGAGGCTGCATTTGTGCAATGGTAATTGCATCTGCCTGGAAATATCTGAGTTTCTTTGTCTGTGAGAGCCCCATTGGGATCCTGTAGGTGCACATCGCTGTCAAATTTGTAAATATCTGAGTGAGAGACCAGCCTTCTGTCTTAGCCTGATGGATAGGGGCCTTATGTGGAGAGCTGCATGCCTTCTAAATAACCAGGTGATCAGAAATAAGGAAATACTGAGGTTAAAGATGCTTTATAAAGTCATGCTTACTAAGATCACAGTTGCTAACCATGGATGTTATGTTCTTTATGGGGTTTTTCCTGTTTTACTAGCAGCACAGCTGACCTTGTTAATGATTTTAAAACACCTTTCACAGAAAGATGTTTGGTTTTAATTAAGCATAAGGGATGAAAAGCACTTAGCAATTGAGTATTTCCAAAAAGTGTTTTCCTGTGGCATCATATTTTGTTGAAAGGTACCCTGATGTCTGGTGTAATACAATCCAGAGCAATTCAGAAGATATGGGAGTGAAGTCAGCAGGATTCTTCTCAAGTAACGTATTTTGTTCTATATAATTTCTTTACTAATCTTTGCATGAGTACTCCTAATTGCTTTTTGAACAGTTTCTAGAATTTTCAAGTTATGGTGAGATTTTCTGGAATCAGAATGGCAGTCTTCTCTCCTGCTTTTGACTGGAGCAGAGTTATTTTAAGGATAGATGGGGAGCCATCATGCCTCCTGCAAGGTTTTTATTTCCCTCTTATTCAACTTTTCTCAGTTCAAGGGCAAGTTTATTATTTGTTTACCACTGAGCCAAAAAAAAAACCAAAAAAACCCAGTAAATTTGGGGTTGTATAACTTTCTTTTCCCCAGCAATTTAGTTTATATAGAAATCAATCCAAGATATTTCGCAAAATCACTAGGTAAGTTTACACAAAAATACTCTAATTTTTAATATATGTATTTATGCCTCATTGATTACTAGTGAGATCTGAGGATCTAAATCTTGGTAGTTGATCCAATGCTCATGTCAAGTAAACATACTGCATATAGCCAGGGAGTTATAAATTGTTGAAAATGGCTTCAGAATCTTCATATAATTACAGACTTAAGAAATTCAAGTAGAAAGGTAAAGGATGCATGGAAGGATTTGAGGGCAGAACATTTTTACTTCTTTGTTATTAATTTTGGTTATTAATATAGCTATTTAAAGCTTTCACATCAGCTCTTCTATACAAAAGGAAATGAGGAAATGTGTTTTATACTGTCTGAGTACTCATATCACCAAAACATTGATATAAGTAATACACATGTCAAACAAACTGCATGGTCTCTGAACCTTCTCTCCTGTAAGGTAAAGGGAAGAACTTCAGCCTCAAACTTAATTCTCTTTCCTGCAAACAGGAGAAGATATAAGCTGTTTTCCTCAGAGCCTTTGGGATGTGCTTTCCTCAGCTTTCTGGTAAAGAACAAGACTGGTTTGCTCTTCCCTTTCAAGGAAGTTTTCCTTATTCCAAGAGATGCCACCCCTATTTTAAGCATAAGGAGTTGCAGCTCGCTGTTGGATGTGTCAGAAGGATGACATACCCCAGCAATTTAAGAGGATAATCTCTGGGTGAAATGGCTTTGGGTAGAGATATGTCTGTAAGTCACAGAAAGGTCAGAGCATGACAACTAATCTCCCTCTGGTGGGGGTGCCTCTCTGCCATTTCTGTCTCAGCTGAGCAGGTTCAAGTCTATCCTGTAATCTGCTGTGAAAACATTGAGTCTGTTCAACCAAAACAAAGTGTTGCCGAGCCCCCGTGATAACAAAGCAGTGGTCTGTTAATGTGCCCCAGTCTAACCTTAATCCATTTTTCAAGGCTTGTAGCTACTTGTTAAACCAAATGCCATTGACAAACTTCGTTAAAGCTCCTGTTCTTCCCCCACACTGTGTGTTTCCAGCCTCACCTCCAGCACTGCTGCTTGAAGACTATTATTTGTTTTTATTGCTACTGTAAATCTCCAGAAGATAAAGATTTCACCTCTGTACAAGGTTTTGCAATCATTACACCTTCAGATAAAAGCAAATAGATTCATGCTTTAAAATCAGAGAAAGGTGACCCTTGGCTGCCTTTCGTGTCCAAGCTGACCATGAAAATGTTACTAGACATATGAGAATCTGGCAAAAGTAAGGATTTGTTTGCTTGAGAACTGGTTTACACGTAAAAGCCCTATACTGAAACATACACTTAGAACCTTTTTAATTAATTAAGTAATTAGTGAAGCATTGCTGAATACTCAAGCACTTTAGCTTGGTTTCTGCAGGTGCTTCTTGCCAGTCCAGTCTCACCCATGTTCCACGTGAGTTATCCACAGGTAATCCCATCAGACAGGGGCTGCACTGGCACAGAGTAGCAAGACAAAGTTCTTGAGTACATGCAGACCACAATCCTGGGTCTTGTGTCTGCTAGGAAAGTCCAACACCATATGAAATAGCCTGTTCCACTGCCATCCTGAACACCACAGGTCAGTTTGCTGAACCTAGTTCAGTTCCAGCTCTGCTTACAGCTGTGCAGACTATTCCCATGGCTGTTTTTTGTAAGAGAGCACACATGGTTAAGCCCTGGTCTGTCTTTCACACCCCATAGTGGATTAGGCAAGACCCGGGAAGAGTTTCAGTTGTTTCTTCCATGTTACAACACAGTCTTGCCCAAAGGCATTTTGAGACAAGATCCCATATGGTTGTTGAATATGTGGCGTGCTGTAAACCAGCATGAGAGGAGGGAGTGACTTTGGGAGTTGTGGTATGACTGTAAATAATAATTCCCTTCCAAGTCAATTGATCAGACAAATGCTAATTGTTGTTAGGGCACCATGGTAAAGACAAAGCTATCGAACTTCATGTCAGCTAAGGCCTCTGGTTTTGTTCCAAATGGCTTTATCTACTACTCTTAAAACACTTGGAATTTGGGAAGTACCACTACCATCAAGCCCCCATGTGTAATTTTCCTACAATGGGGTAAAGCTCTGTGTTACCCTCTCTGTTCTTGCCTGACATTTGAATTGCCAGGGTTTGATTTTGTTTGGTTTTAGTGCTATTGTGCGTTGTACTGACATTTTTATGAAGCTGTTTTTTATAACACCAGGATTTTCTATTTAAGAGGTAGTAGATGAAACATAACATGTCACTTTGTGAGAGGTTAGGATTATTTTCTCCTGTATGTCTCGGTTTGTGCTGAATTTCATCTCCTATTTTAATTTGCAGTCAGTGTTTCATAAGGTCCTTTTGCAATTCTTCACAATCAGCTTCCACCGTTATTACCCTGTGTAACTCAGCACCTCCAGCAAGCTGTCACCTACTTACCCATCCTTCTCCACATTGTTTAACAACATGTTGAGCAGCAGGAGCTCCAGCACAGATCACCAAGTGGAGTTTCACTCTCTGAGAAAGCTGAGTAATTTCCTACTATTTTCTTTGATCAGTGTTGTATACATGTAATGACCTCTCCTCATGTTTCAAAACTACTTAGAGTCCTTAAAAACTTTATTATAAATCTTGTTGAATGCCTTTTTGAAATTGAACTAGGTTATCCACATACCTGTTGACTCCTTCAAAGAACTTCAAAGAAAGTAACTTTCTCTTGCATTTATCAATCAGAATCTCCCTCAGGAGCTGAAATTTGTTCTTTCTGCTGTAATTTCTCCCTTGGTCTTACTGAGCCTTTGTCCACAAGATCAAAAGTCTTTTGAAAAATCAGAAAATCCAACTCCAGACAACTCAGGGAATTGTGAAATGGATTCTTGTTCTCATGCTGTCTTTGTCCTTTTGCAGTACAATGCTCTATGGTGAATGACAGAAGATTCTGCAATGGAGTACCTTGGGATAAGAAAAGCAGTGAGCCGTTGGGACAAATCTGTTCTTCAGGTTTGAATTAAAAAGGGACAGTTTCCAAGGGACAGACCAACTTGTGGGAGGCTTGTGAGGCTTGTTACCTGGTGATGCCTCTCAGGGACATGCGTGAACAGGAAAGCTGGACATAATAAAAGAGACAGCCCCACCAAGAACTGGGGACTAGAGGCAAAGATAACCTAGTTTGCATAGTGCTCATCCTTGGACTCCAAAAAAATTCTTTTCAACAAGGGACTCTGGATTAAACCAGACTCCAGAATACTTTCGAGCAAAGAGCTATTTGTTTTAAAACCACAGGCAAGCATCTGTAGACACGTCTCATGTCCCAAAAGGATTGATATGTAAATCTGGTCACCTCTATGCTTGAAACAAGGGTGTATTGAAATCAGTAGTTCCAATACAAGGGTGTATTGAAATCAGTAGTTCCAATATAGGTGCCTCTGTCATGTTGTTTGAGCATCAAGTGAGCAATTTATATCTTACATATACTGATTGTATAGGATCACATATGTATATGTACATATGTACAGTTTATACACACAAAGATGTAAATGTATTTATATATAAATAGGCAGATGTATATAGATATCTATGTATATATTGTAACTGTAGAAGGAAATATCCTTAGGTACTAAGGACATTCTAATAGTGATTGTTCATGGGCTGTGATCCTTCATAAACTCTGTGGACATGGATCCTTGCTCTGTTTCTGCCTGATGACTTCATTTTGTACATGAAAGAGTTGTGTGAGCAGGTGTTTCAGCCATCACCTGACTGGCAGCTTATGCTGAAATGATCATCTATGATTACTCCTAAATCTGTCTCTGAATTGCTGCTTGCCAAGACACTGCATGTCTGTCTCTGGTGTTGTGTAAGTTGATATTTAGCTACCTGCCAGTGAATGTCATGGGAGTGTGATCAGGAAAGTCAGGTTTGCATAACAATAACCTGTCTTTGTCCCTCTTTATTACCCCTCGACTTACATGTCTCCCGCAGACTTTATCAATGCAAGGTTTATATCATTGTCTAGGTCACCAATGAACAAAGGAATTGTGGCAAAAAGATCCCAGTCCTGTGGCATTACTGCTAAATGTGGTCTTGCTCATTGGTGACTTGCAATGATCAATATTTTGAGATAAATGAAAGAATCAGTTTTTAATCCACATATAGTTAATTACCAGGCAATTACATATTATTTGAATTTTTAAAACCAAACACAGTGCTGTGCTAATGCCTTGGAGGAATTAACACTGCATTAAGATGGTTTTCTTTATTCAACAGACCTGGAAAAATAAAATAATTTAAAAAATCCCAAAAAACAAAAAAGCAAACAAAATAAAAAAAAAAACCTAGCCCAATTTCATTTCCTTTTTACTACCAGCCAGCAAAGTGCTCTGAACTGAAAGGTTAAGGACAATCTCCCCACTTGGGATCTCCTTCTCCTTTTAGCAGGACCTGCTGCTGGCCAAATGCTGGTTTCTGCTGCAATACCTAATGAAGAAAAATACCTTTAGGTAAAGAATGCACTGGGAATATTTGGCTCGAGAAAACACAGCCCCAGAGGAAAAGTTGGATCTGTGAATTATATAGGTAAAGTCACATGAGAAGCAGGGACCATCACCTGGGGACTGTCCTGCCTGGCACAGCCCAGACCCAGCAGGGCACCCATCCCTGGACACTGAACTGCTCCAGCCAGGACCTGACAACCCACAGTGGCTCAACAAACCTCTCTGGGAGAGGAGCTTGTGCATGTTTAGAGCAGCTCAAATGCAAATGTGTGCTGTATTTTGGGATTACCGATAGTGCCTCAGAACAATGCACCATAATGCAGCTCCCAGGTCCTGCCCTGGTTGCCTCCCTGGTTCCTCCAGCCCTGCTTACTTGCTCAGAGACAGGAGTGTTCATCTTCTGCAGAAATACTCAAATACCCATTGCAGCCTCCACGAGCAGTTCCCTGGGGCCTGTGAGATCCCCATGGGGTAACAGAGAGCTCTGCCTGGGGTGGTGTCCACCTGTGCAGGACAGGCACAAAGCAAAGCAAAGGTGTGCAAACCAAAGGAGCCTGCAGAGAGCCAGCAGCTCTGAGGATGCCAGATCCCTCTGTCTGCATCTAAGAACAGCCAGAGGGGCAAACACTGTTCTGTGCATCCTGTTAAGCCTTCCTGTATAGCTTTCACTGGTGACCTATCAGCTTCTAAAATCTTGCCTATAAAACACTGAAATACACTTTGCCTCTAGTATCACACCTGTCCAAGTAGAGGTGGGAGAGAAGGAAATGAGCTGGAGCTGGCTGAGCACACTTTGAGCACACTGCTCGCCTGGAGATGCCCAGCTGCAGTCAGCAGCATTACAGGCTGTTCTGGGCCCTGCAGCAAGTCCTTTTCATCAGCACTTGCTCCCCAGATGCTGCTCTCAGGAGGGGCCTCTCTGTCCCTGCAGCCCAGCAGCCCTCGGGGTGATTCCACTCACAGATCAGGAAAGTCCAAAAGGTTGGTTCAGGCCCCAAAAGGACAAGGCACCTCTGGGTGATGGGCAGGTGTGGCAGAGCCCAGGGCCATGGGAGATGCTCTGTGCTCCTGCCTCATTCATTGGCACTTCCTTCTGCATAAGAGCCTCTCCAGTGGGCTCAGTGTCAGCTAGGTGCTGGTCAGAAATGGGCAGCAGCAGCACCAGGAGGGAAAAATAATTTCAAAACTGGAAGACTGCAGGATTCTCTGATGTCTTTCTGTGCTGGGTGACTAACACACCACACAGCCACAGTGTTTGTAAGTAGACTCTCTGTATTTTTAGCAACTGATCTATGAGATCATTTTGCTATTTTCAGTTGTTTGTGACTTGGGACTTTTCTTCTGGGAGCACAGTGAGTGGGAAGGAACACATACCTTCAGCTTCCAGTGAGGGGCTGAGCAGACCCTGTGTACACAGTAAATGAAACACATTTTCTGAGGAGATTACCTCCCCGGAGCATCATTAGTCCATTAGTCCATTATCTGCAGCACTTTGAGAAATGCCCTCTAGTGTTCTTCTAAGATGCAGGAGAAAAAGCACATACCCAGGAAAAGTCCAGACAGTCATCATTGAACTGACCAGTAGCTTCCATAAGCAGTCTGTCTGCAAGCCTGGATGGCATCTCCCATGCCCCATTCACAAGCAAACAGCACCTTACTAAAAGCAGGAAATACAATTCCTGCACATGCCTTTTGGTGCCTTGATGGATTCAGTGCAAGGTGTCTCCCAGCCCATTTCCAAACCCTGCATGCCCTGCAGCATCCCCAGCGTTGACACAGTGCAGGATAGCAGTGCCTGTGTCTGGCAGCTGGGCACCATCAGCAGCCCCAGCCTTCCAAAGGGGCAGCTTGATCCTCTCCCTCTTGCCTGCCCCTCTCTTGCCTGCCCTGTGGCATTAGTGTGCCATTCCAGCAGCTCTCATCTCAAAGCACAAAGACCCTGACCCTGAGTGCTGCTGCTCATTCAACGAATAAGGATGCAATAATTAATTGACTGAGAGATAAACCACAGATTTAACTCTACGTCAAGCCTGCAGGATTCCCTCAATGCCACCCACGCTGTGCTAAAACTGTGGATTCCTGCATGGATGCCAGAATTTTAACGTGTTAAACACAGACAGCCTCCTGCCACCAGGGCAAGGCTTAGAAGAGATGAGTTACTGGGTTTGCCTGTACATGGTACAGCCCTGGCAGGGCAGGGGTTGGAATGCAGGGCTGCTGGACACAGCTTCCTGCCCTTCTGCCTGGCACCTTACACACAGCCTTAGCCCCTTGCTCCACCTTACAAATTTGTTTCACATTGTAGATGTGATTTCTTGGTAGCAGCGTCCCCCTGGCATCACATCCCACCAGCCTGAGTCCTCTGTTACCTTTCTTTTCTCCCCCATTGGCAATGTATGGACATGCACCAGCATCTCTCATGGGATCCATAATCTCCCACTGCAATGGGCCCTATAGAAAGGAGCTTATTCCCCTTCCCCAACAAACCTGCACCACATCAACCTCTGCTCAGCATCCCACCAGCCAGGCCACTGTCCCACAGCAGGACATTGCCACTTGGCTCACATTGCAGACCTGATGACCTTCAAGACCTTGGCAGAGCAGCAGGGTTTCCAGCCAGGATGAAATTCTGGCCCTGGAAACCTGAGGGTAAACCCAGGGCCAGACAATCTCAATTTCATTTGGGCAGACCCCCAAGTTCAATGTAGTTTTTTCATGTTGAGAGCTTTGGCAGGGCTTCCACAAGTGAGATCTGAACAAGGACCCAAAAACCCCACATGGAGCCACAGTTCACTGGAACTGCTCACAAGCAGCCTGACAGCCACCTCTGGCCTGTCTGGGCCAGTGAGAAACAAGTGCCTCAGCCTTGGGAGTTTGTGTTTCCACAGCTTCAGGTTCACCAGCTCAGCCACAGAAGTTTTAAGCTACTTTATTACATTTTCTACAGTTCTTATGGAAGTACAAAAAGGCACTTTTAGTACCAAAAGGAGACTGTTTATCTCTTTTTATTTCCTTTTGGGTTAGGAGAGTGCAAGAAAATATGAACTTGCTTTCTCCAAGAAAACAAGCTGACCTTTGAGTGTTCTAAAAGCCTTTATACAACAATTTGGGCAAAGAGAACTGGAATTTCTTCTGTGAAACATTTTTTTTCCTTAAAAAATGCCAGTTGGCTAAAACCAGAACAGTTTGCAGAAAGGCTTGGTTTAAGTGAATCTGTCCATTTGATAGCTACTTAGAAAACTTTTGAACGGCTGAAATGCTGAATTTGTCAGCACAATTCTTCAAATATTAATTTAATCTACAATTGGAGTTTAAAAGAATATTATCAAAATTTTAAAATTAGAAAAAATAAACACAATTTAAATAAAAATGAAGTAATTCTGCATTATTTAAACCCAAAATGTTTGAACTGACCTAATCCAAAACACATTGTCATCATCAGTTCATGACAGCTTCGAATTTGGCTTTCTGGGGAGTCGAAAGTTCACTCCCTCCCAGGTAAAGATGCTCTGGAAAGTTTCAGGGAAGTGGAGACCAGGCTGTGGGTTGAAGTTTCATGCCTGTGCTCTAGAGAGAACTGGGGAACCTTGTGCAATGGCATCACTGCCCCCTTTGATAGTTTTCAGCTTTCAGTACAGCTCTTATTCAAAGACACAGGTGAAGCATTTCTGTTTCTCTCCCTCATCACCAAAGGCAGTGCAATACATCTAATGAAAAGAAGAGCAAACATTAAGCTAAAGGCACACATTGGTCTTGCCAACCAACATTAATGCTAACTAATTTTAAAAGGCTTATTACTGTTTTGGTGTTGCTTTTTATAAAAAAAGAAAAAGAAAAAAAAAAAAAAAGAAGGTGGTCTGGGCTGGAAGTACTGTGAGGCATGTTTAGAGCAAGATAAAGGTCTAAGTAATACGCATAATATTGTCCTGAATACATATTGGGAATAACTGGTGGGTGTGGAAAACCAAAGGAAATAATTGAAAGTGGGAGTGTGAAATGGTTTTTTCCATTTGGGGTTTTTTGGGTTGTTTTTTTTTTTTTTTTAGCCCTGCTTTCTGCACCAGAGAAAGCACAGAAAACGAGTTACATTCATTCTAATTTTGGAATGAACTGGGGGGTTCAGGTTCAAAATAAAAATGAAAGTCTTTATCCTGCAATAATACTCTCCAGAGCCTGTGCTGGCAAGGTACTCCTGCACTCCTGTCTGGGTGAAGTGGTGCTGCACATGGCCTAAAGCTCCATGACACACCAAAGTCACCAAACATGGTTCATTTCAGACACCTTTTGTTGTGGCTTAGGGCCAAGTAAGTAATACTTATATTTGCACAGCACATTTCTTAATGCACTGGGGTTGCAGCCAAGAGGGTTTTGTGCAGCTGTGGCATTCTCATTCAACTTCCAAATACCAAATCAATTTGCTGGTTTGTGGTTGTTACAGAAGACACTAAGGCCTGTCTTTCCTCCTTATTTTTTTTGATAATGCATCCTGCTGCAAATTCTCCTGAGAACCACTACTGTTGACTTTTATCTTCCCAAGGTTGAAACAACATTTTAATATAATCATATATATAAGTGGTCATATCTGTATACACTGCTCATATATATAAGCAGTGTATAATCAGTGTCTGTCTGCCCTTGCTCACGTCCCCAGCTGGACCCAGAGATGCATTGTTTGAAATACAGTAGACAAAACCATTCCTTCTCTTAGTTGATCATCCCCAAGCTCTTTTCCTGGCAGCTTGGCATGAGGCTCCTCCATCTGGAATTAATATCTGCTCTTCAAAAAATCACCGATTGCTTATGTTTTTCCCTCCTTACTGTTTAGCCTAATATTTTCCTGAACAGCCAGGAAATAAGTGCCATTGTGGGTTTTTGAAGTTCACAGAGCTATGTGTGATTAACAGCAGTCAAGAAACAAAAGCATTAAGACTAAACGTTTCTAATAAATATAATTGAGAGAGAAAGAAGTCTGAAGGCATTTCTACATTTGAAACAGGTGATTCAAGGGTCATAAAACATTCATCACCATAAAAAAATATAAATGCCTGGAGCTTTTGGAGTAAATCCAGTACAAGCTCAAAGATCATCAGTCAGGGATGCCTTTAATAAATATTTAACTAATCAATCATTGGATCATGCAATTCCTAGTTCTCTTCTAGTAGACATTTTACCTATTAATTAATTTATCTATGCACTGAGCTCACACCACAGACCAGTGTTCTCCTATTCCTGTCCACCTTTCTGAACTCCCCTGTTGTTAGATGGAACAGGTTTCTTTTGAGTGCCATCTTTCTTTTAACTACTTATTTAGTATATTTATTTTGACAATCAAAAGTACTAAAAATGCTGGTTTTAATGCAGCCCCAGGCTAACAGCTTTGGGCCAAGCCGCTTTAGATTTCAGACACAAGAAGCCATTACTGGGCTTGATGAGGGTGCTCAGTTGCAGCCCAGTGGTGTGTTGTCTCACACCTAGCTTTGCCTCTTGACCATAATGCTGCTTGCTTTTCATAGCATTTTCTCTCAACAGGCCTACAAGATCTTTTACAGGGAAACTACTTGTAACTTCTACTAATCACAAAATAAATTAGGTAGAAACCCACATAGGAACACTGTAGTTAGGATCTAGAGCTGCATCTTGCTGAAAGAGACAGCTGACATCTCCTGCAGTGAAAGACTGTGTTTGTCCTCCTCAAAGGACAACAAAATACAAGGATGTCCCACCACTGTGGACAAACAGACACATATATCCATCCTGCACCCCTTCAAAGTTGCAAAGCCTTCATGTTCAGTGGTGGGCTCACTCTCAGGCTGGTGCTGCTTCCTGGAGGCTGGGATTTTCTGGAGTAATCCCATGGACATAAGAGCACATCCATGTGTTTTGACATAAGGGTGATAACTGAATGCCTTCACAGCTGGGTTCAGCAGCATGCTGGAGTGAGGTTGCTGGTCAAACTTGGCACTATGTGATGGGATTGTGAGCTCTGGGAGAAGCAAATATTAATCAATCTCAGTATTTTCAGCAACAGCTTCAGTTACATGAAGAGCCATCTCATTCTGTGAGCACTTTCCCCACATCCCATTATGGTCCAAGCAAGTTTCCCAGCTGCCTCCTCTCTCCTGTGCTGGGGCACTCCTTGGTGGGAGGGTAGGGGATTGTGTCTCCAGGCCTCTGTGCTCCCAGAATGAGTAGCTGCTCCCCAGCTGGCAGACAGCTGGCAGGGACACTGCCACCCCATCCTCACCGTGGGGTTCCCTGCAGAGCCTGTGGCAGCACAAATGACTGCACAGCAAGTGCACAGGACAGTCCTTGCATCACACATGTCACCGTGTCATTTGTCACCACTGCTGCAGTGTGACTGCTGATCTCCCACTGATTGAAATTCTTTTTAATGACAGTAGATGGACTTTAAAGCCCCAGAGGAGTGGCTTCAGGCAGGGGAAGGTCGATGTGTGGCTCAGTCTTGCTGGGCAATTCCATACACTAAAGCTTAGCTGAATTTGCTAGTGGTTAGTGAGAAATGTGTGGATGTGCCTCTGCTCCAGGAGAAACATGTCCACCAACTCAGGCAGCCCCTGGCTGCTACGACCTACCCTGGCTGTGTGGGGATATAAACAAATTTTCCATGACTTGCCTAAGTGGCAGGCTGCATGCTTGTGATGGGCACAGTCACAGAGAGGGATTTATGAGGCTTCCAGTGCTGGCAGGGAGCTACCAGGACAAGCACTCCTTGTAAAAGGAGCCAGCACAACTTGGCCACTTACCATAAATCTGGTGAGGCCACATATGGGCTCAATGCCTGAGGGCAGGTATGGCTGGGAGGGGTTCAAGCAAAGGAGAGATATCATGTAGATAAACAGGAACAAATATGATTTGTTTTTTCAATGAAAAAGCTACTTTTTGAACAAAAATAAGAATCCCTGGAGGAGTTGGGGTGCTGCTGCTCCCTCATCCTTTGCTTCCGTGAGCAAGGCAGGGACCTGCAAAGCAGCTGCCAAGCAAACCCAGGGAGTGTGAGTCCAAGGCACGTGGCAACTACAGCTGGCACTGTCTCAGCCCCAAGGCTTTGTTCTCCTGGGACTGAAACCATTTAGGGTGTCTGTCCTTGACGCTGGTCTCATAGGAATCACGATAAATCAGACACAGATCCCATCAAGTCACATGGTGCCACCTGTACCTCATTGCTCAGTCTCTCACATGGCATTTCACAAGAATTCCCATACCTTTTGGTGCAGGTCTCCTTTTCCATACATTTTAAAGGAAGTTAATTAACCTGAGCCTGTTAATGTGTAAACCAAGTTGAAACATTTGCTGGTAAAACATAGAGCTCAGGTTGATAATGACAACTGGAAATGGTGCTAGAGCAAAATGTAGCATCTGGAAACAGAACAGCTGGGTATGCACACAAAGCTGAGCTGGTTTGATGGGGAGCATTGATTTTCCCCTAGAGTCAATTGCTGCCACACAACTTCTCAAATACTCCCTGTTCCCACTTTGTTCCAGAGCTAAAAACCACCTTCAGCACTGGGGAAAGGATAGATGAAACAATAGCCCTTTTTTTCTTTTCTGTTCTTGGAAAATCAGGAAGAGCAAATTGTGAGGGAAAAAAGAAGAAACAAATACATATCTGCCAAGAATAGGTTTGTCCCTTTTGCTAGTGGGCTGAGCAGAGCTCATAGCATCTTTTTCAGGAGAATCATGACTGTGGTGAAAATTACAACTCTGGTGTCAGAAAATTCTAAGTTTTCCCACATGAAATGACCAGAGGAGATTTTTTTCTCACTGAAGACTTTTAGCCTCTTCCCCAATGGCAACACAGGAGTTAAAAGTGCAAGCAACTTCCCTCAAGTGACAGGACTATATAAATATCTGTCTCAAGGGCAATAGAAATGAAAGTACTTTAAGTGCAATTGGAAAATCCTTCATTGTTTCTTACTGGGTACAACCAAACAGAATTAAATCTCAATTTTTTTCCTTACTTGGGGCTGTGCATTTTGTAAATAAAGGAAGATAAATGTACAACCATCCACCTCTGGCAGCTCATGTGGTTGATTCTCTGGGCACAGGGGCTGTAGCAAACCAACTTCCAGAGTGAGGCAACGACTCATCTGTACTGAAATCAGGCCCTATTTTTTCTTTCAGCTTGAGAAGGTCCAACATCAACATTGCTGTCATAGCAGCTGCACAGGGAAATAAGTGATTTCCTGTCTGAGCGTGTTCCATCACTCAGCGCTTTATTTTTGTGCTAAACCAAAGCCAGGCATGTCACCCCACCCTGTGCTGGGGCACTCTTCCCCATTCCCTGCCACTGCAAAGGCACTAGGAAACATTGCAGGGACAAACCTGTCACAAAATGCCCCCTCAGTACCTGTGCCAAATGCCTTCTCCAGAAGTGTGCTGACAAGACAGAGGTTTGTGGACCTTCAGAACAGCCAAAGACTATCCTTTCAGCATATACCACTTTCTCCCAGAGCTGTCAACCTGGTCCTGGTTTTGGCTGGGATAGAGTTAATTTTTTTCCTGAGTAGCTAGTACAGTGCTGTGTTTGGGATTTAGTGTGAGAATAATGTTGATAACACACTGATGTTTTAGCTGTTAGTAGTGCTGACCCCTAAGTCAAGGACTTTTCAGTGTCTCATGCTGTGCCAGGGAGCAGGTGCACCACAAACCAGGAGGGAGCATGACCAGGACAGCTGACCCGAACTGGACAAAGGGATATTCCATACCATAGGAAGTCATGCCCAGTCTATAAACGGGAGGGTTGGCTGGGAGGGGCCCATCCCTGTTCAGGGACTGGCTGGACGTTGGTCAGTGAGTGGTGAGAATTGTATTGTGCATCACATGCTTTTTTCCCTCGGGTTTTATTCCTTTCACTCTATCTCTCTTTTCCATTACAAGGGGTGCTGCTAATATTATTATTATATTTTACTTTATTTCTGTTAATTATTAAACTGTTTTTGTCTCAGCTCACAGGTTTTTTACAGATTCTCTTCTTCATCATAATGGGACCACAGAGTGGGTGGTGAGCAAGTGGCCATGTGGGGCTTTATTACTGCCTGGGGTTAAACCATGGCACATTGGCACAACTTTCAGTCCTAACTTGCTCCAGAACCCAGGGGATAATGAAACCTTCTGTCTGTGTAAATAATGGCGACAAAACCCCCCAGATATTGTCCACTCTTACGTTTTTTCTTTTCATTAGTAATAATTCTTACAATAAGACAAAAGACTTAACCAGCATCCTGAAAGGATCCTGCTATATGCAGTGCCTCTGACGTCCATGAGAGGGCTATGGGCAAGAGAATTTGGGTGTTTCTCACAAGCACAGAAATAGCATTGCCAGCTGGTTTCAAAATCCATGGGCACCCCCTGCTCCCCCACAAGCTTTTGCACAATCTCTGGCTCACACTGAGGTGCCCTTGCCTGAGCTGGAGCAGGACACAGCACCTGGGTGCAATGTGACTTCCTCTGCCCAAAGCAGCTCTCAGTGAAAAATTTGTTTAATGGCTTCATGTATTGAGGGGTTCTGCTCTCACCCTGGCTTCCCACAGGCTTCTGGGCAATTTTTTGCATTGTCAGAGTGTTTGAGACAAGTGCCAAGGACTGATTTTCTTAATATGACAATTAAAATAAACTTCATTTTTATCACATGTGGCTGAAAGTCTTTGTCAGATCCAAAATGATATGTTTTGTGTCTGATCAGGTTTGAATTTATTCTCATTATTAAATAAGGCAAGTTTCAGAATAAAACATGCTGCCAAAGTGGAAAAATTAGAGCACTTGAACTGACAACATGTAAAAATGGAATCTTGTCTCTATATGTGTATATTTTATCTCTATATATAACATATAAATAAAAGAATTTAATACCTTTTTCTTTTTGTATATATCATACCATTACCTTAATCAAAGAGATGCTTTCTAAATTAGATGTAGTTTTTGGTCAACACCAGAGAGGTTTTGGTGGAGTAAGCTATCCATCAGAAGGGGAAAAAAAAAGGAAAAAAAAAAGAAAAGAAAACCCTAAACTCTTTTCCAGGTCTGAGATTTTGTTTCCATTCACTTTTGCAGTCACCAAGAGAGCTGTTGGCTCTTCTGAGTGCACCTTGAGGGAAATTCAATCCAGTCCTGAGGTCAACATGAATGTCAGCATTACCTAGATGGACAGGTCCTGCTTGAGAGGTGCATGATCCATAGACTTTGCTGGTTAGTTGCAAAGGGCTGAATGTGCCCTTTAGATTGCTCCTTCAGCTCATCTGAGACTGTGCATTATCTTTGGGACATTAAGCACAGCAGGATGAGTTCTCCAGGGAAATTTTGCAGTGTTGCCAGCATTCTGATGGCTGGTGCCTTGGAACGCAATGTACTTCTATCTCCAGCTTCTGGATCATATGATTATGTGAGGATCTCAGCTTTCGTGACAATGAGAAGTAGGTTTATAGTCATTGAGACTGCAGAGAAAAGCTGGCAAATGTGACCTCCAAAACATAAAGCATTAAAAAAACAAATAAAAAATAGCTATATCAAGAGCCTGAATTTTAACTTAACTGCATGGCTTAAAAACAGCATTGTTTTGAGGACCAACTGTTAAATTTTGAATATTTGGAAATTTCTTGAAGAGGGGAAAAATTGCTCCTTGCTTTTTTCTTCTCTCCTCGCACTTCTTCCTTCCTTGCTAAGGCTCCAGCCTGTTGCTTGTGCCCCTTGATTGTTCTCAGTCCAGAGCTGCCATTGGACGCCAGTCAGACAGAGTGTGAGTACTGGGAATTTTCCAGGTTTACAAAATGTTTTCCTTGCATCTGCCAAAGCCAACGGCAGCCGTCGCTGAACACGTGCCACTGGAAAATCACAAGCGGGCTGAGCGCCAAGGATGCAGAGCTCTCCGGACGGAGGCGCGTCCGGCTCTTGTGAGTGCAGAGGACACGGAGCGAGTGAGAGCAGTCAGAGCAGCGCTGCCGGCTGACCTCGGGCTCTGAGCGTCCATCCACCGCTGCCTTCCGGCCGGGCACTGCGCGGATCCGCAGCGACACAGCGAGCCTTGTGCGGGGACAGCAAGCCTGCAGCTCCACGGGGGCACTGCTTTGGAAGGGAGCAGTCCAAGTGCAAGTAATGTGCTCCGCATGGAATGAACGATCTCAGCAAATGGCTCGCTGACATTGCATCGCAGCTCAGCAGGGACATCTCCAGCACCCTCGAATCTTGTGCCAAGCCGATAAACCCTCTCACTTGGAAATGGGAGCTCGTAAAAAGAGGCTAAAAAGGAAACTGCTGAGTAATTACGTACTGTGAGCACGAGAAGAAGAGTGCCACCAGTGTGGTGTGGGGAATTTTAAATTTATACTGTCCATGTATGTCCATACCCCCTGGCAGTGCACAAAACCGCGGGAAAGATATCTAAAAGTATGGAAGTTTTTGTCCCAGCCTTAAATGAGATATGACACACAGGGTTTGGTGAGGGAGTCCATTTGCTACTCTTTTTTTTATTTTTAATTTATAGCAACAATGAAAAAAATCAAATTAATCTTAGAAAAGGTTTTGACAAAAATTTTAGGGCCAAAATTCTGGCTTCCATTAACAATATGCATTTTAATCAGGTGCTTGAAATTAATATACTAATGTAGATTATGTGTGCATATGTTACGTGCCAAGCCTATATATACCTGTTTGAGGGAGCTGAGGGAGCTCCTAAAAAACCCAAACCGTCTGTTTTGGATGTTAACAGGAAAGCATGGAAAAGGTAGAGATTTTAGACACTATGTGTAGCCAAGAATTTGGTGCATGCTCAGTGCAGAAGGAAGGAAGGGAGGAAATACAAGAGGATTTATGCCTTTGCAGAGCCAGCCAAGCTGGGACAGCCCTGCATTTTGCTGCCTGTGCCGCTCAGCGGTGGTTGCAGCTTTATGTACCAAAATGCTGCCTGGGGCTGACAGGCTACCAGCAGGACTGATTAAACCAACTACTGGAAAAATCCCTGGGAAGCTCGTCAAAGCACAGCGTTTGCAGCGCTGGAACACGAGCTGTGTCAGCGCCTAGACTGACTCCTGGGTTTGGCAGCTCTGAGCTCCCCGTTCGCACAGACTCAGCGGCTGTGGCAGGGAGGTGGCAGGGAGGTGACAGGGAGGTGGCAACACCTCGGTGTCACCCGCAGCCCTGGGCACAGGTGAGGCACTGCCCACAGCTGGCACTGCTGACAGGCACGTGTTTGCTGAGGGACACATCGCAATGGCACCAGAGCCTGTAAATGACCCAAGCGTGGCCACAGAATTAAGCAACATGGATCTTCCTTCTAAGCTTTCTGTTCTTCAAAATTTTGTCCGAGTAAAGGGCTCGTTTGCGAGAATGATGAACAGATCATGAAATGGCTTGCACAGCAGGATGCTTACAATAAAATGGATTTGAAGCATAAAAAGCAGCATTATTGTTATTCCCTTGCCTGGCATCTTGCCAACCTCCTGCTGCCTTCTATCTCCCATCACAGAAGCTGGAAAAATTCCTCCAGGATTGATTAACATGAGAGAGAGCTGTGAAAAATGGAGGCAGTCTGAAGGAGGGAGGTGATGGCTGAAGGGAGAAACCAGGCTTGCAAGCACTGACACAAGCAGTTAAGCGCCTGGAGAGGTGGGAGAGCAATGAGAGTCTCTGCAAGAGGGAATAAGAAGGAAATCCCAGGCAACTTCTCTCTCTATGGGTGTTCCAGCCCTTCCACAAAAATGCTGCTTCAATACAAGAAAAATTCAAGAGTGGCAAGGGGAGCCACCTGCCCTCCAGTGCTGGCAGTCAGCAAACTGGCAAGGGCACTCCAGGGCAGGAACAGGACACATGGGCACGCTCCCAAATAATTTCCAGGCATGTTCCAGGAGTGATGGTGGACCAGAGATGGTTACAACCAGGTCACAGAGCCACCATGGTTTGGAGGCTGAGGCTTTATGAGCAGAAAGTCAAATAAACACCATGTCAGCTGTCTCAGAGTCCAGGAAGGGCCCTGGCCACATTTCATTTACTGCAGCTGAACCATCCTAGCAAACTAAGGTTTTCTGCTGCATTTTATAATACATTTTATACTTTGTTCATACTGCCACTCAACACATTAAAAAGGTCTAGAAAGTTCAGAAAACATTTTAAAATTAAACTGGGAGAAATCTCAAAGCAACCCTTATACCTGATTTCTAAAAATCTTCTGTGTGGGCCAGCTTTTTATTGTCTAAGTACTTGAAAACCTCGATTTGTCAGTTCACCTATAGATTTTTTTTTCTGTTTTCCCTGTGATATTGTTTTCCTAAGAAAATTTGACAATATTGCAATATGTTCTTTCTCAAAGAGTATCCTCATTTGCTCAATTTTCCTGCCAGAAGTTGTGCTTCTGTTGAATCCTGCAGTGTGACTGGCAGGATCACTGATGGCCCAATTTATTCCCAGACTTGAAGCAGCAAGAAAAGACCAGGGTCACTGTGTGCCTACTTGATTTGTTTCTGCTAAATGTCAAGGACTGAGGCAGTCTTGAGGAAAGATGTCAAACTTGCATCTACCAAAATACAGCACCCAGAGTACAGTTTTCTTTTTCTAGTTGAAGATGAACTTGGCCAAACTTGATCCTGACTTTTACCATAAAAGAGCTCACCCTTGCATTTGAAGAAATATGAACTTTTGCACTAAGGATTTATGAACTGAATAGCATTTGCATTTAATGACATTAAGAAAGGCTTTTTCACTTATATAGGCTGCTTGGGACTTGTTTAGTTTGTGTTTCATTTTCTGGAGAATTTAATCCAGTCAGATAATAACTGAATTAACTACACAGCAACATTTTAATTTTCTTATGCCCTCTTTTTCAGTTTTCACTTTACTTCTCATAGCTGTTTGAGTTATATTTAACCTGCATGTATTTTTGCAATTTATCATCTAAAATATATTATCTACCCAGTGCATTTCATTGCTTTCAAATTCTCAGCAGACTCTGTAACAATATCTATTGTGCCTCATTTGGCAGACAAATATTACCTGTTTGACCATCTGTATTCATGTACAGTTATTCCACCCAAGTCCACAGACTTCCTTTCTCACCATTTAGAATGAGAAATACTTGTACTGTTGAATAGATTAATTTTTATTTTGTGGTCTAATGTCCATGACCCTGATTTGAGTTATAAACCTGTCATTTGCCAGGGCTCGTTATCCACTGATTGCATAAGCTATTGTTACCAGGTTAAATTTAGAATTCATCTGAAAATCACAATTAATCATTTGACCAGCTCTACAAATAAGGTCAGCCAACATCTCCTGCCCCTGAGTTCAATAAGTTTGCTGCCAGACTGCCTTCTGAGTTTTAGCTGCCTTGATTTGTGTTCAAATCAGAAATATCTCATTTCAGATTCAAATTACAACACTAACTCAAATATGTTGGCAAATCTTTTAAAGACTCACATATTCTAAATGTGTGCATAGATGATAAAGTATCAAGATCTGAAATAATTACTATTTATATCCTTCCGTTGTTTTCTCCAAAAACAGTACTTTAGACCTACATATTGTTTTCAAAATGATTAGGCTGACTCCTAAAATGTTTTTCCTAAAATGTTTTTGTTTTTTTAAGTCCAATAATGCCTCACAACTATTTCCATCTGGTAGTAATAGTCCTGTTTATTCTGGAACATCTTGGTTTATATTATGCCTCTGTGTAACAAAATCTATTGAAATCATGCAAAACACCAATCTCTCTGCCAAAGTCCATAAAATTACTACTTGTTGAAGAAAACAGTAAACAACAGAACTTCATAATGATGTCATTAGCACATCCTTTGTCAACAGTTGGGAAATCTGGAACCTCCAAGAAAAATAAAGATGGAAAAAAAGTAATGCATTCAGCTCAGTCGTATAATTAATTATACATAAACTTCTAATGAGATTTGGTTAAAAATGCAAACAATTTTATAGCAGCATTAGCTGCACAGCAGCGTAGCAGCAGTAGCTCAGCAAGTAGCAAGACTGGTGTGTTTTATCCATCCATCCATCAAATAAATGGACACATTTCAAAGCATCTTTAGTGCTGAGAGTCAGTGAGTTACAGCAAGCCCTGATCTTGAGTCCAGTTCAGGAGACCAATTTGCTACACTTGGGCATTCCAAAGGCATTTTGTCCTGCCCTGCATTTTCTGCAGGGAGCAGAATTCTACTCTTTGTGTTCAGATGCTCCTGGGATGTTCCCTCAGAACACCTTCTGCTTTGAAGCCGCACAAGTTTTTTTTGCATCCATTTGATACAAAAAATCCCATTTATGGGTTTATTTCTTGTTCTGATCAGTTCAAATGTGTGACTGTACAACCTTCTGCAGAGAAGAGTGCAGCCATGGACAGAGCATGTTTATTTAGCTGTCAGTGCCAAACAAGCAACATAAAATACCAGAAAACCCAGGGGTAGACTGAAGCATGAGTGACATATATTGCCCAAAGTGGCATGATATGGTCAAAACTGAATTTACTGAATTAGTTATCAGAGATTACTGTCAAGAAATGAAGGGAAAGGGAAGGGCTTTTCTGATTTCTAGATTCATCAAAAAGTAAATTAATAATAGCACTACAGAGGTGTGCTTTGCTGTAAGGTACAGATCATGTGCAGTAATAAATACAGTGAAACTAGTGTATTCAGAGATGCTACTGATGATCCACACTGAGCTTAAGTGGTCTGGCTGCAGCAGAGAACATTTTTTACCCCCTTTTCACTGTGTGGAAATCAGTATCTCTGGCAATCTTTAAATCAGCATCCCTGGCATTCTTAATGGCTTCCCTTCATCCAGGAAATGTTATTAGGTTAGATGATGACAAACATAAATTAGTAATAATTATTAAATTAATAAAGACCTCCTTATCCCGAAAACAGGCAATTTCCATCTCGTGCACTATCCCAACATTCCACTAGATGGTAGAACAGGACTCTGCACGGTCCTGCAGTCACCCAGCATGCCCAGACAAACCTCCCAAAAAGCAGCTGAATCAATCCTCCCTGAAGATTCACAACCCTACAGTACAACTTGGAATTCTTATTCCAGCTGCATACATTATATTCTCTGTCCTTTATAGTTAATTGTTATCTTCTAGAACTCTGTCTCCAGCGATGATTTTCCAAGGAGTGCTTAGAGAACAAGGCATGCACCAGCACCTTGCACAGGGGAGGTCCCAGGGTACCCAGCTAACACCTATAGAGTGACGAGCTAGGAAAATTAAGCCTCAGGATTCGTTTATAAACTGTGATCCCATGTGGAAATCACATTGCCTGGGAGGCAAGAGCAGCCACCAGAAACTTCTGCTCAGAAACATCCTCCAGATGAGCTACTGCCTCTCTGGGAAGGGCTGCATACCCTCTTGCCCTTTGGAAATGTACACAGAAATGTGGACGGTAGGGGACACGACCACCTGCCTTGCAGTGGCTTCTACAGGTATCCAGGAGAATAACAAGATTTTTTCCACATGCAGTAGTAGAAAATTTAAATTCAGAGCAGCAAGGGTACTAGTAATAGTTAAGAAATAACTAAGCTGCTATGACTAAATGAAAAAAAGGCAGCATAAAATGCCTAGGGGTTTTTTTCCAGGGTTTTTTTTTTCAGGGATTTGGGTTTTTTTTTTTTTAGTGATACAGTACCTTGGAAAATCAGGTTTGTATTAGCCACAGAACTTAAAACCTGCCTGGATATGAAAGATGAATGGCACATGCAGTGAAATATGTCTCAAGGACTTTTAGCAAAGATCAAATGCATTAAATAGTGATTTCCAAAGTCTTGGAGAAAAGGCAGAGGTGTGCTACAGAAGTCAGGGAAAAATAATGATGTAACCTAATATTCTTATTAGAGAGCCAACAAGGAATAAGTGGAAAAATAAATATATCTACAGGTCTAAAAAAGAACACTTTAAAGCATCAGTGTGCACAAGCAAATAAAATTATGCAGATACTTGAAAACATACAGAGAATTAACAGAATGCAGTTCATTACATCACAAAAAACTATGTGTAGACAGTTATGAGGCAAGTAAAGCTTATTTACTATGGGAGGAAGAAAACACTTTCTTCACCTGGTGTTTCCTGCCCTGCTGAATAGACAGTGGTGTGGACAGAGCAGTCCTGGGCAATGGTTATCCCTGCCAGATAAGTATTAACTTAATCACCCACTCCTGCTTTATCTGTAAACACAGAGCTCAGGACTTCCCTGAATTAATCCTTGTTTGGCTGCATAGGGGATTGGATGGGCAAAGAACACCAAGAACCATTCAGGTTTTTTTCCACTGCTATTACAAACAACAATATTGCAAATACTCCGAACTCCTTCTAAAACAACATTCAGTGTTTGTTTTCTCTTGGAAGATATTTTCAGAATCTCACTTTATGTTCAATATAAATTATATTCTTTAAAATACTTTAAATGCAGTGATCCTTTGGTAAAACTGTCTCAGTATAAATCTCTGGGTCCTTAATAATCCTGATTTTCAGTTAAAGTGCAGTCAGTTACCTGCTTTCTAATTACATCAGTGATTACATCAGTTTTATATCCTTCTAGAGTCATCAAATACCAGGCCAAATACCTCACAGAACCTGAAACTATGTTGCAGTGTCAAGTAATATCAGCCCAGTCTTTTGATCAGCTTAAGCATTGGCTAATCAGCAAAAATTCCCTCCCAAACGACCATGCAGCTTGACATTGACTGTATTGTTCTAATTTAATTCTCTGTCAAGAGGGTTCTGCATCAGTCACCCCATCTCTTTTCTTAGGAATAGAGATAAATGGATAGGCTTATATTGCCATAGCATTCAGACATCTGGATCCCAAACTGTGTTTCAGAGATGTCTGTCAATCATTGTCTGTATTAAGAGAACTCCTTTATCAGCCCTGGCCAAACTGGGGTTGCTGGGTATTGACAACTGATAGAGAAGCTTTAGCAGATGTGACTCAGCACTCCCCTGAGCCCTGCTGGAGTGGAAAGGATTTATTACATGATTAGCATATTAATACTGCCCTGCTTTTTCCCAAATACCAAATACTGGCTGTTCTTGCTTAATTTTTTCTCTCTCTATTATTTTTTTAAGTTGATTCCATCAATTCTGTCTGTTTACTTTAGTATAAGCTCTTCTCTCCCTCCTGTGTTTCAAAAACACATCACTGTTGTCCACAAGCCTGTAGACAACATTCTGGTCCTGTGGCACATTTTCTTTCTCATCACTTTTCTTCAATAGGCTATCTTCTAATTTACAATATTACCAGCTTCTGCTTTCTCACATTTGTTCTGTATTTTCTAAACTTCTGCCACTTTTTCTTTAATCCAATATTATTTTCCAATGAAAATAACTCTCTTTTCTTTTGAAATGGACTATTTCAGTGCTCCTAACAAATATACAGGCTTTCCTGCTTAAAATCTTCCTTGCAGATATTTGATCCGGAATTGATTTCAGGTTATGAAATAGGCCATTTGGAAGAACCACCTGTATTTTAAGTGTTTGGTATCACTTTGGAATGAAATTCACATGCAGAAATGTTCAAAAATACTTTTAAACTCAGTGGGGAGAGAAGTTATATGGAGTGAGAAATAAAAAGCCTTTTCCAATTTTGAGTTAATGAGCTCACAGCTAGAACATTGTATATAGTTCAGAGTACATCCATAGTGGACATCTGACATGGGAAAGGACTTCAGGAAGAAAAAAACATATAAATCAAGACTGAGAGCATTTTTAAAAAATGCTTTAAATAATGATATGTTTTTAACTAACTTACACATGGAAAAGGAGAATAATCAAACAAGTGTCTATATGTACTTTTAGGGAGACACATTGCTTGTAGGGTTTAGGTAAAATATGTGGAAGAAGGAAGACAGAGAAAAAAATTACAGAGGTATATTGGATGGGAGGACAGGGAGTTGCTTAGTTCATTTAGGCTGAACTAACATTTTGTATGTCACTTACATATGGAACAGATTTTCTTTGCCACGGAGGATGTCAAGACGATGAGCAAATATATATTTTACCTTGGTCTGTCCCTGGTTTTACACTCCTATTTAACTCCTTAAATGCACTGACCATCCAAGCAGCAAAGCTAACCAAGGTGGCTTGAACCCCCAGCACTGCTTGTCTGGATCATGGTGGGTTTTCTGTGAGATTTAGGTACTATTTAACAAAGTGGTGAAAGAAAGGAAAGAGCCATCCTTTCCACAGCTTTAACTTGGAATCCCTCCAGGATCTGTAGCAGCAGGCAGATGTCAGCACCTCTCTTGGTCACTGCACAGAAAGCCAGGGTCAGAAATTCTCCTTGAACGGTGTGAGAACAGCAGAGCTTGTTGCCATTCAGGCAGTTTGCAACAGTGCAGCCCCAGACCAGCTGAACACTGGCTTTGCTGCTATTCTCACAGGCAGTCCCCAGCCTGGAAGCTTCCTTCTGTGTCTCCACCTTTGGCTGGCCTCCCATGAGCTATTCACAGCAATAACATCTGTCACAGAGCAAACTCAGGCAAGCCCCAGCCTCCATAGCCCTGAGCAGTATTACTGCTTAGTCCTTACCTGTCAGTATCAGGTCCATAGAGCACCTCAGCTTGTCAGGCCCAGGACTGGAGAGCTGCAAACTCCTCAGCAGCTCCACCTGAGCCAAAGGAGAACTGATCCCAGCAGTGCTGGGGCTGGGACTGCCAGCACACCACCACAGCTAAGCACACACCTGCTGCCCTGTGGAGGCTGCTGGCCCCCTTTGGCACAAGCTCTGCACCCTCTAACTACACCCAGGAGCTGCACTCAAAGCCAGCTCTCCCACTGGCATCTCCTCAGCACCTTCCTCAAGACTGCCTGGCAGCAATAATGGGCTCAGCTGGGAGACAGGACCTTTGGCCAGGATCTGCTTGTACATCTTGCTATAAGCTGCCAGATCAGGTCAATCCTGCTAGAAGCAGCCACAGCCTCCCATAGCCACCCCTTCCCGAGAGCAGCACCAGACACCCTGATGTTCCTCAGAGGCCCCCAGCAATCTCAGAAGAAACTCCTACAGGATCTTGAATCAGAGCCAGGAAACTGCAGCAGCAATGCTGTGCTCATGGCCACCTGGGCTATCCATGGTCTCTGTCCTGGGAAGGGGACACAGGGCAGCCCCTCTGATGGTCCTCAAGCCTTCTCCAGCATGAGTTTTAGCTCTTCACTTTTACTGATGATTAACATATCAGCAATCAAGTGCAGTCACAGAAAACAATTAAAGCTTAAAACATCAAAGGTAGTCGATGATATTTTGGCAAGCACATGGATTGCTAAGGGCCTTGTTTGCCATCAAATCAAGCACAAGGTATGGCACATGTGACTGTCCAAAGTGTGCTGGCTGGGGAGAGAGGAAGAGGAAGGGGCTAGAGAAGAGGGAGAGGAAGAAGTCACTGCTGCCTCACTTCACAAAATGGCCAATGCCTTTCCCCCGTGTGACAGTCACTGCTTCATTTCCCCAGCCCACAGACAAGGTGTGGGGCTGAAGAGCCGCAGCTGGGGATGTGTGGGTGGTCCATCCCCATCTCCAGGGGAGGGTGTGGCACCGGGTGCCCCTATAGGGAGCTGCCGGGGATGCTGCAGCAGTCGGCTGGTGCTGATCCTGGTTCCTGCTGGCTGCCTTGGTCTCTCCCACGATGGCTGGCTTGAGGGTGGACTTCAGCGTGCTCCTAGAGCCTCTGGGCTTTGTTAAGGTCCTCGAATGGGTGAGTGGAGCTGCAGGGGCACAGGGCAAAGCCCCTTCCTCATGTGGGGCTGCTGCCTCTGCTGCCCCAGGCCTGGCCTTGCTGCTGTGCCCAGGCTGGGTACCCCTGGGGAGGGCTGAGCTGCTGGGCTGGCAGAGCTGTTGGCCACCCCAGGCCACTGGTGCTCCTCAGCCAAACCCTGGGGCTGCAGATGCATAAACCTGATGTGTTAACTACAACTCTGTTACAGCAACTTGTGCTGCTGTGTATTGAGTGTTCTGATGATTGGGGGTTTAGGGTCTGGCTAGTGAAAAAAGGGAAAATAAGAGCTATTTGGACAGTCAGGTTGGTATGTGACACTCTGAGCATATACTTTCTAGTTATTTATATTTGCAGTAGTGGATATGTGAGACTTGTAAAAGTGTTTCCTTTATCAACTGTAAGAAATACTATGCTGGCTGTTAGAATTTTTAAAAAAGCCAACAAAATACAAACCCCTATAATTTTTGCTCTTCAACTGAAAACAAAATAAACAGAAATCACTTTCAAATGGGTTTTGGATAGCAGTGTTGCTGATGCCTTTGGATTTTAGAAATTCAGCATTTTATTCTTGACATCCCTTCATACTTCAGGTTTGCTAACTATGTTGCTATTTCTTGTCTTCTTTAGCTATTTCAGCTAAATGTTGAGTTTGCTTCCTTTGACCTCTAGTGGTGTGCAGTAATGTGTCTATGTAACAATTCCTATAGGTTCTTGCCATCTTTGCTTTTGCCACATGTGGAGGCTTTCAAGGTGAAACTACCCTTCTAGTTTCCTGTAAAGGTGTGGTAAACAAAACAATTACAGCTGCATTTGCTTATCCATTCAGGTGAGCATTAGTTCTTCATTTTTTACTTTATAACTCTTTATTATCCCTTTTCCCCTCTCTGTCTCCTTATGAATAGATATGTACTTTATAAATGGAGATGTGAAACTTCTGGCTTGCTCTGTAGCATCAATAAATAAATACTTAGTTGTAATTATTCAGAGAATTGCAGTTGTTAGTTACCTATAGAAAGATGTAGGTAGAAATGGCAATTGGCTGTGTTATGCTTTGCATTACTCTGCCTTAAGCTCTAGTCTAGCAGTGCATGAATGCTATAGAAAGTAATTAGTAAGCAAAACAACCAAATCAATTTTAACAGCCTAATGCTTCATCAATTTGTAGCTGCTTTGGAGGCCCAGATAAGATTATTTTGAATGTGCCATTATCCTTTTTTAGTTGAAAGACTGAATGGAAAACACTTTTCTGTTGATTCTACAGCTATCTTGGTGAGGGTGTTTGGCACAAAAAAACATAAATACTTCAGTGTCATTGCAGTGCTCTGGTAGAGACAAGCTCCTTTCCTGGAGCAGGAGGAGGAAGGCTTCCTCTTTGCTCTTGCAACTGCACAACTATAATGAGTGCAGGGCTGGCCTTCCATATGTGTTCAGTAAACATAAGAATATAAATAAATATAGAAAAGGATTCAGTGGCCAGCCAGTAAAAACTACTACAACAATATAGAGCTTGGTCCCAAATCCCAGCATTATGACAGCATTTGCAGGGGACAGTGGGGATCTGAAATAATTCTGTAGTGGTCACTGCTGGTCACACAGGCTTTACTTATACAGCTTCAGTGCTTGCTTTTTTTTATAGCTGTAATGCCTTTTAAGTCTTGATCCCTTGTTTAATACTCAGTCTGGAAAATAATGTTAAGTCTGCCTCCAAACTGGGAATTTTTTCAACTGCTCTAAAAATGAGATAAGGATTCTTCTCCTGAAGGTACCACTGCATATCTCAGTGTAGGATTGGGAATAATCTTCAGATAGCTTGACAAACCTTTGTGTAGCATTACTGATTATTTATACATACATAGTGTATCTTTTAGAGTAAACTTATACAATTAGAATGCTGAAGAACTGTTATTGTGAAGCATGAAGCATAATTATATTAAGTTTCCCCTGCAGAGGCAACTCTAACTAGATGGATATAAACTTCACAGGTTGAATACTGTTGTATTTAGTGCACCAGACCCAAAAGCCTGTGGTGGTACTTGGACTGATGCCCATCTTGTGGGCAACTTCTCCTCTTCTGCACAGTTCTTTGTTACACTGGCAGCATTGGTGTTCCTCTACTGCATTACTGCCCTTGTGGTATATATTGGGTATAACCATGTGTATCAGCAAAATAACAAGTTTCCACTAACTGTAAGTAAGACTAAGATATTTTAATGTTTTGACTTTGAAACTACAAAGAGATGAGAAATATTGCTAATGCAAGAATTATTGGTGAATATCCAGTAGTTACAAAAGTTAAATGGAATGTGAACACAAGTATTTTGGACTGGTCACTACAGCACTTGAGCAGAAAGGGGGACCCAAAGCCCTTGGCCATCCATGGCACCACACCTTATGCAGTTATTGAAGCAGAGTGGAATGGACTTTCAGCTTCTCAGGTGAACAGTATCTTCACCATAATTTTCTTTTGAATATGCCATTGTTCCATAGGTGAAACCTCCTCTGTTAATCTGAGAATTTTCCCTGTGTAGAGCACCTTCTGCAACAGACACAGGGAAATAATTACCTTGTGGATTTTAGTCACCTTCAATACTGAAGCTTTGAATGAGAAGTTTCATAATATGCTTGAAAATGGACCTAGTAACATTTCAAACCAAATTTTAATGTATCAGCCATCCAGATTTAAATCCTCTGTGCTTTTCCCATCACCCTCACTTTACTGAACTTTGGCTTAAATTCTCATAAAATAAGTGCTAGGCATGTGATTTTAGCAGCAGATTTCTTACAAAGGTTAAGATTGTCTTTTGCATCTATCAAGCGCAAGCATAGCGTTTTGTAGCTGGTTATCAATATTGACTTGTAATTACAACATTATTATTGACTAAATTTGCTTGTGATCATTAACACTGATGCAGTTATCTAGGTGATGTAATTGATATTGTCTCTGCCTTGCTCTCATGTATATTCCTGCATTTTTTTTTTTTAACCTATTAATGAGTATTTCTCTCATGTAGGACTTGACTATCAGTGTCCTGACAGCCTTTCTGTGGCTGGTCAGTACTTTTGTTTGGGCAAAGGCACTTGCTGACATCAAGGTGTCCACAGGAGCCAGCATTATTCCAGGAATTGAATCTTGCAAAGCACCAGGAACAACTTGTCATTTTCTTTCTGTGACCAGCATGGGAATTCTGAATATGTCTGTGGTATGTATGCCTTCCACCATATGGGCACAATAACTGTGCTGGAAAACAACAAATGGTACCTGAGAGTCCTGTTCTACTGATTGCATGTGTTGCTCTGTGTTAAGATTTCTTTATGGGTTATAGGTCCATTAATACTGTAGTAAGACACTGAGCAAATAATTTCTCTAAGGAAACAAGTTTTCTTCTAAAGAAAATAAACAATTTGTAGGGTCTACCTCTAGAGCTGCTAGATGCAGCATTTCCAGATGCATTTGAATGTCTATTTATGCCTGTAGCCAAGAGCAGCTCTAAAATCTCTTACTGAGCCACCCAAGTGGTTTGATGACTGATGTAAGTAAGGAGGAAATGCTGTGCTGGTGCTGAACCTTGATTTTTTCACTCAACTGTGAGCATTTTTGCACATCAGATTGAGGTTCCTTGTAACACAGTGGTATGAGGCTTATGTTCACAAAAAGAGCCCTTCATAGCAGGGCAAATTAGGCTTATTGTATGAACATCCTAGTGAATCCTGCTTTTCAAAACTCAGGCTGTTTATCATTGATCCAATAATAATTAGTAATGTGGTCTGAGTGTGCATATGCAGAGGTGCTCAGTGACTGAAAAGAATTTGTCTAATTCTGTGCAAAGGATAAAGTAAGTTTGACTCTCTGGTCTACAAAGAATGCTGTTAAAATAGCTTGTAATACTCTGAAGAGTGTAGAAATGTCCATATTGAAGGGGTGCTAAAGATAGTAGCTTCTGGTTTGCCTTGAAGGCATATTCTGACTTTTTTAAAAAAAGAAAAACAAAACCCAAGTAAACACAACAAATTTAATATTACATTTCCCACCCCCTCTTTTTTCTTCACCCTACAGGTGTTTGGCTTGCTTAATATGATTTTATGGGCAGGAAATGTTTGGTTTGTATACAAGGACACCAACTTGCAAAGCCAATGGAACAGAATTTCTGAAAGTCCAACTGAAAGAGTATAAAAACAAGTTGATATTTTGAAGTGCTTCCATTTTCACATCACACTACCAAGAGCATGGAGCCATTAGGATTAATTTCAATAATAACTGATAATTCCTTCAAATTTCTATTTTGTACTATGGTTTGACATAAGGTCTTGGGTACTCCAACTGGAGCGTTTAATTATCGTGAAAATATGTCTTTCAAGATTTTGCAGCATTATATTAGAGTTTTTGAAGAGCAAAATGAAGAGGTTATCTGGATGCTGACCTTTTCTGGTCCTTAAATTAGCCTCACAGGGAGGGTGGGTGAGAAGCATCTGTATCTGGGTTATTACTGCATCATCTTTAGTTCTGACAAGCCTTGTCTGGAAAATGGAAAGTAAATTCACCCAGGGCATGTGAAAATGCAGTTCCAGTTTCTTCCTATCATTAATACCTTGCAAAAGTCACCTCAGTAGAACTCACAGTTCTGTCAAAGTTGCAGGTTTCCAGATAATCCATTCAGACCATTGTATCAAATCTGCTGCTGGGTCTGTCAGGAAGGACATAATTTCTATGTTCAATATGTTCTTACTGTTAATGGCTTGGGACAATCCCTGAATGAGTTCATAGCTTCTAGTCTCACTAATATGAGAGTTTGTATATGTGTGCAGTAGATGATTTAAACTCTTGAAGGAGGTGGGGGAGGGAGGAAAAATAAAGTGTGGCCAAAAACATTTACAAATACTGTAAAGTTATTCCGCTATTGCCTGGGCTTCTGTGTATTTCTTTTGAGGTGCATGAACAAAGACTGTGTGTGAAAGGATGTAAGGGGAGCTGTCTGAATGTGATCTTCATTGATGTTGTTCAGCTCATTCATTGGAAACAATATTTGTGTCTTCTCATGTGGACTTTATTAAGGTGTCTGACTCCCTGTGACTTGCCCAGAACAAATGTTTTGACAAATCCAATAATCAAGCTGTTCAGGTATTTGTTTGTTTAAACTATTTGTGATGAAAATAGACTTAATGTGCATATAACACAAATTGTAATTGTTCAGTGTGCCAGAGCTATTGACTTTCTCATAGTAAACTTCAGTCCCAAAGAACATAATAAAGTCAGTATGAGTGTTGCTGAAATAATGTGCTTTGGGTCCTTACTGCTGTAGTAGCAATGCAAATATATTGGCTTTGTAGCTTCTGGGGCATGGCTTTGGCTATTGCTGACTGTGTTGGCTGAGTTACCTGTGCTACAGAAGGGGCTTTTGCACTGGGGCCCTTTTTGTAAAGAGGACTATTTGTCACTCCTGCAGGCTACAGCTGCCTGGTGCTGCTCAGCACTTCTCAGTGTCAGCTCAGAGTAGGCGCTTTGTATTAGTTACAGCTATCCAGAATTTTATTTTTGGAAGAGGTAAGAAATGCAACTTTCACTGGTTTGTATCATTGAGCATATTTATGTTTTAGGACGAAATACATATTTTTAAATAAATAAAACTTCTATTTTTTTATTGTCTAAGAAAAAACTTGGTAATCATACATTAATTAGGTTTTCCAATTTTATCATTCTTTTGGGATTTAAGATTACACATGATGTGGCTACAATATTTATTAACCTTTAATATTTTTAAGATAACTGTATTCCTACCTATTTCTTATGTGCTTATGTACTTTGTCACAAACAGACCTGTAAGTCATTGGCAGGGTCTAGTTATAAAATGGTAATTGTGAGTATTTTTGCACACATGAGAGCAGTAATGGCCTCATTTATGGCTGAGGTCTAGCCAACAAGTGAAACAGTGTTAGAAAGCTTGGTACACTATGACTGATTGTTTCAACAAAAACTTAAATTTCATGTGCACTCAAAAAGACATTCCTTGTTCCCTTAGGGCTGAAACTTACCCCTAACACTTTTTGTAGAAGAAACAAGTGTGTCCCATTCCCAGAGTGCTTTCCTTCAGAAGACAAGGAGATGGAATATGGCAGGCAGGACTGTAGCTGGTGAAATAGAGATTCACAAGTATGTGGTTGTGTTTTATAGGAATTCAGGCTGCATGTGTATCTGTTCCAGAGTGCTAAATGCAGAGCCAGGTCACTCTTAACAGGCCAAGTTAAGTGTGATGTGTAGTACACAGCAAGCAAGATTTTTAGAAAGGAAAAGTAACCCCATGTGCACTTCTGGCTCATTAGGATAAACCTTGTTTCCCTTTGTAAAGGGGAGGGACTGATGCAGAATACTGCAGGCTTTGATGGCTGCTCGAGTCCTGCAGCTGAGATGAAATGGAAATCATGCAGCAGGAGCAAGCAGCTGCTCTCATTTACCCTGGACACCCACAAAAGGGCTGAGCAGTCTTTGCCTTTGAATTAACATCATATTTGTGCTGGCAGCACCAAAACATTCAGTGTATTATTTACTCATGTCTGATTTACCAGCTCTATCTTGACTGTACAAGAAATCGCCATTGCTATTGGGAGATGCAGTGTGCTTGATCCCTCTGTACTGAGGGAACAAAGGGCCTGGATACCTGCCAGCTCTCTACAGGTAAGTAATCCTCAGCTGGCAGCTATTTTTCTTGCAGCCATCAGTGGAGCAAGCTCATAAAAATCCTTTCATACTGCAGGAATTATTCTGGTAGCAGGCTGTAGTTATGCAGCCCTAGCTAGTCAAGGGCTGTATGATCCCTGGTGTGATGCTGGAGAGAAGGATTTTGATCAGAAGCCCACAGTGGGAAGAAAGGCTGTCAGGTGGTAGTGAAGGAAAATAAAGCTGAGGGGTCAGCATGGGGTGGCAATAGAGAACTCCTTAGTAAAGAATAGAATCCATTAGCATTAGGAGGTTTTTAAGGAAGTAAGTACATTGTGATTTAGGCTGCTCTGACCAGTGATCTGGGGGTCAGGCCTCTGTGACAATGCTGAGAAATGTATATGCTGCATGTGCTATCTCCCAGGAGAGTCCCTGCTGTGGAGTTGGCATGGTGGCATGGTGTCAGTGTTGGCTGAGAGCTTTGCCACCAATCTGCAGGAAAAGCAGTAGGAAATTAAATCCAAGAGAGATCTGGCAATGTCCAATCCCCAGGAGCCAGTGCCAATAGTGAAGAATGGAGTCTCTCTGGGCTCTGTATCTCTTTGGCCACTGTCACCCCAGCCAGCAAACCCATCTGCAGCACAAGCTGGGGCTGGGACACTGAAACATCAGCTGACAGGCCAGCAGCAGTGCTAAATTTGATTGTACATTGCTTTGTGATGCATGGGGAATTCCTCAAGGCTCTGGTTTGCTGCACACTGGGCTATCAGTGGAAGCTGGGGGTGTGGAGTTCTCACTGAAGGTGAGAAAGAAGACAGAAGCTGCCTTGATGTGAAGAGCTGTAAGACTGTGGGTTCATCACCTGCTTGTGGACACAGGGTAGCTACAGCCTGCTATTCCCTAGAACTGAGCAGCCTGTTAAGCTGGGCCTATGCTGAGCTGCTCTGTGCTGGTTTGGCTGCCTGCCCTACTGCAAGCTCCTGGGGAGCTGGTAGGGTGCCTCACTCTTGGAAACTGCCTGAAGATAGTCCCTGATGCTTCCACAAAGGCCCCTTGATGATGGCACATCCCTTGATGATGGCACATCAGATATTCTGGATCACCCTGGATCATCTACTCTTGTTTTTGTGGCAGTGTTTAATATGTGTTCATTCCTGACAGATTTGCTGTATTGCCTAAGGCAAAGTTCTTGTCACAGACACCAGTCAGAAGCCAGTTTTTGCTGCTTAGTCACCTTGACATATTAAGCTGAATAATTAGTCAAAAGAATGCTTCAGGATAGGAGCACATCCCCATCCCCTACATATTAGGGAATGAGGGAGTTTTCTTCAAGTTTACCTTAGCAACACTATAGAGTTACATTTTTGAGACTAACTCAACTGTGGAATTCCCTTCTGGCATGTCAAGAGCATCCAGGTGTATCCTTATAAACAATGCCCTCCTACAGACACTATGTGTTTAGAGCAGGGAAAAAGAAATTAAAATTTCAGACTTGTGTTTCTTATAAATTTTCTTTGTTTTTCAGTTGCAGCTTCTAAAAACTTGCCTGTACTCAGTAGCACTCTTCTTGCCTCAATATTTCATTCTTCATCCTGAGTTAGGAAGGCAGCAATATAGAGCTGTGTTCTGCCATGCTTAAAATTTGTGCCCACATGGACACACTTGGAAGGTTTTGCCCTTTGTTCCAGGACAAGCACTGTAGGGACTAGGGAAATATGTGCCAATCCTGACCATATTCTTTCATTGTTTCCTTAAGGAAATCTGCCTCTGCCAGATCCTATTCTCTGCTATCCATGTTTTCAGTTAATGTTTCATTGTGGGTTCTGCTTGGCTGACATTGGAATGCTCCCTCAGGCTTTTTTTTTTTTTTTTCCTTACCTCCTGGACCAAACCCATAATGCTCAGTAAGAGTATTCTTCTACCTCTCTAAGTAGGTTCCTTCTCATTCTGCTACATCAGCGTTTATTGCAGTGAGTGGAGGTGTATTTGTTACACCCTGGGTTATGAGAACAGCTGGTTCTCATAATCCATCAGGCCCATGGAATCTGATTGATTGATTGCTGTTGCTGCCAGGAGATTTTACCTGTGCTTGCAGGTAGCTGTGCCCTATCAGCAACGGGTGGTTTGTACTTGCTATTACATCCTGTCAACAATTGAGCAACTCCTCATTTATTCATAAAACATGCTGTGTCTTTTCTTGGCTTGTGACTTCATGTTATCACTGCCAGCTGCATTTCCTTCTCACCTCTCTGTGCAACCACTTAACTTAATGCAGTCATGGAGGAGGCTGTATGCTGATACTTTACTGTCTGTCAGAGTACACACTGCTATTGGCACAAGCTTTAATTAATTCACCTGTTTCATTTCAAGTTCATTCAAAGTTTGAAGTTTCAATTTCATTCAAAGCCCACAGTTGTGCTTGCTTTCTGTGGCCCAAGATGAGTAGCTGAATCCCCTGGGTTTTTTCTTGTCATGTAAAGCAGTAGTCATTTTATGTCCTTCACCCCCTGCCTTGGGATGGTATTCTATCTGTGGTCATACATGCTGCTCTTCCCAGCTCCTTTTTGTTTGCTCATATTTATACAAAACAGCCCCTAAATCATCTTCCTCTGGTGACTTCAAATCTAATTCTCCACCACTTTCTGCAGATACAGCAGCTATTTTTAATTTTTGCATCCCGATCTTGCTTTTGCAAGCATCTAATTTTAACTTCACATTTAATATGATTGGGTTCCCTTGGAGCTCTACTTTGCTCTGGGGTGAATGGCTGCACTGTGCATATTAATCCTTCTGCTGGATTCTCCTGCTTTATGTTTCTGTGGCTTTTCTTTCCCTTTTTCTGAATTGAAAATACTATATTTCACTATTACCTTTATAAGCCACTAGACTGTACTCCTTTTCAAGTTTTGTAGTATTTTCTTTTTAAACAGCTTTCACATCAGAGCAATTATTTTCTGCTTTTACACTGGCTGTAGCAGAACAAAAGGTTTAGTTGTTCCCTCAACACTCACAGTAATACAGGAATTGTATTCTCAAGTTTCATTTCATAATCACTATAAAATAGCTAGAGAACACTTATTCCATATAATGCCTAATCCTATGAGCTGAAATGGAACACATCCTCTTCCACAGAGAGGTGGCTGCAGCCTGGAAGATCTCAGGGGTATTTTTTGTAGATTTTCTTATATTGCTCAGATTTTCAGTTGGCATTTGAGCAGCATTAGTGGCCTGGTGAGTTCTCTGCATGCAGTGATGTGAAGATTGCTCTCCAACAAAGAAACAAAAGACTGGGCAAATTGTAAAGGACAGATGCTGACTATCTAATGAAATAAGTCTTTTTCTGGTACCATGCAACAGCCTAGTCTGCACACAGCAAAAGGCGGCTGTGATGCCTTGAGACTGAATTTGACCTGCTCTTAACAAGGGCTTCATGGAGTATTGCATCAGGAGCTTTCCCTCTCTTCAAAAGGGCCAGCGTTGGCTCTGGGTCTTTTACTGGCATGACGTGCCTCTGGACCCTGGAACAGGTCCTGTTTACACCATAAAAACAGTCTGCAGTTCAGCTGAACATTTCTCTTTGAGCTGGCCAGCAAACAAAAGGTCCCTGATCAAAAGAAGAAGAGAGAAAAGGGATGCAATATTCTGATAATGAGTCCAAAGGAGACAAATGGTGATAGGATCTTTCAAGCTGCAGCATCTCAGAGCTACACTGGGAGTTTTCAGAGGTTCCCAGCAGTGGCTGTGACATGCAAGGCATCTTTATGACAGTGTACAAGCAATTATGCCAGGCACAGCACCAGGAGTACCCCTGGAGAGGACTCACACAGAAATTGGCATGGTATGGGAAAGTTCTCTCCCTAGAAGATCACGAATGCAGGTAGATCAGGCAATTATGGTTAGAGAATAAAATAATATGTGCTAGTAGAGGAGATGAGGGTGATTATTTTTAGCTTTAGTTTCCACAGAGACTGTGCATCAAAAGTAATGAGAAAGGACTGGCAGGCACAGGAGGCTTTTTACATTCAGCTCCACGAAGAGCATCTTGAGAATGAAGCTAGACCAAGATGAATTTGAGAAATGCTTTGCTAAAGTAAAAAAGCCAAAGGGCCTGTATTTCTTTCTTGTCCTGAGGCCCTGAAAGCTCTTAATCAAGAAAGTAATTTAATTTTGAACTTTACTGATTGTCTGGTTTAACATGTGGCCAATGTGGGCACTTCAGAGCTTTCAACCTTTTCTTGCTGGAAACTTGGAAGATCTCTTCTTTCTTCTTCAAGAGACCATGAACATATTTTTCCATGAGTTGGGCAGTTAATTGCATGGATTTACAGCAAGTGCAATAGGCCTCCAGGCTGGAGTGATGGAGTTTTATTTACCATGCATATGTGCTGGTGCCCCAAAATGGGCAGGACTGTGAAGGATCAGTCCCTTCTGGATTAATCCCTGAGCTACCATTCAGTTACAACCACCTGTCATGATCTACAGCTAACAAAGCTGAGAGGACAGTGAATCTTTCATGCAAGAAGAGCCAGCAGAGTGATTACAGCCAAGTTCTGGCTGGAGGCACCCTGGGGCTGGCTGCTGCTTTATTTTGTTAAGTGGGTAAGTTCATGCTCTTTTAACTCTGTGGAAAAAGCTTCTGGTTCAGTGATGGGGCAGGATTTCTTCAGGAGCATGTTAGAACATGGTATTGATTCAACACTGGCTGTGCATGAGGAGATCTCTAGGAGCATCCACCTTTGTCCTGACTTATGTGTCAGAACAACACTGAAATACTGTCCTGAAATGTCTGTTACTTTAGTTCTTTGTTGATGATCTGAGCTGGCTCCCTCACTCCAGGTACAACAGTGATGGGGAGGGGACAAAAGGATATTAGGTACAAGCTGCAGCTCTGCTGGTCCTGAACAAGGCACTAAAGTGGGTTAGCTGTCAGCTGTCCCACGGACACCATCCACCCTGGGCAGACAGACAGGGAGAGTTACACAAATGTTCTGCTCACTTCCCCCTTCCCTCTCACCCCCTCCAGGGCCAGTGGGGTTGGTAGGATGCCAAAACACATCCTGGCATCAGGTAAAGTAGTTCAGGAAATGCCTCTGTGAGGTTTATCTGTCACTGAACTTGGTATGTTCCTGTTGGACATTGGTGAGACCCTGGTCTCTCTGGGCAGGCTCAAATGGGGTGTTCAGATATTTCGGGAGGCTTTTGGGATTGTGATTGACAGAACAAGGTCTCAAACTTCTTCAGACACTTTCAGAGCTGGGTAGTAGCTGAGTAGGTGAGGTTTCCTACCTGGAATTTAGTCCTTGCCTTCTAATATTTGGTAGCAAGCAAATACTGCTGTATTTTTGTATAGGGGCTAGGAAATACCCTTTGGCAGAAGGTCACTAGCAGAAATTGGTGTCCATTTTGATCTCCTTGAATGCTGTCACTTTTCTAAACTGCTTTTTTTTTTTCCCTTGAAATTTTGGCGGGGGGGGGGGGGTGATATCCTAGATGCTTCTGCCACAGTCTGCATGCTTTCACATCTGTAAGGATGTTTCCAAGTAAGTGCATTAGACAGCTAGCCCTGGTGCTGGTAGTTAACAGGGAAACCTCAGCCTCCTCTCTAGGTGTCAGTGTGGTTATACTGCTTGCATGAAGTGAGAGGATGTGATCAGGCTGGATATTGCAGCAAGGGGTGTTTAGAAATTCAGTGTGAAAATCGATTGAATATGGTTCCTTCTTGCTTTGGTGTCCGTGGCTGTGCAGAGAGCTGCCAGAGCATCCTTCCCTGCCTGCTGGTTGCATCCAGTCTGCACGGATATAAAAGAGCAGCTGATGAAGTACAGGAGCATCCATCCTGTGTCTCAGATAAACAGCAAGGAACGGGTTCAGTTCAGTGTGGCAAAGAGCTCAAAGCAAACAGAAAATAGGTCATTTGATCGTTCCTGGAGTGATCCAGTGTGCTCTGCAACGGATTAATCCTGTAAGGGGATCATCTCTTTCTGGATACGCCTGCATTGCCATGGTGCCTCACGGCCCGGCTTTTTTTCCTCGTTTTTCTCAATCTTCCCTTTCTTTCTGCCTCGCCCTGTCTCAGGGGCCCTGCAGCCGCCGCCCCTCCGCTGCTCGGGCGCTGTGCCGGTGCGGGGTGTGCGGGCAGCCCGAGAGGAGCCCAGGCAGCAGGGGCAGGGCTCAGGGAGCTGTGCGGACACAGCCCTGCCGCCGTGGGGGAGCGCCGGCCTCAGCCTCCCCGCCTAGGTGCTGTCCATCCTCCCCCTCACCGGGTGCTGTGCCCGGGGTTGTCCACGTGTGTGGACACAGCACCTTGTGGATCCACGAGCCCTGCTGCCTGCATGGACAGGAACCAGCCGGCAAGCCCTCCCTGAGTGAGGCTGGTGTGCTCTGGGATGCACACAGCCCCTCTGCAAGCAGGCGGCTGTCTCGGCTGCCCAGCAGGCAGTGCAGGGTGCAGAGGGCAAATCCAGGTGTGCCCTGTGCCAACGCTGAACTGCTGCTCCAGTCTGCATGGCCCCAGCTGGTATCTACGGGAAGGAATTGAAAATTACGTGCCACTGCATGGCCAGACCAAGCCATGCCATGTCCATGTCATTAACCAACTGCTCTCCCAAGCTTCGGAAGTTAAGTGCAAACCCTGCCTCAAAATCAAATCCCAGGCATCTGCTCACCCACAGCAGCTGAAGTTTGGTACCAGAGAACTGCAGAGTGGTACCAACCTTGAATACCATTCAGAATAAGATGTATTTATCTATTTTGTTTGCAAGTGTGTCTTAATAACAATAGCTCTCTGCAGTAACTTGCTGAAGCTTTTATTTCATTTCTTCAACTTCCACTTCTCCTGGCCAAGCCCATGCTTTTCTACTGGGCTGCTTTGAAGCACATCTCATTACATGCTTCCAGATGCAGAATCACACCAAGACAAGGCCCAGAATTCTGCAGACCTCGGAGCACTGACAAGGCATGAGTGGTGCCCCCTCTCCTCCTGGGATCTGAGCAGGCAGCAGCAGAGCCTGGCTGACCTCCATGCTCAGTTTTTCCATCATTTTCAGCTTCCTCAGGCACAGGTGCAGTGGCACAGACCTGCCCTCACCTGAACAACCTGGGCTGAGACTCAGCTGATTTACATTTGTGTGTGCTCTGTAGGAATTGATATCTGATCTAGGCATCCAGAAACAGCTGCTTTCAGGGCACAGTTCATCTGATCTATTCTAATGTCTGCTTTTTAGTAAGTCACCCCCAGTGTCTCTTTCTCCCCTGTGACAACACAGGGAGCTTGCAGGGTCTAGTTCAGACAAGGTATGTGCCAATGGAGCCCAGTGGGTGCCGAGCCTGTGTTCAGCTTTTCAGCTGGAGCTTTGAAAAGGACCTGTTGTGGCAGGGTGTGTCAGACAACTGATCAGCTGCGGCATGTGCAATATGCAGTTGTGGCTGCTTGCTGTTAAAATGTTAGTTACATTATGGTGTTGCAATCTGGGTCTCATAAAATAACCTAGCAGCCAGATTCTTTGCTCAGGAGAAGGATTGCTCCATGTGTCTGACCCTCCTTCTCTGAGGGGATCCAAACACCATCTCGTGTTCCTAGTGAGCAGTCACGAATTGGCAGTCTCCTGGGCAGACATTCTCCATCTCTGCAGCTCAAGTTGTTCTCCTGTGTAGTTCTCTTTGACACCATGAAGAAATACAGTATCAGCACTTTTATACTCCTTAGTATAAATGAAGTTACATTGCCAGAAGCTGAGACTTCTGATGTTTATTGCAAGTGCTATTTATAACACTAGCATGAAAGCAGAGCATTTATGCGTTAGAAGTACATTCACTTTGAAGAAAAGCACAAAAACCCGAGTAATGTGATCACATATAAACTACTGGGGGAATTAGACCCAGTCAGGAAAAGTGACCTGTGCTCTTTCCTAATCACTCTTGAAACTTTCAGAGCAATGTCAATCCACAGGTCTGGAAGAACTTCAGAGATGTGTAATAGGTGGAGACACAGCAATCAAAAGCTGTAGTAGAACTCACACTGATTTTTGTAGACTTCAGATAAAATTATTGCATAACATGTAATAGGCAGCTGCAGGTCAGGAACTGTTGCCCCCAGCCACTCTTCTTGAACCACCTGGTGCCTTTCTTCCTCTTCCTAGTCTCAGCTTATCAGTGTCATCACTCTAAAATAAATGGCACCAAAGTTCACACCTTGTATCTGTATGCACAGAAGACTAGAGAGGCTGTTCCCATCATCTAGTCTGACCTCTGCAGCACACAGCAGCCATTCTTGAGTTCTGAATGCTTCAAATGATGGAGAGACCCCACAGTCTTAGCTAATTGTTCCAATAATCAAATGCTTTTATTGTGTAGAGCCGCACTTAATCTTTGCTCTCAGTCCATCTAGTGGCTGTTCTAGACACTGACTCTGTGTTCTCAAAAGACACTTCTGAATGAAAAAAGCACAAAAGCTCATCTGAGAATTAGAAGAGGTTTCTAACATTTAAAGCTGTACTGCACAGTGTGTTATAACTCCTATTTTATGAAAAATATATGTTGCTTTTACATATATTCAAAGTATCTTTTCATATATTGTTTGATACAGTAAGTGTACACATGGGTCAGTCAGTTCTGCCTTCTCTGCTTTTGTCCTACAAAAGACAAGCCAGAGACATCAATGGATGTGCTTTGGCTCAATGAGACCTGATTCATTCTTGATTCCTTCAAAGGAAGAAACTTTGATAGTAGTAGGGGCAGCTGATATGAAAATGGTGCCACTTTTGCATAAAGCTAATGCTCATATAAAACCTTGTTATTGCTTGATTTTGTAGATCCCAAGCAGGGAAAGTAGTCCTATGCATGTCCAAAATAAGGTTTTATAGGGAAGATCAGGGTGAAGAATGAGTTGGAGCTGGAGTTCAGCATTACACGTATGAAAGCAGTGTAAGGAAGTGTGAAGTCTTGCTTTGGGGTCAGCACACTTCTCATGCAGAGAGTTGCATGGGGCTTGCATGATGCTTTATCTTCCTTAAATCTGCCCCCTCAAATGCTGAGTACACCAGCTAAACCCACCTTAACTGCGTGCAGGCATTCTTGGCAGTGTTAGTGCTTGGATCTGACATTTCTTATCTCCATGGTTCCTCTTTGTTCAACTGTCAGTTATTCTGAGACTGGAGTATGTGAGCACTACTACAAGACCAGTTCTTTCCACCCAGCTGTTGCCCAGCTGTGGGAGACCATGGCACCAGCAGTATTGGCCAAGACATTGTGTTTGCATACACAGAGTTCAGAGCCTGCTTTGGTCCCACGTTATGCTGCTGTTTGGGTTTCTTTCCTAAGAAGCAAGGAAATAAGTTTGTGCCGTTCAGCAGCAGGAACAGTAGTAAAGAAAGACAAGTATTCATCTGTCTCTTTGCAGGTTTTCTGGCTGACACTACTGTCTGTCTCTACCTTCCCTTAAAAAAAGAATTTATTTATCTCTTTATCATTGAAGCAGAATGAGAATAATCAAGAAAGCAAAGCAACTGCCCTAGAGACATGCCCAAGAAAGTAAATACAAAAGCTTGTGTGCCTTCCTGTCATGAAAATAATGCAATTAACTTCTTCAGGTAACAAAATTCAAGGTCTGTAAGTGCCAGGCATGCCTTTGGGTAGCTTGGTGTTGAAGTGCTAAGAAGATCAGAGTTACAGCAGCACTATCAGTTACTGCAGAGTTTCAACATGTCACTGGAAAACCACCTGCATAGAATTGAATGTGATATATTTATAGCTAACAAATGCAAACAATGGTGGGTTGGAGCACTGAGTGTGTGGCTGGCCCTGTTGGTGCTGGAGGGTCAAACAATGCTGTGACAGCTGCCATGGACACAGTAAACTGATAACATGCTCAGAGAGTATAAATCACTCTTATCTCTATCTTTGTGGTATTCATTACATGCTGGGTTTCTGATTGTGCAATGAAATGGCATTTGACTGAAGATGATTGGTGTTTGTTGGGGAAGTTGTCCCCAAGCCAAGCCACTCCTTTGGAGTACAGCAAAGAGTCACAGCATCATAACAGGTGGTTTTGTGAAGTGTAGAATCCTTGGTGAAATTACTGTGGATTTCTACATCCAGGTCCTTCATTGTATGACAAAATGTACAATATTCAGTCAGTATGTGACAGACTGAATAAATTCTTCAGTGACTGCCCCTGCTCAACTTAAACAAAGATTTTCTTTTGCCACCTGATATCAGTCCCTTGCTGTCAAAACACTTTTTTGCAATCAGGAAAGAAAACATGCCAAGAGACGGAGTATTAAGTAATAATTTATAATTATTTTTCTTCAGATTAAAATAATTTTATAAAATTTTGTAGGGTTTGATTGTTTTATATCAGGTTTGTAGACAGCACTTACATAATACATGCTCACACTCAGAAAAGATTATTTCACCCCATGTGTTTACTGTCATCATTCCTTTGAGTATGTTCCACTTGATTCTGTAAAGCATTAAATGTGCCAGAGGAAATACCAAAGGTGAAGATATTGAATACTGTTAGTGTTACAAAAGACAAATAAGCTGAAAGTGTTGACATGACAGCCTAAGCCACCAGAAGAAGCTGACGATTTTCTCAACTCCCGAACTGCTTTCAAGACATGGTTTTTCTACAGCAATATGGGAGGGCAAGAAAGGGCTGAAATAAAATACTGAATGAAAAGAAAATATTTTTAGCTTTAACAGCAAACATTTCCATCCTGATGTGCTTTTCACACATTTGGTTGCTCAGCAGGGACAGGAGACCCCATTCACTGGTGAGACAGCACACCCATGTATGCTGCCACTCCCAAAGGCACTCAGAGGATGTGGCCACATCTGCTGGAGGTGCAGAGCTCCCCTAGGAGGAAGCTGCCAGTGTCTGTAGAAGGAAGTGGGCACTGAATGCTTCTGTTCATGACTCTGCTTTGTTTCCTCTTCTCTCCTGCTCTTACATGCACCTGCCAAAGGTACATCCAGCTTCATCCTGCCTTTGGGTCTGGTTTACACACCTTATGATAACCTTTTTATACAGCTGGGATAGAGAGAGAGAAAAATCAGATCTGATTTTTTGGCTGTTCACGGGTCAGTTGGGAGGTGCCTCAGAGTCTCATGCACTCTGGCTTAATAGAAAAGCAGAGCTCATTTTGGGAGAGTAGGTCAGTTCCTGCCTTAAGGGGCTGGAGAGGATAACCCTCTATTCTCAGACTCCTCTTTCTTCTTTTGCAATCTCAACCCAGCCTGGCCTGGTGTTTCTGATTGCCCTGCTGAAGGCTTGGCAGCTGGTTTTGTTGCTGCAGTCAGGTCTTTCCTCTTCTCTGACGGCTCCTTTTTGCTTGGTGCCTCTGCTCTATCTGTCCCTTGGCCACTACTCTCTGTGGCACTGGATATTTCCTGAATAGCCAGCACTGGCTGAAGGGGCTCATTGCTCTTCTTCCACCTCCGGGCCCCAGACTGTGTATTGAATTCATACATTCTGCCAGAAACTTGCAAGAACAAAAAGGTAAGAGATTAAAATAATTCTTACTTTAGCAGATTAATACATGAAAGTTCTCAGCATGGGGTTGAAATGAGAAAGGTGAAGCACTTGGAATTCAGCTGGTCAGGAGAGGTGGCCCTGAGAGGGAAAACCTCATTTCTGTGGGGACCTGGGTGTTGCAGTGGCTGCTCAGAGGACATGTTGGCTGTTCTGCCACTAAAAGAACTGTCCCTGCAGTTCAGGGAACAGCAATATTTAAAACATTCCCATTACAAAAAAAACTACTTTCTTGTGACCCTATAACCCTATCCAGGCTCCAGCTACCAGGGATTGACATGGATGGTGTAATAAACACCTGAATAGTTATAAGGACAAAATTTCTGTCTTTAGCCATACTGAGCAAGACCATTTTATATGTCTGTGCCTATTTTGTCATGTAGAGTTGCCTACAAGAGGTAGCAAAACCTGCTTAGGAGCACAATATGCTACGTACATCTTCCAGACCATGTCAGCTCATCTGGACTGACCCAGGGCTTGGAGATCCAGACTCTCCAATGAGTCTTAGCTGCATGCATTCCTTCTCCACCCACACAGAATGCTGCAGAGTGAAGTACTATGTGTTTTGCACAAGTACATAATTCTCTCATATATACAAAATACTGTTAAAATTTGTGTTGTTTAGCACACATGGCTACCTTTCCTTGTCAGAAATATTTCTGTCTCTATTTGGGTTTTATGGGTAATTTCTATTTGTACATTAAAAGCAAATATCTTCTCCTTCAGTTCATTGCTACCTAGAGATAGGTCAAAAAAATTCTATGTGTCCAGTGTGATTGCCTCACAGTCTAAATCACTGTGTCTTGCTAAAGAGAGAATCAGGAGCTATAATGGCACTATCTGTAATTAAACATTAGTAACACAAGACGAACAAAAGACCGTTAAGGCTTGGAAAGAAACATTGTTTATGTGTTACTACATGTTGCCGTTTGTATCAAAATTAATGGTTTATGACACATTAACACAATTTGAGCAACTAAAGATGAAACTGGATCTCTTTAAATGTTATTTTTTCTGACTGCTTACGAGGTAGGCGCGTTAAAGCAGCCCAGATCAGGAAGCAGCTTCTGACCATCCCTCTTAATCATATTCAACAGATGATGCCCTGGGAATTATTAAATCTCTTTTCCAAACCAGCAACCTTTGATCCTCTAGGGTTTGGGATGAGCTGTGGACAAGGGAGGGGAGGAGTGGGGAGCACACATTTCCCTACTCTCACCACAAAGCTGTGTTACAGCTTAATGTTAGTGTCAGGCACGACACAAATGCTGTGGCTCTAGATGACAGTTTGGATGGGCTCAGATCTCCTGAAGTCCAGCATGGTCAGGTTTGCTGAGAAAGGGAGCCCCAGCTGTCCTGCAAGAACACTGCAAAGCAGCTCTTGCAGCAGCCTAGAGATTATCCATGACTATCCATGACTTGCAGCAGCCTAGAGACTACGTTTAATATATTACAAATGCAGTTACACACGGAAAAAAACCCAGGGATTTTGGAGCCCATTCCTCCAGATCTCTTTATAAATAGCAGGTGAGGCTTGGACCTGGATCAAACTGGCCTTAAGCAGCCTTGTGGATGGGCTTAATTGCGCAGTAGGGTCCCACTTGTTTGCCCAAATTGTACTGAAGTCTCCATGCTTAGTGTTTCCCATTAGCTCAAGGCATCCAACAGCTCTGAGCCAACTAATAAGAAACACAAGTTACAGGCACTTGGGTGGAAATTGGCCAGATGAATCCAAGCTTTGAAACAAGCCTGCCTTCTGGATAATTTCTAGACCCATTGTTTCAGACCTATTTTCAGATCTATTTGTTAAAGACCTATTTTGTCTGACTTTCACACTTCACCAGCCACCATCTCCATGCTGGGGCCCTCAGCCATTAGGCACAGGGCTGGGCACCCTAATTCCAGGCCAAACATCAAAGTAAGGGGCTCAGGCAGGGGCTGTTTCAGGGGAATGAGGTGAGCCAGATCAACCCTCAGGGAAACAAAAATATTTTTCCTGTAATGAGCCCTGCTGCAGAGCAGTGGCTGTCACTTGGGGAACTGGATAAGCACACACCTCCCAGATCATCCTGAGGTCTGTAGCTTTTGCCTTATCTTCACTTTTCCCAGCTGGTTAATCAGATAAGGTCAGAGTTAGTATAGCTGGAGCCTGGCGACACACTCAGTAGCTGTTGCCAGCTAATTGCCTTCCCTTTTCTCACCAGCAAGTGATGCTTGAGCCTTGGATAAACAGCAGCAATGCACTGTTGTTGCAAGGGAGGAAGTTTGTGCAGGAGCCAGCAACTCACCCACTCACCCTGCATCCAAGGAGAGGTTTAAGAGATGAAGTCAATACTTCTGCAGTGACATTAATCTCCTGGCCATTTCCCAGACATGGGAAGGGTGAGACCATGTAGACATGACAGCATCAGAGCAAGAAACTTGCAGCAAATTCCTCCTCCCCTGCCACCTTCCTATACAACATCCATACATTCCAGTTTAGCTAGGGAGTAGTGAACAGGCTTACAATCAGATGTGTGCTTTCAGGGGCCATAAATATATTCTACCATTACAAATGGTGCTGAGGCACTGTCTTGATTCTCACTATCTGTGAGATATAGCTCCCATTCTCCTTGGAAACAGCAAACCAGAAATATTAAAAGCCAATATCAAACCATACTTAAATTGACTAATCCAGTTTGTTTCCAGCCTAATATTCATATCCCTCGTTAATTGCCTTTTATTACCTGGATCTCTGGCTTCTCCATCAAAGACAGTGTTTAGCTTTGTCATTGTCTGTGCAGAAACACAAAGTGTGAAATGAAACCTGTGAGTTACTCAAGTCAGAAAGAGGAACAGTGACTTGGAAATGGTGACCTACATGGATGGAGGTGGATTTGTATGACTCGTGAATTGGGTTCCTTTAAGTTGGGTTTAATCTAAACTGGCAACAAGAGCCATTTGTGGTATAGGGTTTTGCCACTTGTTCAAAGGAGAATTAATGAGGTCTGGCATGTTAAATGCCTCCATGTGTGTAACCACAAGAGGGTCTCTGCCCAGAGTAAGCTTGGGAATCCCCTCTCTGAAAAATGTGGGGAGAGGGAGTTTCTAATAAAAGTGCCTTGTATAGAGTCACAGAATATCCTGAGTTGGAAAGGACCCACAAGGATCATCGAAGTCCAGCTCCTGGACCTACAAAGGACCACTCCAGAAATCACACCAAGTGCCCGGGAGCATTACAGCCTTTATGCAATTATGTCTGTGAAAATGAAGGAGACCCAAGATCTAGGAGCAAAGAACCATCTCCAACAGTGGAAACAGCTATGACATTTTGCTACAAATTCCTTATCAAGGCCAAACTATTTTCAGCTTGGGCACACTGGTGTACCTTCCTGGTTGCACTCAGGTGGGACAGAATTGGCTACACAGGTCAGTGGTGTCTGAGCAGTGCACTACTGCTATCAGAGAAGCTGGGGCACTGTCATCCCACCTCTGCAGTGAATCTCCAGACCATTGCTGTGAGCACAGCCTGTCTGGCCTCCCAAGCACAGCATTTTGGCACTTGGAAGCAAAGGGTCCCAGAACAGGTGAGTACCTTTCACATCCAGTGTTGCTTCCAAACACAGAGGCCAGTTGCGGCACTGAAGTGTTTGAAGACAATATATTTTTTTCTTGCCTATCATTTTTATATTTGCTTTGGAAAACAGACACCTTTCATAGAAAAGGTCCTATGATCGTATTACATGATGGGTCTGGCAAAACTGAGGTTTGTTTTGAGGCCAGCAGTACTTACCAAAACTACTTCTTTCTTAGGCTTCTTCTTTTCTATGGAAAGAAAAGTGCGTGTTGTTAACAATCAGAATTTTCTGATAGTGACTATAGACACTAAAGACAAGATTTCCTCACAGAAATAGACATTCTTGCTATTCAAAGGCTGAGACATCTTAAATGAGTCTTATTTCTTTTCAAATGCTGAGTGAGAATCCATAGTTGCCAATGACTAATCGAAAGTCTAGCCTTGAAAATTCAGTAATAAATGAATACCAATGGTTTGTTAAACAAATTTCCCTTTCTAAATAATACCAACAGATATAGAAATTCCCCTTCGGGAATATCTGAACTAGAAATGTAGATTATTGTTTTCCATGAATGTTTGTAGTTGCAAAGCTTGTGTCAAATATCTTCTTGGAGACAAAACATGGAAGTGCTGCATTTTCAATCAAGTAAAATTCAGACTGAAGAACAGTTTGGTTGTGTGTGAATTTACCACACTATTAATTCATCCCATATGCAAACAAATACAGCAGCAGTGCCATGGGCATCTCGACAGCATGGATTTGTGGATGATACCCAGCTAGTTGCTATGATTTCTTCTTGCTCACTCCTTGCCAGTTTGTTTAATGGCCTTTCTTTGGAGAACTGTGCCTGGCCACAAACATGCTTTGCAGCCAGCTGTGCAAAACTCTGAACTGCTCCAGTGGATCTCAATCTGAGCACTGATGGGAAACCTGTTCTGTCTGGCCTTTGCTGCCCAGCATTTGGGAACCAGTTTTTCAGAAAGCAAAAAGCATTCATTTTTTGGAAACCAGCCAACACTGAAATGTCTCAAATTGGGCAACGAAGAGAACAGCTAATTTTGTGGAGTTTGTTAGTCATGTGTTTTTTCTAGCTGGGAGATACTGAGTGAGGAAAGGGGATTTACAAAAGCAGGATCTTACTGAGCCCATATGAGCAATGCTTTCTAGCAGAAAGCTAGTGGGACTAAAAGGAACAACACTGCTTTAAAAAAACATGATTTTCCATGTGCAATTTATGCTCCTGCTAAGTTACACAAATCCCTTTAAAAGCACCAATACTTCAAAATAAATCTTTATTTACATGAAGTAATGATGTTAAGGTAGAAAATGAAGGGATTGGAGAACAGGGATTTAGAGTGGACAGGACTCTTGAAGGTGCTACAGATGGATGAGATGATTTTTGAACAGATATCATATAAAATGCATGTGAAAAATACAGTCATTCTTTAGCATCCCAGCCAGAATAACAGACGACTCTGAATTTGGTTTTTGCCTAATAGTAAATAGATTTGAAGACTGAAAGGGCCATGAAATCACTTTGTCAGGCCTCCCATAATTGGTCAGGATTATCTAATCTCAGTACCCTTGTACTGTGTCAAAGTTATATCTGGAAATTAATTTAGAAATTTTACACTGAATCATAAACAAGGTCGTGTTTTGAAGCATTAAAATACAGAAAAGAGGTACACACCTGGAGCATTTATCCTGTAATGAAAAGAAGATAAGAGTGTAGTTAACAAATGTCATAGTTTTGTCTACATTAAAAAAATCATGTTTTCTGTTATCTTTCTCTTGGCAAGAAGAATTATTTCCTTCAATTCTGAGACTTGCTTGATTCATTTGGTTTCTTGCTTTGCTTTCACTAAAAGCCTGTATCTTTTAATGCTGCTCTCAAACAGGAAAACAGCCCTGAGCATTTCTCTAACACTTCTCCAAGAAGGAATGCTATTAAAATAATAAGTCTTATTGATGAGAGCATAATGAATTTATATAATCTGGAAAAATGTATTTTCAGATATTGTCATTTCGTTCCATCCTTGGAGGAAGGTCAATTTTTTGGATCTGATCTGTTCAGAGAACACCTTTTAAAATATTTGAAAGGTTGTAAATGTTTCTGAAAATATAGAAATTGCTTTTTAATGGGAGAGCCTGGCTCTCAATAAATCATTTGCCCTATTACTAAATAATAGTAGGAGATTCATTTGTCATTTTTATCACAAGCTGCTAAATGCCTTACACACATGATTTGAACTGTAGTCACAGTTGTATAGTACCTCTGTACCTCTTTACATTTAATGTAAAATAGATGTCCAAATCCTGAGAATAATTGTAGAAATCGGGGTTTGGTTTTTTTGGGTTTTTTTTTTTTTTATTATTCCAGCCACTTAGAGGATGCTTATCTTTGTTTGGTGAAGTACAAAGTCAATTTAAAGGCAGCCTGGCTCCAGCCCACTGAGAAAGCAGCCAGCAGGGATCTCTGTACTTCCCACAGTGACTCAGAGCCAGTCCCAGGTGCTTCCATGTCTTTTGCCAAGCACGAGCACTTAGAGGTACTGTGAAGCTTTATGAACCAGAGCCTTGTAACTGACTTGGATAAAACTCCAGGAAATCTGCAGAAATTTTGCCAGAACAATGAATTTGGCATGAGCAGCAACATTTGCAAAGGACACTGGGATCTGTAGCAGAGAGGGAGGAAAATGCATCCAGTAACTACCTAGAGGGAGCTCCCTTGGAGTGGGGGTCAAATACAAACCAAAATATTTGTGGTCAGCACAGTGTGGCACAGGCTCTGACTGAGCCTCAAAAGCATAGCTGCCTTTAGAGGTCATAACTGCTTATTCCACTTCTACCTTCAGCTAATGCTAATGTTACTAAACCCATGAAAAAACCGCCATGGACACATTTCCTTGATTTCATATCATTAACACTAAATATCACTGTAGCTCATACTAGCATTTACCACAGTCCAGGGCATATCACTATAAAAGATTTAAATCATCGATATCATCACGGCTGGAAGGCCTGAGCCATCTCTGCCATTGCCAGGTGCTGCTGGGGACCTGCCCAGAGTGCCATCGGGGAGGACTCACAGAGGTGTGCGGCGTGCCTTCCCTGCCGGAGGGCAGCGAGTGCGGAGCCACGGCAGCAGCAGGAGCCCCAGGCAGCCCAGCAGTCCGAGGAGCAGCAAACTGCCCAGGGTGATGACAAAAGGCACGTACCACGCCGAGGCAGAGTAGAGGTTTTCCCTTTTTGTCACAACGGTGAAGCCAGGCTTTTAAAACAAGACAGGAAAAGTTCATCGAGGACACATGGTGACACCAACAACACCTTTCATCTGGCTGAAATTCTGCACAGAGGCACCTGGCCCGAGCTTGCCCCGGGGCTCTGCAGATGATGGGCAGAGGGAGATGGTGTCTGCTGGAGACAGTGATTCATCCCACATGCCTGCCTGCTGACTGCCAAGGCAGCTCAGATGGCTGGGATGGACCACTGAGCTCCTGGGGCCACCAAAGGCAGGTGAAATTGAGCCCATCCACAAGGCAAAGGGGAAGTTCCAGATCACATTTCAATATCTTATATCAAAACAAGCATGTTGTGGTGGAACTTAAAAGCCTCAGGTTGCCTGAGAGGCTGTGAGCGCACTGTTGGAGGGTGGGCAAGTTCAGGGAATACTGTCATTACTGAAATAATGTTTTCTTGTTACCTAAGGCAAAACTGGAATTAGGTCATCTTCACTGCAGTGATCATTCAGCCTGCTTTGTAAGAGGAGTTGAACCCTAAGGAACTGGGTTACTGTATGAAAAGAAATGAAACTCCTTTTTTTACCCTGTGACTTGTTCCAGAAAGGAAAACCACACTTCCCGAGCAGTTGCAATCTCCCACATCTTCCTGAGTGTCAGGAGACACATCTCTGAGCTGTCACATCACTTGATGCCAGCAACTCATTCATTATGGTCCCATCATGAAACTATCCTCACACATTTCAGAAATTATTCATTGCTCTACCTAGTCCATTACCTAGTGCAGTACTATTACTTTCAATCATCAACTGAAGTTTTTATTTACTTTTCTGTAAGATGTGTAATCACATTTAGTATGAAATTTACCAGGGTATCTATTTCTTTATAGTTTAAGAATAATTTTAAAATAACCCATTTAGTCTAGTCAAAAAGAGATACATCCAATCCTTAGAGAAACTCTCAAATAAGCTCCATATCACCACCACCACTTTATCCTCACTCTGACTGAAGTCACAAGTGATTTTTTGTGATGGGGCTTCTTTTCTACACTACCAGCTTTCCAGTGTCTGACTCATCAAGTTGCTGCACTGAACACATGTAAGGAGTAGTGATGGGAGAACTTGCTGTAATTGAAGTGTTCTTCTGGAAAATAGCCTGAAAGTGGAAGGCTGATATCTCTGGGGAGACAGATTTAATGCTGTGGTATGTGGTTGAGACTGTTTGTATTTGTGGTAAAGCACAGGAAAGAAATACAGAATAAGTTTATTCAGCTTAACATTTCATTTCCCCATCAAGTAGGGGGAGTAGAAGGCAGTAAAAAAATAATTTATTCCTTCCCAACAGAGCATTAGATAATAACAGGGTTATTAATCAGTCTGGAAATTTGGATTTAAGCATTTTCATAGAAAAGCAACCAGACTTATAAGTGCTGTTCACAGGATCCTTTGATTCTGGCTCAGTTACCAGTAGCATCTAGAAGATCCAGACCATTTTATGGTGAAGAGCTCTTTTACCACTTCACTTGGATACTCATATTTTCACTCCTGCGTACAAGAGACAAAAGGGTAATGCCATCTGCAGGCAGGCAGGGAATGGATGGACTCTGGATGATGGAAGATGGTGCAGCAAGGCATGAAGGAGTGACTGGTACAAGGATAGGAACAGAGTGGTTGGTACCCTCAGGCTGTGTCACATCTACAGGCAAGACAAAAGGAAGCTCTCCTCACATCCTGTACCAGCCTGATGGAAATCAACTCTGAAATTAAACCGGTAAGCCAGAGCTCATGAGGGCTGGCTGTGCAGAGGAGTGGACTGTATTGCTTGGACACAGGCCCACAGCTCCACAGGCTGTGCAAGGTAGGATCCCACCTGGGCTGCCAAAAGCTGTGCAGGCTTCCCAGCTCAGCTATGGACCATCATATGGGCAGGGAGCTCAGGAAAGACCCATCCCACCCCTCTAGATTTGCTGTCTGAAACCTTCTGAAACCTCCAACAATGCTTTGAGGCTGTGCACAACTGCTTCAGTTCCTGACAGGCTGCTCCAAGTTTTACATGACAGTGACCGCAGGGATGGAAAAAAGACCCTTCCAAGTGAGGAGGATTTCTTGTCGTTGTTGTCTGTTTCATCTCTGGTAGCCACAGATTAATGTGTTCCAATGCTAAAGAAGCACACAGAAGTGCAAGGCAGCTGGGGGAGTGAACAGCTATGAATAAAAAAAGAGGCCGTGCAAAATGCATGAGGTAATTTTAAGGTTCCAGGCAAAGGTTAATCCCTGCTCTTTCCTTATTAATAAAGCTGCCAAAATCTTTAACTTTCCAGTTGCATGGTAATGGCAGCATGCCCAGTCCTTTGGCTTCCTGCCCTTTTTGTTTTAGAAACTGAAATACAAAACACATGTTATGACTCTACCTGGGACTAATCCTCCATGACACCAAGCACATCAACCACCTCTGGCTTCATCATAAGAGCGCAGGGCTCAGAACTTACCAGGATGAGATGCACTCTAGGTTTTTCTTTCCTTTCGCATACATCTATTCTCTTTTCTTCACTCCTGTGGAGATTAGTCCATAAAAGAAATGCAGAACTGAACATAAGTTTAAGTGAACTTACCGTAGTGGTAGTGGCAGTAGTTGGGTTTGGGATAACTCTGATGTTTAAAGTCACCGTTCCAGTTTTAATTAAATGTGTGCTTTTGTCCCTGGCAGACAGTAAATTGTCGTCTGTTATGTAGATGCGCAGACTGTAAATCCAATTTGTATCAACTCCACTCTCATAATCAAACCTTGATGCAAGAATCAGCCGAGATGTGTTGGAGCCAGCACTTGGTGAAAAGATGAAATGGCTGTTCTCATTGCCTGCAAAAAGATAACAACAATATGCCAAAAAATTTGCTTTAATCTCCCATTAAAGTAGATGTGTGGAACAAGCGGTGAGGTGTGCTGAACTATCAATAGCAAGAAGGTCTACTTGACCTTGCTTGTACCATGTAAAACAATACACCCATAAAAGCATTACAATATAGAATAAGACCCTCTGTGGGGACATAGCTGAGAGGAGGATGTGGAAACACTTCAGAGCATAGGGCACACAAGAGGTCACCTGAATGACCTGTCCTTACAGCCTGGGGAGCACCCAACAACACCCACTGGGTTGAGGACCTAGAGTGTCCCTGGAGTGTCAATCCAGTCTCCTTCCGTGGCTTCTCCCTCTGCCCAGATGCAGTGACCTTCAAAGAGGTCCCCCAGAAGAGAGTTAATGACTCAGTGACATTTATTGCCTCCAGAGCTTTGTCAGCACCACGGGGCAGGGAGGAGAGTTGGGAAATGCTAGCTCCCCACCCCTTGCTTTCTGTCCATTGTAGCTGGAGAGCTGCTCGTGGCCTGGGCTGCTGGTAAACCAGCCTCAGCTGTGAGGGTCTGGACAGAGCACACATACAGGGGATCAAAGCCTTGAAAAGGCACCAAATGTGCATTGGTTTTGCTCTTGTTGCCCCACAGAGATCAAGAGTTGACATGATCTTGAAGGCCATGCCTATTTTACAGCACAAAAAGGGCCATGAGCTGCTCTGTGGCTCAGAGGCCAATGCCTGGTGCAGCTCAGGTCTGTACCACCAGGACTAAGCCTGTGGTGAGACACTGATTTACTAACACAACCATGGTACGGATTCATGTGTCAATACCATGTTTGCAGAACTCCTTCTGTGGCATCAAGGGGCTGCAGTAGGACAGAGATTCTCTCCTTTGGCACAGCATTTTACTGGCACCTAAACAATGTGCTCCCTCCTTCACAGTGGTCACCTCAGCAACAAAAAAAGGAATTGCCCCAAGAGAGTGCATTCCCATTTTAGTGAGGCCAAGTGTCATCCCATACCACTGCAGTTCTCCAAGTGGATGCAGCTGATCACAAGATCCAAACAATGGTTCTTAAAAGGAGGGTTTATTGCATGCAGCATGGACCTATGACATGCAGGTTCAAGCAGCTGTTTTAAGCAGTGCACCAGCATTGAGAGGTGAGATATGCAGTGTAACAGAATTTTCCATCTTTTCTCAAGATTTACTCAGCTGTCATTGGAATGGAAATACAACACTGCACACCAATCCAGCTCATTCTTCTGAAATTCTTGTCAACTGTGTAATTAATAGCCTATTAATTAATGTGACAGTCAATCCTGCCTTGAAAGGGAGTGGTTCTAGCTGCTATCACCAGTAGCACCAGCACCCAGCTTTGGAGACAGCAGCAACACTTGTGGATCACAGCTAGCTCACCATAAAAAGTAGCACACAAATTATATTAGGGTTTTTTTAATAAACGTAAGTGAACCAACAGCATTCACTATTTTTTTCACTGTTCCCAGCGCTCACACTGTGACACAGTACCTTCATTAATGAAGTAACGGAAAGACCTGGGATCAGAATCACGATCTTTACATTCAATCCTGAAGCCATTAATATTGGTCCCAACAGCTAAGCTGACTGGGATTTGAAGCGAGTAGAAATTGGGTGAACAAACTGGTTCTTCGTCATTTACTTCCAAAACATTCACAGTTACCTAGAAGAAAAGAGAAATTGCAAGCTGAAGTTGCTTCAGTGTGCTGAGCCAGAATGTTATTAACTTCAGCAACTGTTTGGCTTTGGCCATTTTGTTCTTTTGATCAACAACTGTTGAAGAGCACTGAAGTCCCCTTCAAAGCTGGTTCCTGCCAGAAAATGTCCATGATCATTTGTCCTTCAAATCTTCTTGTGATCAGCACTCTTTTGGGAACAGGTTCCTTAACCTCAGCCGTCTTCCAAAACTGAGGGGTTTTCAAGCTGATATGTCTGACTGTTTAAATAACCTGAATTGTGTTACAGTTAAAATTAGAAATAATAATAGTACCACATAATCATTAAACTCCCTCCCAAAACTCTCGATTCATTTTACAATCATTAGTTAAGCTTCTTTGCATATTCAATAACCATTCAGAGCATGATCCATGAAAGGAAGAGTGTTTATAGACTGTTCCCAGTGAGAGAGAAATGCAGGTAATGGCCTCCTGCCTGGCTGGGAGCACCCTGAGTAACACAAGATGTGTTTTATGTCATCTGGGACTAGCTGGCTGAGAGAAAAAGGCTACTCTTTACCCTCTAATGTCTGTCAGTCAGGCAACAGATAAGCTTCTGATGCTAAATTGTCATTAATCATCACCTTGAAACACTATAGATGATAAAGAGATCAAATGCCTCCTAGCTAGCAACTCTATGGGTGGTGCTTGGCTGGAATAAAAAGCAAGCCCAGCACCTGTGTCACCCCCAAGAGATGTGCAAAAATCAAATGCAAAGCAGTCATGAGGGAGAAAATGCAAAAAGAAGTAAAAGGGAGTGAAGGGCACTGGGATTCTTTGAAAGAAGGGACTATGGAATACCCTTGTGGATATACAATCCATACTTTTTCTTCTGAATAAGATAGGTCTGGGCAGCAAACCTGAGCAAAACCCTGCTGTTAATGGTTATCATGGTAGCTGGCATGGTCTTGGCTCCTGCCAGATAGCACCATCAGGGAAATAAATAGATCATGGGCAAGGCACAACTCCAACAGGCCAAGTGGACACAGCTGTACTGGGCTGGCCCTCTGGCATTAACCCAAGAGGCTGTCCAAGCCCTCCTCCCATCCACATCCTCTCTGTACCATTCCATGAAAACACAACTCTGATGAGCTGCAACACAGTTGTTACATTGCTTTGGACACTTTGCAATAAAAAAAAATCACAGACAAAATCAGAAGTATGTCTGAGGACCAAGGGACACTACACAGGTTTCAAAAAGGATTTGTCACTAAGAATGGCTACAATTAGATTGTGATACCTGGCCTCGAGACCCTGTCTTTTTTCTTTTTTCTAGTACCTCTGTAGCCATAAAGAATAACTTAAATTGTCTAGAACATAGAAAATAATTTCACTGCCCAGGCAAAATAGAAAAACATTCTGAGAAGCAAAAACCACAATTAAAATTATTAAAATATTGTTTTATCTTTCTTGGTAAGAAATAAGCCAGCACTGACTGAACAACACATCTTTCATCTGAGTAATATATGACTGTGTAGGGTTGGACTTGCCTTTTACAGACCAAAGTGCTTTGCCCAATGTCTTCCTGTTCTTGCCAAGAAGAGAGAAAGATGTAGCTGAAGCGTAAGAAGGAGAGTAGATTTACTCACTGATGCTGTTGTAGACTTCTCTTGGTCTGAGGCCTGTACCGTGAAAATATGTTTCTGAGTTGTTTCATAGTCTAATCTAGCTAAAATTCTCACATCTCCTTTGGAAGGGCTAATCCAGAAGATATTTGTGTAATCCCTGGAGCCTGCTCCAGCTACAATGGAGTAAGTGATGGCAGTGGGTGGCAAGTCCTTGTCTGTGGCATGCACTCTTCCAATGCTGGATCCAACTGAGAGACAGAAAATCCATATTTCATTAACATTGAAAGACACAGAAGGTACAGGGTACTTGTTTCAACAAAAACTTGATGAAACTGAACTAAAGATTTGGTTTAGAAAGAAAACTAAAGCAACGGTGTGAGAAGCACTATTTCACTGTGGTGTGCTGTGGCTCCCCTGTGCATGGGCTGCTAGCAGTAAATACCAAAACACAAGAGTCTGTGGAGAACCTCCGCAGAAATGCACCATGGCTGGGCCAAGGGAGTCCTCACTCATCTGTGTCAGTCTATAAAGGTTTCTGTGCACCACCACAGTCCCTCCAAAAGGCTAATTTAGCAAGAGCAGAAAGACGGTCTAAAACAAGACATCTGAGTTCAGTTCCTGGCACTGTCACAGATTTCTTGTGCAATTGCTGAATTTGTCTGTGTCTCAGCCTCCATCTGTACAATTGGAGTTTTTGCCAGTTTAGTCTATTTAAGGGTAGTAGGTGGTTGTATAGTGAGACCCTAGCTGAACTGGAACTTTGAGCCATTTGCCTCATTTACATACATGAAAAATCATTTAGAGAAAAAGGCACTTAACAACATGGCAACATTATTTCTATCATTCAGGTGCTACTTACTGTACCTTTAGTAACTTCTGAAACACTAAATGCATAAGATGAATTTCCGAAAGCTGGAAAAAATTCATTCACTGGCTTTATCCTGATGTAAATGTAGATGATATCTGGAAATATAACAAGATTAAATCATAGTTAAGTATAGCTGTGAAATTTTCTCATGCATATATTCAAAATACATATGGTATTCCTCTCTCCATGCTGTTACAGCACAGAAAACTACCAAAAGAAATGTAAAAGGGATACTTGCTTGAGTAGTTAGGATGGGCAATATCTTGCACCCCGACAGTAAAAGTATAAACTTCAGCTCCTGGATTAGCTGGGTTTTCTAAATTAATAGTTCCAGTCATCTAAACAGAAAGGAACACAATCATATTTATACCTGCATACATGAAGTCACAGTACACATGATGACAATTACTATTTTCAGCATTCTGTGAGTGTGATTTGCCCCTTGGATATATAGAATTGTTCTATAGGAATAACATTGGCAATTCCAGGATTGAATTTCAAGCTTTTCCTACATGCTCACACTTCTGCAAACAGAATTTCTTCCCTTGAAGAGCAGCAAGTTTCATCATTTGGATCATAAGGTCTTGACCTTTTACCTAGTCAATTCAAAGCATGTGTAATGGGCTGGCTATTTACCCTGTCCTGTGCTGGCTCAACAAGGATCTGGGATTGCTAAACAGCAATAGTTACTCCTTGAGCTCATGCCTGCAGACATTAACTAAAGGTATAAGGTCCAGCCACGAGTGTTTGTCCAGAAACCAAGTTATTGCTAAATGGTGGCTCTCACAGATTTAAATCCTAGTGTCCTGAGCTCTCTGTCTTGCTGTAGAAGCCTTTTAAACTTTGGGGCAGCAGGACTAACACACAGGCATCCACTGCTTGTTGTCTCTGCAGGGAAATTCCAGGAGAAACAGGTCACTTCATATAGTCTGTTACGTTGTACATACACAGTGATCAAAGGCAGTGATCAATCATATCCTGTGCAGTGAGGAAAATGCTTGTTATGTTGGCAGATGAAGAAGCTAAGGGCAGTGCTCATTGACAAGGAAATCTCAGATCCAAAATTAAAATGAGCCATACAAAATCATTTTACTGCCCCTGTAGCACTCCTGTCTTTTAGACAGAATGCCTATTTTTTGTTATTTTCCTTTTTCTGTAGTTGCCCACAGTCCTTTTTAAAGCAACAAAACAACAACCATTGCACGTGTCCAGGAACTAGTGGGGTTCTGGCAAACGCAATTTTGCCAGCAGCTATCAGCATAAGAAATCCATACTTTGACATGCAAAATCACAGAAGTGCAAATCCCACCACACTTTTGTGAAAATTTGCCACTCAAAGTGGTTTTACAAATCTGACCAATTGCTGAGTTACTGAGTGTGAGATTTCTCGAGTATTTAAATTCTTCATGCTGAATAGCAAGGATCTTCCACAGTCTGTCGTGAGTAAATGGGTATGAAATGGCATAAAATTTCTCTGTTTATCCATATCAAAGTTGATGCTTCACACTCCCAAAAAAGAATATTTTTTTCAATCATATCTAGCACATTTATTTAAAACTGGAGAAAACAGTCTCTGTTCACTAAATTCTGTAGAATCCTTAGAAAGCATCCTACCAAGGGGTATATAGTTCACATCCAGTCAAAACAGTCATTTTCCATATCATATCTACTGTGAAATGGATTACAGTAATTCTTTTTCCTGTACAATGAATTAAAAAAACCTTATAATATTTCATAAGTTGACTTCTGTAATGGGATAATCTAACATAAAGCCACAAATGACTGACCACAAGTCTTCCAGACACAGTGGACTGCAGAGCAAAGTTATTGCTTCCAAAACCAGATAATCCAGTGAAACTAAATTGATTGTTGGATGGATCAACATCAATATCTTCACAGTAAGTTCTAAGATCAACAAGAACTGTCCCGGGAGTTGCATTTTCATTTACTTCTTTCCTGTTTAAAATAAACACATTTCCTGTCAGAGAAACTTATATTTCTCCTTTTGAACTCTTAGTATATCACATGCCAAAACATTAATTTATTTCCTAAGTTAAATCTTAGATCTAAATATGCAACAATGGAAGAAGCAATGCAGAAAGTGACCCATATGTTGTGAAGGACAACAGCCCTGTACAATGGGCAGGCTGACAATAAATGTCCATTTGAGCCTCCAGCTGTAGGTCTGGGGATGTACCCTAGACTGCACACTGGCCTGGGGCAGCAAGGCAGTGCCAAGGCAAGGAAGAGACTCCATACCTGAAGGCAGAAGGATTGCACTCGGGTGGGTTGTCATTGATATCATCAATAATGATTGTGATCTCCATTTCACTGGCATGGCCTCTGCTGGGGCTGTCCTCCACCCGGACTATCAGTGAGATGTTGGGATGGAGCCGCAGTGGAAGAGCATCCCGGTCAATTCTCCTGGTCACCTGAAGCACTCCAGTCGCTGTCAAAGAGCAGCCAGAAGTCACACATTCACCAAGGAGGGAAGCAACAAACGGTCATGGTGTATGTGCCAAAGGACAGGGCAGCTCAACAGACAGGGAGCAGAATAAAAAGCCTTCTGTTCTGAGTAAATCCTGCCTGGATTAGTTTGGGGGTTTTTTTGAAGCAATACAAAATGTCTCTGAACGTTCTGGGTAAGATTAATGGCTAGATACCACTGCTCAAAAATTTGCCTTAGGAGGCTCAACAGAGGGTTTGTAAAGCAGTTATGTTTCTTTTACTCTCAAGCTTCTCGGGTGAGCCAGAGTTGAGTGTATTCACAAAGAATCAAGGACAATGAGCTGCTAATGCCTGTGCTGTTCTTGCTCCCTAGCCAGTAAGATAATTTCACTTTCCACTGTTATCACTCAAGCATCCTTCAGCACCTCCAAATCTACTCACACATCAACAGAGCTGCTCTTAGCTGTGACAGACTGTGCCAAGTGCTCTGGTCAGCCACTAACTTAATACTTTTTTTTCCACTTCCCTTAGCCTTTGTTCAAAGATTTTTATGGCACAGTAGAAGTACTATTCCCAGAACACAAAGGAGGTAAAATAACAGTGCATATATCCTCTGCCTTTTGGAGTGTAATTGAGGAGGAGGGTGGCAATACATGGCCAAAGGGCATAGGGAATCCAGAGCATTTAAGGATCATGCTGATCCCCCACAGCACTGTGTTACGTGGCACTCCTTACAACTGTGATAAGCAGTTCTAAAGCAACAGCACACAAGGAGAAAAGCAGTCACTGAATGCCAACCCTGAAGCAAAAGCCTCTGGGGTACAGAAGTACAGAGCCCAGAGAGCAAGAAGAAGATAGGATCACCATGAGAAAGATGACTCTTTAGGATGGCCTTGCCTGAAGATGGTCATGAATGAAGCAATGAACCTGAGATATAGATTTGCTGTGCACCTCAATGCTAAGGAGGATTTCAGATGGGAGAAAGGACATTAAGGTCTAACCACCTGCAGTCCTCAAAGATTAAAAAGAAGTCAGTAATCTTACTTCCACCCAAGGAACCATCACCCTCCAGCCACAAGTCAATATTTGCCAAGAAGTCACCTTTGGTCTACTTTCTTTGACATATCTTACTGAATCTTAGTCAGCTGACCAAAGAATTTGACCCTAATAAGGGACTAAGCATTCCTCATTGCTACAGGGAGCCACAAAATAAAGTCAATTTAAAACTAAGGCAAAAATAACTCCTCTGATGTAGACAGTGGGGGTTTTTGGTTTGTTTGGTTTTTGGGTTTGTTTTAAGATGTCAGAAGTCACATTTTTGTTAGTCTTACCTGGATCTATGGAGAAATATCTGTCAGATGACTGGATGCTGTAGAAAAGTCTGCTGGAAGAGTCTTCATCATCAGGATCTTTAGCTATTATATTGGCAACAGTGGTGCCCAGGCTTTGCTCCTCTGGAATCCTGTAGATTCTTTGTTTTCTACAAGATAAAATTCAGCAAAACGTGTCGTATTTGCAAGGGCAGCTGATTACAGACTTAGCTGAGCAGCCAATTGTAGCAGCAGAGCCATGGCCATGCTGGGCTCAAAGATGGCTATTTGCATGTCTGGATATATATCCTAGTCACTGGTTCTGCCAGCTGGACGTTTAGCAGTAGCTGAACTGGCATGTGTTCATAAAGCATAACACAGCCACACAAGTAAGTGCTCTTCCCCTGTAACTTTTCCACAGTAAAAGCAACTTGACTTTCACAGAATCATGGAAGTTGAAGAGGTAAGGGGCTATTAAGTCATGCCATTCATCTCCCTACAGAGCCACCAGCTCGTAAAGCCATTTGCTTTAATTCCTTTATTTTACAAGAGAAAGGCAAAAATACAATAAGTAATGTAGTTAATCATCTTTTGGAATGAATGCTGGAACCTACTGGGGGGCAACAGTATAACAGACAAGTTAAGTTTTCCCTGCAGTAGGCAAAGGCAGGAAGGAGCACTCTTCTGGGTATCAAACAGATGCACGTGCCTCAAACTCCCAGCAGAAGCTGTCTGTCTGTCTGATGCATTTTACATTGGGAAAATGGCTCTCTACTGCTGCTGTTTGGCATGCCAGTGCTCCCAGATTTCCCATGAATTGAATTTTATAGGTCAGATATGGCCTGGCAGGCAATTGTGCAGGATTGCTTAAAGTGGTTGCAGTTTGATGTTCACATGGGTGCTCAGGTGGACAATTACAGTGCTTGAACCATATGCAAAAATAGGCATGGACCAGGACACAAAAATCCTGCAAGGAATTTCATAAGGCTGATTTATATTACTGAGTCACGCACAACCATCTCCTGATTCTAGAACTCAAACAGAGTTGAAGGTGCTCAAGAGTTCAAAAAAGCATTAGAAGTGTGTTTCAAGACTAAATTCCTTTTGCACTTTTTAAACATCCTATGCTGCCACTCATGTAAGTGACTGGTCTGTAGTTCCCAGCACAGGAAAACATGAATCCTTCATTGTTCTCTGAAAATATACATCATGGGGCACTTAGCAATTGGAGCAGAGAATTGCAGAGACAGAACAGAAGATTCCATGCCTCCAGGTCTCCACTTGCGATTTTTAAAATGGTTAAGAAAACACACTATCTTCAACTGTTCTGTCAGTTCATATGAAAAGAGGCAAGCATACAGGAGAGAAATCACATTTTCCCAGTAAAATACCTAACTTACAGCCAGAAGAAAACAAGGGGTTTATGAAGACTGTCATGCCAGGGTATTTATGAAATTTGTATCTCAATCTTGGCATTGTATCTCTTCCTACCTTGTTCTCCTCTTGTTTCCATAGTCATGCAGAAACAGATCTCCCTCACTCCCACAGCTCTAACTGCTTTTGGCCCGAAGTAGGAAACTCGCCAGGCCCACTGGAACCCCAACTCCAACCTCTCTGTGACCAGCAAACTCACCAGAGCTCCACGCTCACAGCCTTGCCAACCCTTCTGAACCTTGCACTGGTTGTTATCCCATCCCCCACTGGATCTTTTGGGAAGAAGTGGGACATTACTGAGCACATCCCCATAGCACCAAGCACCAGTACAGCTGGGGAGGAGTTGGGGGCCACTTCCTACACAGCTACGTCTGGGATGTGTCCTGTTGTCCATCTGTCTGCCACCTGCCAGTGGCTTTTTACAGGATGGTTCAAACAGACCTTTTAGTCACTGCAATGTAATTGCAAAGGAAGCATATGTTTGTTTTCTTGTCTTCCTCTTTGTTTTCCTGACTCCACAAGTTTTCCATTGATTTTAACAGCCAGAATTTCAAAAGGCTGAATGCCAATGTAGAGTTGTGAACACCAAAACCAGATGTGTTTGCATATACTGTGGGAACAATTAAAAAGACCCTTTGAAACTCTGTTCTTGACAGCTATGATGAGGGTTAAATAAAGGAGGTTTGCTAACTCATCAAGTTTCCCCAGCTCCCATCCCAGCACTAATTATTACAGTGTCAGGAAGCATTTAGCCCCAGCATGCAGCTCACATTGTAGAAGGGGACAGGCCATACATGTGCATATTAAGGATAGATCATGAAGTGCCATTTAATCTAAAATTCTTTATAAACAGAGCTGCTCTTTTTGGTCTGTAGTGTCAATCTAAAAGGGAGAAGATTCAAACAAATACCAGACTGTGTCTGAGCCATATGAAGGCTGAGTCTCAGAACTTAGGTGTTATATATTCTCAAGTCACTGCAGCTTTCACTAATTCAAACAAGTAGATAAATATTTAAAAGAGCTCTTTTAGTATTCCAGACACAAGGATAAATACACAGAAATTGCAGCATTAGGAGGGAATAATCAGTCTAGAACACAATGTGCAGATGTTGGCACTGGAAGAGAACTCCTACTGCTTGCAGAAGTACAGTGACATGGAATGATCTGTTAACCTTATTGTTTATTGCAGACGTGAGGTTAAAGTATTAAATAGGTAGTAAAAACAACAACAAAAATCCATGCCTATTTCTAACATTTAATTCTTTTGTTTCTTCAGATTCTTCACCCCTTTATCCATCAAAGTCCAGATCCTTGGCCTTGGCTCTGGAGCCATGCATTGCTCTGACTCCAGAAAACACCCAGAAGATTGTTCCAAACAAGTGGCTGGAACCTCTTGGCATGGCCCTAGAGGCTACCCTGTCTTCACCTTTGCATAGATGGCAGGAGAGCAGCCATCATAAATATTCTCAGCAGGGACCTTGTAGAGTCTCACAACCAGGAGACATCATGACAGTGCCTTGAATCCCATCAGTGTCTCATGCAAGTGACAAAGATAAATCAACAGAGTCAGATCAACTGTAGTCATTTTCAAGCTCCTGCTTCAGAAACAACCATCCATCGTGTTTTCAGTTGCAAAACCGCCTGCTCATAGGACATGCATATTTGTTCCCATTTTTTCAAATTTTTCATATATCCTTGCTCCATTAGTCTTCAAAAGCTATTTTTGACTTGTGCGTTATGACAAAATTTCCTGCTTATGACACAGTAAGAGACAACACTGTTTCAACTGGGATTGTTTACAAGTGTGTCTGGGAAGAGGAAGACTGATCAAAAGGAAGACCTTTTTATGTCTAGACATTTCTGCATGAATAAATACCATTATGGTGAAATGCACACCTGCATAAGGAGCTAACTCCGTATGATTGTATTCACACAGGATGAAATTAATCTCCTTGTCTGAACTTGTCCACAGATCTTTGCATAGTTTTAACCTCTCTCAATGCTAACAAGTAAAACAAGCTTATTTGGCTGTCCTTAGCATGAAGGCAGAGCCCGGAAAAGTTTAAACTATTAGGAATACAAATAAGAATAAGTGAGGGACATTAGGACAAAGCTTTCCAGTATAAGAACAGAAATCACAGCAAAATTAAAATACCTTTTTCAGTACTGTTTTATTGTCAACATTATTTGCCCTTATGTTAAACCCTCCCATTGGTGCCAAAGCAGTAAACCTGAGAAAACATCTACATTTTGAATGCAATAGAAAAATTTTACTCACGTGATAAAGTAAGGGCTTTCGTCATCGATGTTAATTATATTTACATTCACTGTTTTAGTTGAGTTGAGTCCGTTTGGATCTGTCACTGTTATATTTAAAAAGTAACTGTTAAATAAGAAAAATAGAAAAGAATCATTCTGCAAATGTCAGAAAACATTTCTCTGGTTACTACAAGCTAATAGGCCATGGAAATAAAATACATTCCTACCAATGTGGATCTTTCTCATAATCAAATTCTTTTGTGGAAAAAATAGTTCCACTTTCCGCGATCAAGAATGGCACTGTTGCAGGAAGCAGTGAATACTGAAATGAAGAGAGCAGGGAATTAGTTTTTTTAAACATCTCTCCATTAATTCCTTGCCTTGTAGAACAGGCTGATTGACAGAGAAGGATTTGCCCTGACTGTGTATTGAAACACTGACACAAAGATGCCAGTTCAGGGCCTGATCACCACACCTTGGTTGTGAGTGCTTTGCTTACAGCCCGTGGAGAGTCACAGGCATCAAGCTACATCAGAGCCCACCCTGTTCTCTACCTCCATGGACTCCAGGTGTCCAATGAGAATTTCACAGAAAGGGCAGCCAGCAGGGCCACACCACTGCAAGCAAAAATCAGCTTAGTGGTGGCAGAGCCCTGCATGCACAAAGGAGAAGTGAGAGAAGGGGCAAGGCTGGATTTGGGGAACATAAGAGCTGTGGAGGAGGCAATGAAGTTTGGAAGTCCAGATGATGGAAGAGGGAAATGAGGGGAGAGTGGACCTTCACAGAGTACATGAGGGTGTAAGGCTGAAGGGTGCTCACAACAGCTCAGTGCTGAAAGAGGTGGGACACAGAAGCAGCCACTTTGTACGTTGCACAACACAAATGGTCTCCACACCAGCCAAAGGTGTGGCAGTGAGCAGAGCACCCCAACACTGCACACAGTAGTGAGAAATGCAGCACTGTGCTCCCTGTGGCCATGAGGTAGTTACTACACACCCACCCTGTCCTCCCCTCTATCTTTCACATACCAAGGCAGCACCAATAAGCCCTCAAGGACATTTCCTTTACCAGTGCAGGTGTTAATAATACCCATAAAGTCTGAAGTATGCAACAACAGAGGGTCATGCACCATGCAAATAACCTGCAAAAGCCACTGAGCAGATCTGCCCAAGGATGTAACAGCATTTCTTTATTTGCAGCTTCTTACGCCTCAGATGTGTCAGGGGTTAGAAGGCATGTGGAACTCACTGCCATTGCTCTTGAACACAAAGCAGAGCTAAACCCCTACAGCTCTGCTTTCCTCTTCACCAGCTCGGTTTGACAGGGCAAAGAGTGAGGACAGACTTCCAGCTAATTGCTTTCTTGAACAACACTAAACATTGAAGTAGCATCTTCAGTTCCTGAATGTGCTGCATTTTATAAAGCCAAAGTCAATAAAGCAAAGATACAACACAATTCTTAGGTAAGTGCAGTTGCTTTTCCCCGACTATCAACTAATCACTTTCCACAAGTTCTTCTGGACACCCAGAGTATTTTCTGATCAGCCAACATGTTTAGGTAACAGAAGGTGACCATTTGTCCTGGGATTGTCAAAACCAGAGATTCGGTTGCCTTGTAAGTAATTTCCTCACTGTGTCATTTAAAAGATTTGTGATACAGAGGGTAAAAAGTTTTATTTACTTTTAGTCACACCCATCTACAAGAAGCATTTTGCAAGCCTTTTTTAAAATTTTAAGTTCACAATTTCAACTGCCTCTCCGATTAATTATATCAAATTCTGCCTTCAATATCCCTTAATTTTGTAAGGCTGAGAACTTAAAATATAATTTATGTCCAAACATTAAGGCTGGGTTTTCTTAGTTTTCTATTCAAAATGCTTCTTTTTTTCCAGACTAAACCTTTTCCTGTGTTCCTGATAAGGAAGGAAGTTATTGAAAGGTGATGGTAATCTTACTTTGAGTTTTGCATTTTCAGGATCAGCTGCATCAACTTGGTAAATGCGTCCTGGAGGTATCCCTTCCAACACATAGATTGTCACAGCTGCATGGATATAAATGTACTCAGTGTTATCTGGGCAAAAGTAAAGGACACAGCAGCAAAGAAACTGATGCACTGAAGCAGCCAGGACATATTACCGCCTGCTGCATCTTCTCACTTCACAAGTGTAATTCCAAAATCATCATAAAGATCACAAATACTCAAAAGATAAAAAGAAACCAATTACATATCTGTAAATAGGCAACCATCACTGTGATTTGCAATGTGAATTGTGCCTTCAAGGGAAAGACTGATCTTTCCATATGGCCTCTCTTGAGCTGTTCACAGGTTATGGAGTACAGTTATGCATTTGGGCTACATCTGTGGGGCTTTTTACTGTGCAGATGGGGAGAACACAGTCCTGTGCTAGGTCCTCATCACCATCCCCTTCCAGTCCACATCCTGTGCCCTGCCAGGAAAGCTCAGAGCCTTTCATCTCCATTTCTGCTTTTCCTTTACACCTGTGAGACAAATAAGTTGTCTGACTGGATTTAAATGTTTGCTTTACTAAGGGTTATAATTCAGTGCAAAGTGCATTTCTTTCCATGCCAGGAATTCTCACAGCTGGGCTATCCCATACTGGCAACAGGCTTATCTCTCCTTGGGCAGAGCAATTAACAGGACAACAGATCTTTAGATCACATTATTTGCTTTATGCCCTTTTGTGTCTGCTGGACCTGCTCTTTCTGGACTATTAATTTTCACTGTGACCCCTACTGACTGTTGCTTCTCATCAGAGCAGTGGGAATCCCAGAGCAGCGTAATGAGTTGTTCCCAGAGGACAACAATATGAATATAGAGTTTAATGAGAGAGAGATGCTTTTTCATAAACACCGAATGCGCAATTAGTGTCTAATTGTGGCTGGTACTGTTAACTAAAGCCACACAGTTAGACAGATCAGACATCTGTGCTCACCAATTTATGGCAGCTCTAGCTGAGAGTTAAGCTGGTGCATTTATTTGTAACAAGATCCCACGTAGTGTGTTTCATGCTGTGTCGATCCCTGAAGTGTCACATGTAATTATTATTAGATTTCAGTAGCACCCATGATATGTATGACACCAGCTATAGAGAGAAGATGACACAGCCTCTTCCCTGGGAGAAGCTAATTTGCTTTGCAAACTAGGTATTGTATGGAATCAGGGATGTCAATGTGCTCAGGAGGCATCAGTGAGGAGGGCCAAGTAAAAGCAGGCTGCTCTGAACCCATCCCTGTGCAGCAGACACAAGTCAGGCTGCTTCCAGGCTGCACTGCTCCAGTGTGGTCAGTCTAAACCAGGGGGCTCAGCAGCCACCTCTGAATACCTGCCACAAAGGGATTACAGTTTAGTGTTTTCAGATCTTTTTTAATTGAATATTGAAGTATGCTTGGTCATAGAGTGCTGATAGGACAGCAAGTCTTCAAACAGGCTCTCAATACTTTATGAAGTAAACTAAAATGTTCTGTCTGCATGTGAACACGTAATAAATGCATCATTATACCTTGTTGCATCCTGGTACAATTTTTGCAGGTCTTCTTCATTAGTAAATAAGCAAGATAAGATCTCTCAGAGAGTAAGACCATAGTTTCCTCTCCTTTCTATTGACAGCATCGTCACTCTCATCAGGTACAGCATGGCGTTCAGAGCCTGCCCTGGCCACAGCTGCAGTCCAGGCTCTCCAGCCTAGTTCCTGAGGCTACTGCACATTCCTTCCCATTGCATTTTGCCCCTGGTCTAAAATTAAACTTGGATTGCATTAAATGCCCAATGCAGGAGACAGAACTCTCTACCTCCTTCCATTTGCACCACCATAGATCACAGTCTCTGAGGTCTCACTCTTAAGAGTGATTTTCTACTTAATTTCTCATGGGAAGGTGTAAATGTAATATGCACATATAAAACATCTGCAAAGCAATGTTTTTTATGGTTTTCCCACAGAAATTCTTGCACATACAATAAACACCTATTTAAATTTATCTTGCTTGTCCAAATCAGCCCAGTTTTCATCAAACTACTGACATATGTACCCATACTCAATGTTTATAATCCCAGAAAACTCCGGGGTTTTTTTTATAAAAAAGAGCGTATGTATTTATTGGTCTATTTTATTTTCTTTTAATTTTTCAGGTGCTTCAAAATGTTCAAATAATTTTTAATTAAAATTTCAAGAAAAGTAAAAGGGCATTGCCAGAGATGAAGCATATCAAGTCTTTTTGTAAAACAAAGCTCTGATAAAAACAGTGTCCTGTTCCTCCCTTATTTTCCTAAAGAAAAATGCTTAGACCACTTTAGCTACAGTCACTGCATGATTCTTTTTTTAAGCTGATGTCATCTTTCAAGTATGGTTCTTTTCAAATTCTACCATTATCTTACTTTGAATTGCCATATTTCCTCGAAATACAGGTTGCTCATTTTTATCTGTTACTCGAATAGTCAATCTGTTAAGGTCAGTTCTTCCAGTTGCATCTTCAACAAAAATCTGCAAATCAAAGCTCTTTGGCATCGTTTCATAATCTAGGACAGGGTTTCCAGTGGTAACAACCTGGAAATAAAGTATTATTATTAGCACATGATGCAATAGATGAAAGTTATAGTCTAAAGAGTGAATACAAACAAAGGGACACTTTCTATCAGTAAAGAGTGAGTCTTTTAGATAATCTTTTACTTGTTGGCACATTTCTCATCAGTGGCAAAAATGTGACAGACTCACAAAAACAGAGTCACAAAAAGAAAGAAAGAGACTAAGATGCTGTTGCTTCATGGAGGAACTCAAAGATCTTTCATGTGAGGAGCAGTTTGAGGGGGAGAAAGCCTGGAGGGAGCTGTCCTGCCTCACAGGCAATGCTTTGTCTTCAAATTCAGGACTACATCTTGCAGGTATGTGTCTGTGCCAAGTGTTTGCCTTTCCACCAAGCTCTGGGAGCAGTCAAGGTGTGATGAGACTGAGAATTCAGAGGAAGCCTTGCAAGACACAAGGGCAGCTTCAATTTTTATGTGGGTTAGGAGCATGAGGAGGAAGATCTTTTACTTAAAATAAGGAGTGTGGACGAGGAGACGATATAGTAGTCTAGCAGGTACCAGAACCTTCTTTGTATATAACCTGTATCTGGGAGAACACTTGCAGGAAAACCACAGAAAAAGGGAGCTCCATGGGTACATTGTCTGAGAGAGGCACCAGAATTGCTTGGGGAAAATGTTGAACTAATTGAAAAGAATAACCTAGGCCTTGAGTTTTGTGAGATTGATAAGGCAAAGATTTGCATTGTTTTGTTTTGGGGCTTTTATTGCAAAGGCTTCCAGCTCTGCATGTTACCTCTTAACACAGAATATGTACAAGCACAAGGTTGACATTCTATGCAAAAACATTAAATGCAATCATTCTGGATCTGGGATGAGCCCAGAGCAACAGGAGGATGCTGAAAGTTGTATGCCTCAATCTTCACTGCTGAAGTTAATAATAAAACAAGACCTTTCCTTTCTCGGACAAGAAAGGAAAAGGTGACAGTTAAGTTTTTTGTGTAGCTAAAAAACTGTGAAGCTTGAACACAGTAGCAGGGTGCTGTGGAACTGGAGAACAGTTGGGGCTCATGAGTGTGTGTGACAAGGAGCATGTCAGTGTATTCACAATGCTGCAGAATAAAGGAGACTGAAGAGGATGCAGAAGGAGAACAAATAAATAAATCCTTGGGTTTAGATCAGATGCTGTGGGCCAGAGGACAAACACAAAAGTGATGTCAGCATAGTTAGAAGACAGAAGTCAAAATACAGCCAATTAACAGAAACAGTTGGAGGAGAGTGAACAGAAGCACAAATGCTTGTGCCTTCTGGTACACAAAACAGCTGCTGTCTGAAACCTCATGGATCTTTTTGTTACAATACTGCAGGAAAAAATAACTGCACCCTGGATGGTGTCCTTTCTTCCTATACTGTACAGATACAAGTTTCCCATAAAAGTGATGCTAACACAGAAAAAACATTCTAAAAATCTTGTCACACCAGTGGAAAGGCTGATGTCCAAAATGAGTGTTTGATGGAGATCTAAATGCAGTAAACAGATGCGATGAATCAAATATTTTTCACTGTCCAGTTCTAAGCAGAAATTACGTGCTTTGGTGATTATCCCTCCAGTTCACAACCAAGTATTTTCATTGGTGCTATAACTACAGCCAAACTAAATGTGTCTAAATACACATCTTCCACCCTCCTTTATAGAGGCCTTGGAAGTGACAATGTGAATATAAATGGTGTCTTTCTAGGTTGGTTTTGAACCTTTTCGGGAACAGCTTGCCACTGGCATAGGCTGTGAGCCACTCTTCACCTTTCCTTCAGGTAGGAGCAAAGCTTACTGATAAAGGCAGAACTGCACACACTTGAAGCAGCTGCAGGCTTCATGAAATGGGATCTAGAGTCACCCCTAAACTGTTTCTTGTTCCACATGAGAATTTCACTGCTCCCTGAAATTCACTTGAATTCAATTGGATTTCACTCTCCCTGCTTCACCACCAATATATTCAGAGAGCATCTCTAAGAACACCCAGGTAGTTTCAGGCAACAGCAGGTTTTCATGCATTCCACACATCTTCTGCTCTTGGGAACCTTCAAACAAGAGCAAGGTGAGGAGGATTGGACAAGACTTAGATCTCAAAAACCATGACTTTCTCGGAAACCTGAAAATATATCAAGAATTGTGATATTGCTTTCTGTTGCTGCAACGGGAATAAATGTGCTCAAGAAATACTAAAGAACCTGTCCCAGCAGGTACTTAGCTAATCTGAAAACCCCATAATTTTCATTCATTAACCACTGCCTTTTTCTGTATCTTAGCAAAGCGAAAAGATTTAATGGTAATAGATAGAACTGAGGTACCTGGTTTTGGATCACATCACTTTCATGAAATATTGTACAGACCTGCTACACCATAGTGTAATTAAATTAATTAGAAGTAGCAATCGTCATAAAATAAATGAACTAAGAACACATATGTATTTATCCTTGCTTTATGAGTTGTAATTAGCACTCATCTCATAATTTGCAGAATTTGTATGTATCTCCCATTATGCTTTTATTTCATGACTGGCTCAAATTCTTTGTTTTAGTCCTCCGAGTGACTTAGGAAACCTTGAAAACAGTCCAAGCAAAACAAAGAAATGTTCACAGGCCATTCTGGAATGTGGCTGTGGTATGAAATGGATATAAACTGGCACTTTGGAAGAAGCAGTCTCCAGTCTACATCTTTTTTGGCCATCCATTTTCATCCTTTTGTCACCCTGCACTGTGCTAGAACAAGAATATCTCCATCATCCATCTCCATCATCTTGGTTTTTTTTCATCTTGAAAAAAAACAAGAAGGACTTTTTGTCAATTATTTTTACTCCAGATTAACTTCTCAGTCTCACTCAACAAGCAGCAATACAAATTCTTGTGCATCATAACACAAAGATGGTATGGACAGGAGGAAGCAGGTATAAAAAAGTACTATGTTTTGTTTTGCAGCAGAAGGGATAGCTTTAATTCAAAATGCTGAAACAAAGTTTAGGAAGGCAGTCCTACATTATGGATTCTCTGTCAGCAGAGCCAGTTTAAGGGATGTATCCATTTCCTTCTGACTGTTACACAGGAGACAAGGAAGGAGCATGAAGTGGAGTTGGGGGAGGCTTAGGTTAGACATCAGGAAAATGTTTTTCACTCAGAAAGTGGCTGGACACTGGAACAGGCTCCTCAGGGGAGTGGTCACAGCATCAAGCCTGGCAGAGTTAAAGAAGAGTTTGGACAATGCTCTCAGGCACATGGTGCAATTCTTGGGGTGTCCTACATAGAGCCAGGAGCTGGACTTGATAATCCTGAAGGGACCCTTCCAACTCGGCATATTCTATAATTCTATGGTTCTGTGATCTCTCCAGTTTACCCAGTCCACACACTATGTTTCACAGGTGAAAGAGGGCTTTTTTGAGAGTTTTCTTAACCATTTCACAGACCTGGCTGGGAAGCAGTAAAGAGCCAGCAGAGCACAAAAGTGAAGTTTGCACTCTGCTGGGAGGCTGGAGCATGGGAGCTACAGCAGCTCCCCACAGGCACATCAAATCCATGAGCCAACACTGCCCAGGGCCACAGCCTTACTTTTCCCAAATTTTCTCCTAGAAACACCAACAAAGAGAACAAGAAAAGAGTTGTATCTGTTGTATCTGTTCTGTGAAAACCTGAGCTTCCTTGGAAACATCCAGAAAAGGATCTTCAAATCACCTTTTTCAGACTCTGCACCATTTCTATCTGTAGCTATTAAAGCTGCTCTTCAGTGTCACTGTTCAGGTTCCGACATACAAGAAAGTTGCAATGGAATGACAAGATATAATGCGTCTGAACGCTCATTGCCCGTGACAAATGTGAGCTAATACTTGCTAATTTGTTAAACAATGAAAATCAGCCTGAAGTAATGGAAATTGCTCTGCATTTGCCGTAGGACAAGGGCATGCAATGGAGAGAAACAGGTCACAGACGTGTGGAAGGGTGATAACTTCTTACCTCAGGATAACTTCCTCATGTGTCACAGCCTTTGTTCAGAATTAAAAATTACTTTTATCTGCTTCAGCTTTATTTATTTTGGAAGTGAGACAAATTAATTTTAATTCTCATTGAGAGTGGCCAAACAGAAGCTATATGTGGTTTAACAAAGCCACTTTCAATTCACAGTGACTTCACATGCATATAAAGCTTAAAAACTATGAAAAAAACCTCAAAACAGAAGCAGGCTCTCCATGTTCTTCTTCATCTCTTATTTTCTAAAAATCACATTTTTTCTATCACAGACTTAATGGAATTATTGTGATGAGTGATTTTTCCTAGATGCAATTAAAAATCATAATCACTATTGCTATTGATCTGTCATATCTGTTACAGCATTGTCGAACACTACCACAGTCTGCATTTAAAACTCTTTTCTGATTAAAAGATGAGACACTATGCACTGTCAGTGCTCACTAATCCAGGAAACATCAGCCTACAACTGAAAATTGCTCAAGGTAAACTTAAAACTCACCCTGTATTCAAGACCTCCTTTTGGTTCAATGTCAAAAGCCTCTGTAAGTGGATTTGAATTTACTATGGTAGGAAGAATTGCAATGTCTTCAGAAGCTAATGGAGAAACAGTTACATTGAAGTCAAAGACTGAAACACCAGCTGCTGAGTTTTCTTCAACAGTGCTTGTTGCAGGTAAACCGTTAAGCAACTGGCGTCTTCTTCCTGCAAGATGAAAATGAACATAAAATTACTTCTGGGAACCTTGGGCTAGCAAGTACACAGCTTTTGTCAAGAGCTGCCATTAATGTGCACAAAATGCCCTGACTCTCTTTTCATTTACGAATGGGGGCATTGTGTGGTAGTAAATCCAGCATTAATAGCAAAAAAAATTACTATTTTTTGTAATTCAGTCCTATAGTATTGTCATCTAGATTGGCTATTGGTAAAGTGCTATTGTTACTGCACCATTTGCCTTCATATATGTCTTTATACAGAAGCAAAGAAGCCAAAGATGTTTCTATTATTTCATTTCGCCCCCTGTATTAATTACTGCCTCTGTTCACTGTCACATCAAAAAGTACCTTGAATCATACAGACACAGATACTAAAGAAGAAATGGTTTTTTGTGGGCTACACTGTCTGCAGCACCTACTTCCTCCATTTTCCCTCTTCTAATTCTTTCTACAGCAGCTGTGTGCAAGCCTGGCTCTTGAGTAATACAAGTTAGTAATACTTTTAGGAGTTGTGTTGTCATGTCTCCTGCTTTGAGCAAGGAAGAGCAACCTGGAGCCTTTGGAGAAGGTGCAGGCCCACAAAAGCACCCTGTGGTTCAAAACTGCATGGAAGCTGCACATACTGGTGAGGCATCCAACAGATTTGCACAAGCTCCTTGTTTGTCCAGACCTCTGGACTCCCCAAACCAAACTTTTTGCTTTCTCTCTCATTTAGCTTCTAGTTTTTGCTATTTTTGACAAAGGCCTGTTGTGCTTTATCTTATGAAGGGTGTCTGGAAAACATAAATCAGGACCCCTTCTGATGTCCTGAAACAACAGTTTAGTAATCTCACATCCTTGAATTGGCAATGCACTTCACCACCAGGCTATGGCAGGGCTGACTGTTCCTTGGGGATGCTTCACTGAGTTGTCCAAAACACTTTCCAAGAAAGCTGGCTGTGTTCAGTGGAACTTCCTACACACTGTGTGCCAAGAGGAAGACAGATACTGCCCACTCAAGGGCCTGGACAGGCTGTTAAGACAGCAGCAATTACTGTAGCAAAAGCCCCATGAAGTCTTTATTTTTGCTGAAGAGCTGCAAGGTAAAAAGCTGCTACAGAAACTAGTCTGAGACCATTCGGGCTGCAGCCTAAGAGCCTCTCCATGGCTGTAGGGAGAGTCTCATACTCCTACACTCCAGATACAGCAAGTTCATGGATCACTGATCTGGCTGGGATTACTCTGGAAAAAATAGCTTTGGAGGTACAGGTACAGGCTGGGATGTGGGAGACTGTGAGGTGGGAACTGCCTGCAAGAGTTAATCTGAACAGGTCATGCTGACACCCTGGTAGGACTGAGCTCACCTGAGCTGTTACTGATTTATGTCAGCAGGAGCAAGACACAGTGAAGGACTACACTTTTATTACTGTTCTTACAGATTCTGGAGAGCACCATTGACAAAAAACACCCATGCAAATAAGGCTGGGCTGAGAGGGGCTTCTGGAGATACATTTCCCTAAGTGGAACTGAACTTCTAATGTAATCTCCTGTGGACAGTACTTGATGAATTCAGTTCCCTCATCAAGCCACAGCTCATTAGTGGAAACAATTTATAGAAACAATGAAATAATTTACAATATTTAGAAATGTAGAAAGGAGTCACTATTTTTGTATTATCTCTGAAGATTTCATTGGCTGTTTCTCCCTATTTTAACTTTCTAAATCAAAAGTTCTTACTTGCTCTTTATTTTTAACTGAAATTTTATGTAGTGCATCTAAATGGCTTCTTCTTTTTCCAACCCTCTCCTTCCGCAATCACAAGTCCTTGTTTACCTCTTTACTTTGCAGAACAAAATATTTCTGAACCAATTTAATACATTATTTATCAGTCATCAATGGCAATCATTGACAAATGCTGAGTCCAAGACAAAGCAATAGTGAGACTATCTTGGTGAAGTTCATGTATATTTAAGACTTATTTATCTGTGATGTGCCAGTCTTTAGTGTGCTTAAGTAACATTTTCAAGGTTTTCTCTATGCACAACCAAGAAGGTTAGAAAAGTGCTATTTTTCAATGAAAGCTGAAATTGGCAGGCAGCGTGCTAATCACAGTTTTGGAAACATCAGGAGAGAAACCAAACACTGACAGGTTCCTAAGGGATGACAGAACTCTTACAGCTCCTTGAGAGCCAAGTGACCCTGCTGAGCAGGTAGCTTACAGCAAGCAATACCAGTACTTCATGAGCCACAGACTTCACACAATTTGAAGATCCACTAAGTTATTAATGTGCAAATACTCATATTGGCAAATCTCCCATGTATTTAGGCTGATCAAAGCTAGTGATGTTATCCTACTAATACTCTCCAAAAATTCCTTTCTGTTTGGTCCTGTTTGGTTGCTTGTTTTACTTTATCAAAGAGAAATGTGAACAATATTTGAAAGGAGGATACTGGAGTATAACTACTAGTTATTGTTTCTTGGAGAGCTGACCTCCTTTCCCACTCCAGTGCTGTCATACTGAGTAGTGGCTATTATAAATTAAGTGCCTCATGCAAGAAAATGTTTTAGCAAAGAGTCATAGTCTCTTCATTATACTACTGTAACCACAGAGCCCAATCTATTTCAGTAGGAAAATAATTGTTACTTGATTTTTCCCATCCATGTCTGATCCCTAAATATGTATTATAAAGTTCCCAAGAGAAAGTATAACAGCCAACAATGTTCTAATTTTAGCAGCATAATGAAATCATGTTCTTACCAGATACTACTCCCAGCAAAATTAGGAAAATGAGCATGCTCTTCATTGTCTTTATGACCCTGTCCTTCATGTTCCCAGGATTCAAACTGAAGGAAGATCATGGTATGTCTTCCCCAGTTTATGTCAGGTCCACCTTAATTGTTGCTCTTTGTCATGTTGTGCAGTGAGAAATTAAACAAAGGACCCGTGTCTCTAAGGGAGTTTCCAAACACTGTCAGCTTGTTTGCTTGTCAGGAGCTGCTCCTTGCTGACACTTCATTCACAGATCTGGTCTGTACTTGGGAAAACAGTCATTAACTGTCCTTTCACTATAATCATCTTACTCAATGAAGCGTTATGAAGAGAATCTAGCATGTTCTAAATCTGGAAATACCATGCTGCTTTCACCACTCTGGCAATGAGGTGCTCTCTTCACACACCAGAATAAAATAACCATAGTTTTTTACTCAAACCAAGAACCTGAAGTTTTCTTATTTCTCTGACTCTTAGAGAATCACTCAGACCACATGCACTGCATACCTGGAGGTGCAGCAGGTGTGCATGATGAAGTTTGTATATGATGCAGTTCTGCTGTAGCTGTCTCAGGAACAGCATGGACCCCTATAGAAGTGCACTGGTTCCCTTAGATTAGGCATTTTACTTGCTGGCCCACAATACAACAAACTTATTTTTTTTAATTAAGGGCAATTTTTTTCATGGGACATAATAGAGGAATGACACTAATACTGGACCTGGATGCAATAAATATAGGTACATTAGAATTGACTCATAGAATAATTTAGGCTGGAAGGGCCCTCTGGACGTCACCTAGTCAAATATCCTGCTCAAAGCATGCTTAATTAGATCAGGTTGCTCAGGGATTCATTTAGTTGGTTCTCAACACCTCTGTACAAACAGCTCTCCTAAGAGGCAGAGTTTGAAATTCAGATTTAAGACAGCTGTGGAGATACCTGACTGATTTATGAGCTAAACTGCCACCTCTAGATGGTTCTGCATGACCCTCTGTGGCTGTCCCACTGAAAGCTGACAGTAGCTCAGAAAGTTCTGTCCTGTGCTCCTGTTTTGTGTAGCATGAGCATGTTAATTGAACATGCTGAACATGAGCAGCCAATTTAACACTGGGCAGGCATTGCCTGTGCTTGCTGCATTCACACCTTAGACTATGGCATGTACATGTGTGCCCCAGAGAATTCTGCTGATAACAATGGACCTGGAAGAGATGCATCAATGAAACCTACTGGTTGGAATTGAACCATATCTGCATATCTGATACTGATTTACAGAATCATGATGAATACTTATTTGATGGCTAATTTGCATCTATTTAAAGGGCTTCTAGACCTTGTGATGCAACCTGGGTTTAAAGTGGATGTGGCCAGACCTTCTCATCTGGGAACACAGTCTGTAGTATTGAGGAAGCTGATCTTCCTTTGCCCCAGGAAATGTATGCCTAGACTTCATGTTTGTAAAAAAAGTATATGGAAAATCTCACCCTCAAATGACCTAGCTTCGCTGATAATAATGTAAATATATTTATGTTGGCAAAAAATTCTAACCTGTTCCTTTACCTACCAGCTTTTTGCATGTCCCTTCATATACATTTCCTAAGTGCACAAAGAAGCAAGAAGCTTTTGATCTGACTGGACTTCTCACAAAAATGAGGTCTGTGTGCACAGGCATGAACCAGGCTTGTACAATGTGATGTGCTGTACAGTGATCTTCTACTAATTACCAGAACACTGTGAAACAGCTGCTAGCTTTATTCCCTCCTTTTAGTTGCAATCTATAATCTATCTTATTATAAGGCTATTTCTTTAAGTCTTGAAAAAAGCTATAGAAACATCTGAAAGACTTTAAAACTTATCCCAGATACATTTCTGAATTTGTTTAGTACTTACTTTGAGTGATAAGACTGATTCCATCCTATGCTCTGAACAGCCAAGCCTTCTCCAGAACTCAGAGGTCACAATTTTACCTTTTATTTTCTTTCTCTTCTTCTTAGGTTGGAGTTTGGTGGGGATGAAGGGGGATTGGTTTTGATGTGGCTTGAGGTAGGTTTTTCCTATAAATACCTTTCCCAACTTCTTTGTTTTGATCCTTCTTCCTCTGGCAACATACACAGATCTACTTTCAGCAAGGGTTCAATGTCCATATACATAAACCAGACATTATTTATGATATAGACACTATAGAGAGATATGGGAGACATGTCTGGGAAAGGCATCTGGAATATACATGTGTTTGAAATGCTAGCCTTTCCCCAGCTTCACCTGGAAATGTAATGGATAACTGTTTCAGGTACTAAGTGAATACCCATGGAGTAGTTAATTTCTGCTTTCTCTCGAAATATGTCTCCAGGGCTTTCAAGTATTTCCTGTTAAGACTCATGGTTCAAGCATGTTGTGAGAAGAGACTGTAGAGGTGACCATGGAGATGAGAGGAGAGCCAAGTGTAGCACACAGGAAGGAGAATGTGGAGAGCAGTCCACATGGGTGGAGTAAGGGTGAGCAGAAAGGGCTCTGGCTCTTTCTTCTTCCTTGAGTCATTGCCAGCATGTCTCATTACTTCCCTTAGATCCCTCATTTCTGACGTTCCTCTGAGTGAATTTCTGTTGTTTTCTGATTCAGCCTGCCAGGTTGTGAGGCATGAAGTGAAAGGGCAGCCAGAATTAAAAGACAGCCCAGAAGAGGCTGAAAATCAAGTGGAAGAAAGCACATGAGCTGGTTAGGAAGAGGTGAATTAGGAAAAGGTGAGCAAGGCCAAAGTTCACTGGCAAGTGTAGCAACAGCAGCACTCACACTCCAAGAAGGTCAGGAATGAGCTTTCTGGGAATATAAAGCAACTAGATGAAGAAAGGTCAAGGCAACACACGAAAGAATACAACTAGGGAATTTTCAGGCAAAATAGAGGGCAGATTAGTTGGAGCAAATGAAGAGGGGGAAAAAAACTGGGGTTTTAGCAATTCTTTGGTTTTCAAGATCATTTGAAACTTTATTTGGGCACTTTGGAGCAAAAAAAATCATTTCTGAAAAAAAAAAGTCTTCTGGATAATCAGGTAAAGTGGAGAATATGAGGAAGATGCTATATTTTTAAAGAAATTAAAGAATCCTGGTTCCAAGGAATAGATCAACAGATGAGAGTATGAGAGAATGCACTAGTCTTAGGTTGGGATGCAGAGAGAAAGAACACAGGAAGTGAGGGATATGATGTAGGAAAGCAAAAACTTGACGTGCAAGCTTCCAATTGCCTGTGCACAGGAAAGTGAGGGATTTCAACAGAGGCCAGCTTCAGAGAAGTAGTCTTCTTACATTACAAAATGTGCAGGTTCAGGACATTCAGCTGTTTTCTATGCATTTAATTCTCAATTGACTTCCAGTCTGTCAACATGAAGGAAATGTTCTCTCACTTTTCAAACACATCAGAGGTTCAAGACATAGTTTTCCCATTAATGGTTATTTCAGCCAGAGTAGTGGCTCTCTTCTCCTTAGTCAGTTCATGGGAAAGTAGACATTTTGCTCTTACTGTGGTAATTACCCACCAAAAATAAAGCAGCCTAAGGAGGATTTTTGTACACACTATCCAAGTTCAGTTTATGAGTATTTATTATTGTTATTTCATTAATTAAATTACTGAGACCATCAGGTTTTATTTTCATCTTCTTACTCTTTAAACATTACAGCTTCTCCAGCTTCTACCAAGGCCTTGGTAAGCTTTCCTAAAATATTAAAACAGTACCTACACCAGAAACTTATGCACCATTTCCTTCAATTTCTCATCTAAAAGCTTCCTCTGTACCATTTGTGAGCGACAAGAACAAATTAAAAGTCATGGAGTACTACCAATGCTACCTTAATCTCACCTAATGCAATCCATTCCTAGCAAAGTCTGTAACCCATACATTATGAAAAAAGTCTGTGGCAGGTATTTTTCTAGCACTGACACATAAAAACAGAACCCACATTAGTCATTCCCTGGATAATTAGCTTGAAGTGTTTGTTAACAAGAAGTGATTCTGTGGAAAGGCTCTGGTTCACAGAGCTCAGTCCTTGCACACTTGGCAGTGGGCTGACCGCAGGCGATGCGGAGCTTCCCAGGGAAGCATAGGTAGGGAAGGCACTTACACGAGGAAAGAAGAGATACAGGCTCTCTTGTGAGGATTCCAGTGGGTTTATTGGAGGACAGGGAGGCATGACATAAAGTTGGGAGAAATCTGGAGGCATCAGCAGGAGACCCTCGAACAGTGCTGTGCAAGGGTTTAAAAGGGACACCAAGGGGGGAGGAGTTTCTGGCACGCAGGCCAATAGGAACACTGAGAGGGAAAACTGACACAGGTAAGAACAAATGGGTACAACTTAGGGGAAGGAGAAACATTAGGCTGAACCAATTACAAAGGACACCTCTTTAGGACACAGCTGAATATTCTAGAACTTAACCATACAAGGAGAGGGGAGGAGGGGAGGCAGTAGACCAACCAGACACACTTGAGGTGCATATAAATATTCCAAGGCTCAGAGGATCTTGGGAGTGATCTAAACAGTCACCACAAGTTAGAAGTCCTCCAGCTCCCAAGGCTCCTCCGGTGCCTCACTACCAAGTGGTGTGCCCTGAGCGGATAGCTCTGCAAGGGTGACTGCAACACGATTCCATTACACCTAGTTCTTTTTTGGGGATGCAGGTTTAAGTAAAGGACTGCCTAAAATTGGGGTTAGTACACACAGAAGGTTGAAAATGATGCTGTTGTCAGTGCTGAGTTATACACCCAAGAGATGAAAGCATTTGCTAGAGAAGAAGAAATCCTGAGAGTCTGTCTTTTGCAACAAAGAATTTGAGCGCTTATTTTAGGACCACTGGGAATATGAAAGGCATTAAGTCAGCAGAGATTGTTCTGGTCCTTCCCATTCCCTCTGCTCCATCTTGAAAAATGTGGACTTAGGCAGACAGATGATTACAAGGACATGAACCCAGGAAAGCTCCAGAGGTCTTGAATCTTCCCCATGTAAAAGGCCAAACAGAAACTCCAGAAAAGCCAGAGGTCTTGGTCCCACTCCGCAACTCAGTCATGACAACTGTAAGACACCATGACTGAAAAACACATCGTTGCCAAATGTTTTTCTTGCTGAGAAGTTCTTGTGCTGCTTAAAAACACTACACTTTCTTCTGCCTTAACAAAACATGGAAGTCAGTGATAACAAGCTTTGATATTCATTCACCTGAGCAAAAGTAGATGTTATCAGCAAGTATTTTGTGTTTTGTGGTTTGAAATGAAAAATGTGTTGCGGCATAGAACATTTGGTGCCTGCAAGAATTTATGTCATATTCATTGTCCATACCAGACACATATAACATTTGAATTTTAATCATGTCTTCCAAACTAAGTTCTAGTGCCAGAAAAGATCCAGTGAAAAATATGTTGAGGCCAATGAAGTCTTCTTTCTGCATGAACTGGTTATTGCATGAGGGCCTGAACCCATGCAGCAATACTCATGATACAGCATTTACTGCACATTATACATTTGTTATTGTAATTGCTTGGCCACCTGAGCTGTATGCTAAATATACAGACAAGGATGTGAATAGCAAAAGATGCAAATGCAACAAGAAAGAATGCTATGGGCAAATATGGGTACACAAACTCCAAGGTTGCTATGTACACAGTGTGATGCACTTCACTTAGTCAAGTATTTTACTATATCATCAATAATAACTTTAACAGGGCTTTGCATCATGAAACATGAAAAATCTTCCCTATTTTATCAGCAAAAGTAATTTGATTATTTTTGCAAAAGCAACCTTGCTTTTTAACACAAATTAAGTATTTTCTATTGACTTTGAAAAAACAACCCACAGAAAAGTGTGCAACTAACAGAAAAGGGCATAGCTGGGCATAGGGTGAGGGCTCAGGAGTTTCACTTGGAGATAGATGGGTTTTTACACTTAAGTTCCTCCATCCTTTGAACAAGAGGAGTGAGAATAATTCACTACTTCCTAACAGTGTGAAATTTTGTTTGTTTATGATTTCAAGGACTTTGAGATCTTCAGCTGGCTCTGTGGCTCTCCAGGGGACCAGAATAGGGGTGTGTGAAGAGAGAAGAGCATGTGGCTCTGGATACACTCTAGTTTTGCTTGGACTGCCAAAGCTGTGATGGGGACTGAGCTGTGCCAGGGCCTTGAGGTGGTGTGGTGTGTAAGGAGGGACATTTCACTCTCTCCCTTTGTTTCAGAATATAAACTCAGTCTGGCTGTGGACAGTACTCTTTTAGGTGGGACCTTATATAACTGCAAGGTGCCCGCTCAGGGCTTTGTGCTTGTGGTGTTCCTATGAGCTCCTGTCCCCATCAAATGACTACCCATCAGATGACTGATAGCAACCACAGTCCTACCACCTCCATGGATCAGGTGACATGCAGCAGCCTGATACCACCTGAGGATTCAGTGCATTATTTTTGTTCCTGTTCCATTCTCATGCTTAGCAACACCCAATGAAGTAGTACCATGATTTACTCAGCTACATGAGGACAGACACCATTGAAGCAGAGGATTAAGGCTGGAGCTGTGAAGTACAAGAAATGAAGGGACATGGTGGAGAAAAAGTTGGATCTCTGCTAGAAAAGTTGAAGAGAGGAAGAAAAAGATGGGGCATAAGAAACTGTGGTTCTAATCTGAGGACAAGGAGATATACAATAAGAGGATGAGGGAGGCAGCAGATGTGGGTTTGGGATCTTTGCAATGAGAAGTATGTGGCAAAGTAGCTGTGGCACCATGGACGTTGGTTTAGATGTTGGAAAAAAGGTTGCATGACAGCAGACTCAAACACTGACACACAAGATTATGGTAGGCATCAGCAATTTGTTATTCCCTGGTACACCTTTTTATACTCTTTATTCATATGCATAACATGTGTTCCTTATTACATTACCTTGGTCGGTAAACTATCCACAGGTGCCTTTTCTAATTAGTCCTGCACTCTGCATTCTCTGCTTCATTCTCTAACAAAGGTGTTTACCTCTCTTGTTTAGGGACACAGCTGTAACTTATTTAGGTCTAGGCTGCCTGCAGCCTTTTCCTATCTTACCACAGTTGAGTGCTGGGGTGAATGGGAAGTGGCAGCCATCAGCTTGAAGAAGGGGCTTTGGTGATCCTATGACATTATGGGAACTGAAAAAGAATAGTTTTTTCACAATAATTTCAGTTTCCACCTCAATATCTTGCCTGGGACACACATTGTCCAAAGCCATCTTTGGAATCTTTTCACTTTCAGATACCACTATTATTTCATCTAGACTATTGAATATAACTATAATGACTTTGGTCTCACAAAAATCAGTGACAAGCCTGATTTTGAAAGGAGAAATTTCAGTAGACCTGGACCTCAATAAAGTGGCCAAAAGGCAAACAAATCCTAATCACACAATGGAGATATGCAATATTCATCGCTGGCCCCGTTCCTTGCTGTCTGTAAGCTCTTTGACTAGAGAAAACCTTTAGAAATATCACACAGAGATAGGGTTAAATTCATCTGGGTACAGACACAGAATTACTTTTTCACAGTTGCTGAGTTTAGATTATGCTGAGAACATAATATGAGAACATTATATGAGAACAAACATGAGTGGAAAAAATAATCCACTTAAAATTGACGTGAGGCAACATTATATCTGAGCAACGACTTGACTGAATCTGCCACCACATTAATACACAGAAGGCAGCAGGAAACCAGTGCAATATACCAGATGTAATATTTCTTGCCTGTGGATTTGAGCATCATCATGGAACATCCAGAGACCGTAATAGCTTTCTTAATGAAACAGAAGATCCCACACAGTAAACCCAGTGTCCAATAAATGTTTTGACAGAGAACTGAGAAGCTGTAAATGTAGGTGGATGAATGCACAGAGATTTTTAAAAAACCCTGCAGCCCAGATTGAGCTTAGTCACATAAAACCTGGCTGTTATAATATGAGCTACGTGGGTGATAACAAGGAAACAAGGTCAGGATATGTCCCTTTACTGTATATGGCTCTCCTGACCATTGAAGGAGCTGAGGGAATATTGCCATCTAGTGCCACACAGAAATCCAGCTGTCTAAACAGAAAAGAGTAATTTAATTCTCGTAGGCAATGGTTAAAAAGCATCATAAAATCCAGAGATAGTATGTGCCAGGGACACCATTTTGGTCACTGTCTTTGCCAGGCTTGTTATTAGAAATGGTACATTTTCTCCTTTAAAAAAATGACTGTGTTGTGGGAGCTGAGTCATAACACTTTAGAGGAAAGACCCTGTTCTGTTCTTCTGAGGTTGTGAAAAAAGTGCAAAATATTCTCATAGCAGTTTAGCAAGTAGCTGCCAGAACGATGGGATGCTGTTGAAAATGGGATTTACCTTGCCTGACTTCAATTTACTAAAACACAGACCTGTATATGCTATTGTTATATGGTCACCCTAGGCTTCTTTTGGAAACAAAGAGCCACTACTAGAGCACAACTGGAGTGACCAGCTTTGGCTGTTGCATTTAGGATAGGAAATGCTGTACTTTTGAAATATCTGTTTCTCTGCAGGGCCAATAAAGGGGGTTTGGGATGTCTGGTTCTGGTGTTCGGAGCCCTTGAACCTTGAGTGCCTGTCTGTCTGTACAATTTTTTAACCAGAAGGGCAAAAATTTCAAGGACCTGTTGGTGGACAAATAAGTTCCACATTTAGACTACTAAACTGCAGGATCTCAGTTGTGTGATTCTCATTCAGGTTGTGGGGGACACATGTACTCACACAGAAGCTGCTGCTGACCTGTCCCAGGGTGCACTTGCTGCTGGGCAGGCGCACTGGGCCATGACACATTTCATATTCCCCTCTGTGTGCAGCAGCATTATGAAGTTCCTCCCGTTGTCATGCCAGAAATGGCCCTTAGGGGTGACAGAGCAGTTCTGTTCCCTTCAGCCAAAACCCTGCTGAACCTGAGAGGAGGGGGGTTTTAATCAGTGCATATGTTTGAGATACTTTTAATGAGGCCATCAACTCACTTACCTATGCTACCAAATACAAGAGAGATTATAACAGTTTTCAGTCACTGCCCATCTGGAGCAGATTCAAACCAGTGGGTGATTTTCAAAAGCAATCCGAAAATCAAAATCAGTCAAGTAATCAAATCTTCCAGCTGCAAACAATATCCAGATTTTCAAGCCAGCAACATCATATTTATATATGTTGACTTAAAATTACTTAAATGTCCCACCAGCACTTCTGGGTTAATTGCCATGTTATTCCCTTGGTTGTGACTTTCCCACTATTTCTACTTACTAGACACGTAAAGGAAAGGATTAAATCACAAAGAGAATCAGAGTAAATAATGTAAAAGAATATTGTTTTTCAGCCTGAAAAAGTTTTAGACACACACCACTCCTTTTCTTTTTAATAGCATTAGTGTCAATTAAGCAAGAGGATGCTAAGTTAATTTGCTGATATTTTAAAAATCCATTATTTCGCCTCATCAGGTATAAATCCTTATATCAATATAAATCCTTTCCTTTTCTACACTGATTTTAAATATGCTGCAAAAAATGCATATCTGAAATTCCTCCAAATGAGGAACTATTTACTTTATCCAATAGTAGTGGATAAAGTTACTGATGTCAAACTCTGCCAGGATTTTTAGGGTTAATTTCTTTGCTTTACAGAGAGAGGCTCATTTGGTAAAGTCCTTATATGTGGTATTAGAAAAGAAACAGAATATGTGCACTGTCTTGAGTGTCCATAAAGTGAATTACAATTCCATCTAAAAAGGAACCTGAAAAGCAAGGACGGTAGATTTATAAACACCTTTTAAAGCACCTAGAAATATGACTTTCCAAAGCTCTCACTCTTATCATCTCAGTTCCCCATAACTAGGTTTAGCTAAAAAAAATCTAAGCTAACAGCTTCCAGAAATAAATAACAAGAAACTGGCAGCAAATGCTGGAATTCCCCCGTACCTCTTTGTCCAGGGGGACAGAGACTGACCTTTCAGATGCAACACAAACCCAACTGATTTCCTCAGACTTTTGCATGAAATGAAGCCTGACTCAGACAGATTGGGTGTTTTAGGCAGGCAGGAAAGGATTACTAACATTAGCTCAATATCTAAATTGCTGTACTTAGGAGGCTGCATACTGCTGGATCCAGCAGAGAGAAAGCTCTCACTGACTTCACTGGGATCTGCATCAGTCTTTTAAGTTTGAAGGAGCAGGGGAAGTGGCAGGAAAGATGGACAGCAGATTTTACCTGTTGGTACAAACTGCCATCACTATACTGATATTTTTACCAGCTGAGCATTTACACCAGGACATGCAGTTTTATGAAGCTGTGATGTAAAATAGATTCACAAATTGTCTTCCTGTGCTAAGGAGCAGCAGTGAGATGATATGCCAAATCTCATTGAGAATCAAGAGGTGAACACCCCAAAATGTCCACACATCCAGCAGTCCAGTTGGATGAAGTCTTAAGGCAAAGAAGGGTGATGTCCACATAAGTTGAACATCAGCACCTATTTATCTTTTGTTTCAATCGACATTAACGGCAAGTGGCAGGGTTTGCCTATTTTGCTTTACCAATATTTGCAAACCTGTGAGACTATTTCCTTGCACAAAACATTTTCCTGGACATGGACATTGTTCTTGATGAAACCAGACTAAGCTGCACAGTCCACTCAGTTGTTTCATTATCAGCCTGGGCCGTCCCAGGCTAATGTGTCTGCACAACTGCTGGTGTTGCTGCACAGGGACCTGGATCCATGAATTGAGGCTGGATAAGAACTGAGCAAGTGGATGCCATGTCCAGAAATAAATGGCCAGGAAATAGGGGTCTGGGCAAGACAAGTTCCTGTGGAACCACAGCCTGAAACACACCCATTGTTTATGTTCAGAGATGTGGAGTAATGCTGGTCCCGGTTGTGGGATACATCAAAACTGTGTTTTAAATGCCCTGAAGCCTTCAATTGTTGTTGTTCATAACTACAGAAATATAGCCTTTCTTCTGTTTAAAAAAAAAAAAGTCCTAATCATTATACTTTATATGTTAGCTTTTTTCTGTTGAATTAAATGCTCTGTGAAATAGCAGAGGGACAGTCACCATGTCCCAGCTAAATGGTTTGTTTGCAGCAAATTATTTTCTATTCTTAAGGAAAAATAATTTAATCAAGTGTCAGAAATAAACTATGTCTTGACAGATTAGCAGGGTTGCTGCTGTTAAAATAAATTTGTTGCCAGATTTGTTTACAAAAGTTATTTTTTCAGGGATGAGTGAACTTCCTGGAATTTGCCAATCTTTTGAATAAATATTGTGGAGGATTTGTAAAATGAGAATTAATTAAAACTTTTCCTGTGAGTGTAAACCAGACATTTTGCTCAGTGTAAATAAAATTCTTGAAAGCTAAAGGGAAGACTTTGAGGGAGGTGGGTGGAGAGGCAAGGAAATTTCAGCACTGCCTTTCCTTTTCCAAACAAAATTTGGGATATAACAACTATGACTAATACAGGAATTGTAATTTATATATCAGATTTGATATATCCATTTTTAACTTTCTTCACAGTTCTGAACTGACCTCAAGATATCTGACTTCAGCTTTCAAATCCCTCAGAGGTTTGTTTATTTTTCTACAAGTCTTTTTGGTTTGGCTGCTTCTGTACAATACGTGGCAGATGTGCTCATTTCTGGATGTGGAGTTTTTTGATTCTGGCTCCTATATATGATTTGTGTTGCCCTAAGGAAAGCCTTTCAGTGTTAGCTTGGGTGGGTGGTATCACCATCTCAGACAAAGAGATAAGCTTACTGTCAGTGTCCATTCATTCTGCTGGCATAAGGGAAAGAATCAGATATAGAAATGTTTATCCTAGCCAGGGAGAAAACAAGGACAAGTATTTACATTCCACCTTTTCATTCACTGCAAGTTTGTTTTATTGGTGGGATTTCAGGAGTTTTACTATTTTTGCAAGTGATCATGACAAAATATTCCTCATCTATGAAACAGCAGACAGCAAACCTTCTATTCTTTCATTCACAAAGTCAAAGAAGTGTCACTAAAGACCCTTAGAATGATTTTTCTGTAACTCCATTGGAAAGGAAATCCAAAGACAGCAATGTTTTTGTAATTAAAAAAGCATGCATTCCTCCCATTTAAACTAAGATTTTTTACTTTTTTTTTTTCGTGGTAGAATGTCCCTAACCTGGGAAATTAGTCCTGGACAAAAGCCTTCAATGCTACCATTTGGAATACATTTTTTCTGACAAAGCCAGGGCAGATGTCAGTCTGGCAATGGGTAGTGTGCAAACGGTAGCAACAACTTGAGGGACATCATCACTGTCCAGGTGAATTAAGCACACAGACCATCAGTTAAGTCTTACAAATAAGTTACAAAATAGTTCATGAATTTCACAGAAGACACAGGATTTTAAACCATGCAGTATTCAGGCAAACAGTCTTTGATTCTTTAGGTGTCAAATCAGAAGGATTGATTCTTCCTAGTCACCCTTCCTAAAAAATTTCCAGCTTTTGAAATTACCATGACTGGTCTTAAAGATTTGATTAGTTAGAGCCACCACACACTGCTGCTGTACTAATTAAATTAAATTCCACTGGGTCCACCCTTCCAAAGCCTTGTGCATTTGAGCAGTTTCCCACGGTCATATGTGTGAAGCTGCATGTTGGCAGGATGGATAAGCATCTCTGCTTTAAAGACAGCCTCAAGCTTTTGCTTAAAGAGGCTAACACTGCCACTAACAACTAGGAAATCCTGGCAGATAGTCCACATGAATATCTCTTTCTATATTTGCACAATGTCAAGCACACTATCAGCACTGAATAAATAATAATCATAGAAACCTGAAGTCAGCCAGGAAATAGCTGTGAATGAGACATTCATATTTTAAAACCTGAAATGGCAATATTATCTTGTTATGATTCTGGGAAAACTATTCTTTTCCTGTTCCCCTCTTGTTTTCCTAAAAAAGAAGAAATGCTAATACTGCTGTTAAAGGTACTTAAAAAAGTTTATTTGGTCCTGTATTACAGAATTAAACATCTGAAGTGTTCTGCCTGCTTAATACATAAAATCCCTTTAAAGAGTAAAATGAAGAACGGTCCTGATTTTAAACCCAAAGAATTTATTTCTAAGTGGAAAAAAAATAAATTAGAGATGGAATACAACTGCATTATATGGTAGAAAAAGGGAGAGTAGCTGAAAAACTGTTTCACAATGCAATCTTGCTTTTGATAATGTCTTGCCAAAGTTGAATTTTTTTCTAAATTTAATTGAAACTCCCCATTTAAAAGGATTTATATTAGTCATAAATCTTTAAAACAATGAGCAAAATTCAGGAAGACTTCAGTCTCCATTGCTATAGAAATAATCATGAAGGGCAATTCCCTGTAGTAAAATTAGTTGAAATTGTTAATTTATTTAATTCAGACTCTTGACAAACATTCAGAGTTACTCCTTCCTCACAAAAGAATAATTTGTCTCCTTGTCTTTCCTCTTCTGTTCAGATGTATGGCTCCTATGGCATATTAAACATGTTTCAGGACTGTATTTTTATGGTTACAGATGAGAAGAAACATTCTTACTTTAAAATCTGGTTTTATAATTGCTGTCAGGGATACACACACAATTTTTTTTTCCATATACTGGTCACCTTTAACAGAAATAAAAAAGATCTGAGATCTGAGGGCTGTCTCAGTATGATCAAATTGCAATTAAGTTAGTCCAGAAACATTTGTCAAAAGATATAATGGCAAGGATTATAAAGGAGAAGAATAAACTGAAAACACAGAATGCCAAAAATCGCCATCTGCTGAGATGATGGGAGTATCATGATCAAAGCTGTTAAGGTGTTACTAGAGCTGTTGCCTGTTACAACATTAAACAGTTAATTGCAGTTCATGGGTTTTAACTGAAAGGACTGGGGACTGCTTTTTACCATAGCAACCACAAAAAAGAAATCTCTACCAGCATGTATGCAACACGCGCCAACTAAAAAGCAAAGAAAATAAATATGTTTGGAATTCAGCATTTAAACTATAATTATTTGGAGAAATTCCTGTTTCCAAATTTACATTCAGAGCATCCTGGAGAGAATTAGATGCTCATTCCAAATTTACCAAATGTCTTTCCTGAGGGACAAGAAGATGTATTACATTCTGTATCTTTTCCCATGAACAACTGTTACGATGACTCCTGCAGCTTAGGTAAACAGAGTAGGGAAGTGAAAGAATAGAAAAGAAAGGAAAACTTCTATTCATCTCACTGATGTGTGGCCACGTGTGCTGCAGGCAGGGCATGGGTATTAATGCATCAGTCAAGATCACATGTGTTCCATTACTTATCTTCTGCCACTCCAACCATTTCTGCTGTGTGCTGAGGTCAGCCTACTTGTGATCTTTGAGCACAAGAAACATGCTCAAAGGGTGAAAACACTTCTGATTGTTTAATCCCAGGTCAGGTCAGGTCAAGTTTGAGAGAAGTACAGGAGAAAATGAAAGTGACAGTGACATCACCATCATGCCTTTATTACTAGCACATAATATTTTGATACCAATGGAACTTCTTATCCATGTTACTTTTTGAAAAAAAATGCTGATGAGTTCAACCTTCTTTCCAGACATGGTTCCATTTTGATGAAACAGTTATTTTGAGGCATGATTTTTCTGAAGCCTTTGCAAAGTCCAGACAGCTGTAGAGGCAGCAGATCAGAGAGGCAGCCCAGCAAATAACTAGGAGCAGTTACTTAAAAGGTGAGCCAGGCAGGTGAAAAGCAGTGAGCAATGAGAAAGAGGGAGGTCTTGCTAGTTGCTATCCCTAGAGGATGCCCCGAGGGCAGGAGAAAACAGGAAGGATTGTATTTCACTAGCCCTGAACTAACTAAAGGTTTGAATATGGAAATGTTTTTAAAACATCTATTGTAGCTGCTGAAAACAATTATGTCTGTGGCATCTGCCAACTCTCATAATTATCTGCTGTTGTTTTAAAAATGTGTATGGGAAATTTTGCAAAATCTAGGACCAATAATCCCATGGCTGACACAGCACGCTCTTAGACTCTTACACCACAAATGTAGTGTGAGAACTCAACAGAACAGTTGGCTACATTAAGATTCAGATTGACAAAGACAGACTGAGGGGGTTTTGTCAGCTGATGTAAAAATTTCCATAGGCAAAAATATTAAACCCTGAATAAATGGAGGAATTCACCTTCATATGAGCACTTTCAGATTCCAGAGATGCCCTTCAGGTTTTCCCTCTACAAATCCAGAAGACACACATGCATGGCTTTGTCACCCATAAATTTTCCATACAAGACCATTTCTAACCCCTCCAATGCAGACTTATCTCTCAATTTCAATTCCTATTGTACTGCTATTAAATATTGTGTTTATCAAGGCACTGTTGTTAGGTCTTTTCACCACCAAAACTCACTCTGTTTCCCTACAACCTCTAACTTTGTATTTGTTTATAAGAGCATGACATAAGTTTTGCTCCATTGGTTACAAACAACTTCGGAAATATTCAGAAGTGCCCAACTCTACTGTGACATGAACACATAATTCAATAAAATGCCACTGCTTATGCTACTAATAGATTTGAATGAGTTGTATCAATTGTGCTAATTATGATGATGTGTGAGGGCACAGAAAAAGGGCTGCATTGCTCCTGTAAGCAGAAGAGAGAGAACTGACAGTCAATATATGCTTAGACAAATAATCTACTCCAAAATTTTTCAGCCCACTATACAGAAAGCATTCTGATTTTACCAGCTTTCCTATGTCACAGGCCACAATTGTAATAATATTTTGAAGTCACCAGTATCAGCAGTGCCAATACTCTTCTTAGTGCAGAAGGAAAAACAGATTATTACAGAGTCCTTGAATGTCAGTATGAACGAAAGTCAAAATATAAGAGCTCAGAACTAGTATACACAGAATAAGACTCCAGTTCCATACAAGGAGGAAGAGGAGTTTGTACTAAGTTAATAATTTGAATTTGAGTATTTTTAATTCATCTATTATTATTGTTATATATTATTTGGCAGAATTAAACACAGACAGTGGGAATCCACAGACGCCTGCTGTCTCATAAAGGAAAAGCACTTTTTTATCTATCAATTAAAAGGTTTGGGAAACAACAGCCAGTTCTGTTTATAATCTTGGATCAAATGGGTATGTGAAGTTGAATTACAAGATTCTCAAATGCTAATTTTGTAATGATTTTTAGTTAATTTTTTCCATAAACCACTATTGTTCACTTTTCATCGCTCTTGTGACTTTTGCATATACCAGATGTCACATGCTGAGTATCTACAAAACAAGACTTGATTCAATGCACAGATTTGCATCACTGGATGCTATTAGCCAGTTAAAATGTTTGATGGCCATAGATGTACAAAAATTCTCTTAATCTGCAAAGTTGCAGTCTTAGCTCATAGGCATGTCAGAAGTATCCACCCTTCCTAAGTAACATGGGATATTTTTATTAATGTCTGAACTTTTGTCTTCTTTACCAGCTATGTTTTCCATTTTCCAATGTATTACTAGTACTGTATGGTTACACTTGGATTGCTTAAAGGAAATAGTGCATCAGGAACACTCATCAAACCACAGGTTTCCAAAAATAGCAAAGTACAATATATTTTTATCATTAAGAGGAGGATTTAAATAAAAAATTCATTTGATCAGTGAGACTGTAACTGAGGTCCATCCACATGTGGTCTCTGCAACCACATTGCTTTTGTAAAAGGTCTGGTGAAGTCTTATGACAGAAGTTCAGGGTGACCCATGAGAGGTTTATACATGCAAGTCAATGCTTAAATATCAAAAATACTTTGGGTGCCTTTATTTGTCAAGCACATCACTAACTATACCCCAGTTCCTGCTAAGGTCTTTGAGATCCATTCTGACTTAGTACAGAACTTGCAGTGCTTATCAAAAGATACCACCTTTCACTCTTCCAGGTTGCAATGGGAATCTTATTAGAACAAAGCTCATTGCAAAGTTACCACATCGATGCAAAGAGCTACAAGAGAATTCCCTGTACAATAGATGAGACACAATTGATTTCTGGCACTCCACTTCCAGCCTCAGCCAGAAATACAAGATGAACAGGCTTGCTTTCTTCTGTGATTTCAACATGTCTGCTTCCTGTACGAGTTGGAAGTAGGACATACTGTAACAACTGTCAAAACATTTCAGAACCTCGAGCAAGGTGTGATTGGAGCCAGCTTCTAGAAGCAGCGAGGGCTTGGGGAGCCATGTGAGCAGGCTGGGCTCTCTCTGCTCTCCACTGATCTGGGGACCAAATGTGACCATACCAAAGGTGTAGCAATGTCACTCTCAAACTACTTTTCTGGATGGCCCCAAACTTTCATAGCTAGGCTGAAGGATGCTCAAGTGTCTCTCAAACACCTAGGGATATCCCTGCCGGGCTGAAATGTTCTGGCAGCCGTGGGTGCCTCCCATGAGCCCACTCACACATGGCACCTGGCCCTGCCAGAGATGAGTCCCTGCACACAGTGGGGATCAGTGCACTGCCAGGAGAGGGGGACAGCCAGGGCACCAGCACTTGTGGAAAATGATGGGAGGGGAGGCAGACCCCTGCACTGAGGCCAAGGGGCTCCAGCCAGGGCCAGGGCAAGGCTGGGAAGGACTGCTGGCTCCCCAGGGAGAGGCAGAGGAGAGCTGGCTGCTGAAAGGAGGTGAGAAGGGGACTTGCCCCAAGAGGTGAGGAATCATTTAGAGAGGAAAAGAGAGCAACTCCAAACAGCTTGGCGATGGGAGAGGTTCACTGGTGGGAGGAGGAGAGGTGACTCAGACCTGAGAGAGACCTGTCCTCCACTGAGGGAGAGAGGGCAAAGGAGAGGAAACTCCCCTAACTGCAAAGTAAGGCATAAAAAACAAGGCAGTGCATATTAAAAGTCATGGTTGCCTCTGGTAAAGCAGCTGGGCCCAGGTGGAACGGTGGTGAGAGAGTAGCTGAGAGTGAAAAACAGGCCCCAAATTGGTGTTTCAGTGGAGTAAACTGGCAGGAGATGGAACCACACCATGCAGGGTTAGGGTAAGATGACAAAAAAATGGGAACAAAATTCAGAAAAGGGAAGCATTTGGAAGAAGAAGGGATACAAACAGGACAAACATGGCATCCGTATTGAGAAGGAACAGGAGAAAATTGGTTACAGTGCAATGCGGGAAGGGCAGGAAGCTGCTGTTGTGTGCTGCAAACACACACAAATGTGGCTGGTGAATGGAAAGTTATAATATACATTATTCATCATGGCAAACTTAATTTTTAATGAAAGAATATTTCTATGCCTACCTCACGAGAAATGTGCGAAGACCTTTGGGAACCAATGTTTTGTGGTTTTGGTTATTCACATGGGCATTGTGAGAGAGCAAAGCACAGGAAAGCAGCACACTATTTGAATGCAGATTTCACACTGAGGCAAGGTAACTTTCTCCATCCCCAAGAAGTTTTGCATATCAAAAGCTAAAGAACTTTGCTGTATTTTTCAAAAATGCAGGGTACTCCTAAAAGTTTCTTCCTTTCTGTCCCAACTGGATGGTTAGAGCCTTCCTCTAAAGTCTGGATATGGCCTTTGAATATATTATTCTTACTATTATTTACCAAAAAACATCTTTCAAATTTAAAAACAAGCAAACAAACAAAACTAAAAACAACAAACCAAAAACTAAACAAAACTAATATTTAGTAAGTAAAATACAAGTGACTTGCTGCACCAGTGCTAGACATATTTGGTAATTTTAGGAAACAGAAACATGCTATGAAGATGATTTAAAACAACTTTTCTGTGATCTTTCCTGAGTACCTGTCAATACAGGCAAATTGAATTTTAACCTGTCAAGTACTCTTTGACGTGTCACTCATGTCTTCCACTTTCTAAAGCACACACTCGAGTCCTCACTCTTCTTCAGTGAATGCACTCCTCTGACCTGGTCTAATCCTCAGTCTCTTGCCACAAGGGCAGCTGATGAAGTGTTAGACCAGGGACTCTGGGTAGTGTGTTTTAAGAAGGGAGTTTGAGATCCATGTTTCATATAGCACTGAGACTGGATGTTCAGATGTTTGGTGGATGTCAGGACATGGGGAATGTTTTTGAGGGAGAGAAAATACTGGCAATTAAGATGGTTCTGAAACTGAATTCTCAGAGGCTCCTGTCTGAAACCTGAAACTGTTGCTGAAAAGAAAAATAAACTGTTTTGCTTCCCAGAAGCAACTGGTAAGTTGTTGTGTCCAGTGAGGATACACGTCTGCACTGAACAAAGATACCCAATGGTACATTGATAATTACCACTGCAAGCTTTGGTATCAGAAATACTCCAGAAAGGGTAACAGAGAAGAAAAATTATCCTCTTGAAAAGACAGTACAGTAGTAGGTTAATGCATTTAGATGACAACCAACACTTGAGAAAAATTGTTTAGAACAAACTTTTAGGCACTGGAGCCAAAGGATGTGCAATTTTTTTCACAGCACTTGCATAACCCTCTTGGGTTTGAAATGCACAGTAACTATCGATTCCCATCTCTAGTACGTAGCCTTTTATTTGGTAGCATTTTTTCTTTAAACTTCCCAGAGTTCAATGTAATGTTACCTAATTGTGCATTGTCTGTTCATGAATCTGTGCCACACACCTCTCTTAGATTTCCCATTTCATCTGATTAGTGCTGCTGTAGTGTTTCAAGCACTGTTTTGTTTTGTGAAATGCAATTTGCAACCCTTTTTTGAGAAACATGTTTTTGTTGGGATACACGAGTATCTCACTTCGAATTTCTTTTTCAGTTCTCCATTTTTTCTGACTGTTTCTTTTTTAAGTGCTGGCTTCTTTGGCTAAGATGGAACTGAAAGCATAATTCAGATTTTTTTTTTCTTGTGTTATTTCAGAGGACATTAAAAATAGATTTCCCTGCTATAAATGTCTATTTAATACAGTTTTCTAGCTCAAGTCTTCTATGATGGTACTCACATAGTGTTTGAGACACCTTCTGAAATTACAAAGAGATCAGAAATAGTACAGGGACTGCACTTTTGGCCAGGGTGGCTGTAGGGAGAGTGGCTCATAGTGGCTTCTACATTTGCCTTACTAACTGATGAGTTGTTTTAATGGCCATCCTGTATGCATCTTTTTGCAGAAACCTAGACACAGGACTCTTTTTAAGTATCCAGTTGTTTTAATTAATTCAGCTACTCTAATTATCACATAGCATACTAGAATGTTACATTGCATTAAAAAAAGTTGCAGAATCAGTTCTGATGGAGAAATGCAGGATTACCTATTTGGTGTATTTTGCACCTTCTCAATACAAACTTGTCTGGTAACTTCAGGGGTTACTGTAGTATTAAACAGAAACTTCATTTATCCACTGTGGAAAGAGAGACTGCAAACAAATAATCTGCAGGTTTAAAATCAGCAAGAGTGTAAAAATCCACTAAAAACCATTTGCACACAAGTAAATACACTTGCTAGTTTTTCACTCCTCAAAATGCTGAAGGAGGATTGAAATTTCTCTACCCCTGTGACTGACAGTCAGCTACTTCGCTGGTGCTTTTCTTACGCAAACTCCAGCACTGACTATCTGTAAGAAAATCTTGTGATTCATTTACTGCTCCATTCCCACCAAAGTAGATACCTGTATTCATAAAACTGTCTGCTATAATTTCTCCTATATAAGACAAAAGCACTATTGTGGTAAATTCATTGCAAAATAGGATCCTGGGAAGTACTAATGAATCTCCTGCCAAACTGCTTAAGTCATGGCTTTGTCACAAGCATTATATGTTTATAATCTTGTTATGATATTGAAGCCTTATACAGCTGGTTTCTTGTAATAGTTTTGTAGCCAGTTTAAAGCCATCTGGTGCACATATTGCCAGGTATACATGATTTTGTTGTTGTTGTGAGTACACATGCACCGTCAGCACTCTCATGGTATTTTCTCTGTACGACAGTACAGCTGATGTTAAATCATGTCATTATTTATTTGTACATGGTGACTACATATGACATTCCTGATAGCCACATGTGAGAATTGCTTTTTTAGTTTGTTAGCTCTTCACATTCATATTCTGAAAATTATATAAATGTTGGATTGATCTCCAAATAAACCAAAGATTGATACGCAGTTTTGGATCTCTTCTAATGTCATAACTTTCACTGTGCTTTTATAAAGATCCAGTCTTTAACTATAATTCTAATAAGTAGGTATAGGAATATATGATTTTTATGTTCTGGTTACTTAGCAAAAAGCTTGCATTTGGAGATCATCTTTTTAAAAGACCAATGATATATGGATTACAAAGATTAGAGCTGAGGTTTTATTTGTATTTTGCCATTTATTAATGAAAGGCCATAATTTGCTTATAGTTTATTTTTTAATACCATGTTATGACTGGATCACTGTAGTATTTAGAAGCTGCAACCAAAATCAAGGCTGCATTACACTGAATTTTGAAAAACCACATAGCAAAAGGAAGCTTGGCTTAGCAATTGAAATAAAAAAATCCTTAGGGACCAGGGAGGGAAAAAAGGACCTTTCCTGACTGACTTAATTATTTTTCTGTGGTAGAGTGACTTCTTCAAGGTCACAGAAGAATTAAATTTCAGTATTGGTGAGCAAATGGGAAAAAAAACCAAGAATATTTAATCTGCACTTTCATGTGCACTTTTTTCTACTCATTTCCTAGGGAAATAAGTCTTCTGTGACCATGTATGTGCCTTTCCCTCACTTTTTTCCTCTCCTTCCACAAATTTTGGCCCCACTGATTAATAAAAACAAATTCAAAAGAGGAGCAGAAGTTTTAAATAGGATTGTCTTTCTATGAATTTTGTAGAAGAAGGTGCCAGGAGAAGGGAAAAAGAAACCATCTGAATGTTCTCGCTACGATAAAGCTGCAGCTTGAGCTCGCATTCACAAAACAGAACTACATATAGTCCCAACAATGTAGGACGTCAGATCAGCTCTCATCCTATTTTGCTATGAGGCTCTGGAGCACAATGCATAGCTGTCCATGCCACATACACTGGTTTATTTGGCACCAGTCTGGAGTGAAACAAGAGGTGATCTTGGGGAGAAGCCCTGGGGCAGAAGAGAGGATACTGTTCTGCAGCTTCAGGACCTGCACCCTACAAGCCAATGAAGACAAACTGATCCTGGTTTGCTCAGGAATGGGGTTATTTCTTGGTGCAGATCATAGAGGCAGCATAGATGTTATCAAAGCAGAACTCACACTCGTTAAACAAAAGATGCTGATCACAGGAAAGTTGAGCATATGTGTAGATGTGTCACTTAGGGACACGACTTAGTGATGGATTTAGGGTTAATGGTTGGACACAATCTTAAAGGTCTTTTCCAACCTAAATGATTCTGTTATTCTGATTGTGGAACCATTTGTTTAATGATAATGTTGTTCTTGAATACATATGGTAGGGAGGAGAAATTCCTTTGTGAGGGCTTTGGAAACCTTTCTTAAACTGTAAGTCACTGGCTTGTTTCTTTTTAGGAAGGAATTTATACATTTTGAATCTTTGATTTTATGCTAATTTTCCTTCATATGGTCTGTTTCTGTTAAGAGCCTAGACTGCAGTTCTGCAGTGTGTCATGGTAAGCAGCATGTAGATCATGTGTAGTGCCATGTGTTAAAGCTGGAAAGTTTCTTCACTTATTTTTTTTGCTTGGTTTGAGGCAGCTTGTATTAAAGACTTTCCCCCTCTCCTTTTTTCTCAGTCGTATGATTAGGAGTTGCTTTACTACTTTTGTATCCTGTGGTAGTGTTCAGTATTAGACATTTGGCCATCCATACTTCCTTGAAACCTAATGCTGATTTTCACTGATGGGGATTTCCTGGGTGCTCACATGCCTTTCTTTCCTATCTTGTCTTCAGATACACATCTTGGGTAATCACACCAGTGTTATGGCATAAGCTGTGGAGTTTAACTTCTCTAATTATGAGACTATTCAGGCACTATCAAGACATTGCTCAACTCTCTTGCAGTGAATTTGAACACCAGTGCCAAACATGGTTGACTATTAACTTCAAGTCATTTATAATTCCTTCTAAGGAATTCCATCTTGCTATTCCAGACCAGAGTTTTTCAGTATAGTGGGCAACCTCAACAAGAGTAGTTTACATCTGTTCTTCTTTTTTTTCTTCTTCATTGATGATTATGTGTTCTTATAATTAAAAAAAACATCAAACATATCCACTACCGGCTGAATTTTGTTAGACTAAATCAAACTCTTCTCATATGATGGAATCTTAATTCCTCTGATCATTCTGGTAACCCTTTCCACACTTCTTTTTTTTGTAGGACGATTAATTTAAACTGGTAGACAGAACTGTACTTAATATTCCAGGCTTTGTATTACATCACAACTACCCTTACAGCTTCTGGAAATTCCCCATGTACTATATCTAAGGTCATGCATCTTATGTCTGCTACACGATGGTTGCTAAGAAGCCTGCTGCAATTGCCTGGTTCTTATTTGAGGGGTATTTTAGTGAGCTTTCTGCTTCTTTGATAATGTTACCGAAGTTCTTGTAGCTAATGTTTACTTGACTGGAGGCACTCTGGCTAGGCCATATGGAAGGAAAGCTTTTAGGATCACATCTGGGTAGTAATGATGGGACTTGTATATTCCAGCTACTTTTTGGAAGAGGTGGAGTGGGTTGACAGTGCACATGAGGTAAAGAGTATCTGTCCTTTGCCCCAAAAATTTATCCACTTTAGTACTGTAAAGAGCCTAGTCTCAATGAAGCTGTGGGAAATTTACTTAAATCCATTGTAGACTGCAGCACCATATACTTTTCAAGACACAGCAGTACTGAGTTCAGCAACTCCTGTCCTGCCCCTCTGGCCACAGCTCCAACTCCTGAGCAGGCCTGAAATATTATTCTTTTTTTTTGAGTCCAGATTAATTCCATGCTCTGTTTCAGTATTGTCTCATAATGGTTTGAACCAGCAAAAAGTGAATGAGAGTCTGGGAAAGGACACAGGACAGGGATGGCACCACACAAAGCTCACATCACCACTCTGAGAAGTGTGTGTTGAATCATAAACTTCAGTCACTACCACCCCTAATGGGGCTGCAGAACTGTATGAAAAATGCTGCATGTGGGATCTGTGATACTGCTTAAATGAAACACTCCTTCACCAGGAGTGTTTATGTTTGGCTTAAGAGGTGTAAGCTGAAGCAACAAGCTTATGATGAAACTCCTAACCCAAATCAGCTATACTGAGTATAAAAAAATGTCACGGTTATTTTCTATTCTTACCTCAATGGAGAAATAAGCAAGAATTACATTGTCCTAAATTAAAAGCATATACGTCCCATAGGTTATGTAGAGCGAGATGAAAACCTCGGTACTGTTTGAGAGTAGCCGGACCTGCGAGTTCAGAGCTGCTGTACCGTAGCCTAGAACACCAAAACGAGAAAAATCCCATTTGCAAACAGACGAAGCCTGCTACAGATTAGGCAGCATTTGGACAACAAAATGGCTGTGGTTGTGGCTATAGGTGATCCACAGGAGCTCAGCTGGAAGTCGGGGAGCGGGGGACCCCCGACGCCCCACTCCGGGTCCGACTGGGCGCCGCGCTGGGGCGCGGAGGGGCCGAGCCGCAGTTACCGAGAGCCCGTCCCAGCGACTTACTGCCGAGCGCTGCGAGACGCGGGGCGCGCAGCCCTTAGGCGCGCACGGCCGGCGGCTGCGCCTTGCCGGCGGGGCTCCTCGGCCGCCGGCCCCGCTCCGCTCCGCTCCGCTCCGCCGGGCCGGGCCGGGCCGGGCCGGGCCAGCGCCGGAGGGGCAGCGCGGTGCTGCGCGGGTCCCTCGCCCCTCGGGGCGGGCGCGGGCCCGGTGCCGGCGGCGCGGGGCGCAGGCGCGGGGGGCGCGGGCATGCGCGCTGTGCGGCGGGGAGCCCGATCTGATAGGGAGCAGGGGCTGACACTACCCCCGTGTGGGCGGCGGAACGTCCCGAGGATGACGTGCGGCGTTCTCGAATCCCGTGTCTCGCTCGCTCGCTCGCCGCCGCCGCCGCCGAAGGAAACGGGAAAAGCAACAAGGAGGCAGGAGCAGGCGCGGCGCCATGGCGGCCCTGGAGCGGCCCGTGCCCAGTCCCGAGGCGTTCCTGGGCCAGCCCTGGGCCGCCTGGGTGCGGGAGGCCGCCCCCCCGCACGCGCACGGCGCCGCCCCCCCGCACAGTAAGGGCAGGGACCGGCCGCGGTCCGGTTCCGCACGCCGCTCCCCCCGGAGCGGGGCCGGGGTCCGGCCGGGCCGCCCCCCCCTCCCCTCCTCTCCTCTCCCTCCTCCCGCCGGGGCCGGGAGGTGCCGCCCCCCCGGGCGCTCAGCTGACGCTCGGCCGAGCCCCCGTGCCATGTGTGCGGGAGGCGCACGCCGCGCCGCGCCTGCCGTGCCGCTGCCCCGCGGCGCTGGGCCGGCGCCGCGGTGGGGGAAGGGGGCGAGGGGGAGGATGCGCGGAGGGGCCGGAGGATGCCGCGGGCGGGGAGGGGGGGGCGAGGGTGCTGCCGCGGGGGGCCCGGCGGTTCCGCTCCCTGGCAGATGCTCCGACCATTGTGCTTTTGCTGTTGCAAATAGAAACACTGCTCACCTCCTCACCTCTCCTCCTCCCCTCGCCAAACAATAAATGCACACCTCAGGGCCCTCGGCGCTTCCTGACTCTGCTTCTCTTCTGCAGGTGTAGATCTGGAAGAGACTGGAAAGGAGGGTGGAAAAAGCAGGGAGGTTATGAGGCTTAATAAAGAAGGTAAGTGGATAGTGCTGGCACACCTCTCTACCTGTCTGTCTGTTGGTGGTTGTGGATGACTGTGGTTTGGCCTTGACAGGGTGGTCTGGTAGCATATGGATCTCTCTGCCATGAAGAACGTTTCAGGGTTGGATACATGCGGATGACTGTCACTGTGTCAACTTCTTTTGAAGTACGGCTATAACAGGTGTTTATGTGCAATTGACAGATGTGGTAAAAGATAAGGCAGTTTTGAGTCAAAAGACAACTAAACATCAGTGGCCATATTGGATTTTTTTGTGGACCCTGTCCTTTGGTGCAACATTTCAGTTGCTTGTGAAGATAAGCATATAAACTTTAAACGTTATGTTATTATTAGCAACTTAGTGGAGATGTTTTCACTTGCAGTGAGCAAGAGTCTGTTACAATCTTCAAGTTCATTCACTTTAGCTCAAATCACATTTTATTCTTCATTCTTACTGCTGAGTGTGACCTACAGTCAACTGAGCAGCCAGCCTCAAATATTGTCCTAGGTTACGCTAAGCCATGCATATTATGCAAAAGCAAATCAAATTAGTCATTTAGGCCATAAGGTCTTCTGGTACCATCAGTGTGAACAGGCAAATTCCAGGTTAGTGGTATTTGCCAATATGCCAGGCCTGACACAGGTCTGTCAGCTGCAAGAGGAGAAACTTTAGTGGTGAGTATAGGCAAATCAAATTTACACTTTTTGTTTGTGATGTGCGTTATTAACATCATGCTGAGCTAACACCTAATGCAGCTGGTGAAATGGTTCAGGATGCTATTTAAAGTAGCTGTGTTTGTTTCGGTTTCGTTAAGAAAGTGGTTTACGTACACAACCTCTCTGTCTTGACAAATACTTCTTGGGAAGTCAGTTCATGATGAACGATCCCATTACAGTGAAACTTCAGTGTGATTTACTCATGTTGAGAGAAATCCCACTATTACCTGTAATGTCATAATATATATTCTGAAATGATGTTAAGTTTCTCATTATATTATAGTTGACATTACACATGCATTCGATTTTGAGCATCTTGGCAGCTCAAAGGAATCTCATGTTTTCTAAACAAGCTCTTGAAAAAAGAATAATTAATCAGTAATGTAGATTTGTGTGATAAACTATAAAATTGCATGGAGTGTGCAATAAAGTTATTTAAAATAGCATAAAACTTCCTTTTTGAAAGACCTTTACAGAGATGCCAAGCTTGATTGGCATCTGTCTTGATTCTTGTGTGCCTGAACCTCTATTTTGTCAGCCCAAAGATAGGTTAGCAGCAGAACTGGGATTTACCTGTAGTTTATTTAAAGGTAAAAGGTTCAAGGCTCTGTACATCTATCAGGAATGTTGATTCAAAAATAATTGAACAACAATTTTGCTACTTCAGCTGGGCCTTCATAACGAGCTTACTTTGTTGAGATAAAATGTTTTGTGCCCAGAAGTCCTTGAACACAAATTCTTATTATAAGCTTGAGACATAAAGACTGAAGTGTGTCTCTACTCCTTAGCCATACATAATATGCAAATTGTTTCCTAGAACGATTCCATTTAAATTATCAGTTCTAGTCTTGTTTGGTTTTTTGCAGGGTCAGAGACCCCATCAAAGGAGCTCTTTCTAAATTCACTATTCAGAAAAATTATATTCATGCAAAGTGTAATGTCATTGCTGACATTATGATCATGACAGGTGTGAAGCACTTATTGGCTTTTATAGTACTAATGTCATAATACTACGTAAAAAACCCCCCAAAATTGACTGTTATATTTAGAAAATAAAAAGCCTTAGGGATGTTATTGCTTCCAAGTAGTAATTTGTGTTAGATCACTTAGAAAGAACTTCCATGAAGTTTGAATAAATTAGTATGTGTTGAAATATTTCTACTATATTCATTTAGGCAGTTTGTTAATACAGGTGTTTTCACCACACCCATTTGTGTGTCTGAACACCCACTGTAAATCTTCCTTGGGTCTCACCATATTTATTTACAAAGCTGGGGAAAAATTTGAAGAGTTAGATTGGTCTACAGGAAACATTTTTCGTGTATTTGCAGAAATGGTTGTGCTTTTGCTCTGATCTTGCTCACGTGTTGTGTGACATGTTGAATTTTTTTGCCTGCTTTGTTCATAGACAAGAGCTGTGGTCATGACAGGTGTAAATATCAAAACCAACTCCTTTTTTTACAATCTTACCACTTTGAATGTACCTTTTTTATGGCATCTGTGGTGCCAGGAGACTGTATGTGGTGCCTTAGAAAAATCACTTGTTACTTGTAACTTACTTGTATCAAGTAACTGGGGACCACTGATGGTCAGGATTTTAAGTATCAAAAATTACTGTCCTGTTTGGTAAAGATAGTGTGAAACCTGATCTCTCTGCTCTTCTTGTCATATTTGTCTGCATTTCATCATCTTTAGTAGATAGGACCAGGTTTATGTGTCCATTTGTAAGCAGTTAAGCTAGGTTTTTTAGATGAGTGGAACTGTGTGCAGAGCATGCTGGGGGTGAAGGCGTGGGATGATGTTGGTCTCCAGACCACGACAAGGTGTTTCACTTTGGTTTTGTAGAAAAACAATGGTTTCGTGTGGGAAAAAGTGCTTCCACTTAGCTTGATCCCTGCTTCACTGCCTCCTTTCTGGTTGTGTACCATGTGTGTTCAGAGTGGTAGGCTGCTCTTCCTTCTCTCTTTGGCCCAAGAGGGGATGTGGGAGGCAGCATTTCCCAGAGGTAGGGGGTAGGAACACTCCCTGCCAAGTCTCTGCCTGCCCAAGGGGTTGATACTTGCACCCCTGGGCAGAGGGGTCACAGTCTGAGTGTGCTGTTCATTTCTGTAATGCAAGAGATGCACCAAAGCCCTGTGCCCCATATTAGGGGTAAAAGTAAAGACACAGAAGTATTGCTCACTGCTTTCCTTTATTCTGCAGTGTATATGTAGGCAGCTGAGAGAGAGAGAAATTTCCTGAACGTTTGTTCAATTTTCTAGACAGAATTGCTGTTTGCATGCTGATACTTACTCTAAGTTTTCCTATGGCAAATGCAGTCTGTCCATGGTTGACTTTTGCTGGCATGTAGATTTGTAGAGAGGGGATTACAAAGTTGCAAGTGTTCACAGAAAATGAGACATTTTATACATAAATGTTTGTGCCAGAAAAAAAAAAAAAACCAACTTATCTGCTTATCTAATCAGGAAACAGAAACAGTATTGTGTAACTTATCTGACAAATCACTACAGAGCAACTGGCTTAGCTGAAAGAGGGGTTATCAGAATTGGAGCAGCATTTAGAATTTATGTTGAATTTTAAAAGGTTGAATGGCATATTTGAAGAATTGAAGGTTCTCTTGCAGATAGCAAGCATAGTAAAAGAAGTCTGTATTTAAGAATTTGTGTTCAGTGAAATATCACAATAATTGTGTGCCTGAGGTAGGTACAGTGTTCTGTTATTATCAGGCATAACCTATAAATGATTATAGATTAATTTTGGAGGCATGTGTTTGAGAAAATAATGGAAAAATGGGACTTTTTTTGGTTTTGCATGTGGATCTTGTATTAAAAATTGGTTTAGTAATATGCAAGCATTGAGTGCTGTCAGTGTTTCTAGATAGACACAGGCTGTAAAGGAGCAAAAGGTATCCTGTGTATATTTGTGAATTACAGCAGAGTTAAATATGACCTATGGGATTTCGGTCTGTGTCTGGGTACTTGGTGTCATAGTCAACTTCAGTTTCCCAGTTCAGTGGGTTTGTATTATTGAAGTTTCAATCTGATCATGTGTGTGTTTTGTTTTTTCACTAACCATACTGATTTATTCTGGTTTGACATTAAGAATGTTACATAAAAATTATAATTGTTTTTCTGATTTTGTGTTAAAAGTAGAGATTTTTTTATCTTTATTGTTCCACCCCAAAGTTGACCATTTTACTTTATGATTACACATGCAAACTGGAGTTTTAAATCTATTGGATAATTGTTTACAATTTATTTTTTCCTATTTTGACTTCCCACACAAATATCTGTTGAAAAGTTTTTTGATAAATCCTTTGGCAACATAAGAACAAAATTAAAGGGATACTGATAGTTTTGCTTTCAGTATCTTTTTCATTCTTTAGAAAAATATGTTGATTAATTTGTCATTCTTCTTGGAAAAATAAGATGTTAAGGACATTAGGTGGTAGTAGGGAACACTTCTATAAGGTAAAAAGGATGTGACATACAACTTTATGAAAAGCAAGAGGAAGAGAAATAAAATTATTTATGGGGAGATTGTGAAAGAAGACAAAAACAGCTGGTTAATGTAAGCATAGAGATTGGAGTTGACTTTTGTTTAATTTTTTTGTTTGTTTACTAGTGGTTTGCCTGTGGTGCTGTTTGTCTCCTCTAAAAACAAACTAAGCAAAAAAGAATAAAAACATTCTTGCTTTTCTTACAACCTTCATCTTCCACCTTTTTGTGGTAGTAGGGAAAGTTAGAAAGGGCTGAGAGGGAAAGAAAGCTATAACAAGGTTTTAAACACATAGTCCAAAAGAAAGAAGTGTGGTTATTAAATTTAGACCATTGTAGATGGTGCTTTGGGGTTGGTTTTGGTTTTGCAGTGGGCAAAAGAGAAGGTTGAATGTTGTATAATTTTAGGTCTCTTCTCTGTAAGCTAATAGAGTCTTCCAGAGATACTGATTCTTAAACAGATGTAATATTCTGTGGAGCTTGATGAGTGAAAGAACTGAGAATTGTTAGGGCACAAAACTGTGGCTGTTTTCAAGAGAAACTTTTTCTTACCATTCTTATCTTTATGCTGGGAATAAAAACAGTAAGTAGAGGTCCCCATGGGGTCTTTGTTTAGGATGATAAATGACAGTGGGATTGAATTCTGGTGTGCATTCTGGTGTGTAAGTGGCTGATCAGTTCTGTATATGATATCTGGCTCTGATTTTTCTTTTTTTCACATGGACAGCTTCTGCAGGGGGTGGCATGTCTCCTGGTTATGGCTGTCACCTCATTTAATCTGTTTCAAGGAATGATGACAGAGGAAGAATTAAACATTATGTATGATAGTGCCCAGAAAATTCAGTCAGAATTGTAGTTTATCTTCATAGTTTCATAGTTATTTTCTGAAACCTGTCCTTTAGTACTTCATCCCACACACTAGATAAAAGAAGTGGAGTAATGGTAAGGCTCTCTGATCAGACATTCTGTGTTTTGAATCAAGATTTTTATGTTTTTGAATATGTATGTAAAACTGTTTTACTGTAAATTACTTCTTTAAAAAATCTGGTTTTGTTAGGTGGCACATATCTTGATGAAGTTCAGTATTTGTGGAACAGTTGTTCTGAAGAGGTTAGATCTCCTGTAGTTTAAGGTACCGTTTTTTGATTGTGTGTGGGGAAACCATGTGTGATTCCCTGTCAACTGCCAGCACTGTCACTAAGGATCTGTCTCTGACATTCCTTCTACTTGTTGTAATTTATAACCAGACTTGAGAAAGAGGGAAATTTATGTGTTTACTAGAGGGTACCCCAAGCCCTTCTGTCACCACAGAAAGTAAATGACTTTGTGTATCTAATTTTGAGTGAGATATAAAAACATGTGTGTGTTTTCTTGTTGATCTGCCTCTGTATGTGCTTAATAGTTTATAGATGTATAGATTTTTGTGTGTAAAAAAAAAAAAAACTGCACACGAGCTAACACGAGCTAAACCATTTCCACTGTGAAATGGAGTAATTTCTTTGAAATGGGCCTGTTTTTCTGGGTAATTAAAAATTAGGACATTATCAGGTTCTGTTTTACCTTTGGGGCAAAAAAATACTAGCCATTTAACCAAGGCTGAGGTGTATGAATGAGATGAAAGTAGTGGAAAATCCTATAGAAAACATTTCAATTTACATTCTATTTGTGAATCACAGGAGTTCTGTAGGCAGAAAGCATACGTTTCTGATAGTCAGAGTGAAAGTTTCTGGTAGCCACTGCATGTATTACTAAGAAAGATCACCTTCAGTAAAAGTAGTATTGTTGCTATGAATGTTTCTTAAAGAATTAACTCCAATGTAAATTTATATGAATGCCATGACTATTCATTGTTAAGATTGATTTTGGAATGACTGGCAAGAAAGATTTTTGGTTTATATGGGCATAGATTAAGTTACTAGATATTTCTGTCTTCCAAGTTCAACTTGGTGCAGAAGTTCTTCAGCTTGTCTTTGAAAAAGCTGATTTGGGAGTTAATGGTGCAGGGTGCCAGGTGAAGCTGATGTCTTTAGGTAATTAATATGCAAAAAAACCCCTTGGCAAATGTTGTCATGACATAGTAACGGTGTTTGACAGAGGTCTAATAGCAAGTCTACAGCAAGAAATCTTGATGGTTCTCTTGATGGATGAGAAGGGTAGATGCTATGAGGGTAAAAATGGCCCGGTTTTTTTATCACAGTGCTATGCAGCTGACTAAGCTGCCTCAAATTCAAGGAAGAATCCAGCACAGTTACTTGCAACTGATACAGAACAGAGGAAAACCAACTATTGCATGCATAATTTCTCTCTTTTTCTTTTCTGTGTCCCTTTCTCTGGTTGATTTTAAGGGACTGGTTTTGTCATAATGTTTTGTATGGCTTATTAAAAGTTATCCCTGAAAGCCATTGATGTTGCTGGAGAAGTGAACTTTCTGATTGCTCTTGGTCTTGCACGCATAGAAATGTCTTCCTTATTTCTGAAATGTTTTGATTGTCACTCAGTGATTTCCTTCGTATTTTACTAAGTTGTATTAATAATATAGTGCGTAAGCTTGACACATATCCTATCTGTCTGTTTTCTTGACAGAATTAGAATTTATAATTATTTGGTCTCCAACTTTTTGGGTTTTGTGTTCATGTATTTACAAAATGTGTTCCATTTGACAAAAAAGAACAGGAGTTTTCCGAGATCAGAAAGATCATCAGCCAGAAGTAGCAAAGGACTTGATGACAGAAGCTCTAGGTTCTGCACAAGTGCTGGTTCTAGTATGTGTCTAGTGCAGTTCCACTTAGTCTGTGGGCCCCTCCTGAATCATCTGTAAAACGGAAGTAGTTGTATTGTGACAGAGCTGTGCATGGTACACAGGGGGTTAGGCTGGCTTCCCTTTCTGTTCCCTGGGAGCAGGTGTTCAGCAGAAGAGACAGAAGGGTGACTGATGAAGTAGCATCAAGACATAAGAATGACTGGCAAAGGGAAAGAGTTTGTGGGGTTTGATTCTGTGTGATCTTCTCTATGTTCTCTATTTTGTTTATATTTTTTTTCTATTATATGGTGTTTTATGTTTTCTGTCTAGTCATTCTTTCTCTTCATTTTCCTACTGCAGGGGCCTAGACATAGGGGGCAGGCAGAGTCTGGGAATTTGAAGTCATATTTGGATTGAACATTGCTAATGTCATATGAGTAGTAGTTGTTGAGAAGTTTGCTGGATCAAAATTCTCTTCTCTAGCAAGACAAAAGAGGATGGGACTGGACCTCTCCAGTGACCAAATAAGGTGATTTGAGCTTGTCATCATTTTGAGCTGAAATGGTCAGAATGGAAGCTGAGATTTAAAGAAATGTAAATCATTATGTGTGTTCATTTTTTTAATCCCTGATGAGTATCCTGTCCTCAGGTGGCTTTTAGGATGACCACTTGTGATTGTCTAGATTAGATAGATTATCAGTTGGTTGGTAGCATATTCAGTTGTTTTTCAAGCTGCACTTAGTTATATCTTACTGAGACAGGATCATACGATGTTTTAAATCTGAAAAGTTTGTTGGACCCATGCCACCACAAGAGACATTGAAAGAGCCAAAACCTTATTTGTTTAGTGCTGATAATGGAGATAGTCAGAGGACAATGATCTGCAAGAATATAAGTAATTGACCTGTTAGTGCAATGACTAGGGAGGCAGTATTATTATTTGCATGATCCTAATGCTCAGCAGCCTCATCAGACAGTAGATGCTACTGTGCAGGGGACCAGCACAGGGAGGAAGGGTGTGTGCTTGTGTGTGTTGTGAAATTCTGCTACAGAGAACTAATTTTTTAATGTATGACGAAGCAGGAGTTTTAATATTGACAAACAAAAGCACTTAGTTGCTCAATGTGATAGATGGTTGGCTTTAGCCTAAACTAAAGTAGCTTTCTTAGAACTGTAGCAAGGAAAGTTTTAAGGTGATATTTGGAGGGCAGTGAAGTAATTTTGCAAGAGCTTGGAAGGTATCCTTACTCATTTGTGGAAACTGGCCTGAATGAAAATACAGGCTGGTTGTCAAAAGCTTCATAAATGAGTACTTACATCATGAACCAACTAGAAATGTGAGCAAATGGTGTGACGGCAAGTAGGATGTGGACAGTATAATGTACATAAGACAGAGGCATCTGAAAAGCAAAGATGAGTTGTTCCCAGTATTTAAATTTGGAATGGAGGATTGTACATAGGAAGATGCAGAGAGAATAATGGCAAAGCAGTATGACAATATAGAAGACAAAACTTTTTGAACGGTGTGAGCAAGCAGGATAATGTTTGTCAGCATGAAAAAGAAGAAAATTTATTAATGTGAGGTGAAGGCCCCGACAAACCTTTAGCTCTGAAGATGTTTAGAGCAGACTTTTTCCTAGGGATGCAAGACAAGAAAGAATAATTTAGATATAGATGTAACCTGAATGAATGGATCAAGGGAGAAGTTACTGGCAAAGATGACATAGCAGTTTATCATAGTATTTTATATCTGAATGACAGACAAATTGATTATGCTGTTCAGGGTCATCAAGAGAGGAGGTGGAGAAAAGAGGGTAGGAGTGGTGAGATCTAAATTCTGTTCTAGCTGTATCGAGCTGAAGCTAACAGCTACTCAGTGGCAAGAGGTGTCAGAAAGATAGAATGAGTTTTTTTGTTTAGACATAAATCTACTGTATTTGATACCTATTCTCAGGAACTGAATGTAAAATTCTCAGACATAAGAATAGGAGCAAAAGATACAGCTCAATGGCAATCTGCTAGATAGATGAAGGAGGAATAAGGAGCCTGCCAGTGACTGGTAAAAGGCTTGGTACAGGAGGGATGAGCAGCAGGAGAGGGTAGAGCCATGAAGTCAGAAACAGAGAGTGAATGCTTCAAAAGGAGAAAGAAATTTAATTTTTATGAAGAACGCGCAAGGGTTATGGGTGATGTAAATGATTAATTTGTGATGTTGCAATAGTAAAAGGTTTTTAGACAATCTAGTGAGAATAGTTTCACTGTAGTGCAAGGAACAGATGAAGGAAACTCAGGATGAAGTTAGAGACAAAAGTATAATTCGTTATCAAGCAGCATAATAAGCTTAGAGGTGAGAGAAAGACAGAAAGAGTAGTGTAATTAGAGAATCAAGGGGTCAGAAGTAGACTTACAAACACAGAAAAGACTGATTGGCTGTCCTGCTGTTCTGTCAGAGCGGGAGGAGAAAGGGGATGTGAGGTATGGGGTGATGCAAGTGAGGCAAATGGAGAGTGGGACAGATGTGTTTTGTGTGTATTGTGTGAGGAAGAAGGGAGAGCTGTAAGAGAGAGAAAGAGAGTGGGAAGAGAGAATGTGAAATGGTTATTATGTTTTCTCGCTTTCTCCTGGAATAAATATTTGCATTCTATTGCAGAGAAAGAAATAGATACAAAAGAAAAGGTTTGAGGAGTGAGTCAAAAGTAGGAAGAAAAAAGGCTGAAATTGCAGGTGTGGGTTCAGCTCAACTGGAGGAATGGCACAGATTAGTAAGCAGCAGGAGAGAGAGAGAGAGAGAGAGAGAAAATGTGCGATAACCTCATTTTCAGACCGGCTCTCTTTTCCACTGCAAATTCTAGGACAGGCAAGAATACAGTGAAGAAAATGGATGTTTAAGACGAGCATGAGTTCAGTGTTGGTAGAGTTGGACCTAGTATTGGCAAGCAGAAGCAAAAACCATCACAAAAAAAAAGCCCTTCAAGGAGAGAGAAGAGTGTCTGGTCATATCTATCATATCGCATGATGGACATGAAAGTAGTTCTGTTCCTTTCAGTGCATCATAAGTAGATAATATGTCTGCGTGATCTGTCACATACTGATACTGACTTGTGCTTCCTGCTTCCAGAGCTGAGACAAGGCCACGGGATTGCATTATCGTGGACTGGGCCCCGGGTAATGTCGTACTGCTCAGGGTGTATCGTGAGAGCTTGGGCGCGGTGCTGCAGTAACCATGGTTGTATGGCTTTCGCTTGTCTTGCAGGGCAAAGCAGCTTGTTCCTGTCTACATGCTACAGGCAGGCATGCTTTATGATACAGCACTTTTTTTTTCGTCTGAGAAAGCGGGACATAATAGTTTTAGAGGTGTTACATGGAATGGCTGTCATTCATGTCATTCAGTGTTTAAGAAGTTAATCTCAGGTTTTCACATCTCTTTAGTAGATCTAAACAACTGTTTAAGGAAGAGGAGAATGCTATGGAAGAGATTTGTTCCCTCACACACAGAACATTGAGCTGATCCTTTGACTTGGAAGGCTTTATTCATTACCTTGCCTGCCTTTCCCAAGCAACTTTCTGCATGTTCCTGTATGTTATCAATGTTCAGTCATCCCAGCAGCTTATACACGTCACCACGCAGAGGTGCTGAGAAAAAAGGGAAAGAAAAGGTCTTCAGATTTTCCCTTCAGGGTCTCTCAGGGTTTGGTTGGGGTTTTTTTTGTGCACTATCATGAAGTTTTGTGGTTCTGATCTGTATTCATGCTTTCGCTGTATTTTTGGCTTTTTAGAAGACTTGGAGAACCTTGGGCAAATATACTAAGAAACTGCATGGCAATGGAAAAACATGAGGAGAAATGGGAGGAAAAATGTTTCAGCTCTTGAAATTATGGTGAGCTGTGTGTATAGCGCTTTTAATAGAGTCTTCGAACATTCTGTGCTTGGTGTAAGTTTTCTTCAGCTTCTCTCATAACTCACAACACACTGGGTGTGAACATTACCAAGCCTTGTAGGTATTTAAATTTTGTAAGAGGTAATGCAGCTTTACATATTTTTGGGTTTCTTGCTCATCAGGAAAAATTATTCTTGACTGCATTGCTCAAGGAGGGAATGCTACGAGTTTTATTTTGTGGCATTTATTATTCTTTCCAGCTTTTCAAGATACCTGTCACTATTCTGACTGTTTGTTTTCCAAGCTCCTTGGCAAATCAAAGGTATTGCAAACCTTTATCACTTCCCTGGAAGGTAAGAGTTCATCCTCTGTGGGAGTTCTTGTAGGTTTTTCAATTGTTATGAGGTTTTTTTTTAATTCCTTGTAATTAAGTATGTATTTGGGAAAGCTCTAAAGAGGCACGTCACATATGTGTTCAAATGTTGTAACGTATAGAAGTGTTAGCTTTAAAACAGCAAGATATGGTCTGTATTTCTGAGAGTTTCCAATACATTTCAGACAAAACCATAAGTAGTGTATGTTGTGAAGACAAAATTCAGTCTATGAATGTTGAAAAATTTCATGCAGTAAGCTATTTTAAGGGGGAATTTGAAGGAGGTAGAGAATAATTAGTCGATGTGGAGGAAGGAGGCATCAAAGCTGATAGTATAGCACACAGGCAAGTAGCATACAGAACAGATTTCTAGTGAAAGCAGTTCATTTGTAAAAATAAACTCTCCCTGTTTTGTTAATATTGTCTTACTGTCTCGGAGCTGGAAAGCAAAACTAATTGTAATTGCCAGACTGCAAAAATAACATAAATATTGAAAGATAAATCTTAATCTTTCTTAACTCTGTTCCCTAAACATGCCCTCTGTTCTCCAAATACTTCAACATTCCCTTTTTTATTAGGCTTCAGCCTCATCTGTTCTCTTGAATAGTGCCCTAGTTTTGCTACTAGGCGTAAAGTGAAGAGAAACTAACACATTGTGTATGCAACAACGTTTGTCATTCTTTTACACTCTTTCTTCTGTCTTAGTTCTTTTATGCCTCTTTGTTTGTATATTACAGGATTGGAGGGTAAGTGACATGCAAAATTCTAAACAGTTTTGACTCTTGTTCTAGACTATCAACAGGATGAGCCTGTTGTGTCCAAATTCCTCTGAAGTTTAAATATTTTTTTTAGGAGAACCCCTGAATGTGGGCTTTCCATGGCAGATTTCTGACATACCATGTGCAAGCAGAGTGTGCTATGAAAACAATACACAGAACAAGTATTTTTTAAAAGCTTGCTTATTTTAGTACTGTGAGGTTGTGAGAGAGACTTTCCCTGTGTTCAAAATCATATAGAAGCTGCTTTGAGTAATAATCAGGACAGTGTGTGTATATCTGGAGGAAGGGTATGAAGTACTATTCGTGTCAGGAATGGCAGAGGGATTGAGTGGATGGGAAGAAGTCATGAGAAGAAACAAGTTGACTACTGATGTTTATAGATCACCTCTCTTTGTAAGGAGGCCTAAAGTGTCCTACTAGCTATGATGTGTAGGAATTAGTCCATTTGTCACTGAAAGAGGAGGGACAAACATGGCTGCTGCTTCTGGAAGACCAATGGTGCCTGCACTGGAATTAACTGAAATAATACTGGAAGTCTACTGTGTACTGATAGGGTGTAATCCAGTCCTCACTGAAGTATGTTATTGCATAACAATTTTGAAAGGAAAGGAACAATGCTTTATTTCTAGATTACAAAGAGAATATAGGTGCATAGAATGTATTTATTTATTGGGGGGGGGGGAAGAAAAAGCAAAATACCAGAGCACATTACCTTTCCCTTTGACAGGTTGTGCAGGCTTTAATGACTAGCACTCTGTTTACTGTTTTTCAAAAGCTGATGCTGCCATTGGCACCACATCTTACTCATTAAAGTAAGGACTGACATATTTCAAAATATGTTACTGGGGTTTATCTTTCTCTCAAAGAACAGTTACCCAAACCACACTGATGAGAATAGGTCACTTCTTATTACAGCAAAAACCTGCAGTACTTCACTATATTTTAGCAAGTCACCACATATCCTAGTACAGTGCTTTTCAATATTTTTTAATTACTTAAAAGCAGAATTTGATGTTACTGCTCCAAAAGCTAGGTTGCTTGCTCCTTTTCTGTGCAAACATTGCAGTCATCTTCTTTTCTGCATCTGCTCTACCGTTGAGGACCATGTGTACTTTACCAGATACCATAGGATATGATCTTATAATCTCTAATTGGATTTTTTTTTTGGCAGTTTTCTTTTTGTTGTGTTGTGAAAATGGTCATCCTAAATACTTCATGATTTTGCTCAGGTTTCTTTTTCATCCAGGATAGGAAGGGGAAACTAGCTGGTGATACAGTAATAATTGAAGATTATAACTGGCAATTAATTTTCACTACATGGGTAGATTTATAACATTAGCAAATCCTCCATGACTAGCCTGCAGCTCTGCCTTTTGTCTGGAAGAACACTGGCTTTAGCCTGAAGCAATTTTTCGTTGTGCCCATTGGATTTTACTGAGAACATAAACTGCTCTGCCCAGCACCCAGCACCTATTATAGGTGAATATGTAAGTGAGCATCAGAACGCCATGGTGCAAAATAGGCTGGGAATGTTGAGTTTATTGAATGAAATAATAGTTTAAAGAGGGAGCTTTAAACTGGATAACTGTTACATTATTGCAGTGTAATCTTTCTCTCTGTAGTTTTTCCTCTTGTAAAATGCAGACACTGAATTTATACATTTCATCATACTTAGAGCTTATGCAATTGGGATTAAAAATATATGTATTTTTCTTTACCACAAACAGACGTAAACTTGGTCATGGTCCATTCTGAATTTTTTTGTATTAGGAAGAGCTTCTAGATAGAGCATACTTAGAGATGGAATAATTGCTTTTGAGGGTTGATTAATTCAAGTGTTACTCTGTGCAAAGCAGTCTTGAAGGAGGCTGAAAGTGCATGACTGGCAAAGTAGGGGGAGGTGAATACTGCTACATTTTATACAGCTTTACTGAAGTGTTGTATCCCAGTTCTCATGTCCACATCTGGTGCTGGAAAAACTGGAAGGATTTCAGAAAAACTCTACATTAATTTGAGGCCTGGATAATCAGCTTTAGAATGGAAGATTTAAGAAGCTCAATCTATTTAGTTTATCAACAGACAGTAGAGGCTACCTGATAAGTCTATAAGTACTTAGACAGGGCGAAGGTATCTGACAGTTAGATGGTTCTTTGTCAGGTAGATTAAGGGGATTCTCATGGCTGAAAGCTGAAGCTAGATCAGTTCAGACTAGAAATAAGATGCAGTTTTCTAATGATACAGTTAAATAGGAGCAACTTATCAAGGGATATAGTAGACTCTCTGTTGCAGAAAATCCTCGCATAAGGCCCCGGTGCTTTCCCTGGAAGCACACAATGTTTTAGCCATCCAGAAAGCTTGGGTGTGAGGCTAAAATAATATGATGAAATGCCATGGCCTGTTTTAACATAGAAAGTCAGTACAGGTTATAAGGAAGATTTTTGTTCTAACTCCCTAAAATTTCATATGTTGTCACAGCTTCTTTTGTTAAAAACAGAAGTTCATGTGAAAGATGAGGTGATAAAAGCAAAAAGAAGCTTTCTAATTTGGTGAGCGAGAAGGGACTGTCCTTTAATAGCAGGTGAAAGAGGAAGTAACACTTTCCAATCTTGCTTTGTATTTTTGTGGTAATCAAAACCACTAGTATCCCTCCAGCCTTTAATTCTAAGTGCAACTTAATCATTTACCAATGTAATTAATTGTTGGCCTTTTCAGAAGCATTGCAGATAGTTTGTGCCTTCTCATTGTAAGGTCAGGTAACTGACAGCTGGACCCAAACGCCTTCGTTGACTTTGTTTGCACAGCAAAGCAATCTTTGTCAGCATGTTTTCCCTGGCTTCTTGGCCATGGATTTATGAGGACATAGCAGGCCAATCTTCATGGTAGAGTAAAAGGCTCTGTAATTTCTAATGAATTGTGTGAGAACTCATTTTATCCTAGTTTTGCAAAAGAGACAGTAGCAATTGTTTGAAAGACACTAGTACTTGAATAGTTTAGTCTGCCTCTTACTTTTAAAATCATCACCATTATGAGTGTAAGTGCTGCATTTTTTCTTGGTTATGCTGACAGCAAGGCAAATCAGTGCTGATTTAAGGTACTATTCAACTTAGATAGGAAATGTTGTGAATGTGGTGTTAAAGGAAGCACCTAACCTGCTTTTAGAGGTTTTCCCAGCACTGATGGTCCTATAACTCCTGTAAGTACTGTATACAAAATAAATGGAGAGCAAATGCACTACATCTCAAGTTTATAAATTCTTCACCCTCATCCCCTTACCAGTATTGCTACTTCCAAAAACTTGTAAAAAGACAGCATGAATTGGTGTTCTAAAAAAGAAAATAGGCAATATTTAATTTCTTTGTCTTAAATGTTAGGATTTGGGACTTATGCACCCAACAAAAACTAAAGAATTTCAATACTGCAGAGCAGGCTTTGTTGTTGTTGTTGGTTTTGCTGCAGTTGGAGGGCTAAAACAAGTTGGACGACGAGGTTTGCTCCAAATATATGTTAGTGTGTGCTCTATTGTAGAGCCGTGTAAACTTTGAGCTTGGACTTTTTCTGGTTGGGAGTGTACAGAGTCACACATATCCTGTGCTACTTTGTAGTAGTACCATGAAGAGAGTCTAAAGGTTTAAGAAATCTGAATCTCCCTCAGTTGCTTGTTGTTGACTGTGACAATGTGGAGCACCTTGATAGGTATCTGATCCATCAGTTTTTGGCTGTTTTTACAAAATATTTAGAAGTTTACATTTGGAATCACCTTTGATGTTACTTGTATAGTGAGCTGGGCTGAATGTTTAGACTGTGCCCTTGTCATGGTCCCCTCAATAAGTATATCATGCTATCCAACAAATGTTGGATTAGATCAGAATCTGCTGTAAGGCCAATATTCTCTGCAGAATACTAACAGCCATGCTAAGATCAGTCAGGTGATTGCTCTGCTTAACCTTCCCAGCATCATTTAATCCATACCTGCATTTAGGTAAATTGTATTTGAGACTGTGGCAAATATGACAACAAAAGATGATATTTGCTTTGACATAAGGCACTAAAAAGGGTAATTTCTAATATGAAAGCAGGAGTTCAAGAAGGAGACTGAAACCCTGCAGGAGGGAGAGATTCATTAAAAATTGGAGGAAATAAATAGTTACTCTGCTGGCACAGTGTGTCCAGCCAAGGCAGTGGTTTGCTGGGCTTGTGTATTAGGCAGATCTGTGTCACTATTGCTGTTGGATAAAGATCTTTAAAATGTATTTAAACTCTGTGGTACTGTACAAAGCTCAAGGCTTCACCTTCCTGTGAGGTACTGTTCCTCATGGCTGTTACTCAAGCTGGAAATTAAGAGCACCAAAGTTCTTACTTCTCATTTACTTTCTACAGGAGCAAAGTACATATTGAAAAAAATCATGCTCTATGTTGTCATGCCACAGTCTCAGAATTTAAATGGATCATGACTGTCATCTTACAAAAGTTGTGCAGGCCTTCAGAACCTCATATAGCACATAGCAGCACCAAACCATTCAGGGTATTTTCTTGGCTTTTTGTGTCAGTGTCCTGCCTACCAAAGGTGAGGCATCTTGAGCCATGTGTTTCCATCTGATGCCCATTGATTACAAAAAAGCCCTTCCTCTCTTCCCTATTCCCCTTGCCAAAATGTCACTGTGTGCTTCTGCAAGAGACAAATGACAGCAGAAGAGTTCCTGTCCTTAAATGTGCAGAAGCCTGCTAACTTGCTGAACACTGTATTCTTGATATGGCACATAGGTCAGGTGCTGGCTCCAGAAGAGAAGTATGTCCATCGCTGTGCGTCTGATGGAACTGAAACTACTTTCTTATTGCCAGTCACCTGCTGAGAGCAAGCCACACTGACATGTCAGGAGGAAAAAAAGTTATTTTTACCATAGTGATTCTTCAGGACGCTACAGACAGGATAGGTTCTGCAGTGTGCATGTGGAATTGGGACTGAAATACTTGGAGCTTAAGGATGCAGAGAACTAGCACACAATCCTGACAGTTGCATCATGCCATCTTTTAAATTGTGTCCTGGATACACTAGCAGCAAAGTGCAGTACAAATATACATGTGCAGTCTGAAAAAGATATAAAGCACACAGCAAGGTTAGCTGGATTAGGATGAGGGATGGCACTGGATGATGCTATGTTTATATGCTGAAAATCTGTAGGCATGTATCCTAAAAATATATGCATATGTGTACACATATATTCATATAACAAGAAAATTGTCTGTAATCATGTTTGCTCTTTGATTTCAAGATTTTTGTTAAGTATCTGATGATTCAAAATGACCCTCTTTCAAGGTATCACTTATGTTCCTTGATCTAATGTTACAACTTCTATACAGTGTACTGGAGTTCTTTCGCCTTAATGAAAACTGGTTTTAATCTGCGATATATTTGAGATCGTTTGTTTTATTTGGCTGTTCATATTTTAATAATTTTAAAATTACAAGAAATCAGTACTGTTATTTATTGGTTTCTGCTTTGAGTTTCTTATTTTACCCCAGCTGCCTCTTTTAGCTGTTTATAGCTATAAAAGGTGTATATTATATACTCCTAAGTGGAACTAGTGTTTGGGAGTTGGTTGATAGGTGTCTGTATTTTATATAGCTGGTATTTTAAGACAATCCTTGTCCTAAAGTCAATATGTTAGGTGAACTGTTTTGCTTGCCAGAAATGGCTTCCTGAGAATTCTTTCAGTGATACTGCAATAAAAACAATTGATAAAGAGCAAAAGCCTATACACTGGGTTTGTATAGCTACAAAACTTCCACATGAGATACTGGTTTGAAAGACCTCTAGGGCTTAAATATGTTTACTCTCAGTATTTAGTATATTGTCTTGCAGGTATTTGGGGCGGTTTGCCCTTGTCATTATTAGCATCCAAACTGTTTCCTGCCCTGATCAGGTGACCTGTAATTGACATATGCTGCCAGTTAAACACTGATGATTCCTAAGTAGAGGTCTTCCCCTGTGGCCTGAGGACAGTGAGTCTGGCTGGGCACATGTCACTTCGATTTGGCAGTACTGGTTTGTTTCTCTCTGCTTATCACCTCCTTTGGGAGTGTAACAGTAAGTGGACAGAAAGGGGGTTCAGGAGAAAATCAGATCTCTTGATGTCTTAATGTAATAAAATACCTGAAGTCTGGAGGCTTTTTTCCTGTAAAGGCAAATAAGGTAAACATGATACTTCTGCATTTCAAAAGTGCAGCCCCCTTTTAAGAATATTTTTGGTTCCATTTTGGTTTGGTTAGTGATTTACCCTTTCAGAACCAACAGTTTTAATGCTTTAGTAACACCCTTCTCTTAAGCACTTGGCAGGCTACTTAATAAATTAAGCCTCTCAAGCTTTCTGTGAAGCATTACAGATGGAAAAACAGACAAACATGGAGAGACCAAGTGACTAGCTCCAGACATAGAAGATAAATCTAGCTGTGTTGCTGGAGTGTTTTGGTTAAATGCATCTGTATTTGGAGATTGTGTGATGCTGAGGTGAATAAAAATAAGTAAATTGCTGCATATAATTGCAACACCTGATGTGTTTTCAACAATATTCTCCTTAGACATATGTCTTGTTATTTACACAGCGTAGCTAGTTGTATCTGCACAGAAGCTACATATTCCTTACTATTGATACTTTTATGAAAGGTGGTGGAGGACCAGGTATGTATGTGGGAACTTGGAGACTAACCAGCCACAGCTTTACACTGCTGCTGTCAAGTTTTAGTTCTTCCTTTATTTGAGGAGAGAAAAACTGCTTTTTGGTCTCTCCAGAAAGTGCCTGTCGTAAGGGGTGTCTTGTGGAACAGATTTTGTCATCAGAATACATGTGTACTTTATTTCTTATTGTTCTTGTTTTCTTTCATTGTTTCTAAAATTTGCTGTACTTGCAATCAACCAAATGTAGGTACTTAGCAAAGTCCAGGTCTCTGTCAAGCTTTTGCACTGGGAAAGCTTGCCTTGGAGTGTACAGTGTATACAGGAATATCTGTCGGTTCTATGGAGATATCTGTGGATATCTCTAGTAACCTATGTACTGAAACCTCTGATAATTTTGAAATGTAGGGTTCTTTTTCTTCAGAATTTGTGTTTAGATTGAAGGAGTTGGCAGAGTAGCAATTTGATGTTACTGCATATGTTCCATAGAAGGAGGCTTTCCTTCTCTTTAGCAGGTATCAATTAATTATTTCCTTTTGAAGAGAGCAAATTGACTCGGAGTGCTCCTGTGGAGTCAGTTCATTCAGAGAGACATGCTGCAGCAAGGAACTTGTGTTGTATGTGATATCTTCTTTTACATGGTTTTGAGTTGTTCCTGGCTTTGGCCATAGCTTTGTTTTTAATTGAAGAGGCTTGAGCAAGTGAAAGGATAGAGACGGCTAGAGGTGAGAGGAAGTTACTCTGGAGAGGGATAGGCAAGAGGAGCCAGGGCGTATTTGTACCAGGCAGGATCTGTGAATGTATCATCTGAAGTTTCAGGGGATGTGTCCTGGCTAGAAGTGTGACCTCTTGCCTAATTTGCTTTATGCCTAAGTGCTTCAGATATGCCTAATGTGAAGACGGTGGGAGCTTTCAAACCATCAGAATCTGTTTGAAAGAGTCAAGAAGTGTGGTAAATGATTAAGGTTTTGTTTACTTAGTGTTTCCCAAGTTTGATATGTCTGGGCTACTGGCTGCTTACAGTTCCTTTGGTACGTGTGTTAAGCACTCTGGGAAAATATGGGGTAAAGTTTTCATTAACAGCAGCATAGCTCCCATTATGCTCACTTTACATGTCCAAAATCTTTCTTAAAAGTTCAGAATATTGACAGCTTTGAAAATGAGAACATTTCTTTTTCATGTAAGTCTGGAGGTTGTAAAATCTAGAAGTCTTTTGAATGTAACTGTGAGACATGTAGTCAAATCTGTGTATGTCACTTAGGGAGATCCTTATATTCTTCTATGCAGATGTGACGTGATAATACAGTAATCCAGTCATTGAAATGTATGTTTGTTCTGTAACATTTAATAAAGTGAAATGCAATTGCAGTGTGTGAAATAAAAGTTCACAATAGAACTGGAAAAAATAGTGCTGTATTATTTGCATAATTTGTAATTTTTTTTTTTTATTTTTTTTTTTTTTTTTTGCAAAGAAGAAATATTCACCTGTGAGGAATGCTTTAAATTTTTCGGGATTTTTGGTTTGGGTTTTTTTGGTGTGGTTTTTTGGGTTTTTTGGAATTTTTTTTAAAAGCATATCCTTTTTATTCCATTCCTCAGTGAAATTTTAGCCAAGATGATTTTATTCACAGTTTCATCAGCGGTGTTGCAACAAGTTTGACGTTTTGTAATGCTCTATTTCCACAGAGGAATAATTCCTTGTAAGGTTATTGAAACATGCAGTTGTAAAGCACTTGGAATGTAAACAGTGATTGTGAGCTAGCTGTGAGTATGTTATTTTAGTAAGAATTGGGCCGTGTTTTGATAATTAACTGGATGTGAATGATTAGTAGTGTTTTTTGGGTTTTTTTTCTTCTTTCTTTGACAAGGGGAGTTGTCATCCATTGATTTCTGGTAGCTACCCTGTTGATACTAAGTCAAAATAAATTAATTGTGAATGGCCAATTGGTCAGCTTCTAAACTGTAAGTGGTAAATAGTTGCAATATTCTCCTTGACGTAAAATATAACTCTGAGATGAAACTCAATATTCCCACGTTATGTATGTGGAGATAAAGACAAAAATTTTGAATACAGGGTTAAATCTTAGTTATGCCTGTGTTTTCTACTGAAAATGCTGGTGTATTGCTGTTGAATTTCATAGCTGATGACTTTGATAGTGTTAGCTGTAAAATTCAGCTGGTGCACGAAACAGAAACTTCTTTCACTTAAATGATAAAAGAATAGCAAAGTAGTAATTAGCAAGTTCTACCTTCTGTTTATGAAGAGTTTAGGATGATACAGTCAGGAAGAAAAGAAACGCCTTTTTTCACTAGCATTAAACTATGTTGAAAAAATGAGATATTATGATATTTTTAGTAGTTAAAATGCTGTTGCGTGTTTCAAGTATTGCAAATATAGGTGGAATGATAAAATTATAAAAAAAATTTTCAGATAGTAAAGAAAGGTACTGAATCGGTAAAGAAACATACACATAAGATGTCTAAACTGCCTTAAGTCTATTTATTATAACGTGACTATGCAGTAACTATGTATCCTAATAACTTACTCAGAGGATGTGCTTCTTTGTAGTTAGTGCATTCTTTTTCACACTTCTTCGGCTTTTTGCATTGCAGAAACATGTTGTTATAACTGAAATTAAAAGAGCCCAGTTTTATAAACTACAAAGATTCTTTGCTCTTTAATGCTTGCAAATGACAAATTTTAAACAGAGACAAATGATCACATTTTAGGTATCAAATAATGTACTCCACTTGAATGGGGAGACTTAAAAGAAAAAATGTCGTATGAAACTAGTTTAAGAATCCTCAGCCTATGACAGAAGCTTTGAAGATGCTTTGTATTTTAACACTCCGAAAGAAAGTGTATTCAGGACTTAAAAGTTTTCCTTAAGCTGAGGCTTTCTGTGATGAGTACTTGGGAGAAAAATAGACTGTTCAAGCTTTCTGCTCTGATAACTATAGAATATCCTTTCTGCTGCAAAGTTGTTGGTAAAAAATACTTACTATCATCCCAGAAACAGGAAGGTATTTAATTACAGAGTAGTTGCATAGATCATTTACAGAAACTTCTTTAACAGGGAGCTTACATTAACACTACAGATACAGAGTTCAACAAAACTCACATGTCTATCAGACAGGGGATTGGGAAGAAGTGCACATCGCTAACTTGGAGGTTTTGTGAGTGATACTCCAAAAATGCACTTTACAGATGTATATGGTCATTATTTGCGCTGTGCTGAGTGGGGTGTTAGTGCATTCTGCATTTTTTTCTAAACTCAGGTATTTAGCCTCCTTAACAAAGAACTTCAGACTCTGTTGATTAGAATAATGATTCTGTCTGGTGTTATATTACCCTTCATTACCATTCATTAAATCCATGCACCACATTAATCTCTTGCCAACCTGCTGGCAAGATTCCTGAGGCTGGTACCTTCCACAGCTATGGTGCTGCAACAGCACACACAGTGCAGTCCTTTGCTGAGGTGTGTTGCATCCATCAAAATGTGCATGTACCTCTTCACACTGAAGCACCTTCATCTCATGCAAGCAGCTTCAGAGTTTGCTTCTGATCTGCAACTTGGAGAACATGCAAACAATTTTTAGTGGACAGATGTTCATCCACATGGCTGATGTACCATATTCAGGCTATTTTCTGTTGGGATTTTTTTTTCAGAAGCTGAATTTTGTTGAATTCAGTCTTTTGGAAAAGTAGTCATACCAGTGGTGTTTTTTTCCAGATGAAATGCTGTGATAGGAATTAGCTGTCACTTATGGCATTGTAATTACCACATAAAATTGCAGATGAGTTGTTGGCATTTATTCAAATGTGCATCATAATGGATATACTTCTTTTCTTGTGTGATGCTTTTCGTTAGTAAATTTGGAAGTGTTTAATTATAAGTTATAAATGTATGTAATGCCTCTTGATGTACAGGGAAAGACACTAAGAATTCAAAAAAATTGTCTAAAAGCATAGGGAATGAAGGAATGCAGGGTTTGACTCCTCCTTTGTCCACTGTCCTGTCTGTTGGATTACGCAGTAATTAGTAACAGCCTTCCAAGGACTTGTACTATTAAAGTAAATGGGGGTAAGGTTTGTTGCTTCTAGTAATGTGGAGGATATTTTTGTTAATGGCATTGGTGAAAAAGTCTCCTAAGTGGTCTCTGTCCATGAATCTTGATGACTTTTTATTGCTTTATGATGCTGGAGTGTACCTTAAATGCATGAGACAAGGCAGTATATTTTTGCTCCTCTATCTCATTTTTCTTCTGTCAATTCAGTGCACTATCATTGCTGAAGCCAGATATGTGCCAGAGAGCTGAGTATGTCTCTGAAAAGGTGTGCCTTGAACTTTATCTAGGAAACCTCTTGTTCCAATGACCCTACAATTAGATAAATCATGGAGTACTAGGGGGAACAGCAGACTTGAAGGAAAAATTATTCTAAACATGAAGAATCAGTCTTTAAACAGAACTGGTTTGTTGATTATTTTTTTAGCTGTTGAAGATCTAGCACAACACTCATACTGGATTAAATAAATTAGCAACTGCTTCCCTATGCCCCAATCCTCAGAAATAAATGAACAATTGCTTTGCTGTACCCAAATCCTCAGAATAGTATAATGCTGGAAGGGAGATTGCTTCTAAGCAAAGTTGACAGGCATCAGACTGCAGCATAAGAAGTGTTAAGTGGTCTGTTCATGTCAGTGAGCTGTTAGGTGGATGAGATTATAGTGGGAAGCTGGGTGCTGGTGAAAGCATTGCTTCTGGGACCAGGTCGTGTCAGCAAAAGTTGTTGCTGAAGTTTTGCACGCCTTGTGCCGAGAACCCGAGACAGTCACTGAGCAGGCCAATTTTCAGCAGCTTGCTTTAATCTTCATGACGTTTTCTTTGTGTGTTCTTAGGATGTTCTCTGCACCCCAGTAAAAATGTGTGAGCCTTTCATATCCAATTTCAGTCAGGTGTTAACAGCAATGAAGCTGCAGTGTACCTGCTACAAGGAGTCGGGACTTGGGGGCTGCATTGGGAAGCAGGCTCAGTACCTTCATGGTCAAACGGATCCGAAACATTCTTACTTTTTTCATCCATGTAGCACAACTCAGCCTGCTGATATTCCATTATAATGCAGTGGTCTTCCTTTAAAGAGAAAGGCTTCTGAAGCCTTAGAAATGCTACTCTGTGGTATTTGAAGAAAAAATGCTACTTTGTGGTACTTTACCCCTTGAAGCAACAATCAAGTACTAGTAAGTCATTGCTGCCTCTGGGTAGTAGAAAGTGATCTACTGTTGTGAAGAACAGTGAGCTGGAAAGATCCTTGTACTAGTCATGTACTTAAGATTAAACTTAGAAAAAACTCGTTATCTTCCCATATTTTGAGTAGTTTCTTTCACAAAAGCCACCTTTTTGTCTTGTCCAGGAAACAAACAAACAGCTGCAGGGACATTGGAAGCTTTCCCAAATCTCTGAGAATATGAAAGCAAAATTGTTGTGCTTTTGTTTATTTGTTAGATAATCAGTATTACATATGTGCAAGTGAGAATATGACTTGTGCAGTGTTCAGTGTGGCATAAACTGAAACACAACAGTAAAGTGATTGAGCTAATAAACTGCTCCTTTCTTTCATTAAAAGGAAAGAGCCCCCATTATTAGCTTTTATTATATTAGCATGTATGCCTTTGAGTGACAATATTAAACCAATGATTTGTCTCAGGAATAGGTACTGCGAAACATAACAAGTTGATGACAGATACAAGTAATAAGTTTGTCTTCCATTGCTCTTCATTTCTTCCTTTTGCTCCTTCAGTACTCCCAGATGGGCAGATTTCTTTACACTTGCTCTGGAACTTTTTTTAAAGTCTTCAGAACTGAAATACCTTAATATTTCAGAGTGAAACTACTTAGAGTTTCTTCTGCTCATTCTTTAGTTGATAAAATCTCCTCACATTTCGTAAGGCATTTTTTTGTTTTGCTTGACACAGAAACAAAAAAATTAATTATTTTTCCTCTCATTAGTGGCAGCAACTCTCATGAGCGTGTCTTGCTAGTGGAGTTTGCTCCGTTATAGGGCTGTAACTTTAACTGCAAAGCTTTATTTTGTGGCTTTAAATTGTGGTTCATCCTGTACCTTTGAGAAACTATTAGTAGCACTCCTGGAGGAAGAAGAGAGATGGAAGGAATGGAATACCTCTGAATGCCGTGTGTGTATATATGCTTTAATATGTTCATACTGGTGATTTGATGGACACTTCAGTGGCATACAGACTTGTATAGACCTGAGCCCTTCATAACCATGTTCTTCAAGGCTTGTGTCTGTTAGCCGTAAGAACACTCCCTGAGGTGTGCAGCAGGCTCTTGTCATGGACTTGGTTAGTCTAGCAAAACTGTGTTTTTATCTCCTGGAATAAGGAAGAGACTACTGTACCAGCACATAGTGCTGCATTGCCAGACTTGTTTGTCTGTAGGCAACATGTTGAACCAGTGGGAGCATATTCCTATCCTGGGAAATGTTTGTGGTGTGCATGTAAGTGTACTATATAAATCTCAGTGTAAGAGCTGATGATGTATCTATGCTTTTTCAGACAGTACAAGTATTTGATTGATTGCACTTGCCAGGATAATTATTCCCTTGAGAGCAGAATTCTTAAAATGAGAGCTATTTTCTGGAGTTGTATGTTAGTGGAACTACAGGCTGCTCTTCAATTTGTAGGAATTGTTTAACTGTTTTGTGTATGTGGCCTTGGGCTAGACATTTTGTATGTTTGCACTTTGGTTTGAAAGTTTCTCATTCATATTTCCATATCCTGTTATCCATTAATATTTTTTCTCTTGTATATTTCTTTGGCATAAAGTCCTCTGACTGAAAAAACCCTACAGTTGAACACTTTAAGCAGTACCTTGATCTGTATGCCAACAAGAAAGAGAACTAAATCTGTTTCATTTGGAACTGTGTGAAGGAAAAAGATGATGTTATTGAAAGTCTATCTGAAAGTAACTTTTCAGAGAGTTGAGTTACACAAGAGGCAATATTCCTGAAAAGAGGCGCTGTTAGAGATGTAGGAGACAATACAGAAAAAGCTCAGAGAATTGGTGTAAGAATTATTTGTGTCTTTTAAGACAGTACATTTTAACAATGCATTTCCATTTAATATCCAGTCGTTGATTAAGAATGAGCAGACACTTTCCATCTTGGGTGAGAGGAGAGTTAAATTAAAAGATGTTCTTGGCCTTGGCTCTAGTTATATGATGAAGTGCAGATCAATGAAATACTTTGCATTTTGTAAAATTATGTAGTTGAGATTAAAGATTTTATTTTTCTCAATGTTTATTTGCTCATTTACTCACAGTTTTCCCTACTTTAAAAATTAGTCATTGTCTGAGAAATATTTTTCTGATAATACTATCTTTATTGTTAAATTATTCAAATAATAATAATAATAGTGTTATTAAAGAGCTGGGCTAGAAAGCTGTGACATTTTAGTTTTTATAAGACTTTCTTTAACCCTTGATAACTTATGTTCTTAATCAAAAAAGCAGGATTTCTATGAAGATTGTCACACACTGCTTCTAAAACACACTGCAAGTTATCTTATTCGTTGCTTGTTCTATTGTAATAGTGAGGTCCCAGCCAAAATGAAGGGCCCCATTGTGGTCCCAGAGTATGGACAAATAGTAAGAGAATACTGAAAGGCTGCAATCTAAACAGGCAGGGCAGACAAAGAGCATATTATACTGATTTTAGAGATGGGATACTGAGGCACAGAAAAATCTAATCAGGGTCATGGAAGAATGTTGTTTGGGAGCCAGGAATTAAGCGAGCTCTCTCCTTCAGTCCAGTTGTACTGCCTTAGACTAGAGTCGCTCTTCTGCAGAAGATAATACAGCTTTGCAGGCGAGTGTGTGAGTGCCAGTTGTGTCTTGCTGAGTGTTTGTGAAGGAAACACCAGTTGGAAGATTAAAGTCTGTTTCATGGCAGTCTGCACAGAAGAAATAAGAATGAAGGGGGTTTTTGGCCATGAGATTTTTCTCCATAGGACTGTTTCACTGCATAGATAACTTTTTCTTAGTGTGCATTGACAAGAAAATGAAAGAAAAAAACCAATTATCCTTGTACTGTTTCATTACTAGCACTCCAAATGTTGGAATTACTAAAAGTATTGCAAACTAATTTTATTTAAAACATTTCTGTCTTTTTGCTGCGAATTTGGTAGTCCCTAATATGGCTATTAGTAGTCCATAGTTTGAAGTATTCAACGTTTCCTTAAAAAAAAAAAGCTAAAAGAAAATGTCAATAAATGTCAGAGAAGTTATCTTCCTTTCAAACTTTATTTTTCAGATCACTAATATTTGTTCACTTAATGTAAGATCATTGAATCCATGAGGGAAAGGGGTGAAAAATAAGGAAAAACCGCTTTAAAACTCTCTCTGACTTACTCTAAAGATGATGTGTAGGTACTGTTGATGAGGTACTGTTGTGTAGTTTACAGATGGGTTATTAAATTACTTTGTTTCCATTTCAATCAGTATTTGATATCTTTAGATCTTCATCTTACTGCTTGTGCAGGACCAGTATGTTCATGATGTTTCCATACCTGTTTAGTTTATTTGGCTATTTATCAGAAAGTTTAACCATTTTCATGCAGAAAAATGAAAAGCTGAGACACTGTATTTCTATGAGTTATTGTAGTTAACTTGCAGGTGACATCTCTTCCTGTGTTCAGGATGTATTTTCCCAGCACAGAAGCTGTCAGAGTTCACCTGCTGCAGAAAGTATGTATGTGGTGCAACCCTCTAACTGTTGCTAAAGGTCAAACATCGAATTCCAGAGAGTTGTACATCAATCTGAGCTGAAATTTAGTGCCGTCATCCATGAAGGGTACTACTTGTGCTGACAAGTCTCATTTGCAGTGAGATTTCTCTTGATACATGTTTGAGAAAGAAAGAATTGTTCTGTTGCTATATGGTGGTTTGTGGAGACTGCCTAGTCAAGGTGCATGACATTCACTTTGAATTACGAGAGAAATGAAGATGATTTCCAGCCGGTCCTCCCCTTATGTCTGCCTGTGGGATGTTAAGAAATCAGAATTCTGATGTAGAGACTGATGATTTTCCTGCACATTCCCTGTCCTTTGTATGCACACCTGTGTGCAGCCATGCTTGCTCTCTGAGGTTTTTGATAGTGATACATGTGAGATCTAAGAGAAATCCACTGTATCTGCAGTTAGAAAGTCTCTGATCAGGTCTTTACCGTGCTTTCCATGCTCAGGAGTCTGGGGATAGTTATGCTATTTATTCTACAGATGGGATCTCACCTCTTCTGGATACGGAGTACATAGTCTGGATCCTTATAAATAATGTGTCTTTTTTTTCCTTATCCTCAGTAATTTAATTTTTGATGTCATTTGATAATACTATTGATGTCCTGAAGATTTCCAGACACAAGCAAGATGAAATTTGTGGCTGGAGGTGATATCTGTAATTGGACTAAGCGTAGCTGGTAGGGAAAATAGAGATATTTGGTGGCACACTTCTCCTTAAATCTCAAAATCCAGATCTAAATGTTAACCTGTTGGTGTGTTTGGAGATACTGTTTACATTTACATGACTCTTTTAGCTTGCTTTTGAACACATTAAAAGCCTATTTCTTCCTTGTATTGTGCTCACCTAGATTTTTGAGGCATATTTTGTAACTGATTTGAGGAAAAATTGGTTTTGTTTGGGTTGGTTTCTTTTTTTCATTTGCTTGTGGTTTTGGATCTTAATGTGCTTAACTAGTATCTGTTTTACAATGTAGCAGGATTTTCTTCTGGGTATTGACTTTGTACAATTTTATGATATAAACTTCATAAGTATTTGCTCTAATTTATGAAATATGTTGTTATATGTAAAATAGCAGGCAATTCAAAATCCAAGTTCATGAGGAAGAAGCTCCTTTAGATAATTCTCCTGAAGTACAATCTAATAATTAAAGAAAAATGTAAGAACAGTTAACAATTTTGTAGATGTTACTGGAGTTGTTACAATTACCTCATGTTTGTATAATTACACTTACCTTACTGAAAACTAGATACTGTGTAATTGACTGATGTCCATTTCAGTTACAAATGTGGGGTTTATTGCCTTTCACCCAGCTAGACTGTATTTTGTCTAACTTTGCAGCCTTGTTCCACTCTCCAAATTCTTCCATGCAGACTTGCTAGAGAGAAGGGTCAGTGCAGAGCATTGCCAAGTTGGTGAATGGGCTGTCTTTGCTCTAGTTGGTCCTTTCCAGTGCCATCCCCTGTCACTCCAGCCGTGGGCTGCAGTGTCCAAATGCAAATGTATGCTAATATTTATTAATATATTTTAGCAACTTTTATCGTTGTATTTGCCCTGAGTTGAAACTCTGATAATAATAAAAGTAAAAAGGAAATGTTAACCAAATTTCTCATCGTCATCGAAACAGATCTCAGTGGTTTATAATCTCTTCTCTTAAATGTACATTGGTTTCTGAGTACCTGCACCCTTCATGTCTGAAATGGGGATGCTCTTTAACTGAAGGGCAGGCAGAAAAGCGACTGTGTTCAGAAACTGGTGAGGTAGAAGTTACCCTGTCTGGTTACATTGCACAAAATAATTGAAAAGTTAAATGGCAAAATGGGAATCTGGTTTTAAAGATTAGTTCAGTAATCTGAAGTGTTAGAAACATAAGGAATTATGTGAAAGGAGATGTTACACTTGTAGTGGTTGGACCCTAGCTGGAGGCTGGTACTCACCAAAGCCATTCTATCACTACCCTCCTCAGCTGGGCAGGGGAGAGAAAATATAACCAAAGGCTCACAGGTTGAGATAAGGGCAGGGAGAGGTCACTCACCAATTACCATCACAGTCAAAATAGACTTGACTTAGGGAAATTAGTTGAATTTATTGACAGTCAAAATCAGCAGGACAGGGGGAAGTAAAACAATTCTTAGCAGCACCTTCCCTCCACTCCTCCCTACTTCCCAGGCTTAACTTTATTCCTGATTCCCTACCTCCTCTCTGCCAGCAGCACAGGGAGAGAAGGAATGGTGATGATGGTCAGTTCATCACATGTTGCTTCTGCTACTGCTTCTTCCTCAGGAGAGGAGTCCTTCCCCTGGCTCAGTGTAGGGTCCTTCCCATTGGAGACAAGTTCTCCATGATCTCCATCTCGAGTTCTTCCCACAGGAAGCAGTTCTTCATGAACTTCTCCAGTGTGGGTCCCTTTCCACAGGGTTTCCAAGGTGCAGTCCTTCAAGAACAGAATACTCTAGTGTGGGTCCCTCAGGGAGACACAAGTCCAGCCAGCAAACCTGCTTTGGCATAGGTTCCTCTATCCATGTAGCCACAGATCCTGCCAGGAGCCTGTTGCAGCACAGGGTTTCCATGGGGTGACAGCCTCCTTTGGGCATCCACCCGCTCCAGTGTGGGGTCCTCCATGGGCTGTAGGTGGATCTCTGCGCCCCTCTGGACCTCCATGGTGAGACAGGTTAGTCTTCAACATAGGCTTCAGGGGAATCTCAGCTGCAGTGCCTGGAGCACCTCCTCCCTTTCCTTCACTGACCCTGATATCTGCAGGACTGTTTCTCTCACATACTCTCTACACCTCAATTCTCTGTCCACAATTACTTCTGCACTGTAGTTTTTTTGTTTGTTTGTTTTTGCTTCTTAAATATGTTATTAGAGAGGTGTTAATATGCTGATGGGCACGGCCGTGACCAGTGGCAGGTCTGCCTTGGAGTTGGCCGGCATTGGCTCTGTTGGACATGGGGGAAGCTTTTGGCAGCTTCTCGAAGAAGTCACCTCTATAGCTCCTCCCACTACCAAAACCTTGCCACACAAGCACGGTACAATGTTTCTGAATCTTTTTATTTGTTACAAATTAATAAAAGTGTTTACTGCTACTTCTAACTGAGAGGCAAGTAGCCTTAGTTTTACAAAGCTTCTTTTTGAGCCAAGTGTCTTCCTTTAATATTGCACAGATACCTGTGTGACAGATTTCAGCGTAATCTTGAGAGGCACCAGCGCTCCACTGCAGTTTGAGCTGTCTTAGTCCTGTTGGTCCTCTTTCTGTCCAGTTCTGGGCTCTGCATTTCATTCCCCTCACACTGGTGGTAGCATTCATGGGGTTCTGCAGCAGGGCAGCTTATAGAATGAAACAATAAGAAAATAATTTCCTGTTGTGTTCTGTCCTTATTACTTTGCTCATGGTTGAGAGTTGGCTTGAATTTGTCTCCTTGTGTAATCAGTTAATTGATGGTACAAGCACAAGGGAGGGGGAGGAATATGAAGCTTGGAGTCCAAAAGGACCGTACTGGTGCCAAACTTTGATGAGTTTAAATTCTGAGTTATTCAGAGAGTGAAATAAAAATGCCATAAGCAGACCAGCTATCTTCTGCCTACTCCAGGAGCTAAGGGGCTCTGTGCCTTTATATAAAGAAATTTTTAAAAGTAGATTTTTCAAGGAGGAAGAACTTACATTAGGTGCTGTCTTATCCTCTAGGTGTCTTAAAACATGAAAAACTGAGATTTCTTGGTGTCATACATATACAGCATACTTTTTGACTTGTGAGTTTTGGCTTTTCTAGTATTCTCTTGATATGTTAACCTGGTAGCCTAGGCAATTCTGGTCATATGTTGCTGAATTACTTTAGACTGGGATGGCAAATATTCTACATAAATTACATAAAAGTCTTCAGAATTTTGGAAGAAAAACATTGCCACATTTTCCCATGCTTATTTCATTTTTCTCTATTTTGATATGTAGTGTCTTCTGCAAAATAATAATGTCAGTGTTGCATAGCTTACTTTATAATCCCTTCCAGACAAGGGTTGTTGCAAAAGATATGCAGATATGGTTAATCCACAATATTTGTTTAGATCACTAGTTCCTGATTATGAACTTTTGTTTTTTCTGTTGTTATTTATGGATCTTTCGGAATGGAAGGAACAGTTTCCATCTTCAGTACCATTTCATAATACCTCGATAAAGCAGTGGAGTACAAAGTCTTTCTGTGTCTCTAGAGTAGTATTTATTGTATACACTATAATTAATGAACTATTTCCAGCATTCTCTAGGATTGCCACTGTCCTCATGGTTGCTCTAACCTGGGAGGCAGCATACCAGTGGACCATACTGGACTGGTTTAAATGTGTCATGACCTTGACTCTTTACCACACAGACACTTAAGTCTATTTGCTGCTTTTTCCACTTTTTTTTTTCTTTTATTTATTATTGCAGTTGCTGAGAAGGCCAGTATTTCTGTTTTCTTCTCATTGATTTTTCCTTCTCACTTGACTTTTAGCATGCAGAATCTTAAGTTTCTTGTATTAACACCTGAAGGGCATCAGTCAGGTGTTTGTGTTTGGACCTATGTTAGTTCTGTCATGAATATTTTAATTTTATTTTTTCCGCAATTTTATGATTACTTTAACCATGGCCTGCGTTTTTCCATCAGAAAAGAAATTAACTTGAGCGTTACTTTGTGGTTCTGACCCTGAAGTTAGTCACAATTTCAGCAGGGTCTTGGAGTAAATGATATCCAGCAATCTCTTTCAGCTTAAATCATTCTGTGATTAATTTGCAGCTGTGACTGACATTTTCAGGGCTAAAATGCAATTTATACTGTTGAACTAATTACTGAAGTGACTTACTGATTTTTGTGTAAGAAAGGAAAACTGCACTCGGGGGAGAATAAGCTCATGTTAAATGGAAAGAGTGTAACATTTATTTCTATGATAAGGCTAACCTGTCTATGTGAGCATGTTTAACTGCTGTCTGAATAATGCCCTGAAGATTGTCTTTTTATTGTTTCAGTTTCAAGTTTCAATTCACCATTCAAATTACTTCATTTTTAAAGTAATCTCAAATGCAGAAGTAATCTACTGCACTGAGAAATTTTGTGCATTCCTCTGATTCTTGAATGATGTACAGCTTTGTCACTTCTGTGGAACAAGAGGGAAATACTGGGCACATTTCTAGGCATAGAGTTTAAAAATCTGTAGCTCCAGGAGCTGGAGGAACCACATATATTTGGTTTTTTCCATTGCCATTTTTGCCATTGCTTTTTTTTAAATTATATTTTTAGGGTTGTTTGGGGTTGTTTTTAGCTTTTATTTGTTAATTTTAAACCATTGTTTCTTGAATACTCTTTCTCTTTCCCCTCCTCCCTCCCCTTCTCTCTCGGCACATAAACATCACTAATACTTTTCAAAGCAAGCTTTGTGGGTATATTTAGTGGAGCAACAGATATATATGTGAATATTTAAAGTGTGTATAATTTATAGCAAAAGATCATCATTAAAAACTTGATTTCCCACACAATACTGTGAGGTCTTACTGTTTGACAACCTTAATTCTGCAGTGGAAGAATGTTTTAGATTATTTCTAGCTTGTGTTTTATTATACAGTGGGATGTAAATGATTATGAATGATATAATAATAGAGAAGGAATTTCATATAAGTCATCTGCCTTTGATTGCTACTAAAAATAATTCCTTTCTGTATGTTATTGGAGAAGATAAAAAGTCGTATCTGACACCTGCATTTTTGTATTTGTGCCACAATTTGCAGAAGCAATATTTTCTATTGTTTCTGTGGTATTTGTGTTTTTAATGCACATTTCACAAAGTTGGTGTCTTACAAAACTATGTCATACAGCTACAGCTCTCTTTTCACTTGCAAATGGTTGTAATGTAAAACCTACAGGTAGAAGTTGTATTTATTTTTCAAGTGCCATAGCAAAGTATACACGAAGTAGTATTTTGTTTAAGATTTTAATCTATGGAAACAATATTTCTAACAGTCAGCATTCACTGTCTCAGATTTGCACCTGTATAGAATATTTTCCCATGATATATGGGCCGCTTTTGCAACCTGTTAGTTCAGTAGCTCATTTTCAAGAAGGCTTTTGTCATTGTATGGTATCAACAGGCACAGCAGTGTCAGTTGTGTTTCATTCTGAGGGGATGGAGATTCAGTACTGCAAGGAGTGAGGTATGTGTGGATGGCCTTTCTGAAAAGTGTGTGGGTACTGAAAAATAAGTTACCACTTCTTTTTGCCATCAAGAGTCTACTTTGAATCTGCTGGAAGTATCTTCCAGTAAAATGAGGGAATTGTGATGGGGACTGTGGAGTGCTTTTACCTTGCAGAAGGGCAGGACAGCCCTTTCTGTCTCAGATTTTTGGCTTTCTATTGACACATAGGGAGCAAGCAGGTCACCATGCCAATAAGCAGTGAGTCAGGCACACCGTGGTCACTTGGTTTCACTTTTACTGGGTAGGCATTTTTTGGTAGAAAATAAATACCCCTTGCAGTTGTTTTTCTGTCCCTCCTTGTTCTTTTTGTACCTTGATAATTATTTCAGTACCATTTGATAGTCACTCACCTTATTCCATGATCATTGCCTGTCTTTTTCAGTGGTCTTGCCTCTTTCCATGAAGGTGTATTTCCTGACCTAACTTTAGGGACATGTTCCCCAAAATTAATCTTTTCTGAAAAGTTATCACCATTGCTTCTGACTAAGCAGCAGGGAGATGTGATTATTGCCTTAGAAGACAGTTTTTTCTTTGGAGAGGCCATTGTCTTTTTTGTTGCACACAGAAGGTCTAAATTGTCAAATGGCTGCAATGTGATCTAAGAATGATACCAGTGTCCAGAATAACTGTTCAGTCTTGGTTGCTTTGACTAGGACATGGTAGCATTGAACTGTTCTTATTAAAAACAGAAAAACAAGTATGAAAAGATATATAGCTGTTTATATTTTCCCCTTTCTTTTTAATTTCAAATGTTCCTTGCTTTATTCATTGTAAATTCTCTGATCTGGATTGCATTTGTAATATTATTGCATCTAATAATCCACATTTGGAATTTGTAGCGAGACAATATTAATACATGGTTCAATTTCAATTAAAAAGTAGTTTATATATCGTGTGTGCTTACAAATTATGAGTTTAATAATGAAAACAGATTTGTGCCATTCTTGTTAAAATGAATGAACTAAGAGAGGTAGTTGAACCTGCTTGGACTTAATGGATTTTCTTCTCTTAAAAACTCCTGCATAGTGAGAGTTTTAAGGAACCTTAAAGTCTGAAAGATAGTGTTTAATTTAAGCTTTTTATCTATTCTGATTCAATAATAACAGTATATTTGTGTGCTGTGATTCTTACTTTCAACCTGCAGTCTTGTGTCCTTGAGATTCTCAGATTATTTTAAATAGACTTTTGAGAGGGTGCTAATAACTTCAGTTCATATCAGAAAAATCACATTTACGGTGGACACTTGCACCTCCACTCACTTGGCTGTTTCTAGGCATCTGCAAAATGAGAAGCCTTCCAAAGTGCTGCTTCAGGATGTCACTTACTCTGCATCTGTGCATCCTTTTGATGCTGCGTGCCTTAGGTGCAGTGGTGTTTGCCAGGGTTGTGGAGTGAGCTCGCAGTTATGAGGGCTTTTCCTTCACTGCTCTGTCTCCTTGACAGTGGCTGGTGAAAAGGTAGATGGTTTTGTGATCCTGTGAATTAATCTGATTCCTTTTCCACCTATGTCCTTGAATGGTTTTTGCCAGTATTAATACCTTATTTTTTTTATAAGTTACTCCCTGCAGTCAGAAATCATAAAAATTCAGACTCAGACCCAGCCAAACTTTAGATGCCTCAGAGCTGGACATGTTTTAAAGATTAGGATAGAGACCTGTGAAGGTTAAATGAAATTAAGGAATTAAAACTGGAAAAAAGTAAATTTTGTGTTTGTGAAGGGCAAAATCTGTATGCTTTCATAAGAAGATTATCACTGTACCTTTCAAACAATAGAAAAAGATATTTTTAGATGTTTTAACCATTTTCAAAATATTTCATAACTGTAATTAAATGCATTTTCTTGAGCTGAGACTTCGTGTCACATCATACCCAGAGAAATATTCTTTCTGTGGAACTTACAGTGCTGTTACTGAAAATCTGTAGGTTCTGATCAAAACTATCCAGCTAAGAATTGGCAATGTAAAGTAATTTTTAAGATCACTAGCTTATCATATTAAAACAATAAATATAATAAAGAGGCCTGGTTTGGTGCCTACTTAGGGTTTTGTTTATTTTTTTTTACCAGTAAGGAAGATTTGATTTAACCTAGCTTTGCACTTTTGGCTTCACCAATACTAACACTAATTACACCACAGGAGTTTATACCTCACCGCTGGCATTCTTTCAAACTTAGGCTGAATGTGTTGATTGCATATATCTGACTGTACTGCATTTAAAGGCTTGCTTACTGCAAGACCAGCACTGCAAAGGTATCATGTCTGGTTAACCTTTCAGCTGGATTTCATAGCTTGGTACAAGCAGTCACAAAGAGGGTTTTGGTTTTCAGTGGATAAAGGGATAACATTATATCATACTATGAAATACCTGCAGGTTGGTGGGGCTGGTTTGTGCCCAAGAATTCTTGAATGAGCCTCTTTGGAGCTACTTGTGGCCCTGCCTATATTAGTGTGAGAACAATGTCCCATTCCTCTGGGCTTTTTGGGAGCTGAAGACACATGATGTAAACATTTCATCATGCCAAGTACTGCCATCATAAGCAGTGATGTTACCTACAGTGCCAGAGGCCAGGGCAGAATTACTTACGGAAGTAGATCTAGGGCCAAAATAATTGCTTTGGTTAAGAACTAGTGGAATAAGGTACCTGCTTGAGTCAGTTTTTGAAAGAAATTACTAGCTTTTTAGAAATACGTAACTTACTGGAGAAGTAGGATTTAGTTGTTGATGTTTATCAGTCACAACTGCTGTTGTACGTATTTGTCCTGTCAGTATTCCTCCTGTTTAAAAGGCACCAGGTTAATAACTCAGTCTGCACTTGCAGGTTCTGTAATAGATTTCAGATGCTGCTGAATAACCCTGAAATGGGATTTTACAATATCTTTATAATCTGAGAGGTCGTGTGATCTGTGGGGCAAGTCCTTGGCATGGGGTTACTAATGCAGCAACACTTTCTTTAACGACACTGGGTATGGTGACATGATCCCACTGAAATGCATAAAAGTGACTGTCCCGTCCTCTGAACTGAGCTGTGGTGGATGAGTATGTGTGCTTGTTCTTAAGTTATAGCAGTGAAGAGTAGAACAGGCTACCTCACTTGTAATGTTAGAGTTCTGATGCCTTCAGTTAGTAATTTAAGCCCATTTTACTCTGTTTGTAATGGCTTAAGAATGCATGTATTGCATTATGTGTTTCAGATGAGAGGGACAAGTGCCTGTCATCATCTGACTGTACCTGTCTTTGGATTTCATTAAATTCTTCATGCCATCACCAAGAAATACCTCATTAACCAGCTTTGTCTTTTCCTACAGTACCTGTTGGGGACAAACAGCAGGGTGTTGGAACTAGGGAAGGGCATTTGCACAAAATCAGAAATTTCATATGGCATGGCGTTCCTGACTGTATTTTAAGCTGTAGGATCCTTGACTTTGGTTACTATAACTAGCTTTTAAGCAGAAGCCTTTCTCAAGCAACTTGTAGTCAAGCTTGGAATATTGTAATGTGGAGCATAACTTATGCAGTGTGTTTTCTGTATGGATCTTTAGGCAGAGATTTTTAAAAACGTATTTCTTTACTGTTTCAACAGTTGACCATTACAGAAATGCTTATTCCACTTTATTGGCCGTGAGTGTTAAGAGAAGGTGTTGCAGTCTGTGTTCTGACTCAGACTGAGGGATGAGGCTGCAGCATTAGTACAGGACCTTGAAACCCAAAAGAGGGGAAAAAAATCTCTTGAACATAGTAAGAAGCTCTTATGGAGCAATGTATACATTTGCTTTGTATAAATTAATATAGCAATAATGGCCCTACAGTATTTTCAATTATTTTTCTTAATACATATTTAAAGCATAATTTCTAATTCTTGTATATATTTTTAACTTTCCCACAGATATGCACTTATTTGGCCATTATCCAGCTCATGATGATTTCTATCTTGTAGTGTGCAATATCTGCAATCAGGTAGTCAAGCCACAGGTTTTCCAGTCACACTGCGGTAAGTGAATGTTTTCTTTCCTGAATTACAGTGCCAAACTGGCGTATGGCTCTCTTAAGAATCATTGCATACAATCATAACAGAGGCATTGCAAATAGACTTTTCTGGTTATCTTGTGTTCTTTCCACAGAAAATACTAGCAATGCCTTCAAATAAGCATATTTCCTGTAGAGGAAGTTAAATTAGTTGTTCTAGAAGCTGAGCTTTTCAAGTTGAACTTGTTACACTAAATTAACCTGTTACAACAAATAAATCCTGTTAGTTAGAGACTAGCTAGGCTAAAACTATTATGACCTAACATTGGATTGTCTTCTATCAAAGCTGCAAACTGAAGTCTATGATACTGATCTACATTAACTAGAAGTTGGATGTTATGGATTGTTTTCTGATGGGATTTATGCTTAACTGTACATAGGGTGTATTTTTATATTTATCATAAGGTTTAAGTTTTTACATAACTGGCATTTTGAGACACATTTCTTAAATTAACATTTTTCAAGAGAATCTTGAGAAGCAGCAGAAAAGTGCAGATATTCATTTCTCAATTAGTATGACAACAACAAGATGTTGATTTTTGTGTTGACTATTAGTAAGCAGAATTACTCCAGTTAGAAATTTTTTGTATTTTAACAAAGTACTTTCAATTATTTCTGAAAAACTTCATCCCAAGGTCTGGTTTATTTATTATTTATCTAGTGGTTTATTTGTTATTTGTCCAATGATTTGTTTCTGTGGTGATTTTTTTGTTGTTTTATTTTTTTCAATGCATACAAAGAGTTACTGGAATAGATGGCTTTTAATGAGGTTTAATAAAATTTAATTTAATCAAAATAATTTGAAGGTGATTGCATAATAATGAAAGGCAGCTATTATTGAGGATGGAATCAATTAAATACATTAAGAAAAAGAATAGTGCTGCAAGATTTTACTTGTTTAAATACAAGTAAACTTCACAAATCCTGTACCTCTTTTAGTCTTTTTGACATCAAATCAACTCAGTAATGGAAAAATGTAAGTGGGATGTACAGAAAAGTAGTTTATTTAGTATTACCAAAATAATGCCTTCTGTTTGTATGGACGGACTGCTAACAACCAACCAGGAGCAACTGCATTCTTGTCAAGAGGCAGTTCTAAGACTCAACACCAGATTTGACCTAGATTGAAATAATTGAGAAAAAATGGTAATAGTGAAATACAGTTTTTCTATCCAGCAAATGAGAAAAGATGTGATAGTATTTTCTAGGGTGACAAGAGCTGATTAATTTAGTGATGAGGGAAGGTGTTGATTTTAGTGTGTTAATGAGCCATCCTGCCATTATTTTTCAAAATTTGTTTCTTGCCCTTAGACTTATGGTTGCTTTCTGCCTAGCTTCAGGTATCTTACGATTCTTTCAGTGAATAACAGAAAAGCTTCTGTGCATGTGGTTGTTGGTACAGTGGGTGCATAAACACTGAACTTGTGCATCAATAAAATTTGCTTCAGGACAGAAGAACCTGTGGGAAGCCTTGCTGTAACCTTCCATAGCTGTGCTCTTTCCTGGGCACGAACCTGTTTTGGCAAGCAGTGTGAAAGCTTGTCCTGTTTTCATGTAGTAGGCATACAGAATGATGTTACTTCTAGGTGAGAGAATATTACTCCATGTTAGAAAATATTTTTGAGCTCTTTGTAAGTAATGAGTTGCCATCAGTGTTAGTGTAATGCATGTAAGCTACAAAGATCCCATGAGTTACTGTCTGGTTTTCTCTTTTCTCCATTACTCCATTATTTTTACTATTCCTTTTACTTCATGTTCATTATAGCAATCCTTTTACACTGGATGATTGAATGTTAAGCTCTGAATTGCTTGATTTAAGAGCTTAAGGCCAATAAAGACATGGAAAAAAATTAGACTGTGTTCAAAAAAACCCAGAGAATACTGAAAATAATTGACCAAAGGTCTTGAAGATTGTACTTAATCTAGTCAGACTTGTTTCAGGAAAGGTGTACTGGAATATTGCTGAAAGGCCTGTGAAAGAGCTTTAAATGTATCAATAAATTATTTTATTTTAAGGAAGAAACAGTAAAGGCAATGTATAAAAACATAAAAGAAGTTTTAGACTGTAGAAGGATTCTTGGAGGTTTTGAGAATTGTTGTAAAATAACTAATAATTTGTTTTCAAAAAATTATCTGTTGAAAGTACTCTATATTGTATATGTGAAATGCATCTACTAATTTATAGTTGTTTTCATAAGAAATGAGTAAGATTTAAAGAAGAGCTACACAGAGATGTTATTAATTGATCTGTAGTTGCAGTGTCTGGTTAGAAAATTATAAAAATCTCCCATTAGAAAACACATCAACCATGACCTGCTTGTGGTTGAATAATTTTTTGCTGCATGTGTTGTGGTTCCAATAGTCCATTGAGAAAGGTCTGGACAAAGCCTCATTTTAGACATTGATTCTGGCTGCACTGAGCTCTTCTGTGAAGCAGGAATATTTAACTTTCTGTTCTATTTCGAGTTTTGTCACCTTCAGACTCATTCATTTTGGTGGATCACTTTTTTTAATTAGAGGATGCAGCAGAATGCTTGAAATTCAGTGATGCTGGGCATGTCTGCCAGTAGACTTGGAGGTGTTTTAGACTATCTTATTTACTACAAAATGCATTATTATACATGTCTTGAATTGCAGCTTCAAAGTTGTAACACAGACAATGGAATGAGAAAGCATTAGAAGGCACTGCTGGTTTTTTGGCTCTTGTAGGTTGTATCATGGGGAGTCTTTATTGCTGCCGACAAGGACTTGTAGAGATCTATCCCAGAATCTCCCACAAAGTGTGGTTTGTTGCTAATATCCCTGGTAAGATCTAATCCATATCCTCTCAGTAAGAAATTAGGTCCATGCCAGACACATGCTTTATGTTTCTAGGTTCCCTGCATTGTAACTTGAAGGTCTTGGCTTTGCAGCAGCACTGGAATGCTTTAGTTTAGCAAAGGTTTTTGTAACACTTCTCTTGAGCCCTTGCTGGCATCTGCGTTTCTCTGGAGCGTAAGAAAACCCACTGTTTCATTTGCCTCTGATTTCAGACATGTGGCAGCCATCCTTGTTGATGGCTCTGGGAAGTTGAGAAGATTATAGAGGCAGATGTTGTTTAGCTTTTAAGGGTTTGTTTCCTGGAATATCAAGCAGAAAAAGAGAAAAATCTGGTTGTGGTTCAAGCTATTTTTAATGGCAAGCAGTGCATCATAGAACCTTAGGCAGTAGAAATCAGGAAGGTAAAAGAAGAGATTTGGCTAATTAGAGGACTGACTTGCTGGGCTTGAGAGCATATGTAGTGAACACAACGTAAAACTTGGTGTTGCAAGGTACGAGTTCTGTTCTAGCCCCTAAGTCAGGGAAATACTGAGCTATTTTTAAGGACAGTTTCACCTCCTTACATCTGCAGGATAAACATATCCATTTGTAAGGATTAAACCATTCATTTACATATGATGTAAGCCCACCTGAAAGAGACTTGCTGTTACAGGCTGCTGGATAAACCATGTAAATAAAATAATTTCTTGAGGTTGTTCAGTATTATTGTGCACTTAGAAAATAGTATATCATAATGTCATCAATAATAGGGTTGAAATAGTGGTGTTTGCTGCTGAAACCATTTATTTTGAGTAACTTTTGTAGTGGTCCAATATCTTGTGTTTACTTTTTTTTTAATGTGTGAACATGTAGTTGTATTTATTCCTCCACAAAGTAGTTTGAAATGAGAAGTCAGTCTGGATAGGCAGATTGTAGCATTCCTAAGTATACTTGGCATGTGAGGAATTCTAGTTTTGATTTTCAGAAAATTTGAATTCGTTCTCAAATGCCAAACTCAATGAAGATCACTTCTTGGAACATCAAAATATAGTACCATAGTACAATACTGAAGAACAATAATGTTCTTGCTGTTTGTTTAGGGCTTTTTCTCCATCTGTTTTCTAGGAGACTTCTAGCTTGGCAGTCTATGCTTAACTCTGTCCCTGTGACTTCTGTTAAATTCAGTTCTGTGTCATTGTTAAATACAGGCTAAGATGACACATGTACCATTTCCCAGGAAACATTTCCATTTTTCTTTGGCCCCAGAAAGATTAAAGCTTCATATTCTTATATTGCATTGTCCTTCACTAGACCAAAGAGCATCAGACACAGTTCTGCTTTGTTTTTTTGGTTGGGTTTTTTTTTAATGTTTTGTGCAGTAACAGTCTCATTAACTTTGGTCTTTACCAGTTAAAAGGAAAACGTCTTATAAAAGGTAGCTCTGGCAAAGTGAGGATCAAGCAGTGTACATTTAGAGAGCTTGTCAAGATGTCTTGACTTCTACTATGAGGAAACAAATTAATGATGGGAAAGTGTTAAAAAGAAGGAAAAAGTTAGGGGGGAAGAGGTGAATTAGTTAAATAATGCAGCTTGGTTGAACAATAATAGCAGTATAACCATCAAAGAAAGCTTCCACACATGCACTGGAACAGTTTCCAAAGCTGTGGATAGTATCTTAATGGATTGAATAGTTAAAATCCCCATTTGATGGAGTTGTAGCGTACCCAAGAAACCAATTTTGCTTCATCAAGGAGAAATGATCACAAAGACCTCTTTTTTTTTTTTTTTCTAATTTCTTTATAGGAGGCTCATTGATGTCTATCCTGCCTGTCTATGAGGTTCTTTTAACAGGTTTCAAATTAATTAGTAGAAATTCTTACTCCATAACAAAGAAAAATAAACTACACGTGGTTTTCATTACTTCTGAGTTACGAATCCTTGGGTTGGTATCTTCATGTCCTCATGAAAGTTGCAAAAGGATATTTCCTTTTTATCCTTCTGTTTTTGTATAAGTGTCATTTAAAAGGGAAAACAATCTAGAAGGTAATGGAGCACTGAAGAATATAAATAAATAATTTTCCCTTCTGTATCATAATTATTTTCCTGAGAGAGGTTATATATTTTGAATTACTCAGACTAGCTATTTTACATTGTGCTAGTTGTGTGTTACAATTTAATGAACCATGATTAAAGACAAGAAGGCTGAACTTACAGTATGAATAAGAATGATCTGCTTTTTTAACGCTAGCTGGAACATTACTAGTTGGCACCTTTTTTGCATAGGGATTTTGATACAGGTGTCAGTGTCACATTTGACAGATAATTCTGTTTTTATATTTTCAATTATTCAGTGCCTTCTTTTTTATTAAATACAGCTGTTTTGGGGTTTGTAATTGTTAATATTTTATCCCCTGCAGTTGACCTTTTATCAGAGGGAGCACTTTTGTGCCCTTCAAGGACAATGACATTTTGAGTGATTCTCCGTTACTGCAATTTTCTTTTTTCATAGCCTTGTCAAAACTTGTTATATGATATCATTATTGATTAAATAACTTTCTACTTGTCCCATGTTTAGGTTTCAGTGGATAAAAGAATTAAAATAATAAAAATTGGTCTCTTTGCTACAGCTTTGTTTTCAAAACGGAAACAGTAGCATCTAGACTGGCAAGATTCCAAGATTTTCTTTTGGTAGGAGTGGGGACAGATGGAAGATGGAATTGAATTTTTTATGTACCTTATATATACATTTTTATTTATGTGACTGCCTAGAATACACTGATTTTGTCTGAAACTTTAATTTCCATTGCTCTAAATCGGAAAACCCTTGTTTCCAGAAAAAAATTCAGTAGCTTTATGGTCCATCCATCAGAAATCTTGTTCTCAAGACAGAAGTTTAGCCAGTGGCATAAACCTCTGTCTTTTGTCAGTGATGAAAATCTGAGCTGTAGTTCCTGCAATGGTACATGTGAGTCTGTCATGTCCATGTCATTGCAAGATTTCCAAGCCAGGCACAATGGCAGATGCTGTGAAACTGGGGTCACCAGCCATCTTTTGCACTATTCCTGTAGAAGTTAAGTAGTACATTCCTGCATGGACCATCCAGGTCAAGTATTGCCCTTGAAGAGGCAAAACTAAACCAGCGCTCCTTTGAATTCATCTTTTTCCCTACATATTCTTGGAGTGACGTATTTTTAGACTGTCAGCAATTCTTGACACTCTAAATAGGTACAAAAATGCAAATTCTGCCTTTGTTTATTCTGTTACAAAATCTTACTTTGTTTATGGCGTAACTGCTGATAGTGTGGCCAGATGCAGAAAAGCACTTAGGTGCATAAAAGGCAATAAACTGACATTTTAATACTTGGTTCAAGTGACACAATAAAGAAAAATCCCTCATAGCTGCTTGTATGTGTGAGAGTGGTCACCTATGTATTGGCTACTGTGCTCATTCAGGACTGCAAACAGTCCTGGGCTTTTTTATATTTTCACTGAAAGATAGATTGACAAGACCATGTTCATTTAAGAAAAACAGCAACCAGATCCTATCTTCTCTGTACTTACTCGTCCAGGAAGAAAAAGATTTGGATTTAGTAACCTTACCACCCAGGAGCTATTCTCTCACCTTCCAACTTCTAAGAAAGGAAAATAGGCACTCATAACCCAGGCTAAAGCAAGACAGCACACGCTTTTTGTATCAGAGATGTATCAGACAAAGTGAGCCTGAATGTAGGCAGTAACACCCAGATCAAAGGGACGGACTGTGATGGGACTGAAAAATGTGCATCTGATGTTCAGAGCAACAGCAGTGTAATGTGTCTTCACCTTGCAGGTTGCTGAGACCTGCTCAAGGCTTAAGGAGTTTGTTGTGCTTTCTTTACTTAGTCTAGCACTAGAATTGGAGCCGTGTTCAGACTTACTGACCTGCTTTCTTGGAAACAAGTAGTACGCTATTGGATAGGGTTGACTTTTTTTGGTATTTTCTACTATCATCCTGTTGCTTAAATTGCTTTCTTTCTTGTTATTAATTCATTATCAGTGACAGAGCCTAAAACAGGGAAGTTCACATATAGAAATAGATATGATACATGAAGAGTTACAAGGTCAACAAGTAGTGTAAGTAGAAAGACGACAACTTCCCACAGATAACTTGGTCTTTGGTTCATGTGTCAATAATTGAAAATTTCTTCATTCAAAAGATTCTTTGAATGAGAAAGCAGGAACACTTCAGAGTGTTGATTCTCAAAGGACTGTACATTGGGGAGCAGTAAGTGTACAACAGGAGAAAACATTCAGCAGTGAAAAGAATGCCACACATGTATGCAGTTGCTATTCAGCATAATAAACCTACACACCCTCCCCCTATTTCTGGTCCTGTGTATGAAATTGAAGTCTGGAAGTGAAACATCAAGTAATTGTCTTTTACCTTGATGTCTTCTGTTAAGTTCTTTACAGTGCCTTGACTGTGCTGTAATTTTACAATGCTGCTCTTAAAGAAATCCACATAAGGAGATTGAAAGAGTAATAATGACACTGGGCTTTTCAGTGCATTGGAAGTCTTATTATTCTAGTTTACATGTAATTTCTATCATTATAAATTAGCTTATCTCTTTCACATCGTGTATTCATTGATAATATTTGATTTGTGAACCCTTTTGTATTTTTTTGCTTCAGATAAATGATGCAGTACATACTTTAACTGGGTGTTGTTGTCATGGCAGTGATGGGCGATACATATCACATGTAATTTCTTTCAGTCAAGATTTTAATAGAGTTGTAGTTTTAAATAGTAACCAATAAGGATTTCTTTTAAGGAGTGTCCATTAATGGAACTCAGCTGTTGAAGGTTGACTGTAGCATTAGGCTTAAGTTTAATCTCCTACATACTATAATTTACAGGGCTGTGTTCAGTGCATCAGTCTTCCGGCTGCTTCATTGGTGGAGGGATGGGGGTTGTGATAGTGGGAGAGGAGAGAAGTGTAGTGAAAATTTTCTGTCATAATCTGTAAAAACATGACAACATTGAAATTTGGAGTGTTTGGCTTGAAGTCTTCCATAGCATGTCTTACTGAATAAGGTGGATGATTTCCATCTTAGAGAAGGAATGTTTTTAAAAATAATTTAGAAAAGACTTCATGGTTCCATTCCTAGATAAAGTCCAAAACAGAATTAAGAGCTTTCTGAAGTCACCGTTTAGAAGTGTTTTGGTGAGTAAAAGATATGCAAGATCAAATTCCTTCTGATATCAAATTGTGGTGTACTCTAAAGAGAGAAAATTTGAAGTGGAACCTGAATTTGCCAAAGACCCAAATAAGAAGTCATTGTTTCTTCACTGCATCCAAAACTACAGGAGTGTTAAGAGCAAGTCTTTTCTCTCAGTTATCTCTTTGTACTTCTTGCATGTGATTAGACAAGGATGATGAGATTTTTTTTTAGTGTGGGGTGTGGCATTTTTTTGTGATAGTGTTTCACTTTGCATGTGCTACAGAAGGTAATTAACATTTTAATTAGCCACTACCAAGTATTATAAGTTCCATTTCAAGTCTGTAGAAGTCATATCTGCATATAGTCCTTCTACTGACCATGACTTTTTGTAGTTGTCTAAGTATTTTGGGTTTAGTTAATTTTCTGAAAGTTGCAATTTCTACTGTGTTATCATTTAGCATTTTCTTGCAGAGCATATTACAAGTTTAAGAATTTTTTACAGTCCCTATATTAATATTTTTTGTTAGCAGACTCGTGAAGTTGATTCTTGTCTGTTGACTATTGGGCTTTTCCTTGCATAAACAGCACTTTTTTGGGGTAGTGTCTTCTCTGGCAGCTGAACATCTCCCATGCCATGAGTCGTGATTGCTGAGCCTGCAAGTGAGGTGGCAGGTGGGGCTGGAGTTGTAACTCATCTTGGGTGTTCAAGGGCTTCCTTTAGAGCTGGAGAACTGGGCCTGGGAGGAGGCTGAATGACCCCAGAATATAGCTGTGGCCCTTACAGCTGCCTTGTTATGCTCACTGGTGAGTGGAAAGAAAACTAGAATGGCAGGTGATTAGGTTCTGGAAGTACTGCTTCTGAAAGGCTGAAGTGCTTCTATCCAGCAATGTTTATGTTGCTTTTTCTAACATCTACAGGCCACATGGGGTGCAGTGGGGAATACAAAAGTCCATTGGCATGCAGGCAGATGACAGGGTACTTATATGTCCTTGCTCATATATGTGCAATGGAGAACAATTAAATTAAATATTGGGCTGCATTTCAAGAACTTTATTTTTTTTTTCAAGGTGGAAATATTTATATTAAATGTCTTTTGTTAAGAAATAATTTTTTTTATTTCATGCTTAAAAGAACCCCCTTTATTTTTGTAGGGGGAAATCTCAGCTGTGATAAACTCACTAGTATAAGGTTTGCAAATTACTGTTGACACAGTTTTCAGTAGTAATATTTATCCTAGAATTTGTAAACCTGTTTAATATTTTTAAATATTTATTCTTGTTTATTTTAATATTATTTTTTCACCTAGTATGCAAACATGTTTGTCACAGCCCCATGTTTACAATCTATTGAGTCCTATTTATTTCATTGTAATAGTAGTACACAGCCTCTTGGTACCTGACTAGTGCCAAACCTATTCAAAACATTTTTATTTGTGGGCACAGACTACTGTACTTAAAGTTCTCATCATTTCAAATATATCTGAAGCTTCTTGTGTTTCCCATTTCATACCCATGTAGTGATTCATATAATTATTGTAATGGCTTATTGCTATTATCTTTAACTGGTGATATTAATATAATAATTGTCACATTAAAATGTAAAATATTGAATTAGGCCTTGTTCTAAAATGTATTTTATTACTAGAGGTGGGTTAGACACACTGTAGGCTTCTGCTTTCAAAATAACCTTCTTTGCATTCATTTAGATAGATTTAAAAAATTATATTATTAATGATACAGTGAATGAACACTTTAAAATATGTTATGCAAATGATGATGGACTGCTGGTTCACCTTATTGTGTGCATATTTTCATTATGATTAATTTTCAAATTCTTGATTTAGCTTCGTGCACCAAGACCTACTTAACCTATTGTTAAGATGCCTAAATGCAATTTAGAAAACTTGCCTCATTAACTTTTTATGTTTGTGAGATTAGTGATACTGTTAACTAGGAACATTTTCTTTGACTAGTGTTCTGGGAAATAACATATTTTTCCCCCCTCTTTTTTGGGCAGACTTCTTGTTTCTGTGAAATACTCTTTTTTCATGCCTAGCATCTGCTCTGCAACTAGTGAAGTCTAACCAATATCATACTTATATAAAATATCAAGCATTGGATGTGAGAAATGTGTTTAAGGCAAGCATTAATGTATCTTTATTTGATACTCTTGGTTTCAGTTTATTCCCTCTGTCATATAAGGTGTTCTTTTCATGAGTATGTCATCAATGTTGTGCTTTACTAATTTAGTAACTAGAAAATTTTGGGGTTTTTTGTTTAATTAGTGTAGGTTTTGGTTTTATGTTTGAGATTGGTGATTGAAAACCTATTTCATTTTTTGATTCAGTTGGTTAAGATTTACAGGGAGGAGTCTCTTTTCAGTGCCACTTCTACCAAAAAATATTGAAGCAGGAATACATCTGTGCAAGCTGAAACTTAGACCAGTAATTGGCCAACAATACTGTAAAGGTCTACATTGATTATAGGTGTTCCAGATGGATTTATCTCTTGTGTGATGGTGACAGGACTGCAGGAACTTTGGAGACCAGTGCATCCTTGTGTGTTCTTTAAGCTTTCTCAATCTTGTGATTGTGCATGTCCTAAGGTGTCTGAATACAAGTGTTTCTCATTCTCTGACTCTAGATAGCTGAGAACGGTAAGAAATGAGTGAAATTAATGCTTTTAAATCTGGCTAGGACAACAAAGGATTAGTTTGCAGTTTAAATAAATCTTTTTGTCACTGTCTAATACGAGATATATGTAGCAAGAATGCTGAAATGAGCAGTAAAAGTTTCCGCATTTTTGCATGGGCAGGAAAGGCATAGTCAGGACCAGACAGACAAGGCTGTGAAGAAGAGCACAGTGTAGAACTGCATGATTAGTTAGATGAGTAAAGAAGTGGTGCAGCAAAAGAGAAGACCTTGAAAAGAAAAGTCTGGTATTTGTCACTGTGCTGCTAAACAATTCTGTTGACACAGTGGGTTTTTTTGAACTTAATGGGAACTTGAAAGCTATGGGGTCCCATGGAAAGGATTCTTAAAACTTAGCTATATGCTGTGTGAAGAAATACCTCATTTTTTGGTTTGTTTTTGAACCAGTAAAAAATAATCATTTCCTGTCCACGTTCATAATAAATGTACGCCATAACCCTCCTCTGTCATCACTCATCCAGTTTGACAAGTCCAAATCGGTGTAATTGCCTCTTGTGGAAACTCCCAATGTCTTTCCCATGAGTTTTTATATATTGCCTAACTCTTCTAAACCATTTTTGAAGGGAGGGAAGTAGTGGCGTGATGTGCTGTATTCCTTGCTTAACATTAGGTTTGCCTTTGTGATCACCACAGATCATTGACATGATAATTTCATGGAACTGAGACAGGACCAGTGTTTTATTACTGTCTAATAATAATTGAAAGACCATCATTTTATAGGTAAAGTGAAGATTGTTTTCTTCCTCCATGTCTGTCACTTTACATTTCTCCGCATTGAATTTCATTTACTATTTTATTGCACTGGTTAGTATTAGGTCTTTCTGCAATCTGTTGATTTTCATCTTTAGCACTCTGAATAATTATATACCACCACCTTTTTTCAATCATTCCCGGATATGCTGAATAGTTTAGGCACTAATACAGACTCTTTCTGCATGCCGTTGCTAATTTTTTTCTTTGAAGACCATTTTTACCCTCTTTTCCTTGTCAGCAGTTCTGTAGCCTTTGGATGAGGGTTGGAACCCTCCATTCTGTCTCAACAACAGGTACCTTTACTTTAAGAAATGTGCGTACATGGCCTTGTTTCACTTACATGTTTAAGTAGACTGTGTCAGTTGGATTTCCCTTGTCCAAGCTAGTAGTTCAGTTGGAGATGGGTTTTCCGAGTCCTTTGGGGCATCTGGACCATAAAGATAATTTTTGTCATGACTAGAAACAAAGCAGAGTTTAATTTGTGCCTAAGTGTCTATATTTGTGTATGCATTTCTATATGTATTCACAAATAATTGCCTGACCTATCCATTCCACTCCAAAAGCAGTTGTAGCCTTAATTCTGTAATAATTACTAGGGAGTGGTTTATTGCCACTTCCTGGGTAGATGCAACTGGTAAAAAAATGGCTTTTTTTTCCATATAAGTTGCTGAAGAAGGAAACAGAGGTTTTTCACATTAAAAAAATGCCTTGAGCATAACTGATTTTTCTCTCATTTTCTTACCAGAATAATTTCCATGCCCATAGAGGTGAAGTGTTGCACTTGGCCTGAGGTAAAATCTCTTTTAAGAGACTGTAAAAAAAAAAAAAACCCAGAGGAAATTAAATTCTAAGTCTGCAAAATCATTTCTTTTCCTTTAGCCACTAGTGTAGTGATTAGAACAGTTAATGTGCAATGTGGGGCATTCTCCTTATACCTTTCTTCCCAAATCTGAGGGAAGTTGAATCAAGGGCACTTAAGCAGGCTACCTGGTGTTGATGGCTATTTGTTCTCCTTTCTATAAAGAAATGCTAATGAGAATTGGGGTATCTCATCTGCCAGGGTGTAGTGGAAAAATTCTGCTTACAAGGCTTTGCCTGCTTCTCCAGTTGCATGTTTTATATGGAAAAGGAATGCAAAGGATTGAGAGGAACAGAATTACCTGCAGACTGAGGGCTTCTACTACTGGAAAACGTAATTTCAGTCTACATTGATTTCTCCTTTCCTTTTGGTGTTTTTATTTTGCATAAAATAATAGCTGTTGAACAGAGTAAGAAGGGGAATTCATCCCTAACTTTGACAAGTAAGATGTTGGATACTTTGACAAGTAACCAATCTGTGGTTCAGGAAATGTGTGTGTAAAAGGTTGAAATTATTTCAGCAGGATGGAGAGAGAGCAACCTCTCAACACTGTTCACAAGGCTTTATCCTTGTTGTCAGAGCCCTTTCATAAAGAGGGGAAGATTTGGGTTCAGGCTGATGACAGAAAGGTGAGTGCTTTAATCAAGGAAGTCGCTATCTCCCTTTCACCAACTTTGTCCTGTTTAAAGACCTAGCACTAAATGGCTTTCTAATAAAAAAAAACATATTTAGAAATACTTATTATTCTGTCACAATTTTAGATATGAATGCACTCTCTGAACCAAGCCTAAGTAGCTGATTGTAAAGTAGAAATAAAGGCAGTTACAGAATTATCAGAGAATTGTATATTGATATTTGAGGGGGAAAAGCCATATAATATCAGCTGCTGTGTTTGCTGGTCCAGTGACAGCTATTGATGTGTTGTGAATATAAAGTTATTTTGAGGACAGTCAGAATGCTCAGGCAGCAGTTACCAGCACTGAGTTAGTTGACAAAGCTTGAGTGTTGTCTTATGATTCCATGATATTGTGGCTGCACAGAGCTATAGGCTATACATACACTGAGTTAAATATTCCCTATTATATGTTCCTGTGGCACGAAAATGCTACCAGTGTCCCTTAATATTCGCCTGTTGAGGTCAGAGTCTTTTTCTTGCAGAGGAGAAAGGGTTGGAGAGGTGGGTAAAAAACAAACCAAAACCAAAAACTAAAACCCTTTTATATTGTCTCCCAAAGCGGAAGAAGGAGGTTCATAAGGTTGTTACACACAATCCCAGTACCAGAGTTCACATGTCCTAGCTTGGAATCCTGGGAGTCATGAAAACTTCAACTGGTGTTTCTTGGACAGATGTGGGAAGAACTGGAGTATTTGGGGTTTTCTTCTCTTCTGTGTCCCAGATCCCTACTGCTCCATCAGCATTGTCTGGCAGACTGGAAATAAATGAACTTAAAATTAGCCTGTCTTTGCATTTGAAAAGGGACAAGAATGAAAAGTCAATGGCAATCCTGCAGCAAGGAACACACTTAGCAGGGTTTGGGGTTTTTTGTGGGAAAAGAGAGGCAGGTCAGGATATTTGCATATCCAGTCCATGTTACATTCACAGCTTTCACTCTAGTTTATTTTCATAAATTTGAGAAACAAAACCACATAGACTGGACTGCCATATCTCACAGACATTAGTAGTTTTGAGATCACTAGGGTGCTTATTCAGCCATACTCCAATTTAGGAGTTCTTAGAAACAGACAGTTGAAAAGATTTTTATCTTACAGTTAGCATGGGTCAAGAGAAGATACTTGCCTATGCATGCTCTGAGGTTGTTCCTCTTCGACACTTCGTGCCAATATTTATCCACGTGCTTTCCTGCCTTCCCATGGTGATTCTCTTAGTACTCAGTGAGTAGCTGGAGGGAGGCGTAAGGGAACAAAGCTGAATTGTTGCTTCTGCCCTAATTTGAGGATGCCCAGTCATCTTGAACCTGTGAGTGGCCTGTTCACACTCTGCGTGATGAAAAGTCAAAATACAAAGGCAGATTTTAGAAATGCAGGCAGGAAGGAGTGAATTGTCTTTCTTCTTTGCATGTTCAGATCTGTGTCAGTGAAACCTGGCAAAGTTGACTTCAGCCTCTTCTGCTTTGCTTTCATCCGCAGAGGGATTCAAGTTACTCTGTATCCCCTGTGCTAGGACAGTTTTATTTCCAGTTGCTTATCATGTAATGCAGTTATATGAAGGAATTACAAAGCTGTTGCTAGCATTTATACCAGAAGCACTCACTAAGAAGATAACTCCTGTTTAATTTTGTATTTTAACTTACAGGTTTGAAAGTGACAATTCTAGCAAGATAATATCGCTGAGATGAAACAAAATTCAAATAAATGATACATAGAGCTTCAAGCACCACCCTTTTAAAGGAATGCTATATAAACAAATACATTCCACTGAGCAATTAAATCCAACTAGTTTAATGCGAGACTTTAACTATTATTCATTGATGTTTCACTCCATAAATGCATTTTTATAAAACGGAAATATTTTCAGCTTTTAAACTTAGTTTAATGTCATTTTAGTAGAATTGCCTAATGTCCTGATTTTTTTTTTGTTTTGAACTTCGATGTTAAATGTAGGGTTAAACTGACCTTTTTTTTCTTCCCCAAAGCATACATACAACACAAAAAGAAAATACAGTGTAATTGTTTTCTTTAACACTAGAGGAAAGAATTATCTGTTGGAAAATACTGATTATTGGGAATAGTATACATGAATGCCAGATGACTCTCTGCAGTCAGAGTTGAATAATATCAACTGTTAAACAGGTAAAACAGGTGGTGTTTTTATGTGTGTATGATCTAACAAAACTGTCTTCTCTGCTGCAGCAGCACATCATACCTTCACTTTGCAGCCTTTCCTTCTTTAGCTTTGGCAGATTGCAAACTAGACTCCACTCAGATCTATCCAGACGGGATTTTGAGGGGTCCTCTGCTACTTTCATTTCTTGAAAAAGTATTGCAACCTTCATAGTTTCACTTAACATAATAATCTGAAACTTGTGTGTGTCTGTGTAAGAGTCAGATAGCTGCAGATCTAACCTGGACATTTTACTTCTATGAAGGAAATTAACGCATAAAGTGTGGCTTAGCATTATAAGGTGTACCTTTGGAGTTGCATGAGATGCCAAGGTACCATTTTATTTTCTTCATGATCTTCTTGTGTTTTTCGTGTAAATTTTTTAGCAGTAATTTTGTGGGTTTAGGTTATTACAGGATCTGCTTAAAAAACTATAGTTAATGTTTATGAAGTCTAAGTTATAAGCTGTTTCATCACAAGTAATGTTATGGAGCAGTTCAGACAACAAAGATCTGAAGATGCTCGTTCGAATACATCTTCTGTCTTCTCTAAAGCTGGGTGTAATACAATATGATGTCTTTTTTGATACACACATGTATGTAAAGCTGATAGAATTGATATTTTGTTTTACTGCTAGTAGAAAACATATTAAGTAAGTGCAGGGAGTTGTGACACAGGAAGGGGTCAGACCCTTGCTTCATTCAAAGAGGAAGCTGCTTGCTCCTCCGTATTTGTATTGCAAATTGTTCTGGGCTCTTAAAGGCTCTATTTCACCCTGCCTGACCCTTTTTTTTTTTTTTTCTTTCTTTCTTTCCCTTTCAAGTAGGATCCTTTTTTTAATGCAATTCACATAAGACATTTGCACTGGATGAAAAAGCATGATTGTTGACCTAAGCTGGTTTTACTTGTTACACTTTGACTTTCCCATTTTTCTGGTATGTTTCACTCTAAAGCTGTTTCAGCTGCACCACACAGATCAGTCACAATTGTTTTTTAAAATATATCATGTAATGGTTAGTTTGGGGAATGTCAGTTTGTTCTTAAATAATTGAACCCTCCAAGTTGAAGGAGAATCCAGGTTGTAGCACAAGGATGCTGCATTGTGCAGGTATAGCTGACTTCTTTGAGATTCCCTTGGTTAGTAGGGTGCATACTGATCTTCTTTGGGAGAAATGGCTTGAGGGCCCCCAGTCCACAAAGTTTCTGCCAAGAACTTCCATGTAACATTTCTAAAATTTGAGAGGATAAGGTGTGGCCAACGTAACATCAGCTAGTTCTACTTTTTATGCCATTAGAAACTGCAGTTGGATGTATTAAAGTGTCTCGTTCAGATCACCTGAAGAGACTTCTGGAAATTTTGAAATGCCTGTTTTTGTTGTTATTAAAAGAAAAAATAATATCTATTTAAAAGAACTTAAACTCTGTGTTTTTATCGAAGAACAAGAAGCTTCTTTAGATCATCTAGAAATATGCATGAGAAGTGTTGCTGGGTGAAGCTGTAGTAATTAATAACTTGTTTAAATTAAAAATGACAGCTATGGTAACTGTTGTATGGGAAGCTGTACCATGGCTTAAAATGTTTGATTTCCATGTAAAAAGGAAGAATGGTGAAAGTTTGAGAATCAGTATTATTACAAAATGTAAGATTTTATCATGTGGGCTTTGCACATATTATCATGTGGAATGGGCATGGAGACCTGGGCTTAAATTTCTTCGGGTGAATACAGTATAGACATCTGTGTGTGAGAAACCCATTCAGGATTAGCTTTACCTAAAGAAAGTAAAGGGAATTCTCATAAGATTACACTGACATTTAGCAATTTAATTATATTTTTAAAATACTACAGGAGGAAAGGCTGAGCAACTTCATTTGTTTTACTGCCCTGTTTATTTCTCTGTGATACAAGAGTGTCTGCTTCACGTTCCCTGCAAGCATTCGCTGGTATGCAGTGCCTCCCCCACACTGTGGGCCTGAGCTGGCCGAGCAGCGCCTCTCTCCATTAGTCATCACTGCCTTCCCTGATGCTGTGTGCAGGAAAGTAATTCTTTAAAGCAGTTGCTCCTAGTTCATTTTTAAAAGATTATTTCATAATACCTCATTGCAGTAGTACCTTCTGGTAAGCATGGACTAAATTTTGGTCACTAAACACAAGCAGTTTTATGTGGAATAAAAAGATACACTGCAAATAAATCACTACTTATTTCCTTTAATCTAGTTTCCAAATTGTTTGACTTTTGCCGTTAAAGCGCAGCTTCCATTCATGTGTTCAGGAGGCTTTTGAAAGCATATGAATGGTAATTTTCCCAGTTTTTCTGGAACTTTATGTAGTTCCAGCAATGTCTGCAGCTGGCTGCCTAATAAAAATGACTTGCATTCCTAGAAACATTGGATTGTGTTGATGGCTAAAATCACTAAACAATTTTAAAACGTAACCAATGCTGTTACATTAAAATATGTTTTGGCTTAGTTGATATTAATCTAAAGTAAATTGTTACCTGCAGTGATGTTTGGTAGTGGTTTTATTAATGTGGATTAGCAATTTACAGAAAAGGTCTCACCTTGTAGCAGTTTGCTTTTTTAACATTGATTAATCCATCTTACGTTATCAAAAGGCTTCCTGATGTCTCTTGCTTTAGTGATTTTTCTTCTTCTAATGTGTGGAATATTCATGTAGTGTTGTAAGAAATGCAATGAACACTTTGCTCGTGCTGCAAATGAACATTACTAACATTGTTACACTGTCTTTCATACTGCTTTGTCTTTTGATGGGCATCCTATGTTTTATTTATTCCATGTTGATGCTTTTGCTATAGTGAAACTTTGTTTTAATGTATAATTTACTTTTAAGATGAGATTATTAATTATTTTTTAAATAATTTAACTTTTTAAAAGTGGTTTAAGTAACTAAATAAATAGTTCAACTGTTGTATTTGTAGTTAGTATTTTATTTGAAAACTTTGGAGCAAATTAAATAAGCAAAATGCCTTTATTTTAAAGCTTAGGGCATTGAGAATTTTCTATGTCAGGTTTAGATTTTATTTTTTAATGAACTGTATTAGTCTCACAAGAAAGGTACTAATATTATAATATTAGTACTTGGGTGTCGAGTCCCGAGTCACGGAGAACCATTATGGCAAATTCCTTGTATTCTGTATTACTTCTCTAATAGGCTTTTCTTAGATACGCAGAAGTCGCTGATGAAGTAGGTCTGCAGTGGCCAGTAGGCTCAGCAGCTCTTAAGTTTTTCTAGTGTTTTGTTCTTGAAAATGAAGTGTGCTTTTTCTTGGTGATACACAAAGATAGTGAGTGAAGTTTCATTTTGTATCCGGCTCTTTGCAGACTCCTGATCATATTTCTCAAAATATTAGAGTTAGTTACTTATTCTTACTGCATTTATCATGTCCTCTCTGCTGCCATAACCGAAGCCAAATAGGTTAGCTAAGACCAGTCAGTGTGGTACAAGTATCAGGCAATTGATGCCAGACTACCACACTTGCCAATGTTTCCCAGAATATAACGCTGTTTGAAATAGGACAGTGGTCAGTGATGTTTTGTGAGAATAAGCTCTTAAGCCTCAATTGGTAAAGATTGGAAGAATACAATATGGGTTGGAGACTCAGCTGTGAGAGCAGCCAGAGCTCACGAGGTGCAATGGTGCGCTTTTCCAGCAAGGACTGATAACCAAGTGACAACCATGGTCTTTGTAAAATAAGCAAGAACCTATTTCAACAACAGCAAAACTTTCAGCAGCTTTAAAACATTGTCATCTCTCAGGGATGTTTTCTCTGTTGGTGACATCAGGGCCCTTTCTACAGCTCTGTTGATTATCACTGTGGCAGGGTGTCCCAAATGGATCTGAAGATGCGCTGCTGTGAAGGGCAGAGCACATACTTCACACCTCACCCTTCCTACCCAGTCCAGGGATACTCTTCCTTCCCTGCTGCTCAACTCACACTGCAGTGACACTATTCAACTTATTATCAAATACTAGGAGAAAGCTATTCACTTGATTTGTTTGTGGCTTAGCAACTTTTCCTCGTTTCTTTGGTTGGTTTTCTGTTGGTTTAGCAAGCTAAGCTCACCCAGCAGGGCAGCAGGTGAATGCCAGAGGTGGTGCAAGGCAAAAGCAGGGAGAAGGCATGGTTCAGAGTAGCACTTCCAGAGAGAACAGCAGCTGCAATTAATTATTAATTCAGCTCTGCCTGTCTTCTCTAAACTACAATCTTAAAAGCATATCTTTTGAAAAGGACACCTGATCTTGAAGATGAAAGATTTACTGTTTGAATTTATCTTAAAGTGGTCTTTTTCTGGGCTGTGCCTGTTCAGATTTGAGGGTGGTTTTTGTTTTGTTTTTTTTAAGTTGGTACCTACAGACTGTTGACATAAATATATTGATAAATTGCCAGTGATATCCTGGGCTGCATCAAAAGCAGTGTGGGCAGCAGGTTGAGGAAGGTGATTCTCCCCCTCTGCTCACTCTCAGGATCCCCCATCTGGAGTACTGCATCCAGATCTGAGGCCCTCAATATAATAGGGACATGGACATGTTGGTACAAATCCAGTAGAGGGCCACAAAGAATGATCAGAAGGCTGAAGAATCTCTACTGTGTAGACAGACTAAGAAAGCTAGGGTTGTGCAGCCTGGAGAAGAGGAGGTTCTGGTGACACCTTAGAGCACCTTCCAGTACCAAGGGGTACTGGAAAGCTGGAGAGGAATTTTACAAGATCATTTAGTGACAGAGCAGGGGCTTCAAACTGAAAGAGGACAGGTTTAGATTAGCTATTAGGAAGAGATTTTTTACTGTGAGGGTGGTGAGACACTGGCACAGGTTGCCCAGAGAAGCTGTGGCTGGCCCATCCCTGGAAGTGTTCAAGGCCTTGTTGGATGGGGCTTTGAGCAACCTGGTCTAGAGGAAGGTGTCTCTGCCCATGGCAAGTGAGTTGGATGACTTTTAAGGTCCCTTCCAACACAACCCATTCTGCAATTCTATGATCTAAGAATTGGTGGCAGCATGCTATCTTATTTTGCCCAAAAGGGCTCATCTCTAACAAGAATTCACAGCCCTAAAGAGGGATGTGATGAAGAGTAGGTTTTGATGTGTGAAGTAAACCTGTTAAAATTACCAAAAGACATAGAAAGTCTAGAAGGTAACTCTAAAACTTCGTGCATTCTGACTGATTAGGATTAAAGTCAAAATTCAGGAGAGAAGAGATGAAAGTTTGAATCCAAGTTTCTGTAAAAACTTTTTGAATTTTATTTGTGGATTACTTTTCTTGTACGTCATCTGAGAAAATTTATTTAATGAGACTGTGCAGATTTTACAGTTTTTCAAAGGCTGGGGATCAGAACAAAAGAAGTAAGGAAATTCTTATATTTAAAATTTTTTTAAACATTTTTTAATTTTATAAGTATTATTTTATAATATCCATTATGTGGAAAAAAGAATTCTCGAAGTCTGAGGTGATACATATAGTCATAGAGCAAATGATGGGCAAAAGCTTCCGTGTTTGATTCAGGAGTTAAAAACGTAGCAATAAAACCTGTATTTCTTCAATGCATGCAGATGACTTTAAATGTGTTTTCTGCATGTACTTTTGTATGTTCAGATAAATCCACTCTGGACTATTTTTAAGGTACATGTCAGCAAGCAATTAAATACTGGTTTGACGGTTTCAATCAACTTCTTTGCAACTTGCAGCACATTTTTGCAGTACTGTCAAAACATGCATACCCACAGGACATGAAAATTATGTGAATTTAATTTAAATCTAAATCACTGATTCTAATGTGAGACTAATTGAAATAAAGCCTTTGTTATCAGTTGAATTAAGTCAGTAAGAGATACCAACTAGTACCCGTGATTGTGGAATTTCGCAGCTAAGAAATATAATGTTGGGGTGCTTGTGAAGATTTATGCAGCATTGCACACATCAAGCAAGAGATTTTGTTCTTGTTTGCAATAAGTAGTAAAAGGATACATTTGAGTCTTGTAACACCTTAAGGAAGCAGTATGTGTGTGAGGACAAAAGTAATAAACTTCAGAAATCACTTCAATGCACAGCAGCATTGCTACTATAAGAAATACTGGTTTTGCATATTTTACTTGTGAATTCATGAACTCTTTGTGTATCATTTAACATTATTAAATTAGTAAACACTATCAGTAGAGTATATTAGTAAATATTATTTTTAAATACTCAAAAAGTTGTGTGACAGAAGTACTGAAAGATCTGTTGACTCCACAAGCTCACTTGAAGAATTGCAGGTTTAAGTGTAGGAGGAGTGATGTGTGTTCTTTGTTGGGTTAGTTTCATTGGTTATCCTAGAAGTACCTGAGCACAATTTTCCATCTGTAGTGGTACTGCTGAACTCATGATGTTGGTGAGGTGCCCAAGTGTTTGAAATAGTTTTTAAGCAATTGAGAACAAAGACTGGGTTTTACATGGCTGTACAATATTAACTCTAGCTATTTTGGAAAGACACTGTGATCACTTCTTGTTACTTCAACTTGCCTAGATTGTTTAGGTTAGAAGATTTACAGCAAGAAAGCTGTGTCCAACTCAATGGAAACAGAACTTTGTTCTTAATTTTGTTGTTATGATAGTTCATTTTTAATAAGAGAAGCTGATCTTTAGGAACCCCTAGGGATCCTGACCAAGAAACAAGAAGTCATGTGCTAGATATTAAATAAACACTCCCTGAAAATATTATGCTTTTCTAAGAAAGCAGAGGGTAGGTCATCTTTTCTTATGCTGTTAGAAGCTGGTTTTAAAATGAGATTTGCATACATATTGACACCTAAATGGGCAACGCCTTCTTGGCCTGGTTAAAAAATGAAAAAGGGGACAACTCTGTCATAAATCTCTGTATGAGTAGGTTGGAGCAAACTTCATGTGAGGACTGACTGAAATCAAGTGAAAAGGAGTGGAACAGCTGTTCCTTGCCTCACTTATGGACAAATTCTGATACATGGGAAGACAAGTAGAAAAAAAAGGGACTATCTCAGAGTATGGATATATCTCAGTCCTTCTAGGACTTCCCAAAACTAATAGTCTAATTTATGTATTTGGGAGTGAATTGTGCAGGACTAAGGCACTCCTCAAGTAAACCAGTGTTCCTTATTTTCCAAGAGATTAAACAAGAATCCAGAATCCCATGGGGTTTCTGGAGGAGCTGCTGTGAAAGTTGGGATTGCTGAGGGATTAGTCTCTTCTGTAGGGTAATGTAAGCATAACTGAGTGTCTGTCAAGTACCACTTGTTAGTCGGAGCTTTGTACTCTTCCTCAGTGCAACAGTTTGATTTGTTTAAGAAGGTCTATAATGCTTTAAGAGTAAAAAGGATTGTCTTACAGGCCACAAACACAGCTTTGTAGAGTGTGTTTCTGAAAATGGATCAGATGCTTGATCTGTTGGAGTTGAGTCAGGATATTTGGAATTCATAGAAATCTGGATCCCCTCTCTTCTTTTCTGCTGAGTGTGGTTTAGATGAGATACCTGATGGTAGTTCCTAGCAGCTGTCTGCAGAAATGATCAGCTAGAGCTTCAGAGATTCTTCTGAAATAATCTCCATGGGAAAAATCAGTACAATTTTGGCTTTCCCAAGCACTCTGACTTGCATTTCTGTAACAGCCCTCTTCTGTCCTTTGGTGCTGAAATATCCATGGTACTGAAACATAAGACACCTGATTTGGGGTTCAGAATGAGATTAATGTACAGATACAGAAAAACCCAAAACACTTAATGCAGTTGCCACTCAAATATACATGCTAGTGTTTTATTGGGTTAAAGTTTTCTGTCTGAAATCTCTTCTGGTTTCACTGGTGCTGAATTGCCGAAGCTATAGCCTTGTTTCTAGGTGGGAAAAAAGCCCTGCATGTTGACCTACCTAGCAGTACAAGGAAACAAAATTAATTTTAGCACTATTTTAGGCCTGCACAGCTTTAGCAAGAAACATGTATACTCCCAACAGATTGGACTCTTTGTTTCTGCATTTTAAACTTTTAGTCCCAGAACACATTCCAGACTAAGTGGTGTGCTGGGTACTAAGAAATGTTCCCAGGTTCAAGTAGCTTAAATATGCGAGCTGTGTGATAGTGCCAGTGTCCATCAGAAAAGCACTTAATATTTAAATTTGGGGCCTCCTGTTGAAAATTCTATGGGAGTATTCTGATGCACAGCATAAAGTGCTGCTGGCATATCACTTTTTTTCTTCACTAGAGACAATCCCAATTTTGTCAGTCCAAAACTCACTACAGAGATTAGATGTTTTTAAACCTCTCTTGAAAAGAAAACGCCCTGATATCCTAACTTCATGCTGACATGAGGCAAGTTAATACCTATATCTAGGCTTTGGTTGGTAAGTAGGCAGTCTCATTAATATTTTTTTAAATGTAGTATTACTATAACCAGAAACACATTTATAGCCTGAAAAAATCAGGTTACAAAAGTATCATTCTTAGCTACTCCTTATTTCATAGCTACTTAATTAAAACTTGCAAGATGAGCAAAGAAAGTGATCCTTTACCAAAAAAAATCCTTTCCCCATATTACCTACAATGAATAGTTCTTTTAATTATTGTCTAGTTCTGTTCTTAGCCTTTTTGCACATTGTGGGTTCTGTGCAAAAATTTCTGTATTAAGATTCTAGAATTAGAAAATAATTACTTACTCTGCACTATTTTCCCAATATGATTGAATGTAGAACTTGTCTGTCAGTTAGCACAAACTGTCTCTGTTAGTATCAAATTGTATAAAGAAAACCATTTACAGAAGTTAATTTATAAGATAAATGTCTATGGTCTTCAGCTCAACTGTAGAACTCCTTTCCTATTCAAATACGTGTCTTGATATTATTGATAAATTTCCCTTTTTAGATTGAAAACTAAAGCACTGGTTATCACTTCCTGAAACATTTGGTTTAGGTGATTTTTTGATGAATCACTTGAGACCCCCAATATTAAGGTACAGAAAACTGTGAACATCCTGATTGTATCTTAAACAAAAGCTAACGTCAGCCTTGGTTTTCAGATGAATTTTTATTTTCACATAGTGAAAGCATCACTTTGAATTTACTTCTGCTAGATTGTTTGCATGGTTACTATGCATATTCCCCCCCCCTCAAATTCTGGAGCATTGTTTTTTTTCTTTGTAGAAGTTAACTCTTCCTTAATGTTACTCTGTGTTATATTTTAAATACTCATGATCACTCAATGCCTTACTGGCTGTTCAAGACTTGTGAAATGACCTTTATCCCATGCTGATGTGAGGCAGCAATCACCATTCACTTTGCAGCAGCCTTGCAGCCTTGTGGATCCCCAGGATTATGTGTTACAACATGCTTTGACAGCTGCTCTACAGGCATGAATCTGAGATATACAAATAGGTATTAGCAGAGTCTAACATAGTCACCATAAAGTTGTGGAGGTGTACAACACAACCAGTAGTTTCTTTCAGCCTTCTATTTCTCAGCTTAGCTGGAGCTTTTTATGAACACACATTTTTACTGAATTTTTTTTCCAGTCAGTTTTAAACTTTTTACCTATTTGTCTTGTTATTTATTTGCGTGTTTATATTACTTGCCTATTACTTCTATACCTATTATTGTTTCTCTTCTGCTTATTTATACTTCCATATTTTATTGTTCCTGGTTATTACTTGGCTTCAATGATTGCATCTTCTGGGAAACATGTACACCTGCAGTGAATGATTTCCTACACAGGAAGACCAGAAGCATTCAGGGCTATTTTGTTTAGGTAGGCTTATGCCTCAAATGTAGTGTTTTATTTTTTATTTCAAGTCCCGTGTTCAAATTAAATTAAAAACAATGCGAGCAAGCAAAGGCACAAAACAACTGGTTATGCACCTTTAAAGATCTGTTGTCTAAACTTCTGGGCTCCATTTTTTGGTCCAGTGGGTCAGGATGTCTTGAATCCAGTTCTCTCTTCTGTCCAATTGAAACCACTGCCAGAAGGACCCACTGTGCCCTCTGAAGAGCTTACTTACTGTAACTAAGCTTTGGGAGTTCTGGTTCTGTTTTCACACTGCCTGTCTTCTTCCAAGGCCTTGGGGAGAAGATTCTGTGATTAAGATAGGAACTTGAATTAACTGGGGCCATTCCTGCTTCCTGCCCCAGTGGGATCCTTGCATAGTCAGCAGGGTGCACAACCAGAGAATGCAGCACTCCAGAGAATATCTTCCAACTTAATTTCCTGGGGAACACCATTCATCTCAAGTGATCCATCAGTAAATCACCTAAACCAAATGTTTCAGGATGTGAAAACCAATGCTTCAGTTTTCAATCTAAAAAGGGAAAATTATCAACAATATCAAGACATGTATTTAAATAGGAAAAGACTTCTACAGTTGAGCTGACGACCGTAGACATTTACCTTATAGATTAACTTATGTAAATATTTTTCTTTATACAATGTGATACTAACAGAGACAGTGGTGTATGTGTTCAGGTATATGGAATTTAATCCTGCAACATAGTAAAATACCTTGCAGTGTGGGCTCGCATTTGCTCCTGTGTTTTGTGTTGGACATAGCTGTGACAATAAATTTCCATTTTAACCGAGGTCCCATGCTGATCTGCTACAAATTGCTGGATTTGGCTGATTTTAGTGGGCAAGCCAGCAGCTACTTTGCTGTGAGAGGAGTTGCACTTAAGTGAGAAGAGCTGAGCGGCTGCCCTTTTAAACGTAGTTGAAACAAATTACTTGTAATGGCATCGGGTAAACATTAAACATACTGCCATTCCAAATCTTGAGAGTTATGCCAAAGGAAGTATTTCTGGTTAATGGGGAACTTACCATTTCCAGCAGCAGTCAGCTGGCTGAGGGTTTGGCACAGCTATGCTTTAACACACAGAGCTGAGCCACAGCAAAGCTCAGCTTGTTGACTGAACTTTTTATTTTGGGTGGTGACACCATAGCTCTGATATCTACATACTTGTGAGTGTGGACTACTTGTAAGAAGAAAAAGAGGCGATAAAGACCTTTGTGTTTATCCAGCAGCTGACTGTAACAGGATCTTAATCCTGGTTCCACTTGTACTCCTCTGTGTAAAAATCAAAGATAATCAGATCCTCAGAAGTTTAATTTTTTTATTACCAATTACCATACATTATTGTGTGGAGTTCAGAGCCTGGATCTGGAGTTCGCGCGGGCAGTGTGTGTATCCCTGCCGGCAGCGGCTGAAGCTGTGGCACTGTTGGGTCGAAGGACTGGCTTTCACTAAGCCTTCTGAAACTAAATTAGAAGTTTGTCAAGTTTTCAGAAGAAAAATCGTGTGATAAGTGAAATGAGTTTTGCATTTAACAGTGCTGATCCTGAGCTTTTCTCGGCTGGGGCTTTTCCTGCCCGTCGCACGACCAGGGACGGTGCGGAGCAGCAAGGCGGCTGTCGGAGCGGGCGGCGGCTCCGGGAGGGGGAGCTCCGGGCCTGCTGCTCTCCTCTGCCGGCCCTGCGCTCTCCTCCTCCCGGCCCTCCGCTCCCGGCAGCCTCCCAGCCGCTGACGGCGCCTGCGGCCCGGCGGCCCCCGCCGAAGGACGGCCCGGAGCCCCGCAGGCGAAGCTGTCAGCGCACCAGGAGAAGGTGCTGCTGGTGGGTTTTGCAGCGGGGCTGAGTGTGAGCCAGGGTCGCTACAGATCCTGCCTTGCTTTGTTGCTGCTGAGGTCGAGCGGCGTGAGAAACCCGGTGTAGGGGCCGCACGAGGTTGTAGGATAGGGCTGTTGCTAGAGAGAAACATCCGCAGCCGTCGGTAGCCGCGCGGTGCGGAGGGAGGGGACACGTGCTGAAGGCTGTCGGCAGCACCTGCGGCCTCCGCGGCGGCTGGGCGGTGCGGGGTCAGGGTTGCCAGCGCCGCTCCCGCCCCGCTCCGCAGGCTGCTCTGCGCTGAGCCTCGGGCAGGAAGCCTCAGCGCAGCCCTGGCCTGCCGCACTGATTGGGGCAGTGCCTCCCGTGGGCCCAAGAGCTTTAAAAACTGCCCTAATGGGTCACAGTAATGTAAGGGAGCATATCAGGTGCAGAGATATGAAGGTGGGGAGAGAATAGCAATTCCTTACTTTAGCAAAGAAGGACAAAATGGATTTAATTATGAGTATTTTGGACTCAGAACAGGAAGTGCCAATACTGAAACTTCATGCATAACCAGAACTTTGACCCTTCGTTATCTGTACTGTGATTATTTTTACTTTTTTTCCCAACTATATCAGCATGCTGTTGTGTAGATATGCTAGTTCATGTTGCTTACAGTATTGGAATCTAATAGAGTCTGTGATTTTTATTTTTGTCTGCACAAATCTACAAAAACTATTGCAAAGATTTTTAGCTTGAGAGGAGACTCTAAACTCCATTTGCAGCAGCAGCCTCAGAAAGGCTAAAGAAAAATGGATGCAGGTATCTAGAAACTTAGCAAGACCCGTATATTCAAGAAGTCACCTTGATTTCTCCCTTAAGTATAGTATGTGTTTGAATGTTCTGTGTTTTGTGTTGCCATTTTTTTGTATATTTCACGTGTGACAGTGTGGTTAAAAAAATAGTGTGAACTATGTCTGATTACCTTGGTAAAAGGTAACGGTTTAGAAATACATAATACATGGCATGTTTTTATTTAATTATTAACATGACAGTGGTGCCAAAGTAATTTAAAAAAAATGTGCCACTATAGTGGGAAACTGCTGACTCTTGAATTGGCAGCTGTCAACTTTTTTATGCTCTTTTTTATATGTATTCCATAGAGCTTTTTAAATAAAGAACAAGGTAGTTGCTGAGTGTTTGCTTTTGGAAGCCTCAGCATGGCTCTAGATGTCTAAGCTTAATTTAAAAAGAAGTGACTACTTTCATGGCACTGAATTATTCTTTAAATATATCTGATTTCTCTCAGTGTGGAGTTCTTGGAAAGAGAGGGATTACTTGCAAGCTTTAAGGGCTAAATAGTATCGAGTTTAATGTTGGCATTACCACTTTACCTCTGCTATGCTGTGGTATGAATTACAGCTGGATTACTTGCTGTGTGCATGGATTACAGCCTCCCTCTATTTGTTCTAATGAACTTAAAAGGCGAAAAACGTAAAGTTCTATATGTATCTGTGTTACCTTTTTCTGAATGGTTGTAAATCTAAATTACGCTAGAAAACTTCATTAGAGTTTTCAGAGAAAAAAAATAAAACCTACTTGTTTACTTGAAACCAGTGTTATCTGATAGAGGTGTCTGTCTAAGTCTGTGAAATACTATGACTCTTAAATGAGCTCTGATTTCTGTAAAGAGAGAAATGTCCCGAGGTATCTAACCAGTGTTGCTTTCTATTTAATTAAAATACAAAACCAGCATAGAATGATTTGTTTAAAACTCACTGTGTACCAGATTCTGACAGGTAATTATAAAGAGGAAGACAAAAGTCATACAAAAATAGTCCATGTAACTATGGTCTTTAATAATTTTACAGTTAGCCAGGAAGGGGTGGGGGAGCATGTAAAAATTGTAACTCATAAATTGGCATAAAATTGCTAACAAGAGAGAGGTCCCTGATACAGGATGATTCAAAATGGCTTGTGAAAGAGGGCTCAGCAGGCCTATTTCAGTATACTGAATCTATGAGGCTACATCTGGAGACAACAATACACACTGTACTTGCAGGGCAAAAGCAGCCTATTCTAGGAGGCAATTGCTGGAAGACTCAAGGTTATATTATGCAGTGTGCCTGGTCTCCATCCGTACGCTGTAATTCAGCCATGGATTAATACCAGATTGAAGCCAAAGGTGTGCCAGGAATGTTTTGAAAGGGAAGAAGAGCAGAGAAAGAAATTGCATCTCTGTTTGGTTCATGGTACGACTGCAGCTGTAACATGCGATGTCCGATGCCAGCTGCCACACTCTGTTCTGGAGCCTTCAGGCCATAAAAGTTCACTGTCCTTTTTTAAGTGCCACCTCTGATGGTCTCTGAAAATGTTTCTAATCGTCTGCTGCTAATCAAGTTCTTGGCTAGAGTTGGTCTCTTGGAGTGGGAGGAGCGCCAAGGGAGCAGAAAGTTTATGTAAGTGTGGTTCGCATGTATGTGCTTGACAGATATGCTGCTGATTACCTGGAAGTTACAGGCTGAAATTTACTGTGACAGTAGCCCCCAACACTTTGGTATCTTTCCCATGCTTTGAACAGGGCAGTGAGTTTTTTCAACGAGTGAGTGAGTTAGTGCAGTGGTTTTGTTTTTAAGGTCTTCCCTAGTTTGAGGGGGCTAAGAGGAAGAGGGGAATGTTGACCTAATCTTGTTACAGTAAACAAGAGGTAAATACTTTTAAAGCTTCTGTTAATGTGACTGTTGAATGTTTAACAGTCTTTTGTTCCCAGTTGTTTACAGTAATTGAGTCCTTTCCCTTCTAGTGCTTGTGCTGCTGTCCTCATTACTGTGTATTCCAAGATAGATACTATACACAAAACTTGTAAATACTGTACAGCAGATCTATTCTCTGTTTTTGTTTGCTGAATGTTACACCTTCTAAAATATGTTAGCCCCTAATACTGAGAATAGACTTCATGTCCCTAAGTAAAAAAACCAAAGACAGACAGCAGACCTTTTGTAACTGCCACTGCTATCACTTTTGGGCAGTAGGCATTTAGGAATCTGAAATGTAAGGAGAAATAAGAGCAACTAAAACTGCTAGAGTTCATCATAGTGAATTTGCTTTTGAATTGGTTTTTTTTAATTGAATTGTTGGGGATTTTTTTGAGACCTTAAACAACTTGGAAAATCAAGGCATTTGGGACTAGGGAACAGGAAAGAAGGCGGCTAATAAGGTTGTAGATTTAGGACCTGCAGATTTCCTCAAGTGTTACAATGATCTTCCAGCGGGATAAGTAACCTTCTTCCTCTGTCTGCATTCAGTGACACTCTGTTTCTAGCTTATCACTTGAAACTACTTGAGCTTCAGTGTAAATACCTTTTTCTCTCAGTATTTAGATACAGTAGGCAAATCCCAGGGATGATAGCTCAGGCATGGTTAGTTTTGGTTCACTTGTTAGTCATTGCTGGTTAAATCTGCTGTACTGTCTAGCTATCAATTGTCAGACTCAGCAAAAAGCTTTAGAAAAGGCTTGCTCTGTGATCCATTTGCCAAATACAGAGTTTAGTTCCTCCTCTGTAATCAAGCTGGAGTCAGTTGATTATAGCTGAGATTTATCATGCCAGTATCCTGCCTGTTGTCATTTCCCTGCCTCTTTGGTCAAGTGACTCCCATTGCTGGAAAAAAATTGAATCTCAAATTCTCCAATTTATAAGTATCTCTGGTTATCTCTAAACAGTAGGATCTCTTTCAACTATAGAACATGAATTTGATGAGAAGGGATGACTTCCAGAAGATCATAGTCTCTTCTGGAGTTTGCTGTTTCTCCTGACAGATGGAGAAAGGTTTCAGTCCTTGAGCAAGAAGACAGATAGTCTGATTCAGGGGAAGCAATTGGTAGGTAAGAAATATAGTGTTGGATTTTTTCCATTTCCTTCCCTGTTTTTTATCTACCTTTGTATTTCACTGGCAATTACACTTTTGGCATTGTGGCCAGGAAAACAGCTTCAAGCTGGGTTGATACTGCTGTGTCTGTGTTTTTCTTGAAGTTAAAAAAGTCAATTAAAAGTTGTTTTAATTTTCCCCTTATTTAGAAACTCTGGTTTAAATGACTTAACTTTAAATTGTAATCTCAAGTGATCCCACTGCTTGGTCCCTCTTCACGGAGGCGACCCCAGCTGTATTTGAGGTGGCTGCTGTTTGCCAGGTGGCTGGTGCCTGGCTCCTGCCTTGTCACAATATCTAGTGCTTGTCTGCCCCAGCTCCCTGGCAGAGGCCACAGCCCTGATGCAGAATACAGGAATGCATGCAACCAGCTAGGGCTTGACGCTGTGCCTGAGTTAATAAAATTTCTTGGGGCGCAGAGCATGGGGGTAACACTGCCAGGTGGTGGCTTTGTCTGACGTCTTTGCCATTTTCCCCCATACCCTTGCCTTTGAAAATGCCATAGAGAAACAACCAAAGTGACTCACTTTAGATTGAAAAAAAAGAACTTCAGTCTTATGCTGAAAAAAAGATGCTGTGTAATTTTTGAACCCACAGTGTCCCTAGAAGTGTAGGAACATTTGCACCAAGCTGCACCTCTGCTAATGAGCCCAGATGGAGCTGATTTGTTTCTGCATCTCTGGTACAGATAATCTGACCATGGATAATTGAGTGTTGACTCTATAAATAACCCACTTTGAAATACTTGTTTTAAAATTGTTTTCTCTTCTTCCTGTTAGCTTCCAAGCTTACTCTCTGTAGTCATTTCTTGGCTGACCAAGGGTTTCTCTCATCTCTTGACAAACATGTCCTATTCATTCTTCCCACCTGAAGTGAAATGTTACACCAAGCATGGATGAAACCAGGTTCTAGCACTATAAAGAGCCAGCTAAGTTGTGGTAGGAAATAATCATCCTAATGTTTTAACTGTGCTCCAATTGATTTATGTGGTTTAAACCAAAAATGACTGGCACACATGAAATTTTTGATACCTTGGAAAGATATTTATTGTATGCTTCTTCTCAGAGACGTCCTGTTGCATATATCATAGCTAAATGTCTTCAGGTAAAACTGGTTTCATTTGTATGGACTTGTTTCTAGTTGGACTTCTAATCGTCTTGGTTTGTTTGCTTACTGTCCGTGTTAAAACTCACAAGAACTGTTCTGAGGTGAGCTATGCCTTGTTTTAATGAGTTTTTTTTCCTCCTATGAGATTATGTAAGTAATTATAGAAAGTAATTAGAATGCCTCATAGGAAAAGTATCCTGTGTCTTCAGCTGGTGAGCATCTACACAGTTTTTTTTACCAAAGTTTTTTTTCTAAAATATGGTATGTGTGTGCTTCTGAGAGGATGCATGAAAAGTTGGAACCACTTGCTCTGGGTGACAGCTTGTTCAAGGCATTGGAAGGGGGAGAAGGGAAAACAGAATAGCACAGTTGAATTGTCACAACAGTTCATGCACCTTGGTAGGTAGTTGTACTGGAAATCACCTGTCTCTTTCCCCTGTGCCATTCCTGCCACATTAATCTATAACAGAGGCAGCATCAGTGGGTGAACAAATATGAATGGAATGCTTTAAATTAAGATCTGCACACTAATGGCTGGGTGGCCTTGAAAAATACCTTTCTTCATACAGCACCTGAAACACTGACCATGCTTCAGCAAATTTTGGAAGTCTCAATTTGAAAAAACAGAACAAATGCATATCTGAAAAACATCTTTTATGTATATACATAGGTGTAGCAGACATTTAATACTGTAACCATAAAAAAACTCTCATTCCAAGCAATGATGGGAAATTTTTTAAATTATGAATGGAGAAATAGTTTCTCCAAAAGAAGTAATTTGTAGCATGAGAAGTTCATTGCAGTGATGAATGGTCAATAGGTACATGCAGGGATAGAATGTGAAGTTGTCACTTGGACTCTCAGAGGCTGATTTGCCTTTATTTGATTCCTGTGCAGTTAGGTCTGAGTTTCTTTAGTTGGCACAGTTAGAAGTCATAAATTATGCAAATTAAAGTGAAAAACCAACTTTAGAACTAAATATCTGTATGTAGATACAGAACTAAAAAGTTTTTCCAAGGAAGAGAAGCAGATTAAAAATGCCCTACAAACCCACTTTTTTATTTGGGTATGTTTTTCAGTGTTGTCTCTTGGGTTTTTTTCTGTAGAAGGTTAAGAGTTTGGTTTCTTGTTTGTAAGAGCTATTGTATGTATTAAGGGAAACATGAACAAGTGAGCTCTTCCAGAATTATTTTGCACGTTCACTTTGGAAGCTGTATTTTAGGAGGTATCACTTGTGGTTATTCATGCAGCATTCCAAATAATAGCTCTTCTTACCTCTGGCAAATAACGTGCCTGAATGATGAGTGAACTAATTTATCTAAAATGTCTGGAATGAGGAAATGCTCTGAACTGACAGTTATGCTGCTTTTATAGCAGGTTTTGATAAAGCAAATTGAAACTTAAATGTAAACTCATTCAAATTTTAAACCAAAACAGTGTCCTTAGTTGGGCAGATCTGTGTGGTTACCTGGATTTTGAAAAGATGTCAGAATATTCCAAGGGAAGTAATTTGATACCTGGGAATACCCATGAGGAGTGGCAAACACAGAAAAGCAAGTAAAAAAAAAATCATATCTAGATTTCAGCTTGGATTACCTAAAATATTATAATCATTGTAATAATGCTATTAGTAATAAAAATAATAATAGCAATAAACTTTATGTGATTATATCTATTTTGTCAGAGAATTTTTAGACCTTTGCTAATTTCGTTCAAAAATCAGAAGTTTTAGCAGTCTTGTGAAAATCAGCAGCTGTGAGGAGACACCTTAGGTATTCCATGTGGCAGTAGTGCATATGCAGCTTGTACTGACAGCTGGCACATGTCTACCTGCAGACCAAACAGAGCTTTTCCTGCCTCTTTGGGAGAGGGACAAAGGACTGTGGATACAGAATGAAATGTTGAGGGTGCTGGGGAACAAAGAATATTGGGATAACAGAGATGGAGCAATTTAGCATTCAAACCTGTGTATTTTTAGAAAAAAAATTCCATTATTTCTGTGCTTAGAAAACAGCTTGTTAAGAACATTGATTCACCAGGTGATGGTTTTGGATCCCAAGTAACAGAGCGAGCCAAGAGGTTTAAACAACAGATTATACACAAGTCCTGCAAAGCTGTTATTCTGGGCTAATTTCAGTGAAGTTACTGTTTCTCTATAAGTTATTTGTAAGGAATGATAAAATGAGATAGTGATATGTCATCTGGATATTGAATAAAATCTGATGTCCTGTTTTGCACAAAGTCAGACCAAGAACGTGTCACCTAAAAATGATAGCCTGTTTTCTCAGAGTCAGTACAGCATTGTTTTTTTCCAAACCACATCAGTAGTCCCATCTCACTCTTCAATGGCTTATCTTTTCTTATCTGTAAAAAGAAATGACATTATAAATTTTTGGACTATGTAAAGCATTAAAGAAATACCACCTTTCTGATTTATGGTAGATGAGGGGAAAGATTTAATTAGTTCTTAAAACAATAATGTACATCATTTTTTTTTGTTATCGTTATGTCAATATAATTAAAGATGGAAATAGAGGTACAGTGCAATATTTTACCTGCTAAGTATAAGTAAATAAATAAAAATATGTGTCATTAGATTACTTTGAATGTGAAAGATCTGCCTGAGGAAACAGGTCTGTTACATGGTACAAAACATGAGAGGATGACAATACTAAATTTTCCTGCAACAATCTGGAGTGAAATGATTTAAGTTGGGTGTTTGAATAAATTAATAGGTGAGTTGTTTGTAAATTGGTACATTAGCCAAATAAAAGATTTCACATATAAAATCACCCACAAAATTCTGATTTGCTGGCAGTATTTACCTTTGAAAGTACCATGGTTTGATTGCTAGAAATATTTTAGCGTTTCACCTGATATGTCTGTTCTAAGTTTAGGGCTGATAATACATTTCCATCCTCTGAGTACAAAAATGGTGGGAATGCAGGTCAGCAGGTAGTAAGATACCAGTGCAAATGATGGTGAGGTCTGTTCTTGTGGTGTTAGCACTAGGCACACGGTTTAAGGTGGTATTTTGCTCAAACTCTCATTTCATGTTGGACTTACCTGAGCATCTCCTCCAGCAGAATGGGATATTTCTGTGTATAAGCTTTACTTCTTTGCTTTGGTAGGTTGTCAGTCAAAAAAGTGTGTAGCCAAGATTGGCTTGCTCTGTTATTTCTTTTTTGCCTGGGGATTTTTGGCCTTGCTGAGCTGAGAAATATGTATGACATGGAGTTGAAAATTGTCATTTTTCTGCAGTAGCAATGTGTCAGGTGGCAAGTGCTGGTTACACGCGTGGAATTGTGTCATTACAGGAGTGATGAATTCCTACTTAAGTCTTCAATTCCTTTTTTAATCAAGTTAATACACTAAATCATTAATATCCCCTTTTATAGCTGCAGAAACAGGCCTTGACATTACAGTTAAATCTAGGTCTTCCTGCTCAATGATGTGAAGACTGACATTGTCACCACAGCAGGGTATTCACACTTCTGTTGTTTTCCTGTCTCTCTGATTCTTCAGTGGTACCTTGAAGCTTCATATTTACATCTCAAAATCCTTGTAAAAGAAGCAGACAAGTACCCAGAAGCTTCAGTTTACATTTAAGATGATTAATTGCACTATTTGAAGCATTTTTTGATGTGCTGGAGTTCCATTTGACCCTTCTTTCTTTTCATGCTTTTTACTCAAGAGGAATGAAAGTGTTCCAGGAAATGCTGTATGTGGCTCTTTATGGCATTTTGCCATTTTTAAGATATTTGGCTACATAATTGTAAAATAGTGATATTCTAAAGATTATTTCTCATGTCTTTTATAATTAGCCTGACAAATGCCAAGTTATCCCATAAATAAAAAAAATTCCAGGAAAACAGCAGGTTCATCCTGCTGTGTTAGACAGACTCTTCTTCTTTCCTGGATCAAGGAAGTAAAAATTCAGTGTCTTCCTCTAGATATACACTTGTGGGTTTTGCTGCTTTTAATTTTGCACTTTGGTTCATTTCTGCAGTTACTTGAGTTGTATCAACAGTGATGAAAAAAAAAAACCAAAAAAGGGAAAAAGAAAAAAAACCCTGAAGCCGTTTTCAGCTCGTGTTGTTCTTGGCACTGATTCAGTTCTGGTGTCCAACTGGTAGGACCGAAACTTGGTGCTTAACAAGTGCCTGTAGTCAAAACAGTTGGTGTGTGCGAGCACTGATCTGGTATTTGCTGCGGCAGGTCATCTGCCGGATTTTTCCCCGTGTGCAGAATACCTAATCACGTTGCTGTGTTTCTCTGACGGCATCTGTGGCAATGTGAATCGCTTCACGTTCCAAAAGTACATGTTTACAGTCGTCGTAGAATCAGATTAAGTTGGCAGCCTGCTCCTCTCTGTAAGTGGCTCAGTTTACATTTCTTCTTCTAGCAGGATGTTTTGCATAATTTTGCTGATCCTACTCACTTGTAGACTTTGTGAAATGGAGAATCGTTTTAGTGGGTTTCTGTCAGAAAGCGAAGCTTGTGTTTATTGTAAATAAACACCAGCAGAACGGTGGTTATTTTAGCACTTGATAATTTCCCAATTATGTCATTTGACCTGGAATGAAGCTTGTGATTGTTGAGCAGTGTTTTATGCAGCGGATCAGTCCGGGGGCTGGAGCTGGCAGTTTATTTCCTTTGTCAGTTTACAAGAAGTATCAAAATGAAACCGACTGTGCTGTTTCCTTTCCAGTGCGCAGTGCAAGAAGGGTGGAACGGTTTGCGGATATTATTTCCAAACTTTTTCAGCTGGACTCGGAATAGTGTTTTGTCAAAAAAGCTGGTAAAGTTGTCCTTCAATCTTGCAACACTGTGCTGTAGTTTGCTAACATCAAATCCAGTTTTATTTTTGTTTAACCTCACGTACTGGAGTTTGCTAGTGTTTTTTCAGACTGTGGCTGCAAAATGAAAGTGCTTACAAGGTGTTTATGAATTCTTGTTATGAACCAGCTGCCAGTTCCTGCAGGATGACACATTTCTGCAAGAGTCTAGGTTGTTCATTTTCTGGTTACTGGCTGTTGCTTTTCGGGCATGTGTGGGTTTTTTTCTGTTTTGGTTTTATTAGGATTAATGCCAAATACATTTGCAAACTTTGAACTGGGATCAGTACAAGGTGGTAGGTTTCATTTACTGTTTATTGAAATTGTAAGTATATATTGCTCAACTTTGCACAGTGAAGGGCTGTGCAACAAAGCACCTCAGGGTATAATGTAAATAGAAAACCTGTAATTTGTGCATAGGCAGTGTATAAGTTACCATGAGTAACATCTTCATCAACAAGACTATGAGATACTAAATTTCATTACCATCTGCTTAAATATTGTAAATGGGGAGTAACAGTATTCATATTGTGTTAAGGGCAGTTGGATCAGTTACTTTATGCTATTTTAAGTAAAAGGGGTGTAATGTCAAGTGTTGTGATGAATACAAGCTTGAAAAGGAGTTTTATTATTCTATAAATGTTTACTAGAAGCAAATAACTTTCTTATCTTTCTGAGTTTTAGCAATTATATTTTGTATTTACCAAGTGTAATACCAAGCTATAACACTGGGTCTCTGAGTTATTCATGGGTCAACCTAAAATTGATTTTTGCTTTAGGCCTCTTGTACGCAGGAAGTTAGATCATGTTAAACAAGAGTAATGTTTCAAAATGACTCGTGCTGACAAAGTTTTAGTGTCTGTCTTCTGACAACATTAAAGGGGTTTTTTTCTTGTTTTGTTTCAACTATCTGGAAAAAAAAAACCACTGAAAGAAAAAAGACATATCTTTCTCTATGCTCAAACTGTATCATTACTTTTTTTCTCCATGATTGTCAGTCATATTGATGGAGAAGACACTAACGGTGGGCAAAAATTGTTCACTTGATTTGATCAGTTTAGAGTAGCGCATGTTGGGTGAGAATGTGGATGTAGGTGGGATATACTAAGAAATGGGTTTTTGTTTCTAGTCCAAATTAGAGATATCTGCAGTTTCAGGATCACATAAAGATCTTTTTTGGTAGAAAACTACCAAGTTTGACATATTTTACTGGCAGCGTATTTGCTGTAATGTCACTGTAAGGTTTGCTGTGAGCTAAGTGAGTACTTGATCTTGCGTGAAAGAGTCAAGGCAAAAATTTGAAAAGAGACTTTCTACTCAGAATGTGGTTTTGACTCATTTTCCCACACGTTGTGCTTGTGGCTCTGGAGCTCATGTTGCCCCTCTATTGCTTTTCTTTTTTTTCTTATGATTACAAGGAGATGTGGCGTTTCCTGCAAAACAGCTGCTAGTATTCCCTGGTGACCCATCAGAGAGGATCCAGTGGAGTTACAGATTTAAAGGCAGACCTAGAGAACTTTGGCAGCTGCAGCAGAGATTTGGGGAAAGGTAGGGGGTTGCATTGTGCAGGATGCAGGAAGGAGGATTAAAAATGGAGTACAGTGGCATAGGACAAAAGCTCTGAAGATTCAGGTCTCCAACAACATAAGCACTTCACATCTACAAACAAGTCAGATTTGGCTGAGAAAGCTGGACTATATCCATGTTTCCATAGGACATGGAGAATCTCCTGGAATAGTTTAAGATCATTTGCAATGCTACTAATGCAGAGTTTGCAATGCGCCTTAAAACAATACGTAGCGCCGGGCTTTTAGACTCCTGCCACTAAATAGAAAATGTAACAGATATTGATCTGCAATTGACTCTTTAGAAAGTGAAGTAATTCAGTGAGAGTGTTAAACTTGCCTCTGAGATTAATGCCATTAATACATTAACTGTTTGACAGCAGAAGTCACATGTTGCTTGTCACTTGCTTGCAGTGGCTGCACTGAGACAGCTGAGAGGTTGCAGAAGGATTAATGTGGTAAAGAGGATTGTAACTTCGATTGTGCTCCCATGCTCTTGGATTTGACAGCACCTGGTATTTAGAAACAAAACAAAATATGTGTTGTTATTTGTGTGGAATGTAAGCATCCATTTGGAAGTATTTAAATGAATCAAAAAAGTTATCCTTTAAACTGGAGCACACCTTCATAGCATTGCAGAAAAGCGTGCAGAATTTAGGTTAGTATCTTATCAGTGATAGCTGGTTTTCTAGTTGCCTTGCAGAGTTTAGTCATTTCTAGAAGCAAATTTCATTTTTCTTTAGTTTCATCAATGTCCACTGACTGTGTCACTGCTGTATGTATTCAAGGACAGCCATGTCCACAGCTGTGTGAATACAAGTTCACCTGCTCTGCTAGATCTTATCTATCTACACGCGAACTGCAAAGGAGTGTAGAAATTGTTACACAGCTGATTGTCTGCTGAATATGTTAGTATGTGAATATTTAATTCTGTAAAAACTATTTGATGTGCAAATGTCTTTTATATGCACATTGATTTATTGTGTAGGCTGTGTAATAGCAGATTTGTGCGTTGTGTGTCACCCCTTGTATATATGTAAAATAGGAACAGACAAATTAGTAAAAAAATTTTAAAACAGATGTGACCGCAAAAGTCAGTTTGATAGAGGAGCCACCACAACCACCCTGATATAGGCAGTTGATTCTGACAGCTGATGGCCTTCTTTTGTCATATATCCCCATTATTTCTCTGAAACATATTACCATTGTCTAAGGGTGATTCTCTACTGCACACATAGTAAGGAATGAAGAAGAGAGGCAACTTGATAGTTCTTGAGAAGGAATATACCAATATTTAGTTGCAATTTATGCCCTCACCATCGAGATTTGTCTGAGAATTCACACCTTTGTCAAATATAGCCTCTTGCAACCGTGCCTGCCCAGCTCAAACAGGGATTTTCTGCCCCTTTGGAGGGAATTACTCTTCCAGCTCTCCAGTGTGCCATACCTGCAAGGTGTTGCTGCCATCTTCTTCTCCTGACATTAAAGTGACATTCACCTTTGTGAGAAAATGTACAGATTTTACCTGTCCAGGAAGTGTCTGAGAACACCTATGGTTGTGTGGCACTGGCTATTTATTCTTTCTCCTGTGTGACTTTACAGAGGTCACAGTTTCCATTTCCATTTCACTTCTAAGAAATTTGAAGAAAAGCTGGGTAATGCTGATGATTCTCAAATGTGTATTAGAATATGTCTAAAAGGTGGAAGACTTTCTGTAGCCATGTTTTGGGGGAAGGGGACAGTTTAAGGAGGTAAAAGGAAATGCCAATTATAGCAGTTAGTTCTGATTACAAGAATGACCACCAATCTGACACACTCAGCTAAAGTAAGTAATTTTTTCCTTCCCTATCTTTTAAGTAAGCATCTTCTTAAAGTAGTGGGATGCACTTTATTATACTGTCATATTAAAACAATGCCTCTTCCACCACATTTTATGTTAGAGTGAAAAATCCAAGGTTAATGTAGTGTTTTGCTCTTGGGAACTAATAAATTGAGAACATCTGGGGAAAAGCACCAAACATTTAGCTTGACTAAAAATCCAGTACAAAAAGACTGTTGGAAAACAACTTGCTATGGTATGTGATACTTGGACAACATCAAAATATAAATTTAGATAAGCAGGATCTTGAATGTTCATCTTTCCAGAAGATTAATTTTAATAACAGAGTAATACATTTCATTTCCAAACATATCCATAGGGCTGATATTAATGGCACAGTTTAGTAAAAGGCAGTCAGGCTTGAGAAGACCAGTATAGCTGTGGTGAAAATTACAGTAATTAATCCTGCGTTTATATAAAATGTATGTGGAAATCATGTTTATTCCCAAGTTTTACTTTATATACTGCTTGGTTTTGTTGGTTGCATAGCAGCTCCTATTCATTAGTCCTCAAGTAATTAATGGGAAAGTTCAAATTTTGATTAGCCTAATTAAATTTGATTAAAGAGTTGTTGAGAAGGTTGATGAATCTTGGAACAATAACTACTATTTAATTAAATTAATAGTCCATGAATGGAATTATGCATTTCAGAATCAGATGTGTAGCTTACACAGGTGTTACCACAAATGTGAGGTGAAATGAATGTAAATCCACCGCATCCTGCGAAGGACTTTTAAAGGCAGAGGCCATTGAAGTGTGTGGTGGAGTAAATTTGTGGTGGCAAATGATAGGGGGCATTTTTTGGCGTGAGGAGAGATACTTTTGTATTTGAAAAATAATTAAGACGGTTTTGTTCTTCAGTTGCAGGAGAATCTGGAGGGAATTTCATCATTGGTAATTAAAGTTGTGAATTTGAAGATATGGAATTGCTTGATCTTAAATAGAAAATGTCTCTATTTAGTCATTGGAGATCTAATAGTAACAGTTTGGAATATTCTTTTTTTTAAGCATTTATCTTTGTTCTTGAGGTATTTGCCTATTGCAAATTAATCATGGATGAATCCTTTTGCTACTCGCAAGTTTTTACTTGTGAGGGTGCCAGACAAATTGTCATGTTTTGATTCTCTGTGGGAAAATTTTTCTTAGTTGTCCTTGAAATATCAAACTAGCGAGCGCAAAATTGATGATGCAAATACAAAACCTTCCCATGCAGCAGCAGGTCACTGGTGCTTCCTTAACCTGCTCTTGGCTGACTAGGTGGTACTGTTCAAGCTCAAAGAGTAGCACTCACGTGGATTCTTGAAGTTAAGTGCTAAAGGCTTTAGACAAGGAAAAATTGCTGCATGTTGAAGGAGAATCTCCAGCTTGTCTGAAGTTCTCAGTGTCTGATTACATTCTGCTTGCTACATTTGATTACCGTGTTGGCTGTGGGGGTACCTGGCTGATCCCTTGCTGTGGAGGCTCTTGGTGTTAGGGCACCAGCAAACTGGAGTCAGTGCCAGTGAACACAGCCCTGCTGACTGGAAAATTCCTCTTCCCCCAGCCCGTCCGTGCCGCCCGCTGCTGCCTTTGACTGGGGAGCACAGGGCTGGCTCACTGCAGGGTCAGCTGGCTGGGGAAGGGGTGTTTCACAAATTGGGCAGACAGGACTGTTCAAGATTTATAGCACTCCTCAAAATCTTGCAGCAAAAATGAGCTCCTGCCTCTTCTAGTATTTTGTAGCTGTGCTGAAGTTCACAGCACAAGCCTGTTGCTTGCTGCACACTGACACAGCTGGCTGGCCAAGCACTGGCACTTCTACCCTGGAGAAAGATAGGCTTTGTAAAGAATGGCCAAAACAGTCTTTTTACTTAACAATATGAGAGATAGGACATTTCTATCTTAAAAAATACTAATAACAACCAAACCAAAACAATTTCACTGAAGCGTGTCTGTCTTGTGTGGGGTCAGCCAGGCCTTGCTTTTTTACAGTGCTTGAGAGCTCTCTGATGCGAGTGCAAGCAGTGCTGACCTCCAGATGCTGTGTTTGTTACTGAGACATAAATTTCCTGGGGTTTTTTGCATGTGCCATTTGCTCTGTGTGGAAAAAAATAACTTATTACCCTGAATGGTGCTTGGAGATAACCAAGTGAACCTGGCAGAGCCTGCCTTTCTGGAAGGGCCAGGAGGAGTAGACCTTTTGCTACTTTTCAGTCGTCCTTTTGTTCTCCATATGGTTTCTCATTAAAATTGAAACAAGATAGTCATAAAGTAAACTTCCCAATAACCAGGTCGCATGAATTCATCATAAACCGTTATTGGAGCGTCTCATGTCTGTCACAGAGCATTTTACTGAGTCATCTTAGCTGTTACGTATTCTTCTTTCTTCTTGGCATGAAAGTGGTGGGACACCAAGTGCACCTCACACAGATTTTCTGGTAGATTATTGCCATTTATTTTACTATTCTTTACATTGTTTTGAGAGCACTTCATGGAGCTGATTTTCTCTAGTTACCATTTGGGTTGATTGCATTCACAACAGTAATGAACTGGTGTTCTTTAAAGTGATGAAAATCATTGTAACTAGCATAGAGAAGAAGAATTTCCTCTTTCCTGGCTTGTATTTTTAATTTTAGCCTATGACATGTTGTAAAATTCATTTCTTTTCTGTTACAGAACGAAGACACGGTTCAATGTGTAAACCTTCCCCTTCTCCAGCTTCTCCAGCCTCTAATTCCAGGACATCTCTAGTACAGATGAAACCGAAATCCTGTATCAGCGGCCATAACCCTGTCAGCAGCAACTCAAAGCCATTCAAAACGCCCAAAGACAATCTACTTACCTCCAGTAGCAAACAGCACACAGTCTTTCCTTCGAAAGTGTCACGGGATAAACCATGGTAAGTACCAAAATAATAGTTACCAAAGATGTTGATGTTCAAAGTATCTCTATGTATGTATCACAATCATGTGAAAAAATCCATATTCTCATTTTACCTCAGTTTGCAGTTTAAGCCTCTATATTTCTGAGGGAGAAAACTGTGATTTTTTTAGATGAAGGAAAAAAATTGTATATAGGAAGAGCAAAAAGGACTGGATTACTTTTGCGATGTTCCATCAAATGTGTTTTTCTAAGATGCATATAGCAAATGAGGTATGACCCAGTTTGCTATCTTTAAGGTCCATCTTCCATTACGCTATCAACCCTTAGAGCTGATGCTTTTAAACAGTTTAACAGGATAATTTTTTGCAGGGTTCTTAATATTGGCTTAACTGATGTTCATGAAAACTTACTGGTTATAGTCAATTATCTTCAATAGCAGCTCCTGTTGGAGTTCATTCTGTATTTTGATAATGTTTGATGCCTTATAAGATGACAAGAAAATTCTGGCTGCGAAAATCACTATTTTGGGGGTGTCTTACATCATGTACTGTGATATATATACACATATACAGGCTTTGAGACTGCCGTGCCCATCCTCCCGTGACTGTGATGATAGCAGCAGAGTTGCAAAAATATAAATGACAGCAGAACTGGGTCACTATTTTATCCCTTAAGAAACTGTTTTGTCTTTCATTATCTACAGGAAAGATGCTTTGTGATTAGGCCATTAGGTTGGGTGACTTGAGATCTGGGTTCAGTTCCTGGTTCTGTTATGCCTTGGTCTCCTCAGCTTCAGTTCTCTATCTGTAAATGTGAGATAGTGAGACTTCCTTTTTCTTAAGGTTTATCTACTTACTTTATAATTATCCTTTCCTTTTATATGTAATATCTAGCATAAGAAGGTAATGATTTTAGGTGGGGTTTCTGGACACAGCTGCCTTAAAGCAGTAAATCGTTTAATGCAAACATTCACTCATGAGACAAAGAATAAACTGTAATTATGTTAAAGGAATAGCTTATGCTTTCTGCCTGAAATGTGTACAAGTTGGCATGATTTCAAAGATAGCAGCTTCTGCCTAGCTGTAGAATTTACCTTGCACTGGAACAAACTTGATCAAAATCTATTCCTCCTATAAATCTGAACTCGCCATATTTTTAAGCATGACGAGCATTGTGGATAATTATGGCATAAAATTCTGAAAATGGAAAATCTGATTGTTTAGACTGTGCACACACACAACTTAATAGCCTCTGTCTTATCTGTGTGTGCCTTATTTACTACTTGAAACGAAATATTATTGACTGAATAGTGAGTGACTTTCTCTTCTGTATCTTGGAGAGCAATTTTATACAAGAGAGGATTCTTTTATAAGTCTAATTAAGAGAAAATCAGAAAGGACTTCAGAGTATTAACACTATTGACTATAAACCTGTTTCTCATCCTGTTACAGGCAGCAACTTACATATCCACTTTTCAGCAGACTAACTGAATCTATAAACAATATCTTCCGTTCTGGCAACAGATGGCATTCTGGCAGTCAGTAAAAGCTGGAAGGGAATAAAATAACTGAGCATTTCCACCAGTCCCTTTTCCCTTTATTGGGGACATCCTAAATATTTACTGATGATTAACAAGGTAGATTTAACCATTTAAAAGTGTTGTATCAACAGTGCTCTGTTGATTTCTTGGCAATGAATATGACAGTGGTTGTACCCAAGAATTACCTAATTCTTGCAGCCCTGCTGGGAGATCATACTGCAGTTTTGTTTTGGTTTTGGGGAAAAATGAGGCATATAGTAGTTAAAGATACTGTAATTACCATATAATAAATCGCAAACTGTCTGAGTGAAGATCAATGAAATCGTCTTGCAAAATTTAGTGTTAAGTGCCTTAGATTACATGACTTGTTAAAGAATAAAATGTCTGATAATCATCACAGGTTATAGAAAGCTGACAGCTGTTAAAGAAGAAAATGTTTGTTCTTATTCCATTAGAGGATTATAATATTTATTTAGAATCCCGGATAATATTCAGAAAAGGTCTGATTTAAAGTGAAATTATTCATAAAATTTATTATTTTTAAGGTCTGTCTGCCATTCAGCTGCCTGCACAATCCATAGAATTTCTTGTCTTATCTTTTGGAAAGAAATATTCAACTGACACAGAAACATTTGTCTCAAAAATGCAAATAAGGATTTATGGTGTATCCAAGTGTGTTGTGGTTTATCATCCTCAGAAGCATCGAGGTGTTCAGCTTTTGTCTGTTACATTGTAATCTCATACCATACATATATTTGACATAGGTTCTTCCAGACAGTGGTCAAATTAGCTTATTTCAGGAATTATATCACTTTAATGATTTCTTTTCAGACCTGGAACAACCTTTTTTCAGCTTGCCTGATTCTTTTGTGCAGCATCTTCTTTAAATTTTAGCTGTTACAATTAGAATTTTGGGAATGGCCTCTGCAACAGCGTAGCCCAGTAGATCTATCTGTTGCTGTGCCTGCCTTCATGTAGATCCAGCTTCTGCTGTTAAATCCGTTATAGCTTTGGTTGAGGCATCATCTTACCCTTTGACTGAGTAGCACTTTCTCTTGTTCACGTCCTGTGTTGTTCTGAGATGTGCCACAGAAGTTCAGGTTGCTCCATGGCTAATGCTTTAAAAATCATGATTGGAATGATCTGATAAAAGAGATCTGGAACTGTTTCATTTTTTAGCTGCAGTTTAATACTTCCCTTCTTGTAGTTGGAATATAAAGTATTATTGTGAATACATCATCCAGAAATATCTGTCAGTTCTGATTTTTTTCCCCTGTATCTCTAACATTGTTGCTATTAATACAGCAGTGCTAAGAGATGGAGCAGAGCTGGAACACCACTGCACAGTGCACAAGATAAATGCAAACCATCATTTGCTGCAGCTTACAGTCAAGGTGGTAAGAGGTATAGCAGAAGAGTAGCAAATGGGGGGAAAAAGGCAAAGAATTGGTAGTAATAACAATAATAATGAGCAAGGGATCATAATTAGTCAGCATAGCTGAGATGCTTACCTTTTATAAAAGGCATTCCTGCAGCCAGGAGCTCTCTTCCTCATTCCTGACCTGCCCAAAGGATGTTGCTTCACTTGTTGTGCCGCAGCACAGCTTCTGGGTGCTGCCATGGAGGATTTAGGTGCTGTGATGCTACGGGGTGTTCATTTCCACCTATCCATGATCCCAAGGCAGTATAAAATTGGGGTAAAGTGGTGAAGTAAGCTAGCCCTGAGGTACCAGCTGAAGCAGATCCCCTTGGCCTTCCTCCACAAAGTTTAGCCTGCCAGAAGTTCTAAAAATAAAAAAACCAAGATAGAAATTATGTGATTTTCATCTACACAGGGAAAATTGACTCTTTATGTAAACACATAAAGGATCTCAAAGGTTTACCGGTGGGTAATCATAAAAAATTTATAATGTCACTTTTCCAAGTATTTTTTTAATCATCTCTTGGTCTTTATTTCTTTCTGTTAGGAAATACCATTGTTCATACTGAGGCTGAGAAAGTGAAGATAGTCATGATTTAAGGATATTCCTACTGCAGCATGGAAGCAAAACTCAGCAGAGTTAACTTGGACCATATAATCTTAACATTAAATCACAAACACTTTGTACACTGTAGAGGCAATCCCAGCAATGTAGAATAGAGCAGTGTTTTATGGTTTTTTTAAGTGTTTGTGAATTTCTTTTCTCACAAATTTGAAAAGAGTTGAATGAGTGGCTGAGCTTTTGGAATGAATATAATTACAAATGACCAAAACATAAACCCAGCAAAATTACATAATAGGAAGGAGAAACAATTTTTAAAAGCCAGAGAAAAGGCAAACAGAAATAAAAGGAGCTGCAGGTATGAGAGTGTTGTGACATACTACAATTATTTTTCTTGCTTGCTGAAAGGGACCTACAATGATCCTCTAGTCCAACTGCCTGACAAAGCATGAGAAAACAGAAGGAAATGTTTGTTATCTTATCTGAAAAAGAGAATGAGCTTCTAAAGCCTGTCATGATCATGCACTTTGTGTAGCCCTCAGACATTTTTGAGCCTTTCTCTGGTTCCCTTCTAATCAACATTGGTATTGTACCACTGGTCAACAACACTGGAAGCCATATTCCATTATCAGTACAGCCAGGGATGTGTGAACACTATTTCTTCCTTGCCATATCTCTTTTTTGATATAAGCACAACAATAAAATAAAAACTCATGTTGCTTTTTTGCTTTGACCACTAAGTATTTTTGTCACTATTTTCCAGTGTGTTGTTTCCCTGTATTTCACTGCAGACTGAACAGCTTGTTACTTCACATGTAACTTTGCATTCACTTGTATTAAAATGTCTCTTTGAATTAATGAACTTTACTGAACACTCCATACTGCTTTTTATAACTGTCTTTGTCTCTTCATTATTAATTTCCCCTCAATCCCAATTCCATCAGCAAATGTTATCACCAGTAAGATCATCCTTATTTCTCAAGTTCACTGAAGTTTTCAATCATGCCACACTTGGTAATGATGGCTAAAAATCCCCCTAGCAAAACACCCTTCATGAATCATAAATCTCTGAAAAACTAGGTTTGAACTTCATACTGTTTAACATTTACTTTTAAATTGTTCTTGTTTGTGTTTTATAATGCCTTTCAAAAATTAGAACACTTTCATAGTTATCTTTGTCGACTAAACTGGTAACCTCATCAAAAAATGAAACCATATTTCTTTGCCAGGATTTGATTCACAGCAAAACCCAAAATAGTCAGTCAACTGATTGTTTATCAGTTTACTTTTATTAGCATTTCCATTATTTCTTCCAAGACGCTTGGTTTGGGTTTTCAGCATGGATGCAAGAGCAGCATGCAGCTAGCTTCTCTAGGACTCCAAGATTCAATTAGAAATTAATATGCTGAGACCCAGTATGTCTCCAACTCTTTTGGAACTCATGGCCACATTATGCAGATTTCCTCATGTAAATAGAAAAAAAACAATCATTATTTTTTAGCTGGCACTTTGCACTTACTGAAGGAATCAAAAAGCATTTTTATCTGACTGGAGAGAGTTATCCTGCTTCCTTCTTAGTACAGAAGAAATAAGGAATATTTGCTTTGATAGGAACTGTTCTATTGTCTTTTAGATAGATACTCCTATTCTTATTAGAGTTTCTTTTGTCAAAAAAAGTAAACTTGTCTTTACCGAATGCAGATTTTTTCCTCACTTTTTATGTTTGTTGCACATTGTTTTTCTAATTGTCCCTTTCAACAGATGTCTTTTAAAAAAATCAAGGCTTTGTTCAAAAATTCCTTTTAAAATACAGTCAGTAAGATTAAAAACCTGATTTTTATTTTTCTTACCAATTTTTAAAATAAATCCTCATTTTTTTACTCAACAAACTCTGTTTGGGAGAAGAATTCTTTCTAACCCTCAAATACAAATATAAGCATTTGTGATTTATTTACTTTTTTAGACCTTAGTACTTGACCATGGTCACTGGTCTTGTGCACCTTCCAATTTGCTGTTTGGTTATAAATTCATCTTTATGTGTTATGACAAGATTAAACTAAAGATCCTCACTGTTGAATGCAGTAAAAGAGAGAGAAATTATCATCTCTATCTTCTGAAATCATAAGTAATTCACTGTAGAGTGCCAGGAATCCTATAGAATATGTGTGTATACAAATACTGAAGTATTTTTCTTTTTTCTTCTACACTACAATGAAATGCATAATGAAGGTTGACTTGTTGATCTGTAACAAAATGAAGCAAAAATATTCCCTCCCCTGGGCGTTTTTCATTATCACAGTGATCCATCCATATGTGCCCTAGGATTTGAGATTCTGAACAGTGCAAAACAGAAAAATCCTGTTCATTTTTATTAACTGTATTTTGCTACTAGATTAGGTAATACACTTGACTTTTTCACTGCATATCAGTACTTTGAATTAAAATAGAAACTGGGCATGAAGATTTGTTCATATGTATTCATACAGTTTATATATAGTAGAACTACTTAATGTAGAGTAAAATTCTCTTATTTTCAGAAAATGTAATTGCCATCTGTTTAAAGACAAAACCAAAATAATTCCTATGCTGAGGTGTTACAATTCTTGCCTGCCATTTAACTTAATAAATTCAGAGCAGTTTAAAAAAGGACAGGATCAAATCCTCTCTTTCATAGCTACATGTTTGCATTAATTGAAATCTTTAATGTGGTTCTGATTTTGTGAGAAAGGTATATTTTTGGCTTAGTTACTGGCCGTGCTCTACACTTTACTGCAGTTGCATCTGTATTCTGTCTGACTGCTACATTTTATGGTACCACAGTAGATAGAAGTTTTATATAATGTAATTCCAGCTCCAGAAGATGTCTTGGCATCTAAATCTTCTTTATAGTTTTGTATACTTATTGTTTATATCAAAGTTTGTACATTTTCCTATGTTAAAATACCCTTAGAATAAGGTTTATCATCTTCAGCAGCTACAGAGAAACAGAGGTTTGTAGGAGCCCAGGAAGGTCAAGGCTTGAGTTATTTTGTATCCTGCTACGATGTTTCCAAAGTGTGTCCCATGTAGAATGCCATCTCAAAGTCATCTTTTTCTGATTGTGAAAACTCCACATCTGTTAAGCATTCCTTCTGTAGAAAGGTGCAGCAAAGGTGCTGTTTTTCAGACACAAAAGACTGAAATTATGTGTGAGTTGTGAATGGGGGGGAAGTCCCTAACCATACATGCATCGTGTAATTTTTTTTATTTGGGTTTGTTTCACTAGGGAGGGGTATGTAATTTATATATTAATTAGCAGTCACAAGACATCCAATTTTGGAGTTGTTGAGTAGATAAAAAGCTATCATTGGATATATCCTAATGCAGATAGAACCCAGAAATATTAAAATACTGTTGCAACTGAAAATCACTTGTCTCAGTCTTTTGCTGTCAAATTGAGAAGGCAATATTTGTCTGTGTCACAAATATGCAGGGGTGGTAGTTAAGTTAGAGTAGGTTAGTTATAGCAAACTTTACTCTGAGAAGAGCCAATTAAGTTAATAATTATATTGAGAATTTTTATTTTTAAGTTCCTAAGATTTTTTTAAAATACACTGTAGTAATGCTCAAGTCATCAAGGATTTTAGTACTTTTAAAGGGAATTCTGTTAAGATTTCTATGCTTAAAATCTCTTTTCTCCTTGTTTCCAGAACTTGTATGTCATTCAGACACATCTGAGCAAATGAATTATTTTTGTGTTTGTTTAAAAATATTAATATTATTAGCAAACTGCTTCGTTATCATGGTGAGTTTAGTACAGCATACACATATCTGGTATGTGCTTGTGTTAAAGGCATGAGACCTTATTTGTAAGGGGTATGTTTTGCTTAGTACCAAATACTGATTTTGCTTATGAGTGGTAGGGGATTGGATCTTCAAAAAAAATGTACAAAGGTTCATTTTCATAATTCTCTGCATTGCCAGGCTTTACAGATGCCTGGCTTTGTAAACGCTTGATTGAACAAAACAGCCAGTAGTGGTATCAAGTATGTCATTTTAGTCTGGTCTTAAGATACCGTGTCACTTGCATCAAAATTTTTGTATCTATGGAAGGGGATTAAGTAACCATAAATCTTCATTACAGAAGATATCAGTTGAATATTTTTCTTTGATTTTGCAGCGTTCCTGTTCCAGTAGTCAGTCTAGAGAAAATTCCTAACCTAGTGAAGGCAGATGGTGCCAATGTTAAAATGAATTCTGCAACCACTACCACCATCACCTCCTCCTCAGCTTCTTCATCCACCATACCTGCTCCAACCTTGGTTAAATCTGGTTTGACATCCAAGTCAGTGCCACCATCACCAGAAAAGATTCTGAATGGCAAAGGAATTGTAGCTCCATCAATAGACAAGAAACACCAAAATGGCACTAAAAGCAGTAACAAGCCTTACAAAAGACTTTCAGGTGAGTGATGTTGTAGTTCACTGTATGTGGTAATCTGTCTTTCTTTGTTAATGTTTCTATAGCTCATAATGCAGCTAATAAAATGCTGGTTTGGGTTTGATTTTTTTGCTGTAAGATGACGGTTTGCATGTATAAAAATGAAAGCTTTCACACTCTTAGCATGTGTAAAGTATTTTCAAAGTACACATTCTGTTTAGCTTGAAATTACTGGTTGACAGGCCAAATACAAATTTTTAAGAAAGTAAATTCATTGAAACAGAAAGGCAGAAGACTTCTTCAAGTCATTATGGTATTTGGGCCTGTTTACAGCAAAAGAAAATGTGCCTTGGTAGGGTGACTTTGGGTTAGTCATGATCAAGTTGAACAGGTTTAAGACATTGGTTTATGCTCCAAGTCATGATTTTTTAAAGAATCTTTTTACTTGGTTTTAGATACAAGAAAATTCTTAAGGAGATACAGGAAATGGGGGAAGTCTTAAAAGTCGTAATTCCCCTTCACCCTCTCCCCCTGCAATTCACATACGAGCAGCAACATTTTTAGCATGAGGATTGTGATCTTTCTCAGGAAGACAGGACAGTGGAGTTGAGGAAATGACATTAAATGGGAAATGTCCTCGATGGCCTTACGCAGGGTAATTTGGAGGATGCAGGTCCCTGTCCAAACCTGCCACAAAGCACAGAATGCCACGTTGTGGGAATGCAGAGGCTCAGTTAGAAAGGTTGCCATCCATTGGGAGGAGGAATCATTTTCTGTGGAATTCCCCAGGGGTGACCCATGCCAGCTGTTGGGCAGAGAGTGGAGAATTTGCTCCCGAAAGCTCAAAACAGATTTTTTGCTCTGAATGAAAAGAAACAAAGTGTTTTGAGGGCTTTTATTTCATGGGTTTTTTTTTTTTTTTAAAGCAAAAGTAACTGACTCAAGTTTACAGCTCCAGAAGCTGTGCAGGGTCTATTCATCAGCTGGCAGTACTTTGTGACTCGGGCAGGAACTTCTTGTGTGTACTGAAAAGCTAATTTTGCTAATGGCAGCATGATCCGCATTAGATCGTCACTTTGGCACAAAGTTAGTTCACATGATTTCTAAACGTGCACTAGTTGTGAACAAGTATAAGTTGTACATGATAAATGCATTCATTTCCAGTTAATGAATGTGCTCTATTTTTTTGCCTGAATATCAGGTCTTTTTTTTTCATTTTCTCAAATTTGGCAGTTAGCCTAGGGTACTGCTACCATGGCTAGATTCCAGACCAGTGTGAGGTGTTTGCTAGGGCTTTGTGGGGCATGGAACAATGCCATTGCCTGAAAGGATTCAGTACACTGATTGCTTCCTTAACTGGTTAAAGGTGGCATGTAAGAAAACAGAACTCTTGTTCATTTGTAGCATTTCACAAAATGAAAAAAAATTACAAGAAAGTAGCTTAAGATCAGGCTTTAATCCTTACATTTCACTAAGGTCCAATATATTATTCTAATAAAAATTCTCTATATTTTACAGTTAATTTAGAATTTTACTTCCTTTTAACCTATTATTTCTTTTATTGTTTTAGATGCTTAATTTAGCTAATCAATTCAGAAGTCCTCCTTGAGCAATTTAAACTGTTAGTGGTTTTCCTCATGTCGCCATGTACCACGGCAGGGCTGTAGGTGCTACTTTTACATTTTTGTCCAAATGATTGCAGAAATGTGTTCATAAAGAAAAATAAATTCTGTAGGGCCTTCCTTCATCTTGCTGGCTTTTTCTGTGGAGGTCACTCTGATGCTGTTCTTCCTCTAAGCTCTGACTTGCAGTGTCTTCTAGGCTAGATAACCTAGCCTATGGTGGAGGTTTCTGCACAGGACTGACTGAGCACCCAGATAGGCATATATTCACTTTTATATGGTAAACAGGTATGCAGAACTGAGACTTTTTTTTTCAGCTCCTCTGTCATGATCTGATTTGTGATCTGTTCAGTCTTACTTCCACTGCCTCGAGTGTTGGTGCAGGAATGCAATAATTCAGGGATGATGCAAATCGTAGAAGTCCTGAGAGCACTGGAGATGAATTGCCTGTAGACTGTGTGTCACTATGATGGATTTCTCTCCATTATTATACAGGAGTGTGCAAAGGCTGAGAAAAAGATCTTGGAAGGTCAATGAGATGATGATTTGAGATACCCCATAATTTCATTATTTCACATGAAGAGGATGAAACTGCAGCTAGGGGACTTAGGTTTACCCTCAGTCCACTGCCTTGGAGCTGTACAGATGTTAATTTTTGAAGCTCCCTAATAAGTCTGGCCAGTTTGCATCTGTTTCCTTCCCTTTTTAGGAACCTCTACTCTCTCTCAGACCATTTCCCTGACTGTGATTGAAGTTTGTTTTTTTCTTTGCTGAGAGCTGGTGGTTGTTTGGGTGATAAATGAACCTGCCCTCTTTTCAGGAGCACTGTCCTTGTTGAGAGAGAGGAAACAGCTTGCAGAGCCACAAAAGACAGTCTGTAGCTGCCCAGCATAAATGGATCAGTGTTTCCTAGTAGCAAACTGCAAAAGAAAAATTTTTTTTTCCTAAGTCTTCCTTAGTTCTGGTTCTCTCTGGGATGAGGTTAAGGAATGCAGATGCCCAGCTTACACCAAGAAAACTGTTGTGTTGCAAACAATAGTTTGTGACAGTTCAGTTTTGGCCCTTCCTCCTTCTTTTGGTGAGATTATAACAAATGCTCTTCACTTCGTCCACTGAACGTGAAGAAATGGAATCCATTCCAGAGAAGCAGCTTTCTCAAGCTGTGTCTGTGCACAGGGGTCTGGGTGTTGCCACACTCCACATTTTCTAACACGGTAGTCAGAAGCTGCATTTTGTTATTGATAAGAAGGTGGTAAGTTTCATGTAGTGTGTTGCCCAAACCAGGCATGTCTGTAGCTGGCAACTAGATGTTCATCCTTTCTTTGGACTATCAACCCATGCTCCAGCCAGGAGAAGTGGCTCCCAGTTTGTTTAGTATTTTCTGTTTCTCAAGGAAAGCTTGTTATTTTGTTTTTCAGTCAATGGCAGAGGCTTCCACTCTCTCCTCTTATAACTCCTTGGGTGGATTTTATCTGTATATGTTTTCCTAATAACTGGCTTTGGTATAATCAGTCCTGCAAGTCTTGGTTGGGCCACTTACTGACAAGTACCAGTCTGAACCACTTTTCATTTTTGAAGTCTGTTACCCTGTTGGTCCAAAACAGTCCTTGCTTGGTGATTTTCAGAACATGTTCCATAGCCTTATAATTGCCCTCAGGACTTTCCATTTGAAGGCATATTTATTGGTCCATATTGTCTCTTTCGTTCGTTTTTTTTTAATTTTCATTGAAGGTTTTTAGGTGGGTAATTCAGGAAACTAATAGGAATCTTACACTCAAACCCCAGGAGTAACTAACTCTCTTAGTTCATGAACATGTGTTTTCATCTATTAAGTAGAAAAAAATATTTGTTATATTGAGTCATGCACAGCTACTTTTGTGTTTCTGTTGTGTTGTAAATGCCAAAGAAACTACAATTACTTATATTTCAGTCCTTTTGTAGATTTCACAAAAAAAACTGTGCAAGCTGGTTTTTCCAAGCTCACTATTTTGTATGGTTCTTCTAATAGGTTAATAAAATAACCATTTAATGTTTGCATAAACATTTTTAAGTCTGTATAGCAGAATACATAAAACTGCTAGTAATTGTGATATCTGGAGGAGAGTTGCTGTCTAACGTAAGCTACTTGTCCTTACTTTTCTTCTTCCAGCTGTTCTACTTGCTATGATGCTGTCATAACATTGTAACACAGCTGGGAATCGCTGTCTTCCTCTTAGCTCCCACTTGTTTGTTTATAAAGAATTTTTAGATCCTCTGATTAAATGTTGTATTTGAGTACAGAATGTTTATTATATCTGAATGTAAAACCACTGTATAGCTAAAATAGGATTTGGCAAATAGTTTATATTCCCCTATCAAACAAAAGCAAATCAGTCTGCCAATTACACCATAATTTGTCAAAGTGTATGAAGGTAATGGTAGACGGTTTTGATGTCATAAACTAAAAAGTGTATATCCATAGTTTTGTTACAGCTCTTAGTGCAACCCCTAACATTATTTTAACGTAACATAAAGGAGGTGGTGCTATCTGTGGCATAGAAATACTAAAATATTGATGAAAATTAAATATGCAAATACAGCATATTAAATATTAATGGCTTAATGTTAATAATGAGTAGAACTCATATAAATGCCTTTTTTCATAATCTCTGCAAATTTTAAACTCCATCCCTCCCTTCACTTAGGTAAATAAAAATTAACATACATGTTACTTTTATACAGGTTTAGGGGACAGATTTAAATAACTTTTAGTTTTTAAATGCCACCAGTAATCTTCTATTTACTTTGGAAACACCATGAGTTGTTTTCTAGAGTTTCTATGTCAGAGAAATGTTGTTTAAAGCACTTGTGATACCATTTGTGTCTCAGGAGCCAGATTTGCAATTGCTGTATTTCATGGCCTCAGAGGCAGCCACAGTTAGAGGGGGAATTTAAGTCACAGGGATTTGGCTTCATCTTTTGTTTGGGCCACTCCACTGAGTACAGCTCTGTAAGCAGACTTATTTCCATGAAGTCTTTGACTGAAATTGTGCTATAAATGGTTTAAAACATGCAAGGACAAAAAAAAATGCACAACTATATGAGTGATGCACATAGCACTGTTACGGGATGCTAGGATTGGGATCAAGTGGTTCAGGTTGAGCCTGACTGAATGAAGTTCTAATAGGCAAAAACTATAAGCTACTCCAGTTAAAACTTCTGTAATAATCTTTTTTTCTCCTTTCTCATTCTCCCATCAAACAGAAAGAGAATTTGACCCAAATAAACACTGTGGAGTACTGGATCCTGAAACAAAGAAACCTTGCACAAGATCGCTCACCTGCAAGGTATTTTTCTTAGAAGATAAACTATCAGATGCTTTGTTATAGTTTAAATCCTACCACAGTAGTTTGAGAGGTCATACCTGCTCCTGTCTTACAGACAATGGGTATGGTATTCAGGCGCTGTCTTCAGGTAATTCTTTTGTGTAATTCTGTTTCTTTGAATCAGAGCATCTGCGTTATTCCACTGATATTTCTAAAAAGATTTTTTTCTTGTCATTTTATTATGCAAAAAGCATTAACATTTCATGTAGAAGCCCAAGTGTTATTTTAAATGCTTCTTTTTTGGTTCATGTGTGCAACAATGTTGGAGTATAGTCCGTTTTTAGTAAAAAAAAAATTAACATACTTTTGTATAATAAATTACATGGAGGCTGCCCTTGTGATAGTAATAACTCTTGTGTCAAAAAGTAGGTGCAATGTGAGACATTAATAATGATCATTTGTATGTGTATGTGCTGCCTGTCAGTAGAGATTATCAGCTAAATTTGCTTTAAAATGTATTCATGTTTTTCAATCCAATCAAATCAGTCTTTCATTGTAAGTTAAAAGCTACAATGATTTTCTTAATATCTTAAAATTACTGGAATTCTATTTTCTGTCTTGGAAAAGGTAAGTCAATAGTCTCCATTATATAAAAATTGTTGCAAAAACTAATTTTAGCCTTGATGTTGGCATTTCTTAAGAATGACTTCATAAATTATCAAAGATAATGTGGAATAGCAGCTTTATTTCCATAACTGTGGCTAAAGTTGTTTGAAGTAGATTTTATCTTTTAGAATAGTGGTGTATCAGAAGTATAGAGGACTCATAAACAATGTCATGCACACACAAATGCTTTTTAACCACCCTATTTTTAGACTCATTCACTTAATCATCGACGAGCAGTTCCAGGCCGTAAAAAACAGTTTGACATCCTTCTAGCTGAACACAAAGCTCGATCCAGGGAAAAAGAAGTCGCAAAAGACAAAGAGCATCCACCATCTGCAAGGGAAAGCTATCAGAGCCAGCCCACACCAGCACAAGACTCCCTGTCAGCATCCTCAGTGAACTCTGGGCAAGAATCTAAAGTAACATCTCCTGCAAAATCTAGACCACCAAATTCTGTACTTCCAAGGTAAGCAGTTCTCCAGTGTGGAATGTTGCATTCTGAAGGTGCTCTAAAGAAATGTCTTGGTCTTTCATACAGCTCATTTTATAAGCATTTGGTACTTCTTTAGGCTATTGCACTATAAAACATATCAATATAAGAATTTTTGCTAGCTTATGTTAACCTAACTCTGTCCATGGTAGCCTGTGATCTGGTTCGGAATGAGAAAAGGAATAGTGTCCAGCTTTGGCTCAGAATCTCAGACTAACTGCATTTTTTTGCTTAAATGGTCAGTAATAATTAGGAAAGTTTATATTCAAGTAATTTGGTCACAATTGAGAATAAAAGTCTATTTACATCAATCAGTGTAGGTATTAGGGGTAAGATTTTGCACATTTATGTAGAATTTTTCTCCAGAAATACTTTGCCAATTACATCAATGGAATTGTTGTAAAAAAAGGTGCAATTTAGTGTTGATTTAAAACTATTGATATGAAACCGTCCATAGCATGTCTTCCCTTGTTTTGAAGATTTTTCTTAGAAAGGACAAAAACAGTCTTCAGAAAGACAGTGCAAATTTCTGAAGCCATCCTTTTGCAAAAAACAGTGTGAGGTATTTGATCTACTGAATTCTAATTATCCTCTGGAAAAGTTTCCATATGTTTTGCTTATTTGTGGGAATTTTTTGCTACTAATTTTGTCTGGAGTGCATAGAGCTAAACTAGTTGGCTTTGTTAATATTTATATTTTTTCATCATTCATTTGTTTGCAGAAACCTTGGTCAGGATTGGGTGCTCATTTTGGGGCTTTGGTATAATAGTCCCTATTTCAAAGAGATATTTCTTGTATTTGCTGTCTCAGGTCTTACAGAGACAGATGTTTCCAATGCTTTCTGTGTGGTCACTAAGCCCTAATGAAGTTTTATTCCAACAGTGGCAGAGGTAGGCCTTGCAGGGTTTGAGTGAAAAGACAATGAAAGAATACCTACAGACGAGTTGGTGCTTCTCTGCCTAATTCTAGTAAAAGCAGTGACTTTACACAGTCCTTCTATAGAGAGGAGCACAGACAGGTAGAAATGGGGTTTAGTAGGTGTTACAGTCAAAGTAGCAAAACTGCAGTGCAATTCCGTGAGCATCAGCTGCAGAAATTGCAGAGGTAGTAGCACTCGAGGAGGAGGAGGATTTTAGCAGTCCCAGGCTGTGTTTGTACAGCCTACATTTCTGTTCTGCTGCAGTGCCTCCGTGGGGTTATCCTGTCTGGTTTCAGAGCAGCCACGGCAGCCTTGCTGCCTCTCTGTCTGGCCAGCAAGGCTGCGGCTCTGATGCTGCCAGAGGCACAGCTCGCCGGGGTCACCGGGGCGGCTCGCTGTGACCCGGCCGAGCCCTCCCGGGGCTGCGGGGCACTGCACTGCCCATCCCCAACAAGCAGCTGCAGCCTTGCTCCTGGTGCTGATGCCAGCGGTGAGCAATCCCTGCACAGGTCAGGAGAGGGCTCCTGTCCGCAGGCACAGGGTCTGAGGAGACTAAGAAGATCATTTGCAGATTTTGCCCAGTGTGGACATCTCTAGTCTCAGAGCTCTCAATACATACTTGGTTGTACAGACTATAACTGAGAACCTTTCCCAGTCCCACTTCTAATCTAATCTGTTTTCAATCTATTTTTGAAAGGCAAGACACCATCTCACCCTGTGATGCAAAGACATTCCTATTTTGTTTTATTGCGTTTTAGACAATGGTAAAGAAAACCTACATGCTGTGAGGGGTTCTCCCAGTTACTTCACTTACTAATCTCGCTGTAGAGGTAGACTAATAGTCAGCTAAACGCTGTTATATTTAGTACGCTAATTTTAGTAGGATTTTGGTATGAAATATAATTTTGTAACTGGACCCTTGGGATTAATCAAGTAGCAGAGTAATGGTTCAGTGTAAGAAAATTTTGTACATCTGGTTTTTGTTTGTGTTTTAAATATATTTTGCCTCTTTCAAGATCTGAAATCCAACTTCATGACAAATTTAAAATTTCAGGCAATAAAAGGGTGCTTCTGCTAACATTAACTTGATGACAACCTTACAATATATTTCTGACAAGACCAAATGTCAGCTATTCAGTGTCTTTTACTGTCCTTCTTTACACTGATCATTTCTGGCATCATTTGCTTTGATGCTTGATGCCAGCAGGTAGGTTTGTAGAGCCTTTGAATGCTGACGATTTAAATGCATATTCCCCTTCTAGACCTTCATCTGCAAATAGCATAAACAGCAACAGTTCTTCAAACCACAGTGGGTACGTACCAGAACTGCCACTGCCTTCCATGGGAGGAGATATCACAAGCAGATTGTCCAGTGATGAAGGAGAAGCGGATGGAGCTGAAGAATCTGAGAAATTAGACTGTCATTTTTCTGGACACCATCCCAGACCTCTTGGGGTATGTGTCAGTGTCTGGCATGCCTTGCCATTGTTCTTGCATAATTAGAGAGGGGAGAACAAATAAGTAATTTCATAAAAAGTTCACATTCAAAAAAATTTACATTCTAAAAACTGTTCTGAGGAGAAAAAATAAATTTAACAGAAAATTGTAAGGATGGGATAAGGTAGGAGGAGAAGACTGGTTAGTACACAGGATAAATTGATGTAGGACAAGATAGCAGAAAATCAGTACTTCTATTTTTAGATAGTCCTCTCAGTAGACTTCAAATTGGGTGTAGTTCTGCTAAACTAGGAAGGTTGCATTGCTTTAAATGTGACCTGAGCAGATATTCTCTTGGTTGTTGTAGTTCTTACAAAACTCTGCCTTGCAGTTGGTGGCAGAAGGCTAGTACAGTGCTCCATTCATTTCTGTACTCTGGTTTAAAGCAGTAATTAAATGGCATTTATGTGAGTGTCTGTGGACTTAGAAACTATTACTTCATTCATCTCAAAATGGAAAAGCTCTGGTGGTGGCTTAAGGATGTGTTTAAGCAGCTGGTTTTGTCTTTCTCCTGTGTTAGTGAGAAATTTCATTGTAAGCAGTAAAAGGTATTGCTGTACTGCTTTGTGGTATTATCTCTGCAGTGTGAATTTGTTTACACTATTCAGTCCAAGAAGCAGTGGAAGAACTCTTGAACTTCTTAGGAGTTGGTTCTCATAAAAATTGAGCCAAGGAACACCCTTATGTGTTTTCCATATAATATGCAGAATAAAACAAACATTGTGATAGCTGGTAGCATTGTTTATATTCCCTAGAGCAATGTAGAACCTGTTACTGTCAGACACCTGGAAAAGTATGACCTGAACATTAAATGATTGTCAGGTGAAATCCTGTATTGGGTACTTACAGAGAAAACGAGAATTATTGTAGTCCACATAATACTATCATATGCAGGAACCTCCTGTTTCCTGGGTACTCTTGTATATTACTTTGGTTTTGCTGACTGTTTCTCTGTGAATTAAAAACTCAAGGTTCACTGCCTGGGTGCCCACACATTTTAAAAATTAATCTAAGTACAGCCAGTTCTTGTACATGCCTCAGCAGTGAGGCATGGCTGTCAACAGCCATTTTGGTTTAGGATCCTAGTTTTGTTTCAAGACAAACCCACTGACTCATCTGTTCTCTGAAATCTTAGCATGTCTCAATTGAAGCAGTTACTGGTAGTGAAACTGTTCTTAGTCCATATCAGCATGAAGTCAGAAAAGATGGTGTAAATCACCTCCAGCTCAGTTCAGGCTAAATTGCTGAATTTCATATTCAAGTAGACTGTTTGCCTTACAAAGTCCCTCTCCCAGCCAGGTGGAAATAATTTATGGAGGGAAAGTCAGTAGCTCCTTAAATTGCCTCTTGATGGTACCTGATGTTAGTGGTAGCTCACTGAGAGGTGAGGCTAGTTTATCAGCTTAGGTGGTGGTTTTAATTAACCTGTTTAACCTTGTCATGAAACAGACTTAAGATGAACAATTGCAGTCACCACTTGCTGTCCATTAAGCTGAAAAGTACTTTGAATAGATGATTTTCTACCACATCCATGCTTCTGTCAGCCAGAATTTGTGTGACTGGGTCCCTCATATCATGGAGAGCTGTCTTGTTTTTTGAGGATGATTTGTAACAGTTTTCTCTCCTACAAATAGGTGTTGCGGCAGTTCTCTGCATCATGTAGGTCAGTAAGACTGAACTGAAGCAAGAGCAGATTCCTGATTGTAGCATTTCAGCATAGTAGGACTTTTCAGGAAGTTCTCAGGAGGAAGTGGTGGAAGTACTCCTGAGCTCTGCAGAATTCTCAACATATTTACTATTCCTCCTGCTGATTTTCATGCACTGTGAAGAGTGTATCCCATGTTCTGTTGTAGCACAGATGCCGTGGATGATAATTTACTTTTTTACTGAAATGTCAGTGGTTTGTTTATTAAGTAGATACTAAAGTTGTTCCCATTGCACTTTTTTTCCTCTTCAGTTATATTTTTTTTGCTGTCATGCAATTATGAGATTTAAGACGCACAGAACAGTGTAACTTGTCTTTCTGAGGTAGTAAGAATTTTTTGTTTAACAGTACCTCAGCAGTTACATTCTTTCTCTGGCACTGATTTGTTAATTAAGTATGACATATACTTTACATTAAGCTGGAATATTATGCACATATTTCACAATTCATGAAAAAAAGTATTTATGCTGCAGGTAGTGAAGACCACCTTTTAAAATAACTTTTATATGCATGATACAAATTACAATGGTGTTCCTTGATCTATCAATAAATATTTCATCATGTAGAAATACATTTTTATTAGCAACATTGTAATACCTTTTCTTTCAGTTCTGTTCATATGGCAGTCGCTTAATGGGAAGAGGGTACTATGTCTTTGACAGAAGATGGGACCATTTTCGATTCGCACTGAACTCCATGGTAGAAAAACACTTGAACTCACAGATGTGGAAGTAAGTGGGATTTTTACACTTGGTGGGTAATTTAACATTTTAAATTCTGTAAAATTTCTAAATTAAACACTCCATGGCTAATGTTTCTAAAATTACCTCTGTATTAAGGTATGTGTTCTTTTCTCTGTTAAGGAATATGCAGCCCCACAGAACAATCTCCCAGTCTGATGTAAATTTCTGCCAGATTTAGGACTCTTTTTAGTCCCTAAGAATCTAGATTTTGGCTTAGAATTTCATGCCTTTATCATGCCCCTAGATCACCCATTCAGGCTTTGCTGTGTAAGACTCATGAGTTGTAAGATAAGGAACTCAGTGCACATTTGTCTGTGCATAAGACGGAATATGATAGGGTTTTAGTCCACAGTGCCCTTACTGCCTCTGAGATCTTAAAATTCAGATTATTACTCACTGTCAAAGCATCTCTGTATCACATATGCAGGTTCTAAGCACCATAGGCTTCGACTACACAGATACATTAAAATAGACTGCACTTCTAAAATAGATGTTAATTCTTTTTGAAAAATAATTATTAAAAGTTCATGGCATCTGCAGATAGGATTGATTTTTTGGGGGTATTCTGATACAGAATATGCATTCTTCTTCCAATGTAATGACACTAAAGTGCAGTGTTTCATGTCACTGTTTATTATCAGGACTGTGTTATATTCATTGGATGCCAGCCATTAGATAAACAAGGTTTGATTTTTATTTAAATATATATTTTTAAGCACTAAATCTTGGCTTGTCTGACTAACCTGGTAACTTAATAATAACAGTGCCACTGTGCTAGGAGATGTAGTTTGGAAATGGTTAGTTCTGCCATAGAAGGGCCAGTTTCATGTCGGTTTAGAGACCAATCATGCTCAATTTGCTTTGTAAATTTGTAAACTAGTGTCTATCACCTTCTACAAATAAAAATATTTTAGTTTCCTTAAATAGGAAGATTAAAATTTGTTATCTATTGGCTTTGTCAGGAGAAAAGATGCTTGGGCATCTGACAAAACATGTACCAATACTAGTACAAACTAGTACCACTACTATCAATGAAAACAAAAATAACCTTTATAGTAGTTATTTGATACCAGAAGTAACATGGCTTATCCTGCTCCCACTAAATCTGATTTTAAACATGTTCCCAAATTCTAGCTGTTTATACAATCTCTAATATTTTAATGAATTCCAGCCATACTCACTTGTCTGTATAACACAGGAGGCTGACAGTGCCTAACCTCTGCTGTCCTCAACCCTCCTCTGGACTGACCTTTTCCTGTGCTCCCCAAGCAGAGCTGGGTGTGAGGCTGTTATTCTGTAGCTCTGCAGCTGTGGCCAGAGGTACAGGGATGCAGGGCCATGTTTTCAGAACTGTAACATTAACAAAGTCCTTTTTTCCCTAGTTCTCAAAAGTACTTTGCAAAGGTGGGCTGGAATTGTTGGCCCTTTATAAAAGTAACCTGAGGAATGGCTCTGGTGAGCAGCTTTGTTTGCATTGCAAGTGGCAGGCAGTAGGACTTCCTCATTTCTGGTGGCATGGACTGTATGTAATCCCTTATGTAACTGTGCCATAAACAGTGTTCTGTGCAACAGTCTCCACGGGAGGAATACCTGGAGAGAACACTTGTAATTAGGATTTGATTTATGATAAAACAGCACACCCAGGGCTGCTCTTTTATCATACTTCTCTGAGGACTAGAGTAAGCCTTTAAAAATGGAAAATGTGTCAGTAGTGAGGATAACAAGGACAGAGTTATGGGGCTGCACAGCTTCTTAGCAACGAGAAATAAGATTAAACTGTGAATTAAATTTAAGACTAAATAATCGGAAAAACTCATATAATAATATTCCAAGAGATATTATGATGGTCTGGTTCTTTGATAATAACACACTAGATAACATAATAGATGATGGCTGAATGGAAAGGAATTTGAATACATTCTACTAATTTTACAGGTAATATTATTAGATTTTCTTCTCAGAAGAGTATTTAGCTGCTTATAAAGCTTATCAAGTTCTGTTTAATATTTTGTCAATTTTTCAATATCAGTGAAAATTAATCAACAATTTACCTGTTTAATCCCATCTAACCAGTTCTCAAACGAGCTGTTGGGAATAGCACTGCATTTGGAAAGGGATGAGCTTTCCTCTTTAACACAATGATTAAGTGCTTCACCACCCCCCACACTGGCTCATTCACTACTGTAATGAAATCTAACCTATGAGTTTAGTTTGATATTGAAACTGTTCTCCCACTTGAACTTTGAAGCAAAACATGTGCAATTAACGAAACATAGTGGCTAGGATATTTACAGGTGCCACTGTCTGGTGTTTTATTTACTTTTTTTAATTGTTTGGTAAAATAAGAGCGGGGAAAAGGAAATGGAATTTGTAATAATGTGTTTACATTGCAATACTGTGCACTTAATTGTTGTATGTGATTGGTAGAATAGGAATCAAAATTATAATGAACTAGGTTTTGAATAAGTTAGTCCTTCACAGAAATTATTTCCTATCCGCATTGTTTGGATGGAATTTTTATGTATCTAAATGTCATCTTCTTTTTTTTTTTCCTCCTTTCCTTTTCTTTTCTACTTAGGAAAATTCCTCCTGCGGCAGATAGTCCCATGCCTTCTCCAGCAGCACATGTCTCCACTCCTTTTCCAGCATCAGTCTTACAGCCCTTCAGCAACCCCAGTGCTGTGTATATTCCTTCAACACCTATCAGTTCAAGAATCACTTCTTCTTATATAATGACATCAGCCATGTTATCAAATGCAGCCTTTGTGACAACGGCAGAGACGAATTCCATTATGTCACACACCACAGCTTTTCCTCATGTGGCTGCAAGCCTCAGTATCATGGACTCAACTTTTAAGGCGCCATCAGCTGTGTCACCAGTGCCAGCAGTCATCCCTTCCCCATCCCACAAGCCATCCAAAACAAAAACCAGCAAATCCTCAAAAGTGAAAGACCTGTCATCTCGGAGTGATGAGTCTTCAAGTAACAAAAAGAAAAAGCCGCAGTCGTCATCGTCATCATCATCATCGTCCTCATTATCTTTGCAGACATCTTCCTCGTCTTCATTTTCAGGGTCCCACAAAAAGAACTGTGTCCTGAACCCCAGTTCAACATTGAACTCCTATCAGGCGACATCCTCCTATAACAGTGTGTCTGTGCACAATACCAATAATGGAACAAGCCCACTCAGTGCCAAATCGGAGCCCTCAGGACGGACTTCATTGTCAAGTAGTTCAACAGACTCAGTGAAACACATGAGCATGGTAGTGAGCAGTATTGACTCTTCTAATCTGTCTGTATCTTCTCTCGTGCACCACTCAGGGGACCACTCCCTGGGAGCACATAATGCAGTGTCTTCTCTACCCCTTTCTTTTGACAAATCAGAAGGAAAAAAACGTAAAAACTCTAGTTCTAGTAGCAAAGCCTGTAAAATCACTAAAATGCCTGGTATGAATAGTGTTCATAGAAAGAGCACTGCCAACCTTATTTCTGCGGTGCCAGATCCTACAAGCAGCTCCATCTCTCGGCAGGTAAGGGACTCTTCCAGTTATTTTTTTGCAGATCATGTCTGACTTCCTTGAAATATTTCATGCATTCTGAAAACAAAATACCATATTTACTTCAGATTGGTTTTCATCACACAACTTACTTTCTAGGTTAATACAGAAACATATTTGTATTTGTTTTGTACCAGTCATAGAAAGATGTTTTTAGAGTTAAAAAATGAAATATATATATACTTTCTCAAAATATTTTTATGAGATTTTTTTATTCAATTATTAAAGTAGCTATTTGTACCTCTGAAAGTAAAATTGAATGTCCAGAATGGATAAATAACTTTTAGAAAAAAAAGTTTCTTAATTCTCATCTCTCTGAAATAAATTGTCTTATTGAAACAGGAAGATGAGAGTCAGAATTTCTGTTTATTTCTTTTCCCAAACTTGTTGCGGGTTCATTTCCTAATGTTATGCAAGTCTCTTCATTTCTCTTCTGTAAAACACATTTGCCTTTCTCGTGGGAGAGTCAGAGGTGCCTCACCTCAGATATTGTTTCCTGTTTGAAACTGGAAAAATTAAGAAATCAAGATCTTAACCAGATGACCTTTAGTGGACATTTGGTTATCTTTTTTAGTGTATATGTGTTTACAGAATATTGAAGTCAGTGCAACAGATAACGTTACACATGCTTGCTTCATTGATAGCAACAGAGCTTTGGCTTCTCTTTCAGAAGCTATATAAGGTGCTATATAAGGACAAAAGTATATGTGAAGTAAGATCTGGTGGGAAAACTGCCAATAAACGATCTTTATAATGATCTACTGTTTCATTCTGCTACCGTGTCCAGTGCTATGCGGTGCACACAAAACAGCACTTGGCCCTGGCGTCTGGAAGACAAAGCCATAGAAAAAAGGATACCTCAGAGAATCAAGAGAAGGTAGCTTAGGAAATTTTTTTGTTGTTTGTGAAACTCTCGTTTCCTAAGGATATTGCACATAAAAACAAGTGGAATTTGGAAAAGAAGATGGTAAAGGCAAAGCAATCCATAAGTAACATGGCAGAAATGGGAGAGGAAAAAAAGGAATAAATGAATCCTAAAGCCAGTATAGGAGACAGAAAGAAGGTCTCAAAGAATGGCCTAGCAGGTATATTTTCTCTTTCCTACTTCCAGCAGAGGTGCAACAGAGATTACGTTTGGCTTTTTAAAATGGGTAGTGGCACTGTCTTTCTATTGTAAGCCTATTAAATGTGTCGTGCAATCAGAACTGCTATTCAAGTAACTGAAGTCAGCAGAGGATGCTGTAAATTCTTCCTTCTGTCACACAATCTGATCTTTGAAATGTGTGTCCAGAAAGATTCAATTGCCCTGAGGTATGTGGTGTCAAATGGAAAGAAAAAATAAGTACAAATTGGTACTTTGGTACAGACATGGGTAATAGGAAATGGATTGTATCGTCTTTTCACAGGACATAGACTGTGTCTGTAGCTAGTACAGTGTGAGGAAGTCTTACAGCTGCGTGCAGGAGGTTCTGAGTTCAAATTCTAAGCCCTCTAGGGATCAAGGCTGTTCCTGTGTGTCATTCCTGTTTCAATTTGTGATGTATTTCATCATGTTGCATAGTAATAGAAGTAAATAAAGCACAAGGAATCAATCAGAGGTCTTTGCTGAATATTTGTAAAAATGTAATTCTGACTAATATCTTTTCCTTAAGTAAGAGGTTAAATATTTGTAATGAGTGTTACAATATACAGATATTTATAGATATAAATATATATATATATATATGTGTCCTGTTGCATCCATACATACATATATATGTATACATGCATATATGTATATGTATGTATACATGTAAAAGTTGGTCACACTTTCCTCTTAAACTGCTGAGTTTTGGAGCTACAGCAGTAATCAAAAATAGGAGGTAAAATGGAGTTAATTGTATTTCAGAATTCTGGCTGGCAGCTAATTGTCTTTGTTACAAGGATAATGTATGCAATACAAAATAAATGGAATTTGTACCCATTTAAGCATATGGGTCAAATAATATTACATACTCTACATGTGTTTCTTAAAGCTCTGGAGAATACAATACTTAAATTCCCTTTTAAGCTGTGCTGTTTGGCTTGCTGTGTTTTAGAAATGCAATTACAGTAAAAATCCCACCCAAAAATGGAATTGCTTAAAATCTTGCTCCTGTTCCTTGATGTAATAGGGCAAACTAAAGAGGCTAAGAACACAGAAAAAAGATCAAGCAGCAGGTGATAGGCTTAGGCATAGTTTTCTTATTTAATTCAACTCTTGACTGCATAGATAGTAACTCAAAGTGTTAACCATTAAGTTTTGAAGTACACTTGGTTTTTAAAAGAGACTGAAAAAAAAACGAATTTGAGTTTTGGCCTCACACTAATACTTTTGAAATGGTGTTTCCCATCATTAAAGACCCAAGACATCTTGGAACCTTTCTTTCTTTTCAGAGTGCTGTACCTGTTCAGCCTATGTGACTGTTTCTCCATTTAAAAGGAGGACCTGTACTTATTATGAAGGGTTTTATGAATGCTGTAATGGTGTAGGTAGAGACGAAAGGTTTGCAGGTGTGTCCTGATTTGGTGAATGACTAGGGAAGATACAAGACTGTGTATCTTTAGTGAAGATTTGTATGTTGAAGAATGTTATCTTCTAGAGAAGAGCTGTGGCAGGCAAAACAACAAGGTGAAGGGAGCAGGACAGGCAAGGGCTCATCCTTTTCATGCACCATGGGAGCACCTTCAAAACTGGCTGTAAATAAAAACTTGAAAATTTATTCTGGATAGAATGTGAACAGAGAACACTGTTTCAAGCAATCTCTGTGTCAAAAAGGGCAAATGGGGAGAGGAAGAGAGAGGCTACCTTTCACTCTCTGTGTGAAATAGTAAAATAACAAACAATGCTGCAGAAGGGTAGGAGAAAGCTGCTCTTGTGAAGGTCCTGCCAGCAATGCCACGGCCCCACCAAGTCAGCAAGAAACTGGTTACTGCACTTCTCACTGTTTAGAAAACAGGTCCTTGCTACCTCTCCGTCAAAGGATTAAAGTGATGTTACTTAAAGTCCGGTGACTTTGTAAACAACTTTTCACACTCCAGTCATCTGCCATTTGCAGACAGGTGTCCATGGTTAATTTTTATCAGTCTTTTAACCCCTGAGGAACTACTCCTCTGACTCAGCAGCTGTGTCCCTTTTTGTATTGCAGCAGAAATATCTACACCACATTTACAGGTCATTGTAGACTGCTCTTTCAGAGCACTGTAAACTCAGAAATAAGCAGATTGAATATTGCAATGTTATAACTAAGTACTTTTAAAATGTATGGATGCATACTATAATTCACACTCATCCCCAAAGAAATTCTCTGATGTAGTAAATGGATAAAAATGGAAGCTTGAACCTCTTAGATTTGGTTCTTATCATTAATATTTGTTTTATTGAGCAATGATACATGGAAGAAAATGGAATAACTTAGGGCATGCTCTGGTGCTTGGCCACTTGGTTTAAGCTCCTCAGGAGTGGGGAAGGTCTCCTGGGGAGGATCCCACGACCTCGAGCACTCTGTGCTCTCTGATTAGCTGCTCTAAGTGACTCCAGTAACAAGCAAAAACAGTATTTCTGTCTATACTGGGTGGGGGGTTACAGTTTATATTCCCTCAGCAACTGTTTTGTATGTTATTTTCTGACCTGTATTAGTATTTATGTGTCTTTTAAGACTATTTAAAGTATGCAGACTCTGAGAGACAATGACTATTCTATCTGAAGTGTATCTTTTGCAATAACAAAATACCTGTGTTCCAAATGCAACACAGTTAGTACCATGTTACATAGGAAAGGGAAGGCCATCACCACCATCTGCATCCAACTGACAAATATGCCTCTCAATACTGCTCAATTAATGTTTTTCAGATTGGAAAAAATAGCAGTGTAGCTTTGTCACAATCCAGTCCTTCGAGTACATCAAACCCAGTACACAACAGACAAGTAAGTTGCTTTAAAAAGTGTACTTAAGTAGTCTGTAAGCATTTTTGAAACATTTTATACTATAAAACCTTAAAATATAAAGAACTGTATTCATAAAAAAATTATAGAAGCTGCCTTTCAGTGAACTAATACTAGATTTCTCCTCTCATGTAACTTTTTTCCAGTTATTTTCCCCTCCAAGAATTATGAATTACAAGGTTTTTTGCTTGTTTTTCACCACCTGTATTACAGCTCAGGTTGTCTCATGTGCTGCTCACTGGCTGTTGCTTTGGCAATAGAGACTCAGCAGCAGCAGATCTCTGTTGGTTTTTCTATCCAACTTCTCCTGCTGAGCAAGATGGCTCAGCAGAGTCCCCACACTGGCACAGGAGGGACAGCATTTAAAAATAGGCCAGAAGTGAAGCAGCAAAGAGAGAACAGAAACAGGACAGAGAAGACAAGGCACTTGACTATTCAGAGAAACTAATCTGAAAGCATAACTAACTCATGTGTAATGTGAGTTCTTAGGCTATGAGTTGGATAATGATAATAAATGCTGTAACTCAGCTTTTTTATGAGAACAGGTGCTTGAGCCATGATCCACCCCTCATCTGTCTGGAGGACTGATACACTAGTTTGTTTTAATATGGCCCCTACTATTTGACTCTCCAAGTTGAGTACTTTATCAAGAATTTAATATCAAGTTCTTTAGTGTGAAAAGATTTCCCACCTCAGCGATGTATAGCCACAAATAATCCAGAGGATTTTTCTGTACAACCAGTGTCTTAGAATTCTGTTATGTATTCTGGCTAAATTATGCATGAGTAGTTATTCCAAAGGGTTGTGCTGCTTAGTTTCTGCTATGTAGACACAGCAAAAGAATAGTAATGATTGTAGTAATGATAACCCACCACTGTATGTCCATTCAAAATACTCTGAATTGCTCACATCTTGAGATGAACTGCCAAACAATTTTTTTTTTCTCTCACTGCTGAATGCAAAACTATGTATGGAAAAACTACTCTGAAAGGAAGAAAGTGGAAAGTTTTTTCATACTTCTAGGGAGTGGCATTTTCCTGTGTGAGACACTGTCATCCAACTGCCAGTGACAAACTGTTCTGAAGTGCAAAGCTGTTTGTGTTTTAACATCTTGCTCCTGTGTTAGTATAACATACACACTACCCGAGAAGCAGAACTTGTTGGGATCTGTTGCCTAGATCCCATGGGGAAAACCTAAGAGTACAAAACATTAATTTTGTGTCAGCCGTATGTAAACTGAGACTATTGCAGAGCTTTTCAGCTGCCTGTTTTCATAACTTCATCAAAAATAGAAGTGTTTCCTTGTTTTAAGCCTCACAAACTTTATATTTTATAAATATGTTTTTGTCAGTTTGGTAGTTGAATGTGGAGCTCAAAGTACAAATACAAAAAAAAAATCAAGTTGATACTAAGTGTTGTTAAACTTTTTTTTTAAACTTAGACAGGATTTTAGTATTGGAACCATGAATAATGATTCCCTATTTAATAAACGCTTGTCACTGTCAAATCAAACTGCTTTGTTGGCAGCTTTCATCTCCAATCTAGCAATTGAATAGTCTCTAAATAAATTTCTGTCTTAAACTATGCTGTAATGTTTCATTATAAAGGTGTTAATAATTAGGTAACAATAAGTGGACCTACAAGTGTATGCTGTGTCAGTAAAGATATTACTGTGGAAGCTGAGCTCTCTTGTTTTGAATGTTAGTGTTGCTATAACCGTGATGATCAGAGAGTCCAAGTGAAGCAAGGTCTGTAGGCAGAGACAATCTCTGCTATACACCAGGGTTTATAGTTGGAAAAATCTGGCAAGTTTTCATGAATACATCACAACAACAGACTTCTAACAATGCAGTTAGAAGCAGAGTTGCAGCTGCTGAGCTAAATGTGCATATGGAGCAGTTCCTCTGGACTGCCTCCACTGTGTTTCCTGGCCAGGCAACCTGTCGGGGCTGTCTGCTGGTGCAGCGGGGGAGCCAAAGGGAGGAGAAGATTGTTCTCAGGAGAAGGGAGAGGAGTCCATAACTCATCACAGGGTTGAGTGGCTGGGTGTGAATGTGGCATTTGGAAAATTGTGTTAGGCCACAAACCCAGCCTTGTTCACACCTATGACTGCCCACTTGCAGTCCAACTGGGAGAGGGAGCTTCCCGCTGGCCTTCCCAGTGCAGCCGGTCGGAGTGAGGGGACACACGGCAGTGCTGTGACAGTCACCTGCCACCCAGAATGGAGTGCTTCTCATTATTGAGTTGTGAGCTGAAGGTGGCCTGTCGTGTTTATGTCACAGGAGTAGTTCCTTTTGGCCATTTGCTCCATGTGTTCAAGTTCACTCAGGTACACCCGTGGGACTGGTGGATCATGAGGAGAATTGCTGTAGGCCTGTCAGTTCTCTTCCATTGCATTAAACTCCATCAGGTTAAACTCAAAAGGATTCTTCTCAATTAATGTTTAATATGAATATTGCTGCCTCTCTTTAAGACCTGAACAAGGGATTGTATACATAAAAGCGTGCCTGTTTTTCCAACTATTCTTGCTTTAGTAAAAGAGGTATTTTTCCATACAAAAACTACTTGGTCTTTAACAAAAATTAATGGAATGGTAGTTTTACAGTCAAATTATTTGTGCCTGTATGTATTAAAAGTTTGTTTTCTCCAGATTTTATCCTTGTTCTAGGTTTTTAACTAATCAAGTGTTTTTGTCTTCATAGTGCTTTTAGGTGCCTGAAAGTGTTAACACTTCAAGACCTCAGTATGCGGTGGTTTTTAATACTGAGTAACTAGATCATTTTATTAAGGGAAGGTGACAACGTGTATGCTGTGTGAGGATTCCTTGTGCATGAAAACATGCTGTGTAGAGGAAAAGATTCTTCAGAGTTGTCGTCTGATTGCTGCTCTTTATTTGTAATGATAACCAAGTTAATGAACATGAGATTCACCAAAGCTTACTAAAATCAGACCATCCCAAAAGGAAATATGCTGTTTATTCAAAGCAGTTCCTTTTCTTAAAGGTCTAATGTAGTCAGTAAACAGGAAGGAAATTTAGTTCAGGGACTTGAAATAAATTCCTGCTTTGAGTACTGTCAGCCACAGACATTGTTGAAGTGTTTTATACCAAAAGACATTGTGTGATTTTGAACCTGGCTCTGGTTTCTCTTTTAGAAGACATCAAACCGGACTGGTAGAATAAGGACTCTTCCATAACAAGGAAAAGGAACCAGCCTATAATCTCTAGCTCTCAGCAGCCCTACTCCACAGGGTTTTTCTTTTCTATGTCCTGCAGATGGATTTAATCTTTTACAAATTTGTGGTTTTAAAGAGAATTAAATTTACAGAAAACTGTAATAGTGATTTGTTTAGTTTTTCCACTTGTATTTGCCACTGATCTGTGCGTTCTGCTTGGTTATGTTTCATGCCTTTTAAAGCTGTTAGTGTTGCAATGCTCCCTTTGTTTCCTTACCAGAACACAATGGACATTCCAAAAAAAAAAAAAAATCCAGATCATGATTTGAATTTATTTAAAGGATCTCCAAATTTTTTCATTAAATAAAAATTACAGTAATTCTGTATTTAAGCTTGTCCTATGGATAAAAATTGAGTGCATTTCTTAGTAATTTGCAAACAGCTGGAGCACTGCAACTTTAGGGACTAATCCTGATTGGTGCTCTGTACCTACAGCATTTAATAATTTCAGTGGGAATTCTGAGTGTTCAGCCTCTTCCAGGATCAGACTCTTAAGGAATCTGTAGTTCAATCAATGCATAGCAGAATTTTGCACCAAACTGTAATTACTGTTATCAGGGGCCCAATGTGTAAAATCCCCATATCTTGGGGGATTTCCAGACCCTTAAGAACACAGCACTTGATAACTTCAGTGAGCAGTTTGGGTTTGTGAGGACAGGAGTTGAGCAGATTGGCTTGCATTAATAGAATTGCACTGACAGTGTTTCTTATAGGATTACTGAATAATTTTTTAATAAATATAGATTTTATAATCAGGAAGCCAATACTAGGTACTGGAACAATAGTACAGAGGAGTTAATTTTTATTTCTACAGTGTTAAAAGTGCACTTATATGCTGGTTTATTTACATCTTGGGGAAAGGCGAGAGACTGCAAATAGGGAGATTATTACTACTTTCTTTTTTAAAAAAAGAAGGCTTAAGGCAAATTTTAAGACTAAAAATGTTTAAGCAATTATAAACAAGGCTAGACCCTTTGAAAAAAGTTTAGAAATATTCTTAAAATAAATTTTTATAGTGTTAATTTTGTAATAATTTATGTTTTGCTATACTTCAGAGCTAACTGACCGGTATAGTTTCAGAAACAGTATGAAACTTAGGAAAGTTTAAGCAATGTTTATATTTTTAAAATGTTCTTTGAATTATGTTTTTATTGTACATTTCTTCAGACTGAAAAATGTGTACATATCTTTGTTATTTTTGCACAATTTTTGTCTTGTTCAGTTTTAGGAGCAGTACTACGTTGATTTTTTTTAATTTATTTTGAGTTATAAAACTGCAGGATTTTAAAAATCTCAGTAACAAAGTCATCCTCTGTAATCAATGAACTGCTATTTCTAGTTGTTGAGGGAAAACAGTGGTTGTGAGATTCAGTGGTTGCTTCTGAGAAATAAAGCTAATCAGTGACTGAAGGAGCAATTTTGTAGTTTTAGGGAGCTTTAGCTGTTTCCATGCGTCTTTTAATTGGAAAGCTGAATTATGGAGCCTGTCCTTTGAATGCTGCTTAAATTTTGTTTTCAACTGGCTTACACCTGACAGCATTTCAGGAAAGTTAAGCACGAAGTAAAATCCCGTGGTGTTCTTTCATCATCAAAGAATCATTATTTAATTAAATGTATTGAAAATTTTAGCCTGCAAAGTGAAATGGAAGTAAACATTTGGGAAAAAGTGGATACAAACTGGACCAGCCTATAATGCATTCTTAGTGTAGCATTCACTCGTAGTTCTTTTTCTTCCCCATTTGCCTGAAAACCTTGTGATTTGTTTCCAGCAATAGAGGCTCAGAAGCTTTGGTTGTTACACATACGCAATGCATAGGCCCGTCAGCCATAAAAAGCGACTTGGATAACTTGTATGCCTTCTTTTGTATCGATGTAACAATTGTAAATAGTGCTGATCGACCTTTGTAGAGAATAGTTTATACAGCATATTCTATTATTGCTGATTCTCAGTGAACTATTGTTTTAAAAAAAAGAAGAAAAAAAGAAATTTTTCTATTTACACCTTATATTTTGTTATGCTGTTGACCCATGGCACTTTAACAAAACTCTGTGGGTTTTGCATAGCTGGTCAGTCATGGGATATATTAAATAACTGTTGTTGCACAGAAATGAATTTGCACCTGCTATATTGTGCTTTCCTACTACAGATTTTAGAACCTTTTCCAGAAGACTTTTGAAGAAAGCATGTCCAATCATTCTAAGAAAAAAAAATGCCATACTTGTACAGCCAATTTCTTTTCTACAATCCATATTTTGTAACACTAAGTATTTTCATTCTTTGTCCTGCACCTTTATGTATTAGCAGTATCGAATAGAATTCATTCCATGCTTGTGATAATTGTAAGCAGAATAAATGTCTAAAGTAGGTGTAAATAGTAAATTCTATGGCTTACAGTTTAAAAAAGGAAAACCAGAACAAACATGTATCTGATTGATACTGCCATGGTTCAACACCGGGCCTGGAGATATTCTCTAGTGAGCGATTGTATTTTTTGTTTTTTGCTTTATTATTTTTTTTTTGTAACATGGCTTTGTAAATAAAATAATTTATATGTTTGTAAGAAACAGATGGGGTTTGTCATTATTTCCCTTTGCAAAGCAAAAATGGTGTGTATTGTAAGACTGCCCTTTCTCTTTCCAGGGGCTCAAATACACTGTGAAGATACCCTGCACGAAGATTCCATTGTAGTTCAAAAGATCTGCCCAGCTTTCTGTACAGGGCTGAAGTGCTCTGGAATTATTTTTGGCACTCATGTCTAAAATTTTTCTGCATTTACATGTCAAGACACGTGCAGCGATCAGCTACTGAGGTTTTTTGCACTGAGAAACCATTTTTAAATTCCTTTGCTTAGCTGAATGCATTTTCTCATTCCTTATCAGCGTAAGAATTAACTTTGTTACAGCTGCTAGATTTAGGAATTCTCACTTCAATGGGCAGTACAAATTTATAACCAGTCTTTTTATCGTTGTTAATACGAAAAACGCAGCTCTTATCTAGGCGTTAAGATTCTTGTTCTGTGGAAAGCCTGTTCCAATTACAGATCAAATGAGACTTAAATTGTTCATTGGCTCAACAGCTCTGCAGAGAGGATTGCAGTTTTTTTCTCTCACAGCCACCCTCTGCTGCAAATCTAGGGAAGATGTACATTTTTATGCTCCTTTTATGAAGTATCTGGAAACTGTCTTGGAGATACTGTAGGGAAGATGCTCACAATTACAGTATCATTTTTAAAAGCAAACAATTTGGACTGCAAACTGCATTTTTGTGTGCACACATTCGGAACTGGCAGAGGAGATAGGAGGCTGGGCTGCATTTCAGGAAATGGGAATCCAAGGAGAGAAATTTTACCTTCTAGGTAAACAGCTTTTTGCATGATGTCTTGCACCATCTAATACCTGTCACAAAAGCTAATCCTGAATTTCCTCTTTACTGTCCAGTTAATGCCTTGATCTGAGATACTTGTTTGTTTAGGTTTTTTTTAATCTTTAGTTTATCTTTTCCAGTATAGAAAAAATGAACATAATGAAGTAACAGTAGATGCTGAAGTTTCATCTGATACAAGTGGTCCCCATATGTGGCTAAAGACTGACACTGTGTTTGTAAGATGCTTTGCTATTTCTAGCAGCCATTTCTAGAAATTAAAACTACAGCCAAGAAAACAGAATATTGATGACATATTAGTTGCTTGCCATCATTGCCTGTGGCCAGGAAAGGTCGAGGACCACTGACTTTATTTCCCAAATATGAATCAGTAGTTTTTTAGCTCTTGCAGGCTTGTTGGAATGATCTATAAGCTGTTCTCTTATTTGGAATTGGGCTCCCCTGCCTTTTTTTAGTTGTGCACAAGTATTTTGCTTGTAGCACTCCTCTCCTGCTTGTATTCTCTAATATGCTCTAAATACCACCAGTTTTAGAGGGAAGCAGATCATGCTGTAACTTCTTTATTCATTGCACTCTTGTCTTTATGCTTTTGTTTTTACCGCGAAACTATTTATTTTAGAAGGAAGTCGTTGCTGTGTGCAACCAGGATTTGTTTTCTTCCAAATCTGTCAGGATTCACAATTGGAAAAAATACCAAATACTGATTCCAGAAATATTTGGAGGAGAGTCATAAAACAGATTCAGACTTCAGAACACAAGAATGTTTATTGCATGCAAATTTTTCTATGCTGTTTTGCTCCTTGAATTCTTCCTGAAAGCAACTGCTCAAAACAAGTGCAGATCTCTTTTAAAAGATAGTTTCCTAAGTAGAAGGAAGCTAAAATGTGATCATTCAGCAGCAGGTTCCAGTCTGTCCTTTGACTGGAGGATCCATGGCAGACAGTACTGAGCTCTTGTTCCCATTTGGTAATGCACCACAAATGAGACAGGCTGGATTCTCTTGTGCGGGGGTTTTATTGTTAATGGGTGAGCCAGAAATATTTAGCTCCAGTCTGCGGTCTGTTCTCCCTACAGAAAGGAGAAGAGAAGCTTTAGGGGAAATTTGCCAGCAGTAATAATAAGAATCCAGGAGAACTTGATTTGAGGGTAAGGACACCAGTAGGGATTTGAGATGGGGCACTGCATTCAGCTGTGCCCTCTGCAGATTTCCCAAACCTGACAGATTTGGCTCTGAAATTCAGTCTGGATTTGAGTAACTTTGAGCAGTTGCCAATTTAGTTGATGTGACACCACAAGGGTAGTTTTTCAGAAAAGCTGTCTGTCATGGACAAAGTGCATTTACAGAATCCACAGGTGTGAAGGCTTTTTGGTGTAAGTACAAAGAATGGTCTGATGAACATGAGTGCAGCCCTGGGAGTCCCATGTCTGTCAGCTCATTTCCAGCCTAATAAATAAAATGGTGACGGAGTAGACATCACTGCAGAAGAGAAACCATCATCCCTTCCCAATGGGAAATTTCCTCAGTGGTGATTTGGAGAGCTGTGGCACAGGTGAGTGAGACAGGTCACTACTGGGAAATGACTACACAGGCTCAACCTCTTTTCCTTTCCCACCACAGGTGCAGAATATCTATCTATCTATCTATCTATCTTGCCTTACTTCTAAGATGCTCTCAACAGCCTACACAAGAAACTTTTCCCTCTGGTCAACTCTGCTCTTAAATTGCAATTATTTGCCTTCCTTTTTCTTTAGTTTTATTTTGAGCCATAATCTGGTGTGGGGGGAGGTCGTGGTGTGGTTTTTTGGGTGTTAGCATTTTTTTTTGTTGTTTTTATAACCTTGCCTTGAGCTACTCTTTCCATGTAACTTTTCTTTTGTGTTTGGACCACACAGCCTGAGCAGTAGTGCTGACAAGGGCTCTTCCTGGTAACTCTGCTTTTACAAAGTACTGACTGGAGTGACTACTGTTAGAGTAGATGTGTGGATTTGCAGTCAAGTACAGGAAAAGACAGGGGTTACTCTTCAGAAACATGAACCTTTGGAGATGCATAATCCATACTTACTTCTGCTTCCTAACTGCATGCTCACCTTTTTGTTGCTCAAAATGTCTATTTGAACTGTGGGCTGTCAGAGACACAGAGGTGATAGAGATCGATCTCTGATCTCCCCCACCTTGTGTAGTGTGAACTCATTCTACAGATACTGCCAGAATAAAAGCATCTGTGGTTTGAGCTATGGGCCACACTTAAGCAGGCAAGTACACTGTATATCTCAAAGAATGCAGGCTCCTGCTCAAGTAACTTCTTTTTTCCCCTTTCCCTTCAGCAGGAGTCCAACTGTAGTTCCAGGAAATCAGTTTCGTGGCTTTCCAGCCAACTGAGAAGTAGGCAGTTCTGTAAGACAGCAAAGTCTCCTGATATCAAACTAGCCTTTTTGTGAGTTATTCTTGACTCAGAAACAAGACGTATTTTTGTAGTAATTCCTGATTTTTTTTCCCAGTACATGATTTCTGACGGCAGGTTTAGCCTTTATTTTGCAGCTGACTGGGGGAAGAAAAAAAAGGCAACATTCACAGCATAGCCTGATGACTACAGGCTCTTGTTCTTGTGGAGAGGACAGGGATGGCACAAGTGGGGATCCAGCTACACTTGCAGTACATCAAGGACAATTTTCTGACAGGAGGGATCAACAAGCCTTCTAGGCTAGCATGGGGCTATGCTAGGCATGCTGCTCACACAAGGAAGGGCTGCTGGGAGCACTGACAGTGGTGGCAGCCTTGGCAGCAGCAACTACAAGATAGCAAAGCTTAAGATTCTGCAGGAAATGAGGAAGATAAACAGTTGAATTGCAACCCTGGAATTTGGGAGAGCAGACTTTGTCTCCTGCAGACATTTTGTTGGCAGAATTCCACAGGAGACTGCCCTGAAAGCCCAGGAGAGCTAGCTGAAGTACAGGAACAGTCCATTCTGATCTGCAGGAAGCTGAGCAGACATGGGAGAAGGGCATCATGGCTGAATGGAGAGCTCCTGACTAAGTCAGAGGCAAAAGGCAAATATACAGACTGTGCAAGCAAGGGTGAGCTACCCTAAAGGAATAAACACAGCCTAGGAATGTTGAAACAGAACCAGGAAAGCCAAAGCTCAGCTGGAGTTGGAATTAGTGAGGGATGGGAAGGACACTTCCACTACATTAACATGGAAGGAAAAGTAAGTAAAATGTGGACCCCTCTGCATGAGGTAGGTAACCTGGTGAGAGAGGACAGGGAAATGACTGAGGTGTGCCCATTGCTACCTTGCTTCAGGTTTTAACTGGAGAGGCCTGTGCTCAGAGCTTTGGGCACAGGCTGGGCAGTGAGGTACCACCCCAAGGATGTCTGAATGAAGGACTCTTACCCTGCATCTGTAGGAGCCTATGGAAAAAGCTAGGCTTGATTCAAGGATGCAGGCTGATACCATTACCATGTAGCTGAACACTGTAAGACAGACCAAATGATGTGGAATCGCCATTCTGGAGACAGTAAAATCTTGAGAAGGCTGTGAACAACCTGATCTGGTCTTTGAGTTGATCATATGATCTCCAGAGAACCATTCCAACTTAATTATTTTGCTGTTCTGTACAGTAAAAACAAAAAAAAAAATGGTTCTGGCTGTTGAGATAATTAATACTCAGTTTTTCTGTACTTAAGTACTTTCTTTTATAAATGTATAGTACAAAATCCCAGGATGAGGAACTCACCTGTACCTTGAAAGTCCTTGGGGACACACAGAAGAAAGATGCAGTGGAGCTCTTCCAAAGCAGCTACAGCAATGGCAGCACCAACCCCTACAGCTCACCCTTTGCTCCCCAGCACAGAGTGCTTCCCAGTGTCCAAGCTCCTTTAAAGGAGCTGCTCTCAGCAGCTGTGTGCACAGGAAGCCTGTGGCGTACCTAGGGATCTTTCCCAGCCTGTATTTCTCCTGTCTTTTCCCACAGCCATAGACTATAGTCTTCTGACACTTTCCTTTGGAAGAACATGTCCATCTGCCTGTTTTCCCCTGCCAGACAAATGGTTGTTCTGGAACCAGCTGCATACCTGACCTGCAGTCCCTGTTTCTCTTCATTACTCACTGTAGTCTATTTAGTCCTATCAAATTAGATAAAAGGCTTAAATTACTAATGATATTCTGTAGAAGGCTCAGCTTCTGTCACAACAGGTATTAAGCCTTTTAAACAAATCCAATTTATATAACCAGGACACTTTAAACACATGGAAATAATTTGGTCCTTTAGCTCTTTATTAAAATTTATTTAGCAACATCTCTATAATGGAACCAGAATACTTTCAGATGTTTGTCAAATCCTGTTTTTCTCAGTCAGAAGTTTTCTTACAATAGTCTATGTGAGCTTCTTACAAATTATCCTGAACTATCATACATTAAGGATTCATATGTATAGTTGGTACTATTATGATATGAACCAAGGATAATAATTTATTATGTAAATAATAAATACATGATTGTCAGAATATTTTTTAAGTAAATAAATTGTGCTTCCTTAATAGTGAAATAGAATTTTTAAAAGATACATTTCTAGTTGGAAATTAAATTGGGGTTTGCTCTGTTTAGTGATTTTTCTTAACCATTCCTCAGGGAAACACATTTAAATCTGTAATTCCTGTGCTTATTCCTAAAATTTCAGCCTTCAGCATATGTATTTCATATTGGTTATCTTTGTGGACTACTAAAGGAGAAACATCCTTTGCCAAATGCTGTTTTCCTTGTGACCTACCCACCTACCTATCTACCTACCTACCTATCTGTATTTCATTTGCTCCTTCTTATCCTGTCAATCTTCCTATCCTTAGGTCCTCATTTTCAATAACATATTTTCCATATCTTTATTTCTTCTCTGCTGACCAGCTCTTTCTCCTGTTTGTACTTCTCCACATTTAAATTTACACTTTCTCCTATGGCTCTTTGTTGAAAAAATTTTTGCTAATGCTTTGCAAACTCTGCAGAAAGGCATAGAAAGACAAATGCAGGAATGGATTCAGTAACTTTGGAATGTTTTACTTAGGAAAAGGAGGTTTCCATCACTGCCTGGCAACTGTCATAGGAGGCAACTGTTAGAAACCTACAAATCCTCTAGCCCTAACTGAGACTCAAAGCAGGTAGCATCGCCAGTTTAAAATACTACAGAATACAGACAGAGCATGGCTGTACAATCTCTGCAGCTTTGGATGCTGCCTTTCTCCCACTTTATCTAAGAAAAAAATTTGAATTCTATTAATGCATTGTGATCTTTTAGTTTTGGCAAATAGTGAAATATATTTAGTGCTAGACTTTACACGGGAACATGATTCTTCTTTACTATATGCTCATTTATCATTGTCTGATTTCATGTATCTTTGTAGATTTCCTTAACTTTTTTTTAGTGGGATGCTTTACTTGATTATCTTTCTCCTACTCACAGTAGGGAGTACAGTCAAAAGCTTCTTTGATGTCTCTTCTTTGTTTGCACAGGCTCTGCCTCAAGGCTCAATAATGTTTTTAAAATGTAAACTCTCTTGCTCTCAGTTGCTGGCCACTGGCTTTGCACCTTGTACTAGTGCAGGACACTGGGAACATCCTGGCAGCCCCTCGCACCGTGGGGATGAACCAGGGTTGTACCTGGGGAACGGCAAAAGGTGAAGAAGGTGGTGCCGCCGGTGGAAGGAAATGTGGCTGGAAGTGAGAACACGGAATCACAGAATCTTCAGGGCCGGCAGGGAGCTCTGGGGATGATCCCAGCCTGGGCAGGGCGGGCACAGGGGCCTCAGGGCCGGCAGGGAGCTCTGGGGATGATCCCAGGCTGGGCAGGGTCACCTGGAGCAGGTGACGCCGGAGCGAATCCAGGCGGGTTTGGAGTGTCTCCAGAGAGCGAGACTCGGCGACCGCGCTGGGCAGCTGTTCAGTGCTCTGCCACCCTCAGCGCGAAGAAGTTCCTCCTCATATTGAGGTGGAACTTGGTGTGGTTTGTTTTGTGGCCATTGCTACTCGTCCTGTCGCTGGCACCACTGAAAAGAGTCTGGCACATCCTGTTGGCACCGGTCTGTGAGATATTTATATGCACTGCGAGTGGATATCATCACGCTTCTCCAGACTAACAGGCCCTCAGCACCTGCATACCTGTTAAAAACCACCGCGTGTGATTTGCTTTCCCCGCGGGTCAAGGGAAACTCGCGGCCCGGCCGGGAGCGAGGAGAGGCTGTTCCGGTGCTAACGTGACGACTTCCAGGAAAGTCAGTCTTTCCTCCCTGCTTCCCGCCCGCCTCAGCGGAGCGTCCCGCGGCCGGAGCCACTGAGGCAGCGCCGAGTGCTCTGCGGGCTCCCGTGCTCGCCCTTCCTCCCGCGCCGTGCCGCACAGCTGCCGCCTCACGCCGCCCGGCACCGCGGGATGGCGGCGGGCGAGGAGCAGAGCCGCGAGTACCTGCGGCGGCACCGGCTGCCCGAGCTGCTGCACCAGCTGGGAGCGCTGCTGCTCTTCCACCGCCCCGGTGCGCGCAGGCCCCGCCGAGAGCGGGCAGGGAGGGCGGCGGGGCTGTGCCGCCTTCGCTCCCCGGCTGAGGGCTCGCTGCCCGCGGGCGATCTCACCTCGTTGCAGAAAAGCCACGCGAGTTCCTGATCGAGGTGTTGGAGCGGGTGAAGGCCGGGAGGCGAGCCGAGGGCGAGTACCCGTCGCTCATGGACGAGGAGAACGTGGAGGCCATGTTCGGCCTGCTGGATGTGCTCGGCCAGGGCCACATCAGGGCAGCGCAGTACCGGGAAGGTGCGTCCGCCGCACCCCGCTCACAACAAACCGTTTGCTGGCACAGAATTGTTAAAATGGTTCCAAAGTTACCCATCTGTGTACTTCAGAGTTATCCACACAACTGCCCACACAACCTGGAACTGGGAAAGTTAGAAAAGTTACATGTGCTTAAGTTTCCTGTGTTTAAGTTACATGTTTTTAAGCTACTCACCTTTACCTTTTGTTAGATCTAGGCCCCTTTGCATTTGAATTTGTCTTTCCAAAGACTCACATAAGAAGTTCTCTTTTGTTAACTTTAGCTCTTAAAACTTTGGGACTGAGCACTGAGGATTTGCAGCTGGAAGATGATGTGAATATCACACTGGATGTATTCAAGGCAGGAATGTAAGTTTATTTGAAATTGTGATGGTTTGAGGGTTTTTTTGTGGGGCGGATATGGATAGGAGATATTTTACTGAGATTTATTTTTTAGTTACAAAGCGACATCATTAAAGGACTTGCTGGTTTAAGATTTAAGATCTACATTGCAAGATTTAAAAAGGTCAGTTACTGCCTGACCTTCTTGCCTTGCTGTAAGGTGAACCAAACTCCATTTCCTCCACCACCTCAGTTTCAGGATCCTCTTGCAGGAGACCCCTCACAGTCCCTCCCCTCAGGTCAGAGTGAAGGTCATCAGGCAGCCCAGGGATTAAAATACTGATCTAGAAATGTGGAACAGTAAGGCCCTGTTGTCTTCTTTGTTGGGGTGGTACCACAGCTGGAGATGAAACAGGTTCAGAGTTCTAAAAATTTCTCACAGTCAAAGTATGGTTTTAGGGGCAATTTTTTAGTAACTATTGCAATCACTGAAATGTAATGGACTAATTATCCTTGTTATCTAACTAGAGATTTTCTTTTTCTGTCTTAGGAAGAAAAAGATGCTGGAGAGCTGGTCTGTGAATTAGTTTGAGCAGTGGTCTGCTATATATATTAAAAATAGTCACCTTCCCCAATTTTTCTTCTGGTTTGTCAGCTGTGAATAGCTGATTCCAAGCAGAACTCTTTTTCTCATCTTCCCCGCCCTTTAGAGGAGCAATCAGCTGAAAAGGACAAATGACAAGAACTTGTTCACGTCTAGCAAGCACTGGAGGGAGTATCGTTAAGAATTGCTGTTCTTAATATAATTGGATGGTTAAAAAAAAGAAGTAGAGATCTCTTACACAACTGAAATAGTATTTTGGAGTTTCCTCCTTCGGTTTATAGTTTACAGTAAAGGATTGTTACCTGTTGGCTGATTACCACTGAATAAAATTAAGTTGTTTTTTGGGCTTATGCAGTGTTTTGGTTTTGGGGTTGTTTTAAGGAATAAACGACGAGTTATGACAAATGTCAACAGGTAAAGGTAGGTAGCACTTCCAAGTGCTATTTTCAAAGTTAGCACACACTATGCAATTTTTAAGGAGAAACTTTTTTTAAAAATTAGGAGATAGTCTTGTAGAGAAAAAAAAATCTTAATATGTATGATGAAAACAGTGATGTATTTATTCCTTCTGCATTCTGATTATATACATTTTAGTACAGAACATCCATTACCTGGAATTTGGAGATGTAAAACATCTGTGTTTAACTGAAGGCTGACCAGTTCATAGGGAATACTAGCCCATAAGTAATCTAGACCAAGTTAGTAACCATTTCTGAAGAAGTCTTTATTTTCCTGTATTTGGCCAATTAGCTCTCAAACTGAGAAGAATCTCAACATCCCTTTGACCCAGTTTATAAACTCCAAGTTCATTTAGTGCTGCTGTTGCAGATGGCTGGCTTGGCTTTAATGGTTCATTTTCTGAAGCTGATTGTAGGACATCCTTCAGAAGCAAGGCAGAGCCAATATTCAGGTTCAGGATAATGCAGGCTTCTTTTATGCTAGAGGAAAAGTTACATAGATTAACATAAGCAGCACAAATTCAAGTGTAACAAAAAAACCTTCCATGCTCCATGTTGGTTTAAAAATATTCAGATTTCTGCCCCAGTTAGCCAAGGAGTTTGATGCTGGACTCTTTAGGAGACTGTGGGCTACATGAAAAACACTAACCACAAAGAAAGTAGCAGTTTCTCATCCCTGACACCACCCAGGCTGTTACACAAGGCAATCTCGAGCAAGAACACAGTTTAAAGTAGTCATTCTTCTAAAAAAAAAGTTTGTTGTGTTGTAACTGTATCTTTTAGTAGTTTCAGAAGTTTCTGCTACTTAATATTCCTTACATAAATTAATCTATCTAGACATCCTGACTGCACAAAATACTCGAGGACACATGCCACAGTCTGTTGCTGTCTGAGTACATGCTGCATAATCAACTTTCCTAGTTGAAAACATCAGAAGTATGAATAGTCCACACATTTGAAATATGGATCAAAACTAACTGTGAAAGAATCTTGATCTTAAGTAAAACACTTGTATTTCTCTGGACATTCCCTTTTGAAATACTGATAGATCAGAAGTTTGCCTACTTACTGCTTGAAGTAGTTTTCTGGCCTCTTGCAGTAGTGTGAAAATAAAGGGAACAGATTCCGACTCATGTCAAACTGGAGTTGTGCTGCTCCTCCTTCATTGAAATGATTTGCCATAATGATCTACTAACACAAAGAGGTGCACCTACTGTTTAAGCCAGTCACTGACACCACATGGCATTGCACAGGTCACACTGATACCCACCTCCTGATAGATGTACAGATCCACTTTCTCTGCAAGTATTTGCCAGAAAATTTTGAATAGCGAGTGGCAGAGCTGCTGCTCCAGTTGTAGCAAACGGTCTCTCAGTGTCTGTAGCATTGGGCACGCCGTGCTCGACAAAGACATCACTGCTTGCTCTGCTTGAGAGGGTAAAGACAACCACCTGAAAGAAACCATTGCACTGCAGTCATTAGATTGAAATTATTCGTGCTATAACAACTGAAGTTAAAATTATCCTTTAAAAAAAATCTTACCCATTTACAATGTTTCAGAGACAGTTCTTTCCCATTTCTAATCTAAAAGTTATCAGTCTAATGCTATGTTTGAATTTCATTTAATATTAAACTCATGCTTTAGTTATAAATCTCTGATCCTGTCATTCTAGGGAATCCCATCTAATCTGGAAATGATTGAGTTCTATTCCTTTTATTAAGTACTTCAGAAATTCTACTCAGGAGTAAATATTCAAGAAGCCCTAGAAGTCTGTAAAAACAGACAGTCATGACAGACCATTTTGCATAACATCATTAATATTACTATGAAGAAAACAATTCCTGTTCAAAATAGAAAACTTGAATGATCCAGATTTTCTCCTAGGGTTTTTAAGTAATGCATCCAGTAACTGTGGAACTACTTTAGAAAACACAGCATGACAATAATCCTAAGGTAAGAATTAAGAGAATTTTCCAGAACTTATTATCCTGCAGCATTCTTACTCAGAAAAAAAATATGATTTATTATCTATTCTTGCCTTTACTCACCTCAATATTTTTAACAGGAAATAATCTACAATAATATGGGAAGACTTAAACAAACAGAATCACCTCTCTTTTTTGTACAGCTTTGCAGCATCTTTGACCTCTCTGAAGACATGATCTACTTGTCGCGCCAGCATGTCGTGCTTCAGGCGCTCCAGGAGGTTGATCATGTCATCAAAGACAGAGCTCTCCATGGACGCCAGCTGTCCCAGCTGGAGTTGGCTCATGGCATCACTTTCTGCACGAACCTCCAGCTCGGCCTGCTGCAGCTGCAGGAAGAACTAGGCAAACAAAACCAGAGAGGAACACCACAAAAAATGATCTTACCACTTGAACTTTTCATTGGTACTTCATTAGGCAAAGTTCTAGAAAACACTCTCCTGGTACATTTATAAAACTAAAAATTTAAGATTTTAAAAACACGTTCTTAACTTTCCCTGTGCTCCTGATTTAGTGAAAAACAAAACATGGTGGTTCAGTTCTAGTGATGGAACTGATACAGGTTTCAGATAAAAGAGCAGATAGGTAAAGAGAACGGATCTAAAGAAATACTTAAAAGATATGTTAAGATTAACAGAAACACCCTTTTAAAAACCCTACCATGACCTTTTTAAGATTTGCAGAAGTAAACTTTCATTGTAATTTTTTTAGAAATGATTATTCATTGGATTATAAATTTGCTGTGCTGACAACAGCAAGAAAATGTATTGTGTTTATCGAGTTTAATGTGACATTGTGGTAGCAGCTTGTTGGTTTTGCTTTTAAGCAGATCAAGACACTGTAGTAGATGCAGTTATACAACATGAAGGTTGCTGTCCTGTCAAGTCAAGATTATCCTCTGCTAGAGCCACAGCTTCCTGTGAAGACAATAAGGATTTGGAGGCTGCCCACAGAGCATACAATACCTTACTCTGCACACTCTATGTTTAACAGGTTTTCTGACCTTTAGCACCTATAGCCACAGAAAAGCTGAAATTCTGCATGATAGGTGTGCAGCCACCAGGCTGCTGCACAGCGATCACTAATTCCTAGTCATCAGTGAGTGCCTTTCCAGGCCACACCTGAACCATGCAGCAACAAAGTTACCCACACTGGATCTGTCTAAGCTCTCCTGCCATGGAAGGAGTTCAAGCACTGGGCAAAGGCTGCAGTTCTGGTTCAGAGATCTCCAAACTCAACTCACTTCTCTTTTATAATAAAAAACATGTAAAACAGACAACTTTATTTGATCTCTTCAGATTATTCCATTCCCCAGGCTCTCTTTGCATTTCTCTAGAAAGTTTATAATTAGCAGCTTAGGTCTCAAACAATAATCTGTTGTAATTGATACATATTTTACTAAATCTGAATTTATATCTCATTCTACCTTTTCAGTAATTAATTCTTCTTAATACATCTAAAAAGTGCTGAAAATAAAATGTTTGTTTTGAAACAAACACCCAAAGTCCCTTTTTAAATCTTTTTTTTTTCCTAAAGAAGAATAATTACTTACTACGTTGTCAGCCCAGTCTGCCAACACTGTTGCTATATAGTTAACAGCATTAAGGATTGCACAGTATCGGAATCCTAAAGAAGCTCTTGTCTCTTCCTTCATTACTTGAGTTAATCGTATCCTGAAATCATCAACTAATTCCTTCTGTAGGCCCAGGAACTGTAGTTTTCTGGAAGCTGTTGGAAGATTCTTATACCTGTCTGAAAAGATGTTAATAAAATGTTTTTAGGCTTTCCAACACTGAATAAAAGCTTTTCAAATAGGAACATTACAGGCATTTTTCTGTACCACCTTACACCTATGAGAATATCACACAGTACTTAAAAAAGCTGACATTTCAACTATTTCAGGGAAACTGCTCATGCAAAGGCTAAACATGCAAAGAAAGAACTTTCTGCCCCCTCCTGATTCCCTGAGCAGTGTGTATTCTAACACTTGAAGCAATGTGTGGTTATACCACACCCTCCAGTGTGGCCCCTAAACTGTCCTCACTCAGAGAAAGAAAACCATTGAAGATGCAATTAAATGTCTCCTGAAAACATACTTGCTCTTATGTCCTGTTACAAAAAATGAGATGTTACTTAATAGCTTCTGAATGGTCACAGATTCATAAGGAATATTAGGCTTTATTACTGAATTGAAATAACTTATATTCTGCCACGTATGAGAGAACATGGCAAATATCAAATGTATACTTGTAATTATTATTTTGCAAACATGTCACTAGCTCAAGTTTATTCATGTGTGAGTTAGTGACCAAAATACAAAAAGAACAGGAAGCTTTTATTAAACTGCAAACATCACAACTTTGCAACATTATTTGGTGACTACTGCGGACAGTGAATATTTAGTAAAGAACTTTGTTAGCTGAAGGTTTTTTACTGTTCATTACAAACAAGAGCAATACCCATAGATATAATTACCTGTTATAACTAATAAGAGAGTCATAAAAGTTTCAGCACAGTCTGGAACTTTCATTTCATCTACATCAGTGATATCTTTGTACTGTGATATCCATGCAGCCTCTGATGAAAGCATAGAGTCCATTTTCTGAAGAGCAACTGAGATGCACAAAACTTGTAAGTTAAGTTTTTAATTTAAAAAAAATTCTAACAAAAACCCCTCTAAAATATATTAACACAGAAGCCTTATCTCCATTAAGTTAAATTTTGCATTTTCAGATAATAAAAACTACTGACGACTGGCTTCATGCAAAAACAGATTCAATGTATCTGCATTTGCAATGCTGTTAACAGAGTTAAATGTCAGAATTTATAGGGGGGAAGCTTTTGTTTTTTAATAGTTGGCTTGCTCCTTTCCAACACATTTCTTCTTCATTCTCAAAAACTAAGACATCTCCCTTATTTCAATTTAAAGTCCATCTCTGTCTGCAAACACCTAACATTTGTCTAAAAATAAGCCTACCTGATTCCATACAGCTTAGGGGCAAGAGTCCTACAAAATGCAGAAGCACGGTTGAAGCCTAACCTATTTTTATTTAGAATAATTACAGAGTATAAAAATATGTGGTTTTGGTAGTAGCCCTGTCCAAGTGACTTATCCTATTTGAGAAAGGTAGCTATGTAAGTAGACATGCACTTTCTGCTCGTGTAATATACAGACCAACAAAATCCACTGGAAGGCTTACATTTTTTTTCCACGGTTAGCCACCTTTGGAAGCAGGATTCTTCTGACAGAATATGCATGCAACTGGGAAAGCTGCTGAGATAACCATGAACGCTGTATAACTCTCTCTCAAATAGAAGTACCTCATCCACAAGGTGACAAAAGAGTGTATCATCATACAACAGGCAGGGAATATCAGCAGCCAACTTCTCCAAAATCAGCATTACTAGAGCACGAGAGAATTCAAGCTTTGGAAAGGAAAAAACGGAATGTCAGAGATAGGAAGTATTGACATGTGCAAACATGTACACAACAAACTGTTAGTAGATTAAACCTCACCACGTACAGGTTTCAGTGGAAATGGGCTTACACAAATATCTATCAGAAGTTGACTTAGATACTTATATTCACATATATAAAACCATTTAATTGCTTACCCCAGCATTCACTGAAGATCCTGCCTTGTCCAATATTGGCTGGATTTTGTCATCAAGGAACTTTGAATGATTTCCAATCCACATAAGTACTTGTGTTAAATACCACTCAGGCTTATTTAAAAAAGAAAATAAATTATTAAATGCATCCCAACAACATTTATTCAAGTGCTACTAGTATTTTAGGACAAATTTCTAAAAATACCACTCTCTTTCCCTGCCTTCTCTTGATCTCAGGTCACCAAGTTTTTCACTCTGTTTTACTTAGCTTTCATTTATATAAAAGCATTATCAGAGAAATATTTCTGGATTTTCATTGTCTTAAATATACTAAATATTGTGCTTCTCAAGAAAAAGCTCCATTTTTATTTCCCCTTTCTCTAGTGCTTTCTCACTCATGAGAGACTTGTTTCTGCTTCATATACTTCTTCCTGTTCTCCTCTGTGGCCTTCATTGCTTGGTACAACAAAAAGGATACACTCCTGAGAAAACCTCTGCCCATATTGTTACTGTACCTAACCTCAGCCCCACCTTACCCCTAGAAGTGGGAAATCTATTACCTTCTCATTTCACATTTTAATGCCTTTAAGCTTTTTCAGTTTCCGTGCCTAAAAATATGGGCTGCAGGTTTTGATGAACATTTCTTTCAGTGTTAGTGCAACTGGAAGCAGTTCCCGTTTTCCTCACTCCCAGCAGCCAAAGGACCTTCTGCTGAGATGCACTCAAATTTTGTGTGTCTGTTTCTCACCTCTGTATTAATTTTCACTTGTCTCATTAATTTTATCATGCTTGGGTTGTTGAGTTTTTTGATACTCCTTCCCGAACTGGCCAAGGTCATTGAGAACCCTGAGCCTGTCCTCTGAAATATTTGTAACCCTGTCCAGGCTTGCTGTCTTTCAAATATTTTACATAGGTATTTTCTTTATTGCATTATCCAAGTAATTATTAAAAAAAAAGAAAAAGAAACAAAACCAAAACCAAACAAAACCAAACAAAACCAAACAAAAACCCCACAGACACACAAAGAAAAACCACCCCAAAAAAAACCTAAACCAAAAAAACCTCAAAAAACCCAACCCAACCTAAACCAAAAAACCCAACCCAAATTTCATCAAGGCCCTGTTGAAATATCTTTCTGATCTGACACTAGATTACCTGTAAACTTTTCTTAAGTTTTTCTTTTTAAAATAGTTGTTCATCTATTGTTGTTTGCAAATTTAATATCTTGAACATAATCTTTCCATTTGCTTTTTAAATTTTTTTGTTCAAATCTAAAACACCTCTTTCCCACTAACATACACAACAATATTTTAAAAAAGCTCTGCAGTAGCATCTGTCAAGATTGCTAATGTATTTAGATTTACACAAGATGGTGATCACAAGCAGACTTGTGCAACTGGACTGTTACAAAACAGCTCTCAAACTCTGCTCCAGATGTATTACAGTGGCATTAATGCAATGAAACTCATTCCAACGGTAATTCTCAGATAAAAATCCTCAGTCTTTGAAGGCAATTCACAAAAAAAGTGAGTCAGATTCCAACTGATAACTGATAACTGTTTTTATGTCAATTAAAAAGTTAAACCCATTTTAAAAAAAAGAATTAACAGTGCCTTTAGATTAATCACATTTCATGTACTAATTGCAGAATCCAACATTTTCAGTTACATGAGGGTAGCAATACACAATGCCAAAAATCAAAGTCTTGAGTCTTAGAGCTCAGGAAATACAAAACAGTGTAAAACCATTTGCAATAAGACAAGAAATTAATCAAAACTTGTGAACTTATGGGAGTCAGTCTAAGACTGTAATAATGATTTATGAAGGGTCTGGGCAAGTGAAAAATATTGCCTTACCCAGAGAAAATGCCTGTGCCTTGAAAGGTCTCCAAGTGCTACTTGATGTCTGTCCACACTTAGGTAGGCACAAGAACTGCAGTTTTGAAGACTCTTAATTTCAGAAAGTGTGAAAGCTATACAATTTAAACACAGTGTTTGCTTACACAGTGTTTGTTTGTTATCTGTTGCTTACAAAGCAATTTAGAAATGTCAAACCACTTTCTCCCATACCTTGTTAAGAACATTGGTTTGTTTATTTCCAGTGAAATGATACTTGAATCTCTTCTGAAGAGGATTCAGCATGATCTGTATCGGAAGGACAATTGGTGGTGAAGGGGGTAAAGGGTACTTTTCCGGCAATTGTTTAGGTTTGGTTAACAGCTCATCTCTAAGTTTGACAGTCAAGGATGGACTTCAGTGTTGAATTACCCCAACAATCATCATTTCAACAGAATGGGCTTGTAAAAATGAACACTGCTTAGTTCTACACCATTGACCGAAGGCAGTAGTGTGAAAACAATGTAATTCATCAAATGTAAAAGATACTCAAAATATTCCACTTCATGTAATATTTAATATAAATCAGTCCTTTAGGGATTATTTATTCAAAGACAATACAAATCCCTTAAGTCAGTTTGATTTAGGAAATATATAAGAACCCAGCAAACCACCATGGTCAGAAACAAATACAGTGGCTGTTCAAGAAACACACTTACTTGTATTTGTTAAAGGAGTATAAAGACTCCTGGGATTAATAAATGCAACACATGATTTCCCATTTTCATGTAATGGATTTAAGTGAGCCACTGTGCCAAACCAAAATTGTTACCAACTCAGGGTTGTGTACAATGGCCTTGCATCTTTCCACTACATTAAAAAAAAAAAAAAAAAGCAGCCACAGTCACACAAACAAAAAAGGGCTTAATTGACCTTTAATTTTACCTAATTTTTTTGTGAATTATTTAATTAACAAGAATCAGGAACAGAATAAGCAGCAGTGCCTTCTGAGTAACCTCAAAGTCAGACTATGGTTGCTGCACAATGGAAATCCTCCTGCAGTCTCCCACTTTTGTAAAGTCTCCTTCCAAGACATGTATCTTTAGTTTTCCCTCTTTTCCTTCTGGGGTGGGAGATGTTAAAGTGATTAAAGCTGATTTCACATAAGGCCATAAAAAGGAAAAACAGTAACTGTGTTTAATAAAACACACATCACCATTTTTTCATTAACATGCATGGGTAATGGTACCAAACAGTGTAAGGCCAGATCCTCATGCAACCTGAACTGCCAGCTACCATGAGAGCACTGGATCTGATGACTTGGAGTTAAAATGTTGCTACTGCCAAAAAGGACAACTTTAGCACTTGGCATTTTCTAAATGACAAAAAAAAACCTCAAACAAAAACAACCCAAAAACTCCCACAACATTTTAATGTTAATACAAAGTAACATAAATTATCTTCTGTCCTTAGGGAGAACAAAATTTCAGTAATTCTGTTTGAGAATAGGCATCTCTAACAGTTTTTATTTGTGTTAAAATACAGAACAATTTAAAAGGATACGAGGTTTGCAGTTTGAGTAGCTGACAGAACAGCATCTCCAAGTTGTTGTACACATCAGGAGCATTGGCTGGTGCAGCAAGGCCAAATGCCTGGGACTGAGGTGGCCCCACAAAGGGCCAGCGGAGCTGCGTCAGCACCTCCTCAAAGTCACTGCAACACAAAAGAAGCACTTTGACATGAACTTACTGCACAATGTGAAGATGAGGGAGTTGCAGTATCTCTCTTACCTCGTCAATTTGTCCTTAAGGATTTTATGCCAAAATTGAACAGTGGATCTCACAAAGGCAAGAAGATGAGAACAAGATGAGTCCTGAAGTTTAATATCTAGTTCTGCCATGAATGCTAGAGTACTGGCTGCCTCTGGCACATTGTTGGTCATCAGATATTGCTGAATGCTATCACTATAAAACACAAAAAATTCAAGGCCAAATATTCATTAGTAATAACATTACATAATCATTTGTATATTGAAAAGTAAAGACAAAACTTTCTTGAATTTAGAATACTTTAATAATGGCATAAACCAGGTTACCAGTTTCAGAACATACATACAGTAGTCAGAAACTTTACCTCAGCTCTTCTATCCGAGAAATCCATTTGAGGTAGGCCAGTAGTCGCTCGATCTCTTCTACCTGACCGATCACTACATCCAGTTCCTCCATCCATGGCTGAGCTTTCAGCAAGTGGCTATTGATGGACTCAGACAGAACAGTTTCTTCCTCTAGAAGCTGACTCACAGACTTTTTAGAATCTTCTGCATTCTTTAAGGCATTCTGAATCCTTTTAGGGACTTCTGATGAAACTGTAAGTACCTACATTGACAGAGAAGTATTAAGGCAGACACAAAAACACTGCACTGTGTAGAGCAGTACCATTTGAGATACTGATTCATTTCATTTAGTTTCATATTCTTAATCAGTCATACAGCATGTTCAGAAGAAGAAAAAAGAACAAAAAAAGAAAGATGCTTACCTGTTCTTCTAACTGCTTTTTGTTTTCAGATAGCTTTTCAATCAGGCTGTCTAACTTCCCCAGGGAATCGTAGTCAGTTCCAACTTCTCTTTCCACAAATTCAGAAACATAGAATGGAATATCACAGTGATCTAGATCTTTAGTGACTTCGTCCTTTCTAACAGCAATGCTTGCCATGTTTTCTTTCTCTGCAATACTGAGTATATGATTTCTAATTAGCTGACACTAAGACAGCACAAACAAGCATTATCTGTTGAGGAACAAAAGTCCATGAAAAACTAGGAAGTTCAATTTAAACTGAGACTTAAATACCACATTCATGAATTATACTGCTTTAAGTGAGACAATTTGCTGGCTTAAGTCTTATCTGAGATCTGACAAAACCTTGCTTACACATGCAACTGGTGATTTATTATACATTAACTACTGAAGAGAAATACATCTGGTAATTTTTTCCTTCCCAAAAAGCGTGAATTTTATTAAAAATAGTTCAATATATATGTAGCTCCTACATATATAATATAGAAAACTTAATGAAAACTACACTTTTTTTTTTTTTTTTTGTAAAATGCGAAGGAAGATAATGTTCTACTTTACCTTTTCACATGTTTAGGATATTTCAGGGATACCAACTCATGACTGATGTGTTACTAGCAAAGTATCCCTGTGGACCTTACAATGATTTGGAAAGTAAATGCATCACTGAAATATTTACTAAAAAAATCCACACAGTATAATACGAAAGACACTTGCTGATGATGCCTTAATAATTTCTGGGGTTTTTTTCTCTTCATGTATCTGTAACTTGGTGTAGTTCTGTGCTTCTTACAAAATGCTGAAGGCCTCTGTTCCCAGCAGCTTCAGCCAAAACAAATCCCTCAAACAGAGACTCAAGGACATATTTGTTGCCCTAGGGCCTGAAAATATGTAAACAACAGTGAAAGGGGGGAGCAGGCCTGGGGTGTTCAACACCATTGTCTAAAGGTGTGGTTGCAGAATTAGGGACCAATATGCTAATACGGCAGAACTTATAAAAGGTGAAGAGCTCGGGGTCCATTCTGGGTGTTGTCCCACGAGGGGACTTTGCTTGCCCGAATGTACCTTGAAGGCTTTGAACAAATTTGTCCACTTTTATGCTCCTAATTTGTCTTGGCCTCTGTTTCAGGTAGCCTGTTTTAGGCATCACTGATCCACGCAGTTGGCAGCAGAGAAAACCTGACATTGAGAGGATGATCACACACAGTGAAACAAAAAGGCAACAATGACAAGTGTTTGGCTACTTCAATCTCAACTTCTTAGTATCACTTTCAAAACAGCAGTTAAATTAAACTCCTATACACTTGCACTTTATCTGCTACAAGCTTTAATTAAGCAAAAACCCCTATTGAACTGACGACAGGGGTGAGAAAGCGGTGCAGTTGATGAGCCAGAGTTGCAGAGGCAATAGAGAGCACCGGGAAGAACAAACTGGGGGACCAAGGGTGCTGCAAAGAAAGAAGCAAATAAAGAAAAGAGAGTAGTAAAACTCCTGCTTGCAGCAATGTAAACATAATACGGCAGGAAAAAACTAAGCGAGGAGTGCTCCTTTCATACTTAGAGGAAAGGCTCGGGTTGCAGGAGAGAGGAGCAGGACTCTGGGCGCATCCCTCCCGACACTGCCTCGGCTCAGCACCCACCTGGGCCAGAGGGCTGGGCCCTTCCAAGGGCCGGCTGAAGGCTCTGCGGGCTCCGGGAGGATGCGGGCGAGACGCCGCGACCACGGCCCGGGCTGGGCGGCCAGGCAGCGGCTCGGCGAGCCTTTCCTACCCAGCCACGGGCGCCGGCCGAAGAGGCGCCGCTTCCCCTCGCAGGGTGGTGCCGCGGGGACAGGAGCCCGGGGGTGCCACGGCCCGGAGCCCTCAGCACATTCCCGCGGGTCCCCGCGGCCGCAGCGCCACCCCGCCGCGTCAGCGAGTGACGGAGCGCAGGGCGCAGGCGCGGCGCCGCCACAGCGGGCCAGGGGCCCTGCCCGCCGGGAGAGCCGCGTCCCGCCCGCTCGGAGCTGTGCCCGCCCCTGCCCTGAGGAGAGATACTGCCGCGCCCCGTCCCGCCCGCTCGGAGCTGTGCCCGCCCCTGCTCTGAGGAGAGAAAGAGCTCCGTCCCGCCCGCTCGGAGCCGTGCCCGCCCCTGTTCTAAGGAGATAGAGCCGCGTCCCGCCCGCTTGGGAGCTGCGCCCGCCCCTGCTCTGAGGGACACGGCCCCTGCTCTGAGGCACCTCACGGCCTACCCGGTCCTTGCGGACGCCGCCGCGCTGGCCCGCCATGCTTTTTGCAAGACAGGCTTTGCATTGGGCTGAAAATGCTGTGTCTTTTTAGAACAACTCCACAGTATTTTTTTCCCCAAGCGGAAGCCCGGCTCATTCCCCGCCAGCAATGCGCAGGAACAGGCGCAAAGGAAGCACTTACACGCCCAGAGGTTCGGTTTAATTTATTTTTAGTACCTGTTCTTTGGTACAGGTATTAGCTGGAAAATACAAGTATTTTCTCAATGAAAAGTCGAACTATATAAAAGAGCTGTACAGCTCTACAGCACACAAAAGCCTTGCTAACAGAATCCGCTACGGCATCAGTGCAAATGCTACCAGCAAAACTCCTGCAACACATATGTTCATCAGTATCTTGATTGTGTTGTAACTCATCTTTCTCCGTGTAAAATTCACGGTATTTGAAGAGACTTCAAGGTGTGCTGAACTCGTGAAAACATTCAGTGCTTGCCCAAAGAGCAAGCTGAACATTCTTCCAGGTCTGATGCCATTAGAAGCACAATTCTTAAGATGCACCCATGTTACAGCTCAAGCAACTTAATCATTCAGTAAAAAGCACCAATCACTAATGTCTATATTATATTACAGCCACCATTTTGCAAATGATTACTGAAGTTAAATGCTAGCACTAAAAAAAACTTTAAAAAATACAAATTTTGTACTGTGACTCTTTAAAGATTTGTACAGAACATGTAAATAAGAAAACACTTTTGTTTGTTAAAATTAAGTAATTTTGCAGTTCATTCAGCGCAACCAGGTAGTATTCAGTTGTGTCTGGTTCTTTATGCTTGTGTCCATTTTCAAAACTTCTCGAATTGCCATGGTAGCATAAGTGGATGGGGGAAGGGAGAACTCCATCTTTAGTGCCCTGAATTTACCATCTATCAGAAGGTGTAAGAGACAAAAACAGCAAGTGGTTAAAGGCATATATAATGCTTATTCTGGATGCCATATAAATGGGACTAACAGCTTCTACAACCAACTTCCCCAGCCCATAAAGCAGAACAACCACCACCATCACACTCCCATTTACAATCCAGTGAAAAATTTCATGGAACAACTTTTTAACATTTTCTCTCAGCACAAAGTGGTGGTTTGAGAGTTTCTTCTTTCAAAAGCAAACATTTGTTCTTTCAGACTGAGTTCCTAGCCTGTCTTCACTTTTCCAGAAAGCAGCATCAAAACACTTTGTGCCCACAGTTAAGTATTTGAGTCATCTCCCGTGTTCAGCACCAATAATACAAGCTCAATATATAGACAATTTGTGACTTAATTCCACCTTTGTTAGTTGCAGACCCTTACTGCTAAGCATTTACTTGATTTTACAGATGCCTGTAAGAAAATATAACAGTCAATACAGATGCTGGAGGAATGGCCTGCACCTTTGAGAAATAAGGCTTCTTACTTTGGTATCTGGCTTTGGAGGTTGTTGATACCATTAACAGTCTATAGTTAAATGAAAGCTCTTCCTTAGAGGAGCTTTCAATATGTAGCAGTTGAAAGCAACACCCAGATCAAACTTCCATTTACCAAACTAGCAGAAAAATCAACTTACCTGTAGGGAGAACTGGTAATGGTTTGCCTTCCAGTTTATCCAAATCCGTAGTAAATAATGGAATTTTAGGATCATCATATGCAACAACTTCCCTTTTTAATATAAATAAATTTTACTATTATTATTTTTAATTGTTTAGGGAAACATTTTTATACATGTGCATTTATTATAATGATATTTCTTATCACTATTGTTCCAATTTGACATTTTTAACAGAAATTGAATTGATTTTATAATGAAATAGTTATGTGACCTTTATGGCAAAATAACAGGTAAAGCTTTATGTAGAAGACTTGCCTTGGCTTTATAAAGATTATTAAAAAACAATTGTAAATTAAAAGTTTCTTTGCATAACTCATCTGTTTTCCCTCATGGGCTGTCAGAATTTCCAGCTATTCATGAATTATAGTTCATGAAATTAAGAGAAGAATGGTGTCAACTCTAAGAGTACCTAGCAGGAGCAAAGCCTTTCAACACAGTCATCTAAATTTTGAAAGGGCTTAAATGCATTCTACTGTTTCTGCCATTCATTTAACAGAAATCCCATATGTAATCATGAGGCTGAAGAAGTAACTGGGAAGTAGGTAAACCTAATATTAATTAGTGCTGATGTTTCAAGTGTATAAATATTTGTATTTTTGGGCTCCCTCCTACATCCTCTATATTTTATTCTATGCATCAGTGATCATGTCTTTCTGCACATTTGTACAGTTCCCTGTTTAAAAGTTATTTATTCAGTTGCCATATGAAAACTAAGTTGTATAACTACAGTGATTTTGTAGGTTTAAGTGATACAAATCTCTGACTGACAGGTAATTGGAGACCAACTTTCTCATAGCATCTATCATTGTTTTAACATCTCCAGGCAAGCCCTTGCAAGGAGTGAACAACTAACTAGATAGATGTTTTGATACTCCTCCACCACAGAACCAGAGGACCAATTAAGAAATAAGGGTATAGTTCAACTTCAACTGCATTAAAAACATGAGAGAAGTGCAGAGAGATTCCTCCATACCCATGTTTTGGTCTGTGTGGATGTCCCATGGATAAATCTCATGGTTTTTTGTACTTTCATAAACTCTATGCTGTGAATTCAAGTGTCATTGCCTGTATGTTCCCACTTACCAGCTGACATTCTGAGGCCGAATGATAATCTTTCTGTATGCTCCAGAAAGTGAGTAATCTCTGATTTTGTGCCTCATGTTGTTGATATCAAGATTGTCAGCTACCAGCATCTCCTTGTAGGACTCACCAACTGCAAGAGATGAAAATATTTAATAGAAGAGAGCAATTTAAACAGCCTGTTTTCATGGATCATTCCTTCCCTTACATTTAGTAGTTCTCAGCATATATGGGATAAATGCTACACTAAAGTTTAAAATTACTGCAAATCTTATTACTTGTTTGCTTCTACATCCTGATTAGTACAGGCAGTAACCAAGAAAGCATCTTATCAAATCAAATTTTGGCTGAAAACCAATCTTACAAAATACTTTGACATTTAATTGCCATCTCATATATGCTTTCCAGTTTTCTACACTTCACAGGACTAATCTCAGGTGTATGAAGAATTAAAAATAAAAGGCCAAACTGCCCATTACTCTCTCATTGAAAAGCAGCAGAGAGAAATGAGCTGACAGTTTGACAACCAAGTACAAGAACAGTTCAATCCAATATTGAGGAAAACGTGCAGGTAACTAATAACTAACCTCATATATAAGGACAAATAGAGCAGGTGAAATCTAGGGCCAGCTACAAATATGGACAATGCCAGCATTGTCCAGGCACACAGAGATGGTGTTAGGAAAGCCAAAGCTCAGCTACAGTGAAAGCAGCAACAGACATCAAGACCAACAAGAGTTAAGCTGCAACATAAGGAATGAAAGAATGCAAGGAAAGCATTGGCCTGGTGCTAAACAGGGCAGCTGGTCTAGTGATAGACATAAAGCTGATGGTCTCAGTGCCTCTTTTGCCTCAGCCTTGACCAGCCAGGTGCCCCAGGCCTCTCTTCTTAGGAGACAAGGTTCAAGAAAGAGAGGGAGTATCAGTAGTGGGAGAAGCTACAGGCTGAGAGAACTGGCTCACATCATGGTGAAGTTTTTCCTCTATCATCTCTGAAAGATTGTGCAGATCTGGGGATGTCCCAGATAATTGCAGAAAACCAAGTGTTGCACCCAACTTCAGAAAGGGCAGGCAAGGTAATTAGGGAATTACAGACCAGTCAGGCTCACTCTGGTCCCTGGGAAAAATAATGGAGCTAATCCTCTTTGGGCACCCAATAACTGTGGTTTCAATAAAGGAAGAATAAGGAAGAGAAAAAGCAAAAAACCCACCAACCTTACTGTCTTCTATGATGAAATTATTACACCTGTGGATGAGGGGAGAGCAGGGACTGTTGCCTGCCTTGCTTTTAGCAAGGCTGTCAACATATTCCCACAGCATCTTTGTGTCCAAGGTTAGAACATTACAGTGGGTGGACTGATAAGTGGGCAACAGCTGTCTAGCTCACCATCTCAAAGTGTAATCGCTACTGGTTTGAGCTCTATCTAGAAGCAGAGTTCCTCAAGGAACTGGATGTGTCCTGTGAAATAGTGGAGAATAGTGGAAATAGAGCTGGAATTTACCCCAACCAATCTGTGGGCTAAACCAAGCTGGGATGGCATTTAATACATGCAAGGACTGGACTGCCATTCAGAAGGACCAAGGCACACTACAGGAACAGGCCAAGAAGAATCTCATTAAATTCATCAAGGACAAAATCCTGTACCTGATTAACTTCTTGCAGTGATACAGGCTAGGGAGAAACTCTGCTCTGCTGACAGTCATCTAGGATTCCCAGTGGGGAATCTGTTCAGTGGGGAGATTGAACACAGGGCCCTGGCAGCAACAAAAGGCTGACATTAATCTATCAGAGATCTGATGTATTGCTTTAAAAGTCACCAAGGTTGAGTAGATCCAATCTACCTTTTAAGAACAATCTTAAAGCAGACTTCCATTTTCAGAGTAAGTATGTCAGTTAACAGTCAGACTTACTTTTATGTTTTGGATAAATAACATCAAATCCAGGCAATGGCATCACTACATCGTGGATAGTGTAGTTATCAACATCTCCTTCTTCAATGTGAACAGCTGTGGCTGCAGTCAGGACAGAAAAATGAAGTTACCAGTATGGATGCCTGTGACAGTTAACTTCAGCTAAATTTAAAATGAAGCCTTTGATTGAAATAAGCTTACTCTGAGAGGGATAACTATCATCTTTTATCTCATTTAATAGACAACATTTCCAAGAAAAGAAGTAACAGCCTCCAAGGCTGTCACAGTTACTGGCAGAATCACAGCCTGGCTTCCAGTGACTTAAAGCTACACAAAGTAAGGACTACTAGAGGAACAGCTCCCTTATAGGCATCAGGCATACACAAAGGAGAAATACTGTAGGAAATGCCAGAGCAAATCCAAGCAAAGAAAGTTTTAACTGAGTGGAGCTTCTGCATTACAAGATACTAATACCATCAAAAACTTCTATGGTTACCATTTCATAACATCCTTCCACTGTGGAAGTTCTTCATAGCTCAACTAGGTTTGAAGTCATTCTTGAGAATAATCAGCCCTCCATAGTCTCTCTTCCCTATCCAATTATTTGAAAAAACAGACAAACAGCTCATGGAAGTGTAATACCTAACTTCCAATGCCTTGCACAATTTGTCTAAAACAGGCCAATGGATACAGATATATTGGGCCAAAACAGGTGAGAGAAAAGAAACTATGTAAGCAGTATCAGACAAACAGCTACATGCCTTGTTTTCCCAGGAATCTGAACTACACAGCATCACTTTCTTTGTCTGAGTTTACCTCCTTTAAGTATGAGATCTCCTGGTACAGCTCTAAGCCCATATTCTTCTATTCTCTTGCTCACCATATTATTCCACACATAACTCTGGTAACTATGAATATACATTAAACGATTATTTCTTGGTATCTAGAGGTAAAGAAAAAAATATTAAACAATAGAAAGGTATATTTTTTTGTTTTTTTCTCAAAATCATAACCAAAAAGGCACATACTTGAAATGTTATCTTATCCAGCAATAAGACTTAGACAATTTCTTGGTATACAGATTTGATTTTTTTTTCATTGTTTTGGAAAAGGCTAAGTGAAGAAATAATGCTTTTATACATTTGAAATCTGCACAAAAAAAGAACTATGCTTAAATTTTAAAAAACCACTTTTTTAATTCAACGGCTCAAACACATGGGTCCATTATAAAAAACTGAATTCATACTCAACCTCCTGAAGTCTTAAGTAAACTTTGCAGCTGTGAAAGCACAGTCTTATTCTAATTATCTTCTTCATAAACAAGAAATTATCCCCCAGCTCCTACAATGGGCTCAGTAGTTTGCTGGTGATGAGGTATTTTCTCCAAAGACTTGATCTTGATTACCGCTCTTGAAAATGACAAGTGAATCCATCACCTCTATGCCAGGCTGATTCATTAGCCCAGCAGCAGTTTGATTTATACTTTTGAAGCAACAGGAAAACACTGAAACTGAACATTTGCACAATTCTCAGATCCATATTACACACAGTTACTAAGTATAACTGTATTGCTTCCCACATACCAGGGAGATTGTTGAATAAACTGGAAGGCTCATTATGCATACATTAATTACAGATGTCATCAGTTACTATGCAGCAGTACTTCCAGCAAAAACGCAGGATAAACGGAAAGATTTTCAAACTTAACCTTCTATTCATCAAGCATCTATGAGTCCGTCTCAAATTCATCCTGATACCATCAAAAGAATGTTTATTCAAATCCCGCCCAGCACTTTTACACTCACTATGCCAAATGCAGAGATTATGTTCTTCATTCCATACTTTAAGAGTCCACGTAGAAGCTGTCCTTCCACGCACCTTTTTACAGGTAGTTTCTTGAGGGCTGCTGCTGGATCTTTAGTCTTTGCCCATTCTTCTCTGCATTTGACTAAGTATCCTTTTTCAGCTAGAACAAGGATGTAAAATAAAAACATTTTAACTACACACAGAAAAAAACATCCATCTCACCTTTTGTTAAAACAGTTGAAAAATTAAAGTTTCAGTCATGGTAATTAGAGATTAAAAGAATCACAGAACACTTGACGTTGGAAGGTTTCACAGGGAGTTTGAGCAGACTCTCTAAATATTCAGGCCCCTTTTCATCCCCACTGCAAGAAACTGCATAGCAACGAAAGTGAGGCAGAGAGTCTGAAGATTGCTTCTCCATTCCTAAACTGGCTCAAGTTTTTCCTAAACATACACTTCTTGCAGGTGAAGAGACAGAAACACGTGATGTATCATTTTTCAGTTCTCACCTCCTGGTCGTGGTTTTAATATCAAATCCATTACTTCATTCCAATTGTTCTGTAGAATAGCTCTAGGATTCAAACAGAAAAGTGTATTGAGAACTGACTAAATATATTTTAAAGGGATTTAGCAAAATTACAAAAAAATAAGTATTAGTGTTTAGATTTATGCAACATTAAAAGTAGCAAGTGCTATTATGCAAGACAACTGCTGAAGCAAGTTCAGAAACAAGATCTTTCTTGAATCTAAAATTAAAACTAGTACATGCAATATGCTAGAAGAATGTTCCCAAAAATACATGAAGTTACATGGTGATAAGAAAAAATTTTTTTAAAAAAGGGGGAGGGAGGATGAAAGCAACACATACCTGCCAATTTGATAAGTAGGAACAGCTGTGGTTCCAAATCTTTGCATTCCATAGTAATTAATAAATCCAATTTCCCTGAGTGAATGCATTGCTTGCTCTATCTGGTCATCAGTTCCTGTTATGTTTCTAGCATTAAAAAAAAAAAGTTATGGACAGATTAAGAGTTTATGCTATTTTGTGATGCCCTTTATATCAAAGCTTAACATCAATATTAGATAGCATGCATCAAAGTCAACAGTCTCCTGCCAATAAGACTTCTTTTTTGTAATACAAGTTGCACTGATATCACTTATCTGTTTAAAGGAAAAAAATTCTAACAGAACCAGCTGAATACATAGTAACATACTACCTGAGAACAACAGTGAAATGGTTCCCTTGCAGTTCTCCCAGTTTTAGTGGATGGTTCTTGTAACTGAAATTTCCTAATTTGAAGTTCATCAAACATTTATTCAAATGAGCAAGTCTTTGTGCAGTGATTCTAAAAGAAAGAGACAACAGTGACCAACCTGTGCTTAGAAAAGCAGATAAATATAAAAATGCTGGCATTATAAAAAAATCAGTAAGCCCAGTTTTCCCAACTTTCTACTGTTGCCTTTTCAAATTATTTTAATGAAATGGCTAAAAAACCCCCCACATAATTCTTAAGGGTACTCATACAAAAGAAAATGTATACCACAACAGACTATTTTCACATCTATGTTAAAACATGCACTCCAAAAAAGTATGTTGCAATACTGACGTATACCATACCCCACAAGCTGAACTCTGCACTGAGTAACTACTCCATGAATACATCTCAGTTAGTACAGTCATAAACCCAGAGTTAAGTAAAATTAGCTACTGTGTATGCTGAGTGCAGATGAAGGAACATGGAATCCAATCTGTCACTGATACCTGCCATTTTTGCTGCTAGTATTTTTGGAAGCATACCCTGTTCTTTGCATCACCAAGCTGCTCTTGGACACTTCTGCTAAAATTTTACCAGCATAGCGACATTCATGAACCAGCATACTCTGCTCAAAGTAGGCTGGCAACCGGCAGAGTCCCCTCTCCTGTGCAGGAGAGTCAGGTGCTGTGGCACCACTGAGCAGATGCCACACAATCAACACTTAAAGCACTCTGGAGCTCCTGGACACAACACTGAATGTGATGATGTTAGCAAGTAAATGGAACAGCAGCAGAGATGGCTACACCACATGTTTGGTTAATTGTCACCACTTTGCAAAGCTGCCTTGCAGCAACAAGAATCTGGAGCTTCTCACCATTCACAAACCAGTATTTTGTTTTACATGTTCTAACGCATACACATACAGAGCACCGGGAAGAAATAGATGAACAATTCAGTAGTGGATGCTCTCCTTTTAACAAGGATTTGATCAAACTTCTGGCTTTCAAACTGAATTCCTCAGTCAAGGAGTGTGGTTTTCAAAAAGTTGTAAAGAGTAGTGCAGGCAGGATATTCCAGTTAGCTAAAATGATATTGTAATACATGACTGGTAGACATCTGTCATTCCCAATTATGGATCTAACACTAAGTTAAAGTGCCCAGAAACCATATAATTATCGTAGGATATGACAAAGTAAATTTTATTTTAACTTAGAAAGTGACTTAAGGGAGTAGGTTAAGGCAGGAAAAATTCCTCATCATTTTTTGCCCCTTCTGGCTACTCACAGATGAGCAAAGGCAGTATTAGCCTTTTCTGGCACTGTTCAGAGAGTTCAGTGAGAAAGAAAATAGGATTCTAGCTAGAAAGGGGGAAACAAAAGCCAGGAAGGAAGTGGGACATAACTTTCACCATGTCATTCTGTTTTTCTGCTGTTGCACAAGATCCAAGCAGCCTAAGAGCACGTAGGCAATCTGTCCCACTGCCTCAGCCAAGTACACGTAACAGCCCATAACTCAGAGCACCACTGACTGAAAATATCAGCAATCACCACAGAATACAAAAGCAGTGTGGCATCTTCACAGCAACACCTGTGCTTTACAAGGTCAGGACCAGAATCTGCCATTTGTGTCACTGAGCCTTTTAGGTATTTAGTGAGATATCCAAGCTACGACGGCAGAAGTGCAAATGCTCCAGACTGTACTTTTACTCACCTGAGAACAGCAATCTCTTGAACTGTTATAGCCCTTTTATCTTTAGTTCCCATGTAGGAAAATATGTTTGGCTTCACTCTTAAAAGGAATAGTAACAGATATTATGTATATTAAAATAGATCAAACAGATCAAACATAATTTTCAGCATAATTACCTAGAAATATTAGTCTTATAAATTAAAACAAGAAAAATATACCTACGTTCCTCAGAACTAGGTTACTATTTGACATGCATGTGACATTTTATTATCCATAAGTACATAAAACACAAGGAAACTTCTATGTTTTAATTTCTGTTTTAATTATATGTAGACAAATTCACTTTTAACACAGCAGTGCTTTCAAAATATGAGCTCTGAAGTAATACTTTATATATATTCACTCAATGTACAAATGGACAGCCACCACCAACTTCACTAAAAAAATTTCATGTCCACTTCTTCCTTAAACTTCAAACATGTCTGTTTGAATACCATGCCTGCACATTATGTGTGAATATGAGAAGTTAATTTAACATTCAATCCATTTCTTTCCTTATGAGGAAAATTTCCTTTTCTTTCCACTTTGTACTTGACAACCTGTGTTGACAGGGAGCATTTCCAGTTATTCCAGTTCAGGGCACCAGGGGGTAGCAGGATTGCCATTACATAGAGTTTTCCACCTAACTATGCTCTTGCCATTCTGTTCTCAAATACAAATACTAAGTAGTTCACTGGTTACAGTCTAGATTACAATTTTTTTTTTTTTTTACAAGGAGGGCAAAGGGAGAAAGGAGGAGAGAAGTGGGGAATTTTCCCTCCAAGTAGATCACTGAACTGACCCAATTTTAAAATTGCTTTTCCTCTGCAATTCACTGTGTTCATGTCACGCCTTGGCAAATCTTTTTGTTTCTGCACTTGATGGGGTGAAAGGAACTAAGCCTGTGTTGCCATGGAGAAATTAATACATGGAACAACAGTTTATCAACTGTAACTGCTTAGGAACTGATCAGCATATTATCACAACAATATCAGACAGGTTGATAACATACTTGCATATGTTCACAAACTGGTGAAAAAATGGCTTTTAATTCAGGTTACGCACATTGAGGCTTTGCGCTGCCAAGCCTTTCTCAGATCAACCAGCGTCAATTGTGGACTTTTTCCATTGAAGCAGTAGAATAGTCTTTTGAATTTCTTAGACTCGTTTTGTTCCATTGTCACCTCCTCACAAAACTTTCAAGTTTCAAATTTGGGGTTCTAAAATAACTTTTCATTTTAAACTGTCTACAAATTAGAGAATAGCAATCACTTGTGTTGCTCTTATGTAATTCTGAAGCATAACATTTACAGCAGTAGGAAACATGGAGGGGGAAGGCTGCACACCAGCCAGGATGGCAGAAACAACAGCCTTACCTTAAAAATTTGGATAGGACATTAATGGCATCCATAGTATCCTTGTTCTCCTTGTAAAGCACAAAATGGCAGTAGCTTCCCCTAGATTTCGGCCAAGAGTGTTTTCTTGGATCTTTAAAAGCAAAAAGGTTAAAGTGTCACTTTTAAAAAAATTAATATAATTGCCATTGCAGCTACATTTATTTTAAAAATGCAAGATTCATTGTCTGCTAATTTCCATCTGCTTTTAAAAAAATGAAAAGGAAAGAGTTAATTACTGACAGCAAAAGCTGTAAAGCATATTGAAAAAGACCTCCCCTTCCACTGGACTGTAAACTTCTTTTTAATCAGTTCTGTCACCTAGAAAATCCTGAATGAAACAGTGACAGCTCCTTTGTCATGAAATGATCTGAAAATATACCCTAGTCATTTAATTGCTGTATCACCTGATTAAATTTCTCAAAAACATTATCATTATACTGACTTTCAGCAACAGAAGCTACACTACATTTCTTCTAGCTCCCTCTGTAATTAATAGTTGAGGACCACTGGAGCCCTGTTGGTGGGAAGACTACCATTATTATTTATAGTACAGACATACTCTTTATTTCTGTAGGATTTTTGCTGTGCGTCATGCAGAAGAATGAACTGCATTGCTACAACACCCTAAAAAAATCATACTAAAAAAATTGCTTTAAGGTGATTCTTTTTTTAAATCCAGTGGGAGCAAGAAATCTGGTACAAGAGAGACATTAACAGATAATCCACGGCAGGTATTGTGCCACACTTGGAGAAGGCCAGAGGTTGAAATCATTTCAGATCCCACACACTAATAACTGATTTACAATTCTGTGCCACTATTTGACATTTTCTAGAGAAGGAAGAAAACCATCAATGATTTGTCAAGCTTTTTTTTTTTTCATGTAAAAATCCCCAGAGATAAAACTTTCCTTTTCCAATAATCCACTGTCAATGACATTATTTGGAAGGCGGACTGATTCTACACAGGTCTAGCAACTAATTGTTAGGTTCCTTCAATTCTGAGGCTAATCAATTCCTTGTTTTTTAAGAAGAAAATTAAGAATTTGTTTTGTTTTAAATAAGAAGTCCCTTATCTCTTGCTAGTCACTAAGCAGACATTCCTGGTTTTGTAAAAAAAGGGCATAAGCATCTTTCATAACAGCAAAAGCTAACTGAAAAAGCCAGCCTTATTTCAATATACAAACACCAGTGCAGGAAGGAAGTTCTTGGGAAATACTGCTGTTTTTTTCCACGTTAGTTTTATAAAGTCCAGATATCCCACACAGACAGTAAGCATGTTTAATTCTTGCTTGTTTTTGAGAAGCTGCCATTCATGCACACACTACTGCAAAGATAATTTTGGATGCTACAGTGTAAAACACTATATGCAGAGGTTATAGTCACTAAGAACTATTGCACCACTTGCCTTGCACCATTGATTTCCAAGCACAGCACCCCACCCACAGTTTCGTAGGACCTGAGCTGGAGACCTCATGCTCCTGCTGGTCTCCCCTTCTGAGCCACCACTGCTCTTAAACTCAGTCAATGAAACACTGCATTCAGCTGGAAGAGCAAGGTCCTCCTCAAGGATCTTAGCAATTAGAAGGGAAGAGAGTAAGAGCTCAATTCACATGGAGTATCTTCTCCAGCTGGAACCATTCTTAATATTTAACTAATATATCTTGCACATGGTCATTTCAACACACTTCAAGAGGCGAGCCCTAATGTGACCTACATTAAAAGGATTCTGTAGGTACTGTACAGACCAGTAGGCTCCTCATGCTGTGGGAGCCTATCCTCATGAGCCTATCCAATGGAGGCTGCAGACACAGTCCTGGTACTCAACCATTCCTCACCCAATACTTCAAAGCATTCAACTGGGTAGATGGACCAGTGGGACAATTTGCAGTCTTTATTGCTGTGTTTCAGAGTCATGTTACATTTTTGACAATAAAATTGTATTTCCTAGCCCTTTTTCCAAACCTTTTGCTGAAACTCAAGGGGTGGAAGCTCTTTTCAAACAGCAGGATGTGTGATATATGCTTTTAAAGTTGTATAAAAACAGATAGTAGTGTCTGAAATATAGGCTGAAGGGCAAAGGCTTGGCTAAATGAAATCCATGGAAAATTTACTATAGCTGTCAACATGTACTGCCAAAATTGATGATTCTTATCACTTATTGCTAGCAGACTTTCTTTGCACCAAATGAATACTGCCTATACTGCACTACGAAAAAGAGGTAGAACAAGCCTAATTCTTGGCTGTTCCAGGGCATTTTAAGCAATACTTATGTGTAGGGATTTTTAAGAAATTGTTACTAGTTTGGCCAGTCCTGTTGCTATTTAGGAGGTCATAATGGTTGGCATTTCATTTTTGTTAGCATGAAATGTCAACATCTCTTACCTGTTGCAGTTCTGACCTCTGTCCCAATGCAGAGCATAAAGAGTACAAAAGAGCAGCATTTAATTTTTAGACTGTCAAAGGGTTTTTAGAGGTGAACATGCAGGTTTATGGTTATGGGATTGTTTATGCTTCAGGGAGCATCCAACAGGTAGGTGGTGGATGACAGCAATTTGGACAGTTATGCAATGGAATCGTGCAGAGGCAAACAGTGAACATATGGAAAGCTTCAATCGGAGATGCAACAAAATTTGTGGACAATGATGAAACAAGTTTACTGACAATTTAGTAAGACAGTATTTTAAGTACTTGGGGGGTAAACTGACTATAGACACACAGCAGCTTCTGATTTTAAATTTTAAGTAGTATGTTTTGTAACGTTTTATGTTACCAACAAAAATAATCAGGTATCTCAGCTAATAATCCAGTATTAGAACACCTCTGAAATGTTTCTTGCCTGGGGAGCCCATTCAGGACTAAGACAAGTTTGTGGATATATAAACAAGAAAGATAAATATAATCCTGACTAAAAACTTCAGTCTTACATCCATAAGCATTTGCACACACTCACAGGAACTGACACATCTCCACCAACATGCACAGGTGCCTGCAGCATCACAGCTGGGGGAGCCAAGTTTATATAAACGATGCTTCTCTACATCACAAGATGGTGCTCCACATAATATTTTAATCCTAGAGACACACCACTAAATTCCTTTCAGCATATTTCAAATACTTAAATTCTTTTATATAGTGTCTCTTAAATCAGCATAACAACATCCACTTGACTGTAACAATGGTTAAACAACGGAAGCAGCAGAAGGAAAAGGTGGAGGAAAAACCATTACAAGCCAACAGAGAACAAAACTGGCTGAGGAGAATTTTGTGCTGGTAAGTATCCATACTCCATGCATAAAGCATGCAAACATACACATTTTCTAAACATGATTAAATAAGACAAACACATTATAATTGGACCAATAAAAATACAATATTCCCATATTTGCCTATAGCAAGCATTAAACAAACAACTAAACTAAGCAAAGGGAAATTATTTTATTTCCCATTTTAAATTAATCTTTCTCCTTATCCTTCCTCCATCTCCTTCATCTTTAAAATTAAAGGGTTAGGTTTACATCCCATCTTATGTAGTAGGTTGAAATGACAGAGGAATGCAACCACTTTAAACCAAACCTTAGTATCTTTTCTTAAATGTGTACCATTCTGCATGTAGGTAACCCTCTAAACTTACAGAAGCAATGACTTTGTAATAACAGTAAAAGACGTAAAAAACATTAATTTATTCCCACTATCCAAAACAGTATTTTGTAAGATTAAGGCAGATAACACCACCTTTTAGAAAATCCTTCATTAATTCAACTATTCCAAAGGACTAACTGTGATCTATAATGAATAAAGATCATTTTCTGCCAATATAATTAGCCTTGGAAGCAGAAGTAACAATCATGGTAAATAAACTATGTTTACATGAAACTATAAATCTGACAAAACACATACACGCTTGTCTCTATTCAAGTACTTGAGAATTTTGTCCTGAATATTCAAGATAATCAAGATTACACCAACTATCAATGTAATGTACACATTCCAACTACAAACTCTTACTCCCACAAAGCACACTTACACACCCAGTTAAGATCATGAAAGCTAAATTCAAAAAGTACTGAAAATAAAGCCTCTATTTTGCCTATTCCCACTGAAGTAGATGATGATGTTCTCTCTTCTAACATGGCTGTACTGGATTAATTATTTAGAAAAAAATCAAGTAGAAATTTAAAACATGTCTTGTAGTCCTAATACTTTTAGATGCACAGCATAAGCTCCAATGAGGAAAAAGTGAAGCCAGACTACATTAGGAAGCACACTCACCTCAAGTACTTACTAGCAATTCTTACTCTGGGGATAATTTTAGCATTTACTTTACCCATCTGCTGTGATACTGAAACTCACTTGCCAATGCTTTTTTCCCAGCAGCATGATAAGCAATGATGTATTTCTTTCCATCTCGATCTTCTGTTTTAGTCTCCAGTCCCGGAAACAAGGACTTCACAGCCTGATGGATGATGGTTCTTTTTTCTTTGGTGTCTTCAATTACCTGTGTTAATACACATACATGCAGAAACCAAATAAATTAATATTTATTAACATTAATTTAAATATTTATGTATTCATAGAAATATAAATATAATTTATCATAAATTTTAAAAATTAACAAAAGGGGAGGGTGCCTTAAAGGAGAAAGAATTAGCTAAAATTAGATAACATTATTTAATGTGTGATTGCTTATTCAAAACTACCAGATTTAATCTTACTCATCTCCATGTCCCAAATTTAGCTCAACAGTTATTCTTCGAGTATGTGGAATATTAGAACATTTGAAAATATCAAGGATTTCATTTCATTTTGTACCTTCTTATTTTTCTTGTCACAGAAGACCATATTTATCTTCTTTTCAATTATCTTATTTTATATTAAATCACTAAACACTGACCTTGAAAGTAGTGTTTCATCAGGATAGATATTTTATGCAAATCGTCTTATTCTTTAAAACAATACTAGACAGAAAACCAAAATACTGCAAGATAATTTTAACACCACAGGAATTAAAATCTGTATTTTAGTTCCTGTGTACAGTCCCACCAAAATCAAAATGGCAACTCACATATGCATGAATTTGAGTACATCTCTAAGACTTTAAAGAATTAAACTCTAAACTGGACACAGTTTGGTGTTACCTGTCACAACACGTTCAAACTGCTCGTACACCCTACATGCATTAGAAAGTGTGTACCTTCCACTCCCTCCCTCTCTCATCCTCCCTGTGCCTCCACCCCAACCTTCATATAATTTATTACTTTACCTCTATGGCAACACTAGTTTCCTTATTCTTAAAAAGCTGGAGTTCCTCTAAACGCTGCTTGTCTTCGTCTGACAAAACTGTAAATGTTTCTTCTGATGGGTCCTAATACATATTTGGGGGGAAAAAACAAACATCCAGTAACCCTCACGGAACAACTTCCAGTCTTTCAATGTTCTTCCTTAAGGAGCATTAAGAAGTATAACCACTACCAAATCTTTACCTCAAAATTTACCTCATCATCCACTGGAACAGAAAAGTCATCTAAATGGCTCACACGTCCATCTTTGCCTATTTCATGGACAACAAAGTCCGAGTATCTGATAGAAAGAAACATGTATTACATTTGTAATAAAAATCCCACATTACATAATGTCCTTTTCTAAAGCTGCATGTTAGCAGAATTCACTGAAGAATTCTGAATTCACATAATTCAATTCCCATAAGACAAATTTCACCATGAGAAAGCTGTAACTATCCCCACCCCCCAGAATGATAACACAAGAACACACATCTAAACACAGCAGACTTCTTTGCAGTTCACCAAACACCTGCTGCAGCTTTTCTGAGTGATTTTCTCACTAGTTTGAAGAGATCAGTAATGCTTATGCTCAATCCCAGTCATTACTGGCAATTAAGACTCTACTGCATTGCCACAACGTGCAATGCACTAACTACTCTATTAACTCTGTCACTTCAAATAACCTGCAAAATAAAGTGCATTTTAGCCACTCTACAGAAGCCAGGACAAATTCAGCTTTGTTCATATATTCATTTATAGAGAACATCTTTCAAATAAAGTTACTCTGCATACTTTATGACAGCAAGAAAGAATTTTACTGCGACATTTTCAATCCAGTCACTCATGTCTAATAATAAAACCAGCCCAACCATAACAGAGCACAGTTGGTTTGTGTTGCAACTGCTAGATTTTTAAGTAGCATTTGCTAGCAAAGTGGAAAAAAAAAACCCACAACAATTCTTAGTCTATCAATGTTGAAAGATGAATAAAACTTCACCATGGGAAGCCTTCTACTGCATCTCCCCCAAGACCCTTTTGCCATCCCTCTGTGCAGACATACATCATATTGGCAGAATTCCCTCCTGAGGAGTGCTATGTGTCCTCTCTTGTATTATCTGTAGCTGTCTAGACACGCTAGTGATGGCATCACAAAAATGTCAAGAATGAATTAATAATAGGTGTTAAAAACTAGGATCCAAAAAACCTCACAAACCCACGAATTTTTTACCACATGGCTACCTTTGGCCAACCAGAACTGGCAGATTTCCCAGAAGGTTTAGCACAGACTGTGTTTCCCAGAGAAGAATTACACCAGCGGCTTAATGCAGCACATAAAGATTAAATACATACATAATATGCATATATCATATTTTAATGTAAGATTATCTACATGAAGCCAGTATTTAAAACTAGGGACTTTTCAGTGTGTAAAAAAAGCAGCTTTAACTGCTTTGCTAAGTATGGGAAACAATGATTCTCACTTCAGTGAGCTTTTGTATTTGCATTCTGTTTATTCAAAAACATTCTTGAATTTTAAAAAAACCTAGAAGTTTCATTAAAAAAAGCTATTAAAGCCCAAACATCTTATTAAATATACAATATAAAATTCCACACCCTCAATTTTAAAACTCACTTCCATGTTTTGTAAATGGCATTACGACTGATCAGACAATAATTTAAAGCCTAACAGGCCACTTGACAATATACTTTTTTAAAAACATTAGTATAAAAAATTTAGAGCAAAGCAAAGAACCAAAGGATGGTTTTGATGCTGTTCTCCAGTGCATCTTATATGAACAGTGAGGAGCAGTACAAAAGGTAGGTGCACTGCATAAGGTTTTATGTGTACTGCTGCCAGAGAGCAAAGGAAACAGGAAAGGTCAATGGAATTATGTATATCTACTCATATACAGCTTCCTTCTTCAGAGCTCCATTTGACAGGAAAATAAATTTTAACAAAACATAACAAATCCCAAACAACTAACAATCTAGAAAAGTCCCGAACTAAACCTTTCTTTCAGTCTCAGCAGCAAAAAACATAATGAACCTCTCCAGTGGCCCCACATAATCCAGCTGCATCCTGAGAGTCCAAAAAGGAAAATGGAGAATTACAACTGTGTTACACAAAGAATTAACATATGTAACAAGACCAAGAGTTACCTCTCTTTTAAGATTCCAGAAAACCCTTTATGAGAGCTAACAAATTTAGTTATGCCAACATCACTTTCTGTCAGTCCATGCTTCATCATGTCTGCAAAGCTCTCTGGATCTCCATCTTCATCACTGTCCTCTAGTTCCTCTTCCTGCTCCTCACTTTCCTCATTGGGGATTATTTCAGTTTTTGTGTCCTCAGGTTGTTCTGTTACATTCTCAATACTCTGCCCAGAGTCGTTCCCTGCCTTAGACTTCTCCAAGATCTTCTGTCTTTTAATTTCATCTGCATTGGCCACATCATCCTCAGAGCGAGGACGTTTCAAGGATACACTATTCATTTCTACAGTTTCCATGTTTAAGGCACAGTGTAGGATAGAAAGACCTGAGAAAGAAGAAGAAAGGCTTATTTTCTGTCTGCAAAGAGCAATATAAATACATAGTCATTTCACTCCAAGGACTCTGCCCCCTGCAATTTTTCGGGAAAACCATAGAACTTTCTCTATTTAAGTTAAACATCAAGTAAACATTTTGAACAGCGAGAAACAATATGTACTTGGGAAGAGAGAAGGAAGATATTATGAAGACTTAACACCCACCCAGGGCAGCATGCATGCTGGGGTACAGCACAGCAGGATTCATCTACCTACTGATCATCTACCACCATCATCACTCTTGCCCACCCTTACCACCAGGCCTGTGCACACACAGGCTCTGCTATCAACAGTAATTTAGTGCCTAAGAAACTTTTTGTTTCCAAGCCTTCTCTTAAACACGACTACTCTCAATTATTCCCTTTTCTATCAAGATTCCATCTTGCAAAGACTGAGAGAGAATGGCTCAGATTCCCCAAACCTGAAATCTCATGTCTTCCTTTCCAATGTTCTTCAAAAACACACAATGCCACACAGAACTCAAGATAGCAGCAATTCAGCCCAAAAGATAAGAGGGATGAGATACCAAAATCATTGAATCAGTGGGACAAACAAAACAACCAGGAAATGAAATGACCTCCAAGAAGAACATGACTACTCACGCTGGTGGAATAGGGCTCAGAGCTGCCACCTTTGTGTCAGCAAAACCACTGCCTTCAGATCTGAAAAAAGAAAGGAAAACTAACTCTTTGAGAAAGTTTTATGACAAAAAGAAAAGATTATGAAAACACATATGAATACAATCATTAGAGAGAGCAGCTGTCCCTGACCCAGGTATGAGCAGTTGCACAGGAGCAGACACAACTCCTCAGATGGACATGTTAATAAATGCAATTGCAAAAGTATTAACATCCTAGTGACACAACACATTCTTGCTATTTAGCAAGCTACAGGAGAGAACTTTGGTTTTATTTCTATGTTTATAAAAGGAAACTGGAGTTCCTATAATCAGGCATGGACAGGACCTTTCTTTCAGCATCACCCAACTAGTACATGAGTGTACTGGGGATAAACTGCAGTTTTTTGTAGCAGGGGGCTGCATGGGAGGAGGCCATAAAGTGCCCTGTGTGGGCCATGGCCAGTTCCAGCTGGCTCCATATACCCACTGCCTGCCATCCTCCAACTCATCAATGAGCACGTGGTCTCTCCACTCCAGTTTGTTTGAAACAGGGAGAAGCTGCCAGTGGAAGCAAATGCAAAAGAAAGCACAGGAGGAGACACACGACAGAGCACTAAATAAAGCGCAGAGAAGCACGGAGAAGGGGACAATTGCTGGGGACACAGCTGGAGATGCACTCTTGGAAGGAGACTCTCCATGCTGGAGCGGGGACACCCCTGAAGGGACTGTGGCCAGTGGAGGTGCCCACGCTGGGACAGGGACACCAGTGAGGGGCCCGTGGAGAGGACCATATGGGAGCAGAAGAAACGAGCAGCAGAAAGAAATCTCCATGTACCAACCCCAACCTCCTATACTACCACTGCCTTGTCCAAGGGACAGAGCATAACCTGAGGGGCCAAGGAAAGAAGAGGAGGAATGGAGTTTTCCCAGAGTCTGTATTTAAGTAGTGGTCTTCTTTATATATCACTAGCCAACTGGTAATTAAAAGTTAACCAGTAACAAATTATATTTCCCATGTCAAGTCAGTTTTGTCCACAACAGTGAAGTTTCTAAATTAATAGGATTCAGTTGTTACTGAGAAATTAATCTAGGCATGGGGAAGTACTTCAGAGCTACACACATCACCCTGTATTATTTCTCCAGCCACTAAATAGCATAATCTATCAAATTTTAAAGGGCATGTTTTTAAATGAAGTCCCACTACTAACTTGATAATCAGAATGTGCTGGGTTGGTAACTAATTGTTACTAGTTAGCCACTGCTGACTTCATGGCCGGGACTTCCCATTAAAGAGATCACAAAGTTAGGGTAAAGAGACTTGAACAACTGCTTTAGAAACACCTGAAGTATTTTGCTCCAATGAAGAACTGAAAATGGATGCCACAAAAATAAATGAACAAAAGGGAAATAAGGAGGGACTTATAAAAGTATGTGTACGTATGGCCTGAACAGTGGCAAGGCATACACAAAAGAAAGTAGAACAATTAACAAAACAAGTTACCTTCAAGCTGAAAGCACAGATTTTAGTCTGTCTTCAAATAAAAGTTCATAAAATCCTTCTTTCAAGAGGAACAAAAAATAAAAATCATTGCCAAGTGAAGTAATTCACCATTGTTTCCAGATTCTCCTCCAATGTACCAAAATTTACAGAGGCTGGGTTATAAAGCACTGAAGTGGAAAAGGCTTTTAGATGGCTTGTATCTTCACATGGTGAACAAAACAGCACTCAGCACAGTGAAATCCTCTGAGACACCTGCCAAAGGTGGTAACAAGAGAAATCTCATGCTTCTTAAATAAACTGTAATACCTAGTTATTGAATTACACAAACTGTTAGAAGAATTGGATGTTGGGCACAAACACTCCAAAGCTGTCACACACAGACCGTCCTCACAGCAGAAGAGTGACTCATATACTACAAAGTACTATCCCCGTGCCCAACGGCAGCCATCATCTGGGATAATTTCTGCAGGATAACTGCTTCAAGAAGCACGTTGAAGTGAGCAGGGCACACACTGCCTCACTTGTACACACTGCTAGCGAGAGCCGCCTGGCATTTTTCTGACAGCTGCTCAGCTGTCTCGGCCCTTTCCCTAACAGGTGTTTCCATAAAAGCCAGAATCTGCATAAACATCAACGCCGCAGCAATTTCAATGTTTTAACAGAGACTGAGTTTACTACTACAAATAAAAGACTCGATTCTCCGCGAGAAGAAGCGCCGAGCGGTTGCTCCTAGCGCAGAACCTGCCAGGCAGGCACGGCGTGCGGCGGGGGCTGCAGGGCGCTAAGGAACAGAGCCGGAGCACGGCGGTGCTGGGTACGAAGCCGGTTTCTCCTGAGACGAGGCACGTGGGATTACAAGGCGACCGAGGAGAGGGCGATGATGCAGCAGCAGCGCCCCAAGGCCAGCCCTTGCAGCGGGGGCAGCGCGGAGGGCGCGGGCGGGGCGGGCAGCGGCGCTCGGAGCCCGCGGGCCGGGCCGGGCTGCCGCCACAGCGCTCCGGGCGCCGGGCCGGGCCGGGCCGGAAGAGCCGCTGCCAGCGCCGAGGCTGCCGGGGCAGGGCGGGAGGACGCGCCGGGGCACGGGGGCGAGGCAGGAGGAAGGGCTCTGCCGCGGGGTCCCGGCAACACGCGGCACCCGCCGGGGAGAGGCAGGGGAAAGCCCGGCGCTAGCGGGGTGAAGTTGTCCCGAGGCGGAGCGCCCCCGGCCCCGCCGCGGAGCCCCGCGCAGCTGCCGGGGGAGGGCACGGCTCCGCCCGCCGCTAAGCGGGAGCCGCCGAGGGGGAGCCACTTACCCGCACGCCGGCACGGGAGGACGGGCCGGGCGTCAGCGCGGCGGGGCGGCAGGCGGAGGCGGGAAGGAGCCTGGCCCAGCCCCGCGCGTGTGGAGGCGGCCCTAAACTGTACCCGCCCCCGGCCGGCCCTGATCTGTACCCGCCCCCGGCCGGCCCTAATCTGTACCCGCCCCCGGCCAGCCGTAATCTGTACCCGCCCCCGGCCGGCCCTAGGCTCTGCCCTCCCCCGGCCAGCCCTAAACTGTGCCCGCCCCCAACTGTGCCCGCCCCCGGCCGGCCCTAGGCTCTGCCCTCCCCCGGCCAGCCCTAAACTGTGCCTGCCCCCGGCCGGCTCTCCGCCGCGCTGAGGCCGCCCGGGCTGGGGAGCCGCGGGCGGGAGGTGGTACCTGCCGAGGGGCTGCTCCTGCCCAAGCTTCCGTCACCGCCGGCCTCCTGAGGCTTCCTGGGAAGCGTCTCGGGTAGGCAGGCAATGATTTACAGAAGAACTGCAGAAAAAAAGTTTAATTTCCAAAAGGCGGCTGTAGCCAAAGCAGGGAATCGTGTACACGAGATGGTGGCCTTCCTGAGCTTCCCCGGCATCCGAAACACATCGCGCTAATCGAACCTTAGTCCCAGGACAAGGGAATGTTTGAGTATCATTTCAGAACCTACACTCTACCCATGCAAATCACTTTTAAAACTGAAAACTAGGCCAGATCTGTGCTATGAGTATTTTCTGACATAGTCAGAATGTTATCTTCTACCCTCTTTTCTATTTTAAGCACTGGTGCAAGGAAGGTATTTTCATTAACTTCAACACGTAGATTTGTCCTTATTTTTAAGACCCTTTGTGTCACGTCCTAATCCCAGCCTGCCTCCGACTTCCTCTTTGCCAGGCTATTAATACCAGTATTTAGTGTCTCATACTTCTCATTCTCCAGCTCTATTGTATTCACAGTCTTCTTATGTGATGAAAGTTACAACTGGTATATGTATATGGGTAACTTATTTTCTCATCCCTTGTACTTATCTTCCCCCTTGGAATAGAATAAGAAAGCAACACAATAGAGCGCTTTGCTCTGGATTTTAAAAATTCCAGTTATGCATGCATTGCTCTATGAGTAGCTTATAAAAGACCCAAAATAGGAAGGAGCAGAGATGGATCCATAGAAGTTTATTCTTTAAAGCAGTAGGGGATCAAAGCTTTGTATTTTCCACATAGCTTTAATTTACCCCCGTCCTCCCTTCACACTTGGAATTTAAATAATCTACTGGATACTAGTAGGGATATCAGGAATAAGTTTCGTGCACTTCTGAGGAGAGGTGCATGAAAACAACAGAGGACTGGAAACAGCAGTGTTAGTGTTTGACAAGGCAGATTATGGCACTTCTGACGACTACAGCATCATGGAGGAAGCCAGTGCTAGGACTATCCCCAGCTCCAGGCTGTTCAAGTGGTAGGGACAACACAGAAAGAGCTATGTGTCACTTGAACATTGCTGTCATTTGGCCAATGACTATGGCTGTGGTATGTTGAAAAGTCCTTTCTTCACCTCTCCCAGGCAAAAACATCTAGCTGAAAATATCTGGCAGGGGAAAACCTTCAGCAAGACTTCTACCATGCATTGGTCCAACTTTTTTTGTCATGTAACTTCTTGCTTCTTCTATCTTGTGCAGTAGAGCTTCCCTAAAATACTTATTTTTCCTCCTCCAAATTCCTACATTAAATACCTCCTTGTCTACAAAATCCTTGTCAGTAATTAAGTAGCTTGTATGTTACAACTGTGTTTGGTATGATAATTACCCTTCTCTTAGTTCTCCCTGTTGACTATGTGTTCATCTATCATCCATTACCATCACCTCAGATAGAATTTGGAGTGGAATGAAGTACCTCATACACTGAAAAAACAGCATGTTGAAGGACCTGCAGGTGCTACCACAAGGTAAATAGCTTAATAAGATCATTCCTATATACTTCCCGAGCTTTCTAATATATTCAGTAAAGTTTATTACTCCTTTCTCAATCCCAGTAAGCATTCATATTAAAGAACCGTCTGTCTATATCTGAGAATATACAGACAAAATCCGTGAGACCACCCTTCCTATGGGTAAGGGGCTGGAAGGAAGGAAACTCTAGTTCTGCTTCTGAGATAAAACTGACCCACTCTGCCAAGTAGTGACCATCAGTACTTTGAAGATGGCTGGCTCAGTCACCTTCTGTTATGATCTACCCTTAACATGGTTTCCAAGTGTGAGCTGGAAAAGGGCTTGCAGTCATCACCACATTCTCCTTCCAGTAGTCAAGTGCTCCTTTACATACAGAACTGTAATGTAAAATATGACAAGAAAATAATAATGTGGTTGCAATTGAGCTTGATTTTTTTTTCCTCTGGTTGGTTTAACAATTAAAAAACCCTCTATTGTAAATGATATAATATATCCATTGGGTGGTATCATTAGAATAATATTTTAATCTCTATTACAGTGTGAGTATCAGTGTGTTCCCATAGAAACTCTGTTTAATATAACCTAAAGGAGGTTTGTTTTGTGGAAAAAAATATGACCGACCATAGTTCTGGTCTGTAATAAGTTTGTAATGTCTTCCTATTCTCAGGCTTCCCAGGAGGGGAAATCAGGATAGCACATCTCAGCAGATGGGAGCATAAATCTGGCTAGGAGGAGAACGCAAGTGAGAAGCATGTTGAGTCAGTCTCCTCCAAAGATGCTCGTCGAAAATCTTAAGGTACAGAGTTGAGATGTTCCCAGACTGTAGAAAAAGCTAATAAAATAGAGCAGCAATAACTGCTTTCACTCTTCTTTGGTTTTATGCCTCCCAGGGGCACAGACAATCAGGCAGATAAGTTGTAATTTTACACCACTTAGCACCAGCTGCACTTAACTAGTCTGATTTTTACCTGTCACTAATAGCACCACAGAGAATGAAAATCAAATAACTATTAAAAGCCTAATGTATTTTTCATATGTAGGTTGTTTGCATTTTTCATGCTTATTTTGAGGCTTTGCATGAAGCAAAAAATGAGGGTGATAACTCATTACTATGCAAAATTTAAAAATAGAATATTATGAAAAAGGGTTTTTTTAAAAATACAGAATTTAATTCACAAGGCAATTTCAGTGAGAAAGTTCTTTGAGGAATTTTGAAAACAGTGTAAAATGAATCATACAGATTTCCAAAATAATGACAAAAAAAAAAAGGTTTTCAGAGAACATGAATTATCAAACTTTATAGCACTTTAATAGGCCATCACCTTTAAGTTGATTCTTCCCCCTTTCCCTTTACCCATTATTTTTTTAAAATGAAAAGCTGCTTATTTTTCAAATTCATCTCTAAGTCCTTTGGTCAATTAGTTGGCAACAGAGGAAAGGTGGAAAAGCATCTTATCTAGACAGACAAGGATAATTTTAGGCAGAAAGAGTCTTTTTTTTGTCTGTTTGTCCATAAAAAAATTAACAGACAAGTCTGTTTGTCTATAAAAAAATTAATGTGCTCTACAGGGTGATTTTAAATTAAGAATGTACATGAGTATAGAAAATCAACCTTAAGCATAGGTGTTGAACAGGGAGGTAACTGTGAAGTATATTTTCTTTTTTTACCTTTATTTCACCATTAGACATTTGATTCAGGGATGTTGTAAAGCTTTGCAGCAGTGTGGACAAAACAGGATGTGATCGCCCACAGATCAACTATCTGAGTGGCAGCATTCAATTTTTGCAAAGATGGTAAAGAGCAAGTATAATCTGAAATAAGGATCTGAGCTGGGAGAATAATTGTATATTTCTGCCCCTATTCACAATTATCTCAGAAGGCCTTTAGGGGTGAAAGACCTTTCTGTGTGTTTGCAGGGGAGGAGGAGAACAGCTGGGACAGGACAGAGGCTGAAGTGTGAGCTGCCTGCAGGGCTCACAAGGGCCACAAAAGGGCAAGGGTGGGGAGTGATGCTGGACAGGACCCTCTCCTGCAGCAAAGCTGCTGCTGCTGCCTCACACATGGCAGGAAAAGTGATGGCTACAAAGGTGGAGGGAGAAAATGAGATCTCCTGTGGGCTCATGCTGTTCCTCGAGTGCTGGCCCGCTGGGGAGCAGAGTGTGCTCTTTATATGCCTGCCTGCCTTGCCTGTGCCTGTTGTCACACTGGGTTTTTCCATGAATTATTTTAGCTGCCTTTGATCACTGTTATTGGTGTGAAATTTTGTACCTGATTAAGCTCCTGGTAGAATACCTGTTTTTCTCAGTGCAATTGGGTCTGACCACTAAAAACGGCTTAGGAGACACAGCATTCATATAAAAAATTCACAGATGTGAAACTCAAATGGATTATGGGAATACCTGGGGTATTTCTTACTCGAAGTTGTGAATGACTTTAAAATCTCATTCCTCATCATCCACACAGAAAATCCGGGAAACTGAGTTGGTTAACTTCTAGACTATAGTCCCATCATAGTACTCCTTCTTTACATGCCTAATTCTGCATGTGGTTCGTGGACAATAAAATCCAGAATCCAAGTAATCCTTCACCTTTCTATCACCCATCTCTTTCCTGCTGTCTCAAGATGCTTTTGATTCATCATTCACATACAGAAGTGTTCAAACTGATTAGCACTGGCAGAAGTAATTCTTGGGTCCTCCTGGCTACACAATAAAAAGAGCACTGACTTCAGGATACTGAAGAAGCAGTTCAGATAACATTCATGATTTCAATTAGGAATTAGGTAATATTTAGTTTGTCATTTCATAGCATCTTGTTTATCTGAGCATTCACTGGGCCATTCTATCCTTAATTAGGAGCACACAAGTAAGCTGTCCTATGCAGGCAAGGATGAGGAGCAGAATCCTGAATCCTCTCAGGTACCTGTTAGGTGGTCAGCTGGGAACATGGAGTATGTTCTGAGAGCAACCACCTTCACCATATTTTTCAGTGCACAAAATTGCCTTGTAGCTATGCAATAAGTGCAGTGCTAGGGATAACACTAAGCTTGGCTGTGGGGCACAATGGAAGCTACATAGTGGGTTGGTACAGCTTTGCCTGATTCTGTTTCTTCTGTTAGACACTTGCCAATGTTGCTGATGAATAGTAGGGAGGAAAGAAGTCTGAAAAAGCCCTAAACCAAGTGATAAAATAGAATATTAGATTCATATTTCTGCTGCCAGTTTGTCAGACAATCCATGGAGTTACTACACAAGGTTTAAAAAGTAGAGAGAGAATTCTAAATATAATTTTTAGTATCCAGATAACCTCTAAATCTAATAAAGCTTTTCTCCAAAATGAGATATTATATGCAGACTGTTTCTGTTACATTTACTTCTGCAGAAAGGCACCCAAAACCTGTGCTATTTGTGCTACTCTGTTTCTGTGGAAACTGTGTGTTCAAGTGGAATGGAAAAAACGGGCGAGAGAATGAGAGGTGAAGTGTTTTTGGCTGAAGTCCCGTTGGCCAGTCACAGTTTGAGCTGGGATAAGTCAGACAAGAAAGCCCTCAATACTGAAGTCCAGAGTTTTCTTTCCTCCTCTTCTTAACTTGTGGTGAGGGAGGAGCCTGGTTCAACAGACACCATTCAGAAAGTGGTTGCTTAAGCAATTCAGCTGGTTTTTCTCCAGATTTTTACTCATATTAAAGAAGTAATATTTGCAGATATTTTATGCAACAATAATTTTAGTCAATCGGGAATGTTAGAGAATAGCTACCTGAAGGGGTAGAACAAGATTTGCTCTGAAAGGAGACTTCCATTGATGGACATGTTGCACAGTCACTGCTCTTCTGAAAAGCACCATTGTATCCTTGAAAGGACAGTCTCCTCTTCCAGGGCTGAAAAGACACCTTTTCATCTTTCTAGGGCTTCCAATACATGCATGTTTTTGATGAATTGCTATGAAAGACAGACAGCCTCGACTAATAAGCTCCTTATTTTCTGTTCCCTGATAACTGGTTCACTGCCAGTCATACTGCTTTTTCCAAGAATAAAAGCCTTTAGTTAAAATAATATCTAAATTAATATCTTAATATATTGTGGATTTTTTGTGTTGTTGACCAGCATTTGCCAACTGCCTGTGGATGTGGATCCAGGTAAAAATTCTACAACGATACAGTTGGGATTGATGGCTTTATTCTGCAGAAATTGGAGCAGGGGTGGATCTGTTTCTACCACATACACACAAAAAATGATGAGACTATCATTGCAGTCTGATGCTCCAGGCTGGAAAGCCTGGGCATTTTCCTGTCCAGCCTCAGTAAATGCTATTACAGAAGATCAAATGGAGATGTGCAGCACATAACATTATGTCCAAAGTAATTCTGAACTACTGCTGGAACAGATAAAGCAGTTTGAAGCAGTTTGGAAGAACAGAGAATCTGGGGGTAAAGTTAACTAAGAAACTGACTTTATGTTTTCAAATTTGGGTATAAATGTGTGCAGACCCAAAAATTTCAGAATAATTTCTTACAGATAGAAGGTAAAAGGAAGGGGCAATCTGAGAGGGAGAGTACTTGTACATTTTCAGGCTTCTGCATGGAGCAATGAACACCTACTTCTTGCTTTGCTGCTTCTTCAGCTTCTTAGTAAGACCTTAAAATCTATTCCAGTCTCCTTCTAATCTCTATGCATGGGAGTTAGCAGTCAAACATGAGGAGATTTGAACAATTCAGGGAACCCTGCAGCCCTTTCCTTTTGTATGCTTGTAGTGTGTTGCACTGTGCATGAAAGCAGCAGAAAGAGAAAAGAGAAAAAAAACAGAAAAGCAGGCAGTTGTTACCAGGCACTGGTGCTGCCTTCATTCTTTTGTGTATTAATGTTTTCATAAACTACAGCTGAGTTGCAGGTCAACCTAACTTTTCAGTTTTATTTTATTTGTAAGCCATTCCGTATTTTAGAACAGTGTTTATTGTTTACAGTTGGCAGGTCTGATTGCACTCCTCTTTAGGTTATTCAGGCTTTGAGTTTGACAGCTTAAGAAATATCTGTTTGTTGAACTGCTTACTGCTGTTCACCCGTTTGTAATGAATAGGAAGTTCAGGCCACACAAAGACATTATGGATACAGTCAGAACATGCCAGAAACACAATACGTTAAAGCAACACTCCATTAACCCAAGTTATATAGTGCAGAAAAGTGATCACATTTATATCAATATATGCTTTAGGAGACAAATTAGCCTTTTATTCACTGTAATCCATAAAATTCTCCAGGCACAGAACAGGAAGCATTAATCAGCAGCTATTTGGCTCTACACACCTCCTTACAATGGGGTCTGGAACTGCCTTTTACAAACTGAGAAAGTGTGAAAAACTCTCTCCAGTGCTGTAAGAAAGTCCCATTTGAAAATCACGATAGCTGAGCTAGGTAAACAACCTCCAGAGAAACACTGTGCTCACTGCTGCACTTTAACACCACACAGCAGCCCTGTGTGGGCAATTTCTGTACAGAGACTTTCCTATGGACAGCACACTACTCTCTAGACAGAGTGTTCTTTCATAGGTCCATTAAGTTTTCATGCCACTGTTAGTCACTGCAGTTCTACAAATAATAATTCCACGCATTTTCTTGGTGTTACTTTTCCCATTACAAAACTACAGTTGAGGATAGAGTGGCAATTACAATGTGAATAATCATGGACAAATACATTGTATCCCCAATGTTTTCCCTTTTGCTGACAACCATATAGTCTAATAAACCACCACAACTTCTTAACACATTTTGAAGCATCCCTCTACAGAGCTGTTGAATCACATACTTCCTTAGATACATTCAGAAGAGATCCCTTAAAAAAACCTCCATATGTGTGTATTTTTACAAAATACATTTACATAGTGTGTGAACAGCATCTGCATCCTTTAGCAACACACAGTATTTGTCATTGATCTGATACTGAGAAAAAATGCCCTACAACACACTGCAGACAGATTTTTAGAAGAGTTTTGCTCCAGGTAGATTGAGGAAACCTGAATCAGCTCCAGGTAGCTCAAGGTAACAAGTTCACAGTGCTGTACCCAAGTTAAAAGAATTTAGGTTCAGGATTCTTCATAACTTTTCTAAAAACTGCAAAGATTACAACGGCAAGTAGTTTGAATACCCCTGTACTCAATAACAGCATATTGATAGAGGCATGCCCAGCGTTTCTCAGCAAGACTTGCCCTATAAACACACACTCAACAAGCAGGCAGCTTGAGTCACTGCATGGCTGCAGCTGAAACAATTTGCCTTAAGCAAAGCTGCAGCTCATACTGACAAAACTGTGATTTGCTTTAAAGAGCAAGATGGTAAATTCTGATTTCTGTTTTTAGTCTAGATGGTTCACATAACGGACATAGAGACAGGTTCCTTCTGAGCTAAGAATATCCACAAAAGAGCTTTATTTATCTGACTTCAGATATATTTGTGCACACTGATAAAAATGGGAGCAGACTTTAGACATTATGAAGAATGCAGTTCAACTGGTCCATGAGAGAGTAAATGAGAAGATCTTGAACTTGGTGCAAATGAGAAGGTATCACCTTAAAATCCTAACTTTGCAATTTTTCTTACATCTCTCAATCAGAATGAAGACTTGAGATTCAATGTCCCTGTTAAAACCTGTCTTACATATAAATCACAGTATGTTCATTAGCTGAAAATAATTTCTCTTCAGATAGGTTCTGTTAAAAGTAAGACAATGCTGAACTATGAAACCACTACTGTGTTTCATGAGTAGTAAAGCCAATGTAGGTTGTTTTTCGATAAATTTGTATTCTGTGTTCCCTACATCTTCCCACCATGACGCCATCAAAATATTCTCCCAGTTTTTCTCTTTGCTTCCTTTACTTCCTTCCAATATCCTCAGCTCCCTTCTAAATCTCAGATGCCTTCCCCCCACCTTGTAATTCTAGTAATTTGTACATCATTCTAGTCATTTGTACTAGTCATTCTAGTCAAGTCACTCTCTGCTTGCCTTTTTCCAGCTTGTTGCCTGGACCACAGTAGGAGAATGGGTTGACTCATTCAAATCCTGCCAAACAGAGTAGAAAGCCCCTCAGTTCTCCTCCATTTGCTGTCAAGAGCCACATTAGTAGTGGCTATCCCTAGTGTCCTCACAGTAACTTTGAGACCTAATAACTGGCAGACTAACCCACTGCCGGTTTCATTTGAAATCAGACAATTAATTAAAAATATATCAGATGGATATATATACATACATACTGATCTTGTTTCCTTGGAAAAGATGCTAAGAAAATACTAATAGAAATCCTACTAAAAATTAAAACAGGAGTAAAACAAAAAATTAAAGTAGCTTTATGGATGTTTCATATTTTAATTAGCTCAGAGTATGGGATTGCTTGCACTCAGTAGAAACAAATAACTTTCCACTTCAGAAAAAGAAATTAAGAAAGATGTTAAATGGATTATGAGATGAAAAAGTTATTTAGTGTTAAAACTCTAAAAACTTAACTAAAAATGTCTGGCTTTGCAATTGTTCTGGTGCTAATGTTTCTTGATATTTTAAAATTACTATTTTGCGAGCTGTAGGATTTATTCAAAGGAGAGCAATTTGACATACATCTCAGTTTAGGTTCCACACTTTTGGCCCTACAAAAGGATGATTTTCCAATTTAATTAAATGCTACTTGATTAAAAAAACTGTGTCTGTGGTTAACTGAGTGTCTGCTCTTCATTAATAGATGTCTTTGTTGTATTGCTTAGGAAACAAACATAAATGCATCATGACAACAAACATGATACTTTTCAGATAGCTTTTTTACAAAGTTTTTGAACATTGCAAACAGAAGTTGGGAGTTGCGGTACCATGACCCCATTAATTAAATTAAACCTTCCTTAAAAGATAAGTGAAGTAAAAATAGAGATATTTAAGGTCTAAGTGCTTAAATATATGGGGTGAATTGTTGCTATATACAAAGAGAAATGATTATGCAGAGGACAAGCCTAGAAACCCTCCCAAAGTTACTCTTCAGAAACACGAAATTAATGGTACAGTACTTTAAGAAAAACAGGGAAAGAATCTAAAGTGTTTATGCTCTTTTACTGTCTGCTGGGGAAGCATGATTAAGCAGTGATTAAATTTAGAAGAAAAAAGGTTTTATACACACAGTATTCAACAAACACGTTATTAATCTGAAACCGTCTAAACTTTCTCAAGTCCCATCTAAAATGCAAAGTGTTGTGCTGCACAATATACCCAAACCCTTGTTCCTTAGTTCCTCCAGATGAGAGACCATACCAGAGCACAGTATAGCTGCTTTCTGGCCTCATGCCCAATTCTTATTCCACCCATGAAACCAGGTGCTGGAGAAGGTCAAGCCTGGCTGGATTTCATCTCAGTGTAAGGCTGAGAAATAGCTGGGGATTCTGAGCCCTGCATTTCAGATCAACTCAGTGGTCTACTGGCCAATGAGACTGTAATGTATTGCTACATGGCAGAGTGTAATTTAAGGTCCAAGATCACAAATGCAGTTCCCAGCTCTGTAGATCCTGAGTAACTACAGATTGTCCCAACAATTCTGAGCTAATTTTAACTAGTTGACTTGCATTTATCCAGCAGTGTAGCCTGCTAATTTTCTAGGTTACTAGTTCATTAATTCACTAATTTAGCGCAGAGTAACCACAAGGTCCCCAATAACAGGCTGCTGCAGTAGTACCCTGACTAGCTCATTTAGCGCTAACACAGACCTGCTAGTGCAAGTTACACCTGGATCTTTGTCTGCAGGGGGCATTTAAAAAAATTCAGGAAGGCATGTTTGTTCCTGACAACAAAAAACTAAAATTACTGTGATGCAACTCTGAACTATTTCTTCTCAGAGAGAGGAAAAGTTGAGTTACACAAGGCCACTGATGTCCAAAAATAGGTCAGGAGAGGAAGCATGGCTTATACTTTTACACCTTGCAATCTCTTCCTGAAAAATCATATTAGGAAATGTTCTTGAAGTTCTCTGAGTCTAGTCTTATCTGCCTAGCAAAGTGGATAAATTAAAGTCATTTGGTATCCATCCCACCTATTTAGTGGAGTGAACATCAACTGCAGCATGTGCACTGTGATACTGTTCTGTGGCCTTGCACACTTCAAGACAATCTTCTGGTTTTGTCTCCCTGCTTACTCAGTTTCCATGAGGGACCATACAACAATTTAAGTCCCTGTTTTCATGTGATTTTCTCCATTTCTGTACCGCTATTTGATTTAAGCAATGCAAAAAGAGACTTCTGGGACAGCTGTGTCCGGGCATGCTGTGAGCTAGCTGGAGACCTACACAACCTTCTAGTGGTCCTCTGGGGTGAGCACAGGAAAAAAGATAACTCAGGGTGGGAAACTCTTACAGATAAACAGTTTTTGTCTCATAATGAAAGACTCAAGCAGGCAGTCATTTGATGCCAGAAAAAGGAAAAAGAAAATAAAGTACATCTACTTGTCCATTCGCATTGGACAGCTTTTGAGGCAGAAGAGTTTGTATCAGATTTTAGATTGGGACAAAAAGGGCTGTACTGTGAGAAATTCCTGCAGTGGCAGTAGTGATGTGGTAACCAAGATATGGAACAGGTCTCAAAAACAACCAAATGGACTGAGACCATGACATTACCAAAGGACAGACTCACATATAAACAGAACTGATGACAGAGCCACTGCATAAAATGGATACAATTACAGCATCACCACAATATAACCTGTGCAGGTATGAATTAGTACGGGGGACAGCAGAGAGCATAGTATGACTCTTCCTTTGGTTAAAGACAGGAGTTGTAATTTCTGTCTCCTTTCTCCCCTTGGGACCCCTATTCTGTTGTGTATGTGCACAGAGAATCCAATATAAATTCCAACTGGTGAAAATTTACCTTTGCAATTAATGATTTTCTCTAGGCATGGTTTAACAGGTAACTATTAAACTTACTCAAAGCTGGGATTAGATGCTTAGCAAGAACCAACTGCCTGTCTTTTTATCTACACCTGAATTCTGTGAGTGTCACACAAGTATTGGCACTAAAGCACTGTTCCAGGGAGTGTCCATGCTAAGTCCTACTTGTTTAAAGTGAAGAAATAATTTTGTGTTTGCTCTGTCTGGTCTCTTGTCTCTTTTGGTTCACAGGATGTCTCCCAGCTAAAAAGATAAGAATCAGATTTATTTTTACTTGGCCTTAACATTATAATTCAGGATCCTTTTAATGTCCAACTGCGTATTTTCCCTGTTCTGGCTTGATGAGTCTTACAAATGACTGAAATATGAGGAAAATCACAGTGGTCAGTGAAAGTGTTGGAGAGAACTCCATGTATCTGTTCCACAGTTTACTGTCTCTCTCCATTCAGTGGTTTGCTAATTGCCTGCTAGACTAAAATAGTCTTCTACCAGATACTGGGAAAAGTTGTTTCCTCTTCCAGTCTGGGATCTCCAACTGATTAATATATTCTCGTGGCACTGCTGTTTGAAACCTTAACTGGTAAACATCCCTTTTATCTGACAGCTCCAGTCCCTCAGCAAGGGCCTCTCTAACCATCACAATCTCTGTGTAAGAATGCATTAATATGAAATACTATAGGCCCTGTACACTGGCAGCATGGGATACAACTGTTTCTGAACAGAAAAAAGGGGTGAAATGAAAGCACAGTAAGCACATAAAATATTAATTTAAGGCTCAGCATGATACAAAGTGTTACAGGGTGACACTTCTTTTTCTTTCTTCCCTCTGTGGGCCAAATCAGATACACATTTGGTGAAACAGACTCTTATCCAGCAACAATTAAAAAACCCAACAAAACAAAACCAACAGAGATTCAAGGATAACTTACTGCAAATAAACCTTGGACACAGGCCTAATGTGCATATTGAGTTCTACTGAAAAAGAAGACGGGAAGAAGTAGTTGCCAACAGTTTAGAGAACAACTAGAAAGTTACAATACATATTACAAAATCAAGTACAGTTTCTTGAGTTGCTCTTTCCCCTGATGTCCAATAAGCTGTAGCACCCACATTTTTACAGGTTGTATGTGATATAGAGGGTACATGTATTTCACGTAATCAGGTTCTTTAGCTGGCTAGGCAACTCCATATTTTAAAGAGCAATAGCCAATCATTAACTCCTGAAATGAAAGACCATCGGGACATATGTAATTCTTTTACATGAGGACCAGGCTGACTCTAAGGAAAAGGATAATGGTATGCTGCAATGCAGACTTACATTACAATTGAGATTGATTTCACTGCAAATAAGATTTTTGTATACTATTTTATTTGCAGGTAAATTCCCAGTACTATTTCATACAGTACTTTAGTTTGTAACAGTATTTTTGATCTCAAACTATGTATTATTTTGGGAAAAAGAAAGGTCAAGGAGCCTTATTCAAAAATTTGATGGGCAGACTAAGATCATAGTCTCTTAGAATTGTTTAGGTTGGAAAAGACCTTTAAGATCATCGAGTCCAACCATTGTTATAACCAGAACAGTCTTACATAGACTGATATGTACAAAACCCCACAACATCATCATATTTCCACACGGATTTCAACTACAGTTCAAAGCAAGAGACAGAAAAGGCATTCTGTTCTCCTGGGTTTTCAATGATAAGAGGCATACTGTGAGTGTATTGAGGTCACAGTTTCATTTATTGCTTCTGTTCCCATATAAATGGTGCACTGCTCCACTGAATGCAAATGGTGCCAAGCATATTGGTAAACATGTTGATTTGGATGTATCCTACCTCAAACTAATCAGATGCACATTCTATCACCATTTTGCGGTTGCCATTCTGATTTTTCTGCAGTTTTCTGCAATTTTGTGCTTTCTTTAGGAATAATGCATAAGTTAGGACAGAGGAAGAGATTTTAGGAAACATACTTATATGTCTATTGCAACCAGTATTTGAAGAAAATAAAAACCCCTTATTTTCAAAACAAGCTAAAGTCAGGTATCTGAACAAAGAAGAAATCATCGTCCTGCACTGGGTTTCTTCCTCACTAGGAACTGAAATAGCCATAATCCTTTCGTTTTGTGGTTTATCTCTCTCTGTACCAGAGCAGCCCAGCTAGTAAGGCACTGAGCGTTCTGGAAAACAGGCAAAAATCTTGATGGCTTGGAAGTTACTGTAAATAGACAGACTTGTTGTGTGAATATATTTTAACAGTGTAGTGATTTTAAAGGTCTGACTTGAGTAAACAGTGCCATGAAGACATACTCTTTGATGACAATATTTACATTCTTAATGTTTATTATAATAGTTTGCAGCTCTGAAGGCAAAAGCATGTGGATATTTCCTACCACAGTCATTTGTGTTACTACAATGAATGGCAAAGTGGGCGTAAAACATGATTAAATCAAACCCAAAAAATCAAGCCCACGGAATTAATTTCTAAGAAACAATGCACAAGGCCAAATTGCAATAGATTAATTCTCTGTGCTTTGAATGAATATAGCTGACTGTTTATAATATTTTCACTGTGATTTGATTTTACATATCTTATAGTAGGAGCACAGGGAATTTCCCATGCCTAGAGGTGGATAATCAGTCTTTCTTCAGTTCTTTGAAAATAACAAGGTTCATTCATGAGTGTTCTTTGTGAAGACTAACAAGGTTGGCTAACAAGTTAAGCTATTTCTGCTTTTATTTTAACAATTAGCTGTAAGATTTACTGCATTTGAAAAAAATCATGCTCCTGTTTTACATGGTATAGATATGTTATAGACCTATCCAGATAGAATGAAAATGAATGGCTAGTTTATACTAATTATGAACCAGGCTGGTAATGCCTATTACTATTGAAGCTGGCTGACATTTTACTTTGTAAGACCCAGTTACTGTTAACTTTGTAAAATTTTAATCATATTGAATGAAATATCCTAAGATGAGTAATGAAATAATTAATACTTTTAAAAGAATGGTGTTTTGATAATATGAAAAGAATCCTCAGCCACTTGGTGTAAATGCCCCTCTGGCCCAGTATTTCCTTGGATTCAGTATGTAGTCAAAACTAATTAAGCAAAAGAGGCTATGTTCTGTGCATTAATGGCAAACAATAGTGTACTGATAACTGTAGCTGCCAATGCACGTTGCCTGTGTAACTGAGCCATCCTTTACCAAATGGCTGCTTTCTACAAAACAGGACAAGCTTACTCTGCTGTCAAGATGAAGCTCTGGAACTGTACCCAGACAAACTTGTTTGGCCAGTGCTTTTTTACTGGCCATTCCCCTCACAGAAGTTTATTTCAGAATGCATTGTAATCTGAAAGTTTGTAAAGGAGCACTGGTCCTTACTGAGCTGCAGTAGGGTAATGGCTGTTAATTTCCCAGGAGGGTGTTGGTGAGGGCGTTGTAGTGATGTCACACTGCAGGATGTGTGAAGATAGGACGTTTAGGGTACTACTGACATAACATGGCATCATCCTACTAGTCAGCTGGTGTCTGATTTTTCTGAAGGCTGTGAAAACATCTTGTATCAAGTAAAAGTACAGGGGAGGTTAAAGGAAAGAAAGAAGCTTTATTCTTCTAGAGAAAAAGAGTCCATTGCTTCCTTTTACATTAAGCTTAAACTTACGGTTTGTCCCTTATTGTTTTCATTGTGATTATTGTTTGTGTAGTCCAAGAGAAAGGGAAACAGGGTAAGCCCTGCATCTGATTTCTAATGGATTATCATCTCACTGGTTGGCAACCCCTACCTTTGAGTAGGAGGCTGAGGTTTTGTAGAAAGAAGCCTTGATATCAAAGATGTGCCATTGAAATCCTTAGGAAAATCTGCTTAAATCTGGGCAAATGATGATACTTTGTAAAACAGCATTTAGCACATGTTGGAGACATATGAGGGTTTAATACCTAAGTTTGAAAATATTCCACGCTTACTTAGCAGATAAATCTCTCACATGCACGACCAGACTGCATAACTGCCAATCAGAAAGAAATAGTAGAACTGAGTCCAAAACACCACTGCATCACTGCTGAAAAACTTTTCCTATAATTGCTTGTGTTGAGGTTGAACAGAAAACTGAAAGCAGTTGCTAATCTTTCAGTGATCCTTTCTTCCCTTGCTGACCTCTAATCAGCACGAAGGAAGAAACCATCCAACTTAAAGAGAATTAAAAAAAAGACAATGTATTTGAAAAAGGAGATGATGCAGGTCAAGATGAGAAGGGCAAGCTGGGTGAAGAGCTGGGAACCAGGAGCGGAGTCTAATGAAGAAATTTAAGACAAGGACCAGGGAAACTGAAAGAAGTTCAATTGAAGGGGTGTTTGGGAGCCTGCTGGAAGTAATGGGGGAAGCTAGAATGAGTAATTCTGAAAACCTGAGTGCTCCAACGCTAGGAGAAATATTTTCATAAAAGTATTGCCAGAGTCAGTTTTAATTCTATTTCAGATCTAAGTCATGCCAGTTCATGCCCTATTTTAGACAACATTCAATACATATCTGGGTTGACGCAGCTATTTCTGGGCATAGGTTAGTCTTTAATTTCATGTCAAATTGGTGTTAAACCAGTCTGCTTTGTCCTTTATGTCTTTCTTCTTTTATTAATAATCCAAATTAACTCGATAAACAAGAGTTCTCTACCAATGTAAATCATGTAGCTGGCATGCACTGTACCATTTTATAGATGAAGAAAATTAGTCAGGTGTGTCATGTAATTTGCTTTAGAACGGACACAATGAATCAGTGAATGAGCCAAGAATCTAAACTGAGGAATTTCTGACCTCCTGTTTTTTTTTGGAAATCCCAACTCATGATTCCTGCTATTTTTTCTCATTACACTACTGAGATAACAAGGCTACTTTTCTTGTTTAGCTTGTGCAATGCTCCTATTAATGTTAACTGGTTATACTTAGGCACTGATGAGCCAATAGTCTTGACCTTACAAGCAACTCAGCTTGCTAGTTACTGTTGCTTAATCGTTCCTATCTGTAAGTTTGTTGTCTGTGTTGCTCAAAACCAAGCTGCGAATTGTCCTCTGCTTTGTTTACATACTAGAGGAGCTAAAAAAACCACTTTGGTAGACAGAAACTTCTTCAAGTGAGCAAGAGAAGGACAGACTCATTGTTTGTATGCCTACTTGGGTGTGTCATACTTAAAGAAATTCAGAATGGGGGCGGGAACTGAATGAACAAGAGACAACAATGAAAGGCGAGAGGATGAGAAGGCTGGACTTGCATATTAATGAGAGCTCAACTGTAATTGGGAATTTCCTTTCACTACATTTTTCTTTTTCCTTTTTCCAACACCTATCATTTTGTTGCGTTTTTTCTTCCTCTGCCTTATGTGTTATTTCATGTTTGTTCCATTCTGTGCAAGAGCAGCATGAAGTTGGCTCATATCCTGATTTCTGAGAAGTGCAGAAATAAGGATATGAGCCTGTGCTACTACGAAGTGGGAAAAGCAGTGCTAAAACGAACTGGTACAGAAATCAGGACAAAATTTTCTAACATCCCTCCGCTGAAGAAAAATTTTCAATTATTCTCAGAAGGATGACAATACCATGTTTACAGGACTGCTGCTAGGTAACTTATTATTCTGTAAAAAAGGAGAAGTTAATATCTTCTTGTGTAGATAGGCAAAAGTACCATTCCATAATTTGATACTTGATACTTCTTCTCTCCTGATGTTTGCACCCAAGATCACCTAAATGTGCTGTTGTCCCTCCTTTCTGCATAGGTCATATCACCTGAACCTCAGAGCTCCCTTCCCCAGTGTGAATGAGTTCTCTGATAATCCCTGCAACAGAACAGACACCTGTTCCCATATAGTGTTCAGAGACAGACAGGCAGACACATTCTGGCTCAGTCCACCTTTATCTTGTTCACTGATTTTGCAAATGCTGCCTTTTGCTATTTAATCTGTCTTCTCTCTTGGCTCATCATTTCTTTTGGAAAAAGCGAAGCTACATATACATATAAGATATATTTAAATAAAAATGGAAAATTTCCCTGAAATGAGTGGATTCAAATAAACAGGGTAGATTCGTTCTTAACAGCCACATAAATAAAATTATTCCTGTAATTTTAAAAAATTTAATTTACTATTTGTTGTTAGGGATTTATTCTCCTGAGTCTGAGAAATAGGGTAGGGGTTTGTTGTTTTTTTTATTTGCTGAAATATGTTTAGCCTCTATTGACCTTAATTTACTCTCCAGTCAGTTAATTGCACATGGTAATCCTCTATACATACATAGAGAGTCTCAGTGATTTTTTTACACTTCTGCATGATCATCCTCTGACTGACTCTTGGCAGGGTAGGGGAGGAAGAAAACAACAAAACCCCAGAAGAGCACAGTCCCAAAATATGTTTCCACTAGAATCGAATGAAATGGCGTGTGTAGTATACACCCACCTGGTCCTAACAATTCCTTTCTCTGTGTGCTGGCAGATTGTTCCCTTGCCCTGATTATGTTGCTGACATTATGCTCATGAGGGAAATTCCTTCCTGACTCCAGATCTGGTGGATTTATAATCCTGTTGATGTAAGCAAAGCTGCCTGTACTTATCTAAGACCCAATTGTCCAATCAGTTCTACATATAAAACTCCTGTTGTAGTAAATGGAATGGCACTCAAATAGCTGAAAAGATGATCAGGACTCTGGCATGGTTTCTGCTCTAGACCCATAGCTACAAGATAACTTCAATGCAGCACTGACCTGACAAAGCAAAAATGCAAGTCTCACTTTTTTCTCCACGATCAGCTCCTTGTTTCTGTTATTCTCTACATAGGAACAAGTGTTCATGTGGGGCCACAATTTAACCACTGAAGTTAAAATTGCCATGGAAATGATGAGTAAATTAACAATCTGGTTTTTTAAACATTCAACTATTATTAATTTTCATGCACCTAAACTTTCTCAGGACAAAGCCTTCAAAATTTCAATAAAGCATTCTGTTACCTAACATATCACACTAAACTAAAAGACTAACTACAGAAAGGGAGAAACGTAACTTGCCAGCATTGCATATTACTGGTAGTAGTTTATACTGGAAATGTTTTTTCCTTTGTACTTTTATGATGGAGGATGGGACACAAAAAATGTTTTGATTTAGAAATGCAGCTGGGGTGCCTCATGAGAGCTGCAGTTTAGAAACTTCATGGTCCTATTGTTTTCTGTTCACCAGGCTCTGTAGTCAGACAAAAAAGCATTATACAGTGTAGTGCCTCCTTTCTGGGTTGTCTAGCTTTAGCTTTCTGTGGCTCTCCCACGTCCAGGCTGAACTAACCAGACCTAGGGATTCAATTTTCTGTCTAGCTGGAATCTCAATGATCCAATTACTTAAGACCAGCAATTACTGCTAGTTCCCTTCACTCTCATAATGCCTTGACTGCAGCTGCTTTTAGGATCTTCATCCTTATGGATTTTTTGTGTTGCCATTTAAGGAGGTGGCTTTGCCTCAAAATTTAATGACCATTCCCTGTTACCTTTCAGTTCCTATGCCTTGGAATTCCAGTCCCGTGTGAAGATAAGCCAGACAAGCCTCACACTTAGACTGGAGCTTCAGATATGACCCAGATCATAACTGGCCCCAGGCGTTAAGGTATAGATGGCACAAAATTTCAGTGTGACACTCTCAAGCATTGAGCCCCGCACCAGTAAGAAGGGACAGCGTTCAGTGGGTCATTACTATGCCAAATCTGAGTACTGTATGGTACCATGGGCAACAAGATGTCACTGGCAGGAAAATACCAACTGCCAAGAGTTGTCCGTCACGATAATCAAACAACTTAGTGAGAATCAGAATTAAGAAGATCTAATTTCCCTGGATTTGGCCACGAGGTTAATTGGTTTTGGCATCTCACCCCACACAGGTTTCGGGACGAGCTAAAGCTGATCTCGCCCCAGCTGCTGCCGTGGAGAGCCTGTCGCCTCTCTCCTCCGCCCCTTGCCACAGCTCCCAACGTGGCACAGCAACGGGGCGGATCGCCCCGCCGCCCCGACCGCGACCCAAAACTCGGCTAGATTGATTCCCATTTGGCTCGACAGCCCGACAAAGCCCCGCCCCGGCCCCGCTCCCGGCCCCGCTCCCGGCCCCGCTCCCGCCTCAGGTGCGCCCGCCGCCCGCCCGCCGCCACCTGCCGCGCCGCGCCCCGCCCCGCCCGCGCCTTTCCGGCCGCGGCCCGCCGGCTCCCCGCGCCTGCGCAGCGGCGGCGTTGGCGCGGGGCGGGCGCGGGGCGGCGGTGCCGATGCTGCCGGACGGTGCCCGGCGCGCGGTGGCGGCTGGCGGCGGGGCCGGGAGTGAGAGCGGGAGCGGCGCCGGGAGCGGGAGCGGGGCCGGGCGAGCCGGGGAGCGGCGTGCCCGCCGAGCAGCGCGCCGCGCGGGGCGATGAACTCGCGCAAAGGTACCGCGCTGCGCCGGGCGGGCGGGAGAGGGGGGGCTGCGCGGCTGCCGGCGCTCACGCCGGCTCCCGGCTGTGCTCTTCTCCCGGCAGTGCTGGCCCTGCAGGCCCGCAGGCGGCGGCCCAAGCAGTCCGCGGCGGCCGGCAGGAGGGACAAGCATTCGGCGCCCCACAAAAAGTGAGTACGGGGACCCCCGACCCGCCGGGACGGAGCCTCTCCCCGCGACCCCTCGGCTGTCTGTGCGTCCCGTAGCTCCCCTGCGGGTGGTTCCCGCTGCCCGTTCCCGCCGCCCGCGGGACACACGGCGGCTCCCCGGGCAGGGCACGGCACCGGAGCGGGCCCTCCCACGGGGGTGTCGCTGCGGCCCCTCGGGGACCGTCCCCAGCCGGGGCGCCGGGCTCGGCATCCTCCGGGCAGGGCCGCCCGGTGCCCGTGGGAACCCGCGCCGGGCACTCCGGCCGCCGGCCCTGAGAACCCCCGGGCTGTCGGGGATCTGCGCAGCCCACGTGCTCCTCTTGATTCTCCCTCCGCTTCTCTCATCTTCGTGGTCCCTTCCCAGTGGTTTCTGTTCCGAGGTTTCTTTCTGCAGCATTGTCCCATCTATAGGCAGTCCTTTTTTCATCCTCCTCGGTACCATCAGACTATTTCCCCTTCCCAGATGTGTCTGGTTGCATACGATGCTGATACCAGTATCGGTTTGGTTGAAATCTCTGTTAGTCTTACAGATAAGGACAGAAGTTGCTCTCTGTTTCCCCCTCCTTGTCTTCTGCTAGCCCTTCATGTTCTTGTCACTGTCCAGCTGATCTTTTTTCATTCTCATTATACTTGTTTTCACTGAATCACATAGGAGCATTCTTCCATCTCTGTAGTGTTCACACTTTACTCTTTCCCAGGATAATGTGGCTTTGGACTGTCTCATTTTTTCTCCGTGAATGATTACGTGCTTCTGTCGCTAACTTTCACTGTGTTTTGTTCAGTGGGACTTTACTGGTGACTCATTAAGTTGCCAATAGGCTCTTGTCTTTGTTTTTGTTTCCTGGGGATCCAGTCTACCTGCTTTGTTCTGACAGGGAAATATACATCCTGATGTCACTCATTCTCCTCTCTTCCTAGTTGGCCAGTCTTAGAACTGCAAAGCAGTGGATGGTGAATGGACGGATGGATATGTATGTGCTGGGGAGAGGTGTTGCTATGTGCTGTGGCAAATGATTTAAAGAGCAAGGTCTTTTTCTTTGTGATTTATATTGGAAGGAATAATAATACATCTCTGACTGTGAAGCGTTTGGTTTGGTTTTTTTGTTTGTTTTCCAGTTACAGTGAATGGGTGCTTTTTTCCCCCCTTTAAGGTGGGTAAAAATAACATATGATGAGGTGCCGGTGTAGCTGTGATCAGACTTTGACAGCTAACTTTTGTTCACATCCTGTTCCACTACTGCTGTTTCCTCCAGCATTGTATAAAAGCTGTATTATGCTTTCTGTTGTTTGAATTTGGAGTTACTGCAGTGGAAAGAAATGTTATGTGCGGGATATGCAGTAATTGATTCCCTTGTTTCCAAAAACCTTTTGGAAATTGTTTGTAGTGTTACATGGATTTGTTTTTTGCCAGTTTGAAAATGGAAATAGGTTAAATTTCATTGTAGCTTCAGGTTCAGAGTTATTTTTGCAGCTTTCAGTTAAGTCTTAACCACAAGGTTGTTAATAAACTTCTATTCTTAGGTGATAGAGTGTGGCAGCACAGAAACCTTTCCCACGGCAATTTTTCTCTTCTTCTTCTATGTTTTATAAATAAAGTTTCATGTTATTGAAACTGCCTTTTGGATACAGGCGGTCAAACGCCTGGGCCAATCAGTCCCTGGGGGGTGGATGATTATTGGCCAATCTGAACAGCCTTCTGATGTGTATATAAATCTGTTCATTATTTAATAAAGTAGTTCTTTTAGCACTCTGAAAGGACTCATCTCTTCACTCCACTAGCGGTCAAACAGCGACAACAGAGCATTTAATACACTTCTTAGTGGGGCTGCTTCGGGAAGTTTTGCTGAATGAGTTTGTTAAAAATTTGCCTTCACAGGCACTTAATAAGCACAGAACTGGTAGTCTTTGTGTTTGCTGAAGAAACTGGCTACTGTTAATTCGAGGTGCACAGTCAGGAGCTGGCTGTTTGCCTTACTGAGTCTGCATTTCCAGTTGCAATGCTCCAGTCTGATCAGTTGCCTCATGAAAAGTGGTTTTGCTGTAGTTGATGAGAGCCACTGTTTCTTTTATGCTGCGTATCTTTTCTCTTTAAACCACTTCTATGCTCTGGAGACCACCTCTGCTTTATGCTTCTATATGAAAGCAAACTCCTTTTGAGTTTTTAAGTCTCCTTGCGTATGGCTAAATAATTAAGGACCCCAAAGCAAAGGCAGCATTGAACATTATTTCAGTGTCTCTTTTGTCCTGTTCCTAGCTTTGCTTTAGATTCAACTGCTACAGCATATACTAGTGTTTTAGTGGTGTATGGTATCTGTGGTGCCCATCAAATGCACAGTATCTGCAAGTGAAAATGTTGATTTGAGGGGTGGAAATTCTATACCATAAGTTCCTTGTAGTGAACTTGTTCACTACATGAAATTAGTTTTAAATCCAAGGCAGGTTTTTTTTTTTCTTAACTGTGGTTCTTAGGAAAACTTTTTGCTGCCAGGTCATAGCTTTATGGAGTAACTTCCATTGTTGCTGGTAACAATGTGCTTCAAAGGGAACTGCAGGATTCCTCTTGTAGAATTGGCTGGGAGAGTTATATTATAGTGTAGCTTACTTGCAGGCTTTTGTTTGAAGAGTGTTAAGATGATGACACAAGAAGAAAAAATTGCAGTTCTCTGAATAGCTTTTTGTCTGTTATGACCTTAATTGCCAAAGAAGGCTGTGAGATAGGTCCTGTAGCTGCACAGTGTTGACTCCCTAAGTCAATGATGAGAACTGGTGGAGGTGAATCTGTATTTTTTTCATAATAGGGTAGGGAAGAAAAAGAAAATACAAGCTAAGTGTCTTATATTCTGAAGAGAAGGCACTTTTTCTTGAATCAAATCTATAGTTGCATGTAATAATAAAATTTACTTGGTATGGCCTTACTTTGAAATCAAACATCCAGGGTACTGAAACAGAATATCTCACTGTATTAATTTAGCACTTGATTTTGCTTGTAATAGATGAACTTGCATGAAGTGTGTGCAAACTACTTATGTATTTTTTCAGTTGGTTAAAAGATTATTCAAAGTTATTAATTTGGGTCCTCTGTGATTTATTTCTCCTTAAAGTGGAGGTCTGCATTGAGAGACCTCTGTGAAATCCAAGTGATTTTGACAGATGCCTGAGTCTGTTCACAGATAAACTTGCTTACAGACAGAGAAACCTGTTTACTGTCCTTCACTTGGTGCTAATAGATGGCCTCAGGTATTTCTACCTTTTGCATTTAGCAGAATGGTAGGCTCTTTGTGTTCAGACTGGTGCTGGCTTCAACTGGAGTAAACTTCTACATTGGATAGTTTTCTGTTTTGCTTGACTTTATTTCTAAGTGAATGTGACAAAAACCAAGTGAATATCCAGTTAGAGTTGTCCTCTTTAGCATGCCAACTGTACTTTTTTTATCCAAAGTTAAAAGAAAGCATTTTGTAAGTAAAAAAAGTCCAAATGGTAGTGTGTGAACCAATGGAGAGAGGATTATGTGTGCTGAATATTTTGATACAAATGTATAAATCCAGATACCAACATTGACTTTGGTTTTGTTTTTAAGAGTACATTAGAACAGGTGGTACAGACCATGTGATACTACTTTGGAGTGGTGCAGTATATCTGTTGGCTGACATGGGAAGTGCCAGATTTCTGCACTGTGCGCTTCCAGATGTGTACCCTCTTGAACCCACAAGTATAGTGCTTGTTTAGTACAGCTATCAAGGTTTAGGATATATGGCATTACTATGGAATCTTACACGTGCAAAAGTCATCCACTGCTTTTGTTCGTTAGTGTTTCTCTATCATGGTGTTTTTCAGCCTCTCTCAGTAAATATTTTTCTTAGAGGCAGCATCAATTAGGTAGTTCCTGTTCCCATGAGTACTGACTGAATGTATTTTGTGCACTGACCAAAGGCTATGGATGTAGCTCTTGGCCTTTGTGTATGAGAATGACCATAAACTCTCACAGTCTGCAGTGGTCTTGTATCTGCCCCTCAAGTGTAATGTTTGTGAAGTTGTTGGTTTTTTTCCTTCTTCTTGGGATGATTTATAGAAGAATGTCACAGAAGCTAATGTTAAATTTTTAAAAGCTTTTAAAGAGGAGAATTAGGAGAGATTTAGAAGGATAGAACCCAAAGTTATGCTACTATCTAATGAAAACAAATGAGGTGACCTCAGTTCTCTACAGAAGAAAGGGACTGGTAAAAATGAAAATGTAACTATATAGCAGTTGTATTCATAATTGATCCCTTCCCTTTTAGCAGTAATTGCTTTTGTGTGATTCTATCAGACTCTCATCTTTGCAATCTAGCCTATATTTTAATAATCAATAACTAATTCTGTTCTAATTGCCTATGGGAATAAGCACTGTTTTACCAGGCTGGTAAAAAAACAAAAAAATGTTTGAAGAAACAAAAAATTCTCTCTACCTGTCATTACAGTTCCCAGTATTTGTATCTTTAAAGTACTGTTTGTCTCATCTCTCATATATTTGAAGTGATAACCGTTGTGTCCTGGTTTTCCTAGCAAGACTTTTTTTTTTTTTTCCCTTCTCTACAATCCTTATCCTTGTTTTCTCATTTTTCACTTTCAATCTGTTAACAGTTGTAGCACATGGTAAGTATAAGAGGGACGGTCCTGCTTGAAGTTGGCAGAGGTTTGGTAACAGTCTTCTTGTGTCCACTTTCTACCCCAGTAATACACCTTTTAGGATGAACTCTGCTTTTGGAAACTATTGTTTGGTTGGATTTCTGACAGTGTGCAGAAGGTATGTGGAAAATTGGCTGGAAAAATAAGCATAATATAATAAAGCACATCTAGCACATCTTACAGAAGAGAGTTGCAATGGTCTGCATCTAAGCCTAAGATAACTACAGAAGAAGCTTTTGTATTTAAAAGAAGATATTCTGAACAAGATTTTTGACTGAAAAAGGTGGTCTGAGTTTTAAAGTGAACCTCTGTACTAACTTTTTTTGCATTTCATGTGTACTGTTTTTATTTTAGGCTATACATTGGTCAATCCTATGATTAAAATAGCATGTATGTCTAAATAACACGTATTTGGTGTTGTCCAGCAAAGCATCTGGCTTTTTTTGCTTTTATATCAATGTCCTGCATAATGAAGTAATGTTCTGCTAAGGAAGTCTCTTTGAGTGTTAATGCTAAAGGAATCTTATCTTGAGCTTCTTGATTAAAGACAAACCACTGAATAGACCCTGGTGAAATAATGCATCTTGGCAGTATTGGTGCCTCACTGTTTTTCCTCAACAGAAGTTCGTCAATTAAAAGTCGATAATTTGAATGTAGGAGATTAAAAGAATCAAGGGCTTCAGTTGCCTTGAGCTATTGTCAATGCTTAGTTTGCAGTTTTGTAAAATGGAGGGGAGTATTCCATAGTTAGAGGTCAATTATATTTTCCTATCCCTGAGGAAAAAAAATTATATCTCTTTTGTTCTTGTTGCAGTGATAAAGGTCAGAGCTGTCTGGCTACAGTATCTGTACCTTAAATTCTGATGTTAAAATCAGTTGTTTACTACTTTTCAAACTGTATTAAAATTATATTGGTTTTGTATTCATGTTTCTAAAGAAAGCTCTCTTGGGACATATTTTTTCCCTTCGCACTGCTCTGCTCTTCCTAGTCTCATTTTTCACCCCAGTAATTATTAAACTCTGTGTAATAATTGTGTTTGTCTCCTGCTTTTTACCTTCCTGTTGTTGCTCACCTCAATGTGATGTTATTACTTTATCTCAGACTGGGACATAGCTGTTTGTACAAAATCGTTTTCGAAGAGGTTCTTAGGTAGCTGCTTGGAGAATGGGTGTGATGGAGATGCTGTTTCTCTGAGTGGTTGCCTGAAAGGTTGCTGTAAGGTGAGCAAATGCATGATTGAGGGGTATCTTCAAGAGAGAAGGTACAGTCAGTGGAGAGGGGGATGATTTCCTCTTCTAGAATGCTTAGCAAAGAAACAATTCCATATTCCTTTCTTTGGCTGGGATTCATCCTGCTGCCAGGTGGGCATTTACACAGGCTGGGCCCATTCTGTGTGTATTGAGGCAGCTAGTTTTATTCCTTTCTCCTGCCAGAGTGGTCACTTAGCACCTTTGGAATTTGAGATCATGTGCCCTGTAGAAATAAAACCATAGGACACTGAATCCTAGGAAAAGAAAGCATAAGTTACTAAAATCCAAAGAGAAAGTAATTAAAGAAATGCCAGGTAAGTGCAGCTGAGACTTTAGTTAAGTAAGGTACTTGACTAAAAATGTAATAAATAAAGCCAACTTTTTTAATGGCTATTTTAATGTTTGAAAACTAATGTTTTAAAATAAATTATGCTTCTCTATAAATTGTGGTTTACATTTGTGGTTGTTACATAGTTCACGTCTTAGTGTTTCAAAAAAGATGATGTAGAACTAAAAATTGCTCAAAGAAGGAGGTAGTAAAGGCAGGAGGATATTGGGCAGCATATTTTATCAGTAGTGCTTTTCAGATATGTACAGGTGGTTAAGGAGCATTTTGATATGCCTGAAAAATCATTACAAGTATAGAAAGGGAAGAAGAAATAAGTTGCCTTTATTCATTACAAAACAATGGTATTCAAAGAATGACTTCAGTGAAAAAAAACCCAAAAAACAGCCCAACGTTTTTGTACAGTACGAGGCAGAATGTGGCTTTGCAATATGTTGTCGAGTCCAAGTTACAGGTGGTTTTAAGAAGGATAAGATTGATAACTAGAACCATCAGTAGTTTTTGAAGCCCTGACAAGTAAATTTGTCCTAATACAGAGTGATGCAGTTGTATACTTGTCTCTAAGCATATGTTTCTGGCAGCCAGTGGTATAATAGTGGCCTAGGTATGTGTTTGACCTAAATTAGTGTGGCAGCCCTTAGATTTTCAAGGCCACCTCTGTGGATCCCTTGCAGCATCTGGCAGTATGCACAAGCCTGACAGGATATGTGAGCCTAGATCCAAACAGGGTGATCTCATGTGTGGCACTTCTGTGCCTGGCTCAGGAAGGAGCTGTGAAACGAGCTAGCTACTAAATCTGAGTGTACAGTGGGTCAGTAGAGGTGTGTTTGAGAGGAGATTTCATGCCCAAGAACAGTAAGGTAATGATGACAGGGTGGGGAGGCTTTCCAGGGAGTGAAAAATACTGAAGGAATGGGCATGCTTGAAATGCTGCTTTTCTGTAGGCTTTGATGCCATCTGCAGGTCTGAGTTTGATGCCAAAATGAGCCTGGAAAAGCTTTAACGTTGTAAATGTAAGAATTCCGATTATTTCCTCGGTTGCTATGAACAAGTAGTTTTACTTTAAGGTTTCAGTTCTCATGCTTATGTAATAGCTCAGTAGTTCACTCACCTGTGAAGTAAGAGTTAAGATGCCTGAGGAATTTCAAGCTTCTTATTTGAACCTGCTGTGTGTAAGTGTCAATCACAAGATTACAGGTCGTGCTGGGCTTTGGTGTGTAAGAGATGGCCAGCAGCTTTACAGCACTTCTGCAGACTAATCAGGAGTAACAGACTGATGGAGTTGGAAGGCAAGTGATTAAAAGGGAAGTGTTGCTATCAAGTTTCACTAATACATAGCTATCAGCATGCTGCCTGACTGCTGCCAGGTAACTCTGAGTTACCAAACAAACGCGGGGTGATTTGGTTAGGGTGAGGCTGTATGGGTCATTAAATGATTTTTCTTTTTAGTGCAGCAGTCACAATTCAGAATTTTTATGAAAGAGGGAGTCCTGAAGAGATCAGAGGCTTAAGCTTTCTTTCAAGTTCCTTTGCTGGTGTCAGAAGGCACAGTATGACAGATCCCTTCTGTCAGAATCTATTCCCAGGTGAATGTTGTAAAGTGTCAGGGAAACCTGGATACAACCAGGAGCTTCATGATACTATTATGAGTTCTAGCTCAAAAGAATAAAAATCATCTTCACAGATAATAGTACCTGAGAAAGCATTTTACTTTTTTATTAGGGTAGTCTATTGCTTGGGGTGGCCTGTTTTGTGTATTAGTAATGAGGTGTCTCAGCACATGTTGATGTCCAAGTCCATGATGCTGGTCCCTAGACATCTAATCAAATTCCACTCAAATGCTCTTAAAGCATTGCCTCTCTTTTTAATGTTAGAGATTTTAATGTTTATTTTTTTGTTTCACAGAAATGTTGGCTATGTAGCAACTTGGAAGTTGGATTGTGTCACCAGTGTTGATCAGATGACACACAGCGAGTTTGGTAGTTGCTTCTGCACTGTGCATTTCATAGAGACACACTTCAATCAGGAGTGAGCAGTTCTGGGAATTGGGAGCTTTGGGATGAGCTCAGTAATGCTGTTGTGGGCAGATGTAATTTGGGCACACCAGCCAGCCAGGGCTCTTGGAGAAGCTGGATGTGAAAACACAGTACGTGAATCTCAAGTGGACTTAAAATGTGAGATAGAGCTACAAAGAACTACGCTGTGGTTACCACAATATTTTAGATCACCAGATACCTCTTATGTAACTTCTTGATCTTAGAATGGATCAGTTACTTTCAAGTGTTGCATTCTCACTGCTAATGCAAGTTGTCTAGTAAATTCAGCATTTAAAAACAAGGTTGTAACTATTTATTTCTATAGACAATATCTATTCCTCAGTTGTCTAAAACAAGTATTATTGATAATTGATTAGTTTATCTAAAAATGTTGCAACAAAGTTTGGCAAACTTTCAACATATTGTAAGAAACATGGTGCAGGAAATAAGATTATTTATCCTGTTCCTATTATTGAAAAATAGTATAGTTGTATTCTCTAATGTTTATTTCTGAAGCCAGAAAATCAGTTTTGTGTGAAGAGAATATTTGTCTTGGGAATAAAGATGTTTTTCTTTTAAAATGATCATTGTGATCTAGTTTTGTGTTTCCAAAGTGACTCTCAGTAGCTTGTGTCTCACAGGGTGCCATATCTTGCCCTAATTGTAGCATTATGAAAACTCCAGATAAAGTTTAAGTAGATCAGACTCCCTTCTCGTCCACTTGTACCTTCTCTGCAATAGCTGCATGTCTTAATCCTTGACTTGTGCCTTGCCATGCCAGTGAAAACAGGGAATTTTTAATAGTTGCAACTAAAAGGAACATTGAAGTAAACCACAGCTGAATACATATGTCAAAGTGAGCAAACAGATTTATTTTGAAAGTTTTGCTGTTTTCATTATGGTTTTTTCTATACATCAGTGTATGGGATCACTTTATGTATCAGTGTCTGAGCGGAATTCATGTTATGGTTAAAATTCTAAGTCTCTCTTAATGGCTTTGTCTTATATTCTGCCTTTGCAAATGCTGAAAAAGGGACACACTAACTTGGGGCCTGTACATGTAAAAAGGAATAATTCACTGGTCTAATTGTGCTGCAATCTGAATCAAGCAATTTGACATATTTGCATTGTTATGCTATCTCCTTTGCCACTTTAAAACACTTAATCAACATTTTAAGTCATAAAGCCACTTCAAAAATAAAACTGTGAAACTGTAAAAGAAGGTCATCTCATGATGGTATTAACACCAAAAAGCTAAGTGTCAAATAATTATGTTTTCAGTTTATTTGTGAGATGCATAGATTGCTAAAAATCACTTTGTCTGATTTCTTCAATAAGTGGGAATTTTTATGGAGGACATACATTTAAGTAGACGAATGTGACTAAGTTTTTAAATCAGAAAGTTTTAAAATCTCTCTTAAATCTATACAGTATGTGTTTAATTATGGCAAAAATAATGAAAATATTGCAAGAGTCAGCAAAAACTTAAAAAAGCAAACCAGACCACGTGCAACCTCTGAGAGTAGTTTGTTAGCATCAGGACCTGATGGGCAAAGTGCAGAGAACATACCTCTCCTGTTAGTTTATTCAGAGTGGTTTTAAGAATAGTGATATTAATATGCAAGGGCAGTGGAACTGAATGTGTGCCAGCTTCTTCCTAATTACAGTCCACAGCCCTAGGTATTAGGTTGAATTGAAATGGTGTGTGGCTTAAATTACTGTGTTAAAGTCTGAACTGTGGTGCACCAGACACTGGCATGATGGTTTAGCCATGATTGCTGTAAAGCAGCAATATCCAGCAAAAAGAATCTTAATTCTCACAGCCTGCTTTTCAAACTTTTTCTCAGATTATGTTCTGTAGTGATATTTCAGTTTTGATGCCATGAAATTTACATGGGTAATAAAGGATCTGGTTTGAAATAATACTGCAGAGCTAAGAAGATTTTATTGCTTTTCAGTGCTTGTATCTTTAATCAATTTTTTTCTCCACAGTTTGTGTCAACTCTGCCAATATTTTATTTTTGAGAAAATGTTATACATCATATTTCATGGTTGATTTGCATTCGTATAGGTAATAAGTAATAGTTATGTATATGTACATAAAATATTTCCTTTACTTCTGAAACTTTATTTGGGAGTCTTTAAATATCATTTAAACTCAGTAGATAAAGTCCCTTAGCACTCTACAGAGGTAATAGTCTCATGGCAGGATGAAGTGTGCAATCTCTTAGTGTTTCAGGAGATGCTGAAAACAGCAAAGTAGAAAAATGGGTCCTCTTTCACTTCTTTGCCTAGTATCACCTTTCTTCTTGGGTTTGCTTCTTGTGGTTTTCTCATCAATGTATGACAATGTTATAAGGAAGTGAAATAAAAAGGAGCAAGCTGCCTTGTTCTTAAGATGATATGGTTTCCTTCAAACTGAATTATTACAGATCATGTGGAAATAAAACCTAATCAAGAATTAAAAGCATGTTCAGCCCATTTCACAGCATAGAATTTAATTTTGGCTTTTATTAACGGTAATGGAAAGCAGCAAAGCTCAGATTTGCTGCCAGTCAATAGAATATACCGAGAATATCAGAATGAAAAGTCAGTGAGCATGTAGTGACATTGCCTTATCTTAGCAGATATACATGAGTATATAGGGCGGGGTGTTTGGAGAAAGGAAATAGAAGATAAGGCAGAGCTAGAATCAGGGGACTATTACTTTAGCAGAAGTTGGAAAAACTGATTTACAATGTAGGGTTTCACTGATGGGGAAAAAATGTGCATGGGCTCCAGTTAATGTGAGCAGGCACCCAAAATGCTCTAATAAGTGTGAAAATTGGAAATGGGGGCTTGGTGAAGAGAGCATGTCTGTGTATTTGTATGTATAAATAAAATTGCTTGCTATATCCCCTCTGAGTAACACAATGTCTTATTTAAAGGATGATAAATTAACTTAATTCTGAACTCGCTCTTTTCTTTATGGAGTCTGGGAAGGAGGGAATCCAATGACTATTCCAGCTGTTATGCTTTCTCAGCCTGAAGTTCTTCACTGCTTGTCTCCCATGTTTGCAGCATGATCTGCACCCACCAGCTGCTGAGGTATTCTATTAATGCAGCTTGGACCTGTATTTCTCTGCAGGTTAAATAGCTACTAATGGATCCATCTGTATCTGCCCTTTCAAATCTTGGAGTCTCTCCTCACTGCTTTGTTGCACCCAGGTTTCAGACAGGTTGCTAGAAAGTCTTAAAGGTCCATCAAATAATTATTGATAGTTGAATTACAGTGATATTAGTATTTGTTTCTAGTTGCTTACAGACAAAATGATACATACCCACACTTTAGTATCTCGTCTTCCTCTGGTGCTATGCCTACCCTTCTGGGGTAGATGCTTTCATTTGAGAGAAGGGAGGAATATGGCCAGTAATCAGCCTCTTGGCTCTGCCTATGAAGTTGATGTTGGTAGCTTCTTTTACTCCTTATTTGAAAATCCACTTGGATAATTTTCATGTGATTATGCCAGTTGTTTCTGTGCTGCCTTGTAAATCCATGTGACAGTCCATGTCAAGCCATCCAGATTTACTGTATAATGGTGTATTTTACATCAGTTTGATGCTTGTTCTTTGTTCCTTCTGTGAGTGGTTTTGCCCAGCTCCCAGGTTGCAGTTCTGCAGCCAGCAGCTGACCACTGGTGCAGTGTTTGTAGCCCCAAGTCTCTGTATCATCCTGTTGTTTTCTAGTCCTCTGCACTGACTTCATAGCTTGAACCCTTTATTCTGCATTTTATTCCAGCATCTTAAATAGTTATTTACACAGAATAATTATTATTGCTATATTAGTTCCAGATATGTCTAACAGTGGATGCTGCACTGCACAACTGTACAAAGTAGAGCAATAGCTGAAACAAAGTAGGTAATAGTCCTTTGATCAGTGGGCTCTTGCTGTTCAATGCTAGAACAAATCTCCAGGTGGGCCAAATCTTCAGACAGAGCATGGTAAGTCCCAAGGCTCACCTTAACACAAAGCCTGTGGCTCATTACAAACAATGGCAGCACCTTTTGGCTCTGTGGTCTTGCTTAGCGTGGTCTGTGCTGAGCAGCAATCAATGTTTCTGTTCAGGTAGCCTGGATGCAACTATGCTGAGTACATAAAATTGCTCTTCTGAACTTGCTGCTGCTCAGGTGATTTCAAAGCTGACAAGAGGCAGTTAGGAGGTGATGAGGCAAGAATTTACTGTTGATCTGGTGATGGCTGAGTGAAGTGGCATTCTGGGCCTTTTTCCAGGAAGATGGATTATGTAGGAATTCAAAAGATGGTATTTAAATCAGCACATCTGAGAAAGTATTTGCAGAAAGTGTAAGCAGAAATTTCATCAGAGAAAGGGGTTCTTCACATACATTTGAAAAATTGTATGGGGATTAGCTTTAAGATTACAATACAATCTACTTTGTTTTTACAGAAAATCTATATGGTCCTAAACTATTTTATTAACATTTTAAATAATTTCCTTGCCGGGAACTGCAGTAGTAGCTAGTGGGAAAATCTGGGTAGTGGAAAAGTTCTCATTTGCAAATCAGCTTTGGAAAGACCTGTGAAAGCTGGATCTTGTTGAAGTACTATCTATAAATACTGGTGGTTTCCAGAGTAGCTTTTGGTTTTATTTATATTTAACATGTAGTTATTCAGAACCTCATTTGAAAGCTGTTATTTCTTTTTTCAAAAGAACTTTTGCAACTGCATTCATGAAAGAAGATCTAAGGGCTTTGAGATATAAGAGGACAAAGCTGTGTAGCACTGTGTATTGAATAAACATTTTAGCTAAATATAGTTGAAAGGGATTGAATGTGTTTTCGAGGTATTGTCTTCCTTCATCGTAGAAATACTTAGTGTTCCAAAGTAGAACAGAAACCTGGCAGCAAATAATGGAGAGATCTTTTGAGTACTTTAGAGGATGATATTTTAAGCAAAAGACCTGGTCTATGTATCTCCTCAAGATTAAGGAAAAAATATTACTTCCTTTTTTTTCCTTTCCTGATTGTGACACCAGTAGCATTTTAATCTAAAATGTGTAAATAAAAAGTGGAGTAATAACCAGTCTCTCTCTCTATGTGTATGTAAATATACATATATTCATGGGCTGTGCTATAGTAATACCATTGGCTTTCTTGGCCACCTGGGCACAACCTGGCTCATGTTCTGCTGCTGTTGACCAGCACTATCAGGTCCTTTTCCCCTGGGCTGCTTTCCAGCCACTCTGCCCCAAGCCTGTAGCATCTGCTTGGGGTTGTTATGACCAAAATGCAGGACCTGGCATAGGTCTTGGTGAACCTCATACTGTAAAAAAAGCTTGGATGGGTAGACACACAAAAATTACATAGGTTTTTTAAGCAACAAGATAAAAAGAAAGTATTTTTGTCCATTAGAAATAGGGATGTAGAAGCAGAAAGGATGAAAATGGCAGTCTCATCAATCAGCTTTTACTAATGTTGCATAATAAGCACCAATGTTTCCACAAGCCACTGAAGATCTCTGTAGTCTGAACAAAGCAGGTTTATCTGTAACTGTAGGACTCTATTTTTTGTGTATGTTGGTTTGGACCAGAATGAGACTGGTTTTGGATCAATGTGTGCCTGGCTGGCCAAGAAGGCCAATGGCATCTTGGCTTTTATCAGCTATAGTGTGGCCAGCAGGACCAGGCAGTGATTGTCCCTCTGTACTCAGCAATGGTGAGGGCACACTTTGAATCTTGTGCTTTGTTCTGGCCCCTCACTAGAAAGGCATGAAGGTGCTGCAGTGTGTCCAGAGAAGGGCAATGGAGCTGGGGAAGGGTTTGGAGCACAAGTCTGATGAGCAGCTGAGGGAGCTGGAGGTGTTCAGCCTGGAGAAAAGGAGGCTCAGGGGAGACCTTACCACTCTCTCCAACTGCCTGAAAGGAGGGTGTAGCCAGTGGGGATCAGCTTCTTCTCCCAGGGAATAAGTGACAGGACCAGAGGAAATGGCCTCAGGTTGCACAGGGGAGGCTTAGATTGAATATTAAAGAAATTTCTTCTAAAGGGGTGGTCAGGTTGCCAAAAGAATGGGCTGCCCAGTGAAATGATGGAATCACATCTGTGGAAGTGTTCAAAGGGCATGTGGATTGTGGCACTTAGTGACAAGGTTTAGTGGTGAACATGGTGATGCTAGGTTAATGGTTTGGATTGATGATCTTAAAGGCTTTTCCAACCTAAACAATTTTATTATATGAAATAACAATGGAAAAGCTGCATAAATACTAAGAACTTCTTGTCTAGTTTTTCTTTTTTTTTTTATAACTAAGATGCACTTGCCTGCAGAAGTGTTTTGAAAGTTGGTTTCCCTTGTATTAGAGGACTTGTATTTTATTTTCTGTATTTAGGGTACTCAGATCTTGCCATGAAACATGCAATCTTGCCATTTCTTGCCATGAAATCTTGCCATTTCTTGCCATGAAACATGCAACAAACCTACAGTAAACTGAAGACCAGAGAGATGGGAAATATGTTCCTCTTCTCTATTTTACATTCAAGAAAGTGAAAAAGTAATCTTTATAAATAGATTTTAGTAGTGGAACTTCTCTAAAATTTTGTGTTTGGAGAGTTTTTCAATATTCCATTATTACCTAACATAAACCAAATGATTTTATGATGCTGTTTTATTCTGCCCATAGAAATAATTTTATTCTAAAGAATATGTACTGCCTTAGGCTTAATTCTGTAAGTAGTCCTTGGGGATTTTCTTTATTTTGGGGGAAAGGCAGTATTAGATTTTTCTATACTGGTGAAAAACCATATCTAATGGTTTTGGGAAACTTACTGTAGATGCTGATGTTCTCCTCCTGGCTTTTATGGTTATTTAATATTGTTGAAACAAACCGCTAGGTGGCAATATCAATTAAAAAATTTCCAAGATGTGCAATTCAAGTTGTCATCTAAAATGGGGCACTGAGGAGTAGGTTTGATTAAAGTGAAAACATTACAATTTGTTGTATGTGAAATTTTCTTGATGTAGAGAGGAGGTGTTCTGCCAAAGCACTTGGTGTGGGTGATTGGTGGCTGAGGACAGCTTGGTGTATTTGTTTGGATAGAGAGGAAACATGGTTTTCCCTTTTTTGTATGTGGGCAATATTTGTTAGACATTAGGAAAGGTGAACAATTACCATATTACTTCTTGATGAAACTTGCTTGAACCTACTGGTTAGAATCAGTTGGGTTGTATCAGCTTTTCTTGAGAAACAAATCCTCACTTCTGTGAACATGACACATTTAAAACCAGTTAATTTAAAATCAATCTGAATTTACTTACGGCTGTGGATGAAATATTTGTCTGTTATAAACAGACACTTGTTAATGGATGTGCTGATTATATCTTTGATGTAGGTGCCACTGCACAGCACACAGGCTGGGTTTGTATGTGAGGGAGAAGACTGAAGAGGCTTGTCACTGAATAGCTTATGAGCACAGCTCAACACATATAGAAACCATGTCCTTATGTCACAGGGCTTCCCTTATCACAGGTGTCTGGTACTTTTATTTAGATATGTATGTCCTTTTTCAGCATGTTTATTGAAGATGCTTTTGCTTGTGTTCCTGCTTATGAACTGTTCAAGCTCCTGTTTGGGTTAATACTTTGGGAATACATACAATGAAAATGCTGGCATGTGGTAACAGTGGCATTTCTGCTTTAGTGTGGTTTCACTGGAGCTTCTGTGTGCCTGCTCCATCCTGCCTGTACCACTCCACATGCATTTTTGAAACATCTATGTAGTATGGATCTCTTGTTAGGCTATCTTTCTTCCTGAGCGCCTTAGTTTTTTTGAGTTTATTTCCAATGCTTTGTCCTGTCAGTAATGGGCATGTCAGTGACCCTGCTGTGGCCCTTGGGTATTTTTGAGGAGGTGGTGCTGTCTATTGCTTTAGTACTTGGTCTTTATTTTGTTAAGATTTATAATCATTGTATCAGGCAGTGGCTAGAGGAATGAATTTATCTTGGAGTGATTTATATCTTGCCTTTCTCTGTTCTGTCTGCTGTGTATTAGGGTTTTGCAGTGACTGTGCTTCTCAGTCCTTATGTCATGCATTTTCTCCTGATCTATTTCTGGTGTGGTTGATCCAGCACAAACATTCCCTTGAAGTGCTGTTTTTCTAGTGGAGTTGAAAATGCTTCATTTGACAGTCTTTGTGCTCAGTGAACTCTATTATAGATCAGATTGGGCTGCTTGTTAGAGAGGTGGTGGGTGAGTGGTGCTTCCTAAAGTCAGTGGTAGTGTTCCCATAAGTTGCTATGTCTAGTATATGAGGTTTAGGCAATTAAGGATCATATCTTTAAGGACTGGATTTTTAAAATTTTTTGTTAGCTTGTTAAAGTTTTTTTTTACAGGTGTAAGTTAATTTTCTTTTCCATTTTCTTTTTAAGATAAGTAATTATATCGTACGTGGTGGTGTTGCTGCAACGTGGTTCTGTGCATGCACTGCCTCTGTAAGTCTATATAGTTTAATCTTACTGTATTACAGTAGACATTTAAACACTACTGGGATAAAAGGAAAATATTTCCAAAACTTTATTTGTGGTAAGACCTATGCCTTTAGAGTCTGCAGCTATTAAGGTTTTTATTAAGTTTAAAAATGTATCATTTATGCACTGTACTCTCAGAGGCTGTGTAGAAAGTGCCTCATGGTTATGGGCTGTCTTAGGCATAAGGATCAGTAAAGCTGCATCAATATTGTATCTGAGATAACTGAACAGGGAATGTAAATGCTAAAATTCACTTAGCAGGCAAAATGAGTTGGCAGATGCTGTTAAAGGTTTTTAGACTATGATCCAGAGTCCAGTGCTTACTTTTGTGCTGTTTTTTCTCTTACTGGTATTCATTGTTGCATGTTTCTGTGGGTGAAGTATCCTGGTTATGTTTGGGGTGGCCCGTGTTACATATTAGAGTGTATTTTCTGTGATTGTATCAATTTTTGAATCCTGGTGGTATTTCTTCTACTGCAAAGAAACATCTATTATACTCTTAGCTGTGCTTTTTCTCAGGGTGTATTGTAGCCAAAAATAATGTTATGTCATTTCTGCAAAACAGTTTTTCTTCCAGGTGTGGCATGTACTTTGCACAGTGGGTGACCATGCTCTCCTGGCATTCTTGTTTTGAGTGCTTTGCTTTCTGTACTGGTCTGGTGTCTGTGTTACCACAGGCTTACTGTGTCTGAGTCATTCCAAAGGGGTCTGCTTTAACAGTTTTCTGTGATTTTTTTCCTTAGTGTTGCTCCCTTGCCTCTTCAGGCAGCTCCTGGTTCTACAGGGACAAAGACAGCTCTGACACAATCTCAACGTTCCTTGTACTTCAGTGTCCATCATGCTTTCCTTGTTGTGAGGGGTTTTTTTTCTGATATTTAAATGGTCTTTCATTAGAATTTTTTTTCTACTGAGGAATGATGGCTTAAGAATGAGCCCTCAATGCCTTTGTTCTTGTAAAAGCTGAGTCTTCTTTTGCTGATCTCAGCTGGGTTAATCACTAAGCAGGTCCCTGATCACATTTATGTCTAGGAGAGCTTTTTTCCCTCTGGTAACAATCCTCGAATAAGTTAAAAAACCAAAAACATAGCAAAAGCCAACAGATGCACTGCTTGAACTACCTGCCTCAGCAAGTGTCCTCTCAGGACTACAGGTGCTCTGCAGACAGCCCCATGCTTTTGTCTAAGACACCTCAGAAAGTGGGATGCTTTGTGTGATGTCTGGTTTTTTTGTCTGCCTTACATGCTGCAAATGCTAGCTTTAACTCCCTTCATTTGAGGCAATCGTAACTTTTTTTTCTTGCAGGGATTTCCAGTTTAAAGTTTGTAGATTGCACATGCTTTTAATGTTTCTTTCCCCATGCAAATAACAGTTTTGTTATTTTCCCTTCTGCTTCTTGAAGATAGAGTAAATTCTGTAGGCATGCCCTTGGTTTATGTCTTCCAGTGATCCAGCAAAGCAGTCCTGTTTTTGTGTCTAGCAGCAATACAGCCCTGGGAAGCAGGGACTGCAGGCTGCTTCTGCAGTGAGGGACTTGTGGCTCCTGGGGAGGAGGAGATCTCGAAAGCAGTGCAGCTTGAACACTCAGCACCCAAGCCAATTGATCTGTTGTTTCTTTAAAATCACCAGAAGTGTGTAAAAGAGTTCAATGTTTCCTGTACCTTATGATTTGTGTTCAGGAGATGTTACCAGTATGTGTGTGTTTGTAGACCCTGAAATAAAGTGTTTCTGGTTCATCTGTTTTCCAGGCTCCTTAATTCTGACCTGACAGGCAGGGAAGAATGATTTACAGTAACTACAACAAACACCAAGTTGATAATAAGTTTTGGTGGTGGTCTGAGAAATTTTGGAGGATGGCAGTCATCTTTGCTCCAAAATCAACTGAGGCCATCTGCTCCCTGTGTGGATTTTCATTACTATTCAGTACTGTGTGCTTTTGAGAAATGGGTTCAGCAAAGCATGGATCTGTATTTGATAGATGCAATACAAAGACATTCCTTTGTGTGTAGTAGAATTATTTTCCTTGCTTTTTTTACTTTGAAAAAGAAAAGCAAATACAATGCAGTATGGCTACAGGGCTCATTTAGTTAAATCCTGAATACAAACTAAAATAGTGTTTCTATTGTATTGAGTTTTCTCCTGTATGTTTATGTTGTCTCAGATAGCCAAACTGAAATAGGCAAATTATCCAAGTAGCCTAGGCCCAAGATCTTGTCTTGAAGTATAACCAAGTTATATGCTACAGAATCTATTCTGTTCCCATTAAATTAAACTTTGTTTCCATTTGTGCCCAAGTAATTACTTGTTTACAAGGTATATGTTGAATTTTTCTCCATTTCTCCTGCAGTAAAAGGTGACTGTTCTGTCAAATGAATGAAGTTTCACATATAAAGAGCTGTGTAAATGATAAGTGATATTTACAGCATTAAAATTGAAATTTTAGCCAGAAAAACAGCCAGTTATCTGTGTGCTTATGAACAATTTGAACATAAACACAAATGCAAATAGTAAATGGAAGTCAGTTCCACAACCACAGAAAAAAGCTGCGTTTTTAGTACCCTGTAGTCCATGTTGAAAATTTGTTTTGGTTTTTTTTTTGTTTTGCTTAATCTTCCCACAAATGTTTGGCAGTTCTGTGGTACAAGCAGAATATTGGCCATCAGTTAGTATTACAACTCAAACTGCATGCTTGGGTTGACTTCTTTCCTACTTCTATTTGTATTGTGTGATTGATAAAATCTGTCAAAAATGCACTATTTAGAGTGTTTTGCAGAACTAGATTATTTTGTAGTTTGTTGCTAGGAGCATGGGGAGTGTATAATAAAATGGAACTGTCCTTGTAACTGCCATGATATACTACACATCAGTAAGTGATTTTTTCACTTGAAGAGTAAGCAACTTAAGTACTATGCTACTCTGAGACAGGTGAAAGGTCCCACGTGTTGTCCTGTACAGCTTTTCTGTGAGTGCTGTCCTCTTCTACAATGAGGTTTTCTTTGAACAAAACTTTAATTTTTATTCTTCATCATAGAAATTACATTTTGCTTTGGTGGATTTAAGAGCCAAGAGGACACTTGCTTATGCTTTTGTCTAAAATAGTATGTGAAGTAAAAGGGATCTCACTTCTTCATGCTGTGATAGGTTTAAAATACTATTTTAATTTGCTTTAAACTGCATCAGCTAAGGTAACTAATCTCCATGTTAGCATATTGAGGGGCTAAGATGAGCTTTACATGTTAATAAATCCCTTGATGTGCATATAAATCAGTCCTAGACTGAAAATAGTAGCAAATGCTAAAATACCTATTTTTGTAACTACTAAATACAAGTTGTATTCCAGAGAAGCAGAGAGTTTCAAGATCTTCCAGGGACCTAACAGGCTTTGCAAGTGACAACCTTGTCTAGATTAGTCCTAAAAACAAATCAGAAGGAGATAGGGGTGTCAAAGATGAACCTTGAAAATGCATTGGAATTGCCTGCTGGCCAGGGAGTGTTGAATTAATACCTCTGGTTGGGCAGGTGTCAGAGTTTTGCTGTCCTGTGTCAGGAAGGGCTGTCAGAAGGGTGTTGGAGAAGTTTGCAGTAACTGGAGTAAGAGTGGTGGGGAAAAAGGTTCGAATCATAGGAAATAAGGTTCTGTTAATTATGGAATTTGTTTATGACAGTGTTCTTGTGATTAGTTATTTTTGCAAGTATTTCTGCCCACCCTTTTGAATTTATCTAGTGAACATACTCAAAATCTCAATATTTTAACAATTAAAAATTAATCCAAACTTATCTTAATAAATATTACTAAATGTGAAAATTAGTGTAGGAAGGTGAAAAGGGTACTTCTGTCTTATTTAAATTGTGGACTTGGTTAAATTTTTCCTAAAAGCACCTAATACTAAATAAAAGCACCTAAATACTAATCAGAATTGTCATTAAGAAAAAACCACTCCTGGATAACCTTGTTATTCCATTTCCTGCTGGGGATTTACCTTGTGCTAGAGAGGGAGCTGTGCTGCTGTGAAGATCATTCTTATTATGTGCTGTGCTGCTTTGGAAAATGGCTTTTGTGTTCTGCAAACCTGGAATTTGTGTCTAACAGGGATTTGTGACTTGTGACTGCATTTGTGACTCACTGCCAGGCTATGGTGGAAAGGCTGTAGAAAAGTAAAGCTAAGGAAATCATCACTGTGGTTTTAAAACTGGAACTTAGAGCAAGAATTAGGTATTCCTATCCTGCTTTATTTTTGGCTTTAGACGATAAGTCTATCTGCATATCTTAACTTCAGTGATCAGGAGTGTGGATTTGGCTTTGAAGATGTGCTGTTTCAGGACTGCAATATATATGTTATGGTCCACCAGGGTTATAATTTCAGAGAGCCATAGTTATGAATTTTATGCTGTTCTTTAGCTTGTGGGGTAATATTTAACAATGTGTGAAGAAATGACTAGTGTGAGTGAAGCTAATATTGTGTTATTTCATTTTTTGAATACCATTAGGGTGATGTAATCGCCTTAGATGTGGCATTTTGCACTTGTGCTGAGGTGAAAAGTATGGAGTGGGCAGAAGTGGTTGAAAGGCTTTGTGTTCAGTTGTGTGAGAAGAGCAATCAAAATGCTAGTTAGTCTTACTGTAACAACTTAAAACACCAAAAACTGCAATGGGACACAGCTTAATTTTAATACCAGAAGAACAGGGAGAGAAAGCTAATTTTACTTTAAATAAATTAGATCACTAAGGAGGTTGCTTGGGAATTATTTTAAAAAAAAGTAATCATAGAAATTGGCATATTAAGTTTTTCTGGGTCAAATTTGGGAAATGGAGTTTTAAGCCAGGCATTAGGGCATTTATTCATATTTGTGGAGACTTCCATGGAAATATAAACCCAAAGCAACTCGGAATACTTAGCTACTTATTTAGACACTGATGGGAGAAAGAAAAAATCTGACTTGTAAAGGGAAACCTTACAGTAGCTTATAGCAGGCTGAAACATGAGTAATTAAAATACTAAGTCAATGTGGATTATTCCAGCATGAGCCAGTCTGAATTGGCTTCATTATTTGATTGTGCTGCTGCTGGTGATGAGCTGAAATCAAGACCTTTGGTAATTTAATAAATCCATATAAGGAGATTAATATGATTAGATTTATAATCTCAGTCTTGTACTGATTTTTAGCTACTTGCAGCAATGCATGTATTTGAATCAAGTGTTCTTGAATCATTATTTGAAAGACATCCGTAAACCAGACAATTTTGCTTTGTATGAGACCTACATTTAATTTTGTTTTGGACTCTTCATGTTGTTCATTTTTGATGTTACTTGTAGCGCATTTGATATTCTAAATTTAACAAGCTGGTGGTTTTTTGTAATAACTTACACTAGGTAAATTCAAAGCCTTTAGCGAAGGTCACATAGGAATATAACCTCAGATTCATGAAAGCTTCAGGCTCCTCCTTTCAATTTAAGTGACATGCCAGAGGTCACTTGGAAAAACATCTTTTAGGTAGACAAAGGAGACCTTTCATTCCCATCTCAGACATCAGCTGATGGGGCTCTCCAAACAAATTCTTTGTTTATGTGCATCTCATTTACAGTTATTAAATTACCAGATGAAAGTTAAATACTGTCTTAGGCACTCAGAATATTTGTACAGTCAGATCCTCCATCAAAGCAGGAATTAATTGTCAGATCTAAAGCAGATGAAAAAATAAGAGGGTGGGTTTAACACTTGTGATGTATTAAATCAAACAAGTGTTATTTATTTTTTTATACCTTCAAGTGATATATCTGTGTACTACAGAATTTCCAAAGTAGAACTGTTTTTCAGACTCATTTATGGATTGACAAAGCTTTTATTTTTTACTACATGTGTTTTAGAAATTTGCTCATTTTGCCTGCTGTTGATACTTATGTTAGACATGACTGAAGAGGTTAGTTCCGTATAGCAATATTTTTACATGAACTGTGTAATTATAAACCTGAAGCTCTAATGCATCATAGGCAATAGCAAGCTTTTCTAGTGCTTCGGTAAGAAAATAACTAATAATAGCCTGTAATTAAAGGGAAAAGCTAAATTCATGTAAATGTTCTCAAGGTGCTTAAATTTGGAGCCATATTTGATTTTTAGGCTGCTTTCAGAACACAGGCAGGCCACTGGTGTAAGGAAGAGTCCTTTGTACAGGGACTGCCAAGGAGGGTCATCCTAAAGCACGATGCACAGGGTTGCTGAGACACATTAGGCTATCATATTGTATATATGTTTTTTGTTCTAACATTGAGAGTGATGGCTTTTATTTGTTTCATTTCTCTTCCTATACCTGTATTTCATTTTGCAGGAGTTTAAACCTGATGTAGTGACTTACCTTTCAGATAATGCTAAGCTCTGTAATTGTTTTCTGTAAATAGTACTGAACGTTGTGATAGCTCACCATCTGCCAGCTCTCCAACAGAGAAAAATACCTTGCACTATCTAAAATTGCCATTTTAGTAGGTTTTGCATTCTTTCATTTGCCTCCTTCTTGAAAGAAATTAAGGGCTGAGGGCTCTTGAAGCCCTGTTGGACATTTCTCACTCGGTAACTCATGAACTCCCTCATCAGTATCAGCAGTTCTGAATTTTGAGATGTGCCCTTCCCACAGGAAAAAATAACTCAAGCACAAACCCAAGTCTGATTGCTTGTGATATCTTAATTCTAAGAGAGTGACAATTCTTCTACATTATTGTATTCTTTGACTATAATTAAATATACAAGAATAAATTTATTTTTAAGTAATTACAGGAGGTATTGCTTTTAAGATGAATTCCCTTAAATGTGGCCTTCCATGTTTTGATTGATGATCTACAAATATGAAAACATTATCCTGTGAAACCCTGTCCCACTGGGTTTCAGAAATTAGATATCTGCCTTTTTACTCATCTTCTTTCTTTTTAGTGGGATATAGATTAAACACACTGGTCAGTTAAGACCTCATTGAAGAGGTGGGACTTTCTGAGATTCAGGGTTGTATGCAGACTACATGCAAATGTAAAGTCAGTAAAATTTACATCAACTTTTTGACATAAATATTGCAGATGTCCCTAAGACTTTGGTATCACTGACAGCTGCACAGAAGACTCAGTGGTTTGAGTAATTTCATTCTATGTTATTTTTCTCACTTCTAAATTGATTCCCATTGAACTTGTTTTAATTGATTGTCTTGATTGTACATAAGCAAGTACCTTGAACTGGTTTGTCCTGATGATAGGCACTTACCCACGTGTTGGTAACTATTACAATTTGAAGTCTTCAGGGGCTCTTCTCAGTGAGCAGGTAGTGCTTATGACAATGACAATGCTATGAGATCATTACATTTAATTAGCATAATTTCACTTAAAATAGGACTTTCTGCTCCAGAATGAGATGTAATCAATAGACAAAAAAGGTTTTGATCTTCATTTATTAGCTGTTATGTGTTTCTAGAAAATCATTAGGTGTATGACTTTAGGTCTTGGTTTGTTTTTTTTTTTTAGGATAGATATAGATAAAGTTGTTTAACCTTTCTCCTTCATGACTTGGCAAGCCACATACATTTAGAAATTCTGCATGCCAAATTTGTCCTTGAAGTGATGCTTTGAACCCTCTTAAAGGAGTTTATTTTAAGATTGGATGTTGAGAGTAGATTCAGAGTGAAAGTTGGAGTGGGCAAAGGCTACTTTGTTCTCTAGTTATTTAAGAATCTGGAAAAGAACCTGTGATCATCTTTTGGAGAATTAGGTGTATAATTTAGCATCTTTTGTGATTTTGGGTTCAGCTGTAGAAAGGAAATGTTGACTGGTCATGTGGCATTGTCGATAATTAGCAGGCAGTGACACTGTGCAGTTGCTTAGTTCATGATACAGAAATGTGTGATTCAAGAAAAGCATTAGAATATAAATGAATGGTAGCAATCTCTTGATATTGCTGCATTCTTAGACACAAAAAGCAGATATACATAGTGTTAAATGTATGCATCTTTGTTTTAAAGGTTAAACAATAATACTGAGATATCCTACTATTCAGGCATATAATTAAGTGAATACAGAATTCAGTTGAGATTTAAAGAAATGCACAGTTATTTAAGAGATCAGTGTAGTTTTGTCATCTAGTGAAGTCTATCAATAGCAGGAAGGTATTTTAAAGTGCATTGTTCCAGAAGACACAGTAATTTAATTCACAGTATTTTCATATTCCTGCTCTCAGAGGCATTGCAGCAAGATTATTACCAAGCCTTTCTCCTTCAAATGTTGCATAGCATTAATTCCATATGTTAAAGAACACTGTGCTGCTAAAGATACCATATTGCAGATGAAATTGTGTTGGACTGCGAGTTCATTCCATGTGAAGTTAGTATGGAATCATGAAAGCTCTTGAAAGAATTAAGAAAACCCCCAAAACGCCAAAAAACCCCCTGGAGTGCGTGATGTTGTGCTGTGACTTAAGATGCAAAATGCAGAAGAGCATCTTAATTGCGGCTGGGACCAGTAAAATATATGATAAAAGGCAGCTTCTGAAGTGGGTAGAAGAATTTATGTGAGAAAGGAAGTATGCATGCCTCATCCACCAACTTCATCTCTGCAGGATCATCCCCTTGAGTCCTTCCAAGAAGCTGCGCAATGAATTCTATTTCTTACTTTGACTGAAGCATCCTTTCAAAATTTCTTCATGAAAATTTGCTGTTAAGCTGATCCAGCTTATTTTTCCTCTATTATCTGCACTTGCCCACTGTGTTCCTCCCTCATGTGCAAATCTGATTGTATCATCTGTCTCTTCATATCTGTCAGCATTGTAAGCCTTGCCCACTCATTCCTTGTCTCCTGTAAATGCTCCCTTCTTCTTCCCGTGATGTTCCTGTCCTATAAATACCCTTCCTCACCAACATTTGTAGCTGCTGCACTCATCTTTTTCAACCTCCTTAGCCATTTCTGCCATCATACCCATAAGGAGTTGAGGGGATGATGGATATGGCTGGCAATTGCTTTACTCTAATGGTAAATGTTGCCTGTGTAGATGCACTTATAAATGCTTTTATCTCCCCCTGCTTGCCTTCTCTTCCTCTATGGTATACTTGTATTCTTAGCCTGTAAGCTCTTCATTCAGGGAGGCAGTCTTCTCTCTGTGATTTTATTTGGAACAGTATGTTCTAACCCTAACTGAGGGTAATGTAATGTAAAGTCTGTATAAGAATACTTCATTATTAGGTAAGATGTCTCGGCTGGTGTAAATGGGATCCTTGGTGTTTGCTGTGAATTCTGTGTCTGAAGGCAGCATTGGAGCTAGAATATGGAAAACTGGAGTCTTAGTAGGCTTTGAAATATGGAAAACTGAGTCTTAGTAGGCTCTGTCACAAATGCTCCATGGCTATAATGCTGAAGGAGGTAAAAATAAGGTTTTAGCATGAAAATGTATCTTAAAATGGCTTTAATACCATAATGTAAATATGTGTTTGGAGCATGCTTATCCTAGCATTTCTTTGTAAAGGTACAGAAACTGCTTACTAATGTGCAAAGACAAAGAAAGTGATTTTAATTGGAAGGCGGTATAATAGTCCTCAAAAGGGAAACATTGTCTGGGATCTCCCTGACAGTTTGCATTCTCCACAATCACTGGAAATATGTGCATTTTGGATTTTGAATGAACTTACACTGCAGTGCTGCGTCAAGAAAACACAAATGTGTCCTGGTACTTACTGGGCACGATTATGGTTTTTTGAGGAACTGTCTGCAGTACAGCTGTCTCTGAGATGAAAGCAGTGCTTCAAGAGCATCATCTGTGTCAAGTGTCCTCTATAGTGTTTTGCTTACAAAGAGAGGGAAGGCAATATTGTAATCAGTCTGCTTTGAGGAATGCTGCAGGAAAAAGATGACTAATGATTTTTATTTTTTTTTTAAGAGTAAAGCAAACTGCAAAGGAACAGGGATTACTTGAGGGATTTAAACATGGACTGTAATAATATATTGATTTCAACCCTTTTTCTTCTCTGCCACTCTAAGGAGAGTTTTCATTGTACTTCACAAAAATCAGTCTTACAGGGCAGAACTCAGGTCAGTGATAAACATGTTGTCCTCTTCCAGAGAGCCAGTCTAGCTCAGTGGGTATAGCAAGACAGAAATGGTTCTTATCTCAGCATCAGAAACCTGTGGTTAAACCTGCTGTGAACTCTTCAAACATGGAAAACACTGAACTGACTGACAGCATCAGGAGAATTGAAGTGAATATTACTTAATCAGGAGCAATATTTTCAGGTAGCTGTGGAATATATAACTTTATGTTTAAAAATGGAAAACACAGCTATTCACCATGCTTGTTTTCCTCACACATACATAACAATTTACGTATTATATTCATATTCAGTAGAAAGTTGCTGCTTTTTGAGCCAGTCACAACAATACCACCATGTAATGAAGCTATTTGAGAAAACAAGCAATATAAAGGAGACTAGGAATTTAGAATGTTTTCTCTGAGCACATTCTCTCTGGGCAGATCTTAAGAGGTTAACATACAGCTTAAAATATATAGATAGTCTATCTGGTATATAAAAATAGTCTTAAGGACAAGGCAAAAAGAAAAGGAATCCTTGACATGATTCAAGAGGTAAGGAAAGATGAGTAAACACCTGCCAGAGGGCTTAAACTGGGATTGTGACTAGTGACATTACATGTGAGTAAATACATGCAGATCACAGGTTTGCTTTTGGCATGTGTTAGCAGCTAATGATGTGCAGGACATTACTGTGCCAGTAACCCCCTAAGTGCAATTACATTTCAGTCTCATACTTGTGGCAGTTTTAGCTTCACCAAAACCCCCTTAACTGGCAAAGAAGGTCAAAGCTTAGCTGTAAACTTCTAAAGACTTAAGGCAAAATTTGTGAAATTAACAGCATTCTTGAATATTTGATTGTTGTCCAAGGGCAAGAGGGAGGAAGCAAACAGAGGCTCTGCTCCAGTTGCACATACACCAATGCTGTTCAAGTAGGGCCAAATGGTCAAGTTAGGCTTTTCTGGTGTTTTGTAATGATTTAAATGACTTGCAATGACTAAAAATTCCACACCTGTGGGATATCTCTGCTCTTTCAGGCTGTTTTGCAAAACACTGATGTCCCCATCTCAGAGGAGAAGTTAAAAAAAACCCCAAAATTCAACCAAACAAAAAAAAACCAGAAAAGAAAAAAAAAAAGTAGAGGGAAACCAAATCATCCAGTTACCCTCCAGTTGACTAGTTTTTGTGGGTGCTGTGCCAGAAATGCACAGAAAGTAGCTACAGTATGGTTGTATTTTGTGTGTGTTTGTTTTTAAACTCTGATTATCTCATGCAATTATTCTTGCTTGGACACTCAGTATGCATATGCTGCTGTCAGGAGTGTAATGGAGAGGTAATCTAAGCTGCTGTGCTGCCGATCTGTATGCATGGCAGGATGCAAGGCATGAGCCAACCTTCCCTGTGCCATTGCTGGATGGCCTCTCATTAGCTTCTTAAAAGAAATTTAAGTGATCTGACACTGCAGGTAAATTGGCAGAATAAAATAATTTACACTTTTTGACATGATTTAATAATAAAAACCAGTTACAATTTAGGCAATATTTTCACTTTGGTGATCACACTCTTGGTTTGAATTCTAACTGTATCTTTACATTTTAAAATGTTGCATTATTTATTTTAATATAAACATTTATAATAAAAAGTGATAAGTCAGAACCAAAAAATACTACATGTCAGCACTCTGGGATAGATTTTGCTGCACAGCAAAAGATGACATCTTTGTTGATTGACCTATTTCTCTTTTGCCTGTTACTTGGACTGTGGAAGATTCAATTTTATTCTATCATTCAGCTGCCTGCTAGTAGGTTTGCTGAAACCTTAGTTCAATAAATGGTTACAGGATTAAGTCTTCTATTGTTTAACTGTTCAGCCACTTTTCAATTGATGTTTGCTAAGATGTGCCCTATTATTAGATACTTCAGTCTCTCTCATGAGGATTCTGTTTCTTGAACCTGCTGTGTGTCTAAAATCTTGTCTTGTGGCAGGAATTCACATGCTCATATGTGAATGGATAGCATGGTATTAGCCTCAAAGTTAAAAAATAAATGTGAAGTGCACAACTGAGTTGAGGAGGTGTCAATAACTGTGGCAGTATACAGTTTCTCAGAGCCTGGCCCTGGCTGCAGAACACAGACTGGGGCCATAACTGTTTTGCTCTGGAAACAACAGAGTGGCTACATTTGTAATTCTGTTGTGCTGCCGACACTGGCAATAGATTTATCCCCGCTGAAATTTTAAATTTTCCAACACAGTAAATAAAAATACTGATTCTGCAATGGCCTTTACTCTATCCATCGCAGGTTTTAAGAATTTGGCGTGTCAACCAAGAGTGTCATATGAATTGAGATTAGGGGCATTATGGGTCTGAAAATGTTCTTACAGTCCTGTATGTGTCTCTTAATCCACAAATATACCTGCTTAGATTGATCCCATTTAGCTTTATCAGCCTGAGTGCATTTCCATCAGTATTTAAGTTTCCCTGTGCTGTTGTGTACTTTGTTGTCTACCTTGCCATAGTACTTAAAAATCCCCAAAAAACTGCTTTGGTTACTTTGCATTAATATAAGAATGATGATAAGAAAGAAATATGACAGAAATTTCTTTGGTTTTCCATGTCTGCTCTTTAAAAATTGTTTTTCTCAGCCAACATGCCTATGCACTCTGCTTACAGTGTTCTTTGAACTTTTATAAGCACTCCACTTTTTCTCCACTGATACTCTCCCTGGTTTGTTGTACCTTTCCTGTCTTCAAACTTAGTCATATCCATGTTATTTTTTTTTTTTCAATGAAGACGAAATGCTAATGTGATTGATGACTTGTGTCTATATAGGAGGATTTATGTGCTAGTGGAGATATATTAGTGTCTGTTCTAATTTTTACCATGTGTGGATTGCAGTGAATAATAGCAATTAAAAAACTTGAACAGCTGAGTGACTCTACTGCTCAACAAACTAAAAAGCTGTCCAAGCCATAGCCTTCTTTCTCTGTTGATACATTATAGAAGGAAAGTGATTTTATGTCATTAATACACAAAGAAGGGTGATGTTGTGCTGTTTTAATTCCATATTAAATCACAACAGAAGTTTGTAAATGGGTGACAATTATGAGTTGATATAGCTACCTGAATCTGTACAGTCAAGGTGGGATTCACTTGACCTCATGTGCATATCTTCAGGATAGGCATCCCCATTCAATCTGGTTACAGACTTCTTAATTGTCGGTGGAGAGATGCTGGTGTTTGGAGTGATTCAGCCTGTCTGAGATTAGATTGACCAAGTAATGAGTTCACCTCTGTCCTGAGTTTGGTTTCCCTGCCTATGGTAAAAGGAGTTTGGTAACTCAGATGAAGATGCTAATAGGTAGAATTCATATAATCTGTCTAAAAGTTAGTGCTTGAGAATTGTCATTATGCCTGTTTGGTCAGTGGAACAAGTTACTGTAGGAAAGCTATTTTTTCTCACAAATAATGCTGATATCCTCAATGATCTTGATAGTATGCTAGGGCTTTATACACCTACAAATGCTGGGTTTAATAGCTTTTACAACTGTTCCAGCTAGATTTTTAAGAGGACCATTGGACATAGCCAAGCATAATGTAAAATAATTTAATTTACACTTTTCTGGATCTGGTCTTTATCTAGTCCCCTTATGTGCTTTCTCAAGCATATCAACAGAAGAATGAAATAATTGTAATAATTATCCTAGAGGAATAAAGTCTGAATATTTTATCACTTTCAATCACTTTTCCTAATGGTATTTCTAAGCAAAAATAAACCAGGTCAATGTTAAGTCTTGCCTTTTTATTATTCTTGTCGGAGGAGTGGTTTGCTGACTCATTTTGATTGGAAGTTTTTCCAACTTTAACATAGCAATTTGGGGGTGTTGCATATTAAAAAAAAAAAAGAAGCAAGCTCTTTTCCCTTGTCTTCCATTAATAAGCATTAAAAATAACAGCAAAAACTAGTCAAAACTCTGAAAAAGATCCAATTTTTAAATGTATGTTTTACTTTTTGTTTCCATGATGTTACTGTACTGCCTTATTCACAAAGGGCAAAAGCTGAATTTCTAATATAAAAAAGCAGATGCTGCAGGTTCTCTAAATATACTTTGTACTCTCTTAAAAGTTAAATTTTACTCAAGATATCATCTTTTCCAGTGTATAGAAGGCTCCAAAACATACTTTTAAATATAAGGTGATGGGTGCAACTTGCAGATCTGCCATTTCCTCAGCTGCTCTTGTCCTTGCTTAGTTTCTTGTTTGAGTAGAAGAAACAGTGCAGGAATGGGGGGAGAGTAGTAATGTCCTTACTGTTGCGTCCTTTTGGAGGGAAAGGAAGTGTTATTCTCCAGTACGGATTCTGGGGTCTTGTGTAGACACTGCATAGAAAAGCACACATCAGTCTTCCTTAAAATATTCAAAATGCTCTTCTTGTCCTTCTTAACAACCTCGTATCAGCTCACTTAAGTTGAACACATTTGCTGCACTTAGTGTTTTCCCTTGCAAGTTTTAGTCCTCATCTTTTTTTAGTTTCCTTTTCTTCCTACATTCTCCTTAGCTTTCTTATCCTTCTTTGTCTACAGTCTTCAGCTATCTATTTTCGCCTTGGCAACATACCTTTTCTCTGTCAATGTTCCTTCTCATTCTTCCAGAAATTTTGCTGTATTTTTCTCTGCTCTCAGTGATTTCTGCTCATTTTATTTTACTCTATGTGTTTCCCAACACTCTCTGTACTGTTTTTAATTTCTTTTCCTTCATGTAGTTACTAATTAATATTTGAAGCTATATTGGTGATTCTTACAACTTAACAAAATCCCATTGTTTAGAATCAATTTGTTAGATGGTATCTTCTTATGATGCTTATTCATAGTTTCTCATTATGGGTGTGAAATACCAGGAGCAAATAAAGATTATATAAATGTATTCACATTCCATGTTTTCCAAAGGTAGAGCGAAGTAGTAGTGGCATTTAAAAAGATATAATCTTTTAAGTGTGTTTCCTTCCTTGTATGGGAGTCAGGATCATCATCAGTGAGGTTTGTCTGGGCTAGACTTGCCAGTCCTGTTGAAACTTGAATGATCTGTTTTTCAAGCATGTATCTTCTGTGTCTGTAAACTTAGATACTTTAGGGAATGGTGAATAAGACTAGTGAAACTGGAAGAGAATTGAGATAATACAACTTTCCATGCTCTTTAACCAGATTTTTAATTTTATTTAACAAAGTCTTCAGTTTTTTTCCCTTGTGTTTATATTATATAAAGGGAAATGCTCTAAGGATGCACCCTTGCTCTGAGTCCTCAGCAAAACCAAAAATACTAGAGTGTTACCTGCCAATCTGTCTTCCCATTTTCTTTTTCATGTCTTTGTGATTACCTGCATTTGTCTGTTTCTAAAACAGTTTCTTTTAGTTCTGTAGGGTTTTATTACACAGTTGGCAGCCTGTTCAACATTGTATATTGTTTAAATGTTGCTCTAATGAGTGCCAAATTTAAGACTGTGCTGTTGAAAACCTGTCTTGCCAACAGTGAAGTCTCTGCTGATGTGTGCAGGGAAAGACTGGCACGTGTAGAAGTCCTGAGCTCCTGGTTTGAAGATGCCATGGGCTGGGAATGGCAGGTGGCAGTGATGTCACCTGCTGGCTCATTCACTGCAGCCACCAGTGTTGGGACCAGCAGTGCAGCTGGGACCGTGTGGGGTACTGGGGAGGAGAAGGCTGGGTGACAGGCTGAGTGATGTCCTTCTGCACTTCTAGCAGCATCACTCAATAAAATCTGCTTCGTGCAATCTAGGAGAAGATGGGAGGTACCAGAGGCCCATGACATCAGCACACGTTTGCAGAGTGGAGGGTGATGCCTCTCCTCCTACACCTCTGTGTCTTCATTACAGTAGAAACTATTTGTAGCCATCTTTTAGGCAAGACAATAGCAGGTTTCTCATATGATTGCTGAATAAGTGATGGGGAAGTCAGATGGAGAAGAGGAGAGGGTGTGAAAAGAAAAAAAAGGTAGAGCTAAAAAAAATAACCTTGAAAGTCTTAATATGTAAGAGGTAGGTTTGCAGGCCAGCCAAGAACACTTGTAATTTTTCATCAGCAATGGTTGATTATGATATAATGTAGATGAGATATTAATGAACAACAGGGAAAAAGAGGCAAGCAGCAGAGATGTAAATAGCTTTACCAGTTGCAGGATCAGATCTCATCAGGTCTGGACAACCCTCTGCTTCATGTAAATACCTCCATTACTGGAGTTGCTTTTAACTCTTTTCTTGCCTATAAAAGTATTTTGTCCCTAGCAGCCAGAATTTGTTTCTGATCAGATTTTAAAAAATATCTTCCTCCTTTTCTCACATCTTGTAGCAAAAATTTAGAGATAATTTCTCCAGATTCTTTTTCAATCATTTATTGTTGTTGCATATGTGTAATGTTCCTTTAAAAAAAAAAATCCTGTTTCTTTGAAGAACAGAGTAAAAACAAAGAAAGGGGATATTTTGGCATATGTTTGCATGCATATTTATGTTTTAGTAATGAAATTAAAAATATTCCTAATGGAAGTTCTTCAGGACTAGAAGGCTTTCATAACACTACCTTACATGGAAACTTCCCATATTTTCTCTTTCCATTTTTGTGAATATAGTATGTTCTTTCCCTATATTTCCAGTTATAGATATTCAATACATGTATGTATTATGCTGTAATTACATTCAGACTTCACAAAGATAGGCATCTGAAGAATTAAAGGTATTTCCGTTCTTCAGAAAAAAGGAAGTGTAAACTGACTGAGTGCCAAGTTAGCAGTGTCGAGTTGTTTAATATTTGTATCAGTTTAAAGAAATACCTTCCTGTGTTACTGCTATGTCCACTGCGCTACGGAGAAGCGCTGTAGAAAAATCCCCAGTCTTCTCATGTTGCTATGTAAATCCAGAGCACTGGCAATTAAAGAGTGAAAATGGGATATGTGAGAAAAACACTTCAAATATAATTAGAAGGTTCCTCCTTTCGTGGGCACTGCATGCGTATTTAAAATTTGTCATCGGTGCAATTTTATCTCCAGTAATAATTCTGAAATTTAATTTTTCCATGTTACAGCTTTACTGATGACACCATTTCCAAAATATTAAACTTGATCAAGATGTAATTTAAGGACAGGTAGATCCATTTACTTAACTAAACAATTTAAGGTAATAAAGTGATGCTAAATTAATGGAGAGTTGTATTTGTTCTCAGGTGTGATCATTACAGCTTTATCGTGGTTACTGGGTGTGTGTGTTACAGTAGACAGCAATTCCTTCTGTGCAGTGTCTCGGGTTTTTTTTGCTGGCAGTGATGGTGGTTGTGGCAGCAGGAAGCACATCCATGTGTGAGAGGCAGGGGTGGTTACAGTCAGGGCACCTGCATTTCCAGTGAAATGTGGTGCTTTCCTATGGAAAATGGTGGTGCTTTCATGTTAACTTTCTTTTGCCAGTTGTGCTTTACCTCAGAGATAGCAAAGGTGTGTGCAGCTGCCACAGATCCAAAGCCTTTTCCTGGCAGTAACTGATGTTAGTCTGACAGGATTTCAGAGCTTGTGTTGGCCCTTTAGTTGTCTTTTCTACAAGAAACAAGCTGCAAAGAGCATACTTGAAGGATTGGTGACTGGTCAGATACAGAATTTTGAGGTTTGTTTAATGTTTGCTGCAAGACAAATCCTTTCTATTTCATTCAGTGAGGACTGGTTTCAGAGCCTGTACTACAGAGTGGACATGGTAGGCTTATTTACCCAGGAGTTGTACCATGTTCAAGTGTAGGAACTAGAGGTAAAGCCGTGAGTATATGATGTTATCTGGTGAGTGTGGCACAGTACAGCTGGCATCAGTGTCTTAGTTTTGGCACTTTTAATGGCTGCTGAGGGTGCTCCTCTTGCTCTTACTCCTTCATGTAAAAACACTTTTTATTTCCCTATTGCACCCCTTGTCTCCTTCATTGTAAACAATATGGAATATTTTATATGAAGTTTGACAGAGACAACTCTGTCCAGTGTTCCTCAAGACTTAGACTTTAGATAAGCTGATCACCACGTGGCATCATGTCCCACAGGGGCACAAGTCACTATAAATTGGAAAGGTTTTTGGCTTGCTTTGTGTTTGGGATGACATGTGCTTTTTTGATGGAGCTTTTTCTGAGAACTGCCTGTACTCTTATGAGGCCAAGAAAAGGTGAAACAAGTCCTCATGTCCTAGAGGAACAGAGCTGAGAATGTCTTTGCATCTGAAAATTCAAGCAGTATAAGAGCCTGATGATCTGCTGGATAAGAAATGTAAAAAATCTTGCAAGTATGTTTGGAAAAACCAGTTGTATAGATACTGTGATGATACTCGCAATATAAAAGCTTACTGAAAAGCATTAGGTGAATATGCTGTCTGAATGTCACAATTTAGAAATATTTCTATTATAAGGATTTCTATCTGAAAATTTTTCAACTAAAAAAATAGAGCTTTTTAGAACAGTGAATGATATAAAAAAATAAGACTAAGATGAAATTCTAACCTGAAGTTTATGGTTATAGCATGTATTCAATAACTGTGACCCCGATTAATCCTTTTGGGTAAATCATGTAGCTTCATCTCCTAGGAGAGAGAGGAATCAGTGTGTGCAAGATGAGTCATTGCTTCAGTCTTTATAAGGTAACATACGCTTGACTCAGTTTGGATGAATAGAAACCTGTTTTTTTCTTTAAGACTGGAATTGTCATTCTGCTATATTAGAGCAATTAATTTTGTTTCTTGAATTTTGAAAAAAACCCCACATAATAACAAATGATGGAAAAATAATAGTAGTTGAACATTTGAACAGCACTTAAGACATTTAGGCAAATTATAGACCCAAAATAAAATGCTATTATAAGAAGGATCCTTACACAGTAATAATTGTATACTAGATTGTAAAAGGAATAAATTAGAAATATTTCAGATTAAAAATCAGAAATCATTCAGTCCATCCACTGAGTTAAGATAGTAAAGACAGAAGTGATGTAGTTTGAGGGTGTCTAACGCTCCATTATTTTGCTGGAAGTTGAATTTTTTTCAGCTTTGGCAAAAGAGCTGTCCATGTGTGCTCCGCAAACCATTTTCCTGTAGAAATGGTTTGGAAAATGCAGCAAATTACTTACTGTGTTTTATCTAACAGAGTAATGAATGCTTAAATCACTCTCCCTCTAGCTACCTTGTATCCAACTATTTCTATATGGAGGATTTTTTGGGTTTTGGTTTGGTGTTTTTTTTTTTTAATAGGAAGAAATTGGCAGCTGATTTTTAAAGGACAAAGGATATGTTTTAACATACTTAGAATATTTTGGGTTGGTTTTTTTCCCATTCATTTAAAATGAACAAATTTGTAGGAATAAGCTTTCTGTTTTCTAGAAGCTCTAGGAAATGTTCTCAGCTCTGTTCCTGTAACCTCCAAACAAAACCTTTCTCATAAACTTTAAGTACTTATAAATAATACAGTTCAGTACATCAATAATTAGGAAATAACAAGTACAGACATATTTGGGTTAATAGTGCTTTCTTTGATGTGCTTACTGGTATTTAATCTGACAAGTAGTTATGCAAAAAGAATTTTTTTTTTCTTTGCAGAATGGTTTTTTGTAAAAGCACAGATTTTCAAAGAAACTTTGGTCACAGTTGGTTATTGGCCTGAGATGGGAGGAGGGAGGAAAAAGCAACAACTTGGTGCTGGCCATACGTCTGGTACAGCAAATGCTGCTGGACCCAGCAGAACTATGAGAATGAAGAATTCCTCTTATTGTTACCTTTGTGTTTCAGTAAGCACTTTATTAATGAATATTACAGTCTCACAATAGATCAAATGCCAGATTATGTCAACAAGGCTTAGTTAAGTTATATGTGGGTGACTAAAAGAAATTCAAATTAATAGTTAGGTTTAAATGGTTAAATGTAGTCAGGTAATTCTGCTTCCCTGCGTTCATAATGGGCCATTTATTGAGTAATTGTAGTATATTGTAATGCTTTTCTTCTAGCATTGTAGCATATCTAATGTTTCCTCAAACTTATCTACAGACTTCCTTCAAAATTATTCATATATAATTTGACTGTATTAAAAATTCTTCAGATGTGTAACTTATGTGAATTATGTATATTTATATATTTGGAAACTACTTATCTAGGCAAGTAAAAGACAAATTCATCTGTGCATTTTGTGTGGGTTTTTCCCTTTTGGAGAAGCAGAAACAAACTTGAGTGTAAGGTGGATGTTCTCAGCCGTCTTTTCACTCTTGTGATCCTCAGTGTATATTTCCTTCCTACCACATTTCACTCTTTTCTGTATCCCATGTTTTTTAATGTCCTCCTCATGGCAAAGATGCAGTGAAATGAAGGTGTAAAATGATAGTACCAGTATTGCTGTTTTTCTTGAATAAAATACCCTTGTTCAGTAAGTTCTCAATTAAGTCTTCTATTTTCTTCTGCAAAAACAAGGCAACAATGGTATATACCATTAAAGGTATATACTACCTTTCAGATCAGTTTTGGCCTCTATTTTTGTTAAGGAGAACAGTGCTAAGCAACTGGCAGTGTCATCTGGATGAAAGATGTGTGTCTTTAAGAATTAGAGTGGATTTAACTCTTGGGTACTAACTGGGAGTAGCAGCCGTTTTGAAAGAAGATGTTTTCCTCAGAATATTTTGTGAAAGTATTATTTTTCAACCACAGCTCACGTATGGAGAACTTTTTAGAAGGGTAACATTGATATTATTATGACTATGTTCTTTAAAAGTACCTGAGCATATGATTCCAGTAGTTTTAAGTATATCAGAAATGTAAAAAGCAATGGCTCTGAGATCACTAGAAGATCAGATGCAACATAGTTTCTCAAAAATCCCAAAAGATTTGGTACTATTAACGTTAAGTCCACTTAATGTACCTGTAGATACTGAGTAAATCCATCTTCCCCTTTTATGCAAGGGAAAATGAAAGACTTAAAATAATTCTATATATTTTTCCCCTCATTAGATATTGACTGTTACATGTGTCTACTGAGATGAGCGTGAGTGGGACCCAGCTGTAGCTGAACTTGTGCAGTGCATAGAAAAAAACATCTGTACTTCCCTTTGTATCTTTTATCTGGTTCCTAAGACTTGTGTGTGGGAGGAGGGAGTGTTTTTTCAAAACATGCTTTACATTTAGAGCAGTAACTGAAATGTGACTTTTACAAAAACGTTTAAAATGCTGTGCATTTCGATATTACTGACTTTTTCTTATACATGTCTTTAGGAAAGGAGAGAGTTTGCTCAATCATTTTGAAGTAAACAGTTTCTTACGATGGTGATTTTAATAAACTTCAAATAAAAGTTCTGTTGTAATTTCTTCATGCTCTGAGCAGAAATAATATTTAATGTACTGAAAGGAATAATACTAAGAATATTAATGTAATCTCCTCAACAGGAGATTGCAAACAGATGGTTTTCTGTCACTTATTCTTCAGTGAGGCAGTCACTGGCTTGTGTATCAGCATTGATGAGAATGTTACGCATGAGAGACCTGAAGAAGTCTAATTTTTTTTTTTAAGAAGCTAATATTTTTTTTCCTCTCTTCAAAAGCTTAGTAACATCTGGAAGAAGCATTTATTTTACGGCAGTTATACTCTTTATGCTTCCATACTACCCCATGTAGTATTCATATGCTTATCAAATTTAGGCTTGCTCTGTGTTTGTGCCATTTTGAAACCCCTGTTTCACTCATAGAACCTATGATTCTAGCAGTCTTTTAGAACTATTTATTTTAAAAATATACAATTGAAAACTTATAAAGGAGTGAACCTCTCAAGTTGTGTGCAAATCTATCTAATTTTGCCTGGTGTCCAGTGCCCATCAGTAGAATTTAAATTTGTTTAGCACGTCACTTATACAACACTTATCCAAAGCTCAAAACATTGATCTGTCCACATAAAATCGTGTTACTGATACCAAAGTTACTAACACATTTCATGACGTCAAGGCTGAAAAATTACTTAAAATAGGTAGTTTGATTAATTTGATTTGTTTAATACTTTCAGATCTGTCTTCATAGATTCATTTGGGAATCAGGACTATTTCTTTTAACAGTAACACTGGAAGTAGTCAACTTGCAGCACGACTATGGTTTTATAGGCAAATGGTGAAATCCAAGCAGCTGCAGCCATGATGTAGGATGGAAAAGACAGTGGAGAATAGACTAGGATGGATTTAATATGGAAGTACATATTTAAAGATAGTGTAGAAGAAAGGCTTAAAGCACCTCAAGCTTGTGTTCTAACGTATACACCACACAGAAAATGGAAGAAAAGCACTAAACCTGCTAGTTTATGATCAGGTTAGACTAACAAAATGTATGGATGAGCCTACCTATTAAGTATATTTTTCTTGTATCTGTTTAGTATAGTATTTTTAAAAGGGTTTATGGAAACTTGTATGGCAGGGTTTACATTGCAAAAAATTGCAGGTATTTGTGTTTACCTGCTACTTTGTCTATTCCTTTGTTCCCAAAAGGCACGGGGGTGGCTGGGGGCAAGAAGCTGTATTAGTTGAGTTCTGCAACAGTGGATCTCTGCCCTGGATAAATTTAATACATGCACTGTCAGTAAGATATTTTAATCTTGACTGATGAACATGTTGTAGACCATTGAGATAATCTGTTTGCGGTAGACATGATTAAATTTTTAGTGAAACAGTGAGTTCTGTCAGTTGACTTTGAAATTGTGGTGACTCTGATATCTACCCATATGTCACAGGGAACAGTTTGTGCAGTGCCATATACCTTGTCCGCACTTTTCCATCTGTGCTCAAGCAGCAGCTAGGGCTTTTTATTTTGTTTCTTTGTGGAGAGCTCTTGTGTGTTTTCTTTATTGGTAAAATAAATAAACAAAACTCCAGGCTAATTCGGTTCCCCTGTTGTTTTTTTTTTTTTTCCCAGATCATGTATGTATTCCTCAGAGATTCCCAGTTCCCATATAAAATTTTTTGCTCTTCTTTCACATTGTTGAAATAAAAGAATTTCTCTTCTTTGTCTTGTGTGAAGAGTTTCTTCCCTTATAATTTCTGCGGTGGTTTATTCTAGATTTGGTGTGGAAACTTCAGGTTGCTTGGAGCTTTTGGCATGATGCTCTCTGACAAATCCCCTGTGAGTTTAGAAACTGCCAGCATCTCTTTCTAGGACTCTCCTCTCCATTTTTCCAAGCCTCTGGTCTCTTTATTTTTTGGCAAAGCAAATGATCTTTCTCTAAAAGGAGATTCCTTCCTGTTTTAACTTCATCTGATGCCTTTTTCTCAGATCTAACACACAGTTTGAACATATTGGAGGAGGCAAACATCTAGACTAAAAAAAATAAATAATTATGGTTAGCTACTGTTTTGCTTTGGTATAAAAAAATAAAAATCATGATGATTAGGAAGCCATTTTGGGCAGTGCAGAGCCTTTCTGGTTTTTGTTTTCATTCAATCACAGCTTGAATAGTATGGCTTTAGAGACTTAGTGTATCTGCTTCGCTCAGACCTTGGCTGAGAGCCAGTTGTCTGCCACTTGATCTGTTCACAGTGCAGAATTACTCAAAGTGGGCTGATAAAGTGCATGGAATGACTGAGGAGCTGGTGACAACGATACTACCCCATACCTGAATTTATTTTTATTCTGTAGCTGGAGAAATTTACTGCATTAACTGCAGCTTTGAGATTTGCAAGCACTAATTTTTATTCATATTAAACTTTTTTTCAGTCAATGTTACAATCTATCCTGGATGTGGTTTGATGTGTGTGGTTCGGTCTTTTTTGTGGCCTCAGAAATTAGGACAACCGAAGAATCTTCAGTGAGGATATAAATGTTTGCTTACTAAGCAGAGGTTCATTGTACCTCCGGGTGCTGATCAGTACAGTTATGTAATTAACTCATGAAACCCATTAAAGGTGTGGTTCTTTGAATCTGTAACAGGTGTTGGTCCTGAACAGCCCAGCGTTTGCCTTTGTGCCACAGTGCTTGAGGTAAACTGAAAGTGGAAGTGTTAGTTCTGTGTTATGTTGAAGGGTTGTGAACCAAGAAACATCCAGGAAGAGCTGTTCAATTGTAAAACTTTCCTTTTTCCTCTCATGTCTTTTTCGGTTACTTTGAGTTTAACAAATACTAATGTAATTTGTATTCTTCTAGATTAAAGGGCTGGTAGAGTGGTGTTATGGGGGCCACAATTTAAAGGGTTTTTTCTGTTCTTATTTGGACTTGGGATGCAATTTCTAAGTTTCAGTAAGTTCTGTAAATGAGGCCAGATTTCTGGATATGTAATTTATAAATAAACAAATGAAAATAGTGCTGTTTCCACAGCCATTATTCTTTTATGGCCTAAAGGCACTTAGTATCAAGCTCATAAGTCTTATTTTGGTGATGTTATTTCCATGATCAGTTTTGTTTGGGGAGTGATAGTGATGGTATTAGCCTGACCTTACTGGTGCAGTATGGACGTGTAAAAGTACAGATTTGCTTTTAAAAATGAACAAAAGGGGCCCACTTGCAAAAATCTCAGTAGAGACAAAAGATTGGTAAATCCCAAATACAAAAATATGTCAAATTGACAGAAGTGAAACAGGAAAGAAAAACCCCAAAACCTTGTGATGAAAGTTTCATCAATTTGTGGAATAGAATGCTCATTAAGACATTAGAATTTTTTCCCTATGAAGTCTCATTTTATTTAAATTCTTCTTGCAGCTATATTAAATCTTTGTTGTCACTTGATTGCTAAAAGTAAAATTAAATCATGTGCTTTAATACCATCATGGAGAAATGTCTGTGAATCTCTTAGAAAATCCAGGGACTCAAAGTTTGCAGTGAAGTAACTTATATTTTGGATTTATTTTGAACATCTTGTAGTGTACTGTTAGCAATAAAATCTTAGTGTAATAATCTCTAGACAACCATTGCAAAACTTTTGTGGAGACTTAGTTATGGAATAGATAATTTGCTCACTTTATTCCAAACTCTGTGGATTTTGTTTTGCCAAAAAATGCTACCTTGTGAATATCTGTTTATGTAAACAATTTTCAATTTTAAGCATCTTCAGAAGGAATTTTAAAAAATGTTGGACTTTGAAGTTGAGGACCACATCTATAGTCAGTTGGTGTCAAGGATCTGTGGTCGGGAAATGAACTTTAGTTCATCCCTGTATTGAGATGTAAGGGCATGTAGAGAAGTATCCCAGTAGCTGTCACTGTAGCTGCTGCCTGGGATGGACAATGGTAAAAGAAGTTTTTCATGGTACTTGCAGTCATGCAGTAGAGCCAGTTGTGGACATACTGACATTTCACAGACATGTTTTCAAAGCTCTGAGAAACATCTACTGAGATACTTCTTGGAGGTTCCTCTGATCAGAATGTTTTGGGAAGAACAAGTGGCATATACTTGAAGAGGGGATGATCACTTGCTAGTTTGCAAGCCTTCCTCCAGAACATGAGGGTGATAAACTCATTCGATAGTAGCTATATTTTTGTAACTTTGGTTGAAAAAAAAAGTTAATAAATCTAGTTATCCAGTTTCTCGTCTTCTGTTCTCAGAAATTTCTGAGGCTTTGTAACTGAGGTATGTGTGAAGACAGGAAAAAAAGTCTTGAAGGTCTTCTGTTGTGGGATGGATAATCGCAAACAATTGAAGTTTACTGTGGCTGTAAACAAGCGTTGCACAGTCTTACCAGTATTGCCGTAGGTGGCACTATGGTCTCTGGCGGGGATAGGAGCTTAAAATGATCCGCACATCCATGATTGTGTTCTTTGGGCTTTCGGGTCACCGAAACCTCTCGACTCTAGAGCTCCTGGTAAATTCACTTTCCAGCAATCTCTTCTGCCTCGATAGGCTCTTGGGAGGCGTGTGCAGGGTGCATCTCCCCTTGGTGACAGCCCGCCGGGTGACACTGCTGCCAGCGTTTGGCTATGAGGTGCCAGCCCAGGCCTGCCAGCGCTGGAGTGGCGATTACAGAGTCACACATGTGCTGAGCTGGAAGGAACCCACCCGGATCATCGAGCCCAGCTCCTGGCCATGCACAGCACCATCCCTGAGTCACACCATGCACCCCAGAGAATTGTCCAAAGGCTTCTGGAGCCCTGTCAAGCTGTGCTGTGACACTGCCCTGCGGCCCTGCTCAGTGCCCAGCCACCCCTGCGTGGATTGCTAGGTATTTTAAAAAAAGAAAGAAAAATGAAACATTACTTTTGAAAGTGTATATGGGGGACATTAGAGGCAGAGCACTAAAAAGTCAGATCCAGGTGTGCCTAGTGTTTTCCAGGTCTGGTTTCTCACCCGCGTATGAAAGTAGTGATTTTAATACCTCGCTCTTTGTGACAAAAATGATTCAAAGAGCCATATTTTTCAGGGCTTTTGATGTGGAGGCTGTCGCGGGTGTGCAGCACCTCCCAGCAAGGTGCCCGGGAAGCCGATCCGTGCCGGGAATCCTTTGTTTCGGCGTTTTTCCCCGCGGCAGCTCCCCCCGCATCCCCCCCGCCGGCGGCAGCGGTGGCGCGGCCCCCTGGGTGCCCGCGCGGGCTCGGGCGCGGAGCGGCGCCCCCCGCTCGGCGATGGTTCCGCCCGCCGTGCGCGGTCATGTGCGCGGGCCCGGCCCTCCGAGCGCGGCTGGGCGGCCTCGCAGAGCGCCGCGTCCTGGGCCTCCGGCGGACAAAAGGGCGCAGGGAAGCGAGACCTCCGCAAGGCGAGGGCAGGCGGTGTCCGTGGTGAACGTTTTCTGATTTTTCCAGAAATCAAGCAGAAGACTGAGCTGCTGATGTCAGTTAACTCTGAGAAGTCGTCCTCTCCAGAAAGGTACGGCCGCATCCCCGTCCGCATGAGCGCGGCGCTTCTCGCTCTGCCGCCGCGGGGCTGCTGGCATTGTCCGCGTGCTGCATGCCGGATCTCGCACCGTGCCCACCCAGCCTCTCCCTTCGGCCGAGCTTTGCGCGGTGGTGCCGGGGGTTGGGGCCGCCAGCCCGGGAGCCCTGCAGCATGCGGCTGTCCGGCGGGGCGGGCTGGCTGCCTGCTGCAGACCCCGCGCTGTCAGCGAGCGGCATCGCTCAGCCCGCCGTGCTGCCGCGCTCCTGCCCCTTCACATGGCTGGGAAATACAACTCGGCCAGGCGTTCCGTGCCCTGTTGTGTGGAAAAGGGAGTGTCCTTTGGAAAGTAGCTCAGGAATCGCAAATCCCCCTATTAGTCACATTCTGTAAGATAGATGTGATCCCCGTTCAAGTCTGTGCTAGGAAATGGAGCAGTCGCTGCATGCAGTAATGGTTCATGCCTGCAGGTAAGGACAAAATGACTCAGAAGTGTTTTTAAAGCAATTATTTTATCTGTCAGTCAGATTAGTGCTATTTCAAGTAGCTGTTTCATTTTTGAAGAAATACTTAAAGGTACTAAATGTACATTTAAGTCTTCTGACGTGAAATAGCCTGCTGGTGATTATTTTGTTGATTTTAAATAAACCAGCCCTGCTCACTTCTGTTTTGCTTGCAACTGGATTTTAGGGCATTTTTATTTTTGATACTGCTTCAGTCTAGAGAAACATAATACCATTTCCCTCCCCATTATTTATAGTAAATATTTTGGCTGTATGTAAGAGACCCTCTGAGTGTTTTATTTCACAGTTTTAATACTGGATGTTGGCAGAAGAAATAACTATTAATTTTAAGCTCTCAAAGTGTTTGTTAGGCTGAAATGATGATCTAAAGTTGAATTTATTGAATGGCTCAGCATAGAGAGACATGATAAGACATTGAATGATATCTTAAGGAAACAGGCTAAAAGACATCTTTCAAAATGAACGAGTGCTGTGTGGCATGGGTGATTTGAAAAACCGAAATGAGCAATTTATTTTGATTTATAAGTATATTTATATAAGATATGTAAAAGCAAACTGCACTGCCTTTCACCAGCTGTGGTTATAACAAAATATCAGCAAAGAGAGATACAGAAAATGGTGGGGGGGGGAATGGGATGTTAAGTCACCTTTCCAAAATGGAGAAATATAAGAAGAGCTTTGAGAGAATTTTAGTATTTACTTGTTCAAAATGAAGAATGAGGAGAGGAAATGGAAATGTTTACTTGTTAACCATTATCCCACCCTTATGCCTAACATTTTTAAATACAAGACTCATAAAATGGTGGTGTTAACAGGGAGGATGATGGACTGAAAATAATAAAGAAAACAGGTGTTAACTCAGTTTTTGGAAAGACTTTTGTTGGCATTGCTGCGTGGGAATTTGATATGTAACACAGATAATTTTTTTATCAAAATGAATGTTAATGCAGCACCCGACAACTGATCATTCTGGTTTTGAGCAGAACATGCTCATAGTTGAACTAATGGTAGTCCTAGATGAAGAGGTTCTTTAAAAGGTTCATAACACACAATTAGAAAAAGATATATTTGTCTGATATTCATTTGACTGTCATTTATTAAAAAGATATTTTTTAACAGCATGATGTGTTATCATGCAATAAAGATTAAAATGTGGTTGTATATGCACATAGATTTATTTTGAGGATTTAAATATGTGGTGCTGTTCACCGGGAGATTGATTTGGCGTATCAGCTGTATGGTCAGTCATAAATGAAAACAACTTTATATTTTATAGGAGGTTGTTTTTTTTTTTAAATAACCACATTCTTTTTACCTATCTAAAAATAGACTGAATTTTTTTGCAAGCTGTTATGAAACAGTGCTGTCTATCCTATTAGCTGCCAGTTCCTTTCAAGGCTCTTTGAAAATTAGTATGTAAGATTTTGTAAAAAGAAATAATTATAATATTGAGTGTCTGAACTGCTAAACTGTGCTTAATCTGCTGTGTAGAAAAATTGCAATGTGCGTTTATGCCATACAGACATGAGAATAGGCATGTTTTTGAAAAACACGGACAGGGAATTAATTTTTGCATATTTATTTATTTATTGCCGGGTTTTATCCTTGCTCCTAGTGGTTGGACTTTTTGAGCAGCTTGAGTTCTCCGTGTGGGAATGCTGTGTGGAAGATCTGAAAGAGTCCATGGCTTGTTTCTTGTTTTCCACGCTAGCAGAGGCTGCTAGACAGTGCTTGCATAGCCAGAGGGGAGGGGAGAGGAGGTGCTCTGTGCATTTACAGAGACTGATGAAATGGGACTAGAGAAGGAATGAGACAGAAGCCCATTACTTGCCTCCTTCTTTGGTCGGTCTTTGTTTTTACAAGACAGTTTAGTGTTTGTAGGTTTTCCTGCTCATTTGGCAAGTCCAACGTGCTGTCACATCTTACTGATGAGAAGAAAGCTGGAATATAATGGATGGTTTGGCTGTTATGGAGGCTCAGCATTTTAGAAATCCTGCAGCGTTCTCTTAGGATAGTTGTTTGTTATGATTTTAAGAACCTTTTAGGAGACATTAGCAAGAAAGATGAACCCTTTTGCTGAGGAACCTCTGAGATGTTTAAAGACATTGGCAGCCTTGAAAAGTAAATTAGTACAAACCTGAGACATTTTTCATGGATTCATCCTTCCTTTCCCCTTACCTTCTCCCCGGAAAAACTGAAGTTGCAGAGAGAGGTGATAAGATTTTGATACATGTGTTTTGGCATGCTATGGGATATTTCATTAGCAGACACAATCAGACAGCATCTCCATGTCCTAAATTTCCAAGTAGTTAATGCTGTCCTGGAACAAAGTCCCAGCTCCTTGTTGATAAGGTAACCAGGGTGAGTGTGGATGCTGTGTGAACTGGCCTGGGCGGTGGATCAGGTAACCCACTGCAGCCGGTGTCACTGAATTGATTTGTTTGGATGTCTGAGCCTTAAGGAGACCATGGATATGTTTCCATACAGTGTGCTTGCGGTGTGACACTCACCTGGTTTCTTTATTTAATAAGTAGTAATTTAACCACCACGTACCCCTGGATTCTTTGTGTTTCACTGAAGGCTGTATGAGGTTACTGGTCCAAGTGTTGCAAATATCATGGGGAAGCAAGCAGCAGCACCCAGATGACGGAGGATGGTCTTTCAGGAGCCCTCCCAGAAAGCCAAAATACTTTCATTTCTGTTGTGTGAGTTATGCAGTCTTTTCCTCTACATATAGTGGACCTTTTGAGCTGCACAGTTTTTGGGGTTTTTTTGCGTTTTTTAAGGTCTGTGTGGAACTCCTGGCAAATTGGTTTTATTTTGAAAAAAGTTAATTCTTTCATCTGGATCACTGCATACTCTTAAGACCTCAAACCTAATGTATGCAATAGTTTTCTTATTCACATTTTAGGACAAAGCACTTGTTATTTCTTCAGCTCTGATTTTGGATTCTAAATTTGTGTCATCTCAGCAGTGCAGTTTGACCATGGAGCACTTTCTGATAAAGGTTATTAGCAAGGCTTATTGGTCTTAAAGTGTTTGACCTGCTCTTTTTCCCTCCTTCTGTAAAGGCTACATATGCATGTTTCTTTGAAATGAGTTTCTGCTTCATTGTTTTTAAAAAAAGTTAATTGCACCCACTTGTGAACAGTGTTAAAGTAGGTAGCTGGTGTGTATGTTATCCAATTTTCATGTTTATGAGGGGTCTTATAAATAACAGTAAAGGGAAAATACTTTCAAATGACAAGTTTGTGTTAATCAATGTTTAGAAGTGGTGCAGGTAAGGTTTAAGGAATACTGGTGGTTTTGTTTGGTTTTTTGTTGGGTGTTTTTTTTTGAGCCTTGGGCTATGTATACCCCTCTATCTTTGTAATTCATCTTTGAAGAGCAAATGAATGTATTTTTCACTGCTTTTACATGGTTTCTTCATCAGGTTGTGCCAAGGAGGTGTAGTCAGGGATAAAAGAGGAAGAAATCTAAAATAATGAGAAGGAAGAAAGAAGATGGAGACTGAGTGCTGCTTCCTGTTCTAAGGGACCTAATGTTAGTTCTTAGAGGAGGCATTGTGAAACAAGTTATGATGTTGAAAGATTCCTTCAGTTTTTGGAACATCAGGGAATTTCTTTGTTCTGTTTTTGTGTGTGTGTTTTTCTGTTCTTGATTTAATTGTGGACTACTTCTGAGCTAGAAGTGTAACTTGTAATAAATATGGAGATAATGTTTAGAAGTAGAACCATCAGCTAACAGCAGTGAGTATAAGCTGATATGCTGTGTGTCAGATAAATGGTTTGGAATAAGTATTAGATAATAGGGCATTATAAGATAATGATTCTATTATTTATGTAACTAACATTGAAAGAAAAGTAGTTGTCAGAATAATGCAACTATTTCGTCAGTTCAGTAACTTTTAAGCACTTTTTCAAAATACCATATTTTCCTTAGGTTTCTTCCTGCTTGTTCTTGTTTATAGGATAAAAGGAATATTGCACAGCTTCCATTTCAGGCCAGTTCAAATATATTTTTAGTAGTCATACAACTATAACTTGTCTGCTTTGTTTAATATATGACGACAGTGAAGAGTATATATTCCATCCCCCCCCCCACCAATTACAAACTAATTCTATTTGTTGCATTTTACCTCAGAAGTAGAAAGAAAATCATCCTATCTTGGTGTGGGCCCTAAGCTGTTTGTCCAGGGAGGCACTTCATTCCACCACCGAATCTGTTGGGTGACATTGTACCTGTATAGCTCTGTTAGACTAGGTGCTTAATTTTAGATTACCAATCGTGGACCAAAATAAATCCTATGTTTTGTGTGGTTTTCATATTAAAGGTTTCATAGTCTCACTTGTTTTAGCATGCAAGGCTTTTAAATGAAAGGGATGTAGAGGCAAGGAATGTTGCAGCATGCCATTGTCCTTGTGTAGGAAAAAAATGGAAATAGCCTATTTAGAAGCAGCCACTTTTGGTCCATGTTTTTCACTTGAGGTGATTTTTTTAGGGGACACTGTGCTCTTAGAACTGGTAGTGCCTCTATCAGTTTATTAGTAGGCTTTGCAAAGATTGAGAATTTGAAGTGTATTTTGGTTTTCAGTGGTAGACTTCAGTTGTGTCTGTCTAAAATTTCTGTTGTAGGTAAAAAATTATGTACTTTGATGTTTAATAACAAGTGAAATATATCATTGGTATACCTACTACTCAGATGGCCTGTGCACTACTTAATATTTTCTTTTAAGGATTAAAAAATTTTCATTGTGCAGGTATTTGTAAGGTATTTATTACAGGGAAATTTCTAATATACCTTCTGAAAACTAAAATATCAGGTTTTGTCGCTTCCTTTTGGAACTCAAATGAGAGAATTTTGTGAAGGGAGAGGTTGAAAGTTCTTGGGGGTTTTATGAGGTTTTCCTGTGTGAGAGCTGTTCACTGGAAACTAACTCAAGCAATCCAGTGGTGGTTTGAACACAGTTATTTAATGGATAAAAAAAAACCATGTAAAATTTTGAAAACTTTGACTTGCACAATATACTTTCTGTGGTATTCCAATTCTGTCCTGGGGTAAAAAAGCAATGGATCAGTTTAAGTAAAGACTTCTGTATTACATATTTAGTCTGTTTCATGACTTGAGACTTTTTGCCTAATCACTGTCTCAGTCATGCCTTCACTAAAATGTCCTCTCCAGCCCCTAGGTGGATGGTGAAGGAATGTTACCTGATAGAGTGCATAAAACAATGTGTGCCTATGCCCAGTGTTTGCATTTCTCTTGTTGCTGTAGTGTCTTACAGGATAAACTGATTTGTAGTTTTTTGCATCTTCATATTATATACATATTCATCTTACATACTTACAAATCAATACATTCATGTAATTCAGTAAATTTTCTGTGTTGTGATACATGTATTTTCATTGATCTGGAGTTGATGTAGTTACTGAGGGATGTTAGCAACAGATTAAGCAAATGTATGCAAATTTAAGCATTCCATTTTCTTGCATATTTTGTGTTATAAGCATATTATCAGGAAATTGTAGCATCTCTCAGCTTTTGACCTGATCTGAATCCTATGATATAGTTTGGAGGATGTCTAAACTTTGCAGTGGACTGAAAAATACCTTTTCTGTCCAAAGGGTGTTGTGACCAGAAGGTTGTTTACTAATTCTGTCATCAGAAATTTTATGCTTCTGAATCAGTATCTGCCTTAGATGCTTCTGTATTTTCTTCAAAACTTTCCTTTAGTCTTGTGTAAACTCTTGACAAAATCGAAACAGTCACTGTTACCTTAAAAACAAATCTGAAATTTATCTCATCTAGGATGCCTGCCCAAAGTCATGCTGATCTTTGTGACTAGGTGAATAGTGAACTGCAATTTCCTTTTCTTCTGCTTCACTCTTACTCTCTTTTTATTCTTCAAAGCTTCAGTTACAGAACACATGTGCAGCTCCAAGCTCAGCCTATGTTCTTCAACAAGTTTATCTACACAGCTTTCCTTGTCTGGTTATAGCTGTAGTTCAGTCAGTCTGGTTGATTGCTTCTCTTTCCTGACTGGACAATGTTCAAAACCAGACTTGCATCCCATGTTGATGTTCTATTTGTATGAAGTTTTGACCATTGTGTTTGCTAAAGCCACTTTAAATAACCTCTCTGTACTGATAAAAGTGTCCTAATTCTGTCTTGATATTTGCTAATATAACAAATGGCCATAAATTGGTGATACCTTCATTTACTAAAAAACTTTATTTTCATCCTTTTAGAGGTTGTGAAACCATCTGTATTTTAGCGTTGTGCTGGTTAGTCTTCAAGACTTTTTTTCCCAAAACTTGGAGCAGGCAAATTCCATGGAAAGGAGAATTTCTTGAACCTACTTCTTATTTGGTAAAATGTCATTGGAGTAACATGAAACTTTTTACAAATTCAGTTCCTTGTTTTCATGAAGCAACTTCCTATGCCCCAGACCTACTGGGATGGTTACAGCCTTGGTAAGAAGGCAAGGACTTGCCCTTACTTCTGTTGCTCAGTACTGCTGTGCATGGAGAGCATGTGTATCTTTTCTGGGGGCAAAGAAGATCTTACTATTGCAGCAGAAACTCCTGTTAAACTATGTTTCTGTCCTGTGTTGTCAGAGCTTAACTTTTAGTAGTTCTGGCAGAAACTGGGAGAATTGTTTTTGTCATGCATACTTCTAGAAAGAGACAGTATTATTTTCTCCTGCAACTGCTGTGAGCTGTGAGAATATCCAGCAATGATTTTTTTTGGTGGAAATGGAAAGGTGGTTTGACATTTCTGTGGGTTTCAGTGGACAGCTGTTGTGTTATTCTGTATCCAGCATCAGAAGCTATGAATTCTCATTGTCTGTTGTCTTCAGCTGCTGCAGCCACTGTCCACAGAAGCGTTCAGTTCCTGCTATGCCCACATACCAGACATGTATTCACCTCTGTTTATTTCATGCCATGAACTAGAATGGAAGATGTTTGGAATTAGCTGTGCTCTTTTATGAATCCTTCTATAAAAGGATTACCTTACCCTTAGGAGACCAGTGTAGTGGTTTCCTCTGAGAGGTACTTTGTCGTCCCTGGTGTGACAGTGTAAAGCCTTTCTGGCAGCTCCTGTTGCATATGTGACAAGAATCAGGAATTTCCACTGCTGCTTGGTGTCTTAGCTAGGAGAAGTGCCAGCTTCCGAGAAGACTAATACAGCTTTGGACCAAGACTTCCCTAAGGTATGAAAAAGCTCATCAACCATAGTGATTCTGAAGTACATTTTTATCAATTAAAACATTTCATTCTGTTATAAATAAAAGTACAAACAGTCTTCATGGATTTAGTTAGAAATCTCACTTGGCTCCTTTCCAGGTAATTAATGTTTCAGAATGTTAGTCTAGAAAGCCAAATGGAGAAAGAGACAGACTTCCTCAGAATGCTTACATTTCACAATAGAAGTGAAAGAATGAACTTACAAAGCAATTATTGGTGATCAAGGAAAAACTCTTCCTCTTTCTCACAAGAACTCCTTGATATTTGTGAGTGGATTACTGACATGAGGAATTAGCTTAGATCTATTCCTTGGGCACCCCAATGGTAATATGCTGCCAGAGAATGCACGATTTTTTTTGTGTGGACCATTAATATTTAAAAGTGGTGTTGCTCTTTGTGGAAAACTCTTCACAGGTTTGGTCCTGTAGTTTAATTTAAATCTACTTTGTTTCACCTGTATGTTTGCCTTATTTACGTTACTTTTCTGTTATAAATGAATCCTGGTTTGAAAAGAAAACATATGGAAAGAACTGGTCAAGATTCTTTTCAAATGTGTTTAGCACATAGGAATTTCAAAGGCTATTAAAAGAACCAGGAGTCATCCAGTTGAAGCAGAACGATGTCTGAGAATGTCAGTACATTTTTTTACTATCATTTGAATACTCAGTGCTTTAAAAAATGCCTTAGCAAAACTGCATGGAAGTGTGTTCCAGTAGATGCCAGGACAGCTTAAGCAGTCTGCAACTGAAAGACTTAAAGACCACCCCATACTCAAATCTAAGGCAGATTTAGACACTCCACCTTCAAAGTGTTACTGATAGCTTTGCTGAGAAACTTGCTAAAGGTATGTGTCCTTTTAGCCCTGCCAGTTAGAGGTAGCCAAGCATGGAGGGCTCTGTGTCCCAGAGGCACTATGTCCTGTTGTAGCCAAATAGGTAAGTACAGGACTCCCCAAGGCCAGCCAGTGAGGAATGTGTATTCCCCATAGGTGTGTGTGTGCATGCACACGCTCACGTACGGAAAATGCGCACACAGCTGGCCCTGCAGGTCAGCTGCATTCATTGGCACCCATATAAACACACACACAGAGCATTGAAGCAAGAGCTGTGCAGACAGCCCTGTCCTTTTCCTCCTTTCCAGTTCCTCACGGTAGAAGTCCACTAGTGGAATTTTTGCAGAAGCTCACACACAAGCTCTGTGTGCTCCCCCAGCCAGTTTTAAATGGTCTGTGTCATTTTTGGCACCTAAAGGCATGAGCCCCCGAGATTCATGTTCTCACTCCAGTTGCTGACACTTGGACGTTATTTACTTACTGGACAGTCTGACTTGAAATTAGCTTGAGTTCACACATACACACTCAAAATAGAAAGTGCATCCACAAAGAAGGCAGGTATAGGGTTTAATAGTAATATAGTTTGGACTGTCATGATCATGGGCAGGGCTTACTCGGACTAGGGCACTGATCAGATGCTCATTTGCACTGAACCTGCCTCATATATCCTTTTTCCTTTCTATTTTCCCATACTTAGTTTTCCCTTACCCACTTCAATACTAGTCATTTCTCCACATCTGATGCCTTCCTCTAAACATTTCATAACATCTTGCATATTCTCACAATACTGTGGTAAGGTTGACACAATCCCAAAATGTTCTTCCTCCCTGCATCCCATAATAAGTCCCATACTCCTTAAACAATAACCTTTGGTTTTCAAGGTGTTTTTTGGGAAGAGTTTCTTCTTTGACTCATGTTGGTAGATTTCACACTGGGGGAATGTGGTCTAATTGATAGTCGTAGGAGTAGCTGATTCACCTGCTCCATTATCGCTGTTGAGGTTGTTAGGGTTGATCCGTTGATCCTTGCTGGATCTGTTTTTATTATGATTATCTTTTAATTAGCTACCCCAACACTGGTCTCCCAGGGGCCTAGTAGCACCTATCAAAACTGGATCTATGTCTGTTTGGATTCTTGGCCATCTGACATGGGCATCCAAAAGATTGAAATTAGCTGAGGATATGAAATGCACAAATGCTTTACTGCTACTTCTCAGTCTCGTGGAAGTTTGGTATTACAGAATTTTGTCTACTACATAACTCCTATTCAGTTTTTACACCTATGCTTCTGGAAAGAAAGAGTGATGTATATTCTTACCATGTGTTAGACACATAACTCTGTGCTTCAGACTTACAGTGCTGGACATGTCAAGCTCATACATCTAATGAAGGCAAAGCTCACTCATGACGAAAACCAAGTAGTGCTACTTACTCTGCTGAACTGGTATGTGTGCTTGTCGCAAAATCCATTTCAGGTAGCACAGCACAGGGATGCATAATAATAGTAAACAGCTCTGGAGCATAAATCATCTCACATCCTACTTCTCTCTGTTCTGGTCCAGAAAAGAGATGTCTGATAACAGCAGTTTTAAAAAGGCAAAAAGAGTCACATTACTCCCATTCTAAACAAGGCTGTGTCTCCCAGATAGACTGGAACGCCAGTTGTTAATCTGATCTGCAAGTATTGAGATATTGCTCAATTCCTTTGCAAGGTAGCTGAGCAGGCAAAAGAAACAGAGCCACAATGTGTGTTAGTCAATATCTGGCTATCTGACATCGGTATTCAGAAAACCTGGCATGTATTATTTCTACTCTCAGAGCCCAGGAGATAGCTAATACTTGAGGCTTTGCCAAGTTGTTCTTCTCAGGAAGAGAAATAGATGATATGATTGGAAGGTTGTGAGATTTTGTGTGTGTATGTGCAGTGCTGTTTATTTACACAAAACATGTAAACAGAGCTCATTTGCTTGAGCAAAGTAGAAACAAAGTGCAACAAGCAGCTATTTTGCTGATGTTTTCAAGTCTGCCTGTCTAGCAAGTACTGTACTAAAAAAACCCCCCTTAAAATTCAAAAAACAACACCCAGAGAACCCCACGCAACTCTCTCCTGGAATCACAGGCACAGCATTTTTTTGCTGGTTTTTTTTCCTGCTTTTTCAGCTGTTGTGTAAAAGACCTAATGTTCCTTTTTTTACTGATGCTGAAAGGAGGGTATTCAGCCCAACCCTCAGCCTTAATTGGAGCCAAACACTAAATGCTTTAGAGAGTAGCTCAGTCTCAGACATAAAATTTGAAAGACAAAAATGCTATACCTAAAATCCAACTTTTTAAAAATGTTTTTATGTGCACTGTAATATCTTTATTAACTTTCTGGACACTGCAGTTTGCTCCCAGGTCATGTTGTATGGCATCTGAGGACTCATGCCCTTTACTGCAAATAGTTCTTGTCAGATCTTTCCCATGGACAGGTGTGAGCTGCTTTAAGATCTGTCTTTCAGGGCTTCTGCCAGGTTTCCACTGGATTTCTTTGGTGCAAGACTGTTTAGATTTAGTCCATCCTGGGTTTTGGTTGTAGCTTTATTTCCCCCTTCTAAATGATTGCTTTCTTTCTCTAGAAAGCCTCACTAGGTTTTCATGTGGTGCTTCATCACCCTACTCTGTTGGTCTAAATCTGTATGAGTCAGCTGGAGCTGAAAACTGTCTTCCTTAACTTCTGGAAGCTTCTGAGACTAACAACTTCTTGGTTCTCTAAATTACTTCTAAGGCCTTGTTATGTTCACAGCTAGTAGTTCATAATAGTTTTGCCTGCAAAAAGTAATCTGAGATTGAATTTCAGTGAAGTTTTGTATGAAAATAATACACAGATTTATCCTAGGGCTTTCCCTTTTCCTCCCACTCCAGTCTTCATTCTACTTGTCACTCTTTCTGTTTAGTTACCATTTGGTCACAGTCCTCTGTCATCAGTTTGTTTCATTACCTCATACCTTTGATTTTGTGCTAGTTATTTGAACATTTATTTTAAAATGTTGATGCATTGAAAGAGATGTGGCATATATTAAGTGAAAGTCAGAGACATGAAAATACAACAGGACTTCACTTCTGTGTGTGTATATATGTAAAGTTTGATAACTTAATCAGCTTGTAATGGCCAGAGTTCACAAGAGAAGTAATAGAATGTATTGTGATATAGCAAAAAAATGGTCAAAGTATATACTGAAGCATATACTCTGTGCTCCTGATCACAGCACTCTGCCGTTCAGCCAGTTCTCAGTCCACCTCACTGTCCACTCATCTAACCCACACTTCCTGAGCTTTCCTGTGAGGGTGTTACGGGATTCAGTGTCAAAAGCCTTGAGGAAGTCAAGGTAGAAAACATCCACTGCTCTGTCCTCATCAACCCAAGCCAGGCATGCCATCATAGGAGTGTTTCAGATGGGTCACACATGATTTCCTCTCAGTGAATCCATGTTGATTTCTCCTGATAACCTTCTTTTCCTTTCCATGCCTAGACGTGCTTTAGATACTGGTGTTCGAGGATTTACTTGTAAAATACATAGTATTGCATTTTTGTTAGATAGGCATGTTATAATAATTAGTGGGCTACAGCTATTTTTATTGAATATAAACCTCAGTGATTTATATTGTGCATACTGCCATATGTAAATGCATTCTTTTGAGTAGTTTAATTGACTGGAGGAGGAATGCATTATTGTAGAATCTTAGAACATGTTGAGTTGAAAGGAACCCATCAGGGTCATCCAGTCCAACTCCTTTCCCAGCACAGCACCATCAGCAGGAGTCACACCATGTGCCTGAGAGTATTGTCCTAACACTTCTTGAGCTCTGTCAGGCTTGGTGCTGTGACCACTTCCCTGGGGAGCCTGTTCTGGTGCCCAGCCACCCTCTGGGGAAAGAACCTTTTTCTAAACCCAACCTAAACCTCCCCTAACACAGCCTCAGGCCATTCCCTCGAGTCCTGTCACTGGTCAAGAGAGTGAAGAGATCCGTACCTGCCCCTCTGTTTCCCCTTATGAGGATGTTGAAGACTGCAGTGAGTTCTCCCCTCAGCATCCTCTTCTCCAGGCTGAACAAACCAAGTGACTTCAGCCTCTCGTCATGTGGCTTCCTCTCCAGACCCTTCACCATCCTCGTGGCCCTTCTTTGGAGGTGTTCAAGGCCAGGCTGGAAGGGGCACAGAGCAGCCCCACACAATCAAAGGTGTCCTCACCATGGCAGGGGGGTTGAGCTGGATGAGCTTTAACGTCCCTTCCAGCCCAAACAGTTCTGTGATTCTATGATTCTGTGAAGTGCAGCAAATACAAGGCATTACAAGCAGCTATTATTTATTTACACTGTATTTTATTGGTGGAATTGGTTAAGAGCATAGTTAACCTTTTGTCGCAAAGCCATGAGCGTGATACATCTAATTTTGTCTTCTGTTCCCAAGTGATTTAATGCTTTTTAAATCAAGTCCTCCAGAGCTGAAAACAGAGTTCTATAATTTAAAATATAAGAGAAGATTGGGAGTTTTCAAGTTTCTTTCTAATTATATTTTGGCACATTTGTTGCTGCTGTTAGCATTCAATCCCATAATTCCATAGCAATGCAAAAGTCTGCTTTTAATTAGAATGTTATTTCATGGGATAGTAGAAATTGGTAAGACTTCAGTGAAATACAGAGTGGTTTCCTTGTGCCAGATTGGAGGATTTAAGTTGCTGTTTTGTAGTGGGATGGGTGATACCAACAAAATGTCAGTGGAGGTGATTTGTTGAGAGTGAATCACTAATTGGATGGGAAGGCTTAAACTTGAGAGTTTGTATGCCATCTTGTTTTGTATGTTTATTTGACTTCAAAATGCAAATTACTAGGAACCATGAAATGCACTACTTGCTTTGCAAAGGAGAAAAATGAAATGTAAGGGAGAGTTGTGTTTCATGGAATCATAAAATGCTTTTGGTTGGAAGGGACCTTCAAGAACGTCTAGTTCCAACCCCTCTACTGTGGGCAGGGACACATTCCACTTGAGACTAGGTTTGTCAAAGCCCCATCCAACCTGGCCTTGAACACTTACAGGGATGGGCCAGCCACAGTTTCTCTGGGCAACCTGTGCCAGTGTCTCACCACCCTCACAGTAAAGAATTTCTTCTTTTTAATCTAAGCCTGCCCTCTTTCAGTTTGAAGGCATTTTCCCTTGTCCTGTCACTACATGCCCTTGTAAGACGTCCCTCTTCAGCTTTCCTGTACCTAGCTGCCTTTAGGTACTGAAAGGTGCTCTAAGGTATTGCCACAGCCTTCTCTTCTCTAGGCCAAACAACAACAACAACTCTCTCAGGCTGTCCTCATAGCAGAAGGGCTCCTCCAGCCCTCTGATCATCCTGGTGGTGTACTCTGGAGTCCTTCCAGCAGATTGACATCCTTCTTATGTTGGGGTCCCCAGATCTGGACACAGTACTCCAGGTGGGAGTAGAGCAGTGGAGTAGAGGGGGAGAGTCTCCTTCCTTGACTTGCTGGCTGTGCTGCTTTGGATGCAGCCTAGGACACAATAGGCTTTCTGAGGTGCAGGCACACATTGCTGCGTTGTCAAGCTTCTCATACACCAGCAGCACCAAATCCTTCTCTTCAGGGCTCTTCTCAATCCATTCACACACCCCAGCCTATGTGAGTGCTTCAGATTGGAAGCAGCACCTTGCACTGGGCTGTGTTGAGCTTCATGAGGTTCTCACAGACCCACCTCTCAAACCTGTTAAGGTCGCTCTGGATCCCTTCCCTGCAGTGTGACAGCACACAGCTCGGTGGTGTTGGCAAAGTTGCTGAGGGTGCACTCAGTCCCTGTCACTGACAAGGGTGTTGAACAGCACAGATCCCTGAACCAACCCCGGAGGAACACAGCCCTCACTGCTCTGCTCTTGGACATCGAGCTACTGATCAGAACTCTGAGGGCATCCCTCCAGCCAGTTCCTTATCCACAAGTGATCCATCTGTCAAATTCATGTTCCTCCAGTTTAAAGACAAGGATGTTGTGTGGGATAGTGTCAAATGCTCTGTATGAGTCATCACACTATTGCAATAAATATTTCATTTGGCAGTACAATTTTCTTAGTTTTATGGGCTTCCTGCTATTTAAGTTTGGCAAATATGTCTAGATATTACTAATTACTGTTCCAGTGTTGCTGACATGATTAGTTTAATTTTTCCAAAATCTGTTGAATGCACTGTGTTTTGTGTAAGTCATGATGTGCGCTGCTTACAGTTTCTTTTATCTTATGGATTTTTTTTTTTTTTTTAAAGTTTTAGTCAACTGCACATGGTTGTATTTGCATACTTCAGGACACTCCAGGCTCTTGTTGAGCTCGAATCCATAAACATAATTAAAATGATGGTGGTGTTACAGTGTAATTAGGTTCGTTAACAATATAAATATGCAAAGGGAGTGTTTTATTAACAGGAGATGCTAACATGTCTTTAATTGTGTGGTTGTGATATATCTAATTAGAATTTTTCTTTCAAATGATTTGATTTTTATTAAGATGGGGATTCTTAGTATGAAAGATGAATATATATGTTTCTTCCAAACAAAGATGGAGAGACATGGTATGTATACTGTCTGAGGAAAAGGATTTTTTCCCCCAAGTTTTTGCTGCTTAGAAAGAATGATATTCCAGTTTTGAGAAATTGTTTGAAACATAAAGGCACATGTAAATGAAATATGTCTTTAAAATTTTGTTATGCATTTAACTTCATTTAGTATGTCTTGGATTTTTTTCCTAACAAAATTAAAAATTTCACCTGGTCTTCTCTTGCACTTGTTTTAAGTCAATGTTAACAGCTCAGTGTTGTTTTGGTGACTCCTTATTTTTTTTTCCCACTGTTACTATGCTTGCAGTTTGCAGGCATTAAAGCATTAGCTGAAAGAAACAGATACTGACTGGGGATAGCCAAACTCTGGTTTCAGTGAGCAGTTAATTTATGCTCACATTGATTGAAAGTATCTATCTCCATCTAATCCTCATGTTTCTAGCTTACTTTTAGCTGGTTGATGATTAGAACATCCTTGCCTGAGGAAAGCTTGATGTATCTCCCTCCAGGACTCATCAATAACTGTATTTATTTGGATAGCCCCTTGGGTTTTAAGCAGAGCACCAAAAGTCATTACTGTCCCTCAGGATCTGATTGTGCTGTGCCTGAAACGATGCCAGTCTGTGACAGTCAAAGCAGAAAGCCTGTGTTTGGTTATCAAACGCTCTTGTATTTGTACTGCTTTAACTTCTAGGCCATTTTAATCATTCTTGCAACCATTTTTACTGTATTTTTATTTCTCCATATTGTGTTATCCAGTTACAGATCAGCAAGGAGCTAAGGCATGGTTGTGATGATTCTTTACTGGTTTTAATATACTTTGATTTACCTTTTGATGAAGCTTGTGCTTTCTTGGAATTTTTTGTGTTACATCAGGGAGCAGCAGTTGTTCTGAAGCTTTTGGCAGGTGCTTGCTGTGTGTGCACACACCCAAACTGAGCCCAGCTTGCAAGTGTGAGGATTGCTTAGGTAATGTGGCAGTGCTGCTGCCCTCCTTGGGTCCGTATAGGCTTATTAGGGAATCAGTATCTGGTAGTACTGGGATTAATGATTAATGAGTTACGGGTGTAGTATTAGTTCCCTCGTTTGTTTGCTTTCCTACAGGAAGGGTGATTTCTGGCACAGAAACAGGTACCTAGAGAGCTGGTGATATCTTACACTGTCCCAGCTGTCTCTGAGGTGGATAGTTGCTGGATTTCCGGCTGGCAAATCCTGTAACAGGATTTTGGTGCTGGTGACATGACAGGCTTACCCAGATTCCTTATGCTTCCCACCGAACTACAAGGGATAAATACCTGTTGTGTGTGGTTCTGTGAGAAGGGCTCACTGCAGCCCAAATGAGTGGTCCAGCTTTCCTCACTATTGCCAGCCTTCCTGAAGTCCCCTTTGCCCCAACAAGTTTCCCACCACAGTGAGGAGAGCTAGTTCGCTGAGGCAGCAAGTCAGTGCCTGAGCCTGAATGCTGGATGGGAGCATAACATTCATGTTTAGGTTTTAAAACTTCACCTAGGATTCCCTTGTTACTGTTCTAAGTCAGCTGGAGAACTTCACCATTATTTTGTGGACTTTTTTATTGTAGTCTTTGCCATTATAGCTTCAGTTGGCTTCAGTTGGCAAATATTAAAGCATTAGGTAAAAGAAAAAATGTTGCAATTGAAATTTTAGGATTTAACAGAAATTCTGGTATAAAAGAATATGATGATCTAGGTGAAAGCTTATGTGTTTTAAGTAAGAATATGGAATGTCTTTCAGCGTATTGAATAATCAAATGCTTAATACAGTTCATGCATAGTTCCATGTAACTGAGTTATTTAGTAATCCTTCAATGTCTACCTGCTACGTAGGCAGACATTTCTTTCATCTTAATGATTAGATAGTGAGATTTTCACCTTAGCATACTGCGTGGGTATTTTGGGTTTAATGTACATTAAAATGAAACAGCAGTAAGAAAACTATGAAATATTCTTGAGTTTATGGTTCCCACTCAGGAATTGCAAAGTCAGCCACTGATGTGGAAGAAAAGCTCACCTACAAAACATAGGCTCATTTGGTCTTGTAGAGCCTCATCACCTAATTCCTTCCAATTTGGGCGGATGAAAGTTGAGAACCCCCGTTCGTGGGGTGTTTTCCTGGTTGTCTGCTAGGAACATCATGAGCATGACATTTTATAATTTCTCTCCAGAAGTGTCTAAGATAGCTGTCTATCCTTTCATTTTGATGGTTTCCTTTTTTACCATTTCTTTTCAGCTTTAATTAATCCAGCATCTTCTAATTCACAGATCAACAGCAACAATTAATCTGTGTGGTGTAAGGCATTTAATTTCTTGTCTCAGCAGTTCTTACTAGCAGCAGTGGAACTGTTAGGCTTTTAAAGCATTGTATTTCTTTTTGATAAAGTTTTGACAATATAGATGTTGATATTCAAAAAAGAAATGTGTAACATTTTGACCAGTGAATATTGCATGTCCAGCACATATGTGATGCATCACCTCTGCATTTCTAAAAGGTAAAATATTGCTAAAGCAAGACATTGGCAATCCTGTTAGAATTCATATGAAGTAATGATGTGTTCACAGTGTGACATCCTCCTGAATATATAATGCATGGCAATAAATAGTCATTTGTGGAATGAGAAAAGGTGCTCTCATCTGTGATCAATGCTATGGCTTTTTTGGGCTAGTCTTGGAATGAAAAATTTTTCTGAGTTTTAACCCTAGTTCAACACTCCTAAGAAAGAATGGATTGTAAGAGAAAATGCCATCAGAATACCTGAGAGAATTACTTTACATGTGTTCTTGCCCATTTCAGTGATCTTGGTGTGTCAGCCATAAGCTGGAGATCTAAAAGCTGTCAAAGATTCATTTGAAACATGCAAGTACCCGTTATAGACCATAACAGTGGTTTCAGTTTTGCGGTGTCCAGAATGTTACGTTTTTGTTGCAGGAAAGGTATTTAAGCTTTAAAGTTGGAGTAGCACACAGCTAGATCATACCAGCGTGAAAAAACATTTGATCTGAGGTTTAGTAACCCCAGGAGACAGAGCTGCCATGTTGATAGCTCTTTATGGAGGTAGAAGAAGAGTATTTGCAAGTCACTGAGCTTTTGACAAGGTGACTTAGAGAGGGTGATGGCATTTGCTCTCTGGAGCAGTTTAAAAGGAGGGACCTTCAAATACCAGTGACTAAAAATATTGCATGATTCAGTTCCATTCGGAGAAGAAAGGCAACACCTGGCAGAGGAACCTTGTTAATGTAGTAAAATGTAAGAGCTTTCTACCTCTAGTAAATGTTTCTGCTCAAATACATGTAATACCTGTTATTATAAAATATTCATTCATGTACATACTGTCAACAGTATTCAAATCAGCATCTGTTAAAAATGCTTTGTTTCTTCTTTGTCATAATTTACAATACACAATGTTGAACTGATCAGGTCAGGAAGACTTAGTTAAGATGATGCTGAAGTCTACATGGAATGCTAATGATTTTCAATACAAGATCTTGGTGCAACAGATCAAGAGTATGAGAAGATTTGTGTGTGTGTGTGTATATATATATATGGTTTTTTTTTTAAATTTCAGTCTCATTGTCCAGAGCAATGTTGGGGTGAGTCACCAGCTCACCTGAGTTTTGTTTTTCGTGAGTCCATAATGAACTATGTGTTTTTACCCTTCAAACCATTTGTCCTGTACGTGTTACTGCATAGTTTTTAAGGTTCTGTGTAAAATTCCACAGAAAAGATACTTCATATTGAAAAAAACCACAAGGCTGCACTTTCACAGTTAAATGGCTTAAGCCTACATTTAAGTCTTGCCTTTATCCCCAGCACTTGCTTCTTCTGTTCGTCTTTAGTGCTGGCACTGGTGCTTTTGATGTAATCAGTTGGATGAAGGTTTGATGAGCCTGAAAATTGCCTCAGAGGATGGGAGCAGGTTTTTGTCTGGATTAGGGAGTGACATGGCATAGTGGTGTGAACACAGACACAGGCAGAGGAAGTGTATGGACATAAGCAGAAATCCTTTTCACTGGCAGAATCGAGTTGGATGCAAGTGAATTGTGCAGATTCTAAAGTGATAATTATAATAAACATCATTCAGAAGATACACTGAATAATAGCAAATCAAAGAGCTCATTACCATTGAAATAACTTAGCCATCCTCTGTGCAGTGTTGTCCACATCCTTGCATTTGCACTTACTTTGCAACTTGCTCGTTGTGTTTCAGCTTGTTACAACTTCCGAAAGTGATGAATAAAGGAGTGCTAGAGCTGGTGTAGAGGGCAGGGCTGTATGCCTGGGACTATGAGAGAGAGGAGCAAACTGACTGCCTCTTTCATAGCAACACTGAGTTCAGATTGACCTCAGCTGTGTGACTGAGCCACACATCCTCTTTCAGCCCCAGGAAAGTAAAAGGGGAGATTAGTTCCTGCCATCAAAAATGGGAAGGAAGGGAAGGTGTTGATTCCTTCTTCTGGTGATGTTTATTCTGAAGCCCTATCTTGCTTCAGCTGTATCGCTTGTGGCTCTTCTGTTCACTGCATTTAACCTGTAAGACAGAAAAGCTAGCCAGTTAATTTTGCTTTGGGGATTTTTTGAGTGGATTTAGTAGGAGAGGAGGTAGGTGAAAAAATTGCAGTAGGGAGTTTGACTTCCTGCTCTTGTAGTGTTAGTACTAGTCACACTGATGTGGTCTGGATAGTAAAATTGAGGGGTTGCTGAAAAATTTCAGGAAAAAAAACTGCTACAAGAGGGAAATAATGTGCATAAAAGTGTAGGAAATGTGAAATGAAGCTCACGGAGGGGGGGAAGACCTTTTTCATCTACTGATGGGATCTAGTACAATTATTACCAGTGTTCAAGGAATGCTGGGTCCACATAAGTCACAGCTCAATGCTGTAAAAGGACTGTAAGGAGGATATTAGAGACTGTCAGGAAAGGAAACAGTGAATAAGCACTGTCTTGTGCCTTAAATATGGTTTTCATCTCAGAAAGAATAAAATGATTGAGATAAATTACATGGAAAATATAAAATGGTGAATGAAATGAAAAAAGGAAATAAACATTTTTTTTCACTGTTTCTTCCCACAGAGGAAGCTTGCATGCAGTTTCTGAATAAACAAAAAAGGAAATTATTCTTCAGATATGGGCAGTTAAGTGTGTAGAAATTCTTGCCCAGCATGTTACTGTTAAACTTTTATCAGTTCAAGGAGTGACTGAGCAAGTTCATAGAAAAATACTTCACTGAAGACTGATAAATACAAAGATTTTATCTGTGGCCTCCTGTAGCAGATTATGGCAGACTGGGGCAGTGTTTGGCTGTTGTTTGATCATTGCTGTGCTCTTCCCAAGATGTCCACTTCCAGCCACTGTCAGGAACAGGATAATGGACAAAGTAGATGCAACTTTGATGTGACTCAGTGTAACTGTTCTTCTGCTAGCAGAACCCAAAGTAGCTACATGGATTGTCAAGATAAGTTTTGTTTTGGAGAAGATTAAATTATAATGTGTGACTGGCCCAAGTAAATCTAGACTTTTACTTACTGTTAACAGACCACACTTGGCACTAGTAATTCTTGAGCTCTTCAGGTAAGAAAAAATATTTTGAAGGTAAAAATTTGCAACTGTTGATTATTATACCTCTACAGATAAAATAACAGTTCTGCTGTTTTATATTAAAATTGTAGAATGTAGGTTAAATCACATATGTAAAGTGACTGTCAATACCCAGAGTATTGAGTGTTACAAGGGCATGTTACATTTTTAAAGACCTTGGTCAGTGTAGATCCCTGAATAAAGTCTCATATCTGTAGATAAGAAAAAGTTAATATCTGTTGGAAGTAGTATGTAGTAAAAATCACAAACTTGGTGTTCTTTTACTAGAAAATATTTCTGTTTTAGTCCTTCCTTGTGAAGACTATTTTGAAATGCTGAACAATAAGTTGTTGAAGCCATTTCAGGTGCTATGCTAAAGGCCATAACTGTTTTCTCCCTAATGATTATCCACTTGAACATGCCATGAACAGAATAAAGAAGAAATAAACTGGTACCTTATTTTTGAAATGTATACAGAAGTTATGAAGGTGTTCTGAAATGTTCCCCTCCTACTCTCAGAAATGTTTTTGATACTCATCCAGTTCTTTACATTTTTAAAATAAAATTTCTGGTCTGGTGTATTCTCTGTTTTGTGTGACTCAGATGTACATTAGTAGTTCTCACTGTTTTATTTGAAGTGGCAGATTTGTCGGATCCTTATCAAGGCAGACTGAGGTGGAGAGGACAAAACAGAATAAAACCTCACATCTCATCTTGAGTCTTAGGTTAATCATCCAGAGTGTCTCTGAAGTCATAATCACATAATTCTTTTAACCACCTACAGAATTTTCTAACATAGATGGTAGTTTTATGTTGAAAGTAAGAATAAGCAAGAAAAATACTTAAATTCCAAAAGGAGAATGTGCAGGTTTTCAAGCTTCAGAAAGAACTTGCAAAAGGAGGGTGTGTAATCATACATTTTTCTGCATTCTGAAGTTGTTCTTTTTCAGGGGGTATGTGTGTGTTTTTTAAGTAAAACAACGGGTAAGTGGGGGCAACATAATTTTTGATGACAGTAGCAATGTAACTGCAGTGTATGTGAGAATGGTGCAGCGTAACGGGGTTCACACAAAAGTGGACAAACCCTTTCAGTACTTACCTGGTTTTGAGGTTGCTTTATGCATGTGTGATATACATTTTATATGTATTCTTATAGGAATAGAAGGGCTGGAAGTACATGCAGAATTAGTGAAGTCATGGCAGTGTTTTGGAGTTCTCCTTTAAGAGAACCAAAGCCAAAATTTTTGTGTTGTGAGAAGAGTATTTTTGGAAAATTTCTGTTCGGTTGTCTTTCTAATTTGAAGTTACTGAATTAACCTCAGGGCTTAATGGCTTTAGGTTGCAATCCTGTTTTTAAGTTGGCCTAAAAATTAAAAACTTGAAAAATTTAGAAGTTCTCTTCTAGTTTTAATTCAAGCTTTTGCTTCTGTTGCAGTTGAGAAATATCAAGCTACTCTATAGGCTGTTCCTACATGTGAATGGGGTCCATTTTAAATCTGAATGGATTAAACTGTTGCTTTCCTGTATCCATAACTGCTATACAAATTCCATTCTCTGATTCGTGCATATGGTAGCTGACATCACATTCATCTTGTTGCTTGTGTGTGTTTCAGATCTCTGTTTTGATTTCTCAGCTTAGTTTCAATCTCTCTCACAGAAATGTGATTACAGTCTTGCAAGTTAACTAATTTCCGTTTGCCATAGTACTGCCATAAAATTTTTGGTTGCACCCACGCTAATTTATTTCCTGAAAGCTACAAGCCATTTTCAGTGATTCAGTGTTTGTCCAGAGCTTTAGCAATGCTTTAAAATGCTGAAAATCACCTTTGTATAAAATTGTTACACCCCTGCTTTTTTTGTAGCAACATGAAAAGGCATTTTTATAAGCCTAGTTGTGAAGTTTTTTATAGATGTTAATAGTGTCTTACCAACTGCTGAGTTCCCTTTCACCACTGTGAACATGCAGCACATGCTGCCTGAATGTTACACCCCCTTGTCCATATTTTTAATTTTTTTTTTTTTTAAAGTCTGAATGACAGTTCATGAGCAGTGCTAAAGAGCAAGATTGGACTCAGCCAGATCCATTTGTGATTTTGAAGGCAAGTGGTGTGGCTTTGGATTTAGGGTACTGTGTAAGTTTTGTGACTCTGGACTGCAGTTTCTTCCTTCTGCAAGAAGGGAGAAAAAAGTCCTCATAAAAATTTGTTTTGTTTTGCTAGACTCTCTTTCTCACAAAATTCAGGGTTATCTTTAGCCTGTTTTTTACACAGACTGTTCTACAGTGTTGTTAGAAAGAGCCTCCTTTCTTAATCAACCCATTGACTGTCAGGCCCTGCCAGTGATGCTCAGTTTTATTTAAAAAGAACTCCTTTCTTTTTGGAGAGAATGTGATATTTTGGCAAGTGACTTAATTCCAGGCTTTATTTTGATGTAAGCATACATTCAGTAATTGTACCCATGTCCAGAAAATGCAATGATGGTGTTTCTTATAAGAACATTTCTTTTAATCTCAAGTCTAAAGTGAGAGTCTGAATTGGATGCCTTCACACTGTATTTCTCTGCTACAGCAGTTCCTCTCCCCTCATACTGTAATTTAAGAGGGTAAAGAACCCATAATATGAGCAGTGGGCCTTCGAAAGCACTCAGCATTTTATGTTCAAAGGTGGCATCTCCACTTCTCTGCTAAAGCTTGCTGGTTGTGCTGGTAATGCTGCCATTATCTGTAGTGGTCTAACCTTCCTGTGTGGGCAGAGGTGTCATGACAGGACTTCATGGGGACTCCAGGGAGCAGTGAGCTGAGCATCCCTTTCTGTGCCCTTGGAGTGCACCCCAGGCAGGCTGTGCCTGGGGGAGCTGTGCCTGGAGCTGGCTGTGCTCCTCAGTGTGTACCTGCTTAGGCACTTCTCACACGTACCATGCTCTTCCCAAATTCCTGGGACCCAGTGCCAGAGAGGAGCGTGGAGATCCCACCCTGTGGAGAAGCTGGTGGATGTGCTGGGCAGCAGGACGTGGAGCTGAGCCCGAGGGCTTGGCAGCCAGCCTGTGGAGAGGTCTGCCTGTAGTGAACACAGAGGTGTTCAGGAGCAGCTGACGCTGAGGAAGTGCTGAAAGGCATCTCCTGGAGAAGGGGAGATGAAGTAGAATCTGTGAGCCTTTATCTGAAGATTTCTGCGTAGTCTGTGGAGAAGGACCATTGTCACAACTACACATAACTGCTTTGTCCATCATCTAGATGGATACAGGGTTATCAAGAGAGTGGTTTTCTGAAAAAATTTGTAATGCAAACTGTTAAAATTACAGAATACTTTATGCTTTCATTAGATCAAATTACTTTAAAAAAGTTAATATGTCGTTGGGCTTAGAGCTTTTTTCTCAGCTCCAACAAGAACCAACTTACTGTCAGGCTTGTTGAACAACACTGTGCCTCAATTATTACTAAAAGATTGTTGCTGTTCTTATCTTTAGGCCTTTACAGTTTTAACACCACCACGATGCACTTGCAGGTGAAAGCTGAGTCCTATTAAAAATGCTGAGTGGCTTTATTTAGCATTTTGATGTTTGATTGTCCTTTTAAAGTTTTCATAAAATGTTTCTTTATCCTTACCATTCAGGATAACTTGTCCTCTTTTAATTATCTAATTATTTGCAGTGTTTCCAAATCATTGAAGATTAGATGTGAGGAGTAAGAGATAACAATTTAAGAACTGTTTGTGTTATGAGTTGGATTTAAGTCTTTTTGAAGTATGGCCTATCATGGCAGAAGAGTGTGCCCACATCTATAAGCGTTCAGTGTGGATTAGACCCTGTATTCAGATGTATTTTAATTTAACTACAGGCCCTATCCTGGGAGAATTGAGGGCAGATTCTGCTGTTTTGAAAGCAGACTTCCAAAACTGTCACTTGCTGTTCTATTCATGCACTCTTGCAGCAGTAGTTTTGAACTTTCCTGTCATTCTTTGCATGTTTATTTTAGGAGGCTGGTTCTGCAAAACATGGCCTCCTTTGGTTCGAACTGGTTATTGAACCGTAAAATGGGACGTACAAGAGTGTGTTTCTAAGAAAATGTATTTTTTAAGTTACTTGCTGTTTTGATTTTATTTTTTTTATTATTTTGATTTAGAGGAAAAATATGGAAGAACACATTGTTCACAGTCACATTTTCGTTCTGACTTTTAGCATTTAACTTCTTGCAGAGGAGTTTGTTCAGTCTTTGCAGTCACTAGTGCAGCAACATACTTAATGACACAATCATTATATGCCCTTTTATTTTTAGCTTGTGGAAGATGAATTTACTAGTTTTGTTTAAACTCATGCAATTTTACAGTAAAAAAAATCAGTGAAGTTTTCAGTTGAGCAAATTATTGTGGATCATTAGGGCGTAGTTCCTAATTGTTATTTGATCTGAGGTAGAAGAAGAAAGCAGGCAGAAGAACTGTTACTTTATTTTTGGCCATAGGCTAAATCCAGTGTGTTTCAAATAACCTGTGCTTTTGAGGTAGATTAATTGGTAAATCTGGGGGTTTTAACAAGGGTTTTTAGCAGTTTAGGCAGTCTGTTCATTTTTAGAACTGATCTTTTCCAGCAGTGAATTACTTCCCACTAGTGAATTTCTTCCAGTGTCTTTCAAAGAGCAATGTAATTTAGGTTAAAAAACCAAAATGTCAGAATACTGCTGGCATTGTAGGGATTTCTCGTAAGTCTATATCCATAAACTCTTTTTAGGCATGGAATCATATGCTCTGTTATTTAGCCTTGCAGAACTGTCAGAAGCTGAGAAAAAGGAAATGTAGCAACTAATTTCACAGATGTTGCCGCTCCAGTATTCTCTTCTGTATTAAACAAGAGTATGGCTTTGCAGGCCCTACCCCTCCACTTGTTTCTGTCCTGGCTCCTTCACCCCAGGAATGGAAACAGGGCAGTCTGCAGCTGCCTTCCAGTGATTAACTCCATTTACAGTGCATATATGAATAGAATAATGCTGTAGTTTGAGCTCTCTCTGAGGTGTAGTCACATGTAGCACTAAGAGTATATGCATCCTGGTTCTCATTTTCTCTAACGAATTAAAAAAACAACTCCGAAGGAATTAATTAAACAACAGTAAGTAGAGCATGGGAAGTAACAGTGCAGCAAACAAGTTACATTTTCCAGTATTTCTGCCTTTTCCTAAAGAACCATTCCTGTTCAAACATGCAGCCTGACTGCTGCATTTGAGTTTTAAAAGAAAATCTTTCCTAAGCCAGATATAAATATACAAGTAACAAGTAATCTAAAGAAAATTGAAAGCTTTGCATTTCCCTCAAACCTGTTTTCAGATAATTTTCCATGTTTCTTAGAGGACATCTATGAATAATGTCTTCTGTTATGATTCCTAAGGTTCTCATCCCTAGTATTTTTGTGACCCTGAAATCCTAAATTTGTTTTGTAAGGGGCAAATAATACTGTTTTATTTCAGTGTGGAGTTTATATATGTATTGCACTGCACATTGATTGCAATTGCCATATTTTGTTAAAACTGTAACAACAGTTTTGCTCACATAATTTCTGGTTCCTGAGAATTCCCTCAACCTGAGCAAAATTTTGTTGCAAAATTTTGTCATCTACAGAATCAGTATGATTATCTTTTGCTTTTGTAATATCTGACAGAGTAAAACATGCCCAGAGCTTAGAAATTGTGTGGTTGCTATGTATCAAATCTGGTTTTAGAGAAGGTAAAAAACCCCCTCAAAATTATGTATGCTTTGAAGCATCTCTGTTGGTGTTGTGTGTGCATGTTCCTTTGCTTGTATTGTGTGTATTCTTGACATGTTCATCTCATTGCAGTACCCAGAGTGATAGTGCATTCTGGTTCTTCCTTTACATCAAGGTTGAGGGTTTTAAGATCCGTGTTCTGCAAATTACTTTTTCATAGGCCCTTAGCCAGCCTGTACTTTGCAGAAGGGGAGAGGGAGTGCTTAATTTTAGTCTAGTCCTGACATTTTGTGAGGAAGAGTGTGGTTTACTTTCATGGGGGTTGTATATCATTTAACTGAGTATTAAACACTTACCAGAGATAAATGCCTGAAATAAATGGCAAAAAAGGAGGGGCAGAGGCTGAAGGGGCAAAACAATGTAGGTTTTTTTTGCCTCTCAAATGAAATAAAATCTTTTTACTACACACTCCTCTTGCTGTGATCTCCACTCTTGTACCAAAAGCCTTTCTTTTAGTGGAGGCTGTGGTAGCTGCAGTTCCAGTCCCAGTTCAAAACCAGGCAAAGAAAACATGAGCTAAATCACATTTCTGACATCTCTGTTTTCCTTTAATTGATCTAAACACTTAGCAGAGTCAGAAAATTTACAGGAAATAAATGAATGTATCTTCCTGTTTATATCTTACGACTGTTTTCTGCTCTTGCTGAGCTGGGTCAGCTGAAGGCTCTGTGTGGGGAGGCTGGAGAGAGCAAAGGCTGGAAGATCAGCAGGGAAGTATTCCTTCGTCTTTGTCCTAGTTTAGATTTGTATTTTATTCTACAGATTGAAAAAAAAAAACCCCAAACACCAGATATCCACGGGGATTAAAACCCACTTTCTAATAATGGTTTTGCTTCTGGTCATTGATTATTAGGCATTACCATTTGAAACCATTTCAACTACACATAATCGTGTGTTAGCACATAAGGTAGTGTGCTGCTTTTTCCAGTGGGATCTGACAGTAAAAAAAAAAAAAAAAAAAAAAATTAAAGTCACACCAAAGTTTTTGCAGTTTACCATGAAATTTTAATGCAAACTAGTGTTTTGTATTTAAAAGGCAGTTTTCATTTAAGGACTCATTCCTGTTCGTTTAGTTGTATTTATTACAGTGATCTTTATTACACTTTTGCCCAGTTGATCCTAAAATTCCCAGTAGTACTGACAAATATGTGCATTGTTCATGTGCAGTTGAAAGTATACCTTTTGTGGAAGATAGAGCTGAGAATGCTGCTGAATGTCAGACTGTGTGAACAAACATCACTCATATTGGAGTTCACATTTGCATAAAGAAACAGCTGCGTTCAAACTAGAATTGGTTCATTATTCATTTTTATAGCTCTTATTGATTCATAAAGACTTTTTACTTCTCATTTAATGGTAGGCATAGGTAAATAACAGGTATCTCTGAGAACAGCAGTTTGCACAGAAATAGCTGAAGGGAAAATTAAGTTGCAGTTTGCGATAATTTTGTAGGATCTTTATTTGAATATATTTTAATCACCTGAAAAATAATAAATAAATTATGGAGTCCAAGTCTCTTTGCAGTCATAATAATAAAATGAAAATAAAACATACTACACTGCAAAACTTAATAAAATTTTCAATGTATAGCCTTGCTACAAACATGTGGATGACTTCAGCTAATTTATAGGTTGCCGAAGAAACTGCTGTCTTCTCTGGACTGCTGAGCCAAAATCTGCTTTAAGCTTGGAGCTGTCTGGCCTACGCTGCTTCTTGGCTTCTGCAAATAGCTAACAGTGAAGCCCAAGCAGCTGATTTAAAAATTGTTCTCAAATTATCTTTACCTGTTGTCACTACGATATTTTTAGTGCAGCTGTTTTCAGAGAAGTATAGTATTTCTGATCAAAGCTTAATGTTGTGACATGTTTGGTTCATTTTATTAATATTCTTTATTTGCAAACAGTTACCACTGGAATTTAAGTAGCCCTGCCTCTTAATTGTTATAATCTCCCCATAAGAAAGCAAAATTATTTTTAATAAAGTTTATTCATTCATAAATATAGCACTCATTCATTTGAAATTAAATACCTGCTTTTACTAGTTTTTTCTGCCGTTGTTGCAGACAGTTGAAGTCAACTATGTTCTAGTTTCTAGTCTCCTCACCTTTTCTAAATTAGGTAGGTACATTTTATCTTCCTGGCATACGGCTTCAGAATTGCAATTATGAACACTCTTCTCCTCTTTTAATTTAGTCTGTACTACCTAATATTTCATGTTGATACTTTTTTCCTGTCAGTGACAATTATTTCATCTTTAAACTTGAATTTCTATGGATGTGATGGCTATTTTGAAGTCCCAGGTGCATATGCAATTATAAATTGCATTGAAGTCCCAGTAACATATGCAATTATAAATTGCATATGTTCTCTTCAAGAGAGATGACACCTGAGTAGTATCTTTGAGCCAAAGATAAAATTATTTTGGAGAATGTGTCTTCTCTGCATTCTTTTGCAAAGCATATATTTTGTGGGGCTGTCCAATGTTAACTAAAGCAGAGTGGTAGTCTTTGTGTATGACTTCGGCAAATATTTTTAATTTCAGGTCTCTTTACACTTCCAGAATCTTATTTATTTAAAATTCATGAGATACATAATTATTTTTATGTTAAATGATATTTTAAAAGGAAATGCCACTTCCTTTTAGAGCTACTGATTAATCTACTTCTATTTAAAGATCTAATAACTCATACCATAATCACACTCTCATTAGAAAATAATTAGACAGTTCTGGGGAGTCACAGTTATATGAGCTAGTCATAGACCTAGGATATTAAAAACAAACAACCAATCAAATCTTTGTTTTCTATAAGATCCAAAGAAACTTGTTTTGATTATATTATGTGATGGAAATATATGCATTTCTTCTTTTTCCTTTTTATCTTGGTGAATCTTGGTCAAAAAAACTACATCAGGCCCAGTTCACTATACTCATACCAGCATTTTGGATTTCAAAATAGCAAATGAAATTCAGCCTATATAAATGCTGAAGCAATGCATGCTGAAAGATAATCATAACTTCTCATATAAAATAAAGGATTCTGAGTTGATATTTAGGGAACTACTGTTGAAATAGATGTTTCATAAAAGCATCAGCTTTGTGTTCAGTAGTGATAAAAAGAGCCAAATGCATGCTTAGAAACAGAGGAGACAACATGGTAGAAAATGTCATTATACCAAAATGTACACCCACTACACATTGCCTGTGGAATATTGCGTGCAAAGAGTGCAGCATGACAGGGTTCAGGGAAGAGTGAAAGGTAGAATCTTGAATTGTAGAGCAGCTTTTCTGTGAGGAAAGACAAAACTGAGTAGGACTCTTCAAGGCTGGCAAACAGATGGCAGAGGGTGTATAGTGGATGTCTCTAAAATTGTGTGCCAGGGAGAAGGTGACTGCAGAATGAATGTTCACAGGCTCTTAGGACAAGAATCAGAGGATGTCAGTTGAAGCTACGAGATGGCAGATGCAGAACAAACACGAGATGATGATCTTCTGGAAAAGGTGTAAGTATGCTCTGGAATTCCATGCTATGCCATATCAGACACATGTTAGAAGCTTCCATTTGCTCAAAGGGGAACTGTATAGATTTGTGGAGTAAACATCAGGTGGGAGTTGCTAAATACACAGGAATCCCATCTGGTGGCCTCTGAACTGCCATTTGGTGGAGGTCATGGAACTGCTTATGAGAGGAAGGATCTCTCTGTGCTTAGTTTGCTCTTATGCTTTTCCTTTGACATCTCCATGTAGCTGTTTTTCTAAATACAGGTTATTGGTCCGTGTGGATCTTTGAACTGACCTAGAATAGCCTTTCTAATATCATTGTGTTTAAGTTCCTGGGTCTGCTCCTTTTTAATGGGATTTGTGCCCTCAAGATAATTCATTCCAGTTAATGTTTGCAACTTCTAAAGCATTTTATTTGGAAGAAAGGCTATATAGGTGAGAAAGAGGATAAGATTGGACTGTAGTAATAGATTTTGGGTTTTGTCTTTATGGCACAGGGATGAACTAGCTACTTGAAGTAAAAGTTATGTTTCTGATCATGCAGATCAAGGATTTGAATCAGCCTTTGAGTCTTCCTCAGGCTGCCCACATGTAGAGAATATGTGTAGCTTCTATGTCTCCCACGGTCATATTTCTAGTAAGAAATTATTTCAGACCAAAAAAAAAATTGCTGAAGATCAGTAGTTCTCTTTCAAGACATATTACCTTTGAAAAAGTGTTCTGAGAATAAGAGAGGTGAGGGAAATTAGACTTAGTTTTTCCTTCTATGTGAAAGTCTCTGCGACATTTACTGCCCCTTTAACAAGGCTTGAAAGGTATTTTGTGTTACATCATTTTACAGTAAGCTGCCTAATAAAGTTGTTTTGGTATTGAAAGTGTATTTTGGGCATCATCCAGTGAGTTGGTTGCTGTTAAGGATGTGTCTCCTGATCCCATGCCTGATGCAGAAAGCTGAGCACCAGCACAGGTTGGTTGCCCATGAGAGAGGTGGTGGAGTCTCCATGCTGAGAGATATTCCAAGCAAGCCATTGGACATGGTTGTGGACAGCTGACTCTAGGTGGTTTGGCTGGAGCAGCAAGGGTGTTGGACTAGATGATCTCCAGAGGTCCCTTCTGTGATTGTGGGCATACACAGCTCCTGTTCAGAGGAAAAAACCAGCACCAAACCCCCACTGGAACTGTGGGGTGGTGTTTTTACAGCAATATTTTTACAGGGAAATGTTTTAAAGGGGGCAGGGGGAAGACAAGAAAGACATGCCATCCTATTAAAAGAAGGGGAATACTGAAGGTTAGGTTGGCTTTCCTTTGTTTTAGATTGTGTTACAAAAAATAGCCTTCATAGCCTTCTATCATGCTTTTTTGAGAGTAATGGTCTTAAAGGAGTAAATTAACTTCTACTTTCTTCACAGGACAATTGAAGAACACATGATTTTATTTTCTTATGAAGTATGGAGCTTATTTACTTATGAAGTATGGAGCTCATCTGTCTTTTTGATTGAAAACAAGGAGAAAGGAATATACTGAATTCCACATATGTGTATATTTCCTATGCTTTGCTTTTGAGGCTAGTAATAAAAATATACTTTGAATGTCTGGTGGAAACAATCTGAGAATACTTAAAGCTGCTTCAACCAGTCTGGAGGCCTCCAGTGAAATCTTAAGTGTTGTATATATGTTCTCTGTTGCATATTATATAAATATTACTTAAGCTCATTTCCTGCTTACATGGAACCTATGTTGGCAGTAGAAATCAGGTCCAGTTTCCATGGCAACGTGGTGGCACTGGGAGAAAAGCTGATGCTGTGCTGTGGTTGGTATTTTTATGCAAGGCAAGAGATGCAGACCTACATTTTTAGACAGGAAATGTATTTCAAGGCACAAAAACATTTTGCAATTTTTATAAATTTGTTGAAAAACTAGATATATATAACAATAGAAATTAAAACCTGTTGTTTGTCATTTGCAATAGAAAATTAATTTTTAGTTTTATCTAACATTACGGAGAAAGCCACTGTTAAATGTATACACAATTATAACTGCTATATTTGCATGGAAATAGCAAGGAGACTTATGTACTGAGGACAAAGGAGGGTTTGTACTGAGGCAAACCAGAGACAGAATAGACTGAGGCTTAGTCTCCTAGCATTTTCATTTTAGTTTTCACTTTCTGAACTCTTTTAAAATAATTTTCACAAAGGTCTTTGAGGACTTAAATAAAAATGTTTTTCTTTCTTTTTATGGCAGTCCTGTCACTCTGGTTTTCTTTACTATTTCTGGATTTCCAAAAGATAATCCTTGCTTGCTTGTTCTGTCAAGCCTCTGTTACCCTTCAGTGGTATTTAGTACTAGGAGTTGTTAAGAGGAGGGATTTCTTAAGCCTGCAGTTTTGATATGACTAGAGTGAAGCTTTGCTCATCTTGACTATTGAGTGGGTGGTTGAGTCACCACCCCTGGAGGTGTTTAAAAAATGTGTAGATGTGGCACTTAGGGACATGAGTTAGTGGTGGACTTGACAGTGCTGGGTTAATGGTTGGGCTTGATGACCTTAAAGGTATTTTCTGACCTAAATGATTCTGTGATCTCTTTGCATTTCTGTATTCCTCCTACGCACAAAGCACTTGCTCCACCTCAGTGAAGTGGGATGTTCTGAGAAGTCAAACCTTCGGAGAAGATGAACTGAACTGGAAGCAGTATTCTTTAGAAGTGTGAAGGGCTCTGTTCATCCCAATGAATCATCATCTTTCTTTCCCAACCCTGGCACTATACAGTTAGTCTGTGTCTGATGTTGCCTAGCAACAATTCATCAAATGTCTAAAGGGAACTGATTTACCCTAGCTGGGACTCTTGTAGAAATCCAAGTAGATAAAATGTTCATGGAGGAATATTAGCCTCTTCCTGTGTCTGGCACCCACACTATCAATCAGGATTAAGCTTGAAGGCATTTTACGGCTGTCCAAGGCTTGGCTGCCTTGTCATGCTGATGATTTAAGGATGTCTCATTTTATAGTGGAATATCTCCATCCCATCCTGCAATCAGCCTGTGCTTCAGCTATCACGTTTTCAGAGGTTTAGCAAATCAAACCTCTCAGTGATAGCTGGTGCGCACAGCGGCACTGACTGCATCTTCATTCAGTAGGAGAAAACCAGCACTGCCTATAGTAGTAACTATAAGTACATAAGGGGAGATGAACCTTCTATGCTTCCAGTTCTTCTTAGCCTTGTCTCCTGAAACACAGTGGTTCAACTCAGAGTTTCTTTCAGCTGTTTTTCCATTAATTATTTCTGAGGGTCTACATAGCGTGACGACTTCTCTGAGGCTTGTGAGATTACTGAGCCAGTGACAGAGAAGACTTTGTCTGCCTTTGACACTCACTCTCAGTGAAAGTCATGGTAGCAGCACATTACAAACATATGTAGTGTGTCACAGTTTTAGCACCAGTCAGATCAGAAGCTTTGTCACCAACATAACACCTTAACATTTACATTTTCAACAGCAGTAAGCTTGCTGTGTTCCTTGGACCTCAGTTTCTGCTTGTAAAATGTAATGGGTTTGAAGTCATGCTATCACTGTCTTTTACTGCCATTAGAACTCAGCACCACTGTGTTTCCAATCTTTTTTGTGCCATGCCAATTATCCTAGTTATTTGACTTCTGAAACCTAGACTAGGAAAGCTGTTCAGTTTTTCAGACAGCTTGTGTGGTGATCATGTGTAGCAGACACCATTGTCCTTCCCTGAGAAGCCCTGAGATAAGGTTACCCCTGGAAAAGAGGTGAACTGGAGGCTGTAGCCTCGTGGAAGTAATAGTTGAGCTTCCTTTACTGACCTGGTAGAGGAAGCTTCAGTCACAACGTTCTTGTAGCAAGACACAGGATGTGGGGAGATCTCGCTCTTGGAGGCAAGTGCCTCTTGAGCAGTTGCATCTTCTCTACAGGGGAGACAGTTCATCTGGGATATCACGGCAGCTGGGATTCCTTGAATGCTTTTCCAGCATGGATGAGACTCTCTCTTGGTGTTGGAAATAGGAATATTCCAATGAGTGAGTCATATAGCATCCATGCTGTGAGGTAAAGCATGCCAAGGCTGGGATGAGTCAGATGGTCTCATAACCCTTATTCTCAGACTTGCTGACACAAAATAGGTTCTAAAAATCTCAACAGGAATTGTCACAGTATTTAGTATCTGAAACTGCCTCATCCAAGCCAGCTGGACGGTGCTCTGTAATACTGGGATGGCTTTCCTAACTCTCCTGAAATGGCTGCTTGCTTGCTGAAGATCCAGTCAAATGAAAGGTCCTTCACTTGCAAGCTTTAAAAGTCATGGAAAGCTCCAAAATTGCCTCTACAGCCTCCAAGACAAATGGTTGATGGGATTAAGGGATGGAAAGCCATTTCCCTGGAAACATCTAGAAAGTGAGAGGGTATGTGGAGGAGTCTTACAGACTGAGAACGACAGCCTCTTCATTGAGGGAATGTGACAGGGGAGCAGTGGCTTTTGCAAAGAGCATCTGCATAAAATAAATAAAATATGCCATGTTCTGTAAGGTTGTTGGGCAAGAGATCAACTCTTAAGTTTTGCTTTTAGAAGTATGAAAAGTAAACAAAAAAAATTTCAGAGATCTAGGCACTTAAAAAAGGATACTTTTTAATCCAAGGAGTTTAACTGATTTCTTAAAGACCAGTTTATTAAACTTAACCAAATAAAAAGTGTCTGCGTGTGTCTGAAGAGTAGTAATTGTTACTGTGAAGACAAGAAGACAGAAGGCTTAAGTAAATGGTCATGAAGCTAGAACCAGCTGTTTGTTATTTATCTGTATTTGGGTGAGAATGTGTTTTTGTGAAAAACATATCTGTGATTTTTCCATTTGCTTGCTTTTGACTGCAGCTGGACTTGGCAATCTTTTTGCTGCCTTTCCTTATTTCTGTCAGGAAAATCAATACTTAAATTAACATGAATGAGCAATAAACAGAGAGAAACTCAAAGGAGACATTTCATATATTGTACTTATGGCCACATGTACCCAAAATGGAAGAATATAACTGACTATTGAACATTAGCAAAAAGTTTTTGAATGATAGGCATCTTTGCAACTTACGTCTGATAATTAAAAAGTTTTGAGTTGCTTGTTTAGCTTGTTTTTATTAGTTTCACTGATACTGCAGTGCAAGCTGGCTACATTCATAAAATGCTAGTAGGAATTGTGAAGAGATTTACTAAAACTCTAGTTTTATAGAAGAAATGCTACTAGAATTTGGAAGTTTGGGAGAGTAGTTGTGTGGTTTTTGACGGACTGAGTCCTTTAAGTCTTTATTTTCAAAGAAAGCCCGTAAGTGAGAAGGTGTTATGACTGTTGATGTGAAGAGTTCATGTGAAATGCTTGTTTCAGCTTCTTGAAAAACAAGGTTAAAGAGAAGAAGTCTGGTACCAATACAGTTCCATCTGATGCATTCACAATTTATCACTGCAGCAAGTGTTTGCATTTGCTGCAGACAGAGAGGTTCTTCTATCTAATTGCTGACTTAGTCATGCACCCTTATTCCTCCAGGCTCTGTTTTTTTCACCTGCCAGTTATGTCCCTCAGTGTTTGTCCAGTCCAGAATGCCTGTCTGCCCACCCTTTTCTCATTGCCTGAAGAATTGAGTTCTCAGACATAATCCAGAGCATGATGCATTTGCACTTAACAGGACGAATGGGTCTTTCTAAACATTAACTAAACATGGACATGAAAAATGCATTTGTGCACTGAGATGATATGAAGTCGGGGTTATATTTTACCAGGGTGCTTTTGGGGTCAGAAACAAGCAAACAAAGGCAAGAGGTACTCTGCTGCTTGATTGCATTTGATGTTAAGTGAAGGGTTACAATTTCACTCTAACTATGAAATCTTTTCTACTAGGCTGTTAAATTGGTAAAAAGGGATGTGAAATGTTGCATTTGTTGGTTTACTTCAGCTCATTTTGCTTCATTTGTCTTCAGCTGTTCTTCATATGGTTTCTAACATACAAATGGGATGTATACCTCCTTGAACGAGTTACTGTATTATGATAAAGACTAAATTCTATATTTTGTAATTTAGTTATGAATTCATATTTCAGTCCATATTTGATCTCAAAGGGTCAGTTGCTTAAGTGGTTTTGGTGCCAAATTAAGGTAAATCCACTAACTTCTCCGGGGTCACTTAGGGCTGTTGGAGGGCAGAGGGTGCTGCTTCTTCCTCTCCTTCAAAACTTGTAAATTTGTTGCTAGTGGCAGCTGTACGATTCTGAAGCAACAACAGCATGTTTTCTGAATATATCTTATTAATAGAAAGATTAGAGACACTATAATTTAACATGCCAGAGAGAAAGGCAGAAATTAAATACTACAACGTTACATGCCAAAAAGAAAGTAGAAAATTAATCTCCATTTATACACTTGTGAGTCATTGTGTTAAAAGTAATCCATTGTGCGACCATAGTGAGAGGAAGAAGAAGTCAAAGCACTGGCCATTTCTGTCACCATCTGCCAGTGTTTTCAGTCAGGTCATCTTATCAGTCAGAAGTGGAGGTTCCTGCACACAGATAGAGGAAGAAGCTGTGCAGTGTGAGAAGGGAATCTTTTTGCAAGAGAATTTGAAGAAGGTGAAGCTTCATGTGTGGTTTATGAGACTAGCTTATTTTTTAACTGATTTTTTATCATTGCATTGGAGTGGTATTCCATATCTGACATACTTCAGGTGGAGGTTTCGTTTTGACATGTTAGGATGTATGTATAAGAAACTGTATTCTCCACTGATCAGTACATGGTACATGGATTTATGACAACTGCATTTCTCCTCTTTCGCTCTTTGGAATTTCTTAATTTTTTGTGGCCAAAAGCTCTTGTGGGACCTCCTGATGAGACTTGAGTGTTGCCACGGCAGCAGTGGGAGATTGAAACACAGTGTAACCACCGCCATGCCTATGAAATATAGCACCTAGTGAGTGTGAGCAACCACAGCAGGCAAATAGGGCACAAGGAAAGGCTCCTCTCCGTAGGAGGTCATTCCACTGGAGGAGTAGAAGAATCAAGGACATGCAGCCCAGGCACCAGACTGTGATGTCTGAGAGCTGCTAACAGAGGCAGTGGACAGACTCAGTATCTGGTCCAGAAAGGCACAAAGAGGTACCCTTATCCCCAGTCCCGGTAGTGAACACTCATTTGCTCAGGGTCAGTCTGGTCACACTGCACAGCTCATTCCCAGCTGGAGTCGCTGCACCAGCTGGGACAGGAGCCCCCACCAGACACACCTGGTGGTAGGTGTAGCCCTTCAGGTCTCAGGTTGCCCAGTGCCTGGTGCCTCTCTGTGAAGCTGGGTCTGAGAGTCATCCCTTCTGCAGAAGGTGTTATTGATCCTTTCATGATCAGTGACAGGACTTCAGGAAATGCCATGAACTGAGTCAGGGGAGGTTTAGGTTGGATATGGGGAAAAAGTTCTTCACCCAGAGGGTGGTTGGGTACTGGAACCCAGGGAAAAGGTCACAGCATCAAGCCCAACAGAGTTAAATAGCATTTGGACAAAATGTTGAGGCACATGATACAATTTCAGGGGCTGTCCTCTGCAGGGCCAGGAGTTCGATGCTGGTTGGTCCCTTCCAACTCAAGGTATTCTATGATTTCAACATTCTCAGCCTTTACAACACTTTACTGGTGACTAGAAATACAAGTAAGGTGCAAGCTGCTCAGTGTCTATCTACATATTTTCTTTTTGTGTTGCCAGGTGGGTTTGTATTTTTTTATTAACTGTTGGCTCTTTTCCCTTTTCAAGTCTGTAACAAATGACTTGTCTGGAAAATACAACTCTGCAAGAAAAACGGTATTTGAGGAAGAAAACATATTACCATGGCAAGTTCTATTAAGCTTGAGGCTTTTTGAATAGCTTTGGCTTCTGGTTTATTGTCTTAAAAACGTTTTAACAGAATCACATGTGTTTGAGAACAAAATTTCATTTGGGACTGACTTTCTGACCTTGAAAGGAGTTACTTCTGGGAACTTGGTGCACCTGTGTCAGAGAAAGGCCATAAGAGCTGCCTCCTAAACTTGGCAGACTTTACTGCATCATCCTAGATGTGATTTGATGTAATGGTAGGCTGCTTCTGGGTCCTCTCAGCTCTGCCCGTGGCAATGTGCTCTTCCTGTGATGCTGGGCTGGGGTGGTGGCGTGGTAAAACTGCAGTACTTGCTGCGTGAAATGGCATTTATTTATAGTAGCCGTTGTTTTGAACGGAAGAAGGCAGCTTTCCTTGGCATTTCCCTTGGATTTTGAGTGTGCATTCAAGCCCAAGGTGGCCTCCAAAAGACTAGTAAGCAAGAGGGGAATGAAAAATTGATTCTGTGTTGCTATTTGAGGTTACAAAAGCTACCATGTCTCAGCCTGCTTCGTTCCGGGAGGGATTTTTACTGGTGCTTTTATTAATGTTTGATGGTAGGATGGTATCTTTGAAGGAATGTTAGCAATCCTAGGAGGAATGAATGATAACTTTGATGATGATGAAATGTAGAAACTGCTTCATACCTGTGACGTACCAGCACTCTCTCTTTTTATGCATAAATTTTCTACATTTGGAGATTGTAGTACAACACAAATGGTGCTTTTCATGTAAAGGAAAATTGTCCGTAGAAGTCCACGTGAAGAATTTCTTGGTGTTAGTTAAAAACACATCTCCTTATGACCTGTTTCCTTCTAGATTTTGTTTCTGAAAACAGTAAGATGACCGCTGGCGTAATTAAAAATAATTATTAAATTACAAATAATTTATCATTACTGTTAACATTTAAAATTATTCTGAATTATAATCCAGTTAAAATCTTCATTGAAATACGCAACATCATTTTGTTCCTTGAGTGATAACTTCAGAGCTATTTTGATCTTTCTTGTGTTTTTTGTTGTTTGTTTTGTGTGTGTGGATTTATTTAGAAAGCCTCCATTTAAGGCTGCCTCTGGTTCAAAGAGCTCACTGTTAGAAGGCACCTGTCTAATTAGCTAAATTTGCATTTGGGAAAAAAGAGCAGACAAGAATTCAGCTCGTAAAGCAGACACCATTTGAACAAACGAGAAAGAAATCCGAATAGCTGAGTCTTTAAGCAATTAATAACAGCTGGAAGAAATTTGTGTATAGAGAGTTCAGACTTTTAACTCTACAGCACCTCAAGAGCTGAGGAGCACAAAAGATTTTGCCATCTGGAAGTGGAGAGAAGCATAGCTGGACCTCTTTCCAGATGGACCCACACCCACTAGTAGATTTCGTAAAGCTCCCATCTCTTAGGAGGCTTACAGCATAATTCTTCTGGTGTTCACCCTCCCCCTTGCTTCCTATTTTTACCTCTTCAAATTGAAATTCCCTGAAGAACTACTGTGGACATGCCAGAAGGTTCATAACATTGTTAGAATATAGTTTATTCCATATTTTATTTTATTAGCTGTATGAAGAAATCATTTAACCTAATTTTAATTGCATTTTCTGTTAGTAAAATGCAGATGTCTTTGGTTGTATTAATCTGAAAATTTTAAGGGGAGTTTTGTTTTACCCTCAGATTGAGGTACTTCTTAGCTTAGTCTGACCAATTTCTGTCTCCCAGTTCTTTTTCCTTTGACAGAGTCTGTTTTCCTTCTGAGACAATGCTTTCCTAAAGGTCTAAGAACCAGGTGCAGGTTTTAGCTACTTTCAGGGTAAAGCTCAGTTTACCTAGAAGCAGTCACCATATGTGCAGTACAGTGTTCATGGAGGACTCCTGCTGTTGTATGCCTGTTTACCGTGAACATGAGTAACATGAGGATTTCCTCAGGTAATCTTGTTCTATAGCAGTCTTGCTTGCTAGACATTCTTATCCATTCCTTCATAATAAAAACATATTTTTGTTTATGAGGGTTTCAGATTAAGAGGCCTGAAGGCTATTCTGGTTTCTAGTACTGCAAATCATTAATTTTTGGAGGAAAAGAATGTCTGAAGATGAAGTGACTGCATGAGGACCAAGATGCAGCTACATTCCCTCTGGCCAGGAGCATTTGCCTGGGAAGGAGTGCAGGGTTGGGCCCCAATGTGCTGAATTCTGTTCCAAATCCAGTGGTCTCAGGCTGCTGGGTTTCACGAGTCTAAGGCAGTCCTGGGTTAGCCATCAGTTGATTTTTCTTCCATGAGTATTTTTGAGCCCTAGTTGAACTTAACTTCTCTTTTCCATTGTATCTGAGGGAAAAAGGTGGCTTTAGTTTTTAACATATTGCAGGAGTTGTTTTATTTTTCCATTGGATTTTCTGTCAACTTGGCTCAATTTGTATGGGATGAGGCAGTGGACAGCCATTTCCTATTGCTTGCTCTGTATTTCTTAAGATTTTGTAGCTCTCTGCTGTCTTGTTTTCCTGGCTGAAGAGTTCTGGTATGTTCAGATGCTTCCCATATGGAAGGCATTTTGTGATTTTAATCAATCTCACTGCTCTTGTTTTACCTTTTCCAGAACAGAATAGCAAATGACCCCACAGCATCAACAACAATGAAAATGAAAGGGTTTTCCTGAATTTCTTGTAGTATAATTTTCTCGGCATTTTCAGTTTTGAATGTTAAGGAAATTGCTTTTACTGTTGGCTGTTACCCACTGGGAGCATGGAGCAACATGTCCATGAGGGAGAACAGTAAAATTAAGTTGTCAGAAATGTTGTGTTTCATAACAGTGGGCAGTTGATTTTTTGTAAGACTCCATGCAGGGTTTTGACGTATTTTGCTTCAAGTTCACTGTAGAGGAGAAATACTTCAGCTTTTCTTTTGTTTTTTACTAAGTATTCCCTCTAAGAGCAGTTTAAAAATAGGATTTAATTGTATTTTGATTGGACTTTGCTGTAAATTTATTTTTGTCTATGGAAAAGGCAGTAATTAAAATACAAAAAATGCTGGCTAGTGTTTGCTAATTGTTTGTAGTGTTTCTTTCAATACAATTATAAAGTTTGTCATTGTAGCCCGTGGAGATGGTCAGTTCTCTGCATACCTGCTGACAGAATACTGAGTGTCTAGAAATGGTGTGTTGTCTTCTTCTGTTAATTAAGTATTTATGCTTCGATGGTGATGAACAACTTAATAGTGGTAGACCACAGAGTATGGAGTAATTACTTCAGAAAAAAGCAAAACAGGTTTAATATTAATCTCTACATGGATGTGTTACCTAATGCATATAATTATGTAGCATTTTAGGAATAAGAAAGACTAATAACTTGAAATAATGGTTGTTGAACAGCTTTTTATGTTATGATAGTATTTGACAATTACACTTCTGAAAAGGAAATGGAGATTACAGACATGTTTGTGACTCACAGTTTTCTAGATGGTTGGATTTTTTTGATGCCAATGATGTTTTAAAGTCTACTCAAAAGAAAAAGTCATTTACATGTCAGGAAACTATACTGGAAAAAATTAAATCTAAGTTGATATAAAGTGTATATTCATGCCATAAATCACAAAGCTCATCATAGCTTATCTCTGCAATTCAATAAAAGGGCTACTAAGAAATAGCAAAACTGGAGTTCTCTCATTGGTGTCCTTCCTAACACTGTGAAACTGAAACTATGTATTGGCAGAAGAGCAAGACTGGGGATGCCAGGATGAGTTACTCAACTTGTAGGCAGAATTTAAGCCATCAAGTGAAGTGTTGAAGACTTGATCTTTACATATACCCTAGAAAAATAAAAGTGAACAAAACCAAAGAAAAATAAGACTTTCTTGTTAAGAATTCTAAACTGGAGGGAAAAATTCCCAAAAATGCAGAATTAGCAGTCAGACTGATGTAACTCAGTATGTTTCTTTCCTTTCTTCATCTTTCTTTACTAATATTTGATTGCTCCAAAAGGTGCCAGCAAAGCTAAATGGACAAAGATCTTCCTCAGTTTAAAGCAGTGTTTTGTTATTTGCAGATAAAAATCATAAATAACTCTAGAAGGAAATATGGTGATATCTTCCCTTCCTTCCTGATGTCCACAAAGGATAGTAAGAAAATGTTTACTCCAGAATATAAAAATCAACTGGGATTGAAGACAGAAAAAATAACCCTTTTCAAACCAAAATCAAATACAGTAGCTTCAGAAAAGCTCAGAACCAACTCTGTTTCTTAACCTATTTTCCTAGCAATAAATTTAGCTGCCTTTTTTTTTTATTTTTTTTGTCCTGTGTTGGATACTTCCTGTCTCTCTCAGAGGGAGATTCTTGGTATTACTTAATATTTGTTTGAAAATGAGTGACAAAGTGTGTGAGCCTCAATTCCTGAAATGCTTCTGATTCTCTTTAATATACTACTTTTGTCTTGTGAAGAAATAGAGCAAGTAGTTGTTATCTTAAAAACCAAAATCAGCACAATTTTGAACTTAAACCCCTGTATTGCATTTCTCCACCGTATCCTGGGCTCTTCTGTAGTTGCACCATTTCATGTGACCAAAATAGTAACATGGAAACTTGTGGTCAGAACAAAGTCAGATGATGGTACCATCCAAAATAAGGAGTGCAGGCACTGTTGTATGTGCCAGAGTACCTGATTGATTGATTGATTGACTGATTGATGAAGTGCAGGCTATTTCACCATGTATTCTTTTTCTTGCTTGCAGAATCATTTAGGCTGGAAAAGACTTCCAAGGCTTACCGTTAGTTTTTAACTGTTCATAGTTCCTGATCTTTGTATCCAAAATGGTCCTGTGCCCAGCAGATGAGGTTTCAGGGTTTGTAATGTAGATCTTTATATGATTGTTTGTAGGATTAAAGCTTTCAGATCAGGTGTGGGAACTGTCAGCTTGCTGACACCGTGAAACCAGGCTGGTTCATGAAACCAGGAGTAATCCAGTTTGTAGTAAGATTAGCTGGTCAGAGAATGTGCTGTACCTTCCATTTTCAGTTTACTTTCCTCTCAGTGTAACAGATAAAGACATGTTGGGAGCCACAAATAGAAGGGGGAGGCAAACAACCAACATAATTTAAGTAGGAACCCATGCAAATATATGTTTGTTTTGGTTAAAAATTACATAAATTTTTTTACTTCGTTAGAATTCTCATCATAACTTAAATCATCAATAAATTAGTTAAAAAGACTCCTTTTTAAATCTGAAAATCTATTGACTGAAGAATTTTATTATCTGATAGGGGTAGCAGGTAAATTCGGTATGCCATGCAGCTTGCAGTGAAGTCCTTTACAGCAAAGGCATAATAGCAGCTGCTGTGCAGGTGCTGAATGTTGCCAGTGGAATTTGGTTTCAACCAACCATTTTCTCTTTGACACCAAATGCCCTGTCTGTCTGTCTTGAACAATTGCAGTGTGTAAAAAGAAAAGGGAGGAATTATGAGGAAGAGGACTTGAAAGTGGGATAAACATAAGTATAGTTTTTACTCGTGATCAAGGAAGTATTGAGATCTTAATTCTAGGTGCTGAAACATGAGCAAATTACAGATTTCTGGGTTTTTTATCACATGAAGGACAATATACTGTTAATATGGTGGTTTTTAGATGTGTTAAATCTGAAATAGATATAAATGTGAGTTTTAGGAGCTTTTGATGGCAGAAATGCTTTGTTACTTTGCACATATATTTGGCAAGTATGTATTTTTTATTTGTAAGAAGTATGAATACAAAAAACAACAGCTTTCTTATTTATATGACAGATGTACACTTCAACCCTGGACTTAAGTCTTGAAAATACTCAGTTTTGAAATGTGAGTAGTTCATAGTTGTACCAAGTACAGCTTTCCTTGGAATAAGATATAAAATATATATATATATATATATTTTTTTTTAGATTGGAGCTGCAAGATAAAAAATACCCCATCTCTTGGTTGGTGGTGTTGGGCTTTGTTGATTTTGTTTTGTTTTATTTATTAGTGCATATTAAAGCATGTGATCTGTGTTCTGGGAGAGCATCATAGATTACCTAGGAAGATCAGTTTTTTTGTCTTGCATTCTAATAGCTGTTCTCAGCATTTTGTATACTGATACAGCTTTCCATTGTGTTGGCAGCAGCTACAGATGAGAAGTGCATTAAGATTTGGGTCAGTGTCTCTAGAAGATTGTTTCTTGCTGTGTGTTAATGAGATCTTTCCTACTTCAGCTAGCAGGCAGGAGCTTTTGAGTAACTTGATACTCTTTGAAAAATATTTCTTCTCAGTTGTGCTCAAGAAGATGGGTCTAACATCTCATTTGCTCACAAGGAATTCCAAAAGTTTGTCTGTATCCGGTTATATACTTTATGTACGTTTTGCAGGCTCTTTCACTTGAGACCTGCTTTTGGTTTGGTCAGGTTCCTCTCTGTCCTCAGTGTGCCAAAGCGGATATGAAAGGTGACTGTGAGAACGTGAAAACTTCACTGTTTTTTTCATTTTTCATTTCCCACTGGTTTTTCATCGCCCCCAGTGAGGAGGCTCCGTGCTGAGTGTGCTCTCTCTTCCCTTTCCAGGCCAGAGCCTCAACAGAAAGCTCCCTCTGCCCCTCCGCCTCCACCCCCGCCCCCGCCGCCGCCCCTGCCGGAGCCCACCCCGCCGGAGCCCGAGGAGGAGATTCTAGGGTCTGACGATGAGGAGCAAGAGGATCCCGCAGATTACTGTAAAGGTGTGTGCAGCTCACCGCCGCTGGGGAGGGTGAACACTGTCCTGCAAGTCTTAGTAACGGTTCTTAAGGGATTTTAAAGAGCTGATCTTTAATTATGGAATTTACTTATACAAGAATTAGGAACAACTCTTCATTTCAGGTTGTGACGCATAATTGTCTTCAGCTTTAATTTTTTACTTAGCCGTAGCTTATTTATACGTTTTTCAGTAAATATACAAGGATTGCTTCCTTGTATTCTTCCTGATGTCCTAGTTATAAGAATAGAGAATAAACTGCCCTTGATTGATGTGAGTTGCAAGAGCAACAAAAACACCCAAACCAAGACAAACAACCCCTCTCACACTCCAAATGTATTCTAAAATGCCTTGGTGCCTTTAACATTACCTACATTAAAACGGTATCTTTTTTTTACTTTCTTCTCTCGCTTGCACTAGCCTAAGATGTTACATGCTCCTTTTCCACGTGGTGTCTTTCACAGCCCTCAGCATTGTCTGAGGCTCTCTACATCTTCATTTTAACTCAGTTTCCTTAATTTTTCTATTTGGTTATATTCAGTTTTAAAATATTTTCAAATGCATAAAAGCATGACTGTGGTACAACAGTGTCAATACTTAAGTTTATTTTAATTTCACTACTGAAGTTGCAAGTCAGTTCCCGTTAGGTTAGAATGTACACTGTAATTACATGAAAAATGATAAAAAACAGTTCTATCAACTCTGGGTTATCTATTGTAGTAGATTTCAAGAAGATAGATATACTTACATCAGAGTTCTATCACTTCAGATTAATATTTTGGAATGGTCAAAAAGCTCTCTGTGCACACTGTATTTGGTATTCTGTATTCCTCGTACCAAGAAACACTTCCTGTGTCAGATATGATTATGTCTTCTTAATCACAAGTTTCTGTATAAGCCTGCAAATGTACTGTTTTAAGAATTCCCCTTCTTAGCCTGAAACAAGTGTTTCATATTTTCAGATTTAACAGTGGAAAGCAATTATTTCATTTTGGTGTAAAAAGTTTTATTAATGTGTTATATGTCAAATGTATGAGTGGCTTACAAATGCCAGTAGTGAAAGCCAAACAGTAAACTCAAACTAAATATCAAAGTCTACAGCAGGGAAAAGAAAAACATGTTGCTAAATCATGCTCAGGTATTTTGGTTTTTTGGGTTTTTTTATTATTTGTGTTAAAACACATTTGTTCCTTAAGGTAATTATTTTGGTGTCTCTGATCTTCCATCAGAGAATAAGGATTTGTTTAAACATCTATTTACTTGTAAACATCTGTATTTCCTTGAGATTAAGCATTTCAAAGATCTCACTTAATGCTTTCATGAAGGGCTGCATTTAATTTCAAACAATCCATTGTTGCCTGTTTTCCAGTATCTCTTGCAAAATGTCACCATCTGCAGAAGCTAGATCACAAAGCAAACAAATAAATAGTCTAAGTTGAGAGCCTGCTTATGAGTTACCTGTTTAACTATAGCAGATCAGTAGTGAGATCTGTATACTTTTAAAATGAACTATATGTTACGCTTAGAATACTGGCAGGCTTCCTAAAAAATTGAAGGGAACATCTGTATGCATAGAGGTTCTGAATTCTTCCAGTCCTGAGGCTTTGAATTTTTGAAAGTGTATTAAAGATGGTTCATGCATTAGTTCATCTGGATGTCATGATCAGTACTTGTTTCTACAAGAGCAGTGCTTTTGTTGCTCCAGTAGAGAATTTACCTATTTTCTGACCCTAATTTCCTGTAAGACTGGGCAGTACATTTCCTTCTTTCACTCTGCTGGTGTGGAACTGAAGGGAAGGTCACCATAAGGATGTGAATTCCATGACCACAGTGGGTTTTGTTTATGTATTTTATGTTCAGTATAGGGAATGAGTAAATTATGTGGTAAAGAACTCCAGGAATGGCTTTTAGACACATGTTCCATTTTTTGAGAGATGTTCAATTAGTTTGAATATCTTTTTTCTGTTTTGTATTTACAGAGTGGAAGATAAAGATTTGGAAATTACAATTTATTACTGGAGTGTCTCTTTTATTTCTCATTTTGTCTTCAGAATGGCAGTCTTCCAGGATTTTTGACTGAGGCAGAGAGAATACTTTTTCTGTTCTCAGTTCCAATCTGAACTTCCATAGGAGGGAGATATTGATGACAAGTATATAGTTAATTTTTTTTCAGGATTTCAACATATGACCTATTAGCTGTACTTCCTGTTGAGTATTTTTGTTACTAATTTTATTTTTAAGAGTGTGTTACTTGTGTGCTGGTCTTGCATCTTGACCACATTACATGGTGATTAGTAAATAGTCCTAGTAGAATTTTTTAATGAGGAAATTGGATCAGTTTGTATTAGCACCTGATGTGAAAGAGACTGACTAACAGCCATCTGTGAAAATCAGACTAACTTCTGTTCCCTGGGGGCTTCCTCCAGGGCTTGTTTAAATCTGTGACATTACTTCTGTTTGTGTCACTGAATTTGCATAAAATGCTTCTCAAATATTTATTTGTTTAAGGAATGGAAGTATCGAAAGTCCAACTGCATGATTTTTCAAGGGGTACTTAGTGAAGCTAGTTTTTCTTCTCTGAAAAGCCTTGTAACACTTAGAGATTTTTTCAAGAGTCTGTTGTGTCATGGATGTAATTGGAATTTTTTTGCTTCTCTGATCATCTTCTTTGCCCCCTGGAGATGTCTCCTATTCATCCAGTTCACAAAGGGAATAATTCCCTATACAAACATAGAACGAGGCAGCTACAATTACCAATACATTCAGGAGACATTCAGGAATAATGATCTCATTTTTCTGACCCTCTTTCTTGCATGCATGTAACTAGCTAGCTGTGAGAGACACTTTTTTTCTATGTGTGCTGCAGTGAATAGTACAACAGGGTTTGGGGTTTTTTTTTTTGGTTGCATTATCAGCAGTGCCACTTATACATTGTGTATTTTTCGAATGCCAGTATTGTTATTCCAAAAGCACATAGTTTTTATCAACTTATTAATTTCGCATAGATGCGTTCTTGCTACTAATATTTAGATGTACTTTTGGTATCATGGAGAACTTAAATGGTTACATTCATCATAGGGTGACACCAGTTTTTAAAATACACATAACTAATTGGGTTGTTACCTGGTTGTCTACAACCTATAAATGCATGTGTTGCTGATATGAATAATCAGAGAATAACATGTACAGGAGTGGTAGCACATTATTTCCAAAACTGTTCCTGTCATGACTTAGGACAGTGGAAAGTATCTTGTGAAATATATATACTCATAAGCTATATATGCTACCACTGTTGGCATCTGTCACATATGCTGGTGTATTGCTATAATTAGTTAGGACAGTGGTGTAGGGATCAAAATAACATGGTTTTTACATACATAGTATTGTTATGCTTCCAACACATAGAGTTTACTAAAATAGCTTATCAACCCCCAGTTTATTAATTTTTGTGTCTTTGTCTGGTTTCCTCTGTATGCTGTTTTCTGTCTGTGATAAGAAGAAACTGTCACAAGTTTTAGATTATTTTTGACCCTTTGAAGCACAAGTATTCCAAGAGCTATGTGCAGAGTCAGACTTAAAAGGCACTTGTTTGCCTAAACTATTTCTAGAAACATATTTTTATCTGTGATGGTGTATTGTGTGGAAGTCTCTTACATAAATTTTGCAGGTCATCAGATTTGGTTCACTTCACAAATGCAAACCTTTTCAGTAATGGAAAGGTAGAATTCCTGAGTGTTCTCTTTAACTTAACACTTGCATCTATGACTTCATCATCCTGCATAGAATTTTGTGGGGAAAAAATTGCCAAGTAATTATATTTTTGTTTGTTTGTTTTAAACCAGTCAATAGCTGTCTTAAATAACAATTATATTTATCCAGATTGTTAAATATCTCCATCAACTATTACTAGAAGGACGCTTAAATAGACAAAATAAAACTTAGTTTTGTTTTAAATTTTTGTATCAGTGCAGATTCATGTATTTGTGCTTATTCAGCAGAATTTCTATCATAATGAAGCTGCAATAGACTTGGGCTTCATATGTGGCTGATGGTGTTTCTTTTTTCAAATGGACAGTATAATAGTTAACCCTTACTCTCAGTAAGTCCATGTTGCCCCCTCTCTCCTGGAGAGTAAATTGGGTCGGGTGTTCCAAAGGTGATCTGTTTCTTTTTGTGGAAGTAAGGAGTTCCCACTTGGCAGTGTGTGCATCCTTACTGAGGTTGGCACAGCTCAGCAGTGGACAATGAAGGTATCATTTTAGTTTGCTGGGTGAGTTGTCCTGGCTGCTTTCATGAACATTTCCTTACCAGTGATGGGAGGTGTGGGGAGGTCTTCCCCAAGGGAAGGGTCAGCTTTTGGTTGAAGCTGTGAGCTGGGAGTGTGTGCTGTTTGCTGAGCTTGCAGCTACACCTTAGCACTATTATCAAAGTTATGTGTGTTTTAGGGTTTGTTAGACATATTGGCATCTAACACAGTGTGTCATTTAAGCTTTATCCTTCTCCTGAGTATGAAGTCTTTATAATTCTGTTGCACAGTTGTGTTAAATTTATTAATCTGCTCTGGAAGCATATGAGAGTTCATAAAAAAACTGCTGAACTTCTGTTAAGGCGGTAGATGTTATTAGCAAAAAAAGAATATAATTATATCCAGATTTGAAATCACTGTTCCCACAGATAAAAGGAGATAAGAGTGAAGTCCCTGTTTTAAATTCAAGGAATTAAGTTATAAATTCACATTGTTGTCTTAACTAGTTCTAAAAAGATTTTCAGGGGATTCAAAACAGATACAGCAACTTAGAGAAAGTAGTTTGAGGTTTTCCTGATTTTAAATGGAATAGTCAATAACTGAGGACCCTGCCAAAGGATTGTTTGGCATGACATGAAGGACCAGAAGGAGACAAAGAAGTGATTCCTTGAAAGCTTCTCTGAGTCTGCTGCTGGTGATGTCCTGGAGGGTTGTGTGGTGCAGCTTTATTACTTATTTGCAGTTTAGGCAAAATTGTGGATGTTACTGTTGGTGTGTTAAGGTCTGAATAAAAATCTTGTGTGTTCATTGTCTTCCTTGTGTTTGACTAGGAGTAGGAATGTCTCCTAAAATAGAGAGGAAATAAAAGGCTTCATTAGACCTCCTCACACTGTCTAGAAACCTGAGCTCCAGCTTGCTCTGTCCTGTTGGCCTTTCTGCCTACTGGGTTTGTGGAGAACCTCTGTAGTGGTGGAAGTTTGGACTGCAGACTTTGGTAAGACAGAGTAGTTCAGACAAAGCCCAGAGCTGCCTGCTTTTTCTTCCTCCTCACCGTAAAACCCTCAGACATGCGAAAAATGCATTGCTGCTGTGGGTCAGGAGCCAAGTAGAAGAGCATCAATAAAGTCTGCATTGTTCTTAACATTTTCTCGGGAAGTATTTTATTGCTGCTTTTATTACTAGATAGCAAATGGGAATTAAAACAATCTCTGTTGAGATTCTGCAATCATCCAAAATCTGTTGTCTGGAGAGGCTTCAAATATGGTAAAGAAATAATGTAGATCTTTTCTGTACTGTCTGTGAAGTGGAATATAAGCCTGCATAAATGGAGAACAGATGGTAATATTGCCATAAATAAAAGCATAAGAGAGAAGGGTGAATAAACTCTACAGTAGTTACAGGACATGGGTTTTTTCCCTCCAGGCCAAGCAAAGCAGAATTTTTAATGTTAAAATTTCCTTTTGATTTATTATTTATAGTACAGGACAATTTGAAGAGGAAATTTTATACTACAAGAGAATGACTTGAAAACCTGGGAATTATTGTTTGTTTTCTGAATATTCTTTTTCTACTCATTTTTCCATGAAAGGAGGCTATCATCCAGTGAAAATTGGTGATCTTTTCAATGGCCGGTATCATGTTATTAGAAAGTTAGGATGGGGACACTTCTCTACAGTCTGGCTATGCTGGGATATGCAGTAAGAAAACTATTTATTTCCATATACTTTTTGCTTAATATGTTACTTTATTTTGCTTGCAGTAACTTTTGTTTTATGTGCATGATAGTGTTATGTAAATGTTTACTATCACTTTGTGCAGAAAGACTAGAAAGACCACTATTTTGCTCTTGATTAATGGTGTAGTTTATAAAAGCTCTCATAAATAAATGTAATTCTATATTCTTTGACAAATTAGCTTTGCTTATTGAATTTGCATATTGTATTGAGCATGCAAGAATAAGCTAATATTTTTATTTCTGTTGTATCTTCAATGAAAAAATATAATTACCTTCATTAAATGATAAAATGTGTAAGCAGATTCCTCTTTTACAGACCTTAGCATTAAGGAGACAAAATACTCAAATTAGGCTGTTAACAGAGTATTGTTAAAAGTTGTCGTTAAGTGTAATTTCAGCATTTTCTGTCAGAATGCATTTGACTATGAAATAGTCTATTCAAAATTTCCCAACCTTCAAAGTACATTTGTTTTAGCTTGGAGTGTGTGTTGAAAATGTTTCTCTTCTTTTCAAGGGGAAAAAGGTTTGTTGCAATGAAAGTTGTAAAAAGTGCCCAGCATTATACAGAGACAGCCTTGGATGAAATAAAGTTGCTCAAATGTGTAAGTACCACTATTGCAATACAGTGTTCGATAAAAATAATAATAGTAATAAATTTTAAAAAACCCAGGGAATTGGTTTTAGACTCTTTACTTTTTTTTGCAAATTCTTTTCTAAATATGTGGCTTATTATGTGTTGCCGTGTTTTCTGAAGCCCAAAATACTCTTTATGTGGAAGTCTAATTATATTTTAAAGTGATTTTTTTCCTAAAACGTCAGTGTTTGCATTCTTGGTTTAGGTTCGTGAAAGTGACCCTAATGACCCCAACAAGGATATGGTTGTACAGCTAATTGATGACTTCAAAATTTCTGGAATGAATGGAATTCGTATCCTTTTGAGAACATGGCATTCTCATTAAAAATGTTTTACTGAAATAAGTAAGCATTTGGATTTTTTTCTAGTTAGTCTTACTTTAAATATACAAAGTAGTAACACCAAAATATGTGTAGATGCAAGGAGAAGTGCAGTGTGTAATGCACTCTCTGGAGTGAAAGTAACTTAGCTTTTCTAAGCACAATGCAAAATTAAAAAAGAAGTCTCATGTATCCTGTCATGGTCTGGTAGAACTAGAGATAGTTTACTTAAAAGCTAGAGTTTACTGCAAACATTTGTAATAACTGAAGCTTACAACAAGTATTTTTGTGTTTTAGACTGATAAAGAGAAACTATCAGAGTCATGACAAAGCTGACTTCTGTTTTATTGTGGGTAGTATGAGGTCATGGAGATGCTTCTCTTGTTTATGTAATTATCTTTTGTCCAGGTGTTAACCTGGATTTTGGCAAAGGTTGTCAAGCTTGGCCTTTGAATACTCCCTTGGAAAAAACAAAAGGGGGCTGGTGGAGAAAGAGAAAAAGTAAAATATAACTGACTTATTCTCAGGGTAAATTTTGGGTCTATGAATATATTTGATTTTAGAGTTGAGCTAAACTGAGTTAGCCTTGCTAATTATATTAGGTATTTTAACATCTTACTGTATTACTGTGCTTTCATTTACTGTTACAGCTGGATTTATGTGTGTGCTCATTGTGTTTTGGAGCCCAGGAGCAGACCTGAATGTTCATGGTGTCATATTGCCAGAGAGTTCCTGCTCTAGAGAGCTTAATTATACATTGATTTTGGTGATGTGCCTTCAATCTTCAGATCAGATTAAGCTACTTTTCACCAAATTTCATATTCTAGATGAGGAATGTAGAAGGTGATTGTCAGTAAAACTGAATGCTCACTGAGAAGCATCCTTCCAGAGGGGTGTGCAATTCATCCCATTTGTCTGTCTCTTGACATTAGTTGTGGAGCCTTTGGGTATGTGGTGAGAATGAGTGTGGGGCCAAATATTCTCAGTTACAGTCTGGTGTCTTAGCTCCTTTTCCTTTCCCCCATTTTTATTTGTTCCCTGGTTGCTTCAGTGGTCAGCTACCATGGTAGAAAGATACGGTCTGCTTTATATGGTATGTTTTTTTCCTGGGTTTTATCATCAATTAAAAAGAATTAAACCATATAGTTGTTAGTAGTCATTACAAATGTAATGGTGATCAGGGAAATTGCTTAAAACAGGCAGAGAAGGCAAAGGTTGGGTTTCTTGATGCTGCTGTTGTGCTACAAAAGAGGGTTTTTTGTTTGAGCTGAGATGCTTATGCAGAAGTATTGTATAAATATGTGTATTTGTCTAACTGTGTTCACTGTAAAATAATGCAACCTAGGCACTTCAGGTCTTCATCTGACAGCTATACATTTGAAGAATAACTAAAGTTATTTTTAGAAACCAAAATTTTGATTTACTGTTTTACTGTAAAACACTAATATGAAATAAGGATTAAGATAATGCATTCATAGCTTTACATAGAAATAACTCTTACTTTTTTATCAGAGCAGTTTCCCAATAATGTTCTTAAATTCTTGCTAAGATTCACATGTATATATACAGCTTTATTAATGGTGATTAACTTCACATTTCTAGGTGTGAAGAGTAAATTTGTTAGTGATAATACTTTGAAAGCATATCCAAACTTATATCTTTTTGAAATATAGCACTTACTTTGACAAAGGCAAAAGAGACCATGTGCTAGTGAAAAATAAGGGGTCAGCTAGCTTTGTGTTGGCAGATTATAATTGGACAGCTGATGTTGATTGATTCTATTTCAGTTTTGCCTTCATGTTGAAAACTGGCAGTACAGAAATTTTTATGTGGCAGGCAAATGTTCCTGCTCTACTGAAAAGTACATTTTCCAGAAGAGTACCAATATTACTGGATGGGCTGATACTGGACTCAATTTTAAATTACAGCTGGAAGTCTGTCAAAGTCCTGACTGCCAGTGAAAATATGATACCAAGTGTCTTGTGCTTTGAGTTTTCTTGTGAGCAATTTGTGCATCCTGAGTTATTTGAACAGTGGCTGGTTGCATTGATTATTTCATCAGCTCCTTTTTATCTTCAAGGGAAAATAATCTTTGGTGTAGATCCTCTTAGGATGGGGCAGGTAATTTATTTTAATATTTGGCTGCTGTTTACTTTTTAAAATGCCATATTAGTGCTATATTAGTGTTGCTGAGTTGCATAGGTTGAGATAAACAGAGTAACTCGAGATTTTTTCCATGCTCTGCTGTTTCCAGCTTCCTTTGGGCAACTCACTAAATACCTGTTGCTTGACTATAAATTAAAACAACATATGCTTCATAGAGACTTGATTATTGGTTATGGAATACATCTTAAAGCTAAAGCAAGACAGAAGAGAGGTGGGTGAATCCTTTGGAAGGCGAATGCCACAAAATGTCATGGAGCTTCCAAACAGGGAAAATTGTCAAGAACCATATACAACAGAGCTGGGGATGTGCAGAGCCATGGGCCTGCTCTGTGTGACTCCAAACTGTCATCTTTCTCCCAGGAGCTGTAGTGTGTGTTTATATACAGAGGAGTTGTAATAATCGTGTTATGCTGCACTAGACTGATAATTTTTTAGCCATTTGTATATTTTAAAAAGATTGCAATTACTACTTTTTCATGAAATAACAGAATTCGTGAACTTGGGCACTTTGGTGTTGTCAGTAAGTGTAAATAATTTTTTGTTTGCAGGGGACATGTATTAAAGCCATAATAAACATTCATTTGAGTGTAGCATTTTTTTAATGAAAGATTCAGATAATCACATAATGGAGCAAGTGTTTGGAGAGACAAATGGAAAAAATAAGGAAACATTCCCACACAATCAGACATTATAATGATTGTAATAAATGTACTCCATTATAATGATTGTAATAAATATACTCCAAAGAATACAGAGTATTAATTAAATGCCATAGTGCCTAGATGCTGCCAATCCAAAAGCAACTAAGATGCATTCTAAAGTCTTCTGTGTTGATACTAGAGCTTAACTAGCCTTTAACCTTTGTCATATTTCTAAATGCTTGAGTAATGTGTATTTGTAGATAGCTTAATAGTTACAGGTAGAATTTGAGTCAAGAAAAAACAGTTCTCAGTACTTAATCCTGTCATATGATTAATGTTATGTTTACTCTCACTTTTGCTGCTGTGCTTCGTTTCCCCCAGTGAGGGGGAAAACTGTGCTGCTTCGAAGGGCATTTCACAAGAAGCATGTATGCTGGGTGAGCTTCAGGGTTTTTTTGCTGCAGGACGTTTTGGACCTGCTCACCAATCAGCTGTAGGAGGATCCTGGGACTTGCAAGGCTGGCTTCCTGGTAGTTAATGCACAGCTTTTTCCAAACTCTTTGTTCTGGACAGTCTGGCTTGATGTTAAAGTTTTTCAGATTAGGATAGTAAATCAGCCAGCAGTCACATTTTTGCATACCTACTCCCAGCAGTGAGCCTGCTCTATATCTTCTCCCCATTCCAGTTGTCTCTCCAATATGGAGTGTCTCTTAAGTTTGTCCAGGTCCTCCCAGCAAAATGTTGCAATCTCTTTTTTTTTTCAGGTAGACGTCACTTTCTTGTGACCCTTCCTCTTCCTCCCTGCCTCTGCCATTCCTCTTACATCTTCCTTCTTGGTGCCCTCCCCTTGCCTCTCAGCTGTTTACTTCCCTACATCCCTTTTTCTTCTGGTTACTGGCAAGGCTTAACGCTTGTGTAAACGCAGGGAATGTCAGGAATGTGCATTGGAGAGTCTGCAGCAGCAGTAGTCTGAAGGACTGTGGGTGGGTGTCCTATATTTCATTTCTGAATGTTGCAGTGTCCTGCCTTTCTGAAATCTTGTGTCGCTGTAGCTTTGCAGCTTGTCTGTGTGGGCTCAGTTAATAAGCCCTGCAGAGCTGATATGCTCTGCTCATCCTTTGTGATGGCTGTGTGCTCTACTACTGACATCTGTTCATTGTGGGGTAAAGCAACCAAGACTGTTTCCTCTTCTGAATGGAACTGAGATTTTTAATATTCTGAGTAGACCCACTTGATGTGAGTGTGAAATGACTATTTGGGGTCTCCTCTAATACAGGAGTTCAGGACTGTGAAGTGAGATGAGCAGTTGGTAACAATTGTGTTACAGTTCTTCACAACGAACTTTGACCAGTCGTGAGACCTTTTACTGTCAGCCTGACTTGAGCATAGGGCATGTAGGTGTTAAAACTTGAGTTATCTTTATGTGTATGGGGAGGTGCTTGAGAATAATGTGTGTGATAAACTGACAAGGCAAGTCTCATTTTGACACAAGACAGGGACTAAGATCGTTGCCAAGGCTCTAGTTAATAAAACTTAGAGAAGTGAGGTAAGATTTGTCTCCTAGCAGTGTAGTTCTATATGAATGGTCTCTGAGATAGTCTAATTCATTGAGATTTTCCTGTAGTTAGTTTTCTGTTATTTGTATAATGTTATTCTTTGCAAGGTTTTAATGTCATGTAGTTAAGATTTTAACATCCTCTCTGATTTCCGGGTGCATTAAGGTCATTCCCATCTCATGCTTGAGGATTGATTCAGTATAGTCAAATTGTATAACTTCTTGCCAGAATGTTGTGGATGGTAAAACTTTAAATTAGCTTCAATATCTGAAGATTTTCTCAATGGAAAGGTAACCTACGCAGGCATATAAACGTAGAATCTTGTAACTTAGGAAGCCTTTGAACCACAAATCAAAGGAAGTTCCTACATACTGTTTTTTCCTAATAATCTTCCCTGATAACTGACTGCCTGTCAGTGGCCAGTAGTAAATGCTGTGTCAAATATTTTGGCATTGTGTTTTTTCCATGTTGCTTCTGAGTTCTGCATTTTTTTTTGTTCTTGAGTTCTTGGATGATTGCCATTATTCTTTGCAGTTAAAACTGAAGGTTTTAAGATATCCATTCTCTTACTATGTTAGTATTTGTTGTCCAGTGACTATCTATTGAGCTTAGTAAAAAGAAAAGTTTATTATGGGCCATTTTCTAAGACACAGTTGTTGCACACTTTTGTTATTAAAACCTTCTATTCATATAATTTCAAATATTTTAAAAACCAGAGATGATAGGCCAAATCAGTACTTTTAACTGTTTCAAAGAAAACAAAAATGAGTTATTTTTACAATTACTTATTTAATTCTTCACCCTAATGTTGTTTTTAGCATGTAGAAATAATGGACAAGATTTGCATAATTAAAATGTTTTAATTTGTTCTGCAGTTGGACACTGGCTTTGTATGGGTTTATATATAATTGAAATGAGGTCCCAAAGCATTTACCATGTTCATTTTAGGGGGAACCGTTTTCTTCTAAAGGGGGTGGTGATTCCTTTAGCCAGAACAGAAGCAAACATTTGTGTTGATCTCATGAACAAGTTTATTTGGAAGTGATCCTTAATTAAATCCAGATGTCTGTATGGTCTTTGAAGTACTTGGACATCATCTTCTAAAATGGATAATCAAATCCAATTATCAGGGCCTTCCTATCCGTTGTGTAAAAAGCATAATTCGACAGGTAAGTTTTGTTAATATTTTAATTAAGTTTTTCCTCTATTGTTAGCAGTTGAAGGTTAGAATTATAATATTTGAGCTGAAGTCTTACTAATACCTAAGATAAGATTATTTTAATCTCAGTAGGGTTTGCAAGAGCATCTTAATGGGTAGCCTGCCCTTCTGCATGCTGGGATTTTTGGTGGGTTTGTGTTGTGTTTTAATCGAGGTTTCTCACTGATAAGGGAGTTTCCTGAGCTGCTTTAGAGAACAAAAAGTTGAAGCAATGAGTCTTTTCCATAGATGTGAAGATACTCAAATTGCAGTTTTGGTTGACATGCTTCTTAATAAAATCTGGAAAATAAATCATAAGTGTGGAAAATAATACCATGATGATGATGATGATAGTGATGAACAAGAACAGTATTCCTCTGATAAATGAAAATAACCTGTTCTTTGAAAAATTGCTGTCTGTCTGTATTGAAGTTTTTGTTGAGTCAGAGTGTTAGCAAGGTGAAACACTTCAGAACCTTTCACTGGGGTGTTCCACTTTTCTTTCAGAATATGTTCTTTTGCTATTCTGTGAAAATCAAGTTGCTGAGAGGCGATTGAAGGAAAGTGTCTCAGCAAGAAGAAAGCGTATATCGTAGAATTATTCAGGGTGGAAAAGACCTGAAAGAGCATCAGGTCCAGCCATTAACTCACTGCCAAGTCTGCCACTAAACCATGTCCCTAAATACCACATCTATACTTTTAAATACTTCTAGGTGTGGTGATTCCACCACTTCACTGGGCAGCCTGTTACCTTGGCAGCTTCCTTGCCCCTTGAGTGAAGAAATTTTTCCTAATGTCTAAGCTAAACCTCCCCTGGTGCAACTTTAAGCTATTTACATTGGAGAACAGAGCAACCCCCATCTGGCTACACCCTCCTTTCAGGCAGTTGTAGAGAATGATGAAACCCACCTCAGCCTCCATTGTTTTTACATGCTTAACACCTCCAGCTCCCTTGGCTGTTCCTCATCAGACTTGTGCTCCAGACCCTTCCCCAGCTCTGTTCCCTTCTCTGGACATTCTTCAGCCCCTCAATGTCCTTCTTGTAGTGAGGAGCCCAAAACTGAGCACAGGATTTGAGGTGCAGCCTCACCAGTGCTGAGTACAGAAGGACAATCACTGCCCTGGTCCTGCTGGCCACACTGTTCCTGACCCAGGCCAGGATGCTGTTGGCCTTCTTGGCTACCTGGGCACACCCTGGTTCATGTTCAGCTGCTGTCAACCAGCACCCCCAGGTCCTTTTCCCTGGGCACATTTCCAGCCACTCTGCCCACCCTAGCATTCCATGGGGTTGTTGTGACCCAAGGGCAGAACCAGCACTCGGCCTTGTTGAACCTCACAGCACTGGCCTTGGCCCATCAGTGCAGCCTGTCCAGATCCCTCTGCAGAGCCTTCCTGCCCTCCAGCAGATCAACACTCCTACCCAACTTGGTGTGAGTGCACTCAATCCCCTTGTCCTGGTCATTGATGAAGATATTAAACAGGACTGGCCCCAATACTGAGTTCTGGGGAACCCCACTGGTAATGGCTGCCAGCTGGATGTAACTCCATTCCTCACCAAGCTCTGGGCCTCGTGTCCACTCAGGTTTTTACTCAGCCAACAGTGCACAGCCCAGCCAATTCTGCATTTTGGGAGGCTGTTGGAAGTGATTGGATAAAGGCTCTGAGCAACCTTGTCTGATTTTGAGGTTAGATACAACTTTGGACGTGGTATGACTTGGACAAGCAGGGTTTGAATCACAGTCTTCCAACCTGAATTGCTTTTTGAATGTAGGCAAAGGTAAAAATTCCCAGTAATTCAAACACTTCAAACCTGAGAAAAGAGGAAGGCCTTAGTCCTAGAAAGAGTTAAAAGCTTTAATTTTTTTGAGACTGGAATTAACTGTTTGGTCTAGTGACAGTGGCATTGTTTGGTAAGGCTTTCGGGTTGCATACTGAAGATAATGTAGATCTTTCTTATTTTTCTACTTGGATAAAACTTATGCTATACGTGTTTTAAAAACTGATTTATGAAAGTTGAATATGAAGCAATTCAGTTATTGCACTGGTGTTACTGTGCATCAAACAATTTTGTTTCATAAACGACTGCAATTCCATGCTACGATGGAAAATTATGTTGTTGTGTTATTACTTGGTAATATATTTTTTCCAATTTTTTTGTCCTTTGGAGCATTGGGATAAAATCAGCCTTATTTTTAAATGCAGCTGAGAGCTGAGTTTCTTAATAAATTTAATTGCAGTTTCAAGCAGGTTTTTAAAAAATCCTTTTGTAATTAGGTACTTCAGGGTCTAGATTACCTACACAGCAAGTGCAAGATCATTCATACGGATATAAAGCCAGAAAACATTTTGATGTGTGTGGATGATGCCTATGTGCGCAGGATGGCTGCTGAAGCTACCGAGTGGCAGAAAGCTGGTGCTCCTCCCCCCTCTGGCTCAGCAGGTATGAACAGGATATTTAAATGCAATGTAGTAAACTACCATCGGTATATTACTGCTGACAGTATTTTGTTCCATGAAAATTCACATTTTAAATAATTGTGTGTGAAAAACGCATGTCTGTTTAATTTGTATTCATGCCCTGGAAACTATCAGAGAAATGCATTCCTACCAGTTTTGCACGTTAAAGTTTTCAGGGTCCCCAGACAGAGAACAAGATTTACTGATATAAACTTATTCACCTCCTATCCCACAAGCTTTAATGCTGGATTTTAGTTATACTGGAAGCTTGCATCTCTAATATTGACAATAATTAATAATCTTATCTAAAGTATGTCTAGTTCTGTTAAAGGTTCATCAGAGTCCTTGTGAAATCATCTGCCTTTTTGTCTGTTGTAACTTATTCTTAAGATGCCATTAAAAGTTTTGCATTCATGGTTTTTCACCCTTAAAAATGGAATTTATTGCCAGGAGTTTAGATAGGAACTGTACCTTATGTTTAGCTAGGAGAAACCAAGGTAAAGAAGTTCACAGCAGTCAGCAAAGACAAACAAGGAGGAAGTGTGGCTTTTCTAGTGATTTTTTTTTTTTAGTACTATGTACTGTATATTTTTAGTGCTGTGGTCTCTATGAATTTGCCAATTGAGCACATCAGCTACAGGCACTGGAGAAATAATTCCCTTTGTAACATTGTCAGAAAATATATCACAGATTAGAATCTCTGAGGTATGATAAAAATACCTTCTACATCGGGAACAAATACAGTGGTCAGAATCCATTTCATGGCATTATATATTTTTAGAGGAAAATTGTATAAATTGTGAATATGTTGTATTGAATTTTACATAATGTGTAATCACATAGCTACAGATTGTATGTTGTTTGTGTGGGAAATAACTTGAGTTTGTTCATGCAGCCTTTATATTGCTTCCTGACATTAAAAGAAATATTATTTTAAGGAATGGGGTTTTTATCACACTTTGTTCTTGGCAAATTGTAATTAAATGTATGACTTTCTGCCCAGGAGCACACGTGTTTTCTTTATGGCATTGCAAGAATGAGTTGTGTGTAATTTCCCTTTTTATAGCAGCGATAATGCTCAGGTTTAAGAATGCTCTTGAAAACTGTGCCCTTTCAGGCATGTTCAAGCAGGTTTTTCCCTGAGCTTAGCAGCAGGATCTGAACCTATAAAACAACTCTATATTTTATTTTGCATTTCTTAATTGCCTGTGTGTCTGAAGAAGTTCGTGAGAGGTTCTCCCCCGTTCAGTTCCTCTTGCTCACTTCCACTTTGCTTCTATCTCCCATATTTGGTTATTTCTGTTGGTTTTGATCACTGGGGGGAGTTTTATGTGGCTTGTGGTGGTGTTCTGTGCCTGTTACAGTCAGTATTGCAGTCTCACCAGACCCACTCACTGATGGGATCCTACTCAGGTGCTTAGGAAGAGGCTCGTGCTGGAGCTGCTTTTTCTGTGATACGGTGTGGTTTTTGCCTTAGGCACTTCATGCTTCCAGCCCTAGCAATCAAACTGCCTTGTTTCAGAATAAAAAACATGAGTACTTGGCTTTTCTGTTGAGTACAACACAGTAGTTGTATCTTTGCTGATATTCCCTGAACTATTTAAATTAGTCTATACCTGCTCAGCCAGCTCACTACATACATTTAAACAGTTCTGACAGCTCTGCAGTCGTTTGATATTTTCCATCCACTCTTTATGGATTCAGACTTCATTTTTTTTTTTTTTACATTTCATAAACTCTCTGCTAACCACAACACAGTGAACACAGATTGCTGCTAGCTCCTACCAATTTCAGATGCTCTAATGGAGACATCAAATTATTTCAGGCAGCATGTACTTGTAAAGAGTAATAAATCTGGCTAAAAAAAAACCCTTAACACTGCCTTATTTAGTTAAGAATATTTTAAATGATTTCTACTACTTTTTGCTTTTATAGAGTTGTTTTTGAAAAATAAAATCTTTATTTTATTTATAATTTATTTTTTTTCTTTTTAGTGAGTACAGCTCCACAACAAAAGCCTGTAAGTATTGTTATGTAACACAAGTTAACTACCTTATTTTCTGTGTTTCTGTGGGTATTAGTAGGTATTAGACTGTTAGTAGTCTCGACCCTTTTTTAAAATCTTCCTTTGAATAAAGCTTTTATCTGTCAAAGAACATTTTTTCTTTTCATGTCTCTAGCCTTACCAGTTTTAAGTACAGTATTTCTGTGATGGATATTCTCACAGACATACAGTTCTATAGCGATGTCCAACTAAGTTAAGCATTGCCATTTTCTTCTCTTGAGGAATAATCCATTCGTTCAAGTCCTGACAAAAATGGGTGAATGCACTAAATATTGTGCATTGCAGATAGCTTAAGGGCATAAAGGCTTTAATCATCAAGGCCTTAAAGGAGAGGCTGTTTTATGAGGTTTGAAAGATCTCTTTGCCATATGCATATAGCAAATAACCAATGCTAATACAGCTGTTTAGAAATATCTATGTTCAAACCTGCTTTCTGTGTGCACAGAACATGTATCATTTCAATGGGTACACAACAGAGATAAAAATTATCCAGGTTGTGAAATTAACTCTTTTGTTTAGACCATCCCATGGCTTTTAATGGAGATAACATGATTAACAGATAAACCTTTGAGGAAATGTTTCTCTCTGTTCCTTGTTCTTTATTTTTTAGTTCTATGAGGATTTCTTACTGTGATATCTAAACAGTGAATGAAAACTGGATAGATCTCATTTATGAAATAGTAAAAATAGAACTCACAATTCAGTTAAAATGTAAGGAAGTGTTTCAGTCCTAGCTCTGATGTGTTCATTTTTCATTTCCTTGTTGTTGTACTTGAGTTTTTCAATCATTATGTTACATAAAATGAGAAACTTCGTAATGGCTATCTGCTGTTTGTAATTCATATGTTTTGGGGCAGAAGGGAATAATAAAAATGCTCTCACAAGAAAATAGATGAACAACACAGGTTTTACTTAAAATTTATTGTTTAGTCTCTTAAAGTCTCTTTAGATTTCTTGTGTCTTTTTTCTCAGAATACTTTTGCATTGCACAGAGAGAGAAATCATGTATTAAATTTATATGCAAACAGCTAATATGATACCAAATTATTTTTCACATGTACTATCATCTGTTAATCTGGATTGAGGTTTAAGATTATTGTGCCTACTCAAGGTTTTAGGATCATAGGAATTTTACTATGGGGTCTTAGATGTATTTTGCCCTTGTATCTAACAATGACTATGTAAAAACATGATTAACTGTATAAAATTTTGGTGGATTTTTGCATCATATAATCCTGTAATCAAACATTCTTGATTTGAAGTAAAATGGAAAAATCAATATAATTATTATATTAATTACCATCTAGTATTTTTCAAAAAATTATAATCAAACTGCAAGTGAGTTTGGTGTGAGATGCCTTGAAAATAATTAATTAGGGTTTTTAAAAATTTCTTTGGTATTAATATTTCAGGTTGGAAAAATATCCAAAAATAAAAAGAAAAAACTGAAGAAAAAACAGAAGAGACAAGCTGAGCTGCTAGAAAAACGCCTGCAGGAAATAGAAGAACTAGAGCGGGAAGCTGAAAGGAAAAAAATAGAAGAAAATGTAACCTCAGCTGTACCATCAAATGAGCAAGAAGATGAGTACCACCCAGAGGTGAAACTAAAAACAGCTGATATAGAAGAAGTAGTAGATGAAGAACCTGGAAATGATGATGGTTAGTATTATTTGCTTTTACTGACCCTGAATTTTCTGTTTCAGAGGGAAAAGTAATTGCGCAGTTTTGAATCTCGTGCAGTGAACAAAATCTCCAAACTGTCCTAGATAATTAAGTTAATTTTCTCCTGTAGGTAAAATTGTAACTGCAAAACCTAAAAAGGTAAAGGAAAGTCAAACATACTGCAGAAGTGGAGAAAACCATCAATAACAGTCTACAGCTATAAAACAACTCAAAAAAGCACGTAGAAAATTCAACAGAACAGTCATCATTCCACATTAAGTGGAATAACTGAGTATCCTGGTGAATAGAACAACAATATAATGCATTTGTTTTCTATAATATTACTGTAATAGTTGGAGTTGTCATTGCTTTCCCCTTTTCTTCTTGCAGTGTTTGTTGAAATGATCTATCAGGTAACAATGATTGCAACTTCTTCACTAAAATTTTTGAGATGGCTTGTTAAAATTCCTGTTTAGTCCTGGTGATTTGGACATAATGATTATGGTCCAGCTCCATCCTGGCTTCCCTGATTTTCTTGTCAGCTCTTCAGTCCTGATAAAGGTGTAACTACTGAGACTGTAGTTCAGTTTGGTTTGGTTTTGTTTTGTTCTTACTGAGAATTTTCCTACTTCTGTGATGACTCCCTGTTGACACTGATCGAGTTGCAGGTTTTAAAGCTTACTTTCAAGGCTTCATTCATCTTCCTTTGCTAACATTATTCTCTTCTGGATTGTTCCCTCCTGAACCACTTCCCATTGTTTATTTTTCCAGCAGCTTTATTAGTCCTTTCTTCTGCCTTAAATGTAGATTTTAAGGTTTGCATATTTCAGTGGTGTTCAGTGTTTCCTTGTGTGATATCTCAGAAGTCAAGTAGTTACCGAAGAGTTAAAAATGATGAATACCTAATTTCAGTCTAGTTTATTGATGTATGATGTAAAGTGTTGCTTGCTGAAATTTTTCAGGTGAAGCCGAAGATCAGGATGAAAAAGAAGACACCGAGAAGGAAAACACTGAAAAAGATGATGATGTTGAGCAGGAACTTGTCAACACTGACTCTACAGACCCTAAGTGGATAGAATCCCCCAAAACAAATGGCCATATTGTGAACGGCCCATTCCTATTGGAACAACAGATTGAAGATGAAGACGAGGAAGAGGAAGAATGTCCAAATCCAGAGGAGTATAATCTTGATGATCCAAATGCAAAAAGTGATTACTCTTATAGCAGCTCCTATGAACAGTTTAATGGTGAATTGCCAAATGGACGTCATAAAATTCCAGAGTCCCAGTTCTCTGAATTTACAGCGTCAGTGTTCTCTGGGGCTCTAGAGTCTGTAGCTTGTGGTTCTGCTGTTTCTGAAGGATCAACTGTAACTGAAAGGGAGGAGAGCAGCCCATCTCATGACAGGAGCAGAACAGTTTCAGCTTCCAGCACTGGGGATTTGCCAAAAAGTAAGTGTTCCTCTTAGTGAGTTTCGTCTAGTAGCATGGGTGTGTATTGTAGTAAATAAAAGAGGCAGGTAAGCAGAATACAAAGGCAATGGTTAGGTTAAGAAAAGATTGTTTAAGGAAACTGGATGATTTTTCTTTCAGAGCTGTGAATTTATTTTTTTTCTACTCTAGAACTTGTTTTTGTGGGGTATTAGATAAATAAATTATTATAGAATAAATATTTGCACTGACAAGTCAGTCTACACAGGAAAGAGAAAAGGAAATCTATAGTTGCAAGTAAACATCATTCCCATAGTTTAAAGGTAGAAGATGAGCTTGAGATCATGTAACCTGCCGTCCTTTGATAACAAGGCAGTAATATACCACCTGTTAAGCCCAGTAACCTTTATTGTTGGTGTAAAACATATTTTTCAAAGAGACATCTGCTCTTGATTTGGACAAATGAAATTATAATCTGGTATGATTGAAGTGTGTTCCACTGCTTGGTACTCCGAATTGTTTTAAAAGAATTGCCGCAAGTTTGAACTTGTCTGGCTGCAGCTTCTATCTGTTACTTCTTGTCTCACCTTTTCTCAGTCATATCCAAAAATTCTGTAATATGCTGTGTTTTCATTCATTAATTACTCCTTTTGTGTCAAACAGTTCCTGTCTTAACCTTTTATTAAAATTCAGCAGGGCATGTTGCCAACCCTCAACTCATTATGGCTTTTCTATATTCAGCATGGTTTTGGACATTTAAATTCTGACCATCAGAACCACTTCAATCCAAAACTTTGGGCTGTAAATCCTGCTTGCCTGTAAATCCATTTGAAGACATGGAAGGTGAAATCTCAGTGTCATTGCAAAAAGCTGGATTTTTGCCATTGAATTAAATAGCTTTAGGGTATTACACATAGGTCTTATTTATAGTGCCAGTGGTTAAATGATAAATATATGGGTTTCAGCTTTAATAAAGGAAATACTGAGAGACTAAATCTGTAAGCGGATAGAAGAAAATGAGAGCTTAGGGAGAAGATCACCAAGATCCACATTGTCACAGATGAAGTTACTAAATTTAAGTGGAGCTGTATTGAAAAATGCAGTCAAGTGTATTTCTTGGTTTAAGACTTGAGAAGGGCAATTCACACAGTTTATTACTGGGTCTGACAGGTAAGGTAAGAAATATGCAATAAAATACAGCTCAACAGAACTGCATTTCTGGAAGATCCAGGCAAATAAAGCTTCTAGTCCATCTCCTTACACTCTGAAGTCCCTGAAACAATATACAGGAGGTTCCCAGATGCCTGGTAGTTTCATATTTTGTTCTGCTAGCTGCATATAGGCAGAAAGACTCGCTGCTGTTTTCCTGGGATGGTGTGTACAATCCTCATGCTTCCAGAGATTAAAGCTGGTTTTGTCCTCATGGAAACAGCTTATCTCCATAGCTGGAGAAACAAACCTACTTCATTCCTCCTTGATGTTATCCCATCAGTTCACACACCTTTCTTGCAAAGAAAGAAGATGGACAGTACATTCTCAGTGAGAGTTCACTTTTTTTTGCAGAAAAAGATAAAACTGAATGTTACAGGTATTAATGGCATCAGTCACAACATAGAGTATAGCATTAATAAAACAGATGAAGGTGTTTAGAAAGAAGCAGCATACAGGAGTTAAAGGCTATTCAGTATTTTCAAATGGTGCTACACCATTTTTCACCATATCTTTAGTGTCCTTTTCTTGTACTGAAGTAGACTTTCATTTGTTCCTCTTTCTCTAGGCATCGCTATACATTATTGAGTGACATGGTTTCATTTTTTTGGGGTAGTTACCTCATTCAGTGTACAACCAATTTGTGTTTAGTGGATAAGCAGTTTTTACCTTTTCCAAGTTTTTCACTGCGTGACCAAATGCCCTGAAGATAGATCTGTAATTTCCTCACGATTCTCCTCCTCCTCCTTCCAGTGTTTGAATGTTTGCTAAGTACATTGTCATGCTGAAACTGTGAGAAGTAAGGTGATATTTCTTAATTTTTATGGAACTAGGACACAGAAGTGCTCACTAATTTTGTGCACAGGTTAAGCTTCTTTGGATGCTTTTTTGTGAGTACTTTCTAAAAGATACACTGTTCTGACTTCACTTTCAGTTGTGAATGATCCATGTTTGTCAAATCCAGGATCCAAGAATTCATCTTTCAGAAGAGATGTGACATAAGATTTAGAAGTTCCTGAGAAAAACACAAAAGTGTAGGCACTTGCCTATTACCTGCTCAGAAAAGGTTGAAGAAAGCTGTTGCCTAATGCCATATTCAGATGTCTTAGTCATGAGGCTTTTTCCCCCCCTTCATTCCGCTTTATTTATTGCAGTCCTTCAACAAGATGTGTGGGAAGGATTTATCTAGCACTATCTTTTTTCTTTTTTTTTTTTTTAATGTAAAGACTACTGAACTGAGACAGGTCCTGTTATTTCTTGAGTAATGCATGTGATTGTGTTAAAAAAGAATTACACTGTACTATGCAGCATGCTTTTAAGGGAAGATTTTAATATTAAACTTACTAGTTTTACTAGTTCCTATCTTTTGAGTGTTTTAATTCTATCCTTAAGTTGGTGCCTTTTATAAACATGAGTCTTTGACTCCACGCCAGCTTTCCTAGAGGGCTGTTGTTGAGGTTGCTGCCCCCTCTGCCTTTCGGTATTTATTCCTGTGTTCTCATTCCTTCTCTCCCCTGGTGCACCCTGCCACCCTCTTTTCTGGTTGGCCAATATTCAGTGCTCTGATGAGCTGTTCAGGCTTTGTTGCCAGCAGTTAAAGCTCCCCATCTGACTTCAGTCACTCCTAATTCACCATTAGACATCCAGTATTTTTTGTCCTTGTCCCATGTCTGGTGTATTTTCCTCTTCCAAGTCTTTCACCAGTTTAACAGATCATTGGAGTCACAAGTCCTTTTGGATCTAGTAACTTTTTCTTATCTTACAATCAATTTCCAATTTAGTCTTTGTAGCTTTGGGACAAGGAAACTGAGACCAGTCCTGTGCTGCCCTGTGATTTAGGATATCTGGATTTGTTTTCTGCCTTCAAGTCATCTGCTTTCTTTCTAGTGCAGTTTAGGAGCTAGCAGGTGATATGATGAAACAGAGAAAAGCAGCACCTCCACCAGGCTGTGTTAAGGTGTCAGTGTCCCAAGAACCTCTAAAGATTGCAAGATGAATTAAAGTTCTGCTTTTTCAGTCTGGATCATAGTTGATGCAAATAGGACCTTCAGAGAACTTTGAATGCTGAATTATTTGTGAAAAGGATAGCAGCCCTCTAGACTTTCAAATTAGCCAGGTTTCAGTGAGTCTCTTACTTTACCCCTTGGGATAGGCTTAAAAAAAGGAAAAAAAAGGGAAAATCCAGATAGATTTTATTTACTGTAGCCAGGCATGGAAGTGCAGGATTTATTTTCTCAACCAACCTGTTCCAAGAACGTATCTTTCTTGTGTGTAGTGGGTGAGTTCTTGGAGTCTGAGTTTTAACATTTTCTGTCTGAATCTGTTCTGGGAAACATATACACTGGTTTTGCTCAGTAGCTGCTCTGTATATTCTAGTAATAGTAATTTGGCAGCTAAGAATGCAAAAAATTTGCACTTGAAGTGTATAAGGATATTTAGAAATCAGGGTAAGAAATCCTATTTATGTTGCTTTAATTTCTTGTAACATTCAGCAAATTATTTTGATGTCTTCAGTGTATGACAACACTGAATGAAGTGTCAAGGCAAAACTGCTTAGAGATAATGAATGGTAGGCTTAACATATTAACTATTCTGCATTTTGCTTGTGTTAGCAAAAACTCGTGCTGCTGACTTACTGGTGAATCCACTGGACCCAAGAAATGCAGATAAAATTAGAGTTAAAATTGCTGACCTGGGGAATGCCTGCTGGGTGGTAAGTGTAACTACATCACTTTAGCAGTTCACTATTTAGAACAGGTCTTTTTATTGTCATTTTTTTCTATTAATGTGGTTCTTTCTATTTTAGCATAAACACTTCACAGAAGACATCCAGACAAGACAATATAGATCCATAGAGGTTTTAATAGGAGCAGGTTACAGTACACCTGCTGATATCTGGAGTACAGCATGTATGGTAAGAACAATACAATGTGTATTTTACAAGAGTAAACCTCCTAAAAACAGTTGTTTATTTAGTGAGGAAACCTGATGGGGATGGTTTTGACATTTTGACACAAATACATTATCATAAATTATGTTGTATCAGATAGCTGCTGATGATTTCTTCCCTTTCTTTCAATTTCTCAAGCCTTCTTAATCAAAAGAAAATATTTTGGAGAACATTTCTAATTTTCATGTGATGCATTTTAAACCTGTATTCAGAAACATGCAAGTTTAGAGAGAAAATGTCTATTTTAAATGACAAAATGTAACTGAAAAAGTACAACTGCTTGTTTCCTTCTAGTCTTAAAATCTGTGCTTCTGTTAGCTGTGATTCCTTTTTCTTGTGTAAAGTAGCGAAACAATGAAATACTTTAAATTATGGCCAAGTGCAGTGAAAACATGGATTGGATTAGGCTTGGTTCTAGTCTTTGAAGAGAAGGAATTCAGTTTATTAATGTAAAATATGTGGTAACATTCTGTAGAATTAGTTCTAACACAGAACTGAAATCACAGCTTTTTAAGAGTCCTTAGAGAATAGAAAAAGTGAAAACTTAATCATGCAGCTTTCTGAAACATTCGATCATACCTCTCTGAGGATAAACAAGATGTATGCATCTTCTCATTAAAGATAGTACGTATTTCCAAAAAATAAATTTAGAAATACCTCTGCCTATTTTAAAGTGAAAACTTAATCAAATCTTTATATTTTACAAATACATGTCTGATGAGAGTAAGTGTGTGAGAAGGAGGAGGAGAGGACTCCAATACTAGACACAGTTTGCAGGCGTGGGTGATGAGAAGAATTACACAGCTAGGAGGGAGAGGAGGAGGAGGACTGAAAGGAACATAAAATCCTACACATATTACAAGCTCAGCAGGCCATGTGTTGGAACTAACTAACCCATAAGTGAAATTAAAGTGTGTTTTCTCTGGAGTTTAATACTGGCTTTTCCTTTAGTACGCAGAAAACCCATCCATTTCCAAATTTACTCTTCCATTTGGGAACAAAATGGAGAATTTTTCTATTATATTGAAAACAAAGAATATAAAGTATTCCACTGTTTGTTCTTTAATTCTTTTAATTATTCTTCTCTTAACTAACTACAAAATTATTCCAGAGACTTTTTGTTCTGTTACTAGTTGTTTTGTAAACCTCAGTTGAACTTGCTAACTTTTTATTTTATTGGACACTCTGTATTTATCTTTCTTTAAAGTTGTACCTATCACTGCTAATTTTGTAGTCTTTTAGTCTTGTAGCTAAAGGCACATAAAGCAGGCTGAGGTCTATCTAGAATTGTGTTCAAAGATAGTGGGGTACTTAATAGCAATATCACACCTAAGGAATATAATACTCTTGCAGTACTTGGGGTTGCCCAGCCTATTACAGCTGCTCCTCCATGTTATGTAAGCTTTACTGCTTTCTTCAAACTCAAGGAAAGAAAAAAGCCTAAAGCATCGCTACCACTGGAGGTGTATCTTAACTCAGATTCACAATTATGTATGAAATTTCAGTATTTCAATGAGAAGAATGTATTTCTGCTTTTTTGTTATGTAAGTTTTGCAGATAGTAAAGCATTTGAAGCAGAAATGCTGTAATTCTGTCTTCTGCCACAGTTGTTAGGTTCTTGCCCTTAAGAAATGCAGTAGAAATTTTCTAACATTACAGCACTGACATGCAGTTGTTGAATTCAGTTGTCATCGTTGTATAGTTGTGTAAAAAAACAGAGCAGCCTCTCAAGCTCATAGAAAAACCTCCTGAATCTGCTTTCATTGCTGTGTGTCTGAGAAAATGGGTCAGAGCACTGTGGATGCTGATCCTGTATCAGATGGAAAACAGCTCTGAGGTAGGGATTGCCTTGAAGACCTTAATAGCTCTTTCTGCAGAGGACTTGTAACAGAGATTAAGGGCCAGGAAAACATTGTTGATGTGGAACTGCAAACTCCCAAATAATTTATTTAGGCTGACTTTGGAAATTATGATGTGAATCTCTCCAATCCCTAAAGCAGTCAAGAACCATGAAGTGCTGGAGTGTTTTAATGTCACTACAGCCCCACTTGCTTTCTCAAGTTTGGTTTCCTTGTACCTAGGTTTGGTTCAGAAAATGCCCTTTTAGGTTGTCTTGCTCGTGTTCATATTTAATTCACTTTGTTCCATAATGTTTGTTGTGCTTTCAAAGGGATTGTCTGCTGGAGTAGGAAGTGTTTATTTTCAGCCAAAGTACAGCTTGGATACCCTGTTTGCCATGTTGTCCAGGACTCTCAAATTAGAGCAGAGATGACTTTGCTTGTACAAGTCCAGAGTCATTAAGGGCATTTTTGGAAGCAGTACTGTGTAAAATGACTGGTCTAGCAGGGTTTCCATAACTTCTTTTCTTGGCAAGTTTCCATCCATACTTTACCTAATGTGATGGCACCAAGCACACATGAATGCCGCTTAGCTTGCAAAATAGAGGATTTTCTCCATGTATTTTTTATCCATTGCTGTGTCACGTATTCTAGCTCACATCTCCATTAAAAAATGGCCAGAAAAAAAGGCCTTTCTTGGAATTTAGTGTCTGTAGGGTTTCTGTGACAGAGATTTATGTGTATATAAAATACACCAATCTTTTTATGTATCCTGGATTTTATGAAGGATGACTTGGAATGCTTGGTACCAGGATTCACCTGGGATCTTAACTTGGTTTTGATGCAGCTTCCAGGAAAGAACAGTCCTGTTTTATTTGTGTTGACTTTAGTATGGGACTAGCCAGTGTCTGATCAGGATTACTTGTGCTGGAAGTGTATGTAGTCAGAGCCATGGAAGGACTCCACCCAAACAGCAAAAGAGGGCAAAATAACTCTGTGCTAATAACCTTACAGTGTTGCTTCTTTGGTGTTATGTCAGTGAATAAGTAGTATTGAAAGCCAGCAGCTGTGAGCTGAATCTTTTAATTTTAGATGGTTTGGCATGGCCCAGTTCTTGTGCCCCAAACTTCTTCAAATCAGATTTAAAGGATGACTGTGAATATCCTCAGACCAGTACCAGTCCTCTGCTCAGGTGATCTGAGTTGCTGAGTCTCTAAGAAAAAACAAATAAAAAAAGGAAGGGAAAAAAAGAGGGTGATGCATATCTTTGGAGGCTTATAATCAGTGCATGTATGAAGTGCTGTGAAGCCAATGAAAGAAGTCAGATGTCAGTGGGCTTTTCCAGACCTTGACGGAGCTGTTTGCTTGTTTGGTGCTCAGCAAAGAGTGCAACAAAGTGTAACTTATATTTTTTTCCTAGACTTTGGTGACTTGGTCTGAGTAAATGTTGCTGACATTTGCTGGACATTTATAAGTTTGGCTAGGGAAATTGTACAGTGCCCTTTTATTTTTCTTTTAACAATGTGGCCTATTTAAGTGGAATACTCAGCTGCTCTCTTGGAAAGATAGATACTGGGAATCTCTCCACATTTACTAAATACTATAAGATGTTCCCTTGCTGTACTAAGGCCTAATTTAATTCTGCCAATAGGGAGGTGCATCTCTCATTTTCACCCAAAAAAAGGAATGGATTTGGAGCCAGCAGTACCTTTGAAAGAATTAAAAACACTCTTGATGATTTAATTGTATCATTTTGAATTTCCACATTAACAGTGTTGAGAAGGTTGTTTTCTTTAGAGCAGCAACTGAACAGACACTGAGTGATTTAGCATTTCCTAAATCCCAGAAAACATGGAACACAGTACTCTGCTGCTGCTGCTTCCAAGAAATCCTGGCAAGATAAGGGAGTTAGTACTGGCAGACGGCATCCCTTTGTATTGCTTCTGGAAATGACTGCAAGCACCATGATTCCACTGCTTTTCCTTGTTCATGCTTCTTGGATTGGAGACAGGAAAAGCACCTGAAGTGATGAATCTCATCATCTGACTTCTGTTCATAACCTTTTGTTTGAGCTTTGGGTAAGAGGTAACTGTCACAGGCTGGGACATGAACAAGACTTAAAGTTTTTAACACTTTTCTGAGGTGGCTTTTGGGGACAGTTGTGATTCCTGCAATATCTTCTCTTTGCAATAAGACCTAGCAAATAGATCACAGCTGTAGATCAGCAGGAAGTCAGAGAGAGTGAAAATTGTACTTAGTGTTTTATCTACTCAAAGAGAATACAGATGATGAAAGAAAACACTACCAGGTGTGAGGGAAAGGGGACAGACAAAGAGCTTTCAAAACAAGGGACATGCTACTATAAAGCAAGCAAGTTTACAGCCGTGGGGTTTATTCATGGCTATTTCCGTTCATGTGGGAGAACTTGGAGGAACAGAATGAAGAATGAGCAAGATACTGTAGTTAATGATGTTAAAATTAAACCTACACTACATGTAAGTGCTTGTAGGTAAATTTCAGGCTTATGCCCCCAGCTTACTTCTTTGTATGACGTTCTCTAACGTGGAGTGGAGAAGTAACTGTCCTTAACTACTCTTCCACTGTTGTAAGCAGGGAAGAAATGATCATGTCTCCATGGGATCATGAGTATCATCATGCTAGTATGTGTGAGTGGCACATACCAAAGGTGTGATGACAAGCCTCAGTCTGCACAGAAGCAGTATTTTGAGGAAAAATGGAAAATCAAAAATGTGGTTTCGAAGGGAGAAAAAGCTGGAGTTGCTATGCACGTATTTTTCAGTAGGCAGATACAGTACAGAATGCTGTTATTACTTGCTGTGCACTCTTTTTGAAGGTGGGTGGACAACCTGAAACACTCAACAGAAAATGATTTCCCAGCGGAGCTGACTTTCCAGAGCAACCACTCAGTATGTGCATGATTCCAAGATCGGAGAACAGCAAATAAAAGAACCCTGTTTCCTTTCCAAGCATCCCATGCAAGTTTTGTATATCTGGCCTTTCTTAGCAAGCATTAACCATGAAAAATGCCTTTCATATTCTTCCCATTGGTTGGCTCTTCAGAGGGAGATGTCCATGGGAGAACAAACTGTCAGCTGGTGTATCTTAAAAATCTTTTGGATCTTCTTTCCATGCTCCCACTGACCTGTGGAACAGTGTTCTGAAAACCAGGCCTATTTTTAAAGCATTTACAGTCTTCTAATTCACATCTCTTCATTTCAGCTGGGGCAGAGAAGCTCTGGCCAAGAGCCGCATCTCATCTGTCAAAATAATAATTCTGGCCTATAGCTTGTTGTTCTTTTTCAGCTGCGGCTTCAGTTCAGGGAGGCTGATGCAGTCCAAGTGAATTGTTCTTCAGTCCTCTCCCAGACAGCTTTCCCTAGGCATGCATCCATTTTTCAATCACCAGATTGAGTACACAGCTGTCACACTGTGAAAATGTAGCTATTTCCAATTGTGTGGTTAGATATGGGTCCATTATATACAATAGTGATGCCACCAGTTCTGTACTGTGGTAGGAAAGAAATAGAGCCTCTCCAGAGCCTATAAAACAGCAGTGTAACCATTTATATGAAAGGTTCACCATCTGCAGATGGAGAAAAGCAGTCTAGACTGGTTTTCTGTGATAACCTTAGGAAAGCAGTAAGCAGAAATTACCAGAACAGTCAGTAAGGATGGATGGTTGCCTTGGGCTTCTGTGCCATATGTTGAGTGTGCTGTATCTCATTTTTTATCTCCATATAATAAAGGAAGTGCTGACTTCTGTTGAGGTAAATGTCAACATTAAGTAAAAAAGTCATGGTATTTTAAAGTTGGAGTTTCTGTCAGGAAACTAGTTTTTAGAAATTAATACTTTCAAAGGGAAACTAAGTAAATATGGTTAGTCTGTATTGTAGCGTCATGGAAATTATAGACAAATTTAGGTTTAAAGGGATCTCCAGTATCTGCCTCCTTCTTGAACAAGGGTTGTGGTCAAAGTTAGGTGAGGTCACTCAGAGCCTCATCCAGTTGAGGGGTACATACCTGTCAGGATGGCATTTCTACAGCCCTCTGAGCAGCCTGTCCCAGTACTCAGCCAGTGTCACCAAAGAATTTCTTTTCCTCATATTTGGTTGGAATTTCCTGTATCTTGTTCTTCTCCACTACTGCCTTCAGGCAGTGGAGTGCAGCAATTAAATTTCTCCTTTTCCCTTCTCCCTTCTGCCTGAGCAAACCCAGCCCTGCCAGCATCCCCTCCTGCATCCTCTGCTCAGCCCCCAAAACACCTGAGGCCTGGTCCTCCCTGGCCTTTCTCCACTTCAGCAGGGTCTCTCTCACCGTGGTGGCCCCAGACTGGTCCCAGTTGGGCAGACCAGACCTTTGGTCACTGTGCTGCCCTTGGGGTCTTGGCCTCCTCTGTCATCACAGAGTGTCAGTGCCCTCCCTTATGGAGACAGAGGGTTTCATGTGCCTGCAGCTGGGTGTGAAGTGTGGGTAAGCCTTGAGAATGCCCAGGAAGTGCAGAGCAGCAGTAGTTCTGCAGCCAAAGCTGTGGCTCTCAGTGTCCAGCAGCAGAGAGCTGCTCTTCCAGCAGCACTGACTCGGTAATGGCATAGGCTTTCCGGTGCACCACTCCTTCAAACATCAGTTTAAGCAGCAGAACAACGCTGATTGATACAATCCAGAGATGTCATTGTCCTTCTTAAGGCTATTCATGTGTTTATTAATGTATTTCCAATGCTGATAGTTTATGATAAAAATCCAGGTCTGGGTTTTATACTGTTTTAAATGAGAATGAATTAATTTCATTTATCTTGCACTGTGTAGCCAGTCCATCCTGAAAATACCTGGAACATATTACCAGGTTGCCACAGATGAACCTGTGAGACATTGTGCTCCATGGATGCCAAGAAGTATCATTACAGATACTTATTATAGCCCCTGCCTCTGGGCTGTCCTTGTGTGCATCTTTCGAGAAGCTTTTCTGTTCTTACAGGGAGAGTCAGAAAACCAAGTTTGTGAAGTGCTGTGGCCCCAGCCCATCCTGGGCATGGAGTCAGAGCTATACAAAAAGGAAGAAAGAATCATCATCATTTTGAAAGGCTGTAAATTTTGCTCAGTGGGAAGGTGGTATAAATATCCCACATCCATGAGAGGTTTCAGCTCTAGCAACACACAGACTGATCTCAAATTCAGAGTATCACAGCAGTATGCTTACCTCTTGTGCTTCTCTAGAAACGGTTTTCCAGTTTAATCTTTCTAGACCCACGCAGACATATCGAGCTATTAATACTTCATTTTTGGGACAGAAACTGTATTCTTGTGTGGTCTACCTTTGTGGCTAATTTCAGCTACATTTCTGTTCTTTTCCAGAGATCTGTGTTTAATAGCAATGAGTTTCTCATTGTCCTCAGAAATCAGCCCCATGTGTGCTCTCCTAGGAAAGCTGATCCAGCTCTTCCTATGAATATGCATATTCCCATGAAGTGCAGAGATCTGGATCTTCTCTGTCTCGTCTCAGGAGAATAACAGTGTTCTCTGTGTTGTGTTCAGAGATCTCTGCTAGTGATCACTTTTGGCTGTTCTTAAACTTTATTTCAGTCTTTGAGATTTTTTTCAGCTGTAAAATGAAAACTGTCAGTCTTGAGCAAAGAGTAGAATAAAAATAATGAATGACCATTTATTAGTGATAGTAACTTGAGAAATTAAAGGCTTATTCATAGGTTCAACAGAAATGTCAACAAGGGGTGTTCTTGTTTTCTTGGCTGCTATGTGTGATGGCAATGAGTTCTGTTGGCTGTAGCCCACTTGGATGACACTGCAATTCACAGCTAGAAGAAGCCAAGAGCTCATAAACAGGCGAAATTTACAGGTGATTTAGCAACTCCAGGTTATAAATAGGAACAGAAATATGTCTATTTTCAGGAGACAAGTATTTTGTAGTAAATGTTCTAATAGAGTGAAATCCCGTCCTAGAATTGTGCCAGGAAGCTCTGCCTCATTTTTGGAATGCTTTTCTGGATCAGGTGTTTTCCTGTGTCTTGGACATGGAAAATAATTTAATGTTTAAACCACCTGGAAAGAATTAGATTCCTGTGGCTGCTTGGGCAATTGGTGAGCCAGAGCTGAAAGAGAATAGTTTAACAAATTAGACCAGATGAATCCGTGTCTGTGCACAAGTAGGGGCTCTCACAGTTGCTTTAGTGCTTTGCAGCTTTTCATAATCATTACACCCGTAAAGAGAAAGTCACTTTTGCTCTGACCTAACACGGGGTTAGCATCCCATGGAAGCATTGCCATGCCCCGAGGGGATCCGATGCCCTGGTGTCTCTTCTGGATTCCCCATTAGTGTCAGTCTCATCATTTACCCCATCATTGCAGTATTTACTTTGATTACATCTGCTTCAACAAGAATGCTTTTTAAAAAACTCTTCTAGATTTAGAGTCATCAAAGAAACTTACCCTGTTGGCTAATTTCAAGTGATTAATTATAGTCATAAATAGATTTTATTTGTGATTCAGACATTTTTAGTTGAGTCTCCAGCATGTAATCTGACAGGTAAATAGCCTTCAGATACATGTGTAGCTCTCATTATGTATTTAGAAATACCTGACATGTTTAGAAGTACTTCACACTATCACCAGACAACACATGAGTCTGTAAAGCCATGTTTGACATGGGCTCAGTCCGATGGCTCTCCCCACACCAGTGCAGCTGCACTCTTGGGAGACACTTCCTCGGCAGCCTGGTGGAATGCTCGGGCTGGGGGCTGCAGGGAGGGGCTGCACTTCAGCCCTGGGTGATTTCCTTCCTTCATCCTGGCTGCATGGGCAGGAGTGCCTGGGGTGGCCGTGCTGCTTTCGCCTCCAGCCGCAGGCGTGCGCAGGGCTGGACACTGGGCTGGACAGGGGGCTGGACAGGGGGCTGGACAGGGGGCTCTCTGCAGAGCCTGACTTCATGCTGCCTGCTGCACTGCAGGAATGATGGTCCCCAGGTAAGTGGCCTCTCCTCGTCTTAGATCCAGCCGTAGGCCTCGAGCTGTGAATGTTAATTCCCTCTTGCTTCTGAGATATTTGTGATGTTTTGCTGACATCTTACGATGGAAAACATTACTTCTGAAGTACCCATAGCAGTGTCTGTTATGTTGTAGGCGTTTGAGCTGGCAACTGGAGATTATTTGTTTGAACCACACTCTGGTGAAGACTATTCCAGGGATGAAGGTATGACTCTTTCGAGGTACTATAAGACTTCATGTTTTCATACTCCTCTTCTTAAATTTCCAGTGAGCTTACAGTGGGGTTTAAGTTTTATATATGAGTAGAACTGTTCATACACATTGTTTTCAGAATATAAATATGATTTTTTTTCTTTTTAGTTTTAAGTTCCACCACTAGCAGTGGGTGGGCAAAAACTCCCTTCTGCAGATAATCATCTACTTAACAACTGCCTGAAGGAATTAAACTGCCCTTCTTGTAAGATTGCATATGTGTGGAAACCTGATTGAAAATAACAACATTTTAGTTTAGAAAAGAAACTACAAATTTGAACTTTACAGTATTTCCCTTTTTAAGAGTGACACTGGAATAATGTTTACATTTGTATTTTTATTTGAATTAGGCAATTACTAATTTATTTTTTTAAATCAGAGTTAACTCCTGCTTCCATCTGTATACCTGTCCATTTTCATGCTTGTTTGCTTGTAAATGCTCTTTGCAGTGGTAATGTGGGCATCATTCATTATTCCTAAATGCTACTAATGATGCCAGAGCTCTGCTGATCCTGGAAACCTCTGCATGGATTTGCTGCAAACATTGTTGATTTGAAACTATTTCTGATTTTTTACTAATTCCAGTTTCTTTCCTCTTCTTTTTTATCCCATCCTTTCCCTGCCCCTTCCACTCCCGTGTCCTTTTTTTCTCTCCCTCATAGACCACATAGCACACATCATAGAGCTGCTAGGCAATATCCCAAGGCACTTTGCTCTATCTGGAAAATATTCTCGGGAATTCTTCAATCGCAGAGGTAGTACCTCTTCTTTTTGAAAGGTGCCGTGATGCAGACAGAAGTGGAATTGCTGTTGCTGGTTGTAGCATGTCCCAGTGAGGAGCATTTCCTGAAAGCACACAAGAAAATTTTCTTTTTGAAAAGCAAAATGCCCAGGAATTTCTGAAAAATTCCTTTTTTTTTTATCCAAGTGTTCTGAAAAATAACTATTGGTACATTTTAAATTACGTAGCAAAAGTTGTTTTTGGCAGCTGCCACTCAAACGTTGTTTTGAGAAGGAAGTTTTGCTGAAAAGCTTCTTTCCAAAGTAGCCACTGAGCAAGCAGTGTGCACCTGTGTTTTTTACCAGGATCAATCTATTTCTGTCTGTACCGGGCCAGTGTTAGTGTGTGCATGCAATGTACTGATTAAACTGTTGTATGTTTCTGTTTTGCTGGCAATGTTCTCCAATGCAGACCACATAGCATTGATCATTGAACTGCTGGGAAAAATCCCTCGAAAATACGCTATGTTGGGGAAATATTCCAAGGAGTTTTTCACCAAAAAAGGTAACGGTATTTATGCAACACTAATTTAAAGCATAATACTATCCAAAAGGAGAATGTGTTCATTTATGGGTACTGAAGAAATATATCCATTTAAATGGAGAGCTCTTACTAAAGAAGAACTTTGGTGTAAACTTGGCTTTCTGGGAAAAGCCACAATTTGCAGTATTCATTTCGATATTTCATTTAAAATTCCCTTGGGGATGTACTCAGCGAAGTGTGGCTGTTAACAAGTGTCCATGTGAATCTGCTGTCTGATGTTCATGTAAGTGTGAGGACTCAGGTGATGTGTAGCTTGTAATGTGGTGGAAAATCATCTGTCAGCAGCTTTGGCTCTTATGTGGTGATCCAGCAGGTGCTACTGGTAAGGAATAACAGGTTATTAACAGAGCTGGGAAGGGAATACATGAGCAGTGGACACTGAGCTGAGCGTGGCTGCTGTCACACAGCAGGCAGAGCAGATGGGGGTGTGCCAAGCACTGGAACTTTGTCTTTGCCCAGGCTGCTCTTAGAGGCAAGTTTTTGACACGTGGGGCAATGTGGTGATGCCTCAAGTGTCTTCATCCCCTCAGCATGAGACAGCACTGTGCTATATGGAGCAACAGGGTCTGTCAGGAGCATCCTGGTGGGGGAACCTCCAGGGCTGTCAGCCGCAGCTGGGATGGGAGGGAGGGCACTGTCCTGCTGAGCAGAGCTGTGGATTGCCCTGCCCCTGGCTCCCTGTGCCTGGGCTGTGCTGTGGGCTGGGCTGGTGCAGCCACAGCTGCATTGAGGTGTTGGTGTCCTGGGGCTGAGGCAGCAGCACGAGGCTGTGGGAGCTCAGGGTGATGGAGCTGGGCATGATCAGGGATTCACCCTCCCGTGCACGAGGGCTGCCTATTCTGTGCTGGTACTGCTCATACAGCAGGGACCTCCGTGTGCCTCCCTGTCCTTAAGGAGGCTGTTAATGGCAGTGCAGTGCAGAAAAGGGCAGCAGCGATGATTGAGGAGGGAGCAGTTGCCCTTTGGGGGAGCCTGAAGTTCCTGGGGCTTTTGAGTGGGGAGCGGAGAGCGTTGCTGGAGGAATTGTAAAGGTCTCCATAGTCAGGAGGTTAGTGGATAAGCTGAAGACAGAGCTGCTGTTCGCAGCACCCGCCATGTAAGAGCTGGGGGAAAGCCAGTGAAATTTGCAGAGGATGGCTTTAAAACAAGTGCTTCCCTGCACAGCTGGCAGTGAGCTTCAGGAGCTGGCTGCCATGGCAGGCAGAGAGAGAGGCTGTATCAGCAGGCTTTAAACAATCTCCTGGTAACTGAGATGTACAAATTTGGGGCCCACGGGTCTGTAAATGTATAAAGCAGTAAGAGGGCTGGGCATGCATCACTCTGCAGCACCTCCAGACAGGGATTGCAGCTACTGGAGCGTGTCTCACATTCCTAATTTTCACCTTACAGCAGAAGGGTTGGCATTTTCTAATGATATCATAGAACTGTAAAATGTGACCTAACAGTTACTCAGTAACTGCAGTGTTGGCAGTGCACAGGAGAGGGCAGTTTGTAAAATTCCTGTGATGTGGAGAGTTTTCTAGTGCTTCCATGAGCATCTTCAGCTGCAGAGTGTCACTGTTGCCCTCTAGGGCCTGAACGTCAGTGACATTCCTCAGAGGCACTGGGGGTGCCTCTTAATCCACAGGGTGGAATTCAAGGTGGAATTAAAGACTTGGTTCACCATCCACACAAAATATAAGTGTAAGTTTGCTGTGGAAGATTAAATAGATTGGATCCCACCTGTTTCTACTTAAACCAGAGAATCTCAAATGAAGACAAAGGAGTAACACACCAAGCTGCATTTTCTGATCTTACCAGTTATTCTACTGTTGCAAGCTGGGGAAACTGAAATGCTTTGTGGAGTAAAAATGGAGGTGGCAACTATCCTGCTCACTTGAGCACCTTTTTTTTTTTTTTTGCATCAGGCACCAGGCATTCTTTTCCTTTTCCCTGGCTACCCCAGTACTGCCAGCCTCTGGTGTCCCCAGCTGGGATTTGTGTGTGGTGGGCTGGCAGGGTGTGAGGGATAGGCTTCAGAGTTAGCCAGCAAGCTGCTGCATTTGCACTCAGGTGCTTGTGGCCTGAGCACTGGAGATCAGAAGCCTGTGGTACAGGCCTGAGACACTTGGGAGAATTTCTTGCTGTGGTCTAAGGGTGGGCTTAGAAATGTTGCTGTGAGCTCCTGCTTTGAAAACATCAGCCTTGAATGAGAATCAAGTTTGAGTTTTGCTCCTGTCCATAAGCAAGTCTGACCTCAGAGAGGTGCTTTAAACATTTGAGTTGTGCTGCTGAAGTCACAGGCACAAAAAGAAGGGTGTTAGTAACTGAATGAGTTTACAGTCCTTTCTCAGTAATTGCCTGAAGCAGTTTGTGACATTCAAATAAAGTGCATTTAAAAGGGAAAAGCATTTGTAATTATTTCTTACACTACAACACAAATGCTCACATATTTTTGAAAGGTCTCATCTTTATTGAGCCAAATAATAACTCCAGGGAGTCCTTTTCTCCAGTGTCTTCATGGAAGCTACTTTGACTAAAAATTATTAATATGTTTTGGCACTAAAACGTAAAACCCTCTTGTATTTTCTAGACCTTGGTCCCTTCTGTTTTAATTCTGGTATTTGCTAGCCCTGTTTCCTTGTGAGTAAATCTGTGCAGGATGCTGGCCAGGTGGTGGCTTTGCCCATTGTAAATTGAATAATGAGAAGCACTCATTGTGATGCTGCTCTCTTACTCTCCTGGAAGGGAGTGAGAGGGCTCCCTGCAGCCTCCTCACTGTACCTGCTGCACCAGCCACGTTAGCTCTTGGAACCATGTCATAGATATGTAGCAGCAGATTATATCCCATTGCTGCCTCCCCAGTCCTTCACATCATCCATGTCTTATTATTCAGTCATCTGTCCTCCTCTTGCCTGGTGGCACATCTTAAATTTGTCAATTTGTCTTTGATAAATTTCATAGGCTAGCTCTGGTTTTTTTTATTATGGTCAGCAAAGAAAGCTTTAATTGGCATTCCCCCCCAGCTTGGTCCTTAGAATTTTTTTTAGTACTTTCCTTCTGACTTAACATTCCATTTTTCAGAGGGATGATTGCTGCCTCTGCTTTGGCAACAGGAGTTTTACAGCTCTGACAACTCCGTTGTCCTCTGTGGATTATCTCCTGTGTGCTTCGCTATCAAAAATCCTAATAAAGAGCTTCTCTTAGGAAGTTCTCACTATGACATTTTTAGCATGTCTTTGAAAATTCATGCTAATGGCCTAAATACGGAAGGTGTCAGACTGGTGGGGCCCATGCTTTTAATTTCTCCCTTAAATAAAGGTACAGCCTTGCTCTCCTCCAGCTACATGGTACAAACATCTTGAACTAGATGAAAATATGTGTTGGCAGATGCCTCCATTTCCTGTGTTATTCTCATGCTTCAGGATGGAAATGAGAAGGACCCACATGAAAATTAATTTTTAGACTTTTTTGTCCACCTGAGTTGTGTTAATTGTCTTTTTTACACTATTTTGTTTCCATAGTTAGCATCATGATCCTTATTGAAAACTGAAGCACAATAATGTGTAGCCCACACACAGATAATTTTTACTGTATCCTATCTTCATAAGTGCTTTTAGAATCCTCACAGGATTTCTTGTGGAAAACTTCAGTCCACAGTGCTAAAGTAGTTTGTTCCTCAGCAGAAAAACTCTGCTGAATATTGTGCTGGCCTTTCACAAAATGAGGAGTATTCAAACAGCAAGAACACAGTGGCACCAGGAGCCTCATCATGGAATCTTACCTTATCAGATCTGAGGGAGGAAAGATGCTGGAAATGACAAAATGTGAGTGCAAAGACGAAGACAGTGCTGGATGGGAACACACACCCACCCTCCCCCAGAGCTAAGCCTAATTTGGTACATGATTACAGCAGCCCTTGCAATGAATTCTGGGAGCTAGAGAAGCCATGGACATGATTATTTTTTTAGCAGTTTTTTGCTTGCAGTCAGTAACAAGTCACTTTGCTATCACTTTTTGGCAGTATTCGAGTTCCTGCATTCCTGTTTGCTACCTGTATTTGTACCATAATTTGCTACCTGTTCTTGTAAGTAGTCACCAATATACACTTTTGGAAACCTTCCAAAAGGTAAGATTGTCGGCAGTTAAATTTCAGAGTTGCACAAAGATTTAAAGAGCTGAGAGTGAGCCTGGAAATAAATGTGCTGCTCCAAGATGTGCTGTTCTTTCTGTTATGTGGGTCAGTTGTGGGCCCAAAGCAGAGCTTTTTTGTGTCTGTGAGTACTGATGGGATGTGCTTGTACTGTGCATGTTCACACATCAACTAGAATTTGCCCTCTGCTGACATTCCTGGCTGTGGGCAGCACACCTTGAGTTTGTTACCAGCAGGACTCTTCAGTTTGCGAGTGATGGATCATTTGCACACTTGGTCTTGTGGGGACTTTGTGACAGCAGCTGGAGAGCTGCTTTTTCCAGCACTGTACCCTGCCTAGCACCCACTGCTGAGGGCTGAGGCAGCAGAAACAGGGCCTGCTGAGCCTTTGGCTGTTCGAATCCATGGCACTGAGATGCTCAACCTGTGAGGCAGTCAGACATGGATTACATCTTCTGCCCTGGAACTTATCTAGCCACAGGGATGTGCCAAAACTCTGACCTGTGAGCTGATGTCTGATGGCATTTTATGGGCAGTAGGTTACAGTCTGGGACAAGTGCCAAGCTGACAAACCAGTTGGCTTACAACTAGCATGGCCTGAATGCCTCCATTCCGGGTGGTATAGTGAGCTTGTGAAGCCTGCTCAGCCTCCAGGATTGGGTGAGACACCATCACTCTCAGTGCAGAAGCACCACAGGGGTCTGTCAAAGGCTTTTTGCAGTGTCCTGTGGAGACTGTCTGGCACAGATGCATGCCTGAGAAGAAGGGAGATGGACATGGGCTGCATTAGGAGTATAGAAATACGGCAGAAAACAACTGCCCTTGTGTTCCAGCTGGTCCCCAGAGATCAGAGGGGCTGCATGTGGCAGGGCTGAATTACTGATTAGAACAGATCAGGCACTCTTAAGTCTGGTCACATTCAGTAAGAACTTGGATATGCACAGATTCATGACTAGTGTGGTTTGTTGAAGCAAGAGGTCAAAGATTCATTAGGTTGTTGGTGACAAATGCACTGGATCTACAAAGTGTAGGTGTATAGCACAACATACAGGTGTTCTTGGGCATAGTCTGATACAATCAGAAGGCAGATGTTACCAAAGAGATGTCCCTGCTTTGGGGAGGAGAGAGGAGCAAGCCTGTCAACTTGCCTGCAAGGTGGAATCCTATTCTCATCATCTGTGAGGAGGATTTCAAGTGCCATATTTGCACTTCTGGGAGAAGTGAAGGTGCAGCTGTTACCAAATTCCCTTTTACTGCCATCATGAATGGTGAGAAGGAAGCCACATCACACGTAAGTGAGGGAAGCTGAGAGCCTGGATTGCAAAGGCTGTGGGTCTCATGCAGGGTGACACCTCAGTGTCACTCCCTTCTGATGGCAGCAGTGAGGATCATCTGGCCTGACAACTGCTTGCCCCTCTTGTGCCCACGGTAATTCCTTCACCGTGTTCCTCATGGCACATCTCATGGCTTTGGGCCTCATTCCTACACAGTGGAGGAGCAGGAAACTGAAAAGTCTTCCTTATCACGCCAGATGACCTATAGACAGACCTGGGTAGTGCTGCTGGTTGGAATGGCAGAAGGGTTCTTGCCTCCTCCCTTTTGGTCTGGGACACATTGCCAGGCTGGGGAAGTCCCCCTCTTTGAGGAAACACTGGTCTTGCAGCTGCTGCCACCACTTGTGTTGGGGGTTGGTTGAAAGAGACCTGGGCAGCAGCAGGGGCTTCCCTCTCAGGGAGGATTCAGACCAAACTTCCTGGGGCTGTTTGCCCGGGAGATGGAGCAGAATCTCTGGAGCACCAAACTTCTGCTTGGCTTGGTTAGGAATAAATCAGTGCTTTGCTGCATTGCTGGCAAATGTCATGTAGCGAGGCAGGGACCTGCGTTTCTGAGACCTCCATCTTGGGATTGGAACAGATTCTGTGAAATTTGGGTTCATTGGCTCACTGAGAAGGAAAGGCCTGCAGTGTTGTTTGGCCATGGTGTGAGCATGAGTGTGAGTGAGTGCCTTTGTGCACGGGAGAGCAAAGACAGCGGGAAGAAGCAGTGGAGTCCAGGCGTAACCTACTGCTGGCTGTAGCAATGGTTTCTTGGCTTTGACATCGAACATACTCGTCTCCTTTGAGGACCTCAAGCAAGCTTGGTGTGTGCTGTCCTTCCTGAACAATGATTCCCAGCCTGGTCAAGGTGCTGTGAATGGAGAGTGGGAGAAAAACGGAACAGGGATTAGTCGTTGACATGGATAACGAAGTGTTTTTCTAATGCCATTAATATTTCTGTTTGCAGGAGAGCTCCGACACATTACCAAGTTGAAACCTTGGAGTCTTTTTGATGTGCTTGTGGAGAAGTATGGTTGGCCTCATGAAGATGCTGCACAGTTTACAGATTTCCTGATCCCCATGCTAGAAATGGTCCCAGAGAAACGCGCTTCAGCTGGAGAATGCCTTAGGCATCCGTGGCTGAATTCTTAGCAGAATCTTCCAGCTGTAAAAAAAAAAAAAAAAAAAAGCCAGCAACCACTTTCCAATGCGTTGGACCTAAATGGTGACTGTCACAAAATCTCTAGCAGGATCACACGTGAGCTGGCTTCAATCCTCAGACCTTTATTTTGCTTGAGGTACTGTTTGACATTTTGCTTTTTGTGCACTGTGTTCTTGGGGAAGGGTAGTCTTTTTGTCCTCAGCTAGTAGTTTACTCACCCACTTTCTTCAGAAAACACTTAACGTGTCTTTAAGCATTGTTTCTTGTGTTGTGTGACATTCAGATGTCAGATTTTTGAACAAAAGAAACTTCCCCCCATGTGTTTTGGCAAGTTTTGTAACTATTTATGAAAAAAAAAATATTTTAGCTGATGCATATTATATAATTTACGAGTGTAAGAAATTTATCAAGTCAGAACTGAGTTACGGCAAGGAATTGTATACAATTTTATCTTCTGGCAAAGGGATGTCATTCTTGTATTATAGTGTATGTAAATGCACCCTGTAAATGTTTATTTCCATTTAAATATGGGACTGGGGACTCAATTTCAGAGTAAAGCGACTAAGTTTTAGAGAGCTTTATAGCAAACCAATTGCATGTAGTGGACTTTAAACTGCTTTAAGGAATTGTGTAAACTTTCTATTCTGTAGCAGTTCCTGTTCATTGGGTTTTAAACAAAGTGGCTCTGGTTTACAGGATTTCATTCCCCAAATGGCACTTTAAAGGAAGGCTAGACTTCTTTCTAATAAAGTATGCATTATCATTTAGCACTCCCTTTTAGAACTTTTGCCTATTTAAAGTGCTTTTAAGAAAAGAAAAATAGCAATTTCCCTTACAATGTGATAGTGAAGACATGGTACCATATGGTGTTGCCTTTTTATAAGCACTGTAAGTTGTACTATACCTTAAGAAAAAGAAAAAAAATTAAAAGTAGAGCATGAGAACCACTCTCTGTGTAGAATTACTGATCTTTTATAATAAAAGTGTGTGCTTGGCATCAGTTAAGGAAGGATATAGCTGCAGATATTTACAGTGCAGTGGGTAAATAATCCAAGAAGCGAGATCATGCTCATTCCATTCATAGCTTTACATGTTTCTAAAACAAATTGCACTAGCTTTATTCTTTCCCATCCGTAGACATACAACTGCCCATTGTAAGTTGCACGCAACAATTATGTGTTTCCTAGGAAAAAAAGCTGCATAGGCTGAAGCTTATAGGCAATACAGATTTTAGAATGTACAGTACGGAGGTGTGTTTGGGCCTCTTTTAGAAGTCAGTGGGATGAATGTAAGCTTACTCCTGATCTTCATGTAACTACAGTGCCACTTTTTTCTTGACTTTGTCCATATAAAATTTATTCACATGCCTTTGCAATAACTAGATTGTGAGAAGATAGCCCCATGCTGTAACAATAACCAGTTGTTTGAGGTGCTTGCAGTTGTCTAATTAAAGTGTTTTGTTTTTTCACAGTGTTGCTGGTCATTGGAATCTTTGCCTAGCCACAGCTCAGCTGTTGGGGTGCTGGAGGGGTGGGAGGTGGGAGCTGGCTTGCCCTGGCCAGAGAAAGGCAGCTTCTCGTGTTCATTTATGAAACACATCACCTGGTGTCAGTCAGAGGAGGGGCTGGGTGGGAGTGGTTTGCTGGGTGAAATGTGACCAAAAAAAAGCGTCTTTCCTACCAGCTGTTAAAGTTCTGTAAAACAAGGCAATGATTGTCCCATCCGAAGGGCTGGGGCAGCCACTCCTCCGCAGAGAACTGCCAGGGCAGTGCAGTGCGACACACTCTGGTCCGGGGAAACTCATCCAGTGCCGAGGCTCTGACAGCAGTTGGGTTTCAGGACCGTGTGCCTTCACCCTCATCCCTGGAACTCTGTTAGTGGCTGCACGGACAGCGCTGGGCAGAAGGACGATGCCACAGTGGACTCAAGCTGGAGGTAAAAATTATGTTCAGTTTCACACCCAGCCTAGCCCTGTTGCTGCAACCGGTTACAAACGCGTTCTTGCATACATAGGAAATGCTGGCTCTGGAATGGAGGGCCGGGGCAGGCCGGGGCCCGTGAGCAAACACAGGGCTGGCACAGCTCTGCCCTCTGCCTGGCCTTGCTGCTGCAGCAGCACCGGGGAGTCTTGCCCAGGCCTCGTCCTGCTCCCTCCCCGGTGTGCAGCTCCCTGTACTGTGCTCAGACCTTGCCAAGCACAGCTGGGTATTTTATGTTCTCTTGTATTTGAAATGATGATGTCACATCCTGATGGTGTGGAAGAGGGGCAGACAACCAGATCTGAATGCTGGGCTGGACATGATGATGCATCTCTTTCTTCAAAATGAGTGTCTGAGTGACTGCATAGAGGGTGGGGTGGGGTTTTCTGGTGTTTTTGATAGCCTAATCCTGTCCTACTTCATGTCAGTGCAGAATGTAAACTCCAGTGTGCTGCAGAGCCAGCAGCTGTTCAGGAAAGCATTTCTAGTGTATGATTTTAACTAGCAACATTTTTCAGCAATTAGAGTCAAATCTGAGGTGCCCTCCCCCCACATGTTAAAAAGAATTACCACTTTTTTCAGTGGGTAGGAGCAGCCACTTCCCCTCCTATCCCATTTCAGCTTTCCTCACACGCAGGTTCTCCAGTTTGGTCTGAGGTGGAGCCATCGAGCACCATCCTATTGTGTGACAACTGCGAGCAGTTACTGCTGAGATGGACACCCTCATCCCTAACAATAACTGCACTGATAAGCACAACAGCACCACCTTTGCTGCTTTCAGCACCAGGGATAAATCACTTCCGTTACAAAAACCCCAAACTGCTCCACAGTTTGTAACATTCTGTGCCCCATTACAGCACCACCCACTCAGCTCTCCCCCTCGGCCCCGACTCGAGGGCCTGAGGAGCCACGGGAGAAGGGAAACAGGAAGGTACTGCAGTGGGCAGGTGCTTCCCTGCTCTGTAACCAAGGTCAGAACACCTCTAGCATAAGAATACCCCATCAGTGCCCTGATTACCCTATCAATAAACTGACCCAAGACCCTGCTGTGCTTGGGGTGATTCTTAGCCTCTAGACTGTGCAGAAAGAATCCCTCTCCTCGAGCCTGTTCCACATCTGTCTGTGCTACAGAAGTGAATCCACAGCTGGAAACTGCAGAGAAGTGAAGAGCCTTGCAGGGACCAGAGGTGATGTTTCACAGACCTAAGGCCACTTCCCTGCTGACATAGCACCCTTTCAGGACAAGTAGTTAAAACTGACATAGTTGTGATTTATTAACATGAATTAAAATGCCCAACCAGTGCTGCAATGTGACAGTATATTAAAAAAAAATTAAAGATCATATACTGTACTACTTTCACAAAGATCACACTTTTTTTTGCAAAAGACTTATTATATACAATACTATATCAAATGAAAGAAGCTTTAAGCAACTTTACAAGCGAAAGAAATACAGTATTTACAGCACTCGTCTGAGACATTAGAAACAGTCTATACATTAAATTACAATTTCTGCAAATAACTGATGAAACAAAAAGCCATGTCCACACCAAAACTATAAAAATCTGTATTGCATTGTTTCCTATCTCTATGCACACAAAAAACTGTTGACAGAAAATGGAAAAAAAAATTGTTAGTGCCATCACTTAGCCTGTGTACTTATTTAATTACATATGTATAAAAGTAATATAGAAAACTTTCACTAAATGAATTTAACTGCAACAATAAAATTTTAAACATTATGCAGCATCAAACCTACTGCCAGAAAAAACAGCTGGAATGTCCACTTACAAAATAAAAAGAAATACCTAATACTGGCTTAACAGCACGTTTTCAGGAATTTTAAAAAGCAAAAAATGGAAGGATACAATGGAAGAGCACTGGTGTTTGCTTTTATACAAAGTATCATGTACAAGCTTTAAAAAGTACCTTGAACAGGTACATATTAAATATACAGTTTATATTACAGAACATTTTAAAAATGTTTATAACTAAAGGGGTCTGTTTTAATGCCACCCTGAACCATGGTAATTGTTCTGAAAGGTGGGTGGCACCTGTGCTCTGTGAATGGGGATCTGTCCTGGCACGGGCGAGGCTTGCTGCTGCCCCTGCACTCCGTGGGGAAGGGTCACGGAGCCGGGGTGAGGGCAGAACCCGGAAGCAGTAGGTGTTGCAATACTGTTTGGTCCTTGAGGTTGGATGTGAGGACCCTGACCAGGGAGTGGGCAATGAGGTCCTGTGCCAGCAGGCTGATGTTGAGGTCCAGGTCCTAACGTTGTGTGATGTGGGGCTTGTGAGGAATAGGAGGAGACGCTTGTGTGAGCATTGGAGGGAAAATGGGGGGGTCCTTGGTGAGACGGGTGGTGCAACCCTTGTGCTGACGCAGGGTGGTGCCCCGAGCCGATGACGTTGGAGGGAGGGGGCGGCGGGGGGGGCGGTGCCGAGTTTACAACATGCTGGTGTTGTGCTTGCAAACCTTGGTGTCCCGTGGTAGGATGGGGGGGTTGGTGGTGGGGGAGAGGACCTGGTGGTGGAGGTGGTGGTGGCAAATGGTGACCAGCAGCTTGAGAATGAATGTGCGATCCGGGAGCCACTGCCATGGCATGAACTGGACCGACAACGTGTGCTACAGAGTGCTGCTGATGAGTACTTTGCTGCTGGACAAGGTGGGGTCCTGGAGCAGGTGGTGGCGGAGGAGGAGGAGGAGCAGCAGATGCCGATGCCTGGTGATGAATACTGGGGTTCTGAGAGGGCAAAAAATGCCCTGCAGCTACGTGGTGTCCCGGCACCGTTTGCTGACCCGCAGTGCCAGGAAGTGCTTGATTTGGTCCAGATGAAAACACAGTCTGTTGGGGTATGCTGCCCTTCAGCTGGCTGTAGCTCTGAAAGTTTCCAGAGGGCTGCTGGCTTTGATAGTAAGTAGAAGAAGGGGGTGGAGGGGGTGGGGGAGGTGGCGCATTGCTGTTCAGATTTTGTTGGTTAAACTGGCTGTAGGAAGCTGAAGATTGTCCTGATGATGTCTGAGTGAAGAGGGGGCCGCTAGCCTGCGCCTGATTACCGGGCTGAAGGGTTGGTGCTGCAGGGTAGAAGTTTCTGTGTGTTTCCCTCTGGGGCGTTCCAACTTGAGGTGACTGTGGATGATGAGGTCTGTATGGAGATCCCAATTGCTGTGAGTGAGGCTTTGGTGAAAGGTAACCGTGCTGCACAGGCGCGTGAGGGGTAGAAGACTTGGGGGGATTTTCTACGTGAGGCGAAGGAGGGCAATGCAGCTTCAAAGGTGCGGAAGGCAACTTCTGTGAATGTGAAAGTTGCTCAGCAGAGCTGCGCAGATGTGACTGAGATGGATGATTCTTTGAAAGTGCTTGGACGTTGTTTGTCAGCTGTTTTTGTTGCAGCTCTGATTTTGGATGATTCGCACATTCAGTCTCAGGTGCATTAGCTGCAGCTTCCCAGTGCGAATCTGGTTTTGTGGGTGTTTTCCCAAGTGACTGTGTTGAAACTACAGGACTCGGTGAAGAGGGCTGGAATGAAAAGAAAGGCAGTCAGGGCTAAACATTCAAACTAGTCAACTATGCATCTGATAGTCAGAAAAGAACATCTCAGAACACTCTCACCAGATAGGGGAAAAAAGGTGCTGAGGCGCAGGATGTCTATTTGGTGTGAGAAAAACATCAATAACAGAGTATGCTTAAGAAGACACTGTTTTTAGCAAGTATGCATGAATAATTCTTCTAAGTCAAAGACTACCCAAGTGTATTTTAAAGTTGTAACAGAAATATGATCCATTAGGTCAGTCTGCATCTGTTCTTTGTTAAAAGTTTTAGATTTCTGAATCTGAAAGAAGCAATTCCAGAGATCACTTACAGTACTAAAGCCATTTTTAGAGTGATTTAACATTTTAATGCTGTGGTAAGTGCAAGCAAAAAGACTAAATACAACACCTGAATTACTTCATTTAATATGGCAACTACTCAACATCCTTCTCCATATTATCAGAGCCCTGACTGCCAAACAGTGCCAAACCCTGGCACAGCAAGAGCAACCTCCTGTTCAGGGTAAATCACATCACTGCTGTCAGTTCTGAGTGTCAGTTCTTCAGCACTCACGCCTCAGAACAGTGCTGATACTGAATCCACTCACACACTCTTCTCTGTCTACAGAGTGTAAGATCATCCATAAACACAGCTACTGAAAGCCCAGCATATAAACCCATATTTTAGTGTATATGGACAAGTAATCTTGAAAATATTTACCTATGTTAAAGTACTGCACAGACAGATGAACATGTATGTCACTTAGGTAGTAACTCCTATGATTAACATTTTTAAAGACAAATCAGAGATGGATGAAGCTATTCCTATGCTTATTGTACAAACACTCTGCATTACCTTGCTTGCTTTTGATGGACTCTTACAAGTCCTTTGTGAAGTATCTGGGGACGGACATTCAGAAGTTGGCTCTGGATTTTCAGAATCAGGTTCTACAGAAATAAAGAAGAGATAAGTATCAGAGTGGGGAAATCAAATCTTTTGCAGGTATCACTAAGCAGTTTGTATTTGACTTTAAAAGAGCTATTAAGGCTGTTAGAGACTACTGAATATGTCAAGTGTCATACAAGGTCATCTGCTTACTGACCTTCCATAATTTCAGTGAAAGAAGGGACCTTAAGCTGCAACTGGGAAATGAGATTTGAATGAGATGGAGACTGAACATGAGACGGTGAGCATGGCCTACAAGGTGATTCTCCCCCTACAGATGAAGCAGACCCAAACACAATATTAGAATGATTACAGATTACCATGGGGGAACTGGTTAGATTTATGTATCTTTAACACAATAAATCAACTCACCACTGTCCTTGTCTTTCCTATGATCACTGAGAAGTAAAGCTCTCTGATAACTTCGTTCTCTCACTTGTTCCACAGAGGTTGATGCAGTCCTGCAAGAGAAGTACACTTTAAGAGGATGTACTCCCATGAACCAAATTTAGGACAATGTATATGCAAATACCGAGTCACAGAAAGTTTACAGCGTTGGCTGCATGTAACAACCCAGTAAGTGGTTGTACATAAGGAGCATTTTCTCCCACGTTGAATAAAGTAAGATTTCCTGCAACCTTGCTACATTACAAAAACTTGCATTTCCTCTTAATAAGGCAATATCTGTAGATCTGTGGGTTTTTCTTTTTCTGAACAACTGGAGAGCAAAAAATTAAAGGTCACAGTTACTGGTTCATAGTCTCCATTTGTAGAAAACTGTCTTCTTCCAGAACTGGAAATAGTTGTCTTGTTTGTTATTATGAATCTGCTCTTTAGTAGTAGATCCATAGTTGTAAATTGTGTACTACTACAAATCTCTCTCTGTTTAAGCTATTACACTGAACTTGCCAGATAGTGGGTATGCAATGACTGTCATATCTTCTCTCCTATAATCAATTACATCTCAATCACAATCTGATCAAGAACATCGTAAGGGAGAGTGCTTCACAAAACAATTTTCCTTTCTGGCAAGGACATGGCATCACTCCACCATACTGCTGCACTGAAGTAAGTTTTGGTGCCGCTCTACAGGGTTACTACAAAAACCTTAGTAGTAAATTCTTCCCTGTTTAGCCTGTTTCCACATTCTTTGCTTACAATTTAGTGCAGTAGCTTCTGCATGGTTAACTTAACAGCTGCTTTTCAGTGGAACACTGGAGACTGGACTTATATTCTCCCCTCGACAGACTTTACAGAATCCTTCTATTCTGGAATAGCCAGATCATCTGAGTGGAAGGATGTTCAACTCCTCAGCCCATGGTTCATCCCCACCACAGTTAGGCCTTCACTACAGCATGAAGAACATCTGCAGGATTTATTTTGCACTAGTAACATTTCAGACAGTCACTATTTTAAAGCTACCAAAAACTTGGTGAAAGACTTGTGCGTGTTTTACAGACTGAAGTCACTCTATCTCCTCCCCCATCCATACTCCACCTCTCCTCAGGATCTGTGGTTGTTTGGAGTATCTGGCATTGCATGCACTGCCCATCTGGTCTGCAAACAAGGGAACCCCTGAGACACGATGAACAATGCTTTGAGTGTCACCACATGCTCCCACCTAAGCAGGAGGCACTGGCCAGGCTGCATTCAGCCCTGCACAGGGCAATTAAGCAACAGCAAACATTCCACACACATTCCAGCCACATGACTGAAAAACAGACGTCCTAAGGTCTTCCAGAAGCTTTTGTTAATCAATAGATTATTCTCCTGTTCCACCCTATGCCCTACAAGTACTTCTGGAAAGGCTTTGAGATTTAACGTGAAAAATTCTCTTCAGCACACAGACAAAGCAGCAGAAATACAAGGATACAAATGCTCAAACCAACACCTATATTGCTGTTAAAAAAGCAGAATTAAAATAATTTAACCAGTATCCTATCGGTAATTCTTCACATATTCTAATCAATGAGAGGTATCTGCTATATTTCTGAGGAAAGAGGTAAGACAACTCTTTACTAAACTGAAACAAGGGCTTCCAGTCAGTAATATTCAACAGCAGCTTTAACAAAAACTAGATTTTAAATACAAATACAAAAGACTTAGATTGAAAAAAAATCATTCTTCCAAACTTTAGTCCCATAGTTTTGTGGCTTACCACTGAACTTCTGGTTCACTCTTCTCACTGGAGGAAGATTCCTTAATTGCACAGTTGTTGCCAGCATCTTCTGGAGCTGCATTATAAACAGCAGTTGGCAGTGGTAAAGGCAGGCTTGCAGTGTTATCAGTTTGCTCCCCATTTTCACCACTGTTGTTATACCCATCATTAGCACCATTGTTACTACTTGTATTTCCTCCACCAGCAGGATGAGGAGATACAGTAACCAGGGGGAAGTTCTCTGTCTTTGAGCCACTTTTTCGAGCTTCACGTTGCCTCTTACGGTATTCTAACAAGGACACCTAAGGGAAAAAAAACCGCAAACAAACGTTAGAAAGGAAGTTTTTACCCATTTTCTTTCTCACAGTTTCTATTGAATGCACTGTATTTCAGCAAGATGTATCATTAATTGGTTCTAAGAAAAAGGGGAGACTAACTGAAGATACTTCACATTTGCAGTGAATTTACGGAGTACTGCGCTACTAACAACTGTAAAGATGATATTAAAAAAACCTTCTGCCAAAAGAAGAAGTATGTGTTCTGCATCAGGGAAGAAGCAGATGGCATAGGTCAGCAAAAGGTTCACTGCTGAAGTAATTCAGTTGGCTGTAGTTACAAAGGACTCTAGAGTTTCTCCTGGAACTGCAGAATTTTAATATTATACTGATCTGGTAAAGCAAATTTCAAGCAATGTCACATCCTGCTCTCAGACTGACTCCCTTGCATGAGAACCCACTACCCTTCTGCTTCATTCTGCTGTATATAGCAAAGGATTCACTAAGCTCTTCATACATTTTTTTTTTAAAAAAACAATTTGCAGCTTACTTTTCCCAGAGTTAATTTTGAACTCTGTCTTTACTGCACTTTAAAAGAGACCGATTAAGAACATAGTTTAAAGCTAACTCTGAAGTCTATGACCAAAAATAATGACACATAAGAAGTGGTTCCTATTTCATCTCTTATGTATGTAAAACCACTACACCAACCTTCCACATAGTTGAAACCAGTTTAAGTGGTTAACAAATTACCTCCAGTGAAAAAAATATATTTTCAAGTGCTTTCACTATGGATCTTCAGGATTTGAAATAGAAAGCTGAAATACTGACCTTCAGACCTACATTACTCAGTAACTACACTAGTTTGGTGAAAATGACATTTAATGTCTATAAATTTTCTTCTAGTTATCAACATCCTGTTCTGAACCATACAGCATTCAAACCAACAAACTGAAGTGCAATAATGATAAAAATTAATGTTTAATTGGCTTAGTCTTCAATAACAGTAGACATACATTTCCACACAGTGGGAAAAACCAAGGCAGCTGCTTTGTTTGCAGTCCTAAGAGGTTTTGTTTGCTTGCTTTCGAAACAATCTATTAGAGATCCATCCATATGTCAGGGTAAGAACAGTGACAAGTATCCAATTTTGCATAAGAAAGTTCAGGTTAAGAACTGATCTTGCTTTCAAAAAATTTTGCATTGTTTCCACACCATGTGACAGGGATCCTCTAAAGCATATTACTTGAAATAAAGCTTGAAAACATCCTGCAAAGACCTGCCTAAGGATACTGTTGCCCTACGTGACCCTAGAGAAAAGGCTTTTATTAGTCTCCTACAAAATTCCTGAACTCTCACCTTTCACCTTAGGTGGGATCCAGCCCACCACCTCTTTTTTGTATACTGTCAAAGGTTTCAAAATTTTGTGTGTGTCCTCGGAAATCCTAAAACCCCTTCTTTCAGGGGTACAGATGAAATTTTCTCTGGTTGTTTCTTCAAACTGAGACTTTTAGACAGGAGTATAAGGAGGCAGCCACACCTTCTTTTATTTGAGGATTAGTGTAGCGTAAGCCCTCAGCAGTAACAACCTGGAAGAATCCTTGCCAGCAAGAGAAGTGGGGAGGGTTAGTGAAGTATTAAGTGCTGCTGGGATTTGTGAAGACTAATTTAGCCTTCAGAAAAAGAAGAATGTCAAGTTACAGAAATTCTGGCATATGGTTTTTTTGGGTTCGCCAAAACAGTAGAGCTACAGTAACACACACAAGATCTATCAAATTCTCAGGGCTGTGACCAGGTAAGAACAGAGCTCCTACAATATTGCTCCATTTATTGCTCCATTATGCTCAGCTTGAAGCAAGTAAACAAAAATCCAGTTCTGATGGAGAACTACTGAAGGCAGACTCCTCACTGCTCCCCAGCAGGATGCCCCGAGAGGAGCAGGCATGTACAAGGGGCTGCAGTGTGACCAAAAAAAGCAAACCCCACTGTGCATGCATGTACACATATGCATGAAAAGAACAACACCCTCATCACTACTTCCATAAAGAAAATAAATCACATCTTTCAAACAAGAAAGATTACTAGAGTCTGTGATGAGACAAAACAGGCAAACTGTTGCAGTGGAGACCACTGCCTTGCACATTTGTCATCCTTTCTGCAAAGGGTGTCAACCTGACAGTTCAATGCAGTCTAAGAGTTATGCAAAGTAACTTCCCATCCTGGTTTGAGTTGCCCATGACTATGTGACTTATCTACAAGAACTGTTTCATCAGAGTAGCAAATTTACATTGTGCTTGTTTTTCAAACAATATTTTATAAAAAAAACCCCAACGAAATTAAGCCAAGAAAAATATTTCTATGAACTAAAGATTTTTGTGCAGTTCTAACTTTGAGTAGCATAAATCTGTTGGTGCAATTTCTTGCAGTAATTCATAATGGATATTCAGAGTATATGACCTCTATGATGCTAGTACATATTCTGTATAACAGGATACTGTAACACTGGGTAGCATAAGCAACCATTTTCAAACCTGAACAGCAATTATTTATTGAGCTATTAATTTAAGACTCTTATTAAATAGAAGTTAATTTGTATCTATTATTAGGAAAAAATAAATTTACTGATGGTTTTATGCAGCTTTGCTCTTTGCCCTTCATTATTTCACCTGAATGTCTACTACACTGTAGTATGTAAATATGAGCCAAGAGTTGGTTTTTATTACACTGGGGTTCTTTCTGTTATAGAAATATCATTAGCAGACAGTGGAAGACAGACCAAATGATTCTTAAAGTTTTAACCTTTTTCTTTTGTGGAGGGTTCTGGGGTGTGCAATTTCCATCCATCAAATTGTCATTATTGACAGTCCTTCCAAAGCCAGGTGCAATTCCATCTTCTGAAGTACAAAAAACAGATGCTTCCATGAACATGCCTCTTGCATCGTCTTGAATCAGGCACTTTGACTCGCTTATTCTGAATCCACCTCCTACCTCCAACTGATGGGAAGGGGTCAAGTCCCTCAAGTTAGAATTCATTGAGAAATTTACACCTGTCCTGTCAGGACTTTTTACCCAGGAAGAATAAATTGTGCCCCGTCCACAATGAGCAGTTTCTAATTGGCTGTTTGAATCAGTCCTATCATGTGTGGGGGCTTCCAGGTTTTTATGCAGTGCACTTTGCTCAATTACTTCGAGTCCCAGCTGGAGGTCTGACACAGATTCCATTTCTCCAGTGCACTGCCGTGTGACATCAGTCCTATTCCTTGGACTAGAATATCCAATAGTCTTTATTTCTTGCAGGCCCATTTCTGTCAGGTTGGAATTTCTGAAAGAATTCAGTGCTAGAATCGATGCTCTGTCATAACCCTGCGTGAAGAAAAAATATGTCAACTATTTTTTTCACACTCCATCAAAACTGCAACTATTTGACATTCAGATGTGCCTTCAAGTAGGATTAAAAGCCTTCCAGTACCATGATTTTATCTGTTTTTAAGAAACAATTCTACAGCCAGACACTTAGTTCTGCTATTCCCATGTATTAGGTTAAAGCATTTTAATAAAATGTACATTAACCAAAGTAAAAATAAACATTAAGTGCCAGGTTTTATTCATGACTGGCAGGGAAAAGGGAGGAGCTCCAAAAGGAACAAGTCCCAGGCCAGGAACCTACAGAGCACTTGCTTCAAGTCAACATAAAGGCAATCCTCAATGCCAAAACATCTATTTCAAAGAGGAAGAAGGCAGGAAAATTTTTTCCAAGACACTTCTGAATTTTAGGACGAAGCCACACAGCAGGACACATGAATCCTGCAGTCTGGGAGTACCCAGGCATACTCCACCAGCACTTGCTGCTCCTCAAGTAATCCACCACCTATGCTGACTTACTATCTTTTTGTTCTGCTCTCTCACTCTGAGCATAACTGGAATCAACATAAAAAATTAAGAAATGCTGGTAACAAGGAGAAATGTTAATCTAAATCTAACTATAGCCTGGAAAGCAGCAAAGTGTTCTTTTTCTCTTCCTGTCTAGAAATTGCAGTAGTTACTCCTTTCCATTACTGGAGTTGATCCCAATCCAGATCAGGATTTTTAAGTGATACAGAGAGAAACCAGTTTAAAACAGAGAATATAACAGGTGCAGTGGAAATATAAAGCAGTAAGCAAACAAAACCTATAGCGAAGCTACCCTTCAAATTCTCAGAAACCTGCAACGGCTGGTGAAAAGCATTTATTTACTAAGGACAGAGTAGCCATAAAGGTGAAATCAAGATACCATTTGCAGGTTTTGCAAGTTTCCTTACCTCTTGACTGTAAGCTCGCCTTTTTATTTCTGGGGAACTGTCAGGTGAGGAAATATTCTGAACAAATAAGAAGAAATTAAAAGTCAATTTATTTTATAGCCTGGAGAATTATCCCCCCACCACACTTTGTAGCAGGAGTACAAATCACCGATTTCCACTGCAATGTCTGAACACATTCCCTGAACACACTGAAATTCATTATTAATCTCACCTCAAAGTGCATGGTATTTCCATGTATACATGGAGTTACAGGAGTAACTGGTGAGTATATGGGTTTGTAACCATTTCGACAAGCTTCATCTTCTGTTTTTACCCTCGGAGGAGTAGCAAACAACGATGGTTCAGAGGCAGTGATGTCAGCATGGGTTGGTGTGGCATAGGGAGAAGGAGTAGGTGTGGAGGTTTCTGAGAATGCAGACTCCAACAGCTGATACAGTCTTCGTTTTTTTAGTGGTGTGGTTAAGTCTGTGTTAAAATTAGAAAAAAGTTACGAGATTTCTATATATAATAATCATAGTTGTTTAAGTACTTTATGTAATGAAATTATGAATTCCAAATTAAAAAATTCTAAGATTACAAAAATCTCTGAAGGGAAAGCTTCCTGAGAGATGAACTTTTAACGGCCTACAGACTTCCTGAAAAATAAACTCTTAACAGCCTACAGATACATCAGGAACTGCAATCTGTGTGCTAGGATGCTGGGAAGAACTGCCTATGTCCCCAGAAAAGGTAAAGTGAACTTCTATGCATTTTTAAGATAGTTCAGCTAAAAAGGAGAAATTTGAAATTCAGGACTGTAAACAGGAATCATCAGATAGGCCCCAATATATTTGTGGAAATGCATTTAGTTTTCAGTGTGCTCCCATTTTCTTATATGCCTACAAGATTACACAGCTTTTCCCCCGTGTGCTACACTGGCCTACCGAGTTTTAAAGAGATTTTAAGTATAAAGAAAGCATAGAAAATTAAATTTATAACCTGATCTCTTAATACTAATACAAAAACTATTAGCCTTTTGTTCACTGTAAATGCTAGGAAATATAGTGGTTTTTTATCTAATATCCATTAAAGTGGGAAAAAGTCCCAACCACTATGCAACACTAAAGGGGGAAAAAGTCCCAACAACTATGCAAGCATTTCTCGCAAAGAAAGTGTCAGGAAAATGTGCAAATACCCCTGGAATTTTCATTAACTCATCACTTTGAAAAACACAGTGATCCACAATCAGCTAATCTGACATAACTCTTACATAGTGTATTTATAAAAGCTTCACACCTGTTAAGGAACAGCTGTCATTCAGTAATAAAGGACTTTTATGTTCACCATTGATGGCTGGACTTCTAGATCTCTCTTGTGACGGTGAATTAAATCTATCAATCACTGTGGAATTTTCTTCTTCCAAAGCTTGCTTCAACCAACGCTGTAATACAACAAGTTCAAATTGGTGACTTACAAGTTTATTAATGAACATTTCAAAACATGTAACATGACTGGTTTGCCAATCAGCCTTTTTTCTGGCTGAATTTATGCTAGTAAATAAAGACTTCTTTTTAATTAATATGGGACACAACACAATAATGAAGGGAAGCATTACCTTCTTACAAGAGCCAGTAATGTTTTCCACAGGTTCTTTTTTCCTCCTCTTTTCTGAAAGGAATGGAGAAGTAAAACGGATATAGTGCTTTGGAGTTGAATATACGTGTGGACTGTAAGTGAGACCAGGTAAAGAATTCAGCTGAGTAGCCAGAACTTCAGGGTCGGTGGTTATGCGTAGAGGCCTTTCTGGTAGACTGTCTGTAGGCTTCCCTGCTTTATCACTCTTTTCACTTAACCATTCACTAACCAAGTGCTAAACAGAGAGAGAAAAAAAATTAGGGTTTTATGCGTATGCTTATCAGTGGCTTTTAGAAAGCGTTTAGTTCAATTATTCATCTAGTCAACTATTACACAAACAAGAAACAGTTTGTTTCCAGGCTCCAAGTTTAAAAATACCTAGCAAGAATGAAGTCAGTTTTAGAGAACTCATGGGGACAGCAGAAGAAATCAGATTTGCTTGTATACAAGTTTAGGGGTGTGGGGGTTTTGGTTTGTTTTTTGGGTTTTTTTGGTTGTAAACTACATTTAGTTCTTTTGCATTTAATTCTCACTGAACATTACTATACAAGTGCCCAGATCAACTGTACTTTGGATGTCAATATAGTAACAGAATTCCAAAGCAAATTTTAAACTGTGCCTGAGCACCAAGGCTAAAGAGAAACAGTATAACATTAACAGAACAAAGTTAAAGAAACCCCTCATCAGATTTCCATATTGCCAAGACTGTGCCTCAGTCAATGTCAGGCAGTTGCCTTGAACACTCCTCAACTGTAACAATAAATGTGGTGTAATTTAATACAAAGACATACTGGTCTAAATAGGGTATTCTTTCCTAGCTAGTTCAGGGTTTTTAAAAAATTTGCCAGTGGATTTTAGTTTCTACTAACAGATAAACTAACCTACTAAATTATAGAATGATTCAAAATTAAGGACATAAAAATCAGCACATTAAACAATATTAATATGATATAAAGGATTTAACAGAGATTATCATAACATTTTTAAGTTACTCGTCTTTTACAAACCTATTTATATTTAATTAATTTTAAAAGCAGAACATTCTCTGTACTCAGGGTACACTGGGTGCAATGCAGACATTCTGCAGGTATCTGAAGTCTGAATTTTACTGCACTTTTTTGCTGTTTTATGATATTAAGGATGTCTTCCTTCTTTTCTGCTATGCAACAGGCAAGAAAGGAAGAAAGACTCTAGTGTTCCATTTCACAATTTAATAGTGATGCAATATGCAGTGTTACAGAATGACCCAGGTGCCTTCTGAAAAGAAAATCTAAGTTATGTTTGGGGGTTTAAGATAAAAAAAAAAAATCCTTAAATTGTTACTGTTTCCTTTGACAAGAAGTTTCAACCTATGACTTCCTCCCCCTTTTCCTCCACTGATTAAAATTTTCAGAAATTATTGTAAATTCTTGTAAAGACTTTTAACGTGTTCTGTAGAATTTTAAAGCAGAAGGTTGTACTGCTTTAGCTGCACTTGCAGACTGAAGACTTTTGAGTGTCTTTTAATATTGTGCCATTTCTTAGAAATTTTTTGCAATGCAGTCCAATAGGAAGAAATTTAAAAACAAAGCACTAAAGAGTAAAGCATCTTCCCTCCAAACATGCACATACACATTTGGGGTGTTTAGATCCATTCACTTCAGAACAGACATCTGAGAAGTACTAGAAGCTAGTGATTTCCTTGGAGATACTGTTTGCTACCTGAAGCATACAACGAACAAAAGAAAGAAAAGTAACTTTCATCTCCTTGGGTTTTTCTTCAAATTAACATCTTTAGTTATGTGTATTATTTCAATCCATTCAGAAAGCATTCTGTTCCAAAACTGCTCTGGTAGATGAATTTTGGAAGTGTCTTAAAACCAAGCTAATTTCCACCAAAGGATGCTACGCATATTTTAATCTATTACCAATGAATGGCTAAACAATGGTGACTTTTCAATGAATAAGTAAACATTAAAAAAATATATATACATGCATACTGATGAAGCAGCCTATATATTTTTTTAGACTCTTTTCCCAATCCCTCCAGAGACTCACCTTCTTTGTTTTAGGATACTTAGTAGGGCATTTACTAAGTGCTGGAGCTTCTGTTTCAGTAACCATTTCTGTAACAACAGTTTCTGTTTCAGGCTCAGCTACCAGTGCTGCATTCTCAGTTTCGTTATGCTGTGAAGTTACTTCGACATCAGGAGAGGAGGGCTGGATATCTGAACACATGCTGACAGTCCTGTGCCGCCTGCGCTGCTGTCCTATGTGAGTTCTACTCCGGGAGAAGCTTTTTCTCTGTTTAGTTCTATTAACTTTGGCTGGGGTGGGCTTGGTGGCAGTTTCTTCTTTTGCCGGTTCCTGGGACAAGATAGAAGTCTAGTAAACACACATTTAGAGCTACCTATCTTTATTAGGAAAAAAATTTCAGTTCCCTCTTCTCTTGCAGGCCCAAAGAGTCTCAATATCATTTTTATTGTCAGAACTACAACACTTCTCTCCTTGAAAAGGCAAATGAGAGATTTCCTGTAGTTTCCTCCCAAGCATGTGCTGTTTCATCAGCAGAGTATTTAAACACACCAATCACTGGTCAGGCCACAAAAGATTTGTGTAAAAACTGATATACCACATTCATTCATCCATAACCTAAGAATCGACTTCTTATACCATTATGTCTTTCAGTCCAACATTCTTCTTGCAATTTATAGTTTACTAGGTGTTTGGCATTGTCACAAAAAGTACTTAACATAGTGCTGACACAAAGTCCTCAGCAAAACAATCTGAACTGAGAATCATTATATAAGCATCTGCTAACTAAGAAGCATCTGGCAACAACAGAGTTAAAAACTCTTAATAAAACATTAACTATCATTGGCAAGACTCAAGAAAAAAATACACTTTAATAACTCCTTTCCTTTAAAATAACAGAATGATTACAATATAATGTGTTCCTGAAAAATCCACTGAAGAAACAAATTTTTCTCCACTGGTTAGAGAGGGTTCCTAAGGAAAATCACTTCCTGTAGCTAAAGTCAACACCAATAAACACTTCTATCCTGAACTTCAAAGACAGACTGAATTACACAGCTGGGGTGTGTGTGTGTCTGTGCATGTGTGTGTGTGCGCGCCTGTCTGCAAAAATTCACGTAACTGAAATTCTTCATTAAAGAATTCTATAAGTATCTTATTTAGAAAAAAAAATTCAGGAGCTAATACAATATAATGTGAAAGAACCATGTAGATTTTGGTCGAATATATTTGAGTTCAGAGGAAAAAATAAAATTCATACATTTGAACGTGTAGCTCAACAGCCAAACTGACAAAATATGCAATGTTAAAAGCTAGCTTTAAAATAAAATTCCAGATAACTACCTGAATAAATTCAGTATCATTGAGAATCTGTGCTTCCTTGCATTCTGATTTAACCTCGGTTTTTGCTGTGCTGATTCTTTCCAAGGCCTGTTCTCTTCTTTTTTCTCTTTTTTCTAGTCTGGCAAAAGCTTGCAGGATAGCTTCCATTTTCCGTTCTTCTCTTGTCTGATGGATTTAACAATAATCATTATCAATTTCAGTCATAATCTTTCACACATTTATATATGTAATTACTCTTCCTAATATTTTTGTAAGCACTTCAAAACGTGTTCAACGTATGTTTGACATGAAAATCAAGTTCACCAGAAGCTCAGACTAAAGGGAAATGTTACCACCACTGCAAATACTAGACTCCTGAAGAAAGGCTTACATCCATACCAGCCCTGACAAACAAGAGAATCCTGCTCTGGATTTAAGAACTTGCTAAATTTTTTGAATACTTAACAACTAAAAAGCATATTTTAAAATGCTACTTTTTTTACCACTGTTCTACCAAACTCTGAAATTTCTGAGACTTCTAAAGTTGGGAACTATAATCAAATAGGCAAAAACCTTGATTCCCAATGCTATATAAAAAAGGGCGATTACAAATAACAAGCAATAATAAAGAGCGAATAATTAGATCTAAAAAAGACTTTGCAGGAATCATCTAAAGGCACTAAAAAAATTACACACAATTGAAGATGAAAGCAGATTTTTGTCAGAAAGCAGTGATGAAGCCAGATGAAGTGTTCTCAAATAGCAAGCCATGCATTTTAAGGATAAGTTCATGTAAGGATCTGACTTCGCACATGCTCACTCTGCAAGCCCACAAAAAGGCAGCAATTAGCATAGGAAGAGCAGGTGTCACTAAGCCTTAGTGATGCTTTTAGGCAGATACTTGCTTCCCAACTTACCATCTTCCTTTTCCTTTCTGCAATCTGCTCCTCTGATTCCATTTCTACTTCATTGCTAATGGGAGTTTTTTCTTCTATATCATCAATAAAATCTGGCTCCTAGAAGATGGAAATGACAGTTTTACGGAAGTTCTACTCCTCTTGGAAACTAGGGTAAACTAAAAGCTACACAGAACTAAGAATCCTCAGACCACTACATCAAAAGTAACCAAACCAACAATCAGGATGAAAGTGATCTATCCCCACTCTCCCAGCCCACCAAGCCAAAAGAAGTATCAGAATTAAAACAGAATGAAACTTTTGGACACTAACAGAGACCACTGCTCTAACCACGTCATTAAATATTTAGGAGCTTTATTTTATACACCCATGAAAAAACAGCATTAGTTTTAGTGGAATAGAATGCCAAAGTAGACGTTAACAATTACACAGAAGTTTTTCTCAGCTCAGAAGTGCATTTAACTGAAGTCCCATTTTCCATTTAAAGACCCACTATATAATCTAATGACAGTGCCGTATCACATGGAAATTCAGAAGTTACCTAACAATGGTTTTCTGTTTTGAAAGAAAAAACAAGCATGAAAGCATAAATTTGGAACAAATTAAGTGTTCACTAGTCCTATATGCAATTTCATTTTCATAAAGGACTAACACAAAGACTTAAAGTTTGTCTTAAAATATGTATCTAAACATAAAAACTAGTCAATTAGTAGCTTTTTTCCTGGGGTGACATATATGATTCTAAAGTAAAGAAAGTGCATGGAAAAATGTAAATGTACTTTTAACAGCTTTAATCTTCCCAAAATTCCTACTCTTCAGTTTTGACGAACAATACAAGCTCTCTTGTGACTGTTCTATATAAGCACTGTATATCGCATTAAAACATCATGAGAATGTTCCATATACCAGTTATCACTTCTTAAAAACAAAACACAAAACACAAATCAAAAATCACTGAAGAAAATTTCAATATTGCCTCTCCAGAGATCACAACTTGTAATTCACATGCATGCCTTCCGGACTTCCAAGCATTTTTAAGCTATTTAGCTACTAACACTCCAGAACAATTTATCATCTTAGGAAAACTGGGTGTCAATATGCTCATTTTTATCTTATTTCCTTCAGTCCTAAAATGATGTTAAAAGAACTAGGAATTGCTCCCTCCCAGAATAACTTCTTTTTCTCTGCCACTAAATCATCATCAAAAAGCATCATTTAAGAAAAAAAATCATCACCACCACCCCCAAAATGAAGAAATATGGACAGTTACTAAGGTAACAATCTGATCATGCTAAATAGTTATCTTTAATAGCTGCTCTGCAAAATCAGTAATTTATGTCATGGACCCCTCCCGATAGTTCTTTCAAACTGACATGTTCAAAAAAAGACTAATTTAATATTTACTATCCCTTTACATTACCAGGTATCTTTACCATACTACCTACACCTTTAGCTTCAAAACACACCTTCCTCCTCCCAACTGAATTAAATATGGAGCTGCAGAACTCTACTAAAAATGGAGCTGCAGTCAACAGTCAGTATTCTGGGTTAGAGTTTTGTTTTAAGAGCAGGGCAACTTACTGCCATGTTTAAAATAGTACTGAGTAACACAATTAACAAAAAGGCACTTCAGGATGGACTGAGAGCTCCTGAAAGCATGACATGAGGCCTTCATGTTCAAGAGTCACAAATATATTCAGAGGAAAAAAATATAGTCAAAACCGGTATGGGAACCAACATACCTTTAAATTACAAGCAAACACTAGGGAAAACCAAAAATAAAATACAGAATTCTAAATAGCTCATCCAACATTCTGATTTTTATTAAATCTCCACATCACTTTTCAGTGACTTGTTAAAATTCCTTCAGTAGCTATAAATGGAGAGTATCTGTATGTCAAAGCTTTTCTTTCTGAGCATTTTTGTGTCAGTACCTGATTATTAGAAATGGATAGCCTGAGGGGAGAGAGCTTCCTCTGTTTATTATCTGCAATTTTTATTTTGGTGGCCGCTCCTTCACAATCCAATGTGATGTTCTGATTTTGAGTCTCCTTTTCTCTTGAAACATCCTTCTCTTTCTTTCCCTTCTTCCTTCTAGTTTCATATCCAGTATTGATGTTTTCTGTAGGCTCGGAACGTCTGAGAACGGGACACTCAGGATTTTCTTTGAGGCAAGCACAATCCACTTTGTATTTACTGCAAGTAATTAAATGTAAGGAGGAACATTAGATTAGCTTGTAAGGCAATGAGACCCTTCAATACTAAATCACTGATATTTCACATTAATCATCTGCTATAATGCAAACCAACCACATTAAAATGTCGGTGTCTGAAGTTTTCACCAGAATGTAAAACACTGCTGTAATTCAGAAACCTTATCTCTGGCTTAAAAGAAGTTTTGGCTTCTTTAGCTTTGCCACATGGAATTCTTTTAAATTCAAGGTTAGTATTTGCTTGAAAGACAGCAGACATCTTAAATCTGAGTGAATTCTTGGTGGAATTATAACCAACACAAAACGAACAGATGCATGGAAGTCGAAGTTCATCCTATATGCAAACATGGTGGACCCAATTTACAGCACAAGCACACCAAACTCAAGAGTCACTTTGCACAATTTTAAGCTCTAGGATACACAGGAAATGTTATTCAAACATACAACTGAAACAGGGTGTCAGCTACAGGTACTACACACAACTACTGTGTATTTTTAAGAGGAGTATGTCTACAGCTCCTAACAGTGCAGGGTATCTTGAGACAGTCTGAACCCATGCTGAGTACCACACATACCCTGTGGTCATACACAGTTGAAGTGAAGTGGAAAAGGCATGTCTGCACAGCACTGCACCCAAGCTGGCTTAAGAGCAGACCAGAGAAATGCAGTAATAAAAATACACAACTCTGCCCACACACACACATACTGTTCATTGTAAATACAGTGCCTAAGGAGTCTTGTGTTATTAAAACATGCAAGAAACTAAATGATACAAAACCAAAGCCATTCTGAATTGCAAAGTAATTTAATGAGCATTAGATGTATTTTAGAACAGCATTCTCAAATACTTACCAATTTCCATAATCAAAGTCAAATGCTATGGTAATCTCTGCTCCCTTTGGAATGTTGTGGATGGAGTAAATATAAAGATGAATTGTTCCATCTTCAATTACGTGCCTCACCTACAGTTAAGAGAATGTTATTATATTATAATAAATTACTTTCAAGTAGCTGTATAAAAATTGTAGGGATTGCTCAAATTATCAGGAATCTCAATGAAAAAGTGATTTCTAAGTAAATAAAACCTAATTTAACTTTCTGAATGTGCTCACCTCTGCATTTGGCGTACATGAACGCCTGATGAATCGAGCTTCATTTCCAAAAGTCCTTGCATCAACACACATTTCTAACCCATGGAATTTGGAGTAAAACAAAACAAATGGGTATGGCCTAAAAAACACACAAGAGAAGTAGAAATTTCATGATTCCTAAAGATGCTAAATAGTGCTTATTCTTATTAGCAATCTTCGTAACATGATGCTTGGCACAATACACCAAATTTGGAGCTCAATCTAAGAATGACATGGTTATATTTAAGCTTCATGATCTTAACTGGTACATACCCCAAAAGTATTCTCAGAATACCTCAAGATGGAGTTAGAACCCTGCACGATCTGCATAGGATCTAAAGGGAGAACACTAACAAGCAAGCACTAGACACGGAAGACACAAAGTTAAGGTTTTTCAAATTTCTTTAACTTTTCTTATGACAGGTACCAAAAGGAAACTCAGACATTTATATGCCACATAGAATCATTTAAAAAAATCTAAGACCTCCACATCCCTGCCTAACATCTGCAGCATTACTAGCACCAATCCTCCTGAAGGAAATGGGAATCCAAATGCAAACAAGCTTTAAAGTTCTGCTATTCCAAGTGCCAGGGAACCCTCCTATCCTTACTGAGCAAAAGGTCTGTGTTTTATATCTTCCAGCAGGCCTCTTGCAAATTCCCAAGTAGGTGTGTCCATGTGGCAGCACTGAAAACAATCCACAGGAAGAAGGAAGCAGTCACACACATCTCAGCAAACTAAGCAACCAGGGAACTCTGGCAGTAAAATGGACCCAAGCTGATCTGTTTCCAATGTCATTCTCAGCCTGACGGACTTAAAATCTGTTTCTCTCACAAAAGATAAAGCCTCTACACCATCAAATTATCAATTATTTTAGGATAGTAGAACTTGTCTCTTTCCTGGTTTAAGGTGCACAACTGAGAATGCAGGAATCCTGTGACAAGGGAATAAGAAAGAAAGAGAAAACTAGATCCTGAACAAATCTGTAAGGATACGCAGAAAACAAAGGCGGAGACAACATTCCATCTGTCATTACTTCTAGTCAGACAAGGCAAAAGGCAAGACACTGCTGGTAACTGAGACCCATTTCTATCTGAAGCAACAGTTTGGCAAGCAACATCTTAATAGTTATTTTAGTAAAACATTAGGAATGAACATACCTTTTAAAGAAATATCCATTAGCTTCAAATTGTTCTCTCAGCATGAACTTTCCTCTGTATTCAATAATAAGTGCATCAGGAGGCAAGTCTTTGGCAGCCTTTAAAATTTTCTTGTTTTTTTGCACATAACTCTGTAAAGACATAGATTCATATATAAATTTTCACCTTCTACCATTTGTCCATTATTATTAACAGCAGATTACACTTTCACATCTACTAAACAATTCCATATGAACTAAAAAGCCCCTCCTTTTTGTAATTAAACCTCCAGACTGAATCGACCAAGCTGTCCTGTTCCCCTACCGATGCTACTAGTTATCAATTTAGATACAAGGAATGCTCTAGCCCTAGTTCTCCAGGATATGGCTGACAACCAACATATTCATGTTCTCACAATTCAAGTACTGTAGCCTTTAGTGCACTTAACTCTCACCATTACTAGGATGAATTGCTGCATTGTTTTGCACAACACTTTCAAAAGGCTTCAATCTCTTCGAACAAAACAAAACATGCAGACATAAAACGACATTCACAATTCATTCAAGGAAAAACAGAACAGGAAAATAACATAATAATTTAAATTAAACAAAAAAGAATCCTGAGAGAGTTTCCAAATTCATTTTCATATTTTTAGATGGAAGGATGGCTTTTAATTAAAAACCAATACATACCCTGGCAATTAGTGAACTCAGACCTCTCATAACTGTCATCACCAATGAAAAAGGAAGTAGCCTCTATGTAGGCTCTGTAAGTAGGGATATTCCTCTAAGGAGGGTGTCCCATATGCCATGATGGTCTTTGAGAAAAAGAAGCAAAGATGCTTCCATTAATCTGCTACAGTAACTTACTCCTCAAGATTTCTGCTACAAAATGCTAAGTCTTTTATATGGCTCTGATTTTAAGCCTGTAAGTAACTGGTGAGTTACTGGTAAGTAAGGCTAGAAAAAGACATTGCACAATTTCTTCATGAATTAGCAATTACAGGATCCCAAGTTAAAAAAAAAAAATTCAGTATCAGAAACACCACCCATGAACATCCAGAACACTTACCACACCTTAAGAAAAACGTAGACAATGAACATCTTGATACACACATAGTAGGGGGGAAAAAAAAAATTCAGCTTCAATGATTCTTTCTACTCTAACCACTCCAGATATCCCTCGAAGAGAAACAGCAGCAAAGTTGACTAAAGTTGACTGTGCGTCAAAAGATGGTCTAAGGAAAATCCAGTGTTCAGGCTCAGACTAACACCATAGTTACTTTTAAGGATAAATGATATACAAGTGTAAACATAACCGGGGTGATACAGAATGCATAAAAATCAATTACAAGTTCTGAAAAATATGTTAAAATTCTGCTGCTTAGATCTGGTGAGACAGGGAATAGAAAGTGCATGTGAAGTCCCTGGGTGCTTTTGTGGACTTTTTTTGCGGGTGGTTGGTTTTTAGTTTGTTCGGTTTGATGTTTTTGAGTTGGTTGTCTTTTTTTACGGCACCTAATTTCATGGCACAAACACAGCATGCAGTAATACAAGGTACAACTCATTACCTCTACTGGAGGTTTGAAAATCAGATTGCTGGTGCTGACTTCTTTTTTGTCATTTCCATTGCCTAATCTGAGAGCTATTTTTTGTGCCTCCCTCTGGACACCTTCACTGTATTGGTTATTATTTGCTTCTTCATAACGATCCATCCATGCCTTGATTTTAGTTTCCCATCCAAAGTTCGAACTGTCAGTAGGATCAATCTCTGGAGCTGAGCCCTAAAAATTAAAGTGAGTGAACAGATATTAGAAGGTAAGATATTAAAACACAAAAAAAAAATTCTACAAGACACACAATGATGGACAAAGGTATGCCATCGATTTAAAGTCTGGGCTTTTTTAGCAAGTCTGGTATAAAACTTTGCATGACTTAAAAACAGTGAGTTAAATTCAGTCACATTACATTTGTCCTTTCAAGAATTTTATTATTTAGTAAGTATCACCCAAGTTCAAGTATACTTTCCCTCCTCAACAGCGATTCCCGCTCTTAGTGGGATGAGAATGGAGAGTGACATTATTTCCTCCCACAACTGCACTGCATCACGAATTGAAGTGCAGGAGTTGGAGGGTCACATCTCCCTGCCCACTCAGCTTTTGTGAACATATGCAAATACAGAGAACTCCAGCTTTTATTCTGCAATACACAGACTTGATTTTCCCCTTTCAACTTCAAAGATCATGCTGTTGTATTTTCTTCCGCTGCACAGCTTACTAAACTTTACTAATCATACACCTGCTACACTGAGATTGTGACTCTAATGTTACAGGTTTTGCACATAAAATTTTTCTCTCCTGATCTGCTCCTCACTATACAATTTTCTTCTGCAGTGCTTCAGATCCTTTCACTTTTAAAGAAAGTGCCATTGTACCTCCAGACCTCACAAGCAGCAGCCAGGCTGCAGCCAACCAAAGCTCCTTACGGACAGCAGCAGCCAGCCAACGCTCCCTTTTCTATCCACCTGAGCAGAGACACTATTAAACATTAATAAAACACAAGTAGTTCAGCAATTCAAATTACCTGTTTACATTTCTTTAGTGCATGAAGAAAACCATACACACAAACAGCATTTAAAAAGGTGTGATGCTAAGACAACCATGAAAAACAATGGAACCTTACAAGCACCATATTAAAAAACTCCCACAAAATTAGAGATTTTTCTTCCCCAATTCCATCTTCGCTGTTCCCAAGTCACATCTTATACATTTGAAGTCTAAATTGCATCCCACTTGTTTTTATATATACCAAGCATGTATGAACTATGGAAATACCTAGTTCTCACACCATGCACATTTTTATGTCCCAGAAAAATTTAAAGACTGCTGTAACACTTATCTCTTTCAAAGCAGACAACCCAACATGATTCCATCAGACTATGCCAGTACCAGTGAGTAAAATCCCACCAGATACACGAGTCCCACCAGGTATAGGTGGAGGTTTGACAGAGCAGGATCACTAACTTAGTTTTCAAATACATTACAGCCATTTCATTATTTTGCTGCTTAACAATTATGAAAAGCTGGAGCCACTAAGTTCGAATGAGACTTTCACTCAATTTTAGTCCCTTGCATAGCACAAATGAGCCCAAATTCACCAACTAGCTCTTGAAAACCACCTATTCTTGAAATAAGAATTTCCACTAATTATTTCAGTTAACTTGGCAGGACAAAGATGTAGTGCTCATACTTTAATTTAAAATCACTGTGATGCATATGTAATACATTAGTTAAGAAGAGACTATTGTAGTGCGTAATGTATAGTCCCAATTACACTCCTGATACTTATTATTTAAGTAATGTACAGTTAAGGTTTGAAACAAAAACCAAACAAAATCACATTACCTTTACACGTGAAGATTTCCTGGATCCTTCTCTAAATGCCTGGAATAAAATTAGATATTTATATTCACTGAAGGAAATACGAAGGAATTCAAAATCTGTTAATGAATTAACAACTTTTCAATTAAACATGCAAGATGCAAACAACAGAATAAACTACCCCGAAATCTCAAGAAGCTAAAAGATTACATCTCACAAAATGTGTTTTAAAAACCAATTCAGCATTCCAACCTAAGTGCACAGTAGCCAGGCACTATGTTTCTCCCACATTACAACTTGACTCTTTGGAATTTCAGAATCCAAGCCTACATATCAGAGGTAACAGAAGAATACATGGTTTGTATTCAGAAGAACAGTTTTGTATTCAGAATTGTTTGATTAAAAGCAAACATTTTACTAAAGATTTCCAAAAAGATATCAATAACTAATTCTAACTTTAAAGTTTTGAAGGACAGAATTCTCATCCAAGCAAATGAAATTAACTGCGAAATCCACTTGTTTAGGAAGTTCCATGTACTTTATTTCTTCACAAATATTTTGTCTTCACATATACTGTTTATACACCTATAGCTAAATAGTATAATGTATTTTTTTAAATCTAATTAGTTTAACAGCTAAGTTTCTGACAGCACACTTCCACACATTTTCAACTCAATTAAATGGAGATGGAGTCACATCAAGACAACTGGTGGCAAACATTTCTGTACTTAAAACCACCACAAATGAAGACTTTCAAGGAATTCTTCTTTGGGTATCCCAAATCTTTTTCTGCCCCACCTCTAACTATTACAAATATTCCAGCAAATACAATTCCTGTGGTGAGATTCCGCTTCAATTATAAAACTGAAATTTCCTAGGCAGGATATATTAACTTGAAATAAGGAGGGGTCATTGGGGTCGAGCACCTAGGAAGACTATAATTTACTGCACAGTCGTGCATTTGACACTAAATGAAGGTAGTAAAATAGCCTGATTTTTAAATTAGTGTCTCTTGGTAAGAAATGTCACATAGCTATAATTTATAAACCAGAGTAATAAAAGAAATTACATTCACTTACTTTTTTACATTTTGCTATGTTCTGTTCTTTCTCTCCACTTTTTTTCCTCTTCTTATCATTGACTTTTGTAACTCTTGTAGGAGTTAAAGTAATTGTTGTTGGTGTATGTTGATAAGCAGTATACAGTTCCACAGGAACCTCATCACCACTCTCTGTCGCACTGGTATCTCCATCTTTAAAACAGAGAATACTCTGTAAATGTTCAAGTACTGTAGAAAGAACATTCACTAGTTACTCCGCATCTGATTTCAAAACACAAAAATTCATACTGACAAATGCTCCAAGCACTCATATGCAAAATTCAACAACAGTTGCAACAGCATGAAAATGAAGGACCAATGAGAAACTGGTAATTAAGAGATGTTTGTAATGCGAGGTAAGCAAAAGGTACCAGATTAAATTTCATTCTTTGAATGGGATTAATGACCCTATTCCATTTTAAGCAAAATTAGAATCAGAACAAAGAAGGTAAAAAAAAGAAAATCTGTTAACTCATTCACTTATATTTAGCTTTTATTTGTAATATGGCATTTGGATTCTCTCAGATGACTGTATTCTAGAAGGGATTAAAATTAATGACTGACCAGCATTTCTTGTGAAGCTCAATTAATCATATGTAAGTCATAATCAACTGTTTCAGCTCCAATTTGCACCATCAAGTGCCTTTTTCTTAGGGCAAGTTTGTCATTTTAGCCAAAAGCCTTTTGTACTCAAAATCCCCTAACAGTAACATTCTGCTACTCAGGGAAGAGAAAAGAGGCGATCAGACAAACTGACAGATACTTTTTCTTTGTGCTGTGCTCTCACAGACCCAAAGGCCAAAGCCTGAAATTTAGCATACATCAGCATTTATGTCAGACAAACACATATCCCGACCTGAAAAAGGATTACCCTAGTTCTGTCAAGATGAAAGGCTGTGAAGGATGGGGAGGATTGGAAGAGAGATGATGCACACAGATAAGAGACTGCAGTTTGCACGTGCTCAGTACAGATTTTAGCAGCTTTTCTAAATATTCTGCCTTCAATAAATACCCTTCACACTAAGCAAAACTTCTCAAATGGCACCAGAAGCAGGCTTTACAAATACTTAATGAGTGCAGAGAAAACATTCCTCCTGATCTCAGAAGGATGTTGTCCTAATCAGTGCACTCAGCAGTCCTAATTCTTGAAACCTTCTTTACTAAATAAAGAACTCCAGCTACTGGTTACTCTAGATTTTTCCTGCTCACAACATTCCTTAACAGGATTCTTCTCTGCACAATAAACAAGCCCATTTTACCATTTTGGTTGTTCTTTTGAGCAGTTTATCAGGCACATAATTATACCTCATAAATTAGGAATTGATGTTTTCTCAATTTGTCTACATCTCTGCTGAGGACATTTCCTAAATGACTATAAAAAGCACACAAAAAGAAGAAATGTCTAATCAAAGAAGAACAGACAGCAGAATAACCAATGCCTGAGAAATAGAAACCTCAGGCCCTCTTGAAATTGTCAGTGTCTGTAGCCCATACACTGGAACCTACAGAATCATGATGTCACAGCCACACACCTCTCCCCTTGCCCCAAACCCCACAAAACACTGTCTTCCTTAAGGAAGCAACATTTCAATATTGTTGTCTACACTGTGTTCTAACTTACTGTAAAGAATAATTACCTCAACTGAACATATAATTACATGGAGTTGTTTTGAGACACTCCTTCCTAACCTACATAACCTGCTTTCACTTTGAAGAGCCTTGGTAAAGCACATTAAGAGGAGATCTTAAGTTTGCATGTCAAAAGCAAGATAACAAATGCTCCAAATTTCACAAGTTAAGGGCCCAGATTCATTTATCCATAAGCAGTAAGTGATCTTGACAGCATCAGTTTCAAAACCAAATAGCTTAAAGCAACATCCTTGTATAAGTCAGACATTTATATATTGCATCCTATTCAAAAATCCAAAAACCAAAACCCGAAACTAAAACAACCAAAAAAACCCTCCAAAAAACTCACCAACCATACCCAAAACATCCAGTATACAACTGAGTATGGGCTTAACAAAGGTTCTTGCTTCACTGAACCACAGCAGGTAACCCAATGCACAGCAAGCTGCACCAGAACTGGACTTTAATACCGAAAAGCAAAATCAACAACACGTCAGACAACCACATGCCCAAGAACGAGGGGCTAAAAATGTTGCCAGAAAAAAGCTGATGTGGTTACGCAGAAGTTTAAGACATGCAGTTTTCTACCATGTGAAATGATCATTTAAAAGCCCTTTTCTTGAAGCAAACCAACTCATCTACTGCTTTCTCCCCACTACTTACCTTTGGATGAAACACAGCTAAGCCAGCACCTCTTTAGAAATTGTTACAATAAAAATGTTATACTGTAAAGAATTCTCATATCTAAATGAAAAGCCCTGTTTTTATATCTATATATACACACACACTTACTCAAAGAGCATCCAAATAAGGAAATTTTACCTTTTATCAGTCACCTGTAACTTAGTAATAACTAAGTTACAAGTAACATTCTAATCCTCTTGAATATGGAAAAGATCCATTGAAATTGATGCCACTTTTACTTTTCCTACTTGAAATCATCTACAAAAACTGCCCTTTTTACTCATGTCTCACACAGTTGATACCCAACATCACTGAGTCCAACTGAACTGTACAGCAGTCATCGTAAAGTAGATTTTAGCCAAGCTGAATGGAAATTAAGAGGTGTAAGAACATACATTCAAGTTATGCATTATAAATCACAGTAACCAATACTGCACTTGGACCATGTTTTAGTCGAAAGAGGACCAGAATTTGCCTTTCTTTTTAACTCTGTTTTGATACTTTTGCATTATCATTTAGTATCTCCTTTCCCACTGAATGCATGTAACATATTTAGAACACTGATCATCAAGACCAAGGATGGTTAAACATTAACTTCAAAGGTAAGATCTCGTCAGCTCCTCCTAAGATTTTTAATCTCTCTCTTCCTATAAATTTACAATAAGTGATCAGATAGCGTGCCTACAAATCCCAACAGATTACTTCAATAGCTCAGATGATCAACTTCCCCTATCCTGCATGAAAATTCAAGTTCAACCTCACAGCATTATCATATCACTCGGCAAACTCATTAACTCCAAATAAATTAAAAATCTACTCGTTTTACTATTTCAATAGAATCAGCAAAAATAATTTAAAATTCTAAAAATTTTTAGAATTTATATTTGGTTGACCTAGTAGGTTAACCAAAACTTTCTTTATAAGCTTGGTTTTGTTAAAATGAAAACAGACAAAACACAAAATTATCGTGGTTTTACAAGTAGGTCATTAATGCCTTTAAGGGACTTTAGGCAACTTAGTACCAGAAAACACTAAGTGTCAACTGCACCAAGAAGCACAGCTGTGTCATACACCCCACATATTTTCTGAATGCGTATGACATGGGCAGCAGGACCTTATCTACATGGTATTTTAAAAAGAAATCTTAAAACATACATACACACTCCACTACTTCAGAGACATGATCTGTTACATTCAGGAGGATGACCTCCGCCCAAATTATTATTTTTGTAATAGAGTTTGAAAGTACCACCTACAATACATTTTGGTAATGGCCAGAAAGAACTCCTGACAAGTTAGGCCAGGTAAGTTTTGAAATCCTGTGAATAGGTACAAAACTGCTTTCATAAAATGCATAGACTTGCACTACACGTCACCTGATTATCAAAGGCAAAAACCCATCAAAATATCATTATTTCCTACATTGTATTACCTCTGTTTAGCAACTTTTCCCATTGTCCAAACAAACCTAGAGCCATACCAAAACACTCCCCCAATCCACATCCAACAAATCAGAATTAGGATTTCCTCCTGAAACTTTTCTTCCAGAAAGAAAGTAGACTTAGAAACCCTCTTTCATCCCAAAAGAAAAAACTTGAAGCTTTTCCATCTTATCTTCAGCACCTTACTCAAAGTAGTTCTAGTTATTATAAAAGCAACGTTGCTTATTATGAAACTTGAACACTGTTCAACAGATTGAAATATTCCTCACTGCTACAAAAAAAATGCAGCGCTGAAATACACCACAAGGAACTACAACAATTCTGATGTGATGTTATCTTGGTAACAATACTGTCAAGCAAAAGGCATTGATTTACTGAATCTTATATGCTGAAGGCTGTCAAAACTGCGGGAACCATGTATACACTCTTAAGCCTATACACTTTATTTATACTTATTTTACAACCTTTACTAAGGAAAGAGTTTAAAGTTATACTCACCTGACATATTTTCCCTTTTCCTTCGTTGCAACAGCACTGCTCTTTCTTTATCTAAACTCCTGAAATTAGAAAGTAAATCAGTGCATCCAAGTATTAAAACAGACCTCTAGTATTTCCCATTGACTATTACAGAATAAACAGTAAACTAACTGAATGTTCAGATACTTAAAAAAACATCAGTTGTGCACTGGTCCATTCCATTTGAGTTCAAAATCAACAAAACTACTTACCTGGGTTGGCAACGTTCACACAGATATATGTCAGGAATATGCTGTCTGTCAATCCCCATGCAGTCAATGTGCTGCCAGACACTATGAAAACACCAAAACAAAACCACAACTTTAAAGTACCATTTTAAAAACTGTGTACAATACAGAGAGAAAGCAAGCTGTTCTTTTTTGTCATTGTCATCTTTGCTCAGCTTCAATACTGCCTAAAACTACATCTCTCAATCACTGCCTTTGCGACCACTCTGCTAGCTGACTCATTTTCTCTTGGAAATTCTTCTCTAACATCAGAAATAAAATGGTAAATTATCACAATAGAGAACAAGATAGAGACAAATAACCTCAGCAACAAGACTTACACTGTACATAGCAACAAGTGGTTTGGTTTTTAAAAAAAAGATTCAACTTCCTTTTAGAAACAGGTACATGAAGTATTTTCATTTTTATGTATCGAAATACACACAAAGATAGGGTTTGATTTCTTTATATATCTTAAGAGAAAAATAAATACACATTTTTATACAGACTTATAAACTGGTAGTACTGATGTGCAGCTTTGAAAGAGCTTTAACCATTTCCCAGACACAGGGAAGAGAGACTGCTTGCTAGACCGAAGGCCTAGCAAGAAACTACAGAAACGGTATTTTATACCCATCCCTACATTGCTAGAAGGATGAGGGACACAAAAATAGTTATCTTCCCACTTGGAAAGAGTTGCAGTAAATTCACAAACTCCTCACAGAAAATCTCTTCTTCAAAGGGGAAAAAATCATCTACATGGTGATGGTCTACAACTCCACTGCCAGAAAAACATCTTAATGCATTTCAAAAGGAGCAAGAGAATCAGAATCAAGTACCATCAGAAACTACTAACAAGCCTGTTACATAAGCAGACAGGAGAATGGAGCTCAAAATAACACTCCAATTAGCTGTAACTATAATTTTATACACAAAAATCTAAGAAATTCAGCAGCATTTGTTAACCATACTGAATATAAAAGTACAGCCTAATTTTGAGTAGAAACGTGAGATTTGTCTTCTGTTAAGTATATCAGCTCTAAAATTTTCTACGCTTATTTTTCCAACTCCAAGTATTTAACAGTAGTCCCTCATTATACTATGATCATGTAGGCGCTTAAGCATAAACTCAGAAGTCTAAACATTTAACTTCACCTTCTCCAATAAGAATCCAGGTTAGTCTTCTCAGACTTATTAACTAAATCCTTTGAAAATTAAAGAGCTGTCAGTAAGATCATGTGCAGAGAAACCAATATTTGAGAAGTTTCTTTTACACTATTTTGTATCCTTCAAGTTCTTTGATTTACACATACGTAATTCACCAAGATGCTTTATTACTCAGACCATGCAGATTAAAGAATGCCTAGGTCTTTATTTTACCATACCACCAAATAACTTGGGACAGAGTACCACACACATCCTTTTTAGAGGGGAAAAAAGGTACACCCTTACTAAGCAGCAAAGCACAAGTAAAGGCATGACCAAATTAATGGACAGTCAAGACTGATTTGAATAAATTATAAAATAGTCACTGGCCTTAACTGACTACCTTGCCTATAAGAAAACCATATAACCTTTAAGCACTTCTCTGATGGAAGGAAATTTCTTGTGACTCAACATAATTAAAACACCATTTAGTTACATTTACTTTCAGTGCAGTGGGAAGATTCAAGTAATTTTTACTTTTTAAGTTATTTTAATATTCATTACCTGCATTTGTCACAACAGATCATATATCCATCATCATGTGTAAAGCCACAAATGCATCTGGTAATATCCGTTCCATAGCTTCCATCCTCTGATGTACTGATGGTAGTAGCACTGGAGGTCTCATCAAAGTTGGGAGTGGTAAATATGCCTACTTCATTCTTGCTTATAAGCACTGATGGAGGAGGAGAAGCTGGAGGCGTTGGAGGAGGCCGAGCACCATAGTTATGGTCCTAGAATTTTGTTAAAAGTTAAGTTCTTGTAAATACTCATACACTGATGGTTATTCAAGCCAAAATGTAAGAATTCGTTTGGCAAAGAACTTTGGGTTTCTGATTTTTTTAGTAAAAGATGAAGATTTCATTTATGTCACAATTCAGTCTTATTTTCTAACTTCTCAATTATGTCGTACATTTAAATGCACTATGTTCTGTATTCTGCTTCTAATTGGCCATTTCTAGCCAGCTTACCCAACTCCCAGTAAGATATAGAAATATAAGCATAAATCAGTTTTTCCAGATAAAAAAAGGTTTTTACGTAATATTTTTTGTACAGAATACTTAGCACAAACTTACTGCATAGGGCAAACCAATGTAACTGTGTGAGTGCGAGCTGCTGGTATACAACTGGTGTGGATAACTGTTCGATTTTTCAACTACCACAGGGCTAGCTTCTACTGATTCTGGTCTGCAAGGCAAAAGACAGATGAAGAACAAATGCAATTAATATGTAATTTATAGAAATTAATTGGAGATACTTGCTGCATAACTTCTAATTAATTCCCTGTCAATTCTGTTTAAAGGAGCATAAGGGGCAGGGAAAAATTTGCACCCCACACCCCCAGTAGTCCCCTCAATTAAAAAAAGACAAAAAAATAAGGGAAAGAAAACAAAGGGAAAAAAAAGCTCTAACAGAAGCTGCAGAAGGGAATTCTGCCCAAGGACTGATGCTGGAATTCCGAGCGCAGCACGGCGATAGAGCCCTGCAGTGACACACAGCGGCAGTGGCAGGGCACCACCCATACTGACTGCTTCCACAAGCAGCAATCCTAACCAGGGCATATTATCTAAACAAGGCTGTTTCTATTGATTTATCTTTAAATAGAAAGAAAATACTGATAACAATTTGCAAGAAGTTTAGTAATCAAAGGCAATGACTTCTCCGACACACAAACTAGGGTTTATATGCAGTAAACCACAACATAAAACAAGAAAGATAAAGGAATACTGAAACAGGAGCACAAAATTTACACCTTCATGACCTTTCTCCAGCAGTTATTCACATGTGCATGACAGAGATAACTTGCAGTTTTTTCGTTGTGCCTTATGATTCTATCATACTAAGACAAATGATTCCAGGTTACCTAAAGTGGGGGGGGGATTTAAACAGTGAAAGGCACCACAAAATAACATCTAAAACTGAAGTGGTCTTGACAAACACACAAATCAGGTCTGATTCGCTTTTCTGATTTTATTTTTATTATGAGTGAATTCTAGTTCCTATCATGTATCTTACTAATTCCTTGAGCTGATTTTTAAAATAAACTTGGTATTTCTGAATCTCAAAATAGATATTGATGCATTTTTTTCTTAGACATTAAGATACTTAGTAGAGGCTTTTTTGCTATGCCATGAAGCCACAGTAGTTTGATATAAAAGGACACCAGCAACTTAAATTTGTTGGTAACACTTTTTGGAAAAAGTATAATTAATCATTAACTTTCTGAACAAAATGCAGTATTTTCACATCTATTTGAAAGTGTCCTACTAAAGGTTTTGTGGCCCATTTCCTCTTACGAGCTTTTTCCCATGTGAGGTTGCTACATGCTAAAATTGTTTAAAAAGAAGCTAGTTAAAAGCACTGCTTGGGGAGGGCTTTAGTTTCTAGAGTCCAAAGAAAAAATCTTTTAAAAGATTAATGTCTCCAACAGTCATCAGCTGCCTTTTTTTGAGAGTAAGCAAACACGTGAGCACACAAATCATGAGAAGTACTAACATTAGACTAGCATTAGACAAACCAACTCTGACAGCACTTGCTCTTCGTTACCCCAGAAACATCCTCATTTACTCTTACACCCCTTCACAACTTGAAAATACAATTTTATTTGGAGCTTTTTAGAATTAATTTCTAGAAGCAGCTCAGAACTTTAGCTCATGACTGAAAAAACACAAAAGATGAAAAAACTGTGCCTTTCCAACTGACTTGCCATTATCTATTTACCAAGACAACGCATTTGTGCAGTAATCATATATCTTTTCTGTCATCCAGTAATTCTTCTGATGACCTAGCAAACCAAAAGGCCAGTGAATGAGGCATTAGTTATGCATCCATCATGGCTAGGGCAGAAATTAGCTTCTCCAACACAAGCAGGTCTTGACCATTGCATTACTTCTACTGCTACTCTTCACCATTTCCCAAATGGGAAAAGCAGTAGCATGGGTACTCTTATCCACTCTGCCCTCAATGCTCAGCATAGGTCTTGCTGGAAAACACTGTTTTCAGAGCAGGAAGGCTTAGTAATAAAGGACAGGCAGGAGGGGATTCTGGTACAATCCATCCAGGCTTAATTTAGGAGCTTCCTTCATTAAAAATAAGTATTACTATGACCTAAATACCAGCTACCTAAACACAGGAACATTCAGTGAAAGATACCAGAAAGAAAGTGTCATAAAAAGAGAGGTTGTGTATTTCACCGACAACAAAAATCAAGAAGATACTCTAAGTCTCTTGCAAAATATGAGGCAAGACAATACACCCTACTGCCTACATACATTTCTTATCTACTCTAGCAATTTATAAACCACTTAAGAGAGTAAAATTTAATATTAAAGGCATAACAGTGGTGGGAAGCAGCAGTGTAAAGCTTCCAAAAACATTTGTTTATCACCAACTGTTTTAAACCCTCATAAATCAGACTCAGAGAACAATGTTAGTAAGAAGAAAGCACAGCTTTACTTGAACAAGGAAAACCAGAAAAAATGTTGGAAAAAAAATCAGGTGATACAGAAAAGCAACTATTAAAACAATTGTAACATAAATACAAATTTGGAGCACTATCAGCTTTCAGTAAAATTTTTTTCAAATGCTTATCCAGGCACAGATCCTATTTTCAATTATAACAGATGCTCACTAGAGCTCTGAATGTAACTGTTACTGTTCCATTTGTCCACTCTACTGGGCTGGGGAAGAAGGGAAGAAACCAAGAAATATGGGAAAGAGTTGGAAGAGCATTCACTGAAGCTAGAAATGAACCATTGTAGGTTTCCTTTACAGTGAACAGAAAAGTGATGCAGACCCCATAAGCAGTTCAGAATGAGTACTGTTTTTCCACAGAGCCACAGACAGAATTAACTCTGGCAGACAGGTCAATGAATTCCTTATTACTACTGGTTTTGCCAACCATGCGCATGACCTTAAACAGAAAACATGCCCTCTATACTACTGTCTGTTTAAAGGTCAAGCCCTTCTTCTGAAATAGACATCTCAGAACTGGATAGCTTTGAGAAGAAATGCCTCTTGGCAAAATATTTAATTGTACAGATGATTAAAGCATGAGATACCACCTAATTTAAAAATCCAGTTTTACATTTTTTTGGGCTCAAGTATCAAGGCCCAAGCAGCAAGGCACTAACTACTGTACTACAGAAAAACACCCCCTAATCTGACCATTGGCGTTCTTACATGCATCCCAGAGAGCAAATTTTGAGAAAGAAAAAGTGTAAGCATTCAGATCTACAAGAACACTATGATGTTTTCCTCGCTTGTATTTTTGAACATTAGCCAGTTCTGTAAGAGACTAAGGTACTAAGCCTGTCAGCCTTCTGATTATACCACATTTTTCAGCTCCACCTCAAACAACTCCAGTCTTACTGTGTAACTAAGAAAGATATTTATGGTATTTTTGGTTTTCATCAAAACTGCAATGTTTGTATTACAACACAGTATATGTGAAGTTTGACAAAATTTTGATAGTATTTCCTAAATAAACAAACATTACTGTGATAAACTGACCATGGTATTTTGCTAAAATATCATATGTATTTTTTAAGCATTGTGGTCAGCAATTCAAAACTCTGCAAAATATTCACAAGGAACAAAATGCTCCACAAAAAAGCTTTCGACATGCTCTTGAGCTGCAGTGATTTAAGACATTCCTGTACCTGAAAACAGAAATACAGTATTTTCTCTAATCAATTAAAACCGCAAAGATGCCTGTATTTAAAAAAAGAAAACAACTCGACAGATTTTTTATTCTGCAAGTGAAACAATTCATGTTCTGGATCATTTCCTACTGTTTGTAGTTAAAATGGAAACAAAATATTCTGCATGTTGCCAGCAGATGGCAATAGTGAGAAATTAAAACCAACACATGAGACCAGTTACGAGACCAGTGTCTCAGTCCTGACACACTTACAGCTAACTTACATTAAGAGAATCAACTGGCAGCAATTCAAAGAAAGTCAGTTCACCTCTAAAACGTGATCCCCCCACTCCTCTCCTTTTAAATATTGTTTTGTTTCTGACCATTGAATAATAATAAAGTATTTTTAAAAAAACCAAAACAAAACAACAAACCACCATTTTTGACTAGTACCCGAAATAAAATCGGTTAGAATTTGGGGCCATCAACCATTTCTATAAATACAACATTTCTATAGATACTCAAAGGGGAAACAAAATCTCACTAGAACTAAAATGTTCAAAGGCAGGTGGGGTATCCAAGCTTTAGGCTGTGAAAACCTAGCTAATAGTAATTCCTGAAAACATGTCTAAAACCCAAATGCAACCTCAGCAACATCAATCAGCCACAATCCAGTTTGATAGGTCTAATTTTCAAGGAGTTCAGGTTTGTTTTCTGTTTGTACCAGGACACCTGAACAGGGTCTAGCTGAAGGTCATCTCAGATAAAAGAATACAATACATTTTGTTTGAGAAACAATTGTCTCTATTCCAATACACTTTATTTAACCAAACACATTTGACAGGCTTCAAGACCTAGACAACAAGAACGAAGGACTGCTTCCCTACCAAAGAGTGGGTTCTGCTACCTAAGCACCTTGTAGCAGGCTCTACAAGTACAGGCTGGCCTGATATTATCTGTACTTAAGACTACACCAATGCCCCTTTTCTCCTGGATACTCAACTCAAATACAGTGATCTGTACACTGTGATTGTGAGGTTTATTATAAAGGCCTTCCCTCTAAAAAACAAGTACAGGTATTAAAACCAAAAAGCGGTATCATCAACGTCATTTCCCAAAGTGTACCTTATCCTCTAAGCTACACTAGCACTGTCTGAAGCCAGGAAGCGCATTTTGAACCTTCAAAAGTGCTCTGCACACTGTTCCAAGGTCCTTACCACGTAGAAGTCACACACACTCATCTTTAGTAAGATCTACAAGTTCAGGCACAGTTTGTGTGTTTTGACTACGATGGCACTAAGATCTATCTGGAGACCCCGTTTAAGTACATGTAACGTAAAAAACAGTATTTCAGACATTTAAGATGTTTAAACCTCTTGGTAGATTATTCCACACACAGCTATTTGATGCAATTATTAAAATAGTATGTGGAACTATTAATCATATAAACTATCCCCTTTTTAAATAGGCTTATGCCTTGGTTTGAAGCATAAGGAAAAATCTTTCAGCACTAAGAGACTGCACCACACAAAGAGCTTTTTCCTAAGCTCCATCTCCTGCATAATCAAGTTTACCACTCCCCCATTCTTGTGTTTGCTCATGCTTCAGCAACTGATGAAGCAATATCAGAGCTGCCAGTCACAGTGGAAAAATTCCAGCTCCTCCCTCCTGGGAAAACCCCAGAACTTGCCCAAAGACCATCTATGAGTGTTATTAATACACTCTATATCCAGCATGCTACACTGTGGAAGAAAATGTATAAGAACAAAAAAATAAATCACACAGATGATTATATTAAAGGTTTACAACTGTGTAAACTGGTAGGTTAGGGACACACCTTTGTGTCACACTTCTTGTGACAGTGACATGGCTTTTGAATCAGCGTACAACAATCATGCAACTACACATATTTCAGCATGAGCATGGCAGAGATGGCAAGAATTAATCTAACTGGTAACAGCCACTTAACATCTGAAGAAAAGCAGCTCCTAACTGGGTCGCTCTGCCTCAGAATCAAGCAAATAACAGACTGTGAACTCTATCTTGTTTATACTGACAACTATATTTATTTATTTTAATTTCAGCATGACATGCTGTGTCTGCAAGGAATGTCAGCAACCTCAGGAATCATGACCCTCTCCAAACATAAAAGCACAGGAAAAGATAATGAAAAGAGCTGTAAATGGTTTGCTGAAGTTAAAAAATTTTCTGCACGAAGGTAAATGGTGTTCATGATATGAAGCGATAAAACAATTTAAAAAAATTAATGTAACAAAAAGCTTTGAATTGCAAATTCTTGGCTCTCTTCAAAGAAATAGCACAAACCTAGAATAGCCTCACACATAACTAGAAGCACGGCAGAGAAACATCCCTTTAAAAAGCTGTTCTAGAGTCCTGCTCAAACTTTCCTTCCACGTTTGGAAGGAAAACCACTTGCTTCTTAAACATTTTACAGTGACGTTGATGCTACACACATGGAAAGATGTTTGTTTGATGAGAAAAGTATCCAGTCAGAGATCAACAATACCTAAACCTTAGCCCATCAATACTGTACAGGAGACTTAGGGGAAAAAAACCAGAAAATAACCACAACACAAAAACCCACACATGCACACCACCACCATCCCACTCCCCCCTAAAAACAAACCAACAAAAAAACCCCACAAGCCACCCTTCCCGTTCCCAAAAACCCAGAAACTCACTGCATTTATTTCTTGCAAAGCCAGGTTATTGAATGCGTGATTTCACTGGCTCTTTGTAACCCTTTACACACAGTTACTAAATGAATTCTTTTCTACTAGCTTTCCAATTAGAGATAACTATCTGAAGACATGGTATTAGCTGTTAAAGCTAGGCCTTCAATTTTCATAAAGAAATGCACCCTTGTCTTCATTACTACCATTTTCTTGCAGTTTAACACACCAAATTAATTTACCTTTCCAATGTGCAAAATCAGAAATATTTTCTACAGGTAGTTAAAAATGAACATGAAATGGTAAAATATTTTAAGCATGAAAAGTAAACCAAGCAGCATCTTTATTTCTCAGTCTGATAAGCAAGAAAAATATGCATTTGTAGAAACATTTAGCTTCTCTCCTTTGTTCCCCCTGAAGTAGAAGGTGACAGAAGAATAAAGTGACAGTTACTAATTTAAGTAAAGATTTAATGGAACTAAGGAAACTTCTCATTTTTTTCCAACTGTATTCAAAAAAACATTCACAAAGGAAAAAATAAAAGTAATTTAAAAAATAAGTAAGAAAACTTACAAATTATGTTCACATACTTACTCTGAGCCTGCAGCCATTTCCAAATAAGAAGTATCTGCTGTGTCAACCCCCAATGGGATCACTATGCTCATGACGTTCGTTTCTGATAAATTCGATTACTACGGAGTCCTATGCATTGGTATCCAAAACACTGGGGCATGCCAGCCACAGTGCTCATTGCAAACATCTAAGTGCATCCACAAACCCTGTTCAAAACAAAACAAAACAGCAAAAGACTAAGTTCATTTTAAACCCAGGCAATTTCACATCACATATTTCTTTTAATAAAAAAATTGCTACTTATATCTGTCACAATTATTTGATTTTATTTTACACAAGCAAAAGTAAAGACAAACATTCAGTCTTCTCTAGAAGTTAATTGCAAATAAACTTCTTTAAAAAGTGGGATGATCTTCACCTGAAATTAAAAATGCTACAAATGGACAATCATTCAAATTTATGATTAAAAACCCCAGCACAATCAGGGAAGTGCCAGAGAGTCACTTCATGGCAGATTTACTGAATATGAAATACTTTTGCTTACTGCTGTGTGTTGTCAAAGCCTAGCTGCTGTACCTTTGAACAGAAACCTAGTTAGAGAATTTGCAAGTAGGTCTTAGACAGCACTGTTCACTTTTGTTTGGCACTCAAAAAAAAAAAAAAAAATTAATGCCTTAACTACTGTTTAGTATTTTTTAAAAGCAAAATCATTCTAACAATTCACAATAATGATAGGAAACATTTTCCATTTCAATAAACCACCATTAGAAGGTATTATACCCATTTACTGCCACTTTTCGAAGTGATTTTTTTTAAGTAGTAAAAATAATCAGTGGTAGTTTTTAACTGTAGAGCGAACTACAATCTGCTTGACTCACACGAGTGAACGCAGGATCTGACCTGTATGCCAGTTACTACCAGACTCCCACTTCCCTTACTGCACAGGGCAGAACACCCTACCAAGTACAGAGGAGATGTATACAGCTCTCAGCTATTCAGACATTAGTAAACTAATGCACTTTTATGCACTAATACAGACAAGGTTTTACACATGTGACCAGGTAATTTAAATAAAATAGCCCAAATATCTTTACTACTTACATAACAAATAACTGTAAACTCTTTCCAAAATGTCAAAATTGCAAGACCACAGACCACTTTGCAATGAAGTACATACTGTGCCTGGTAAGTACACTCCTCTCATACCACAAAATCTTGTATCTTAGCTGATGTCTACAAAAGCACAACAATTTTGTGATCGACATTTTCACAGAACCACGGAATCTGCAAAGTTGGAAGGAACTCACCAGGACCATCAAGCCCAACTCCTGGCCCCGCACAGCACAGTTCCCAAGAGTCACACCATTTGCCTAAGAGTGTTGTCCAAACACTTCTTGAACTCTGCCAGGCTGGTGCTGTGATTACTTCCCTGAGGAGGCTGTTCCAGTGCCCAATCAGATCCCTCTGGGGGAAGAACCTTTTTCTAATATCCAACCTAAACCTCCCCTGATGCAGCTTCAGGCCATTCCCTCGGGTCCCGTCCCTGAGTCACCACAGGGAAGAGAACAGTGTCTCCTCCTCCTCTTCCTCTCACAAGGAAGTTGTAACTGCAATGAGGTCTCCCCTTAGTGTCCTCCAGGATTAACAGAAAAAGTGACCTCACCTGTTCCTCATACAGCTTCTCCTCAAGTCTGTTCATCATCCTTGCTGCCCTCCTTTGGACACCCTCTAACCGTTTAATGTCTTTCTCGCATTGTGGCACCAAAACTGCCGCCAGCACTCGAAGTAAGACCGCTCCACTGCAAAGCAGAGCAGGACAATCCCCTCCCTTGTCTAGCTGGCGATGCTGTGCCTGATGCCCCCAGGACACACTTGGCCTTCCTGGCTGCCAGGGCACTGCTGATTCATGTTCAACTTTCGATTGTCCAGAACCCCCAAGTCCCTTTCCATGGCACTGCTTTACAGCATCTCATTCCCCAGTCTGTCTGTACACCCAGGGCTGCCCCATCCCAGGTGCAGAACCCAACACTTACCCTGGTTGAACTTCATTTTAACATCTTATCCTTGCCAAACACTACACTGACAAAAAACCACAAGCCCCCAGTGCAAAATGGACATCAGACAAGCACTGTGCAATTAAATCTGAATTGTTTTATTTTATTGATTAGGTTGGCACCTTCAGGATGACAGTGGCGCACGTACATGACATCTCAGAAGCATGAGATGGCAGCAAGTCTTCATCTAACTTCCTAAATTCTGTAATACTACTGAAGTTTGGCAATTAACCTAAGAACATGCCAAGATGTTTGAGTGCCTAAACCTACAGTTCATTCTCCTTCTAGACAGCAAAAGATGTGTTTTGGTGCTATTACTTAAGACACCAAATACAATGAACTGGAAAGCTATCAGGCCAAGTAGCCATTGGACTATTTTGCTTTCCTTAATTAAAACACTGAGCATTTTCTTACTAAATACCACAAATAACACACTGTATAACTAGCCGTGTATAAAATCAAGAAAAAACACACTATTTTCAAGAGTAAGTAGAATGAAAAACATGTTAAAACCAAAAGCAGGTATAGAGTATTTTCAGTAGAAGGCATGGAAAAAAAAATGTAAGTCCTTCTAACTGTTTAAACGAGCACTCATTTTGCCACCATACAGGTAATTCTTCTTGTAGGGCACAACTATGAACAGCTGCACCTACAACTTACAGGAAACATCAACTCACCATGTAGTTCCCATCTTCTGAAAAAGTAAAAAAATTACCCAATAACCAAAAGGAAATCATGAGTTTTTAAAATCCAGATATATCAGCTACCCCAGGGCTAAGGGCTGTTCCAGTACTCCCTGCAGTGTGACCTATGCTAACAAATCATTAGCAGAATGGAGTTTTTATTTTATGCTTGTTATTAGGTAATTCTAAAAAAAAAAACTGTTTTAGTGGTTCAACGTAGGTCTAAAAGCCTTATCAGACATCACTGCTTGGGATCAAGATCCTCACTTAGGTGTTTCTTGCACTTAAGCTTGATTTTGATGGTGGTGTGGTTTCTCTTAATAGCATTTTCTTTAAAGACTCCTAACCAGGTAGATGAGCAGCTGAAGAATAATGCAGGCAAAAACACCCCAGAGACAGATGGAAGCAAAGAACATGCTTAGACAGCTGTGTCATGGGCTGTGACATCTCCAAACTTACATAAAACAACTGATGTTACGCAATCATCATATATTCAAGCGACTTCCACTGTCAACATAGGAAGATTTAATTACCAAATCTGATAATCAAGTGGTATTTCAGTTTTTTTTTTAATGCAATGCAGAAAAAGAACACACCTGTAGAGCTATGTATAGATTGAAAATGGATGGCTAATGCAGGTCCCAATTAATGACAATCTCTGACAAAGCAAATACATCACCATTCTTGCTAAAAAGACACACCAACAAAAACAACGAAAAAAAACCCAACTGAAAAAGGGAGGTGGGACACAGCCAAGACAAACTTCCTACCTATGGCAAGCTATCCAAATACAGTTTTGTCAGAATTCAGTCAAAAATTCTAATAGTCTAATCTACACTGAATAAAATCAGAAGTTTCAGGAATCAAGATGTTTTTGCCTGAAGAGCATTAAACAGATGTTGTTTCATCTACAAGGAAGTGGAACATGATTGCAGTACTAACTCACTGTTTTTTACCACATTCTTTATCACACACACAAAACCCTCTAATGCTTTTCCTCTGCCTCTAGTTAAGTATGGAAGAATGGAAGCAGTCACTGCCTTGCAATAGCTACACAGCCAAGTTAATTCAAACAAATATTGCTCATTATTTACGAGTAGCCATCCTCAACAAATGGGAGTAATGGGAGTGGGGAGAGATCTAGTATAAATTAATAACACTACACCCACTTATTGAACAAAACTGTGACCTTACATATAGGCCATCCAATTATGATCACCACAGTGATGTCAAATTTGGGATGATGGAAAATAATTATTTTCTGCCATGTCAAAAACAGAATCATTGGCATGACATACTAATATTCCTAGTATTTTTATAAGTTCAGAAAGAACACAACCACTGGGGAATTTTATCTATGCAGAGATTGCTTATCCTTTGAAGCCTGATATTTTAAATGAGTCATAAAATACTATCTGCTGTCATGATTTGGTACTTTTCAATTTCTGCAAGTATCCATCTATTTCAAGTAATTATTCTTTCAGAACTCTTGACAGTCTGTCATCGATGGCCTTTAAGAAACTGTTTTCATAGGTATATTCATTTCCACAACCTACTGTTTAAGAAACCCTTTCTTCAAGCAATACATGAATTTGAAAGACAGGAAAACCATGCTGGTTTGTTCAGTTCATTTCAGGGTCACAGAGTTAAAAGCCACTATATAAAAACTGCTAATCCAAAGTTCATTGATCAGCTTGTTACTGGGCACAGTGGCTCATCTACTGTACCTTAATTAACAATAGCAGAGAACCTCCAATTTTGTTATACTCCACTCTATTAGTGATAGTACACTCTCAGCTCTGAAAGAATTTTGGCAATTTCTTAGATTCACCATATTTCCTCATAATCACACTACAGCTTTATTGCATAAAAATCCATTCATTATTCAAATAAATTTTGCTTTTATTTAGCTGCAGTAAAAAGGTTTATCTTGCCTTAATAATAAAATTTTCATCTTAAAACCCAAACAGATTTCTGTTCAATCTGGTTAAAACATTCATCTTATGCAAGATCAACCTCTTCACACCCATCACACTTCACTACTCATTCATACTGGTTTACACTTTCAATGGCACTTCTTGTTGTCTCTAGAGCATACACAGGAGCTTTTTGACTCAACAGACATATCAAGTCTTAAAATATTTGAACCCTCACCATACTTATTAAGACCCACTTCATGACACTGGAACTCTTTCTTTTTAATTTAATTGTACTCTAACAGAAGTATAATAGCATAATACATTCCAAAATATTAATCTGTGTGACTTAGTACAGAGAACATAATTTACCCATTAAAGAACAGAAAATAACTTACATATTATCCCTGAAGTATTTCACTTACACAACAGTATTCTGTGGTTTAACAAAGACCACATGTTTCCTTTCTGTAATGTCCTGCTAAGATCACTAGTGTCACATCAGAAGAAAAAACTTAACTTTTCCACTGGTACACAGAAGAGGAAAAACACCCATATATAGACAGCTCAGCTCTTGAATCAGAAGGCAAATGGGTGATCTCCTGAAATTACACCACTAGTTTTAAACCTGCCAGACCCTGTGCTGTATGTCTAGGAATACTAAAGCTCTCATCTAGATGCACAGATACAAACCTTTTCATAAAAACCAATGACAAGAGGTGGCAACACTAGTAACAACTTGTCTTAAACATAAAAAAATTCGTAAAGAGATATTAATATATCAGGATAGTTATAGGAATATTATTTATTACAATATAGTATTTTGCACCTCTGACAGCTTTTTACATAGAGTCACTGGTTCCTTGTTTTTCCTTTCCCATGAATCAATTTTCAGATTCTGGTGTCATGTGACAAATATAAAAACCAAAAAGCATACAAAAGTTACAAAAAATACATTCACTATAGAACTTAGGAAGAGAATTCAAAGCAGCTTGAAATATAACATTTGTTTTCTAATTTATAAAGGGACATCAGTGAAATCATGAATTAAGCTTACAATTAAATTACATCCTAGCTCAAATCTAAGAATTCTCCCACGCACACTAACTTGATTGCTAAATCAGAACAAGTTTCTCACATCACTAGGCATTACAAAAATACTAAGTTTTTTGTAGTTTTATGACTTCAATATACATGTAAAGTTCTTCAATTTTTTTTTGCCAATTGCAGTTATCAGTCACCACCCATCAACAACTATAAGATAGAGAAAATAGTTATTAGTTTAGATGCTTCAAGATTTGGGAAATTTCATCACAGACTGCCTCTGCAAAGAGAACTGTCTGGATCTCCCTAAACACAGAGGTTTAAGGAGAAAATCTAATTCTAATTAGCCCATAATTAGGCTGAGTATTTCATCAGAGAAAACAGAGCTGGTTCAAGATAAATAATTATTTAGATTTAATATTGACACATAAAATTCTTTCATCTTAAGGTCCTTAACTACTGTCACAACAGAAATACTAATATACTAACCTAATTACCATCTCTATATTGTCTAGTCTGTATTTTCCAGACTACTTGTCCATATACAAAAACCACATAACTAGAGTTGAAGGAAAATTAATCAAAACTTTCTAACCTATCTACAACATGACAACAGTCTTTCCTTAAAAGCAAAATTATATAACTTTAAATACATATCAAAATAGATGTAAAAGGTCAAAGTGGTATTTTACCCTTATGTATTAAGTTGAGCAACTGAAATGGCCAAGAATAACTGTGCTCCGGAACACCTAAAAAGTTACCTTGTTTCCCAACTTACCCAGCAATGGGCACTTCACCTCCTGTTTAAGCAAAGCTTATTTTCCCTGAACACAAGTACTGAAGAGGCTCTGTTTTGCTAAACTAAGAGTACTGGTAAACCCCTTGCCTCACACCTTTAGATCCAGGCAAGAAATTAGTAACCATTTCCTGGAGCAGCATTAAGTATCAGAATACACACAGTATATATAAAGGCTCATTCTCATGAGATGTGTACCAATCTTAAGGCAATTAACTTGAAGCAACACATGAAATTACTGAAACAGTCAATTTTCCACTCAAGCACTAACCAAGGAAGAACAGAAAGGGTAGACAAGTTACAAGATTTAGAGATAAAAATACATCAGCATTAAAACACATGATCTACCTGTATGACAGTCTTGAGTCAAGCAAAACCTTTCAGTTTTACCAGCACACAATGCTAACCTCGTTGTAGCTTCAAGTCAATTTGAATGTAAAAGCATTCTACAGCACTAGGCCCAAACCACAATTCTAACTTCCATTTGCTCCCAGTAGAAAATCCACACTACTGCGAGTCAAGGCTGGCTCCAAAGTTACAAAGGATCACTACAAAACTAATTACTGTTTCCCGTATCAGTAAGGTCTTTCAGGCAAGATGCAAAGATTTCCAAGATTGTATTACTGCTTTCAGACCTCAGCTGACTCCTGCATATCTTACCGTCAGTTGTTTACACAAAGTCATCTCAGGTAATAGATGACCAAAAGGTAGTACTCTGTTTTACTGTATTTTATTACCTCAGCATGCATCTTCTACATGTAAGTTGCATTTATTGAGAATGCCATCTAAACATTCTCCTCCTCCCTCCAATTACATCATATGTGTACACACATTTTGCAATGAGCAAAAGCAATTCTTGTCATACTTTCCTTCAGATTTACAGGCCAATAATTTTAACCTATGGTCATGGGAACCACCCTTGACCGCAAGAAATCCACAAGAATGGACCTAAGGAAAGTTGATACACCTGTGCCCTAGCACAATATATACAGGTGAAATCTAAGTAAAAATGCAACTATCAATAGTTTGCCAGAGTCCACAAACAGTGTGGAAACTAATGAGCTGAACTGTCACAAAGCCAACAAACTAAGCTTTACTACCTACATGGTTTGCCCCACTTTGGAATTTTTTTGTTTTTGGTTTGGGAGGTGTGTGTGTGTGTGTGTATGTGTGTCGGGTTCTGTTTCTTTGTTTGTTGGGTTTCTTTGTTTTGTTTCAGGTTTTCTTAACTTTGAATTGGGAAATGATTAAGAGAGAAGATTTTAAGAAGATTTTATTAAATAAAATCACACTTTTCTAAATTGCTGCTTTCTACTACTACTCTGAGCATACATGTCTAACAAGAATTACGTTATTTTCAAAACTAGCAAGAGAAACTGGCATTTTAATGGTATACTTTAGATAGCCTAAAAATAGTGAACTACACTGGACACATGTATATACATGTATCAACATACAAATATGGAAAAAATATGCAGTATACACATAGCATAAATAAATGTATGAAGAGCTGTTTAAAGTAATCAATATTTATTCTTTGCTGTCTGTTTCTCTGGAGGTAACACATCTTTACTCAGACCTAGAAGCAGAATACATGAATAAATGACCAACCTTACATATAATGAAGTTTTCTGTTTCCCCTAACATGCTCCGTAACTGTATAGATTTTCCAAAAAGATTAGGATGGATATTCAACTTCCAGATGTTACACCACTGCAGCTGCAGTAACAACTCTGCAGGCTTAGAAACAACTGAGAGCCCAAATTCAGACCTTTACTACTTTCTATGGTAACCTAACAGGTAAATTAGCAGCTTACTTCTAATTTGGGCTAAGCCAAAAAGAAAGCACAGTAGGAAAAAAAAGACATAGTAGGGACACTCCAACATACAAATTAAGACCTATTAATGATCAACTCTTGCAAATCATACGGAAGAAACAACTTGTTCTAAAAGAAATCTGGTATTTGTAGCATGTGCTCAAACATTCCCACTAATTTCATGTTCTCTATATCCCTCTCAGCAGTATCCTCCTCCTCATCACAATACTAACTGCTTCTAGCCACACTCACAAGCCCCTCGATAACCTCCTCTAGAGTCCAGGGTCACCTACACGCTGTCAGTACTCATGTCCATGTAACCTTCTCATGTGCTCTGTCAGACAGCCAAAAAACCCAAAAAAGTACCTTCTACGGCTGGTTTGAAGTTATATAACAGATAATGGCTAAAATCATTATGCTTCCTCTCTCTGTTTCTTGCAGGACGCTGCTCACAACTGCCCCCATTCCCTTTTGGATTTTCAGTAAACTTCAGAGAGCTTGAGGGTACTAAGCTCCTAGCCCTACCAAGTTTTGTTTTATTACATTATTGGTTGTACTGACGCCTGATCATTAGACCAACTTAATTAAGAAACATTGCCACTACAACCAACTACAAAGCAAGATGACTCCTCCAACTTTGCTTTTTAAATAGTGCCAATAAGCATGATTGACTAGCACAGAATCAGAGAATGGCTTTGGTTGTAAGAGACCTGAAAGATCACCCAGTTTCAACATCCTTTCCCTGCCATGGGCAGGGACACCTTCTGCTACCAGGCTGTTCAGGGTTCCTATCCAACCTAGCCCTTCAAAACTTCCAGTAAAGAGGCATCTACAATTTCTCTGGGCAACCTGTTTCAGCTTATGAGCATCCTCAGACAAACACACCATTTTACATTCAGCAAAGACCGTGGTTATGTTTGGAACGACAGCCAAACTTGACGAATTGGTCAGTTTAGTATCTAAAACAAAAACTGCTGCCTTCTTCATGGTATCCAAGATTTATGCATAAAAACCTTGAGTTTCCATCATGGAACAAGGTTTCCATCAGTACACAGGTCTTAACATGCATTACACAGACCCGAGTCTGCACACAGCAAGCCACGCTTTTAAGTATAAACCAAGAGTCAGTCTCCTAGTTTAGCCAAGTCTCTGCTATACAGCAAAGCTGCTTTCCACTGGACGTAAGCTATTTTCCTTTACTATCTGGTCCAACAGTGCTGCTCTTGCTTATTCCTGTGACAGAAGGCAAGGTCTCTTCCACAAATATTTATGCCAGTCCCTTAAAACATGAAGATTCGCCCTTACCTCTTCTCTCTCTTCACTCCTTTTCTTCTCTCAGTAGAAGTTAGACAAAATATGGGACTAGGAAGAGAAAAAGAATGAGTGGTAGAAAGGAAATAAAGGTAAAAGCAGTAACAGAAAGAGTAAGAATTAGTTTGTTGAAGAGAAATCTATTAAAGAAGCAGTAAGCAGAAATACACTAAAAAACACCATGCTTACAGATTTTAGGTTTTTTATCTGCAGAACTCAACACCCAAGATTGAAAATTAACTGACAACTGCTTGATGTCTTTAAGTTTACTAAACACCTGCTATACTTCTAAAAATAAATCACACCAAAAAAGGCCTAGCCATTCAAAAACTATCAATTATTTGAGATGGAGAGTCAATGAATTGCAAAATACAAAACAAGTATAGCACATGAAGAGGAGTAAGAGAAGACTTATTTTTTCATAGCAATATTGCCTATTGCTTGGAGAAGTATATATTAGCTACCAAAGATTCACCTACTATAGTGAATCACTGAGAAACGTAGAATGCCTTTCAAGAAAAATTCAAACGCTAAAAACACAAATAAAGCAGTTTCCCAGTAAAAGTACCTTGGCTTTATGTAATTTTTTGCATCAGCTACTTCACTATAAATGTTTATTTCGCCATCTAGCACAAAATGATAAAAAGCTGTATGTAACTTAGCAATTACTCTCCAAGAAAACATACATCTGTTACTGCCTGCTATTACTCCTGACAAACATCCTAAAATATAAAGACTTTCTGCAAGTATATATGATCCACATTCCATAAGAATACTCTAATTCACATCTACCACTGTAAGGGGTAAGTCTATTTATTTTTCATTAAATGTAAAATTACTTAATTAAATATACTTCATGGGGATTCAGTCACCAATATTCCTCCAAGAAGCACAGATTTTGGAGAGGAAAAATATGTGGCTAAAAATTGGTACTGCCTTCAACACAATGAAACTTTTGCTGGCTTTTTATCAAATAAACTGATTAATTTTTCTATGCTGCTTAATAAGACTTGGGAGTCTACTGCAATTATTAGCTACCTACTACAGAAGCAGTACATTCTTTAGACTTATTTCAAGCCTGACACTTCAGCTAAGCATATTTTTGTTTCGATATGTTTTCACTTATGTACATTCCAAAAACTAGCTCCTCTTTTTTATCTGTGGCATTTGATTTACCTAAACAGCTCAAAACTACTTCCACTTATTACTCATTACAATTTGCAGAAATTCACCTAACTGCTACGCTTATACCTAAGAATCTAAACCCAAGCAAGTCAGAAAGTCACATTCTTTTAAACACAAACTTTTTATTCTTTCTGGCAGTTAGAAGAACTCCTCTGCGTAATTTTAACCACAGTTCAACCTGGACTATATTTTTTGGTAACAACTTGGCAGAATTTCAACATTCTTTACAAAAACTTGAGGAGGATACTGGCAAGAAAGAATGAGGGAACAGATGGGGGGACTACATGTTCAAGGACACACAAAAAATACAGAAGTGGAAGATCAAAAGATCCTTCCTACTTTCAAGAAGACAAATCCCAATTTATTTTCAATTGCAATTATCCTTCAAAACGGTATTATTTGGGTTAAGAAATGTAGGTTCCATGCATTTTAACTCTATAGCTTTGTGTTTTCAATGGAGGTTTCAGTATGTATTTTCAGTTGTAGTAACAGAGATACAAAATACCTAATATTTAAATAAGCACAAAGAAATTCTGCCCAGCAACGAAAGCTCAATACACAGATTTTAATTTTCACTACTACTGCCACACAGAAGGGGACCAAAAGATGCAGTGTTTGGCTTTTATTTGTCTTTCAGCACAAAAGATGTGATTGGAAAGTAAGACAGATAACAAACATTTAAAAGAACCCCACAACACAGTCATTCATAAAAATCTTGCATAAGATTAAAAATACTAAAAAGCACACATCAAATGTTCCTACCCTAAGCAAAAGAAAAAAAAATAATCAGCAAAAGTACTTGGTAAGGCACTTGAGGGAGAAACTTTACTCTTACCACCAGTAAAATAACTACTGTATTGTTTACCAATTATATATAAAGTATTCATGTTTCTTTCACAGTTCTAGAATGATAGGGTTGGAAACGAAAGGAGACATGTAATCACTCTGTACCTTCCTCAAAAGCTACATACAAGTTGCTGTAATTCTCCAGTCTTCCAGTCCTTACTGGAAAAGTTTCTGTCTCGACTTGGAATATCATCTGTTTTATAATGCAGTTTTCAACTCAGCCCCATTATAACCATTCTAATTAGAAGTTAGGTCCCTCTCTCTACTTAGGTAAGCCAAGAGCATCACTGACTGTTAAAAATTATCTTTAGCCCCATCAATTTGGAAGAGTTAAAGAGTAATGAACAGCAAACAAATTTAAATATTCAGAACTCCTCACGGTAAGAGACCAAATCTACCATCCTCTATACAATTTTAAATTCTCAGCTGTCAAATACAGGCTATTAGTTTCATCAGTTTCTGTGACTGATAAATAACTGTTCTGCACAACATCCTTAACTCTGAAATGGAAACGCGAATGTGACGGATGGACCGTTTGGTGGATAAGGAACTGGCTGCATGGTTGCACTTGTAAGACCTGCAAGCTGTCAAGCTCAATGTCAAAGTAGAGACAAGTGATGACTGGCACTCCTCAGGAACTGATATTGGGACCACAGCTATTTAAAATCTTTGTTGGTGACATGGATTAAAACACAGTCTCAGCAAGTCTGCCAATGACGTGAAGCTCTGTGGTGTGGCCAGCACTCTGGAGAGAAGGGTTATCATCCAGAGGGACCCTGACAGGCTTGAGAGGTGGGTCTGTGTCAACCTCACGAAGCTCAACACAGCTGAGTGCAAGGTGCTGCACCTGTGTCAGGGCAATCTGAAGCACAAGTACAGGCTGGGCAGAAAATGGGTGGAGAACAGCCCTGAGGAGGACAAAGGCTTGGAGGAGCTGGCTGATGAGAAGAACGACACAACTCGGCAGTGTTTGCTCCCAGCCCAAAAAGCCAACCATGCCCTGGGCTGCATCAAAAGCAGTGTGGGCAGCAGTTCAAGGGAGGTGATTCTGCCCCTCTACTCTGCTCTCAAGAAATCCCACCAGGAGCTCTTTGTCAAGCTCTGGGGTCTGCAACACAAGAAAGAAGTGGACCTGTTAGAGGAGAACCAGAGGAGGTGACAAAAATAATCCAGAGGCCTGAGCACCTCTCCAAGACAGGGAGAGAGAACAGGGGTTATTCAGCTTGGAGAAGAGAAGGTTCCAGAACACCTTAATGAAGCCTTTCCCAGAGGGGGCTTATAAAAAAAATAGAGAGTGACTTTTTACACGAGTAGATGGTGATAGGACAAGGTGGGGGGGGCGACAGTTTTCAACGAAAATATGAGATATTTAGATTAGATGGCAGGAAGAAATTCTTTACTGTGGGGGTGCTAAGTCAATAGAAACAGGTTGCCCAGGCAAATAGTGCATGTCCCATTCCTGGAAGGTCAAGGCCAGACTGGATGAGGCTTTAAGCAGCCTGGTCTCGTGGAAGTGTCACTGCCCATGGCAAGGGCATTGCAACAAGATGATTTTGAAGGTCCCTTCCAACTCACACCATTCCATGATAAGGGGGCCAACAACAGATTATACATCTTCCTTCTGAAGTTGCAATATAAAGTACAGTAATGTCATTAAAATTCAGTCTTATCATCTCGTGTTTGAACTTGATAGCAATTTATTTTTGCAAAGAAGATATAAAAGTGAATGATTACCTAGATGGTATAAAATACAAAAAATGCATCTATAAATGAGAATAAAATAAAAAAAGCTTTCCTTAACCTGAGCCTGCAGTATGAAATTTTAATATTTACACTATCCAAGTATTAACAAAACTAAATTCTAAAACTAAGAACACCACTATTTTGACAAGTGCCTGATTTGCAAAACTGCTGGTCCCTTCCAAGTCTCACCTAGGTTTTACAACACGGCATCTCCATCTAAGCAGTGTATGAACCATCACATGAAACAAGAGATAGCACTCTTGTAATACAATATGCAAAACTAACACACTCTACTTGCACAGGATGCAATCTGCGTGCTACTATAATATATTCTTCACATGCACTTTTGAAACACGTAACTTGCATGGACGCTCATTTACCATAGTTCTTACCAGTATTTTGATTTTGAAAAATAAGATACAAAACCACTTAGGTCAGGCATGCTAAAGAAATATACTCTGTGCAATAAAACTGTCTTCAAAGGCTTACAAATAACCTTAATTATTAAAATTTTCTAACAACCAACACAGCCTAAAATCTTGCCTGTTTCATTAATACATTAAGATTTCCAAGAGGAAATAGAAATAATCTCAATATCTCCTAGCAAGTATATGAAACCTTGAAAAGGTTGCTTTAAGTACTTGTTTGTTATGCCTTACAGGTAACATCAGTTTTTGTTTGAACATAACTACAGCAGGTTTCTTCTGTAGCATGAAGGTCATGAGCAAAATTTTGGATCCTCAAAGAGATTAGATTTTGTGGGTACAATTCTTTGGTTACTAAGAAAATGTGAACACTGAAGTAGATAGAAATATCTTTCTTGCACCATTCAAAAGCACACTAAAATTGGTATTTTAAATAATCCAGAATTTGGAAGCATGGAATTGAGGGGGTTTTTCCTAATCCACATTTCACATCTGCTGAAACATTTTTCACCTCAGAGATGCTTTAAGTGTCACTCTGAGCAATAAATCAAAACTACCATTTGCACAGTGGAAACACTTCAACAGTGTACATGTTGAAAAAACAGTCTAACGAAATTTGCTTTTGAGAGATTCATAAATGCTCATTTGTATGGAAGTTGCGAGGCCAATAACATAGATGCATTTCTTTAGGATCTCTGCAGAAATCTGAATTGGGTTCTATTTTATATCTTCACCCATCTATACCCCTCCCATTAAATTTTGTTAGACTGTCACATGACAACAGCAAAATACTTTCATTAAACCTTCATTTACATTAATCTAGTTAGAACAATACCATGATTCCACAATTACATACACCACTCCTTAACTCAGTCCCACAAATAGTCCTTACTAAAATTAGTACTAGCATGCATGCAAAATTAAGACTGTCCTTAGTCAAACCAAGATCAGAACTGGAGAAACACTACAGACTTCAGTGGGACACTGACTTCTGTATTTCTGCTGCTTTCCAACAGAACTATAATAGTGTGCGTGCTGAAACTGTCCAAGAGAAATCAGGAGCTGCATTACCTCAAAGTAACCTGAAGAGGCTTCTTAGTCCTAAGAGAAACTTTCCCTAGATTTAGTCTAAAGAGTCAGTATTATTTCCCCTCTGGAATTTCCCAGACAGCAAAAATACTCACCCAAAAGGCTAAGTGACAGTTAAGCAAATTTTTCCTTCAGATATGAAAAGCTTTAAGATACATAAATGGTTTCATAACTCCAATCCATACTATTGCATTTGTAACATAATGTTTGTGGAACAGAAATGTGTCGAAAAAAATGCATTGGATTTCAAACCTTCCCTCTTTCAAGAGGTTTGTAATAATTTTGGTGGAGGGGGGTACCTCATTCTTTACGAATGTATAAATAAAAACATCAATGGAGTTAAAAAATAAGGGTAGAATTTGTTTTGTAGTCTCATCTCCTTAAAACAAATCACAGATCTGTTTTTACAAATGGAGAAACTGAGTCACAAAGGCCAACTGACTCATTAAAACTCATATAGGAAAACTCTGGAAGATCTCTCTAAGTTCCCAAGAGGTTCTCAGTGCATAAAATAAGCTGTAAAATTTGAAAATGAGTACTTTTTGGTTTATTTCACTACCCTCCCCCAAACACTTTCTTTAAAGAGTACAAAGTTACTTTCTTCTAATTGTGAATCAGATGTCTGCTTGAGAACATGACAGAGGTCATGAGGAGCTGCAGACTGTACAGCCCTCTAAGTCACAATGTCAGAAAAAATTCAAGAACAGGAGCTTTCAACTAAAGGAGAGGGAAGAAAAATAAAAAAAGGTTTCCATAAAGGCCTGTATACTCTTTAGAGTCTTTTTCATGTACTTTTAAATAAACAGAGTATGACATGGTTTAGGAAAAAAAATCGTATTTGTACAAATAAACATGATGGGAGCATGCATGACCAGAGAATTAACAAAACCACTCAGCCTTTGGCCTCAAAAACACACTGAAGGCATGCATTAGCGATACCCTAGAAGTCTAACTATCTCACTGTCTAACTTTAGGTATACCTTAAATCACACATCAGTGCTTCTAAATGGTTTCCAAACTAAAATTCTTCAGAGATTGAAGACAGCTTTGCCCCTTCAATACCTCAATTCTGATTGTTAAATCCAGAAGGTTCTAAAGCTATACTGGAATAGGCATTTGTATCTCATTAATTTAAAGGACAAGATTAAAGAAAGGTACTAAAAAAAGGTGAAAAATTATCTTTCGTTATTGCTGATTAAAACATACAATTTGCAGCTTCTATAGTATGTATCAGCATATACTACACCAACTACCAAATAATGAATCCTTGTGACCTCCCTTCCCCCCACTCAAACGTATTTATAGTGGTGATACCAAAAGGTTCATATTTCATTTAGGAAAAAAATTAGAGGTTACAAACTCCACCTTCCCTCAGTATTTGTATGTGTACCACCGCATATACAATTTATATGGCAAAATACAAAAAAAAATTCAAGAAAAAAATATAAGGCCAAAATTACATGGCAGCAGAAGAAAGTCCGCGCCTTTAAATAAAGTAACAGGTTATAATCTCACATGCATTACTCCCTTAAGTATTAAGTTCATTCTGTATTCTCAAACTATGAATATATGGAATTACTACACTGATGTCCAGTGAAGGTATTTCCTGGAAGGTGAACATGACGTTCACAAATGTGTTTCCACAAAGAATTTAGCTGACTGTCTTAGTTATCTTAATCCACCACTTGTGTTGATACCTATTACTGATTTTATGTCGTTAGTAGAACAGACAGATGTACAGTATCAATCACAAACACAGGCGCTTTTCCGATTTACCGAACTGACATACATATTACCTTACAGCACCACATACACACCCCTCGAAGGAGCTGCTTGAGTCTGTTGCCTCTTTCCACCCCCCCTTCTCCCCGACAAGAGTGGTCTCGTTCACTTGCCTTTCACACACATAACCAATAAAATTAATCAGCTGGAACACAGCATTTTTAAATCGCAGTAAAGTCAAGAGATGTTTCGTATGTTATTTGAAGGGAAGAGCCTTTTCATTTAAACATAGTAAGGCTCTAATATGCTGCAGACAAACGCACTGCATGGGGTGTGGAGGACCCGAGCTGATTAGATTACCACAACATCAGCCTGAGGCCGCCATTTTTAGAATCTCTAAAGGACAAAAGAGGGAAATTAATAAATTTGCTCCACATTTTTTTAAAAGTAACTTTAAAAGTATAGTGATGATAATCAATTAATCATGCATTGTAAGTACTGCCATGGATATCTCTTGCTTTTCTCTGATCTGAACCCTGAGTAACAAAAACGCTTCATTATTATTCCTTTAAGGTACTGTAAATAAACAGACTAAAACATTCCTAAATCTAGATGCAGCACTGAACTTCTGCTTTTGACGACACGTAGTATGTACCATTTTAGGGACCTCAGGGCTTTCAGACACCGCACATTCCCTAACAGCCGAGTATGGGGGAATACAGGACCTTTATAATCAGGCTATATTATGTTTCTCTACCCTATTTAGTACTACACAGTGAGCCGTTTGTTTCTCCTCCCCTATGTCTGCAGCAAGAGGGTCTAACCCACCAACACTGCTTCAGGGAAGAGACTGAAATATGCCACCCAGGGAACACGAACACTGGCTGCAGGAACTAAAGCAAGAAAGGGGTGCACCAGTCTAACTACTCACAGCCTCGAGAAAGGGGGTGGGGAGAATGATCCCTTTTAAATTGGCACAGAAACTCCTGGGGACAGCTCTCCGTTTGTCCAGGTTACACCACGAAGCGGAGATATTAACACGGAGGCAGGCAGGGAGGCGGGGGTGTGGAAGGCAAAGAGATTAGGCCTGTAACAAGCCATTTTAGTACCACAAAGCAAAAATATACAGGATGGAGGAAAAGAATAGGCTTCCCCAAGCTTCGTAAAACTCAATACGCAGTCCCAATAACGCACAAACCCGTTCTGAAAACCGCCAGCCCAAGGAAGCCTATGTTGTCACATAATAGCTCCTTCTGGCTCATTTTCCGAGCATAATGCATAAATCTGGTGTAACTGCCAAAAAATTCTCCTCAGCTGCTCCAGTTACAGTAACCCGCCATATTCATAAGATATAGCGACAGCCTGCCATTTTTTAACCAAACCCCACAAAAGGAAAAGCAAATTCAAGGCAACTTAAACAGAAACTAAACACATTTCAGGGTGGAAAGGAGTTATACTCGCACAGAAGGTAATGAGACGCTCCCGTCGCATTTCATTCCCTTTTCCCAACCCCCCCCCCCTCCCCCAAAGCACCCACACCAGAATATGCTGGTTATAACCAAAGACTCACCTGTAATGGTCACAGGCCAGGCAGCAGGACCCCTCAGCTGAGCCCCTTCTCTATAACAGCCAAAACAATGCAACAGCCCCACTGCGGATATCCCTACCCTAGGCAGGACTCAGCCCTCAGTAGGCGCTAGTAAAAGAAAGAAAAGGGAAAGAGGAGACCCCCCCTCCCCCCAAACCTGGCTCAGTGCGCAGAACCCTACAGGGACCAGCTCAAAGGCGCCTTTGCCCTGGGACCTGTGTACAATCCCCGCTGCTGCCGCCGCTGCTCCCGTGCCTCCCTCCCTCCAGCCTCCTACGCTCCCTTCTATGTCACTGCCTCTCTCTGGGAAAATGGCGTCGGCTCTCCCCTCCCTCCCCCTGCACGGGGCTCACCCGCCCCGCCTGACAGGGGCAGGGTTACCAAGGCGAAGCCAAACAGCCGCCATTTTGCTTACGGGCCAGGAGCGCAGCCCGCGCCCGCCGAGCCCTCAGAGTCCATTTTGCAACACGCCGAACGGCTCGGGGGTCTGGGCGCGGCCGCGGCACCAGACTGCGGCAGGGGCTGGGCAGGGGGGCCGTGAGGAGGGAAGTAGGGCAGCGGAGGAGGGGCGGCCGCAGCGGGGGCTGGCGCCGGGGGCGATCCGCAGCCCCGGCGGCGCAGCCCGCGCGGGAGGGGCGGGGGCTCTGTCCCGGCCTGTTGTGGGGCCGAGCGCGGGCGGGAGTGAGGGTGTCTGAGTCAGAGCTGCATCCTCCGAGGAATAAACGCCAAAACTCCCTCCTCGGCCGCGCTCACACCCCCAACCTCCGGCTTCTTCCTCACGACCGTCGATGCTCTCGGCATACGTGTTCTTTATGAATCTCAAACAGCACATTTCGGCCCAAACTGCGCGAAAAGCCGGGCACGCCCGCCGGATCTCATAGACGCAGAAGAACTGACTGAGGGGCGGGGAAGAGGGGAGCGAAAAAGGAGCGGGAGTTTTTGCAGACCTGCTCAGGAGGTTTTGACTGAAACTCTCAGTAAGATACTCGAGGCTGAGAATCTTCCCCGAAGCGTTTAGGACTCATTTATAAGGCAAGTGGGAGAAAGCTTCTTTCTTTAAAGCGAGTGGGACCGCACTCGCTGAAGGCGTTTCTGTTCTGCAGGGAACGAGACAAGCAGCGAACGAGCTTCGTTTGCTCTTTAAGGAGCAGCGCTCGGGCAGCAGGAATGGCGCGCTTCCATCCAGACCAGCGGGCGCTGCCAAAGCCAGGAGCTCGCTCAGCCTTTCAGGACAGACGCAGGCTCTGCCATTCGTAATGAGCCCCTCTTCCTGCCACCATTTCTCCTCCCAACTCCCGCTCTACCCGTACGCCGCCCTGCCTCCCCTGCCCAGCTTCAGCCCCTCCAGCGATACGGCTGATTGAGGGAGGGGAGGCGGCGGCTGGGGTTTCGTTCGACGCCCACCAGGGGCTGAGCGAGCCTCCTTCAGTGCGCAAACTCGGGGCACCAGATAAAAGCTGGGCTGGCAGCTCTTACCCTGCCTCGATGGAGCCGCCACATTCGGGTGACTGGAGAAGCAGTTAGCAGCAGCGCCATAGACTAGCGTCCCCCCATACCTTGGGCACAGAGAGTTTGGGGCTCTAAACAGCTGCTGCTGCGGCAAGAGGGAGCCGAGGTGAAGGGATCTGCTAGCTGGTTGGACGCAGAGGAGGCGGCTGTAATGGGGCATTAAGTCTGAGGGAGGAGGGGGGGCGATTAAACGTCTTGTGATCATGGCGGAGTCTATGGGTATTTTTTTCCTGTCTAACTCTTCTGTGCGTGTGTCTCTTGTTTCTTTCTCTCTCTCTCTCCTTAGGGCGCTTGGCTGGGGCTGCTCGCTCGGGTTCTGCCTGTTGTTGCGCGAAATGGCGGCTGGCGTCTTGGTGGGTTTGGTTGTCGGTTTTTTTGTGTAGGGTTTTTTTTTTTTTTCCCTTCCCCTCCTATTCCCCTCCCCGCACTTGTGCCTTGGCTGCGGCTCCGCAGCGAACCGCGGCGGAGCTCGAGTCAGGAGGGGGGCGGGAGCGGTGTGGCAGCCAATGGCCGGGCCGGCCGGGGTGGCCCGGCGCGCCCTGATTGGCTGGCGCTGACATCATCCTGCAGCAGGGGCAGCCGCAGCTGGGCAGGGTCGGGAGCTGCCGGGGGAGGCAAAGGGAGAAAACGGGCGCCATGATCCCAGCGCCAGGGAGGACTCCGCGGACAGGGCGTCCGCGAAGAGCTGGCGAAAAGGAAAGCAGGACTAGGCCTGGGCTTCTCCTTCCCAAAAAGCGCTGAGGCTGTGCAGAGAGGAGCGGGAAACGAGCGAGAGGGGAGCGACTCGTGCCTGCCTTTGTAACTGCGTCAGTACAAGATGGCGCACGGTGTCCCTGGAGAGGGAAGGGAGTTGCACGTCCGCCGGAGGTCATGTGACCGCGTTGCATTCCTGTGGGGTTTGGCTGCGGACCAAGCTGGCTTAGGCGGCGGCGGCTGCTGCCCGGGAGAGCCCGGGCTTCCTTCCCCCTCCTCCCGCACAACGCCGTCCGTCCCGCGCTGGTTCCCTTCCCCCATCAGCCTTATGCACGAGGGTGTAGCTGCTGCCGAGGAAGGTTCTCGCTTCTCTCCTTATTCTCCACCCACCTCCAGGGTGTAGCTGCTCTTGGGGGAAGCTTTCCATTCCGCCCCCTCTCTGCGCAAGGCTTTACCCACCGCCAGGGAAAGTTCCCCCTGGGCGCCTGCTGGCTCCGCCCGAGCGTGGGAGCCGGGTGCGCTCGCGGTAGTGCCGCCCGCTCGGTGCGAAGGCACTCTGCTCTAAGTTAAGTTCCCGGGGGTTACGGAGTGGTTCTTACTGGAACAGTCGTTTTAAATGATGCCTAAATGACCTCATTAAAGCCGCTGAGGAAAACGCACAGGCTATGCGGAGTTGTTCTTCTGACGAAGAGGTCTTGGCTGTTCTAGTGTTGCTCTGCCTGGGTACGGGGTGGAGGGGCCAAGGGAAAATCTGCGAGGTGTTCATGACTTTATTCTGTTTGAACAGGACAAGTGGATCGCTGTTCTTTGTGTGTTGTTGAATCCTGTTGCAGGGGTTGAGCAGCTTTCGGTGGAGCGATGGGTGTGTTCCAAAGTCAGGCCGCAGACGGCCTGCATCGTTAACACGGGAATTGATTTAGACTTAGTGTAAATGAAAAATATGGTGTGTGAATATTGTGAGGACTCCCCATGCTGTACTTTCTGAGGTCCACAGGAAAATGAACTTGTTACACAGATCTGGATAGGCCTGGAAGGTTGGCAAATATATTTTCTGGGTCTTTTTAAAATTTCAATATACTGATGTACAGGAAGTGGAAAATGTATGTTTTACAATCCTAACCCTTTTCTTTAAGGAATGCAGCTCTTGTTACTGTTTGGTTGAAGTTCTCATGTTTTCAAAGGAATTCAGAGCTAGTTCCAGTGTCTCGTTCTTGTATGCCACGATGTAAATTTAACTACTGCATCTAACCCAGTGATCAAATTAACAGTTAAAATGGTTGTAGGTTTAAGGGTGTTGGTTTGTTTTATTCAGAAAAGTTTCACTTTTTGTGTTCACAGGCTGTCCCTAGATAGGTATGATTTTTTCTATTTACCTCCACAGTAGGAACCTGATAGGGCATCAAGCTTGAATATTTCACAGATGTGCTGTTTGAGAGCTACTGGAATGAAAGTAACTGAGTGTATGACTAATATAGAAAATTCCTGTATAATAGATGCTCTTTAATATCTGTTACATAAGTAATATGGTGAGGTGGAGTTCAGTTACATAAGAACTGACTGGGGACTTGGGAGCCTACTGTAAGTAGTTCATATTGGTCGCATATACAGCCTGCAGGGCATCTCTGTGTTGTGAGAGGAGGGGTAGAAAAACAGGATTGGAAGCATGTAATAGCACTACGTTTTTCCTTTGTAGGTTTATAGAGGATACCAGGAAAGAAAGGGAGAAGACAGTAATTAAGAATGACACAGTGTGAAGCTTTTAAAGTCTGGAGTCTCAGTCGAGCTTAGGTTTTAGGATGTAAACTCTGTTTTCAAAAAGAGCAGTCCCCCCTTTTCTGCATGTCAGAAGGTAGCTGTCAGCTGAGCATTGTGCCAGCTGACTTCTGTGCAGGCTGCAAAGAGCAACATTCTTGAGTTCTAGAGGTTGTGAGGCTGCGGGTTTTTTTTTTTTAAGCTTACTGGAAATGGTGCTAGGAGGAGGCAGTTGGTTTGTTGATCAAACATTTAAATGACTGGATTACTGATTCTTCTTGTGTAGGCATCGTATGACACAAGGTAAATACTGCCTTTGTAATGGAAGCTTCCAGAGAGGCTTTCAGTGTACAGTGATTCTTTTAATACAGCACAGATTTATGTGGGACTTGACATTGTGAATAGTTCATTGCAGATGTGTTAAGGGAAGAATATTAATTTCAACTAAAGATGAGGGAAAGAACAATTTCATCAGTACTTGCATTCAGGCATGTGTTCTGGAATTATGAAACAGTAATTGCCTGCCTCACTGTAAGAGAATTATTTGAATGCTTATGTTACAGAGTAGTTTATATAGAAAATAAGATAAAATTTTAATTCTCAAGCCTTTTAGGTAACTCACTTTAATATCAGATTAAGATTTTTCTTGAAAACCAAGCAATTAAGTACTTTAAAAGTTCTCTGTGTAAATGGTAGCTTATTGCACCAGTATGTGAATGGACTTGTGGCTGTGCTTTTATGAAACTATAGAAATGAAGGCAAGTATTAGTGAGCTGGTAGTAATTTCTTGTTTGTTTCAAGGTTGTTTTTATTAGCAGTTCTCAGTAAGCAGTATTTGTTATCTTGAAAGAAGTAGCAGCTTCAGCAGTGTTGCAGTGCAGTCCCAAAACAATGTGTTATGTATTTGATTTACTTGTGCTGCAGGAGATGAGCAAAAATGAAATGCACACCCTTTTTTGAGATGGGATTTGCCCAACGGCCTAGTCTGATGCAAGCTGTTCTAATCTGCAAGGAAAGAAAAGAGCTGTAGGAGAGGGAGACTGGGTAAAGCCAGCATGTAGTTTACATTTGTGGTAGCTTACCAGGGAAAGTAAAAACTTTTACTGAACTACAATTTGTTCCTTAATGAGGATACTTCAATTGGCTGGATGTTCTCCAGCAGTTAGACTTGTGATTCTAACTTGCCGTGATAGCCTGTCTGTGCACGTATGTGTGGTCTGAGCCCTTGCTAAGACCTGTTATTTAAACACTGTTGTTTACCTTTAGCCATACAAAAGGACTGACAAGAGTTCAAGGGTATTTAGGGGAGAAAGAAGAGGGATACTAGCAGTGTAATAGATCTGACTATGCATTAATGTCGTAGTTGAGACAGTTGAAGTGCTCATGCTGAAAGATGATCCTGCACCTTTTTTCAGCTGTTCATTCTTGCTTCAGCAAGTGATCATGGGGGAAGTAGTAGTGAAGAATGGATCAAACATAGGCCTAATTGTAATGGATGTTTTTGTAATGTGAATCGTCATTGTGTGGCTGACAAACATTCCTGTTTGAATGGGAGTAGGAAGAAGCAGCTGCTGGGAAAATGGAGATGTGCAGGTTTTAATTGTTAGTGAAGTTAGGTATGCTTCGTCTCAGGAAAGCTGCAGTTATTAGGCAGTTTTGAGAGGCAACTCTTGAAGGCTTTTGCCTAGAGTCACTGAGTCAAGCACTATCAAAAAACATAATTCTAAACTTCAAGTATGAAAGTCATTGCTAGCTTGACCTTTAGTTGTGGGTGGCAAGAGCACTTTAGATTCACTGAAATTGTAGCTTATAAAATTAGATGAAATGCTATTTTTCCTCACCTACAGGCTGGTTAAGTGTTCATAGGATTTTTGATTCAGGCTTGTTTTGTTGGAACAGGGTAAAACTTGAAATAAGCTTACTTCTTCCGGAAGTGCTGATAATCTAATAGCCAGGGTATTCAGTGAAGAATTATTCCAACACGGTGAGTTTGTAGCTAATTGTAAAATGTGATACCTGTGACTTACAGCAGCGATGCCTGTGGGTCACAGTGGTCACTAGTCAAATGAATCTGCATTGTTTGTATGTAGTAGAGGAGTTCTAGTGACTGACAACTGGTCAATTTTTCCACCTGGATGTGGAAGGACTGTGTTCGGTGCTCAAACAGCAGCAGGACAAGACGCTCCTTTGCACACTGCTTCAGGCTTTGTGTTATAATGAGCCTTTCTGAAAGAGTTGAGATTAGTAAGATTTTGCTTTAGCAGGAAAATAGGTTATTGGCTGGTTCCACAATTCTTAACAGTTGAGTTCCTCACTTAAAGAAGCAACTTTAAAGCTGTTGTGTGGCCTCCTAATCCTGGGATTAGTGGGAATTTGCACCAGGTTCAGCTCACTGCTATGACCTTTGGGTAGTGAAGTGGGGCAGTGGTTTGTTTTCTCCTTCTAGCATGACCTTGTTATTGGAAGTAGAGTCTTTCTGATGAGCTACTAGTTGCTTTGGAGAGCAGTATGTGCTCAGATGTGATTATGATGCAGCGCTAGCCCCGAAACACTGTCAATAGCAGTTCTTTGATAAAGATGATGAAAATAACCAGTGATTGAATGGTTCCTCAGTAGCACAGTGGTGTTTTTTGTGGATCTTTAGGAAGAAAATGGGAGAAAATACTGCCAATTTGGAGTCTTGGACTGTGCCAGAGTTGTGAAATCACTGAACTGGAGACTCTGGCATCTCAAAATTATGTGCTGAAGGTGGTCCTGTCACAGAAAGCAAGAGTTTGTGTTTCTTGTAAACTCAGAAACCAAACAAATCTTAGCTGCTTTACTTCTGTGCTTATTAAGTGTTGGACAGAAGAAACCCTACTGAAACTTCTTACTGTGACTGCTCCATCTGTGAGCTTGTTAGTGTGGCATGGTCATGCAGTAGATCTTACTCAAAAGTAGAAATACAGCAGCTTGATTGCAGCACTATATCATGTCTCCTCAAAGGTTTAGCTTGTGCAGTCTGCTGTAGGGCCTACTCAGTGTGGTGTTTTAAGACTCAAAACAGAAATACTCAACAGGCTGGGAGAGCTGGGGTTTTTCAACATGGCAAAGAGAAGGCTTTTGGGGAGACCTTACTGCAGCCTTCCTATATTTAAAGGTGCTCTATGAAAAATAAAGTGAGTTTTTACATGGGCAGGTAGTGATAGGAAATAATAGGTTTAGACTAAAAGATGAGAGATCTAGATTGGATGTTAGGAAGGATAGGATGTTAGTTAGCGGATAGTGAGGCACTGGAACAGGTTGTCCAGAGAAGCTGTGGATGTGCCATTCCTGGAAGTGCTCAAGGGCAGATCAGATGGGGCCCTGAACAACCTGCTCTAGTGGAAGTTGTCTGTGCTCATGATGGTCTTGGAACTCCCTTCCAACCCAAACCATTCTATGTTGTCTGAAAGCAGAAAGATGTATTAAGAATGGATACCTTTTTAACCTTGAGTACCACTGGTTATAATAATGGATTTGTTTCCAGCAAGCTTCAGTAGATTGGCAACTAATAAAACTTTCTTTGGTGGAGTTCTGTTTTTAGTATTTTATCTACAGAAGTTAGTATGTGTCTTTCTGTTGTATATGGTTTTCTGATAGCTGTTCAATCCAGTGCTAGTACAGCTGCTGTAGACCAACCAAATACAAGTCCAAAACTAGCCTGTGTGGCAGATATGAGGTGTCAGAACTAGTGTGGAGGGCACAAGAATTTAAGCTGAAGAGGTAGCTGGGAAACAAGATAAGCATCCAGTTCTTGTGCTAAACTCCTTTCCATGTTGCTGCCTTTACTTAGCAAGTTAGTGGACTGTTGTGTGATTTGTCAAATTTTAGTGAAGTAAGGTAAAAAAAGTTGGAGGTGCGGGACTGTGCCATTTTATTATTTTTTTATTGCAGACAAAGCAATCCCTCAAAGAGACTGAGAGACTATAGCCGGTCATGATACTGAGATAGTAATTTAATCTCTAGCCTAAGAGGTCTTTTACCAGCTTTATTCCCTGATATGTGCTAAACAGTGTTTGTGCTGGTTCATTTTGGGCCACAGTGTTCGTGGCCCAGTTTGTCAGGCTGATGATAGATTGCGCAGTGTGGTCTTATCTGTTGAGCCAGGGTAAGCTATCTCAAATTCCATCCAGAACAACTATGGGCCTTCTAATTAGAGAATTATTAAATATTACTGAATGTCATTGTCGCAGATACCCTGATTAAAAGGACATTTTCAAAACCATTGTTTTTATCAAAGTGGTGCTACTTCAAATGCAGCTCCAAAGCTGTGCTCCATTACCCCAGCATACATGTGCTGGAACAAGCTCATAAGCTTACAAAGGCATGCTGGGCAGTTGTCAGATCCTATTTTTAAACTGTTTCTGAGAAGCACTTCTGCTTCCCTATCTCTTCATAGTCATAAGAAAGGCTATACTTCATGCAGGAGCCACAATGTCTGGGCTCAGCTAACTGTAATTTTTGAACTTGAGTGTCTCCTCTTCAGAGATAGTAAAACTGAACTGCACTGACTTCTTTTGGGGAGGGGAGATGATGGGTTACTAGGAAATAGTGATAGTGGGCTATTGAGTCCATGACTCTGGGTACCAACAGTAAAAGATACAGGTCTGTTCACTCTTGAGGCGAGTAACAGGGCTTGAGGAAATGGCGCACAGCTGAGTCAGAGGAAGTATATGTTGGATATCAGGAGAAAGTTTTTCACCCAGAGAGTGGCTGAGCACTGGAATGGGTTCCCTCAGGGAAGTGGTCACAGCACCAAGCCTGTTTGAGTGCGAGAAGCATTTGGACAATGCTCCCAGGCATATGATGTGACTCTTGGGGTGTCCTGCATGTGGTCAGGAGTTGGACTCCATGATCCTGATGGATCCCTTCCAACTTGGCATACTCTTATGGTTCTAGGTCTGTGGTGCTTGACAGTCTAGCCAAACTTTAATAGGAGTCCTGATGCCTAATGTCAAAGCACCTGCTTTGCTATGTTCAGGAGAGTACAAGAAGAGTTGAGAGCTGGAACACTTTAAGTGCTATCCCTCCTGGTCAATCTTGAACATAGCAGGTTTGCTTAGTCTGCTACTGATTTGCAGTAACCCACTTACTATGATTGTGTGACACTACTGTATGCCACCTTTAAATTTTCATTAACATTGGAGAATTGCATATAAATGCAACTGGGTTCTGCAGGCAAGTAGAGCTAGTATTTTAAGGCTTTTTCTCCCTGTGTCTAACATTGCCTACTTTAGGCCTGAAATACAGATATTACATGTGGGTATTTACATATGCCTATGGGAGGGTGTTTGAAAATTGAAGGACTACTTCAGAGAATATTATGTAGTTTGGGTCAGAAAATGAAGAATACCAATGAAGCATTTAGACTTGATTTTGTTTCTTTCTTAAAACTGGCAGACAGGGATATTTCAAACTGGGGAAAGTACTATGAACAGGAAGGAAAAATCATGTTGCTATGAAATGAATTATACAGTACAAAATCAACATTGTGAATTCTGTGTGTCTTAGAACTCTTTCATGACACTCCTGGGATCCTGCAATTGCTAGTGTAGACCTAATTGATGGGAGGGAATCGTAATTTCAAAGCATTATTAGGACTGTAGCCTGCAGGCTGTAGCTAAGCCTGCTCTACTTCTAGGAGTTGACAGTGCTGGGTCTTCTGGTTTGTCTTTTTCTAGAACAGGCAAACTTTTTCCACCCTTACTGCAGATTTCATGCTACAAATATTAGTGGCCTTACAAGTGCAGCTGTTAGCCAAATTGGTTTGTCTTGTCTTCTGTTTCAGTGGTACAATTACTTAATAATCCTGTTCCCCTTTAATAAATTGAAGTAGTTAACCAAGAAACCAAGGAGAAGAGCAGCTACCTAATTTTTGTCTTGCATGCCAAGTGTTTCTGCTTATAGGTAGGAGAGGAACTTAGCATTGAGCCTATTTTAACCTCATCCTACAGTTAGCAAAGCAGGGTGATCTGTTTGAAGGGTATGATACATCTTGTCTGTTTGCTTAAACATACCCTTTAATTTCAGTACTGTAATGACACTGAAATGGGCTATAGAACTGTTTCCTCATTTAAAACAAACCCCTTCAATTCCACATATTTCTGTAACCTAGGAAGAATATACTCGCTTACTTGCTGTTCAGTGTAATGGCTGTGCCTTACCTCTCAAATATTTCCTGCGATTGATCCTTGCAGGCTTCCAGTGTATTTTGTAGATAGCATATCACAAGTAAAAGGTACTGAGCTGTCTACAAATGCTGCTTCTATATAGAAATGACTTGCTGAAGAGTACTTTGTGTGTCTGTAGATGCTGTATTAAGCTTAGATTTTTTTTTTTCCTGTAGCCTGCCTATGTATTGATCAAAGTGTCTTTCTCTATGTGTCTCTTCTTTTTGCTTGAATAGCATTGAGCAAGATGTATGTATCGATCACACTCAGTAAAAGTAAACGCTACGTTCTGTTTTGGATGTGTATCAATACATGTAGAACACCTGTTGCATCTTTGTAGAAATAGCATGTTGCAGTCCTGGATCACATTTCAAATCTGAAGCCTTTAAGGGATAACAGTTTACATAGGGAGGTTTTCTTACATGATGCAAGAATGAGTATTGTTTTAGAGTTGGTATTATCCTTCTGGATCATCAGTCCCTACTATAGAAATGATCAGCATGGAGGAAAAAAAAAAAAAACCCTGAACTGGGTGTCCAAAAAAGCAAATCCAGAAGACCTTGCGTTTTTCTTTATGTGTTTCTAAGATTCTTGGTTGAATCTGAATTTTAGATGTGCCCAGTTGGCACTGGAGTGAAGGAGAGGGTTTTTTACTGCTAAGGAACAGTTTTGCTGTAGTTCGTAAGCTGAAATCTTGCTCTATTTGTCATATCATAAATAAAGATGAGATGTTTCATTAAGCTCATTTGCTTTTCTCTTTTCACGACTCTAATGTAAGCATTTATTTTAATATGTATTTTTGAGTCCCATTAAGCAGTAGCATGTCTGACATGTGATACCTTTTGGAAACTTCCTTAGTTTTGATTCTGAACTGGAAATGCTTGAAGGGGACTTCTCATCTTTCTGGCTGTTCAAGGAAAATGATGCATTGAATATATTCTTCTGTCAATAAAAAGTATATACACAGTATATAACCAAGGTCCATTTAGCCTGTTTAGCTGATTTTCAACACATGAAAGTGAAAGAGTGGCAGTACAAAATACCAATATATGTGAATGGCTGTGCTTATGATTACAGATGGCCAAAGGGAGGATGATGGAGGCCTCTACTGGTAACTGCAGCTCTTTAGAGGGGTGGCTAAAACCAAAGGGTATATTCCTGATGTTAACCAAAAAACAGTTGCTGAAAAGGTATTTTTGTTTTCTTTTGTAGGTTTTCTAAGCTGTTGTTCACTTATTTTAAAAAAGGGGACTGAAAAACGCTTGAATTTGAATATATCATCAATAGAGGGGTTGCCCCTAACTGCAGCAATAGTGTAGACTGTAAGAAGGAAACCTGACTAAAATCTGGCTCTTTGTTGGAAAATAAGCAGGCCTAACCTGTAGTTCTTGAACCATGTATAACTTCTGAGTAGCTCAAGGCTATGTATGTCTGTAATCTACTGATCATAGAAATTATGAAAACAGAGGCATTGTCTGCAACTATGGAATTCTGAAAGACCAGTTTAGAGGGGATCTGCATGTGAGTAACATCCGTATTTCAAGCAGTTGTGCTACATCCTACATCACATGATTTCTAGCTGTTGTGCAACAGGAAAGCCTAGCTTTTTTTCCATTCATCTCTGGAGCTCGCAGAGGGAAACACAGATTGGACTTGTATTTAACTATAACTTCCTTCCCTTTGGGAACTCATGCCTGAACTACTATGGATTTCTGGCCACGTGATATACTTTGGTTTCCTGCCCATATGTGAAATTTGAGTAAGCTTTGGAATCTCAGGGTGAATAGGGTGACTGGGACACTTCTTTTTGTGAAAGTAGAAAGCCATTCCATGGTTATCTCCTTCCCCAGCTTTTTGCATGTGTACAACTATGTATACTCCATCTGTCATGGTCAGCAGGTAGTATGAATGAGCTAACAATATGGCATGTAAGATTTATTTAACCTTTATTACTTTCAAACCTGAGGACTCTTTCTTTCAAAAGTTAAGGTGGTTTTGCTGTATCTGAATGAAATGGTTATTTCTAAACATCGAAAGAAAATGCTGGACTGAAGGCTAGCTCAAAGGATGGCAGTTCTATGCCTGCATTTTCACCCGCCAAACAGACATCACCAAAATCAGCTCGTAGGTTTTCTATGCATTGAACAGATTGTGAGAAGTACATACAGAATTCATGGAAGCTGGCTGAAGAATGGGTGGTACAGAAAAGGAGGGTGCTTATCTTTAACTAGATATGCATTTTATTTTGAATCCTGTTTTGGAATTAGATGTTCATGCCCAATCTCCTTTTATAGCTTTTTAAAAGGGAAGAAGTTCTAGCAGCCAGATCCCTTGTAGCCTTTTTAAATGCAGGAGAATGGGAGTAAGGAAGCCTGTGAGCATACATGCCTCCAAAGTCCTGCAAATGCTCTTTCACTTAAATTTGTCTGAATAGCATAATCAATCTTTTGTTTTACAATGCTTAATTACTAGGAATTTAATTTCCATGTTTATAGATAATGTTCTCTAACAATTTTGTAATGTATGCAGTTTTTTTCCTAGCAGTTTTCTCATGCTGTTTAACTTAAGTTTTTTTTCCAGACCATTGTAGCCTATTTTATTATTGAGGTGTTTGTTTCCTTTATTTTCTAATGTGAAAGAGAAACTCTGCTAAACCTGCAGATTTTTCAAGACAGCAAGAGGTGCTCAGAGGGGCGAAGCTAGTACTCAAGTTCATGAATCAGAGTAGGCTTGAGCTTGTAGCTACAACTTAAACTGACTGTCAGGAAAAAAGCTATAGTTTAAGGACACAGCTGGCAACAGGCTCATGTCTACCCTCAGAAAAGTAAACTTTTCTGCCACAGTTTCCAGATCTGTTTGGATAATGGTAGAAGGATACTGGGCAAAATGCAAGAGTTCTGTGACTGTTTGCCCAGAGTATAAATATTTCAGGCTTTGAGTGCTTGTGTGGCTTAAATGTTGCAGCAAGACTGTCTCAGTTATTTTTAGGTTGGGGGAGCAGGAAGAGTGCTTGTTTCCTGTCTTCCCCTCCCCCAGGAACCTTGGGTACCTTAATGAGGAGAAGAAAAAACAGCAACCCCTGAGTTGGTTTACCAGTCCAATTGAACAACGTCAGTATGTTTCCTGACCCACTTTGTGGAGGGGGTAGTACAGCCACAGAGTTATATTGCAGCACTTGGACAGTATTCTCCCTTTTGAACCAACACAAAGGCATAGAGAGTTTCAACTGAAACAAGTCTGCAGTTTACTTGGTAGTTGCATATGCATACTCTTCCAGTTGCTGTTAGGGGAACTTTGATGCTATGCACAGGCATGACTAACATGAGAAATCAGTGAAACTGAATACTCCATTTCCTCTCAGTTATAACATTAAGAAATTTAGGTAATCATTAATGCCTTCGCATCAGCTGTTGCTGCTCTTGTACATAGTTACAAATTACTCCTACTCATAGGTGTTGGTACACATCCATGCTATAAAACAAAGGAATGTGATAACTTGGTAACAGTACTTACCCAGTTCAAGCTATACGAGACTACTTCACTTGGCAGTTCAGGGTTTTTTTTGTTACACTGATCCATAGAGATATAAAGAAAGCCATAGCAGTGCCTTGGATTTTTTGCTGGGGGGGAGAGGCAAAAAAATGCATGTGGTCCTAGTTACCGTAAAAATTGTGTAAGACAAAACAGTTGCTTCTTTTCCTGTTGCATGAGTATTGGCAGCAGTACACAGGTGTTAGCCTTGGGAGGAAAAGTGTCTGGGCCTCTTGTATGAATCTTACTGTGTTTGCCATCAATGTGCACATACGCTTCATAAAAGTGATCACTCCTTCTGACAAAAACCAGTCTGCAGTAATCCCCCTAGAAGTACAGGGCTTCTTCACACTGTGAAGTGTGTGCAGAGCAGGCATAGAATCACTCAGGCAAGAAGCAGAATAATACTAGCTTTGGCATGCAGAAGTGTCCCCATGTGTGGAGCCAGGATAGAAACAACAGGCTTGTCCTAGCATGCTTCTCCAGCTACACAGAAATGTCACTGCTGTCTAGTACTGTGCTTTTTCTTCAGTCTTCTGTGTATTTTCCACTGTTTTCCACTTAGTCATGGTGATCATGTTCTCTTTGGGGATTTTGGTTTGCAGTTATTCTAGGGTTTAGTTTCATTTAAAGTTAGGATGTTAGAAAACTGAATAGATCTTGCTGCTTACTTCGATTCTTCCTGCTGAAGCAAAAATTTTGTACTGTTATTAGCTGCCTTGGGAAACAAACGGTATGAGAGGATATCAACTGAGATTTTCAGTATCTTGAATTTTGGAGAATCAATTTTCAGTATCTTGAATTCTGGAGAAAATGGAGTGTCTGCTTACAGAGACTTGGAGCCTCTTGCATCACTAATTAGGCACAGGCAGTCAAATCTTAATCCCCTGATGTCTGAATTACTCGGTTAAAAAGACATAGCAGTATGGTTACTTGATTAGTGAGAAAGTTAAGCAATTCCAGTTGGCTTCAAACATACCTTTTGCAGATGAAAAACCAAGAATTTTGCTGCTAGTTAAACTTTTTCGTCAGTAATTCTGTGAAGTTGTGCAGTTTGCTCTGCTGTTCAGTCCAGGGGATTCCCATTTTCCAAAAGCTTCATTTAATACAAAATGAATAATAAACTAAAAACTGTGTGAACACTTAGCTAGTTGAATATTGGTAAGAGTATCCCTATCAAAAGATGAAAAGGAGCCTTCATTATTAAACAGTGTATAAATATAAGCTGAAGTGGTGAATCACATGAAGGATGGTCTTAAGTCAATGTACACTGCTTTCAGACAGTAGGGTGTGCACACTGCAGGCAAGACCTTTGTGGGTATTGAAGGGTCTGAACATAAGCAGGGCCGGTGCTTTCTCCTGTTCTTGATGAAGTTGTAGGTAGTAGAATTGGGGCTGCAGTGTGAATCATGCTCCAGTGCTTGGTTTGATGTTTAGAATTAAGCCTTTTCCTGCTTATTTGAGAACTCACCAAAAAACTTGTCCAAGTTGTGAACCTTTCATGGGAAAAGAGTGTATCCACGTGGGGAAGGGGAGGTTGCGGGTAGGTGTGGTTTAAGAACCTTGTATTTCAAAATGAGTGTTTCACAATTCCTGATTCTGGTCAGATTATACATACTTTACATGTGTGAAACAGATGGGACTTGGCTATGCATGAGCTAACCTGTTCTCATGGATCCTTTGGAGGCTGAGACATTATGTAGATAGAGAAAACTTGGGTAAATTCTTACAATAGTCACCCTGGTCTGCTCTAATATGTGTATGAGCATATGTTACTGGTAGTTACTTCTAACTGCACCATCTAAGCAGAAATAAAAGAAGAAAGCATGTGGTTACAACTTTCTGATGGTGTTGAAGTGTCAATTATAAGATGCAAGTGGTAGATTGATATATAATATACGCAGTAAGGCTAAAGGGAGTGCACTAAGCTGAAATTAAGGACTTCCAGGTAGGAAGACAACACTGAAAGCTAGAGAAAAGGGGCTGTGGAAATTGATGAGGTGAGATGATATCAAAGAGAAAAGTGTGATGAGCTAATCCTCAAGTAAGAGAAGTGCCTATGATGAAGGGAGCCATTTTTAGAAATAGTGAAAGAACAGGAAGCCTTACATGAGAACCTGCTGAAAGTTAATGTCTGTTAGCTAATGACACCTGTCATCAAGGAGTCAGTGCAGAATTCAGGAATCATGGGATGACCGAAAACAGCACTGAGACAGCTGGTGGGGTTGTCAGCTTGGCCTGTGGGCTGGAGGAGGAGTCACAGAGGTGGTGTATGTGGTTGGAAAAAAGACTGTAACTAGTTGGGTAGTAATCCAGCTAAGGAAAAAGTGATTAGCAGTATGGCCATGTTCATCAAGGTGACTGGAGTCCAACTCAACATTGAAACACTGACAGCTTCTGAACTAGGAAGTGTTACGTTGGGGCCAGTTGTGGATGCCACAGGGAGTCATGGCTTGAGATGTTTTCTCTAGTTGCTCTTCTCAACAGCTCTTACTATGGGCTGTTGTTCTGATATCACAGTGTAGTGCTCCATCACCTCAGCTGTTGATCATTTGTGGGTCTATGCTGTGAACAAAGGACTGATGTACATAATAAGGAGATCACTTCCTCCTATCCTTGTATTTAATGTTTGAGTTGGGGTTGACTGTGGATCTCACATTAATCAAAATAGGGGCAGAGATTTTGTATGATGTGAAACAGAATCCCTCCAGGACCATACTGCTGCAGAAACACCTTTCTCTTTTTTTTTGCTCTTTAAACCATGTGAGTAGATTCCCAAAGCATGTGGGTGCCTCATACCAGGGGAACAGTTAACTGGAAGCTATTGGCTTGAGGAATTCTGTTACATAGGAAGTCCAAGACAGAGATGGGGCAAAGTCTTGTTAAAGGCATGCTGTTAAATATTACCATGAGATGCTCTTAGCTGTAGTCTCATCATTTTTGTCACAATTTAACAAAACTATTGCTGCAGAAAATGAAGCAGGGATCTTTTACTGATAACACGACAAGAAACAAATTAGTCAGTGGTACGCAGCCTATAATTACAAGCCATATAAAACAAGGATGTCCAGGCAGTCTGTTCTGACTTTTCTCAACTTTCCCCTGCTTGTCTACATAATGTTGCAAAACATAACATAGATGAGTAGAACTGGATTTTCTTCAAGTGTGTGTCTTCTGAGCATCAAACACTTTTCATTTTCATTTCATGGATTAAAACAATGCAATAAAAAGAATGAGCTTAATGACGCAGCAAGTACTGCTTTTTCACAGGCCTTTTTCTCCTACCTTCCCCTTGCCCCTTTCCATAGTAACTCCAGTACCTCATGAGTTACTAGTAATACTGGCAGAGGCTAATGTTTACAACTCAGTCTGTTTTTTGAATACAGGCTTCAGTCTTCTCTAGCAAATTAAAACCAGATGGGAACAGCAGGAAGCAGAATGGAATTTAATTCTCTTATGTGGCTTGTGATATTAACAAAACTCTTCGGGTATTTTTATTGTTGTTTTGCCTAGAAAATGGCTTGTACCTTCCTTCCATCCAGTCTTTGTAATGTGGAAGCTTACAGAGGTTACTGCAGCACGCTGAAAGCCTTCACTGAAATATGTTGCTTTACTTCCACTCTAGTGACAGACTATGGTATAATCATATTACATTTTTGTAGGGTGTTTTGGGGGTTTTTTCAAGTAAAAAGATCTAAACTAGTTAATACATCGAGAAATATTTTTTATACTGTTCTTGCACAGCCGAGGAAGGTGAAATGCAATTGTTTTACAACATTTAACAAGTCTTTCTCTTTTCTCAAACTATTCTAGGTATAAGTGCACTAAAGGAAGACTTGTTTAAATCTGAGGGAGGGAGACAGGCCCAGTCACTCAAAACTCCAGTGGTTCCAGGACCTGTAATGCAGGCAGGATAAGGATTTTTTTCTATGCTGTTAATGCTGTGCTTTTTATGCTAGTTTCTCAGAGGAAAAGACTCAACGTGTTGAATCACAGAGACGTTGCTTCCTGCTGGGGTTTGGGATTTCCTTGCAGCTCCCCTCCAAGGCTGCAGGAACTGTTTTTGCATAGTACATGTTCTTAGGCAGGAACTTGCTGGAGATGAAGACAGAAGCCAGCCACTTCTGTGTTGAATGTAATAGTTTCTGACTCAAATTGTGTGGTAATTGTCAAAATATCATAGGGTGTGGTAGGAGTTGCTGTGTCTAACATGACTGAGGATTTATTCCTTCATCATTTGCCTAAATGAGTATAATATGTTAATCTCAATATACGAAAATGGTGGAAAGATTTCTTGTTGTTTTCTAGCTGTTTGAAACCTGATTGTGTGCAAAAATAAATTTCAGGATGCTGAAATATTCATGGGTTTTTTCCCCACTTGCTTAATCTTAACTCCCATTCTTTCTGATTTCCCACTGAAAGAAAGAAAAAAGCTACTTGCTTCAAAAATATTAACTCCAAAAACTGTGAGCACTGGAAATATGATAGAGCTTCAAATTACTCTTGTTTCTCTAGGAATTAAAAACATGTAGTCCTGGAAGTTACAGTAGTAAATTGATACCAAGTATTTTGACATACATACCTCCTTCATACAGCTGCTTTCCTCATAGAAGTATTCGTAGCAGTTAGTTACAGTACTGAGTTTCAGTGTCAAATATAAGATTGGCACATTTACTATGAAGAGAAACTTTGAGAATTCATATGAACTCTGCTTGTTCAGCAATTGTTCTTGATAAACCAAGTCTTGCAGCTCCCAAGAGGCAAACAGAAAAGGGATGGATGGAAGGGTGGTAGTCAAATTTTCAGGTGGACCAACTCCAATTGGGTGTTAAGCTCTGTGAATGTGGAAGTGTCAAACAGTGCGATACTCCTGCATGCTCTTTTTTCAAAAATTACTTCAGATCTGCTGTCTTTTACCCTGTGGTGCTAGAGGAGAACTCTGGACAAAGCCATTTCTCTTTTGTGTTTCAACCTTTGCTGTATTTTGTCCAGTTCATCAGACAGTTCCTTTTTTGTGGACTGTCCTCTGGTGCTGTTTGGAGAAAAGGGAAAGAGATGATCTCTCAAAGAGTGTCTGAAATAAGGGACTTCAAAGGCCTGCCTGAAGTTGTTAAACCTAGTGTCTTAGAGCATCTAGAAAAGCCACTTCATAGGATAATTTTTCCCAGCACATTCCTTGAAAATGTTTCCAGTGCCTTTGAGTTTTTGTCTCTGGGCTCTAATGGTCCTAGAATGTGAACTGGCACCTGAAGCACTATCAAAAGCGCAACTTCTGACTTAAATAAGTGAATCTTCCATCCCTCAATGTAGATCTTGCTGGATTATAAAAGGCTATATATTTTAATTAGGTAGGGTCTGTGTGCCTAATGTGATGTGAAAAATGCTTGAAAAAAATCACATTATTGAAAATTTTCCTTAATGGTGAATGACAGATGTGTAAACTACTGTTAGACTGTGTGTGTGTCTGACTGTTTGTTAAAGGAAAAGCTTGTTTTCAGAGTGTGGTTTTTGGACTTCCAGACAGATTACACAAACTCAAGAAGGCCCAGCCCACATCCTGTGTAGAAAACCAGCTCACAGAAATGCTCATTGTTCTTCAGGATTATAAGTCACTGTATTTTTTTGCCTCCTTTCTATTTCAAAGTACTGTATGGAAAATACTAATGCAAAGGAACCACAGCAGCTTAACCAGTGTTTGGTCCTGCCAGGTACAGAGCACTGCACCCTTAACAAAAGGCTGGGGGACTGGGATTAAAACATTAGGCTCCCTGGCTGGAGAACAAAGGGTTTGTGTTGGTAAAAGTAGCTGAGAGTGTTTATCAGGTGAGTAAATCAATTGATAATGGACATACTTTCAACCTGAAAGTTGTGTGCAGCCATGCCAGTATTTACTATCTAGGAGTGGGAGTTACAGGATATGAAGTTTGCTTCAAATAGGGTGAATTCTCCCTGACATTCATTCTCCCTGATATTCATTCATCCCTGCTCAGTCTTCAAAGCAGAAAGAGAGAATGCAGGGTATCCAGATCTGATACCCCACCAGAAAGATAGTGGTTAGTGTTTCTGAATCTCTGCCCATGCTTATTGCTGACTTGTGTTATTCCATCTGCAAGCTAATGCACCTATCCATAAAGAGAGCAATCAAGTCAAAAGTGGTAAAACCTGTTCACTCTTCCCTTTTTTAACCTTCATTATCTTGGAGGTTATTTTTTAAAAAGATGAGGTGCTATATTTAATTTTTAATTTTCAAACAGAAAAGGGGTTCCAATGTGAATTTTAAACCCCTTGTATTATGTTTTTCTTACTTCAAAAAACCAACATCTTATATTTTTTGCTAGAGTTCAGTACTCATTTAAGACCAAAATATTTGTTATGATAATACAGATGTAGCTAAACAGAAGGCTGCTGTGAGTGTGTTTGAGTTTGTATACTGCTTTTCTACAGTTCTCTGAAAGGAATAATTTCCCTTTAGTCTCTGCCAGTCTCCTGACTGTGCAGCATTCCCAAAACATGTGGCCCATAAAATGGGATTATAGGGAAGGCATTCAAGTAAACAGAAGTTCCCTTGGGATGAGATTTGCTTTTTCATGCGGAGCTCCTGTGTGCTGTAGCCTGGTGCTGCTGCCTCCCTTGCCAGGGATGAATTCTTCTGTTGGTGACTCCAAGGGTGGGAGAGCACCCAGGCCACCCCCAAGTTTTGGGGATAGTCTCCTCCTGGCTGGCACAATGAAGTCTCCCTTTGCAGTGTTTTTGGAAGGACACACCCAATTACAAGTTAAGGGCAAATAATCTTTTCTGTGTTTCTTCAGTGTCTCTATGTAACAGTAAATGACTGGTCTCATGATGGGGTTGTAGCTGCCAAAAATCTGCAGTGAACATACAGCTGTACCAGTCATTAATTGTACAGTATTGCTGAAGCAGCCCAGTGCTTTTGTGAATTTGTTCAAGGGTAAGGAGCTGCTTAAAGGTAAAAACCTTTGTGCTTCTATGAGCACACAGTTATATTGGTGGATAATAGCATATTTCTGTGATTCTGTGGTCCTGTTCAGCCTGTTCTGTTGAAGGTATACAACCTGAGGCAGACTCAGTCTGCAGTTTGAGTACTTTTGAGTTCTTTGTTAAAACTCAATTGTATTGGTCTCAGCTGGGAACATTTCCAGACCTGCTCCCTGCATCCATCCTGGCCTCAATAACTCAGGCTGTCATTGCTGCTCCACAGCATGATGCTGTGTGGGGTATCAGGGCACAAAGCCTTCAGACTCATCGTTATTTCACTGTAGCTATGTTTCACATTTTGAAAGAACTTGCTGCAAATGGACATTTTCCTTTTACCTTTCTGGTGGCTGCAAGTCACCAGGGGAATGATTCAGTCAGTAGTGTTTCCCTTATCAAAGAATCTTAAGAGTGGTCTGGGTTGAAAGGGGCCTTAAAGATCATCTAGTTCTTCCCCTCCTGCTCTGGACAGGGACACATTCCCCTAGACCACATTACTCAGGGCCCAATCCAGCCTGGCCTTGCACACTTCCAAGAGATGGGACATCTGCTGCTTCTCTGGACAAGCTGTTCCAGTGCCTTGCCACCCTCACAGTAAATTTCTTCCTAATGTCTAATCTAAACCTGCCTTTTTTCAGATTGAAGCCATTCCCCCTTGTCCTGTCACTATATGCCCTTGTAGAAAGTCCCTCTCTTGTTTCCTTGTAGGGTCCCTTTGTATACTGAAAGGCTCCTTCCTGCCAGTAGTGAGGCTTCAGATGCTGCTGCCCTTGGCTTACTGGAGGTGCTGCTCTGTACCACAGCGTGGATGCTTTCATGCAGGGGGAAAAGCTGCAATTGTAAATGCTGTCCTTAAAGCAGCATGAATTCAGAAATTCCTTTAGGTGACTGTATTCCAGACATGGCATGTGTTTGTCACAGCCTTGATGTGCTACTGGGCATTAGTGAGGAATATGATTAAGAGATCCCTACAGATTGGAAGACTGCCTTCTTCCTTCAATCAGCACAGCTTTATATGTACTGACTACCTTTCTTTAGAGGTGATGGAACAGAAACAGTTAAATTTCTTGTCATTGTGAAGCGCAGAACCAATAGCAGCACTGAGAATTTTCAGTTATCTGAAGAAACACACATCAGAAATTCTTGGTTTTTATTTCTGCACCTGGTACAAAGAAGTAGAACAGCCCTGGGAACAGGCAAGACAACCCAGTTCCTGCTGCTGTCAAAAGCAGCAAATTCACTCATTTGTGTACCCCCTATTGTAACCAAAGAAAATAATTACTTGTTACGGGTTCTGAACCAGGAGTCACTATTCTCTTGTTTGGTTTCTTTTGAAAGCCTTTACAACGGGGAGCACACTTGCAAAATAGAAGTAAATTTGGAGCCTGTGTCTCACACCACAGGTGACTGCACCCAGGAGTAATGCCATTGTCACAGCTGTACAGAGTTTTTTTTTCTAGCTTCTCTGCCCTCATCTATAGCCGGGGTATAAATGAGAGAAAGCAGGCTGACTTAGTTTGATGGCAGACCATTGATAAGAGTAGTGGTTATCTGAAGAATGCTTAATCCTATTTAAGGTTGGGAATTCTTTTGGAAAGTCTCTGATTTATGGATGTGTTTTGTACAGAAGCCCATTTAAGAGCTAGAGTTGAATCTGTCATTTGCTACATCTCTGTTGGTATTTTCATCATATTTCTACTGTATGAGAGTTAAACAGGATTATTAAATATATTTTTATGAAGGTCAAGGATATTAATTACGTTTATCATACCTGCACGTTTTAGGAAAATGGATGCTGAATTAGGAGGGGAAGTAACAAATTTAATGACTGTATTTTTCAAATAAATATAGATGATATAGATATAACTGTGGGGAACTGAAAATATAATGTGAATAACAGTAGCACCTGCTTGTATTTTGTTTAATTTTTTTGTGGAATTATTTATGTTATAGAAAATGGCAGTTTGTGAACAGGCTTTTGAGGGAAATTATACGTTGCTGAGGCTGCCATATTTTGAATTATATTGTACAGATTCTGTGTCATAACTCAAAGGATTTGTGAGCTTCCTTCTCTTCCCAGTCCACCTGCATACCAGCACTGTCAGGTGAACGTGCAGTGAGCTGGGTCAGCAGGAGAACCACACTATTCTTGCAGTGGTTGATTGATGCCAATGTAGCTCTGTGAATGTCTTGCTACAGAGTCAAGTAAGTGCCAAGTGCAAGGGAAGCAGGAGGGGGAATCGCATGTTTTGGCAGCAGTTAGCAATCAGATTGACTTTATGGTTTCGTGAAGTCCTATATGTAAGTTATGCCCACATCTGTAACTATGTGGAAAGCTGTGGTTGTGGAGGGCTTTGCTTCCCTACTGCCAAGTGCCGTGCCTCTCCTGAGCACTGCCACTGTTTGTCAGTTGCTTGACACCAAGGCAGGTACGGCACACAGACTTGGCTGTCTGAATTTCTTGGAGCTGGTTAGAAATTTCTAGGAGTGATGGAGAGAGAAGTCTTAGACATCAGGTTCAGGTGGGCCTGTGTGTTTACATTACAAGATTAAGTAGGTGACTCTTAGGTGACTGTAAAGAAGCCTTGGCACAGACTTGGGCAGCTACAATTTTCTGGAAAATAAAGGAATCTACACATGAGAGACAGATGCAATAATGGTTTACCAGGACCACTGGTAATGCACTAGTTTAACTTGGGAGAAAAAAAAAAGGGGGAGGTTTAAAAATCCCAGACAGTTTCTTTGGATCGTTAGACTGGTGTCAAAGTACTGAGATTTGTGGATTGGGGTAAGACAGTAGAAGATCACCACCACCTTGGAGAAAAAAAAGGCCCCAGTCAGTGTCTCTCCAAGAACTGGGGTCTTTACTACCTACTGTTACAAGTGACACTAGAGATTACTAAAACTGGAAGAAGTCAGATGAACCAAACCCTTGTTTTCTGGTTAGTGCCGTTGTTAGCATTCTTGGCAGAGCTTCACAGACACTTACCGTGGTTTTTCTGCTTGGTTGCACTTCCTTTCTCATTTATTGGCACAATGATGTCATTCTTACACACCACTGAGGGGGAGCACAGTGGTGTGGTCTGCCCCAGCCCCTGCAAGAAAGGCTTTCTCGTGCCCCTACAAGAAGACCTTGCTCCTACTCTGATGGCTGAAATCCAAATGGAAGGTTCTTTTTCTGAGTCTCCCCCAGATGGAAGTGGGAAGCAGAGCAGGAGGTAGAGGCAGCAGAAGTGCCTTCCTCATGCCAAAGAGGAGGCTGCTTACAGGACTGTCTATCTTTACCTGGTGTAAGTGTACACCAGGAGCCTGCGTAGCTCTGTGTACCTCCATAGCCTGTGTGGAGCTGTAGAAGAGAAGGCAAGGGTAGGGAATATGCAGATCCCTAAGCAAACAAAGCAATGAAAAGCAGGAATGGGAGCTTCAAACACGTTCCTGCTCCTCTGGCCAGGCAGCCCTGCTCATGGGAGGAAGGCGTTGAAAAAGTCCTATTTGCCCAGTGCTCCTTTCATGGACCAGAAGAGCATCGGGATTTGTTTCTCTGATTGTCCTGCCCGTTCCAAGAAGGCAGCACAGATGGAGCAGTTTGTCCTTGGGGATGTTGCTGCAGGAGAGGGAGGAATGTGGCTTTCAGGAGGGAGCAGGTGGGCCTGCACTCCTGGGGAGCAGCCTGGGCCTGCTACTTGGTGAGGTCTGTACTTGTGCACCAGGCCAGGCTCTGCTGTGCAAGCTGCAATTATGCAAGGAGCTTTAAAGTGGTAGAAATCTGTGTGTTAAAATGAACTTGGGAAAACTTATATCTGGCTCAAAGGGGCTCTTCCAGCATGAGTCATCTGCAGCTGTGGAGGAGCCCTGGGCAGAGCCTTCCTCCCCTCTGCTGAATGGAGCTGTCAGAGTGTCCAGAGCCAGGGCAAGGAGAAAAAATACCTCAGTTCATGTCCTAACAAGATAATACGCATGGGAGAATTCCCCACGGGGGCACCGGTGGGGCTTTGTGGCTCTGTGTTTTTCAATCCCTAGGCTCTATGTAAGAACGTTTTGCAGCTTGGAGCTCCCACCCAGAGCACTGAAACACCCTGAGCCCATCCCCAGGAAGCAGACAATGGTGTTGATATGCCTGTTGCTGCAGAGGAAGTGGCTTCTGTTAAAACCAACAAGCAATCTGCCAAAGTCCATGGTTTGGGTGATTGTCAGAATAAATTTGACATAAAATTATTTAGCCTCTTTGGTTTTTTTCTTGTCTGGAGATGTTTCTCTTGCTTCCTAACATTTAAATATCCCATAGGGCAGGATTTCCACCACCCCCTTACCCTCCCCCCCCAAAAAAAAATTAATACAGATTTTTAAATTGTTAAAAGAGAATCCACTCTTTATTAATAGATGATGAAAATATTCTGAAATGCTTTCAGTAGGGTAGCAAAACTGAAGCTAAACCATATGCAGCTATGGTGTTGCTCAGGGCTTTGTCATGCCATTGGAAATATGACGTATTATTGCAGAAAAGAGTTGTGGAAGTCGGACTTGAGATGTTGGAGGTATCAGGCGCCCTCTTGTGCTGTTTCTCTCGGAGCAGCATAAGATGAGCAGCTTCCCGGCAGCAGAGGCGGAGCCAAGCTTCAGTGCTGGTTTTGGTTTAGTTTGGGGAGCACCTGGTGTGTGTTTTGGCACCTAATCTGATCCAGTATGGTTCTGATATGTAAGAGTTACTTGTTGATGGGTCCACAAACTTCACTCTGGCTATACAGTGTGGCCATTCAAAATGAAGCTTTGAACAGATAAAAGAGATGTCTTCTAAAAGACAAAAATGAAATCTTTAGAGTCACACAAAAATAGCAATGTTTGCAAAGTATTAAATTTCTCTGATGTGTCATATTTTAAGTTTAATTTCAAACTTCACTGACAATAATATGATGCACGTTTAGATTTTTTTTTTGTTTGTTCATTTAGATTGTACTGTATGTTTATAATCATTCACCTCCTTGGGCTGTAATAGGATCAGGAAAATGTGCTGCATCTCCTTGGAACTCAGTTGTGGATCTAGTCAAATACATTTTCAGATTGCTCACTGCAACTGTCTGAAAATAACTAATTTCTTCAGATACCAGACCATAAGCAGAAGTGCAAACTCCAGAGTAAAGGAGGTACATCAATTTGCAAAGTTAACTAAACAGCTATGACAGATCTAAAAACATGAGTCTTTGGTGACTTGCTGCCTAAAGAAATAAATTTCACCATTTTTTAATATGTAGAACTGAAAGTCATTCAAAGGACAGAAATATCATCCTTTTTCTGGCCTGGTGCAAAGTCTCAAACTTACTGGTACCTCCAGGATGAAAACACAACTAAGCATAACATATGCCTTGCCAGCACCTTTCTGTCTTCCTGGCTTTTCAGAGATTAAAGATGTTGCTTGTTTCAGGCTTATTGACCCAGAGCAGTTTTAAACTGGGGTACCTGCCATTCTGCATCAACATTTACAGCAAAATACCAGTTTCTATCAAGGCACCTCTCTGCATGAAAGCTCCTGAGGATTATGACCATTTCACAGAGCAGCAGCTAGAATATAAAAGAGGAATGATTGTGTTGTGTCTGGCTGAAATCCATCTGTCTGATACTGATCCTGTCGGCAGCAGGCACTGTAAGTGGGTGCCTTCACAAAAGCCTGAGAGAGCAGGTATAAACACTTCTTCCTGGATTGCTGTCCCAGCTTCCAACAGTTTTCATGTCCTGATCTGAATGTGGAGTTTGTGCATTTAGCAAACCTTGATAAATTCCCAACATCTTTGCAGTCTTCCACTGAGCTAATACTAAACTTTTGCATTCACAGCAACCTTGTTGCACTGATGAACTTGTTCCATTGTAAGCACTGACCATCTTGTCTCCTGTCTCCTATTTTTAACAATTATTTGCCCCAGAAGGACCACGTCATGACCATACCTGATGCTGTGTGAAAAATAATCCAGACTGACATTTGGGAATCTGTAGAGTACTACTGAGGGTGGAGGGGTGGGGAGGAGGGGGGAAGTATCCTTCCTTTCATCAGTGCAAGAAAGATACTGTGAATGCAAAAGTTTAGTATTACACAATTTATGACATAACTGAAAAGTAGCATCTTATGTTTACAGGAAGAAGGGAGGGGGCAGCTAAGAGTGTGTGTAGCAGAGCTGCTGGATTGCAGCAATCCTTATTCACTATTGCAGCAGTTAACTCATGCCTTTTAAAAAATGAATTGTTTAATTCCATATAAAATACTTCCCTAGATGTGTCCAGAGGCCAACTCTGAGGTCTCACTATTGCCACATTCTGCCCTTGCGTGCAAGATTGTATTTCCAGATAAACATGAATAGAGTTCAAATGAATCTATCAATAATCAGTGGAAAGGATGTCATAATGTGAAGTCTGGTACTATACAAAAATATACAAGTCCTTGAAAACATGTTTGGAAAGGAACTGCTTTATTCTTAACATAGCTGCAGGTCTGGCAGCAACAGCTCATGAAGAGGTGTGGGAATTAGCTGAACAGACTCCCTGCTGGCAAGGAGAGCTAGGAGGCTGTATGCTACTGATAGGAGACTGACTCCTCATTTTAAGTCCCTTTGGGTAAAGGAAGGTAAATAATATTTGTTTGCTGATAAAACACATTGTGAGGCAAAGCCACAATCAAGAAGGAAAAAATAAGCAAATGGAAATAACATGTCTGAAATAAAGTGAAATAAGGTATGTAATATTTCGATTTCTTTTAGGTTGTCATAATCTCTTAGATTCACCACAATGAATTCAGCTAAAAGAAGATATATGAGGAAGGTGGGGAAAGGAAGAGATAACTGAAGATGAAATGCACATTTTTAATTGCTCCATTGCTAATTCTCTGATTTGGATCTGCTTACAATTAAGCTAAACTATTTTCAATGGAATTTTTCTTTGAAGTATTTGCAGCAATGCAGAGTATGTGTGGTACTGTGCTGAGTCTAAGGAAAGGGCAAACAGAAATACTCCCTTGTCCTGTGAATTGCCACAGTCTCTTTAAGGACTCCCCATGACTATTAGCATGACTTTTCCCAAAATCTACTTTCTTACAACATTAGTTATATGGAACTTATAAAGCACTCTGTAATGATGCCCTCTGGTGACTCCAAGAATTTTTACACTAGAATGAATAAAAAACAAGATGGAATTTGGCCTGCCAAGTTCTCTGGCAAGTTGGACTATTCGTTAAAGATTAATGAGCAAATTAAAGCTCCTAGAGCTCAATCAGGCACTATACACAAGCAATACACATTCAGAAGTCCAGGACTACCTCCCACTGTTGTAGGAGCAGAGCTGTAATGTGTAAGACAGTCTCTCACCATAGCATGCAACTACATTAATGATAAAAAGAAACCTGCCTTTTGGCACTGCAAACTGATAACTTATTTTCTAGTGCTTAGAGAAAAGAAAACTAAAAGATGAAACAAATCTCTTGAGCTTTTCTTGATGCAGAGAATGTGGAGGATGTTACTTGGTTATATGAAATTTTAGAAATTAACCAGCTGTGCAAAGGAATGGCTCTTGTATATTCTTCACTTAGTGTGGCTGCCACAAAGTCTCTAGAAAGCTGATTTCTTCCATGCACTGTTTCCTCTGCTGGATATTGCTTTTTGTATGCACAATCTGTCTGCAGCATCTAATGTCTCTACATTTACTGCCCATCATTTCCCCACCATGCAGGCACACATGACTAGTATTGTGCTGACTCTGGAGCTCGTGTGGTTCTTCCTCTGTTCCAGCTGAAAAGGACTCTTATTTGCAGGGCTGTGTTATTTTACAGCCAGATGTGTGGTTGTATAGTGTCTGCAGATTAGTGCAGATGGAAGGCAACAAGTAATTGTGGCTGGAATGGATGGAATAGGTGTGTGCATATGTCCTGATCCATAAGGATGCAACACTGTCAAGGTAATGAGATTATCGAACTCTAGGGCAGTTAGCCCAACAGAAAGCCATCCACAAGCAGATGCAAGCAAGGTAATGAAAAGGGGATAAACCAAAAAACAAAGAAAAACCCAAACAACCCCCCCAAAAAACCCCAAACAAAACAAAAAAACCAACCCCCCCCAAAAAAACCCCAAAAGCTCCCCAAACTCCCCCACCCAAACCTGTGTTAATAACTTTGTATGAGGTATGAACTATATATTAACTTATTACTTCATCTTTATTAACTGAAGTGTCAAACTAGGCCTATACTTCCAATAACTGTAGCAGGGTAAGTAACTCCTCTGCTTTTAAGCCCTATTCCCCCATGCCATACTTGGGAGAGGATGCATCTCTTCCCATTCATGTCCTTTGCAAAACAGCCCCTTAGGCACAGTGAAGATCAACTGGTTTTTATGCATATTTTCTCTACGAAAAAATGAAGGAGCAAACAAAATATTTGTTCTGACAAGATGCCTACTTTGATCATAAATGTTGAGATCAGGAGGTACAAGTATGATTTTATTCCTACTTCCCAAACAATATAATCTGTAGAATCTTCTTCACTAACTTCTTAAGTCAGTAATTTACCTTTCAACTGCAGTTTGTAGTTTAGGAAAATACCTTATCTTGATTCTACAGGCCATTTAGTATCTGTAGAGGAGTTTGTGATATCATTTTTGGATCTGATAATACATCAGGGAAGGACTGCTTTTCTGTGCTAGCATTTGCAGTGTTTCAGTGTATGTGTCTTGCAGTTACACAGTGCTTTCTCCTGGCCTGAACAGTTACCCAGGTTCTTCTAGGAGAAGAATAAACCCATTGATAAATTCATACATCTTTAGTGCTGTATCTATGAATGTAGCACACCAAAATTTGTTCTTTTCTTAGTGATCATTCCCAGCTTTTTATTTCTAGCTAAGCTGATGTTTCAAAGAGCCTCTGCTTCCTTCATGATCAAAACTGGAGTTGATTACTCTGTCCGCTGGCCTGCTGATTCTTTCACAAAGGCTCATGTAGCTCGACCAGTTGTCTCCAAGCTTCTCTTTCTATTTCAAATTTATGTCCCATCTGGTATACTTGGGCAGTGATTTCTGCTGTGTCCAACCATCTTCCTCCATGAAGGAATTTCACTGATCTTTGATTTAGCCTCAGTGAAGAGTAGCTGTCAGACTCACTGCCCTGTCTTCATCAGCTGGGGACTGATCAAAGATATGTGTGATGTCTTGTGCATTCCACAGTCTGACAGCCTTTGTGATCATAAAAACAGCAGTGGAAGGAGACATGGGTTTTGGTATGGCTGTATAACTGGTTGTAAAATACTGTCCATTTGTACACATCTTTTCAGCTGTACAGGAGGTCTGTTATGCAGTCTGTCATCACAACATGAGGAATGTGTAGAACAGAGCTGATTTGAGTACAATGCCCATTAAGTGGTCTGCTTTTACTTTTCCAGTCTTCTCCATCCATAAGTTATTCTGGTTTAGCAGGTGGAGTAAGACCTAGGAAAGGAACATGTATTCTACAAGGATTTGGGAGACAGCTGTGAAGCTCATAAGCTTTTGGATGTAAATATGCTTGTATATTTCTTCTTATCCTATGCAGAGAGAACTCTAAGGCAGCATTTTCAAGATTAGGCCTTTGGGTAAACTAGTATTGAGATTTCTGGTATTTAGATAGCTCCTTAGGGGAGGCTGCTGAAGGGAGATTTTTGCCTCAGTTATGATTCAGATAATTTGCCCTCTTACCAGTCAGTCTGTCAGTACCCCCTCTATATTTTTACTTGCCTGCTCTCCCTGTAGCTTGCTCATAGCAGAGTTGGGTCAGTTTTCACACAGGCTTTCACTGCACTGGGGTTGTTTCTTGCACAGGTGAAAGAGCTGTTCCTACACATCATCATCCTGGGCAGGAGTGTCAGCAACTTATCCCAGGACAGGACATGAAACACCTCAGTTAGCTGATGCTTCTGTGCAAATCAGCTCACCATGTTCCACTTCTCTCTGTGCTTTGTTATGGTAGGTCTAGGAGTTTTGAACAGAGAGGTACTGGCTACAAGAGAGGGGTTGTAGAAATACAGAGAACCATGCAGAGCTACAGAGAAGTTTCACAGCCGAGGTATGTGGAGAATTATCCTTCAATCTCATCAATGAGAGGGAGTCTCCAGTCAGCTCCTCCACTGACGTGCTGAGGTAAGTGACTCAGCTCTGCAGTGGAGAAGAATGTCACCAGTGCAGCTTTCCCAGAAGCACCTTCACCTGGAGGTTTCTTGCTCAGAAATTAATTTGCTTGAGAAAACTCATCAGTTCACAGAGCCTGGGGTGACAGAGTTGTGGGCAGATTGCTCTCATGGGGATGAGGATGCACAGCTGCAAGCAAGCCTAATTAAGGCCTTTGACAAACTTTCCAGTGTAACTGCACCAGCAATCATCAGGATCTATGAAGTAAATAAAGGTTAGTTGTTCTCTCAGTCCTCAGAGTTGCAGAAATTTAGAATCATCCTATCTTATCAGGAATGAAATACACTGAGGCCTATTAAAGGAGGCAGCAGTTGCTATTCACTGGTGATTTGTTAAAAATAAAAGCTTTGAGAAATAGCACGAGATGAGTCTGGCAGCAGTCAACTGACCTGTAATTTTAAGATTGGTGAAATGATTAGAAAAAGGAAGCAGAGCGTAGCAGAACTCACAGCCTGGTAATTCCCATGATATTATCTGCAGCTTGAGCTGCTATCATGAGTGAGACCTCATGTATCTGAGTCTCCTGAACTGTACAGGTTTGTCCTGCAAGTCACCCTTCTGGGAAAAAAAAGAAAAAAAAATACATGAATATTTCTGACAGAATAGTTTTGTGAGCAGCTTTTCCCCTTCCAAGACATCAGCCTTGTAAATAGCACTGATACCAAGGTTTACTTACTCTCTATAGACATTATATCCAAGCCTTCTATTTTATTTAAAAGCAATTTGCATGGAGAAGATGATCATTGCAGGGAGTGGCTCAGTTATGAAGATACTGGGGCCAAATCTGTAGCTCCTGTAAAAAGGTTTTGCTTGATTCTGGCAGCACAAACCAGTTTTAAACATGGTTTGAAATGGCAAGTGTTCATGGAAGTCTACTGCATATGCAGTGGACAGGAAAAGAAAAGGTGCCATCTCAACAGGCACCTGCTAGCAGAAGCCCAGTTGGCAAGCATTATGTAGGAGAAGCACTCTGGAGTCAACACCTGAAAGCTGACGTTTCATGAGGAACAGGAAATTGTTGAATGTCTGGAGTATCTGCTTTATTTGCTGTCAGCTTTTCAATCTGCTACTCAAGATGAATACAGTAACACATGGAATTTGTGAGTCCCTGTGCTGGCATTGTGAACACTCTTCTGCATACGAGAGAGTGGAGAAGCAGAATAATTAAGGCATCCCACTGTGCAGCCAGATGTGCAAGTTTATGTCTTCATTTGCTAGCCTCTCACCAACCAAGGTGAAGAAGGTCTTTTGGGATCAGTTAAGTCCAAGGAAGCCAGGGGGTATATTAACCTCCTTCCTGCAGGACAGGGTTAACCACAGAAATGGAAGTGCCTGGCCTTGTTCACCTGATAGATTACTGTGATCTAGCAAACCTTCAAACTCTTCAGCCTGAATTTGTTCAAACTCTTAGGCTGGTATAAAAAAATTGGTCTGTTGCCATGTACCCTTAGGATGCTGCTTTACTTCCCAGGATCATCTGTCTTACAGTAATACTTTCAACATGTACTTCAGAGTGAGGCACAAACCCAAAGTGATTCACTGGTTGTGTGACTGCAAAGGCACATTCCTGACTCTGACATAGATACCTTGGGGAATATCTGATTGATGTATATGGTAAGATATCAGCATGCATTGATTAAGTGTATTGAAAAAAGGGTGTTCAACTGCTATTGCAGAAGGAAAAAATTCAGCTTGTCCTTTTGAAACACCCTGGCACTGTTTGGATTCAAGAATTATTTATTAGGGAGACTTTAAAGTAGGATGAAAGTAAGAAATCCTATGAGAAAAATTTCTGTTTGTTTCTTACATTTTCTCCACCCTTCCCTCACCCTGAACTGTTCAATATGGTTAGAAGGAAAATCCTTTCCAAACTGTTTCAATCTAAAATATCATCAGAGGGAGCAAAAGGAAAGCTGAACTTGCCCCACAAGCATTCCCACACTGAAATGTTAGATGCTCCAGCCCCAGAGCCTGGGATACAGGGAAACTACAAGTAGCAAGATGTCCATGCTGTTTGTGGAGGGGTGGATCACAGAGTGTCTCACACCTTGGATGCTTCAGGGAACTATCTGGCAGAGCAGAAGTCATCCTGCAGTGTGATGATGTGCTAATTCTGGTGGCCATACCAGCCTACAGACTTACGTCTTGTTCTCTGTCCCTCCTTGCTGGTTTCCATGCCACGGGGCACAATGCTTGTGGCTGGATTAAAGCAATTCCCTTCAAAGAGCACTGAAGCCCAGAACACTTGTGGGGCAGGGTGGTGGTGTCCTTTAAAGCCTGACACTGATGGGATTTACAGCAGTACTCCAGGAGCAATTGCATGTGGGTGATGGCCTCTCCCATCGCTGGGGTGGTAAGTGGTGCACTTGTTCTCTGTGCTGAATAAGGTGCTTGCTTTAAGCCTGTAGGTATGTTCTGGAAGGCTCTGCTCTGGCTTCAACTCCATCAAGTCATGATCCTCGGAAATATAGCATCATAAATGTAATGTCTCTGTGCTTCAGAGCAGCTGAGGAGGCATAGGGAAGCTTCAGATATAGGTAATAATTTGCTGTCTGAGCTCCACCAAAACTGCTCAGTACTGTCACTTCTTTTATTGAACAACACTGTCACAACACTGCATTCAGTAACAGAACTTTGAGGAGAGTTTAAGTTCAACAAAGATGGAAATATAATCTACTAAACAGCTATAACTTTTTCTTGTCATACTGGACAGGAGAGGAGACAGAAACCATTTCAGGTACTGCAAGATTAGGTGAGATAGAACAACCTCAAGTTTTGTAACACAAGTCTGCATTTTAACAGCTTGCTAAAAAAAAGAAAAAAGCTAGGCTCTTTCTCTGACTCTAGTCAACTCTGAGTACAAGCAATTACCTAAAAGCTTATTTTTCTATGACATTTATTGTTGCAAAGAAAATGAGAGAAACTACATGCCAACATTTATTATAATTTTATTAGTATCCAAGTAGATCTAATTTATGTGGAGGTTCTGTTTCCAAGATGAGGATCAAATGAATCTCATCTGACAGACAATTGAGTTATAAAGGCTTCACATGAGAACTGTTCTCCATCAGAATGTAAACAAGACATATTGATTAATAAGGCCATACACAATAGGAGCTAAATTATGGCAGGACTCATCAACCAGCAACACATGCTAGACCTTCTGAAATGGTGCAAGTTAGCATGCAGTAAAGCAAAAGTTTAAATTAACCCTAGAGTTTTACCCTCTGGGCAGTAGAACTAGAAGTTAGAGGAAATAAGTTTATAAACCATATAAGTAATATGACTGTGCAGCAAGTTGTAAAGACTTGAATTTCTCCCAGAGACTCACAGATTTTTACAGTGTTAAATATTACTATAATTATCGCATGAAAACCCCAAGGAAACAAACTGTAGCATGAATGTAACATCTGAGACTTAAAATTTATGTTCTGGGAACTGACTGAAACCGCAAAAGCAGAAGATTCATGTCACAAATTGTTGAAAGGGCATCCCTGCTAAATGCCTTGTGGAAAGTGCTAAGCAAACTGGAATCATTCCAAAATATGTAGGTGGGATTGCTCTTCACAATGCTGGGATTTACTCCATTATTGTCCAAGTGACTCAGCTGCAATTACCCACAATCTACTAGACATATTTCATTGTCAATACATTTTGTCCTGGCCTTTCATTTCCAGTGGCTGCATAGCCTTAATTCACCTAAATTTCTAAAATGGTGGTGCCAAGTGGTTCCGATAACAGCACTGCACTTTCCATATCCAAATATTATGTAGACTCATCTTCATGTTCAGGAGGACAGTGTGTCATTGCCTCGTATCAACATTTTCTTCATCTACTGCCAAGAGAAAGATACTGCCTTCCCTGCTTTTGGACTGAGCTCCTTCTCTTCTGTGACATTGCCAGTTGCTAAATGACCTTGAAACTGATTCTCAAACATAGAAAAGCATTTACTTGAAGCCATGATGCTTAATTAAATCAGTCAATCCATGAATCCTGTTTGCCCTTAATGTGGCAGAGCAACTAGGCCTTTTGTCATTCAAAGATGGATTGGGCTAGATCAGCTTTGTGCAGATAAAAACACAAGGTTTCCACATCTGTATCTGACATCTGTATCTAACAAGATGATATCCCCTGATGCTGTAGTCCACCAGGCTTTTTGACAGAAAACAGGCTGTTCTTCCTGCCTTTTTATCTAGAATATTGTTTAAGTTAGATATTGGATCGGGATTTGGTCAGTCAAATCACAGCAGTTCATGTAATCTCAAATGGAGATTAAAATCCAACCCAATGTATGAATTGCAGTATTTTGCTTTTAGGGCAGCCAGTGCCAGCTGCTTCAGCAGAAGGTTTAAGAAGATCCTTAGTGGACAAATATCAAATATTCTTGAATTCTACCTCTGAGCATTTGAGGGACTGTCTCTGAACCACAGTGGTTTATATCTCTGGCAATTTTTGGTCCTGTCTAAAAAATGTCAAACATCCTCATTACCCCCTTAACCATCCAGTGATATTTTGGATCCTAACTCTCAACCAAACCTATTGACAGGGATTTTGTAGGTTGGCTTATGGTGTCACCTTCCTCTGGTTTTCCAAATCTGCCATTTGGAATTGGCATGCTTTCCATTTCACTGTGTTTCCCTTATTCACCTGTTGTACCAAGATATATACGGGAGCTTCTAAGCACTTTTCATCTTCTAGTTCTATTATTTCACTCAGTAAATGAAATGCCTATGCACTGAGTGTTCCTCTCCATCTCTCCAGGCTCCTCAGGGAAGGAAGCCCAGGCTTTGGAAGGAGGTGTTTTGGTGAGGTACCATGCAGGTCAGAGCATCCAGTTCCCCTATGTCTAGGTGCAGCTCTGGTGTCCTTTCTTTAGATTTTGTTTAAATTAAGTTCTCTGTATAATATTTTACTTTAACATAAAATTCCCTATATTTATCTCTGTTTTAATCAATGAATTAATTCGCATATAAATACCTTATTATGCTTTAAGATGAAGCAAAACATACCATTGCTCTTTATTAAGTCTTCTTAAGCGCATTTAATATCCCATAGTGCCAAAACAGCTGCTCTTTTACGTTGGATGAGGACCACAGATCCTAAACTGTGCAAGCACCTAATTCCTTTAAAAACTTTAGGCACAAAAATACGTCCTAAAGTGCTTGACCACTTCTATAAAAGCAGGCCGAAGCTCTTATTTCCAAACAAAGTGTGCTGAAACTTGGTTCTTTGGTTGTGAATGTGCAAGACAAAACAAGATAATCTCTGTGTCTCACAAGGGTTCTTGTTCCTGGCCAGGATAAGGAAGAGGCCCTTCCCCGTGTAAGCAGCCCAGAAGAGACAGGACCTAAGAGCTAACAGGGAAAGAAACTTGTAAATTGAACTCCATTAGTGCTAGCAAGCCAAATCATAGGGACTGTGGAGATGATGGGGGCTTGCAGGAAGAAAACTGGTGGCTGAATTTTGGTGTATGAGAAGAAATCTAAAAAAAGAAGATCCGTATTTTATAGGATACTGATTGGCACAAAAGAACTATTGGACCCCAGGCTAACACTTTTCAAACCACTCTACTGACAACATGTCATAACCAGACCAGAACACAACTACAAATAACAGTAGGAAATCTACCTACATCATGCCGAGTGAGTCAGTGTTAGTCACTTGGTGCTTTTTTTAATAATAGGGGGTTTTCAGCCCAAATACTACTGAAAATCACTCCTCTCCTCCCTCTGTAATACCAGCGGGTATTTGGTGTATATATATATGTGTATATATTTTTCTTCCTCAGATTTCATGCCATCACTTTGCCTGCCCACAACATTTACCAAACTTTTAGCATCCTTATTAAAAATTAAACTTGTTTATTAAAATTAATTCCCTCAGAAGTTTTCCAACAAAGTGTCTCAGCCCAATCAAAGCACTATTAGCACATGGGAGAGAAAGCTGTGTGGAGAAAAGGGAGAACTTGTGCTGTTTTGGGGACATTAATTCCCTTCATTTTTATACCTGTGTAATCACTAGTAGACAGAAAGGATGTTTAATATTGATGTGATAGCATCCTTTTAGTATTGACATGTGCTGTACACAAAACAGTGAAGACATCCCTTCCTATGTTCTTTGACTATTTTTTTAATTTCCAGGCTTTTAAAGTACTTCTTCTGAGATTTATAATAACTGATAAAATAACTATCAATATATTTCATCATGCAGCCCATTGTAACACTTAAGTATTTTAGTTTCTCAGCATTCAGTGCTTTGAAAGTATGAGCTACCATTTGAAACAAAATAGGAATAGCTTGTTTAGAGGATTTTGCTAGAAGATCCATTGACCAACACTTGTAACTTATTTATAATGATTTCTCATGCCTCAATTAAAACCAGCCTTTCCTAATGGGTAACAGCTTTCTGGGGGTTTGATACTCCCTCTTCTGCAAGCAAAGTCACATGTGCAGGGAGCTGCCTATGGGATGGGGCAGAGCCTGGGGGAACACAGGGCACCATGGGCCATTCTCAGAGCTGTTGTGGAAGGTCTGAACTCCTGGGGACTGGTTTCTTGAGAACCCAAGTGAGGTGTAAGTTAATAACATGCTTTACAGGTCAGCTGCAAGCCTCTTCTGTCCCAAATGTGGAGAGCACCAGGTGGGCTGTTTTATATGTAAAGCAGTATCTCATGGGGAAGACAAGTCTGGTCACAGTGATGATTAAATTGGATTTTTTTAAGACCTGGGTTGATCTGAGAAATCCACAAATAACATACATCCATAGAAATGCTTTATCTTTGTTAAGGACAATGAACAGAGAGGGTCATTGAATTCAGGGTCAAACCTCATCTCTGTAGGTGTCACAGTCCAGTAGTGAGGTTTTTGGTTGAGATAAATGTGTTGTGTCAAACCAAGTACCATCAGAGAGGATTTTTTGTGGCATGGAGCTGAACCATCTACACCAGTACAGTGGTTCCTAGTCTGGTTTTGGCCTGAGGCAAAGATGGTCACCTAGATGAAGCTGAGCTAAGATTTGGGAATTAGCATGTGCCAGGCTTTCTTTCCAGTGGGCAGCCTGGGTGAAGCAATGCTGCTTTAGAGGCTAAGACTTCAATAGTAAGAGTGTGGGCCATTCTCTGCCAGAGAAGGGTTTCAGACAAGTTTAATTTACTTTAAAAAGTTAATTTTAATTTATATACATGGAACTGTGGAGCGTGGGTGAAACCTTGGAGGGACAGGCATTGCAGCTGCCTTGGTTTTCCTCCTGCCCCAGGGGATTTAGATCTCCTTGGTTGTTCATGTATGCTTTGCTGCTGCACAGCAGCAGAGTGTGTCCTGCTCCCAAATTCGAGTAGTTTGGTAGCAAAGAGAGGTGTGAGGAAGCAGGGTGGCCATTGCAGGAGTGGTATCAATACCAAATGCATCAGTGTTACCCTGCACTGTTGGTTTCCTGCCAGAGGCCCTGGCTACAGATCAGCTTCTAGGAGGGAAGGGAAACCTTTCCAAAAGCATAGGACCTCATGTAGAGACTTGCTGTCCTGTGTCTGTGCTGATGGGGACCAGCTGTGGACCACATGTCAATGACTGATGAAGGTCACTCATGAGGCATATTTTAGCTTTACTCTCTGTGATCATCTCATCACTACTGACCCACACAGGTTGGCAGGATGGGAAAGATTGCAGTGCCTATGGCTGCATATGTGCATGTAAGCACATGAAGTGTTTGCCAGGTACAAAACTCCATCTACCTCCCACTGCTGTACTTTTGCAGTAGCTGTTTTGAGTCAGGACTAAGAAATCTCCAGAGGACCAGCATCCCTTGTGTAAACAAACATGCTTGCAGACAGGCACTGGGGCCCTATCAAGAAACAAGATGATTGGAACGATAAAGTACCAGTATGGTCTTGAAGTAGGTGGGTTTGCTAAGAATGCGTAGCTTCATTAAAGAGTTTTTGTGGCTTAAAGCATGTTTGAGCTGGTAAAAGCAAATGAGGGGTAGGCCCTGATGCCCAGGCAAACACCCAAAATGACTGCACTCCCAAGGCAAAATCTTGGAGCTGACAGAGTTCCTACAGGATAAAACTGCTGAGCAGAAATTGCTAAAATGCTTTAATTAAACCACAGAATGGAGCAGAAGGCAGGATACTTCTCAGGAAGGAGAGCATCTTGTGTTGTGTTATTTTCTCATGGGACTCGACTGCAATGGATCAGAGAGAAGTCATTGCTTCAGACAGGAGCTCTTGCCCAAATGTGAGCCCTTGGCATCTTCCTTCAAAGAAGAATAAGGCTGCAGAGGTGCTACAAAAACACCTACCCAGAGAAATGGGGTTGAGGGGTGGTACTGCCCCCTTGCCGTGGCAGGAGCCTTGTTGGAGGGGTGTCCCCAGCACATCCAGACACTGCTCTATTGAATACAATTTACATGCTTAATTTCTTTGGAAGTGTTAAATTGATTTAAAGCACACATCAAGGTGGCACAAAGAGCAAACAGGTTCTCCACAGAAATCCTGTGAATTGTTGCTCAGCCATTCACTCTTGCAGGCAAAAGAGGCATCAGGAGATGCAACAAGGAAATCTTCAAAGTTAATTATTTACTGCTTTATAGACTTCCAGCTAGTTCACCCTGGCAGGTTTGATAAGGCAGCTTCGAGCTTCAGCAGAAGCAATTAGTGTGACTTCTATGAGATATTAGTGAGTAATTGTGCCATTGTTTATTTCCTGTAAAGGGACAGACTAATAGGGTTTGTTTGCTGTTTGTAGATTATTTGTGTCAGGGTGGATACATTCACCAGGAGAATGGCAAGTAGGAGTGAGAACACTACAAAGACTTTCCCTGTGACAGTATAAGGACGTGCACTTCTCCCCATCTTGGTCACTGTCTAATACATCTTCCCCTGTTTTGATTGTGTGGTGTTAATAATGGTGATGATCCTCAGAACCAGGTTTGTATTGGTATTAGCCTTGAGAAGATGCCAGGAGGGGAACAAGAGTGCCCTAAGTTAATGGATGCTGGGTAGGCAAAGGGACAAATCACAGGGCAGATTTGTTCATCAGTCTTAGAAGAATAACAAGAAGATGTAGGTGTCTTTGATAATCAATATTGAAGAAGACAGTGGAAGAAGTAGCAAAGGTTGTATTTCCCTCCACTTGCAAGTAGGTTTCCTTTTCCAGTTTATATGACTTCCTGCCAGACATGAAACTGAACCCCTTTGTATGTAGGACTAATCCAGTTCACCTCAAACCAATTTCTGTCAGCTCTGAAAATGAAACACGAGAACTACTAAAAATAAGCAATAACAGGGCATGAAATAAATAATCCACTGCTTTGTCCGGGGAGAAATACTTTCTGACTTGGTCATCAGCAAGTAATTATCCTTGCTGGAACTGGTTAAGAGGTTAACATATCTAGAGTGCATAGCTGCCCTTGTTTTGGGAAAGATGGTGGTCTGGAGCACTTTTTGAGGCCCTTTTCAGGTATGATTTTAAAAATAATGCTACAGAAATTATTTAGAAATCCTCTTTTCAGTGGGGAGTGATTTGTAAATTGCCCTTCCTTTTTTTCCTGGAACTCTTGAGCATTTGGACACATCAGAAGTTCTCAAGGCCAGTATTCAATTGTTACAACTATTGGAGGCATTCTGAAGATAAAGACCAATGAACTGAGGATGAATGGGAAATGTACTTTCTAAAATGTTTTAGTCCAAACAAATATTTAAAATCTGTGAGTACCAGTAAAGCCAGAAAAGGAAGTAGAAAGGAAAATTTTGCACACAAAATACTGTTCACCTTGATGTTGGGAATCAGCAAAGCCATCTGAAACAAATAGGTTATCCCTTTGCAAGACTACCTAAAGTCCTTTGCAATGAAAAAAGGATACAATAACTCTTAAGAAATCATGTAAGTTAATATGAACCACCAAAGACATCCTAAGGATGGGATGCAAGGCAAAAATAAAAAATAGGCCCACCCAAGGCACTTTTGAAGTGATGCAAATCTGCATCAGTGAAACCAAGATTGCCACAGGCAGCACTGACCTTACAGTCAATTTCAACACTTGTACTTGGGACTTTTAATTCCAAGGTTTCTTGAAGGTTGAGTGGACTGAATGGCAAAAAAGAAGTCTTTTCTGCACTCCCTCCCTGTGTGCTGAACCTCAGCTGGGCTAATTCTTTGCAGCTGCCCAGGCAGAGAGCCAGACCCTTCAGGTAGTAGATTATGGACAGCACAAGAAGAGTTCTGGCATCCTCACAAACAGTACACCCTTGGGCAGGGGAAAGCCCAGAAAATACCAAAGTGCCCAGTACTGCTCTCCCACGTGGGCTTTGTAAGAGCCAAGAGAAAGAGCATCCAGCAAAGCAGTATAATGTAGCAGTGGGACTCCAAAAGCTAGACCACAGAGAAGGGGAAGGGATGTGGGTCAGCTCTGCTCTCTTCACTCAAGACACATGGTTCTGCATATCTTACATAGAGATCTTTGATGCATGTGCACAATAAAATTAGTGTGGATGTTAAAAACCTCTTCTACGCTATAGTCCTGTCACTGTCATCCCTCCATCTTCCCTCCGTCATGCTGACTAGACCTCTTATCCACTGCAGTTTGATTTCTCCTCTCAGTATTTATTTTCTTTTGGCAAATCGTTGGTACCCTCCTGATTTAATTGCTTTACTATTATCTTTCTGCTCAAATAAATGCTCTCTGTTGTAGTCAATCTTTGGCACAGCACCTTCTCTTCCCCTAACAGAAGCTGTCTCATAGAATCAAAGAATGTTTTGGGTTGGGAGGGATTTTAAAGGTCATCTGTTTCCAATTCCCTTGCTGTGGGTAGGGACACCTTCCATCAGACCAGGTTGCTTTGAGAACCATCCAACCTGGCCTTGAACACTTCCAGTGATGGGACATCCACAACTTCTCTGGGCGACCTGTGCCAGTGTTTCACCACCCTCATTGTAAATAATTTACTCCTAATATCTAGTCTAAATCTACCATCTTTTAGTTTAAAACCATCACCCCTTATCCTATCACTACAGGCAATAGGAATACCTATGTGAAATGTAGAGAATTTAGAAATGATTGAACAAAAAATCATTACCTAACACATTTGCCACAGAGCTACTGCTCTGCTGCTGTTTACTGGGATTCAGCTGGGATAATCTCTCTCCCAGTCTTTTACTTAGCTGTAATGGCAACAGGACAGTGGCAGTAGGTTGGACTAGATGACCTTTAGCAGTGCCTTCCAACCCAAACTATTGTGTGATTCTGATTCAAACGGGGATGCTGGTCAGCACTGGCCCAAACCCAAACCCAGCCCCAGGGCAAGCAAGCTCCCTGTGTGGACGGCTGGGGCTGTGTGGCAGGAAGGAGCTGTTGTTTCCTGCTTGCTTTGCTAGCTCTTTGCTAGCTGTTGTTCTGCTTAAAATGCGAGGCCAAAAAGAGAGAGATTGATAAAGTCTGGTTGCAAAGTTTTTAGTGTTCTCCTAGCTTATGAAGGATTAACCTTGCCCTTCTCAAGCAAATGACCTGGAGATTTATGTTAGCACCATCAGGACTGCCTGTCACCAGCCAAGGTCTAAGTGTCTAAGCTTGTCCTCCTGCAGGGAGGGTTGGCAGTCCCTGCTGTCTCCCTCAGCAGGCCTGAATCTGCCCATCAGCTGGGCCAGGCTGTGCTGGATTTGGAGAGATAGGTAAGGTATGCAGGCTCTGGCTGAGGGCTGCAGGGTGAAAAGGACCTCCCTGGAAACCAGCCTGCCAAAATCTGGCTCTGATAAAACAGCCCAACCCATCCTGTAAAGACTTTTACTGAAAAATCTTGAAATAATCACAGAGGAAATGACAGGAACTCAGGCCTCCCTTTCCGCCCTGGCCAGACACTCCCTGGCTCTTTCCCTGCCGGCCTTGTGACAGCCGTGTCCCTGGGGAAGGGCCAGGCCTGCAGCTGCAGCACGGCCAGACAGGCTGAGGCGGCAGGGAAAAGGGATTGCTGCGACCTGCTTCGTGCTGCACTCCGCTCCTTGTAGGAGCATGGAAATGTAGGGTCAAGTTCAGGGATTGCAGCGGCAGGAGAGGAACAGAGCAATTCCTCTGGCCTTAGTGACATTTCGCTTATTTATACCAGCTGCAGATGTTATCTGGAATCTTGAAAGACTTTAGTGTGCCTTTCCTAATTTGCGTGTAAAAGGACATTGAATTAACACAAGTGCTACATACTGAAATACCTGCTTTATGAGGGGGCAGGGCTGAACAGGTTAAAAATACATAGGACTTTGGGTTATATCACCTCCTGTGGAACAGTTTCCAGCTCTGCTGTCTCAGACCATGTATCTCCTCCTTTATCGGTGGATGAGATATAAAGAAACCACTCCCATATTTTTTATCAGGAAGGTGAGGCCATTGCCTTTGATTTTTTTACCTTGTGGTTTGTAACGTGTCAGATCCTGGTGAGAGAGTCTGAATCTGGCATTAGTTTGGTACCTTTGTAAACTGCTGAACATCACAAGAGGGTAATAAGGGATATGCTGTACATGCTGTACCTGCCCTCCATCCTGTCTTCCTCAGATGACCCCAAACATTATTTTGAGTGCAACAGCCCTCTGTTGCACGGCTTTATGTCAATGCTGGTTTGGTTTTTTTTTCTGGTGTGCACTAATATATTCCTGACCCAAAGCAGCTGCAGAGGAGCAATGTGTCAGCAGACTACAATGTCCCTGCATGTGCATGCACAGTGGTCATCAGTCCGCAGGTACAGTTCTGGGCTGAGAAAATTGTGCTCTTGGGAGCTATGTTCTAACTCCCCAAGATTCACCTGAAAAAAACTCCAGCTTTTAATTTGCGGAATTGCACAGACTGGTGGCAGCAGGACACAAACAGGAAACCTGAGAAAACAGAAGAATACTGCAGAGATGCTGCACGGTTTGGTGACAAGTACGTTTCCCCTTCCCCAGGCTTCTTTCTAAAGGTTTCCACCACCACCTCCCACCTCCCACTTGGTTGGCTTCACGGACAGTCACCCTCCATCCTGGGTGGTGGCAGCAGCCAGCAGGACATTTCCTGTACCTTCGCACAGCTCCGAGGTTCATAAACCTCCTCCAGACTCCAGAGAAAGTGTGGGAAGCCTGTTCAGCCTGTATGGAGAAGCTGACGTTGCCTCAAGGCAGGGAAGGGACATAGAAACCACCAAGTGATCCGGCCAGCCATGGGAAGAGTCACAGAAAGAAAGAAGTGAGCAGGCTTCACCCTGATCTTTGGGCATCTGCAGTCGCTCTGAGGCTGCAAACCACCCGTGGGAGGAACTGTCATCTCCCGTAGGGCAGAGCAGGTTGTGTAGGCCACAGAAAATGCATATGAGTCCCAGTCCAGTCCAGACTGCAAAAGTGGTTTAAAGTGAAAACACATTCGGGCACTTGGACCGTGGGCAGACATCATCTCTGGGATGTCGCAGCTCCCCCTGGGCCTCTGTCGGTGGGTTGTCCTTTTGCAGCCTCGGAGCGCTGGTCTTCCTCCCATGCCAAGACACAGCTCCCCGTTTTGTTCATTCGGTGGGCGGCCGGAGCGGTGAGTGGCAGCAGCGTGGTGACCTGAGGCGGGGCAGTGACAGCTGGGGTGGCAGTGACAGCCTCCCGCTGGCAGCGCTCCCCGCGGGGTGCCGTCCTGTCTGCCGCGGCCGTGCCTGTGCCTGGCGGAGACGTGAGCCCTGCTCAGCTGTTCACTGCAGCTGCGGTGCCAGGGATGCCCTCAGATCTGCGTTCAGGTCAGGACAGGCACTCGCTAATCCCCTGCAGGAAAGTTCCTGCGGCTTGTTCTCAATACCCGGTTTGAACTGGTTAATCCGAGCGGGTGGGCCGGTCTGGCGGCTGGCTGTGCTGCTGCAGGTGAAGGTCGGCTGCCGCCGCAGGCGGTGACAGAGCGGCGGTGCTGCCCTCCCCTGCCGGCCTCCCTCTGCCCGCAGCCCTCGGAGCCTTGCGAACAAATCCTCCGCCGTTCTGGTCCATTTCCCGTGCAGCTTTTAGTGCTTTTTGTCCTTCCTCACTTTGAAACAAGACTTCTGTTGCTTCTCTGATCAGACTAGTAAAGGCTAGAAGGATATTCATCATACATTTTCTCTTAACATCTTGCCATACACTCGGGTCACAAAGTAATTTATTGTAAAGAAGCAGATGGCTTGAAAATATGAGTGTTCCCAAATTCCACAATATACTAGCAGATGCCATTTTAACCTTGACCTGTGTTTTGCTGTAGCCCGGTTTATCTGGCTCAGGAAAAATTTCAGGAAGTTGTGCAGAGCAAAAGGGTGCAGCTTGGATTTTCATTGTTTTCACTGCTGCGGCTTGTATATGGCACAGGAAAACAAAGGGAAAATATCCTTTTGCTGAGACTCATTCCCATGTTTCGTGTGAACCTTGAGTTCAATCAAACTTTGATAAAATGGAAACGGAGGGAGTACAGAACACGTTAAGGGAAGGATGGTGCTCAGTGCAGTGCATGTGCTGCACATTTGGCCAAAGGTTGTTTGCTTCCCCTGCCTCCTTCAAGTAATTGCACTGGCATCTATACATAAGTAACTTGCCATGGCAAACAGCAACTCTGAATCCACAATCGTTTCTTTGCACAGGAATTTACACCTAAAATTGTGGGTTTTTTTCTTAAAAGCCTAATGAAAGTTGAAAATACTTCTTTTCCAGTCAAATAATGTTAATTATACTACATTCACATAACATATATAATGTCAGCTGAAAGCCAGGCTGCTTGGAGGGCTCTAATAAATTAAATCAAATAAGTCCCCTTCCTTTACTCTAAGTTGCTTTAAGTCATGCCTAAGTCATTACTCCTTTCCTCCCTCCTAACTCTTCCATGACTCTTGCCTTCCTTCCCAACTTCTTTGCTGATGTTAACACTCTCAGAGCAGTCACTAGATGACTCTGTATACTCATCCTAATTGCCGGTTTCTAACAATCATGACTTTTTATATGCAAGTGGCAAACTCCCTTCTGTGAGCCCCATGAAGGCTCAGCAAACCCTGGCAGGGAGGTGCAGGGAAGAGCTAGGGACAAGTCCTCCTTGATCAACAGCAGGAAGAGTTGCTAAAGCCAGTCTGTCAGGGCTGTCTTGGTTGTACGTGCAGTGATACACAGTCTCTGTACACTTCAGCACTCAGAAATGCCTTGATCAAGCCCAAATATTGCTCTGAAAATCTTGATTCAAAACTTGAAATGGAGGCAGCTTGCTATGTACTTACAGTGAATGACCCTCCTACTTAGACATTTTTGTCATATTTATCTGAGTAGCTTCAACTTCCAAATGTATGTATTGTCAGATTAAAAACCTCTGTAGTCAAAGTCATCTCTCTTCCCTGTCTCGGGTAGCATTTACAGTTGACTCATCTGTGTCTGACTCACCATGCCACAGCAATTGCTTTCTGGACAGTCCTGAGAATGGACAGTCAACTACAGGTGGGAAATTTGGGAAGCTGCAGGCAGAATCATGGGTGGAGGTGATGTTGTCTTAGGAGGAGCTGCCCTTCCCATAGATAAATTAGGGATCCTGCTGTGTCTAGGGAGCAATGGGCACATCCAGCGCATGCTGCTGAGTGGTCAGACTTGTCCAGTATAGTCTGTGCATATTCAGTGGTCATAGTGGTCACACAGAGATGGGTTTCACCGCAAGTGTCCTTCGTGTCTGACCCTTGTGAGGTGTTTTGGACCACCTGTGCAAGTGCTGAGTGGGTTGTCCACACTATGCACCGTGTCATCAATGGGATCAGCATGCACCAGACAAGCTCTGCACACAGTCATTGTGTAGGGTGCTGGAACAAAATATGTCAATCCAATACAGGCTTTCCTTTCAGTCCCCAAGGTGGTGCTCCTCAATGCATTTTGGCACTGATAATCATGTGTCCATAGTGCGTTGAGCCAGTTCAGTGCTGCAGCTGACTGGGCACATAGGCACCAGCATGGACACTGGAGGGGTAATGGGAGCAGGCAGGGGAGGGCAGGGCTGCTCCTCTTGGCAGCAGCTCATGCTTAGATTAATGTGAGCCAGTCATGACACCACATTTGCAGTGATTCATCTGGGATTTTAGCATGTTGGATAGGTCAGGTAAAAATATCGTTGAGCTCATGCTTTTATGAAGGTAATGAAAACCTGAGACCAGCAGACAAATTTCTGCTTCTGTCTGGTAAAGAGGACATAACTGGGGTACTGGGACAATTGGTAGTTCTGATGGAGCTGGCCTGGACACAGGGTGGACTAATCCCTGCCACAAGAAAGAACCAGGATCACCAAACCATGTGGCTGGACATATGTGGAGACAGAAATTGCTCCTGCTTTAAGTAATGCATCTGCTGATCTGCTCCTAGTTAAACTTTGTGACCAGTCCCAAGGAGAGGATCATACTGATCTCTCACAGCTATATCACACAAGTACATAGTTTATTTCTAGTAACGTCTCATCCTTAACTCAGGCAGTGAAGTCCTGGGTTGTGGTGCTCAAGCCCTGCTGATTCTCTGTGTCTTCCTTCTGTGATGACCCCAAAACCTTTACAAAACTGCAGCATATCAGTGTCTTTGACTGGGCCTTCGCTTGACATTGTGGGGATTTGGGGCCTTGGAGGTATCACTGAGCCCATCTAGCAACAGTGATGTGCAAAATATTACTCTTAGTCTGTACAGGGTCTCTGGAATACTCTGTTTTCATAAATATTTCTCCTTCCTTGACCTTTTGGAAAGTCATTTCCCTTTACTTCCTGTTGTGTTCAATAAATCCTTTTGCTTAAAAAGGTCTCTTGTTGATACTAACCATCTGGCATCTGAGAGAGAGGAGAAGACAAAGGAAAGACAACAAGTTGAGGTCTGGACTGTGGGTCAAAAGCTTCATCTGTGAAATCCTAACACAGAAACATACTGAAAAAGAGGAGGGAAGAGGAGTGCGAACTGGGAAAACTTTCTGCTTCAGGCTGTTGTTTTCTGGCACAATGCCCAGCAGGCACTGCACCAGGCAGCTCAGACCGGGAGCCTGTTTTCCCTGCTGTGTGCTGCTTCATTTTCTGGCCTGGGACGACATCTGGCTGGCATGTTCTTTTCCACACCCCTGGATGAGTGTTCCTTTTAGATAGTTACTGCAGTACTTGGCATTAAAATAGTGACTTGGACTACAAAGTAGCATGGGATCCGTTTAAAAATAACGAGGTTTAAGTGCAGTTCAGCTTAGAGTACTTTTTGTTTGCCTTCTTGATTAGAAAATTTTACAATATATGATGCCCATATTTTCCTGCATTTCATTACGACTGTGAGTGCTCAGAAATCACTTTAAGAATGGGGAAAAAAACTCCAACAAAAACCACAACAAAACCAGCAAAATACAACAAAATAAACACCATACATCCTTACCTCTTTATTGAGAAGTCCAGGATAAATTATTTGGGCTTTCACTAGAGAATAACACTAGTTAATATAAACTCTCAATTAAAAGAAAAATAGGATAATTAGGAATAGAAAGTGGAAGTGAGATGGTGGGAAGAGAAAAATCACAGAAAATGGCAGTATATATATATATATATATGTACTTGAATATACATATATATATATATTTTTTTTTTTTGGTGACAACTGACAACTGGAGATGTGATCTCCCTGTGAGAACAGAAGCCCAGTCCAATGATGATTGGCAAACTTGAGTATTACCTGCTGTGATAGTTCAGAGCTCAATACCAAGCAGTAACTCCTGTCCTGCAAAAGCAGCAGTCAGAGCTATTATTTAGGTTGGCTTACATACATGCAATGCCATGTTATTTAACAAACTCATTTTGGAGGCCCGTTGTCTAAGAAAAGAAGTCTGTCAGGTGCCTCAGTATGAAATGTGTGGGACAAATGTGTGTGGTGATACTTTCTTATTGCTTTGGGAGCTTCTCTGCCAAAAATCCTCAATCCAAAAATTGTCAACTCCAATGTTGGCTTTGGACTTTTTCCAGTTAACTTCTCTGGGCTCTGCCATATCCTCAGCCTTTTCCTTCCCCAGGCAGTGCCTGTGTAGGATGGCTGTGCCTCTGGTTCCTGTTCTCCAGACTCCTTTGGGAGTGGTAGGGGCTTGGGGACATCACTTTGGGAGGCTGCACAGGAAGGAAGGAAGAGTTCATTGTTGCTGGTATGCCTGCCACAGCCTGGGTTTCACTGCACCCTCACAGCACGCTTTTTCTCATGGTCAGTGTATTAATGGCTTCTAGAGTCCCTGCATTCTTCCTCTGGGATTAGGGGCTTTAGCTGCTCCCAGCCCTCAGCCTTGTAATCCATAATCAGATTTCACCATTTTAGCATTTCTCAGAGCAATTGCTATGTAGGATGGCCTAAATCTGATCCTTTAGGGACCATCCATTTTCTATGTTCTGTCACCTTTGAGGATGCTCATAGTCTCCTATTGCATGACCATAGCTCATCAATGCCATATTTAGTATAATCTCAGAGTTGTTATTTTAGTAGCCTCATTAACCTCTTCCTTTCCAACAAGAGCAATTTGGAGGAAGGCTGACCAGTTATGGTTGTCTCCTGATACAGGGGTTTGACTTAAGCTACCTAACTTTTCCATTTGTTCTGGTACGCCCTACTTCTGCTGTTCCATCCCTCCATTTCATGCTCCCAAAAACCACTGGGAGCTTTGAGAACTTGCAGCCTGCCCAGCTGATGCTGGAGCTGAGAGTGGGTCTGCAGACAACATCAAGCTGAGTGGTGTACTTGCCATGTCAGAGGGATGGGATGCTATGGGACAATGCTATGGACAAGCTCCAGAAGTGGGCCCATGGCAGCCTCATAAGTTTCAACAAGGCCAAGTGCAGGGTCCTAGTGACAGGACAAGGAGTAATGCTTTCAAACTGGAAGAGAGGAGGTTGAATTAGATATCATAAAGAAATTCTTTGCTGTGAGGGTGGTGAGGCCCTGGCACAGGTTGCCCACAGAAGCTGTGGCTGCCCCATCCCTGGAGGTGTTCAAGGCCAGTCTGGATGGCCTTTCAGCAGCCTGGTTTGGTGGAAGGTGTCTCTACCCATAGCAGAGGGTTTGAACTGGGTGATCTTTAAGGTTCCTTTGAACCCAAACCATTCCCTGATTCTATGGTTCTTTTAGGGGGTAAATAGAAATTAATGTCTGTCCTATCTGGGAAATGCAGAAGCCTGCCCCTAGGAAGTGTTGGGCTCCATAGGTCTGGAAAATGCTTTTGAAATGTTAGGCAAAATTCTCATCCACATTTACAGAGATAAAGCTTATTCTCTCCAGTCTTCAGAAATTCAAACAAAAACTTAGAAGTTCTCAAACTTTGTCTCAAACTTTATGCAGTGTGAGTTAATACGGGGATGGTTTCACCTCTTGGATCTTGCCCAGTTTCTGGGAGGCACAGGAGGTTATGCCTGCACTGGTTGTGTTACTTTGATCTCTGTGAATGCAAATGCTAAACTGCCTTTAAGTAACTCGGAGAACCGACGCCCGCAGAGGCTGGTGAGCCATTAGATGGCAGCACAGATAAGGACAACATCCATCGTTCATGGTGCTGCTCCAGGAGAGCCCCTCCACTGCTTTCAGCATCCCCAAGGTATCTTGTGGGTGAAGAATTTTCACATTACTTATAGCAAGATAAATTAAAACCTGTAAATGAGGATTTTCATATTATAGTGAAGCATAAAAAATAAAAATTACCCCCTCCCCACCCACAGTGATGGCATGTATTAAGCTGGAAATTCTTTCAGAATTTCTGAATTATTTTATTCCTTATCCTTCTCAAGCATGCATAAATTCAGCTCTGCTGATTAAACCAGCTCCTTTCTTGATGACATGTATAGCAGCTTATCTCCTTAAAGCTCTTCTGGAAAATGCCCTCACCAACCATCTCAGCTCATGGCCTGAGGAGGATAATATTTTACGTTACTTTCAATTGCCATTTGAGAAACTCAACAAATACAGCAGGCACTTAGTAGGCCCTCAGAATATTCCAGTGACACTTCAACTAATTTAATTTTTTTAATGGAAAAAAAAATCGAATCAAATAGAGAGGAGACCTAATTTTCTTTTTCAGACTGAATATCTGCCACCTAGCTTATTACTAATTTTGCACTGTGTTGGCTCAAAGTTAGATAAAGGAGGATCAAGGTACTAATTGCATACCTGTAAGCCTGACATTTGTGCTGACATCCCAGAGTCTTGCCTGGTATCTTGCAAGAAAGCCATGCTAGAGAGTTGTCAAAGTGATGAATTGCCTGGTTTTTGCTATGGCAGAGCAAAACTCCTACCTTTCTGTGCTAATATCTGACAGGGAAATCGTGAGTCTGTGTAACTGGTAATGCAGCTGATGATCTAGAGCATCTTCTGGTGTTAAACTGTGGAAATACTTTTTAAAATATGTGGTAATCATATCAAAGAGACTTCAGTCTAGCATATAGGATTTTGATGATCTTTATTTCATTTTTTTGCTAAGAAATTATTAATGATACATAATTTTGCTTATTAATAATCCTAAAAGCTATATTAAGCTAATATAAAGCTAACTTGCACTTGACAAAATCAGGAGTTATAATAATCCATATTATTATACTAATTTAAAACTGGCTTGAGGAGGTAAATTCAGCCCCAGCTCCTAGCTTTTTGGAGCATCCTCACTCCCAGGCTGTTTTCCCAGGTGACTGAGCTGATGTTCAAGCTTGGTGGATGGTCTCACACTGGTGATCTCAGGAAGTGCTTTGCAGCAACTTTTGGAGCTGTTTCAAAAGGAAAAGAGCTTTGTAATGTCTCATAGGCAATTAGGGCCACAACTCCTCTTGGGAGTTGATTGAGCACAGTATGTCTGCTTATACTTTTCCCCCCAGAGATTTGTCTCTTGCAGAGGCAGTACCTCTCTTGCCACTTTGTGAAGTGGAAAAGCCTTGTAACTGCCCCCTGTGGGGTTATGAGACTATCTGGAAGAAAGGAAGGATATATCACTTTACTTTTTAAAATGCAAAAGACATTTCAGAAGGCAGCATAAAGTAACCCTAAGCAAAAATTTAAGAGACAGATGGGTAATAGAAAGTGTCATGGCAGTATCTGATCACTGCAAGCCTTGGCTTTGTGTTTTCAGCACCACAGCACAAAGGTTATTTGATCTAAAGGGAAGAGGATGGATTTTTAAACTACATATTCTACCTTCTGCAGAATTCTGGGCCTTATGTGGAAGTCACTTCTTAAATTATTAATGTAAGCCAACGAGGATCACAAACCAAGGTGGAATGGATGCAAGCGTGGCTAATGTTGCAGGTACTGCCAGCTACTCCAGCAGCAGGCAAAGCCATTCCCTTCTGCACAGAGCTCCTTGGGAAGGAGAAATATGTAAACCTCTTGACTTTACATATGGGGAAAAAAGTGTTGCTTTCTGGCACTGCCTCAGAACCTATTCAGCATATGGCTGTCTTTTCAATGTGTAAATTAGTCAGGACAAACCTGGGATGGGTTTTTTATTTATTTTAAATTGTCTAGATCTTATTTCATTTCAAATCCTCAGAGAACTGGATGAAATGACTGAAACTTTTAAATGTTTGAAGGACATCAGACTGCAGACTGAAAGCAGACAGAAAGCTGCTGGGCCCAGCATTACATTTTCCTCCCTAGAACAGGGAAAGATGGATGGTGTGAGGGAAGCCGATCTGTTACTCCAATTGAAATGTGTTAGAGCCTGGGAGTTTGGGCATAATTAGACCCCAGCCACAATCATTTCTAGATCATCTCCAAATGCAGGTACTGCTGCATCAGCAGCATGGAGGCAAATGCAGCATCTCTTTGACAAGAAAGTACTTAACCTCTTGTTGGTGCAAACTCTGGAATGATGTGACAGCCCCTGATGGCTCCTCTGTACCTTCATGTAGTGAAATGAGGTGGTGATCAACTTCTGAGCTTTACTGTATCATCCAAATCACTTGTTTGGGATTTCCAGTCTATTTAGAAATAACTGAAATGCATTGCCCATAAAAATGAACAGGACTTCAGCATCCTACAAACCTGGCAGTTCTCTATTTCACCGAATTAACTTATAAATAATTTACACTCTTCTTCCTCTTACGATAAACCAAGTTTTATACCAAACAGAGTAATCAGGAACTTTATATTGCTGCCCATATATAAATATGTAGCCAGGTACCAGAGGGTCTCCACCCTCCACTCCACAATTTACCAACAAGGTTCTTCTACTAGGAATTCGACCCATGCACGCAAATCCCTGATCAGATTTTTCTTGGACTTCACATACCTGAGGGATCAGTGTAGGTACAGATGTGAAGGAGGTGTCCAGGCTTGTGTTTAGGAGGGCAGTAATCCCAACAACAGCAGCAGTTACCACAGATGAGCTGGAGAAAAGCACTATCACACTTTATTTTAGTATGCTACAAAATTCATCGTTGAACTTTATTAGGTAATTAATACCAAGCATACTTTGAAGTAACAAAAATTATTGTTGTTATTACTTTTTACAGAAAATCAGGTATTTCAACAGTTTTCTTTACAGTTCGTTGACTTAAAAAAAAATTACAATTGACAAATTACAATGGAGTGGGATGAGAAAGTGGTAACATTTAAAAAGATAAAACATACTGTTCTTACTGAGTCAACATTTAATGATGTACATCCTGGTACGTCTCTCCTTCTGATTGTGTACAAATGGTAAATATTCACTGAGCTGCCCTGACAGGATTGTGATGTCTTGTTATTGTTGATGTTGTTATGACACGTTTTGCAATGTTTGTGTATATTTAGAAGGGGCTTTTACATTACACCATCACCATGATTCAAAACAAAATAATACAATACAGAGAAACCCTGTTTTGGTGATTTTTGTCACAGCAAAAGTGCCATGACTGCAATAATGTGGGATAGAGGTAAACTCAAGGAGCAAATGAAGATGGTGATTCCAGAGCACATCCAGATAAACCCTTTCACAGGCTTTGAGGTGCAAGTGTGGTTGCAAGCCAACAAGAGCAGAGAATGAGGATGGGCTTCACTGAGACACCACTTAACAGGCACTCCTGAAGTCATTCAGCCTCTAAGGATGTGCATTTTCCAGCTGACACTGGTTGGACTAATCACAGGTTTAAAAACCTGTCTGAAGTGGGCCCTTAAATGAGTTTGTGCTGCCTCATGTATGAACTACTTGATTTTTACCTTCCATCCCCTTTGGGTCAATAGCAGGTACTGGGAAGATGTTTATGGTGGTTGACTGATTTGGGTGGGTTTTTGACCAGCTAGTGCTGGTCTTTGAGAAGTCAGGAGAATTTTCTACATACAATTACAAGAGCAGTTTCGGATTAAAAAAAGTGTTGTGTTGGGGTTTTTTTTGTTTGTTTGTTTGTTTTTTAATGCTGCCAAGATTCACACATAAATTTACTTGGCCAACATCCACATCAGTATTCAGTCTCTATGACAAGCAGTGGCACATTGGTACCTTGGTAGTTAGATAGAAAAGTTATCTGATTCCCTGTATTTGTTTACTGGCAGTTTTCTTAAAAAGATAATTTTTCATTCAAAAGTAAAATAATTTTTTTGAGATTCATGCACTAAATGCTGGAATAATTTGTGTTGTACAGTCAATAGTTAAAAAGCAGTTTTAACTCATGTTTACCTCATGTCTTCAGCATTTTGCATTATTTGGGATCAACACCAGCAATTAATTATTATTTTAGCCATTTTCCCTGAAAGCCAAAGAATGAAGCAACAGGCTTAAAAAAACCCCTGAAGAAATCAGCATTGCAGTGTTCATTTTGGGCTGGATTAATCTGTGATACACAGGAGAACCTACAGACATGAAGGTAGCTAGGTGCTCGTGCCCAGTCCTGAGCCAGGCTAGACATGTGCCTTGGTGGGAGTGCTGGAGAGGAGCAGAGAGGGAGTCCCTGCTTCCCTCTGTTGCTCTGTGCCTGCTGCTTGGCATCCTGGCCTTTCACTTAGAGGTCTTTCTTCATACTCTGTGCCTACTCCTGTTTTACATCTCAGTGGCTTCTGGGACTGAGAGTGCCCTTTGGGACCTGAGGAGGGAATCACGTCTGCACCAGTGCCTCGGGGCTATTTGCATCCAGCCCTCACAGCTATTTGCAATATCTATTTTATTACTAATTTTTGTATTGAGTTTAAACTCAAGGGTTTATTGAGTTGTACTGAGCTTGAACTTAAGGCCAGAAGGTCTCATTAGATCACCTTCTCTGATTGGCATTTGCATGGGCCAGAGAGTGTCACTCAGCAGTTGTATGGCAGAACAGGGAAAAGAAGTGCCATTGAAGTGAGCAGCTGTGTGTTACATTTAAGGGGTAAATTACTTTCTCCTATTAGAAAAGAAATCAAGGGCTTTTATTTTGTCACTTCAAATACAAACAGTTCTATGCATCTTGGGAAATTATAGCATTATGATATTCAGTCAGACATACCTTATAGTATATATGTTTCATAGAACTAGAATATAGGTCAGAAATAATTTTTCAGTCTTAAGTTTGTTACAGACATTAATTAGAACACATATGCAGTAAAAATTGAGAAGCTTTACAGTTTTAGTCAACTTATTATACAGTGAAGTAAATGAAGTGCAGCAATGTAGCAGTAAAAGTTATGCTTTTTCCACTAGGTGATAGAAACATTCAGAGTCTATAAATGCTAATTTAAGAGAGATGTCCTAACAGCTTCTTGGCTACTGGGATAGGAATAGTCTGAAGTTAACTGCCTCTCTACTGTGAAAGGTTTTAAAGCTTTTTGCTTTCCGTCTGAATAAAAAAAATGACATTTACAAACCTCTTCAATGCATATATATTACATATGTTTATCTAGCAACAACTACACCCCTTTTAATTTATTTCCCGAATGTGACTTTTCATGCATGTCTTCTGGATGCTGTACTCAGCAACAGTTTCTAATGAGCTGGTGTGTAATCCATGATTGCATTTCTCTTCTGAAAACACTTCCATGCCTGGCTGATCTATGTTTAGAAGGTGGTACTTATCCATCAGGCATTTTTGCTCTTGTCAGCATTCTTCTCTGTTGGAGGCCCTTTCCCAAGCTTCTTCCCATTTTAATGTTGATGTACAAAAGCTGTTATTCATTTGTTTTGTGCTCATTCTAGTGAGGATTGGCTTAGTAGGACTGTGCAAAACAGAGAAAAGAGAGAAGCTGGTTTACTGCCAGCAAACATAAAGATGCTCACGCTGTGCTTAGCTCAGAGCAAGCCTCTGACCAATATTCTAATGCACTTCATTATATGCATTTCCATTTATCAAGAAAAGTGAAAAATTTAATCTGCAGATAGGATTTGTAATCTGAAATTCTTTAAAGTATTTTTTCATTAGCTAATCGACACAGGAAGTCAAAACAATGAGATTATTTAATCTAAAGTTTTAGCAATATGAAAATAAAGATACAAGGTGTGTGGGGCAAGAATGACATTTATTATATGAATACCATGAATTCAGTTAAAATCCTGACATTTCTGTTCCATATCAATAACTTCTTTCACTCCCCTGAGGACACAATCCACATTTGCAAACATGATAAAATAATACCTTGTGTTAAATTTCAAGTGAGCTCAGAGGTGTGGAGGTGTTTTCAAATCAAACTCTCCTTAGAAACTAATCCTCACTGCCTGGTTTCCATGTGCTTAAGCAGAGCTGCACATAGGGTGAAGGGACAGGGGCTGCGCTGGCTCTGGGAGGAGGAGGAGGGTGACAAAGGCTGCTCCTCCTTGCTGCAGGTGACATCCCCCGAGTTGGTGCTGCAGGGGACAGCCCCTGCACAGGGGCTCACCAAGGAAGTCGATTTGCAAGTACTCACACCGGCAAAGGTAAAAACCTGGCTGCCCCAGCGTTTGGCAGTGAACAGAAGGTTGCTGCACCGAATGAACTCTGCCAGTTCACCATTAGCTAAACTCTCCCAGACCCCTGAGACCAAACCATGAAGTCATTTGTCAGGCAGCCTCCCAACTGCCTCCTGGGAAAGGGTTACTGCTCAGGGGGTCATACAAAGCCACAGCCTGGGGGAGAGGATGGCCACTGTCATCACAACCCCACCTCCTTTATCATAATGCAGGGGCCTCTGCAGAAGACTGCTGGAGTGCAGAACTAGGGGGAAATCCCTGGTTTTGTGACAACAAAAGAAAAAGAATGAATTTCATTGTGAAATGAAAGCAAACTGAGAATTTCAGAACTAGAAACACTTAAAAATGTTACAGTAAGGAGACCAAAATATTTAATTTCCTGCCCTCATATTACATGGAGCAGCTACCTTCTCCCATTCCCTCAAATTCCCTACATGCCTTGACTCTTGTGGTCACTTTGGCCTGTAGCTAATTCACCCACAGACCCAGAGAGTGTGGTGTCCCAGGACAGGACACTCAGACCCCAGAGCTTGGGATGGTGGTACCACAAACCTGTGAGCCTGGTAGTGGCAATCCCTTCTGCCATGGACCTTGGATGCCTGCTTCCCCATCAACTTCCAACAAACTGACATTTGTCAAGCAAAGTTTGTTTTGGAGGAAAAATTCTAACCTGTTCCGCATGTATTTATAATCCATATTTATTTTACAAGACGCTTTTAATTGATGGAGCTGAGACTAGAAAGTAGCAAATAAGTATGCTAGAAGCATAAGGTGAACTAGGGAGGGCCCTGAAAAAGAAAAATGGACCAGTTTTGCTTATGTAAAAAAATTAATATGAAATATAGTGTTCACTGTGGTAAAAACATTTTTATTATGTGGGTATGTAATGGGATGGTAGTTTCCAATTGTAAAAGGAAACTTGCCATTGGTAGCTCTATAAGATTCCTTTCACCCTTTTAAGCATGTAGCAAAAATTAATGATAAAGTGTGAATGAGAAATGGACATACTTGTGATAAATAAAATCTATTAAAAATGGTATGAGTCTGGAATTGTGGTATATTTTATTACTGTGGTTACTAATGTTATTAATATGGTAATTAGTAATATATTTAAATAGCACTACTAAATAAAGTGAATGAAAAAGTGCCTGAGCCTCTGATCTGTTTATTTGCTAAGTGAGATGAGGGGGTCTGTGAGCCTCTTAAAAAATCCATATTTGGTAAAACTGAAATCTGGAGAAAGACAGCGTATGGTGAGGAGCACATGCCCTGATACTCCTAGGAGCAATCAAAGCTAAATAGAATGAAATGAGACATTTCTTTCAATTATTTTAAATCATAATTTCATGTACCTGTGTTATCAAACCCCTAACATTGCTTATTGGATTTCCAGCAGCACTCAGTGTTTAAGTAGTAACATGCTAAGATATTTATTAATTCTTTGGACAAATTTTGCACACAGGTGTTATACACATGGAAATGAAATTTAACAAATGCCAGATGTGCCTAGTTGACAAGATATAAGTAAGTCATTCACATGCAACATCCCTCAGTCCATTTTGTATCACACCATGGGCTTTTGACTGCTTCTAGTTTGTTTTCTTAGAGCTACCTAAAACTTGTTTCTAGTGCTGTTGCCTAGAAATCAGTTAATGAAAGCTGATTATTGGGTATTAATACAGCTGGGTATTAATACAGCTGACAGTGGAACCTGTATTACCCAACCACCCAGGTGCTCTGCTGTTAAGTTTGCTATTTAAAGTCTTTGAAGGCTGCCTGTTAAGCTGACCTTGCCACAACAGGGTTACTATTCATAATTGACCCATTCAATTAGGGCAATCACTTCTGTTCACTGCAGAGCTGGGGTATAGTCAGCCTGGAGGGATTTACAGCAATTTAGTGTTTATGTGCGTTTTAGAAAGAGTACACTGAGGTTTGTTGGTGGTAAAGACGAATCACAGAGAGATTCCAGGTTGCTCCCTGACAAGGTATAAAAGACATACTGAATTTCAGATGGTCCCTTCCGTGCTGTTACTGTAAAGTCAGTAAAATGAATAGTAAATATAGAGAGAAAGCTAGACCTTCTAGGTCTGGATGTATATATTCTCAGACAACCTTAACACTTTACACCACTAGTTGTCACCAGCCATATTTAAATGATCTTCTTTGCCATGTATCTGACTGGCATCTAGAAAATAACACCTTTCCAGGTGCTGACTCCAAACACACAACACATACAACTGCTGTGCTAAAGAGCAACTGCCATTCATGGTCACACCAAAATTGGGACTGTTTCAAAACCACATCAGCTGGCAGAAGGCCAGAATGGGTTAATGAAGCACCAGTGATTTCCTCCCAGCACCTCCACAGAATTCCTCCAGCCTAAACAGCAACATCATCTCTGCTGAATGCTGGCACTGTGTTTAGTGGATGGGAGGAGATGAAGGATGAGAGAAACATTGATGGTGAAGCTCTGCAATTGAAAATAGACATGCTGAGGCACTTTGGGTAACACTGCTGCCTGGGCTGTAGGCCAAAAAAAATGGACAAGTTCAGTTTTAATGCGGTGCTTGGAGTTCTCACCTTTCTGCTTATAGAACCACAGAATCACTAAGGTTGGAAAAGACCCCTAAGATAATCAATTCCAACCATTAACACTGCACTCCCACTTTCACTGCTAAACCATAACCCTAAGTGCCACATCTACACACCTTTTGAGCACTCCAGGGAGAGTGAATCCAAGACTTCCCTGGGCAGTGTGTTCCAGTGCCTGACAACTCCTCTGGGGAAGAAATTTTTCCTAATATTTAATCTAAACCTCCCCTGGTGGAACTCAAGGCCATTTCCTCTCATCCTGTCGCTTGTTTCTTGGGAGAAGAGACCAACTTCCACCTGGCTACACCCTCCTTTTTGGGAGTTATAGGGCATGATAAGGGCTCACTTGAGCACCCTCTTCCCCAGGCTGAACACCCCTAGCTCCCTCAGCTGCTCCTCATGGGACTTGTGCCCTGGGCCCTTCACCAGCTTTGTTGCCCTTTTGGACACACTGATCTGGGTCAGCTCTCATAACTGCAGGTAGATGGTTTTATTGCTTACATCAGGGTTGATGCAATGCTAAGTGTGTTAAAACTCCATGTGTAGCCACTGCAGCTCAAAATTCTAACAGCAATATGTATTAATGGCCTGGGCAATATCCAGATGTGTATAATTAAAAAGCATGAAAGGCAGATGCCCAGATGCACAGAGCAGCCAATGACCCATCACCTCTTATTTCCTTGAAGATAGTCTCTTTGAAACACAAAACAAACCCAATTTGAGCAGCCCATGGAATTATTTTGTTTTTCATTTGATGAGAGAGAGGATTTATGTGTATTCCCATTTGCCTACCTGCTGTGGATACCTTTTCCCTCTGGATGCACTGAGCATCCTTTGCCCTGGCCTCATGGAGGAATGCTTTTCCATCACCTGGAGAGTGCTCTCAATGAACAGCTGGGCACCAACTCAGGTAATCTCCAAGAGTCCTGGTGAGCCAAGCTGAAACTCTAGCACATGTTTTGGAGAAGCTGTCCACAGATCATCCTGAAAATAGCTGTATGGACTTATGAGATAATATATGAGAATAAGTAGTGCTCTGCTACCTGCTCCTGTGCTGCAGCTGAGATGCAGTAAGGAGGGTACAAGGCTGCCCTGTGGAGATGGAAAGAATGGACAGAAATTCCCCAACTGTTTTGCTAGCAGCTCTCTTTCAGTGTTTCACTGTTCAGCATCTTCTCAACAAAATGTGATAAATTACCTGTCCACACCAGAGCTACCCAAGGCGTTTCCTCCTCCTCCTGGCAAACCAGCAGGTAGGATCTGGCAAATGCCTGCTCTGCCATCACTCACAGCTACCAAAGACTACCTGAGAGGGCAGGGGTTAAACAGAATGCACAGTAAACTTTGAGGAGTTACTAAAACTTTTACAAAATTTTGGGATTGAAATTGTGTGACAGTTTTGTCCATATGGCATTAGAGGAGAAGCTCATCTGAGCAGAAGGTGTGTGAGCTTGCTCTTCTGCTGCAGCACTTCCTTGCAATAAAACAGAATCAAATCCCATAAAAAGACAAGGTTTTTACCAATTTTGTATGCAAGCCCTGTGAAACCAGAGCTGAGTGGAACAGTGGGACTTATTCAATCTGCTGGGTGGTATCTTGCTCATCCTGTTAGTGGCAGCAGCTGAACTCCTGGGCATGGCTTGTAGGAAGTATTTCTAGGACTGTAGAAAATGGTTTCAGAAGCATTCAGGAATTTTCTAAATGTGTGGCTCAGACTATTTTGCTGTCAGAAGGCTCAGTTCATGGCTGCACAAGCACATTTCTAGCATGTGAGAGGATGCTGTGGCAGTGTTCTGCCCTTCGCCGCTGATCAAATATAATCTTTCAGCCATAAACCCCTGAACAAGTCTGGGACTGGGATTGGATTCTGGCACACTTCTCTTTAAGAAGGGGTTTAGATTGCAAGGGGATTCTTTCTGAACCTCATGGCTCAGTGACAAGGTCTCTCTGGTAGATTTGGGTGATCTTTTCCTCTATGCAGTAAATAAATAAGTGTATTTTCCCGTTGAATCTTGTTAAGCCACTGTTGCATTTACCACTGAACTTTTTAAAATCACTTTTATATCAATAAAGTATATTGTTGCTTCTCTCTTGTGTATTGTTGCTTTTTTCTTACAAGTGCAGTTGCTTCCATCCATGACAGATGGTTTCAGGGCCACAGGGGCGATGATGGTCTGAACAGACAGAATGCTGTGTTATTAGACATTGTTTTCTGAGAAGAAATAGAAAAATATTGTAGGATCCAGTCAAATCAATTTTGCCAGGTTTTCAGCATCTGTGTATAACACACAGCTGGACAGAACTTTGCCGTCAACTTGCATGCTGTCATTCACAAGAAAAAACCCAGCACACTGTCAGACCTAAAGCTACACTTCTTGAACACTTAATGCACTCAGTGACTGTCCTGCCCTCCCTGAAAGATTCTGGCCAAATCTTGTAGTTTTAAAATCGAATTTAGTCTTACATTGTTTCTTTCCACCTTTTTCTGTTGTGTGTGATGACTGAAACATGGCAGGAGGAAATAGCTGTCAGTTCAGAGGCTGTTTGGTTGCAGACAGTGTGCTGTGGGTGGAGAATCATGGGATCATTGGATGGTTTGGGTTGGAAGGGACCTGAAAGGCCATCTTGTTCCAACACCCCTGCCACGGGCAGGGACGTATTCCACTTGACCAGGCTGTTCAAAGCCCATCCAACCTGGCCTTGAACACATGCAGGGACAACATCTGTTCCAGTGCCTCACCACCCTCACAGTAAAGAGGAAGAGTGACATGGCAGGGGTACATAATTTTCTGTGTTGTTGTTTTCTCCACACAGAATGTTTTTTTAAGCTATTATGACAATAAGCAAAAGTCTCCAGGACTAAATATGTTGGTCAAGAAAAAATGATCAAAAAAAAAGGCATTCAGCAATGAAGTGTGACAACCTTGTGCCAAGGTATGAAAGGAGACATGTATGAGGAAATTAAGTCTGGAGCCCAGAGTGGGTAGGGCAGCCTACCCATTTGTGGTCTTGACATCTTCAAGTTCCTGTTTTCTTCCAGATGGAAATTTTGAAAACGGTGAGAAGATTTTTTTGGTAGGACAGAGAAGATGGAGGTTAGGCCTGGAGATGCATCTCACATAACATCAGCTCCTTCACAGTCAGACATCAGATGTGAGGCTCTAGGAAGTCCTTGGAGAGGGACAGGGCCTTCCTGGGATGGTTCCTTCCTGGAATTTAATCTTAGGATGGTTCCCAGGATGGATGAGAACTGTTGGTTCCTGTGGGACTATAGACCTGGATGGGATGTAAGGCCTGAGTCTGAGATGGACCAAGTGAGGTGTGTGAATCCTGGAGTTATAATTACCCCACACAAAGTGATTAACTGCATGCATGGACACATGAAGAGAGAAGCTGCTGCCCATGCATGGAAGATCTTTGGCTTGAAATATCAAATTATTAGGCAGTTTTGGATTAGTTTGTAACAAGCTATCAGAGATTTTTGTCTGAGCACAATTTGAGGATAGGTATTTTTCATCCTTTTGGGGTGTGCAATTGTGCACCAGGACTGACTTCCCAGGGGAGCAAATGGCTTTGCTGAAGATGGGTCTAAGATTCCAACCCCAGCTCAGGAAGGCTCAGTATGATTAGCTAAACAGCTTAAGGACTGACTGGGCAGGGATGCAAGGAGCCAGCCAGCCTGATGGAAAGGCATGAGCCAAGCTACATACAGCAGTCAGCTGGCCTGTCTTATCAGTGACACTGTGCCTGGAGGAGCAGGTGAATTTTGACTGCAAGTCTTGCGAAAGGGGGTTAGAGCGGCTTAAAGAAGGCACCTCCTTAGAGACTGACAGTTTTCTTATCTCTGAAAGACCCTCCTTCAACTACTCCTAAATATAGCCAGGTGGCAGTGACAGGCTCTAAAATTCTGAATATGGGCAGGCTTCAATCTTCCCTGCCACCCTTCCTAGTCCCTGGCTCGGGTGGCTTTCCTCTGGCTTGAATGCAGCTCTGAGAACACAACATATGCGTATTTATTGGTGAAAAAGACAGGAGGAGAGTGACAGGCAGAGGGAAGAGACACCTATCCAAGGATGGATCAAGTTGTAGCTGTCATTCCTGTCATCTGCCGGCACCAGTCTGGGCTGGTGGAAACAGGGCTCCCTTGGGTGATGGCTCTGCTAGCCGTGCCTCGCTGCCAACAGCTTTTGGGTTCCTCATCTGGGCAGCTTGGTGTTCATGGCTGTACCTGTAGGGCAGGCATCACCATTCCTCTGCTACACACAGCGAGTGTGCCCTGGCCACGGGAGGAGGCTGTGTGCCTGCCCAAAGGGGGCATTGACTCACTGAGATGTCGTGATCAGATCCTGCTGAACAGTGGGCTGCCTTTTCCTCCATTTCAATATTTGCTTCTGTCAAAAAAGGAAGATTTTTATCATAATGAACAAACATAGCAAAAAGCCTCCTATTCTTTCTCCTAAAGAGTTTTCTTTTACTGTGGAACATCAGAGAGATGCTCCTTCCTCTGGTGGTCCCTTTCCAGAAGGCTCATCAATTTGTCTTTTGTACTTGGTGGTGTTTCTGTCCACTTTGGGATGGGAGTCACGTTGCAAGACAGGTTTGCTGGCATGGGAGATCTAGTATGTTGTTGGAAGGACTGGCAAGAGGCTGAAATGCCTTCATCAATAATGTCTTTCACATGAGGTAGCTTCCTGCTCTGCAGAGTTGTAGGCTCGAGTCAAGCAAAATCAGTCACTTGTTGTTCATCTATTTTTATTTCCTCCATGTGGTTTGCTGCAGTCTTTCTTTGCCCAGATGGTCAAATAAATTGCTGTCACTAAACAGGAGTCTCTGAATGGTGATTCCTAAACTCTTCCTGTTCTTTAACTGTTAAATGAGAAAATGTTTCACTTTATATTCTGCCCATTTGCTGTAGCTGTTTTTCCGTTTCTCCCCTGGAACCCAGAGGATCCGTAGGTATTTTTGTGTGTTTCTCCAGCCTGCAAGCTGCGTGATCAGACTGCTCAGAAGGCTCTGCATCATCTGTATGTAAAAACTGTTGCAAACTTTGATGTACTTGTTTACTGGGAGCTCCTCTGAGGATCCAGCCACGTCAGTGAGCTACCTTGACAAGAATCTGGACGTATCGGCCACAAATATTTGGATTGGCATTGTACAATCTTATGAGTTTTTTTATTTTGTTAATAACATTTTATATCTAGCTTTAGCAGCATTCTATCTTCCAAGAGTTTTCCTGTGCTGGGCAATGTTAGATGTTGATGTTGGCGCATTTTTGGTTTGGGAAAACAAACCTTGCTGCCATTGACACAAAGCTCTCCTTGTCTGGGCTGGGCTGTCAGGGCAGGCAGGAGGCAGAGCCCAGGCCAGTGTGGGCTGTGATGAGCCCCAGGCTGGAAGAGCCACTCAGCCTTTGGTGTGTGCTCCAGCTCCATGCTGCCATGAGCCTGCTTTTCTGTGAGCAGAGAGAGAGTGGGAGCTTGCTGCTGGGAGAAAGCCAAGATATCGAAGCAGATTCTTGAAGGTGCCAGCCAGGATCTCTGTGTAAGGAAGCTGCTACGATGGGGCTTATTTTAGTGGTGTGACAGAAATGGAGCTCTGCTCTTTTTTCAACAGACTGGATTTCTCCAGATGATTTCCCAATTCATATAGTGACTGTTTCCTCCTAACAGAAAGGAAGAGGGCTGTGACAGTTCTCTGGCCATTCCACTGTGTTAATATGACATTTCTGTGAATGAAATTTCCTGAAAATCATGCTGATTTTTTTATTATAACATAACTAAAACATTGCAAGAAGTTTAAATATCAAAGGAAACATAATAAAAATATCAGTGTTGACGAACCTTGAATGCTGTAGCATAATAAAAGCTTTTAAACTCATTTTACTTTGTGTGAAATGAATTTCCCTGTTCTTTGACCAGTGCCAAAGCTGTGTGACCTGGGAGCATGGCAGAAATCCTTGCTGTGCAAAGGCACATCCAAGGATTTCCAAAAGTTTGCCAAACCTTGTCTTTGTATATACTTGTGATGGTGGGAACAGAAAATCTGATAAATGAGTTGGGCTAGCACTGGAGTGGGGCTCTGGTTCCTGGGGCTCACCATGGAGGGGAAGGGTCCTGCAGCTGCAGGACTTTGTCTGGAGCACGTCTGGGGCAGGGGCTCACCAAGGAAGGCAAGGCTGTGTGCCCTTCATCCCGACAGGACACAATCCTTTCTGACTGGTTGGCTGCTGCAATGTTGGTTCTCAACCAAAACCTGCTAATGAGCTGCAAATATTGATCCCATTTCTGCTTTTGAGAAAGATACAGGTGCCAAGTTACATGCTTATGGGCAACAGAAAGATAACGATCTGGAGCAGCTTTGGTCTGAGATTTCAGAACTGCAGCTTAATGATTAGCTTACTGAGCACAGGAACGTTAATCAACTGGATATAAACTCTCTAAGCAAATAGGAAGTATTTGGAACTGTACATAAGGCTCACAATTATTTCCAAAGGTATGAAATTACATGTTAAACTACTGAAAAAAATCTCTGTGGGGTTAGATGATACTCAGCTAGAAAGAGGCTGGATTTGGGAGTTGGCAAAGCCAGGGTCTAGGGAGAGGGTGAGCTTTTTGGTGAACACCATCTGTCATGAAAACCTGTCTGATGTGCAGCAAGGACAGTGTTGAATGCTCATGGTCCTGAAGACATTTTTTCTGTTGTCTTCTCCTTCTTGTTCCAAACCCAATTTATGCAGGCTTTGGACAATGCGTAAGGATTTATTATTGCTATTAATTTATATTAGTCCCTTAAACATTTTCTTGAGTTGGTCTAGTGGTGTAAAGTGCACTCTTGTAAAAGAAAAAGAAGAGATTCCTTCCCTGAAGAGCTTTCAGCACAGAAGGCAAACTGCAATTAGCAGTGCAGAGAAAAAGAAAGCATCCCAGAGAAGGAAGGGGAGGGCTGTGTTGGGAAATTGCCAGCTGAAAAGCATGCAGAAAGGCAAGCTGGTTTGCAGGAGGCCTGAATGGCAGGTGTGGTACTGTGTCCTCTGGGTCAGAACAGGAAGGTGACATCCCAGTGTGTCCAGCAAACCCTGTAGTCTTAGGCAGGCATCCATGAGGTGCTGTAAATAGCCCACCTTATTTCCTCCTCTGGAAGGATCACACCCCCCAACAATATTAGATTGGCTTAGAATCATTGGTGACTTTTTTCCCTTTCTACCCTGCACCTGATTCACACAGACACATGCACAGTCTTCCCATTGTTTGGCTGTTCCCACCAATGACCATAAGACAAGTCTTGGGTAAAATGCACCTTTCAACATAAAGATGCCATTGTAACAGCAAGAGACAACAGGGCAGTCTTGAGCAGCAACCAGCCCAGTACAAAACACTAACAGGAAGGGGAGAAAACTCCAGCCCACCACATCAAACCAAACCCCAGTTTCACCAGGATTCCTCAAAGCTCAGTCACCAATTTCTCAGAGACAGCAATAATTCAAAACAACCTATTAGATGAAGAAGACACTAATACAGATTTGCTCAGAAATGAAGCTCATCTAAAAATAGGGGCAACATAGACAAAGGGGAAACAAGTCTGTTCCAGTTGCATCCACAGAGGTACATCTGCAGCAGCACTCCCTGAGGAGCCTTTCACTCCACCCGCAGCCTTTAGTAGGGGGGGTTAATGTACTATCCTGCTGTGTAGCTCCAGAAAAGCTCCAATAAAGGCTTCCACCCTCCTACGCTCTAAACAAGTAACATTTGTCCATCCTCCCCTCTCATTTTGGTCCATCAGGGCATGGCCAGGTCAGCAGTGGGGGCACAGGACACCCTCTGTGTACCCTTGTTGCCACTGCTGCTGGCCCTGCTGGGTCTGCCAGGGCTGAGGGTCCTGCTGGAGCCTCCTTGACTCCAAGAGACCCTGGCAGTGTCGACTTTCCAGTGCAGGTGCCGCCTGTGTTTGGTATCTGGCACCGAGACACCTCCTCAGTGCTTAAATAATGATGGATTTCTGCTCTGGAGTGATAGCTTGTGTTGTGCAGCTGGGTTAATGTGTGTCAGCTGTCATCGTCCCTGTCAGCCACTGCTGTCAGTGAGCAGCAGATAAGTAAATCTGTGATGATGCATATCCCAGAGAGAGCAGGGATTAAATATTTCATTGCCTCAGACACTGAAACATCTCCTAATTTGGTGTCCTTTTCTGGCGGTCACATCCTCTCAGAACGCCCAGCCCTGGGGGAGAGCACAGGCTGCCTGGGTTTCAGAGGCCACAGGGCCAGGCATTGCCAGCAGCAAAGTCCCTGCAGCTGGGGTGAGCCAAGCTGCTGTGCCAGTCTTGGCAAATTTAAAAATAAGCAGAAACTCAAGGAAAAAGAAAAACCTCTTTTTTTTTCCAACGGGCCTGATAAGGCAGTTGAGCCCCTGTTGTACAGAACAGGGACAAGTGGCCTAGTGCTCATCTTGGGCTGTCTCTGGGACACTCTGCTGAGCAGCCAGCACCATGGACTGAGGATCTGCCGTGTGTGGTGGCTCACTGCATGTGGGTAGCACTATGGAAAGCATCAGCTGTGGGTGTGATGCCTAAAACAGGCTACCTGAAACAGAGGCCAAGACAAATTAGGAGTATAAAAGTGGACAAATTTGTTCAAAGCCTTCAAGGTACATTCGGGCAAGCAAAGTCCCCTTGTGGGACAACACCCAGAATGGAGCCCAGGTCACGAGCTCATCACCTTTTATAAGTTCTGCCCTATTAGCATATTGGTCCCTAATTCTGCAATCACCTTTAGGCAATGATGTTGAACACCCCAGGCCTGCTCCCCCCTTTCACTGTTGTTTAAATATTTTTTTCAGGCCCTAGGGCAACAAATATGTCCTTGTGTCTCTGAGGGATTTGTTTTGGCTAAAGGTCCTGGGAACAGAGGTTTTTAGCACTCTGTAAGGAGCACAGAACTACACCAAATTACAGATACATAAAGAGTAAAAATTATTGCAGATGCATAAAGAGTAAAAATTATTAAAGCATCAGTTGTACTTAGGTAAATGTGCTTGTTTCATGGTGTTGCCAAAGTGATGGGTCATTGAACCCTGGAGATGAGCTTGGTGGTCTTTCCTACAGACCTTACATCACTGTGTGTCCATGATCCTTCTTCTCTGAGGTAATATTCAAACTCCATTGCTAGCAAAGTCTCATATTATTGATTGCTTGGAGACAGAAAATAAGCTATAATTCAGATTTCTTCACACTCCTGGACTTTCCTGGTGTTGCCCATAGGAACTGTATATTGAAGGAATTTTCAGTGCAAAATACCAATTTGTTGAGACTGAAATTTTTCGGGTGCTTCCTTTTTTTTAACACATGAAAGGAGCTATTCTAGGGGGATGTGGAAAATGAAAGAAAATGCTCTCATAAACAAGATCTTGGCTACTTTTAGACTAACTACCTACAGAAACAAATAAAAATGAAAATGTCTCCTTTTTCCACACTGAAAGAGAGAGAAGACCCATCCTGTTAGTGCTGCTCATGAAATAAAGTCCTTGTTTTCCAGAAAGAGTTAATGAACCACAAACCTTCAAAAACCAGGAAGACATATAAACATGAGCTTCTGAAAAGCCTGATTTCTTTCTTATTTCCTGAAAGCTAGTGGTTTTCTTTGCCATTATGAGGAACAGAAGGGTGATTTTTGTTTTTTTGTTTGCTTCATTTTTTTTTTTAAAGCTGAGATTCAAGCATAACACATGATTCAGAATTGGAACTTGGAAAACAAAGCAGGAGCAGTTGTGACACTTCTAAACCTGTAGATGATTCCACAGGCATTTAATCTTCATCCCCTCCTCCTCTTCTGATGAACTAATCTCCTTCCTTTGCTGTGCTTTTTATCTGGACAACAGATAGCCCATGTCCTCCATATGGGTATGTTCCCCTGTGGGTCTGTGGTTGCACTGACTCTGGGATCAGTAGCTGGACCTCAGCAGGAAACAAATGGAGGTTTTGCAGGTGGATCTTTCTGCTTCCCTGTTATGTAAGTTTCCCAAATCAGTATTCATCTGCACACTGTGAAATAGCAGCATTTCTGCTTCTTTTTGATTTTTTTCATGCAGGGAAAGTATAGTTTGTGCTGTCTTCTTACATAAAACCAGCAAATTTTATGAGATGCATTTCCCTCAGGCCCCACAGAGTAGAATTTGTTCTGTAATAAGAGACCAATGTGTTTTAATTGCTTGTTGTAGACTATTACCTGTTAAATTTGTCTGACAGTGTGACACCAGCAAAAAACTTCTTTTCTGGTTTCCTTCTTTCTATTTTAAAGCTGTCAAACAACTTCAACATCTAAGGATAAAACCTGACAGATGACTCAGATATGTGACAGGTCATAAAATATTGATTCTTCATGTTACCTGCTAATGAAACACATGCCATCATGGGTAAATCTTCTTTATTTTCGATTCCTGACTTTTAATTGTTATATGTCCAGTTTAGGTTGTAGTCTAGAATTAGGACATGATGGGTTCAGTCCCAAGAAATGCTAAGGCCTATAAATAAGGAATCAATTCTACTTTTCTTTAACTACTGGTTTTTTAATCTAGAATTCCAGCCATGATTTCTGTTAAAATCTACATCTACTGGAAACCCTTTTGGACCTTTCTGGTTCTTTTTTGACTCAGTAGAACCAAACCAACTCCTAAGATCGTACTATAATGAGAAGCACCAAGGATCAACCAAGGATTTCCACTGGGATTTTTTCCCCCCAGGAGAAAAACCTTCTCTTGATCATGTATGAAATAAATAATATTTACGAGATTTTTTCCAGGATTTTGGCATTTTTCCAGTTAAGCTTATAATTTTTAGTCTTTTAAGGTAATTTTCAATGAGCAACAACTCAGTCTGGGCTTTCTTGTCTGGTCTTCTGTGAAAACTGTGTCCTTTCTGCCAAATGACGGCATCAATTTTTTGGCTAGAGATCTCTATGTAAGATCTTCTGGCAGAAAGAAGAAGATGCTGCCCTACTTGAACCTACCTTTCCAGCAAAATCTGGAAAGCAATGTTCAAAATTAGATTTGTATTCACTTGAGTAGGGGTTGTGTCTCGTACAAGTTTCGTGCTTCAGCAGTGAAGTGGTGCGGACTGCCAGGCTCCTGACTCGAACCTGTGTGAGCAGAGTTGTGTCTTCACTTCTAAAACACTTCCCTGTCTGGGACTGAAAGCTTCCCACAGAAAATTGACTCAAAAATTGCCATCATCCCTCCAAAAAGTGCCCTTTCTGATGTGGTGAGACCCCTTTCTAACAGTGAGCTTTCAGTGCACAGTTATCTGGGGCCAGAGCAGCGCCAGTGGAAGGATGTGTTGGAGGCTGGCAGACACTGGGCCCTGAGGGCAGCAGGAGCTGCAGTCTGACATGGTCTCTGCTGCTGTTGAGGGGGAGAGCCCTGCTCTCCATAACTCCCATGCCTGGAAAACTCAGTCGCCCACAGGAGCCAGACTGTGTCCCTGCTCCAGGTGAGATGAATGGTGCAGAGGAGCAGATGTGCTTTAGACTGGTTTATTGGAAGCAGAGGGACATAGCCTCTGTGCAGCTTCAGAGTGATGGACAAGCTCTTTCATGGTGCACCATGCAACTATTCCCAGGGCAGATCCAACCTTAGGAGAGCTGAGAATCATAGGACAACACTTGTAAGCAAAAGTACAGCCCCTTTTCCAAGGGAGGGGAGTGCTGACATGGCCAGGGCTGACTGCAGGAGCAGCTGGGTTGCTCCCAGGCACCATTTCCACACTTTGAAGATTTGGATGGTGCAGACAGACCTTGTGAGTATGTCTCTCTGGTAACCAAATTACTTCACTCAGGAATTGAAGTGAGGTGAGAAGACCAGCCCTTGTATCACAGCAGCCCCATTGGGGTTGGATGATAAAAAAACCTGTACTTTGGTTGGAAATATAGAACAAGCATTTGATGAACACTAGTTGATGCAGCCCTTGTGTGCTTGGAAGGTTATCTGTTTTCCACCTCTGTAAGCCAGACTACTGAAAGAGTTGAACCATGAATCTGAAAAATCTGAAAACCATTCTCATAGAATTTAGGAAACATTATTTATATAAGCTGCTTTGAAAATAAATGCAAAACTTGTTGGAAAAACATACTGTTAGAGTGATGATTAGTGGCTCACTTTCCAGCTGAAGGACTGCATTTATTAGTGTTTCAGGGGGATCTGTCTTAGATCTGGTGTTGTTAAAATACTTTCATTAACCACTTAGATAGTGGAATAAAGGATTTCCAATGGAATAGAGGATGTCCTCCATTTGTAGGTCACAGTAATTCAGGAGGAGCTCCAAGTGTGTTGTGGGACACAAGCAGTATTCAACATTTATAATGAGTTAGAGAAATGGTCTGAAAAACAGGACACAATTCAATAGCAGTACATGTATAGGCAGAAGAGGGAGTTGTACAAGATGAAAGTTAGGGATCAAACAACCACATGAGTTCACAAGGCCTTTCTGTTGTGAAAAACAGACAAATGCCCTACCATTTTGAAGAGGCAGAAAAATTTATCTGCAGGATGCACAAAGTGAGTCTACCAGGCTGCTCAGCAAGGCATCAGCTACATGGTTTTTTGGCACTAGACTGTAAGGGAGGAGTGGACCTACCTGGTAAATAACAAGAGTGGAACAACAAGAGTGTCAGAAGCCTTGGAGTTCTTAATGTAAGAGAAAACATGGGCAATTGATCTGTGTAATCTAGAGGAAAGGAGACTTAGTGGACATAACACTCTTAACTATGAAAAAAAGCTGCTGCGAAAATGAAGGGAATAAATCATGGGAATGTGACAAGTAATGGACTTAGAGTGCAGCCAGGGAAATTTCACAGACATTAGGAAAATCCTGTCCAAGATAAAGTCCCTTGGCCAGGGGAGCAGCTGCTGAGAGAGGAGCAGGAGCTGGTAATGCCAGGGGTCCTGCAGTTCTCCCCCCACCAAAATGCCCCACTCCCTGCAGCCTGGCAGAGCTAGAGGCACATAAAAAACCTACATTGCACCCACTGATATCCAGCAGGGGGAGAGGAAAAGAAAAATGTGCTGTCTCCATCTTATACCCTTTGCCCCCACAGGAGGGACAGCAACCCCATGAGGATACTGTTGATGAGGGGCAATTTATAAGGCAGGGCTCAGGTGACAACCATGTTTTGCTGTTCACCATCTCTCCAGTTGGAGGGACTAAATTACTTAGGAACATCATGTTTTCTCCCCAGGTGACTTACACAGAGGGCATTTCCACTGATCAGGGAAGAACTATTCCCCAGCCCATATTTTGGTGCCAACTGTACTGTCTATTTTTAACAGCAAGCTTCCATTAGCATTTGTTTGCTAAAAATAAACACATTTCAAATGCAATTCATTACCTAGCGCATTAGGGTAAAGGCAATTTATTCTTCAGTCAAGAAGAAATATTTTTAAGAGATAAATTGGTTCATGCAAATCTCTGTGACTTGCACTCAGTGCATGTGATACCAGCAGAGACAGTGCTCTGATTTCAGTCGATTGATGGGATAGATCACAAAATTCAGGAAGCTGCTGAGGAGCTCAGCGCAACATCTTGTTTAACTTAATTAAAAACATGATGACAATTATGTAAGAGAAAAACAAAAAAGAGGGGTGGTAGACACAGCTCTCCTTTAGAGCTGCAGCTTTACAGAAGTGTAACAAAAGGGCAGACGTGGTTCTTGAGGAGGGGGTATTCTTTATTATATTGATGGTAATGCTTCCTAAAACCTAAACATCACTGCCTCTTGCTCACACAACAGGGGAATAATTTAAAAGGGTACAATTCTGAATCAGAAAATGCCAACACAAAAGGATTTTAAATGAGTTTAGATGAGCTGCTGAGCCCGGAGCTGGATGGTGATCTCTGGTGAACCTGTCCTTCATGAATCACTTAGTTTCCTTTAGATTAAAAAAATTAGCTTCCAAAATGTTTTGTGGAAATAAGGTACTTTAAGCAAAACTTGCTGGTTTTTGGCAGGAGGATTTGCAGGGCATATAGGGAATTCCTGCTCTGAAGGTTCACAAGTAGGAACTGAACCAGAGCCTTGCATGCCCCTCTCTCCTTCAAATAATGTAACATAAATAAATAACAAACCATAAAAAGAAAATATCTACTTGGAGTCCTCAGGGTATTTGAGGAAAAAGCAAAGCTCTTCTATCCAGCCACCACTAATGCAGCAGGTCCTGCAAAATCAGCATGGTCTGATTTTCCCCACTAGAGGGGACTGCGGTATCTAGAGTTACCCACTCACTCACAGCAGTTCTGGTAACTTCAAAATGCGTGGCATCACTAAGAAAATTAATTACTGCTACTTGTAATATAATTCAAAACAGTGTAAAATTGGAATCTGTCAGAAACCCTTATTAAATGTACAAAATGAAAGAATAATAACTTGGATTTAGGTTCCTTCATTAAACAGTATTTTGAAGTTACCAGATTTAAAAAAAATTTAAAGTCTCCTAGTTTATCTGAAAACTGTGGGGGGGTTGCTATATTGTTTTGCGATGTACATATGAAATACTTTAAAATAAAACACAGTCTGTTTAATATCAGAAAACTAATCTGTAAAATACTCCTGATGATTCACAGTAACTCATGTTAAATCTGCAAAAACCAACTCCTCGCTGTCCCAAAACAGTTTGGTGGCAGGATCCTTAGCTAATTGCAAACACTTGAAACAAAATGCAGAGAGGGAGATAAGAGCCCAGGTGTGCTTCCCACCTTGGATGTGCTGCTGGGGGATGCCACAGCAGGTGGTACAAAGAAGGCTCTGAGCATGAGAGAAAACAAGTTCTGACTTCTCATGGTCTCTTATCCCTACAGTTTTGGCATTTAAGCATTTCCAGGGACCTGTTTCACCAGAAACATCCATCAAAGTAGCACAAGTTAAAGCACATCTGCAATTGTTGAGGTTTTGAATTCCAGGTATAGGGAATCACAGAATCATAGAAATGTTGAGGTTGGAAAATATCTAAGATCATCAATTCCAGCCTTTAACCCATCATCACCATGCTCACCACTAAACCATGTTCCTAAGTGCCTCATCCTTTTGTACACTTTCAGAGACAGTGTTTCTACCATTTCCCTGGGCAGCCTGTTACAGTTCCTGACCACTCATTCAGTGAAAAACTTTTTCCCAGTATCTAATCTAAACCTCCTCTGGTGCAACCTCAGGACATTTCCTCTAGTCCTGTCACTTGTTACCTCCTCTCAGGCAGTTGTAGAGCGTGATAAGGTCACCCCTGAGCCTCCTCCCGGCTAAACAACCCCAGCTCCCTCAACTGTTCTTTGCAAGAATTGTTGAATGTGCAAGTACTGGTGCCCACTGCCAAGGGTCAAGACTTGGGTTTGAAGCTGGTTGTTCCTGCCAATAGGTTTTGTTTTACAGAGCTTTATTTGCATCAATTCTTACTAAGAGAGCAATAGTGGGAATGAACTCCCTCATTCTGCAATTTAGCCTTGTCTGAGTTGTGCTGCAACATCTCCCCTGCTACAGTCCTGATCCTGTGGGAAGACTTATTTGCACCTTAGCTCACCACTGCATCTCTTTGGCAAGCTCAGCCTCTTGTTTATTAATGGTCTTTTACTGCAGCTCATTAAACCAATATTAATATTTTCTATCTGCCAGTTGCCAGCAGTTTTCTTGTCTCGGTGTCAGAGACTCAGAAAGCTGCAGAGGTCGGCAAGGACCTCTGGGGTACCTTGTCCTACCCCACTGTTCAGAGGGTCAGCTACAGCAGCTCACTCAGGGTCATGTCCAGTCAGGTCTTCAGTATCTCCAAGGATGGAGACTCTCTGGCAGCCTGCTCCAATATGTTTGACCATGCTCGCTGTATAAAAGTTTTTTAAGTATAAGTGCAATTTCCTGCATGTCAATTTGTGTCTGTTGTGTTTTACGCCTGGGCACCACCAAGTGGAGTCAGGTTCTGTCTTCTTTATTGGGTCCCCATTAGGTATTTATACACACTCACAAGGTCCCTGTTGAACCTTCTGTATTCCAGGCTGAGCAACACCAGCTCTTGAATCCTTTTCTTACAGGAGAGTTGCTCCAGTCCCTTCATCATTGTATTGCTCTTCACTGGATTCTCTCCAGCATGTCCACATCTCTCTTGCACTGAGGAGCCCAACCCAGGGCACAGCACTGTAGGTCTCCCCAGTGCTCAGTGGAAGATCCTGTGATCCTGCTTTGTCACAAGGGCACAGCATTAGCTCACAGTCAGCTTGATGTCCTCTAGGACCCCAGGTCCTTTCCTATCAAGCTGCTTTCCAGCTGGGTGGCCCCCAGCATATTCTGGTGTGTGGGCCTGTTCCTCTCCATGTGCAGAACATGGGCTTTCCCAGCTTCATGAGGTTTCTGTCCACCCATTTCTCCAATCTGTTGGAGGTCCCTCTGGATAGCAGCATAACCCTCTGCTGCTTGAACACTTCTCCCAGTTTTCTATCTGCCCTATCATTCAGCTGGACTCTGTGCCACTGATCACAGCCCTTTAACCTGGCAGTTCAGCCAGTTTTCGGTCCCCCTTGCTGTCTAGTTATTTAGCCCACACTTCATCACCTTGTCTGTGAAGTCATGGCAAGCACTCAAAATCCTTGCTAAAGTCAAGATGAACAATGCCACTCACTGCTTTCCCCTTCACCACTGAGGCAGTCACATCACTGTACAAGGTTTTCAGGTTTTCTCAGGTGTGATTTCCCCTTTGTAAATCCATGCTGACAACTTCCAATCAGCTTCTTGTCTTTTCTGTTTGGAAATGATTTCCAGGACTGGTTACTCTGGGACCTCCACGAGGACTGAGGTAACACTGCCATGTATATTGCCTCCCACATCGTCCCTCCTGGAGATAGGACTGACATGGAATGTCTTGTCTATGGTATGCCTGAACTTACTGAAATTATTTAACTACTTTTTTGATTCAGTTGGTGAATGGAAAAATAATTTCCATAGTCATCTTCTTACCATGGGAATGGCAATGTTTTCAGGTGCCTTCCCAAACAACCGTTTTCCTTGATTGTTCCCTCCATTCCAGACTCTTCATTTCCTGTTGTCCTCTTTTCAGGGAGTGTGACCAGGACACCAGCCCAGAGCAGGTGAATCACTGAGATGTTTCCTCACACACTGGGCTGCCTCTAGAGGACTGAACCTCTGCCACAAGCACGTTCAGCTACTATGAGGAGGGAGTGCAGTGGGAACTGAGAGCAGCTCAGAGGGCAGAGTGGGAAGTGTGAAGATCTTTTAAAGCTGCCTTTTCTTCTATCTCTCCCTTTCCTAATTGATTCTTAGTCCTGAAGAAACTCCTGTGGGATGCTGCTGTCAGAAACTTGTCTCCCTTCCCCCCTTACTTTCATTGCTCCCTTCGCAGGTGACAGGCAATTTTCTCCCATTTATTAAGGTTATCTCTTCCTATACCCATCACAAGTTTCAATCTCCTCTGTCCTCTTCTGCTTTCCATTCTCTTCTTTTTATTCCAAGAAAAGAAAAGGAGGAAGCACTGGAATCCTAATTATTTATATGCAAATATTTCCTCTACTTTTGTCCTGATTTAGCAAAATTTAGAGTCCTAAAGGAGCAGACAAGAGAGTCCCTTTTATTCCCATCAGGCATCCTTGCAGCTTCATTCCTAGCTAGCAAAGCAGTTTACAAGACCAGTGGAAAACTGGCATTCTTTTATCCCTGCTGCAAAATTTGTTTCATAATTACGTGTCCTATTCTAAAATGTATATGTGGCCTTAATCCTCCTAATATGTAGGGCTTAATATGTATAAAAAGCCTGCTATGTACATCATCTCAGCACAGAATTTCAATTTCTAGAAAGGCTGAGACTGAATTAAAAAGGAAACACTGTGCATGGCAATGAGCTCATTTTGACAGGCTGAATTAATTTTAAATAATAAGGAAGTAATTTCCATCTCACTGCATGCCTGCATTTTTCTGTAAAAATAAAACACTATAGTCAGAAAGGTACTCTTGAGAAACATCTCTCAAAGAGATAAGTAAACCAGATAGCAATTAAAAAAGTAAATAAAGCATAATTACAATAGTAAAAGATAATATTAAGTATTAATGCACTTCAAGCCCAGCTACTTTGATTAATTTCTGCTTTATCTCATTAGCTTCATAATCAGAAAAATATAATCATATGACGATACATAGATTTAAGCACAGACAAATACCTCCAGCAGTTAGACATGGCGGTTTCAAGGATGCAGTCAAAACTGCCTGATGCAAAAGAAAACACCATGAGAAGAAAAGCCACGGGAAGATGTAGAGAAGGAGATCCCTACACCACCACCACTTGTCCCCACCATCCAAAAACATAACAGGCTTGCAAATTAAATGTTCTTTGGATGGTCATGTGAGGGACATGGCTTTCTTTGCTGAAGCATGACTGAAAGTGCCAATGCTTTCTGTGAAAATCAAGACATGATAATACTCAACTGGAATTGAAAAGTGATATTCAACTCTCTCCTCTAGAAGGGAGGATTCACTTCTGTACTCCAGACTAGTCCGGAGAGTTTTCCCACCACCAGGCAGGGAACACAACAGGGCATGTGGCACTGCGGTGTGGAAGGTTTGCGCCAGAGCCTCAGGGTCCACCCTTGGAACTTTACTGTACTTTGTTCAATTAACTCTGCACAGGTAAACCCTGGTAGATCCATGACTGGTGCTCCCCTGCCCTGGGGAGGACTGTAACCACCAGACTCCCTCCACATCTCTCCTTGAACAATGAATTATCTTTTGCACAGCCTCAGGAGGAGCATCTAGGTCACGGGTGTCTGTGTTTGTGTGCATTCTTCCCTAGCATAGCCTCTGAGCAGGGGTGGTGACCCCTTTCCCAGGTTCTAGGAAAAAACCCACCCCCTTTTTTATCCAACAGCAAGGTGGTTTGAACATCCACCAAGGCAACGGGAGATCCTGGTGCAGCTCTAATCCTTGCACTAGCTGCTTGACTGCAAAGTGTTCTTTAAAATGTATCTTTCTTTGTCTTGTAAATGAAACTGGGAGAAAGGGAATAAAAAAAGCAAGATCAAGGATGACATTGTAGCCTGGTGACAGGGGCACTAAGCTGTTGAAAAGGTGATCTGACTTCCGTTCTCTGCTCCCATTAATATTTAATAGTCATTAAATTAACAGTCAGGGATGTGTAGGATTAACTACAGGTCAGCATCCTCATACTTACATCTGAATGAATGAGATAGTGTTAGTAGGGATGGAAATAAGCTATTAGCAATGAGCACAGCCAGTATGTCAGTAACAGGCATGAATTTAAATTATTTAAACACTGTCCCTGAAAACCAAAACAATGAAATGGCTGCTCTGATACAGAGACCCACATAAACCCTGTACCAGTGCTGAAACCTCCAGCACAAATACTCACAGAGATGTGAAACTATTTGGCAAAAATCAGCCCTTTCTCTCTGGATTTGCTCAAGGGACTTGCAAGAGATTGACACTGCTGATCACAGGGAAAATGGCCATAAACAGCTTTTCATGCACTCAATAGCAGTGTTCTCAAAACAACCTGTGAAGAATGCTGTAACTGAGCCACCTGCACTGCCAGGAGAGGAGGTGAGGACACGGCTCCCATTGCACCAAACTGTCAGGCTCATTTTCAGTCTGCAGGGCTGGAGTGGCTGATAGCTGGAGCCACAGGAGTGTCCTCCTGCTCCCCTCCAGCCTGGCCCTGACACTGAGGCACAGAAGAACCTGACTTCTCTCCTGCAGTTCCTATTTTGTGTGCAACTTGGGAATGTCACTGACTGCAGCTGTTAGTGCAAGATTCCCTCATCTTTTCCTTGCCCTTTAAAATGAAAAGCAGTCTAATCTCAAACAACCTTTCCACTTCTGGAGGAAACACATGTGAGGACTCTGATGGCCAGCTTCTTCACTTGGCCCGCAGTGGAGAGAGGGACAAGGGGACAAGTTTTTGGATCTGTTTTGGTGGGCTTGTTTGCAATCTCCCTGTTTAGGGAGGGCTTCCCACCAGCTGTGGTTTCCCTGTGCAGCTGAGCAGAGGAGGAGGGCTGTCCTCCACGGAGGGATGCCTGCTGGATTTGACCAGACAGCTCAGATCTCAGGCAGCCTCTTTTCCCACAGTTGCTAAGAAACCAAAAACAATCAGCTGCTGAAACAATGTTTAGTACATTTTTCCCTCCATTTGTCTCATTCTGGATTACAGCAGCTTTAAGAATTGCTGGGCTTTCCCTGTGCCCTCCGTGGTGAGGAGCTGGCCAAGCACAGTGCTGGGGAGTCCTTGGCCTCAGTACCTTTTGTAAGAGGGCTCCAAGCACACAGGTTGTTTCCATAAGTGGCCACGAGGGATTTCCCTACCTTGAGCTGTCGCAGGGGTCTCAGGAACACCTATTTGCAGGTGACATTCAAGAGCTTTTTCAGCTGCCTTTACAGCCGCTGTCAGCACATCCACCTGAGTCACCAGTGGCTCCAGCTATGACTTTAATGAAATCTGCTGTCCAATTCCTACCTCAGTGTTTCAAATCTCTCCATTTATCCCCTTTCAGGCCTGGCTCTGGCTCTTATCTTGCCTGGGAGAAGGGACAGTGATGATTGCCCTGGAGCATTTTGGAGCAGCATTGGGAAAGAGACCATATGGGCATCCCTATGGCTGAGAGCCAGAGGGCCAATGAGCCACTGAAGAACAAAACCCCACAGGAGGTTAATACCTGCTGGGAACATCACCCAAGAGAAAACTCCCACCCACATTTAGCTGTAATAATAGAAACAAATGAGAAAACAGACTTGGGAAAAAGCATCCTTAGTCAAGGCAGAGGTAGGTTTCCAGATCTGCTTTGTGTAGTGGTAGTACAAGGCATTTTTCTCTGGTTGAAGGGGACTGGAAGGCTGATAAAAAACTTTGGGGAATAACCTTCCCTGCATAAATGACTGCGTGAACTTCACTTCTTTATTTCTCTGTCATGTCAGTTCAGCTGCATGTTCACTGTTAATAATAGGTCCAACTCTGCAGAGACTCATAGTGTCTTGGAAATGTCACCTATCAAGGTACACAAAGCTAAAGCAACCTCAAAATATTAACTGCTCTGTGTGTTTGCTAATAGTTCTGTGCTGACCGTGAGGGCTGGATTTCTGTTCCCAGCACAATGCCTGTAAATTCTGCCAGTTCCCTGGCGGGCTTGGGTTGCTTTTATTAAGTGGTTACGTGTCATGCTTCCCTTATGTGGAACCTTCTGTTTTCTGATGGAGCCTGTGGCTCTTACAGCAAGTTACAGCCTTTTTTCCTGCAGCCTTGGTAGAAACTGGTTGTTGTATCAGCTCATATATTTTGTAACTCTGGCAAATAAATCTGTGTGTTGTGCAGGTCAGTAAAACAGAGATCTTTACAGCACAAGAAAGAAGTGACACAGTGTTGGGAGCGAGAGGGACCTGGGCCTGGCTTGTGAACTAAGGATGTTGTGCTGAGCCAACACTACTGGGAGCTTCTGCTCTGTGTTGGGGTAGCATAATGAGGCATTACTGTGTGGTATAAATACTGTAATAACTACAGGGCTGAGGGCAGTATGAGGGTGTGTGAAGGGACAGCTCCAAAGGCCAGAGGAGCCCGGGAACAGGTATTCCCCAAGAACAGGCAGGAATGAAAACAAAGTTCTCACCTTTCATATGTGAGGTCAGACCAGAAGTCCGCTCAGTCCACCTTTTTTTCTGGCAGTGGCCAGCAGTGGGTATGTAGGGCAGGACAGGGCAGGGAAAGCCATAGGGATGTCTCCTCAAAATTATGTACCATCCTCCAACAATCTGGAGGGGGGAATTTGGGAGGCCAACAGACATCATTGCATGTAAGGATCCTGAAAGCTTTTTCTGCCATGAATATATCCATTTGCTTTTTGACCCTTTTTAGCACATGAAATCCCAGAAGGGGAACAACAGGCAAGTGAAGTCCAGGTTGAACAGGACGTGGCTGCCTGACTGTCCTGAACCTGCAGCCCAAGGCACTGTGTCATCCATTAAAGCATCTTGCTCTCCTGAGGTTGAACAAACACTGACCTCACTTCAAACTCCCCAGGAGACACCATTCACCCAGTCAGTCATTAATTTTTCAAGTGGTGTGTGTGGCTCCAGGTTTAGAAGGGAAAAAAGGCTGTTCCTTCAATCTCAACAGCATTGTTTGCAGTGCCCTTGTGTGTGCTCTGCTCTAAAGCAGAGGGAGACTTTTTCAGAATTGTGGAAACAGTTTGTTGCACCTTCTGGTAATATAATGGATGGTGAGGAAAAATAGGAATGAGGATCACTGACTAGCTGAGTAAATGGCCAAGTTACCTAATTGGGTTCCTGCAGGCAGCTGCTATGCTTAGCAAGAAACATAACTGTATTATTATATAATGGCACAGAATTTATAAAATTCTGCCAAAGGAATATATGTTCCCTGTTTTTTATTCTTCAGAGCAAAATACTATTTTTTTCCAACATGTTTCTATCAGACAATGGCTAAAAACATATTTGGCTGACTGATTTCACTGTTCCTGAAAAGAGACTGGATTAAATCTTCAGGATGCTCCAATTAGAAAAACAGCTCCTAAACAACCAGATAGGAAGAGGACAGTGTAAGATCCAGTGCTTCACTGGGATGAAGTATATTCAGCCAATTTGGATGATTTTTTTGTATTTAATTTTCTACCTGAGAAGTGACATTGGCTATTTACTGCACTAATGTGAGTTCCTGGGCCTGCAGTGGTGAGCTGCTACCTGGTTTGTAGGTTTTATAAAGCAGTCTGAGCATTACCTGTGCTTTCCCTCACATGGGCACCCTATAAATACTACCTGTTGCCTTTTGCTCATCAAACATGCTCATCAAAGGTTATGTGAAGCAGACAGTTTTTGTAGGATTCAGTAAACTTTAGCACTGTCAGTGACAGAGTTGCCTTTAAAGCTGATGAAAAGCTGTGCGCTTTGGAAAGCTCTGGACCAAGATCACGGAGAAACATTTATAATTAGGGGCATGTAATGTACAAATTACTTAAATTCTAAGCATGTGAATGGAGCATCATAATATTTTATACAAGTTATAATTAATTAGTAATAGAATTTACAAGGAATTCAGTTAAGTTATGACTCATGCATATTTTTCAACATTATTAAAAACCTATTACAATTGACTTGACAATATTAGCTGCAGGATATGATGTCCATCATGGGTGACTTTGACAAAAAAGATTTAGCCCTTTCAAGCCCTCTAATTTTGTATGCAATTTTTGGAGCATCTTCATCTTAAAAAAAACCCAAACCAACAGAAATCCCATGAGAATATCCAGGCTCTAAAAACTTAAACTTTTAAGCCTGATGCGGGGCACCCAAAAATTGCCAGCTACCTGCAAGTATTCTGGGTTACAGACTTGAATGAATTACTCTTGTATATGCTTTTTAAATAATCAGTACTCTTCTTTTTTGTTTATTAACTTTGATAGGTAATTGACAAGTCTATTTGTCACTCTACAGTGATATACTTAATCACAACTAATTCTTGTTATTTAGAAATCTTTGTGGCATCTCCAGTCTTTCTAATCTGTTATGAATGTTGTCTTTAAGGAATATGAAAATGGATGTATTAATTACAAACTGCTTCAGAGGCGGCTGCTGTCAGGCAAATAATTTTTTGTAAATCAGAGAGCTGAAATAACTGCTTGGATATGGTAAATATTTTCAAGTCTCATACCCAGCCTGAGCACCACACAGAAAGCAGAGGTGAATGAATGTCCTCTGGATGGTGGATAGTGTGCCCTCTGCTCAAGAGACTCTACTCAGACAGTATCTTGTGGTCATAGTGTCACATTCCTTTATTTTTCCACTGGGGAAAAAAAAAAAAATGTGGATGCAGACATACCCAGACACTTTCCCTATCCAAATCTCAATCACAGATTCCTTTTCACTTTCCAAAGGGAACTTTTCCTCAATACAACTTCAATGTATTGCCAGGTCTTTCACAGGCATTTAAAATACTCTGCATTTGTAATAACAGCATGGAGGCAGGAAACATGCAGCAGCTGTATCTCCTCCTCAGAAAGAATGCTTTTGACTCAGGATGGGCTGCAGATCCCATGCTGTAAAAATGAGTGGCAGACGAAGACTGACTCTGGTTTACTTTGAGGTAAATTCAAGCAAGGCTAACTTGGGCAGGAGCATGGCACTGATTCCTCTTCCAGCTGCCCATGCTTTGCTTGTGCAGAGGACTACAGAGCAAGAGAGTTACTGCTTGTGTCTCATTGAAGGCAGTGCCTCAACACCAGAGGCAGGAGCTGTAGGTGGGACATCAAAGGATGACTTGAAAATAGCACAGACAAGACTGATTTCCTGAGAAATCAGTTTTCCTATGGAAAACTTGGAAACTGGTATGATTTGAACTTTGCTGTGGTGGCACTCAGGGAGGAGGTTTTGTGTTGCAGGAGGCCTGAGATGGGAGAAGGAGGTGCCGTGAAGAGGAAAGGGAAATGGGTCATCTCGGAAGAAAGCAGAAGATAAGCAGGAAAAGCCATAGAAGTAGTTTTATGGAAACTTTTGAGAGGTTGGACCACAAAGCTGACAAAAGGGATGAAGGTGAAGCAGTGACAGGATGTAGTGTGGCTTGCTAAGGAATTGACGCTAGGAATCGATTTTAGTTGTGACATTTTGAGGGAAGACAAGGTGAGCATCAAGAGGACCAGAAGAGAGAAAGTAATGAAAACTGAGGATGAAACTATCGTGGCTCTACTCTGGGAACAAATAGTAACTGATAATTTTTTAGGATGCTCTTGAGGGAATGTCAGCAGGATTAAATGACAGCATCAGTCTGGAGAGAAGAGAGAAGATGGTGGTAATGTTGAAAATAGCACTGGAGCTGTGTGCTGCCTGGATACAGAAGCTAATAGGTTTACCAACTCCAGTCAAACAGAGTAGGCATGAGAAGTAAGGTAAGGGCCTCAGTTGTACCTAGAGCTCAGGCAGGAAGGTTGGAGCAGATGACCCACTGGGGTCCCTCCCAACCTGACCCATTCTGTGATTCTGTCATTCTGACATTTAACCCAATGTAGCCCCCTGTACACACATACTCTTTGAATCATGGAATCATTAAAGTTGGGAAAGACCTCTAAGATCATTGAGTCCAAGCATTAGCCCATTAATCCTGCTCTGTTCAGAGAATGTGAGGATTTTAGATATTTGCTCTGCAAGTTTAGCAGGATGGAGGTGTATGTGTGCAGGACCACCTGCTCACTTGGTCCAGTCTATCGTGCAGCAATCCCATGGGTATGTGTCACACTCAGAGGTCACAGTGTCTGTGTTCATGCCTGTGTCCAGGATGATCACCCCCTTTCTCTGCTGTCCTAACAAGTGGCCCTTTCCCACATATCTGGGCAGAAGCAAGTTTTACAAATGGAAGGGATTATGTGCTGGATTTGGAACATACCACGAAATGTACATATCTATGGAGATCTGATCTCAACAAGGGACCATCTGTCCCACTGTTTTTTGGAGGGTTTGGTGTGTCATGTCCTTGAGTCAGGCACCTGAAGTCTGCCCTACAGGGATGATATGATATCCAGCTGGAGGTGAGCATGTTCCCCACAGAGATAAGCTATTGATAGGAAGATGTGATGACTTAGATGAAATCATTACTCATCCTTCCAGTAAGTTGTGTCCTGATTTAGTAACATATTCCATTTGTAGATCATATTGTCTCTGGTGCGTCTGCTTTACAACAGCAGTGCAAACAAATTAAACAAAGTTTTGATATGCTTTTATCAAAGATTTGTCCCTAGTGTCCTTTGATTTACTTCTTGAGATCTCCTCTGGCATGAACTGGATGGAGGCAATATTTTCTCCCTCTCAAAGTTGATCTTAGCTCAACACCTCCGAGAATATATGAGTTCTGCCTTCAGAGCTGGCTTCAGGCATTCTAGAGAATAGCTGCCCTCCCCTTAATATATAATAGACTGAAGACAGCTCTATGTCTTCATTTCAGTGAAATTGCTTTTCTTCTACATTTCCTAGGCATCCAGATAGTGGTGCTCTGGGTGTCCCGAGCCAATATCAAAACAAAAAAATCCAACCCTACTTCCTTTTTTTTTGCTGGCTGACAAAAGCAGTTGCAAAGGTATCTGCTCTCCTGGCCTTTAACCCCACTTGCCTCTCGAGCGAGGACCAAAATTAATGACTGACCAGATTTGTCAGCAGGGGAATATTCGTGCATTTTTCAATGTTTGTAATTGTGTCACAGAGGTTAGAGATGGGACTAACCTATTAATTACCCTTTATACCACTTCAAGTCTGTTGAAGATGGGTTTCCACAGCAAGAGGTATATTTTTCAGTGCACATTTAGATATGAAACAGAAGTCTGTAGCAAGAAAAAACCTGGTTCCATGGGCACCAGTATAGAGTCTTTTTTTGTCTCTAGTCTGAATTTCAGAGGATCATTTTCTACTGAAAATGCTGTGATTGAAAAGATGAGTGCTTGAGGGCTCATGGTGCCAGCATGATTGTCAATAGGACTGCAAAATGGGAATGTATCTTAAGAAATGAGAAAATGTTCTTACAGGTGAGTATGTTGAATGACTGGAAAATCCAAAATAGCTGTTAATCAGGGAGACAGGTAATGCAGTGTGTGTAAGAGCATCAACCTGCTCTAGCTCAACTCATGTATAACCACTTGCCAGTTTAATGTATTGCCAGGTTGTGAGAGGCTACTGGTCTGCCTGGGTTTCTGCCTGTTAAATTCTTTGTGTGATCTGGATGCAGAGAAAGCCTATCCCATGCTGCCACAGTAAAGGAAACCTACAATATACAGCAAATCCAGCCCTTAACACGGGATCATTTCTGATCCTTTGGCTATGTTTGATGAGTAGTTCAGCTCTGGTTTCCAAGCACTGTGGCTCCCATGGCACTGACAACATCCACCCTGCTGTGGCAGGGCAGGATTTGGGGTTGCAGACAGCAGCACAAGCTCAGCCCATCTGTCTTCCATAGTTACTGTGGGAGAGGGACCCTGCTCTTGTCTATGAACAACCCCAAGATCTTTGTCCTGTTTCAGATCTTCATGGTCTAGCTGGTGGCTGTTGATTATAGGAAAATGTTGGCATTTTGGGGACACATGGTGCAGAAAGGCTGGCCAGCCCTAACGAAGCATTAAAACTGCTCTGTTGAAGGAAGGAAGTAAGTTTGAGGTTTGCTGAGCTTCTCAATGTGTTTGATAAAGACCCTGCAATTTTCACACATCAGGAAGTTGGATAGTCTTTGGGCAAGAGAGACATTGGTATTCCACTGGGCAGATTTGCTTTCCCAGCTGTCCTAGGGGCTGTTGGGAGCAAGCTGGTCTGTGGCCCTCAGCCAGAAAAGCACTTAGATAAGAGCACACCTCTCAGTCCATGGATCATCCTGCTGAATTCTTTAGGGCTCCTCATGCAATTCCAAGAAACAATGTGCTTTGCTGGGCTCAGTCTCAAGCCCCCATTTGCCTAAAGCTCCTCCACGTCCCTTGAAGCCATATTGATATGCTGGATGGGGAATGGATGCTGCCTGAGAGTGCACTCCTTGCTTGAGTTATAACCACACTTTCAACAATGAATGAGTGAGTGTGCTTCTGCTTGAAGTTAAAAAGCACCATTCTTTTGGGTTGTGAGCAACATCAGCCTTGGGGAAGGGAGAGCTGTGCCTACACACGATTTCAGTGATAGACACAGACACTCTTGTTTACTCCCTGAATAATACCACTTGGAGTTCAAAGTTGGCAATGCTGGAGAGGATCAGCACGTGGTTGAAAAACAGCAGGTGGGGGCAGAGGAAGAAGTGGTGTGTTACCCTTTTTGTTAAGGATGGCTCCCAGAGCCCCAGAGGTGGCACTGCAACAGCAGCTTGAGGGATGGATCAAATGGAAATGTCAGGACAGAAGACCCTGCAGAGATGACAGAGATTAGCATAAATATCTAACAGCAAAGGACAGCCAGGGATTAGGACATGAGGCAAGAAATGTCCTGGTGAGGGCATGCCTAGCTCTGTGGTGTAGGGAATAACTGAACACAGGGAACAGAGACAACTCAACAGTAGGCAAGTAAGCCAGACAGTGACCATTTCAGAGAGCACTGACTTTTGCTTAATGTTCTTGTGGGACTGAGGAAACAGCAGGCTGTAGAAGTGTGGACACATTCAAGGCCACCCAGCATCAGTGTGAGGAGCTCTCTGCCTTCCTGGGAAGTGCAGAGGGTGTCATGGTAACTGAGACTTCAGAGAAAAGCCACCAGGGCAAGAAACCAGTCTCCTAATCTGACACGGACAAAAACATATGTGGCTGAAGGTTGAATGACTTTGTAGGAGACCATTTAGATAAATGATGGCATTCTGTGAGTAATTTTCTGATGGTTTAACCTTCGCGTGGGGAATAAAATTGCACTGTAGGTCTTTAGAAAAACTATTCCTGTAATTTGCTCAGAATGCTGTAACTGGAGAAGGTAACCATGTTGCAGGGTTTGGTGAAGGATGGAGGCTCTGAGGCTCAAGGCAGAAGAAAGCTGAGACAAAAGGGTCTGCAGAGGAGCACAGAGGACCATGATCCAGTGGACCACAGTGTCTGGCTCTGTGGGCTCTGCTGGAGCTGGCTGGGTGTGTAACACTGGCCTGTTGTTACACTAAGAGGCAGAAGCAGGGTGGACTGACACCCTTGTGTGTGTGTGTGCAAGAGGGAGACGATGGCATTGAACAGTCTGCAGTGGTTCTTCAGGTCTGTCGTCTCTTACCACAGAATTTGTGTCTGCTGTCAGCAACTTATATGTGCACACAAGTTAGAACCATGACTACATTTTTTGGGTGAGGTTTTTATCATCATTAAAACAACAGAATCATACAAAAACATGCAGGAGTGAACTTCAGGAGGTCATGCAGACCACTTCTTGTCCCAAGGTAGGCTAATTGCACCAGAGTCACTTCTGATGATGTTGAATAATATATCCCTAGGGGTCTCCAACACTGGAAAACCACAGCACCTTAAGGGAATTGTTTCCTCTGTTCACTCTCCCCACTGCTGAAAAGGCTGTGGAAATTTTGTTATTCATATATGACTGGAATATTTCTGCCTGGAATTTAAATCATGGTTGCAGGTGCTATTACCCACATATAGGCACTGAAAACCAAAACCACTCTCATTTATGGGTTGCTCCCTCACATTTATAAACTAAGAGAACTGAGTTGGAGACATCCTTGGCACAGTAGGAAATCAGTGGAGAAACCAAGCTTCTTCCAGAAGCACTGGGCTTCCACAGAAACCAGAGATGGCTGAACAAGGACATCAATGTGAAAAACTCGGATTGTACAAATGAATAGGCTGAAATGCTGCAGGACTTAGCAGCTCTCTGCCAGATACAGTGTCTGAGAGACAGCTGGTTCCATCAAGCCTATAACAGGGGTCAGAGAATTGAGAGGAGGGAGGTGGCAGTCAAGGGGAATAGGCCAATTCAGGGAATTTGAATTTTAAACTAAGACTAGTTTAGGGGAAGAAAATGGGAGCAAAAATGCTTAATAGGGTACTTTGGGAAGATAGGCTATTTCACAAGACTCAAAGACAAATTCAGAATCCTTAAGTGGTGCTAGAGGCAGATCTGTGAGTTGTCTCCTATAAAAAATGGTCTGAGGGATATCCGCTTACCCAACAACTGTGGGTACATTGGCCATTAGTTTTTTTGCTGTGGAGGAGGAGGGAAGTTGGGTCTTCTGGCAGCAACAGGAGGAGGTGGGAGGTTGGGAGGTGGCCCAGCTCCGTGTCTGTCATGGCTCCAGCATCCCTGAGGAAACACATTTCTTGGGGAGCCAAGCTGAAGAAGGAGCATGGTGACTTTTTGGCAGGTGGGAACAGAGCTGTACAGCACTCCTGCCTCAGGGCCTCAGTTGAGTCTCAGAGGCTCTGACTGCTGGCAGGAACTCACTGAGGAGAAGGAGGCAGGGAAATCACAAACCCCTTATTGATTCCCTTTCTTTTCTGCAACCCATCCCCAGCACTAACCATATTTGAAAATACAGCTTCCAGGCTTCTTTTACAATGGTTTAAAAAAAAAAAAAATCTTAGCTCTAGAGAGAATTATTTTGCCAGCCCTATTTTTCCGTGGCTTTGAGTTTGCCATTGACGTTAATTAGGACTTCCTCAGCCTTGTTAGCCTGGCATTTTCCTTTGTTACTGAGAACAGCGAAGGTGACCTTGCTCACTAGGTGGATTTTCTCAGCTCTGACAGTCTAATCATTAATGTCTTAGGAACAGAGGTAGGGATCTTACATGGGAAACTTGAGAAGAGCTATAAAAACATCATGCAGAAAGCTGGCAGTGTCAGCTGGCATAGCTCCAATAAGTCAAAAGTAGAAGTGTTTCTGATAAGTCATCTTGATCTCACACAACACATGCTATTCAACATGTATTTTTGCTGCGTAATAAGAGAACAACAAATGCCTATTTGTGTAAGCTCAGTTGCAAGTGGCTGAACTGGGTATACTAAGAGTAATAACCAGCATTCAATAAGTTCCATTTTATTATCCAGGAAAGTGGAACAGTCACCAGAACACTGATCTCTGATGGCTTACAGCATAACAAGAGTTATTTTGGGGGCTTCACTCTATTCCCCACCTGTACAGTCATGAAACTGTAGAATCACTGACAACTGTAAGTAGGAAGGGACTGCTGGAAGTCATGTATTCCAATTCCCTTCTCAGAGGAGGTCCAAACAGAGCAGGTTGCCTAGGGTCACGTCCAGTCAAGTTCTGAGGATCTCCAAGGATGGGGATAACACTACCTTGCTGGGCAACCTGGTCAATATTTGACCAGCCTCATAACAAGAAAAACCTCACCAGCACACTTAAAATATGAGTGAAAATCCTGTGAGAAAAAAAATCGAGGAAGGGAATTACTGAGTTCTGCCTCTCAGTACCAGGCAGCACCACAGGACCCATGCGGGGTAAGTATGTTTCAGGCCACTGTGATTGGTCTCACCTTCACAAGCTTTACATACACTACAATTAAAGGAACTATACAAACACAGGAAAACATCATATTTGCCTATAGCAGTCTTTTTTTAACAGAGACTGTGAAAACAACATTTGTAATTCTGATGTGTCATCTGCCACACGAAGCAAGAGTTTGACAACAGAAGAGTCACAAAGCATTGGCGGTAGCAGAACTGTCCCCGTCAGCCAGCTGCACCAGGAGCAGGCTCAGCTTCCTGAGAAGGCAAACAGGGAGTGGCTGCTTCCCACCAGCAGGCATAGAAGGGTCCATTCTGCTCCTGACCCTTTTCAATTGCACACTTCAACATTTCTGCCACGGATTTCTGAACAGCCATATCCAGAGGGGTTCTGATCCTAGCAGGTACTTCTGAAGGTCACTTAGCCATGACACACACAGCTTGCAGATTTGCCACTAGCAGCTGACACAAGCTACTGAAAAAGGTGGAATATTGAGACTACACAAAACCAAAGCTAAGCTGGAATATAAATATCAAATGAAATGCTTACACGTTGCTGAACATGCTGCCTAATGTCAGAAACACGAGACAACAGCAGAAAGCCATGCAACGCATTTTGGCAGAAGCACGCAAACATGTCACAGCTTGTCCCCTGGATGCCATGCTCACACTTACGTTAGTCTGTGTCATACTACCTTAACTTGTTTTAAGCATTTCCATCATCTGTGAGGTAGGGAGGGAAAAACAGAATAGTTAAGGTATAATCACGTGAGATCTTGCACATCATAGTATAATTTGTAAACAAGCTCATTATCGGCTGTAGTGTGGAGAGTGTGAATAGTTCAGGCTTCTGTCTCAACTTATCCAGACAGGGAACTTTCTGAACGCCAGGTAAGTGATTCAATGGATTACTAAGGAGGTAGGTGAAAAAAACGGATTAACAGAGGAGGAAATAAATTAACATATAAACAAGTGAAGAATGTTAGTGTCAGAAGATGCATATTTTTGCTGTCATGTGAAAACCAAAACACCCAGAAACACCTTTTGATCAGTGAGCAGTTTTAAACACTGTATTAATCTGGCTACTTCAAATATATTTGAATAAAGATGCAAAATTAAAAATCAAACACCTACAAATCACAACAATGAATTAGACTGAAGATAAAACTATATTAGTTATCATCTCAGTATGTACAGATCTGCAGAAGTCATTTTTCTAGGTGAGAAATTACAGTAATAAAAACGATACATCGAGATCTTGTTGATACATTGCTCATAATTTTTATTATACTTCTAAAACCATTTGAAAAGACCCAGCCTACCAAATCCTTTTGTGCACAAACTTTCTTATTGGCTTAGATTCTAAGGTTAGCCATGCACTGTGCTTTTAATTATGTGCCCACAGAAGGCTGCTCTGGTGAGATCTTGTGCCTGTGCTACCCTGAGAAAGCCCAGGGGAACTTAACAATACTTTGGGTCTCTAAGTATCTTCAGTCATCTACTCCTGTAATTTATTGTGAATTTACAGTACTTTGCACAGTGCGTAAACCGTTCATGTCTGATGAGGAGAGATACTAAGTCACCTGAAAGCTGAAGGATTTGTATCAAGGAAAAAACTACTTTCACATCTACACATTGCACTGAACAGCTAAAAATCTGTAACAAGATGGAAGAATTATTATCTCCTGAGAGAGTGGCAGAGTAATCAATTGGCCTAAACTTCTGCTTTTCAAAAAAAGTATTTAGTATCACCCTAAAAGGAGATACTAAATTAGATAGAATTAGAGACACTATCTCAAAGCAGTAATTTCTTAACTGAGAACACAGACCAATGGTTCCACTAGCACTTGAAAACTGTTTTGAAAAGAATTTAAGGGCTTTATTGTGGATTTAACAAATAAATCAAAAGTAGCCAAACTACCTCCAGAATTGTGTTTTCTAGCTGGGTCTAATGCAGAAGAACTGCAAAATACAGCAGAGAAATTAGATACAGTAGCTGGAAATATCTAAATGCATTTATTATGTGATTGGCATGGCCCTGCTGAAAATAATCAATATATTGACTTTTCTGAAGATTCACAGTAGGTAGCAAGGAAAAAAAAAAATCTGTGTGTGTGTGTATGCACTTTTTTTTTGAAAAAGAATTTGATTTCTCTTTCTTGGAAGCTGTGGCTGTTTGTATACTGGTACTGGAGTGCCTCCATTCGCCTATCTCTACCATTGTTTCAGCAATGAGAAATGGAATAAGTAGAGGTGCTGAAGGATATGCTGGATGAGTACTGAGATACAAAGCAAGGCAGCTGTCCCATTTATAATGCTGGGGGAAAAGGAGGTAAAATAGCTTATTAAGCAAGTAATAGTGATATCATTTTCCTATTTCCCTATTTTATTTTGATACCTCTGCACTGTGAGAGCAAATGATCAGGAATTTGTAGCGATGTAATCATGCCTGGCTCCCCACCTCCTCTGGCACATGCCAGTTAAGTGGAACTGATGCTGTTTTGTGCAGATAAGGTGGCAGTCGTTACAATTCAGAAGCATTACACCCATTGGATACACTTGGGAAATGTCCTAGGAAAACCAATTCTTCATTCAAGCACTGATGCAGACTCCCATGCACCCCATGCTCTCCCTTTCCCCAGGCACTGAGCTTTCCCCTGGATCACCCAAGGATGTCCTTGCTTGTCCAGCCCTGCAGAACACAGTCTGTGCTGCCACCTCAGGACATGGCATGTGCAGTCCCTTCCCTGGGATGCCATGGAGAAGACTCAGAGGAACTTGGGCACTTATTCCTGTCCCATGGGCCTTGGTTAAGGCTCACCATCCCCATGGAGATGAAGGCATAGCTATCACCCAGTTAACATAAAACATAGGTGAATGGAGTCCATCTCATTGCTCAAGTGTCCTGGGGAATCTGCACAGATTTGTTGTCTTGGGCAACATCTCCTCTCCACAGGAGCCTCTTCTGCCACTCTCTTAGTTAAGTCAACAATTTTTTCCCCTCCATACAAACATAAGTCTCATGTAGCTACTGCAGGAATTATTTCTGGCACTTAACCGGTTAATAAATGTTTTCCTTTGGTTGGAAGTAAAACTCTTGTCCTTCCTTGAGCTCTTCCTTGGCATCTTTCATTAAGGGATGTCCCTTTCACTGAACCTTTCTTTCTGTGTCAGTCTGTACCTCAAAATACACACCCAATATAGGTTTCTAAGCAGCTTGAGGATATATAGCACATCCAGTGTCCTGAGCAAGCCCAGCCATGGGAATGACCCAGCACTTGGTGGTGAATGGCAAAGACTGATCCTCTGTGTTTTCTTTGCTAAACCATGCTGATGCATGTGAGACACTGGCAGGCTTGTGGCCATCTGGGGATGTGCTCACAGCCTTGTTCCAGCTGGGATTGGGAGAATGCTCCTGAAGTGAATTTCCCAGTTACTGTGCTTGTTCCAGCTGCCAATGGGCAACTGTGGGGCCAAGCAGGAGCTTGGCTGGCATAACATTGTCTCTCCACCACACCACTGGCATGGACTTCAGGCCCAGAGCACAAGCTGTTTCCTCCTGCAGTGCTGCTCCTATTGCTAATGTAGACATTGCCTGACTGAATCCTGCTGACTTGATTGATTCTATTTAAATCAATGTGATTGTTTGTACGAACAAAGTTGATAGAACTGGCCCTAAGTGGCATTTAGTGCACCATGCTATTTGGCATGTAAATCAGCTGTTTGGGGCAGCGGTAACTGTTTTGTTACCACTGTGAATTTAGAGAAATCTGTTAAAGACAATAAAGAAAGTACATATTTATAGTGCAATAGCTGATATTAGCACTTGACTTGTCTTACTTAGATGTATAAAGCAGCCTTGCTCTGGAGGTAGATTAAAGAGATTTTTCTGTCTTTTGAGATCCTTGAAGTAATCAAGTTCATTATAATGCCTTTCCTCCAAAATATCATATACATTGATGAATTATGCATTTGGTTTCATAGTTTTAAATCTGCATATGGCTGTTTGTACCCAGTGATAAAATATTCTTTTACTTTCTTTTTAATGGTTACAGTAAAATTCTGCATGATTTATATCGCAAGTAGCAATTTGCAGCTAGAAATATTGATGACATCTTGCCAATGGCAATGAACAGGTTTTAATACTACAGTAAAGCATGCCTTTTCTTCTTAATTAGTCTCCATTGATTAAACATGCAGATTATTTACAAAAAGCCTAACACAATGGAAAGGAAGAATAACTAATGCAATGGCTGTTCTCCCAGCATCACATGCAATTCATCTTTACTAAGCTAGTTGAGCCTCTATAATCTCAAGGCATTTATGAAATAATAGGGAGAAAGCTTTAGGTTAAGCATATTTAGTATAAAAAGTATTTGTTTAATTTGTTTCTTAAGATGAAAATTCTCCTATTCTTGAGGGAAGATTAATGTCCTTGATGAGTTAAAGCCACAGACATCTTGCAGTAAGATACAAGAAGCCTTGTCAGATTGCTAACAGAAACAATCTTTATGATGCTAAGATTTTGTAGCTTATAATTAAACATCACTCTCCAGCCTCTGTAACCTGTATCATCCTCACACGCCGTACTTTATACATCACAGCAATTAGTGAAGCATACAGGGCACATTTAGGTGAAGGCTTTCTGTCGGGAGCTGGTGATGTAGTGACTCAGCAAGGCATCAGAAGGCTTTGCTTGTGCTAAGGCTTTGTGCACCTCCGGGGGGGATGCACCTCTCCGATTAATGCAAGGGGCTATTTTTGTAACATCCAAAAGTTTCTGCTCTACATCAAAGTGCACTAGCTGCTTATTTTAGATGACAGAAACTCTTACATTTGTCTTGAACAATACAGTCTTTAGCACTTTTTTGGTACGTACTTCTCCAAAAAGAAAATTTCCTGTGAAGCATTTCATAGAGGAAGGGCTTCCAATTTGAGATCATCAGAGACATTTTCATCCTGTGCTTCAAATATTCCAGTAAGTTAACAGCCCACATTCCAAAGGTAAGAGGTGGTCATGGCATACTGGGGAGTACTCTGACCATGTAATTTGGGAGAACAAGAATATCTGGATTTCTGCCCTGCTCTTCAGCTGAGCTGAGGTTCAGCCCCAGGCAGTGCCAAGACCCTCTTGAAACGAGGCTCCTCAATTGGTCTGGTCTTTTATTTACTGTGTTATTTTTTTTTTTTTCTCCCAGCAACCAAAATCTGACCCTCCTTCCCAGACACTCCGTTGTTTCCATTCTTGAAACTAACTTGCCTGAAAGCTGCTCTTTTCCCTGGGGACATTGATCTGGATCACATGAATATGGCATGCATAACCTTCCACAAGCAGAGGGACTGTGAGTTACTTTCCCTTGGCTGGTCTTAAATCTGCATGTGGTGTTTGGAGAATTAGTCTGAGCATTTTGCCCTGACTTGTGTCTCTTTCCTTGTGCCTGAGCTAATGGGATCCTGACTACAAAAGGGTGAAGCAGTGGAAAACCTGAGGTCTCAGATGTATCCCCAAGGTCATAATCAAGAACTTCAAGCAAGTGGTAGAAAGATGATGGAAACAACCTCTGGAACCAGGTAATTTCACCAAAGATGTCACCATTAACACTTGGCTTTCACAATGTGCCCTTTGTTTGTGTAAATCTCAGAAGGATATTGTCAGAGAAGTCACTGTTACTAATTCTAATGGCACAGTGAAGTGACTTGGAACAGGTGACACCATAGTCAACAAAGGCACTGAAATTGGAGTGAGCTTTTCTGACTCATGGCCTGACTCAGCCCTCCTTGCTCCCACTGTTCCAATACCTCTGGGGCTGCCCTCCCTGCTCCTTTGTGCTGTTGCCTTTTTGTGGTCCCCTCTCAGCTGCCCATCCCAGCTCACCAAAGCACTTACCAAAGTCCCTTAGCTGGCGTGTGCTCCTGGCTCTCGCTTGGCAAAATGTAGCTACATCTGCACTTTTCTAAATGGGGATGGATTAATTGCATGCTTAAAAGCTTTGCTGGATGGAGACCTGGACTCTAGAGCCAGACCTACCTTCATAGCTGGAGCCTGCAAGTAGGAGGAGAAGACATTTTTCTCCTCACCTGCTGACTGGGAAAGGGGTGAGCAAGAGAGTTAGAGAGAGCCCTGACTTGGTTTCTGCAGTGCACTGCTGTCAGCAAAGCTCTGGGCAATGAGGGCCTGAGCACCTGCCCAGATCCCAGAGCATCCTGGGGAGAGCTAATAGCAAGGCTGAGCTGAGAAGTGTGCCACATCTTAGCAGTTCTGTCATACTTTTTAATAAAAACATTTAGAGAAAGGTTTTCCCCATTGACTTTTGAAAAAAGAAACACCTAAAATCCTAACAACAATTTTTATGCAGGCAGTTATTAATAGTGGTGTAAATATTAGTTTTATACTAGAATAACTAGTAGTTATTTTAATACTTGCCCATATACAAGGCATTTTGAGGTTTGTAGTAGGAATTGGGTATTAGTAATGATAATACTTTCATTTGAATAGCTCTTTTGTGTGCAAAACATGTCAATGATTGTATCTAAAGTCGCACAATGCAGGCGTGCTGGAACCTCCTTTATGTAAGCCATTTAAAAGCATCATGTTGTGCCTGTTGTTATAAGAACAGCATTTAACACCCTATTGAAAATAAAAACCATTCTTCTTATGCGTTTTCCCCACTGAAGCTTATTTCTACTGTTTTCTCAGAGAAGCAACAAAGTTTGGACTTAATCTGTTTAATCACACCTTCAATTTTCATCCCTTTATGTTATTACCATCAATGCAAGATTTTAAAAAGTCTGTTCTTGAAATTATTTCACCCAACAAAAGGTTTGTTTTTGCTTCCGAGGTGTATGTCTTATATAGTAAACTTCCTTGTAGTATAAAGGACAAAGATTTCTTTGCTGAATCACTACAATCAACAGGAATTTCAATACATATTTCTACAGCAGTTGGGTGAGGTCTCTTTTAGTTTCTTTCCCTTTTAGGTTGCTGCTTTTGTTTTGGGTCTCCCTAGACTCTCAGCATGGCAGCATGAGCTGAGAGTTCTCACCATGGCAGCTGTAAGAATCATTGATTTTTTTTTTCCTTCAGTAACAGAAATGGGAAAAAAAAAATATTTCTGTCAAGCTTTTGAAATGCAATTCTGAAAAAAATTAATTTCAGATCAGCAAAATATACAATTTGAGTGACATGGTAAAAAATAGAAGAAAAAAAGCCTGGCATCACAAAGTGGAAGAATAAGACATGGCAGCTATTCTTCCCTGACCTGGTGTTCAAAGGAAAAGACGTTCACTGAGGTCAAAACCACACTCTGCTACACGCAGAGATTTGAGCCAAAGCCCTTCTTTTACTAGAAATGTTCTCAAGCTCCAGCCAGAGGTCACCTGTAATAAGATGTTCTCCAGCTCTCCTGCTGTGACTATTTTACTTTTCAGTGCAACTATACAAATGCTCAGCAGTTGAGCAGAGCAGAGCACATATTTCAGTGAGTTTTCTGCCTGGTACAAGCTTTGGTTGAGACATAGCACCATCAGGTTTTAGCTTGGTGGCAAAGGCCAGTGAAGTCATTTACATTGGATTAGATCACACTGAAAGAACAGGTTTCAGACACATTCCCCAGAACTTCCTGTCAATGTGATGGATGAGCAGCTGCCCTGGAGCAGGGGAGTGGGGGCTCCTCTCTCCCAGGCAAGGGAGGGCTGGAGCCACTGTTGCTGAATTTGACACAAGTTCATACAGAATTGTTATGATATAAAATTGCATTTTTTAATTAATAAAAGAATGAAAAATGCTGTTTCTAAATGCTGCTCACCCCTTCTGAACATCAATCATGCACATTGAAAATCCTACTTTTTGTGACAGCCCATGCATGTGATCTCTACCTGAACACATAGGAGGGCTGCTGGTGAATCCTTGTGAATCCTTCAGCTCAAGAAATGTGGTGGTCAAGACAATAACATGATCTCAGCTGACTTCCTTCTATTTCCTGGTCTCTCTGTCAGACAGCCCTAAACTGAAGGATCTGCACATTGATGTTACTTTACTAATCTCACTGGCTTAGATTCCAAAGTCCCAAGGTAGTATGTCAGCTTTCTTGTACACATTATTATTTTTGTATCTAAATCTTCTTTAAATATTGGGCAGACTCTTTTCATAGCTGAGTAGTCATTTCAGTAAGTGTGGCAGTTGATTTACAGTTTGTACTGTGTGCACTTTCTGTAGTGAAGCATAAAATTGAAAGGCTTATGTCAAATTCATTCATACATGGACACGCTCAAGAACAAATTAATTTTAAAGCACTCTCAGGGTATATAATGTTTCTATGTCATGCTTTACAAATCTATAAAGTAATTTATAACATAAAGCCTACTTTAGAAGAGAGCTGTAATAGAACAGATAGCAGGGTGATTTCAATCTAAAATATCCCAGTGCTACACTCCCCCAGATATCTGCAATTCAGATCTGATAGGAACCATGAGTAATCAGTTTCTAAAGCAAAATTATTACACAAGAAAAGGCTCTCAGTGCAATGTCCTCTTGCAAAACCAGGCTATTCTAGGACAAATTAGGTTTTCTAACCATCAGTATGCAGCACACTGGATAATGTGTCAGATTCAGATCTCAAACTAGAATAAATGGGAAATCACAGCCACGAAGGATCAAGATAAATTCTTAAAGATGCATATTGGATAAATGTCATGTGAAACTGTAATACCAGGGCCCTTGTAATTAACATCAAGGGAGTTTTCACCCCATGAGAACAGATGCCTTCAAGCTGACACTGCTGTTGTCCTCTTCTGGATGGCACAGCCCCTGGAGGGCAACTCTGCACAGGGTGAGCGTCTTCCCTGTGCCATTCCAGCAGGAGTTCTTTGAACATCCTTCCAGTGTTTTGCATTTTGGAGCACCACCAGATTCCTTCTGCTTTCTTTGGCAGAAGCTGGACCTACCAGCACTGTTTGGCACCAGCCTCTTGCTGCATAGGACCAAGGGACCCAGAAACCAAGAGAAGAACATCTCTCTCTGATCACAGCCAAGCTCCTTCTCTGCTTGCAGCAATGTCATGCCTGTAAATTCCCCCACACTGAGCACTTATCATTAGCAAATGTGGTAGGCAATCATCAGAAACATTCAAAGACAAGCGGTCACCCAAATTCAGCCCCGGGGTGATCAGCTGCCCCCAAATTGCAGGCTGGCAGGGACAGGAATGAGTGCTCAGTCTAAGGAGCTGGCACAAGACAGTTGGTGTGTCACAGCTACTCCTGCTCCCTCCCTGCATTTTTTTTCCAGGGGCATTCCTGCTCTCTGCAAGCAGCAACTTAATATACTAACATTACAAAGAGCAAAATATACAGCAATGGCTATGAACTGCTGCCGTGCTCCTCTTCCCACTATTCATCCCACTTGGCATGTGTGTTGCACCTGGGTAGCTAACTCTGTAATTTGGACACAAGTAGTGTGTTCCCTCATCTCCTCAGGAGAAACAGAGATATAATCAGAATTTAGAGTGGCTTCTAAAAGGTGCATATTTCAAAGGTAAAATTGCAACATAAAGCATTCAGAGAAACTATAACCCAAGTACCACCTGTGTGCAGAAGAGGGAAGGAAAATATCATTCTTTGTAACAGCCAGTGGAGGCAGACAAAAGGGTCTAACTCAAAGCAGCTCTTCCTACTCTGTGCATCAGAGGGAGGAAGCCGTAGTTGCAGTCCCCCCATGCAGTGAACTTTGAGATATTTATAAAAAGTGGAACAGCTTCCACAGTGCAGGGCAATAAAGGTCACGCCAGCACAGCTGGGCTAGTAACCAGTCAGTACAGCACTGATACAGTGATGTGGGAAGAAACCCTGGCTGTGGGCAATGGGATCATCCTTCAACCCAGCCACAGGAGCTGAGTGGGGAGATGGTCACACAGGATGGAAGAGCAGAACTTTGCCCTTGTCTTCTGCTAAATGCTGGGACCAGGTTTCTCAAAGATACCAACTGACACTGGGTTCATTAAACTTCTCAGCACAGGAATTGGTTTTGTTGGACATTCTCTTTCTGAAAGTCAGCTCAAACTGGGTCCCCCAAAAGTTCTTTTGAAAAGATCAACCACTGCCAGTCTCCTGTGCTGCATTCCTCCTCATAACCTCACAGCCACCACATTGCTGACACATGTGGAGGCAGAAAATCCCTTATTTCAGCAGGAAAGGCTGAAAAAGGAACAGCTATTAGTCTGTAATTCTGCTATGAAAGAGGAAGATTTCAAAGGAACCCGAAGAAAGCTTGCATCCAGCTCAGTGGGAACGCCTTAGGTATAGACTTCACCTATTTCTTTGCAGCAAGCCAGTTAGTTCTGCAACCTTAACAACTGCTTTAAACAAAGGGAGTCCTAAAATTTGCTTTATCATCAGAAGGTGACAGCTGACAGGCAGGAAGCACAAGGAGCAGTGGGGTGCTGGAGGAGCTCTTCCCCAGCCCCATGAGAGCCACTGCCTCAGTGGGGACACAGCTGCACCAGTGCCAGGCTGGGGCTGGGCTGTTTGCAGAGTCCTTTGCACACTCCTGGTTGCAGCCACTAGTAAACACCCCTAATGTTAATAATTTGCACAAGAATCTTCTGTGACTTCTTTCTGCCTCAGGTTGCACTTTTTTCTTTAAAGTTTCAGCACAGCAGTTCAGCAGTTTTTGAGAACCTGTATCATTGCCTAAGGAGCTCCTGACTCCAAGATGAGACAAAATTCTTCAGCTTTCCTGTGGCTGTCACAGTAGTACTGAAATATTAAATAAATGGTATTTAGATTGACTTTTTCTGGATTTTGATTGTGAAGTATGACAATTAGATGTCAGTGTGGACCTATCCCACCATTGCTGTGAGGGTGCAAAGTGCAAAGTGGAGTATTAGATTCACCAAATGGTGATAGTGTGAGGCAACGATGCTGTAGCACCCACCTTTCAGGGATCTAACACTCCTAAAGCATTCACAAAGCAGGATGTATGCAGGGAGCTTGCAGCTTGAGGAGAGAGATGGGTTCCTAAGATTGGGATCCAGGAAAGGCAAGACAAAGCAGAAAGACTGTCTGTGAAAACGTAAAGACCAGGGTGCATTTGAAATGAAAGCCTGCTGAACTCTGCAAGGACAACAAAGGAAATTCTCAGCTTTCCGTGGTTGGTGGAGAGCTTCTTCTACTCGAGAGCATTTCTGTGGACCCCTGTTGTGTCGCTGTTGAGCCGCTAGCAGAGAAAAGGACCCAAGTTCTCAGTGTGGAAAGAAAGAGCGTTTATTATTTTGATTTCAATATATATATAGACTTTTCAGAGGTCGCCCAGATTGGTCAGCCAGAAACCTCCCCCCAGGCCTGATTGGCCAGGCCTGAACTGCCCAAATCTCGAGACACTATTTTAAAAACATCCAAACTTTATCTTTGTTTATAAAACACAGCGGAATGTTCTCACGAGAAAGACCTGTGCTAGCCACACTGCTGTTTCCTACTCCTGTATTCCAGGAAGACAGTTATTGTTTGTCCTCACTTCTACTGTATTAAATCTTTCCAGGTGGCTGTCACGATGAAACATCTGCTGGGGCTGCCCTGGACACCTCTGCAGTGCCAGGAGGGGAGGAAGTCTTGATCTCTGTCTGTGGTGGGTAGTCATTCCTAGCCAAGACTGTCTCCTTTGACAATGTGCTGTCTAAGATTTTGGGTAGGAGGGAGCACTCCCTGGAGATCACCAAGTCTCCTGTTCAGGCCTAAATAAAAATCTCCTACCGGTAGGTCATCCCTCTGTGTGGGTAAGAGAATTATTGAGTAAATGCCTGTATAAATGCCAGAAAAATGCTGATTAGCAAATTACATTTGTTTCTCTCAAGCACTGCCATCACTTTCTCAATGAATTGATGTGAAAGGGTTTCTCTCTCTAACTGGCTTTTTAATTGTGCTGCTAAGGAGGCAGGTAGGGTGCCAGGGTAAATAAGCACTTGCAGGGCTCTCTGAGATTATGGCTGGAGATTGCCTCCAGCTGCCAAACTAACACAGTGAGAGTGAAGCCCGCAGTGTAGACAAACATTCTGCTTCTGCCCCAGATTTCAAGTCAGCTTATATAAAATGTGGACTTATGCAATATATGTGCGATATAAAATGGTGTTTGACTTGATATTGCCGGGCATAACATTAGTACTATGTAGGTTTTTAACAAAGCACATAGGAAACAAAATGAAGAACTGCTTTCCCTGAGCACCATTTGGCAATAAGCCATCATCATTAAACAGGAGGGTTCCTAGTAGGGATGTACAGAGATTGTTCCTAGACCTAAAACTGCTCATCAGCAGTGCAGATGCTACATTGGATCATGGCTGATAAAATCTGCAGCTTGCACAAGAATTCATGTTATGTTTAAAAGATGAAGAGAAGGCAGCGATAAGAGACCTGTTGCTTGGTTAGACAAATCCACTGTTTTTAAGTACAGACAAATAGAGAGTTAAACTCCACAGAAAAAGAAATAGTAGCTGCTCTAGTTAAGTGCTGTTTTGTTCTCTAAAGGATTTAGAGGCCAAACAAGAAGACAAAAACTCAAGTCCTCTAATAACTCAGAAGGCTAATGAGGCCTTGACTGGCTAAACAGGGGATGCTGAGGGAGGAGCCAAGGCTAACAGGAGCCAAGGCTAACAGTGCTATCTGAAGTCTTAGTATCCACTGAAGACGCTGAAAAACTGGGAAAGAGGCAGAGAAGAGCTGCAAAAGTGGGCCAAGGACTACAGAAAGCACCTAATGGGGAGAGAGAGGTTTAGAAAGCACTGTGTGCCTAGCTTATCAAAAAGATTGAAAAGTCTTGATTACAGAGAATAACTCTTCACAGAGACAAATGAGCTCTTTATTTTGGTGGAAAAGGATGAATGGTTAAAAGCTGAAGCCAAATATATCTGGAGTGGAAATTAGGCAAAACATGTTAATAGTGAGGGCTGGAAACAAGCTGCTGAGGGGAGACAAGGAGTCTGCAGTGCTTGATGAAGATGCCTCAATGCTTTTCTAAGACAATATGGGCACAACTGGGTGATAGTTTAAGAATGGTGATAAAATCTAGTTGTCTTTTCCAGCTTCAAGCTCTGGGACCCTGGATGAGCCATCTGGAGTCACACAGGGTTGTACATGCCAGCTGGGGGTCTGGCAGGGAGAAGAGTTCCCTCTTTGCTTTTTCTCCCCTTCCAGCAGGATAGTCATGTCAGCATCAGCATTCAGTCCTAAAAGCCTGGCTGGCTGCGTTTCCAAAATGCCTTGCAGTACAATGAACCCCTTGCCTGTCTGTCCTCATTGAAACTGTTCCCTGGGCAGAGGGGACAGCAAGGCATTGCAGGAGTGACCACATCAGCTCCCACCTGTCCTGGGCAGGATGGGCAGCTCAGGGCACTGAGCCAGGCAGACACAGCTCCAGTGGGTGCTGCCTTCCTCAGGGGGATCATTCAAGAGAACAACCTGTGTTCTTATCCTGAGAGAGTTTCCTACCTGAAACTCAATACTTTTTCTTCTCTAAAATACATATCCTTACACCATTCTCTCTCTCTCTCCATCTCCCAGAGAGAAACAATTATTTTTTCCTCAGTGGAGCACCAAAATCCTTCAGATGCCTATCAGAGAACTTCACCCTCACTTAGGTGTTGAGCTCAGCTGTGCAGGCTCTGTCAGTCCTGCAGCCCAGACTAGAAATTCTGTGCTACAGCTCTGCCTTTGCATCCAGCAAGTGGTTCCCAGTATATCTAAAATATTCAGTCTGTGGCGGGACTGAACTCAACAGGGCTGAAAGGCTCAAAATAAGGTGGGTATGATGTCACCTGTAGCAAAACAATAATTCCCACCTTCTTTGAAGCTGATTGTAGCTACTTGTTATTCCTTTAAGTTGTCAGTCTCATGGCAAGAAGCTGGCAAAAATTAACTCCCACGCTTGGCTTTGCAACAGGAAGGTGAGTGCGTCAAGCAATGATGTTTCAGGCTTTCATCAATTTATCTTTGACAAAATGCATCTCTTTAGAGAGAGCAGAACTAGGCTGGGAAGTAAAAGAAAGAGAATGTTGACATTCTATCCTGGTACTTCTAGACTTTTTCATCATGGAGCGTCCTTTACTCAGCATTTAAAGGAATTGTCAAATCTTCATATACTTACTATAGAAGAGCAAAAGTCTGAACAGTGGTAGCAGTGGTGGAGCAGCCCTGGGAGACAAAAGATATGTGGACTTGCAGTGCTTTGTGCTAACCCAGATCCCAGGTCTGGGACCCTTGAGTATTCTGCCCTTAGAGGGAGTAACTTTCCTCCAGCTCCTGAATGATTCCCAAACAATAATCTGTGCTGACAAGCGGCAGATCATGGATGCTCAGCAGGCAATTGTCTGGTCTCAGGCTGATTCAGTGAGAAATTTAAGATCCTGCTCTTTTCCCAGCCCATGCTCATTCTTTCAGGACCCCACAGGTTTTCTTCCCATGAGTTTCCAGGGAAAGCAGCTGCTATTTCTTGAGAAATATAATTCCTTAATGTGTGGTTAAGCCCGGAAATATTTATTTATTTATTTATTTGTAAGGATGTAGAGAGGGGTAATAAATGGTAAAACTAACGTGTCAGTGATGTGTTTTCAAAAGGATGGAGAATGAGTTATTTGATGGAAAATTGAAAGACTTGATTGAACTCTGCCATGAGCATCTACAAATTTGGCCATGGTATAATCCATTGACTTTTTTATAATTTTCCTAATTAAATATTCAGAAGTGAGGTGCAAATTAGACAAAAAGCCAACATTCACAGGCAATTAAAAGCATAGAATTCTGGCTTGTAGAGAGAAACATTTAAATCAGCTGATTTAACAACCATTAAAAAACCCCTTGCTAACTTGAAAAATAAAGAAATCAATAAAGACATCAGGATAAAATATTTGGAATTGCCAAAACCAAATGGAGATGTGGAAATTAATAACAATTACAAAAAAATCCATATCTAAACACAAATCCCAAACATTTTCTCAGAAAAGCACCTTCTAGAGCAACCACTCCACAGTAACATAGAGGAAAGCAGAACTTAAGAAGACATTAATCAAGGTATGAGTGAAAAGAAAATGAGATGCTTCAGGGCACAGAGATGACAGGGAGCATATCTGTGGCAATAAGTGATGATGGAAATCATACAGAGGGAAATATAACAAAGGATACATGAGGAAAGGATGCAAGCACTGCAGAACACCTACTCTGACAATACAGTCTTTTGCTCTCACTAAAAGCAAAAATCAATAAACTCTGTGTAGGAAGAAAAGCTTATTAAATCATTGACTGTCCAAGCAGATATTCCTGTTGGCAAACACATTGCTCTGTGTGATGGATGGACAGCAGGGTCAAGAGGTTGTTCACTGAAGTGATCAGGCTTCATAAAATCCAGATTTGCAAACAGTCGGGGCAGCAGGGGCTCACTGCAGTTACTGCTGTCAGGTGATTTCCATGTGCTGCAACACTGCAAGTTTGTTTTTGGATCAGTGAGAGAGTTTCAGCTGAGGGAGGAGTGGGAGGCACTCCAGCCCTGGGCATGCTCCAGCTGTGCATGCCCATGATCAGCCACACTGCAGCACCTGTCCCTGGAGCAGCCACAGGTCTCTGCTGTGGATCACCAGTGCTGTAGTTCACTCCCTGACCCTGCTTGCCCAGCCTGGAGCCTGGTGGTACAAGTAGGATGAAGCCATCCCACTGTAATTCCTTGCGTGGAGACATGTCCTACCCCATCATCAGCAAAGGACTCCTGAACCCTAGATGATAAGGGTTTGTCTTGGAAGGGGCCTTAAAGATCACCTAGTTCAAGCCCAGTGCCATGGGCAGGGACATCAGGTTGCTGAAGGTCACCCTACATTTAGCACATACCAAAGCAACAATAAAATGCCTCCTTTGAAGTTATCCTGTGTTTCTCCCACTGTCCAGCAGCAAGCTGTAGCTTGATCCAGTTTTTGCTCTCCCCGCTGGCTGTTTATATTACTGGTGAGTCTCCCATCCCATTAGCATCAGCCCATTTCTTCCTTATGCCTCCTGCCCCATTCCTACACCCTTTCACTCTTGGCATTACTGACCCCTTTATGCAAGGTGACACACAGTGAGCTCACTCAGTCATCTGTTGAGAGAGAGAGGCAAAGGAAAGGAGTTTTCAGGGCAGAGCAGTGGACTGTAAACTTCAGGAATGTGCATTTCATCCCTAACTGTGCTGCTGGGGAGACAAATCTGGGGCACAAAGAAACCATGGCCCTACAGGACCAGTTCACAAACCCAATGCCCAATCTCCTTTCTTCTATGGCACCTTCTTCTGACCCAAGGTGACAGGACTGTACTGTAAGGGAGATCAAACATGTTTCCAGGTACACTGCCCTGTGCACTGTGGGCTGGAGTTTGGTGAAGATGTGAGATCTGGAGATGGCAGCCATGGAAATGTCACAGGCCCTTCTATAGCTCCCATCCTTCTCTGATGGAGGTTGGTTGGAACAGAAGGATGTTCCAACCAATGTAAAGCATTTGCATTTCCCTAACTACTTCTTTCTTTAAATGATGCCTCATGATGACTTTCTTTTTGGGTTAGATATTTCTTTAATTTTTAAGCATGCCATTTTTTTTTTTTCCTTTTGGAGGGAAGGTGGGCATGCTCTGGAGCTCCTGGGTGTTCATTTTAAACCAGTGTGGAAGCAGCCTTGGAGGACAGGCTGCAAGTGTCCATAAATCCCCACAACCCCAGTGCTGTGTGTTTACCGCTGGGGATTGAGATCTACTCAATTTGACCTTGATGAGCCAACTGTTTTTCTGGCTTTTTTTAGAGTTTCGGGCTGAAGAAAGAGCAAAGTGGATTTTTTCCTTTTCCTGGAATACAAAGTGCTGTATCAGTCTGGTAAACACTTGGGGCTACTTCTGCTTCAATTCAGTCTGAGGAATGACAGGGGATCGAAATAAGCATTGGCCCTTTGGTTATTAAAAATTTATTTTGAGATGTTTTCTCCATCCCAAATTCACAACAAAAAAATCTTATTGTGTGTTTCTTGCAAATTGTGGAGAATGTTTATGTTCCAGTGTGTTTTCTCCTGAATGTTAGCATATCAGAGTAAAATCAAAATGATTATGTACATTAATAATAGAATACACATGTAAAGATAACCTCGAGGTGTCTAAACTTTCTGCATATTCTTCTAGATTGCTGATAGCTTTTGTATGGGAATATATTAAAAACAAGAAAAAAATACTGAACTAAATTGAAATCTAAATATTTTTGTCTGGAAAAGAGAAATAAATCAATCTGGTTTGTAAACAGTCTTTGTTTTCCATCATCAACAATAGTGTTTCTGTCTGCAAGGAATTAATTTCTAACCTTAAGCACCTAACCTTACTGTAGCTGGGACTATTCAAATTAGTTAGAGCTTAGCAAAATTCTTCCTCAAGTTATAATTTTTTCCTCTAATAGAAAGTAAAGCTTGATTTTATTTTACTGTGCTCACACCACATCATCCTCTGGGTATTATGTTTATTTAGCAAGAGAAATGAAAGTTTTAATTTTGTTTCTTCTGGAAAAAATGTATTTGCAGAGAAGAGAAAATCAAAAATGCTTATGACATGGCTGGCAGGAACCAAATGTTTTTGCTTACTACTTTTTAATTTCTTCTGCATTTTTGGCCATGTTTACAAGCAATGCTATCTATGATCCATGTGTGTGACACACTTACGGAACATTGAAAAGCAGAAGGTCAGTGGTGGGCTGTCTCCTGTGTCAGGGAGCCTCCGCACTGTGTGGTGTTTGATGTCATCATCCCTTGCTCAAGTACCAAATTTCTGCAGGAGCTTTCAACCATTTGGGGCTTTGACAAGAGCCACATGGTGAGAAAACACATCACTTGCAGTGGAGTGGCTGGGAGCCTTGTCTGAGGTAACCTGCAGGAACCAAACCAAGTGCCAGACATGCAGTTTGAGGACCTTATTTTCCAAATTTAGTTATGGATCCCCGATGTACAAAATTTATCTACAAGTTACTCAGATACCAGAACTTTTCAAATTATTTGCCTACTGACACAGGTTAAATTAAATTAAATACAGCTGTATTGAACTGCCTTCATCAGTAGGTCGAATATATCATGGGGGAATTTTCTGTGGAATTTGATTGATGTGATGCCAAGGAGGAAGTTTTCCTTGTAAAGTTACAGGAGGCTTAACCGTTCAGACTTTCATCTGGTCTAGTTATTGATATGGAATATTTAGTTAATGGTATGATCTAACCCTTGAAGAAATTTTACTGGGGTTCTCAGGAACTAAAAAGGGCAATATTATGGTTTTAATGCAATCAGTGCAATCCCACAGATGGAACTGGTCTGGGTGCAGCCTGCTGTAATCACTGCCACCTATGGAGAGTGAAGGACTAGAGTAAGCCAGTGGAGAAAGAAGTTCTCCAGACATTTTCTTTGCAGCAATACTGTATGAAAATAGTTTGAAGTATCAATTCCAGAATGACAGATTAATCTAATTTTGGGGGAAAAGCAGAACTGACACTGATGGATGAACAGGCGGCAGGAGTGGCTGAGAGCAGCCATGGAGCGAGTGTTAATCCTATTGCTGCATCCAAACTGAGAAAGGATCTCATCCTCCAGCTCTGATGACTCAGCAGAGGGCAGATATTTAAGGAAAGGTCCAACTCTGTTTACTTAAAAAATTGGCTGTGGGAATTTAGTTTGCATGAGGGATGCAGGACCCAGCCCTTGGCTATGGCTGCAAGGTGTCACAGATCCCCTGCTCCCTCTCCTGCTCCTGGAAAACCCCACAGCAAACAGGAATCCCCAAACAAAGTGCTGCATTTCTTATTTGAAGACCTGCCAGTTGAAACTTTTAATTTTTCAATTTTCTTTGGAACAATATATTATCAGATGTATTTGATGCCTAATTAACTTGGTTTCCACATGTAATTATGTTTATGAAATGTCTTTGTCTCTCAGCGAGTCAGATGCAACCACAAGATCTTGCTCTTTGGCTTAATTTCCAACTACTTGTTACATTTGTTTTTCCAAATCCAGGCCAGCCTGCTAAACATGCTTAATAATTGACATTTTGCAGTGCCAATTGCCCTTGCCCAAAAGGCTAACTGCTTTCTTCAGCTCATTGGGAGCCCTGCAGGGGAAAAGACTGAAAACTGCAAAGGTCAAGAGGAGTTTCAGATTAAGGTTTATGTTGTGCTGTTCTTTAAGTAAACAAAGGTAAATTCCAGCAGGAGGGATGAATTTACATTACATGCTGTGTGTATTGACTGTGGTGAGGTAGAGCTGGAATGGAAATCTTTTCCCATTGTGAGGCAGACTGAGCGGGAGTGATGTGAGAGAATGTGGAGGAGGATTTACCAGAGGGTGCTGGGATGGGTAATGAACAGTGGAGACAGGAACAGCAGGAAAACACCCAGTAGCAGAGATTACTGCAGCACACAGAGACTTTGTTCACCCTGCCAGAGCAGGTTTTCATGCTGGTGCCCAGGGTTGTCTACACCAGGATATGAAAACAAACATGTTCTCCTCTCTAGTCCTGAGGGCAAGAGGCACAGCAAGGAAGCAACTCTCCTCGCCTCCCCACCCCTTCCTTAGATGTCAGCACCTAATGTGCATCTCATGAAGGACAAGTTGACTCTGCACTCTGCTTTCCGTGGACAAGTACTGACTACATATTCCTCACTGTGAGAGCTTGGGTACCTCATATGTGTCACCACCTATGTACAGCTGTCTTCTGCATGTCAGTCCCACCTGACCTCTGCCAGTGGCTGTGTTGTCATTTGCCACGCTGTTGCAGAAGAGACAGCCTGGGGGTGCAAGGCAAAGCTAAGTAAAGAGATGTCTATGTCACAGCTACCTGATAAAGTGACTGCAGCTTGTAATCAAGGATATACGAGGATAGCTGTGGCCTATTTGCTACTTAGTGAGGCTTGCAGCAGTGGTAGGTGCAACGATATAGGCATCATTCATCTGTTTTTCCAGCCTCCAGATGCATTTATTTATGGATACATTTAACCTGTGCTACTCCTCTATTGCTGTGCCTATACAAGCTAGCCTGAAGCTAACTCTGGCCCTTCAGCATGGAGTTTGCTTGCATCTCTGCTTAGATCAAACAGGGAGAGAAGCAGAGCTGACTCCACTGGATGAATGAAGTGTGGGCCAAGAGGGATAGAGCTGTAATCATCTTGGTGTGATGTGCCTGAAACTGCTGTATGGGCTCCATCTCTATACCCTGTCAAATACTGCTGTCTCAGCCTTGCCTGAATTTGTGGGGGATGTACCTTAGTCACTGTGAGAAAAATACAGAGTGTCTTCTGAAGTTTATTAAAATGTAATTGAATGGTGAGAAATGAGGAAAAAAGAGCAGCTTTTTGAACAGAGCGGTCCTGCTGTTCAGGAAAGTAAAAAGTAAGGCCCAGAATGGGGTGGGACATGCACAAAGGGAAACACTGGTACAGATATTTTAAAATAGCCATATGGAATGAATGGAGAATGAAACTACAAAATGAACCACAAACAGAACAAATTTACATGAAGCTGAACAAAACCATGGAAGTTAGGCTCACTATCTTTATCTTGTGTGAAGGTTTTATTGTGCCTTTAGGATAAAAAGGAGCTTGAAAGGATTATATATCTCATGAAACGTATCTGCTGAGATTCTAATGGTTATGCTGCGGGTAGAAGACATTCCTTATCAAAGCCTAAATAATGTTCTCACTTTCACGTATAAACAGTAACCATAAAATCTGGGAGTGGGATTTCCCAAAGCAGGCTCATGCCAGAAAAATACCTACTCCTTCACTGCTGACAGGACTGGGAACTTATGACAAATTCTGCATCAATTATGCTGCTGATCTGCTGTTAATCGTCAGTGCATTAATAGCCCTTAGTGCATAGACAAATAAAGCAAGATACAGACAAACCAAATAATTTATAGTTTTCTATGCATTGTGATCATAATTAGACTGTTCCTTAGCAAGGTTTGGCATAAATGAGCAGGTCACATCCCCTTTCACTCTGTAAATGTCCCAGAGCATCTCGGATGAGTTTTGTGCTTACAGAAAATATTACATTGACAGCCTTGGAAAATGAAGTCTTTGTTTCCAAGAGCATAAGCACATCCAGTAGAAACAGATTGCTCTACAATTTCCCACCAATAGGCTGCCTGATTTCCTCTGGAAAGTGGGATTTTCCACATGGGATGCAGCTGTGCCTATTGTTTCCAGAAGAGCATCCTGGTGTCTTCATAAGGCCCCCCACAACTGAGCAAGGTGGTAGCTGTGGTCCTGTGGGCACCCAGGCACGGCAGGACAGAGTGGATGCACAGGCACACCTGTGCTGCTGCTCTGCTGTGTTGTCTGAGCCTCCAGCATCCTGCCCTGGTGAGCCTGACTGCACCCCAGCCCAGCCTTGGCTCTGTGTCCCCACTGTGCTCCCCTGGTGGCACCAAACCTCAGAGGCTGTTTTGTGCCCTGATCTCTCAGAATAGCCCTGCTCTGTACCTGCCCTGCTCCCTGTACACGTTCACAACCATCCTACTTGGTTCCAGCCAAGACACAGGTCTGGACTCAATCCAGAGAATCAGCAGCCTGACTCAATATTAACAACCACCTTTCCCAGGTCCTCAAAGCACTGGCACCAGATCTTGACTATAAATCCTGCTCCAGGTACATGGAGCACAAAATGGTTATTTTTAACCTTTACCTGTGATGTTCCCCATTCCCATTCATCTGAGAGTGAAAAAGCACCCTCACAAGACCTAGTAGGGTATCTTCCCATGTACCTGGCTTTGCTTGCTACCCCTTGATGGTTTTTTTGTTAGTCAGTTTCCTCATTGGGTTTAAAAATAATTTAATTTATCCAAATGCATTCACAGCATTTCTGTAATGGTTTTTAATTGTGTAATTAGTGTAAAGACATATAATCATGTAATTAGGCTGTGTAATTGCAACATGTAATAATATTGTAGTGCCATTATGCACCTTTTTTAAACACGGGGGAAAAAGACCCAACATGCATATAACTCCAAAATCATAACTGTGAGTCCCAGAGTGTCTGCGATATTTCCTTACATATATTCTTGTGCAATCATCGAAGTTTAAATACAGGAATATAGGCTGTTATAAGACTGCCAAGGAGACACCAATTATTTTTGGAAATCAACTCCATTAAATTGTGTGGTGCCAACACGAAATGGTTGTGCCCAGGTGGGCTTGCTAAAGGCAGGTGTTGAGGAAAGACGAGGGAATTTAGCTGAAGATGTGATTATAAAGCACACTTAAGTCCTGCATGGATACCCTTATTGCAAAAATAGTGGTGCTTTTATCATGTGGCCTTATTCTCCTTTCCTCGTGGTGGAATTGGATACAGGACTGATCCAGCTCTCACTTCAGATCAGGAAAAAAGCTCCCAGTGGTTTTGGCATAGTAGGCTCACCCCACTGTGTGAAAGGCTCTAGGGATCCATGCACCCAAGGAGAACTGGTGCCTTTTTCTGCTCCTCCCTGCCCCTCCTCTGGTAAAATCAGCCTTACTTTCGAGAGTGTAAGACACTTGGATTCATGCACTTTTCTAAGACAGAGCAATGTGTCTCAAAAAGAAAGAGTTTGTTGGTGTTAAGTTTCATCAGCTCCCAAGTGAACCAGACAATCTGTTCCATCATGCTGGAAAGTGTTTTACAATTCACAGAATTAAAGTACAGTGGGATTAATAGTTAGTAATTACTGACTCGCTTGGAGGAGTTCAGGTGAATGTCTCCAATGTTCATCTACATTTTGCTAATTTTGAGAAAAGGATGATAAATCCCCAAATGAGGCAGATGTTGCAGGTTTTTGTACATGACATCCTTCACCCCCAGCTGTGAAAACAATACTGTACCTGTCACTGGTTTTGTATAGAATTAATGAACACTTTGAAAAACATATCACATCCTCAGTAGTTGATGGACAAGTTAATAATGTCTTATTTAGTTTTTGCAGAAGCATGACCCAGTTTCATTCCCACATTGGCATTGCAGTTAACTACAGTGAATGCAGCATTTAATGCAAACACGTGCCAATGCTGGAAGGCTTCTGTGCATTTACCTGAATGGGACACCCCTTCTAATCTCACATGAAATAGCACAAGCGGCCAATACTTCCTTTACAATATGCACTGATCACTTCAGGCACTTCATGCACCAGTCTTTCCAAATGGTCTGAGAAACTTTTAAGGCCAGAAAGCACCCATGTCAACACTGTTGCCACCAGCAAGTTGCCAAGGTTGTGTGAATCTCCCTGCCTCCTCTCCCTCGCAAACCCACATGCCATGTGTTGTGCAGTAATAGCCTGGGTGCCCTTGAGGTGCAGAACAGTTCTGTCATCTGATCACTACCACTACAGGAACATATTAATTTAATATAAGCTCCGACATGCAGCTCAGCAGCCATGAGAAGGAGGATGGAGCCTGCACCCAGGGGCAGAGGCCTGAGGAGGGGAAGGCATCTGGACCTCCTTCATTTGGTGGTGACGAGCTTTTGGACCAGCTGCTATACAATACATATCATGAGTAGAGTATCCAAAGCATCCTACTATGCCACAACACAGTAATTGCTAATGGAGACTATATATTCTAATGGAGATTAAAAGTGTGTATATAAAAGATAAATAGACTTATAATATAACCTTATTCTAGTTCAATTACCAGAATGAAAATCTTAGTTTTGTCTTGCTACTGTTAGGAAAAAGCTGCTTCCTCTCTCCCCAGAGTGAAAATAATAGGGGTTCAGACCAAAAGCCATGCTGCAACGTGTAAAAAATGATCAGTTTCTAACAATTTCACTCTTTTTTGTAACTTCATGTGGTTTTCTTCTTCCTGATCAAATATCTGAAGCTTCTGGAGAAAGGAGAAAAAGAAAAATCAAAGACTTCTGACTAGCATGGTGAACAGAAAACCTCTGCATTATGTTCAACTCTTTTGGTTGGTCTTTCTTGGAATTTGCTGTGAGTTAAATGATCACTGATATGAATGCTTGTGGCAAAGACTGAGATATCAAAGCAACTGCATGAGTTTTATATGTGTGTATCTTGGTGAATGCTTCTTGCTGCTTATCTCCAGCAGTTCAGTCAGAACAATTGCTACACCAGGAAGTTTCTCATGGCAATCTCTTGACATGCACGGTGCTGCTCAACCCACTGATGGATGAGACACATTTTCCCTGTGCTGTACGGATTAAGGGGCTGCTGCTTGCATAAGTGGAAAAGGAAAAGCCCTGAGCTGATCAGAGCACAGAGGAGCCTGGCATTAATGAGTGTGGCATTAGTGAGATCCATCCCTCAGCCCTGGCTGGATCCTGCCTGGCAGACAGGAGCGTGGCAGCCTCCTGCTGAGCCGCTCAGCACCATGAGGGACAGGTGTCACCTTGTCCCTCAGGCACCACCATCCTCCCATCACATCCTGGCCTGCTTGCTATATATAGACACACCTCACCCCTGTGTTTGCCAGAGGAACACTGGGCAATTTGGGATTTACAGCCATGCTGTGCAGACATGGCACCTGCAATTCTTGGCCTTGTCCTTCTGAGCAGGACAAGATTTGTGCTGTTCCCTCTTTGGCTCTCCCTTTCAACTTCCTCGGCTTGATGAGAGTTATTTTTAACAAATTGGTTTTGTTACAGGAATATACACTTTTATTGTATCTACCTCAAGAGCAGCTCAAACCATTTCTGAAGTGTTAGCTGAGAAATCCCTACAGAAGATGCTGGAGGCAAGCAAATAGTGCTGGCACCTCTGCAGAAGAGGCAGGAAACTGAGGCATGGAGCAGTTATGTGCTTTGTAAATCACACAGAATTGAAAATAGCCTTTTGACTGCCCACTCCTCCTCCTCTAGCCTCAAGGCGAGGACTGGTTCCAGCCTCCTCCTGTTCTACTTTTTGGGTGCTTCTGAGCAAATACAGTGTTCATTTTGAATCCAGCCAAGTGTAGTTATTTCAGCACTGAATTACTTCTCCTTTCCTGCCCCTAACTGCATTTCTTTTGATTGCAGAGAGCTAGGCAAGCCCTCCACAAGGCAGACTGGGCAGTGATGCTGGGGGATACTTGGTGTTTTTTCATCACAAAGAAACACAACCAGAGGTCCCTGTGCAGCTGCCTGTGTCTGAAAGGGGGAATGCAGTTGTGGCAGGGGGTTAATTCTCCACTCAAGTCCATAAATCATGCATGTCAACAGGGTTTCTTAGCTCACCAGTACTGCAATAATGCAGCTATGAGACCATGAAGGTCTGAGCCAGGCTCTGCCCTGTGTGGGCTTCTGTGAGCTTTGGGATCTATGCACTGTTTTACATTAAGTGATATATGCATGGCCAAAGATAAAAATATTCAAAATGCTTCTTTCCAGATGGAAATAGAGAGTTATTGAAAGAGTAAAGGAAATGTCTATGCAGGTGAGTGAATGTATGGGAAAGGATAGATGTTCAATGGAAGATGCATTCCCAAGCAGCTTCTCTCCTGAGTTTGACCCACTGGTTGCCCCATTGTCTATTGAGTTGCACCAGGACAGGTTTGGACTGGATATTAGGAAAATTTTTTTCAAGGAAAAGGTTGTCCAGCACTGGAACAGTCTGCCCAGGGAAGTGGCTGAATCAACATCCCTAAAAGTATTTTAAAAACATGTAGATGTGGCACTTGGAAACATGGCTTAATGGTGGATTTGGCAGCGCTAGGTTAATGGCTGGACTTGATGATCCTAGAGGACTCTTCCAACCTAAAGAATTCTGCTGTTCTGTGACCCTATGGAAACAGCACCTCAGCAATATGCAGAGGAAACAACCCACAGGAATTGGAATGCAGAGACCAAACACGCAGCTCAAAGCACTTTCCCTTGGCACAAGGTGCTGTGCAGATACAGCTGAGTCCTAAGCCCAGGATGGCTGTGTCAGCTCCAAGCTGTGCTGACGTGTGAGGCGTGTGGAGCTGCTGCTGGTACAGAGCCATGCTGCTGCAGCTGCCTCCAGGCCTGGAACAGCCTGTGTTCCTCAGGAGCAGCAACTCCAAACCCCTCCATGGCAGCACAGCACTGCTGCAACCTCCCCCCTTCCCAAGCTCAGGGAGTCATGTGCATGGAAGAATATGCTGCTGCAGGTCGAGTTTAGATGTACTGATGCTCTTCTAAAACTGTCTGAGCATGTGCAGCAATTGAATCAAGAAGACTTTTCCCTTGGGTACCAATAACTGCATTCTGCCTTTTTTTTTTTTCAGATGCTGTAAACCAGGAGTTATGATTTGGCTCCAGGTTGATCTCTAGATTTACTCAGCTGGACAGAGCACAGTGAAGTTTTTGTTTCAGGAGAAAAAACCCGGCTTCACAGTTTTGTTATAATAAAGATGACAGACTTGGTTAAAATCTTGCTCACACCTGTGAAAGGGCTGCAGTTTGTTGCAGCTGCAGCAGGAATCAGGTGATGTTGGTTTATCCTGGATGCCCACTCCACTGGCAAAAGCCTCCTCATGCTCCCACTGTCTGTTGGAGGGGCTGGGTCTGGGTTCAGACTGAAAGGTAACTGAGGCCTGGAGCAGAGGCAGCACACTCCAGAGCAGTGCTGACAAATGGCACACTAACAGCACATGGTTTTATCCCACCTTTTCCTTAGCCACAACTACAGAAATGCTGCTTCTTCAAAATGCTGCGTTTCCTAGACCAGCTCTTCTTTATTTTTTACTCTTGAAAGGAAATTGCTGCAATGTGTTGATTGACAGAATTTGTGAATATAGCTTTATGCTTATCTACAAACCACTTATATTGTGGGCACTGCTTGCCCTTTGCTCATTAGAAACAGATAATACCTATTTTCTGGAAGCTAGAAGTTCCCCAGACATGATCCATGGTCCATTCAATTTGTCAGATGCGGCAAACATGCTATCTTTAATCACTACTGTAGACTGCATCTCATGAACCTGGTAGCATAAGCCCTGGTAGCATTTGGTACATTTGAACCATAATCTGCAGATGAAAATTGATTATTTTGTATGCACCAGCCTTCAGAAAAGTTTCTTACAGCAGCTGCTGAAATGATAGTATCTCCTTGGAAGATTATCATTGGCAGAGGCAGGTTTGTTGGTTCTACTTTGTTTATCTTCCTCTGAACAAGGGAACAAATTCTCCAAAGCACAGCCTGAGATCTTATCAGCCAGAGTGTAATAGGCAATGCCAGCTCCCTGGCATGTTTTGTGAGCTGCCCCCACACCAGAGCTCTGAGTGAAAGGTACTGGCCGTGCCTGTGTTGCAAATGTTTTAAAGCGTAACTGTTAGGTAAACAGCCAATTTTTCAGTTCAATGGCTGAAGCAAGCAGTGGAAAAAATAGTTTGGGGATGAACTGAAAGAGAGTTTTTACAGTTTCTATTGAAAAATGGAGTTCCCATGACTTTCCATTGTACTGCTTTCTTTAAAGTTAAACTGAATTTTTTCATGAAATACTTTTTGACTTACTTTGAGTTACAAGTTAGATACTTGAATAGCCTTTTTATTGGCGAGCTTTAAACAAGCCTAATGTTGCATGAGTGGTACAAGAAATCAGAGCCTGACTTTCAATGAACAGCATGTGTGCTCCTTCTCCGACATGGCCAGAGTACAATGACCCAGCTCCTTTGTCACAGCTCCACGACACCTCCACAGTATACTATCTTTCCTGCTCCTTCTATCTATGATTCTTGTCTTTCTCATGTCCTCAGATACCTCACTAGTACTTCCAACTCCCTTCCTGCCCCAGACATTTCCAAACTCCCAGGCTTCCCACATGCCCCAAATGCCTCTTAGAGCCTCTTTGCTACAGGACTTGTCTTCACTTTCCTTACACATGCCATGTGTTCCATGTACTCTACCTACTTTATTTAGCTTGACAAATGATCCAGAAAAGGCAGGAAGGATGGCATATCTGACATGAGATTTGTGCTGACTTGATTAACCAAGTGCTGTTAAGAGCTGAATCTCTTTCCTGGCTTTCCCTTAGTGGAATCACAAGCTGATTTTTAAAATTCATCCATTAATCTTCAAAACACTTCTGGGAGTTTTATATTTTTATGATGTTAGCCTTTGTCAGATTTCATTGAACTTGGACAATGGGTTTAAGGGTTATTAGAGAAGGGGATTGATAAACAAGTGGGCAGATAAGCAGTGTAATTGCATAAGGAAATTATTCTGATGGGAAAATTAGAAATTTTTGCTTTCAGATATAAAAATGAAATGTACTAGCATAAAAAAAATCCAACTAAAGCAAAGCATTAAATTCAAGAGCCATCCATTAAAAGGCCTTGCTTCCTGAAATACTATTGCTCATTGAAATTGCAGTTTGTTAAAAAAGGCTCCATTGTAGGGTTTGTGTTGGTTTGAGATCTAGCTGGTGCATATCATGCCACAAGGAATCATAGTGAAATTGTTGAAACTAAAGTAAAATTTCTGAATATATTGATGTTGAAATAGTTCTTCTGTCTCTAGAAAATGGCAGACAAAGGAAAATCATAGCCACTGGAGACTAAATTTCTGGGAAACTTGGAGCAAGAAATGTGATATACTAGGTCAATTCAATAAAATACTTTACTAATTAAATAAAATTCAAATGGCAAGGTGGAGTGGGAATTCCGAGAGACTACTTCTTCAAGGACAGTCCCGTCAGGCGCAAGGTATTGCCATTCTTCAGAAGAGAAATCACTTTTTCAGTGCATCATATTCAACTGACAATCTGGTGTTCAGAGATTTGAGAGGCATGTCTAGGTAAATTACCATTCTGGAAATACGTAGCGGATAGCTAAAAGTAGCAGACCAGTGATGAAGGCATCCACAGATACACATGTTCTGCATTTCTGAGTCTCCCTAGTTAGAATGTTTACTAGCACAAGGTTAAGATACATGTATATTTTTGTAATTACATTTGTCTACTATCAGCTGTGCAGCAAAATCCTTTTCTTACATACTTCAGCAATCAGTCATTCTCCAGATTCAGTTTTCAGTCAATTTTGGTCAAATATCTGCTATACTTGAGTCAATGATCCAGAAATGAAAAGTACCAACTACCTCAAACTGTCAAAGCTATCCAGTTCACAAATTCCACTCTTATAAAAAGGTACAAAACGTTAACTAGACTGGACAAGTGATGAATTGCTGCATTCTTTTCCTGTTAAAAAAATTGAGTTAGTCAGTGCAGTGGGCTATTGCTCAAACAGCCCACATACACTTTTTGTATGGTAACATTCACCCCTCTTCTCAAGCAGGCTAAGAACAACAATACCACTTATAATACTTTTACTGTTAATGCTTAGAAAGCAATATTAGACAAACATTTTAAAAAATCCAGAAAAAATTCCCTTTCACTTCTTGTTTTCATCTGCTTAAATGATGATACAATCTCTTATTTTTTCCCTTTTATTATGAAAACATAAATTGAGAAAATGTCTAGTTCTGAGATTATGAAAGTTGAACAGCTTAAATAAAATTGAAATAAAGATATTTGCTAAGCAAATAGTATATGAAGACATGCTCTATGAAAAGAGAGAGGAGAAAGACAAGTTAAAACAAGAATAAAGGAGAACCAAGGTGGAACTGAGGCACAGCCTGGGAAATCTGACAGGAGAAGAAAAATGAATGTTTAATATTTTTTATTAAAATGTCTAGTTTGAAAGAAATTTACTTTCTCTCTCTGCAACTTTTTTGAAGAGGACCTTAATTTACATCAGAAGGCAACCTAACTATAGGTCTAGACAAACAAAGGCTGATAACTGTGATTTCAATGCTATGCAGAGCTTTAGAGAACATTCTGAAGAATAATGGGATAGAATGCAATGCAGCTTTAGTTGGGATAGATGGTGCTGAACCAACCTGATGGGTTTTAGGTGTAGCTCCAGAATATTAAAAATCAGTCTAAATAGCACACAGTATGCCATGGTGGGACTGATGCCATTGGCCACCAGGGTCCCTTGCAGTGCTCTCTCCATTTCCCTGCCGAGGTATCTCCCAAGGGCCCTGTGTGCTCCACTGCCCATTTGTGCACAAACCCCTGTGTTCAAGGCTTGTGGGATCACCCCACAGAAGGCACTCTGGGAAGTGAGAAGCACAGAAGCTGAGAAGATGGTGCAACTAAAAGCATGTGTGCTCACAGCCATAGGCAGAAAGGAAGGATTTGGGTGGAAAGGGAAGTAATATGAAGATGCCACTGACCCTGTCAGGTGAGCCAACAGGACCCAGACTCAGCCTGCTGGTTGCTGTTTTCCTACTGGACCTCACAGCACCATGAACTTCCTTTCCTGGACTTCTCTTCATATTTCTACACGAAGTCAGATCTAGTCTTTGCCTAGAAATGGGATTCCCTCTAGAGCAGACGCCGTATGAGAGCCAGAGAATCAAGAAGTGGCCTTTGCACTTCCCCTTTGCATGCAGCTCCAGCTTCTCCAGAGGTTCCCAGGTTGCTCTTTCAAAACCAGTTTCCAGAGCACAGAGAACAAAAGTCAGTGTTATCTTGTCCACAGAAGTTTTCTTGGGGCTGTGTTGGGGAGCACGTACTCTATATATATCTGCAAGCACATTAACTGCCCTGAAAGGCAATGGATGGGCTTTGTTTGGACTTAGGGAAGAAGGTGACACCTTGGCAAATTGTTTGAGACCAGGATCTTATATAGAAATTACTCTGAGGTATGAAATCCTATCTGTTCATGCTGTAATCCTCAGTACTTAGCATTTTTATAACATTTTTATACCTGTATTTGTGTCTGAGTACAACTTTACTGCCTCTAACCTTTGTGAGAACTGCTTGATAGATGAGCAGACACAGGCTTGAATGTCAGCTGCTTACTAGTGTATAAATGATTGATCAGTGTATAAACCTGCTCATCTTCTGGCATCATTGTAAACACACAAATTCTAATCATTTCACAGAGCCTTTTTAGGGCTTTATTCAAGATAAACTTGACAGTCCTCTTCAGGAAAATAGTAGGGCCCATGGTTATATGGGAAGATTTATTTTATTTAATAACATGTCATCTTTGTCCATATGGGCTAAGAATTAACATCTACAGAGCAGGAGGGAGCATAGTTGCAAAACTGAGGCAGAAAAAAGAAGGCAGTTTTGCTCTTTAGACAGCTACTGAAAGTGCTGAGGCCACATGGCACTGAATTACCAGAGATTTTCTGCCATCATTTTAAATGTAGCAATAGGATTCTGCAGGCTAGTCCTGAAAGGGCACAGAAATACCCCCTTAAAACTGATACAAATTTTCATTCTCCCAAGCAAACTGCTCCTTAGCTATTTGACATTACTTCTTTCCATGTTGCTAAATCCAGAATTTCTATTAAGGATGCAAACACTGTTTTTGTGGCTGTTCCTATAAGTACAGCACTTTTATACTTTGCCAGCATTGCTTCTGTACTGAATTTTCAATCAACCCTTTGACAGTGTTTTCTTCTTCTTAACATTTGAAACACGTTGAATGATTTCTAGCACACCTCCACTTTTTCTAGTAGACCAGTATTTGTCTCTGCAGGATATATGAAGTCTGATCTTTATTGCTTTATCAGTTTCACTTGCAAGGGGTCAGGCAGTTGTTATTGTCAGCTATGATAGTTCTTCAAAGGAAATGTGGATGTATTTGATACACATCAAACATTAAAATACCTGAAAAATGTTTTGAAGCTCTGTGGTCAAGAATTAACATAAGTAAGGTTAATGACCATTTAAAAATTGTATTAATTGCTCTAATGGCTAATATTTACTCCTACCCTCTAAAGGTTTTACTGATTTCACAAGATGAAGCCTGCCCCCTCCTCTGCATAATCAGGTCCAAAATGCCAAGCAGAAAAAATGTGAGGATTTTGGTTCAATAATCTACTTCAGAACAAAAAGAATAGTAGTAAACATTTTGCATAAAATGAGTCCATTTTAGTTATGCCAGTTGAATTTGGTTTCTGAATGTGCTCTTTTTGAAGTAATCACTAAATAACAGAATTACTGTACTCTGCAGAGATTCCAGATGCATGCATTTTAGCAGTCATTTACACAATACTGCTATTTTTCTCAATTCTTATCCTATGTGCACTCTTTCACATATATTGTTATGGTAGAAATGTAAAAGTACAGCTAAACTATTGCCTCTGCACTCAGGAAGCAAGAAAATTTCTCCTTTACATGTTATTGCTGGTAGCAATGCTGGTGGATTTCCTCAGTATTTCGAGGTGGTTGCCCCTACAGTGAGCACTTAGGGTCTCCAGCTGTACCAGACAATGGGAAGCATTCTCACTGCAAAGATCCACCCTTAGTGACTGAGCTGTCCACAGGCAATGAGAAGTTATGAAATCCTTGGAAGAGTGGGGAAGCAAAGCAGAATTATAGGAAGCACAAAGTGTCCAAACATTGCTAGTTCTGACAATTGGGCTTTTGTGTTTGAATTCAGTACACATGCAGAAAAGAACCACTCCTGGAAGAGTGTCCAGCTCTGATTTCACATTTTACACAGTGCTGATAAACTGGAGGGGACTCAGGACATCCTACAGCCTGTGTAATACTGAGAAGGGGTTGAAATGGACATGTTGATCCTTTCAGCTTCTGTCAGACACAAAGTCATACAAAGTGAGGTTTGGTGAGGTTTGGTTTCAGTGTGCACAAAGTAGAGAGGAGCAATACACACAGTGGTTAGGAGAGAATCAGTTGGGAACATCAGAAAGCAGGAATGAGGGAAATGACATACAGGAACCAGAGTAATGGTCTGTCTTGTGTCAAATGCTGTGCAAGTGCTTGGAGATGAAAGCATTTTAAGATGCATAATTTTGTGCAATGATGTCCTCATGCCAGATCATTATCATCCTAAAAATTATTAGATTTACAAAAGTAGGATGAAAGTGGTTTGTAAAATCAAATGTGCTGTGGTGTAGTAAATAGATTCAGTCAAACAGGATTGCAACTAAACATCTATTTTCAGTTTTACCATGTCTGTTGAGTACATTTCATAGTAAATGCTCTTGAGAAAGGTGCATAAAACATTTCTGGCAACTGGAGTGCTTGTCTGTCAAATATCTGGAAGATTAAACATAATAACATGGACCACGTGATATGAACAAAATAATTGATTTCTTTTAAAAACATGAACTTTTAAAACCATGCAAAACAAGAAAAAAATACTCTCCAGATATAAGACATAGGAAAAACTTAGTTAAAATATCTTTATATATTATAGTATATATATAAATAATATTTTAAAAAATTTTATAAATTACAGTATAATTTCCCTTGTTTTTAACTGTGTATCTTTCTAGCAAATGAAGCCACCTCTTCTGCTGCTGTTTTCTGGTATTCTATCAAGAAAAACTGTACAGACATACCAAAGTCAACAGACAGAGACCTTGGCAGTCAAGAGCACAACTCTAATTTTCAATTGCAGCAAACTTACATACTCTAAGCAGGGTCATGCTAGAGCCAAGGAACTAAAATACATGTATGCCCTATTGTGGGCCTGTCCCAGGCCAGGCTTCTCAGGCATCCAGGGAGAGGTCAGAGGGAACAACAAACTGGGGTCCACCAAGCTTCTCATTGAGGAGAAGATGAAGGACTTAACAGAAAGTCCAGATCAATTCTGTAGTGGTCCAGAAATAACATGAACAGTTTTAAGGTTCCAGACTAAAGCCATATATTACGCAGGAAGATCTAGATATCTCAAATATCTCATTAGCTATAACTTGAATGTCTCCTTGAGTACAGCTTTGGGAAACACAGCTGTTTTCTTTGCTTTCATTTGGATTTTTTGGATAGCTCCTTTATTCTAAAAGTACTGACAACAGCCTTTATTTCTGTTGATGCTATGCCGAGAAAGAAGGAGGTTACCTTCAGTTATTTTCAGGTGCTTTGTTTGCAGACAGAAAATAATTCTGGCATTAGGAAACTGCTGGACGAAGATCACAACAAGTTCACAGTGGAAAGATATATTGAAACTAATGACTTTTTCAATCATGATAAAGAAGGAACAATTATAGCTCAGTGCTACAGGCTTCCTCTGTGTATGCTGATAAGACATCAGGGCTGGTAGAAACACAAGGACAACCCAGACAGCTCTTGTAAGTGGTAGGCTGGACTGGACAGCAGAAATGTCCTCTCAATGGCTGTTTCCAGTCATAGTCCAGATTCTTGGCACAAACTTTCATTATTTCATCGGCGTGAACACTTTGTTGAAAAACATTCATGCAAGAGCAGCTGAGTCATAAGCTCTCCCACTCTCTGATGTTCTTCCTACAAATATAGTTCCTGTCAGTAAGGAAAAGGATAGTGGAGTATCATAATTTTTGTGTGTCACTAATCCTACCCGGAATGAAATACGTGTCAGCTACTTCCCTTTTATATTTTTATATATTGAGAAATAGCCCTGGTTTTTTTGGTCCAAACTGCAAAACACGATTTCTAATGCAGCTACTAGTGATGGTACAGTCAGACTTGTGGCCTGCCAGCTCAGTAAACATGGTCTTGCTTGTAACAGGGCATAGGCATCCTTTTAAATTAACAACACTGGTCTCCAGATCTGTCCAGGCTCTCTATGGGCTTGTCATGACCAGCCTGGAAATTTGTTTGTAGCCTGTAGCTACAAGCACTGTCTAATGTCTTTATCCCCCATTCCCATGCATCTTGCCACTCTGCTGCACTACAAAATTTTTCAGCTGAGCACAGAGCCTGTTCAATGCATTGAGTTACTTACACCGTTTAAGAAGCATTTTTGAGGCTACCTAACCTTTTTTGCTACAAGCTTGCCTATAAGATCCCATCCTGTAAGTCCTTCATATCCTGAGCTCATCAAATGGAATGATAATTTCTTTAACTGAGCTATGAGAGTCCTTACAGAGGCTAACAGCAAGTGGGATACATCTTCCTATGAGACAGAAAGCAGTTCACTATGTTCTTCCTTGATTAATCAGTGGGGAACTAGGACTCTTTATTCATGGTATCCGACTTCTATAGTTAAGTAATTAATGCATGTGTTTAGGACTAATTTTACTTTCTCATTATAGAAAGTAGAGCTGGAAAGGAGCTGTTGGATCAGCTGATGTATCAATCAGTACTACTGCAAGATTGACCTTTATTTAATAAGGTATTTTAATCAGCTTTTGACTTTTAGTCTTGATGTCTCATTTGCTTCCCCTTAAGAGTATCATCATTTAGCATATTGGCAAAGTATTTCCTTGATAAAATACTTTTATCAGACCTTAATCTTGGAACACATGTTTTGATAATAATTTCACCATCATTTACTTTTTCTAATTCATCTTTCATTGCTGAACCACAACATATCAACAAAGTCAGTCTCATTCCTTCCCATTCAAATGACAGAGAAATGTAAAAAATCAAATGATAGATCCAGTACGAGAATCAGGAATCAAACTCAGCTTTCTGAACATCACTCCAAAGCTTTTGCCTTAGTTCCATTCAATATCAGTAGGAAAATCTAAGTAGCTTATTGCATACATATACATGTGCTTCTCACAAGCTCACAAAACCAAAAATAGACATTTTCAAAAGGAAGACCTGGAAGCGTCTTTTAAGTCTGTATCAAAACTCCTTGACTTCTGCTCTCATTCCCTCTTTTCTTCCCCTCAGTTTCTACTAAAACCTCCAAAATACTTTGTCATTAGAGATCAGGGCTGGAATCTGAAAACCTTCTACCTAAGGAGAGAGCACCCTCAAACCAAGGCAGGCAGAAGGTGAGTGTCCTGCACAACATACTGTGGACAGCTGTGGAGGGGGGAGCCAAAAATCCTCTGGCTAGAGCTGTTCTGCTTTGTGTGACAGAATTCAACACACTCTGGGCAATAGAGTGCATGACACTAGGACACTGCACAGGAAGGTTCTGGATGTGGTCCAGTGACTGTTCATACACTCCTTGGATGCAACTTCATACTGTGGGCATAGATCTTACAGATGTATAGACATATAGACAGCAGTGCTATGAATACCTTCATTCTGGAGAGATTAGTTCTGTCTGATGCCAAACACCATAAAATCTCCACATTTAGCTTTATATTTTCTCTTTTAGGAAAATGGTTGCCATTATCAAAAGAAGAAATTTTTTGGGGAAAAAGGTATTAAAAAATCTGTTAGTTTGGCTTCTAGTTGCAGGTTTTAAAATGAAATATATCTGGTACTACTTGTCTACTGTTCTTTTACTCAGAGCTACTTGGAGCTCATTGTGGAGGTGATACCTGAAGGAAAATAGGTTGTAATTGAACAAAGAAATTAACAAGTGGATCTAATTGCAGTGGTGCTATGATAGATGAGCCACTTATCAATTGAAGCTGTGACTGCAGCTCTGATGTATGGAGCCAGCCTTCAACAACCAGGAGAGTAATAAGGGCATAAAGTGTCAACCAATTGGCAAGTTCTGGGCTGGGCATCCTGTGCTGAGCTCTCTGATACATGGCTGTTGGAAGCAGCATGGTATACTTGGAGTCCACATGAGTTGCAATCACTGGAAGGTAGATGAATCCTTCAAATTTTCTATCTCCCAGCTCCTTCTACCTATTTCATCTCTAGGCTTGTAACTCCAGGAAATCTCTAATGCAATTTGCTTATTTGTGACCCAGTGCTTATATTGCTTATACAGGCCCCAAAGATAAGTCAAATTTTTAACAGCTTCTGAAGCTGTTCTGTCCATTGGAAAAGCCACAACTATTCACAAAATGCATCATCCACCCATCCTGACTGATACTATCGAACAGAATAGTGTTTCTGAATGCTCTTGTATTTATCAGTTGTAATGCAGTCCACCTTCTACCATAAATATAGTTGCCTTGCACCCTCAATTTCTTTTGGAAACTTCTCATTTTGTCACTTTACCCTCCAGCCAAAATTTTTTTAATGTCATTAAGACATTACAGTTCAAAATGTTAAATTATGTAATTACACAACACATCAAGGTTTATGCCTGATGTTGATGGCTCATTCAAAATGGTGCTGAGGAAGCTTAAAGCTAAGATGAATTCTGATTATTTTTGTTAGTGCCCTGTGTGTCATTAGTTTAATGACATACAGGCTTTTAAGTCATTACTATTAGTTCCTATAAATTAAAGAAAACCATGCAATATGGTTATCTCCCCTCCTTAGCTAATGGCATAAAGATAATGGGAAAGTTTTCTTATAAATACCTTGTTTTCCCTTTAAATGGTAGTTTTTAAAATAAAAAACTTATGAATTATTGGCTTAAATCTGCATGATTAGGAAACTGCATTAAAGAGACTATAAGCTGGAGAAAGTCTGCCAAACTTGAGTTACAGTTTTGAGACATGAAAGCCACGACAGTTTACTCTCACACCTAAGCAAATGAGTAAGCACTACTTTTATCATGTAGTGCAAAAGAAAACTTTCATTTATAGCTAAAACACAGCCATCTCCTGCCATGAATAATTTTAACAGTCAAATTCCTTACTTACAAGGATTTATTAACCTATGTAAATATACAGAACTGTAGGCATCAAAAACACAGAGCAGGTGGACAATTCAGCATGGTAATGAAAACTACAGAGAATTACAGCTTTTTCTTTTTCAGTTATCTTCTCACATTTTTACTATCCTGTTGTGTTTCATGTACATTTAACTGTTTCCTTGCCAGCAATGCTCAGACACAGCTGTGGCAACAAGTTCTTGCTCAGCTACCATAGACTCATTAATGAGCCTGTGGGACCTGATCTGCATCAAAGCCTCCAGACAAAACTACCTGATTAAGAAAACAACTGCCCAGATGTCTGATCATTGCCTAATAATTTCTTTCTCTTGAAGTTTTTTCCATGTAAATGAACACTGTTGTGATTCTCGTAGTTAATTTATTGTGTCTTACCCACTGCTGAGCTAATGCATAATGTCACCCACAAGCACGAGGTAAAGTCCCAGCAGTGGAAGATGAGCTGACAGGGCAAATAGAGATTCCTCTCAGGTACAGTGCCAACACCACCACAAAGGGGAAGGAGTCACTGGGATCCCAAATGGATAGCCATGACTACCCAGACACAGTTTTTGTCCATGGATACTCTGCATGTGAACTAATGCTGATGAGTAATTCTTCACTACCTGTTAACCTGAAAGAGGACAAGGGGGCATAATTTATGGGCTAAATGTCAAAGTACTCATGCATGTTCAGTGCACAGGGGCACAGACAGATGCCTCTGCCACATTTTGCTGGGTCTCCTCAGGGCTGAACCTGTGCCTTGTGGCAACACACGCAGGTGGGGAAATGCTGGGGGGATCAGGGGGTTTTAGACTTGCCCTGTTGTTGCTTAGCAGAAGCTTTTTGTGACAAGAGGGGAGAGAACGTCCTTTTTAGAAGCCAAGTTGACTCTTTTTCATTTAATTTGAAAGACTGTTTAAAAAGTGGTGATCATTAGGCTTGACTGTGAAGGGCAAAATGGGGTAGGTCCCTTTCTGTTGAGTTCTGGCTTGTTTTCAAGCCAGTGGTGTGGTATGTTTCTGTGTTTAATCCAAGGAAATTGAGCTGCTGAATGATTTTTTCAGACATGCTGGGGACCAAATGTTCTGGCAGGGGTTTGTGCCAGCGATGTGAGAGGTGATGAGGCTCCAGAAGCTGTTTTTTGCTCATAAGGTGCCAAACCAGATGCGTTTCTTTGATACAAGTAGTTGTTGGGTACATGAGCTCTATATGGTATAGGCAAATCAGTCATAGTGGCAATGCCAAAAGCACTTGTGGCATAGCTGTGAATACCCTTCTGAGAAGTATTTTGATTTTCAAATGCAGATTAATATTATGGTTACAGGAAAGGGCCACAGGGAAAGTCCTTGAAGCTGATGCCCTCAGTTTACCTGCAGGACAGATGTTCACACCCAATTGCAAGCGACACACAATTTCCTTAACTCACAACATTAGTAGGCTCCACCCAGGTCTGGAATCATATGTGAAATTCAATCTTCAAGTCTGTTTATCCTTGGGCTGAGTGTGCTGACTGCAATCCAGCAAGCAGGGGCCACTGTACTGGTGCTGTAAGGTATGCAGATAATGGTCCTTCTGGAGCAGGACTGAGAGCAGCTATTTTCATATAACACAGGATGCCAAACAGCAATCCAGTGGTGAAAGGCTCCTGATATCTTTGCTATTATTAGAAGCAGCCTACAAAATTGCAAAGGTGGTAGATGAGCTGAATGCAGAATCCTGCACTTGGGGACAGTCAGTGAAAGTAGCAGGGGATCAATTTGAAACAGATAAAAGAAAGTACTTCTTTAGCAGTAGTGAGCTTCAGGAACTTGCTGCCATGCAGTGCTGGAGAAGCTGACAGTATCAGCAGGTTTGGAAGGGATTAGACAGATCCAGGGACAACAGGCCCATTAACAAGATAAGGCAGGGACATGCCCTCTGTAGTATCTATCACATCAGATACTCAGCTGGCATGCCGGGGTAGCACGAGGGGAAGGGGCTGCAGAAATAAGTCAGGCTTGCACACACCTACCAAAAACATCTGTCTTGCAACTACATGATAAATTTCTGGTCCAAGCCAGTTTTATGTACTCAATCTATAAATGAGTTTTATCCCCAAAGCAGTGCATGAGTATTCAGTTACTACAGCATCCTAGATTCCCATGAGCTGACTAATGAGCTCAAAGCAACACTCAGACAAGAACTAGGATTATTCTTCATTCCAGGCTCTGATCCTTAGTCCACCAGCTCCTCACTATATGGGCTGTTCCATTATGTAGCTCATTGCCAGCCCCTAGCACTCCCCCCTTCCTGTGTACTGTGCTAACACATTTGCCAGATTACAGACACTCCTTTCAGATTGCAAAATCCTAAAGAAACCAAGTGAACAAATCTTGCATGAGGTACAGAAAAGGATGGAGACAGGGAAAATTAAATGCTAATGAAATACTATACACATGAGTAACACAATAACATCCCATCTACAGCTCTAAAAGCTAAGGATAAGTCATGTATAGTGCAGAATTTATGGCAATTTTGAACTTTCTTGGGTTTTTGGAGGCTGAAACTCAAAACATCCTCTGCCCCTTGCATTTATTCTTTCCTAGCAATGTAGGCAGTAAGCCAGCATGACAACTTTTAAGCATAAAATAAAATGAAATTGAAACTGATTATTGTTTTTAAGCAATTGCCCTTGAGGCCACCCAACAATAGTGTTTCTGAAGCAGTCCTACCTTTGTTTTCCAACTTGAGCTCCTCTGCTAGCAAGCTGTCTTGTCTGTTTCCAAGCACAAATGCCAGAAATGAGAGGATCAGGGCATCCAAGATTCCAATAATTGCCAGGATATACGCCCAGCGGACTGAACAAGCCCCCAGCGTGTACTTGTCTGTCTTTTCACCACACATCCGTTTTACCTCATCTGAATCCCAGCCATCAGGAAAAATCATACAACCCAGGACGAGACAGGCAGCTTGGAGAAAAAAGAAAAGGAGAACAATGGGATAATGAGACCAAGCTTTCATTTTGATGAGAACCTACAAAGTTATCATTAAAGCAATAGATTTTTTCATCCTGAGCTTCAAAGCTAGGTTACTAAAAAACAAGTCACAGAATTACATGCTGTGATTAAGTATTTAATATAAAAACCTAAGATGCAACATCAATTGCACACCTTGATTAAAAAACCTGTTACCTCCTGAATCCCTGGCAGGTTTTGCATCAGTACAATCACTTTTTCCTGGTGTGACCACTTTCTTCAATGCAATGTGAAAGGATCACACAAAACCAAAAAGGAAAATGGTTAAGAACCTGGATATTCAAAGGTAACACTGGATTAGTGTCAGGCAAACAACCAGATTAAAAGAGAGGAAAAAATGTACCTATCATTTCTAGTAATCTGCCCTTTTATCCTGACCCATAAACGCTGGACTTGCTCACTATCCACCCCAAGACAGAGCTTGATACATTCTGGTCTGTCCCTCCTAAGCATATGTTCATGATGACATTCCAGCCATGGGAGCTATCCCACCACATCTGTAACTGCAATGAGATCAAAGCCCTGTGACTGCACACACATCTCTATTTCCTCCTATTTGTCCTCCATACTGCAAGTATTAGTGTAAAGGCACTTCGTGGAAATATTTGATTGTGTCAATATCTCAGCAGGGGTGCAAAGGGATCCCCCATAGTCCTGTCCTGTGGTTACATCTTCGGCTGCTTGTGCTTTGAGATGCTCTGCCTTAAGCCTTCTTTTGTTACTGGAGTGGTTGCTATATCTTCCCACATCTTATGTCTGTCAAGCCTGGCTATGTCCCCATCCCTCTTCAAATCTAGTTTAAAGCTCTCTCAATGAGCTCTGCTAACTCCTGAGCTAAGATGCTTTGGGAAAGGAGGAACTTATTTGTTGCCAGCAGGCTCGGTATAGTACAAACTAACCTATGATCAAAAACCTCCAAATTGTTCTGGTAACACCTCTCTTGAAGCCAGGTAGAGTCACCTTCAGCAGGAGAGGATAGCATTGAGAAATAAAGTAACATAAGAAAAATCTAAAAATAATGATTATGTTGAATGGGTTCATTCCTCAGTTTTTATTGCATTTAAGAGAATCAGAAAATCCATATGCTTTCAGTAATTTTCTACTTTGGAAACAAGCACATTTACAGCATTAGCCTTTCTTTCTTGGTATGGCTGGTGAGATACAATGCATCCTAAACCATTTTCTACAAGTCTTAATATTATATTGATGCAGTATGCTCAAAATTGCAGGTAAATGGGCTAATTGAAAAGAATACATCATGTGGCTTTCAAAATTTTAAGTTTTTGTTAAGTCAGAACTCTGTTTGGAAACCACAGTTTATGCACCAAGTAGCTTGTGCAACCAACACTGCTGTCACTGTGGGAACTGTGACAGGTTTCTTGTCTTTTCTGAACAAGCAAAGGCACTAACATTTTACATACCTCTAATGCCCACAAAATAGAAAAAGATTTACACTGGATCAATACAATGAAATACTGGAAGAGGGATGTGTAAACAGAGCTCAGGAATGGTAGTTTCCTTTTGACAGCTACATAATTGCTGTAGACAATGTCTTGAAAGCGTGTCTGCAGAAAACATCTGACATACAGTAAAAGCTGCACCCAAGGCATTTGACAAATTCCTCCTGAACAGCTCACTTGTGTGAAAATATAACAGCTTATAATACTTTCAAGGACAATTAGGCTTAGAAAAAAGGGTGATTAGATAAGGACCAATCTATTCAGAACATGCAGGTTGGACAAATTGTAAATTGCGTATTGCCTGCCTTAACCCATTTACACAATTATATAAGATCTTTCAAAGGCCTCAGAGACAAATAGTACAGTGCTTTATTTTCTTGAGCTGGTTACTCACACTTCCAGAAAGGTTATTTCTCACAGTCAACACATAAGAGTTGCCCTCACACTTGCAAGGGACTGAAATGATGCAGCAAATCTGCAAACTTCTTGTGTTGATGAAAATGTCCATGTTTACACAGCTAGCTGTTGACAAAAGTTTTATTTACTATATAACAGCAACTACCAAAGACAGTTTACTTTCATTAATCATCATCAACATGTGAGGAAGCTTAATGCTCAGTTAATGATCAAGAGATATGGGATTTTTCTTTTAATTGCGCATAAATAGCAAATACTGCAATCTCTGTGGTTTTTTATTACATATCAGATCAGACATGTTCTTAGTACTTCCTAAAAGTAATTTTACTTTATTCTTTCACACCTAGGTAATTAAAAAATTGGACCCTTATCTGAGGAATTCAGTACACAGCTTCCCAGCTGCATTCCTCAGATTTCCAATTAACTCATCTTTCCTGAATTCTGTTCCTGCATTCTTTGATATACTTGCTTAACTTTCTGGAGTCATTGTGTTGGTTGCAGTTGGGCTTCTCTTGGTAATAAGACACACAGGTAAATGGTGTCTGGACAAGATTCTTTTGCATAAAGACAGATATCAAGGAGGTGATATTATAATTCTCTCTTTTCCCTATACAGTTATGATGCTGTTTACTAGATGACTACTTAGTCAACATCTTCAGATGCAGGAATCATACCTTACCTGTAGAAATTAACATACGTAAGACTAGTCAACCTTGAGTCTTTATTTTTTGAGGGAATATTTTGCACTGAATGCCTTTAAGAATACTGACTTGCTCAACAATATAAACAGGTAATGATTCTTTTATCAGCTAAAAGATTGAAAAGACAGGCATGAAATCCACCTACAGATCTACTTTGCATTGCTAGAAATTTTTACATTTAAATTCTTCTAAAGAGGATTAGATTTTTCTCTTAAAGGAAATTACTTTCAGCTTCATACAAATCTGGAAAATGGAAATAATTTTATGCAATTTCAGTGAAACTGCTAAGAGATTATTTTATAACACTAACATGGGTCCCACATCTTTGTCTAAACTTCCACTGTCTCTAATGACAATGTTACTGAAATGGAAATGAAACAAGAGTTACTACTGTTTTACTACTTAGTAGTAATAGTGTTCTAATTAATTCAGAAAGTTTTAGATTTGAAAAGTTCACTGACATGATGAAAACACTTAGATCATACATTCCAACGGAGCCTTTGATTCAAGTAAGAAACAAGTTTAACCTATATTGGTTGAAAACAGTCCTCTATGTGTGATCTGGATGCATGAGATCAGAACCACTTTCCTGAGCCTGCAGACAGCCCAGCCTAGGCCCTCTGTAGCTAACCAAGGCCCTTCATGACAAGCAGCAGGTGGAAATTGATAAACGACTGACTAGTTTCACTGACACCATTCAGAGCCATTTGAGCAACTGTAAAACTTACAAGAATCTTATCCACATTGTTTGCCCTTTGGTTGCTTGAGAAAGCTCCTGCCAGGATTATTATCTTTGTAATGATGACCCTGGGTTTCCTCCATTTCTTCCTCTCCTGTGATGACAAGGTGACTTGCTTAGTAGATGAGGGAAAGGCTGTGGGTGTTGCCTACCCACACTTTACTAAAGCATTTGAGACTGTTTCCCACAGTATTTCGCTGAATAAATTGGCTGCTCATGGCTTCTACTGGCATAATTTCCACTAGATTGAAAAATTGACTGAATGGCCTAGCCCAGAGAGTGATGGCAAATGGAGTAAACCTTGATCACTGGCTGATCACCAGTGGGGTTCCCCAGAACTCAGTATTGGGGCCAGTCTTGTTTAATATCTTCATCAATGACCAGGACAAGGGGGTTGAATGCACTCACACACAGTTTGCAGATGACACCAAGCTGGGTAGGAGTGTTGATTTGCTGGAGGGCAGGAAGGCTCTGCAGAGGGATCTGGACAGGCTGCACTGATGGGCCAAGGCCAGTGCTGTGAGGTTCAACAAGGCCAAGTGCTGGTTCTGCCCTTGGGTCACAACAACCCCATGGAATGCTAGGGTGGGCAGAGTGGCTGAAAATGTGTCCAGGGAAAAGGACCTGGGGGTGCTGGTTGACAGCAGCTGAACATGAACCAGGGTGTGCCCAGGTGGCCAAGAAGGCCAACAGCATCCTGGCCTGGGTCAGGAACAGTGTGGCCAGCAGGACCAGGGCAGTGATTGTCCTTCTGTACTCAGCACTGGTGAGGCCACACCTCAAATCCTGTGTTCAGGTTTGGGCCCCTCACTACAAGAAGGACATTGAGGGGCTGGAGAATGTCCAGAGAAGGGAACAGAGCTGGGGAAGGGTCTGGAGCACAAGTCTTGTGAGGAACAGCTGAGGGAGCTGGAGCTGCTCATGCTGGTGAAAGGGAGGCTCAGGAGAGACCTTTTCACAATCTAAAACTGCCTGACAGGAGGGTGTAGCCAGATGGGGATCTGTTCTCCAAGGTAACAAGCCACAGGGTAAGAGGAAATGTCCTCAAGTTGCACCATGGGTGGTTTAGATTGGATATTAGAGAAAATTTCTTCACTGAAAGGCTTGTCAAGTACTGGAAGAGTTGCTGCCCATGGAAGTGGTGGAGTCACCATCCCTGGAGATATTTAAAAGATATGTAGATGTGGGGCTTAGAGGCATGGTTTAGTGGTGGACTAGGCAGTGTAGAGTTAAAGGTTGGACTTCATGATCATAGAGGTCTCCTCCAACTTAAATGATTCTGTGACTCTACAATTCCTGTAAGACATGGAGTAAGAATCATACAATGCTTGTGTTGAAAGGGACTTTAAAGTTTACCTAATTCACCCACCAGGTTGCTCAGAGCCCCATCCAACCCAGCCTTAAACATTTCCAGGTATGTTGTATCTACAACTTCTCTGGGCAACCTGTTTCAGTCCCTCACCACCTAAACAGTTGCTTTCTCCTACATATTGGAGTCTGGTGAAACTTTTCAAGCTTTTAAAAAATAATTAATAAACAGTAGTTAAACATGTCATGTATTTGCTTGTCTTCTTAAAAAGTTTTTGCTCGTGTGAACAGCTAACAGAAACTGTCACATGGTTTTCCTTTAGGGCTTTGAGTGACAAGACAAATTATTCATACTAGAAGAGAGAGCCCAGGATTTTTACCTCCTGGGATGAAAGGATGCAGATACACCAGTTTCAGAGATTGGAAACAGACACTGAATTGTTGTTGGCACTGACAGACTTGTGACTCTGACCAAGCTAATATTATCACAGCCTGTGCTCTGTGCATAGGCTCAAATGGTAATTAGCAAACAAGTAGTTCATGATCCCATGGTTGTGCCAAATACGGTGACAGATTAATATTATATCATTGCACGAAATGAGGTTCTATTTATAAAAAAAGCTGACTGCTATGCAGGAAACCAGTGCTGAGAAATTCCCGCTGGCAGGACTCCTCTCTCATCTTCATTCTTTTCTTGACAACATACCAAATTTGCTTGCATGCAGAGTACAATGATGGCAAGTTTCCTGATAAAGGAGTCAGAAAAATGGAACAGGAATTATGCTGACCATCTCTTTTCTTTCCATGCCTACACATGCAAGAGCCTTCAAACCTCTGTGGTTCAAAAATGCAAGCTGTTTTTTGTATCCCTTTTTTTTCCCCCTAAATGGTATTTACAAAAACAGTGACCCATTAAAACTCCAGCAAACTGAGCAGAGTTCTTCCCAGCCATGTCGGTGATTATGATTAGTCTTTCAGGAGCTTGTAGCTGGGAAAAGAAGGAAATGCTGAGTGGAGGTGGCTGAAGACACAGGGTCAAATATAGTCCTGAGTAAAGACAGAGACTACGCACCCATCAACTGAGATTGTTCCAAGTGATGTGGACTGCACTGCTGAGTGGGATAATAATCCTCTGTGTTTATATTTATGTTATGGCTTGGAGGAAATGTGCAATTTTGAAGCAAATGCCATAAATCTCTCAATTTACCGATTCCATCCACAGAAACAGTTCTGCTGCATGCAGAACAGTTTGCTTCTGGAGGAGCCTAGAAATTAATTTCTAAAAGTTCTCCAACACTGAGTGAGGACTTTAAAATTCTGGCTCAATGTGTGGACTTCATCACCACAGAACCTGTGCCTAAGAGAAAGCTCTTGAACTATGAAGAGCCTCCATAATATCTGAAATTGCTCTTGTGCAATACAAAGAGGCAAATGTCATGCAAGACTTCTTATTTGATGCTCTGTTTGAGGGCTGCCAGATACAATGTCCACCTTTGAAGAGGCTCTTCAGAGAGGTGCCAGCTGGCTCCCCAAGATGACACAGCCTGCTAATTTGTGCATAAGCAGACTGGAAATTGCTGGTGGTGCTCATAGAAGGCTGCTAACCACATGACTGCTGTTGAGTATGAGGCAGTCAGTGAGAAAAGCGTAATGAAATTCAAGATTCAAGGGCAGTGTTCTTAGAGAGCTGGAGTGATAAAATCCTATCGGGACTTCTGTGCCCTGGGTTTCCATGTGGGGCAAGGAAGGTGCCCTGTGGAATTGCTCCAGGACATTGACATGGTGCTCCCAGCAACCTCGCCCTGACAGGTGAAGGAGCAAAGGTTTGTGGGTTAATCTTCCTTCAGAAAACTTCAAACAACATGTATAATCAGGGCATTTGGTCCAGGAGACAGAACTATTTCTGACTTGAAGTAAAACCCTATAGTCCCATGTGATGAAGATGTGAAAGGTTTCAGCAGTAACTACTTTAATTTACTTATTCACTTTAAAATCATCTTACTTGGTAATGTAGACAACTCCGAATCTCTCCACAGGATTAAGAACATTTATAGATGGTGCTAAGGGGGAGGAAAAAGTAGGAAAACCTCCCACTGCATTCCTGCAATAATATAAAAGACATGATGCAATTATGGCCATTTGACTTATTAGGGCCTGGACTTTCTGATGCCAAATCTGATACACATATAAAGAGATATGTGTATTTCACATGCTGATTTTAAGAAAACGGAAAAAGAAGATGAAACATTCAGTGACTGGACAGTAGAGATAAAGAAAATAATATTGTGGAAAGTGGTAGTGAAGCAGGTGTTACTGTCAGGGAGAGAAGACTGGCTGAGTAGACAGGTGGACATTTTAATGCCTGCTAGTTATGCTTAGACAGCAAAATGTTGCAAGATGTGAAGCTGGATATAACAGAAATAGGGGTGACTGAGAGCTATACCCAAAGATGAGCACTATACAACATGAATTGTTCAGAAAGATGGAAACAATTGAGAAAGTGAAGTAATGTTATATGAAGAAATGTGTCAAACTGTAAATAAGCAGAAAAGAGTAGCAAAGATAGTGCAATCTACTTCAGTTAAATTAACTGTAAGAAAATTTTTATCACACTAAGGGGACCTGTTTCAGATCTCATGTGTTAAATTCATGTTTGAATAGAAAATTCTTTGATTTGATAGAGGCAGAAATTCTGTGTGGGGTTGTATCATCTGGGGAGCATTTAACTTCCAAGTTTTGATCACTAGCCATGATAATTAAACTTTGAGATTAATTCAGTTCTATAAATAATTTAGTTAGTACAACAACTATATTAGCTGGAGAATAAAGATAATGTAAGATCATCATCGATTTTTTTAAGTGTGTGGCAGGTGACTCACAAGGTGGGTCCCAATGACTCCTTGAGAAAGAACACCATTTCTGGTGTTCCAACCATGGTTATATGCAATAGGTATTTATAGAGCCTTGTCCAGAAAAAATATGGAAGCTGGGGACTATTAATGGATAAGGGGCTAATCACTATGTGGGAAAAAATCCCTAGAAATGTCATGACAAAAAACTGGTAATAGCTGTACCAGAGACAGTAGATGACTAACTGATGAAGAGCGGGTAAAGTGAAATCATATAGGATAAGAGATAAAAATACTTCTTTACAATGAATCAGGTATGGGAGGAGGTATAGCTGGAAACCCACAGGAAGGTGCATGTCAAAAGTTACATTTATCCTCTATCACCTCCTGTGGTGTCCAAAAGCCCTGGGATCTAATGATTTTTTTTTTGCTTCTCATTTTCTGTTTAAAGTATCTAAAATAACATGAGAAGTGTGTCACAACCCACTGGAGTTTCCTATAACATGTCTTTGTAGCACAGGATGTGTGTTAGGAGGTCTGTGTGCCAGCTGGGGTCCCTGCCCAGAGATCACAGCAATAACAAAGGCTTTTGCAAGCACCTGTGCTGAGGGCCATGACCTGGGTGTCACTTGTCATGCAGGGAGGGTGTTTGATGCTGTGGGCATGTCCAAAAAGCACTTTTCTCACATGCTCGACCGGCCATTGAAAGGGCTTGTTTAGAATGCTGTCACAGAGGAGTGTTATATTTTTCTAATTTAATGTTAATTTCTCTTTGTAGAACCTGTTCTTCAGCCAGAACATATCAAACCATGGCATACTGACAGGTATTAGATCTAATTAATCAATAAATTCAACACTAGTACTGTGTAGGCTACAGCAGAAAGACTGGAGAATTGGTGTTAATATGAATGGCATAGGCTAGAGATTTCTTGAGATATATACAGCTGACATTCTACCACAAGTTACTGATCCAAATGGCGAAGATATTTTAAACGTGGTTTTGATAAAGAGAAGGAAGAGCTGAAAATAACCTTACTTTCAATGACCATGAGTCAATTAAATTTAAATAAAATCAGGATATGAATAAAAATGTTTCTGAATCTGGGTTTTAGTGCATATTTCAGAGAAACAAACCTTTTGAAAGGCTAAAGAAACTACTAACAAGCTAACTAGACTGAAGATGTTAATACTAATTGTGGGGTAAACCTTAAATTTCTTTTGGACAGAGATGTAAATTTTCTGAAGTATCTTGACAAGATAAATGAAATTCCAGGGATACTGTCAGCTCTGTATTGATGACTAACAAACAGTTTCATTCTACCCTCATTACCTACCTTCCAAAAAAAACAAAAGCCTTGGAAAAAAAAAGATGTGAGCACAGACTTTAGAAATTCCAGGAAAATAGACTAATTAGCAAAGAAAAATACATTTTGAAGGCTAGATAATGCAGGTCTAAAAGATAGCTTGCCAAAAGTCAAGCTGTGCTAACTCTTTCAAGACAAATTGAAACAAATAGTCCAATGATCTTCACTCAGGTTAATAAAGAAGAAAAGTAGATATGGAAAAGGGCTGGGATTAGGACCTAATCCTTAGCCTCATTTTTCAGTGAGGAGGATGATAGAGGAGGATGATGCTGTGACAGCTGGGCATGAGCATTTGGAAATGCAAACTCCTGCCTCCAAGTCCATAGCACAGAAAATGATCATAATGTGCCCAAGCTGGAGGAATGGACCTTCCAAACCCAAACACTGAAATAACCAACACCTTGAACTGAAAAGATGTTAGGAAGGTTTCTAAAATCAAATTTATTGCTGAGATAGTGGTGAAGAGCATATGTGCTACCTAAATTTCAGGGAAACAAAGACAAAACTGAGAACTGAAAAATAATTGGAGCAACCGATCACCAATCAGTTTTATCCCAGTTCTTTGAATTATTAAAGGAAAGAATAATTAAAGACATGGAAAGAAATACAAAGTGACATGCTTTATAGAAAGCATTTGATCCTGTGTCATATAGAAACACTTATTAATTGGAAAATATGGAGGTTAACATGAGAATTTAAGGTGTTTCTGCTACTTGTTCTTGGGGAGTGGTCATTTTTTGCTTGAAGGAAAAGTCTCCAGCTGTTGTGAGGATACATTGGGAACTTCAAGGATCAGTCTGGGTGTCAATCATTTAGTGTCTTCATCAGCAGCTTTGGCAAGAGTAGAGGTTTGGTAGTAAAATCCACTGATGGGAGGCACTGTCAGTGCAGAAGACTATTTGGACTAATGATGAAAAGGAGAAATCGTGTATGTTGATCAACCCTTGGAGGACCATGAGACATCCGTGAAATGCACCAATGGAAAAGAGTTTTAGCAGTACTAGGGAGAGTTTTTAAAGCAAAATGTAATCACTAGACCCATCTGGTGCTGGTGGTTTCTAAGCTTTAGAAAAGTGAATTTTGGGATGACCAGTTAATCAGAGCAAGGTTATTCTAGGATGTAACGAGGTATTTTAGGAAACGTATCACATGAAGTTGTAACTGCCCATGATAAGGGGACTAGATATGAGGATTTACTAGCTTTTTTCCTGGTCCATGTTCTTATGAGGAGCCTGAGAGATAAGTATAATTGAAATAAATAAAGAATGAAATCTAGGGGGAATAGCAGCCAAAGAATTAGGACCTTGATGGAGCTGCAAAACAAAAATAGTGTTCTTTAAATCAAACTGAAATGAAAATCTAGCAGAATAAATTGGAGTAAGAGGCAAAGAAACACCTCACTGCTGGACTCTCTCACTATGGTCTTTATATAAATTTGTCATTCCTCTCCTTTATTAAAGGTTTGAAAATGTGGTGGCAAAGGAAGAAAGAAGAGAGACATCAAGTGATTTTCTTTTTCTGCCAGTCCTCCTCCAAGCTGACCTGAGTTCCCTCACAAACACCACACATCTACAACAGCCTGGTTTTAGACTTGGGCAGTGCATGCCTCCAACTTGTTTCTGAAACTACTGAAATTCCAAACAAATATAAACATACTGGCAAGAGAGGGAGTCTGGGACAGCACCAGACACTGTTTTCAGGATAAAAATGGCAAATTCTGCAGGTTTCTGAGGTGGAAACAGAACAAAGAAGCAAAGGATATGAATATAAAAAGAACATTTCTACATCTAAGCCTATAGTAGTGTCCATAATAAATACCAGGTTTACTTTTTTGTTCCTGAAAACTAAAAAGCTTCATGGCCAATAAGCACTCATTTGCAAAAAAGGATGTGAAAACCTTTAAAAAGCCATGGTAGTATTGCCTAGAAAACAGATCTGCATGCCTTACAGTACACTGAAGAATTTTATGATTACTCTGTATGAACACAAGGGAATGGCTCCCAGAGAGGGGCAAGAACTATTTGACTGAAAGGGCAGTCTTGGCATCTGAACAAATGGATATAAACCATCCAAAAATACATTTAGGCTCTAAAGAAGAAGGCAGTTTTGAATTGTCAGGGGATAGGTTCTGGCACAAAATCAGTAGCTGTAGCCATGCCAGAAAAGTTTGAAGTTGTCCAAGTGTATGCTGTTAAACAGTTATTAAAGATGGGGTTTGATCAGTGTATTAAAAAATTATTAGGATATGTTTCTCTGTAAGGCTAAATTCAACTACCCTGGGCCTTTAAGATAATTGCAAGAATTCAGAGGTCTTGCATCAAGTATCTGCAGACACCAAAAGCCCAGGATCATCACTTTTCTTATTATATGAGCTTTGCAATAGCTGCAGAGCTGGACACAGATTGTGCAAACAGCACTCAGTTGAGCCTCGAGGCAGAAGCAGCACTAAAGTCAAGCTCTGGGCTTGAGAATTATGGGCATTTTACTGAAAATCTTCAGATTTATTTTCCTTTGACCATAAATTTAGCAAATCTCTTACCTGGCTAAACTCTGCCCCGTACTGTAGTCAGCAAAACCCCTTGCTGACTTCTCTCCTATGGTTGCACTCTGTGAATCCAGTCTAGCTTGCACTACATGACCATAGAGTTCACAACCAGCAAGGCTTCCTGACACTGTTACCAAACTCCATCCACACCAGTGCAGCCTGGGACTGCAGCCAGGGCTTGTCTGCATCTCACCTGGGATGTACCTCATGCCACTAACAACAGTGGCTTATTAGTAATGCATTGAGGAATCAGCCCCCACAGACTACTGCCTCAGAGGAACATCTGCTATGACATCCTGGTTGTGTTCACTGTTTCATTCACATGACCACTTGAGGGTGTTTGACAGCCTTAATTAGAAATTATTGGAAAATGGGGTAACTCACCCATCCAGTACATGAAATAGCATAGGTCAGCACTCAACAGCTGAGACAGAGAATTCAAAATAGCCATCAAGATTTCAGCCAGTTGTTATCTGACCTCCACTTTGTGGTCATGCCATGAAAGGAATACGAAAAATAAAATCACTTGCCAGAGGAAAAGAAAAGAAGGTGGTGGGGGGGGGGGGGCGGGGGATGTAGTTTTCTAAGGGTTCAGAGCCTCTTCTCCCTCTGTATGGCTGCCCTTGAGGTGCTGGTGCAGAACGCTGACTCAGCACACTGGGTGGCAGATGGGGAGCAGTGAAACACCTGCAGTACAAACAGCTGTCAGGCAGCTGCCTGCACCTGCTCTTGGTCACTGTCCAGCAGGAGAAATCCCTCCTGCAGAAGCTGATTGAAAGATTCAAGAAATTGCTTGGCAGTGGGTAAGATCATTAGCTACTGGTGAGATTTCTCCACTGTAAGCTGAGATTCAGGTTCATGGACTCTGTGATGTTCTCTGCCAAAGCATGACTATGATTCCCAGAATATAATGCCTCATGGTAAGGAAATATGATTTAATGTTGAAATGAGAAGTGGTTTAAGGTCAAAAATTTATAGGCATTCAACCCCCTGTCTGTGAGCATGACAATCATACATCCTGTGCCCTCACTTGGAGCTTAGTGTTCTTCATGTACTTTAGTGACATTTCAGAAGGAGTGACTGAAGTCAAGTAGAAAAATGATGAGATGCACAAGGAAGCACTCTGTCATGGGCAAGGAAAGAAGAAGTAATTGAGTTGAGAGAGAAAGGGGAAGGCTCTTTTCTCTCTTGTCTTTTGTAAAGCATTAATGTTCTGCTAGAAATTGCCCTACAGTTGAGTCAATGCCATGCTTTCCTTGACATGCAGGACCTGTACTTGCCCTTTTTGAGACACTGGCTCTTCATCCAAGTATTAAAATCTGTTCAGGATTCACCAGTTTCTCCCAGAGTTGGGAAACCTTCCATATACTCTGCCAGAGGGCCAGAAGCTAGTTCTTTATGGGAAGATCTACCTCCAGACTGGTTTCATTCCCCTTTTAAAATCAGCAACCTTCCCAAAGCTAGCCTCCACCCAGCTCCTCAACTCCTCTGAACAAGGGGACCCATCCTTGCACCTCAGAGTGGCTTGTGAGAGAAGAATAAAGTGGGTCAGAGTTTGAAGCCCCTTTATACTTCAGGCCAAGGAGGAGAGGGCAATGCAAAGCTAAAGGGCTGCCAAGGGGAGGACCTGAATATGTGAGGCAGAAAGAGAGCTGGAAGGCAGCAATATGGGGCAGTCTCCCCTGAAGGAAATAGTGGAAGGAGGCAGCTTTGTTATTGAGTTGAAATGCTAAGATTTAACTAAAGTCATTACAGTCATTTAAATCTGATTTCCCAAGCAGTGCTAGCCGATAATGCAAATGGGCTGGCAGAGAGGCAAGACAAGTTCTGAACAGATGATAAAGGCATTGACTTTTGTGTAGTTCCTTTCAATGCTCCTGAGGCACCCGCATACATCTTTATGCCTGCACAGCTTGTCATGTGCTATTCTTCACTTACCTCTGCTATAGCTCTTCCTGATCCCTTAGCAGCTTTCCTTGGAAGAAAAGAGAAATGGACAATAGGCCCCAAGACCGCTCGGCTGCATTGCTTCTTCATTCAAATTGACATTTGGCAGCAAGGCTTTGCTGCCTTTCAGGAGCTGATGTCTTACAGAAGCTAAAGGTAGTAGAGGTATTGGGGGCTTTGCCTCCCCCCCGAGCATCTGAGCCCTGGATGGTGGGAGAGCCCTGGGGACTGAGACTGGTAACACTGGAGATGCTTTTGTGTTTTTCCTTTTTCCTGCTAGAGGGAGGTTTACTCTTACCTAGGGCCAAGCTTGTGAGATTGCCTAGCCTTCTTAACTCATTGCTTTTGACATGGCAGACTTGACAAATACTGAAATATGTGAAAGAATATGGAAGAATTCTGCATGTTTTTTAATATCTAAATACAGTATCTCTATGTTGTCAAGTACATCTCATCTTACATTTACTGCGAAGTCTGTCTGATCAATAATGTGTCCTATTTGTTCAGTAAAATGGCAACAGTCCTTTCCTCAATGCTTTGGTAATCCTGATACTCCTACCAGTTCCTAACCAGAAGGGTTAAATTTGGAATTTCACTTCTACAGAAATGTATTCCTGTACCTGTATTTTTTTGAGTCTTGTCGATTAACCCCAAGAATTGCACTATACAGCAGAGTTTACCAGCAAAGTAGTCAGCAAATCTTTGTGTGCATGCACATGCAATTTCAAGTCCTGACTAGGTTTATGATATCCATATGTAATACATTTTTGAACATTTTGGAAGTCTAGGACATGTACTATTCTAGTGCTGCAATGCCTCTCAGGTAAAGTAATTCTTAGTACTTCCAACACAGCAAACAACCACAGCAAACAACAGTGCTGATTTTCAGCACTGATGCCCAGAAGTCACAGAAAGTAGGTCTCCCTCCCTTTAAAACTTGTAGCTTATGCCTATTAATATACCACTGCTGGTGATTTCTGCCTCAGAAATGATGATGTATGGTGAGACATTGAAAAGACTGGAACAATATAAGGCAAAGCAGCAAAGCAAGGCAAAGGGAAAAATCTGACAAGGTCACAAAACCCACTGAGACTGACATGGGCTGCCAGAAAAGCCGAGTGGGTACTTGCAAAGTTGTGTATGAAGCTTGAGGACTTGCTAGGTGACCTCTGAAACCCCCAAGGGCATGCTGCCCACTGGCTCATTTGGAAGAATGAGCCAGGAGATGTGTTGTTTCCAAAGAGAGGAAGAGGATTCAAACCCAACTGGATTCAGGGATGGGGCCAGAGGAAAGAAGAGTTTAACTGGGATTGCAATAACTGTGTCTTCTTTCAAAAATGTTCATAGGTCCTGGAGCTCCATGTCCTTTTCTATAAATAAATAATGGCTAAAAATGTGTACAATAAAATTGTTTTCTGAAGCAACTGCTTTGCTTTCACTCTGGTGGGCATCAGAAGGAAAAAAATACCACAAGCAACTTGAAATGTTCCTGAATGTATCAGGCAGCAAGTGCTTCTATCACTACATTGCAAGCAATTGAAAGACAGCATAAAAGGTATTAGAACATTTCAATGAATGTACAGAAAATATAACATCTGCCTTGTGAACAGTCCAGCATCTTGTCATTCAGATTACTTGGGTTTTGAAAATAAATGTTTAGATGAGACATAAGCCTCAAGAATTCATCCCATCAGAATCACCACTGGCTACAGTAATTTAGCAATCTTTAATGCATCATTCCTACCTCTACTACCTCTAATACTCTGACACCCATGAATTCATTTCTCGGTCTCACTGGTCTGTTTGCATTGGAAAGTGGTACTAAAAAGTGATGGGGTTGAAAGCTTCTGACCTATTCCAAACAAATTTCTTGGAAATGTACCAAATTTACTTCAGAGTGCACGAAAATTTCTTTGAAAATCCTTAGTCTGGGGAGGCATGCACTTAAATCTGCTAACAAACACCCTAACCATCATGATGGAGACATGGGCCTATGGAAAAGAGCTAATTCTCTCCAGAAGTCCAAGTTCAAAGTATGAAGGAAAGGAGAGGATGGAGTAATTAGTCCAGTGGAAACACAGGGACTCCTGAAATACAAAGGGAAGTGCACAAGATGCCATACAACTCCTGAGACATCAAATACAGAGACTTTAAAATCAAACTTCCTCAAAACCTGTACAGCAGCACTCATTCTGTATGGACTCTGTATATTTGGTATTGAAGACAAAATACCATGTCACAATTTGCATCTCATTAAGCTCAAGAGAAACATAAAAATTGCTAAGACAATCTACAATTTGTGCAGGACCCTGTAAAGATGGGACTCTACAGCTTTGCAACAACCTGAGACCAGAAAAATGGACATCTAACAGTGTCAAATGAAAGTAACCTCAGCTGTTGGTATGCTCTATATATTCTATACTGATAAATAAAATACATAAGAGCTACCTCACTGACCAGAGAAGTTATACTGACCTTGCCCAGTGGTAAACTGGACAATAATAACAAAGTATTTTTATTTGGATTTGTTGCTAGAATAATTTTTGTCAGGCAAGAAAGTGCTATATTGCACAGTACTAATAGTGTGACCATGGGAACTAGGAAATAAGGTGCTGTAAATTTGGAGGAAGTAATTTGTGTATCCAAGAATTATGTTTTCATGTGTTAACTTACGTGCTCCCAAAACTGAATGCATGAATTACTTAAAAGGCACAGTTGAGGACTGGTTCTTTGGAACTTTGTCATGTGTGCCCATGGGGGTACCTTGGGTACCTTATTTCTGCCTGGCAGGGCTCTGATAAGCAGGGCAAATAACTATCCTTATCTCTCCAGTTCAAATAAAAATAGTCTTTTTGCTTAAGCAAACCATTATTTCTGTAATAAAATCCTTGTGCCCAGTCAGAAACAAACCTCAGAAATGTCATTATTCCAGTTGAATATAATCAACTTGATTGACAGTGAGCAGACTTTCTGTCAGATTATGTGCAAAGCCATACTTGGAGACTTGTGCAGAAAGAAACAATAATGGCCTCACTTACTTGGATTTCAGCTTCTCTCAATACAGATATGAGGCCCTGACATCCTCTGCCAGCCAGGGCTGCCAGCAATAATGCCTTCCCTCTTACCAGGTCGAAGTACCTCTCATTTTTGGTAGTACTGAGTGAAACATCTTGTCTAAAACTTTTTTTGCCAATAAAGAGTGCAGCAGGTCAGTGGAAACCTTTCAAACATTCAGGTTGATCATTGTGAACTCTGCTGACTGAATACAACCTAACAGCATTTCTTAGAAAAACTGTAAGTGCTCTCTTTTTATTGAGAATCCTTAAAAAATAAAGTGTATTTTCATCAGAGGTAGAAAAGATGTTATTCAAGGTTTGTTGGCAATTGATGTTTCTTGCCAAGTTTGCCACCATTCTTTTTTATCAAGTTCCTGCATGCTTTAAAAATTATTCTTACCACTTTTGCTTAACTTGCTGACCCTTCCTGGTTACTTGGTTATCCATATAATGATTTGTAATTCTGTAACATAGCCCAAATTTTCTCGTTCTGTGCATGTTGGCTGATGCAAGGTCTACTTTGTTTTCATATTGACAAATATATGGTAATTTTTCCTGTGAATTCCCTCCACTCCTGCATCTTATCCATCAGGATGTCTTTCATCCTCTTATATTTGTTTTATTGATAACAGGTTTTCTCTTCACCTTCTCTCATGCCTTTGGTGTCTTCTTAATCTTGATTAGGGAACTAATTAGATTAAGGTGATCACTGCTCAGACAGTTATCACGTCACCTACCATCTGTTGCTCAGGATATTTTTTCTCTCTGCCAATCCCCTCTCCACACAGCACACAGGGTTTATATATTGTCCACAACACAACAGACAGATTATACTCAAGATTCAACATTTACCTACATATTTGTTTGAAATGGGGAAATGAAAAAAAGCTCCTTCTCAGAGATGGGTGCCAGTGCTAAATAGTTTTGGGTACCTGTGTCTTGCAAGATGTAAGAGATTTTAAAGGGGCTACAGCAAACAAATCTAGAGTTTGGATTGGGAGGATGGGATAAGAGGTGACATCTGATGGTCTTCCCAATTTTGGGAAGTGCTCCTGAGCTCTCATTTATTTCTTCTCAGCCTTCCAGTCTGGTCTTTGACTTTTCCATTCAAATGCTTATTCTGACTTCCCTGCAAGAATTTCCCCCACTTCTCAGTCGATCATTTCCCCGTGCTTCCAACAGATATTTCTCCATCTACTCCTGCCTGTTCTCTTCCTCCTTGAACATGTCAGCATCATTTGCAGGCTGATTGCTCCCTTGGCGCTGTCAGTCATTCAGACACATTCCTGCTTTCCCTTTTTAGTGAGCTGCAGATGTATACTTTTTCAAAAACCTCAAATCTTCCTGTTGGGACCTGGCTTTACTTGGGTTTATTTGGGGTTTGCAGGGCTTTAACTGTATCTGAATGCTTTACATGTCTACATGTTTGGGGCTCAGGCCACTCTAACTATCCCTGGTCTCTATAATTCATGCATCAAAATTCTCACAAACTAGTAACAAACCTAAGTGCTAAACACTAACAGTTTGTGTTAAGATGGCAATTTTTATTTTCAAATTATAAGTGCATAAGAGGCACCTCCCCTTGCTCACCTTGGTGTCAAAAAGGGGTTCCACAAGGACACCCCTCTTCCAGTGCCACTAGGCAGGAGCACTGTGTTGTCACAGCTCTGTTACTTCCAAGAATGCATCCAGCCTCTACAGAGCAACAGCCCTTTGCTGATATGAAACTTCTTTGTAACAAACTGTGTAACACTTGGAGATAAGGTCTGTAAGCTTCCATTTGAATAAATGCCACTCTGATTATATGTTTAAAAGAAAACTAATGTCTTTTGACTGCAAATGAGTATATATTATTTAAGTGCCTACTGCTATTTGATTGTTTTAGCTCCTTTGAAAATCTGCTGGAATGGGTAATCCAAATATCTTTACTGATCTGATTCTCCACATATCTGAGTGTGGACAGCCAAGAAAGAGAGTGTAATTGAAAAGCTCAAAAGAACATAACAACATAAATTTAGGTGTACTAGATCAGCATTTTCTCCTTGTATCATTGTCCTCATTCCACTATCCCCACACCCTGTCCCCAGCAGTGGGCAGCAGCACTTCCCTAGGCATTCTGCCAGTCTCACACAATCTGCAGTTCAGTGGAGGTATCTTTATACTTAGGGATATCTAATTAATTTCTCCTTCCTCAATAATTTTCCCACCTGATTTTTGTAAGCCTTCAGTGTCCATAATATCTTGAGGTAAAGAGTTCCACAGTCTAGTTATCCATCAGATGACAGAAAAAAAAAATTCAAAATTTTTACCTCCTGCTACCTTCTTTTTATGGTTCCTAATTCCTGCATTACAGCGGACTCCATTCTTACCCATGTACCTCCCACTTTTATCCAGACCCATCCCCTGCATCTGCATCTGGTATGTCATGGCTTTGCAAGGATGCAGAGTCCTGGCCTCCTCAGTCTGTCCTGGTATGGTAGAAATTTGCTGCCTCTGCTCTTCCCTGCTCCCCCTGTCTGAGCACTTTGCAGATCTATTCTACTGAACCATAATTTCTGCTTCTAAAATCCATGATGACTACCCCCAATATGTATGTCATGTTTTCCAAGTGGCCTCTAATTCAACATTTCTATCACTTTGCCAATACAGACACCAACTTCCTGTTCTGCAGTAACATTTTTCTCCTCTAAACTCTTTGAAAACTGATATAAAGTTAGCTATCTCTCAGCTTCTAGTACCAAAGAAATTTTAAACAAGATGTTAGACAGTGCTGTTGAAATGTTAAATACTTCATCCTTAAGTTCTTTTAAAACTCTTACTGTTGATCCATCTGATACGTTATCATACATTTAGTCTATTTTTCCCATGAACTTTGCTATCTCCATTTCAGTTTGAAAAAGAGCATCTGATAAATCTCCTGGAAGAAACACTTCCAGTGTGGGAACTTCCCCAAACTCTTCCATAGTAACTGTGTGTACAGAAGATTTATTTTAGATTCTTTTCCTAGAATATCTCTGACTTTTCTGAGACTTTTATCAGAGACTTCTCAGAGACTTTATTCTTTGATCATCCTCCTGGACTTCTGGCAGATTTCCTCCTTCTGATGTTTTTTGCAGAAGGATTAGTAGTTTTTATGCCTTTTGCTAGATGTTCCTCAAATCTATTTTGCTCTTTTTGTTTTTCTTCTGTTCTCCCTCATTATGCTTGAAGTAAAAGTCAGATTACCAGAGTTTAAAGTTTTCTTTGTTTCCCAAGCTCCAAAGTTCACAGATTACAGCTGTAGGGCTAATTCTGAGGGAAATATTTGAACTTTATAAGGGCCCAGTGCTCCACTTGCTCTTATGAACAGTCATAGTGAAGGTTTGCAAATTCGGATGCTCTTGAGTATTTGCATCTCCCAAGATACATAGAAAAGAAAAATCAGTAAATTTTCTCTCCTAAACCCACTCACAGAAGATGCAATATTTTAGTCCATGATTCCTGGATTTTATCTCTGCTGATGCAGCACTCGTAAATTCTACGAGCCACATTGATAAGTGAAATGTTTGTTTTAGAGCATAAGAATAACTATATATTTTCTCCTACTGGAGAAGAATCATGGTGCCTTCAAACATTGCCTCTGGCTGACTGCTCCTAACACATGGGAATGCTGTGCAATAGTAACTCAGAGTGCAGCAGCATACGTGTATGTCTGTGCTGTCAGCTCTCAGGATTTCACTGCGAATCTCACAGTGTGTTTAAACAGTTACCTCAATGAGAAAGATTTCAACATTTTCTTGAAAAGAAGCATGGAAAGAATGCCGGAAAGGTCACATGCAGAAAAAATAATTAAAAGTAAATTAAAACAAATCCACCACTTCAAGCCTCAAGCACACTGAGGCCAATGCACACAGGAGCCTCTTCCCAGCATGGTTTCCCAAGGCCATACAGACCTGGGAAATAGATCTTTCATTAGAAATGGGAAGCTTCAGGTGACCACTGTTTTGAACCCCAAACTCTTGATATTCATGGTAGGAAACTTTCCAGATCCAGCATGGGCATATCACCTAAAGACTGTATTTCAGTCCTGCCCTGGAAAAGCCATCCCTGGAGGCACAGCCTCTTCTCGGGATGGACAGACCCTCTCTGCCCCTGCCATGGGGACCTGCTGGTGTCAGCACACATAGGGTTGGTGTGCAGGGCAGGAAGCAAGTGTTATCCCAACTAAAATCCTGACATTCATTCATTGTTCTTTTAAAGCACACCAGACCTGAGCAGACTGATTTCAGTCTCCACACATAACACTGTTTCTAAAGCTTTAATGTGAGGAGAAATGTTTGAACACATGCCTTTTTCCCCCTGCAGTGTAAACCAGCCTTCTGCTGTCAGACTTCTAATTTGATGTATTTAAACACCCTGATAAGTTAATAATAGTGTCTAGGATCATAATACTTGTAACAGCTCCAAACCCTTGGCAACACTTCCAGATGTATCAGTACATTTTTACTTACTACGTAGATAATATTGTGTAATTTGCTCAGGGAAGATTTATATTATGGCTGACGCTGATGAAATACATGCAAGATATCTAAGATTTGTAAATAGATATGCACAAGACCTGAAAAGCTGCAAGCATGAACATCGTCAAAACATAATCTCCCTTATACACTCCAAATAATATCAACTACTCAGACTGTGCTTCACAGTATGACACTGCAGTACTTTAGTACATTTGGCTGGGAAGGAATTTACTGAGTAAAGCTGCCTATAAAACATCCCCTCTAACATAAAAAGCTGCATGTGAGCTTAGATTTCTCTACATAAATACATTGTAGAGAAAGGCAACATGTATAAACTAGCCTGAGTTACTAAGAACACAGTTTCTCAAAGAAATAAGGTTTGTTTTTTTGTATTTTTTTTTTTTGACTGGACACACATTTCATTGAAAAGCACCTGGGTGTGATTTCCTCTGGATTTGCATTCACCATGGGCCCATCTTTGCTTCTACTGAAGTCAAGTGCAAATTGATTGAACGGCACTGGGGTCAGTACCTCTGTACACATTATAAAGAAATAGGGAGTTGGATTTATAAATTTCATAAAAAGACGGTTACAAGATGCAGTTCTCTTCACTCAAAAATATTCAAGGTGAACAGTTATTCATGAGGATATGTAGGACATTTTTGGTATTTCAGCATCCAGGCTCAAGCTGCAGAAATATGATCCTTGTCTCAAACACCAGAGCTTCAAAGGCTCTAATGTGACTGCATCCATTCTGACCCTCATGCCCTCCCCAAACCAGTGCAGGGAGACTAAAAACTTCTGAGATGCATTTGTTTCATGAGTGGAGGGATTTTCTACAGCCTGTGGCCATAACCTCTGCTGGAGGTGCATGGCTATGCAGCTGTGTTATTTCTCCTTGGTCCATGACCTGGAGTGGATCCATACCTAGGAGCATTAAGACAAGTGACAAGGGGGAAGGATGTTTTAAAAATCTTTCCCCTTGATCTACCAACACAGTAATTATCTGTATTCATCAGACACCAAAGCACATGATCGCTTTGGTCCTTTGGTTCTTTAAAAACTTGTGGGAAGTAAGGTGTGGAAATATATAAAATTACAACTGGTAATTTTAAGTAAATCGGTTTTGGGTTCTTCAAACACTCAGGCAGATCTGGTTAAACAGCCAAACTCCCATACTATGTAAGAGGTTCTTGCTCATAATATTTCCAAATAAGATTGATTTCAGGATTTTTTTAGCTCCATTCAGTAATTCAAACTGACATGAGTAAGAACAACCAGCAATCACATGTACACAGAGGTTAGGACAGATAAATTGAACTGTTTACACTTCAGCTGCAGTCCATGGAGATGTGGTCAATACAGTCAGTGGAGTCTGGGTGGCAATTCACTGATCAATTGTACGTGCCTGCTTCCAGGTGAGCTGAACAGCTCTTCAGTCCCACTGTCTGTATTGGCTGCATCCTCCATAAATGCACTGGGACTTACTGGACACCGAGTGCCCATGTGCCCCTCTACATACAGACATGTGAATGGAAGTATTAACTTGCAAGCTGAATCCTGCCCTGTCCATCTCCCCTGCTTTTGTCAACACTGCATTTGAGCAAACGACGGAAAGCTCTGGCTATGTTTGGAACAGAATAAAACTTTTGTCAAGAAAAAGATTATCAATTAGAATACATTCCTGAAAATTATGTGAAGCAATTCACAAGTGAGAAAACCTTTTTGAAGTACTATATGCATGCCAGTGAATTAGAAGATACTTTCATTTTCATCCAGGGTTTTGGTCTAATACAGCATTTCTGCAATGTAAATCCAAACTGCATGAAGTGCCATGAAGAAGGTTGTAAATGCTAAGTGTAGGTGACAAAGGCCTTAAAGGTCTTTTTCAACTTAGATGATTCTATGAATATATGATTTTGGTGTTATTTGTAGTTCTTACCTTATAGCATTGTCTTTTTTGACAATTTACCATGTCTGAATAAATAATTGTTCAGCACGTATAATCTTTTTTTAAAAAAGGTTTATAAGTAAAGCCTACTTAAGCCTTCTTAAATATGATTCTTTTTATGTCTTTAGTGTTTACAGTTCCCTCAGCATATCTGTTTCCAAGGTACGTGAGTTTCCATTTATATATCAACCATAAGGAAATCTGATCTCACTCAGTGCAGTCACAGTGGACTTAGTCTAATATTTAAAATAAAATAATGAATGTGAAATAAATGTAATATAATGTTAACAGAATGTGGGCTACAGTGAATTGATGTAGCTGGAAGGACTTAAAAGGCAGATACCTTTAGAGAGAGAAGATGGCAGTTCAGCTTTGTCAGCCAAGAGCTATCTCAGATACCTTTGCTCAAAAATTGCTTTTCTTTTTCTGGCCAAAGTCCTCTTCACCTACATACAGACACCTCAGAGGTATTCAGTCAACAAGCAGATTTTGGTCACAATGCATGATCATATCCTGTGCAATAAACTATGTACTTAAGTATTAGAAAGGTTTACATGTTTTGCTCATGGGAAGCAGTATCAATTAAACCAGATTTTAGTATTTGATTTGGTTAAGCCAATATTTCTAATATAGAAGCATTGTTTCATTATAGCATGTCTGAAAAGAAAAACATTACTGCAGGCATTGGCCCCCTGTTTTTGGAATTTTTTGTCCCTGATGGAATTAAGCAGGATGTATATTAGTGCGAGATGTATCCTATTATCCTCCAGCCTTGTTAAAATGCTCACTAGGGCCCCCAAAAGACTATTGGCTTCTGGATAAGTTGTGTCCAAACATTTAAATGCAAATGCACTCTGTATGCTAATTTCAAATTCTGAAATATCATCAAAGTTGGAGTGGAAAAATTTTGTGAACTTTAGATTTTCCTTCTTTTGATCTGCCTCCACTGCCCTAGAGCCATTCATATAATTGTATTTTCTCTTTAATTAGTACCAAACCATTCATGGTATCTTGGATACATCACATGCAAATGCTAAAGCAAATTTAAATAAGAAAGCACAATCCACTGAAATTGCAAGGGAGGTAAGTCACAGCAGATGGGGAGACTATAAACAAATTTCTTAACACTTTCAAGTTTGTATTCTCAAAAAGTATAATTGCATTCTGATAAATATTTGTCTTCTTTGAATGAAAAATTATGAATAGAAAGTGATTTTTGTTTGTGAGCAATGCAAAGGTAACTCCCAAGAGTGGGACCTAAGCAATAAAAATCACAGAGATTCCAAGACAAACAGATGCGCCCCTGCTGACAGTAGTTTGGGAAATAATTTTTTAAAGAAGTAATTATACACTCATTACATCTGTGCTGCTTTACGACTAAAGGATACATTTCCTGTACACAATTCTTTTAGTTTATGAGTGATGTTCTGTTTTCCATTTGGAAGAAATTATTTATCTTGGCAACAAATTCTGTCACACAATTTGTCAAATGCTGGTTTGATGCTAGTTATTAACCACAACATTATGATTTTGACTGTAATTCAAAACTAGGAAATTAAATGTGGAATTCAAGCAACATCTCTAACTCACCAACCATAACACAGATTTTGAGCTGCTACAGGCAGTGTTTTGCCTAAAGCACCTGCACAGCTGCACACACATAGCTCTGCCTGTGCTATGTGTGACATATGCTTAGAGAAATGACAGACTTAACCTGTAGATTTGTGGATTTAGTGACCCTTAACTAATAATGTTCCTTAGTAGGATATTACTGGCACTGATGTCATTACAGCATAATGATGCCATTAAAGCTTTACACATAAAAGAACATCATGGTGTCATTGATATATCCATATGGTAAATTTATTCTTCAGGACATCTAGTCTTATAATTGAGATTATGAGAAACCTGAGCAAATTTAAGAGCTGTATTCCTTACAAACAATATGAAATAATTTTACATAGATGTTTCAACGAATGCTGTAATGGAAAGAAACAGCTACATAAAGTGTTTTCAGGGGGATAGTGAATATTTCCAATTTGTGACCTCTTATGGGAATAAGCAATGAACTCAAGTCTTAGAAGCCACTCTTAAATTTATCTTCATTAGCACTTTCCAAATAGACTTTTGTCCAAATATTCCACAACTTATAAAGCCTACTGAGCCACTTTCCCTAGAATTCATTCAAGTACCTCCAGGTACTGGGACAGTGGGTTTTGCACAGAAAACACAAACTTGTGTCAAATTTTGACTAAAAAAACTCCCAAATGCCAAAATCAGTTTTATAATTCTATGGCACCACATGGCTAGCTTTCATCCTGGTTCCTCCTCTGGTCCAACAAGGGTGGACCCAGAATGAGTTTTGTCCTTGAATTCAACATCTCTGCCTCGATGTGCAGTGTGCTGCTGGGATCAAGTGTGATGACTGTTTACCCTGTGTTATTAAGCTGTTGATTAGGCTGCAGGAATTGACAATTGAGAATTGTACATCAGTCAGTTCAAATGAGCTAAGCATCACTTGATTAAACAGTAAAGTCTAAACACACTGTGCAGGGAATAGAAAAAAGGTGGGTTTCCCTGGTGTTGATTGATCCAATTCAGAGCATGTGAAATATGCAGTAGTTAGCAGCTGGATTCTCACTACATTACTTGTCATAGAGCATTGAAAAGGAAAGACAATTCAGCTGATTCAGAGTTTCCTGCATAGGACTGCATGTGATTTCCTACCTAAGTCAAGGCAGGGAGATGGTAGAAGAGAAAGTTGACAAAGATAAGGGTGGCAGCAAGATGATGGCACAGTTCAATGGGGCATGAAGATATTATCACATTTGTATATATTTCTCTCACTTTGCATAGGTGAGATGACAGAAAGGAAGGCTCAGAAGGGCACTGAGAGAAGAAGGGAAAAGCTGAATTGCTGACAGACCCTTTGGCCTTTGAGAGTCCAATAGATGCAGCTGTACTGTTTAAAGCAGGAAGGAGGAAAAATTAGAGGCTCTCTTGATGGAGGAAGCTCTGCTGTAAAGATGGAGACAAGACTGGTAAAAGAAACCCAGAAAGAGTAGCCTGGAGGAGGTGTATGGGAGGAAAGAAAATATAAAAAATACTATGCTTACAAGCTGGTACTCCTCAAGAACAGAGAAGTAAAATAGTAATGGGAATACCCTGGCAACATCATGGCTCAATTTTTAAGTCAACGGAGAATTCCATTTCAAACTGAACAGCAAAATAATGGCCCTTGCTATTAATCTTTATGGAAGCTGAGCTGCCATTTGGCACTTTCTACCATTCTGCTCTTTTGGCCTGTATTTAACCCATTGATTACCATTTTTGTGTATCATCTATGTATAATTTCTGACATTTATTTTTCCATCCTCTCTTATTATTTTAATTTTCATAGTTATAGAATTGAAATGATAACTGTTCAACAGATTCTGTAAATAATTGAAGATAATTACAGTAGACTCTGTAAATCATGTTGTTCAACCATTTCAAACTTGAAAAATATTAACACTTGGGTTCTACTGAGAAATTGGCAAACGGGTAGTGCTTTAAATAATCATGTCCTGGACAGATGCTGCATTTGGAGAATTCAACATGAACCATGTGCATACTGATACAAAAGAGGGTAATTTGAGAATACTTTACAAACATCATTGTTTTGTGTGTTAGTTCTAAGGTAAGCCCTGTGAAGTGAAAATGTTGGTTAGTATTTAATCCAGTGGCATTAAAAACATGGGCTTTTTTGAGAGTAGCAGAACAAGCCAATGTTTTTACAGCTATGTCTCCTATATCACCAGCTCTCAGGTAAAAAGACCTCAGCATCTCCAAGTCTCTTATTCCTTCTCTTCAAATCCTCCAAGCAGAAAGAGACCTCTTCACTCCTTTATCCTCTAACTGCTGAGCAGATAAAACACAGCAGATGCTGCAACTGGTTCTCAGCTCCATGCTGAGAATCGTGTGTTTATTGATTTGTCAGTACACAGGCTGTCACCAACCAACCACGAGGTCAAACTGATAACCACCGAGCTCTCACTGCTGTTTCTCATCCAGTGATTATATTAATTTGGGACTCCTTTGTCAAACCAGTCAGTTTCAGACCTCTCTGGAAGATATGGCATTTGGGTCTCTTTTGTGTTAGATCTGACTTGTGCCCATTGATAATAACATTTCTGAGAAGGACATGACAGATAGTAAGACAGCAAGATTGCATATGCCTCATTTCAAGGGTAAACCAAGATAAAAATCTTGTTATACAGAAGAGTCCATAGGGTAATTTTGTTAAATATCATACAAAACTATACTGAAAGCTCTCCTCATCTCTTTTTTTATGTGGCATATCCAACAGAGCTTCATGTGTTTCTCACAGGCTCAGGCAATGCTGATAATCTGAATGTGACAGCCTAGATGGGCACTTGTAGGGGAACCCAAAACAGAGGTTCACAGAATAAATCACCCTACAAGTACCTTTCTCTGTCCCTCCAGTATTTACTGGAGAGAGTCACACAGATATAACTAGGAAAAAGGAATCTGATCCAAATTGACTCATGTGACTGAAATTTAAATAATTACAAAGTGTCTTCAATGTGCAGAAGGCTATTTAAGCATTAAGAAGGAAACCATATTATTAAATTTTATTTGGTGCAATCCAAATAAATTTGCTGTGCCCTTGACTTGTATCACTTTTAAGTTTATTATGACTTTAATTTATTAAGTTTATTCTTATTTTGAGTTTTTAAGAACCTAGAAGACTCTCATTCTGCCAACTAAGGGTATGCAACTCTACTGATGCCTCTTGAAGACTATGAAGAGAGATTGCTTCCAGAGATGCTTTTCTTGTTCTTGTTCTTCCCATTCCCTCCAGCTCTCCAGCTGAAGCTTCCTCTTTACACCATTGCACTTAACACAAAGATATGCAGTCACAGAGACCTCACAGAAATTAGGCAATATCTGAGAGAAATTCAACCTAGTAGAGATATCTTCTCAGTTAAACCCTTTTGTTCAGGGGAGAGGAGTTATCTATTAGTTAAAGGTTATTAACTCCTAATCTGTCACATAGAAAAGCTTCCTCACTATTCCTGGAGAGGACATTTTTATTTAAACCTGAAAAGAAACTGTCATTAGTCAATAACCCCATGCCAGACCTACATTTTGGAAAACATGAAATATTCCCTAATCCAGAGAGATTACCTTGCTCTCTTTTAGGTAAGAAAAAAAAAGCAACATTCTTTGAAGGCCTATTAATCTTCATTTATACTTTTTCTGTCAAAGGATACCAGACACAAGGAAATTACTTTTTGCTCTAAAATGGCAGTTTCAGTCTCCTGTAACAGATACATGTCAGGAGAGAGCATGTTGGTAATGTTGGTGTCAGAACAGCATAAAGTAGGTGAGAAAACTGAAGAGATTAATTTCTGTCTTCTGTGGGATTCTGTAACATAATTTGATAAAACTCATGATAAACTGCCTTTTGCCTTTTCTCTTTTACACAGCAGGAATATTTGTAAAATAAGCAAATTCACAATCTCTAAGTACAAATAACGTTGCCAGCCAAGGGAATGCTGTCATGGAAGTATGATGGAAAGAACCATACAGTACCAACATTTAAGGATACTTACTCCCAACCATTCTCCTACAGTGCTGGAGTAGATGTTGTAAAACTCTCCATGTAACCAATTTCATGGGATTTCATCCAAGTGGGATGAAACACTATGTATATTAAGCACACATTACGAGAGGGGAGAAGGAATGAGATTTGTAATATTTTCAGCTGTAACCCTCTAAAATGGGATGGTCTAAATACAGCCCCTGGGCAAAAGAAATCATTGCATCCACACTAGCCCTGGAACAGGCAGTGGGTGGAAGCGCAAATGCGAGAAAATACTTCTCCTGCAAGATGCCCTCACAGCTTTGCTGGCAAAGGGGGTTCTGAAACTGTTCCCTAACCACCCCGACTTGTGCTAATACAGTCAAGAAAGCTGCCATCATTCATTTATTGCTGAAGACAGGATGTAACTTATGAACCCCCAAATTAAAATTTTCCTATGTATCCAGAATACCCAATTACTTTGCTTGAGATTACAAAGAAGTTTCACTTCTGTGTTATGAAATTCTTTGTGCTGGTTTTGACTGGGATAGTTACACCTGCCTGCCCATTAGAAGTGGTGAATGAATAGTTTTGTTTTGCTTGTGTGCATAAGACTTTTGCATTACCTATTAAATGGTCTTTATCCAACCCACGAGTTTTCTCAGCTTTACTCTTCTAATTTTTTCCCCCATCCCACTGAAGGAAAGTGAGTGAGTGGCTGTGTAAGGATCAGTTTCTGCTTAGGCTTAAATCATGACATCCTCTAATTGTGTAAAAAATACAAAGATGCACAAAGTGAAATGCTACCATTTTTATGTAATTAGTAAGAATATGTCTTTTTTTCCTCAGACAAAAGCTCACTGATCCCCTCTAACCTTGACCATAGTAAAAAAGCAGTAAGACACCGTGTTCAACATCAGAAATTCGCACCTGAATCATAGAAAGTCACAGTAACCAGGGAAACCAAACAGTGGCATGGACAGGTTTTCATTAAAGCACGGATGGGAGGAGAATTAATATGATTATTATAGGATACTGACTTTTGAACAATAGCAGCTCATTGTAACTTACTTTGCTTTTGATGGTGAGGAAGAATTTTGTGTCTAGGGAGAAGCATTCAAAGGTAAGTATTTTGGTGAGGGTTTCTAAGTGGATGAGATTTGCTATAGGTGAAAACGTCTTTGTCACAGACCATGATGGATGATGTTCCTGCCTGACAGGCATTTGGGGATGATGCTCACAGCAGAGTCCCCTGCTAACAGATGCAGGAGCTGGGCTGTGGATTGCCACCATGAGCCATTTTACTTCCTCTAGGTATCCCTCAGCTGTGACTGAATCATAAGAATATATTTAAGATGTTCTTGGCAGCCACTTGTACAGCTGGTAATGCAGGGAAGGATGAAGCCCTGCTCTGACAGCAGTTTCAAGATCATTGTCCACAGCTAGTGATGCTCTCCCCTGGCAGATAGGCAGCAACCTGACAACCAGAAAAACAAGACTAGGAAAAATAATGCATATTGTCTGCATGTTATTTCATCCTCCTCTTGGAGAACAAACTGCATTCTCTGCCAGTGATCTGCTGATGTTGGGATGGGGAGACAGACCCCTCACAGCAGTTTCTTACTCTCCAAGGGCTGGCACGTGTCCACACGTGCTCTCCTGCCACACAGGCTGCCTATCACCCATTTCACACTTCCAGCCATCAGCCTGTGGAGAGCACCTGCCCTGGGCACAGTGAGCTGCTGGGGCTCAGCAGCAGCCTTTTACCAGTAAGTGATGCTGTCTGGCAGGAACCAGAGCTTCTGCAGTATGGAGAACTCCAGCAAGGATTACCCTGCTCAGTGGCATTTGTGCTGCCTCACATGAAGACCCAGGAGCAGAGCTCTCCTCCAAGTCTGCTGTCTGGGTCTGTGAAAAGAAAGAAGCAAACTCGTTGGGTGACTCACCTGCACAGCTCAGGCACTCATCCCAGGGTGGGAAGCTCTCTCCCGGGAGGTACAGACCTTCACTCCCTCCAGTACTGAGGAGGAAGCCTAGAAGACCAGTTTACACTACATTGACTTTCTGAAGCAAGGCCTGGCGAGATGGCTTTAGGCCTTAGATTTCCTCAGAGCAAAATATCAGCTTTTTAAATCACACTGAAATACAGACTATTTACAGGACTATACGGAGGGCTCCCATAGCCCTTTTGGGACATTTACTTGCAGAGAACTGCTTTTTGAGCAAAATGGGTCAGTTTGCTGGTCTGAGGAAGCTGCCAGTCTATAAAACTTTCTAAAGAGTAAAATACACAGAATGAAGCCTTTCTGATTTATATTCCTCTTTATTGGATGAGAGAACAGCAGCTGTATGTCTACCTGTCAGGACACAGTTGCAATATTTATATCACCTCAGAGGACAGTAAAAGACAACATACTCCCCTACAAACTCCTGAACACTGAAATTTTCAGAATTAAAATTTTCCAAAGATGTCAAGTACTTGTGTCAACATTAAAATAGAGAAAGACGTACATGGCAAGGGTTGGATTGGGCATAGGACAAAAGTAGCTTAGAATTTTTTTTTTTAATTGAATTGCTACTTTTTTTCCAACGTGGAACCAGAGAGGGAAGAAGGAATTAGAGGGGAATGACAGAGACCCTGGCCTTGAAAAGGAAGCCATGAATTATAGGACGTGGGTCTTGAACATTTCCTCATGTAAACTGTCTCCCTGGAGCTCTAGTCCTAGTGGGGGTCTTAAATTGCTATGTGAAAGCAAGTAATATTAATTGAATAGAGCATGTATTCACTTGCTGTGAGTATCCATGCCAGTAAAACCTCATCACTCAAATGTTCATGAGAAGCAAACTCTGAGTGAAAATCAGCCCAAAATGGATCAGCTATTTGAAACTATAAATCGATCAAAAATAAATTTTCTCTAATGTTTGACTGATTTTTATTAACTGGATTAAATCAAAACTTTCCTCAAGAAGGCAAATTCTTAGTATATTCTTCCCTATTCAGCAGAGTTTTTGTAAGGGTAACATGCCAATACAAGATCCAAACCTTGAAAAGGCCCTTTGGACATAAGAAAGATTTGTTAGTTTCCAGTTAATAAATGCATCTAAATTGCTTATTTTTAGCTTTCTGTGTTTTAAAAGCAGTGAGAAGAGGCAAAAATCCTTTTTCTCTCCCATGCAGAAGTATAACAAGGTATTCTTTGCTTGCAATACCCCTTGGAATAATTTGTAGAGGTAATTATAGGAAAAGGTCTCTGAAGATTTAGATTCAATATTCTCCCAATTTCCAACAGCTAAAACCTTAAAAGTTTCCACTTTTTTTTTTTTACCAAGTTGTTACTTTTCATATCGAAGTGTCCTAGAAGTAAAGCAGCAGCTGTGTAATTTGCCATAGAAAAGGTTTTTAACCTGAATTAGTCACTTTTTCCTTTATTTCTCTTGTCTGTCAACTACACCAACAAAAGCCAACAACTGATCAGAGATGCTGAATCCTAGCAAGCACTTGGGTTACATTTCTAGCCTTCCATCAGGCTTTGTGATGAAGTGTATTTATCCAGAAACTGCTGGTTGTAGATTATTAAGCTAAAACTTTTAGCCTGTTTATCTCTAGGAGAATTTAGTGTATGTATCCATTTACCCAGGCCACACATTAGCCCTAAGTTTATTTTGTGTTCAAGGTTCACATACAAAATTTCACCTCACACTTTCAGATGTCTGCATGTGACAAAAAGAAACTCAGTAAGAATCAGAACTATAATATCCTTGTAATGAAGCCCTGGGTCAATGCAATGGCTCATTTTGGCACACAGCTTTTATGATGTCTCCACAGTGACTTGGGAAAACTATCACGCATTTAACTTTGGCAGGGAAAACCCAACTTTTTTGTAAAAAAAATTGTATTCAGAGGCTACAAAATGATTCCAGGAGTCTGAGGACCAGTAGCTCTGCTGTGGGTAGCAATATCTCTCACGCTCAGGAGGCAAAGGAGCCACCTGGAAGCAAGTGCCCCCAGTGTCACTCCAATCACCCAGCTAAATGGGGAGAGCTCTGAAAATTACTAACAAGCTTAAAAAAAAGATCTGAAGTAACAATTCTATATGGTAGCCAGAAATGTGTGTTCATGTGTTTTCTGCTGCCACACAAAGAAGAAGAGCTGCAGATAAGTGTGTTTCCTACTCATCATGGAATACCACTGCTTTAGCATGAAGAGCAGCCTGGTGACTCAGAGCAGAGTCAAGCAGCCAGGACCCTGCAGGCTCTTCCTACCTGCAGGCTCTACTTCCTACCACAGGGAGTCAAAGACACACTCTAATCCAGAGATTTACTTACAGACTCCTGTACCTTCAAGTGATAAATTCAGTACCAGGTTTACTAAATAGGCATCAGAATTATGAATGCTACTGCTGAGCTTGTGCAACCAGGTGGAATAAATTCTACAGCCTAATGCAATGACTACTTTGCTAGAGATTTCATTGACTACCTTCACACTCCCCCCATAACATCTGGTATTATACCAGAAAGCATTGAACAAGCTGGAATCGCTTTAGAAGAGTCACTAAGAGCTCAAGCAGAAGCAGGCATATATTAATTCAGATTTTCTTACCAGACAGGGTCATATAGGACCACTCAGGTGGCACAGAAGCACAGACTGAATTAAAACCCAAAACCAAACAGACCTGAGACTTCTTAGAGTGAATATCTACCCTTACAATTCCTCCTGTATGGCAGATGTTGAGTTTGGTCCAGGTTTTAATCTGGAGGACAACTGGGGAGACAGCTTGAGGCACTAGGAGATACCTGCAAGTGATAGGATTTTTCCAGAAAATCATACACAATACAAAATTGTGCTTCCTCTAGTCAAAACAAAATGCAGATTTTCATTCCATGAGTGCTACTTAGAATTGTTACTTAGAATTGCTACTCCTTTTTTCTCATAAACCATCCCATTAACCTGAACAGTACTATTTATATATCTGCAAGGCTTACTAGTGTGAGTAAGAGTTGCTGGATTAGGCTGTGTGTTTGCAGTGTGATCTTTATTTTAGGTGCGTGGGAGCAGAGTCCTGAGATTGCACAGAGACATGTTGGTGTGAAATGCTGAGGAAAGAGCATCTGCTGAGCTGTGTGAAAAACAGATAAAGAAATAAGGGAGAGATAGAGCAGATGAATGGGCAGAATGATAAAATAGTCTCATAACAAGCCCCTGACATTTGACTATTTATTTTGAATTATTCTAGTTTTGATAGCCCCCAAAGAGCACTTTAAAGTGCTTAATTTGCTTTGCTCCATTGATTTTAATTAATCTTGCCCTAGGCTTTCAAACTTGATGAGCATGGAGAACTTAGGAAAGGAAAAAAATAGCAGCCTACTTTCTCACCGTATAAAATCCCTTAACTGCCTCAAATCATGGGCGACTGCAGTGCAGCCCTGGCCATGAGCACTTGTCATGCCATGGGCACTACCCTTGCAGGGGCAATAACTTCATGGGCTGAACTCAAAGCAGAAGAGAAATATCTACTGCTGAAGCCTTCTGGATGGATGGAGCTGATCCAGTTCCTTTCCCTCCAGCCAAGAAGACATGGAATAGCTGCCTGCAGAATGAGTAGCTCTTCCCATAGTCATGGTTCCACGGTGGCCCAGCCTTACACAGACACCACACTTTTCTATTGAGAGAGGCTCCTACCAGCACAGAGCAGATGAGCTTTGGCACTGCACAGGACGAGATGCCTTGGCTTTAAGAAGGAAGGATGATTGATAAATGAAAAATTATAGGATCCTCTGTCCTCCCTGGAATGACCAACCCAAGGCAGCCTCTTCAGTGAGACATCTCCTGGGATCGTTTGAAGGGACCAATGATAACTGATGATGACTGCAGCATGGGGAAAGTAGCACAGGCCTCAAGTCTATCTAATGAAGGTGAAATTGACTGTTGTCAAGTAGTTGAGCAGTATCTAACCAGGTGTTAAGCACCTAGGTGATTCAAAAATCTTGTTCCAGAGTTACAAAATTTGAGATTTAAGAGATATTTTCATCCAGCAACTTCCGTTAAAGAGACAGAAATCACAAAGAGATATGGACCTTCTGTCTGACAGTACAGCACTGCCACCATGCATGGGATGTGTGACGGAATCAGAGACTGAAGATGTGCCATCTTCAGGCTTTCCCAACCAAGCAGAAACAATATCAATCAAGTGACTAATTTGCCATCACTTCTGCCAAGCTCTAGGTGTGGACTTGTCATCTCTTTTTGATTCAGCTGAGAGCAGCAATCCACAAAAGCTCCCAATCCCTAAGCATCCCCCTGCTGAGACTGGCTGCTGAGTCCTGGGGGGAATGCAGGACTGTCACCTTGTGGGCAGCACCATGGGAGGAAGGGGATGCTCTGGCAGGACCAGGCTGTGGCAAAGGACCCCAGTCCATCATGCAGAGGGAAAACAAGGTCAGTCATGAACTGGGATTTACACCTTGTCCTCCTAAAGGGCAAAACCCTGACCAGCATTAACTAATCAGTAGTTAAACTGTTACTCAGAAGCTGTAATTTAACATTTGTGACTTCGCTAATTACTTCTGTCTCATTCTGCATCTTGCCTTTCTGGGAAAGGTTATTAGAAGGTCGTATGTTTTAGATAATAATTACTTAAATCTCCTGCCTATGAATAAGCAACCTCAGATTTCTTATGTCTGTAATTCTGAATGTGGCTATCTGAGTTCTAAAAAAAGAGAGGAAAAATAATTTGCTTTAGCAAAGAAAGGCATTGATAATGTATATGCACAAGAGACTTATAAAGAAATCCACAAATAGATTAAAGTAATTCATTAAGAACATTAATCAGTTTTGGACTATCCCACACTGTAGTAATCAATCATTTTAATTAAAAGGAACCCTGCATTCTCTCCCTGTCTTTTACCTCAGCCCATCTTTGCAACACAGCTGATCAAAGACGTCATATTGCAAAGATGCTGAGTACAGTTTCTATACTCTTCATTAAAGGATTTCACAAAGCAACAATATCCTCTGCATTGAAGTGCCAGCCTTCTTAGGGGAGCTTTTGCTCAGGAGAAAATGATCAGATAATTGTTCAGCAGCTCCAGATTCCCGTGCTCTGTGTAAGTGAGGAGAGAGGTCCCAGCTATCTTACCAGGAGGTGTACTGGCTCACCCTTGTTCCTCTGGGATAAACCTGGTTTTCCACTCACACCCAGACAGGCATCACCACTCTGCAGCTGTCCTTCCTGTGTGTCCCCAGAGAGCTGGACCTCACAGAGGTCTCTGTCCTGCCCAGGACCTTTCCTTCAACAGCTGCCAAGAGCAGACAGCACAGAAAGAAAGGAATGACTGCACAGGGGAAATACATGAGGATATTTCCCCAGTCTGTAGTGTGTTACAGGTCAGGGACTTCTTGAGGCAGAGGCAGCATTTAATGGCCAGAATGGATTTTACATGCAGTGCATTTCTCCAGTCCCTTTTTGAATCTTGTAACAAGCTGAGATGAATTCTTTCTTTTTAATATCAGCTGCTTTGTTCTGCAATTTTCAGAGCAATCTAACTCTAAAAATTATGGGAAAGAATGAAACATTTTGTCTCATAATAAGCAAGGAAACAGTTTTGTTCCACTCATCAATGTCTTGCAGTCTTCTAAGATCAAAGAGCGCTGTTACTTTCCTTTTAGGAGCACAAGGAAGAATTAAGAAAAAAAAGAAAATGCATTTATAAAGGAGCCATATCTTCCTTTCCTTAAGTTGATTTTGCTGCTTAGCTGATATCTGCCTCTACCTATCAGCACAAAGTTTCAAAGGATGCCTGGCTTCAATGATATATCTAATGTTGATTTAATTTAAGATAGAAAGACAAGGGTGTAATAGGGAGAATCAGTCAACAAGAAAGGCATAAGTCAAATGTTGTAGCAGGGAAGATTTTTCAGCTGTCCTTTTCTAGAATCAGGGAAACAAAAGGCAAATGGATTGGTCACAACTGTGACTCTTGCACTCCTTAAACTGCTGCTCAGAGAGGGGGACTCAGAGGGATCATTTCATTTTTCACCACCCCATGAAGTAGCAAATGGAAACAGAAGCAGCTGACATGGTTCAGCAGCAGGTTCAAAAAGCCACTGGCAGAGTTCTGTTTGAGAAGATAAGTAAACCATGGTGTGAAAGATAAGCAGTGATGTGGCCTGTAAACACTGTAAGAACAGATGGATCAATAAAGGGTCACTTCTCTATAGATACAAAGTTACATTTGAGCATGGAGTCCCTGACTGAAACTAGGGGTGTTAATTATATTTATATATGACCTTAGGAAAAATAGAGTTTGGACAAATAGAAAAAAAAATATTTACATTAGTCAAAACTAGGAAAAAACCACAAGGATCTCCTCAAGAGAATCCTGCTGAAACAATGTGACAGCTGGGACACAGACAAACGTGACAGAAATGGTCTGAAGACTCTTCTGCATTACTGGTACAGAAATGCAGTGCTGCCATAAAAGCCCTAGATCCATGCTCAGTATGAACTTCGGGATGCAAAAGGAACAGGACAGAATATTCTTAACTCATAAGGTCTCAAAATAAACAAAATGCTCACCTTTGCTTCCAACAGTACATATGAGCTTCATATCTCAAAAAATAGTTTAAATAGAAAGAGCTCAGAAAGGAATAGTGCAAATATTAATGGACATAGCAAAATAAAGACAGAAAATAATTCTTGCATCAGAGACAAACTGAAAAGCCTGTGACTCTTTAGAGAATAAGTGAACAAAAGCTGATATACCGAAGAAAATTGTTCTTTACCTTGCCATAAATCAAAAGGAAAGTAACATTTGAAGTATTTAAAAGGCAGCACTTATCTACGTCTGAGGAAATGTCATCTTTTAATTAGAAAACAAAAAGACTAAATAGCCTATGGATATCCTTATTTCAAGGTATAAAGTAACAAAGAGCTTTACAGAGTAAACAAGAGGATCAAACACCTATAGAGCTAGCAACACACACTGACATTACCTAAAATTAAAAAGAAAAATAAGCTATCTCTTTTTCTAAGCTAGGCGTTAGCTTGACAGCTGTAAGATTTTTACAGTTTCTGGGGCTTTCTGGAATATCCACCACCAAGTGGTGCATGATGGAATGACAACTGAAGGAGCAGAGATCTGGGCTCCCTGGACATCACCGGCTTTGGTGTAGCTGCAGTCCAGCCACAAAGTGCTGTGCTTTGCCTAAGGGCAAGAGTGCTCATGTGGCTTCACAAAGCCACACTGAACGTGGCTGCAGGCACTGAAGACCACCAAGCACTGCTCTGCCACACCTTCAGACTGACTCTCTGCTCCACCTCACCTAGGCACACATGCTCAGGGGTACCTGACAGACTGAGTTACGAGGAAAAAAGGGCCAGCCTTATTTCATATGATGCTTCCTGTGATTCCAAATAGAAATCAACACTGTGTGTACAGTAATCCTACCACTGGACACAGAAGTCATGCTATTGAAGACACAATCAGAACAAGCCCACCTCCCTAACTCCGCTCTACTATTTTGTCCCTTTGTAGTTTATCTTCCTAATAAAAAATAAACAGCATTCCTCACTGCTGAAATCTGCACTGTAACACAGCCAAAATATTTTACAGTTTAATTCTTTGTTCTTAAAATATGCCAGCTTCAAATGATCACATTGATTGGGGCTTCCTCTAAGTGAATGACACAGCATTTGCAGACTTTAGAAACCAGCTCGTCTCTGAACAATTGAAAGACTCATTAAATAGGAATTCAAGTAAAAAGAATTACTGTAAGAAAACAGATGGTGAAGACTGACAGATGTTTTATTGTTTTGATGGAAATACCTTGTGGATGACCTGAACATTTGTTTTGGACCACAATGTTGGCTTGAGAATGAGTGAGTTATATTGGGAGTGAACTCTTACAGAAACTTAATGCATTATTCATTTTCAAAGAAACATGATCACCAATTTTTATTTAAATAGACTTGAAACGCTGTTGCCCTATGGAAATAGTCAGGCTTGCTTAAAGGGACTCTGCACAGAATGTACCACTCTTTAATATTTATGAGGCTTTTCCCAGGTTTGCTAAAGTTCAAGTGCACGTGTCTTTCTATTACATGAGTCACAATATTGAGAGTTAGTTAAAAATAATTTAGTCCCAGTAATTCTAATGTGAGCAAATAATTCTAAAACAATGCAGCCAGGAAATTCTGAGTGCAAAACACCCAGCTTCTCCCATTCAGATATCTGGTCCATTGATACTCCTGGAACTGCAGCACACATAGGTAAAAGCTTCTGCTGTGCATTAGAACCATTTATTGAGGGTAACTCTGCTTGAGTATTTGAACCCAGGAAATCTCTGAGTCTTGCTTTTCAGTTCTCAGTTCTACTGTTTGTTTGCAAATGCAATAATTACTAGAGCTGATAACAGAAAAATAGTTGGCAGACATCGAAAAATAATGCGTTTTATGGGTGAAGCCTTCCCATGGACAAATTATGGCCAGAGTGTAACTGGAGCTGTGCAACAAAAATAATAACACAGGTACAGTTTCTACCGCAAAAATCATTCTTTTCCCAGTATACTTCTTTTATAATAACTTTTCTCTTTCTCCCTCTCCCCACACACCATTCTTTTGATGGCAGTTAGCCAAAGGCATGCAAGAATGAATTGCATTGTTGTGGCATTTAAATTATATCAATACTGAAATGCAGAATAGAGTCCTTTTCTATTTTATCTCTAAATTGAATGCTTTCACAGAGAGGCACTGTTATCTGCATTACAATTTGAGAGCTACATTAGTAAATCTTGAATGCTCTGAATTAGAGTATTCAACTTTTGAGATGGATGGTTGAGCTCAACACAAAAAATGTATTAAGCTGGAGATATGGCTTCATTTGGAGTGAACATATATTTTGAAGAATATACGTGATTCAGAAACTAAGCCCAAACTTCTGGGGAGCCTGCATTCCAGATGAATGTTACCTGCCTTTTAGAGTAAACTTTGTTATATTTTCCTCTTAAAAACTATGCCTTCAAAATGATTCTCCAGGTATCATTTCCCTGTCAGATGGGGAAATTAGGTATATTCCCACTTTCACACAATCATTGGAGCAGTCTGGAGATGCTGCCTGGGAGTGGAGAAGGTTCCCATCTCTTCTATGGCACATTGCAAGCACACTAGTAATGCTGCAAATATACTGATGGGGCCTGCAGCTGCTGGACAGTTATAAAGGTCTGAAGAAATGAATTAAATCTCTGGAAGTATCTCAGAGGTTTTATTCTTAGGACTTTAGTGACAGCAACCTCTCAGTGCCCCACAGTCACCCAAAGACCCCTTTGGCCTTTAACCAGTATGCAAGTTTTCATGTTTCTGAGATGCCATAGCTGCCAGGTGCATCTCTGGGTTATGCCTGCAAGTGCTGTGCTCTTCGCTCTCTGCTCTCCAGAATGGACACAGAAAGGAAAAAAATTCCTCCCCTTCACAAAAAAACACACAGAGCAAACAATTGCATTTAAAATCTATGTTTGTGGAAAATTTATAAATATCATGATGATCAAATTGTGTGCTTACCTTGTGATAACCAAAACACATACTCTGAAGCACAGTCTGTGTTTTCTTTTTTCATGTGGAGGTGATATGTGCTGAAAAAGATCCAAAGGGCAGCTGCTTCCCATTAAAGAATTGCACAAAAAGACTACCTCACTTGGGCTCAAATGATTATTGCTATGAAACAACTGGAAGTGCAAAAAAAAAAAAGTATTCGCACAATTGAAAAAACGAGGTCAGAAATAGTTATATAAAAAAATAAAAGTTCTTTGCCAATAAAAATTGTTTCATTTGTGAAACTGATATAAGTTACCTTACTGGTAAAAATGTGCCCTCAGTACCAGGATTATTTGATAATGCTGACCCAGAAATCCATCTGTGAAAAGCAAAGTCCTTCTTTCAAAGAAGCTTGAAAAAGATGGAAGGACTTTGGGGAGAAAAACTGAGATGGGCTATGTTTGCAACCTCATAACAAGGCAGATTTGAGAAGAACCCCAGAGATCTTTGGCCATGGCTGGAGATGGATCTAAAGCACTTACAGCACAAGGAGTCTGCTTTATGCAGGCAAAGGAAGGTCAGGGCTGGGGTGGAGTCCCACCTGTGCCAGGGAGAGGTGTGATACTCAGCTGGTGACCATCAGCTCTGCCACCTGAACCCAGGCAGAGAGTGCAAGGACTCTTGCCAGTAATTTTAGCCCTTTTCTTCAGATCTCACATGCCTGCAGCTGATTTTTCTCTCTCGGTAGCTCCTTGCACCGGAGGAGCCATGCTGACCCTGGTGACATGGCTGCACTCCAACACCATGCCTGGGAAAGGAAAATCCTCCAGCCCCCAGCAGCACAGTTCAAAATCAGCCTGCAGCTTACCTCGCCCCATCCCGAGAAGTTAGATTTTCTTTTGTCAGTGCAGGAAACAATGTCAAATGTTGAACTGCAAAACATCCCTTTTCTTTCCCCTTTGACTTGAAAAATCCTGGAAGGGTTCACATCTGCATTTCAGTTAAATGAAGAACCTTTTTTACTGAATTCTGCCCGCTGGTGATTCCCATTAGGGAACCTGTTACAGGTTTCAGGTGAAGTCTTGATCCCTTTGATCTTGAGTCCATGGGGATGAGGAACAGGTGACATTACTTTGATCTGCAGGAGATGATATGGGATCACATTCATATGCTCCCTGATCTTCCTGTAACCAGAAACCTTGCTTGCAATTTTTGTGCAACATAAGATACGGATTTCTTTCCTCAAACTCTATGGAGCCACCACCTAGGAGAAAGGAATGGGCCCTGCCAGGGCAGGGATTGCAAGCTGTTCCATTTCTCAAAGACCTCCTACCTCACCTCTCCTCCACCTGTGAGAGACAGCACTTAAAAAGCAGGATTTTCAGATATTCCCACCAGAGTCACACAGGAGCCAGAAGGAGAGACTGCTTTTCTGACAGGCTTGCACAATCATTTTCTGTAAATTTGCTGTATACAAAGAGCACAGTTTTAATGTATGACTGACATAGCTGAGCATGTGATACCACCTATGAAATATCTGCAGAAACTCTAATGTTTTTCTTTTTCTTCCTGATAGATGTCCTTCAGCTGTGGCATTTCTAGCCCCAGCTGGACCTGATAGTGTTGTCTGTGAAAGCAGATGGTTGATGTGATGCATCATTATTTATTTATTTATTATTTATTATTTATTATTTATTATTTATTATTTAGTTGCTATTTAATTATTTGTTATTTAAGGTTTTCTAGAAATTAATTCTTCACTAGGAGAGTGATATTGCACTAGAACAGGCTGTCCAGAGAAGTTGTGGATGCCCCATCCCTGGAAGTGTTCAAGGCCAGGTTGGATGTAACATGAGTAATGTGGTCTCGTGGAAGGTATCCCTGCCCATGGCAGGGGGCTGGAACGAGATGACCTTTAAAATTCTATGACCATTCTATGATTCTGTTTGATTTGATCCATTGCCATTATGTGGCTGATGCTGTCTGAGTCCATTCCTGCAGAAAGCTGAAGTGATGTTAATCTACTTCTGCAGCAGATAAATTTTATCCAGCATAAAGCACTGACCCTCTTAGCACCTGGATGCTTTCCTGCAGGAGTCTGCTCTTGCACACCTTTATAGCCAGTGAGATAACCTTTATCTGGCTACTAGAAGCTGGAGGCAGGCACTAAGTCTGAGCAGAGCTCAGCTGGTTTGTAACCCTTTGCTACCCTCTGAGTCCCTGGAGAGAGAGCAAGACAGGCTTCTGGGGGAATTGTTCTGAAACCCTCTGATTGCAAAGAATGATGCCAGGGGCTTCTAGGGCAGCTGCAGGTCTTTAAGAAATAATTTCACAGCACTTCATGCTGTATCTTACAGGATATATTTTATTATTTGATCCTTATACAGGGGACATCCCCCCCCCGTTTATTCTGAGCATGTGGCATCAAAGGACCGACTGAAGGCTTTGGGCTTCACCCTTCACTGCATTCCCCTGTTCTGGTTCCCTGTGTGCTGGGGATCATTCCCCACAAACTTTGTGAAGCTCAGCTGGAAATCAGCTCTGATTTTATCTATTAATTTCACATCTTCTCTGTGCTCCAGTTTTCAAAGTATTTGCTTCAGAAATCATTTAGGTAACTACCATCTCTCAGCCTTCAAAGCAGCTTTGTCTTCCCTCACTTACATTAGCCATGCCTTAAAAGCTTAAGAAAGTGTGGTTCAAGAAACCACAGCCACCCACCTACTTTCTCCTGCACTGGATCCCACCAGCCAGCTGGAATTTATCTCTGTTCACTGAAGATACCAGGTCATGGTGTGAAATACAGGTGGTCTGAGGGTCTGTGGCCAGTCTCCCTGGGGGGGGTGGTGGTGATGCTTCCAGAAGTGGTTGATGACAAAATCACACCATTTTCCATGCACAGATCCAAGGCATGGCTGCACCTGATATCTGTTGTACTGTGGACATGGGAGAGGAGCATTTTCCAGGAAGGATGGGTTGAGTAAAGGGGAACCAGAAAATTCTCCAGAAGTACACCCTGTATAGGGGGGTGAAGCAAGAGCTCCCATTTTGGCTTTGCCTGGTTCCTTGTGGGATGTGCACAGCAGGGGGGCAATACTGGCAGGAAAATCTCCTCCTACAGAAAACACAATACTTGGATATAAGCAGACCCAAGACTGAAGCAGTTCTGTATTCTGGGACTGTTAAATCATGGAGTGATTCACTAGCATTCGGTACAACAGCATAGGTAGATTAATGAGATTACTGTGGGGTTAAAAATTGGTTGTGAACCTCTAACTGAAATTTCCAGAATACCTGTGTCTTTTAGGGGTTCCAGCAGCTGCACTGCAGTAACAGAGACCAGAAATTGTACTCAAAAGCTTGAGAATGGGCAGAAACCACAGAGCAGAGAAATGTAGCAGTGTAAGTGAACATAAAGTGTGACTAGTAAGGAAGTACCATGGTCCAGAGAGATAAGAAGTCAGCAGAATGTAAGGTGAGGTCTGAAAGATGAACGTGATGGCTTCATATGCAAAAAAAGCCAGTGAGGTTCCAGCAATTTTTTTATATGTCTTGTGATCCATCCCACTGAAAATCATAATTATTGTAGCATTTGGTTTACCCAAAACATGTTTTTTTTCCTCCTTGTTACAGCTCCCTTTTGAAGCCAACAAATTTTTTTTGATCTCTGTGGAGAGCACAACTTCTTTCTAAATTGATAAATTACAGAGCATAGTATCCTGCTTTTTAAACAGTACTGATGAAATGCTTTCAACTCCACAAGATGTGTATCCTCCTTTTGAATGGATTCTGTCAAATGTGAATCTGTTTTAGTTGATTATTGCTAGAGGAAGTGATGTGTATAAAATTAAGAAGCTAGTCTGTACCTCAGTCATTTCCCTGCTGTGGTTCCTACAAAAATAGGAACTACACTGCACTAGGCTTTGTACTCTGGCAGCTTCCCTGTCCTAGATATTCCTGTTAGGTTGGATCAAGCTCAGGTGTGTCCCAATGGGCCCCATCTGCTGCTGGGACAGTGGCAGCAATGGACCTGAAAAACCCAGGATGTTCCAGAAGAACTCGTTACCTAATTTATTTAATTTTGCCTCTTTTCTTCTGAAAATAGAAATGCCCCTCTTTGTTCAGCAGCTTTATGAAAACACAAATCCATATTCACATATCCTACACAAACATTGTGTTATAAATGGCTGTTTTTTTCACAGGTTACTTTGATTTCACAATACATCTCTCTTCTTTGTGCAGGAAAGCAAAAAGATGGAACTTTTTTTTTCCAATGCAGCTGACATTTTACAATTCAGAGTTGAGAAAACAGAAAGAGAGTAAAATGTATTCATATTTAAGTATCAGAGGGTATCCCTCTTTGATTTTATTTTGGCTAGGATCAAGAACACCCAACAGGATAATGACACTTGTGGCATTTATAAAGCTGGAGTACTAGAGACACTTTTGCCTTCAGCACTTCTCCCTGCTGCTATAAAATTTATGAACATTATATGCTACCTGGACCAGAAGGTCTCTGCTCTTGTAGCGTTTATGAGCTTTGCAGGAGTGCAGGGAGTGAGGAACTCTGAAATCTTCCAGAAACGATTGAAATTCCAGAGACATAGACTGAGAAATTTGCAATTCTTATTACCTTTTTTGCATAGGAAATAGATTTCCATCAATCAGGAGATACAGGGGCATTCCTGTGGGAGTACCTAACTGAAATTAGCCCAACAATCTCACTCTAAAATAGCAAAAGGCTCCAGTCTGAGCTAACATAACAAACATAGTTATTAGGTGTAGCTAGCTTTGACATAAGATTTCTGTTGCTTTTCCTCCAGCTATTAAGAGCAACATAGAAAAATGAAGGTTTATGTTGCTTTTTCCAAACATGGAAAACTCAGGTATGTGCAAGGGATTGTAAATGTTGGAAACTGCTGTAGAGTAGCCCTGCAGTTCCTCCACAGCTTCTGTGAGTGAGAAAAATTTACAAGTAATTAATTTACTTTACATGTGTGTTTAGGTAGATTTATCATGGTAATAGTAATTAAAAAATCCTTATGATCTCAACTGGGAAAGATTTTTGCCTTTTTGGAGAGAGTCTGGTGAAGCAGCCATAAGGAGAACCTTAAAAAACAACACATGGTTCAGTTAAACCCTGTATACACCACGTGCTTCAGTGTCACAGACAGCACTGAAGTAATGGCAGACATAATCCTGAAACCCACTCTGTCTGTGAAACCTGTGAAGTGGCTGATATCCAGGGGAAAGAAATAAATTAAAATCTAAACTGTTTCTTGGTTTGCTGCAAGCAGACTCTTGAAGAAAATCCAAAGCTTACACTGAGTATGCTCTTAAGTAATGTTTTAAAATATCCAGATTAATTTTGTAAATTGGATTGAATATTACATTGGGCCTCCCATGCGATCCAGGGGAGAAAAGATCTTGACTACCTTAGGGAGGAGAAACCTTCAGATTAATAAATTAGGAGATGGGTGACTGCTGAGGCAATTGGGGTCAGACTAAGAAAACAAAAACCACCATGCAGCAAGGAGAACTAATCTTAAGGTTTATGAGCTGCAATGTCATCTTCCCTGACATCGAGGAATGAAAGCAGGACTGAGAACATGTCTAGCAGGTGGGCTGAGGTGATAATTGTACAAGAAAGCACTAGATTCACGGGAGGGAGAAGCACCTTCAAAGTCCTCAGCCTGGAAAAGGGTGATGGGAGTAGAAAACATTTAGAGACATAAAGGAAGGGAAAGCTTGAGTGAAGTGCTGTCTCCTGTAACTCATCTCTGTGCTAACAATGTGTCTATAGGTATGTCCTCCAAAGGGTCTTGCTGCAAATCACTTAGGAAAACTGGATGGTCTCCACCAGCCCCAGAGCATCATCCTCCAGCAGCTGCAGCAGCCTCTGGAGGAGGAAGCATGGCTTGGCTCAGCTGGAGAGACACAGCTCTGCCCTGGGAGGCCTGGAAGGCCATACTTTTCTACATCTTGAGCGATCCTGACTATCTTATTTATACATTTCCAGCTTCCTGCAGACCTGGAAAATACTCATTCTGGGGAACAGCTCCTGGTTATTCTCATATCACTCTGGACTGTACTGAAAAGCACATTTTCATGGACACTCAATTTCCCGATCTATTCTCCTGCTTCAGTCGTTGCATGAAAGAGGAAAAGTCTTGGGAGAATCAGGATCCTACAGACTCCACAGAAAGAAGCTACACAGAGAAGACACAGTGGTTCAAATACCCACAGGCTTACCTCAGCCATTTGTGAGCCTTGACAGAGATGTGCAGTCAGAAGGTTGCCTGCATATTGCTGTCAAACTACTCTGCAGGAAGAGATTGCACATATGTGCAAAGACAACAGAAAATCTTACTATAATTCAGTTGTAAAGCCAGTCAAGCAAGAGATATAAATCTGTAGACAACCAGGTTTTGAAAGAACAGGTGCTTGCAAAACTGTTTGTTACCTAATTAAATTTTCTATCCATTCTCTACATGTTGTTAATAATCTCCATGTGAATGTTTACGATCTGCCTGAATCTACAGACCCAAACCAGTAACTCAAAATGCACAGGATAAAGTGATTATGTCAGCACTGCATGTACCTCCTGATGGTGTGCTGGAGGCTAAACTCTTTAGTCAGGGTAACACAGCTGGCTTTTCTTCCTGTATTGGCTCAAACAGGAGTTCCATCTATGAAATGTTATAATGGCCAGTGAAAGCATTGTAGTACCTCAGCAGTGCACTTTAGCCCTGAATTGAAGTTATCAAAACCAATGAGCATGTTCTTAAATATGGGCTTAGGAGTTTGGCTAAACTAGGTAATGGTCTTGGTTAAAACCTAAAAAAGTTATGACTCAAGTAAAAAAAAAAAAAAGTCAGATTTATTTGGGTTATGGGTAGTTTGGGATGGACTAAAAATTAAGATTTAGTCCTCAGTTTAAAAAGAAATATGCAACTTGCATTGCTTGTTATTGGACTTGGATAGATCTGAAAGGATTTGTTTATGCAAAAGCACATATCTTATGGAAAAATATGTTTTGGAAAAATCCCAAAATAATAATGAAGGGCAAATTGCTACTGACTTCAGAAAGTCAACATTTTTAATTGCTTCATACTGACATTCAATGATTTTGCTGGCTAACTACTGATGCCTTCTGAAAAGGGAGAAATTAAAGGTTTCATGTTCACAAGTAAACAGTTTTGGGAGAGAAAGGAAGAATTTCAGGGAAATTAGAAGAGGTTAATTGCAAAGTGAGAAGGAAAAACCATGAAGGCATGATTTTGAAGGCCGAGTGAAACTTGAAAATCTCAGATGACTCTTTTTTCAGGCTGGGAAGATTAATTCTTTGTATAGATTCATTAGGAGTAATTCTGGTGTTTGGTAGCATCTCCCCCAGTTATGAGTACCATAAGCAAAACTGTTACTCATAGATCAGTTTATGTAAAAAGAATGGGTATTTTCCCTCCTCTATGAATTTGAAAAGCTGTCAAAAAGTATTTTTTCTGTCCATTATCTCTCATCACAGCCCAATTACATCAAATTACAGATAGAGAGATTTTCACAATTGCATTGAAACAGAAGTCCAATGGTGAAAACAAGCTGTGAAAATGTAGGATGAGCACATAATGTACTGTTTCACATACGAAGTAAAAGCTCTATTATGCATAAACACATTTAAAGTTTCTTAGGATGTAGCTTGGGATCTTGCTAGCTCCTATTTTCTTCCTAAGCCAAAGAATTTAAAGCCATTACATTCTCTGTCATTTAAATGGGAAGTTTAAACAGCCTGAAACTAAAATATTTCGTCATTAGACTATCGGCTGCACACAGCAGAATGAAAGGATTTGCTTCTCCATCACAAGACTTGCTCAGGTTTCTAGTGCAAAGCTTTATGCTTTGGATTACTTTGTCTCTCAAGACCTGAAGATCAGATGTTGTACAATATTTCCCTGTATTTTAGAGAACTATGCTTTGCCCTCTTGGAAGCATGAGAAGGCAGAATTTTATCAATTAGGAGCCGAAATATCTATGATTCTAGAAGAAAAAAAACTTGTAAAACTCATTAGTAGGTGTCCTAAAATGTATTCATTATGCAGCTAATTTATTTTGAATGAAAGCCACAAATAATTTTTAAAATTGAAATGCAAGATTTCATTAGAAATTCCTAATTATACAAGTATGCAAATACCCTAACATAAGCCTTTGCTGTTTTGTTAACAAAAAAAAAACTTTACATGAAAAAAAAATTCATAAGCAAAGTAAATAATTTTCACTGAATATCCATACCTTCTGAAAATGCCCCAAACTAACCATTAACTTCTTTCTAAGATAATTACTTGCCATTAATTATGTGTTAGATGTGCAAAGGAGCAGCGTAGCTAAAAAGAATGCAACTGTAGAAATAAATTTTTGTGTCCTATTCCTCTGTTAGAGAAATTGCATTTTGCCAATAAAGGACCTGAAAGTTGACAGAAATGCGTTAGACACAACAGAAATCCATCACTACAGAAAAGCCTGTGAAAAGGAGATATGACAAATTACATGGGCTAAACCTGAGCAGCCTGGAGTCCCCGCAGATCCTGTGAAAAATGAGGCATGTGCATTGACAATACAGGCAGCAGAATGTTTCTCTCCTGAAATGTAAACTTGATCCAGCTCTCAACCATTTTCGTGTAACAGACAAGTGAGGCCAATAGCTGTGTAAAAAACAGGCATGAAAGAGAGCAGAATAAAGGGGGAAATGTCCTATGGTTAATTACTACACTTTGCAGGATATACAGACAACTCATGTTAGTATGGCTGCTCCAGCACAACAATGCTGTGGTGAGATGAGATCTGGGGCTTCAGCTGCCCCTGGGGCAGCAAAGATGGGCAGAGGGAAAGTGGGCACTTGCCACTGATGGGAGCAGGGAACCCAACTCATTTCCCACATAGGAGAGGGATGATGCTCTTACTCTGCCAGGAGAAGTTCTGCAATCACAAATGTGAAGGAGAGAAGCTCACATTTTATCTGGTTCTGCAAAAACCAGATAAGGAAAAGTGGTACAGCTCAGCCAGGATGATACAGAAAGAATATGGCAGCACTAGGTTTTTGGGTAAGGGAGGTTTTCCCTTTCATACCTCATTTTACTACCTGTTTTTGGCATTAGGCAGCTCAGGTTTATTCCCAGGCAGTTTATGCTGTGAGGTCTCTTGTGTTGATAAGGAACTGGAGGAAGAAGTAAGGGGAAAGGCAAACTAGTACTCCAGAGCAGCTCAGGCAGAAATGCAAACTAATAAAAATGATGATGATGTTAATAATAATACGATATGTGAAATAACTACAGCTGACATATGATCTATTGATTAAAGTCTTTCGTATGACAGGATGTCAGCCAGCAGAAATAGGAAATCAATACCTCATTTAACAGCAAAGAAGGACTCGACCTCCTCCAGGCTGAAGAGAGATGGGGCTGTTTGAGCAGCCAGTATGAATTCATTTGATCTACTTTTGTGAGAAAGAAAGGTTTAATTATACTAAAGAGTGTGTTTCCTTGAATCCAGCAGGGAGGGGGAGTTGTTAGGTAGCTTATGAGCAATTAGTCAATCTAACCAAACAACAGCAGTGTTCATGCATTTCAATGCATGTTCCTGGGATGTCAGGATTTTTGGATAAACAAATGACTGCAGATTCCAGTAAACATGAATTTAAGTACCTATAACAAAGGCAGGAAAAGTAATGTTTTCAGGACTTGCATGTTATTTATATATTTGCTGCAAAATGCAGGTTCTTCCCCAAAGTGGTTGTGTGGCACTGGGAGTTGACAAGCCACAAAACACATGTCCATGAGAAGGCCCTGATGGAGGAATGTTCTTCCCACTGGATATGAGCACATTCCTCCAGGGAGAAACACATGGGTACATTGATTGTTACTGTAGGTCTCCTAGGCCATGGAGTTTTCTAGTCCATGCTTCCAGACATGCACACAATTGGGAGATTTTGGTCCCATCTACATTTTTTGAGGGAAGTTCTTTAGTTCTAAGGGTTTTAGTCTTAATTCCTATAAGTGAAACTCTGGTGAATACAGAACTAGAAATAACTCATGCATTTTTAATGGAGAAAGCAGGATAGTCCAGGAACACAGGATCCATGGATGGAGTAGACATCACATGACATTTCTATAACTGGGTTGTGAACAAAAATCTGCTGCTTCATGAGCCCAAAGTCACTGAGACCCATGAAGGCCTTAAAAGGAGATAACTCTATGGTTTGCAGATTGTGATTTGTAGGCAGCTTATAAGGAATCATACTTCCCTTATTTCTCTTCCTAAGAAGAGAATAAAGCAATAAAAAAGACATGAATACAACAAAGCAATTTGTAAAACTACACAGGAAAGCTCTTCACTGCACCAGAAATATTGCATTTTCATGCATACAAACCACAAGTGATCTGCAGAGAAAACTGATTCTCTACAGTTTCACAGAAGAAAAGGTGTTATACATGTAGTTTCACAAGAGAAAGTTTACCATAAGCACACTTTCCATCCAGTACCTCCCCTACTATTTTTCTTCTCCCCACAGCTTGCTCTTTCTTGTAATCCTGAAGGAAGAAATCCTTCAAGGCGTGTTGGTTACCCAGGGTGCAGGGTGCTGGTGTGAAAATGTAACACTGGGGGACATGAAAAATGAGATGTCAACAATATTGGGTGCTCATCTCTGGAAGGGAACTGCGAAAACTTTGATTAAATTCATTATTTCATCTTTGCCCACACCACTTAACCTCACCATAGTGTAGCTGCTGCTATTTAAGTTGTCAGGATGGTAGCACTTGGGCTCCCAGTCAATAAGAAGGGGTTGGGGGAAGGACTGAAGAATTTTCTACCACATTACATTTTTCTGTGTGCATTTCCCCTGAACACAGAGCTCCTCTCCTGAACAAAGCTAAATTCCAGTTGCTTCTTTTCAGGAACTGAAATAAATGTTCTTTCTTTATTCCGTTAAATATTCTATTCCTTGTTATAGCAATTGTACCAGGTGGATTTTATTAATATATTATTTACTAACAATACAATGGTCCCCTGATAACAGGGCTGTAAGTGATCTTTTCCTGCAGCCTTGTTGACAATCTCAGTGAAGAGCCAAAGATCAAAAGAGCAGGAATGCTAAATAACCTGTTAATCAAAAATATTGGAGCTAAAATTGACTGGCAATGTATTCTGGGGAAATCCACAGAGTCATTGCTAATCCCTGCCAATTCTCTGCTTTAAAAGAGGCGTTTGTTTCCAGAGCAATAAATGGTTCACAAAAATAAATTAAAAACAGACTATGGAGAATTAATGAATCCATAATTTCAATATGCAGAGATGAGGATGAAATCTCAGTGTTATGGAAGCATACATTTTTTTCTGCTTATTTTTGTAGCATGCCCATCAAAGAGTTAATTTATTCTTGGTTTAAGCAAAAAAAAATTAAATTTAAGATCACACTCTTGACTTGATTTTAAAGTTTTCCTATAAATAAAACTGTTTTCTATAACCATCAGTCCCAAGCACCACATCCAGAGTATTGTACATTCTCAGCATTTGGTACAGCGAACTAATTAAACCCTGTCCCAGACTGCTAGGAAATGCAATAGCCCAACCATGTAATAGGCTCACTAGCTATAAGGAAAACACCAGGTCTCTGGGGACCCTGGAAAGGTTCTGATATTTAAGTTGTCTTTTCTTAACAAGCTCCCAACAATGGTGACCAGAGTACATGTCCCCTGCTTTCAGGCAAGGCTGTGGTTCACAGAGCTCTCTCATTGCAGCCATGTGTCCAACATGCAGCAATGGAATCCTCATGATCTGCTGCCACAAGCAGCACACTGGAGAGCCCCAGCCTGCTCCTCTAGGGATGGGTGGGAGGACTCAAACCCAAAAGGAACTTTGGAACATAACTACCTGTAAAACCATGGCTTCTCTTGGGATTTGCAGTCCACTTGCTGCAACATCACAGAGTGACTTTTTTTTTTAGCCTAATACAAGCAAGGATACTGCTTAACAAAAACCCCCATTAATACTGTTATTTTTGTATGGACATGTAAAGATTCAGGAGTGCACGTGTTGAGGACTGTGGTGATGCTGCCTCATTTTAGAGTCAAAGCATATGGTTTAGTTTCACCTCTACAGCTCAGGCCAACCAGTGCTGAAGTGGAGGGGCATCAGCCAGTGTAGCTAAAGTTGGGATGCCCCAAACAGAGCTGCTATAATTGCCCTAAAAATAAGTACTGGTTCTGCATGGAGGATAAAAAAGGTGACAATTTTTTGGAATAGGAATGAAAACAAAACCTGAGCTATTTTTCAGGACCTGAAACCTGTGAGCTGCCTGCTGAGCAGCTGCTAATTGGGACATGGACATGCAACACAGAGAATTCCCTACCACAAAGTCTCCCTGCAATAATGTCAAGAAAGGCACAATTCAAGGATGTTAACACATGGAAAGCTGTACTTTTCACAATTCCATACTCATTTCTATTCCACAAATTTCTATAGTGGGTTACAGCTTTATTGTTTTTAAACTGTCCTTGTGATGGAAATACTCTCCTCCTTTTACAGCTTAGGAACCCAAGATATGCAAACTACCAATCCTGTATCATGTTTCACTCTAGGGTGTCCAATCTATCTTCCAAAAAACCTGTCTGCAGCTCTGCTGGCTCCATGGAAATGCAAAAACCTTTGGGCAAGTGCCATAGGACCTGAAAGCCCACCACTGCACACTGCCCCGAAGACATCCCTGCTGGCACAACAGCAGCAGTAGAAGATCCAACACATCATCAGAGCTTGGACCAATTCAGAATCTTTTATGCCCTTGGCCACCATCAAGCATTCCTATACCCAGGTCTCCAAGCCTGGCCTGGCAGGCTCTGTGGCTGGGGCAGTCCAGCCACACCTTCCCCACAGAAGCATGCTCTTCCCTGTGCAGAAACTGGACATGAAGTGAAATATAGCAATGCCCAGTGAGCAGCTACCTCATCCTTTGGACTCTTTGTGACTTTCTAGGATTGTTCTTGAAACTGTACAGTTTGAATATTTCATGCTGTAAAGCAGCATACCAGCTGACATCTCAGGAGGAATTTTTGAACTCACATAAATTAATTATCCCTCCTACCCACAGATAGTTTCTTCAGCAGGCTTGGACAATTTGTTCATTAGCTACTGGTTAAAAACCACCTAATTTTTCCCTTCAAGGTAATTTTTCAGTTCATATGAGTGTTTAATATTAGTTAGTATGAGTGGTTTTGTATTACTTTCCATAGAGCAACTATTTTATTTACAATTTCTTGAAGCTTAAGTCTAAACCACCAAAGCTAGACATAGAATCACAGAATTACTTAGGCTGGGAAAGATCCCTCCTCGAAGGAGGCTTATATAAAGGATGGGGACAGATTTTCAATGAGAACTGTTGCTCTAGGACAAGTGGTAATGGTTTTAAACTAAGGCAGTAGATTCAGACTAGACAGGAGGAAATTTTTTTTTACCATGAGGGTGGTAAAACACTGGAATAGGTTGCCCAGAGAGGTGGAGATGCCCCTTCCCAGGAAACATCCAAGGTCAGGTTCAATAGGTCTCTGAGCAACCTGGTCTAGCTGAAAATGTTCCTGCTCAATACAGAGGTGTTGAACTAGATGGCCTTCAAAGATCCCTTCCAATCCAAAGTATTCTATGAATCTATGATTCTGACTGATGCCAAAAGGCATATGTATCACATATTAAGCAAACTGAATTTCTGGGTTCAGCAAATGAAAGGCAGTGGAAGCAGCTGCTCATGGACTGCAGGTGGCACTGGGGAAGGGCAGGGCTGGGATCAAACACCTGCTGAAAATGAGAAATTGGAAGGTAGAAAGCTTATGGGTTTTGCTTTTATTACAGGTCCAGCCCCAGGCAGGATTGACATACCCTGTTAAATTATTAAAGTGTTTAAGTGTAAAAGAACTTGCATCATGTTATACAAAGTCTGCATGCTGTCATAGCCACGCACAAGTCAGAAATGAAACTGAGAAACTAATAAATCTGAATGTACCTGCTTTGTGTCTGAACATACAAAATCCCCTCCAGGGCCCTACCAGCACACCTGAACTTTGATAACCCTGTGATGTATTGCTGAGCACAGGCTTCCAGCTGTGGCAGTGACTTTCTACCAAGCTTCAAAACTCTGAGCTAGCCATTAAACTCTGTTAAAGCTGGAGTTGGATGGGTTTTCCCAGGACAGATGTTAACTGTCCTTTTCCAGTTGCAGTGAAAGGGGGAATTAGCCAGGTACCAGCTGGGATTTGTGAGCCCTGGGGTGTACTGCCTGCACAGACCGGCATGGAGTGCCAGGACTGCCACACTTAACACATCTGGGATGCACAGAAACTCCTCAATGAGAGATAGAAAGGGTATGAGTGAGAAACACATGGCCAAAAGCATTACCTTTGCATTTTCTAAAAAACTCACACAATGTCAGCAGTTAAATCCATAAAGCCATCTCAGAAGGCAGGACCTTTTTTCTAAGGCAGAGGCAAATTGCTGAAAGTTTTCTTCTTTCCCACGCTCAGAACAAAGGGCTGTTGAGGAGAATTTGTGGGGCAGCTGGTGAACCTCCTCGACAAAAGCGTAAGGCAGACTTTAATGTATTCCCATCACAAGCAGTGAGGACGTTTATTAAAGAGCACTGAACACAGAAACCTCCTTGAAAGCTGCTAAATCTGATCTTTGGTTCTTCAACATGGTTGTGAAGTACATGAAGCCAATCAGTGCACGGCAGCTGCTGTGACTTCTCTGTGCAAGTTACATTCCCACCACTACCAAAGTGCTTTGCCCTGGGAAAAGCACCATCTAGGCAGCAGCAAATAAAAGATGGGCACCATCTGCCAAGACCTAATTTCTCGTAGAGCAATTCTTTGTTGCTAATGACAAAGAAGGAGATAGTTGTATTCGGTCACCTCACACCCTGTGAGAACATCTGGACCAGAACACCAAACCAACCTGCATTACACGGCAGCAAAGTGTCCTTTACAGCTTACCCACTGCAAAACCATGCTGGGAAGGAGGTGATGGGAGTGGGGAACAGGGAGGGAGGAATTTCTAACTGGTTTGAAGCATAGCTAGGCATTAAGCATCACAAATATGAATTTAATATCCAATTTTGGCTAAAACTATTCACATGCTCAGTTTTTTTAAAGAAAACTCTATATTGTCTACAGCTAGTTTTCACCAGAGTCTCAGCCTAGATAAAAGGCTACTAGAAAATGGTTTAAAGGAAGATCTCAACACGTCTTACAGGGAGTCCTTCAAACCAGGGCTTTAGACTTGATAGCTGCAATAACAAATTTTTATTTGGAAAATTGTATTGGATCTTTCAGAAGAAATCAGTACAGAAGAGGGAGTTAACCTCTGTCCATATAACTATGTGTCACACAGAGCACCAACACTTATTTTTAAAACAACTGCCTGTCTATGCTGAATACACTCTCTAATCACAGGACTTTAAGAGTATTTGTGCACTTGCTCCTTTTGCAAATGTCAAGATCACTAAGGGATTAACTGTAACATTTTATAATAATTTTTGCTTCTCAGCAGTTCATAAAGAAATGCTTACACCATGGGAATTTTACTTTTTAATTTTTTTTTTTTTTTGCCAGATTGTGAGATCAAACCAAGCCAAACCAATTATCTGAAATTCTCAAATGACAAACATGCAAATAAAAATTTGCAGCAAAGCAAAGAAAGTGCCGAATTTCTTTGTAATGCAACAGAAAAACAAGGGTTGCAGCATTTTTAAGTGCTTTGATTAAAACTCTCCGTGGGACAATACGTCAGGTGTTATTGCAAGGTCAGCTCTGCTGAATGAAGCTGAACCATATTCAGCCTCTGATTTTGCAGTTATGTATGTCCTTATGTCACTACTTGGGACTACTGAAGCACAAAGCCAGAGTGTGATGTGCTCAATTTGTCCTTCAGTTGCTTCATAAAGCAGCAAAAACAGCCCCAGGTAAGGCACAACCGCACCGTGAGATCTGTGGAAGACTTGGAAGAAGCTCCTGAGCTTTCTCTTGGGACTACTTGTGGAGGACAAAAGCAGCAATGGGAAAAGTGTGATCCCCTACAGAAGCACGTGGACAATAAAGCAGCCTCCAGAGATGAACCAGAGTTGCAAAGATGGCACATTGTCACAGCTGACATGGCTTCAGGATTCACTACAGCCTGGGGTCAGAGTGGCTGCAAAACTGCCTGGAAGAAAAGGAGCTTGGGGTGCTGGTTGACTGTGGCTGAACATGAGCCATGGTGTGCTCAGGGAACAAGAAGGCAAATGACATCCTGGCTTGCACCAGTAATGGTGTGGCCAGCAGCACCAGGGTAGTGATTGTCCTACTCTCCTCAGAATCAGAGAATTGGTCCGCTTGGAAGGGACCACAGTGGGATCAAGCAGGGCTGTCCTAGAGCACAGGATGGCATCCAGATGGTTCTTGAGTATCTCCAGTGAGGGAGACTCCACACCCTCTCTGGGCAGCCTGTTCTAGTGCTTGGTCACCTGTACAGTAAAGAAGTTCATCCTCACATTCAGGTGGAACTTCCTGTGCATCACTTTCTGTCCAGCGACCCTTGTCCTATTGGTTGGCACCACTGAAAAGAGCCTGGCTCCAACTTCTTGGCCCTCCACCTTTAGATACTTAAATATTTGGCATGGGTGAGGTCACACCTCGAATCCTGTGTTCAGTTCTGGGCTCCTCACTACACCAAAGACATTGAGGTACTGCAGCGAGTGCAGAGAAGGGCAACAGAGCTGGGGAAGAGTCTGGAGCACAAGTCTCAGGGGAGCAGCAGCGAGAGCTGGGGGTGTTTAGCCTGGAGAAAAGGAGGCTCAGGGGAGACCTTATCAGTCTGTACAACTGCCTGACAGGAGGGTGTAGCCAGGTAGGGGTTGGTCTCTTTTCCCAGGTAACAAGCAACAGGACCAGAGCAAATGGCCTCAAGTTGCACAGGGGAGGTTTAGATTGGATATTAAAGAAAAAATTCCTCACCTAAAGGGCTGTCAAGCATTGGAAGAGTTGCTGTCCATGGAAGTGTTGGAGTCACCATCCCTGGAGATTTATAAAGAATGTCTAGATGTGGGGCCTAGGGACATGGTTTAGTGGTGGACTTGGCAGTGCTGGGTAAACAGGTGAACTCAATGATCTGAAAGGTCTTCTCCAACCTAAACAATTCTGTGATTGCAATGAAGAAAACATGATCAGCTTGGGCCTATGAAAATATCTGTTTTCAGTGCAACTTTCTGGCTGCTGCAAGTTGAGCACTGCTGATCTGAAGACTGCAGTAGGTAGTTATGCAGAAACATCGTTTGCACCCTTACAGCCCAATTGCATAATCGCAGAGCTATATAAAGAGGTTCTCCACAGGGGACCCAGCAGGCACACTCAATAGTCCCTTCTTACATGCAAAATAAGGATCTGAAGGCTGACATGCAGTGAAGCTTGAAATGTGAAAACAGCACACAGAAAGTTCAATATGCAATTAACCATAAAAGCAACACTGCCTCAGTTTTTAGAGGCATTTATAATATGATGTCTGAGCTGATTTAGTAGTATGGAAAATATAGCAACTGACAATGTCTCTCAGAGGAACAGAACAAACAGGTGTGTTTAAGTCACATACAAGTGACAAAAACTATAAGTGGGAAATAAATTATCAAGATGCTCAATACTTTCAAAAGTTGACTATCATTTTGAAGATATTTGGTGTAGTCAAGTTGCAATAGAGGCCTGTTTTTCAGAATGTGCTGAGTAACCCTTCTCTGACAGCATTATCACTGTGTGGCATCTCAAACCACATACTCAGAACTGTGGCATCCTCAGTGACAGTGGCTTTTGATGACAGCCACCAGAAGGACAAGGTGCTCGGGGCAATTGTCTCAGGTCACATGAGTACGCAGCTCCACATTTTCTGGGACACAGACTGCTCCCCTGCCATTTCTGTGAGACCTGAGAGCAGCCTGAGCTTACCCAGACTCAGTTTAAGTGGGGACACATTGAATAAATTTTTAAGAATGCCCTTTCAGGATTGTTCCATTTTTTGGTTAGCAAAAGAACTATGAATTGCTTGGGAAAGGACAGTTAAAACCTTGCCCTCAACGAATATTTGATCATTTCTAAAAAGCTGGAAAGACCATGCATGCAGAATACAGAAAATCAAAAAGATGAACAGCCTCAGGGTGAGCAAAATTTGTGGGAAAGCTTCTGGTTTTGAGTTCCAATAGAAAGACGGACAGCTTCAAATTTTGTGAGATAATCCAGATTAATTTCTGTTCATTCTCTCTTCTTTTTTTCCCTTCCCTTACTCCTCTCAGCCTGCCACCTCTTCTCTAGCATAGCTTAAACTTCAAATTCATAATTTACTTCAAATTTTCACACATGCAAGTTTATTTCACTCTTCTGAATGGAAGCAAATGAATTTTATTTTCATGGCTCACTCTCCCAATGCCTTCTGCATGGTCTGATACATTAATTCAGATTATCATTCTGTGCACTTTTTGCATTAATTCTCAACTGACTGACCCTCTTCATCTGTAATTATTACCATGAAGGTTTTGAATATCATTAAACTCTTCTCACCGACTGCATTAACTTTAAAAGGTAATTTGATTAATTCTGCAAGCCACTGGTAGATGGAGATTTAACGCCTCATGGAACTTCTGCATTATCAGTATTGTGCAGCAACTAGATCTGAAAGATAAACAAAATCCTTGGAGACCAGATGAAAAAGGTTGGTTGTTTTTGTGAAAGATTTTAAGTAATTTCGTTAAGCTTTAAAAACAGTGTTCTAAATTGTTTTTCCCAGAATTACAAACAGATCATTCCTCTGCATTCCCCCACAGTACTGATTTAATAACTTTTCATTTCTGTGAAACGCATATATTTCCAGAGCTCAGCCAAAGGTTCTTCACTTGGGAAAACACAATGTCTGTGAGGCAGCAAAAGTTATCAACTGATAAATTGTAGAACAATATAGCCTGCCAAAATAGTCAACATGTAAAGACTTCACCTAAGTTCAGAACTTCTTGGGGAGCAAAGACGCATGTTAATGCAGCATCAGTGGCTGGTGTCACATACAGCAGATGCTGGTGTGTTTAAATAAAAGTACTGGAGGATGGTAATGGTGTAAAATACAGTCACAGCATCACTGAGCAGCAATGTACTGCATTAATGACCCAGGGTAAGCAACTGCAGATAGCAATTCTCTAGCAGAGATTTCCCTCATCTCCTAAGGCATGTCCAACGGCTGCACTGGCAACAGCTCTTTTCTGTGTCTATTACTCCAAGGGTAACAGACAGCAGTATTCATTAAAATTTAATAAATGTTAGTAAAGGCTCAAATTACAGATTAGAGTGGTGAATTAGGGCTACATGATTCCTTGCATGCCATAGATTGAAGGGCAATGGAAATAGAAATCGCGCAAGGAAGAGGAGTTAATGGAGAGGCAGCACCTGTAGAAACCGTCCTTCTGACCCGTGCCAGAGCACAGCAGCTCCAAAGGCAAACTGCTAGCCTAGTGAGGCAGAGCTGTTAGAGAACGGATGAGTTGAGTGGTTTGTTTGAGGTCTAGTAATAAGTACAAATTTGTGTCCTTCATGGCACGGGTAGCTGAAAAGGATCATGACATTATCAAGCACTGTGATACCCTGACACAGAAGACATTGACTTTTCAGAGGACAGAAGCTGGGGGCTTTGTCTCTCCTTGTATCAGGGATCTCCTTCTCCTCTGGGGTTTGGTTGCTTGGCTCAGGCAAGGTTAGAAAGGCTGCAGGTGTCCAGCTTCAAAGAAATCTGTGGGAAGCCTTAGCACAGGTCCCTCTACTGTGCTCAGGAGCTGCATTTAAGCAGAGGATCTGACCCTTGGTCTCTCTCTGAGCTGTGCAGCAGGAGAGCCTGTGCCTCATCTCACAGCTGGGCTGGGTACAAACCTGGGAATGCTTCTGTGCTGCCAGGACTGATGACACTGTTATCCAGAAAGGCATGAAAAAGGTGCATAGGGAATGATTTTTTTCTTTTTCTAGTAACACAACTATGAAGTGAAATACTGGGAAATCATCAAGCAGGATGTTTATAGCACATAAATGGAAAGATTCTTTTCCCCCCTACAGAATGAGTAATTGAACTGTGAACACAACAGTGCAGAAAGCTGTAAAAAATAAATATACAGATAATAGACCAGACAAATCAATTTAGAGAGGATAAATTCATACCCATATTCCAGGCAGTTGGACTAGATGATCATTGTAGGTCCCTTGCAATTGAACTATTCTATTCTATTCTATTCTAATTATTTTTTCCTGTAGAACTAGGGTGAGAGGGCTAAGTGGGGGCAAAATCTGGTTGTCATATTTATGTTGAGCAACTTTTCAGTGGTAACAGGGATTCATGGACACAACTTACCACATTAGCTTCTTGAGACAATAAGTATTTCTTCCTCCAAAACTCACACATTTGCTTATGCACTGTGGCTTGTGTAGGACAGTGGGTAGAGAGTGCCCATCATCTGGAGGAGCACAAGGTAACAGGGCTAGCCAAGGGCTGGGATGCTTGACCTGTGGGTCTGCAATGTGGAAGTCCCACTCCAGCAAATGGGGCTCACACTGAAAGCTTTGATGGTGCAAGTTTAGTAAGATCCTGAGCTTTTCCTGCACTCCCAGCTGCCCACAGGAAGAGTTTCAACTCCACCCTTTGTTAACCTCTGTGGGTGTTCTAACTACTCTTGTAGTTGCTATCTCTACAAGCCAATTAAACACCTGATAATGATGATCCTATCATTAGATCAATGAGGGAAACTGACCTACAAATAGCCAGGATGTCTCACCAGTCAGCCTGGCTTTGTTCTCACCTCAGGAGAAGGCATCATGCATTTGTGCTGCCTTATTCCAAAAGAGAGCCTGCTGCTTCAAACTGTGCTCAATATCCACTTGGATGTATAGACACACCATTGTCATAAAGTAGTGCATCAAAATGCATAATTATACTTCATTTATTGTGTGCACCTCACTGGCTAAGCTACATGGTATTTCTGCTTCCTAACTGGAGAAGCTGAAGTGATGAATTATTAGATAAAAAACTTCAGAGACAAATTTTTGGATAAATAATCTGCTTTGCTTGATAAAATGTGTTTTTATTTAATATGGTTTAAGTCATTAATTTTCTGTCTGAGTGCAGTGAAATGGACTTAAGTCCTTCCCAGGCCTGCATTTCTATTATTCTGTAACACCTTCCTGTATCAATCAGGTCTTGGAAATAGTAACATGTCACACAGACCTTTACAGACAAAAATATATACAGCAAATTTGCACAATTAGAACATCATTATCTTAATTAAACTTCAGTGTTGTTTGAGATTTCTAATTTTTAAAAAAGTACACACTGTGAGAGCTACATAGCATGGTCACAGGATACACAATTTATACAAAAATATTATGCTCTTGAGTTTTCCTGTAAAACTCTGGATGATATTTGTAAGATCTGATTTATCAATAAATATATTCACAAATGGAAACTTATTTCCAGTGCCAATCAGTCTCCTTTTTTTGCCAATTCAACTACATATACACATACATACTTCTTTTCTCAAGCTCCAGCTGCCATGGCACTCAAAATACTCGAGTAATTTGCAACAAAGATTTCCTTTGAACACAGAAGGAGAGAAAATATAAGAAGATCAAAATGAAACAGCAAAATGCTGCTTCCAATACACATTTCATAAGGATCTGTATTACAAGTGGGCTGAAGAGACATGGGAGGACAGAGGAGAAGGACTGGCTGCAGATGTCACAGCCATGGCTGTTCTGCTGCCACAGAGCTGGTGGCACCCACAGTGAATCAGAGAACCCACCCTGTGGCTGAGCCCCTCTCACAGAATATGCCCCCATTCTTACATTCCCCTCTTTATCTCTTTCCTTTCCAGTAAATCAGAACAGACACTTTTCCATTCACCTGTTATCACTTCCTGCATTTCTGAAGCCCTTACTGCTGCCTCGGCTACCTCAACACACACTGCATAAATTACCCATGGGCAGTTTCTCCTGGTCACAGCGTGGGTTTGAAAAGGCAGTTTATAAGTCTCTCCACAGCCTCAGCATCAGCAATGAATCCTCCCCTTAAAACCTCTTTGAGCATCATTATTATTTTTTAATGCTATACTGTGAGTCAGGGGTGTTACCAGACTCCATTCAACTTTAAAACATTTAAATGTGGAATTCACAACAGATGGCTTTTTGTAATGGAAGATAAATGAGTGAGACCTAATTTTAATATTATTTGTTGAATATATGTGGATGAAGGACTGGGCAATAGTAGTATCACACAAACCATATTTTTGGATGTATTCTGTGATACATACATGTGTGTACCTTGCAGACAACACGAAAATCCAAGCTAGCATATATGGAAGGGAGGTAAAACTGACACAAAAAAAATCCCTTTAAAAAATTTGTGTCCAGATGGGTGAGGAAAATAAACCATGTTCCTGAGGTACAACAGTCTCCCTAATCTCCCTTAAAAGTGGAAGCAATCTCATCTAAAATAAGTGGTTTTAAGCGGGTTTGGATACAAGGCAGATGCATGTAACTGCTGAGAGAGCCAGAAGCAGGAAAATGAGCAAAATGTTGGTAGCAAAGCATTTATGCAGCAGCTGCACTGTGCTGCAAAACAAGCACAGGTCGTTAATTAGCAAAACATCTTCATCCATGACCAACACTTTAAAATTTGAGAGATTGTTTGCAAATAACTGAAATATTTAGAATATGCTGTTAGTGGAGAGCTTTTTTTCATCCTGTTGGTTTTTAAAGCTCTTGTGCTCTAAGAGGCAAGGAAATATTTGTTGCATTTCACTACTAGAATCCATGAAAGTAATGTATGAATACAAATTCCTCCAGCACTAGGCATTCAGAAACAAGAGCTCCAAGTCATCTTTGGAAGAGAGAGACCTTATCAAGGGTGTCACTGGGACTGACTAGACCCCAAAATACCTGACTAAACTCATGCACAAACCCTGAGGAAATATATGCTGCAAGTTTCCTCAGGGGAGGATTTGGGTGCATTAAGGGATGCCTGTATTTAGACATCATCTAATGCAAAACATAAATGGCTCCATTTACCTCTGCTGGGATGGCCAATTCTCTCCATTTCAGTTGAATGCATGTAAGATTTTTACCTTAATTACAAAGGCAGATTTTGATGGGCCACAAAATGCTCCATTAAAACTCTTCATCTATACTATAGTAAAGAATGCTGTTAAGCTGAACCTGCCTTTTCTGCACATTAGATACACAAACTGGCAAAAATACAGGGAAAATTAAGAAAATACAATGGAGAAATTTTGTACCAAACATAACCTAACTAGTAGAAAAAAAGGGAGTGAAGATGATGGGGAAGATATATGATGGTAGACATGTGAGTGTCACATCCTGTCACACCCATTTCTTCATAGTTCTTTTGCTTTGAATGACATCATGCTTCACAAAACAGAGCATTTTCTTATTTGAGAACAATATTTTTTTTCTAGGAACTTAGAAAAAAGGACTCCCTTTGTTTTACTCTGCATCTTGTCATCTTCTGTTGTAGTTACAAGTAAGGTGTTGGCATTTTTTAATCCAATGGCTAAATTTAATAACTGTTGTCACTTCATATTTAGAAGCAGGACAGCAAAGTTCCCTGATTCCAGATCTTTGGGCCTCAGAGAATAATGGCATTATCTAAAAATATGTAGCTTTTTGAACATAAATGCATTTCACTTTGTCAGCATTTTGCCAGCTTTTTCAATGCACTGACACCAAACTTATTTTCCTTAACAAAGTCTTTGCCAGGATGGAAATCAGTATTCAGCACTAAAAAAAGCACAACAGCTTGCTGAGTCTCCTGACGATAAAGGAAAGCACAAAAGTCGCATTTTTATTAGTTGTATCTTTATGACAGCATTTAAATACACAGGTGAATTCCCAGTATATAAACAAATATTTATTACTAACACAATAAAATATTTATAGCATTGAAAAGCCATTCAAGAACCTAGAAACTCTTGTAAGCTTCAATATCAGGGAGCTTGTAAATGAATGCATAAATAGAAAAATTATGCCTTAATTTAAATGCATTCGGTATTTAAATGTTCTGCAGCTTTTAAATCATTTTTTAAAAAGCTAATTGAAAGCACAGAATATTTTAATAATTTAAAAGGGCTTCTTGATTAATTTATAGGATTTATCTCCTTTCATTTTTGATGTAAACCTTGCACAGGTGAGCTGTGCAATTTGCTTCACAAATTATTTCAGACTGCTCACAAATATTTTCTTGTCTGGCAAAGTTTGACGAAGCTAAAGATTAAATGGTTACCTTGCATCAGAAATGGAACATGAGCAGCTTGCATTAAAAGTCATGTAATCTTTTTTATACTTGTGGCGCTGCAAAAGAAGCAGAATTTTACATGTGCCCATTTTGAAGATCATTTAATGGGAAAATACCTGGATTTTGCAATCTAAGGCTATTGATGCACGTCTAGTCAATGGAGGTTGCCACTGAATATTCTTGCTGCAGGATCAAATTTTTGTAAAAATAAATAGACTGACATAGGCTGCAGCTTCAGATATCTTAGATATTTAGGCACAGCATCAACTAAAGGAACTTATCACAGTATCTTCTGAAAATGGGGCAAATCTGAGAAGTCCTTGGAGAGGTCTCCCAGAAAGGGCAATGTCAGCTGCTGTTAAACAGCTGCAGAAAGGAGAGTGGTTCTGGTGAAGTTCAGGACAAAGCCCAAGGGAGGAAAAGAGGGAAGCTGTTGGGATATGATCTCATGCCTGTGCTGGCGGCACAGCAGTGGGACAGTGCTGGGGAAGAGGAAAGCAAAGCTGTTTGCTGATGCCAACCACAACAGAGGAAGACATCCAGTACAGGCACTGGGAGCTCAGACCAGTCCCTCTTTGTGCAGTGAATGCGGTGGGAGCAGGCAGAGCCAGCAGGTTTTCAAAGGGTTTAGGCAGGATCATTAATAATGGGAAGAGGAGTAGGCAGGGAAGCTGGAGAAGCTCAAGACAGTGGCAGGAGAAATTGGCCAGGCTCATGTGCTTTCCCCAAGCCTTTTGCCACCACAGAATTCAGAGCATGGGGTGGCACAGACCCCTTTCCTGCCTACGATGGCATTTCTTGTGTTTGTATTTTCACACTTGAGATGCCAGAGTGAAATGCTACAGAGCAGAGAAAAAATAATATCACAGCCTTGCAAGAACTAATTGGAGTTGGAAACCACAGAAAACAACTTGGATATGCAGCAATTTTCTGTGAGAGAGCCATTCACTGAGGCTGGTTAGCTGTGCATGCAGAGGAACAGCTTAGCTGGGCTTGGTGGGAGACTGTGCCTGCAGCAATCCCATCCTGGACTGCAGGATTCTGCTACAGACACTCATTCACTTGTAGGGGACCATCAGCAGCTTGGTTACAGGAGACAGCACAGGAAAAACACTTTTCACTGCAAGAGAAACCATGCTGCAAAATGGCTCTGGACTTGCCCTGGCTTAGACATGTCCTGAGCAGCTAAGACACTGGCCAGAGAGAGACAATTACTATTCTTTGGTCCATTTATCTCCATGGATTACAGGGAGCAGGTGATTTAGAGAGTCACATCCAGTTCAAGCCAGAACTACAACTACATCATCTAAGCCAGACAAGGCAAATTTTCCCTTTTATGGGGGTGTCTTAAAAAACCCAGTAAGGCAGTTGATAAACTATATTATCTGCTTTTTGTACTCCTCTGAATACAGTCATCCACTGTCTTGTCTTGCATCATACCTGGCTGCCTTTACGCCCCATGTTTGTGCAGTACCCAGACCTGCTGTGTGTTTAGGGCTCCTCTGAACTATAGAAAAGCCAGTAAATAATAACAAGCTCTGTCAGAATCACAGTGTTTTAGCAGGGCAGAAATTACCAATGACTGGGAGAAACTTTTCTGTTATGTCACAGAGCTGAGCGCTCTACAGGCTGTGGATGAACTTACATTAAGTATAAACTTCCTTGTTGCTGACTTTTGCCCTGCCCAGAAGTACAGCATGATTAATTCTATGCAGACAGTAGCGAGGCCTTAAAACCACCTTTCCAAAGCTCCAGGTGGCAGAACAGCAGAGGAATGTTCACCCTTGCTATTGCCTTTCTAGGTACAAAGGGAGAGACTCTGCTGTTGAATGAGGTTTGTGGGACTCTTTGCCTCTCCCACTGCTGGGAGCCCTCCTGCCCAGACTGGATGGCAGAGCAAAGCAGACCTCTGGAGAGCACAGGAGGATTTTGATGCTTCACTTTACAGCTTTAATTTCTGTCTAAGCACTTAGGAGTCCCAGGCCAGCCTAGAGCTTTTCTTGTGATTTAAGACACTGTAATACACTTGTCATCCTGTGGGCTTAAATGCATCTCCGAAGTTATGCAACTGATCTTTTAACTTCTAAAGTCATCTGGGAGCTAGAATCTCATGAAGTATCCCATATCCATTTGAATTAAAGAGAAATTATGTATGCTTTCAAGTCTGCTTTTGGTTAGTGCAGAATTTATCAGTTGGCTGTATCTGTATTATTAATTTTTTTGTAGACAGACAAACTTCATTTTTCACTTCTCAGAATGTACCAGTGTTTTTTCTGTACTAATTCAGTAGCACTTAGTAAGCTGGTTGTTATCAGAAAGCTGAACATTACGTGAGCCTTGGAGCAGATCTGAAAAGTGCTTTATTCTTGGAAAAATGCTTTGATATTGAAGTCTATGGTCAGAGGTAAAGTCTGATCACAGTTAAAAAAAATAAAGTGTAGAGTGGAATGAAACCCAAGGAAAAGGGAAAAAACAGGGTTCTGGGAAGGGAAAAGATCTTAACCTATGAGTGTATGTCACAGGAATGAGTGAACAGATGGGAAAAAGCCCTATCAAAAGCCTTGAAAAGGAGAATGTTTTCCTTCCATTTTCACCCTGCTCAAATCAATTTATTGCAGCTGGGTTGTTCAAGTGTTAGATTTGCCCTGGAACATTTCTGACCCTGCTGGGCTGCCAATTTCAGCGTCTTTTTGTCACACTCCTGCAGCAAACACACACACAGAGCTTCAAAAGGATTTCTCATATTGCAGAAATACCAAACAAACCTTAAGAAACAAGATCCAAGAGTAATTGTAAGGCACAGGCTTCCTTCACCTAGCCCCTGACACCAACCACACACTCCAACATAAATACCATCCCTATCTGAGGAGCACCAACTTGCCTGGTTTTTCCATTTCCCTGTGCTTCCTGATAACTCACTCTTCCCCAGCTCTTGCCTCTAGTGTTAAACCTCAGTTTTCTTCCTCCCCACGGTAGCAAGTGACCAGCAGGTTTGTGCAGTGGGGTACAACCCAGCCAGGTGGCATAAATACTGCTGTAAGTGTGGTGCCATAGGTGTCAAAGATAAAAAGCTTCATGTCCCTAAATTTTTACTGCAGCTCTCAGGATGCTCTGCCTACATGGAAAAGTCACTCACAAAGTTACAGGGTTTTCATATTTTTTCTGGGAAAGCAGCCCAGGCTGTTTTCTGGCAGTAATGTTATGGCTGATGAAGTGTCTGCAGGAAACAGCCAGAAACTCCCTGCAAGGCCCAAATGGTCCCCCCGAAGCCTCAATACCATTTCATTATGGGCACTAAGAGAGATGGAAATCAAGAGGGAAGCTTCATCTAAGTCTCTTCAAAATTCAGTGATGTGGAACTTAAGTATGCCTACAAAATTGACTTTGTTCCTTTGCCTTTGCAAAGTCCTTCTTCAATTTACTCAGTTCCCCTTATTTTTCCCCTACATTTTCCATTTGCTGCTACGTCCTCTTTTTCACCCTTTCATTTTCTCCCTGACCTCTCTTCACAGTCCCACTGTAACTGCAGTTTCTATTAAATTTGAAGAAATATACATTTCATACTGGTTTTGACAGGATAAGTTCTGTATTGATTGAGACCTGTGGAAAATTGCTTAAAAGGAAAAAGTTTTTTAAAAATATAGAGGAAGTAGGTTCCAGCTATGATCCTCTGCCCTGTGAGCGCAGATTATACCCACCAGGAGAGCTCCCTCACCGTCTTGCACAGAGTTTCCTTTGCTCGTTAAATTGGATCTGAATTATCTGAATTCAGGGTGATTCTTAATATAACAAAGTCCCTGCAAAGAAGCTGGCAAAGGACAAGGACATTACATGGAAATTTGACGGCAGCATCTGATATAATGGATGAAAAATTGGTTTCTTCATAAACGTGGTGCTGAACTAGAGGTAATGTCATCTTTCCTGATTTCAACCTCCTACAGAGAAATTGTTCTCTGTTGCACATTACGGTCCTCTCATCCACTTCTCTTTGGAGCAAAGAGAATTTCCATGGGGAGAAGTGGAACCTTGGGAACAGGTTGTGTCAGTATGGTGTTAAGCATGTACCTCCTCGTGTCTCCCGTTTTTGCAAGGCATGGCAGAGGAACTGGAGATACATGACTGTGGTTTGGACCAAGTTGCCTGGATCATGCACCCTAAAGTAAGTACTGCAGCATTTGACTGGTAGATGCTTCCTTCTTTTCTGGACCTGGTCCAAATCCATCATTACAGTTTCAGTACTGGAAAAGTTTCTTCTAAGATTAAAATTTATCTCTTACAGATGTTTGGCCCTTAAAGAGTGTTGACGTGCATTACCTTAATGCAGCGCCCTTTTTTGGACACCATTTCAAAGATGAATCATGCTCATGTGCAAAAGGTGAGAGACTCAATTTTCTCTTATCAGTCCTGTAAACAGTACACCTTCCCTGTGTCAAAAATACCCAATTAAAAGCTTAAAAGAAGAATAGATCTTAAAATAGGCATTAGTCCTGCCCACGGTTCAGTGCTGATGCGATTTCAAAGGCCCTGGAGACTTGCCCTTCATGTTCCTTGTGCCAAGCAGCAGGGAGGTGGAAGCTTTAAACACAAAGGGACAACCTTCGAAAGGGACAACCTTCGAAAGGGACAATCACGAGCAGCTCTCAGCCATTGATATGACCCTGCTGGTAGAGCCCATCAGAAACCTGCCTTTTATCCAGGGACTGCCTCATGGCAGCAGCCTGTGGACAGCAGGGCAGGCATCCCTTCCTTTGAGCTGCAATGGAGTTCCCTTTGGTCAAATAAATTCTCCTTTCACTGCTACAAAGCAACACAGCCACAATGGTGATGGTGCCTGGTGGTTCATTCCTCTCCTGAAGATAAGACATCTGGGACTAAGTCATCCACACTGGAAATTCTGGGAAATTCTTGAGCTTCTGGGTGTTTGGATTTAAGGATGGCAGCATTATCTCCTGTGTCAGGAGAAAATAAACTAAGACAAATGGAACCCCTGTGAAACCATGGAAGCAGGTAGGTCTATGCATGAAGGTGTGGTACAACCCTGCAGTCACTTCAGTCACATGGATTTTGTGTATCTCCTATTTTGTACAGGAGATGGGCACCAAACTGCTCAACACTGCCAAGGCTGTAGGCATTCTGGACATGTTCCTGGCTTTAGTGAAACTGCATTAAAAACTCAGGTGTTAACAGAGAAACCCATACAAAAGATGAGATGGGACAAGAAGATTCACACTCTTGAACCCAGGAACTCAGTCTGCCTAAATTCCCTAAGGGGCCACTGCATCTTATGTGACTGTGGACCCACAGGAAGCAGAGCTTTTTACTTGGAGGCAGACACAAAATGAGAGAAAAGAAGCTTCTGCTGGACAGGGAAAGGGCAGAGGACAGAGAGGAAAAAAAAGAGGATAAGGAATCAGCTTTAGGAGATATGTGTATGAGAGAGACTCCAGGGATCTAAAAAAGCTACAAGCTCTACAAGTGGGACCTGAATATCACAGAGGATTCTAGCCTGAGCTAAAAGGATGTATTAACGAAATGGTGGGAGCAGATATTTATAAACTGTATTATATCCAAATGTCTCACGTTAGCTCTGGTAAAGAGGTAAATGCAAAGGTAAAGAGTAGGTCAGGTACAACTGGTTTTATTCACAAAGCAAGTTTTGCCTGAATATAAACCAACTGGAACATAAGAGCTACATGGTTATTTGGAATATAAACTAAAAACTTCACTTCTGACTAGCATGGGCTGAGGCCTTTTCAGAAACCAGCACTCCAAATAATCCACACTGCCACATTTGGCAAAGATGCAAAATATTGTAATGCAAAGACCAAAGTAATTTTCCCAAGAAATGTTTGCTCTGCCTCTCCTGTAGTTCTGAATTCATCTGCAAACCATTGTTTCTATTACAGCTTCCTTCAGCTATCACAGAATCACAGAATCACACCGTGTTCCTGAGAGCATTGTCCAAACACTGACTGAACTCTGTTAGGGTTGGTGCTGGGACCGTTTCTCTGGGGAGCCTGTTCCAATGCCCAGCCACCCTCAGGGAGAAAAGCCTTTTCCTGATCTGTGAACACAGCTTGGCTTGTGAAGCTGGTGTAGTGGGCTGATCTTGGCTGGATACCAGGTGCCCACCAAGCCACTCTGGACAGGGGAAAAGATGGAAAAGGATTCGTAGGCTGACACAGGGCAGTTTACTGAAACAAAAGTGGAAGTTTGCATGTTCACAAGCAAAGAAAAAAAAAAGTTTATTCTCTCCTTCCCATCAGTGAGTGATGCTCAGCCACTTCTCAGGATGCAGGGCTTCAGCATACGGAGCAGTTGCTCTGGAAGGCAAACATTGTAAATAGTGAATGCCTCCCTTTCCTTCTCCTTTCCTTAGCTTTCATATCTGAGCTGATGTCATGTGGTATGGAATGTGCCTTTAGCTAATTTGGGTCAGCTGGCCTGGTTGTATCCCTTCCCAGCATCTTGCCCACCCCCAGTCTTCTGATGGGAGGGAATGCTGTGGAGACAGCGCTGATTCTGTGCCAGAGCTGCTCAGCAGTTTCCAAAGCACTGGTGTGTTATCAACACCTTTCTAAATATCAATGCAAAGCACAGCACTGTGAGGGCTACTATGGGAAAATAAACTCCATCTCAGACAGACCCAATACAGTTGGGATGGCTATACTGCTGCAAAACATGTTTAAAGAATCAAGTTAAACTGATTAAAATCTCTGCCTTACCTCTACCAAGGGGTTTTGTTGGGTTTTTTTGCTTATCACTTTGGCCAGAAACACCAAGTCACATGGGCAATTTGACACCGAAACTGCAATTGCATGCATAAGACTGAATACCTTTTGGACCTCCTTCCTCTCATGCAAATTCCCCCATTACATCACACTGCAGCTCACTTCGTTGAAATCTTGTTGACAGTAATGTTAAATACCAGATGTTTAGGGATTACCTACAAGGCGGCCTGATGTTGAAGACAGAGTTATGAGATGATCTTTCTCCTTAGAAACTTTCCTCCCGGCAATGAAAACAAGTCCCAAAACTCGATGATTTACAGTTTCCCAAATGTTTGTTTTTAGCCATGAATTGCAAAGTTCTACTATTCCAAGTTTCATCCATATAAACATGCAATATGGTTTTGGATCCTGCTAAAATCTTTGCTCTAACGATTTTTAATGGCATAGGAATGTAAATTTTCATTCTTTACAAGACAATAATGTATTTCCTAATTTCTCTTTTTAATTCCCTTCTTTTAGGTTCATTGCTTCATCAACTATTTGCTCCTATTTGCCATTTCAACTCCTCTATATTACTCCTGTAATACTTCTTACAGTGACGCCTACTCTTAAATAGCCCTTTCAGTCTTTAGTGCCTTCATATGAGATTTTCCTGAAGTGTCTTTGACAATCAGATCTCCCAAAGGTTGTCGAGGACAATTTCTCTTAGTAACTTATGCAGTGACCACCCAATGGTCTGGTGAGGTGAATCACCATCACTTTTAGAGGGTTTTCCTGCAGAACCACAGATCATTTACTGAACCTGCATCATACTTGTGCTCAGTAGGAATGGGGGCAGATCCATGGTTTTGGGATGGATTAAGCAGAGCAGTAGCATTCCTGTTTACATGCTCTCTGGAAAACAATGTGATTCTCTGTGGGAGAGCCAAACCTGGTGCCGGTTTGCTGATTGTTTCTCTGTATGTTGCACACCACCAATGACTATTGCTGTGGTGTTATCAAATACTATCAATAGGTAGTAATGAAAAAAGTGAGGAAATATCTTCCTTCAAGTGAAAACCAGTGGAAGCTATCAGTAGACTGTTAATGTTGTATCTTCTTTTCTGTTTGTTTGTTGGTATTTTTATAGTTTTAAATGAAACAAAGACATTTCTAGAAATACTTTTACCCCTTTTCATAATTTTTATTCCCAACAGCAATAATGATACACTACATTGGTTTTTTTAAGAACTGGAAAGGGCAGGAAAAAGATAAATGAGTGCAGTGTGTTCCAGATGCTAGATATAACTGGGGCTCCACAAGAAACAACCCTGCTTAAATTTTTTTAAGACTGCTAATCTAATGCTGAATCTAGAATCAAATCCTCTCATTTGGCAATAACCCCTACAAAATGTGTCAGGAATGGTTGAATACCATTATCAGAACTTGGGGATAAAGAGCTCCAAATGCATGTTTTCCTTTGGCAAATTTCCACATAAAGGCAAACTAACCTTCTCAGAATTATTTTGCTCATAACTGTTTCTTCACCCAGCCTTTATACAACATGCATTTTGTAGAGAATAAACAGTATTTTCTTCTTCAATAACTATTGGATCTAACACCGAGAATTCTAGTGCTGGGGTAAAGGAGGATTAGTTGCTCTAATAAAGAGTTTAGGATTTCTGAATTTTTTCAGAACAAGTAATTTAGTTTGTCTCCTTCAAACAGTATTTCTTCAAGACTTGTACCACTCTTTGCATTTTCTGCTACTTCTCATTGTGCAGTTGATCTTGAATTTTACAAATTCGTCTGTATCTTTCCTTTTGAGGGCTCTGTTTTCTTGCAACATCTTAATTACTCTGCTGGTCTAAACCAGGATTACTGAGGAGCCTGGAAAGGAGGAGGCTTTAGCTGAATCTGAGCGCTTACTACTTGTCAAAATACTCTGAAATCCTTGGTAGGATTACTCTCTGCAGTGTTTCCTTGCTGCTAAATGACAAACAAATAAAATGTGCTGTTTCAATACAGCATGAAATGTTCTTTCACTTTTAATAGACCTGAGGCAATATTTGACAGAGATACAGAAGGAAGAAGACAGTGAGGAAGAGGAACAAAAGCAAGAGTATGTCAGGTTTGCGGTGTGTTTAATCCTGGACCCCAAAGAGTTAGACCACAACAGCTCTAGCTGTGACAGGTCTGTTTCATGGAGATATTTTTCTATCTTGAAGCTGAAATGCGTCATTGAGGTGGTCAGATAAAGCTCTCCAAATTCTGCATGCTGGGAATCACAAACAACGGTAATTCAATGCCAGAAGAAATGTCAGGGAAGGCAGTGAACATCCATAGTAGCTAAAGAAATCTTTAAAAAGGCAGCCCAGGATAAATGTTCTGGGTGAAAATTGGGTGTGGCAGACAGACACTGTTTGGGAAGACTGGAGGGTGAAGTAATCGATTAATAGATATCAGTGCAAACAGCTGTCCTTTTTTAGGAAAAGAATTGAGTTGCAACCTACAGAGAGGTCTTGGAGTGATGGTGTTTTACCAAGCTATGGGGTTATTTTCCCTGCACCAACCCCTGTATTACACCTTTGGCCAGATGTGCTGATTTTCTGGCAGTGACATTCTGGACCAAGAGGGGCACACCAATATTTATGCCTCAAAATACTTTGCAAGATTGAGATGGGGTTATAAAAGCACAACTTTATTTTTATTTCAAATAGGTGCTGTCATGAAGCTCTGATGACTTCCCTGTTTTTCTGATAACATGTAACAGTGGTGGACATAATACAGAAATTCACACATGCACACTTTTGGAATCACATTCAGAACATCTTCCAGTTACTTTTATCTCCCAAAATGGCTTTTCAAAGGTATTTTTTATCTGTTTTGATTTACGGACATTTCACCATTAGTGATTTTGTAGGATTCCAGGCTGAGTTTGTATATATTCCTGGATCATTTTACTGCTGGGTAATCTGAAGAACACTGCCAGAAGGCAAGCTCAACTAATTCTCCTGGTTTTCAGGTGTTCTGGAAAGATCTCAGAGCTACACATACCCCTTTCCAGAGTATTTTGTTGGTATCTGCACCTATAAGTGCAGCTTGGTTTTCCCTGTATTAACACCAACACCATGCTTTCCTTTGCAAATTCTTCAGACAAAAGAATTACAAGTTTCTTTCCATGTTTTTTTCCCCAGGAATGCTCTTCTTTGTTCTCAAGTGCTTGATGTCCTGCTTGCTCTTTGTGGCAGTCACTTCCAGATTCCTTTCATTCATTTTCCAGGATGTGGTTCACACCACTGTACTATTCAACTTACTCCATGACAGCATATGCCAGGTGATACTGTGCCAGGCACAGTAAAAATAGAGGCAGGAGAAACAGTAAGAACTAGGTGTTATCAAAAAACACCTAGTTCTTACTGTCTCCTGCCTCTATTTTCCCCTCTTGTATAGACAAAGCCACTGTAGCTTCTGGCTCTGTTTAAGGAGTATTCAGCATACTGAATATAGACACACTAGTAACATCCTCAATTCATATGCTTTACATGGTTGTGCTAATAAAAGCCATAGATTTTTTTTCTTGCTGTAGAGGGGGGAAGCAAAATATGTGAACTGCAGCATCAGTATATTAATTCGAATTTAAAAAAGCAACCAAATGGTCCTTCTTCCCAACAGCCTTTAAATCATAAAACCCATAGCAGCAGTGAAGGATAAACTTCTGAAATTATTCTTTAGATAGTTGTCCTAGGTTGCAATATTTATAAAATAGATTTATTTATTCTATTACTCCCTCCACAAGCTGTGGGGCATTAGTTGTTATCTCCTGCTATGACTCACCCCTGATAACTGTTAATGAGCAATCAAGAACCAACCGCATGACTCATGGAATTATTTCATCCTATTGTGAGATGCTCCACCCAGGAGGGAGGAGCCAAGCATTCCCACCTGGATATAAACTGGGCTCTTAAATGGCATAAGCAGCCTCTGTCTACACTGGGTTCCCAGAGGGTGAGAGCTACCACTGGACTTCAGGTGGAGAGCAGACCTTCCCAGGATCACTGCTTCAACCTAACTACTTCTTTTGGACTGCTACCACCACCCTAACAGGGTGTCAGGTTGTATCTGACTCTGTCAGTGTTTTTTATGTATTACTGCATTTATTTTTAATTTTCTTATTAAATTATAATTCTGACTTGTGACCTCCCACTGGTTTGTTTTCAAACTAATACAATTATTCACATAAAGCCTCAAATTTTGGTCTAAAGAGTACCCAGTAGCAAACTGTGGATGTCTCTGAATACTCCTGGTCTGGGTCAGGCTTGCCCCTAGCACCTCTAATAGCCACAGTTATCTGAAAGAAGTTAATTAATTCCAGAAATCCACCCATACGCAGAAGCATCTGTGATTCCTAAACCAAGAGACTGACGGAGGGAAACCCTTTACTCTACAAATTCTGGCGATATGCTGACAGGGAACAGAAGCAAGGCTGAGGCAGTCAGTCTCTTCTTTGCCTCGGCCTTCACCAGTGTCTCCAAGGTCCCTGTGTAATGAAAGGGGACCCTTGCTGGAGCAGAGTGCTGCTGAAGGACTGTGCCCCATGGAAGGAAACCCCTCTGGAGCAACTTGTGAGGAAATGCAGTCTGTGGGAGAGATTCACATTGGAGAAGTTTGTGCAGGACTTTAACCTGTGGGAGGAACCCCATGCTGGAGCACGTTCTCCCCATGAGGAGGAAGGAGCAGCAGAGACAATGTGGGATGAACTGACCACAACCCCCATTCCCATCACCCAGTGCCACTGAGCAAAGGAGGCAGAGAATTCAAGAGTGAAGCTGAGCCCGGGATGAAGGGAGGGGTGGGGCAAAGGTGTTTCAAGATTGGTTTTATTTCCCATTACCCTAATCTGATTTGAATGGTAAGAAATTAATTTATTTTTTCCCCAAGTCAAGTCTGTTTTGCCTGTGACAGTAACTGGTGACTGAACTCTCTCTGTCCCTATCTTGACTCATGAGCCTCTCAATATATTTTCTCTCTCCTGTCCAGCTGAGGAGGGGAGGGACAGGACAGCTGTGGTGGGTACCTGGCATCCAGCTAGGGTCAACACACCGCAGGGAAAAAGTCCTGACAGGGTTATTGAAGGTTTATTGAATCCATGCATTGACTTAGATGGTTGCCAGTGTGGATCTAAGAATATCTGCCTGAAATTTGTTTTAGCACTCCGAATACTACAAACACTCATCCCAATTGTTTTCCAAAGGGATTATTTTTTCTCCACTGAAAAGCGGCCAGCTCCACAAAGCTGCTTGAACTCAGTTACAGCCTGAGCCAAGTTGATTTTTAACATTAAAAAGTGTTTCTAAATTTCTTTGGGATTCACGGATGACAGTTCTTAGGAATTTGCAAAGAAGGGTTTAATTCTGCAAACACCCAAGTCATACACAAGCAGTTCAGACTTGGTGATACTGACACTACTTTTCATTGGGACTGTGGATTTTTTTGTGTGACTATGCAATATTAGATTAGCAGCTTGTCAACACCAAACATTTCAAAAACATGAGTAAGTCCCATAAAAAAAAGTCAGCTTGAAAACTATGTATGACATTTTAAAGATTCCTTTAACATGCTAATAGTCTATTGAAAATTATGCTTTCTACCTTCATTTTTTAAGCACTGCCTTGAAAATAAAAATGACAAAATCTTAATTTTTTAAAAAATTAAAAGATTGCTCTGGGATCTTTTTCCCTTACCTGGAAGAACTTAATTAGAAAGAGGACCTGGAAAAGGCACCTGTGCTCTGAATGTGAACAATGTGCTGTGCTGCTGGTGGCTGGGAGAGGGAGTCTGCGAGGAAAAAGTTACAGAAACTTGCCAGCTGTATGCTACATATCTCAGTATTTTTCCCCGATTTAGAAGATTGGTTTGAACTCTAAACCTGTCATCCAGCTCCTTTGTTATAGGTAGATTTTATAATCCCTCTCCTCAGCTCTCCATTCCTTTCATCAATGTAAAGCACTGAGTGGTTTTAGGCTCAGGACTGCCTTGTGGAGCTCCTTGTTGGAAATTAAACCATAATCTTCATTCTGTGAGCATGGCTGTGGCAGCTGGTATTCTCTTGCCCTACCAGTTTCCCCTAGATGAGATTTCCCTCTCCAGCTTGCTTTGAGATGCCCATGTAAGACAGCACTGAAAGCCTCATATGATGTCCCTTGCTTTCCCCTCTGCCCACAGTCTCCTGCCTTCGTCCTAAGAGGGAATTATTTTGTTTTGACATGATTTGTTCTAGACAAATTGATGTTGGCTTTTTCCTGACACTGTTTTATCCCTCTGTAATCCATTTCAAACACATGAAAGAACTTCATAAATATATAAATGAATTAACCAAATATTTCCTACCTAATCTTTAATGCAGTCTACTCACAGTTCATAAAAATATTTACGCAGAGACACATTATTGTGCTTTTCTGATCCTTTCTGAGCCTACGTAAATGCTTAACATAGCTGCTGCCTGCACAAATTAAATAAGATAATTCCCTGTAAATGAAGTAAAAAGCTGAGACTTAATATGTGAGGCCAGTCACTCACAGAAAATCCTGGTGCAGTCTTTTCCAAAGGTTGAGGAGTGTTTGGCTCCAAAAATTGCAACTCTGTTTTTGCTCCTGAACTCCTTTGAATATGTATTCAAGTGTTGAAAAAATACTAAATTATAACATCAAGTACTGCATTATGCGGGAAGGTCTGTAAATCTTTTCGGTGAACTTCAAGAGTTTAATGAGTCTATTTGGAAAGTACGTAGGAAATATTTAATAAGTTTATTTATAAAGCATTATAAAGGGTCATAAATGGTTTATGGGCACGTAATAAAGAGATAAATAAGTGCTAAGGAGTATTTATCATACCAATCTAATCTCAAATACAGGGTTTAATTAGCATTTCTATGAAGTCTCCTGTTCTCTCTGCCATCACATTGTAAATGTTACACTTCTCAGCAAGGGTAGGATAAGATGTGGTACTCTTTCTGGAGCATTTGTACTACAGCAATAATTCATAGTTTGGATGCCAGGACACTGGGGCTTTGATTAATGTAATGACATACTTTATGGTATCCCTGGCAGAAGCTAGGAGAGATCACGATTTATACTGAAAAGTGAATTCAGAATTCTTATTCAGAGCAGAAGGTTTCAAGATAAATGATACACTACCCTATGGCTTCTTGCAATGGTTACTGATTGTATTTTATTACACAGCGGCGTAACTTGACCTTAAGAAATACTGCATACATTCAAGATGCAATTTATCAGGTGGCTTACGTTTCAAAGAAAAAAATCTCATGCCAGCACTCAGACATTAAAATAGCACTCAGAAACCACAGCCAGACACACACCATCCCCTGGAAGCTCTGAGTGTGGGACTGTGAGAAGAGCTGTTACAAGAGCTGAGATTTCATGCCATCTCCCCAGAGATGCTGCAGGAGCAGAAGGATCTGTCCTCCAGCCCTCCAAACAACCACAGTGAAGTCACCCAAAAGACCCCTGACATGGACAGGAACTTTCAAACCAAAATAAATCCCAGGCCTCCCTCCAACCTTCAAACCATTATGTCTTAAACACAGGAAGTATTTCTGTTTCACATAATAACACAAATGATAATGATGTAGTCTTTTTTTGCAAAAGCAACTAGACAGCATTATGTCACTGCCAAAGAGCTGGGGAGCCATTGGAAACCAACACTGAGTATCATAAATTATTGTTTATCACTAGGCAAATAAATGGCTGTCTTCAAAGATGGACCTACTTGTATGGTTAAAGTTTAAAACAGCATTTATGGTAGCAATTTAAGCTCTTAAAGTATACACTTTAAAAATAAAAAGACTTCCTGTAATGTCCCTCAGCTGCATTTTTGCAGAATAGTCTTAAATCATTCCAATTACTTAATGCAGTCTGTAATTTATCAGCCCAAATAAGTCAGGCTTGTCAAACCCAGACCCAGATATCTGTAATTGTTAAATTACATAAACTTCATGTATATTATGAATTATTCAGATATCAAATGGCATCCTTTAAAATTAATAAATGGTTTCTTATATGCAAACAGCATATTGATTATATATATCTGTTTTTTTTTCTTAAAGGCCAATGTATTTTTGTAGAGTCTGATGGGAAAAGAGTTCAAAACAGAGCTTGGAGTAAAGGTAGCAAATTACGAGTGAAGAAAGGAAAAAAAAAAAGGATGAACCTTCTTGGAGTAAATATTGCAAATTAGGAGTGAGGAAAGGCAAAAAAAGGATGAACCTGCTGCGATACATCAAGGCACACAAGAAAAGCTCACCCAAGTATGCAGGGAACATCCAGAACTCCCAGTGAATTCAGGAGCTGTGAGGTATCTGAGTCATCCCTTTGGCCCACACAGACAGTTTCTGCCCACACAGACACACTGCAACATTATACTCCTCCTACGATTTTGGTAACATAAATATCGCTATTTAGAACTTGAATAGTATTTTCATTTTTGCATTTCTTTACAGGCATTACATAATTAATCCACCCACAAGATCAGACGAGCATTACTAGCTCTGTTAATCCACACATAATTACCAGCAATGGTCCATTAACATTATACAAGAGGTGACAAGCAGAATTGGAAGATCCCACTGGGATCCAGGTGATCCAGAGTGTTCTCAAGAACTTGTAAGGGTGTCAGACTGCCAGAGGGCAATTTTGGAGACTCATATTCAGGGGTGGCTGTGACTGTACTGAGAGGCAGTTGGATGGTGCCAATGACATATGACTGACTAAACAAGAGTGGAACCTTCATTGCACCTTTTTGTTCATACTGCATTTACTCTTTTCCTGCTGGAAATCATTATACATACAGGCTTTTTTCAGGTTTCATGCTGTAATGTTTGAACACCAGATTTCACTGAAGTAAAGAACAAATTTCCATTTGGTATTATGAAATACAATAGAATAAATAATTTCTGTTGTAATAACAAGCTCTTACCAAAGTTCCCTTTGTGCATAAAACGTATTACAGAATTTTAGGAAACACTTAATTTGATTAACAGTCTTCTACATTAATCCTTTGCTCAGTCACTCTTGAAAGCTGCATTAATTTAACAGAAGCTTTGCCAGGCTGCCTGCATGGCCATGGATCAATATCCCAAAAGGCAACCATGCATAAGCTTTGATTGTGACTTTATGATCAAGTGAGAAAGTCTATCTAATATGAATGCTAATTGAAATATCCAAAACTTTATACCTACTTTTCTAGATTACAGTATTTAAAAATGAGCTATCAACAGAGGCTACAACTTCGTATTACACTTTTGATATTGTTTCTGACTACGAATAGAAAAGTATTTTAAATCTTGCATACTGTCCCAAGTTTTAGGCAACACAAATGCACTTGATCCTAGAGGCCATTATGGATTTTGTAGAATGCAGAGCAATATTACACAGCTATACTTTGCAAAAATTACACCTCTATACAGCCATCTACTCTTTATGTGGGGGAAAGGAATTGGGGAATATGATTCTGCCTCTTCCAAGATCCCTGCCAAACACCTTCCCAGGAAGAAGGAGCAGAGCTTCTAGAGGAGCCTTTGAGGAGAACACAATATTTTGTATTTCTCAGTAAGACAGTGAGTTACTGGGCAATAGAACAGTGATCTTCCTTCTTCAAAAAATAACTTTTTCATCATAAACAATCACAAATGTACATTCACAGAGCCTAACCAACATTACTAAGACTTCAGGGTCTGTAATTGCTAAATTTAACCTTGCAAACCCATCATAAAAGGTTCAAACCAATACCACTAGGTGAAGCACATAGTTAGGAAATTAAAAATAGGTGGTGGCTATAAAAACAGAAGGGAAAATGAAGGAAGAAATTAAAGAAGACCTGATGTTTGCAGGAGAGCATTTAGATCCTTTACTGAAAAAGGCCTTGGGGAATATTTGCAAAACAAAGATTAACATTACTGCCACTGCACTTGGGATTCATTATTCACAGTGAACCACTCTATAACTAACACCTATTTAGTAATAAACTGTGTTTCTTTGATGTGGTTAATGACTGATATAGGAACAATTATTACTATTGAATTTTCTGTTAGGGGTTGGAAAACCTAAAAGGGGAGGGAATGGAGTGCAGGAGCATGGAAATGCACTGTTTGAATTCAAGGCTTGGAGACTTCTGCTGAAGCATTTTCCTGTTTTCTGCTACTCTGTCACACAGGTGGGAATTTAAGATGAAGCACAGAGGAAACTTTAACGTATTACTTCAAAATCCAAATACTAAAATTAACTACTTTGTTGAAAGATTGCCTTCACACTACAAACTCTCAGTCCCACTACCCTTCGGGACAGCACTCGATTCTGGATTCAGTATCATGTCCAGAACCAGGAGGAAGGTTTAATGTTTAAATGAGCTTACCCTAACTGATGCAGGTCTACATGTAAGGGCATGTTACTCTCGTTCCCATCAGTTTATTTTGCAAGTAGGAAATAGTTTTCTTCTGTGCTTTTTACTATTTCTCTCTTCCATCTTTTCTTTGTGGGGTTTTTTTTCACCCCATTGTCGTCTTTAGATTCAAAACTTGGATTCCATCTTTTTTTTAGTTGTCCATGCTAGGTTTATTTTCCTTTGTGACTGTTTGTCTCTGAGCAAGTGCTTTCTCTCTAACTGACCAACCTAAATCTTCAGTTTTCTTACACGGCTTGCTCAAAGTGAATTGTGCCTTCATGTTAAATCTCTATGCCACCTTCATACACTCTCCACCTTGGTGTACAGAGGGACAAGTCACAGTCACCCAGTGCCATTTGTCTCATCCAGCTGTCCCATTGCTGCTTTGAACTGATGACTGGATCAGCAGATCAGCTCCTGTTCCCAGGCAGACAGAGTGGATGGACAGCTAGGCAGGAAGCTGAACTTCATGGACCAAAATCCTGCTTATAGCAGGTAAAAAAGATACTTGTAATAAAGGAGAGGGAGAGCAGGGCGTGCAGCAGGATTTGTAGGCCAGAAACCTGTATGAGCTTTCTTGTGATATGTTCCAGAAATGTGAAACTTGAATGTTTATAAAGCTCTTCAATCACTTGACTTCACATTTCAATCAACTGCCTTCTTAAAACTGCTCTAATTCTATCTCTCTGAGCACGTACAACTTTTGAATGTGGAATAGATAATTTGATCCATTAAGTTTTATTAGTAGATTCAGCTAAATGCTGCTAAGCCCAGGAATAAAACCATCTTAAAGATGGGCTGTACCATGTAGTTATGGTGGATAGCACCAGAATTTCACGCAGTCTGCTTCCTGAATCTCATCACCAAACACCACAACTTCCTGGCAGTGCTCTCTGAAACAACTTGTACCTCCATGCAGAAAAGTCAGATTCTCTTCTACATTTTTTGCCAGGGAAAAGTTCATGTGATCTGCTGGAAAACAGCACCATTATTTCATGTTGTTTCTTTATCCCAGAATGTGACTGCTCTATACAGCATCCCCTGGAACCTGCAGTGATGAAATCACACAACAGCCAGCAGATGGGCATCCTACCACTCCTGTTTGCACCTTAGGTTAAGAGGAAAGAAGCATGAATGTCTGTTTGCAAGACCACAGTGTGTTTGTAACCCACTGTCCTTCATTTTAACACTACCTCACTGTGGTTTCACAGTTCCTTTCATTCAAATCCCTTCACACTGCTGTAGCTGCTGCTGCTGGAGATCAGTTCCCCAGTGGCACCTGTAACCAAGCCCTGGTCATGCCAAGAGGGAGCTAGAAAGCACTGAAGGGTATCTCCTGTTTTTCAACACCTGGAACTAACTTTATAAACGGGAGACAATCTGACAAAGACCCAAAAGCAACCATGACATGAAGTGACTTTCTTCCAATCTGCACAACGTACTTGTAGCATAGATAGGAGTAACTGTGGGATTGAAAACTACTTGGAGCAAGCAGAGCAAGCCCACTGGTGTTAGTGGAAACTCAGGTTTTCCTGCTCTCTTAGCTCTGTCGTCAATGCTTCCTTTCTTCTTTTTTTTTTTTTTTTTCCCCCCCCAACATATAGGAAATGCTCAAACAGAACATTCTTGTAGGAACTAAAACCAATATACAGAAGAATGTTTCCTACAGGGACAGCCAGAATAAGGTCTGGGCTAGTTTAGCCCTACAGGAGAGCCTTCATTAAGCCTGCACAGAGGCAGAGAAATAGATTCTGTATAATGGATCCAAGCCAGCAAATACTCAGTGTGGAGAGTATCATGGCATGTATCACATCTTCAGAGTGGTAATAAAACACGAAAACTTGTTGGCATGTTGGATTGCATATTTAAACACTGAAAATATCCATTCTTTATCATTTTACACAAAGTTGTGACATACAAGGAAGGATTGGGATTGTTCTCCCACTATAAATGGATTGGAATATACCAAATAATTTTAAGTTTTTAAGCCTAAATTAACCATAACACAGGAAGCTGTTTGAGCTTTCCATCTGCTGGGATGGGTGCAAGGCCTGTAAGGACCCAAATGAGGGAGTGATTCTTAAGGAGAAGTGCAGCCCCCCAGCAGGTAAGCAGCACCCTTCTCAGATCTTTGGGCCAATGAAGCACTGACTGCAGAATAAAGACATTTAAAATGGGTATTTTCCATGGGATTGACAGTAATGGGTATTTTCAGAAAACAGCTTATTGAAACCACTTACATATGTTTAGGTTTGGAAATCAAGTACAGAGCCTGCACATTGTGAAATACAATGGATGTTTGTACCAACTGTAATTGTCTATTTATTTGCATGCCACTGAGTATCATCAGACACTCATACAGCCAGCAGCACAAGGCTGGGAAGACAATAATACAATGTCAAAACCAAGTCAAACCGTGTCAGCACAAATGATATACTGCAAACCAAACTAAATTGAACATGAAGTCTTAAGCCAGCAGGGAAGGCAAGCTTGGAGAGCTCACAAAATCAAGGAGCTCTGGGGATATTCCTAATTACTACAAGAAATTACATGTTTAGAGCATATTTGCTCATCCATGCTTCAGCTCATGCTTAACAGGTGTCTGTGGTAGGCAACCAAGGTAATCAATGCAGACACAAAAGAGCACCAGAGCTCCCATTTTGGTCATGATGGGTCAGTCATCTAGCAAGAGACAAACCCAACTGAAACTAACGCCTACATCAGGATTAGCAGACTATTTAGCAGCTTCCTCAGAGATTTCAAAGCTAGGGTTGGTCCTGCTTGTTCACTGCCAGGCTCTGAGAAAGAGAAGCAAATAACCCAGAAGTAGATTGGACATCCAACCTGCCAAGCCCCTGCTCCTCCCCCTGCAGTGGTGCCTGTGATGCTCCTCCTGGGATTTCAGTCCTTACACAGCAACTGCTTTACCAGACAAGTCTCCTTCCCCACAGCCACTGGAGTTATTAGTGTTTTGCTCCAAGCTGTGATGCAGACAGCTGGGGCACCTTCCCTTTAAAATAAATACACCTGTCACTGCTTCCATCTTGCAGGAAGAATAAATACTTTCAGCAGGGAATTTCTTGTATTTGGTTTCAGACCTCAGGGCAATATTTTTCTAAACATCTGAACTTTAGATGTTTTTGTTATTTTTCTGCTGGGAGGAAGGGACACAGAAAGACATTCTTTGAATGCTGAAAAAATATTTTTACAACCTTTTGAAAGGGAACAGGTCTGCAGCTTGAGGTAACAAATCAAATTCTTCCTGAGAATAAATTCTTCAATTCAGTTAAAAACACCAATTAATCTTCTTTCCTTTTTGTACAAGAGCCAGGCTCCTTTACTGATTTCACTTACAAAACATTTATCTGACAATACATTTTTCATACAGACATGGTTTGCTAATTGTCATGGTGAGTGATTCAGTTAGCTGCATTTATTCATGAAACTTTAAAGCATATTTTTCTCATAATCAATTTACTCATCGATTATTGTATTTCTTAAATATTTTTGTTGGATTGTTTACTCTCCACTGTACATTAGAAGTCTTCTACAGGATTTTTCTTAAGACAAAAAATAATCCTAGCACTTTCATTGTAATTGTATTATGACGTTAATAAGCATTCATATTATTGCTGTTGTAGTTGTTACTGTTGTTGTTACTGAATTTGCATCAGTTGTTGCAGAATCCTCCCACTTTGTTTGCTGGACAACAGAGAATTAGCTCATTGTTTTCAGGGCCACGAGCAAAATCTGGGGAAAAAATCCAATATTTTCATGAGAAATGTGTTCCAGAGATCAAAGAAGGGGAGAAATGCAGCATGGCAAACCCTGAAACATTCACTGGGGAGCTGTATGTGCCCTTGTTAATCCATGTGGAAGTGCAAAATAGTGTGGCCATGAAAGGTGCCTGTCATTACACATCTGATGCTCAGCTTGTTCTTCTCCACTGTTGCAAAAATAGCTGTTTGTCCCCAGGTAATATTTTTTTGGCGTAATGGAGGAAAACAAGTTTTACCACATGATGAAAATACTAATACTAAATTCAAGTCTGTGGAAAGTCATAAAGGGAGGAAGTTCCTAAAAAGATAAATAAGTAAATCCAATTTCAGCATTAGACCAGCTAAGGAGTACTAAGCTGCCTCATTTTTCTTTTCTTATTAAGTCAACATTTCTCACCATTATTGTTTTTCATTAATATCTGACTTGTGGAGTCTTATTATTCTGTAAAACTCAGTTTCTCTCATTTTAAAGTTTGTGTCCCTCTGAGAGAAAGAAAAGTAAATATCAGCTCAAAAGCAAAGGGTAATTTATGTTTTAAGTTATTACAAATTTGGTATTATAAATATGATCTCATTAGCCTAAGCAATGTAGTAATTTTTTAAGTTCCTCAGGGCTAGGCTTAGCAGTCCCCTGAAAAAAGGCATTTCTAGGAAAAGAAACTATTTTATTGTTTGTGATCCATCAAGGCACTAATTTTCAAATGCACATAAAAATAAATCCCTAGAACTATTTAGTAGTGGAGTGCTTTTATAATAAGTGATTTCATTCAACAATACATGCAGCCATCTGTCTCTGTGCTATCAAGGGGGAGACAAATGATAACACTGAACATTACTATGTACTGCCATGATTTTGGTTTGGTCCCTAAAATCCCCTAGTTTGTTGCGTAGCTGGAAGCAGAAAGCACTGCAGCCTTAGCTCTGCCTCCTCTGGGACACTTGTGCACAGAGGAAATAGGATTGTTTATATGGAGAAAGGGGTGGAAGAGAAAGCACTGGATTTTTTGCAACAAGCATTCTGCAGCAATGACCTATACCACCCTGGGGCAAATGGGGACCTCTGTCAAGTAAGTAAAAAGCTTTTGGTTGTGCACAGGACATCATATCTGACCAGTCACATAAGAGGCCAATTCTATCAGACTGGTGATATCAGTACAGTATTATCACTTCCTGTGTTTTCTAGTATAATTTCATACTCTTATTTCCTCCCCACCAGTTTTAAATCACATGAAAAAAATTCTAGCTCCCCAATTTCCCTTTTCTCTCTGTGGGGCCTCCATCCTTAGGATGATTTCTTGAGGTGCTGAGCTCCCAAACCCTGGGAGATCCCCTTCTGTAGGTGAAGGCTCAAAGCTGGACATTGGAGATGAGGGGCTGAGCCCAATTGCTGCTCTGTTTGGTGCATCTGCTTTGGAAGAATGGCCAAGTTACCCACTAGCTGTAACACAGAGCTGTGGCTTTGGCATTGTGTCAGGGAAGCTCCTGCACAGCAGAGCCCTGAGGCCACCTGACAGTGGTGATGAAGAAATGCCCATGTGGATAAGAAAGCCTCAGACCAGATCATTTTATTGTTACTAAATATGCATACCATTGTTATTATAGATGTTATAAGATTTATAAAACCAGAACTTAGATTTTGTTCAGGTCTTATCTGTCTATAGTGGCTTCCTAAACATACCAGAACAGCACCTACTGCATATTTCTCCCACTGTCTGAGTTTCTCCTTTAATTGCTATGAAACAAGTAACTTCTTTTCACTTCCTTCTGTTGTTTAGGGAATGAGACAATTTACGTCCAGCAAACACAAACCCAGTAAATATGCATTTTGGGGCTGAAATGATGTCTTCCATGTTCTGCAGTTACTATGGTTACCATCCCACAGCATCCCTGCATGCATGGCTAAAAGAAACAGCACAAAAATAAATGACCAGGTTAAAAACAAAAGGAGAGTCTGGATCTATTAAAAAATACCAAGAACAAGCTGAGGAATCTAAAAGACTTATTTTCCACAATGACAAGAGAAGACAGATGTTACCATGGTCTTGTTGATAAATTTCCCTACTTTGGCTTTAAATGCTGGAGTAAATTTTTACCCCATCTAGAAATGGGAAGATGGATGAGACACTCTCAGGCTCCAGAAAGCAGCCAATGTCAGTGCATGCTTGGGAAAGGAGGAGGAGACTTCCAAGGAGGAGGAGACCTGAGTTCCCACCTTCTCACAACAGCAAAGGCTTCACATTGCTGTAAGCACAGTGCAGGAGGGGGGAGCCTTCCCTGGGAGGTGAGGGATGTGAGTCTCACCAACCCACAGGCTGACTGACCTCCAGGCAGAATGAACACCTACCCTGAAACTCTGCCCTGAAACCACTGCCTGCTCTGAGGAACATTTACTTATCACCTTCAGGCAAAAACGTCACCAAAAGAAGGCCATGACCACTGTGATCTGAAGACAGACATTGGGATTGAATACTATCATTTCAACAACTGAGCAACTAAATAGAAGAGAAAAACATCCTACAAGTGGAGATAGGATTTTTAAAAAATCCCCAGTGTTAAAAAAGTCACACATTTTCAACTTTGACCCACCACCTGCCCAAGAAAATACATTGAGTTAATGGTTGACAGTCTATTCTTTGTGTACCTAGCTACTCACTCTGATAAATAACTGGCCAGAGAGCCAACTCCATAGCTATGTCAGTGACATCACTAGGAAAGTGAATAAATTATCTTCTTACAGTCAGTCATTTGGCATGGAAGATTTCAAAAGAAGCATGAATTTGCAAACTGCTGCAGACAATGAATTCAAATGCACACAACAATGAGTGTGAGAGAAAGACTGGGGTATTCCTGAGTACCAGGAGGCAGCTGGAAGCAGGACCTGCACTGTCCTGAGTCACAGCCTTGACTGTCATGACCTGTGCTGGATTTTACTGAACACCAGCATGATGGAGGTTTCCATTCCTGGTATAGCAAACAGTCTATTTAGAATGATGATGCTGTGGAATAATCCCATTTATGTGAAACCTAGATGCTAGAAAGTAACGCTGTTATTATCCTGCATCTTTTTATTTCTGCTTTTCCTATGTGAGCATCATTGTGACATAATTTTCAAAGTTTTCACTGGAAAAAACTGCAGACTGAATTCTACAGCCTTATGATACTGAATAAGAGTTCCTAATTATTTTCTTCTATGTTTGTTGATTCGAGATTGCAGCACCAAGAAGGTCATTGCATTTCAGGGTCACCTTCTTTTTGTATTTGATCTACAAAGGTTGACTGAAAGCAGAGCAACATCTGAATGGTGAGTTCTTCCTTCAATGTATATCTCAGAGGCAAGGTACAATTTCAGGAACAAATGACAACAAGGAAAGTCCCTTTTCTTCATTAACAAATGATTGGCATGAAGTGGTGTGAAAACTGAGGGAATAAAATAGAGTAAAAGTGAGAAAATGCATCCTGAATTCCCCAGCACTTCCCTGCTGTGTCCTTAGGGCATTTCAAGACCTACCTTGGAAAAAGGCTTTGCATAATAATCACTGCTATGATTAGCACAGTGTTTCACATTATATAATACATACAATTCACCTGATAAGCATTGCAAGAATTATTTGCAATTAAAGTTTCAAAATGTTCCAGGCTTTAAGATTTCTCCCTCTCTACCAAGGTAATCCCATCAGTTTTCTCAGCAGCCCCTCAGTAACTCACTTAAAAGTAGGAACATTCTTTAAAATTCCCTCCAAATGATCAAAAATTTGTAACATCAATGATATCAGCAGATGCTGAGCTATGAGCAACTCACCAGCAGTTTACTGGTCATCCAAGGACTGAAGCATGGGAGCTGAGTAAACCATGTTTAGGGCTAACAAGACAACACCTGCATGTGAGAGACGCAGTGAATTCTGACCTCCTGTAGACTGGCAAGCCAGTGAAGAAATGGCAAATTGCAGCACATGTTAGTAAAGGCAAAAATGATCCCAAGAGGATCCCAGGAGGAAATAATCAGCATTGTGCAACTTGGGATGCTGAGGATGCTCTGTGTTTCAAGACTTAAGACACTGGCAGCAGAAGCCAGTAGAGCAATGGAAGGATGAGCACAACGCCAAAGAAATTGATGGGGTTTAGAAATCTCTGCATTTGTGTAATTTTAACAATTTAAACTTGTTCTCATTGTCATAATTGTAACTGGAGTAATAATAACTCTTTCCTTGGGCTCTTAAAACTTTAAGTGGACTAAATTCTTGGCTTTACATCTTCTGTGGGTTCCTTTTGCACCCAGCAAGTCTTTGAGTTTAACAAATCTGGTCGGAGGATTTCAAGCAACTTTTTCTGCAGCTTGGATGCAGCAAGTTGGTAACAGTTGTCCTGAGGATGCACTGCCAGCAGAGTGAAACACACAGCTCTGACACCACAGCCATGCTCTCCTGGGGGAACTGGGCACTGCCTTCCAGGAATTCAGGCTCCTGAGCTGCAGATGGACGTGGACAAGCCTGGCTTCAGGGTGCTCAGACAACACATGTGCCTGAAATAATAAAAGCTAAGAATCTGGTGCTTCTTTTTGTACGTAGAAGGCACCAAAAAGCAATGAAATACAGTTCAGGGCCCCTCTCTTCACCAGCTTACTGAATTATATTTGGCTGAACTGTATCTAGAATTATTTATGTTCCATATATACTTCTCCATGAAAAATAAGTATGTCCTTTGAGTCCTAAATCAAAATTCTATAGCATATTTAATCATACAGTATAGTTTTGCAACTCTACCATGTACGTAACTTGATTTTTTCCTTTTAAGCAGCATTTATTCTTCTAATTTAAAAGCTTGTAAGAAAGATTAAGTATTCACAGCAGTAAACTGTAATTCTAAAGTCATTAGGGACTAGCTATTGCTCAATACAAATGCTAATGTAGTTTAAACTTGATATAACCTTTCTAGATTTAAGACATCAGCAAATAAAATGTTAATAAAAACTTCTGGACTGTATCTAGATTTCTTTTTGCATTAGTAACCTTGCTATTACAGAATGAACAATAATCAAAATCTATTTTTCTCAAATGGTTTCTACTACAGCAAATAACAGTAAGGGGGAAAAAATTAAGTGAGGAATCCTCATTCATATGAGCTATGAATGCAAAAGACACTGCATTCCTGAATGAAAGCAACAAATTAGCAGGCAAATAATATTAAATACTCTTGAGAAATGTTGAGCTTCACATGTTTAATATATTTACTGTCATTGTTTTGTTGTGTTTATTAAGGTAGAATGACAAAAAGTACATGTAGGAAGAACAAATTCCACAGTAGCAAATATCCTACACAGTCTGGCAAGAGAACTTTAGAGATGAGTGGAAGCTTCAGGAGTGGCTGTAGTGCAGCACTGCCAAGGACCATGGTTTGGGAAATCCACACACTTCCCTGTCTGCTTGTCATATTATAAAAGCACCATGCATTTCAGTGGAACTGTCATGGGAACTGTAGCTCAACCTGCCACGAGGGAGACCAAAGCAGGCCTTCTCCAGGGACCATTTCTTTCTCTCTTTCATGTGTAAGCAGCTTTCCTGGCTGGAGAACCTTGTGAGCTCATTTGGTGGCATCAGCTGCAAAGACCATTTCTGGTCATGCCACGCAGACCTTCCCTTCGTGGTGAGGCCTTTTGTGGGGAGGCCATGCAGGAGCTCTCATCATGGCACAGTGATGCCATGAAGGAACTAGCCAAGAGCTGAGCAGCACCTTTTGTCTGGAGACAGTGCTAGCAGCCCTTCCTGCAGTGCCAGCTGTAGAGGGAAGGAGTGTTGTCTGGTCAGAGCACTCTCAGGGAGACCACATTAGGGTAACACTGATGCTCAACACTTGTTTTCTTGGTACAGCATTAGGTAGAGCATTTTGTTACTTCTGAAGGGAAAATTTTGGGCATTTTAGACCCAAGTCATCCCATATTCCATCTCCTCTTTCACGGCAGCAACCTCCATTGAGATGAAATGGTCTGAGATGAAATGGAAGCTCTGGAGGTTGTGTCCCAGCATCTCCGGACTGTCACTCCCCAGTTCACACACAAGCTCTCCACTCACTATAGCCCCTGTCTATGGAAACATAACTGCACTGTGAGGTTTAATTACATAATTACAGAAATAATTTTGCCTTGTTAATTGAAAATCACTGTAGCTTTTTCTGTAAAATGAAAAAAGCCTAAACTATAGAAGCAGAGACTCCAGTGTATAAATTCTGATTTATATTCACACAGACTGCCTCCTCCTTGTCATATTATGAATATATCCCCAGGCATTCAGAATATTTTGTTTGCTTTGGTGAACAAATACAGACTTATATATCTTGTGGGTTTTGTGACAAATTGTACAGGTGTCACTCTTCCTGCAGGCCCAGCAAAAACAATCTCAATACTTTGAGTGTGTATGAATGCATGCCCACAAAAAAACCCCAAAACCTCAACCAGCCACAACAGAATCAGAATACAAATCCCAAGGAAGAGATGTGGTTCAGTAAAGTGAAGGGAGGTCATGAGCATCTTTCTTTGAGAGGCTGGTGTTACACCAGAGAGGGAAATGTGGCTCTGCAACACGTAAATTATTGCAGCAGAGATGAAATGGTCAGTTCAGTGGGAGGACAGAAGTATGGGGAATGACATTACTGGATCAATAAAATCTTCCTCTACCTCCCACGCAGTGCACCACCTGCAGTGCTACACAAACCGCCAAGATCAATTTCTGGAGTTTTGCATCTGCTGCTGAGATCTGGGAGACACACTGACTTTTTGCTCACCAAATCCAGTAATGTAATTAACACGGTAATGGAGAAAATAAGAATAAATCCTGGAAAATCAAATTGCATTCTGTCTATATAGAATTTTGGATTAAAATATTATTAGTAAATTGACATGCAGTTATTATTGCAGCAGACTCCTAGGGCTCAAGTCTGCCAGTGAAGCATTGGCTGGGGTACAATAGAAGAGAGACAAAGGGTTGTCTTCATTATCAATTAGCCAAATATGGAGTTTGTACAACCATGGCAAATCCTTTGAGCAAAATATTTCTGCCAGTCAATACTCTCCTTGCTAGTATGAGCAATCATGTATGGACTTAATTTCTTCCATATTTTCTTAACTGTGCTGCTGATGATGGTTTTTATTGTCATAGAGGGAAACTTTTTACTGCAGCATACACTGAGAACAGGCACACTAACCATCAGGAAGAAGACAGGATTCCCCCATGAACAAGCATCTTCCCCTAAAATGTGCCATTTAATTGTACTCACAAGTGTGAAAAATAGATTAGTGTGGTTTCCTTTTGTGGCATTTATTAGCGTAATTCTGAGATGTTTGTTTGAAAACTACTCCATTTCACTGCTTCTTGTTCAACAAAGATTTGATTAGCAAGAACTATGTTGCTCTTGTGAAACTTAAAGTTGTATTTTGAATTAGGACCTTTTTTATTAGTATGCATTAAAACCTGTTATTGATCTCCAAGAGGTGCTAATATAAGTGTCTTTTGTAATACAAACCCAAATTAGATTCTGATCAGGTTCAGAGTGTTCAATCAAGGACTACCTCGCAGCATTTTTAAATGAAATGCAGTTTGTGTTTGGCATTGCAGATCAGGTATTTGATTGAAAGTCAGGAAGAATTCCCAACAATGTAGCATCTCTCTTCCTTTGCTGGGCATCTAAAATGCATCTAGCATTCAGCTGCTGCATAATGCTGACATATTGTGTTGTACAGTCTAAAGCACTTTGACATTTAATGTATACTACAGTGGCTAACTAAAAAGGGACCACTGCAGTACATTAGCTTAAAAAACATTTACTAAAAAATTTTAAACTTCACTTCCTTATGACTGAAGACTGACATGTTCATTAACAGAATGCGAATGTGTAATACATTACTTGTTCTACTGATCATTAATGAAAATAATTTTATCTCATGAGTAGAGATAAAATAGGTGGAGATACAGTACAGTGACCATTAGAGACCTCAGATAAGCTCAGGGGCTCACTGTGCAAGGTGCTATACATGGGCCTCCAAGAGATGGGCATTGCCTTGAAAAGTTTGTGATTTATACTTGAAAAGGCAGACGTAAGGCAGATGTGATATTTCTATCATAACCCCAGTGCTGATACAAAACAGGGGTATTTTCACCTAACCCAATTCCATGATTCTAGAATAATAGAACCATAGAATTATCTAGATTGGAAAAAACCTTTAAGATCATCAACTTCACCTGCTAACCCACATCTATCACTAAATCATGTAAATCACTCTGGGATTCACACAGTCAGTAGAGAGAAATACACTGTGAGTATAAGATTCATCCAATCTCTGCCTTGCAGAAAGACATCTTCAGTAGAAAATATGAAGTCATCTACTTCTGCCAACCTTAACTGCCTTCCCAGAGCCCAGGTATGCAAGGTGAGGGAAGCACCATCCTCCATCAGCACAGGCTCACACGATGGGAAGTCACCTCAGGCGTAGGCACAGGTCTCATGAATACCAACAGAAATCAGAGGGTTTACTCTGGGTTGAAAACCAGGGCTCAGAGATGCTGGAACAGTGCGTGACTATGAGACAACACTGAGGAAGCAGAGACCAGAATGCAGCTCTTCAGGATGTTTTTTGCTTCATTGAAACTGATGGTATTTTTAATGATTCAGCTTTGCAATAGATCTACTTACAGAACAGCACAAAGCCTCCAGGTTCTACACTGCAACTCTGACAGGCAGCTGCTGCATGCAGAGATTACTGTAGCCAAATAATGGTCTCAGTGGTTTCGTCTGTTTATTCATATTTAGATGAACTCAACCAAAAAAATTGCTTATGTGGCATTACAGCTAAAATACAAAATTAGACAATATGTCACATGGAAACATCTCCTGGTCAAGGAAAAACTCAAGATTCAGTGCATGCCAGGTCCTCTCCACCAGAGACAGCTGATTCCTGCAGTGACATCCCCTGCATTGCAGGAGTGCAGCCCCCATGTCAGCAATGAGCTCATAGCAGCTCAGGATTCTGTTTCTAAACAATTTCTGATTCCTGTAGATATCTTGTGGTGGCAAACTTTGCTCAGATTCCACCACCCTTTTGCAGTAAGTGGCATTAAACTCAGCACACCTCTCCCCAGGCATCCTGGCTGTGTCAGAAACAGTGTGGCCAGCAGGACCAGGGCAGTGACCCCTACACTCAGCACTGGTGAGGCCACACCTGGAGCCCTGTGTTCAATTCTGGGCCCCTCACTATAAGAAGGACATGGAGGTGCTGGAATGTGTCCAGGAAAGGGCAATGAAGATGGGGAAGGGTGTGGAGAACAAGTCTGATGAATAGTGGCTGAGGAAGATGGGGGTGTTCAGCCTGGGGAAAAGGAGGCTCAGGGAGCACCTTATCACTACCTGAAAGGAGGTTGGGGTCAATGGGATCACCTGGAAAACACAGCGCTCTCTCCAGAAGCTGAAAGACACTGGTCACTAAAAGCATGTAGTCAGGTGCCTCATCTGTGCCCTAGAGCAGCATGAGCCAGGAACACCTCAGAGTTCAAACTACAGGAGTGAAACAGGAAAAGGAAAGCCCTGTATTTCCCAGCATAGACTGAAAGAGTACTGTTCCAAGCCTAATCAGACTATTATTTTCAAACAATGAAATTAAGATGTACCAATTTAATTTTTTTTTTTTTACTAACCAGAAGTCAATCATTCACCTCCTGCTAATATCATTCATTACTGTACAAACACATGTGGTTTAATATGTCATGCTGGAAATACTCTATGTACCTCAGCATAAGGCTGAACTCACCCTAAAGTCAATGTCATTGAAGCCAAGTTATTCCAGGATTGAGCTTTGTGCAGGTACAGATTTAGAGTGTAACTTCTGAGGATGGCATCAATCCTGGGTAACAAACCGAGCTCACAGAACATGGAAAAAACTCTTTTAAATTAATGCAGCTCTACTCTGACCTGCCTCCCAATGGAAACTGTAGACTGCCAAAGTTTTGATATTTGAGTGTTTTCAATTGGTTGCCACGCTAATAATTTGCTTGGATTCATTCTAAATAATACATATTGTGATTGAACTAATTTGGCAAGCAGCCAACAATTAATTAGGAAAAAGTTAATTATGTACTTGTCAAGAAATGCACTCTATTTATGGCAAAATGAGTTGACTTTAAGTCAATCTTCATATTTACAGTGAAATTAAAAGTTACCACAGAGTCTAAGTATTTATGTAAAGGACACATCATCTGCAGGAGAAACCAGAAGAGGGAAGGAGGTTTTGCTGCCACAAACCAGACAGCAATATCTGAAAAGATGCAGACAAATTCCAGCAGATGTAAGTGCTGCCTTTCCAGTGAAACCTGAGACCAGCCCTCTGGGTTACAAGATTTCCTCAAAGATTCATTCTGGGGATCAATTTGATTAAAGACTGTAACCAAAAGCAAGAGGGTGGTAACACTTTGCTGATGATACCTAGTTAGGAGGAATTCTGTCAATTGAGAAGAGAACTGGGATTGCACACAGTAATAACCAGATGACCTTGAGGTCTGAATTAATAGAAATGGATGGAAATCAATTGTGCAAAGTGCAAGGCTGTACAGCTAGGGACTAATAATGAGCATTTCTGGCATAAGCAGAGAGCTCATCATGTGGAACTGCTAGGGGACAGACACCTCACTGTCTAGACAGATGCTTCTAGATATCCAGAAGCACTGGCTGATCACAGAATTGCTGCAAACCACCAAGAGGCAGAAATGACAAAAAAGATGCTAGAACATGTAAGAAGTATTTCCACAGAGATGGGAAAGCATTATGGTATTGCACAGGAAACAGTGAGACCTCCCCCACAGTCTTGTGTATGAAAAGGCAGCACTGCTTATAATGTTTAAGAAAGATGTTCTGAGACTGGAGCAAGAACAGAGATGGGGCATTTATGATGCTATGGAAGATTAAGTCTTTGACTTGCAAGACTAAAAAAGCAGTTTGTTTGGGTAGCAATGGGCAGCAGAGAGCTGATGATTGATTATTCAGTGTAAATACAGTGGGGGGTAAGAATTTGTGTCTTTATTATCAGGGCAGAAAAAGAGCAAGTAAAGCTGAGGACACTAAGAGAACAAACAGGTTTGGGTGTATTGCTAACAGATTTATACCAAATATATATATATATATTTTAGAAGGGCACTTCTAATCAACATTTGAACTGAGCAGTGAGGACACTAAGCCAGCTCCTTCTCAGACAGAAGGTGATATAGGTGAGGAAGAAGTTGCATGAGAAGGCTGCCAGCCACCATGGGGACTGGAGGCCCCTTCAGAGAATCTTTTGGTGCCTGAGCACCACCGTGAGCTTGAGCAGAGAGCCTTGATGTCCAGTGGGACTTTTCCTCTGTGAACTCTTGTAGATGCAACTTCATTCCATGAGTATGGTTCCATACCAAGAAGTTGTTTTGCATGGTTTTTTTTCTGAAGAAGCAGAAATCCCATCTTTCTGATCAAAGAAATTAGTTGAATTTAGCCATTTTGTCCAGTGTCCTAATTTTGTCCCTGCACCAAATGCAGTGAATTAGCTGGTTCTACCTCACACCCACATGATGTAAGTAGACCAAAATATCACTAATTTATATATAGAAAGGATTATTTAGCATTCCTTTCTGGAATTATTTACAACAATTGTATCCCATAACAGAGGGTGTCCAAACATTTTAGAATTGGCAAAACTTTAGCTTACATCATCAACTTTTATCCCAGCATTAAAACCCTGAAAATCCTGCACTGTTTGCAAGTAGGGATGATCCCACAGAGACAAGTATCTTTGATTGAAGTTTCCCAAACTTGACAGCAGAAAAATGTACCTTCTAGACTATTATTCTTATTGCTAATATAGAGCATGATTCTTTTGGAGATGGTTATATGAAACCAACTCTTCAACTTTAACTTCAATAAATATCAGATATATGTCTTCCTGTCCACATTGCCTCTAAAATGAGAACTAAAATAGCATAATATGCGTTAAATCATCAAATCAAAAAAATGCAGCAACATCTTGTGTTGTTACAAGTTGTACTATACAGTACAATTTACAAGGTAATAGGCCTATTCATCATCGGCACATCATTCATTCCAGTTTCTCTGCTCAGATGATGCAGAGCAGGAATTTTGATGGTCTATTTGTTCTTGCTTTGATTAAGAATAAAGCATGGCTTGAAAATAAGAAACTTTGCCTGCTGTTTCACATCTCTGAAATACCATTCTTGTGTTACCAGCATGGATCAGAAGTACTAAATATGCTGATCACAACATCATGAAATCAAAGGTTGCACCCAAATCCTATCTTTTCTAAATTCGTTGTATCACACTGGGATAAGCATCAAACAAACATCCATTACATTTCTAACCTTGTCTGCTTTGGCAGCATGACAATCTAGGTGTTGATCGAGGACTCTGTGAACCTGGACTCAGCTCCCTGCTGTGGCTTGACCATCCCACCTGACCTTAGAGATCTCTCAGGCTGAAGAACACAATGTGCTTAAATACTGCATCAACCTACCTTTAGTCTATGGCAGTTTTCTAGTCCTCTACATCTTGCTGACTTTGTCTACACAGAACCTGCTCTGCTCTTCACTAACTGGGGATCTTGTTTAATTGCTTTCATGCCAGCAGTAGCTGAGTTAAAGGCGCTGAGGTACATGAGTGTAAGATGCTCTTTGCCTGGGCCAACTGGACACAAAAACCTGGTGTACACATAGCTACAGACAACTGCCAGCAGGTATGAGGACTGAAATCCTGCTGGGGCCCACGCTGCTCACCTTTCCATGTGAGCCAACACACTGCACAGCCCCATGCTAACCTGCTGGCTCCAGACCCTGCTTTTTTGGACCCACCACTGCTACATTTCCAGACTTCTCCATGTTTCCTAAATAATGAAATATCAAAAGCATTGTACTGCTCCACTGCTATCATGGTGATACACTTGTAGGCTTCTCTGGCTTGGTAACTAAACCGCAGGCACAAGTCAATCCATCTTTGCTCACTGAAGAAGGCCAACAGTGCTTGTGGCCAGAGCAGGTGTCCTGCTGTGGGACTTAGGACTGCAGCATAATCGCCAGGCTGCACAGCATCCAATGCATAATTCTGTCCTGAAATAGCATTTGAAATTTTCATTTCATGGTCTGTGGCATTTCAAGTTTTTCTTTCCATTTTAAATATGCTCATTTCACAAAGTACAAAAACAAACTTCCTTTCATAATCCTCTATCTCGCAAACTCTCACTGCAACTTGAGAACCAAGCTGAATTTTTTTCCCCCATGAACTGCCATCTACAACATTTTAAGGGGCAATGTGAGCTTTCTCCCCCTCTGCTTTTCTCAGAATTTTCTCAGAGAAATCCCACAGGCCTGGAACTTCTCTTCTTCCAGGTAGTCTGACCCTTGTTCTCTTAAAACAATAGACAACTTTTTTCTTGTAAAAGAAATGCCACTGCCATACTCCAGGCTGTAAAGGTCATTCTGGTCATCCTGACTCCATTCAGGGACACCAAACCCCTGCTGATGCTGCTTTAAAGGGGCCCACATTGCACAGATCTCCTTCCAAATCCCTTCCATCTCACTCACAAACATTCATTAAAACTGGCATATACAATTGTCAGTGGGGATCCAGTATTTTAAAGCTATTTCTCAGAACAATTTGTACTCTTCCAGTACAGTGACTACAAGGCAAGAAACACCTCGTGTTGTAGCTCCTGCTATGGCATGATCTCCCTAAAGCTGTGAGACAGAGCAGTGTCTGTAAATCACTGTCACTCCAGCACCCACCCTGGCACAGGCAGCTGATGGCAGTGCCATCACAGGATGCACACATGGACAGGCTGAGATGCTGTGGTTGTGTCCATGCTCTCCAACAGGCAGGTAAGTGTTGAAGGAGGCAGAGGCACCCAAGTGTCTTGGTTTTGCTTCAGGCTGGCATTGGCATTTGCCAGCAAGAAGCAAGAGGGCTGGTGCTGGAAGGAGAGCAGCACAGTCCGGCAGGCCTGATGAGCCCCAGGACACACAGGAGCAAACAATGGGCAACCAGGGTGTCCTAATGAGGATATGGCACTTGCAGGTGCACCCTCCAGTGACCTAATGTCCCTCAGGCTCTCCCCTCACTGCAAGAAGGGATCTGAAGGCACAAGCTAGTCAGACAGCAGTAAATTAGCATCATACTTTGGTCTGACAAGTAATCTCAGTCTGCTAAATAACCCACATTTTTCAAATTATATGCCCAAATAAGTGCTTATTTGATGAATGCTGAGAAAGAGCATTTTGCACTATCAACTAAATAGTAGTACTTGTTTACAAACCAGGCTAATTATGGAGCCATTATATTTACTGTTCTATGAGTTCACCAGTGCTGCTGCAAGATTAAAAGTCTGAATTTGGCCACAAACTAGTGTTAATCTTTGACTCCACCTATACATACTCAGAACCATTTCAGTGGAACATAGGAAGGAGAACTGTGAGAGGATGGACTGATAATTATTTCCCCTTAATTAGGCCTTCTGTACATTAGAGGGATGAAAACAAGCCCAGGTCCACACACTCCTATTCATTCAGTAATTCTAAATGACATGGAATTAAAAGCAAAGTGGTGAATCCCTCACTCAATATGCACACGAAATTCCCATTAAGGATAATGGCTTTTTTGCTGTGACCAGCATGTGTTTTGAATGTTTAATTTTCATCACAGGTTTCTATTCAATTAAATCTATTGGCAGCAGGACTTAAATGCGAAGAAGGAGGAAGGTGAACCAAAGGTTAGGAAAATACTAATTACCTATGCAGTGTTTTCCAGAACTGCAACATCTATGCCCCTCCATCATAAAATAATGATAATACAGCAGACTTTAGTCCTTCGTTATTTTTCCACGTAACTTAGGTGAAACTACAGCTGATACCAAGAGCAGTAGAAAAGTGTGGCAAAATAATGAAGATTGGCAAGGAGAATTACAAACATAGTCAAGTGACTTGCAACTGGGGTGTTGAACAACACATGTATCATACTAATTGTTGTTTAGCCTTGTGTGTTGGACAAGCAGAACATCTGTGTTTAGATCTAAACACAAGCCTCTGATAGATTTGGAGTCATCTATCAAAATGCCCAAGATTCCTGTCATGCTTTGGGAAAGACAAAAGCCCAGTGGTAAAATACACCTGTGCAAATCCCTAAATATAGGTGAAAATAGCAGGTTCAGTGACCCTCTAGCACAAAGGGTGCCTCTGCCACCCACGTGCTTCTGCTCAGGTGCTGCTTCAGGGATCCCCTGATTGGTGAGGTAACAAAAATAAATTTACTGTTTACATTTCATCCATGGTTTTGTGGTTGTTTCTACTCCCTGCCTGTGGTGGCTCACAAACCAGGAGAGGAATCAGCCCCATGGGCCATGCTCTCATCAACACAGAATGTGACACTGAGGTGCAGTGCTCCTTGTTTGTGGGTCTGTCATGAAGTGAAGCTGGTGTGCAGTGCCACCAGCATGAAGATGTCTGAGGACTCTGGTCACAAAGCTGTGTCTCTTCATCCTTTTCTCCTCCAACACACAACCTCCTCCAGTGCAGCCACGGAGAGCACTCACATCCTCGGACTTGTAATGGCAACCACAAGGTGAAGAGAGCTCCTTAACAGATTTTTCCATGCATTTTGATTGCTCAGTCATCAAAATCAGGTAAAACATCATAGGAAGATGCCCATCTGGGGGCTCTAAACTTGACTATAATATAATGGCAATATAATAAAATCAAAGACAGTTTTTCAAGATCTGGCCCGGAAAGTATTTTACTGGTTCCCACAGAAGGTGGTAAAAAATGATTTATTGATCATTTAACCCCACAATTTACTTATTAGATATCTCGGTAAAGATGTGTGGGCTCTTGAACAAGAATTACTTGGAGAATGCTACAAGCCCAGTTTCCAAACCAGTAAATGTGAGGACCCCAGAGCCATTGCTCTGGCTTCATTTGTGGGAGAAAGCACTTAGATAAATAAATGCAAGAAATCACTGCCTGGCCTTGTGGACCTGGAGGTTGCTGTCAGATCCCACTTGCTGCCTGTGGAATTCTGCTCTCCATGAGCCACTCACTGCCCAAACACAGCAAATGCTGCCAAAGAAGGGATATATTATACACCCATCAGCACAAAACATGAGCACACAGGTGTTTGTAGGAGATAAAAGAGAAAGATGGAAACTACCCTGGGCTATTAAATTATTGTGGGTCTTCTGGGTATCTATGGCCAAGTCTTTCATGTCCTATCATTTACATAGGTAACCTCATCAGAGTTGTTTGTAGTAACAAGGCAGTAAAATGGACTGGATTTGGTTCCAGAGAGAATTTGATCAAGTCAAAGAAACCATTTTCATAGGCAATGAAGACAAATCAGTCAGAAATTGATTTCCTTTTCTTACAACAGCAATCTATGTCTCTATAAAACATAATATACTCTCTACATTTCCCTGCAACAAACTGAAAATGTAGGTTTTGTAAACATTTGATAGGAGTACATGATCACACCAGACTGAGTCAGCAGAAAGATCTGGTAGGGAAGATCTGGTAAGAAATTAGATGGGTGTATTATGCAGAAGACTTTCTGTAAAAAAACCTTTCATACTTTCTGTAAATTTTGATAGCTTGACAAATAATTTCAAAGGCAAGAAGTTTCCCTCTGCTTTTGAATATTTATGGGGTGGAAGAAAAACTTGCTTGACACCAATGGGGGATCAGGATACAATCACAGCAGCATCTTTCCCTCTTCCTTTAGCCCTTGGCAAACTCTAGATGTGCAAGACTGACTCCTCCAGCTGTGCCATCCTGTGAGTCAGAGGATGGGGGATACTGAGAATGGTGCTAAAAATCCAAACCAAAAGTGGATTTCTAAATCTGTTGGATTGGCATTGTAACAGTATTTTGCACAAATACTGAGTTGAACTACAGAGAAAAATGCTATGTTTAGATACAGCTATGCTGAACCTGAGAGTTCTCAGCACATTTTACTTTATGGATGCAAAAATTTGCACATTTTGTGCTGTGAACAAAGAAACGTCAAGTAGGTAACCTAAACACCCAAATTACATAACCAGTAAATCTAATTTAAACAGCAGTGAGTATAATAACAAACTTTACAGGATTCCAATGTCACTGTATCTGAACAGCCGTAGTGAAATTTCAAACTGAAAGTTAACTATTATGGGCAACAGCTTCTAATACCAGGCTGGTGCAAAGCCCATTAAGATATACCATCTGTGCAAACGTCTGTCCCTAAGCACATTTTATTTATAAGATAAAAAATAATGGGGGTGATATGAAAAAACCTAAGAAATAATTAGGAATCAAAACTTGGTTTCAGATAGGAATGAAAAATTTAAAATTAAAGTACCTAAAAATACACACATGTGAATGTTTAGTACAAGGAAAAGCACAATGATCTCGCACTGTAAATCAGCCTCCTCATGATAAAGCCTCTTTCCTAAGCAAGAAGGATTCTTCAATGTCATCGTTAAGCCACAGTTGCTGCAAGTGAATGGCAGTGATACAGGTCAGGAAGCAGCAATAAGATCCCCAGCCACAAAGAGAACACCACATCCTGATGCAAAGACAAGACTTTCAATATGTCATTTTGATTTGAGAGGTTTTTTTCCCTCTGACTTTGACCAACTGTTTGCTCACACACCAGCTGATACAGGTGGGGTGATGTTTGAGGGGAGCACAGCAGTCTGCTTACATCAACTGTGAGGTCAAGACCAAGGATTGAAGTTTTAAAATGATATTTTTTCAGCAAGGATACTGTAAAACCAAGGTTTAAGAAACCTGAGGGTAAAAAAAATATGCCTCTTTTTTTTTTTTTTTTTTTTTTTAAGAGCTCAATATCTTCATTGCTGATATGGATCAAATAATGAGTATTTTCACATCTCTGAGTGCCAGAGCATGGAGATACTTATTGCATAGATTATAACTGATCTATTAATTAACACTAGTGTGCTCCCATGCTCTGGCTGAGTAATTTTTTTCTGCAGGGAGACCTGCAGACCTTTGTGGATGAGGGTGGCATGAAGAATCCCCATGTACAATGTAGCTTAGCAGGCTGCTGCACAAGAAAAAACCTGCCATCAGCTAAGGAAAACAACAAGCAAATATGCAACATGAGGGCAGCCACCTCCTCAGCAGCACCTTCCTGCAGCTCAAACACCCTAACACTGTCTGAGAGTTCAGGCTTTAAGAAAATACTGCATTAACTGCAAAAATGAGTATTTTAAAAGGTGGAGCAGTACAGAAAGCCAATTTTCTTTCCACCACCTGTTTTCTGAGTACTTGGCACCCCCAGTGAAGCACTGGGTTGCCCAGTCCCACAGTGCAGGTATCCTCTGGCAGCAGCAGGGCTTCCAGACCCAGCAGAGGTGTCCCCATGGGCATTTAAAATGGACTTGGGTAGCTTTTTATTGATATTCAGTTTCTTTTGGAAATGAATCAAGACCAAGAAAAACGCCTCTATCTGCAAAGTACAGCAAGGTAAAAAGAGCAAAGGGAGATGATGCACTCCCAGGGTTTGCTTCTGCTTTGCTTTGCTCTCCCATTGCATGAATTCAGACCCAACTCACAGGTGATGAGGGCACTGTGGCCAGGAGAGTGGGAGGGGAAGAAAGTGGAATTTGTCTTTGAGGATACTGCATTTGTAAATCTGCATCCATGAATAATGAATAAATATAACTGTAGCTGCATTTTTTATTTATGTTGGAGAACAAGAAGAGTTTCTAATTTGGAGGAAGACATTGATATTTGTGGAATTGAATATATATAAGCAAGGACTTCTAGTAAAGATTCTCTGGCAGACAACTTCAGGATTTTCTAATTTGTTTATACTTTTGATGACTGACTGAGAAAAAATATTGATTGACAGGCCCAGAGATAAGTGTAAAAATGCTCAGAAAGTAGTAACTTACGAAGGCTACTTTCATGTAACATTTTCCCACTTATCAAGTATCTCATATTTCCAAATGGATGAGGTAATGTTAAAATCCTCTGGAACCAGAAAATTGTTTTCCATATAAGCCACATACTATCTTTCTACTTGCCTGCAATGTGCCCTGATTGCTAATGTCCTGTAAGCAAAAAAAGCTACATATTCTTCTTCCTAATTTTTTCATCATTTTAAATAAACTGCTCCACATGCCATCAGGAATATTAAAAGGTCCTTGTGCCACTGGCAGCTCTTCATATATGAGGACATAAACTTGCAGACAACCAGAAAAAAACCCTCCTGTTGTACCAGTATTTTCAGCAGGTAACACAAGCAGCTCAGGTAATTAAAGCTTGTGAGCCTGACTGATCGCAGAGAAAATAATGAAATGGCTGAGAGGGACTTGATTAATAAGGAAATAAAGATGGCTAATATAATTACTGCCAATCAACAGAGGCTCATAGCAAGCAGATTTTGTCAAACTAATTTGATTTTTTATGGGGTTTCAAGTTGCTAAAAGTAACAATGATGGCATAATAGACTTCTAAAAGCTACTTTAGACGGTGCTTACTATAGGATGTTTTGATTAACCTGAATGATATAAAAATCAACATGACATACATTAAAAGGATTAAAGTCTGAGTTATTGTTCATTCTCTAGGGAATTATTCTTGAACATTAGGTCTTAGCCCTACTCTTCCTTCCATTTTATCACTGATATGCAAGAAAACACAAAATTATTGCAATAAAGTTGGCAGATGGGATAAAGATTAGAGGAGTGGCTGAATAATGAGGAGACAATTCCTGCAGTACAGAGGTGATTGGATTGCTTTGGAACCAGCACAGCCACCCAACACAAAGTCCAGCAGGCAGAGACCACACTGCTGACAGCACTAACAAATCTGAAAAGGACTGGGGGAAACCAAGGGGTTTTCAGCTGAACATGCAATTGGGTAAGATGTTCTGCTAAAAGAATTAATGCAATTCCTGAATGTGGAAATACTGAGTGGGATGTGGCATTCTGTGTCCAGCTTTGATGCCCACAGCTCAAGACACATATTGAACAGTTAGGAAGTTCAGAAAAAAAAGATGAAAGAATCATGAAAGAGCTGGAAAACATGGTTCATGAGAAAAGGTTCAAGGTGTTCACTACATTTAAGAACAAAAAGTCTGTGCTCACAGTCCAAGACACAGTGTCAAACACAAACTGGATTTAGAGGGTTCTTCAGTCTGGCAAACAGACCCAAGAACTGGAAGATGAATCAGGAGCATCCGTTCAGACATATGGTGTATACTTTCTACAGGAAGGATGATTTACCACTGGAACATCTTTCCAGTTCTTTGACAAATGTCACATCACTAGACACTAAACACTTCACAGGATTTTTCTCTAAAAGATATGTCCTATTTCAACCTAAGCTCATTTGAGAAAAACATGTGGCCTGTGCTATTTGGGGGTTTAGATTAGCTGATTATAGTGTGTTCTTGGAACCTGAAAACTGCCTTTCTACAAATATGTCTACTTATCAGGCAAAAATGCAGCATCAATGCAAATATCCCTTGGGAAAAAAGTTCTCTTTTCCTGTCCTCCATCTCCTGGTTAAGTTTCTTTTTCCAGTTAAAAAACATTTTCGACTAACATTCTTCTCTTTTACCCAGTCCCAAAACATGAAGATGTCAGCTGTAGAACAGTGATTGTGAATCCCAGTGTCCAAAAGCCTGCAAAGAAAAAATGGTCCACCAAGAACAAATGCTGCAAGATTCACAGAGAGAGAGAAAGATAATATAAAAAGGATGCTGTAGACAAGAGACCTCAGTTCAACCCCTGCTCCTAGGCTGTTTGAGAAAAGACTCCTCAACAAGGCTGGATAGGCTGATAAATGCCTATTTTAAAGCTTTAAGTTATTACAAGGCTTGGCTGGGATTCATACTGATAATCTAGGGATGAAATACTTTTCACCAATATTTTTTCTCCCTGTCCTATTCATTTGTGCATGTGTACGTTTACATATGTGAACATGTGTACAGTAAACCTTTACTTTGAAAGATCTTTAGCAGCTGAAATAATTACCTGAAAACACTGTATCACTAAAAAAATCACTAAACTGGAAAAATAAGAATCACTAGAATTTGCTATGTAACCTGCAGAAATTGAGTAGAATAACAGATGGCTCACAGTTTTCTTTCTTCAATTAATGGATAAAGAGAAATAGCTTACTTGAGGGAAAATGACACTTTCCATTTAAACTTGGAGTATTTTAAAGCAACAATGTAGGGGAAATTCCAGCAGGCAATCAGCAGCTGTTATGACCCTCAATATTTCAGGACTTGATCTTCACAGGGACCAAACCCTGGCCTTTCTCTCAGGATGACGTCTTTATTTTATGCTAAGTCTTGTTTCTTGCTCCCATTAAAGTCACTCCAAGCCCAAAAGCATGAGATAAAAAGGTGGTGAGCAGAGATATAAATAATATGTTCACTGCAGAATAAATTCATATCTAAATTACAGACCAAGGGGAAAAAACCAGCTTCTGCAGAAGGCTCATCATATTCACTGCCTTCCCTTTCATATATATTTCTCTACCTTCATTCCCAGACTATTTACTGTTTAATAACTCATTCAAGGTCTTGCTTGAATGCTTTGATGCTTCTCGATTGAATAGATTTTCTTTGGAACATACTCCCTGAGCTGTATGCATTACATTTGCTATGAAATATATTTTGACCAATATATTATCTTTAAAAATCCCCAAACCAAACTCACACAATTTTCAACTAAGTTTTTTAAGGCCATCCCTGACTTTAGCATACCAAAATTTGGCAAAATGGTCATTGTGGGGGTGAAGATAAATTCCTATTACGGTATCTCTGATACATTTTTATTTATGTCACTGAATTTCATTTTACATGCAGGCTTCTAGATGTTTCTTATTTTGCATGAGTAAAAACACTCTAAAACCATCCAGCAGAATTGTGCAGTCCCCACGCAAACAAATTTCCCAGTTAAAAAATTAAGACTTTGATCTTTAGAGTGACAGTAAGATCACAGCCTGGTAATGATTTATTTGTGACACCTTCACTGGTATCTTTGTCTTATCAAGCCTAACTTCTGTGATTAAGGTTTTGTTTCTACTGTAGCAATGCAAGGAGATTTTATCCACTTTAATTATTCCTAAAGATTTTCACTTTCACAACATTGAACTCCCGAACATTCAATGGCTGTTTACTTGGTTTCTGATCTATTTCTCAAAGACACTTGAAAGTGCATTTTTCTAAAGATTTTTTTTCCCTTTAATTTTTCAAACCATCCTGGACGGTGTAAATATTTTTCTTCCATATTGATTTTTGTCTTTTTTTCCTTCAAAAAAAGCTAATTATTTTGTTAGCGTTAACTGAATCTTACTCATTTATGTTCGATTAGTCATTTCAACACATAAATTGCTATTATACCCCAATAACCTTGCCAACCATTATTAATGCAAGCAAAACTACAGCAAAATATTAGTTAAATTGTTATTTTAATTAAAAGTTACAGTTTCTGCTGAATCCTTTATTCTGCTATATTCCCCTATGAACTATAATGCTAATTATCCCAAGGTATAAATAAGAAGTTCAGGCTTGCAAAGCCAAGCATCTCACAGATAGGAAATGCCAAAACTAAGAAAGGCACAGATGCCAAATTTTAGTGTCTCAGCACCATTTTAATACAAATAATGGCAGTCATTAAGCATAATGATATATTAAATATCCAGCAAGAGTAGAATATATTCAGCAGCAGTCCTGCATTTAGCTGTACAGATTAGGATGCTTTCGAATACCCAGTATAAAAAGGGTGATTAATCTCACCTAAATTTGCTGTTTGCAGTGCTGCCTGTGAACTCCACAGAGACTCATTCCACCTCCTCAGGGCTGGTGGATGAGCAAAGGCTGGAGTTCCCCCAGGATGCAAGCCAGGGAGAAGCCCAGCATCCTCTGTTCCTACAGAGAGGGAATTGATGTAGGGATTCCTACAGGGATTGATGCAGCTCAATGCATCATAAATGCCAGTCTTTAAAGAGTGAAAGCAAGGGTTTGTGTTCCCTTCTCCAGAAGCTTCAGAGAGAGATGATCAACAGATATACAGAGCAGGTTTTACTAAGCCAAGTACAGGCTTAAGCTCTGTACCATGCCAATTAGAAGAGAACAAGCTGCACAAATGTAAAAGGAGTTTGTCTGAGAATATATTTGCTTTTTGTGGCTGTTGCCAATCTTGTATGCAGAAGAAACTACTGAAAGCAAGCCATACTTCATGGCTGAACACAGCAAACAAGCTGATGTTCTTAGCAGAGCTTCATCAGCTGTGATGGCTGTAAGGAGCACAACCTGGAAGGAGTGAGCTGGGAATAAACCAAGCAGGTGTGTGAACCAGTGTGAGCAGTGTGAACAGTGGGAAGCAGTGTGAGCAGGGTGAAGAATGTGAACACAGTGAGCAGTGTGAGCAAATGTGAGCAGTGTGAGCAGTGTGAAGAATGTGAACTGTGAGCAGTGTGAGCAGTGAGAGCAGGCAGCCCAGCACAGCCCGTGGTTTGGTTCATTCATTCCACAGCTCACACAGATGCCAACACAGGAACACTTCACCAGAAGCAAACTCAGTGAATAAGATTTGTGAGGCTGATCCTCTGAATTTTTCAGGATGCAATTTCAAGCCCAATTACAAATAAACCCTATTTATTCTGGGTTTTTACCAAAATCATCCACAGGAAAGCTGCAAGTGCAGAGAAGAATTGGAAACCTCACACCTCCTTAGGTTTCTTGATTTACCCTTTAGCTGAGGGCACCACAGCCCCTCTGATGGCCACTGTGCCTGAATACCTCAGGCCCCAGACTGAGGTAAATCCATTCTGTCTATCAAAGGAAAATCTTTGCTAGGGCTCCTACCTTCCCAAAAGCAATGTCTAAGCAGATTGTTGCAACATATGCCTATATTAAAGGAACACAGCAAATATAGTGAGCTCAACAATAACAGCATTATCTCCTTTAATGGGAGATGACTACAGATGCCATAATTTATGTGGCCATTTGCTTCAAACAAAGGCTGTGGTGTGTAAATCACTCCTACCATCCTGTGATCTATCTGGTCACTCAGCAACACAATGCCTGTGAGTAATTAGAGAGTAAAATCATGGTCTCAAAAACATGTTTTGTATAAAGTGAGGTGCTGCAGTGAAGCTTTACCACCTCTATCCCAATAGCTGCCTACTCTCTCTAACCCAGGTGGTGTATTTTATTTCTCATTAAATGATTATCTGCCTCTACTGACTGCTGTTTAAATACTTTCCAAAGGGCAATGATTTTCTCGGAAACAAACATTCTTCTGTATTTCAGAAACCATGACTCTTAAAATAGAACATATTCATCCTAAATTGGATTTGCAGTCTCCTTCTCACAAACTCCTTTTCCACTTTCCTGATAAAAACCTTAGAGGTGGCAAACCCACATGGCAAAGATATGAGGTGGAAAATTAATACATGGAGTAAATTATCAGGCTAGACAATGTATATGTATTTCATTCTAGACTGCAGGTTTCCCTTCTGTAATCACTTCAGAAAAGGAGGAATACTCAGTAAGTAGTCTGTTAAATGATGTATATATATACTTAAAAAATAGTTTTTGTAGTGGCTGATGTAGTATGAGATGAAACTTTTGAACTTTGAGTTTCTCCTTCATCAGTATAAGCAATGACATTTCCAAGAAGTATCTATTTTGTAGCTCGGTAATTGGATAAAACAAATTGTCATGGAAAGGAGATGATACAGAAGATACAACTTATGCAAAATGAAGTAAAATGTCATCTCAGTGTAAGGTCATTTTCTCTGACACTTCATTTTCAGAACATCAAGCAGATACACGAGATCTCTTTTTTTCCTCCACCAGTTGCTCTATTAACTAGACAAATAAAAGTTTTAAAAAGATCACCTTTACTCCCTTTTCCTTTAACATAGCCCTTTGAAAGAAAATTAGATCTCAGACTGAATACAAAACATTTATCTACTGATACACCAAGGGTTACAGACAGGAATACTTAAGAGTTGAAAATCAGCCTCTCAGCTAAGTCAAAGGCGCTCAGTGAATCAATACAACAAAGTGAAGGCTCATCTGGTTTTGCTCATCTGGTTATAAGGTTACAGGTCACTATGTATTATATATTTTCTGGAAAGTGGCTCCAAGCAATACATATATTTGCAGTCTAAAGCATTTGGAGGGGGGCTCACCTGCTCAAATGTAGGCTCCACTGTGGTGAATAGGTGTATCTGAATTGCTGTTCAGACTTTGTTTAGATGTATAACAAAAAAAGGCAGTGAAAAACCCCAGACACCTCTGAGGTTTTGGAGTAGATATTTATCTCATCCAAAAATAGAAAAAAGAAACTTCTCTCTCTTACTTAACTATAAAGGAAGCTTCAAATGTACATGTCTGCCTTGGAGAGGTCTTAAGGCCTTGGTGTGATCATAAGGCCCCTGGTCATTCTCTCCAACATACAGTGCAACAAATTTATTATTATTTTTGAGATGGTGTTAATAAAAAATCCATTCTCATTTGTTGCATTATTTTTCTGAGAGTCATGTGACACTAAGTCAGTGCATCCTTCTAAGTCAGAGCACATTGTTGAACATTAACAAAGGCCTGGTGTGCACAGGTCTGTAATTTTACAGACTCTTACTATATAGAAGTAGTCCTGGGCTTTTCTCACATTTTAAACTTAATTTAAAGGGTTTACAACCCTTCAGTCTCTGTCAATACATCTTCTGTTTCATGATACATACACAATTTTGAGGAACCCCAAAAAGCAGATTTAAATAGATCTAGACTGTCTTATCACATCCTTTCAGTTATTATTTAATAAATTTCTTCCTCACAATTTCTCCTTACAGAGGACAAGCTGGAATTTGTTCAGCTTTGATAGTCTCTTCACAAAATGTGTTTTGGGTAGTTTTATTTGTTGCACTTTTCAGTGAGTATATAGCAAGTTTCCCCTTTAAAGTTGTGTGACTTGAACTGCTTTTGATTCCTGTATTCTTGTGAAGAATCTTCTACCTTTATTTGTCTTTTTAAAGGCATGTAATTACTTCCATTTGATTTTTCCTCCTTCCTACATTATCAAAGCTATCATGAAGTAGTTTTCTTCAACTGCTACTTTGGATCCTTCTCTTGAGAATGTCTCTCTTCAGAGTCATAGCACTATTAAAAATCCAGTATTTCCTTTATTTTTCTTCCCATGTGACTTGAAAGAAAAGTAAAAAAATGGAGATAATACAATGAAATAAAATTATTACATCCCTTAGAGTTGTTTGTGCTCTAGAAATATGAAAGCTATCCTGGAATATGACTATTACCAATTCAAGCATGCAGCCTTTTGTACAGTATGGATCTGGATGCTTTGTAAATATTTCTGGTTTCTACTGTGCAGTAAAATTAGGGATAAATAAGAATAATCAAAATAAAAATTCCCTTATTTTCTGTAATTTTTTGAGGGAAAGTGAAAGAGAAAGAGAGCATAAATTTATCCAGCTAAGCATTTTATTGATCTCCATCGATGAAAACAAAATGTAGGGTTATTTACTTTATTTCTCCTATTTTATTTTTCCTTGCTTTCACTAGAAATTTCATCTTGCTTCTGAGAAAGCTTCAAAAATACAAAGTCCACTAGGGATGCCAACAAAGTCCATTAGTTGACAGTTTTAGTTCTCTAGGTTTTTGTTCTCTTGGTTGTAAGCACAATGTATTCTTGACTACCAGTTGATAAGGTATTTGCCACATTATGAGGGGAGAAAAACACATAATCAAGATATTTGATGATGTTATGTCTCTGCTACTCTAGCTGTTACTTTTTAAGAAGTATGTACAACAATAAATACCACTGAATGTACAAAGCATCCAAAATATTACTATTTGGCTGGATTTAAAAATATCGTCCATGTAGATTTTCTACTTGGTAAATACATAGTGACTAAGTAGTTCTTTATTTTCCTGAATGCCTGAGGTGCAAGCACTGGTGTTCTGTGTTTCACAACATTTCAGATGTAGCTGATATATTTTAAAAACTACACTATGTCTTCTAGATATTAGTAGTTTACCTCTCTATTACATAACAACTCTCATTTTACATCTTCAAGATGTTTATCAGCAGCCTGTCACCTGCACTTGGCTATTTTGTACTCTTATCAATAATCTCTACTTAAAAAATAATACTAATGAGTAGATATTGACTTCTGCTGAGATGAATATCAAGATTTATTGACCTCAGGGCAAACATATACCAGAGCAATCTACAGTAAATAATTTCCTTGTGGAACAATAACCCTTGATGTTCACAGAAATACGAAGACAATCTCATGCATGTGCATTAAAGCCTCCCTAACCCACACTGCAGTAGTCTGTAAGCCTACCTAAAAAGTAGATTTACAGGCTGCACATTCTGTACAGAACAGTACAATGGTTATTTCTCCTTTAACTGAAAAGGAACCTCACTGAAGAGGAAAGGATTAAGAAAAAGGTAAAGAGATTCCAGGAGTGGCTCCTCTGTTCTCATTTCCTCAACAGAACCTTTTCAGAAACAAAGGAAAAATGAATATTCTGTTGCTGGAGAGGGTAACTCTTACCACCAATCATCCTGCCCGTGACCACTCCTCCAACATAAACACACAAATCAGGACCTCACATACTTGTTTTTTGTTTCTCTCCACAATTTCTCTAATAATGAAAAAAATTTATAAAATCTTCTATGAATTACATTCCTCCCTTAGAAATGCAAAAGATATTCAGCACAATCTTCGAAATAACAGAATTGTAGATTATAGATTGTGTAGCAGAATTTTGCAGCATCATTGCCATATCATGCCTGATACAATCTTCCTTCCACCACCAGTCTACTCATGAACTACATCTGAAAAAAAAAAAAAAGATTGCAAAGAATTGCAAATAATTGTTGCTTGGGTTCTTTAAATAGAACATCTTACAATGTGAACTCACTTGAGAGGAAAAAATAAACTGCTTTTCCCAGACTGTGATTCAGACGAACACTTCTATGGATCTCAGTAGGACCAACAGGGAAAATGTGTGTGTGTTAATTTGCCTGTGCAAACAGATGTTCTTGATCTCTGTATTAATGAACTTGGCCATGGCAGCCACTTACTGACTCACTACATGAATGTTTACAGTCATTAGTGTAAGCCAGAAAATGTATGACAATGTTTAGATACATTACTGCCTCCTTGGCTGAAATGTCCTTTTCCCAACTCTTTCCATTGCCACCTGAAGTATTCTTGTCTAGAGTGAATCCTTCCTCCATCACGATGAGCCCAGATTGTCCTGATGAACTCATATTGTTCATACAGAGGTTGATTATCTCTTATTTCAGCTTTGTATTCCTTCAGCTTTTTTTAATTTCAGTTTGGTACCTCCAGGCTAAGCAAGACTCCAGCCTGAGGTTTGTACACATCACTAAACTCCAAGCACTCATTTACATTTTTGTTCTTTCAGTCTCTCAAGTTTCCAGACTGAGAGAACAAAACAAGTTACCTTCACTGCCAAAAAGCTTCCTCTTCGTACATCTTGTCATTTACTGTGCCATCTCATTTATAGTCAGACCCTCTCATTTATATCATGATGTACAGCTGACTTTTCCTCTGCATTTTAAAAGAAATCTATCCACCTACTTCTTTAAATTCATCATATTTGAATCAACAGATAACACTGCCTTATTGTGCTTCCAGAAAAAATTATCTACAGAGCCAACTACAGTGTCTTCAGACACTTTTACCTCTCCCTCTTCATCTACCTCCTTGGTATTCTACCACATCCACTGCAGCTCTCAATGAAAAATACTTCTTTGCTTTGGCTAGGGAGAGGATGCTTTGACCACCTGTCAGCTCACATTTGGGGTTCAAATGCAGCTGTTCCAACAGCCACAGTTGGTGGTGCCAGTTTTTAGGACATACCTTGATTCTCTCAACTCAAATAAAAGGGTATTTTCAAATCAGGTTAAACTTCACTGAAATCAGTAGGGTTAGCTACCACCATTCACATAATTAAAAATGACAGAGAAACACAATTTCTAGTTAAAATCTAGGTACAGTGCATAGCAAGTATTCCAGTGTTCTGGAAGAAACAACAATGCTGAGTATTTTGGGCTGCAGGGATATATATGTGTGTGTGTGGAGGTGGGAGGGCGTGGCCATGTTTAAGGGCAACTTTACACATGAGGAAACAAGAGGACAGGCAGCCAGGATACACACCGAGAGCTCTTTCTTTGTCATTTAAGACATAACCTATGACACCTGTTCCAGCACAGAAGGTGCTTTGGTTAATTCTCCCAATGCCATTCAGTTTGCCTGTGGAAGGGCAGCAAGGGAATGACCCTGGAGGACATGAAACCATTCCCCTGCCACCTTGCCATGCAGCAATACCCAAGGGGGAAAAGCACCATTAGCCAGTGAGAAAATGCATAACTGCATGTAACCACTGTCTGGGCTCATCTGGAGTTCTGGTTAGAAAAAAATAAAGTAAAGCTAGGTTATTCTATTAGTCTATGAAAACTCAGGGAATTTTAAATAATTTTAATCCATTATTACAAACAGATGACAACCTAACTCTGCAGCAGGTTAGACCAAATGAAATATAAAAATGGCCTTGGCAAGGTGAAGTGGACAGAAAGGACAGAGGAAACAGTGTTTTCACAGCTGAACACAGACTGCAGCAATGTACAATGACCCTCCTGGCTTGGGCAGTGTACCTGTCACATTTGACAGTCCTAGAGAGGCAGCACAAAACAGTTCACCTCTCTCAGCTCCCAGGTTATCTGCAAATGATATCCTAAGGCCAGCTAAAAATTCTGCAAGAATTGGGATATTTAAAGTACCTCTCAAATAAACTGACAACTGCTAATCTGACCCTAAAGCCGGAGGACTGAGAGTTGTTTCAAAGGCCAGAAGTTTATTGGAGGTATGTTATCAGCAAAACAAAATTTAATCAGCATAATGAAAGGAAGTTGTTCACTGAACCATCCAGCTCTCCAAGCGTTCAGAGGTATATAGTTTTGTAGGACTATATTCCCATTTTAGAATATTTTTAAAATAAATAAATTACCATCATTGTGAAACTGTCTAGCAGACAGATTTGCCACTTTCAGAGTTACAAAGGCTCCTGTCATTGTCCCAGTATTGGCTTAATCATGTTTCCTGTTCTCATACTGGATGGAACAAACTAGTAAAAGTTTTGCAAGTAGCACTAATTGGGAGAACTATTGACATAAGAGCATGCCAAGTTGAAGTGGATGGCAACCATCTACAGCAAAAGAGTAATTCCACGGAGGAAGATCATTGTACAACCAGCAATAAAGCCCTGACAGTGGTGACAGTCATAGAGTGTTTGCAGCTTGGCCTGTAGATAAGGCTGCTCAGATCATGACTGAGCATCCACCCTGACAACACCTCAAACAGATTCTGCAAATCTGCTTAATTGGAAAAACTGCAGCACTGTGATTGTGCAGCTCTGCACGAGGAAGCAATGCTGGTGCCTTGTCAAGACAGCCTCATGGATGTGATGGATTGCAAACACTCCTGCAAGTAGGAAACAAAAATCTGATTTCTCAAAGGAGCAAGCATACTCAGGAAAAAAATGACTGTCTTCTCTCATCTTGTAATCTGCAGAAAAGGAAATGTTGCTGATTTATCCACAGGTGATGAAGTGGGACTGGAAGAAAAGATGCCAAAGCAGATAGATTCTTCTTATGTAAGGGCTTTAATTTCAGAGCTGCATAAAAACCAGAAAAAAACAAGTGCAACACCAATACTTTGAATACATTTCAAAATTTTAAAATCACTGAAAATGTTTGGATTCCTGTGATAGGATGGTCTCTGCTGAAATAAACTAAACAATGGACATGAAGATGGTGAGTTCAAGAGGGTTTTGAAAAGGATAAAGTTCCCCAGCTGAAACCAACACTTTGTCTCCATGACCACTGTCAGCTGTATTAGCTAAGTTCCATTTTCATGGTGAATTACCATGCTCTATGTGACAACCATGCCAATCCCTGGGCCTGCAGCCAGACCCAGAAAAGAAATCTTGTACTTCTCTGGAGGCTGGAAGAGAAATAAGCAGGGAGTGAAAGAACCTGCACAGGTTTCAGGCTGATTGGGTTCACTACAAGAAATCATGTGACAGACATGATCAAATTTTGAACTATTTCTCTGCTTTCTGTTCAGCAAAAAAATTTAAGAAACAGCCCTAATTATGATATCTGGATTAAATTTTGCAGAAAGTGGCAAAATTACCCACTGTTTTGGCTTTAAGACAGAAGGCAGAGATTGGCTAGCCCTACCCCAGATGAGTTGGTCTGCAAGGGTGCACTTGGGCACTTGGCCAAGCAGGGCAGAGCAGCTCTGCTCAGTTCTGCTCTGGACTGGGAAGTGTGTGACAAGGGAAAAAGAAAGTGAGATCTCAGATGGAGAAGCAATGAGACATCCCAAAACAGATGGAAGAAACCTACCTACTCCATACTGATTTTGTCTGCATACTCAGCTCTGCAGGGCTAGCACATTTTTGTAAGTAATTTCTGTTGTATCCTTTCTCTATTCAGTCAGAAAAAGTGCCACAGTACATGGAATTTTTTCTTATCTTTACAATTTCCAAATCTGACTACATCTTGCCCTTGTTAACCCAAGACTTCATAGAAGTCAAACAAATTTAGTTTTACTCATATTTAAAATTAGAATTCTCAAGTAAAATATGTTAACCTGTTTGGGAAAAAATCAAAAAGTTTTAACTTCCCAAAAAGGCCAGGATTCAGTCCTTCCCTGGCATAGCTGTGTCCAGTGCTATTCAGCAGGCCTTGCTCCTGGATTCCCTTCAAATTAATAAAGAAAAGCATTTTTGAAAAGCAGTGGGATGGAATTACACATGGTTATTCACTTGGCTCTTTATTGAACCCTGAGCTGCTCTGTTAATTTTTTTAAGAAACCTCACATTTTAGCACTGTAATGCTTGTGAACAAAATGAACAAACTCCCTGTTCTGCATATCTGCTCTTTAAAGAACTCCTAATCAACTGAATTCATCAGCTCCCTGAAGGTACACTTTCAGCTAAGACAGTTAAGGTTATTTTCCAAGGATATTATTTCTGGGTTAGCATTTCTAGTTTCTGCCTACTCAGACAGCTAGAGCTTTTCATTAAAAGGGTGGAAACCATATTGACAATCATGATCAAATTCATTGTGAAATATGTATCCACAAACCGAGCAGTTTTATCTTCCTTACCAGTGTGTGCCATGAGATAGACAGATAGGGATCAGCTCAGATGAATTTCTGCAAGTGTGCTCCAGGGAGGATGGCAACTAAAATCTCCCTGACTGGTGGTTTGGTGTGAGGAACAACCAACACGCTTTGGAAATTATTAGTTTCCAAAAAAAACACCATCAGGAATTTGAGGGCTACACAAGTCTGCTCAATGAGAAACAGCAGCAGTCACAACTGCAACTAATTGCCATTAATTTTAACTAGCAATCCAGGTGATGCTGCTGGCTTGGTCCTTACTGGGATGTACTCTGGGTATGAGAGCAGCTTGCCATGTGCCTTGCTGACCCTCCTGGATGTGCTTCCCTGCCCAATTTTGGAGCTGCCTCCTCACCATGGATGTGTCTGGTGGATGTCTGGACCTGGTTATCCTCACTTCCCTCACTGGATATGGATTCACTGTTCCAGCTTTCTGATCTGCTGTGTCAGCAAAAGAACATTCAGTTTGCAAGGTAATTCCAAATTTTCAGAAATAAATTGTGTTTGACAACTGTATAAATGGAATTAGCAATGTGGCAAACTGCACAATGTCTTCATGAATGACTCTGATGAGCAAAACAACTTGGCCTTTAAGAGGGAGAGGCATAATTTTTGCTTTCAAACATTTCATTCAAACATCAAAGTGCTTTTGCACCCAGAGATGGTAAATTCTGAAGGACCCTTCTGTGCTTTTCAGAAAACTGTACCTAAGAAAAGTCCTCAAGATTCCTACAAATTAGCCCAAAATTGCTACACAGTACCCAGATATGATAGCAAAGACATTTACCTTTACCTGAACTCCAAAAAAACCATGTACTTACTTGGTCCACATTTTCAGAATATTTTTAGAATTGTGTTCAGATTTAAATAAACAGGAGCCCATTATCTAAAAGATTTTTTTTTTTTGGCTTTCATATTACTCTAATTATTTTTTAAAACTCAAGCACATCTGTGTATGTAGCTCTTATACAGAATTATCTAAGTCACGAATTGTATGTAATTAAGTTATCTCACCCCAGCAGCAGAAAGTTATTTGGCCCTAGCAGGAGAAATTATGGTGCCAATTTTAAAGGTTGTAATGAAATATTAGAATGGTCTTTTGCTTTCTAATATTAGATCACATCATACACCTCAAAAGCAGCAAGTAATTAAACTGTGGCTTCCTTTATTAGATAATTTATTTTAAGGCAGTCAACAAATCACTAGCTCTGTGGTTAAAAACCCCACAACCTGCCTTTTAGCTTCTTAGTTGTGGGCTTGGCTAGAAAAACAAATCCTTTTCATAAACCTTTCTGGGAAAGATAACTACCACAGAATTACTGGTTTGTAGCTGATAAGCTTATCTCCTTTACTCCTGCGCAAGGATCTGGTGTGCATTAGAATTAATCTGGGACACACCCAATGCACGTTTATCAATGCAGCTCTCCCTCCACGGTCCCTAGGGTGCTGTGGCTGTGCTCAGGTGGGTTTCCTGCTGAGCAGCAGGCTCTGTGTTTCACTGCCTTGATCTCTGCAGTCAGCAGCCTCTTTCAGCTCAGCTGGGCGATGCTGTGGCTGCTTCCATCACTCCCTGCTCTGTGCATGCATTAGGCATGAAATCAAGCACACTTGTTTGCACAAGCAGCTTCAGAGCCTGTCCTGGATTTCTGGGAAACAGAGATTTCCCTGTCCAAATCTCTTCCAGCTTCCTTATTCCCAAAAAGTTTGTCCAAGTTTTCCTCACTGAGTTTTTCTGTTCCAGTATCTTCTTTTTTTTTTTTTATTCAGAACATTGCTGTCATCTCAAATTTGTCTTGTAAAATACCTTTGCTTTCAATTCTAAGACTCCCACCCACCACCATTTATCGGTAAAAAAGATGAATTCAGATGAGTAATAATTCTTGAGCTCTTTAGTATTTGCAGAAATGTTTATTTGCCACAAAGACTGACACAATATGCAGAAAACTCATCCATTGCATTTGAACTGTTAACAATATCAACTGTTAATGCAGACCTTTCACATAAAGAAAGCCAGACAGCTTAAATTTCCCCCTTTAATCACTATTCAACTTTAAAATGCCTCTGTATGGAAGTGACAGAAATTAGCTGTATTCAGTAAAAGCAGTAGGGACATGTTAAACAAAGAAAACTCTTGTTCATTTGGCCTCTCACTGCCTGACTACCACTTATGCTACCTACCACTACCCAGGCTTTCAGGTCACGGGACAAAATAGGCAATCATGTAAATGACTGCAGTACAGACCTTTTTCTCCCATCTGCCACCAAACAGAGAAAAAGAGAAATCACGTTAAAAGCAATCACTGTTATTTCAGACATCTAATTTTTCTGGATCTTCTCACATCTCACCATGGTTTTGGTGACCTTACCTCCTTCAAATAGAGTCTCCAGAAAAAATTAGGGAGGGAAACAAGCTCCGAGGACTGTCAATGAGCCCAAGAAGTTGCATTGTCCTTTCATAAGTGAGCATTGATGAAGATTTGGGTTTGCAAGTAGCATGACATTCCAAGAGAAAAATAAAGCTATAAGGCTTTTAAAATACTTTCTGCAGCTCAACAAAGAATACCATAAATGCCTATCATTATCCTACACCATCTTGCAATAGAAATAGCTTCAAATTATTTTGATATAAAAAGATACAAATAATTGAAAAGAGGAAAGAACAGTTATAGTCAGGAAAGCACAAAGTTGCAGCATTTACTACAGAAAAGTACACATTAATAAATAGGTGTATTTGGGCTTTTAATGGTCACATATGTGGCATTCAAAAATCCCTGTTCAGGCTTGTTACTCAGAGGTTTAGATTTTGCTTAGACAAAGAGCAAATGAACCCGAAGTCTGCAGAAGAGAGAAAAGAGCAAGAGGAGGCAATGCTCCTTATCAACAGGCAGCAGCAGCTCCTAAGGAAAGCTGTGACAAGCATCCTTCACCTGTGTGCTTAACAAAGCACTGCAGCAGATGCAGAGCAGGCTGACAACAGCCAGATCCAAAACTCGCAGAAGATTCCAATCCAACAGTAAAAGTTTTGCAATAGATTATGGCCAAGAGTGAATGGTGGACTCTGTAAAGCTGAGTTCATATAGGTGTTAGAAGTTTTGCAGTCAGTTAAGTCTTCTCTTCAATCAAAGAAGAGTTTCTTTGATTCTTAATACTTCCCTCACAAAGTAATGATTCACCATAGTTGTGTTCCCCAGAACTGGATTCATTGCTCTCTACTCACTACTGATGTTGGTGCTTGTCCTTTTCAGTGCATTATTTCCCAAGAAAAATGTTGAATAAGAGAGAGACAAAGAGGAAATCACTGATTTTCCCAGGCATCCCTGAGGAAACACGTTATAAACTTGCCTAACTTGCAAAGCGAATCCCACCGTGCACAGGGAGGCCCATGAACAGATTGATTGGGTCTGGATCCACCACAGCAAAGAAACTTGAAAAAGCCAACTTTTGTGACTCATTTCTGGAACACAATTATGCCTAGCTCCTCTTAAGTCAATGCAAATGGCCTAAAGTCTGCTGTCCTAAGTAAAGTTTAGAATAATCCTGCCCATAATGTTTGTGATTAAGGCACTATCCTTTGGCTGTACAGCAGATTAAGTGTACTCTGTAAGGGTGCAGACTGTTCTTTGAGCCCCAACTTAGACTCATTTCTCTAATGACATATATAATAAACATAGTCAACCAATAACGATGAAATAATGAAACCACTGAAATATTTTCCAAAGAGACATCCTTGGATATACATTCTATCCCTCTGCCTTATCTGTTGTTGTCTGCTGGCTTAAAAAAGCAAACACTTTGGGGTAGGTGCTGTTCCTACAGTATGTAGCACACTGCTGGCACTGCTGAAACAGAAGAAATGAATCATTCAGGTTGGGTTTTTTAACACTGCCTCATGTCCAACCTCAAAAGGTCTGCAGGGTGCAACCCAACAGGCAGGTCTCTGGTCACCTGAATTTATGAAGTCCATGAAGAGCTTGCCTTCACAGGATGGAAGGTGATGTGCTGTACCTGACAGTTCAATGGCAACAAAATTTGCCTAATGTGTGGGCCACATAATCATGCCAGCATTCACAGGAACACCAAATTCATCGTGTTTTCAAATGGCCTGGGAAATGGGAAAGTATTGCAGTTAAACTTCCCATTTCAACCAGTATTCAGCCAAATAAAATTATCTGAACTGCTAAGGACTGTTAGGCTCATGTACATTTTTTAAACCCTTTCATCTGGTCTATTTGTCAGGAATATGCAGTAATAGCAACAAAACAGAAAAACTAAAACCAAACATAGTCACTCATGCACCAATAGGTAGCTCTCACTTTGGAGCTCCTTAGATGCTCCCTAATGAATCTATTATGTCAGAAAACTCATTATAGTATTTTTATCTGAAATATTGCAGATATTAATGCAAATGGGAAAGCACTGACTGAAACCAAAAATACTGTCTAAACAAGTTATATAAATAATGACTGAATTAATTACTGAACAGCACAGGCCAAACATACTAATATGGATGTGACCTTATGACATATCCACAGCCATAAAAAGGATAAAGTATAAAACACTCTTCTTCATAGTTAATCTAACTACCTTGCCATCTATGCTGTGATATGAAAATGCTTCCAGAAATGGCTAAAAGCTGTAACTCTTAATTATACATTTACAGGTAACGTTACTCTCTCTGTGATCAAGGGAATTAATTTTCATGAGGAAAGTACCAACTTTACAATTTTTTTTTTACAGAAGCAAGAGTAAGAAGATGTTGGACAGACAAAATATTGTTTATGGCAAGCTTTCCTTATTAACCTCTAACAGAGAAAGGCAGTGAAACACACCACAATAACACCCCAAGAAATAGTCTGAATTCTTAGAGAGGCCAGGAAGGACAGACACTAGATTTTGTGAAAGTTTATAGGAATGCATGGTCTTTAATAAGGCCTCATTCATTTATTAATGAGAACTGACAGTAAAGGGCTTCCTGTAAGGTACAAGGCAAGAGGGGAAAAGGTCCACACACAGTTAAAGAACAGCTATTGACAAAAACCCTTTGGCCTTTTTCATTTATTTATCTGGCCTATTTATTTCCTCCGTAAGGGGCAAACACAACAATAGCTTTAAGACCTGTTTCTGTGGAGCTGCACAGCAGGCAAGTGCATGCAAGGAAATTTCTCCTCCTTTCCCAACTCACTGCGAGTGGCTGGCAGGATTGTTCTCTGCCTGCAAGGGAAGGGAGGGAGCACAGCGGGAGGTGGCTCAGCCATGGGCAGGGGGAGCCCAGGACACCACATCAGGCTCAGCATGCCCATGGCTCAGCAAATGACACCTCAGAGCTGCTGTGAGCTGCCATGAGCAAGTGCTTTGCAGGCAAAACAGGAAAGAAACTGGCTTACACTGGATTCCAGCAGTGCAGGGTGGACTTGTGTGTGCTGCAGCCCTGGAGAGGGAATGGCTTTTCTACCAAACCTAGCAGATGCCCACTCCTCATCACAACACAACCACAACCTTCATGGAGTTTTCCATAAATAAGAGAGTCATCCTGGGACAGCCATCAGGGTGACCACCAGGGCATCCTCCTGGGCAAGGGACAATTTCTAAGATTTAGGTATCTAGGTTTTCTGATTCAAAGTAAATATTTGATAGTGGGTATTCAGCATCTCACACAATAGGCTACGCTGGAGTATTCCCTTGGGTGATTCCTGCCCTAGACAGGAGAAGCCTTTCCCATTACCTTCAGTTTTGCTGGAACTGGCAGAGTGCTGCATGTGGTTTTGATCATTGCAAGTCAGCATCTTCTAATGAAAAACCTTTTTATTAAAATTTCCAATCAGCTATATGGATCATCTTGGAATCGTACCATGAGGTTAGCTCTGAAAACAACCAATTTTTTCCCAAATGTTTCCTCCGACAGATTTGAAAATGCCTTTGAATACATTACTTCTGAGCCAGTCTTGTCACTTAATCCACTTACAAACAGATACTGGAAATGGCTCCTTGTTGCTGTTCATCACTGGATAAAGCAATTGCAAACCTTTTACAGTGTGAACTGATAGCGGCCAAAGCCAGAAAGTGAGTGATTGGTGTAAATCAACATCTCCCAGCCATATAATTATGGATTAGGGATGTGAGACACAGCATTACTAGCAAGCATCCAGGAAATGCAGAAATGAAAAGCGTCACCCTTTCCTGAGTCTTGCACCAAGCAGCAGGACAGATGCCCTATCAAATTGTCTACTCAAGCAGAGAGGGCACCACAGAGCACCATTAATGGGAAGGTCCGTATGATTGTGTAACAATCGCCTATTTATAAGTTCAGAGGAATGCAGCATGCATTATTTATTTAGTTGTGCTACATGGTAATTAGCAGGGCTGGAGACTGGAGAGCACAGCCAGTGAAGAGGTCAGATGTGCTCCCGTCACAACTCTGCTAATCCCCAGCAATCTGCCTCGAGCTGTCAGCACCACTTGCAAGTGCTCTGTTATCTGCTGCAGTGAAGCTGGGGAGCCATGAGTCTCCTTGTTCTTCTTAAATAAAGTCTTCTTTTTCTTTGTACAGACTTTGACAGAAAGAAAATAATACACATGTTCTAACATAAATATTCTGTGGCCTTTTTTGTATGACCTTTCATCGCTTTAGGGATTTGCAAGGAATTATTATCTTGGAAATGGAGTCAGGAAAAGCAATCAAATTTTGTACAGGAAATCAGGCTTTCCTTAGAAGACAGCATTTTATGCAACACTTACAGTTAAAATATTATTACAAAATACAAACAATTAATGTTGGACTTTTTTCTGGCATCTCAGCTGGACAGATCTGACAGGCAGGTGGCTCACTGACCATGGCAGATAGGGGAATGAGGACACTGGTCACTGTTGGTGGAAACAGGGTGAATCAGATACATGGGCCAGTTGAGCGAGTGGCTGGCACCGGGGTGATGACTGAGAGCTTTATCAGTCCAATAGTGTACAGAAAAAGGCTGTGTTTTCAGGCTATGTTGAACTATAGGAGGAGTAAAGTTAGTTATGGTTGATGGCAATCCCAGCACCCTTCCATCTGTGAGAACTTTGGCTTGCATTGACCTTCCCTGCTGGAAAGCAAACATCAGTGGAAGAACCTGTCCCCCAAATGGCAACTGAAGTATGTTCATACTGCAAACACTCAGATGTTGAGATTCTTACCCTAGACAGTTATCTCTCAAAGCTACCAGACTACAGACCTTTGTGCAGTCTGATCATTGCTGCTTCACACCAAGAGGCTTTCAGCTGCCAAGCAAAGCAGGCACCTTGACCTCATGCTTCAGGCTCGAGTGCAGCCCTGCCCAAAGGGCTGCTGAGTCATGTTCCCTGAGGAGAAGGAATGGAGAAGAGCAGAAATGGGAAACAGACACCTGACTTTGCAAATAGCCCAACTGCTGTTGGCTCTTTCTTCCTACAGTGCAGAAGCCACAGGTTCTGGGTTCATGGTTCTGAGGCCCACGAGCTTTGGGTTAACTGGTCAGAATCCCAGCAAGTGCTGCACTGTGGAGTATCCTTTTCCTAAACCATCTCATCTGCTGACTAGCTTCAAAGCTTATCAAAATAATCTTAAGCTGGCAAGCTACTTAGATAGCTTTCTTCCACACCTCCAGGTCTTAGGGTAAGGAATTCCAGCTCATCTCCCTATAAGCACACCCAGCCTCCTCACAGTCCTTTGCTCCCAGGCTGTTGTGCTGGGTGTCTTTGCTCTCTTACACTCAGCTACACAGCAGCAAAGTGAAGATCCATCCTGCCCCTACCCAGCCCTCCAGTGCTTCTGCAACAAGTCCTGCTTTACAGCCTGATGCCTATGCAAAGCCTTTGGTAGGAATGGAAAAACCACACATAAAATGGTGTTCTCTAATCCAGATTTGAACTAGAAAGAAACTGGAAAAGAAATAGTAATTGCAGGAGAAGTAGTAATATTAAAAGTTTTGAAATACAAGTTGGTTAGGAACCTGGTGAACTGCCAGGAGAATCCAGTTTCTGTTTCTTTTTTTTCTTTCCTTAATTTAAACGTGAATTAAATCAGGGTAGCCTGGGGCACATCAACCAGAAGGTCATACTAGGTGTTCAAGGCAAACCTCTTTGTCCTTTTGGTGTATGAAAATCAATGAAGATGGAATTTCCAGACGAAAGAAAAGGCACCTCATTCTCTGTACCAGATTCCAGCACAGAGACCAGCCTGAATACCAGTGCACAAAGTTTCAGCCACAAAAAAAGGCATTTCTCCCTTCTTACTGCAATCTCATGCTGCTCTCCTGGCTCTTACACTGAACTAAAGCAAGGTCCTTCTGGCATTGCAGATAGACAGTGTGTGTGCTTCTTTAGCCTCTGTGCATCAGACTCCTACTGACCACACTTTCAGGGTCCCTGAATCCCTTCATCCACACGAGAGGACTGTCATTTGGGAGATTTCACAGGAACAGGCTTTTCACTACACAGTTTTACTGTAACACTGTCATCTGCTGCAACAAGAAGTATGGCCTTAGACAAACCTGGATTCATCTCCATTTATAAAGAAAAAAAAAGACAGAAAAGGCCATCCAATACTAAATAATACCTCATTGAAAACATAGCATGAAATGTTTTGTTAATTAGGACATACTATCATGTCAGGGTCACCAGCTGTGCTCTAATACAGTGAAAATCCTCCCAAGTTCAAGCAAGAACTACTCTGCATGGAGTTCCATTTAGAGGCATGTTTGGCAGCCCTAGCAGGGGTAATCTGGCTGTTAAGAGACTGGAGCTATAGGTTACAGACCTGGACATGACACAGTTTTCCCAAGCAACCTGGAACCAGTCTTAGCCAGCATCTTCAGACTTAGACTGGAGTCTAGACTGCTGGTGTGAGTTCCTCTCAGCCTCAATTATCTCCTCATTAACTATCAGCAGAGCTGCCCTGCTGCTGCTGGGGTTGGAAGGTTCAGCTCTTGGAAGTTTGCAAACTGCTCTTAGATCAGAGAGTGATCAGAGAGTGCAAAGCAGGAATGAGAAACCTTTTCTTCCTGAGGCCCAAACAGGCTTTTAACAAGTTGTGTATTAACCTCCTGTTCTCCAACAGTAATTCCCAAAGGAACCCAGCCAACATGGTGGGGTGGCATGGTGTACATGAAATGAAGCTACAGGTCATATCCAAACACATCCCAACTACAAAGTAGCATGACGTTATTTATTAAGCATTTCTAGAAATGTTAACACATTTTTCAGCAGACATCAGCAGCAAGTGATTCACATAGCTGACTTAAAGAAGAAAGTCTATGATGTGCTCAAAGCCACTAAGAGTAGTTTTGCAAAGTATCAAAATTGCAATTCAAAACTAGAAAATCCTGACTTTTACCTCACTGTTTGATCTGAGAGTAGGTTGCCTTCCACTTAGAGCTGAAACTCCATATGCAAGCGATTTTTCATTCCTACTCAAATTGCTTTAGCTATTTTTAGGTCATATGAGTAGAATAAATATCATTAAGGATTTTTCAGGCATTTTTAGAATCACTTCCTAACTAAAAAAGAGATCCTTTTCACAAAAATATATTCTCTAGTCATCCATCCATAAAAGCACTCAGACCTTTTGATATTGTAAAAATCAAATAATGAAAAAATATTGAGTTAACCACATTAGGAAAGCTGATACTGTACATTTATGGCAGCTATTCAGTATAAAAACTTCTAGCAAGCACAGGTACAGAGGCAGAGCCAAGCTGTGCTATAGGGATTTAGAGAAAGAGACCAAGCAATTTGAAATGAGCAGTGTAAAGCAAATGACATGCCATTACCACTAATATCTCTCAGTGAAGTTTGGCAGAATATTCTTTAAAAATACTCAGCTCAGTCCATGGACATCAGCCCAAAGAGACCTCCCAAGACCATTTTTGGGCAGTGGAGTTGAGTGGCTTGGACTGGATCACAGGTCAGTAGATGCTGTGTTCCCAGCTCTCCAGGCACCATGCTTGAGCCATCTCTGTCCTCTCTGCCACCACTTCCCTTCCTGCCTTGCCTGTTCTGAACATGGAACGTTCTGGGTGACAATGGCCTCTGTACCTCTCAGTGCTCAGCACAGCAGGGCTCAGATCCCAGCTGCACCCCTTCCATCTGCACCCCATGGGTGCCCCACAAAGGGAACAGGGCACCTGCACTTACCCTGAGATGGCTTTACAGCCTGCTCTTCCATGCAATCAGCAGCATCACAGGCCTGTTTTCACCATGCACATGTTCCTGGTGCCTTATCTGCATGTTTGACACCATCTGCATTTCTCCTTCACCCCAGCTATCTCAACAACCTCCCCACTGCATGGAATAACTGGGTTTGCCAGAACAACATCCTCTCCTGCCCAGCTGACTGACAGAAATAAAACTAGGAGTGTTACTTGCCTACAGTCCCAGGAGGTGCAAACAGTAGATGCAAGCCTGTGACTGAGAGTTTCCTTGACTGCCCCCATCACCAAAGGGCTGCCCTTTCCTTTTTTATCCAGACAGGCAGTAAGTTCCTGTCACAGGTGCTGAATTCAGTGAGACTTGTCCTCTTGGGTGTTTGCCACAAACCTTTTTCATCAACTGCCAGAAAAGAATCAAAAAGAGATGAGACTTTTTGGGAAGGATTTTATTTTACAGAGAAATAAAAACAGCATGAGATACCTAGGGAACACGAGAGGCTCAAGCAGGAAGCAGGACATGAGTTGCTGTCCTCTCTGCTTCTCTGACACACCTTCTTAGGCTGGAAGAGATAATTCTCTGATGTTTCCAGGTCCCAAAATGCCAGCACTGGAGCCAGGTGGCCACTGCAACACATCTGACACACAGAACATAGCAGCCAAGGGCACATTCACACTGCAGGTTGCACCTGCTCTGCTTTAAGCCATCCTTAGCTGTCTGTAATGAGCAGAAGGGGACAATACAGGTGACAATGGAGACAGGCTATGGGGCAGAAGCTGGTATGTAACTAAGTGTTCTGAGTGACTCTGAACACCCAAAGAGAAGCATGACCTGCCCAGAAACCAGGAGTCACCACTCTGATGAGTTCCCAAGTCTGAGTTCTAAGAAAATTGACAAATTAGCAGAGAGAACACAAATCCCTTGGTCACTCTGCAAGACAAATGTGTATTTCTATATACACTCATCCAGATGGTTCAATTAACTGAGGCTTAAGCCCCATACTTAAGAATGCCCTTCACACTGCAGTGCAGTGAAGTCAGTATGCACAGGAACAACACAACAGCAAATACTCAGCATTATTTCTGGAAATGAGGAGCCACAGTCAACCCTAACAGTACTCTTCTTAGGAATTGAAGAGAAGAGACAGCACTATCTTTACCTCTTTCATTAACCTGAAGCTCAAATATGCACATTTCAAAGAACTGCTCAGAATTTTCAGTATTTTTACCCATTTCAAAAAGGAAAAAAAGAACATAGCTTTTCAGGGTGTTTGGCTGGATCACACTCAAAAAAGATTTCTAGTCTTGAAGTCATACAGCCATTTACATCACTTCGTCCAGTGAATCTCCTTCAACATATACCAGTGTGAAGAGTAATCCCCAGCAAATGCTGGCTGTAGCAAGGGATTTTCTGCTCCACTACTTCTGAACATCACCAAGCAAACACTGGACAAATTGCACAAGGGAGGGGGTCAGCATCATTGTGAATATTTCATCTAGACAGCACAACAAAATCCGGCACAGAGAACAGAAAGGTAGAAAAATCCATGAAAAATCACTTTTCAATTATTCTTTTACTCAGTACTACTTGTTCTTCAGTAAAACACTGCAGACTTATTCTCTTGCAATCAGAAGGAGAAAAAAAAAAACCTCCCCTCTTGGCAATCTATTTTTCAAAATTGAAAATCTCATTCTGCTTTTTTCTTAATTCCTGCTTAGAGGAATTTTGTGATAAGGATGTAAGCCTTGTAGCTTATTAGAAATGATATAATTAACATTTAAAAAACCTACAAGTATTGATTTTTTTGTATTAAACTTTGCTTTTATAGACAATCATTGCATAGACAAATTTTTCTCTCAAGTATTTTTCCATTTTCTAACACTTCTTTACATGCTAGCACTTACTGTCATACATTTTCTTGTAGGCTTATTTACCCTTTCTGCTCTTTTTCTGTCCTCCACGTAAAACCTTTTTTAAAAACAGGATCATCATTCAGCCCTGTCATTTTACCTAAATTTCTAAATTTTTGTCTCAATAGCTGTTTTTCCTACCATGTTAAAGGCTACTCTTCTATCCTAAAAAACATACATCTGGAATTGTTTGCCGCTGAATCTCAGGCTGCAGTTTCTGAGGTAATTGTTGTTTTGTCCCCATTTTTGCTCATCCTCAGAATTTCACCAAGTATCTCAGAAATTTTGTGATTCATGTGAGAGACTGTTCTTGGAGATCTATGAGTACACAAAAATGTCACACTAACCTTCAGAGTTCTAGACCAAATTCTGGAGATAACAACCAGAAAGGATATGACTCTAAATGGCAATTAGTCCTTCCAAAATGTACTTGGGGTTTGTGATGCTGTATTTTCATGAAGAGTTTTGATTCTAGAGGGTCTTGGCTCATGACTGCCTATGGTTAGTTGATTCAGGGTTAGTTTACAGTCAAATTTAAGAATTCAAGTACCATCAACAGTTCCATCGGAGTCCACATTGCTGCCAGTTCTGATTCCCACCATGTAATGTACCTTCACACCTTGTGACTCTCACCTCTAGCCTCTCATCCTCACCATGTCATTCCTGCCACCTCCTAGGACTGCGAGGACAATGGCTGCATGTCAACAGTGCCATTTGCCATGGCACTATGGTCCTCCATTCCTTTCAAGCTCAGCCACTTGCACAGCCACAAGCCCTGGCTGTGCCTGAATCGTACCAGTTTGATTAGACCCAGACAACAACAGAGCAGAGGAAGAGGCTGAACTCTATTGTGGGCTCTGCTACTGATGTAACACAAAAACTGGCAGACAAAAAAGTATTTTGCCCTCAGTTGCTGAAAACTGGTAGAGTGATAACTATGCCTATCCTTATGTAAAAAATATTTTGAAACAGTTGGCTGAAAGCCACTATATAAATGCTAACTATGTATCATGAGACACTGCTCCTACTTTAGGGCACTTTCTCATTCACAGATGTTATGCACAAACCATCTACTTAGTCAGCCACAACCGTATTTTTTAAATCGTAGGATATCTGGGGAAAATCAACGCAGTAGCCATCTCCTGGGAAAGGAAAAGAATGGTCCTGACTCTGGCAGCAAACACTCACTGCACCTCATTACAGTTTCTAGCAGAGTAAAGGAACCAATATTAGCATACTGCTCTGTACAGCAGTAGTTTGGTAAAACTCCATGGTGTGTTACCCAGTAAAGCTGACTAATGGACCTGTCTGGCATTGAAGTCTGTAGATCCATGAATTCATTTTATGAAGAGAAAAAGTCTCCTGAAGCATTTTCAAGATTCAAAACAGGATGCTGATGCTCAGGCAATCCTCTGACTGGCACTTAGTGCTGGAATATGTCATTGCCCACAGAAAGAACAAATGATCTCTCTTAAACCTACCTGCAGAGGAGCAATTAATAGACAACAGTGGATATACTTGGCGGGAACAAAGGTTCATCTAGCCTGGATTCATATTTTCAACAGCAGACAATATCAGATACTTAGAAGCAAGATGAGTTTGAAGTATTTCTCCCCCATTGCACCATCCTTACTCCCACCAGTCTGTTCCCCCCAGGGTGAATCTGTGACAAACATGCAGACCAGTACATATAATAGCCATCACTCGATCTCTTCACTCTTAATTGTCTAATCCTTTTCTGAAGCAACCTGTGCTTCTGCTTTCCACAGCCTTTGGCAACAAACTGGAGCAAAAAAATGTGGTGTATCCTCACATGAGCATCACAGCACTACATTCTGCACCCTGCAGTGATGGGGAGAAGGACCAGCTTGGTTCCTGATGGTGGTACTCCCAAGCCAGCTTTCTGTTTCCTACAGGAAAAGCAGGAGGATGCTAGATGAGCTATGCAGCTTGTTCAAAGCACAATTTGGGACAATTTTCTGCTGTTCTCCTCTTTGACCGAAACCACAAATATCCAACAGAAACACTGAAGAGCTGAGGAGCTTTCAAAAAGGCAGCATAAGAACATGTCCTGTTTCCATTTCTTGTTAGTTGTCCCCATTGTGGGACATCCATACCTTCACTTCCCCTTCATGGGAAAACTCATGGAAGACAGGATCAAGTTACTTTCATGTGAAATGAAGGCTTATAGAAAGCTGAACAGGCACAAAAATCTTCAGGGGATAGGCACAAGGTGGGTTAATGTGCTGCCTCCCTTAGGAAGAATGCTTCTCATGTGCCTCTTTTTGGACCTCTGCAGGAGGTGTCCCTGCCATTTATCAGCAACCACCATTTGTATAATCTGAGTTAGAAGGTTATGTCACTCCAGTTAGTCCTTGCACAAGAGTGCTCAGCCTGTGCAGCTATCCCCAGCTGAAAGTCTTGGGGGAGCACCTGCACCAACCCCTCATGAGCCCCTCTGGGCATGAAGACTTTATTCTCATGCATTCTAGGCCATAAATTGGAAATGACAGCAAAGTAATCAGGAGAGTATCATGCTGGGCCTCCTAACTCTCCTGAGCCTCCACTGATTATATAGGAGAAATCCAAGCAGACATGGAATTAAATCACTTCCCTTACATTTGACTAGTCGAAGCTGCTCTGTAAATGACAGATTGCTAACAGCTCCCTTAATGACATCACCCAATATGTCATAAAATCTGCTGCCAACACTATGGATTTTTTCCCCCCAGACAGAAGTGTTCTCTGGCTGTGGAGCAGAAGTTTCACTGGCAAAATGTGGCTCAAGAAATAGCCTATAAAAGGTTCTCAGTGCATAAGGTAAGTACCACCCAAAAACTCACTGAAGAATAAAATTATCCTTGGCACTGCTTTCCTGGAACAGTGCCCCACGTCAGATTTTTCTAAGTGTTTGTGATTGAAATTATCCATCCACCATCTCTGCAGGTAGCACTAAAACTCGCAGCTCAGGAACAGTATCCAGATCTTTGCCAGATTACTAGCCTTGGGTGAAAACTGTTATCTTCTTATTGCTTTCGTGCTTTTTGGAAGGAAAATCTTCCCAGATGGGTTTTTGCATTAGAGAAGAAACAGATATACTTGTAGTACAATAGCAAGGATTATTTTCCTGGAGTTTCACTATTATCCATTTACTTCCAGACTCACATCAGTTCTTTTGCCAGAATTGCAAGTAAAGAGACAACTAGAGCATACATAGCATGACTAGCCTTTGATAATTTCTCAGAGACAATTTGCAGGTTCTCTATTCTGCAGACACCAGGGATCTAGATTGCAGCAGTGCACCACAAATGAGTACCCATCTTTTAAAATGTTACAGTAGAGTTCACTTGGGCAGCCATCAACCATGACCACACAAAGAGTGCTTTCTTACCCATTCCTCTAATTCTGTGCTACCTGTATTTCCTCACCAGCATGCCTTATGTGAGAATTAGAACAGTTTCATAGACTGTTTTCAAAAAGGCTAAATGTATTCATAAGGAAAATACTTCACTGAGTGGAGCCAACAGTGAAGAAGGAGAAAGTCCTCCTTCCTTTTTGAGACTTAAACTAAATTCTGCTTCATAGCACAGTGCACTGAAAGTCTCCAAGGTTTGGTCCTTCTGATCAAGGTGAGGTTGCCTCTCTCCACTCAGTTGCAGAAAATCAGTGTTGGCTGCTGTTCCTCTAAGTCACTCTGTAAACAGATCCTCTTCTCTATGCATGCCATCTTTCCTGCATCCCATCAATTATCCACCCAAAGCAGTCACAGCTGAACAACCAGAACATGTACAGGAAGAAGGAAAAAGCGAAATGCTAAATCTTGTGTGAACTTAAAGCTAGTGTGCTCATCTGCAAGGTCCCGGGATGTGGCTCGACTGTCTTTGGTAACTCCTCACATATCAAGTGTACTTCTGTTCTTTGCAGCAGTTCTTGCCAACAGGACACCCTACAGCACTCCAGTATGCTGGGGATGCTGAGAACCAGTGGTCTGAACAATCTGTCATTCATGTAAGTTCAAAAGAGAATCACTGTAGAGGCACTCACTGCCACTGTGAGTAAATGAGCCATGAGCTATATATCTGGCTATGCTGCAGTTCTTTTCTGAAAGAAAAAGCGAGTCAAAAAGGAAGTGTAACACTCTGCTGAATGCTGAAGTGACCAAATAAATAGGATTAGCTAAACTTTGCTAATCTGTCAGTCATTTTTCCCTGTGTAAAAGCAGTCCTCTCAAGCCTGCCCATGATGATGATGGCCTGCTTGGGTTCCTGAACCGATGCATTTCAAGCTATGTCATCTGGTTATGTTACACACTCAGTTTGGTCTTGGCATCCAAGGGAAAAACATAGTTTGGCCAAATGTGTTGCATCACAAGTACTTCCAGTTCACAGAATGAAACGCTGAAATAATCCCCCATGAATTTTGTTCTCAAATTCAGATCTGTACTGCCATGACTGCAAAGTGACAGATGTCAAAACCGAGCCGAGTACCTCATTAATGCAGAGATAAACACACAGAATATGTTGTTTGGAATGACAACGCAGGGTGTTTATATATGTATGCCACTATTTATCATCCTACAGATGGTTGCTCACAGTGATGTACATCCACAAATATGTTTAATTTTTGCCTTTTCCTTTTTTAGATAATTACCATTTTTCCTTGTTTACACTGACTACTTCTAAGATGGCCTAGAGATCTCTGAGTTTCTCTGAGGGCAAGAGGTCACATTGCACAAAGCAGACCAGAATCTGCATGCAATCAGTTCTTTGCAGTAATAACAGTCCACGCCTGTAGAGCATTTTTAAAGAAATTATCTTGCTCTCATTTTGCAGCCAGGAAAGCCCAGAAAGGTGAAATGACTTCCCCAAGGTCGCACAGCAGGCTCTACTCAGTACATAGTTACTGTTGTTGCAAATTGGGTAGCTCATCAAGCTTGTGCTACTCACACCACTCAGCTACAATTCAAACAATAATTATTATTTCTGCTGCAATTTGCACGGCAGTCAAAGCTGGAGGCCACAATCAGGATTCAGCTTATGCTGGGCTCTGTTCAAACACCAAATGAAATCCAGTCCCTGCTCCAGGGGGCTTGCCATCTCAGTAGGGACATAATGCTGTGGGAACACAAATTGCACTGGAAAGGGAGGGAAGGAGAGAGGGAGAGACAAAAAGCAGTAACTTCAGTGTAAGGTTTCACTTTGTTTTGGATAACTGTGAAATTTGGAAACTTATTATTACTTAAATTATTTAGGTTAGCAAGAAATATAAATGTATTACAAACAGTCACCTGGCTAGTTACTCAGGTAGCACTGGATCTTCATAATCTTGATTGCACAAATACTTTCACTCCTGTGGTCTTTGATTACCTTGAGAGACAGCAACTGGATCCTGCTCTTTGGGGGACTGACTCACACTGCACTGACAAAATACTTAGAGTATACTCTACTTTTTAAAGGAGTGATATTACACTTAATTTTACAGCTCTCTAATCAGCTGTTAAGGCAATTCTTGCTGTAGACCTTTTTATATAATATGTGCTTATACATTTTACAGCATGTGACAATTTGGTACACTAGCCAAGACCTAGTGAATTCATTTCACTCATGCTGACTCAAAGCTGCTTCTAAGCTCTGCAGTAGTAAAATATGTATTAACTCCACCTTACTGTCTCCCACTGCATCCTAACATGGCTCCATGCCAGCAGTATGTTGGGTACCAAATGATCATACAGGCATTCCTCTTTAGAAGCCTTAACTAAGTCTAATATAAGAATGAATAGGTCCTTTAATACTGGATGAAACCAACACAATGAGATTATTTTCAAGAATAAGGTTGCTCAGTACCAAGTCAGGACTGCTGAATGGTCCTTAGAAGTTAACTTCTAAATTTTCCGGTAGAGATCTGAAACCCTATTATTTATTGTAATGTGTGTATTTGTATAAATAATGAAAAAGAGCATACAGGAAATATCTGATTGACATCCATAACCTCAGATAGGAGGGTATTTTTTTCAGATTTCAATTAAGCCAAGCATTTAAAACATGTTTCAACTCCATCAAAGCATGGGCTTATAAATCCTTTGCTCAGCTGATGTATTCTGTTGAAACAACCAGCTTTTCACCTACAGTAACTGATTCTAGACCAGCACAAAAATACCATCATGTACTCTAGAAGAGCTTGAGAATTCACAATTTAAACACATTATTTTACAGAGCAAAAGAATGAACATTCGTTTACAATTACTTTCCTTGCTCCTATTTTCAATTGGCTAAATCCACTATAAATTAATGACCTATCACAATGTCTGTTGAGGATACAACATCAAGAACTAAGGCACTGCAGAACTTACATAAAAAATACTTACACAATTTCATTTTAGGCCATTCAAATTTTTCAGAAGTTGATGTTAGGTGCACATTACTACATATATTTATTCCTCTCTGCCAGGCATCACTGAATCTAAGCAGAACTGAGGTATTTACTTAAATGATTAGAACCTAACTTTTAGTACTATGATAAATGGAAGCAATAAATACAACAGCTTTCTTTAGCAATTGCCAATACATATTTTGCTGCTCTTTATACACTATCCACTAATCTCCTTTAGCATCAGGTAATTCAAATGCCTCTATCATTTTCTGATACCTGTATTTATGACACTGTGGCTTTATTTTAATCCCAGGCAAAAGCGCATTAAGGAGGAACTATAATTGATAGAATATTGCTAATCAGAAACAATCCTCCCTAAACTCAACTTTGTAAATTCAAGACACAAGGAAGCATAACTACAGAGAGCAGAATTCAGCTCCCCACCATGAAACCTAAGTGAAAGTGTTTTACAGGCAAGTTGAGAGTAGAACCAGGGTTTGATTCACTGGCCAGCATGCTGGTGCCTAATGATCCCTTGAGCTGTTCTTCTGCTTGTGAGACCTCTGTATGTAGATGACAGAGAATCTATAGAAGACCTGTGTCCTGCTGAAAAAGCAGTCAGAGGTCAGCCAGGACCCCCCAGGCATTTTAAGCCCAGACAACTGGATGTAGGCAACTGCTTGATGGCTTGGCTGCCACAGACTGACATCATATCCTAAGAGCCTGGACACTCCTGGGTGAACTGCAGAAACACTTGGCTGACCCTGCCATAGCCAGGTTAGGTCTGCCAAGGCCAATGGTCATTTCACCCTGCTGCTGTCTGGCAGGCTGAGCCAGATGTGTGCAGCTGAGTATTTCATTGCACATTCTCTGGCACATCCCTGCTCTCGAATCTATGCTTACCCATCACCTGATGAAGTGTAAAGTAAAATGGAACTGTCTGTGGAAGTGTGCTTTGCATTTGGCTCAGAGCTGATTTGGGAAAAAGCAGCCCCAGGGAATAAAAGAAACTACATCTCTTGCGAAGAAACAAAAATGTAGCAACAATTTCACAGACAACCTCACTTTTGCCTCAGCACAATTCCTCCAATGTACCATACAGCTAAAATTAAATGAAATGCTGTCTTATATGTTTAACCCTCAGTTATTAAACATACAATCTTAGGTTCAAACATAAACTTGCTGAATTCAGTAAAACTAAATTTAAACCCTCACCTTGTACCCACAGATCTGTCCTTCTAAAGGTGCAAAATCCTGAACAGCCTTTTGTCAGTATCCATTCTGCATGCAAGAGCTTTCATAGATGTGTACACAATCAACAGTGTTTCACTGGAAGCTCAGGGTGTGCCTTAAATACAGTTGTTTGATGCACCAAACACTTCTTTATCCTGTTGACAAAATGCTCCCTCCTCTCTCCCTCTCTGAAACTGCCACAGGAAAAGAGGCAGCCAGGATGAACAGGGAGCTCAGTGTCACCCATCCTGTGAGAACAAGGACCACTGGATGAGCTCCTTCTTTCTTCAACACCCAACATACTTGGCACCAAGCTATTCACACAAAACACGACATGTGTAGTTGCCTATCAACAAGATGAAGAGACTTGATGAGTTTCTTAACTATTTAGGAAGATTGTTTATGTAGCAGCACAACAAAATAATTAGGTGCATGGGAAGCTAACATGGAAACAGGAAACATCCTTATCAAAACCACAGCCCAGGTTAGTCATAGAACTAGAACATAGATGGTTTGTAAAATGATTTTCCTGAAACCCTGGTATTTTAGAATATTTTAAATATTTCTTTTTTGACTGCTTTCACTTTTAAACACCAGCATTAAGCTAACATAAATGATAATTTCTTAGGGAAATTTAATATCCAAGTTGCATGAAAATGTTGATGGCAAAGAGAAAATATGAAGAACATGGCTGCAACTGCTTTTATTGCCAATGTTTTACAGTATTCCTGGGAATTTAAGGAAAACTCTTGTGTGTTTGATCAGAATGCCAGGCAGGAATGAGCTTCACTTGACAGATCTACAGATCTTGGTCACTGACTGTTTTTAAACCAAGAAGTCACTGAGATAGGAGTGATACTGTTTAAAAAACAGAACAAATGGGAGTAGAACAGAAAAGAGCATTCACCCAGATGAGTTTGTTTTCAGAAATGAGAAAGAGAGGGACAACACAGGCTGCTACAAACATGGCATTCTGTAATCCCTTTCAGATATTCATCTGTTTCTAGTACACAGCTCACTATTTTACCAAATATCCTTCCTTCACAAAGTTCCTGTAGAACCTTCCTGCTCTAATAGTTAGAACCACCTTTTAATTTTCAGCCTGAAGTGATTTATATCCAGATAATATCCATTTGTTCTTGTCCCACTGTTAGCCATGAGTTTAAAATCATTAGTTTTCACTCTACAGTCCATGGATTCCAGAGGGTTCATAAACTACTTTGGAGATTTTTAAAGTGTCATGAAGCAAAGTAGGCCAACAGGCTGTAATTTGTTCTAACAATGCTACACGACATGTAGTATCACCTTTGGAAAAAGTATAGGAAACCAAATCAAGTCAAAGAAAAATCGGTGGCTCAAACAGTTGTATTATTTTCCTCTTGTTCTAAGCCCTTCCACGTGTTTTTAGTCAGCAGTCACACACATCTTATCAACCTTCCTCTTTCCACATTAAACTAACTACATCTTCCTAGTTTTCTTCTTCCTAGAACTGTCACTGTTCACTGGATTTCCTTTCTGCAGCTACTGTCATCTCTTTCAGAACTGGACATCAGTGTCCAGAATCCCACATGAAATATAACAGTGCATCCCATAATTATGTCAGCATTGCCCTAAATCAGCTGGGAATACTTCAGAGAGGATGTGCCAGGACCATGGATATCCTCCTCAGGGCAGCACTGCTCGCTGCCCCACTGCCATCCTTTGGTGAACATTCTTCACTGACAGAACCACAGAGTGGGTAATGCTGGAAGGCACCACCTCCCTACCCCAGCAGGTCCCCTAGAGCAGCTTATTCACGATTGTGACACAATGGCTTTTGAGTATCTCCACTGATTGCTACTCACCCTGAGCTGCATGGCCTTTCACTGTGCCAGCACTGTCCCCTTGTTGACAGGAACTAAACACAAGTGACTGTGGCTGGTAAGACATCTGCATGTTTAGAATGTTTTGGACTATATTTTTCCAGTGTAATGACCATGCATTGCAATTTCAACCTTTCTATTTTAATGATGGTCTAATATAACTTCACCAGTAATAGGAATGCTAAATACTAAGACACAGCAACCAAGTAATAATTAACTTCCTTTACAGGACCATAAAGCTACAAGGATTAATAATTTTATTTTCATGGAAAGTCTAATACTGCTCTCATGAAATTAATCTTAAAACTTTGAATTAAGTCTTTGTGAAATTACACTGAATGTCTCTTAAGTATATACACTCAATGCATAACAGTTTTATAATGTTCAAAGGTGTATTAGCCAAGCTGAAGATACCTGTGGGAAATCTGATTTTGAAACACTCAGTCTACATCAGAGAAAAGGCTCATTTATTATTTTTAGGCTCATGGGTAACATTCTTCCACTATCTTTAAGTGAAAAACATTTTTTATGGTTTGTTCCACATTTTTGATCACTTCTTCGTCTTGCCAAAGGTTATAAACATCTTCCTTTTTCAAGGTGATTACTAAGTTTAGTTTCCAAGATAACTACATTTCATGTAAATTTTTCATCCAGAGATTATTTGTTGCCTATTTAAACAAAGCAAATCAGAAATTTATACTATGGCACTAAGTTGCAGTTATAAATTGGTTCAAATTAAAGGACTAAATCTCATGTTACCTTAACTTTCCTGCACAAACAATTCTTAAGTTCCTCATTTTGAGACGTGGCTACATATTGGTAATGTCTACATGGAAAAATGAAGCAGTACCAGGGAGCATTCCCAGGCATTGAAACTCAACTGTCTACACTATTAAATTGTTAGAATTGTCCCCCAGCATGTGTCACAGGAGTGGTTTTAAGTCTGTTCCATCTTACAATCTTCCAAAATATTGCCAGGGCACAGTTTGCAAGTTAGGATATGCCAGGAATGGTTCCCAACAGGCAGAATGAGTCTAGTGACCCAGTTTTAGAAGGTAAAAAATGGAGTAATATGGACACTGGCCAGTGTGCCAGCTGACTCTACAGCAGAAGGGGACTCTGGACATGCTTCATTTGTGGGTACAGGCATAGCAACCACATCCCTCTGTTGGGCCCTGGCAAGCTGAGATGGCTCAGTACCAAAATGTCTCTCCAAGAGGCACAGGATCATTTATGTCAATGTTTCATGCTTACATGTTGTTACATCTGGGCAAAACAACCGTCTCCAAGGCTCTTGCTCCCATCAAGAAACTCCATGGAGCTGAGGAGCATTCACCTCCTGCAGCCACTCCAGATGCCTGTTACCCCACAGGAAGAGGCAAAAGGTCAAATGGGAGGGAGAGACATTCCTAAAATCTTCCCTGATCCTAAGGGACCTTGTCCTGTTGTATTCACACTTCTGCTGCATAGGAGGTTCACCATGACCAACAAACTATAGTAGGTTGCAGAGCTGCAGTCTAGCACGGCAGGACAAGACACATCCTGGCCATGGTAATTGCATGAAACCACTCACCTTACTCAATCAACTTCTGCAAAGTCAGGCATGTGACTTTTGACTTCTAGCAGTAAACAAAAGAAACTCCCAAGGTTTCACAAGTAGTGTGTTCTGAACTTCTGAACTCAGAATATTTGCCTTTGACCTTGCAAGTTCACCATGCCTAGCTTTCTTCTCTATAAACTTTTCCTTTTCAAAGATAACCAGAAAAATAAAGAAAGTGGAATGTGTCACAACTCATCGATGGTTTTTAATAATTATTTCAAACCGTTTATTCAGTAGCTTTCTCCTTCTGATGCACTCTCAATTACTTGATTGAATAATATTCTCTGAAATAGCACATGATGTGCTTGTGTCAAAGAGGCTCTCCACAGACGCCATCAGCTACCTTTTAAAATCAATGAAATTCATAAATTTGCATCTGGCTTCTCAAGGAGAAAATAAAGGAACCTTTTCCCCCGGTAAGTATGACCTTCTCATTCTGAGGCCAGCTTGCTTCAAGTCTTCTGCATCTCTGAATGCCAATGTGAAGATGGATAATATCTTTCTTAGAACAGCTAGATCTTGAAGTCTATTATATTTCCCTTTTTAAGGATTCTAGCCATAATTCTCTCTTAGTAATTGGGAGCTGCACACTGTTCCACACAGTAATGCATATTCTAGCTATTCGCTGTCATGCTGCTGCCACTGCATTTTTAACAATGCTGAGAGCAACCGATGTTATCGAATTCTGCAGATTTTCCAGGCTATAGCCTTTTTCATGTCTTTTTTTTCATTTCACCATTTCTGAGAAAAAATATTTTTATTTTTCCCTTTGTGATGCCTCAGTATTGTGACCCTGCCATTCCTCATAGCTGGATCTTGTTAGTTTTCAAATACTGAGTCCACACCATCTGATCATACCACAGCTTTTCTGTTCTGGTATGTTTGCTGTCTTTATATTTGCAAGATCAAAGCTAATGCTGTTTATACCACAGTGCTAAAAAGGTTCACTTCTCGAAAGGTAAAATAACCTTAATGTTTGAGATCTAGCCTTCTTTTCTTCCATGCCTTTTTACTGCTGGTAATATCCATATGTTTTCCTCTTCCAGGCTTCATTTTGGCATATAGCAATTTTCTTCATTAAAATTTTAGAAGGAATCCCTGAATGAACTCAGCAGCAGCTGTATCCTATGCCAGTGATGTTCCTTCAGCTGCAAAAAAATAGAGGGGCACTGACACCAGCCACCTTCCAAAACCCCATGCTCTTTCCTAACCATATCTAAGTTCTCAGCTCCCCACATTTCAATAGCTGATATTCTCCTCTTTTAAACTCTCTCCCAGTTTCTTTCTCCCCTTCTTTTTTCCCTCACACATATACTTTTTCCCAGTGAAATGGTATTCATCTTCAAATTGCCTGGATAACTTCATGCATTTCCTTTTATATCTTACTATTCTGTTATCTTACTGTTTTTCAAACACTGGACCACAGCCCCCAGGATGTTCATAAAAGGCAATTGGGAGAGTTATAAGATGGTGAATTTTTTATTACACTCTAAACCAAAAGAAAATATCTCTTATTCATTCCCATAACACCTTTATCCTTGAAAAAACAAGTTTTGCTATCAAAATCTCAAATCACTCATACAAATAAAAGATACTCACTTCATACATGACACATTTCAGACAGGTTCCCTCTGGGATCAAGACTGATGTGCCTGTATGATTTTCAGCCTGATGACCAATTTCAACCAAATTTGACTGATGCTACAAGCCTTCAAGATACCAAATTCCTGCAAGTTTTGTGAAAAAGCTGGAAGCAGAAAGAATCCAAATTTCCCACCAGTGGAAAGACAGGGATAGTTTATCCTTTAACAAATCTACATGGCAACTGTAGGACATCAAACCAAGAGACAAATAGCTTTCTGCCAGGTACAGCACATGCTGTGCCCTAGATGGGGAGCCTGTGAGGAGCTGGAGAATTTAGCTACCAAAGGCATGAGATCATGGGATGCAGGAGAAAATTTGGTACTATGGGCACAGGGTGCTCAGGGAAAGAAATTACTTAGAGACAAGACACTGGGCTCGGCATTTCTCCCTCATTTCTACTGTTCACATGATACACCTTTTACCCTCATTTTTATAGCCAAGCATGAAGTATTTGAAACTGTTAACTCCAAAGTAACGAAACCGAAAAAGCTGCACAGCCCCATCACTCCCTTCACCCACAACTTCCCACTAAAACCTTCAGTTCATCTTTCCAACCTCCCCAATTTACCTTCTGAATCACATTAGGACACAAGCATTTCCCAACAGCAACACTCATCACAGCCAGTGTTACAGCAGCAGAGTACAGGCTACCATGGGGCATTCCCAGGCAAGGATGAGGGAGGCCCTAGGGATTTCTATTAAACCCAGTGGGAAACTTTCCTCTGGAGCTGAACACACAGAAGATCATACTGGCAGCATGATTTCTCCTCTGGGAAAAAGAGGCACATGCACCAGGTCTGCTTGAATTAGATGTCCTTATGGGATTGATGAGACAGCCTGTTTCTTGGCAAGGAGAGCACTTGGCTCTTTCTCTCCTCTCTGTCTGCCTGCACAGCTCCAGCACCCCATCTCCCCAAAATGCAGAGGCAATACTCATCATACCATGGTCAGAGCCTCCAAGAGCCCTGATTTTTTTGAATTTTCTCCCTGATGGTCCAACACTCACTAGTGCTCAGAGACCACTAAATAACTTCAGTCACCTCACCCTGCAGGTGGCATGAGGGTGTTAATGCTCTTATTAAAATCAGCATCAATTATGAAAGTCAAGCTCAAAAACCTGCTCAATATTCCTGAACTTGTCTTCCTCTCCCTTTTGCCTCCCATGTGCCTCCCCACTTTACATGTGGGGTACATAGTGGCAACAAAAGCTGGCAGCACTGTTGATTAAGGTCCTTTGCTTCTGGTGAGTTAGTAAAGAAAATTAACAAATGAAAAATGAAACTTAAAAGGTTACAAATGTACATACCTCGTGGCTAATGCAAATTTGTGTAACTTCAGCTTCCAAACACAGCATTTGTCAAGTTAAGGAGCACTGCATGACTTGAAATCTCCCCCTGTAGGTCCTCATACGCCATCATCTGTCAATTTTTAATCTTCCTTTGAATAGCAAGAAAATTCATCCCTTTAGCTCTTCTTCTTTCATTTATTTAAATCAGTTCTGAGATCCTTTCTACTTTATACTTGAAAGGGCATCTTGAAAGATATTTGACCTAGACAGAACAGGCATGGGAACACTGTGGGCAAAGGCAGTCCCATTTTTTGCATACACATTTAGGGACAACATTGGACTTTTTCACAGCAGTGAGAGCTCACGTGCAGATGTCCATCTAGCACAGTCTCCAATTTCTCTTCTAAATAACTGTTTTCCATAACACATAATTTCATAATTCTCCTATCAGTAGGATTCCTCCCACATTTTTTTTGAAGCTGGAATTGAACCTGGCAATGGATGCAGAGAGTAACAAGAAATGCTTCTACAGGTGTATTGACCAGAAATAAAGGTCAAAGAAGATGTATCTTCCAATAAGCAATGCTGGAAAACGGGTAACAATGGACAAGGAAAAGGCTGAAGTACTCAACAACTCTTTTTTGCCTCAGTCTTCAGTGGAAACCTCCCTTCCCACACCTCTTGAGAGCATGGACTGCAGTATGGAGCTGGGGGAGCAAAATGCTTCCAACTGCAAGTACAAATCAGGTCCATGACCACCAGCCTGAACATACGTAAGTCTATGGGAACTGATGAGGTGCATCCCAGAGTCCTGAGGGAGCTGGCTGGTCTAGTTCCCAAGCCACTCTGCCTGATATCTGAAAAGTCACAGGAGTCAGGTGAAGTCCCAGGTGACTGGAAAATGGGAAATATTGTAACCATCTTAAAAAGGGTAGAAAGGAGGACCCTGCAAACTACCGGCCTGTCAGCCTCTGTGCCTGGGAAGATCCAGAACAGATCCTCCTATAAGCTGAGCCAAGGCACATGAAGGACAGGGAGGTGATTTGGGACAGCCAGCATGGCTTCAGCAAGTGCCAGTCCTGCCTGGCCAACCCGGTGCACTACTGTGATGGGGTGACTACATCAGTGGATAAGGGAAGGGCTATAGATGTCACTTATCTGGACTTCTATAAAGCCTTTGACATGGTCCCTGCCAAACATCCTTCTCTCTAAATTGAATTCTGTCCCTCTGCTCGGTTCTGGTGAGACCCCACCTGTAGTGATGCAACCAGCTCTGGGGTCCCAGCACAGGAAGGACATGGACCTTTTGGAGCAAGTCCAGAGAAAGGCCATGAAGACAATTAGAGGGATGGAGAACCTATCTTATGAGGAAAGGCTCAGAGAATTGGGATCGTTCAGCTTGGAAGGCTTTGGGGTGACCTAATCTTGGCCTTTCAGCTCCTAAACAGAGCCTACAAGAAAGATGGAGAGGAACTATTTACAAGAGAATACAGTGACAGGACAAGGGGGAATGGATTCAAACTGAAACTGAGAAGTAGGTTTAGATTAGATTTTGGGAAGAAATATTTTCCTGTGAAGGTGGTGAAACACTGAAACAAGCTGCCCACTGAAGCTCTGGATGCCCCATCCCTGGGACTGTTCAAGACAAGGCTTGATGGATCTCTGAGCAAGCTGAAGGTGGAAGGTGTCTAGTGGAAAGTGTCCCTGCTCATAATTCTGATTCTTAGAAGTCTTACACTGCATTTGATGTATTAAAATAGAAATCAGAAATAAGCCCATGTTATTGTGACATCCAAATCACCCTATGTAATTAGCTATCCTTACTATAATTTATTAGACAAAAAGCTATAATTTTTTAAAACAAATAATTTTTGAGCCACCTGCAAAGTTTAGGAGCCATAAATGTAAATTACTCTCTCAACAAATTGTTAAGGATTCTGAGGCTAAGAACAAGATCTGTGTCTGACTCCACAAGACACCCAGTTCAAGCACTGGTGTAAGGCTGGGTTTTTTCCTTGTCTTCTGGAATTTACTCCTATATCAAGATCTGTGAAACAGGAGTAACAAAGTCTCCAAGAGCATCAAGGTCAAGCCTTTTAAGACTCTTATGTAAAAGTCACCTGGTCCTGCAGACTGATTTCAATTTGTTGCTGTGATTTCAACACAGCTGCAGTGAAGAATTTCTCCTTTTCATTCTGAAACAATTGCCTGTTTTAAATGAACTTTTAACTGTGGCATGTAATAACCTCTTCATTATGGCTGCTTTGGCTTCAAAGAACTGGCAGTTGAGTGATAGGAAACCAATTTTAAAAACTAGTTTAAAACAAGTCCAGGGAAAACCTGGGGATCCACAGAAAGACTGACACCTGCACCACATAAATCAGTAGAACTATGAAAGAAACACTGTATGTCAGCTTGTGTACAAACATGGCAAATTTGTGTGATGAAAGCAAGTAAGGTAGCACCAATACATCTATTTAAAGTAAATTTTCCCAAAACTACTAGAGTTCTCCAAAAAAGTATAAAATAATGTGTAACATGGAGATTTTCACTACCAATGTTTACTTGGAATTCCAAAAGACATTTGAGGAATCTGTCATTCATAAGTCTTAAAAAACCTAGATTCCCAGAGGATAAAAATAAATGCCCTTGCAAGGATAAATAATTGGAAACAGATGGTAGGACACTACTGTCAATTTTTCAGGTGGAGAGAGGTCAATGGTGGAATCCTGCAGGGATCTGTGCTGGAACTTGGGAGCTACTCACTTATTTATAAATGAGCTGGAAAACAGGATAAATGGTGAGGTGACAAAGTTAGCTGCTGATATTCATTCAGGGCAGCTAAGATAAGGGTTGACTATGAAGAAAGACTTTACAATACTGAGTGACTAGGCAATAAAAAGTCAAATTAAAGTCAATGTAGATAAATATGACGTCATTTCTTTAAGGGGAAAAAACCTAACCACACAAAATTATGTGCCCCAAAGTGATCATTATCACTTCAGGACTGAAATCTCAGGGTTATAATAGGCAGTTGCGAGAAAACATCAGCCTAGAGTTCATTAAAAGGGAAAATTTTAGTATCACTAATTACTAGGAAAGGAACAAAGGAGGAAAAATATCGTATTATTAAGGCACTGTATGAATGGCTGGTTTGTCTTTCTTGAATATTGTGTGTAGCCCTGCTCCCACAGACTCTGAAAAGATACATTAGACTGGAACTGTCTACAGGCAGTGCAGCAGCAATGACTACAAGTTGAGTACAACCTAACAACTAAGGACTGACTAAGAAGCCAAAGGTCTCACAACTGAGGGGATACAGCAAAGGTATAATCAGAGCCAGGACAGGGAATGTGTCTGCAAGTTCCCTGTTAACAGCCTCTTCCAATACATGAGCTGAGAGGATCAAATGAAACGGGAAGGCACAAGATTTAAAACACAAAACCCACCGCTGAATCTTCACACATGTATCAAGCTGTGGAACTCCTAGCTCTGGAGTACTGTAAATGCTAAAAGTTGACATGGGTTCAGAAAGCAACCAAAGTGTCAAAAAACAAAATCCAGCAAGAGCTTTAAAATGCCAAGATGCATCTGGGGAAGTCCCTGAGTATGAGTGCTGGAGAACTGAACGTATGGAGGGCAAAATGAGCTTTATCTGCTCTGATGCTTTTGGGGGCTCGTGTGACAGACCACTGTCAAAGATCACTGGACTGTGGTTTGCCGAAGTACAGAGCTTTTATGTTTTGTTCAACTGTCCTCTTACTGTGGGCATGGGCTTAGGCATCTCTTGAAGAATCTATGTGTTGGTTTCACCCTATTTGTCCACAGGACACTTGTATGCCTTTCTTTTGCTTTCTCTACATTTTTCTTTCTTGTAGCTTGAAACATCCTGGTAAAGGAAAAAAGTAATGGCAAATATCTAATAATTAAAAAAATCACAATGACAGAACTGAAGTGTTTCATTTACTTAACCTATAAAGGAATAAATCTCAAGAATTATCTTTATTTGTGAGGTTTCTTGCAAACTTTAGGTGTAGAGTAATAAAGAACCATAATACCTAATTCCTAATGATTTCGCTAAGTGTTTGTGTTCATGCAGCTGCTCAGATTAGCTGAGTGCATATGCAACTGCTTGTACCTATGATTTTGCAATTGCAGAAGGGGAGGTTAGGGGATGGAAAATGAGGCTGCCAACACTGACTCTCAAAATATCAAGTGTAAATGACAGCATTATGCACATGGAACAAAAAAGGCAGTCTAAGCTATGGCTGAATCATAAGGCCATCTAATCTATGTTATACTCATGTACACACAGGAAATACTCTTTTTCTTAGGAATTTTTTTCTTTATTATGTCATAGACATGTCTAGACATAGACATGATTAGTAACGAGGACTGAAAGTGTATGTGTTCAAGATATTGTTATCTTTGTCTTACTTAAAAAACACCTCTTCAAAACAAGAGATATATCATGCTGACCATTTATAATGACTCATGCAGAACAGACTGTGATCAAAGTATTTCTTCTAAAGAAATCAGTTCCTAAGCTTTTGTTTGCAATCCTAAACTAAGCATCAGAAACGTGATTCTAACAAGATTGAAATTACATCAATTTTAAGTATTATATGATCTAACTGAATGCTAACACTATGAAGGTATAATAATAGCATGCAAAATCAAAGCTATATTCACATGCTCTTTATTTCACTACTTCAGATTCAATTTTGTTCCTGTACTACACAGAACTATATGCATATGTAGATGACACTACTGTATTGTTTTTTGTGAGATAAGCATTTTAGGATTACTATTATCTATTGTTTATACTCTCCAAACAGTAAACTAATAACAGAAGTAAGTCATATAGCTCAGAGAAAACCTACTATCATAACATTCCTGTCCTGCACATTTTATCCTAAGTTTTGCTTCTGTTTCACCCCCTGTGTTTTCTTCTTCAAGGGATACAACCTGAACCAATGTGGACTTTCTGGCAGTTTTCTTTCCCATTGAGGACACTTTTTAAAGTAATACAGAAATGAACAGTGAGGTAAATACTGAATTAAGGTATAACATTCAGCAAACAGTTAAGCCAGGCTCTTTCAACACCCAACACTATTCCTGTTCTTCCAGGGCATTCACACACAGATTGGGAAAGACAGCAAACAACCACTTGGTGGTATGCATGTATTCCCTTATTAATTTTGGAGAGAAGCAGACTGAGAAGTGCTTCTTCTGCTGACATAAAGATCTGTTATTGGCTTTTAATGCCAACAGTGCATCTACCAGCTTTGGAGATGACAAAAATTCTGTGTTACTTTGCCTGAAAACATATCTCCAGCCACATCTGCATGCGTACAGCATGGCATAGACTGGTTGGGCTCCAGTAGATCAGTCACATAGAGGGATTTCGAAACATTATTATTCAACTGTACAGAAATGCAGTAAAGGAATCAGATTCATTTTATCTACCTTACACTAGCATCTTACAGCATGAAGAAGTGCAACCACATAAATAGATGTTGACGTTGGAAAGTGCAAGGGATTTGGAAATTGTGCTGTCCTACTGCATACTGGACATGAACAAAACATGCCGAAATGCATCAAAACAGTGAATATTCATAGCACCTTTTAGCAGCAGAGCTATAAGGAGAGGAGACAGCTGAAAGCAAAGTCCTTAAGGAAGCAGAGGAGGCATCAGTGGTGCAAAGATGAAACAGTTTACTCTGCCCCGAGCCAAGTGAGATGACTGTGTACAATTAACCAGACCATATCAGAATGCGTGGTACTGAATGGACAGAGGAGCCACCAGCATCAAAGAGGGTTCCCAGTGCAGAGATAATGAACCCAAAACTACACTCGCTGGAATTGGGGGAAAACCTATCAGCCTCAAGTGCCTGCAGATCACTCCCCAAGTGATACAGAAAGAAATTACAAGGAGATTTCAGTGACAGAAACAGCATAAAAATGTATAACAGCACACAGAAAAATATCATCAGAGAGCGAAATGGTTAAAGCTATTTCATACAAACCAGAGAATTCCACCAAGTCTCATGGACTAGATGGCAAATTGAGTAATGCTGAAGCTGTTCAGTAAAAGACTCAAAAGAATTTTCACTCAGAAACTGAAACGAATGTAGGTCAAATAAGGGGACTGAAAAAGTGACTGTGAGCCCATTTTGGTGACATTTTGCTCTGTTGCCCTAACAGCTTATTCCAAAACTTCTCAATTTCAGGGTTGTACCAGGAGGACATGTAACAGGTATGCTTTGATTTTAGCCCTTTTTTTGCCTAAATGATTGAAGAATTATTATTTTCTGTTTTGCTAAAACTGCTTTTATTACTATCTCAACTCTAAAGACCATCCTTTTCTCCTTATCCTCCCAGCTGCACACAATTCACCAGTTCTCCACTAACTCAGAGGGAAAGCTGTGCCGGAAATACAAAAAGGGATGTCCTGGTGTTCTCCCTCTTTCTAACCATACGCTTTCCCCAGGGAGACACTGGATGCGATGGGGAAAGTCAAATGAAGTCAGGAGATCCTCTGAGATTAATCAGCAACTGAAATTAATTGTTTTTCTTTACACTTCTAACATACAGCGAAAAATAAACCTTGTGAACAAGTGAAACAGACCGCAACCAAAACTCATGCCTGCCACATCCAATGACCTCAGCTGCCCTTCCAGTTCGCCAGCGAAAGACCTCGCCAGCCCCTCCCACGGAAGCGAAGTGGGCTCTGCCTTGGCCAGGTGGGACGGCGGGACGGGGACTAGCCTTCAACAGGCGGGCAGCTGCCATCACCCACTGTCGCCTGCTCGAAGTGTCCCCACTGCCATTGTCTCCTGACCTCCACAACAGACCACGCGCCGCAGGACACCCGCTCGCTGCCGCCTGCCGTCCCTGGAGCTGCTGGGTGCCCACGGGTCGCTTCACAGACAGAAACCGGGCAGTTCCCCCGGGCAGCCCTCGGAGGGGTGCGAGGAGCTGCGGGCTGAGCCTGACTCGGCCCACGCCCAGGCGGGCGGCGGGGCGGCCCGGGGCAGGCACCGGCACCGCTCTGCGACGCTGCCGAAGTGCCGCGGCACCCCCGGGCACCCTCTCCCGCCCTGCCCCGAAGGGGCACCCCCGGCCCTCGTCACCCGCCCCCCGCCGCTCCCCTACACCTTCCCGGCCCCGGCGGCCGCCGGCGCCTCAAGTTTGTCCAGAGCCGCCCGTGGCCCCCCGGGCCGGGCTGGGTTGGGCTGTGCCGGGCAGGGCGGCGCGGAGTCCCCCAGCACCGGCGCTGCTGCCTCCACTCACCCGAGGTCAGCTGCATCCAGGCACAGATCTTGTAGACGGTGGCTGTGTTGCAGAAGAAGAAGAGGATGAAGCAGACGATGCAGGCGATGATGAGCATCATCGAGAGCCCGATGAAGAACGACGCAGCTTTGAAGGCTCCCGAGGGCAGGCTGGAGAAGTCCGTGAAGCTGCCCCGGCAGGTGAGTTCCCGGCTGAAGCCGTTGCCGATGCAGTAGTGGAAGAGCCCGAAGTAGCCCGCCTGCGGGGTGTCCACGCCGTCCCCGATCCAGTACGGCTGGATGAAGCACACCACGTTGACGATGGCAAAGCAGATGGTGAAGATGGCCCAGAGCACGCCGATGGCCCGCGAGTTCCGCACGTAGTTAGTGTGGTAGATCTTGGCCGCCTCCTGAGCTGGGAGCATCCCCGCTGCTACCGCTCCTGACGAGCCTGCTCCTGTAGCCGCCGTCCCTGCAGCCGCTCCGGGCATCCTCACCGAGAAGGTGCCCCCCTCCCCTTCCTCCTCCTCCTCCTCCTCCTCCTCCTTCTTCTTCTCCTCCTCCTCCTCCTCCCCGCTCGCTCCGTTCGACGCGACGCGCTCCGCCGCCGCCGCTGCGTGCGAGAGCCGGCGAGCCCCTCTGTCGGGCTTCAGCGGCTCCGCGCCAGCACCAGCAGCCGCGGCAGCGGCGGCAGCACCGACACCGCCCGCCGCCGCCTATCGGGGCGCAGCGCAGCGCCGCCGGCCCCGCGCACCGCCCGCCCCGCAGCCCGCCCTCCGCCGCCGGGCGCCACCCGCACACCGCCCGCCGCGGGCGTCCCGCCGCCTTGCGCCGCCACGGCGGGGGCACGGCTCAGGGCCGGCCCGAGGGGAGGCGGCGGGAGAGACTGAGGGGGCCGCCGGCACCCTTTCCCCGGGCGGGCAGGGCGAGCCCTGTGTGCGGCACCCCTCAGCCCGCCGGCGTCTCTCCCGGCCGGGGCAGCGGCTGCCGAGCGGACCCGCTCCCGACGCTGCTCATGCAGCGCGCCCTGGGAGACATGTTCAGGCAGCGGGTTTCAAAGTTTCGAACGTGTGTGTGGTGTTCCCGTCCCCGCACAAAACATCACCGCCTTTCCAGCCGGGGGCGGCACCTGCTGGGTCCCCTGCGGCGGGTGAGCGGCGGTGCTTGTCCTGGGAGGAGGAGGGGGAGGGACACGCTTGTCTCCCGCGTGATGGAAATCTTTGCGGGGCAAAGACAGATTCCTGTCTCACCCTGGACCCCGGGGGAGACAGGAATCACCAGGGGCCGCTGCTCGCCTCGGGAGCGGGATGGCGGCCGCGGAGGAGAGCGCAGTGTGAGCACGGCGCAGCCGTGGGGCGCGGTGGCGGCTCTCGGCGCGGGGCTGAGGCTGACAGGAGCCGCTCCGCTCCAGCCGAGCGCCTTCGGCCTGGCACGCGGTGCTCTGAGCGCGCCGGCATGCAGCAGTGATTAGCATACATTAACGAGTAATTAGCATCTGGTAATAATCATTGCTGTGCCAGTGACACTTGGATTTGCAGTCCCCGACCTGTGCGCCGAGCCCGAGCTCACAGCAGAAAGCGGCGGCACAGCCGGAGCCGCGGGAGGCTCGGCAGAGCGAGCCGTCCGGATGCCGCGCGGTGCCGGCAGGGGCCGCGCTCGCTTAAATACTGGCGCCGGCAGGAGGGAGAGACTCCTGTGGAAATGACTCCTGGCATTCCTTATATTTCCAGCTGTTTCAGGCAAAGTTTGATTTCTGCCTCACGACTGCCAATAATTGGGCACAGCCCAATGGAGAGGCAACGCCAGCCCTTCCCAAGTTTCCCGCAGAGCAGTTTAAGAAGGGGCAGCGCCTGCTACCAGTTTCAGACCGCGCTCGTGTCACGGACAGTCAGAGCTTGGGAAGCTGTGGCCGAAGAGTGGGAGCACAAAGGGAGCCGTGTTCGTGCTGTCAGGCCGTGGGAGCACTGCCCTCGGCACACATGGGGTGGGTATGCTTAGACACGGGCAGCATAGGCAGTGTGGACCCCAAATACTCACACGTGCCTCACTTTGTTAGGGAGGCGGGTCCAAACGTGTGAAGTACAGCTAAAATTCCTGGAGATTTGGTTCCCACCAAGTGTGCTTTGTCCAGTGCTGCTGGAGGTGCCCACGAATGCTCCGCTGCCTCGTCGTGCTCCTGCTGCAGCTGCTGTGCGTGACTGGACTGCTCATATGCCGCCTCCAGAGAAGAGCTGAACTCGTTCCAGCCTCGAGCACCAGGAGGAGTGATGGCTCTTCGGTGCTCCCTCCTGTTTTCTTCAGGCTGAGGCTTGCCAGGCCCCAGGGCTCGGTGCAGGATGCCTCTCTTCCCGGTCCTCGAAGCGGCCGTGGAGTATGGAGGTGCAGACAATACGGGCCACATATAGAAGGCAGGAGGCCTGAAGTGTGGCCTAAGACAATTTAGGAATAGAGTCGGGAAGGATCTTCTGTGAGATTAAAAAAAAGGAAAAAAAAACTAAAAAAGGAGGTAGTGGGGAAGGGATCTGGGCCAAATGGTAGTGGGCTTGTAAATGTGAACACATTCAAGGAACATGAACCTAGAAATTGGTGTGGCAGGAAGAAGAGATATGGACCTGGGAAGGAGTCAGGAGAAAAGAAATTAGTTGCTTTTAAAAGAAATGGGCCAACAGAGCTGACAAGGACACATACTGAGGAAGCTGGGGCGCAAGAGTCAGACTAGGGTAGGTAAATGTGGGAGCCAGTCTGGGCAAGGAAAGGAGAGGCCAGAAACAGGGGAAGAAACTAGGATTCTGCTGTAAAGCTGAGTAAAGACTGTGATAAAAAGACCTGTGTCCAGGTAGTGATTTGTTTGGTTGTCCTAGGATTGTTTGGTTGTCCTCTCTGGTCTCCAGCACCAAAAGGGCACATATTTCACATGGACTCTAGGTGATACCCATGAGTCCTTCAGTTTAGTGCACTGGAAATGGGAAAGTGTTACAAGTGGTCTGGTTTTTAGGGCACCTGAATCTCTCTGGTTGTGTCCCTCTCTAGAGCTTTGAATCCTCCAGTCTCACTTTTTGGTATCACAATTTCTTCAGAATACATGGAGACAGGCCTAGGAGGTACTTTTGTGGTTCTAACCACAATTTTATGCGTGTTTCATAGCATTAGAAAATAGAATGTTTCTGTGAGATTGAAGGTTGGCATATTCTGGAGAATAGTTAAAAGGCAGCTGGGACCTATTTCTCAGAGCAGACCTCCCATGGATTTGGGTTGCAGCAGTTCTGGAAATGAGGCCTCAGAAGGAGCCATTCTGAGGTGCTGCTCATCTATGAAAGGTTTTAAGCATTGTGCCTGGCATTACAGAAAAATTCTGTGGCAGAAGCAGGGATAGTCCTCAGCTTTTCAGAACAGCATTCACCATCTTAATCCTCAAAAGATTATCCTTTTTCTCCAACAGTATTGTACTTCCACGATTTTTCTCCCTGAAAATTTACTAGGTTCCAGTCCTGTGGCTGCTATCTAGTCTCATCTAAAAAAGTCTGAGTTTTGAGCCAGGATTTTCACTAAAAGCTTCTTCAACAGGTGAAACAGGATTCTTATCATCCTGATCTTTCTGGACAGCAGCTGCTGTCTCCCACACCTGATAAGGCAGGATCCTGTTTACCAATTAGCATGTGAGCATGCAATGCAGAACAAACGGATGTAAATCAAGTGGCATAGACAGCTCTTTTTTTGGCACATCCTCTTCAGCACTGGATTTTCCAACCATAATATTGTTCTTAAAACATTTTCATGTGCATGTGTGGTTAAAAAATATGCAAGTATAAAGAGAATTTATACAATATTTAAAAGCATAGTTGTGCCCCAAATTTGCCTGGAGCACATTGCTGATCATTTTATCTGACCACAGATGTGCTAATTTTTTGTTTATACAGATCATTACACAAAACACAAAATCTTATAATGAAAGATAATTAATGTTTATAATCACAACATTTCTCTTTGGAACATGTAAATTACTTGCAGTGGTGGAGCTGTGGTGGAGAACTACTTAAATATTATATTTGGAGCACTATGGGGAGAGGCTGTGTGTTGTGCCAGGAAACCCTTGGACACCATGGGTAAGAACAACAGATACATTCAGTTCCTGGGCCATGGGCAATGTTTGGCAAGAAATACATGTCTGGGAATTCATTGATATGCTCATGGTGGGAAACAAAGAGAAAAACAGAAGGGGAAAGGGGTGAATGCATGATTGGAAAAGAGTTATCAAGAGAGGAATTACACAGAAAAAGTCTGTGAGGAGGGAATGGGGTAGTAGAACATTAAGTGTTAATGAGTAAATAGCAATAAATGTGTCAGACAATGAATGACAACTGGGAAGAATTGTTGAGCATGTGAGAACAGGCTCACGCAGACATAGGCAAACTTCCATTAGAGGGAGATGTCCCTGCTCAGACACAACTGCCTCTTGCCAACCTCTCTGAACAGTGTCTCCCCTTGAACCTTTTAAAATGCAGCTTTGCCTCAGAAGTTTCCCCACCCGGTTCATAGAGGGGTCTAAGCTGCCAGGAGGTTTTTCATATCTGTAGCTGCATGAACTGCTCTACTTCTCTGGAACTTTCCTCCCATTTTTTCTGTGGTATCACTCACTGGCTACTGTGTTCACCCAGTGCCTATGGACAGTTTACAATTTCACCCTGACACCTCTTAAATGGCTACATATAACTGTTACAACCTTTTAACAAAACAGATAGAGACGTGTACAAGTAACATACTCATTTACTTTGGGCTGGCCTGGATCCTGGGTCTTGAAGAGAAGGAAGGCAAGTCATGGTAGACTTCAGGGTTCTCTGGCTTGTCCAAGGATATGTGGCTATCCAGAGCTAAAGGTCTCCACTCTGCTCCCTGCTCTCCAGCATTCAGTGTGAGCTGAAGCTGGGGCAATGCTGAAGGCCAAGCAGGACTTTCTGTGCCATTTCACTGATGATTGAGATAACTTATACATGTTTTGGGCTTGATTACAGCTTAACTGCTGGTAGACAGCATCTTAAGGTATGTGTCCATCCAGATTGATTTTTCCCTTGTTGCATGTTGTCTGGAGCTGGCTGCAAACATTTGCTGGTGTGTTTGCTCAGGGCAGCAGGATGGTGGCCTTTAAGCAGCCCCATGTGTAGCCCCACAGTGCAGCCTGGTGTGTGGAGCCCTGTTGCTGTGGCAACCCACAGCCTCGCCAGTGGTGAGCACTTGTTGTCTATCACAAAGCATTAACTTTTACATTATGGCTTATTTTATTATGGTTTCTGCACATTTTGGCTTTCTTTCCCCTGGGACCCAGCTGCACTGGTGAAGTGTCCCTTCGTGGGGAGTAGGAAATGGCATTTCTTTCTATTTTTGTAGTGATAACAACTGTGGGAGAGGAACAGCAAAGGGCTGGCTAGAATTACAGTTATTGGTGTTGCTGAAAATGCTGTTGCCATCACTGTTTCAGTCAGAAATGGTCCAATATAGGCCTATTGTAAAAATTAGAGAGTAGCTTAGATTGGCCCTAATTCTCTTTAATTTAGTCCTACTGGTGGTGGTGATTGTGGAGGGTGAGTCCTGAAGGGCGCCCATAAGGGCAGAGCTGGGAAGTACAGAGTGGCAATTCTGGAGCCACATTCCCAGAAGGCTGCAGGACTTGATATCCCAAAGCACTGGGGAATGGTGTGCAATCATCAGAAAAAAGCCACATATTCCAAAGACTACCCTGAATCAAGGTGCTTGGCTGCAAATGACAGAAGTCTACTTCAGCAGACCAAGAGAGGGCAGGTGGGAGAATGGTGGTCAGGCAAGGAGCAGTGGTTTTTGTGAGAGGGAAATGATGTGAGGAAAGTGAGAAGTACCTGGGCTGTATGTGGAAGCAGAGACTGAAAGGAAGAAAAGATCCCACCAGCCTTGAAAAGAGAAAAGCCTCATAAAGGGATTAAGTAGCAGGGTTCCCAGTGACAGCAGAAGATTGGACTTCATAATCCAGGGCAGGCTGACCTGCATAAAAGTGGGATGAACACTGGCTGTTGAAGAAGAGAGCAGGTGGGAGTACAGGTGAGCCTGATGAAGTAAGCACAAGGAAAGTGGGAACATAGTTATTAAGATCCATGGTGAGAGAGGAGAGATCTTAAGGAACCATGACTCATGACTCAGCTAAGACCTGCTTCAGCTTCCTTCCCTCAGCCTCTCTAACTTGGAGGAGTTGCAGAATGACTCTGAAACACACCATCTAAAATAAAACACTTTATGGGCCACTTGGGAGCTAAACCTTCCAGTTCCTGCTCTCCCAGGAATGTTTCCTCTTGAGGCCCACTAAGTTCTGTTACAATGCCAGGGGCATTCTGCATGGCCCAGTGCAGCACCTGGGGCTTCTCTGAGCAAGACATCTCACTGCCAGCAGCAGCCACCCAGTGCAGAGCTCTGCCTCACCAGCATAGCCTGCTTGTCAGTGCTGCTAATTAACCCAGACAGAGCTTTCAGGTGCCTTGCTGTGTTGTGCCATTCAGAGACACCACCGGAGACTCCCCCCGAAGTGATGGAATCTTGCTGCTCTTGCTGCGGCAGCTGTTTGCCAGAGGGTCAGGAGATTCAACACAAAAGGTGCTGTGAAATACCGAGCTGCAGGCTATATGCTGTACATCTTCAAAGATAGCTGTGCAGCTAAGGCTGCTGTCTAGACATGTTTTTCATGTAATAAAAGTTTAGTTAATATATTTCTCCTAGACTGAAATTCACATAGAGAAGGACTTCTATTTCTGGGGACCAACCTAGTCTAAGTACATAAACTCTTCTGCCAAAAAGATGCATTTTAGGTTTTCTTTCCAGAGCCCCAAGCACCACGTAGGTAGCTAAAACTTCACTACCATAAAAATTTAGTCATTTGTATAAGGATTATATGATGCTAAATATAACTTTGATGTCGCTCTCAAAAATTGTACCTGCCAGTGGTGAAGCCCCCTTCTTTGCCTCTAACAAGGTAAAATTACTACAGTCAGGATGTGACTTACAATGTTTTCAGGTAGGTTTTTTCACAGTGGAGAACAACTAGTTATATTTTACCTCACACCAGATAAGAAATTATGCTTTAAATAGATTAAAATTCTAATTAATTGAATACATGTGACATTTATTTCCAAATATTTCTTCCCAAGAGGTTAAGCAACAGACCAGTGAGGATGTAGCAAGAGGAGCTTCTGATCTCCAGTAAGTCAGAAGCTGGCCAGTTTACCCTAGTGACAAGCCAATTAGGATGCTGCACAGTGTTTCTGCTTGCTTCTAATTTTAGAACTATACAACGGGGAGGCAAAAGTAGGTGATATTAACTCCTCTGGCATTGATCTGCTAGAATCATAATCTTCCTGCAATCTAATATATTTTCATGTAAAGCAGGAAAATTACCACTCTTCTAGTGTAGGTACTAGGGACTATGCAGACCTTTCTAACACACAGGGCCTGATCAATACTTGGATAGAGGAATCTGCAGGGGAAGCTTGGGAGCTGCAGTGTGTGATTTCGATGCTCTGCAAGATGATATTCTAGCATAAAGTGAGCATTCACTCTGGCATTACACAACACAGCACAACTGAGTCTGCTGTTTCCAGGAGGATTTATGGTAATATGTTTAAATGTACCTAAGTGACCTGACAGTAAATCAGCATCTTGACCCGGAACAGACTGGGGAATGTGATTAAATGGAGAAACTGTGGAATTCCTCTCTTTAAGAGAATCTCTATGGCATAATGCAGTGTCATTCAGGGATATCACAGCTACCCCAAGCAGTATGGTCACATTAGCAAGATGTTAATGCGATTAATTAGCCCTGATGACAAGCAGGTTATACTAACCTGGGCACAGCTTAAGTACTTAACTGCTTAAGTCTCCAGAGTGCTTGCAGCTCACTTAGGTTAATATAATCTAGTGACTTAATAAGCATATAACCTATTTCACTGTTCCAGCCATTAATAACAGTATTGAGTAACACCAAACCCAAGGCAGACTTGTGTCGAACTGCTAAAGATACACACATTCAATACATCAGTGAGCTGCAAGTAGCTGCTCTTTTAAAGTGTTCCTTGCCACCTACCTACACATTCACCTTCCAGGAGTTTCACCTAAAAACCTTTTCTCATCTGGCTATGAAAATATTACTTAAGAGGGCATCAAAAACCTTAAAGGAGGCACATATAGCATACCTAAATCTTTGCCTTTATCTGTAAGTTATCCTGTAATAGAACAGAAGAAATTAAATTTTACAAGATCGTTCCTTGGTAAATCCCTTGATAAATTAGGCGTTTCTCATCCCTGTTTTATCTTCCAGGTATTCATAAAAAACATTGTTAATTTCCATATTACTCTAGGAATTAAAGCTTACCTATCTGTTGTTTCTTCAGTTGCATACTCCATGTTCATACTCCACCATCCCTTTCTAAATACAGACGCTATATTTGTCTTTTATAATCTTCCTAATATTCTAAAATCTGTCATCCCCCATATGTACTGTAATATTATCTCATCCTCTTGTCTGTAAGATTTACAGTTCCCTCAGTAATTTCTGCAGGCTCCCCTAATAAGCAAACTCATCTGCATGGTCTTTAACATATTCTTATTCCACACCTAGAATTTCATCTCTATAATGAAGACAATGGCACTAATCATATGATCAAATTTAACACCCAGGAGGAAGAAAACAACAACCAAAACCAAAAAAACCCACCAAATTTCAGTCCTTGTATCATCTGTTATAAATTCTCTCTTTCCACTGAAAAACAGAATAACACTTTTTGTAGACTTTTGGTCCTTCTCCTGATACAAATGGATTTCTGGAATGTGTCCTTTTTTTTAGCCCCAAGCAGTAATTTGAATAAATATTTACTTCACATGTACTGCTGAAATTATAATTGGCCCAAAAATGTTTCTAAACTAATTTTTCATCTTAAAGGTGGTACCAAGGTAAACAGCTGTTAAGTAAAGCCAACACTTTAGTAGCTCTGAAAAAAAGTGTCAAGACTTTTAGATGGGAAAAAATACAATATTATTACACTCTGCACAAAAAAGTGTACAATGTGTAGAATGATGGGAAAAATAGATGGAGATGGCCACCAACATGAAGAGGCAAATGAAACCAAGTAGCAGTAAACAGTGGGAGTTTACACAGCATGTTTTATCCAACATAGTTCTTGCCATTTAAATGGTAATAGGAGGGAAGTGGGATAGCATTCTGATTTTCTTGCAGAACATGACACTACATTTTATAGTATCTTGGCCAAATTTTCTAAGTGACTTGGGTAGGCCTTTTACAATGTGTACAGAAAACCTTTTGAAAGACAATGAAAATAATCAAAACCAACATCAGAGCAATGTTTAGTCATATACCCAGTGGATCCTTGTTAGCTACAATTTTAATTAATAGCTTCATTATCCAAAGGAGGCAATAAACATTATGTTAATGAAACTTACAGTAGAGGCTAACTCTATAATCACAACTAGCAGCAGAAAAATTTAAAGGGAACTTATGTAAATGAAAATGTCAGAAGTCATCATCTGGGGAAAACCACAAGTTAATACAACTATTAAGAGTCTCCATAATAGAGGAGAAAACTGCGGAGACCAATATGTTGGAAGAGACTCATACTGAATAGAGTTGTGAGAATAATTGATTTTCCTGTTTGGTGGCCAAACTGAAAATAAATTAGAGAAAACTAATATCCAGTCAGATACATTACTTGCTTTTCACATACTTTTACTATTTCTTAACACTAAACATAGATCAATTTTAGAACAAAACAGTATTAGATAACAAAGCCAAGACCATTTCATTTCGAAAATATTGCAATAGAGCACTTCTGGCTTGTTTTTTTTCCCCTGGTACTATTACTCAAAATGAATATTTCAACATGTGAATTGATTTGTGATTCATAATGTGTCTTTTTGAGAAATGACTACAATAGACCCATTTGCAAAACACAGGTTGTAACAATTCACCCAGAACGCCTTGTCTCCACACCAAAAACTTGTACTTGGTCTTTAGGATATGTATTTAGGAAAACAACTCACAGTTTGGGAGCTTTCCTTGTCAAACTACAAATCCCATTTGGCCTTGTTGAAGTCCTGTAGAAAACATCATGAGCTGGAGTCTCCACCTGACAGCGCTGCCTTAGTCCTTTCCAGCCACCAGGGATGGAGAAGATGGGACAAAGGGCCATCAGCATCATGTAGCTCTTCCCTGCTGTACCATGGAGATTTTTAGCTCAGGGCCATGCAGGATGTCTCTCTGCAGAAGCCCAGATAAGGTGCTTGCTTTCAGCCTGCAGCACCTCTGCCCCTCCCTCACCATGGGAATTCTGTGGCTGAGGAGGTGGAAAGGGCAGTTGTGCTTGGGCTATGGAGACCTGGCAGAGGGAGACTGCTTCAGGCTTTGGCTGTGTCAAATGCTACAGCTCATAAATGAAAACAGATCTGAGTTAAAAATAGTGTGGTTGTTTTCTTTGTAGGGCTCCTTTCGCTGCCTGTCCTAGGGGGTGCACAGAACTAAGGACAGTAACTTGTCAGAAGCTAAATGTGGGTCTTCAAATCAAGATGCTACACTAGAATATTAGGTCTGTTTTCCAGATTTACTGGTCCATATAAATGTCTGGTGACAGCCTGTGACAAGTCCACACTGAAGATTTAGGATATAATAGAATGGTAATTATCTGTCTAGATTCAGCTTCCAGGTATTAGATTTTGTTGTACCTTTCTCTAATAGATGTGAGAACTGAAATGTATCAGATGGTGTCTTCTTCCCACGTAAAGACCTTGATCAAGTTGCTTCTTACTCTTTGAAAAAGCCAAGTTGCCAAAGATACAGATCACTGTAATATGCACTTCCCAGATGTTGGATTACTCGGCTGTCTCACTTCTGAATCTCTGCCAATTTATAAATAATATTTTGACTTTTGGGATTGGAAGAAACATCTAGGCTGGCTCACAGCATCATCAACTAGGAGGTAATGACAGAAAACATGAAGCATCTGGCCCAGGACCACTCAGCTGTTTGGTAACATGGTGGGTGCTCTAAAGACCTGCTCAGGCCAGGGACTCCATTCCAGTGAGGCTAAAATGTCCTTGCTTCCCAGTCCAGCCCTGCAGCAGCAATCTGATCATCAGTGCTTTTGTTCAGCTGATTGATGTCTCATGACCTACGAATATTTTCAACCCTGTTAATCCTACTGCAATGCCCCAGTGTTCACAAGCAGAACTGCAAACTCTATTTACAAATATGTTAACCTTTGTTTGGCTCTGTTAAAACAATGTAAATCCCCACCTCCTTCAAAGGCAGCAAGAATACTGGCTGCAGTGGAATTTGTTTGTTTGTTTGTTTTGTCAGGTTCCCCCCCCCTCCCCGTGATATGCATTCACTTTACAGAGTCCTCCAGAAGTTCTTATTGTGATTTGCTCTTCTGATAGTGTATGAATTTTTTCAAACTTTATTAAAACACAACAACAACAAAAAAGACCACTACTGGGCCAGGCACTCATCACTGCAGAACTTTTCAGACACCTTCTTTACTTAAGAATTCTTCTTAAGAAATACCCAATAAGACATAATATAACTTAGTACTTGCACTATTGATACTAGACAGTGTTAATTTTTGAATCAAAATCTTACACCATAGGACATTAAATGCTCTATGGAACTCTCACTCTGACACACTAATTTGAAAAACCTCCATTTCCCATTCTCCTGCTAGGAATGACTGTAACATTGACTAACCTGTGATTTGCTGGCCATCCATTTAGCATGGATAAGAAATGCCACAGCAATTTTGAACAGCATTTCCACTTTTCTGGGGTCTATAAAGTTTGCAGAGTACTGCTCTAAGTATGGGCTCAGTAATCTCAAGAATGTTGGGAAATCTCTGCAACAAGTATAATTAAATCTCAACTACTCTATAGAACAGATAGACTTGGAATTACAGTCCTCACTACAAAACACTTCCAATTATTTATAGACAGCCTCTTTTGTACAGAACTTGCTTAGATTTTTTTCTCCTTCAGTCTGCTCCCAGGAATGCTGGATGCATGACAAAGTAAAAGGAACTATGAAGTCCCAGAGTAGGATTTTCTCCTGACCTTATTACATTCTGTTTATGCTTTGTGATGCACAGTTGTGGATGCAGGATGCAATCCACCACCTCCAAGGTCAGAATTGGTGATGGGATTGATTTTTATGCCCAGGGTAACAAAAATAAAAATTTTGAAAACACAGAATATGTTCATGAACACAGTTCATGAATGCTGATATGACCTTTTTTGAACTGCCTCATCTGCACAAAACAAAGTAAGAAAAATAGTAAACATGTAATATAAACATCTACGTATAACAACAACAAAAATAATTGTAAGAAGTTAAACATAAGGAAGATTCCATCACAGCCTTGAATTTTTATGATTTTTTCTTTCAAATGTAACTGAAATAGATGACATCTTTCAACACATTTCAGCACAATTGCCTTTCTGGAGAAAACTCCTTCTAACTTTTTATTCTTTTTCTGTGCATTCTGCAAAATTATAAACATACTATATTGTTAAAAGAAAGAGACATGACAGTATCTGGGTTCCCAATGTTTTTTGCAGGAGTTTGAATGCAACCATTTGCCCACTTTTCCTGTAAGAGTTTAAAAAAGGTTGTTTACGAACCTGTCAGTTACAAATCCTTTGCAAACCACATCAGCTACATAAAATATTGAATAACGTGTGCCTTCCTTTCTCATGAGACATTTATGGATAAATTATTTTGCTTAAATTGGATGAAGGTGTTTATCTAATGCATCCTGGTACCTCTGAGTTGGTTCAAAGGGTGGCAGTGAGGAGTGTTGCTGTGCTCTCAGCCCTGTCCCTACCTTGGGGACTGATGAGCTGCCTGTCAGCAGCAGTTTTGCCCTCCAGAGCTGCCAACCAGGGATGGCCACTGCTGCAGGCAGTCTCCTGGATGTGCAGCAGGGATGCAGCCACCTTCCTAAGCAGCTACGGATGTTTTGTTGCCCTGGGTAAGACCTTGTCCCTTCTGTATGACAAACCTGACCCAGCTGACAGCTTCACTGCAGCTTCTGGTCCCTCTTCTGTATTCAGTGGTGTACACTGCAGGGGAGCCAGACCTCAGTCTGATGGGTTTGGGTTTGTTTATTTGGTTGGTTGGTTTTGTTTTATTTTGTTTTGGTGTTTTGTTGGGGTTTTTTTTTGGGGGGGGGCATGTTTTAAATTTTTTGTTGTTTGGCTGTTGTTGCTTTGGGGTGTGGTTTTGTTGGGAGATTTTTTGGTTGGTTGGTTGTTGGTTGGTTGGGTTTTTTAGGTTGTTACCCTTCTTGGTACATTTGCTTTTCCTTATTATCAGATATTTTTATTCTTTTCCAGGGCTGCATTTTCTGTACTCTTTTCCTGCCAGCAAACTTCCTCCCAGCCATCTGGATGCTCAGGAAAGTGATTTCCTGTGGAGTGGGTGTCCTCATCTTAGGACACAGTAGTTCTCAAACAAGCACCTTGGTGACTTTACACCCTGAGCCATAGTGGCACATCCTGTGCTGCCTCTGTGGCAGCCAGTAAGTGACAGTGGCACTATCATGGGAAAGAGCAGCTGGTAAACTGGGGGAGCACAGGAAGGCTGCAGGCTTCTCATAATAAGCAGAACCTGAGCTATCCCTTAGGTCTGCATGAGAAGGAGTAAGCTGTGCCTCAGAACCTGCCACCGCTCAATAATTACACATCACATTTTTGTTGCCTCCTGGAGACCAGGCTGATTCTCCTCTCTCCCACATATTTCTCCTGTGGCTCTCAAATTGCTGCACGCTGAGCAATCTATACTTGTTGCTTCCTACACTGGGTGAATGAAGCACTCTCCTGAGATGGTTTTCTCAGTAGTGCTGCAGCAGAACAGCCACCATGTTGCAGCAGATCTGTGCATTGAGCCCCAGCCTTTCCCAACTTGCAGACCCATAAGCATTTCCTAGGGAAGGCACAGAGCTGGTGGAGCAAGTTTTCACTTTCCTCTGTCACCTTTTGCAGACACCTCAGAAATAGTCCATGGTCTGGCAGTTATCAGCAGAGCGCTGTCCAGCCTCACCATTTGTGACTTATCTAGCAGTTATCCTTCAGGAGAAAGCAGAAATCCTTATGACCACTGGTGGATTCCAATCATCACTGTGATCAATATCTTGCTTCTGCCTCCTAAGACACAGCTGTTGCCCCAGCAAATGTGGGCCCTTTTCCTTACCCAAAAGCCCAAATGTGGGATGTGGGTGGCTCATGACTGCAGAGCTATGGAGGCTGCAGGACTGAGCAGCTCACATGCTGTCAGCTTCAGGACCATGACACAGCTACACAGGACAGAAAATGGACTGGAAAAAGAACTTGTTTACCAGATTTAATGCTATCCACAGAAACTGTGTTTAGGAGTAAGCTGAGCTGCCTTTTTGCCTTTTGGCAGCTCTTTCATGAATTCAAGAAAAATTTAGATGAGCAAAAACTTTTCTCCCCACACTTGTTTTTCTTTTTTTTTCCTATGTTTTTTTTTTTCTTATTGTCCAGAGGAGAAGAGCAAGAATGGTCACATAGAAATCTGCCTGCAGGGAGATTACCTTGAAGTCTTTTTATCAACTGTCTCCTCCTTGCTCTTTTACACAGACAGTGTATGGTACTATTTGGCCCTCAAGCACAGATTTAAATATTTCCTACAGTAATTCAGGGGATAGATCCTCTTTTCTCAGTGTGAAGTATGTCCCTGTTCCTTGAATGATATGATATTTAAGTATTTTGTCTTGCATGAGAAGGTTACTGAAATTCCTCTAGTTACTCCTTACTTTTGTTTTGTGCAGTGTGACTCCTGAAACAAAATTGTTGCAGATTTTTTATCTTATTTTTAATACATAACTATATCAAAGCAAGGTAAAACTCTAAAAACTCCTCCTTTGTAAGAGTCCAAAAGAAGAGAAAATCTCTGCTGCAGCTGTTCAAAGACAGATAAGTCACCAAAAAAAGAAACTGTTCTTAAGTTCCTACATATCACATGAAAGCAAAACGTAATATTTGCTAGTCAGAAGGCAATTTAAGTGCATAGAAAGTCTAGACTGAAAAAAGCCCTTCTTTTTTCTAAGAAGTTACTCATTGCTTTGTGGTTGGAAAGAAGACAATGCCAGAGTGACTGTGGACATTAGACTAGGTTCTCAATGCCACTCACGTACAATTCCAGCATGGTCACAGCGACTGCCCTGGACTTTGAAGTGTTTGATGAAACCCAGCTGTAAGTTTTAAAAGACTCAGTGATACAAAAGCAGGGAGCAGCTTCCAGGCAGGACATCAGCTCTTTCTCTGCAGCCTTCTTAAATCAGTGAATTTCCCCTCATTTTCCAGAGCCCTCATGTATGGGAAGTTGGTGTATTTCTATTTCAGTGACTGGCTGTCTAGGTGCCTCCCTCGACCCTTTGCAAGCATTATTTGTCTGTGAGGCTGCAGGTAAATTGAGATGACTGTGGGGTGGTTAGCACCTCACTAAAACTTGTTATCCCCCCCAGGACCGGGGAATAGGAGCTGCCCTCACTACCAGAATGACCCCTCCTTCCTGAAGGACTTGCACATTCAATCTTTCCACCTGCTTTTCATAATCTCAGCATGATACTGTATCACTCAACAAGTTAATAGTGGTTTAGCCAAATATTTACGAGTCTCTTAAATACTACTGAAAGTGTCCAACAGACACCTTTTTACATGTGGGATCAGCCTCTAAACATTTCACCTTTTTGTGTGGCCGATCTACACACAAGCATTAATATTGTAATTTTGCATTTTGAATGGGACCGATTTTATGAGTAGTTTCAACCATAAGGGCTCTATACCATCTGAGCATTTGATTCCTTATCTATTCTTGTCATCTGCCTTGACACCAGAGACAAAAAATTAAATGTGTGGTATCTCTATTCCATGCATGCCATAAAATTTCACATCTGTCCTGACAAGTAAGAAATAATATCATCCCAAGGTAAAACTGAATAAAAACCTTGAGGGCAGTAAAATGTGAAAGATGAAAGGTAATAGCACTACATTTGATTTGTAGGACTACCAGCATTAACTGCATTATGCCAACAAAAGAAACAGGAATCCTCCATAAAGCCATTTTCCTAGGATCACTTCCAGAGACCAGTTTTACAGACACTATGGTCTTTGAAAGTCCCACTCAGAGAATTATACACTGTAATGATATAGTGGTTATATATTCTTGAGACAGACAAAGCATTAAGGCCAGATAACAATTTCTAATGGGAACTGGAACAACCTTCAACACACATCTGAAAAATAAAAAAGAGAACTTGTAGCTGCATCTTTGCTTTTAAAGGGATATTAATACTATTTACACAATATTACTTAATCTCTATACATTATTTTAGTACTGCATTTAATTTTACAAATTGAAGCTATAAATAATCTGCATCACACATGAATGATGGGAAACATCTCTATAGATGGGATTTTGGGATGCACATGCAGAAGGACAAGTGAGAGCATTTGGCAGTCATTTCACTCTGTCATGTGTAATGCAGGTTCCTCAGTTAATGAATGAAGGATATTAATTAATTACAAATGTGTTCTGATAAAGATCAAGCAGTGAAAGAAGACATACTTTAACCTGTGAGACCCCACACCCCAAATCTGTATGATTAGCACACATGAGGCTACCAGAGGACTCAATCAATCCATAAGTATATTCCCAAAAGAAACTTGGTAATAGATGTCTTCTTACCATTAGACAAATGGAGATGATGATTCACTGGCTCAAAATTGAACTCAGATCTGAGTTCCAGCTACATTTAGGCTCTTAAAAGCAGAGGCAGGATTTGAGAGTTGCTGCTGTGATTCCTGCTTGCAGGAACCCTGCAGGTAATGAACAGAGGTCTTTCTAAACAAATGTTTTCTCAAATGCAGTTCATTTAAGGAGATCTTTCAGCTTGAACTGTGCAGGTCAGGTGACTCACCCTGTTTTATAGAGGCTTGGGGTTCACACACTCTTGCCCAAAGAAGGCAGCTGCCTTCAAACACATTTTAATTTTCAGTGCCCCCTTTAAATGGGGTCAAACATTTGAAGCAATATTGTCACATTTATTTGTATTAAATAACCTGCGGGGCCACTATGTTGTTGTTCCCCCCCCATATTCCTCTCTGGTGACTCCCTGCCAGTGGCAATTCTCTCCTTGTGGTACATGCTGCTGCAAGCCCCCAAAACAAAATTTTCCAGATAGTGAGCAAAATATCCAGTTTTCTGAATTGCCAGACCTGCTTCCCTTCAGCGAGTGCCTGCAAGCTACACTCTCCCTGAATTTATCACCTCTGAAGCAACACACATGCACAGCTTTACAAGATTCACCTCAACTTTGGAAGCTCAGCAAGTTTATTTATGCAACAAGCTATGTATAAAAGAGAAGGTTAAATTCCTGATTACAAATCAAGTTCTGAAAGGGAAACAATAAACAACAAAAGCAACTTCCAGTGTACTTGTCATTGTGAGATTTCTCTGGGGCACAGAAACTGAGGAAACAAATCAGCAGTTCTCTGCTCCTTCAGTGTTATCTTAAGGAATCAGCATCTCTCCTGAGTTTCTGTCTCCCCTCTGACAGTGACAGTTGTTGGGTTGCCTCTTGAGTGTAAATGAAGTATCAAATAATTTCCTGGGGACTTCAGTTCCCCTTCCTCCTTATCTTCCAATTTAGGGGAACTTAACCGTGTCACAGCTTTGATTAGCTCATCTTTTCTGTGAGAATGCAAACGTTTTCAGGCTCGTCTGGGACCAGGATGCACTCTCTCTGCAGAGCCTCTATGCAACATTGATTTCTTATCTGTGCTTTACCTTCTCAGGCAGTTGAATGTGCAATGGTTATCTTTTCCTTCCTTTTAAAAGATCTTATAAATCACAGCTTCTAAAAAAATATTAATTGTGCAATGCCCTGGTTGGGCTGACAGTATTTGATGCTTCACTGGCTTTTTGCAAAAATAATACCAAGTATATCCATTGTAGAGACAACCAAGTCACCATTCAGAACCCCTTCTCCCCATCCCTGTGTCCTTCTTTGCCAAGGTTCACCATTTTTAGGGGATTTTTCCACCACAGATTTTCTCTGCAAAGTAACTCCACATGATGCTAGGGAAGGCTTTGGTACATATCCTGAAGCTCCATTCAGGGCTCACTCTGGCTATTGTGGAGTTTTTAACATCACCTAGAGAATAGTTGCACCTCTCACTGCCATCTCTGAAGGGTCTCCCAAGGGTCTTGACTAGTGTTTGCTCTCATTTTTCTCATACTCTAGGGTATTTTACAACCTATTTGTAGGAAACCAAATATAGACCCCTTAATGTTCATTGCTGCAGGAAGAAAAAAAACAGGTACCTCTCTCTGAAGATACTTGGAAATCAAGGTACCTTCCTAAAGAAAATAATTCCAGTGACTAACACCAACCCTGCAGAAACTTTATTGCTGCAGATTTGTATTCTGAAGACATGTTATGAATACTTTCAGTAACTTACGTACCTGAGGAGACAAGTGTTCAGCTTGTAAGAAAAATTATCTTTTCTACTCAATAGGTTCTTCTAATTCAGTCAGGAGTCTGATGGTCAATGTGTTCCCTGGAACTGCTCCACAGAAGCAATAGTGAGGATGAGCAGCTGCGTTAAACCCTAAATCTGCACTTAAACACCAGTTGTTGCTAAAACTCCAGCTTATTTCTGTTTACTGGAGAGCTATATGCCTTTAAAACAGGGGGTAAAAGTGAAATTCTGATCCTGAACAATTATTTACTGCCTCACTGGTTTTACAGTTGGAGTAGCTCTGAGTCAGTTTTAAGGGCCCTGATTCGTACATTCAACCATTTTACATCAAAATGATCTCCAAAGTATTTGAAAATAAGGTCTTGATCTTGACAGCCCTTAACTGCTTTACACCTTGAAGACAGTATAAAATTGCCATCAAGTCAGTCTTGGTAGGAAAAATCGTTGGTTGCATACAGGCACAAAGTGCCCTTTTGTGTTACCCGCCCTCCTCTGGCACCATTTAGAGCACAGCTATGTAACACCAGCCCCCACAATTTTGTTGAATCCATTTATTTCAGTAATTGTAGCTGGGGGGATCAATGGTGCCTGCTCTTAACTCAGGCAGTTTTTAGGCTACTCTGAGTTGTGCTAGGAGATGATACCAACACCCCTGGAGGTAACCTTATCTAACATCTGCTTAAACCTGTGCTGTTGCTGCCCTCATCAGTAGCCAAGTGCTGGAGCCAAGTCCTCAGTGTACAAAGTGAGAGATGCTAAAGCCAGAAGCAGAGCAAACAATAAGGAATAATGCAATCTGCTTCCAGGGGACATGGATCATTAGCTGGATTACACCAGTAGATGGTAATGGAAATTCTGTCTAGAATTCTGTAAAATAATTAGCCCAAGAAATAAGTGGTAATTGGAACAATAAAATAATACCAGGAGTGTGTATGAAAATAATAATTGGAATTTTTATGCCAACAAATGCCACAGAAAGAAAAATACACCTAATATTGTATTGATAAAAGGCAAGAGACAAAAACCCCAATGCTTTTTCAGTATGAGCCACTTGACAAGCACTCTTTAAAATACTGAGCTCTACTTTCGTCCCTGCACACATCAGTAGGTTATTATTACTTTGGAGTGGGTACAGGCCAGGTCAACAAAGCTTACACTAGCTCTGCAAAACAGGCTATAAAGAAAAGCTAAAGGAGCTGTGTTTCTTTTTATTAAAGAGTCTTCAAGGGGACATAGTGGAAGTTTTTTTCAAGTTAAGAACTACATCAATGAAGTGTGTATAGATAGTGTTTCAAACCAGTACAGGGGTAAGACTTTTTCAGTAGGAATGAAAAGGTACTGTATAAAATGATTTACAGGAGAGGCTTGTTGGTATCTGAATTCTAACCTTACCACATCCAAACAAAATAGAATTAATTGTCTGGTTTTGTAAATAAGAGTTTATGAAAAAACAGCTTGGACTGGACAATTCCCAGTATATGCAAAACTCCACCTGATAGTTAATGCTTTTGTTAAATGATAATGCACTACTTTTACTCTGATGAATATGAACTCCACAGGTTTGGAGCAGACCCCATGGATTAGAGTTACTGGGACCCTGTTCCTGACTTGCCCAGACTGATTGGCCTTGTGACACTGAATATGAAGAAACTCAGCTTCTTCGGCTGCTGAATTTGCTTTGCAAAGTGTTCCAAGATAACTAAATAAAAGGCACTAAAAGAATGTGGGGTTTTTTTGTGTGTATGACTTACTTTTTAATAAGGAAACACAATACTTTTATGTTTTTCCTTATTTTACCACCAGTTGAAATAGGACTGGCCTGTAATGCCTTTACACCCCATCAACACTCCAAGGGTGCATACCAGGCACTTCCCCAGGCACTGCTGCAGCACAATCAACTTTTCCTTTGCTTCAATTGGCATTCTGAAGCTTCAGATCCCCTGCCTCCTCCGAATTGCTGGAAACTGGATGCAGTAATAAGTGACAACCTATATATAAATCATTTCACTGTCAAATTCCCAATCCAAACCCTGCTAGGGCTGAATATGGCCTGAATATGTGCAAGTATGGTCAGAAGGACAAGGACTGTACAGGACCTAGAGCCACAGAAGATTTGGGAGCCAGGTTAACAGAACAAGAAGCAGTGCTTGATAGGATCTTATCTAGAACTGATCTTGGTTTGAACAGTACCACTAGGAGAATCAGATGGCTAGAACAAATATATGGGGTGTACTTTGTGCTCATCTAGTGCTCAGCAGATGAATTAAAAAAGTGTCTTGTATGCTGGAAGGATAGAATAATGCTGTGTAAGTGGAAATCTAGGAGGAGGATGTGCTTAATAAAGTAGACCCTTTGCAGCTTCACAGCAATGACCTGAAGCATCCTGGAGCATGAATTTATGCCTGGCAGAGGTAGACTGCAACTGTAGGCAGCTGTGAGCAAGAGAGTGTGGAAAGGGAAAGTTTCTTGCAAATTACTCTCCACTGATCACAATCTTGTCCTCATTTTGCAAAACTGGACTCCTGTTAAGGTGGTTGGAAGCTTTGCAGTGCCATTCAGGCAGGACATTTTTCAAAATATTCTTAGTTGAAAGAGGAGCTGGGCAATGATGAACAGGGCACAACTGAGTTTCTGATCCTGTGGGGTTGAGCTGCCCTGGCTCTGCCTTGATTAAAAATATCGTGATGTAATTAATTCAAGAGGAGACAGATTGACAGGGATGGGATTTCATTAAATCATTTAAATCAAGTTAAATCCTATTTGTATTCCAATCTTGCACCTACATGGCACAAAGGTACCTATTCAAGAGTAAAAGGAATCTGCTCAACAACTGTGGACATACCCCAGTAACATTTCAGGGGAGCTCCTTCCTTTCCCCTCTGCTTTGTACTTTTTTTTGACAATATCCTTTACTTGGAAACCAGGTTATGCACATAAGTGGATCATCAAGGTTGCTTCTTCTCCCTCAAATTGTTGGTTGTCTGTCTCAATTTGCAGGTTAATGTAAAGTAGGATTACTCACTTTGTTCATTAAGTAGTTTTGCCATCCTCGATTCCTTTAGGAATGAACTTTGAAGTTATGGAAAATAATTTAATAAAAGCAGTGTTACCAAAAATTAAATGAAGAACTGGAGGTCTGCTGAGAGGAAAAGCTTTTCCATTTCTGCAGCGTTTTTAGTATTATCTGCACACTCTCACTTGTGTTATTTGCAGCAGTCTTATCACTGAGGACTGGGGAGCTTTAAGTAAAGAAACAACCTGCTTAAAGAAATAAATCACTTTACCCACACTTCTTACAAAAAATTGTGAAATCTTGTGATAGCAGAGTTAGAATTTCTCCTGTTCAATTTTCTTCTGTTGTGGGTTTCATGACTGTGAGATTTCATCCTTTAATACTTTTATGCGATTTTGTTTTGCATAAGCATATTTCACTTTATGTTTTGTGAACCAAATTCAGGCTTGGTGAGCTATGTGGTGCTTCTTTTGAAGTAACTGGGCCATTAGCTCTCATGGAAATGAGTAGTAAAGCTACATTTTTGTCTTTATCTCTCAGAATGTGATCTCTGCATTGAAGAAGATAAATAACGACGTCCAGGCACAAATAATAATGAAATCACGCCAGCAGTTCAAATACTTTGATTTATTCCTTGGACATTAAAAGAGTCCAAACTCTGATTTTGGTGGCTCAGGTTTTCACACAATTTTGAATCAGTCTCATTAGTAAAGCTTTGTGCACTTGAAGCAGAATTTGCATCTTAAAGGTTCTGAGCAGAAATGCAGATAGCAATTTTTCAAGCTACTTGTGAGACTAGTCTTAGGATCCCCAGAAGTCAATTTTTGTTTGTGTTTATACAGAGGATCTATCAAGAAAAATATCCTCTAGTAATAAACCATCTCCTGTATTTTATGTAGATTTAGGAAAGCTAATTAAAAGAAAAATACATTAAAAAATGTTAGGCTGTAGGTTTCAGAATTGTCCTTCCTAAAGAACTTCTTTCACTACTTCAGTCCTGCTCCAGGTTAAGAAGTCTCCTTAAAGCCAGTTGCAGTCCCCAGAAGTGAGCAGCCACCCAGCACAGTCCCACTGTGCTCTCCTACAGCCTCCCGCAGCTGCCTGGGCTGGTCACCCAGAAACCCAAGGACAGATACTGACATGTCCTCTCCTCTGCTCCTCAGCCTGAGGCTCTGAGTGCCCCACAAAGCAAAGGGAATGAGGTGGGGGAAGGAAGAGAGGACCTCACTTCCAGATCCTCAAATCCACACAGATGATCCTACACCTTTTGGGTATGGTGGAATGATTCCCCCACACCTTTTTCATATTAAACACTACCAATGGATTGATCTCCCACTTTTAATTTCCAAAATTCTACAGTGAGCCCAAAATGTTTTACTGGAGAAAGTGGACTGAAATATAGAATGAATAGAAATAGCATTTCTAATAATATATAGCATAATTAAGTAATACAAGAAATCATTCCTATTCATATTAAATACAAGCCAAACCTTTTAATTTGCCTGAATATACTGAAATTTCTTGTCTCAGAGCTCAATTTTTCTGTCTTGAAGTCCAGTCTAGCTTTGGTGTGCTATAGCCTCTCTAAAGCCAAACTGGGAGGGAATAAAAGCTGAAGGAATCTTCCAACCGGCCATGCATCATAATTACCTTAAGTACTGCCATCTTCTGTAATTAATACAAACTGCAAATGAAGTTGTGCACAATTCCTGCTGTGAGAGGGAAGAGCAGCAACTGATGCACTACCCTCTGGAAAGATTAAATTATGAGGAACTGATGTGAAAATATTCAATATTTTTTTTTAAAGAAATAAAATGCTGTAAGATTCAGAGTGAAAACTTGCATAGTCCTGGCCATTAACTATCTTCATACTCTCTTGCAGTCTTATGTAACTGCCTTTTTACACTTTTTGAGGACATCACTGTAAAAGCAGAGTTTCTTTGGGTTGAGACATAGAGAGCAGAGGGGTTAGAAGTGTGAGTGTGCCATTGCTGTTTTTCTGGTTCCTAAGAAAAAAAAGCAGTGTCCTTAGGCACCTTTTCTCTAACAATACCAAGTTGTCTGTTGTGATTCACTGAGGAATAATTGCTTTGGGACATTTCAAAACTGGTTTTTAAGTGAAGGATGCAAAATTGTTTCTTTCCAGAGATGCAATGAATCTAGCTGACACTTTAATATGTTTATTAAAAGGCACATGAGGCAGATGAAGCAGTAATAAATATCCATGCAGAGAAATATCATGCATATCTGTGGGATGCTATCTAGTTAAAAGCATCTTTGAAAAATAAGTGAAGATTCATTGGTTTCTCCAAAGTTTTATTATGGAGACATTTTTGAAAATTACTATATTTGATAAAGTGACACAACTGAAGGGAAATACATACAAGCCAATTTTATTTCTAAATTTAATCTCCAAATGTCTGGAATACTGCTTAAAGAAATATTTTGTTCTCTCTGCCTTTCAGCAAAGTGTAATCTGTTTCAGGTTTGAGGTGTTTTGACATAGTGCTGGTGCCTTCTCCACACCCCTTCCCTCAAACAAATGAATTACTTTCCCCTATGGGTAGAAAACAGTAAAAAGAGCAGAGGTTCAATTTATTTTTATAAGGCATTGTGCATACAAAACCCTAGGAATCACAACGGTTGCAGCAAGGGAAAACAGTGTAAAGTGTCGTGGTATAAAATCAGAAGAGATATGGGACCATAAACCAGGGAATGCTTTGGTAGGAGTAAGGCAGGAGGGGGGCACAGCCTGGAAAGCTGTAAGCAAAATACACTGGAGCACTTGGGAGATGCAATTTTGAAAGAGATGAGGTGTTAGGAGGAGATGTGTATAATAGCATGAAAAACAATCATGTCTGTGTCTGCAGTGACAGCAGCAGTGAACCCTGGGATGGGAAAGAAAACCCTGTGTTTCAGCTCCGGCTGGTCTGAGGTCTGAGCCACAGCACGGAGGTCAGTGGGAGTGGCTGCAGCACTGTGCACAGATACCAACATTAGCCCCAGTAGGGGACTTGGGGATGATTAGGGTGGGTTCATAGGTGGTAGGAAGCCAAGAGAGGTCTTTCAAGAGAGGAGTAGAGACCTGAAACTATACTGATAGGGCTTGCGATAGTCCAGGCAGAAGGTGAAAGCAGATGCAGATGCACAACTGGGAACAGGCAGAATTGGTTCATTAGGAGGTAGATTAAAGGGGAATCATGCAAAATACAGCAACTAGCAGGGTAAAGACCATATTCCAGACAAGGGTGACTCCAGAAGCGTAGGCTTTTCTTAAGATGTGGGAGGAAATTATTTAAAAAGGTGATGGATAAGGGTGTGACAGTGGGGATGTACTTTTCCTTGCCTTGATTAGTACTGTTGCTTGTACTTTGTAATTGCCAAATGTACTGTCCCTTTCTGGGTGCTGAGCTCAGGGAAATGAACCCATCCCAGCTCACACTGAGATTAGTGTGGGAGAGGGAACAGTCTAATCTGAATGAGATTTCAAATTGGCTAGTGTCAGCAAGTGGTAATGAAAAGTGGAGGTGATAATAGATACCAGGATAAGCAATCTGTCCAGGTAGAAGGAGATGAAAAAAAGACATTAGGACGCAGACTAAATTTTCTGATTTACTGCAGCCACTTTGTACCATGCTAATGCAAATGAAATGGAGAATTAAACCTCCACTGTATGAAGTAGTCATTTTCAGAAAAGACAAAAATTTCCTGAGGGACAAAAGCAGATCTGAGTATGCCAGTAGAACCATCAGCATGGATTTCAGAGTAATAGGAAAGCAACCGTATTACTGTATAAATGAAGACAAATGGTGCACTTCTGTCTGGAGTATTACATAGTGCCAGGAACACCTGGCTGCTGGTGGAAATGCCCTTTGACCTGCCTGAGAGAAATCTTACAGTGAAGTTCTTGTACTCAGAATAGGATGTGTTGAGATGTGGTGCTACACCTGGAAGCTGGAAGGACGTAAGAAGGTTTTCCCTGTTGTCCTCCAGGTGCAAGATAGTTCAGCTGGGATGCAGTGGTAATGTGAATGCACTGCTAGGGTGGCTTGCTTGGAGAGTGTGTTCTCACAGATCACCTCCTGCTGCTCTGCTGTGCTTGATAGCAGCCAAAACTAGGTAAAAGCAAATGAACAGATCCCTCATCCCTTAATACAGGTGAGACAGGGCACACAGGAAAACTGCAGTGTGATCCACTAAATGTCAACATGCTCTGCAGATAAAGCTCACGTTCCAGATGCAGCTCCTCTATCAGCCGGTAGTACCTGCTTCCACAGCACAACATCTACCAGTGCCAGAAATCTTTGATAGCATTCATCAAGTTTACTTTTTCAGTTAAGCTTTTCCATCCTCTGCTAGTTGAACCATTTTGCTCACCTTTCACAATCCATTCCATCTCTTGCTTTGAAGAAGACTGCAATCAGCCAAACAATAAACCTCTCCCTAAAACAGAAACAAGTGGCTATAACCTATACTTGAGCTGCATTTGGCAAGCTTAGGTACTCCACACTGCAGCTGTAACTGCAGCAAGGAGCTGCCAATACTTTAAGTTGGTATCCACTGCAAAATGGGGAAATCTGGTGAAGCGTTCTGCTTCTGTGGACCCTGACTTTTTTTCTCTGTTCACATGGCCTTTCATGCACAACATGCACATTTGCCAGGTGCTGGGTGTCATGGCAATTTCAAAATCAGATTTTCTTCTCAATTAAGGAGGCATATGTGCACTACTTTAAGTGAATGCAAGCTGGTTGGAATTCAAAGATACAGTGGCTCATCCCTAGGGATTCCCTTTTACCATTGGTGAGGTAGGCTGTAGCAGCCATTATCCAGGGAAGCAGCACTCCAGACAGATTACCTGTGCAGACATCAGCAGTACAGTTGGATTAGGTAAGCTGTCTGCACACCTGCTCATTTCACTAACCAACTCCTGGAATTAAAGGACCTGGACATGTTCTAAAATGTTTATCCTCACCATTAGACTCAGGTGCCAAGTTGTGTTTCCACGTGGAGGGCAGTGTGACCTGCAGTCCCCAGTGTGGAGGTCAGCGGAGGTATGCAGGGCAGAGAGAAATGCCATGGTACTTTTTGCCTTTTATATATACATTTTATATATTCTCTGTATTCTTAGCACACTTATTTGTAGCTTTTTGCAGCCTATTATTGTACCTTAGTTCCAGTATTTTTCTTGGCAAGAAGACAAGACCTTCTAAAAGTCTCCCAGTTGCAGGCCTGAAGCCCCTATGCTATCTTGGTTCTCCACAGAAACCAAGGTTGAAGACCAGCTCTCTGAGACATATTTTTGTAATCAGGGTTCAAACCTCATCTGAGGGGGGAGACTCTAGAAGTTGCCAGAATATGGAGACATCACTTCATCTATTAAGCTTCTCATTGGGGAATCTTTGCAAATTTGCATATCTGACAAAGTTTTTAAAAACTGTATACGCATCTTTGGCATTTCCCACCTTGCAAACTGTGCACTTAAGGATCCTTATAAAGTTATACCCCTTTTATCCCTTTAACTGGCAAATAATTCCAGGACCAGAGAAAAAGCATCTGGAGGACTCACCCGGCACAATCCCTGGCATTCAAAAGCAACATGCATAAACTCTCAGTCAGGAATGGCATCCAAAATATTTAACATCTCTTTTCACACGGTGGATCAACAATCTTCCTGTGAGCAATTAACTGAAGGATGTTCTACTGAAGACAAACAGGCCAGTACTACTTCTTGTGATTCTCTTCTGTAGTTTTTCTCTTTCTTCCACAGTGTATCTAAAAATGCTTAAGTTACAGAAAATCTACAGTTCTCCTTTAACAGCAACTACATCTCTAACACAGATGGTACTTCTGGTTATGGGATTGTTTTTTTCTCCCACAAACCCTTCTTTCCCCCTGCTTCCCTTTTCTTTGTGTCAGACTTTCTGCAAGATTTTTGCTTTCTCTCTTTCCTGGGGACATATCTTTCTTCCTCCAAAATTAAGATGTATCAGGGTCTCTAATTTATCTTTGGTTCTACCAAACACTGTCTTTATCCACTTTTTCTACTCTTTCTCTTCCTAATCTCCATTTCTGTGTGAATTCTTCCTTCAACACCTGGTTTTAAGTCTCTTTCAAACTAGCAAATAGACTTCTGTTTATGATTTCTTACTGTCTTATCTCCTCTTCTTCATACTTTTTCCTCTGCTGCCATCTCCCTTCACTAGATATTAAGCAGAAGTCTGGAAACATGGGGAAGACCATTATATTCTTTTTAAAGTACAAAGTAGTGCCCTTATATTCATATTGAGGAGAACCACTGCAGAGTATGAGAATCATGGTGCTGGGAGCAAAGAAATATGAAAAAGTCATTCACTACATTGATTACTTTGTGATATTAGTATTAAAATTGGAAGACAATGTGCAGACTTACTCTCTGTATGCATGGACTAATCCACTTACATCCAGACCCACTGTATCTGGCAGTCGATGAAAGTTGTAGACATTAACTGTGTTCAGCAGGAATATGTGGATCAAGCAGGCAGACATCAAGAGGTATTGGCATCTTCTCAGAACTATCTCCCTGACTGATAAAAAGCCCATACAGATCTGGGAAAGGACTTTCTCCTGACTGAATTAGCAGAGTGATGGAGCCGGAATGGGGAGAGACGACAAAAAGTCTTTGCATATGGACAAAGTTGGCAGAAAGTTAGTGGAAAAGGGTAAAAATGGACTCTTCAAGGAAGTGCATGTAATGCTTGAACTAGGATGAGGTTTCATGAATAGTGCAGGAGATGGAAGACAACTCCACAGCTTATCACGTGTCCTACTGAAATCACACATATTGATGATATTTCTTCTGGACCATAAAATGAAATCAGACTGGGTTGCCACTAACACTACATACAGTCTTGAAACCAAAAAAAAGGAATAAATTTTTCAGTGAAAGAAAAGCTAATGGCCATATGAGGCAGCAACTTGTGACTGCAGTAGGGTTACTTGATGGATTCATAGCTATTTCTGATAGCCTTAGTTAGAAAAAGAAAGGTATCACATAAATGGCAGAAAAATACTGCAAATGCTTGGCAAAGGACAAAACCATGGTATTTTTAGACACAAAATTACTTTGCCAGCTGCATTTGGCATTAAATAGCAAAATATTAGCTGGATGTCATCATATCATGGATCTTTCACAAACGAACATACAAATAATTCCAGTCCAAACTTCCATCTGGAAACCTGAGGCTTTACCTTATCTGAGTTCTGATTTTAAACAAACAGAACTTGAAGACAGGAGAAACATAAATTTTACAAAGCCAATTAATAAAACAATAGTAGTCAAAGTTCCACCTAAATGGGTTGCAATTCAAGTCTAGTTTGCATGCCCTGATGCTGACAGTGAGCAGTCTCCTTACATCTCTTTTCATGCTGCTCTTACCTACTCATAACGACAGCAGTGACTTTCTGGGCTCCAGACCAGCAGATGCAGAGATGTGAGTAACAACAATCATGGAATTTGCCACATCTGCCAAGTGGTTTGCTTTGTTAGTGTCCTGCACATGTTTTGACATGGGCTCTGCGCATACAATGCACACAGTAAACTGGTAGGTATGTGCTGGACACCTTCAGAGAAAGTGGAATCCATCAAAACAACACTAAGTGGCACTGATGAACATTTATTCATATTTTAGACTAGTGTTTCTCATCCTATTACATAAAAGACCACCAAAACAGAAAAGAAACCACAGATCATCCAGTAGTGTTGCTGTAATTTTAATAATCTGCAATCAGTTAGAAACTACTTGCATTTTGAATACTCACTCACTGTTTTTCTTCTCTGCCATTCTATTTGCTTCCTTTTGTGTACACCAAATTTGTTGTGGAGGTGTATAGTTTGAAAACAAACCACTGGGAGATCACAAGTCAGAATTATAATTTAATAGGAAAATTTTTAAAAAATAAATTCAATAATACAAGAAAAAAACTGACTGAGTCAGATACAACCTGATACCCTGTTAGTCAGGGTGATGGTAGTAGTCCACATGAAGTAGTTCAGTTGAAGCAGTGACCTTGTGGAAGGTCTAGTCTCCATCTGAAGGCCCAGTGGGAGCTCTCATCCTCTGGGAATCCAGTAGACAGGGGCTAGTTATGCAGTCCCAAGGCCAGGTTATATCCAGGTGGGAATGCTTGGCTCCTCCCTCCTGGGTGGAGCATCTCACAATAGGATGAGATGCAGTCATGAGTCATGCAGTTGGTTCTTGATTGCCCATTAACAGTTATCAGGGGCGAGTCATAGCAGGAGATAACAGCTAATGCCCCATAGCTGATAGAGGTGGGAATAGAATAAATACATCTATATTGCAACCTAGGACAAGAGGGGTGATCTTGTAAGTCCATGTTGTGTTTTCACAAACAGATAAAGAAAAGTACATTATGCTGCACAGAAAGTTGTTCTTGGGCCGATGGTTTCAATGGCTCCTGCAACTGCATGGGAGCTCAGAGTATCCTAAACTCTACTTAGAGAGACAAATGAAAGAGTTGAGATGCAGGTTTTCACTCAAGACTTGAAGTCACTAGTCAAAACTCCAAGATCAAGGAACAGGCCTTGGAAGCCATGAGAATTTTAAAAGAAGAGTGTTTGGTTGGCTTTTTATTTATTATTTGGACATGCATACTCCATGTGAAGCAACCAGCTTTCCCTGGTCTCCTGAAATTATTCAGAAACGATGTCTTACTGCTGTAGAAATTCCTGTCATTACACACACTTGCCTCATCTTTCACTTCAGTATCAAACTCCTGTTTTCACCAGAAACCTGTCATTTACCAGCAGCCTACCAGGTTTCAGATACCCAGCATTTCAGGCAACCAACCACCTGGAAGTCCTGGGTGAACACTGTATGTGGAAGCCATCCTCGGGCCATCCCTTCTGGCTGAGAGCAGCTCTCACTGCTGGCTCCTCTCACAGAAAGTGGGCATTTCAAGCATGAAGGGGACTGTTCCCCAGATCCACAGTCCATGCTTGTGAGAGGGTTTGCAATTATTGTTTTACAGCTAAACTGGTTCTATCTCCCACTAAAATCCATGGCATGCAAAAGAAGTTGCAAGAATCATTGTGTTGTTCTTAGGACATAATAAATGAGTCCTTGGCTGTTATTCCTCTGGGGTTGTGCACTATCTGCACCATTTAACAAGTTTCGTATAGCAATTCAATATCTGTACAGTATATTTCTGTATGTGCACAATAGGCTTTCATTTATTTCTGCATAGGTAAAGAACCAGAAATCACAGTAGTACTTAACCCATCTCTCTCTTAGCTACGACCAACCAATTCTATGTTTTTCACCATTTTTGTTTTATTTTGTGCAACAGCCTGTGCCATCTAGTTGCCTCCATTTTTGTGCATTGTTGATGCCACAGGTTCTGTCACAACTGTGATGGATGTGACCAATATGCAGGCAAAGTGCAAGCATTGATTTGTGTGCAGATGAATGAGCTATGCAGGGGGGTGGTTGTTGGCAGTGTGTTTGTACACTGTGGAGAGACCTTCCTTGGCAGCTTTGATAGTGCAGAGCAGTGGAGATTCCACCCAGGGAATATTGCTGGGCAGACCTGGTTGCAGCCTTCCACCCCACAGTTAGTGGGAGCAGTACTTCTTCCTCTTTTTTCCTCTCTGCCTCTTCCTATGACCCACATTTGAGGTGAAAACAGCTAAGCAGTCTGCTACACTTTGTCACGGTCCCAATAGAAAGGTCTAAATACAAGGTCAAGTCACCCAAGGTCTCCATCTCTTTTTGCATGTACTCCTACTCAGTTTTTCATCTCTCATATGTCAAAATCCAAGGGGTTTATGTGGGTTTTAACTTGCCAAATTCTTCTACATCAGTTTCAGACTGACCTAGCCAATACCTATTTAATCTTCAGCAGCCAAAGATGCAACTGTGTCCTGCAAGGATGATCTCTCTACAGCAAGGATCTTGTGGAGATGCATTTGCATTATAGGCATTTGTTAAGGACCATCAGATCTAGGGCACTCCAACAATCCATAATAAGTCCTTTTGGCAAAGTCCCCCCTTGTTTTGCAGAGCACTGCAGAGCAACATTGCTCTGTTGAAAGTCTTAATGGATTCTGGAACAGGACAATTGCTTAATCATTCTTCTGTGATGGGCTTAGGACAGGCTGATTCTCACGGGCTGGGCTGCCTGGGTTCCTCTGATCACTGTCGGGCCTTGGTGGTGCCACACCTGTGGCTGTGAAACACATGCAGAGCAGCAGCCATTCCTCCCTGTCTACCTTGTGTGCTTCATTCCCGAGGCTGAGGGGACCATGAGGGAGATTTCAGTCTATACCACCATTTCCCAGTCAGTGATCTATGGACAGCAAGGTCATCCAAAGCAATTGGTCTCATTTGCTGTGTTTACAACCAAGGATTTGACTACCTTTGACTATATTGAGTTAACACAACAGCCTGTGTTCCACCACTTGGGCACTGTTACATGTATGGTGCTGGCAAATGCAGATCCATATATGTGGCTACAATGTAGAACAATAAGGAATCAGGCAGACAGCTCATTTTTGTCTCCTGACCTTTCATACTCATTTCTACTAACCCATCTGCCTCTGCTTTCCAGCAGTCATTCTTTGTCTTCTGACCATATTTGATCACTTTTTTTCAGTACAGTTTCCTGTTTGATTTCCTTTTACAAAAACATGTGTACCCTGACATCGTAGATAACTACCACAATCCCTGCTGTCTGAGCACTGATTTTTCTGTCTCTGAACTTGTGAACCATATTAAAAATTCAGGATTTATTGCAGTTGTTTCAAGAACTCCTGACAGACAGATGAGGATGATTTCAGAGGAAATAACTCCTCTGTAGTCAGCCTGTCCTGTATTCCCCTTGGCACTCCCTAGGGTTGAGAATATTAAAAGTGAAAGAAAAATGGCTCACAGTTAAAGCAGATTAATGAGACTGCAGGTCTTTTTTTCAATGCATGGAAACCACATGCAATTGAATACCAGTACCTTCTCATTAGTGCTAAGCAAATCTATTTTGAGATTATTCCTCTTGGAGGAGATATGTGAATTACACCTGTAACAGCACAAATAGCCTCCTAAATACTAAATCACTTTGGATTGCCTCTGAAGAGTGTGGCATTGGTGTGTGCCCATATCAAAGGGTGAACTCAGCATGTGACTGCTGTCTTGCAGACAGCTCAGCTGGGGAAGGTGACTGACGCTTCACCAAATGACTGTCATGTAAGTGTCCTTTAGCAGGTAAGGGAAGACCATTTTCTCTCCTCGACTGGCCTGCTCCTATGGGACTTTTTCCCCTGGTGTCTCCTCTGGTGGAAGCAGAAGCATCCAATTCCCAAGATGCCTTCCCCTTTTTCCAGATGATCAGTGGGAAACTATAAGAGCTCAAATCCAACCAGGACACTGAAAAAAGCACATCTATGCACCCAGGAGATGTGTTAAGGAGATTTTGGATGCTGGTTTGAGGTCTTGGGCTGGTTCTTTGAGAGATCCACCTGTAAGAACTCTGCACATGAGCCCCATAAGCAAAGTGAGTCAATAATGTCCCAAACGTGCTGGTGTGCACATCCTTGCACTGCCTCATGGCAATTTGCGGAGATTACAGCTTTTCTCAGGGAATGATCACACATTTTTAGGGCAAATCAAAATGAATAGTTCTGTGCCTTTTCTCTCACAGTGATGACTAAGGAATGAGCTCTTTTCTTTAAGTATTTTCTACTGATGAGTCTAAATTAGTCCTTTCTGAGCCCTGTGTGGCTGCCACAGGAGTGACAGATCTGGCTCCAAGACTGGATCAAGCTTGATTGGGTTGAGGGGAGAGGGAAGGAGAAGTGAACTGCACAGTTACACTGAGCTGTGTGATACCTTACCTGACTGTGCTCTATTAAAGGGTGTCCCATCACCTGCACAGTCTCCTCTATCCCTGCGAGGTCAGAGTTAATGTGAACAATTCTGTCCCATATAATCACCTCAGTGACTGCAGCAGAGGCAGTCCCTATGTCTGACTGTGCCAATGAGATGATATTCAAATACAAGGTTAAGTGGGGGTCTCTGTGGTATAGGAATTGCCGAGGGAATGTTCTTCAGTTTTGTCAACAAAAAAATTGGAGTTTACTGAAATGAAATTTGAAAATGCCACAAATAACCATTTTGATCAGAAAAATCATCATCAATCAAAGCTATGTCTAATTTCTGCATGTGGTTTGTATTAAGTGCTTGAAAAATGATTGCTTTTCGGCTGGAAATTAATTCAAGGCATGTGATAAATTTGAAATGTTGATTAATGCAAAGGTAGCAGGTGCCTCTTTGCCCTTGCTGTACACTTCTCTCTTAACTGCAATGGTTTGGGCTTTCTGCAGACTGAATTAACACTCTCTTACCCCACAGAGACAGGATTTTCTGAAGAAGAAAGTGTGAACAACAGAAGCCATCCTGTTTTGCTCATGCTAGGAGTGGACATAGGCTCTTGTGGCAGGGGACAGTATAGACAGAGCTGGGTACATCTAGGGCTCTATTTTTGTACAAAGGAAAAAGACTATTTTAACTCTCCTTCACTATGCCCTGTCCCACTCCATGTTTACTATTTTAACTGCTGACAGGTAAACGGAGAAAAACAATAGTGAGTTTGAATCTTCACTTTTTGGCATCATTCAGTGCTATCAGTTAAACCTGTTTTGTCTGATGATTACAGCTGCAGATGCCTTAACAGTTTCTATTTACATTTACCTTCAATGAGTATCTTGTCTGACAGGGGTCCCAGTGGCTGTGAACGGCATATTTGAGCTTTTTGTGTTAAAAAGGATCAAAGACAGAAAAGAAACAAACAGCAGGGACACAGATCTAGGACATGGCAAAAGTGACACCAGCAACTGTATTAGGCCAAGCTGTATTAGGCCAAGGAGACATAAGAGGAGAAAGTCAGTCCTTGGACACAGCAATCCCTGTGGAGTTGAATAAGGCTCATGTAGGAGACATTTACTGAATGTGACTGCCAGCCTGGGATTCACCTCATCTTGCACTTTTAAATCCATCACCCAGAGTTAAGCTTTGGTATTGTTGTCAGACTGATCAACAGATATGTGTTCATTGCACTACCAGGCCCTCTTTGTGCTGCCGATGAAATAACAGCAGGTTGTGTTCCTTCCTAAGGGGGGAGGATTTTGAATTGGTTTGACTTCTCAGAGCTGGATTATTGCAATTCTTTGTTTGCAGGAGTTACCAACCATGTTATCTCTTGAATGCAGCTGATACAGAATGCAGCAGCTCAGTCTTTTAGGCACTGGGTTGTTTCAACATAATGTTCTCTTTTTAAAATCTCTCTGCTGGCTTCTGGTGAAATTTTGTGTCAAGATCAAAGTCCTGCTACTTGTAAAAGCTATGTTGGACACTATATTGGTTGCCTTTGCTGGTAGCATGTTCCTCACTGCTCAGTAAGATCGTAATTATTATTGTAAAGGCATGCAGAAGGAGAGAGCATCTGCCCCTTGAAGGGTGTTTTGCCAAGGACATTCCTAATGCAAAAGGAGATCACAAAAAAAGGAGAAAACCACAAGCAAGAAGGCACAAGGATGCAAACCTAAACAACAAGTGATATATGAGACAGTGATGAGAGTCAGTCAAACTGATTGATAAGGATATTAGATATAATAAGGTTAATTTTGGTAAGATTATCTGATCCAGATTATCTTGTCAATGGGATGATAAGGAAAAGAGAGAAGCCATAAACCAGACTCAAACCTGTGGCAGCCTATGGCTACAAGTATCAATGGCTGAGGAACAAACCGCAGGGGACTGTGACAGCCTGATCTGTTGGAGTTATGGAGAAACAAACAGTGAGACCCTGTGGCTGAAGAATTAAACATGCACCATGACTGAAAGCCATTGGTCCTGCACACTCCCCCGCCCCCCTTTCCTTATTTGGGTTTAGTTCTGGAAGCTTCTCCTTTGTTCCCCTGAGTTTTGTATGTCATTGGTTCTTTTGAATTTTGTACCCTCCCCCATTACAAGACTATTGGTTTGTACCTCTTTCCCTCTTCCCTCAGAACTCCCTGATTTGCCCTTTGGGGTTAGCCACTCCCCATTTCCCTCCACTTATAATCCCCTGCAACTGTCAGTTCGGAGCTCCCAGCCTCTGGACTTCCAGCCCTTCACTGTCCCTGTCTCTCCATCCCTTTTTGCTGGACCCTCACCCGAAGACCCCTAATAAATCTCCCTGGAAAACCACAGACTGGGTGCCGCATATTTCTTCATCGCTCCGCGCTGTCAGGGCCCGAGAGCCATCTCCCCCTCTTGGTGCTGACTGTGACGGCATGAGGGAGAAACCCCTTCCCTCTACCTTTTATCTCCTTCCTGTTGCCATCGCGCCGTGCCAGCTGCTCGCCAGGGGCCGTGCTCACCTTGGCAGGAACCATCCCCGTTTGCAGCAGGTGTCAGCCAGCAGCGCTGAAGCTGACCATCTGTAGCTGCACCTCTGCACCCCAGAGCAGGCGCTCTAGGTCGAGAGCAGGGTGGACTTTCCCGGGCAAGACGACTTATATACAACACAAACCTAGCAGACAACTGCAATGGAGAAAAAGAAACTAACTTTGATGTGAGCAGCAAGACAGCCTGCTTAGAAAGGGAAAACTGCTAAACAGAAGAAATTGTCTGCTGAAAAAATTCAGAGAGAAAAGGCCTGCCAGCCTGGAGCCATGAGTCTGGGAACCAGAAACAGCCTTGATCAGGGCTGCTGGCCTCTTGGAAGTGCAGCCAGAATACCTTCAAACTGGAAACATGGGAAGGAGCTATCCTTCCAGTCACTTCAGACGCTCACAGTCCCTCCTCCCACCTCTGTGAGGCACTTACGCTCTCTGTATGTCATATCCATTCCTCATGCTTGGTACTGAGCTGACATCTAAAACTGCAGCAGCTCAAGTACTGTGGGAATATTCATCCACTGCTATCCCAAAACACCTCAGGATGTCTCAGCTTGTTCTAACTTTCTATTTTTCGTCCGCTTTTTAAATTTTGTTACTCTTCTGCCACTTTAATGATATGAAAAGTTATAAATAGGTAACTCTGAAAGACACATTTAGAAGGGAAAGGTCAAAATTACTCTCCTGTCTTCCCCATTTTATCAGCAATTAATTCAGCTTTTACAGCCTGCTGCCTGGTTTTGCCACAGCTCCTTCATTTGCCTCCCTGCTACCCAATGTTTACGAGTAATGACACCAGCCTGTGACATTTAACTGCTGAAATCAGCCCAAATTGAATGCATTCAGCCAAGTGCAGCAGAGGCCGAGCCCCCATGGAAAGCTCGGAATTAAGTGCTCAGAGCAGTCGTTCAGACTTTGCCATGTGTGAAACGCCCCTTTATCAAAGAGACCTCCATTGCCCTCCCCAAATCCTACCAGACCACCTCCAAATATTGAAGCAAATGGCAGGTGACCTCCTCACTCTGCAGAAATGATCCTCCCTCACCTTCAATACCACATAACTGATGACATACAAGCTGAGCCTTTTCTTTCTAAATTACATTATCTTTCTCTAAATTACTTTCTTCTCTTTGTGGGGGCAAATATGAAAGTAATTTTGCACATTTCCAAATATTCTAAGCAACATGGGGCTAATGCTCCTTAAAGTGTCAAGGCCTGAAAGCTTCAGCTATCATTACCAGAGAAACAGCAGGAAAAGGTACACTGGGACTGTGTCTTAACACATGGGCACAGTGTCTTGCTGATGAACAGACTATTTAAGTCTCAGAAAGATGTTGCCCCTTTGTGTTGTACCAAGTTCTTCAGAGTACTATAGAAACACAACTTATCTTTTCAAAAGCCTGATCTGAAAGAAGAAAGAGAGAAAAGACATTGATGTATGGGAAGGAAGAAACAGCTGAATGCTGCATATTGCCTTAAGAAGTGGTCTACATATTTATTGTTTCAAAGTTATCTTAAGATGATTCTTAATGCCTAGCAAGTTATTATCTCCCACTCACAAAGAGATAGTTACTGACTTCTTTGCTGCAGTTGTCTGAAACATGTTGACCATTGAAAATAATTTATTATATTTCAAAGTTATTTGGCTTTATATCCTAGCCAGAACAGAAACCAGTATTCCACATGTGAATGTGTATTGCTTGTGTAAGAGATAGTAAGATTAGATGCAGAAAGGTGCAAAATCGTTTCAATAGCCTGAGACAGAAGAGTAGCTTATACGCTAGAATAGACTAAAACCAAAACAAACCAGTGATAGCATTACCTTTTTTGTGTGTGTTTTATAACTGCCTGCTAAAACATAGAAATTTTGTGTTGTATTCCTAAATCTATTGGAAATTAAAATCCAGCCCTGCACAGCAGAGTGGGGCAGGCACCCTGCATCTCTCTCACAAAATCATTCAGCCTCTCCAGTCCCATTGTCAATCCCAGTCAGTCCTTTCCAGAAACCCCCTTCTAATTTGTATTACCAAAGAAGTGAACTTAATTGTCTGTGAATTACAGAGCATGGGCCAGGGCGGAATGCCTTACAAGAAGATTGATTTTTTGCAAGATAAGGTTTTGCGAAATTAAGTCTAAAGCCAGTAAACTTCTATGGGTCAGTTCTAGAGAAGGCAAGAATAGACCATTTCCTCTCCATACCTGGATTTTCTCTCTCTTTTTGCTTGCATTCTCAACTCTTTTAAATTGTTTTGTATTATTTCAAATACCTATCTTTCTCTAAGATACTTGACCCAGTTGCCAGATAGCCTCTTTCTGTTCTCTGCTGTTGTTTTACCATCTCTTCCTTCGTCCATTGGGATATAAGGAGGTACTAAAATAAAGACTTTGAATTGTTTTAATTTGACTTTTAGTTGTATATTTATGCTTTTGCTTGATACGATGACTTAGCTCAGAAATTAGTGTTCTCCTTTACATTTAGGAGAATTGCACTGTACTGTGTGATCATGTATGCCTTGGAGATGCTTTGCCAAATAAATTCAGATTACATAATTACAAACACACACTGTTACCCAATCCAGCCATCATTATAACTTTTTTTTTTTTTTTTTTTTCAATTCTCACTTAATGGAACCATATGCCATTATCTCTGCATGTAAGGGCTGTAGGCAATCCAGAGCAGTAACAGTCCTTAGTCAGGTACAGAAATCAGAATCAAGAGCAGAGAGCAATGAGAAGCCAGGGAGCCCTCTAAACTAAACTTGTATCTATTTCTTAGGTCTTCCTAAAACTAGAATTCATGACATAACAGTGTTACCCATACTGACTTAGGTACAGCAGCACCATCCCCTTCTTGCAGAGACTGTTTTCAATATCATCAGGGACATAATGATTCTGGCAGGGTAGGCACCCACACATCCAGAATATGCATCAATAGTCAGTTTCTAGTGATAAAACTTCATCCGTTAAAAAAAACAATCACAGTGGTCCAGCTCCAAGTCTCTCTGATGTAATTGCTTTGGGAACTGAAAGCAATGAAAGACAAACCATATTCTAAATATATTCTGACAGGAAAGGTTTCTAATCATTCAGGAGAAGAGAGAGGCATCATCACCTCAGATTATGCAATACACAACAACAACAACAACAACACAACAGGGAAGAGAAGTCATTTCCCTGGGAAAGGCACCTGAACATTTTTTCATCATTTAGCATGTACTACTGTATTTCCAGATTCATCTGGTAAAAAATGATGAGTTCCCTGGACTACTTGTACCCTACTACCCCAACAACAGTTGAGTTTTTTTAGTAGTCAGTATTGTGGCATATAAATGAATATTTTCCATAGGATCACCCTAAAGAAGATCACAGTTTGACTGCAAATGTTATTCGAAGATTCTGGATGCAAAAATTTCTGTTCCCTAAAATGTAAAATGGCCATGCAGATAGTGAGAGAAGATCTGGAAGCACAGACACCTCTTTGTGTGCTCTTGTGCAGGCAGATGCAAACATATTTCTGGTCTGAGCCTGAAGCCAGCCCTGTGCTGTGCCAGCATGGCACTGATCCAGAGCAGGTGCAACTCTCTCATAGCAGGATGTGTGTGGGGGTGAGCCTTATCTGAACTGTAGCTGTGCAGCTTCTTCTTGGACACAGATCAGCATGACCTCTATGTACAAAAAATTGCTGAGGGGCAGATGAGAAACAAAGACGGATTTCCGGACCTGTGATCCACATTCCAACTGATAAATCACATTGCCTCTTCTATGGGGACTTAGATCATGCTGTGAAAAAAAAAAAAAAAAATCTGAGTTTTATTGTATTGGTAGTGGAAGGACAGTTTCCTTTAAAACTGGGGTGTATTATTCTCTTGGGAGGCAACCTGAGTATGGAAAAATGTGTTATTATTTAAATCATTCCAAGACACGGACTCAGACAGGGAGAAGAGTTTTGAGAAGAAAATCAAGTTACAAATTATAGCAATTCCACATCAGAGCAGGTGAGAAGAGATGATATTTCTTACTGCTAGAGACAAGGCTTGTGTGGAGAGGTTACTTCTCCATTTGACTACCTGGTGCAGCTGGAAACAGGGAGAAGAGCTTTCAGGCAAAAGCCCTTTGGGTAGAATGAAAAACATACCCCTTTTACCCAATTTTCTGCTAGTTTAATAGGATTTTACTATGCTGTCAAAGGCCCACCTTGATTATATTCTTAAATCATCACATGCATGACTGCTATTTAAACAATCCTTTTCTTGAGTATTTTACATCAAAGTCTATTGAATGCTAGATGAGGCTTTCTTAATCCTCAGACAATGGAGTCTCAACTTCTCAGCAGTCTCAGAAACAAGTAGTTTCCACAGTTACCTCCCTGGCAAAAAAAATCTCAATAATGCATTAATGTCAAAAATAAGTCTAAGACAATGACCAAGTCCTACAGAAATATTCAAAATGTTTCAAGGATAAATAGTAAATAAGAACTGTAGTTGCAAAAGGTATTACAGCTTTTTTACTAAATTTTACACGTTTACTAAATGTGCAGCAGCAGTGATGAAAAGCCTCCTCCATTAATAATGTCTGATGGACTGGTCTTGTACAGGTTTAGGAACAAGGGACTACTGTGCATCCTTTGTTTTAAAAATTAAATTGGAGAAACTTTATTAAGGTTTTTTACATTTAGCTGGAAACAGATTGAAAAGTGAGATGATCTTTATTATTAAAGGAATCAAAATATCAAGAGTTAAGAGAATGGAAAGGCAGACTCTAGTAAATGCTAATTTATTTGCTCAAATTTTATTTGTGGATAGTACAGAACTAAGAAGTAGTACAAAAAGCTTACAGGCAGAAAGCATTCTGCTACCTTCCCTGCTACTAGTGGGGAATGTAACTTGCTTAAAGGTTGTTTGATATTTTCTGAGGGTTTCTTCAGATTTTTTAGACTTTTTAAAAATCTAAGTGTGTTGAGGCCCCTCCAGCAGTATTTGATGATGCACTGATGTGAAACACAAACCTTGGAGCATGGATTCTGTAAATTCGAGTAGAGAAATTGGATTAAGAAGGACATAAAATAACCATTAAAATGTCCCTAGTATACTCATCTGTTTCAGTCTCTGTTCATGCTGTCTGTGGTGCTAACAATATATTCAAAAGACCAGGTTACTGCTGATTTGTGGCTGTTGCAGAGATCAGTGAATTACACACTGCTGAGCATCACAGGATTTTTTGTAAAGATTCTTTTTGCTGAGAATAGAGTGAAAAGTAGTCAAGGTTTTTGTTGTGGAGATGATCTGGATAAGATGGTCTCTGTAAAAAATTGCTGAAGATATATCTTATCCCTGTGGTGACAAGAGAGCATATCTGCTGTCAAGTTCACTTGCTTTTTTGGGCACTAAGAGAGAGCTTCCTGCAATTGCAGAGACACGTGGGTGAGGACAGTTTCATTTTGGCTAAGTTGCCATAGGGATTCTGCAGCTGGAGCTGCAGGAGAGCAGGTTGTCACTTGCCATTAGCTTTGTTTTGATCCTGGAGACTAGTATGCATCTCAGATACTGCCTGGTTAACTCCTCTGCTGCTGATGTGGGAAGAACAGCACTCAGCTCCTGCCACAGTTAGAACTCACCTGGTCATTTGTGCCTTGTCCAAGATTGAAAGTCAAAAATGCTAAAGCTGTAATAAGCGTTAGTCAGTCAGTGTACTTGAATTTAGGAATCTGTTGCAGCTAGGCCTACAGCATCCCATGGACCCACTTTCATTTAAGGCTGTGAAGTGCACTGGAATAGCTTATTACTACAAAGAGACCAGGGGATTATTAAAGTACTGTACTTGCTGTCCACAGGTTGCAAGAAATATCAGTACCTCTTTAAATTATTTTATTATTTTAATAACTGCCCATTCTTAAGGTAGACTTGAAAAATGTTGCTTCTGGGTATGCTCCAAGGTATGTTTCCCTCTCCTATGACTGGTGAGAAGTATGCCCACGCAATCTGGGACACAGATGTACAAGCTGCTGAAAGAAATAGCTGCTGAAATTAAATGATAATTGTTAGGCTGGACTTTTACTTTACTCTGTTTATTTTAATAGTGGCTGACACTCAATGCTTTGTGTGTTTCTCCAGAGACTGAGATGGATGTACTGGACATAACATAGACAACCAAAACTGGTACTAAAGAATTGCCTGTGTCACAGAGAAATCCAAATGAAGAAGGATGAAATTGCAAGTATTTTGTCATCAAACTAATGATTGTTTAATTACTCTACTTGGATGCACTGTGACCAGTCCAAGTCTTGTGGACAGACTAGTAAACCCAAAGAATGGCATGAGATTTTGGCATGCAGCACACTGTTTTGAATGATATAAACAACACAGTTTTCAGAGATCTTTCCTGTAGTAATGCTAAACCAATCTCTCGTGAACCAGCTCCCTCTTTTTCTGAGCCGCTGTAAAAGGTGGTAAAGCGAATGTAGGGCAGGAGCCCTAAGCAGCTTCCAGACTAAATACAGGAGATGGGAAATCTGATGCAGACTTTTGGCTGAATGGAAGAGAGAAGGTGGCACTGATGCTAATTAATGTTTTTAGTCTCTTGCAGAGTACATACCGAAAAACTGAAGAGGACAGCCACTTCTCTTCGAAGACAGTTTTAACACCTAATGGAAACAGTAACAAGCTCTGGTGAACTCAATGATTCAGAAAGACATTGTGAAGCGGCCCCTGTTTGCTTGCTCCAGAACAGAGTGCCCCCACCACACACCTCCCATTTCAATTCTAATGAAGACCTGAATTTGCAAGGATGCTAGGCAGGAGTCCAAACTTACGGCTCCTATTTTTTCCATCAGTAAGGCACTGCATAAGCTTTTTTCAGAGCCCTTACCTTTGGAGGAATGGCTGATATTAGTTCCAGCCTGAGTGATACAGGAGAAATGTGAACATTAGTCTTTCTCATGCTACACGTACTTCCTGCTGGTTTCCTTCGCATGAGGTTTAGCAATGATACAGTACATTAAAAAAATCAGATGGTTCCCCCTAAGGCTATCACATACAGTAATTAAATCAAACACGCACAAGAATTACACAGTGGATTTGACAATGCATTTGAAACCACTGTGCTTCAAATACAGGCTGATGAACATCAGTTCAGGCTGATCACTTTTTTTCCTGTAAAAGTTTGTTCCAAGCATTCCATTGGCATTTAAGCATATGCTTTACATTAAATATGTGGGGTTCTGCTACAGGAACATGAAGCAGATGAGACCCTCTATACACAAACAGGGACAGCCTCGTGCTCAGAAGTCCTTGTCCTCACAGGGGATCTCAAGCACTTCCACATGTGGTTGGACGGACAACAGAGCAAGGCTACGCTCCATTTGCTACTCTTGTAGCCAGCTTGCCTTAGGAAGAAGCCCTAGGAGGAGGGGAAGGAGCTTTTATGCCCCCTGAACAGGCTGAGCAGCATTCAAAGCAGAGGCAGATTTTTACCTTCTGCACCTACCTAGATCTTTGGTCAGGAGCAGGGCTCTGGTCATCCCTAAGTGGTGTGGCATGTGGCCTCTTGTCCTGTCTGGGTTTGTTAGTGGAGACTACAGCACAAACCACGAAACTCCAAATAGTTGCCAAGTGAGTTATCGAGAACCTGACTGCAATGTAAATGATACAATAAAAACACTGGAGAGGTTCTTTCCTCACCCCACATAAATGCAACTCAAGTGAAATATTATAGTTTTAAAAACTGACTTGCAAATATCTATCTGCTTCAATATAATGCTTCAGAAGTGAAACATAGCTTTGGGGTAACAGTGGAAGCTCCCAAACAAATTTAATACCAAAGCAATATATCTGAATTTTGTTTTAGAGCTATACTAGAAAGCAAAAGTACTTTCTTGAATGAAAATCTAGTTATGTGATAAAATTCATCTTCACTTAGGAGAATACTTCAACAAAGCTGAGCAAAGTTCCCTCACATTTTCTGCGCTGGAGCTGTAGATACAGGTTCCTTGTGTTAGTGGTCAGACAGGATGGCATCACTACCCCAAACAGCCTGGAAGTTATGACTTGTTCTGAAGGACATAGTGTGTGCTTGTTTCAAAAGGCTTTTAAGCCTCTGAGATTATTAAGGAAGGCACAAAGCCCAAACCAACAGTCTCTACCACAGGAGTATGGGAAAAGAGGTTACAGGTATGAGGAAATTTTATTTTCCTGTTCTCTCACTGGTGGTTCTGCTGGCTGTGTGTAATGTGTGTCTGTGGGTGCTGAAATGAAGCTTAGCTGGGGGTGATGCACAGGGATGTTAGGATGCTCTTTAAACCTGTTTTGAATAAAGCCATTTCCATTCTCCACCAACGCATTTTTGGTAACTTGTAGACGTTTCCAAGCCCTGCAAAACACTGAAGTAGGGGTCAGTAGCAGGAGACTTATCTTTACTCTAAACATACAGATTCCCTAATTATTTCTTCCTACTCCTCCATGGCTTCCACAATGCTTGTGAAGTTTCAGAATACAACTACTAAGAAACAGGCTACACCTAGATCACCTGCTGGCTACAAATTTCACTCCTACCTTTTGATCCATATTAATGTATATTTTGGCTAGCAGCAGTAGGCACAAAGCAGAATATCTTTTTCTTTTTAACCTTCTTGTTTCTTCTGGGAATATGCAGCTATTTATAATCCTGACAGATGTTCCAAGCAGGCTTTCTTGCAGCATGTATTCATCCTCCATCAATAACTTTGGATGCAGAGTGTGGGATCATCCCTGCAATCTGTACCAAGTTTCCTTATTTCTTGATTTATCTCTTATTGTCATGGACACATTGAAGCGTGTCCTTTTAAGCCAGTGCTGCTCATGCAGTGACTGTGAAGGACTGAAGGCTCAGGATCCCCCACGCAGTAGCCCATGGTGCCAAGAGTCTAAACAGCTTCATTTTCACCACTACAGCACCAGCTGGGCTCCACACGATGCTGCAACACAAGCAGAAACTTCCCTGTCCCCTAACAGTATCAGATTCTCAGGAAGTAAGGCAGTGTCTTCTGGAGTGTTTAGGTGAACATGTGACAACCCACCAGGACATGCATGAGGTCTGCACTGGGCATTTTTTCCATGCCTGGATTCAAGGATCGCTGATGCTGTTGGGTTTTTTCTGCTGGGGCAGTCTTGGTAACAATGACAATTTTTTAATGAATGACTTTGACATATCAGTTTCTTCATAAGGCTAGGCTGGAACAGAGGTCAGCATTCTCTTTTGAGCCATAGCTGTATTTTAATCATGACACCTCCAACACTGTGACTTGTTTAATAAATAATTGATGTGGCTGTTACACTGTTTTGCTTTGATCTTTTCAGAATGTAACATAATTCAAGACAGGCAGTGTCTTAAGACATGTAAACAAACAAAACTGAGGTATCAGCAAATACATATTGACAGAAAGGTGGGGCTTGGCAGAATCACTAGTTTTACAAAGAAAACAGTTACTGTAGTCTGGAAGTTTGAAATCATCAGCTGAAATGTGCTCAAATGAAAGCTCTTTTTACTCATAGTTGAAAGAATTCTTGATAGAGCAGAGGCAGACACCTTTTTTCTTTTAAATCTTCTCATCTTCTCCACTGAAAACAGATTTAGCTCATTCTTCTATTCTAGCTCAGCAATAACTCATTCTTTTTAAGTCAGTCCTCTTTTGTACAAAAGTAAAAATCACAGCCTCTCTTTCTCACATCAGTCCTCTGAGTCATGCTGTGTCTAAAGGGCCTAATCCAGAGTTCTTAACCTGCCTGAATACTCTTTCTTGATCTCCTGTGGGCAACATCTCCATCCTCCTGGTCACCTGTAACCCAATCACCATTGTGGATCTCTTTACTCTGAAATGATGTCTCATTCAGAACAGGATTTTTGCATATATAACCCATCACCACACACTCCTCACTCTTTAACAGGAAATATTGCCTGCATCTCTGATCAGCTCATGGTGTCAACTAACATTGTCCTTCCAATCAATACCATCTACAGTTAAAAAGGTTTTTATAGATCTTAAATCTTAGCAGAGCTTTCTTTCCAGTTCCTTCCTATTATATAGGAAGGAACACTGCCCTTTTCTATTATATATACTAAGGAAAAGAAGAAAAAAAGCAATAATGAGGCTTGTGCTATACTGTGATTATGGTTTACTTTGGTGATCAACCTGATCTGTCTTCAGTCTACATGTTTCCAGTTTTATGAACTGAACCCTCACCATTGAAACAGAATATACAGGTCATAATTATGAAGCATGTGATCATACCTTGGAATGAAACAGTATTATGCAAAGATCCTAGGGGATTGTGGGGGAGACTCCTAATAGCTCAGCAAAGTCTCTGTTGCTTTGGGGGATGCTGACAGACTGAATCACCCACACTTACAATGCACCTATTTTGACACAGGTGGAGGGGCCACCTTCAGTTAACCCAACAAGGGGACATATACTTGTCATCTATAGCTCCTTGTCACCTATGTGGTCCAATATGGCCTGTTGATCTTGAATTTCTCACACAAAGGGGTAAACCAAGGGGCCAGCAACCACTGGACTGACAGATGGGAAATACCAAACAGAAGCCTGAAGGTGGAATATGATGCTCAGTATGTAGTATCACTGAAATACTGAATATGGTGTCCACACTGATTTTTAAATACTCAGTTTTGACTATTAAAAGAATAACAAGCAAAAACACTGTTTGCATATCCCAAGTAGAGGGTATACCCAACTATGAGACCATAGTAGTAAGTAAAGAGCTGAAAAAACATTTCTAAGCAGAAGATGTCAAAGGCAGCACGGATTTTCTATAGATAAAAGCTGAGTATAGGTCATGTAAGTTAAGCACTAGAATGCTTTGAGAAAAACTACAGTTGTTATAAATATTGACAAAGTAGCTGAAAGACATGAAGAAGAAAGAGGTTGGTCCTACATGGTCATTTATTGCTACCCAAAGGGTACTGTAAGAAAAAATACCTGTGTCTACCAAGGTTTGTACTGCTTTTCTCTCCAAATAATGTATTATTTATCGTAGTTGAAAGAAACCACAACACACTGGGGATAAATGCAATGAAAGATCTACCACCTGAAACTACCTTGCTTTTCTTTGCTTATCACTTAAAAAACAGACACCTTTTTATTGATATAGTGAATTAGAAATGGAAGATTAATACATTATCACTGTTAGTTTTAGTGGTTAATTACATTAATTTTCCAAGTAAATTAATTCAGCTCAGTGCAAACAGCAAATCAATTTTTTTTTACTGTCATTAGCACTAATCAATAATTAATTAGGATTATTATAAATTGTTAGTGTGGAATTTTTCTCCAATGCAGTTATCTAAATGCCAAATTTATTTTGCTGAGAGTTTGGCATAAGACTGAGACAGTTACATGATCACGGAAAATAAGCTGAAGGAAAAGTTCCAACTGAGAAGTACATAGGATTTCTTATTAGCTTCAGCAAGTAGTTTATCTGACTAGGGTGAAATTTAGCTGCTTTTTTACTTTTCTAGATTAAAAATGTGATATTAAAGTTTAGTCCATAAATGTGATGATTGAGTTGCTGCTTCCTCCTGCAGACTCAACATTTCATTGATTTTTATTTTAAATATTAAATTAATTTTCAATTCTACATTGACAAAAAACTGTTCTATCTCTCATAACTTACTGGAAGCTAGCAAAAAAAAAAATCCCACAGGAATGATATTGCTGTGAGCATGAACCAACAATCAACTCAACTACTTTCAAAATAATACCAACCTCACATGAAAGAGAACCATCTCACAATGAATGTATCAGCAGTTATATGTCCAATTTAAGGAAAGCAAAACTCTCCTACCAGATTATGCTCCCTGGGAATGGGAATCCTGCATCAGACATGATGTCATGAGAGATAAAATAACACTTTAAAGTTGCTAGGATGTCATGTCCCAGCGCTGGGAGACTCTGTAAATGGGATAATGGTACGAGCCAAGGCTGTCAGGCTCTGTTCAGGGGACCCCAGCATATGGACAGAGATAAATGCAGTGTGAGTTACTTTTTGGCACTATAGGGAGTTTAATATAGATGAAAACAAGTTCAGTTTTATTTCATTTCACACTGGGATCTACATACAAATGCCAGTTATGCAAATTCATTAAGTCCAAACTCACAAGCCTAATTTCAGTCTATGTTCAGGCATTTAAGCAAGTAAACCAAGAATTTCCAGGTAGAACTAACCTGAGCTAGAAATGGCATCACTTTGGTTTGACTTTCATAATCTGAAAATATAATGATAAGTAACAGTTTTGGTTACATATGTATAGTGACATTCACCTTCCTTGGCCTCCTGATTTATAAATAATATAAAATAGCTTATCAAAACTCAACAGTTCTGTATTAAAAAGTGATACATTCCTGGTAAATGTTCTCAGTGAGGAGTATGTACATTCCTCTGCAATCTGCTATGTACTTTCTTAGAGAAATAAGCATACTAGTTAATACACTAATTTAACTGAGGATGTTGGTGGTAGAACATCATTTTCCCAGAAACAAACATGCCTAGAATTAATGGAAATGTAACTAAAAATTAAGATATCTCCAGGATGATTTGACTTTTTTTATTGGCAGCTTGAGGAAAGGTATTTATTTTCTTTCCTTCACCTTTAACAGATTGCTTCCCTTGAGGCCTAAATTCTAAGTCAACTGTTATGATATTGTGCAACAGCTTTGTCTGAGCAACCAGCTGAAATTTAGCAGTAATTGCCTGTGGTGATATTTTTGTCAAATCTCATTTGGAGATCTCAAACTCTAGATCGTTCATCACATATTTCTGTCTGCAAAATCCTCTGCATTAGATACTATGGAAGTATTTAATCCATAGAATTACTGTTTTTCATATTAATGAGTTATAAATGAGAGCTTAATTACTACTAATTCCTTGAAAATCCACTGTTGGTGATTATAATCACTAACAATTAGATTGTCAAACATTCATCATTGTCTATCTTTAGCAAACTTAATGAGAAATTATGGATCACATCCTCAGTTTCTGATTCTGCTGCCAAGTGCTGGTGGAAGAGAACCCCTGCTGGCTGTGAGCAGTGCCAGGTCACCACTGGTGTTACCCCTTGGCACCCACACAGGGGCTGACTGGGAGACAGCCAGAGATGTGAAGGGAATATGCTGTGCTCCTGACATCCACAGCCCACAGAACTGTCTCCAGGGACTATTTCTCCCAATGCAACTCAGAGTCCTTTCCTCCAAATATGCTTTTACAAGCTTAACTACCCCTGAACTTTCTTGTTTCATTATCAGGACAATGAGGAGACAAGCCACTTGAGATATTTTCATCCATTTTGAAGAAGAATCACCCCATATATATTTTAAATAATCTTTACCTGAGAATTTAAGTGGATGACTTGTGTAGAGGTAGATAATGACACTGTCCTTTCCACTTGTTCTGTTGAAAGAGCTGTATCATCCAACAAGGCAGGAGAAGTGGTGGCAGTCATTTCTTAAACCACCTCAATGGTGTTTTCAAGTGAACATCTTTCCAAAGTAATAATTTCTTCCTGCTCTTTGTCAAAGCCCTTTTCTGCACCTTTGTCAGCTCAATTGATTTTCTGGAACAGGAAGACACTGCTAAAAAATAATCGGGATGGAGTCTCAATAGTATCCTACACAATAGCATCTCTGGTAAAATGTATCTTGGAAAGAAAGAGAGAAATAAAGAAATTACTGCACATATTTCATATACATACTATATACATAATTGCCTCTGTATAGCTCTACATACATACAGAACCTAGATAAATATGTATCTGTTCTATACATGGTTCTATTTAGATATATAGAAAGACATAATATATAAAGATCATAATCCTGTAATTCACTTAAATACTTAAATTTAACAAATTAGGAATCCCAGTGATTTGAACCAAATGAGTACATATTCTATACTTAAAAGTTTGCTGTTGAGCTGGAAATATGGATGCAAAAACTTGAATGAAAATTAATCACTACCTGTACTGAAAATAAGTTTCACAAAGAAAAAAGTGTAAATATAAAATATCAGACCATGAACAAAGTGAGAAGGGACAATCGCCTGCTCTGTTATGTGCAAGTGTCAAGCCTCAGTTTACTGTTTGCTTTCTCACTTTGAATATACTTAGTATCTAAGCAACTCATAGTCAGAATAGGCTAAAAAGACATGTGACAGCTTAGTGCAAATTAAGAAAGAATTTAAAGCTCTTCAGAAATGCATATTGAGTGACATCAGTGAACACTGTGGTTGATGAAAGATCTAAATTGAAATTTATTATGCTACACATAACTAGCTATACTTAGGCATGAATTCTATCTCTAATAACTGCTACTAAATAGTTTTGGCCTTTTGAATGAAAAGTCACACTTACTAAATTTAAGCAGTTTTACTGGGACGTAGAGACTTTCTGTAGGAATATATGGACACTGATAGGCCCAAATAACTGGCAGAACGGTTCAATAGTCTTCTGTGATAGGTTTTCATTTGCAGATTTAAGAGACTAGGATTCAGTGGTAGTTACTTCAGGTCAGTCCTGCAAAAACATAACATTATAGTCCCACCATTTCAATCAATAACAATAATCTTAATAATTTTAAATTATTAAAGCTATACAGAATTTTTTTTGAGTTTTACCTCAGGATAATAATGGTGTCACTTTGGATTAATACACAGAATTGTTACTGAGTATTTTGTCTGAACTGCAAACTAAAAGCTAAACGAGAAAGGAGGGGTGGTCCCACCCAGTTGACGAGCGGGCTTTCGGAAACAAGGCGGCAATTACTGAAGCGTCTTTTGGTTTGATTTCAGCTAAACTGGTTTCCTCAACAAGCTCTCTTTATAAACTACCCAAATCCTAGGACCAGCAAATGAGTGGAAGTGGGAACACAACAGAGAGAGTGAGACTCTCCTCTGTGAGGCAATATGGATTATGCTGTCTTGAAGTGACCTTGGGAGGAACTGCAGCCTGAACCATCGATTCTCCAACAGAACCACTGAATTGAAAACTACATGTTCTAAAAACTCACCACTTGTTTTAGGATTCTTGCTCAGCTCCAAATCAAATTTCAGATTTTCTCAGTAGTAATCCATAGAAGATGCAAATTCTAAAAATCCCTAAGAAACGCTTCAAAAGTATTTCATTTCAGCTCCCACATATGCTACAGAAATGTGGACTTACTGAGACTTCTTTCAGTTATTATATTTGGGGTTTTTTTCTGAAACATGGTCCATCTGTATGCAGAGCAATCTGCCCCAACAGACTCCATGGCTTCAAAAGCTAGAAAAAGAATTATTTCCACAGTGTTGGGAAGCAAATGCCTTGATATGACACTTTGAAACATACTTATTGTTCCAAAATAAGATTTTTTCACAAGTCAAAAAGTGGACTGAATTAATTATACTACAGCTTTTGTCCACATATATGCAAATTCAGTAGCACTAAAAATAATTTCTCTGTATTATTATGCTTTGTCAAAACTCTCATAAATAGCAGGACATTTAAAAAAACAACTTCACAAATTTGCATAGATAACCATAAATCAGTTGTATCTTTTTTTTGCTTCTCATTCTCTAATTCCATTCAGCTTGGTTTTGGTCCATTAATTTACAACATATATCTAAAGATTTGAAATGCTGTTCAGGCCAAGTTATGATGACTGTGCATGTACATGCACAAAAAAACCTGACTGCTAAAAGTAAGCCATGCTTGATTCACACAAGTCTTACTTACTTATTTAACACTTCACCCAGCTCCAACTATGGAAGGAGTTTATCACTTTAGCTTTCATAACCCAGCATGCAGTTGTCACATTTAATCCCCCTAATACAGTGTACAATGTTTATGCATAATATAACTTCAGCTGTAATTTGAACCTATGGTTATGAATTTTCAGAGCTTGAGGCTTAAAGTGTATATTAATATTTAATTTGTATATGAATACATCCAAGTTATGTGCACTTCATATGTGTAAGTTAGGCTCCACTTGTCCACAAAAATCCGATTTGTTACCTAGCGAGCAACAAGCCAATAATTATACGCTCAAGAGACACACTAATTATTTATTTCTTAATAGCACAAACCTGGGCACTTGGTGGTATTACAGAAATCAAGCACCCCAACTATCAACACTTTTTACTATTTATGCATTTTAGCAAACAAAGGAGTTAGTGTTCATTTGCTACAAGTTACAGTGTTCCCTTATTAATTAGTATTCTCACTTCTGTGAGCTAATGATTCTCTCGCTTCTCATGCTAATTAGTCCGCATACTCAATCTTTCTCTCCTTTTGCGTCTGGGGGTTTGTTGTGTCCGTGGTCACGATGTGCCCCTGCCGGAATTACCTCTGACCCAGGCGGAGCTGATTCAGCACAGCTGCCGAGTTGGCTTTTTTTACTTTTTGCCTTATCTCGGGAGTTCTGCCAAATGTCCTTGCATTAAATTCCGCATCCTTTGTGTCCACTACCAGTGGTACATCCTTCTTCCCAAGCCTTGTTAACCTCCCCCGAAGCTCTGAGATCATTGCAACATGTCCAGCCCTAGACCTTAACCAGGGAATTCTAAAAAGAAATTTGTCTTGAAGTCTAGACACCACTTAGAGCTTGCTAGCCTTTCTCAGTTTCATGGATTTATTCTCCCTTCTTGTTGATTAGGTTTCAAAGCATACAAAGATCAAAGAACATTCTTTCCTAAGAAAAGTGTACATGTTCCGCGTTTTTTTGTAACACCCTCACGCCTCTCCCTGGAGGGAAAAACGCCCCAGCCCTGGGGCTCCCTGAGCGGCAGATCCCCCTGTGGGACAGCACAGGATATACTGTGGGATATCCCGGCTGAATGAGCGGCGGATCCCCTCACGGCTCTCCCTGTGGGATCCCGCAGGATAATCCAGCGGGATATCCCAAGTGGGTAAGCGGCAGATCCCCTCACGGCTCTCCCTGTGGGATAGCACAGGATATCCTGTGGGATATCCCGGCTGGATGAGCGGCGGATCCCCTCACGGCTCTCCCTGTGGGATCCCGCAGGATATCCTGGGGTTATCCCAGCTGGATAAGAGGCAGATCCCCTCACGGCTCTCCCTGTGGGATAGCACAGGATAATCCAGCGGGATATCCCAGGTGGATGAGCGGCTGATCCCCTCACGGCTCTCCCTGTGGGATAGCACAGGATAATCCAGCGGGATATCCCAGGTGGATAAGCGGCAGATCCCCTCACGGCTCTCCCTGTGGGACAGCACAGGACATCCTGTGGGATACCCCGGCTGGAGGAGCGGCAGATCCCCTCACGGCTCTCCCTGTGGGACAGCACAGGACATCCGGTGGGATATCCCGGCTGGAGGAGCGGCAGATCCCCTCACGCCCCACCCCAGGCGGACCCGCCGTGCCCAGGGCGCATGCGCGCGGACCGGGGAGGCGGGGCGGCGGCGGCGCGCGCGGCAGCGGCGGGAGCGTGAGGGCAGCGGGTGAGAGGGGCCGCGGCGGGCGGGCGGGCGGGAAGGGAGGACGGAGGGCGCTGAGCAGCAGGAGCGGCAGAGTGGCCTCTGCTCCGCTTTTCCGCTGGGAATCGGTGCGGGAGCGAAACCCGCCGCGGGCTGAGCCGCCCCCTGGGCCGGCAGCACCCTCAGGCTCACAGAGGCTTGGCGGAAGGAGCCCTTAAGCAGCGCTCTGCGGAGGCCGGGGGTCATCATTCCCCCCCAGCCAAGGCATGTCTGTGCCGGCGAGGGGCTTCTGGGGCCTGAGAGCGCTCGGGACGGTGATAATAGCTTAAGTTCAGTCATCTATTATGTTGTCTTTTGTGCTACAGTGTGGAAAGGTTGCCAAGTGTAGGTATTTTACAAACCCAACTTTTTCTTCAGAAAACACTGATGGCAAAGTGTAGAAATAAAAGAAAAAATATTTTCTGAAATCTGTTTATGGAAGTACTTAACAGAGATTGGTCCTTAAAGGAAATCTATTTTAAGTATTTCCATGAATACATTTGTATTTACAAACCTCCTAGTACCCCAGTACCTGTCCTGTTAGTGCAATCCACCATTGCATTTTTTTCTTCAGAACAGTTCATTTTCCCTTTACCTTGCTCTTTCTGATTTCCTTCTGCTAACTTGATCTTTTTTTCCTGTACTGTTGTACTTACGCCCAGCATAACATATTTGTTTGTAAGTACTTACATTTAAAATAGCTGGGAGTGCTTTATTATCTTTGTCTTGATAACATACAGATAATCCTGTCAGTTGATGAGATATCTTTATTGCCTTAATGAAATTTTCAAACTTTCTTTTTGACTGCCATGTTATGTATGTTGCACAAAGTCAGAATCCAGCTGTTGAGGTTATTTCAGTTCTCTCTCTGCGTGTTGTTTGTGTCACAACAGGTGAAAATATCATCTTTCCAGCAGTTTTAGAAGTGCAGACAAAGTAGTATCCTTGACTGAGGCGTTTTTCTATATCCAGTCACTAAAATCCAGCCTCCCAGTGTTAGAGCAATCAAGACCTTTGTTTTTCTTTGTCTAGTCCTTGTGTAAAAGGTAGACTGGAATTAATATTAAAGTTTTATGTAACTGGCTTGGACTCCTACTATTTTTAAGGAGTATTTCCAGTCTTTACCATCAACTGGATTTTCTTCATATGGCTCTGCTGCTTTTAAGCTGGAGTAAGTGTTCCTGTTAGCAGCGAAGAGCTATTATTTTGTAAGAATTATTATTTTGAAAGAAAAGAAAGCTTTTATTTCCTTATGTCCTACGTCTTTTCTGTTGCTTATAAATCCTAGTTTATTGACTGTTCAGGGAGGTGATGATCTGTAACTAATCTACCTTACTCATTTTTATTCCCTTGCTACTTTTAAGTGTATATAAAACCAGAACTAAATATGTAATTACTCAGTTAACTAAACTCAGATAATTCATTGTTGTATTGATTTGCTCGTATCCTGTATGGCTTTTGATTTTGATTTGCTTTTTTGGATTCTCTCTAGTGTGAAAATGTCGGTATCATGCCTTACATAGTTCAGTCTTGCCAAAGTCTTTTAAGTCAATCATAGTTACACCATTCTCTTGATCTAAAATGTCTGCTTAGATTTTATGAAAATTCCCGTTCATTTTCCTTTTATGCATATGCAAGCAAATGATAATGAAAACTTTTTATTTTCCAGATCACTTTATTTCTTGTCTCTTCGCCTCAAAAGGGACATATGTGCATGTTTAGGTGACTAACTACAGGAATATCAAAATGCCTAATCTTGAACATCCAGCGTATCCAGCAGCTGACCTGCTTCACTTGGAAAGCTTGGTGCCATGTCGGGAATCCCAGGTGTCCACGTTGCTGTCAATATTTGGAGAGGTAGTGCTTTTTGTATTCTATGTTTGAATAGAACAAAGACATTCTACTCTCTCAGAGGGGAGAATAGAAATGTAAGGGTATTTTTGTAATGTCATTTTGAACATGTTTTGGTTGCCTCTTCGTTGAGGTTTTATTATTTTATTACCAATCTTTAACATTAGTGTTTGGCTGTGGGTTCTAGTATGTTGGAAGGTTGAAAGCTGTCTGGCAACTGGAAGGACCTAAACAAACTTAGAGCTATTTGTGCCTTGCTCTCTCTGAAGCCTGATTTTGCCACGACTCTGCTCTGTCTTTGCCATTTGGTACCAGGGAGTAAGTCCCTTTTTCCCAGACCTAAAGTTCTGGGGTAATTTTTTTTCAGTGTCAGTGTAGAAATTCTGTTTGATTTTGACCTGTTAATCTAATACCTGAGTGCCTGAATTCTGAGTACATTAAATTGGTCTGATTCTTAGTAGTTTTGTCTTATGACTCTTGGTCATAATAGTCAAATCGCTGGCTTGTTAATTGATTCAGGTCCTGCTTCACAAAGCTGTGGTTAAAAGTAATGGGGATTTTTATCTGCAAACTCATAAGCAGTTGCTACATCTGCTTACATTCAGTTAAAATAATGGAAATTAGTATCTGTTTGGGGTTCTGTCTTTAATTAGGGATAATAATATTGTCATCAAAATACAGCATTCAAGATTTATGTGTATGTTACAAGCACAGTGGCAACAACTCTCTTAAAAATAGATACTTAAATTCTTGATAAATGTACAGATACTCTTAACTGCATGTCTTGCACAAGAGTGTTAAATCTTGGATAAATTGAATGTTATTGTTTTTCATAAAAGTGTCAATTTTATTTTTGTATTCTTTTTTAAAATCAATATACAAAATTCTCAGAAATGAAAACACAAAAATAAATACTTGTTCAGAATGGAAAAAAGGGGAAGAATTCCGTTATTTTCCTTGCATCTTAAAAAAAATTAAGTGAAACAATCAGAATCAGGACCATTAAATAAATAGATACATCAAATATTGCCTTGTGACAGAAAAGCAAATTTTACCATCTCCTCCTCCACGCCATTTAATTATTTTCTGTTTGGTGCTAATGAAAAGAAAGGCAATTTGAAGTGTTTGCAGAGGCTAGGGCAATGTGTGGCTTGCAATTTGTGCTTGCCAAGATTTTGTTTCAGTTAGTTAACTAATTTGAATTAAGAGCCTGCTGCTTTTCTCTGTGTATGTGGTTTTGTTGTTTGTTATAGCAGTTTCTCTGGCAGTTATGTGATACTTGATTCTTGCAACTTCACAGCATTTCAGCGAAAATGAAACATAAATATTGATCTTGTTGATTCCATGATAATTGGTGTATTTTATATTTAGTGCTTCAATTTAAAAGATAACTTTTCTTTCCTAGGGAAAGTTCATTGATAAATCATTTGTCTGTTGAATGAAGAAGAATTGAAACAGCAACAACTTTTTTCTTTTTCCCCCCTTAGCGTCAGCAGTTTAGTTTTCCATCCATCTTTATCTATGGACATACATCTAGTGGAAAGACTTACGTGATGCAAACTCTTCTAACTACCTTACAGGTAAGAATGGTCACAATGGATATTGAATTTACAGCGATGCTTCCTCAAAATAGCCTCTACTGCCTTAAAGTGGTTTGTTTCCTCAACCATTTCTGCCTTCCTGATTCTTTTCCTCCACTTACTGTGTCATGATTGCATCACTTTTCTCCGTAGTGCACTTAGGATAAAATGATGTTGTACAGACTGAAATATAATGTAAATCATGAAAACGTTTTTAAGAAAGTTTAAAAAAGATAAAAAGGAGCCAAATATTGTTCAACTTGTCTCCATGACTTAGCCTGAAGTAGCTCCACTGACTCCTTGTTTTAATTTTTCTCAAAACATGTTTTAAAGTCCTCCTAAGTTGAAGAGTGTCATTACAGTCATCCATCTAAATTTCCATCTAGACCTGTTAATATCTCTGTTTTTGTCAGTCATGAACTTCAAGGATTTGAATCCAATGACAGGTGCCCACTTCATGCCTAAACCATAGATTTCCACTTGTGTGTTTCTGTAGCCCTGATACTTTTGGCTTGTCCAGAGTGAGCTTATCACTTGTCTGCAGGACTGGGTTTTATGCAGAAAGCCCCTTCATTAAAAATTCTGCAAAGGGAGAAGAGTAGAAGACAGGAGTTTATGATCCTCTTCCATGAAGCAGCCTTTCATGCCTTGCTCACAGCACTGTGCTGACCTCTTGCAGCATATCCAAAGATGTGGCCAGGCCCTGGAAAGCAGATGGTTTTAAGCAGCAACTCTTTCTACAGAATTTCCTTGTGCCACATACTGGTGTGTCCTGTGTAATGTGGTGTGAATCCCATCTGAGGCACCCAGCTTTCCTTCTGCTGTGGAGGTGCAGCACTTTGAATAGCTGCTTTTGGTGAGGTAGCCCTTTCCTTTTAATGGTGTTCAAAATTATATAACCATTACATGCTATGTGAGTGGATTGCCAGCATGTACCCACACTTCCTCATATCTGATGAATCATATGCCATATTGTATTTCAAGTAGAAAAACTGGAATGTACTTGGATTTTTTTTTTGTTATGGACAAACAGATTCCTGCATCCCAGTGACTAATGTTTTCCAGAGGTTTTAATGATAAGTGTGAAAAAGAGCATCTGCCTTATGAGAGATTGTGGAGTTGTGCAGATAAGCTATGTCTTAAAAATAGGGTTGCTAGAAAATTATCTTTTTTTTGAGTAAGGTTCCTTTGACTACTGGTACTATTGTGTAGGTTATAATATCTTCTATTTAAAGACAAATGACTGTCTTTCATTTTCAATATTACTAAATTGAAATATTACTAAATTGATACTTACAATGAATCTCATACTCTGTTTTTTTCACTCACTCCTTGCTCTGAAAAGATCTGGTTTTCTAAAAATGTTCTGCACAATCATGCTGATCACATGAGTCTGGTCTAGAAGCTTACACTTTATCATTTTTATGCACTGAATGCCAAAAACATTTAGAGTAATTCTGGGGAGTGTGGTCCTAGATTACTTTCTTTGTAATCTATGTTTGAGATGTCTGTGTTATCTAGACACTGTAATTTTTAATGAACCATTTTATGATAATGTAATGTCTTACAATTGTCTAAATTTCTTTGAACGAAATGCTATTTGGTTTTCTTCTCATGTATTGCTCTCAATTTTTTAACATAGTTAAGAGATACATTGTGTTTCATTTTTTAAACGTAATTAGAAGGTACACTTCCATTTGAAGATTCATCAGCTCTCTCTTCATTTTGTGGTACATAATATTTTGACTAGTATATAATTGATCCTTTTTTCTTTGACAAGTTTTTTTGTTTTTGTTCTATATTCTGTTGGCAGGGTGTGGTTACTTTCATTCTCTCATATGGAAGAGAAAACTATTTCTGGAGTATTTACACTGAAAAAGCCAAATACGGTTGTATATTTTTTCTTGTTCTCTTCAGCTTCCTCATGTGTTTGTGAACTGTGTGGAACACTTTACATCACGACTTCTTTTAGAAGAAATTCTCACCCAGTTGCAAAGCTGTTCTGACACAGAACAGGCCTCTCCTGTGCACTGTGATACTTTCAATGACTTTGTTCGGCTGTTTAAACAAGCTGTGGCGAGTGGAGAGCTTCAAGATCAAACACTATACATTGTAAGTAATGTCATTTTAATGTCCAGTGCCATTCCTGCTAAGAGGGTGTAAACAATCACTGTGGATAATTTGTATGTGAAATGTTTGCCTTATGGAGCAGTTTGCACAAAATTTCTGCGTAGACCTCGTTCAGAACTTGTTGACATATTCTTTCTGTTGGTTTACAGACTTTGGGTGAGGTTCTCTATTTTTCCTGGTTTTAGAATTTTTCCTACACAAAAGCTGTATAGCATAACTAATAAGGAACATAAATTATACCACACATTTAATCTGGGGATGCAATAGTGTTACAAAGTCTTTAAATGTAGAGAGCCTGTATTTGTTTTATTATTAGTAAGTCATGCTTACTTGTTTCCTTGTGAAAACACCTTCACAAATGAAAAATCAGAGGTGGGGAATAGGTCAGAAGGGAATATGGAATATGCAGGTAACAAGGCTTGGTTGGCTAGAACAGAGCTTAAGGATAATAATAAGGAACTAAAATGTGTAACTTCCTCTGAAAAAGTGCCTTTGAGTCTTACATCTTCAGCTACACTTGTGGCCCTCAGAGACAGGACCTGTAGTTTTAAAATTAAGATGGAAAAAAAAGACTGCAATGAAAAAATTGTTTATATGCTCAAGTGGAATAAACAGCAGATTGCAGGAAAAAGTAATCAGAATTTAGGTTGCAGGAATGATTGAATCAATGTAGTACTAGAACACTAAATTTGTTTTAGGTCTTTCGGTATTTTTTACTGTGATAATCATAACTACATAAAGGAATCAAAATTTGCAGACATCTATAACAGCATTTATCATGCTGAGAGATGAACATGGAAACAAATTTCAGTCATCCAAGAGATCTGATGACAGAGGACTAAGGGACAATATGAAGGCTCTAGTGTTAGTGTTGTGTAAATGTGTATATATGTATGTAGTGTATATGTGTGTGTATATATATATATATGTAGTGGACCTGCAAAACATATAGACTGAAATTTCAGGCCAGCAGTAGGAATTAAGGATTTTTTAAAAAGAGTTGAAATGGATTATATAAGAAAACAAGAAAGTGGTTAAGATTGATTGCTGTGAGAAACATGCAGAATGATTACTCAGGGTCATTAAGCTCTCAATGTGCCTGTACTGCTTTGGGGGTTTTTGCAGTCAAACAAGAAGTTCACAATTATACTGAACATTCTGTTTCATAGGTTATAGTTAAATAAGTTTTATTTCCATTTAAAAATATTTAGCCCCTGAGTTAAATAACTTCGTATCAGGTTTAGTAGAAACAGTACTATCTCATAGTTTCCTATAGGTCACAAGGTCAATAAATTTGACATACTTCTTAAAAATGGAATGAAGAAAATAATGTACCAACACTTAAAACAGATAAAAAGTTAGAAATAGACAAGTAGTTTAGCTTACTGTCATAAAAGTGGTATTGATGTTCTTCAGCAATTCCATAAGCACAAAATTTATCTCTCTAATAACCTTCAGTGAATTTCGCAAAATACTTATGGTAAAATTTTACTTTCAGATGAGTATTTGGATTAAAAGCTATTCTACATCAGTAAAGAATTCTTAATGTATTTTGTGAAAATCGGCATCACTCAGAAAATTAGAAAGTTCTTGAACAATGGCTGTAGAAAATAAAGCATTTAATAACTACAAAGGTTCAATTGTATCCTGAAAATAGTTGTTGCATCAGAAGAATTAAGTATTAAATTAGTATTTCCCTTACATTCTGCATGGGAACAGACAGGAATGGGAGAAATCAATTCATGTTTATTAACGTATGTCATCTGGATTTATTGGAGAGCAGTTTAATTTGAGACCTATGGAAGACCAGCATGCTGGTAACATAAACTGACAGCAATGCCAGCTTGTTCTATTCCATTTCAGTAATAAATAATGTAATATTTCAGCTCAATTAACTCACAGTGAATTAAGATAAATGTTTACTTTTAAGCAAAAGATTCTAAGTGTTTCTCTTAACCCAAGCATAGGTTCTGAATGTTGGTGATTACTTATGAAAAATGAATTTATTAATTTTAACTACATTAAAAAATTGGAGCAGGTATAACTTGCAGTCATTCATATATTTACAATATTTAGCACTTTACAATAGTATCAATTTACTTCTTTTAATGTAAGCAGCCAGTTTTAGAAAGTAGAGGTTTTGAAAAAAAATTGAAGAGTGACAAGTAAAAATGTACACTAAAGAATAAGGAATAGATTTATAGACTTGGGAGAAGGCTGTTTCTGTGAACCACTTGATATTTTCCACAAGCCAGGATCACAGTGTGTTTTTTCTGCTGTAAGTAGAAGCTGTAGTTTGTTTCCCATTTAACTAAAAAGTGCTATCTGTTTAGGTCAAGACCTTAAAGCTTTGTGTTTGGTAGCTGCATGTCACTGGGTCCAATAAGCAGTATTTTATTAGTAAAAATATGTAGCCTCTGTTTGGTCTGAAGTGTAAAGCAGCCTTCATTCTTGAAATAGTTTAGTACATGAACCAAATGCAGATACCAATATAAAATCATATATTGTAGTTTTAAATAAATTCCCAAGAGGTGCGAGACATTGATGTAGAGATAGTTCTTTCAGGTTTGTATGGAAAGATTTTGAAATAATTTTTCAGAAAATGTTTGGTTGTCCACATAAATTTCTTTGCCCACAGTAAGGAAACAGAAATGATAGATGTCATATGATTTTGGTGGAGACAAGATATGTAATAGGATAGAAAATAAAATTTTCTAAGGAGCTATAGTTTTTATTTCAACAGCAATAACTCAAAAGAAGTAACAAACTTCAGGATTTAGATTTATATTGCAAGTAGTAAATAAGCCACAAAAGAAATGTGTTTCTAGTCTCTTTTTTCATTCTTGTCAAGATTTTAAATGTACTGGGAATACACACTTTTTTACTAAAGGATAACCATGTGTGCCTTCATGCATCTGTTTTTATTCTTCAGACTCCAAAATGCTGTTTGCTTAAGATGTTTCTTGTTTAAGCTGTACATATACTACTTATCTGTTACTGCTATGTGAAGTTTGCATACAATAAATCCTGTAAATTTCTAGGCTGCAAACTATGGCTAGAAAAGTGTCTCTCAAAGTTCAGTTCAGTAAATTCCAGATGATCGCTAATTTTTTAAAATCAGGAGCTTTTATTTGTTTCTGAAAAATAATTTCATAATGGGAAAAGATAGCTCTTCTAGAATAAGTGTGTAGTTACAATGCTACAGTACTACATGAGATTTTGAAAAATAAGAAGAATTTTGGGGAAAAAGGGAGGTTTCAGTGGTTGTTAAGGATGTCATGACTTTGTTGTGATATTCCTGACTAGACTTGAATAAAAATTCTTACTGCCATAAGGCATGAGAATATTGCATGTCTAGGGATTGTATGTTTTTAAGATGCAGAGCTGCTTGGGCTTCCTGGAAGCACACTTGAAGCAATTATCTCTCCAATTCAGTTTCCAGCAGCTAAGAATAAATCTTAAGTCTATGTGAGAGTGGAAGTGCGCATTGTCTGTATAATATCATTGTTTTGTTAAAAGGTACTGGATAGAGCAGAACAGCTGAGGGAAATGGAAGCAAACATCCTGCCAGCATTTCTTAGGCTTCAAGAGTTGGTAAGTGTCTGGAAAGAAATTAACATATGTGTCCTGCATATTGAAAGTAACTGAACATGTGGTATCTGTACATCTAGGCTCACAGATTAAGATAAGTGATTCATTAGATGAGAAAAGTTGCAAAATTAACTCACCCCCCCACTCCAAAACAGTGGTCAAAACTAGAAACCAAACTAGAATTTAATCGGGAAACTTTTATTACACTCTCTAGTTTGGGTTTTTTTTTTTTAATTGAGGTGAATGGTATCTTATTTACAATATCTGATGTGTTGTAAATTCTTTGGAGGCTTGTGTCAGATATATAGCTGTCTTTTCTAGATTATTTGTGTTTTTAAGAATGAGATTTTCAAGAGACTACCAGCTGTTTAATTTGGATAGAGCTGCACAGCTCAGCAGCTGTGAATGTGCTTTGACTTGGTAGAGAGTTTTCTCACACTTCTGGAATTGTGCTGCAGTAAATTTCTGATTGGAGTAAACCACTGTGCACATTCCCTGAAAAGAAACTGAAGACAGAGCCAGAAGTGGCTAGTACTTTGAAATGTCTGAACACGTAAATAGCTGAAATTATACTTGTTATCTCAAAGCTTTTGTGTGGTGCTCTTAATCTTCTGGTCACATTGATTTCTCTACTGAATGAAGACTGATTCACAGCTGTGTTCTTAATCCTGACAGCTGATGCATTTTCTGTTTCTTTTTGTCTGTTCTGCCCATGTTTTGGACTATGCTGCTCCTGAAGCAGAAACAACCTGTTCTGCCAAGAAAGGAAGCAAACTTAGGTCTATAATTGCTGTTCAGGTATCAAAACCCCATAAGACTTTAATGTGCCAGAGGAACACTTGAAAAGTAACCTCCAAATAAGTTTGTCAGTTGTCTTGAATGCTGATATGCCAGTTGCTTAAATTCTTGATTCTATACTGAGACTTTCTAAAACAGTTTCACAGCCCATGTTGCAGAGCAATATTGTAGGTGCAAATCTACTGCATCTCTTCCTGTCTTGGAGTGAAAGGAGATCAGAAACTCCTCTAGTAGTGAAGGATTTCATGGGACTGGAGGGTCACTGCTGAAGAATAGGTCGTTGGTTGCTTGATTTCTCTGAGGATTCTGGTGGGAAGTACTGAAGTTCTTAACATTGGATGATCAGTCAGGAAGTGAACTGAACATATCTTAGTACTTCTGTCAGCTCGAACTTTAGGAGATCTGGGAGAGGAAAACAACTGGAAGAAATCTACAGAAAGATGCTTTCTTGTTGAAACGGAAAAAAATACTTATGTTCCATAAAAACAAAGAAAGAAGAAACAGTAAAGAATATGGGTGGGTTGCACTTCACCAAGAAGTGGGAAAAGTATGTAAAAAAGAAGATTATCACTAAATTTCAGGGAAGGGAGTAGCATTTAAACTTCTTTCAAGTCATTCACAGCTCATATTAGCAGCACTGTCAACTCAATCAGTTTCCTTCTTTTTGCTTTATGGAGGTGCCTCAATAGTTTTCAAATGTCTTGAAGAACCATATTTAAAAGCATCTTTTGTTATGCAGAATTTTTAGCATGGTTGCAAAAACCTTGCAAACAGGGAGAATGACACATCATCTTCACAGATAGTTTTAGCTTCTTATTAAGTACTTAATGTTTTGAAAGGTGACCAAAATATGGAATACTGTTTTTAATATGAAGAGTTTTGTTACCTACTTACCAAAACATCCAACCTGAGGTGGGTATTTTGTCAATAAAAACTTGGTTAAAAAGAATGTTACTACGAACAGCCTCATTGTTGGTAACGAGTAAAAGAGTTGGAAGAGTAAACAGGTAATACTACATTTTTGGTTTAAGATGTGTGTGTTTGTCTTTAAAAGTAAAGTATAGGATAGCTTGGTTCTAGAAGTGCTGAGATTTCTTTCTGCTTTTCAACTTTTCCTGTTTGCTCTGAAAATCTGTGTTTAATTACTGAAGTAAAATGTTCCCTTTGGTGTGGAATCTACTTGGTATTGTGTATCACCCCACAAAGCTTACATGTCAGTGAAGTGGCAAGGATTGGAGAGAAATATCGTATAATTATGAAGATTTGCAAATGTATGAGCTGCTTGATTAGGCCAGCTGAAGCTTTAATACAAATTACTAGCATAGTAATAAACTGTAAATTCAATGATTTTTGTGAAACAGAAAAGTCACAATATTAATTTTTCTCATTGATGCTGTAAAATGCACTGTTATTTTGTTATTTCTCCGCCTGTCGCTCTGTCATTCAGTTTTTTCCTCTTCCTTTTGTAGACTGACAGAAATGTGACAGTTGTGCTGCTCAGTGAAATAGTGTGGGAGCTGTTCCGTCCAAACGTTGGATGCTTTGAGCCATTCACCATGTACTTTCCTGATTACAGCATAGGTAAACTAATTTTTAACTGCTTTTCAGGGATTGTGTAACACTTTGCCAAAGGACATTCAAAAGTTTTTTCATGTATATCAGTGTGCCTTTTACAGAACCCAGAATGTGTAATAGGTACTGGAATGTTAAAGTCTATATTCACACAACCTCTAAAGGTCTTGTCTTTTTCCACTTGCCAGACATCTCAAAGTAATGTTTGATTCCATTACATTTTCTGATTCTTTAATTTTTGGGGGGGGATGTTATTTGGTGATGATTGCTGTTTGCTTTTGCGCAAATGTGGTCCATTTATTAAGCTGACTTTAAACAAGCAAAATATATTTTTGTTAAAACAGGACATCTACAGAAGATCTTGTCTCAGAATCATCCCCCAGAATATTCTGCAGATTTCTATGCTGCATATATCAATATTTTGCTTGGTGTCTTCTACATGGTCTGTAGGGACCTTAAAGAACTTCGGCATTTGGTGAGCTGAGTTTCTTTAGATTTGCTGTTTTGTTTTGGGGTGTCTTTCACCAGATGGGCTCTGAAAGTCTGGATTTATTGTTGAATATTGAGATAAAGAGAAAAATCTGAGAATATAGAATGGTTTGGGTTGGAAGGGACCTTAAGGATCATCTTTTTTCAACTCCCCTGCCACAGGCAGGGACACTTTCCACTAGGCAAGGTTGCTCAAAGCTCTATCCAACCTGGTCTTCAACACTTCCAGGGATGGGGCATCCGCAGTTTTTCTGGCAGCTTGTTTCAGTGTCTCACCACCTTCAGAATAAAAAAGTCTTCCTTATATCTAGTGTAAATTTTCTCTCTTAAGAATGCAGTAGCTCAAAATGCAGTTGCCCTAAAAATCCATAACAAAGGTTGCAGCTGTTTTGGTGGCTGTAAAGGACTTCCAGTGTTGTGTAGTTTTCTGGTAATACATTGAAAGTATTTGGAAAAAGGAGTTTTAACCATATATCAGTTGAAGAATGTTATAGTAAACAAACTTAATGCAAGAAAATTAAGTTACTTAATGGTGACCTTTGCGTAAAAAAAAAAGCTTAACAACAGTAACAAGCATTAGCTTATCCAGTTATTATTTAAATAACTATACTGTTTACAAGGAAATTTTGCAAGTTTGACGTGATCAGCACACAAATCGGTGCTAGAGATGATCTGAATGTTCTGCCTCCATTTCCCTGAGGAAAGTGCTAAATTTCAGTTGAGCTTATCTGTTAACCATGCAGGTTTTATATTTAAATGAGATTGCAGGAGACAGAAATAGAAACCAGGGTCGTAGTTCTTGCAGACATGTACTTGAGTGGCTCTGCTTGTGAGAATTTCATTAGCTTTAGGTGTACTGTTTGCTTGTGTACGAAATACCAATACAAGAAAATACTTCTGTGATTAGACCCTAAATTGTTTATGTGGTTGACAGCTCCCTTCCATAGAAGATAGTGACAGACACTTACAACTGAATGTAGGCTTCTGAACTCCTTAGTGCCTAATATAGACTCCAAATGTGTATGCTATTATGTGTGATTATTAATAATACATCCTGGAATTTTATTAGATTTGTATATGGAAGTTATGGCATTGAATTTTGTGTATTAGCACAGAGATTTATTGAAGTGCAGTAGGACAAAAAGAGAATGAAATCTGAGGATTGTTATTTTACAAAATTCTGTGTGATATTGATTTAAACATTTTAGAAAGGAGTGCAGATTATAGTACTGTCAAAAATCTCTGTATCTTACCTTAGGCAAAAAGAGTTCATTTGAATATGAAGTGTGTTAGCAGGTTTTTTTGTGGTTGGTTGATTGATTTTTTAAAATAAATAACTTCTGCTTGTGTGTAAGTACGCTGAACTTCTCCTGGAATGAAAAGTTTTGACTGAAAATGAAGGGAGTAAAAAAAGTTTATGAAAACATTTTTACTGTGTTTATAATGTTAAATTGTTCTGTTAACTTAAAAAAAAATGCAGCCCCTGAGTGCAGTAAACGTGAGCTCAAAGCCACGTAACCTGTAATGGATTACTTGTGTTTGTATTTTATGGTACAGAAATGTTGCCATGTTTTACAGTATAATGTTTGTAAGCAAGTGGCGTAATTATTGACTGTAAAAGAATTTGGTGGTTTTGCAAAGGAATTAATTATAGTTATACTCTAGTTTAACTGCTAGTTATACTCTGTAGCTGGATCAGATAGATACCATGTTAATATGTTCTATTTTTTGCTTCCTGTAGGCAGCACTCAATTTTTCTAAATATTGTGAACCAGTGGTCAGAGGGGAAGGTAAGGCTGTCTTTTAATTTGAGCAGGTGTATGAGAGAGCAGGTGTTGTTCAGTGGGTTTGGTGAAGACTTTGATCCTGGTGGTGTGGTGACACAATGGTTTCCCAGTGTCACAGCAGCATTGCTTATTCCAGTCCCACCCAGTCATTAGCACTTGCAGCAGAAGCAGTAGGTGGTATTTGGTGGTGGTTTTTTAGGAAACAAAGATGGAAATACCCTACAAATTTTCCTCCCTCCTATAAATCTTTCTCCTCACTCAACCATCAGGACTTCCACAAAGTAATGTGATAAGTTATTTCTCTGTTATGTCTCTGAAACTTATCACATAAGTTTCTTGGCTCTGTCAAGCCAAGAGGAGAAACCAAGAGAAGAGGTTCTGTTAAACTGATGCAGATTATCTCAGAATAGTCGTAGAGAAACACCCTTGTGTGGAAGGCGTGTGCTTGCTGGATGGGTGGTGATGGTGCATCATCCTGAAACAGCATGTCAGAGTCAGGGTGTTTGACTCTGTTATGCCTGTGATTGTTCAAGTCAGGGATGAGTTTTAGTGTTGTATGAGTTAAATGTTTAACAGAGTTGATTCTGCCTTGGTGCAGCAAATGAACGTGACACCCGTAAACTCTGGAAAAATATTGAACCTCATTTGAAGAAGGCAATGCAGACTGTTTATCTCCGGGAAATATCCAGGTAATTTGGAGGGCATGGGCTTGTTTGCTTTATTGAGGTACCTGTATTTAACAAGCTTCCTCTCACTGTATTTCTCAATTATGTTTCATGGCTAGTGTTTCTTTTTTGCTAGATGTAATCTCTTTTCTTTAATGCGCAATTCTTTCTTGCCATACACTGTTAGAAATAGCATATCTCAGGAGGAAATTTAAACAAAATGGTGTTTGTAGCATATAATAGATTCAATCAGTAAAGCAGTGGCAGCGGGTTTTGTTCTCCCTTTCACTGATGCTAGATACATTTTCTGTAATGTATGAAACTACCAAGCATGGGAATCCATCACCAGAATATACAGAAACAGTTTAAAACACACTTTGCTGTGTTTGTTAGCTTGGCAGATCCTCACTGTACCATGGATACACTCAAGCCTCAAAATTCTTGAGACATCATAGGTTTTGAGTATCTGTGTTTCTTGGCTTTGTTTGGTAGAGCTATCTGTTTGCTGACTGTGCTTTCTGACCCCTTACTTTCTTTTCCAAGGGCAATTTTTTTCTTACGTTGAATCGCCATTTTTGACAGCATTAAAATCTGGTGTCCTGCTAATGGCTGTTTCTCTTGGTATTGTTTTAGATTTCTTGTTTATTTTGTAAGCTGTCAGACTGCTAGAAAAAAGGATGGTGGTGTTCATGCACATTGGTAATGGCTTAGGTTTAATGTTCTCTCTGCCTTTAAAATCAGTGATTCTGATGTTACACCACGTAAAGAGAGATCATTCAAGCAATTAAAATCATTGCTTGATTTCTTTATCTTGATGAAAACATACTGATTTCTTTGCTTTGCATGTCATTGAGGCTCTAGAGTATTCTGGTCACAACCTGAGTGTGTGGTAGAAGTCTTTGCTGATGTTTTAGAGATGTGATCATTCCTTCAAAAAGAGAATTTATTTTACTTTGTACAAGCTAGACTTCACTGTACAGTGCAGCATTTTTCGGCTTGGCTCAAATATTTATTATATTCAATATTGATCTTCATTACACAGTCTACTTGGGATCTTCCTTACTTTTTACATTGTGTAATTGCCTACTCTAATTAGGTTGTAATAAAAGATTATGATACAAAATAGCTTGTGAATTGTTTCCAAATAAGTAATTTCCCTCTACAGTTTTCTTTGATTATAAATTTGAGCTTGACTTGATTTTTATTAGAAATTTCAGCTTTCTGTCTATCCTAGTTCCAGAATTTACTTCTGTGTACCAGTAAATGTTTGAGGAACTAAAATCACTGTATCAGTTTTTCTGGCCACAGAACTATGATTACTCTGGATTTTTCTTGACCATGTAATTTATAGCAATAGAACTTTGCTATCAGCTGTTGTGCTGCCTGAACTGAAAGGAAAATGAACCTTTTTTTCTGCCTGTAAAATAGAAATTGGATAAAACCTTAACTCACTGATGAGTTGGTTTGTCATTTGTAATTTAAGTATTACAAGAACTCTCATTACACTGTTTTCGTAAGTTTGATGGCTTATGGCTGATAAACCTTGTTCATAAAGAATTTTAAAAAACAAGCCAAAACAACAAGTTGTTTTAACAAACCTTTTTTTACTCCCCTTGTGGTATACAGAATGATCCAAAATATGAAATTTCTAGCAATGTCATTCCTTAAGGGAAGTTTTAAAGTGAATTTTTTTGCTATTGTTTAGGAAAACACCAAACTACTTGGGGGCATTTTTCACTAACAGAATAATCCATCTTAATGGCTTCCATTGACTTCAAAGTTACATTATGAAGTAATTATAGTATTGTTCTCACAAACATAAAGGGTTATTTAGCAGATTAAAAAGAATCAAAGCTATCAGTGTATTTACTTTTTATTGAATTCTGCATTATTCTTGAAACTTGGAACACTGTGGATATTTGCCTACTGATGGTGGTTGGATGGGAAGACATAGATATTTTACAATTAGGTCTTTTATACCTTAATCTAACATTGTTTTTTGCTCTTTGTTTTTTCAAATATGTAGCCTGCAGATTATTAAAACTTACATGCAAGATAGTAAGACCTTGCATTTTTAATTATTCTCTCACTAACTGTATCCTAGCCAGTGTCTTAAATTAAAATATACGTATACCAAGCAGGTAGTTTTCTCTGAAAGACTAACAAATACTTAATAGATATGTATTTGCATTCTCTGTCTTTCAGCTCACAGTGGGAGCGTTTGCAGCATGATGGTGGAGAGCCTGGGCAGTTGAAAGGTATCAAACACAGTAACTATGTAGGGGCTTGTAACATGAAATGTGCTTTTCAGTTTGACTTGGTCATTGTCATCTGAGAACACATGAGTGAAAACTATGTAGAAAAGGCTACCTATTAGTATGCACTTACAGTTCAGAGTAATTGTGGTTTTTTGAGATGGTGTTCTACAAAGGACTATTTTTCCACTATCATGTATACTGGGAGAAATCTTTCCTGAGATCATTTTCAGGTAAAAGCAGTCTTCTTTACATCAGTATTTCTTATGTAAGAATGGGTGAGGAGTGGCCTGACCCCTGGTAGTCAAACCTCTGTGTGCCACCTGGCAGAACTGTCCAGGTGGGGAGACGAGAATGTTCTACCTGGTATATTGCACTGAATTAGCACGTTCCTAAACAAAACACCTGTCCTGTGTCTGGATTTCTTGGCAAAGAGAAATGTCAGAACTGCCAGTGTTCTCTCCCTTCTTTCCTTGGACAAGTAGAGCTTTGTTGGTTTTATACTTTAGACAGGCTGGAAAGTCGAATCTCCATATATTTGTTAGCCTTCACTTATAATTTAGGAAGGAAAACTAAAATATTTTCCTGGTAATGTCAGCTGGTCATGGTCCTTTGCCCAGTTTGTAGTTTGGGAGGATTTTTTCATATTATTTATCATGACAAATAGTTCTTTTTTTAGAGAAATGCAATCATCAGACTGTTTCCTATAATTGGTTTATGATCAGTGAATTTTCAAAATTTTTGACATAGCAGTTTGATTCAAAGCGTTCTTATTAAAACTCCCTCCCAGATAATCATGAAATATGTTGCACCTGACAACGCCAAGAAGGGAGACTTCATGTAAAATGCATTTTCGTAGGTACATGTGGTAGGAAAAAACGCCATGTTGCTAAACAGCATTTGATACTAACATGCTTAAAAAGAAATTCTAACAAATGAAATTTTAATAAATAAGATTCTAACTCTAATAAAGGTGTGAATCATCAAATAGTTCAGTGTCTTATGCAATATTGTCTGACCAGAAAAATGGAGAAAAAACAGATGTTCTTGTATTAAACTACATTTTCTCTGTGTGAGAGTTTATTTGGTGTTGTGTTTTATAATTATCATGCAGTACAAGAGAATCTCTTAATCGTAAATGAAACCAAAGCTGCTGGTTTTTATGCTTACATGAGAGGAAATCATCACTAGCTGTCATCTAGGATGCTTCTCTCTATACTGTGGACCCTGAGTCATAACTTTTAAACACATTTAATTCCTTGATCTTCATTTGCTGGTATTTGTGGATTAAAGCATAAGGGTACAGGTGTGTCACAAAGCAAGAAACTTGAAGTAAAAAACTCTGAGCAAAGAGAGCATGAGAGACCTTAAATGATTTCTGTAGTTAGACAGCTGAACTAAGGTGGTTTCATGATCCTATTCTTATGCATAAGCTGTGTAAAAGAAGAGCAGGGGACTGTAAAGGTAAAAAATACAAAATAAAAGGGAGGAAAATATTCACTAGACTGTAGTTCTTATGGGTTTTAATGTGTGTGTTTAATCTTAAGTGTATAAGAAAGCAAAGTCAACTGGGTCAAGTTTAAAATTTTTAAAATATTTTCTGTAGGAAGTAGAATGGTGGCTGAAAATTGTTAGATGAACTATTTTTTGGAAGTGCAGCATTGCTGCTTTCTTCTCCATGCTAGCCTTGTTCCTGGACAAGCTGTTTATTGGTCTGGAACAGTCCAAAGGTTGAGTCTTGGAAAAAATTGCCATTGTATTTAAATATATCTCTTAATCTGCCTTGTTTGCCAGAAAAATTACCTTAAATGAAAGCAGCCTGGAATTATTTATACTTGTTTTTTCTGGAAGGTTTATGAATCTCTGGTGCATCAAGTACAGTTGCTGAGATGAGTCCAAAAAGGTTTCAAAATGTTTGTTTTGTTTAGCTTCGTGCCGTGCTCCTTGGCCCTTTCCTGAGTTTGTATCTGTGATAATGGGGCTGAGAAAGCAGCCATGCACATTTAGTTATGGCAGTAGAGCAGGAGACAAAGAAGAGAAAAAGAATGCAGGGAAGTCTACTTTGAAGTTTGTGGCTGTTCAGGCTGGGTTTTGGTAACTCTTGCACTATTTGTTTGCTTTACAGGACTTTCTGCGCATACCCATGTGGAACTTCCTTATTACTCCAAATTTCTTTTAATAGCTGCTTACCTTGCCTCCTACAATCCTGTTAGGACAGATAAGAGATTCTTTCTTAAGGTAACAAGATTAATTTCTTAATGCTGTTCACTAGATGCCTACATACTGAATTTCCTAGTTTAAAACTCTTCAGCTATTAATTTTGAGCTCTGTTTCTGTGTGTGTTTCATTTGATTTGATGAGAAGCTTTTCTGTAGATCACATACTGTGATTGGTAATGATCACTTAGTGATTATAAATGTCTAATAAACCCAACTTCCTCTTCATGTGAAATTATGCATAACACTGTTACAGCACAAGTATTGTGCTTTGCTTTTGTAAGTTGATACAACTTTGTTTTGAAAAGATTTTAGTGGAGTGGCTGCAGTTTCTGTAGTGCACTCTTGCACATGAGCCCTACTAAACTTTTGTACAATAAACATGAATTTGTAAAGTTTTTGAAGTAGGGACCATGAAGTTATTTCTATCAGTGCTATCAGGTATTTTTCCCAAGAACTAATGAAGCAGAAGTCACCATTTTTCATAGTGTTATATGGTATCAGTTAGCCCTTCATCAGGTCTAAAGTTGAACTTCAGAAATAGCTGCATCTTAAAGCCCAACCAAACCAACACTTTTGTGGGGGGTTCAAGCTGAGTATTTTTTATGAGTTATGTGAACAGTGAAAATAGAATATTATTTTCATCAGGTTTGTAATGAGATTCAGAATAGAGGACAGAAAAGTATCTTCTGGAGTGATTTAACTAAGTATTAGTAGAAGCAAAAAGGATGCAAACAAAAAGATGGTCATTGAGCTGCTCATCTACATTACTCTATAGTTGCTAGGCTGTAGTATACATGAAGTCAGTTTGGGGGAGCCTGGAATGCTAACAGCCTGACAGAGCAGGGAAGTGATCATTGGCACCACTGCTATTAGTTATATGAAAGTTCAAGAGCTTTGGAGTAGATTGAGAGAAAAATATGAAGCTGGTTTGGAAGGTAGTCTTTAAAACAAGAAAGAATAGCAATATGTAATATTTAATAGCAAGCAGCTTTAAAACATAATTGAAAACTAGCTCAGAATTTAATGGGTTTCTCATGGGTTCTGTGCTCGCACAGAAATAGGGTACCATATATACCATGTGGAGATCCCAGTGTAACCTTTAAAATGCATGAATGCAGTTTGTTGTGATCCATCCCAAGCATGCTGTGTAACCTCAGGTTTGATCACTTTCCCTTCTGAAAGGTCATGTTTATCACAGCAGTCATTTTTAAAAGGATATGATAAAAAGATTACTTTACTGTTAATTTGGTTAATACCAAAATAAACAAAATAAACTATTTTTTTTAATGATACAAATCATGTGAAGTGAACCTAAGCCCTGTGTAATATTAAGCTCTTCAGACGTCAGTAAAGAAAAGCCACATTTACTGAAATAATTTTGACATGGCTGAGTATGGAGGGCCACAAATACTGAGTACCAGATTTTAAGCATTATAATGAAAAAATAATTCCGTTATTTATTTATTTATTTATTTATTTTCCCTGATTCATTGAGCATGCTTATAAGGGATACTTATTAATAAGGTATATTTCTCAAGGCTGTAGAAAAACTTATCAGATGATATTTTGAGAAACAGCACTTAACTCTGTTTAAAGAATATTTCACCTCTCCACTAATTTTTCATCACTTACACCTCATCCTTTATATTGCTTTTGTGGTTTTTTTGTTTCTTTTTTTAACCTATTCATTTGTAATATTTTTTACTGTATTTCTGCCCTTGTCTTGCCCTCACATTTCCAGTTGAGATCCAAGGGCACTTGATTATTTTCTTTCTACAGTCTTTCCTTTCTTAAGACTGCTTTAAAGCTGCACCTTTTAACATTATGTTCCGCTCTTCAACATCCACCCCTACCCCTCCATCCTCCCCTTCTCTTTCCTTTTGTCATTTAGCTTAAGAGCCTTGAACTACCTTTGTATTGTATTGATTAAATTCCTGGTTGTCATTCTGCCAACTTGTGTACCATCCAAATCCTGAAATAGGGTCAATAAAAGGTGAAAATTCTGGTGGATTTTATTCATGGATACATTTTAAGAATTAAGGTAGTCATCATCTTTTTCATTAGATAATTGAAGATAGGAGGAGGATGGTGGCATGAAGTCATATTAAAAACATATTTTTGCTACCTCTTCTCATCAGTTCCTGAGTCAATTAAAAAAAAAAACTTATGCATGTCACAAAAAATATTAGCATGTTGTGTTTTGGCTTTGCACCGCTTGGGACAAGATGAAGCAAGAGGTAAGGCAAGTGTAATTTTAGGGGTTATGGTAAGAATGATTGGTAGTAACATCAAAGGCAAATATTGGAAATATTGTAAAGAAGTAGACCTTGAGTAACATATTGCCATTTGTAGTGTGTACATTCTTTGTTGACTGTTTTAATTATCTTTGTTCTTGTCTGTTGTTTGCAGCATCATGGAAAAATTAGAAAGACCAACTTCCTGAAGAAGCATGAGAAGGTATGTATTTTATCTTTCTAAGTTGAGCTTGGCAGCAAGTGTTTTCTTTCTATTGTACTTGTGGGTTTGTGTTTCATTTTGTGTCATTAATTACTGTAGAAACAGCAGAATTGCAGAAATAATAATTTTGATAAACTGACTTTTATCATTCTATGAATTGCTCTGTTGCTGATAAAAGCAGAATTTGCTGGGTTTCTTTGCATGGTTGTCCTGGAACGGTGCTTTTCCAGTTTAGTGACAAGTGAGAGATCTTCTTAGTGAAGCTATTTTTGCGGGAGTGAACTTTTTCAGATATCAGTCTGTCAGAAGATCAAATGTGTTGGTGTGTTTTTTATTGGACATGAGTTTGTCTTGTATATGTGCTTAACCTTCAGTCTAGGATTTGTTTTGTATCAGAATTTATAGGTTACAGCTGAACATACTTCATTTGTATAGCAACCAGAGAAGTTTGAAAATGTTTTCTGCGTTACAAAAAAAGGGAAAGGTATCGTTCTGTCTTCAAGTACATGCTAAAAAGATTGAAAAATCAGTCAGTTGTGGTTAAGGAGTTTCTCGTTTTTGTGCAGATAATTGAGTTTGAGTTAAGCTTTGTCTTTAAAGAGCACTTGGGGTTCTCATTCTTGTTTGTGAAATTTTGGAGTCTGAATACACAGCTTGTGACTGTGGGATATGGTGAAAGACTTAGGCCAGGTAAACAGTCATAACATGAGACTGGCACTGCAGATAAAAAGCAGAAACACACATAGTGGCTGGTGGGGAAAAATCTTTTTTGAACGATGAATATATTGCCTAGGTGGAAAGGTGATAGAGCACATACAGAGTTAATTTGATGGCTGTAAAACTTTTTGACCAGGTTTTCTGACTCTGGAAGATACCTTTTTTTTTGAGAGATGTTGAGTCCCTTGCATTTTTACAAATACTGTCCTGTGTAGCATTCTGCCTTATCTCCTTGCAGAAGATTTGTAAAATTCTAATTCTTTACCATGTTACGTTTGAAGGAATTTCTAAAACACTGTTATTCTTCCAAGAATTTATTCTCTTAGAATTAACTCTTCCGCTTTTTCTAAATGAAGCATTTCTTATAGGTAATTTGAAAGTTCCAAACAGTATTTTGTCTAAATAGAGAGCAAGACATTTCTGAAGTAACTGCGTATACTAAACAGAGTTTCAGCGATTACTCCATACTCCCTGCATTTGCTAGCTGCTTGGAGTACACTGATTTAGTTAGTCTGTTTGTTGACAGTAAGGAATATTCTTCAAAGAACTGGCATGTTCAGAAGCAGAAGGGCAGGTGATTGTACAGTTCATCACTTTGACCACATCTGCATTCTGAGTGAGGATGCCATGCTATAGTCTTGAGTATGTTTCCATGATTTTTCACACTGCTTGCTTTGTTAGCCAAGTGGTAGCTTTGGGGACACCTCCTGGATTTGAAAAGTTAAAACATTTATTGGAAATACCTTTTGGTGTACATATATATATAAAAAAATATATATGTATATATTTTGCTGAAGAAATGAGTGGTTGTTTTCTACTGATGACAAACGCCATAGAGGTGCTGGTGGTGTACTTGAGGTGTTCTTACCCAGAAGCACTTTGAAAGAAACTTTCCCTCGAAAATTCTCTTTAATCTTGGCTTCTCTGCTAGTAAGAATACATTAATGTACACTACAAGAAAGGCAACTGCATGTCAGAGCAGAGAGAATGAAATACAAGCTTAGAACAAGTATTCCCATTGTAAGAACTTTCGAAAGTGTGGGTCATAAATCTTTCTAGTCCTAACTATGCTCCTGAGTTGGAATGCTGCCCAGTTCAGCCTTACAAAGTGTACATCTCCTTTTTGTAGAATTGGTTATTTTGAAAATGCTTACCATTGAACAATCAGGACTTTGTATTCCTTTGAATTCAAGTGAATGCGATGTTACTACATTCAACAATCTGTAACGCCTGAAATGGCCATCAGTTTCAGCTGAGGTGTGATGTTTGGAGGTTGCAAAAGAGCTCTGTAGATGTGAGTTGAGTAAATATCCTGTGTTCCCATAGCACAGTTATCTGTAGCTGGCTAGTAGCTCATTATACAGTAGCTCTTACCAGCCAGGAAGCTGACCTTGGGCTCAGCCATCTGAACTCTTTATTTTAGCCTGTTTAGCCTTCAGCTAAACCTGTGGGAGACATACGCACTCTGAGTCTCACACCCAGCACTGTTAGTGTTGCCTCTGGAATACTCTGTCCAGTTTTATCCTCCTTCTTCAGAAGAATTCTTTAAGATCCCTACCAACATAAGCCATTCTGTGAATGCCACAAAACAGAGCCTTTCTTCTTTATTCCTTAGGTTGGGCAAGGTCATTAAATAAGACAAGTTAATTTCTGTCTAGTGACAGGAAATTAGCCATAAGATCCTTTGTTGTAGCTCAAAAATGTTCCTATTTATTATGCAGTTTGAGCACTTGCCATGTTAAATAAATGGTTTTGTCTGTGTCTTTTTCTTGATCAATAAGCATACATTCAGTGTTTTCCATATGTGTAAGTAGGCTGTATGAAAGGCTACTGTGAATCACAGTGCCTCCCCAGAGGCCAAAAAGATGTGAAAATAACATCTTGTGGTACTCCAGGGAAGACCTATTGGATTAAAAAGTGTTGTTTCTGTTGCAGACCAGCAATCACCTCCTTGGGCCAAAGCCATTTCCCCTGGACAGATTGTTAGCGATATTATATAGTATTGTGGACAACAGAGTTGCTCCAACTGCAAATATATTTTCCCAGGTGAGTGTGTACTTACTTTCTTTATTTCCTTTTTAGTGTCTGGAATTCACAAAGTTTTAAAGTTTTAAAATTTTTTGCCAGCCATCGTTCTAATTAAATGCAAGGAGAAAACAACCACAATAGGTAATTGAAATTGAAGTCTCAGAGTAATATTTATCTGTGTTACTAGCTGTGAATCCAGTACTTTACCTGTATAATGGTCTGAAATCTGCTAATAGGTAACATTTCCCTGGTCCTGGGCTGTGGTCTGTGCTATCAGTTCCTTGGTTTGTCACTGAAGTCTGTAAGCCTGTTTCCATTTCAGGTTAGCTGTATAAATATTCTCTGTCCAATGATGAAAATTAGTCACCTTGTAACACGTGTTACAAAACTGTAGTGGTGAAGAAGCAGAGGGAATAGGGTATTTACAGGGGAACAATGTTTGCTGTGGTACATGTACCTACTGTTTCTCATTTGGACAAAATTCAAGTCTTGCAGAGACGAGTGAGTATCCTGTTTCACTAGGTGGCAGCATAGCTATAGAACTGAGTGGAATTAGGTAAATCTAGTATTTTCTCTGGAGCTGTGGGTTTGTCAAGTGTATATTCACCAATTCTGTATGAGTAATGATGATTTTCTACTATCAATTTGATTCTTGGATATAATTTCCACCTCAGAAATTCTCAATTTCTTCCTGCTTTCTAGTTGTACTTTAATTTACTGAAATACTTTCCACCTTTCCTTGTTAGGTATCCAATTTAACCAAGTAATATTTCAATTTATTGTCTGCATTCATGTAAAGTTCTAGGAACATACATGTTTGTGTGTAGGATATTAGCTTTGTATTCTCTTATTTTTGGCTATCAAAAGCATTTTGGTATATACTAGATGTGAATGTATTATATAACTGTGTTCTGCAGTATATTTTCAAAATTAGTATAGCTGCATGTTTAACAGACATTCCAGATAAGAGAACAAATTTCATTATTCCAATGTATAGTTAAGTAGTACTGAAGACAGAATTTGGACATGATATAGTTCCACCTTAGATTGAATTACCGAATGAACAAGTTTCAAAGAAATGCTTCATTCTAATTTAGAGTTTGCACTAGATGGCAGTGTTATCAAACAATAGCTGTAATTCTTTATTTTCTGAATATGTGGAGATTAAGCTATAAAGGTATAAAAATAGTGTATTTAATCTTAACTGGATTAGGGCAAAGAACTTAAATACGTTCATAGAAAAAAAAAATTTTATAAATTATTTAAGATTATATTTAGTTATAAAGCAATTTTTACATTAAATTTTAATTAAAAATGTTTAAATGTCCACTGTAAAGTAATATAAAATGCAACAGAATTTAAAGTAGGTTTGGAAAGTCATTTAAGATAGGCATAACATATAATTGCTTTTTTCCTTGAATAGTTTAAAACAATTTGCATTTCACTGATTTTTGTCATTAGCTGTTCTGTAAATATGTTTTTCAGACAAATTAAATATTTAGGAGCTGGCTTATTCTTAGCAGTATTGATACATTTTATTGTTAGATAACACAGTCTTTAATTTTCTTGTTTGTGTGTATGGCACGGAAATCATTATAAAACTGTACAGAAGTTTAAAATTTTTTAAATCAAATATTTGGCTTCTTAACTGATTTCAAGATTAATTTTATGTGCTCTTTAATTTGTAAACTCAAAGGCTGCACATGAACCAAATGCATATTAATTCTCCCCATCTACTGTCGGAAAATAGCATTCCTTAGTTTTAAAGTTGATCAACAGTGGCAGTCAAGATTCAAGAAGGACTAGCAGCTGCTTTAAGATCTCTCAGTTGCTGATTCCATGATATTTCTTATTGCTTCTTGTTTTTCTGTATAATTTCTATTCACATGAAAATTTTGCTTATGAGCTTTTCAAAAGTGACTTTTATGCTAATGAGCAGCAAAATTTCATTTTTCCTCTTAATGGTAGGTTTTATTGAAAATGTTTCATTTTTCTAAATAGAATTTCAACTTTAAACTTGAATCTTAATCTTTTGCTTTTTAATATTACTACTCCTTAAAATGATCTCACTGTTTTTTTCAAGCAAAGAGTTACCGTGTTTATTTTACAAGTGTTATCTTTGCAACCAATATAAAACGAGACATTTTCTGCTGTAACTTCTTGCTGTAATTAGATTACAGGAGAAAGAATTGGGCCCATTCATTTTTGGTTTTCCTCACTAACTAGTGCAAGAGAGTAACATGGCAGGGGGGAAGCAAATTTCCAGTTCTGCAAATGAAGGTTTTTTCAATGACCCCCTTAAAAGCTGAAATTTCTATTGGGTTTGTGCTCTTTTTAATCAAATCTTTTTAATCTTCTTAATCAAACTTTTCACACATCCAGTGAGGATTTTTTGAGAGGAAATTTGAGAAGAAGTTAAAGTTTGGGGGTTTTAATTATAGCCTCTTGATCTTAGTACATGCATGAATTGTCTGTATGCATTTGAGAAGTTTTCAGTGTTCATTTTTCTCCAGAATACTCATTGTTTTTCTTAGTAGCTATAATTTGTCATAATACTATTTTTTTAAACAGATTTTGTATTACTGTAACAGGTCACTTAATTTGTTTTAATTCATTTTTAAACCAAGAGTTTGGCGGTTAGAGAACTGTTGATTTCTGCAGCCATTTGAGAGGATGAGATCTTAAAACGTTTTTCTTCAGATACAATTTTGTGTAATAATTTAACGTATTGAAGATGATATTGCCATCACCAGTGAGCAGTATGTTCTGTGCTTGGGACAGAACTTGCACAGTCTATGGTCTCTTTGGATATATGGCTGAGCATGTGGCTGAAGTGTTTTTAAAGGTAAAACATGGTGAAAAAGCTGAAAAGATGCAAATGCACTTTCACACAGTGCTGAAAACAGTGTGACTCTGGAGTGTGCAGTCTGCATCCTACAACAACGGAGAAGTCTTAGAGTTTCCTTACTTAGGTACAGCAGGAACAGCCAGGAGTATTATTTGTGTCCCCATATGGACACACTGTGTAGAATAGGAAATATTCATTGTGTCCAAGGGCAATTACAGCAGAATGGAGGGATACAAAGAAACTTTATAATGCCTCCTGAAAGCGCATTCTGCAAAGGTTCCGAGAGTCTATTCAGTTTTGGTTTGTATAAGAGTAGTATTTCATTTTAGGCTTTCCACAGAAAATAGAAAGAAAAAGAACATTATGCTCTTCATAAAAATGTGCCCTAGTATGGGACACAAATGAATTTATGCACAAAGCATTGGGCAGGAACTATCAGCACCAATTTAATTTAAATGAGGTCATTTTCCATTGAAGAGGACAAGGGTTGTTCATATCACAATCAGTAAGCAAGGAGATATTGTTGTTACGGTTTGCAAGTCAAAATTAACCAATGCTTTTTCCTCTACCAAAATTATTCAGTAATTGCTTCTTCAAGTCAGTTCAGTTCTCCTGACCATTTTTCATTTTCTAGACATTTTATCTTGCTTCTCCTCTTTTGTGAAATAGCTTTTCATAAAGAGGAGTGATTAGATCTACTTGTAGTTTTGAACTATGATGTTATCTAAGGTAACACGGAATGAAACCCTTTGTCTTGCATACTTCTGCATGTTTTATTCCTGATAATACGTCCCTGAATATTTGGTAAAACGTCTATGCACAGATGTTTGATAATTTCTCAGAGTATATAATAGCTGAAAATTACCAAATAGGTAACTCATCGGTAACTTCAGTTCTGTTAGCATTTTTAGTCTAATGCACTAGAGTTAAGTCATCCCAGGTTTGGTTTTAATGTTACCCCTTATATTTGGAGAATTTTTTTCAGCTAGTTGTATAGCTAGAATTTACTCCTGAAAACAGTGCATTTTCAATCAGAGATTTCTAGAAAGGCTATTTAGGAGTATTTGGAGATACATCAGGTATCTTACACGTCATAGTCTGTATTTCATTTAGTAGACATTTCTTATCTCTTTGGTAGTGGATCTAAGAAAAGCATTGGAATTTTCTTAAAGAGTACCACAAATTCATAAAGTTAATGTAGTTTTCAATGTGTAAGAAGTTGGGAGGAAAGTTAACAAACCTAAAATTTTTCAATCTGTCATAAAGATAAATAGCATTGCAAATTATTGTCCACAGAGTTAAGAACTTTTTATCTGAAGTTAGAATAAGTGCAGATATGCGATTGAATAGTGTGTTAAGTCCCAATATTATATGTGTCTATTAGAAATACACAAAACCACTGATGCACATAACATAGTTCCAGCTGGAGGGAGCCAGAGGAATACAATTTTCCGTAATTAAGGGAGGAAAAAAAGTGCCCTTTCTTGGAGTGTAAAAATCAGAAAGATTTATATTCTTTTTTCATGCTTTCTTGTCTGCTTTACATCAATAGGATAAGGAATATCTAATATTCTATATGTAAACTAGAACAGTATGAGGCAATGTACCTGCAATATTTATTTGTCCCTGTTGTGTTGGAAGCACGCTTTGACTTTCTTTCAGATGACAGTTTTATATTTAAACTGCCCTTTTTTCGTAAATTGACAACTATGGTAAAATTCTGATTGCAAGATTGGAAAGATGCCTGGTTATGTTATCTACTTACTTGATTTGTATTATGGTTTATATTATGTCATAGCTTTTCTTCACACCAGATATCCACATCCTGATTATAGTTCTAACTCTGTTACTGCATTATGTTAGATTCCGTTGATGTAACAATTTGATAAAGAGGAATTTGATTCTATGATTCTATAGTTCTGTGAGTCGATTCTATGAATACTGTCAACAGTTTTTTTTCAGATGGAAAACAATCTTAATTGTGTTTACAAGCTCAGATTGTGTCAATGTTTAAAAATATGAAGTTCTTCATTCCATATTTGAGAACTCTTGACAGAATAAGAATTACTCAGTTTTGCTGGGTCAGCTGTATTGTGTTCCAGCTTTTCTTGCCATTGCAGGGACTGCTCATAGGAACATTTTACATCTGGCTTTAGCACTATTATTTAACACTAATAGAATACTCTCCTTTCAAAAAGTGAGCAGGTAGATGAATTTCCACAGAAAAAGGTCTAAAATGTGGGTTGTCCTACACTGTTCCCTAAGAGCACTTATCATGAAGTGGAACAAAGATAAGTGGAGCCATTTTTATTTTACAGTATGTAAGAAATACAGAGCATGTTCTTATACTGGTTATGTGTCAGTAAGTAGAATTTTTTTTTTTAATTTTTAAAAAGTGAAATGCTAGAAAAATGAGAGTTCCTGCTGATTCTGTTAAACCACTTTTCTTTGCTTCCCTATTACTGTGAAATTCCCTAAGAGTTGTACTTGTTTTCCTTTCCTGGGATAAATGGATAGAATGAGTGCTAAAATTTTACGTGAAATTATTGAGAAGTTCATAGCAGACATTAGGTACATAAGTGTGGGGAGTGACTTTGGAAGAATATATTTCTATCCTGTTCTCAAATGAGTTTAGCATTTAGACTTTCATTACTAAAGATTATATTGCAGTGAGATTTCTTGTTTTCTGATTGATTGAATGTTTAAAAAATAAAGTTTTTTATCTCATACATAATATTGCAAACAGATTCAAGACAATTGTAGCGTATCATGCATCTGATTTCGGAGAGTGTCTTTGCTTTATACACCCATTAGGTGGTACGAAGATTCGGTAGATTTGAGTAGTTGTGTATGAAAATGTTGATATGTTTGAGTAATTATTTTATATGTTGTTGAAAGGTAGAATTTTTAAGTAGTGAATATTCAGAAGGGAGATGATTGTAAAAGTTATGTTTCTCTTGGGGTTGATTGTGTATGTAGATTTTCTTGAATTCTGTTCCTGGAATATAAGCAAATATATTCTCATGTATTTCCTTATTTTTATCACTTCTTGAGTTCTAAACTTAAATTGCAAGAGAGAATGTCATCAGCCTCTGCTTTTGTTTTATTGATTTAGCCTGAAAATGACTGTTTGCATTTCACTGTCCTCTTGCTTCAGAGGAAGGTACATAAAATTGCACAGCTTAATCCATTCTGACCACAGGAGTTGTCATATCCGGAACGATCCTGCTATAATTCCATGCCTGGGGAAGCATTTCCTTTTACAACAGAAGGGAACTGTATGGAAAAAGGCCTTAAAAGCTTAGTTTTGATTTATTTTTTTGTTTGGTTTTTTTGTTGTTGTTGTTGTTTATTTTGTTTTGGGGTGTTTTTTGCTTTTTTTCCCTTCATGAGAACTATTTAGAGTTATGGTATACCTCTCTGTCAGGTCAATCAGAAGATCTTTAGAGCTTCCCAATGACAGGAATGATCAAATGTAAGCCATAGACTCTGGGCTTATCTCATTCTCATTACTGGTCTAAATAAACTTCCCCTCCTCTTTCAGTGTATAGAGAAGATACATAAGACACACATATTGCCAGCACAGAATATCTGTTCGTCCTCTATAATGTCACGTGTCTTACACAGCATTCACATATAATCTGTATATCCCTGCATGTTTATTGTCCAAGTGGGTTTGTAGTACAGTCTTTTGATCCCATGACTTCATGGTTGCCCATACCTAAAAGATTATTTTTATATTGTCATAATATGTTTTTTAGCAGTTGGCAATTTGTAGCTGTGGGATTTTTCAGACAATTTTGTATTACTACTGCTGTATTTGATCCTAACTGGTTTTGATCCTGTATCCTTTTATAGGTATGTTATGCGTCCAACACAATTTTTTTTTCCTGGATCTGCCTATCCGTTAGAAAGTGCAGTACTCTATTGATCTCATTGTACTGAATTGTATTGATCTCAGTACTCTGTTGATTTTCAGTAGGTTTGGGAAGATGGTGATAAGAGCTAATAAATAACTCCTATTTTCTCATTTTCTGTTATTGGTTACTGGACTAATCTGGCAGAAATTCATGAGCTGAAATGGGAACTTAATGTGATGCACAGCATGGTGACATAGTTAGCACTTTAGCACCAACTATGGCAGCTTGAGAGAGCCTGCTGTTAAGCAAAAAGAAAGGAGAAAACATTACTTTTAACCAAATAGCTGACTATTTTTTTTTCCAACTCTGAGCATAGCTGTGAATAAAAATAAAAGTATTCTTACTTGAAGTAGTACTTTCTAATTAAAACTCTGAAGAGACTGGTATGCTTGATTCCTTCTAATTTTAATTGATACAGGAAAGATCTTTTAGAAAAACTAGTAGTTTTACCTGTGCTATGTTGTCTGACCTAATTTGATCTTATTTTCATTTTTGGAGGTATATTGATAATAAAGCTTTACAATTTCTTAGGAGGCTTTCTTAATCAAATTCTATTTTATTTGAGTTCTTTCTTTACAGTAATTTAGAGAACTTACCCTTTTCTGTGAAGAGCTTATAGTAATAGTTATCAACTTGGCGCTTAATCTATATCTTAAAAACAGTGCATTTAAGACGACAAATTGTTGTGAATTATTGAAAACTAGTTTTATGGAAGAAATTCTGGTTATGACACAGAAAAGACTATTGAGAGAGAAGGGGGAGTGAGGATTCAGATGAGATGAAGTTTATCAGGAAGATAAAGTGAATTCCTAAATATCTTATCTAGAACAGTTTACTAATTTCTAAACTTCCTTGCTTTTTGATCTTAGTTTTTTATTTGTGTAGCATGTCCCTAAGAAATTGCTGACCAGTAAGTAGCTATGTTTAAGGCTTTGTAAAATCGATTTACAATAAATTTGTACTTTCCAATATATACTCAAATACAAAATGTGATTGAAGTAGGTGTATATAAGTTTGCTATGGAGTGATGAAGAGTTTATGTACTCTGTGAATCTGTTCATAACTTCCACAAAGTATTCTTGTGGCCCTGTGAACATGATGTTATATATTCTCTTGTGCCTTCCACATGTCTTAGATTGCATGCTATATAACATAGGGAATGTGTTGTATCAACCAACAGTTTCTTTAAGTTCTGTTCTCTCAGCACGTTATTTGTAAACAGTATTTGAAGCTTCAAATCTTATCTATGAAAATGTGTTAGTGTATGAAAGAAGTAAATATGAATACATGAAAGACAAAACAGAGTTCTCTTACTTCCAAACTCTGTCCTTTCCATCCCTTTCTCTACACACTTATTTAGAAATTAGTCTCATGTACTTACTGGAAGGAACATTGTTTAATACTCCAGGAACAAATTTGCACTGTGTTTACATCAAGCAGTTGCAGCTGAAGCTTGTTAGTGATTGCCTCCCCAATTAAAAAAAATTCTTCACTGTGGTACATGAACTCCTATTGTTTGGAGATAAATAATCGGCTCATCCCCTCTTTAGGGAAGAACAAAGAAAATAATAGTACATCTGGTTCATGTGTTAAGACAGCAAAGATTAATTAAGCGAGTACTGCACAACCTCTCTTGATAACATATATCTAAAACCAGCCTGTATATTATAAGTTTTTTAATCACTTTGCTTTAACCGTTTAGTGTATGCAGAAAGTCTGCTCCAGAATCACCAGCTATTCATGGAAATAAGATAGGATACAATACTGAGATAAAGCAATTTAGAGCATTAGGATAGAATTCATTAGTTCTCTCTCAAATCTCTTGTTTTAAGATGATATGCCTAGAAGGATATGATTAAAGACTAAAAAGAATCTTTCAAGCCCCCCGGTGACATCTTTAACACTCCTTATAAATTTTATCTTTCTTAGAAATAATTTGGCTGTTTTCTCTCACCATTTGGAGTACGGCATATTTGGGACAAAGAACCATCTCTTTATTGAGCATTTGTGTAGCACCTGGTTAATTGAAATACAGTTTCAAAACTAGAGCTAACTCTTGTGGTTAAATAATTACATTGATCGCCCCGTTTCTTCGCATCCCTGGTGACTAGAACTAAGGTCTAATTCCAGCTGAAAGACTACTAAAGGCCAATTTTACCTGCTGTACATTTTGCTATCATTGTCTTTTAGCCTAAATAGCTTTACTAGCTCCTTGGTGTTCCCTTCAGTGAGTTGTAAGGACACAGATGTCCTGTCAAGATCTTCATTTGACAATCCCTCGCTTATTTAATGTCTTTTACTTCCCTGCACTTACAGTAATGAATGCAATTGCAACTTCATTGATAGCAAGAAAGATGGTTCAAAATCATTGGTTGAAGTGTTGGCTATAATGTTATATTCTTTTTGTTGATATGCTCCTTGGACTGGTTTTTATATGGTCCCTTGTCCTTCTGTCCCTGCCTAATGTGTTTTTATGTCTCCCTACCTACATTTTGTTCTTCTTAGGTATTTATACATTACCTGTCACTTCAATACAAATGATTTTGCTGTATCACATGTGAAATAAATCTGTGCCATTGTAACTGTACCAGGGACCTCTTCTATGTTCTAATGAGGTTGAAAAGTACTGAGACTGTGCACACGAACAATGTTAGAACATAAGGTAGCAAAATGGTACATTAAAGAATATGTTGGATCGCTTTGGTGACTGCTTGTGCTGTTTCTGCCCTGCCAGCTGCAGTCACTTCTAGCTACTGACTTTCTGCTTCACACCCCTCCTCCCCTAAAGACCCTCTGCTGCTGGCTGTGTTCATTTGATAGCAGATAGTGGGGCCTGCCACAGTATCTCAGACAAAAGAAGCAGCTGCATTACAGTTAATTTGAAAGAGAGGATTTCAAAATATGAAGCTTGTTCACAAAGGAATGCCTCTTGGTAGATGCGGAATAGTTAAGAATTTACATAATCTCTTCTCTGTCTATGGAAATGAAAACTGGAAAATATTTGGGGGGAGCAAAGTGGAAAATAGATAGTACGGTGTAAGTAAATCTCCTTTATGGAAAGTTTATATTTTTAGTAAATGTTGCAAATATTGTTCATTTAAAATATGAAGAATGACAAAACAAGCTGAAATAAATCCTACAGTAGCTTAGACTTGGAAAAGCTGCTATAATGATGATGATGATCATTATGACTGAAAATGGTGCCATAGATCTGAAGTTGGATAGGTGCTGCAAAAAGTTTCTGTCCTGAGCATTGTATGATTTAATTTTTCATGTGAGGTGGAGGGTGGATGATAGAAGAAATAACGTGATTATTTTAGGTGAGATTGGTTCTACCTATGTATGTGTCTGCACAGTAAAGGCACATCTGAAATAGTCACTGAGTGTGCTTTTCTAGTTAATGGAGAGAAACAGACATGCACCCTGATGTAGACATGAGCATCTAAATGTGCTCCATTAATGAAAAGTTTTAAAATCTGTACTAGGTTTCAGTGAACCATGTCCTGATGCCCTGACTCTTCCATCCTCTAGAAATGGAATCAAGACATCCTCAGATGCAAACATTTGCATTGTAGCTATGTGAAGTTATTCTGTCCTGAAGGACTAAGAAGTCCGTTCTCAGTAATTACTCTGAACTTCTTGTAAAACAAATGGAAAAGCCAGCATCAAATATCCCTGCTTGGATGTCATATTCCTTGTGAAAATGTTTGCAGACTGGGGGCGGTGATTGATTTGTGCACCTTTCCACTGGTTCCTCCTGCAGATTACGTTGGCCTGGTGTGGTGCGTTGTGTACGTGGGAGGAGCATGTCCAGCGTTGCATTTCATGGCTGGCAAGCTGGTGTTGGCCATCCCAACCAATTTTTGCTGGACTGCTTTTGACTTATTCCTAAGGATGGGGTGCTGAAACTCTGTCTGTTTCTGGTAGAAACCTTTTTTGCAGAATTCTGTGATGATAATCTCTCATTTTACCTCCTTGAAGGTGCATTCTGAACCCTACAGCTTTGAACTGTATTTCAGTTACAGCAGCTATAGAAGAGCTCAGTGTCTTGTGGAAAATGTTCTGAAAGTGATGTTTTTCAATGTGAGAATGCTGTCTATGTCAAGAAAGATAGGATCTTATACCTTTGTTTTTTGAAATATGAAATAAAAACAGGTTAGGTATAACTTCTGGAAGTGCAAGTAATAGAAGATTTACCAAAAAAAGAGAAAGATTGATCAGTTATTTAAATTTCAGGAAGTGTTTTAGAGGTAAAATTTAAAAATATTGCTGAGATTCAGTGTGGATTTTTGGGCACAGCTTAGCTGAAAGTAAAATTGAAATATTTGAAGACAGATCTAGTTCATATGAGCAGATGCTGATCTGTAGGTGTGTTTCACTAACGTGTGATGGTGCAACTTTAACTTCATTCAGATGAACATGCATTACCCTGCTGTTATCCATGAAGAGAAAGGTGTTTGAAAAAAGAAAAACATGACCAAGTGAAAATGCAAAACAAAACCAAACCTCAAAGAAACAGAAAAAAAATCTGTTTCAGAAATTATGTATTTCCAAACTTTTCAGATTGTTGTCTTGTTTTCTGATAAGCAGTTATTTATGAGTGTGATTATAAATTTATATATGTTGCCATTTCTATCAGGGCCTGATTCTAGGTCTCCATAGCAGTTCTCATGGAATATTGAGAGGTATCTTTCTGTGGGCATGTTTTTACATACTTTATTTTTTCTGCCTGCTCACCTTTCCTAAATGTTTCTTGAAATAGGATATAAATGAATTGTGGAGGTTTCGTCATCTTATTAGGGAGATACTAAAACATTCCACTATGAGAAATAGAATATACAGTCAGTACATCTGCATCTTCTGAAAAGTTCTGAATTCAGACTCTGGTTGGTAGTGAATTTAAAAAAAAATGGGAGAAGTGGTAACTGGGATATTTTTTGAAAGGCATAGCTAGAGAATATGAAGACCCAGGTTGGTCTAGTTTAATAATTGAAGAGTGCTGGATGTGTTGTTGACCATCTGTGACCTACATAAAATGAATAAGTGGGTGTTCCATGTTCTAGATATCTGGGCAAGAAATATGAAAGAGAATGTCAAAAGAGGAAGTAATGAATCATACACATAAAAAACCCCTGGTGTAGCAGATACAGACAGTAAACAGATTGACTTAAGAGATTACCACACAGACATGAGAAGAAAACTGAAGATTGTTGTTATAAAATGATCTTTTCCAGCCTTTTTTATTTATTACTAGCATATGGCCTAGGAAGACTTTTTGCAACAGATATTTTCTAGTGTGGAATGGCCTCTAATGGATGTATGACACTGATGGTGTAGAGAAAAGCTTTTTAATAATTTGTGTGACTGTAGTGCTTGTGAAAGATGCTAGACTGACAGTCTAGAAGACTGGGAGTCTGAAGTGATCTGTTCTGATTCACTGAACAGGTATAGCAGAGGCATCAACGGCACAAAATCTCTGTATTGCTTTTTAATTATATCCTGAAAAATCTACCTTTTGTTTTGAGCTGACTGACTCCTAGTTAATAGTGACAGAGAGTTGCCGTTCACCCTAGTACTTAGCTCTTACAAATGAGCTTTTGACATAGAGAAGCTTTCTGTTTAAATTAACTTTGTCTTAAAATGTGGTGGGCTTCCAGGAGAAGTAGTGAAGGGGGAAGGACAGCTAACTGGGAACATGTGATGGCTGGAGCTGTTGGGAGGCTGGTCTGCTGGTCAACATGTCCTTGGCCTACCTTTTTCCTTCCCTCCTAGACAAATCATTGAGACCTCGCTGGTCTTAACCTTGTAGCAGGCATTTTGTGGGACTAGCCTGTGGAATGCTATTTGACCAGTTGATTTAACATGTTTTCTGTGCAGTTGTAACCAGAACCAGACCATCTTGATGACTGGGAGAAATGAAAAGGTACAGGTGGAGATTTGGAGAAAGAAACCTACTTTTATTTGTGATTACATTAACACTCAAATCAATATCTTCCTCTCATATCCCATATCAAAAATAGCCCAAATTTTAATTCTACTCAGCATCTGGAATTCCATGGAGTGAGCCAGACTCCAGTCCAATTTGCTGTCTCCATCTGGCTCAGGTGAAGCTTTTGTAACTTTACATTGTGCTTGGGCACAGGGGATAACTCAGTGTGTTGGAGTGATGAGGAAGAAACAGGATAGGGAGTCATCAGTATGATAGGAGATTAAAAGTAATGCTTTAAAGTCCTCATTTAATTTTCTTGTGAGTGAAAGTATCTATGGAGATACTAAAACAGGCAAATGCAAAGAAAAAAGGGTAATTATCTGTACTCCAAAAACTAAAGGTATTTCAGACTGCTTGCATATAATAGATGGCACCCAAAACCTGGGAAGAAACCCAAACATAAAAAAGAGTAATGTAAACAATTTATTAGGCACTTACACCGTATTTTTAATGAGCAGAAATGCTGGTCTCTAGTGCAGGTAATTTTATTTGTTTCTGTGATGGTTTGACATGAACAGAGAAGAGATTTGAGTCTGATGTTTTATTAAAACAAACAGAAGAAAAAAAAACACCCACAAAAATCTACGCACATCAGTAAAAAGTCAGGATGAAATGATAAATTCAAGCTGGCATGTATAAGTGGATATGACCTGAAATAAAGCTCTTCAGAAAAAGGAAAATAATTGCAAAGCAGTAACACTTAAAAAAAGATGTAGGCATGAAGACTGGCAAAAATTAAAGGCTAGAAGGGAATGACTTGTGAAGAAAGATTAAAGGAAATGAACACATGTAATTATTACTTATAGCTATCTGTGTGCTTGGTGATGTTGAGATGAAGAGAGATGATCCCTACGCTAATTTGGCTAAATAACTACCAGGGGATGATGAAAATGTCTGAATGTATTTATAGGCTTCAAGTGCCAAGAAAGGATCATTTAGAAGAGTTCAGAAAAGGTCTAAGTAGGTGTAATGAAATAAGATGAGGGGAGTCTTAGCTTTGAGTACTATAAAAAAACCCTTCTTTTGGAGATGCAAAAGTCTGTGATAGTCTCTCCACTTAAGTTTTAGTGCAATGCCCCACTGCTTGAGGTATTGCAAATGACAGTAGACAATGCATTCAAATATTAACTTGAAGGAAGGAAAAAGAATTTTGCGTTGGAGGGAAGAGAGTGGAGATGACTTAATAGATATTTTCCATCTTTAATTTCTATGGTCTCACATGGTATAAATTAACAAAGTAAAACTCATGGTACACTAGTGAAACATAATTTATGTAAATTTGCTTTAGAATAGGCATTAACCTTGATCCTTACTTCAATTCTGCATTAAGCTTTGCCTTTGATACAGTAATCTTAATTAAAACTGAATATTTCATGATTTAACTCCCTCTGCCTCATGAGCAGAACAATACTCTTATCTGTGTTACCTATAAAAGTGCAATCCATATAGAGTATCTATGGCATCAGATGATAAGTTTGCTTAAGGTCATTTTCATATGAATAAAAGTACTGACAAAGAGCAGTTTAATTTGTTTAAAAGTTAACTCTTATTTTACAACCAAGTGTTAAAAGCTAGTTAAATATTTTTAAATGGATGTTTAATTAGGAAATGTTGACCTAATAAATACCATATTCTTTTGGAAAAAAAACAACAGCCTGCATGAAAGAGGAAAAAAAGTATTGGCAGATGTGATGTGTGTCAAGTGTGTCATCCTGTAACTGTCAATCACTGTCATCTTCATAATACTTTTAACTGGATTAGGTTAGGTAGTAAGAGAAAAGCTGTTCGTTTTGATGTTAAATCTTAATATGTTCTAAAAGGAGCAGGCAGGAATTTGAAATGGGCATAAAACTTTGCCTATGTATTTTTAATTTTTGGAGGGTTTTTTGTTGGTGATGTTGGGTTTCTTGCTGTTGTTTGTTTTGTCATGATGTAAGAACAAATGAAGGCTGTTCTGCAGAAATACTGCAACTTGCACTACACTCCAGACACACAACCATGTGCCACACATGCAAGTCACATCCTTAATATAGGGGTGCTTTTTAGTTGCAGTCACTGACACAGTATAGGCATGTTCAGGTTGCTCACTGCTTATAAATGTGACATTTTCCAGCTTGAAAAGATGTGCAGGTATTGTCTTAGTTATTTTGTAATAATCTATAGTAAAAGTTCAAGGAAAGAGGATGTAATATCAACAGACAACACTTAATAAATAATATATATAAAAATACATAACTTAGTCTTGAAATGTACAAGGCAAGCAAACCTTTGAATATCCATCTGTATTAAAAAAGGCAGTCTTTTTCTGAAATTCTTTAATTCTTTGTTGAATTTATGGTGTCAGACTAAATACTTTGGATAAAAAAGCAGCTGTGATAAATCTTGATACCTGGATTGCTACTTTGCTGACTAGCTGACTTCAGTGATGATTTCACGTGTATAGCTGGAATCTTTGACTATGTCAGATCTGTAATGGACCCAGTATAAGTCACCAATATTTTTCTTCCAAATGTAAGTCTAACCTCTTGGTTAAATAATATTTGCCAGTCACTTTCATCAGCATTTGAGATTTTTTTTCTTCATTGTTCCAGCTTTTTCTTTGTTGAATCTAAATACCAAGTTGCAGCTGTGGTACATTGGACATCCATAAACATTACATATATACTGATATCTTTACTTCCCATTCAGAGCGCAAGAAACATAGCAGTGTGTATTTATTGTGAATACTTGTCATATAAATGAAATAGTAGTGTATTTTTTGGGCACAGCTGCCTTCTCATCAGTTCATTACCTTACTGGATGCAACACTGACAGAGAGCCCAGGGAACAAATTTGTAAAGTTGAATACATTTATTTTTTGGAGGGAAAAAATAGAAAGTGAATAGTTGTTAATATCATATTACATTTCTAGTCCTCCCATTAGATCTTTATCGGAGAGTGTGACACCTGATGTCACTGAAGAAAATGAAACTGCTCTGTTTTGTAGTAGTACTATTTCCCTGCTTTTTGCCTGTGTCATCTGTGGAATTCTCAAGTGCAGCATTTAAAAGCTACAAAGAACGTGGGCATTATGGGTGCTGTGTGGGTCCCTAGCACCAGAGGATGGCATGTGGCTGGTTCCAAGGAGCTCAAAGGGTTAAACGCAGTTAAGCTTTCCCCCAGCTTTCTGGGAACCTGGCAGTGGCTTTCTTTCAGTTGGTTTGTAATGGGAGGAACAATACCTGAATTCAGCTTTGGGTTGTGTTGGAGAGGGGGAACGATTCAGGTTATAGTGTCAGAGGCAGCAGTTGCACTCAGGCAGTACCAGCAAGTGCTTCACCCTCTGGCTGAAGAAGTGGAATGTTAACAAGGCAAGTCTCAGATAAGACCATATGTATGTAGGGTTTTTGTTGTTATTTAATCCATTTCTCTCTGCTTGTGGTTTTCTTTTTAGCTAAATTAATCATGCTGTTTTGAATAGGCTGCATTCTGCCACTGGGAACTGTAACTCAGGCTCTGGCTGGTGATGAGCCAGCCTAAAAGCAGAGGCATACAGTTTTTTGTGGCTTGCACTCAGGCAGGAGTTTGAGAGTCTTGCCACTTGAAGAAAATAAGCATTTAGAAACTAAAAGTTGAGCTTTGAGCCTAGATAATGATGATGAAAAATAACCTCTGAAAATCTTTACAGTAAGGTATCATTTTGTTAGTCAACTGTATGGAAATTATGTTTCTGAAATAATGGCTGACAGTTTATTTGTGAAGGAGGTGATCCTGAATACATTTATAGCTACTGACTGTATTTCATCCTCAATTTCTTCAATGTGCTACTGTTATTCAAGACCACCAAGACGGTTTGGTTAGAGGAGGCTGCATGGGAATCTCGTGATTGTTTCAATTTTCTAGATTTTCTGATTTTTTTTAAAGAAGGATTTGGGTTATATCTCAAAAAACAAGACAAACACAAAACAGGAATCCCACCAGAAAAACAACTTCTCATAAAGGATAAACACGTTGGTGTTTGGTTGCTGAGTTACACATTTGGCCACATCCAAACATGGTTTTGTCTGGAGCAGTGAAGTGCAGCACGAGTGGTTGAGGGGAGCTCTGTTAAGGCTGCCCCACCAAAGAACTCAAAATGTTTAAATTCAGTGATCTTTATGACCTAATAAAGACCCAGACACAGGGTGTGGAGCATCTTAGGCTGAGAAGTGGGGAAGCAGAAAGTGTGTAGAGGGTAAGAGGATATAATGAGCAACAGGAAGGCGTTGCTGCTCTAGTCCAAGGCAGTAGGTACAAACTGAAACACAGGAGGAATGTCAGGAAATGCTTTCTTATGGTGAGGGTGACCTGAGTGCTGGCACAGGTTGCCCAGGAATGGTGGTGAAATCACTGTCCTTAGAGATACTCAAAAGCTGTCTGGTTGTGGTTCTGGTCGAGATGATCCTGCTTGATCAGGAGGTTGGACCAGATGACCTTCAGAGATCCCTGCCACCTCAGCCATTCTGTGATTCTGAGTTGTGAGGGAGCTGGAAAAGCTGAGGTTGTAAGGGACATGAGCAGAGGGTACTTGAGATTTTTGCATTGGGAAAGGCTTATGGAATAGAAGTCTTTCTCACAAAAAAAATAATAAATCATATTTCATATTTTGGTCTATTTAAACATTAAAGATTTTATCACATGTTTAAGCTAAATGTTTTTAAAATACTGAACTTTTGTACACCAGAATTCACAGTTTTTTAATAAAGCAAGATTCAAGGAAGGCTCTGAGGAGAGCTTCTGGCCAGAGAGGCTGCTATGTCAGATACTGTCCCAATTGACTATGTATATTTTTTTGTAGTATGCTGTTGCTTTTATGAATTTGTTTCAAGTCCAGTTATAAGGCTTTCGGAACACACCATTACAGAAAAACATTGTTTTAGCAACATTTAGCAGAAGCATTTAGCAATGTTTTTGCTTCTAATGGCTTTAGTTTTTCATGAAGTAGTAACTTTATCATGCACTTCTGGCAAAAAAATGTGATTTGAGAATACAGTGCAGCAATGGGCATTATTAATTTGAAATACAATGAGCTTTAAATAAAACTTTTCAACTAGCATGTGGGCTAAGTCTTCTTGTGAGCAGCTAGCTAACCCATTCATATACAGGAAGAATAAACAGCAGGATGATGGCTTTTATTGGTTGAATTTGTCCTAATGGTTTAGTGGCTTGTTAAATACTTGATATGTCCAGCTAATTCCCAAAAGGTCACTTATTTTTTCTTCTTTAACAAAAACAAACAAAAAATGTCTCCACTGTCTCTGTATGATTTATACATGAACTGGAAAAAATGGTTTTCATACAAAAAGTACTGGCAAATGCAAAACCTAAATATTTGTAAAAGGAGACATTGTTTATAATAACTTCTGCAGTTGCAAGGCTCTTGGGATCTAACTGATCAGCTGCTGTATGGGAAATGTACATCTCTAGTGGCATAGTGGTATTTGGTTTATGAACTGAAATTTTGGTACTGATTTTTGAGGGCTTTAGGGGAAGGGAGATGACACCTAAGAGAAGCCTCTTTTTTGTATGGAATGGTAAGCTTTTCCAGTTCAACTACTGGAATTATACTTTTATTTTCTATAAGAGCTTCATAGGGAGCTATTAAATACACTCAGTCGTATAAGTGTGTGTGTATTTATGAAGGACATACCATTACAGCCTGTGTTTCAGAATGAATTCTCTACCAAGACAAGTTATATTTGGATGATTTGAATAGTTCCATTTCATAGAGAAGACAATGTAGTGATTAAAGAAAAATGGATTTTTTCCATTTTTCCACAGCGTGGATTTTGTGTGTGTGCTAACGTGTATACACATAAATTGGTTTTAGTACCTGAAGTTATCCTCTAAGAGAGACCCAAAATTAGCTGCATTCTTAGTTGCTGAGGTTGATTGAGTGTAATTTTGTTTCTACTCTTAAACTCTTTAAGTTGTTTAGGACTGTAAATAAAAAAAAAAAAAAGTGAGGAAGGTTGTGACAAGACAGTCTTTCTAAACAGTACTTCCAAGTCACTTCTTTAAAGTGATCTTTTAAAAACATGAATTTTATGCATCCCAAACGCATCCTCCAACTGTGAACATTAGATTAATTTCACTCTTTAACATTTCATATGAGAAGCAGATGCACTGCAAATGAAGTAAAAAGATCAAAACTGGAGGTAAAATAAGAATAATTTATCCAACTAATATGTACATGTGATTAGTTTTATCTCATAGGCTGCAGGATAATACTGTTATTTTTTGTAAAATAAGAGTTTTGTGGAAATCCTTGCCTGCTTTGCTAAGAATGTGATTTTCTTGACAGAATCAGAAAAATGTTTGTTGATATCTGTAAGTATCTACATGCTATTTTATTTCTCTCCAAGAAAACTGAGTTTTGTATAATACATATTCACTCCTTGAAAAACCTCCCCCACTGCTTCTAAAATGTTAAAGCTGAGCACAGGGATTTAGCCATACAAGTTCTATTGAGATTAATTGGATTTGTATGGCTAAATCCATGCAGTTCTTCTGAAAATATTGCTGTCAGGCAGTTTATAGTTATATAAAATATAACTATATGTTCAGAAATACAATATCACAAGAAATATTTGGACAGATCAGTAAAATCAGATTTATGTTTGGAGATGAATAACTTCTGGTTTTCTATAAACTAAGGGTTCCTGTTTAAGTATACTGAGTGAATACTAAGCATGTGCTGTGCTTGCCTTAGGGCTTCATTTTTTTTAAATGCGTGAAGCATTTACATAGGAGTCTTCTGTACTTCACTCAGGAGGGGGAAGAGCATTTCTGATTCATTAATCCCTTTTTCTTTTTCTGAGTAACTGGGTCCTTCACATCATGCACTCAAGAGGTGTAAAATATACAAAGAAGTGGGAGGGACAGGCAAAATGATGCCTGGCTTGCTGTAAGGTATAAATTCAAAATCTATTTCTCTTTGGGAAAAGAAAAATAGCGAGGGGAAAAAAGGGCACCACTGAATTTACTGCATGTGCTTGCATGATATGCAGGTTTGGGATAATTATTTTCTCTCTTGTTCAATAAAGTGAGTTGTTACCATGGTAACATTTATATTGCACAATTTCTCTTATAAAATAAATGAGAACAGTTTTAGAGTCAGAAAAGTCTTTGTATGGAACCTTTTCTTTTTTCTTTTCTGTATTTTTAAGTGCAGAACTGTGTCTTAAAATTTTCTTGTGATGACAAAGTTTTGGTGCACTTTCCAGATAAAATTAGTCAGCTTTTAACAGTACGTAGTGTTTCTGCAGGGCAAGATGTGCAAGATCTGGTTGTAAAATTGAACACAACCATCAAGTGGCTGTGCAGACTGCCTGGCAGCTCAGAGGAATGGTCTGTATGTCCAGACCCAATAACCAGCTCCTGGCAGTAACACCTTGCCTGTGTTACTGTGTCACCTTGGGCAGGATGTGTTGAGAACTTGTTAAAAGGCGTGTCTGAGTCTTCAGTGGCAGAGGGGCAGGCACCCAGGGTGAGTGTTTACCAGCAGAGCATATCCCACACCATATTTCAGTCTCTGCTGCTTGAGCTTCTCTTGCTGAGGAATAGTGGACGTTTTAAAATATCCTTGAGCAATACTTCTGTTTCTGCTTGCTGCAGAGATTCCAGAAGATAACCATGGGAGCTACTTGCCCATTATATAAAGCTTGTGTGAAAGGCTTCCAAGAGGTGGGAAAATGTTCAGATATAGCAGTTGATTGGAATGACAAGTAGCTTTTCATCAGACCCTAGTAGTGTCTTTGCCAATCATAACTGCTTCTCTTTGTTCAGTTTTGTTTTTCTCCTATATTTTCTCACTACAGTAGGCATTTTAGTATGAAGTGACTTTTTAATCTGTTGAGATCAAAAGACTTCGTTGATTGCTTGATTCAGTCTTGTAATTTCACACCTTTCTATTGATCTCTTGTATGGATTTTTTTAGTTTGGTGATTAGTATAGTACTTTTGGGGGACTAAGCCATTTTAAAGGGCTTTAATTTTAATATCCAAAACCTGCAGATTTATAATTACTGAATAATACTGAAAAGTCTTGACACAATGGCTATTCAAAAGAATAGAGTGACTATCACAACTATCAACTGCAAAAGTAAATAAGTTCATTAGTCATGAGAAATTCTTTCTTGACTACACTGTATTCCACTGAAACTAAAATAGGATACCTTGTGGAGGTTCTTTTATGCTTTTAGAATCATAGAATCATTAAGGTTGGAAAAGACCTCCAAGCTTGTCAAGTCCAACCTTTGAACACTACTGTGACAACTAAACTGTAGCACTAAGTGCCATGTCCAGTCATTTCTTGAACACTTCCAGGAATTGTGGCTCAGATACCCCCGTGGGTAGCCTGTGCCAATGCCGGACCAGTTTTTCAGTGAAGAAATTCTTCTTGATGTCCAACCTGATCCTCCCCTGGTGCAACTTGAGGCCACTTCCTCTTCTCCTCTCATTGGTTGCCTAGGAGAAGAAGCCAATCCCCACCTAGCTTCAGACTCCTTTCAGGCAGTTTTAGAGAGCAGTAAGGTCCCCACTGAGACTCAGGAGGCAGGAGGGTGGCTGCACTCTGACATGTCCTGCCTACAGGACGCGCTGTACAGACGGTCCTGCCATGTCCTCCTGCCATCCACATCCTGTCTGTCCTGCTTGCCCACCCTTTTCACTGTGCTCCTGCTTGCCTGTGCTCCTGGTAGAGCTCTTCAAATCTCCCTCAGGTGCTCTGGCATCACCCTCCCCATGTCAGCCTCCCTCACCAGAGCTGTCAGGTCCTGCTGGATGTCTCAGCTCTCTTGGGTTCCTTGGAGTGTTTTGCCCCAGAAGTTACTGCAGCCACCACTGCTGTCACTGCATGCCTTCCCGACTCTATTCCTGTATGACATGGAAATTGCCTTCTGCAGCACATCACTGTTTTTGACTCTGTTGCCTGATAAATGATTTGCAATGATGTAGGAGCTGTGTAGACAATGTTTGCTAACTACACAAATTTTAACACAAGGTATGTATAGCAAGATGTTTTTAGGACTCTGGGGAGTGATAGAGTCTTAGAATGTTTCTGTCCATCTAAATAGACAGAATTATTGAATGCTATAAAGGCAGGAGAAATACTAACTGACTGCATACTGTTACTAAGAAATGCTTCCATTGAGCAGGTATTCCCTTCCCACATATCCTTTGTCTAATCCCTTGACCAGCCTTGTTGATGGGTGTGGCAGGACACTGGTTCACTGTTCATTGGCTGCTTTGGTTGGCTGTAACATTATTACGCAACACACGCGCTTGCCGAACAGGAGTGTCAGAAGCTGGTTTTTTCCAGGTTAGAAAAGCTAAGTGCTACATGGCATAACTAGTAGAATTTCACAGTTTCATTAAAGGGTGATGGAAACTGCATAAAAAACAAGTGTTGTGTTAGAAGAACACAGTTTTTTGATTTACAGTTAATTGCTGACAGATGATGTTTCATGCTGTCAGATGATATTTCGTGCATTTTATCTGATAAAACCAAATATAACTGAATAAGAGATGAAAAACTGGTAGTTTTGACCACTTTGTAAGGTATCTATGCAAGGGATATAAGGATATTTATAGATAACTTTTGAAGTTGCATCTAACGTATTTACTGGGTCATTGAGCCTAGATTTTTAATATTGTATGACTTTTCAAGTCATGGTTGTCTGAAAGCTTTACTTTCTGTAGAAATGGATGTTATGAATTTATAGCCTCTATTGTAGCATATCTAAACTTACAGGGTTTTTCTTATGAAAACAACACTTTTCACTGTAGATTACAACCATCAGCTTGTGCAGTTACAGTATGGCTCGTTTTATTTATTTTCAAGCATCTAGAGAACTTCCTGAGTGTCTTCATCCTGGTCTTTCCCTTCTTTCTGGCAGGAACAAAATGCTGTAGATTAAGTGATTAAGAGTAGAATATTCTCCTTGAGGCTATTTGGTTTCCTGGCGAGCTCAGAGAGGGAAGATTCCAGATTTACTCATTTCCCACCAGTGCCTAGTGGCTTTGTAGAGTCCTCTCTTCCCTTGTGCTGTGTGGTGACAGTCAGCCAACCTGGAACTGGCATTAATCCTTGCTGTTTTGTCTGTTCTTTTTAAGGGTACCTGTAAACAAAGGTGCAGGAATATATTAAACTTAATTGTCCTGATTTTGTTAGGGATAGAAGTGTAGCTGTTCCTTTCAGTTCCTGTAGTACAAAAACTTTGTAGCTGTTGGTTTATCCATCACCACTTACCAAATCAAAGTCTAATTACTGTTTTATATGAAAGTAAATCAGGTGTTTGGGTTTTTTTTCTTTCCTTCTGTTTGATGGCATAAAACCTAGTATGACTCACTGCCATATATGCAGCTCTTGCCGGCAGCTAGGCATTAGTATTGTTTCTAATCTCTTGGTGTGCAGCCTTATAAGAAATTTCTCCTCCAATGTGTTGATGGGTGCAGTAACGTCACAAATCAGCAATCTTTTTCTGTTCCAGTTTGACAATACAAAAACAGCATGAAATGTCATATTTCAACAGGTCAGACCCCTATGTGTGAACATATTTATACCTAATTACTGAAGTCCCTGAAGTTAAGAACATTAGGTCCCAGTATGCTGGGAAATTTTTCTTGCTTACAATTTTATTACAGACTTCCCTAAGCATCCTTCGCTGGTCCTTTCAAGAGACAGCATATTGGGCTGGGAGGGATCTTTGTTTTGAACCAATATGATGTACTGACATACTTAAGTGATTGATACACGTTGTTTCTATTTTTGTTTTTGTTACTGTTTATTCCTATTATAGAACCACTAAAATTTGCAGTTTATCTAGTCTCAGTGAATATGGAGTTGATTGCAGTCTTGTGCACTGCATTTTGTGAGTAACTGAGAAGCAGCATGCTACTGTGGAGAGTCTCTGTTTTAACAATCTCAAGATTTAAAATCAATGTATTTTTAATTTTTTGTTTTTCTGAGCAGACTCCCATGTGGGACTACAGTGTATTTTACCATTTTTCTTTTCTTGTGGTTGAAATGCCTGAGTTTTGGATTTCAGAAGTATTTGGGTCAAATATTCCTGAGGTCATTTTAATTAAAGAACTCATAATATCTTGTTTCTTTATACAATATTTGGATCAATACTCTTTAAACACTTAATGATCACAATCATCCAGAAATATACTGTAGTTAAGACACATTGAATATGTTTTGTTTTTTTTCTTGGAGAAAGCAAGGTAGTTTAGACATAGGAAATTCTCCCGAATGTCTGATTATGAGCAGTCTCTTTTAATTTCATTATTTCTGCTCTTGGCAAATACAAAAGACTGATTTTTATCCTCAGGACAGGCTGGAAATCCTAATTGTTTGAATTATTGTTTAATGCAAAACTATATTTACGAACAGAACTCCTTCATGAATCAGTAGAATGCTGGTAACTTTGTGTACACAGTTCTATAATTTGCTGAAATATCATAAAAAATTTACGGGTCTTCTGTAAATATATCAAGTCCTGTCAGTATCACAGGTACTGGGTAGTATTTCTAACATAACTGTTTTCCTGCTCTTAATAGAACTTGTCTTGGAATGTCTAGAAATTATGCCATTGTGGGACAGATGTAATAAATGAAGGGAGGATAAAAAGGCAAAAGTTTCTAGACTTAGAGAACTAAAGTTATACGCTTGGTCAGTTGCACAAAGGTATGCTTCTGGAAAACAGTCTTTGTGTTGCTTTCCTTATCTTCTAAAAAAGCCCACCTGGAACCTGAGACCTCTGATGCAAAAATGAATGAAGGACTGGCAGAAGGATACTTCTGTTGGCTATTGCCTGTGCCTTGAAAAATAGCCAACCTTTGTCTGGTGTCCACTTAAGGAGGCTACCTGACTCAAGTAATCAAATTTACTGTAAACATCGTTCCCCAAGTGTTCCTTTGACCATCTGTTACCATCTTCAATTTCTAAGATTTTGAAGTATGAACTAGAAAGGGGAATACTTTTGAATTAGCTGTCTGTAACTCGTATCTGAAGTCCTTTTACTTAGGAATTGTATGTGTTTCCAGGTAGTTGTGGAGTAAATTAGAAGTATGCATCTCCAACAGATTGCAAATTCATTCAAATCTTGGGTTTGAGTATCAAAGTTAACTCCTGTCATCACTTCCAGGGGCCTTAACAAAATTCTGAACATATTTCCAAATAAACCTCAGGTACAGAAAATAATTTGATCCTTTCAGAAAACACCACATTAAGCAAATTTCTAGCATGCCTTTCATGCCTTTATGAAGTACTTTAATTGATCCTCAAAGTGAGGAAACTAACTCAGAAATACTGATTTATCCATGCATCACTCTAGAGTTTTTATATTCTTTTTAAAGTTGATGAGCAGAGCCAGGCAAAGAGTGTTATGAACTGCCTTTTATTTTCCTTCTTATTAGGCAAATTGATTAATGCTAAAGTAAATGTGCTGAGAGGAAAAAAAAAAGAGCTTTTTCTTAATTTCTATATTGAATAAAAATAATGAAGAGAAAGCAAATTCATTAACACTTTGAAAGATTCCTTTAATAATAGTTCCCAAATGAATAAATTATTGAACTGCTTTTAAAAAGTGATGTTACTGTAACAATGAGTGGGCAAGGCTACTCTGTGCAAATGCTTTTGTGATATTGTGAAGCTTTTTAGAGGGTGATGGGGGAAGCTGGCTTTTCCTCATGTGGGGGTTTTTACAAAGACTGCAAAGGATGGGGAGAATACAGTAATTAATAGTGAGAGAGCCCTTACAGAAGGCCAAGAGAAGGTTGAAAGGGGAAACAGCAGGGTAGGGTGTAGAAGATGCAGATGATATACTTTATCTTTAATGAATGCATCACAACAGACACATTAAGTAAGACCAAAAGCAGGCTTACCCAGTGTTTTACTTCTTACACAGTAAAACTGTCTGACTACTTCCAAGTAATATGAAATAAGTAGGAAAAATTTAAGACCAGAAAGCAGAGGATGAGCATAGACTATGTATGTTACAGCTTCTTATTACCTGTGGCTTAAATGCTTGCCACAAAAGTGATGTTCTTTGCATTTAGCAGCTCATGGTTGTGCTAATGTGAATGTGCCCAGTGGCTTTCTCAACTCCACAAAACACAGTGGTCTGCACTGAATTTTCAGAGGCAAAGTGTGTTACAGATTAACTACAAATTTGGAGGAAGGATACTTCCTTCTGGGTTTCTTGATTGCTTTTTAAAATTGCCTTTTTGGTTTCGTGGGATGATTTCAGGATTTTGATTCGGTGTCCCCATTTTAGAAAAACTATAGAAGGTTTTGGTTTTGTTTTTCTTTTTGAATAGTGGTTTTGGGAAGAGAAAATGTGAGGAGTAGAGATAATTAGAAAGTACAGGGAAGAGTTGAAAGGAAGCTGCGCTGATGAGTCAAGACTTGCAGCTAGTCAGAGTCACTGAACAAAGAAAAACACTAGAAAACAGACTGCTAATTGAAGAAAAAGTATTCTAAAATATGAATAAAGCAAGGGTAGGAAGTGTCTTCTTGAAGGGGGAAAATACATTTGCTTCTCTTGAGATTGAAGAGAAAAGCCACAAGGGAAGCCAACTGCAGAATGGTCTAGAGATAAGGCAGCTTCTACCATGCAGAAAGATGTTCTGTGTTCTGAAAGACAGGAGAAGGTGGAGTGGTGCAGATAGAGGGGAAAAGGAAAAAGGCAAAATATGCACATTTATCTCTTGAGTAAGTGTAAGAAATTGGCACTTTTTCTTGTCAAGCATCATTTTGTGTAAATGGGACACTGAAGGTAAGACCAAGTAGAATGAGGCAGAGGTGGTGAGCAATGAGTACACAGTGGAGAAAATACCGTGCAAGGATGGCTTTAATGACCTGTAGAGTAAAAAATGGAAGAATGTCCTAGTAAAATTCAATGTTACATGCCTCGGGCTTAGTAAACATTTGTGTTCTGAAGAGACACAAGAAAAATCTTTAAGATGGTGAGTATGATACAAACGGAATGGGTTTAACAGCATGAAATGAAATATTTCTTCTGGACTGTCTTTTAGATACTAAAGGAAATTTTGGCTGTCTTAATAAATGACTGAACCACCAATATGATGAAGATTTGAAAAAGCGAATGGAGTCTATTGTTTAAATCTGTAAATCACATAGATTTGCCTTGAGTGAAATGAAATCAAGGTCTTGGATGTTCAATACAAAATAGTGAAATAATACTTACGTGACAGAAACATAAAAAACGCCAAGCTAATCCAGGGCAAAGAAAGACATCCAATGCAATCATTCATGAAAGAAAGTGCAAAGCAGGCTGGGTCACTGTGTTTGCCCCCTTGCATCCTGCACAGCCACCTATGTGTGTGTCACCAAAGGGAGGCACAGGGCGCTGTCTGTGGAGCAGCACTGAGGCTGTGGCTGGGTCTGTAAGTGTATCTGTTAATGTCAAAAACACTTTGACTGCATTCATAAGATAGTTTAAAAATAGAGTTGGATTACTTTTAAGCTGAGAAAAAGGTAAAATGAAGTAGGTAAAACCTAGCTGCAGCATGTAGTAATGAATGTTTAACTGCACGCTGGAAGGCTCTAAGTGACCTGGAGGGGTGTCCCTCCTGTTGTATTTTTTTCATACATTAAAAGCCTTGTACGAAACATAATGCAGTATCAAAACTTGATTGTTGTGTACAAGCATTCAGGAAAGTACTGATTTATTTTTAATAATTTTTATTAAAATAGTTTTGATCGATTACTGTCTTAAATACATATAGTTGTAATGCTCTGGTTATCCTTCTGTATGAGCTGCTCAAATGAGGCTGACATATGAGCATACTCTGGCTATAATTTTCATTGAAATAATTTTGAGCAGGTTTTTTTATGCTCACATAATTTATACTAGGGTCATGGAATTTAACTTCAGGAGAGTATGGCACAGTCATTTTGACTGAAATGTGTTTTGTAAATAGCATTGGGTGTTCCAAGTGCCTTGTTGCATAGCAGAGGTTTTACCATGTGCCCAAATGTGACTCCTGGCAGTGGTAGGTTTTGAGCAAGTGCATTGGCTTTGAGAGGCCTGGGATGATGGTGCTGCAAAGCACCATTCATGTGACTAAAAGAATATAGTACCTTTGTCTGATGGTGCTGAATATGGAATGGTCTTCGTTTCTTGATAGGTTTGACGTTCAGAATCTGTGTGTGACAGTAAGCCAGACTGAAGAGTTAGAATTAATGTTATATCTTGGGCAAGGTAATTGAATATTATAAACTGTGGAGATGAAAAAAATCTACCCAGATCATCTAGTATATTTCTGCCGGTTTGAAATTGTTCCTTCTAGTGTCTTTTATTAACATTTTTCCAATTCAGTTAAAAATGTACACTTAGTGAGATTTCAATCACATATCTGAGGAAACAGCTTCTTCCCCACCCCAAAAAGTCAGCATCATTTTCTCTGTTTAGTTTTATCCTAGCGATTTGAGATCTGTCCCACACTTTGTCCAGATAGTCTGTCATTGCTTACCCAAACTAACCATGTGTTTCCCTGTATCATGGGTTGTAATTCTGCTCGTGTTTTGCACCTCAGTGAATATTTTCTGGCTTCTTGTGGTGTCCTTGGGAAGAGCCTGGCCTTTCTCAGCAGACAGCCCTTGCTTCTGGAATCCTTCTCACTTCCACGCAGCCATGTGCTCACAAAGCTGGTCTTTGTGTCTGCTTGGGGAATGATGCAAGGCCCATCTGTTAGTCCAGGCTGATAGGAAAAAAGCTGCCTTGAAGGATGGCTTGTGGGTTGCTCATTTTTTCCAGAAGTTTTAATGTCCATGTTTGACCAATGAATCTCCAGAAGCAATCTGAGTGGTCATTTCCTCCTGGGAACAATTGTCTGCTATGCTTTTATGAGTATTCTCACCTTGGATCCAAGATTTCAGCAGCAGTTTTCTTACACAAATATATTTCAATGTAAGCTACATCATCACTTATTTTTAAACATACCAGTAAAACCTGTTCCTTTACGTATTTCAGATCAGTAAGGGGTTTTTTTCTGATTTTCTTGTTATTCCTGTAGAAAATTTCATTTACTTTTTAACTTTTGCTAGTATTAAATCATCACCAATTTAAGTAATTTTACAAATAACTCTAGAATATTTCTTCCAACTGTAACTTCTTTTGTTCAAAAGGTTCTCAATAAATATTCTTTTCTATGTCACCCACACAGCTTTTCTGGCTTGTTTCTAGTCTGAAACATTCTTGCCAGATGTTTTTTCCCAAGCTTTTGTGATAATGAAATGGAGCCACTGTACCCATGCTATTAAAAAAAAAAAAAAAAAGCTTTCAAAAGTGGTGGTGTATTTTTGGCTAAGAAGTGCAATTAGTTTGGCATTGCATACATATTTTTTCCATCTGTGTTTCGAACTTTTGATGTGTCTTAATTTAAGAACATACTGCCTCCAAAGTTTCACAACAACTGAACTTTTGAAGTAGTAATTGTTATTCAGTGCTTAAGTTATAGATGGCACCTGGAACTCAAGAGTTAACAGGACATGAATGTTGGTGAATTTAAAATTTTGCTACAAATACACTGTCCTAAACCCATTTCATTCCACTGTACCCTGCCTTACCAGGTGAATGCCCTAGGTAAGTGCAGAGAGAGACTGTATGATTGCAATTTTATGCAAAATAGCTCAGCTTCAGAAGCAGTTAGAGTGCAAGTTAGGTCTGGTGGTGATTTAATACCATACATGGTTTTTTCTTCCTCCTTCCTTTGCCGCCAGTTAAATGTCAGACATTCAGCAAAGAGGTGCTCAAGCCTCTTGTGTCAGAAGGGATTTGGACCTTCTGTGTTCCTGAAGATTTCTGAACCATTTGGGGAAGACAGTCATCTTTTATTTATTTGGTCTAGGTTCAGCACACAATATTAGAGCAACTTAATAATTCCACATCTACCACAATTCAGTCTTTTCTAACAATGCAATTTATTGCACAGAATAGGTGTCTTGTCCATTTCTGTGGCTGACTCAGCAGCAGAACTCTCCTGCTATATTGTATAAAGCAAGTAAATATTGAAGTCATTGCTTTGGGGTGACAGAACTCCCTTGCTGGTTTTTATTCTCCTTAAACCCATTGAAAAAGCTGTGCAAGCAAAGCTCCAGGCTGCTGTCCCCTCAGCAGGCTGGTTTTTGGACTTGTCCTTCAGAGGTCTCTGCCTTTCTCCATGCACAGGCTAGGCATCTGTAACTGCATGTCAAATTCTACTCCAAAGACTAACAAGTTAGGTATTTTTGCTTCTAATATTTGGCTCTCTGTAGGAAAGCTGGTCCCTACTTACTCCCCTTAGATACATGTTGTTTCTCTTTGTTCCTCATGAGCCTCTTTGGAGATAAAACTGTTTCTTGCCTGCATGAATTGAAAATGGCAGTTTTCTCTACAGCTGTCTTTTTAAGTGGTCTCAGGGTCAGGACTTGCTGTTTCAGCACTTGCTTTCCTGTGATGACATTTTATTAAAGTAAGTGTTGTGAAAGAAATAAGTAAAAGGTTGCAGTTTCCTAAGTAAGTTTGTTACTCTGATGATCAATAGCTTCATTTGTCTTGTAATATTGTATATTGAGTCTTTAATGTGTTCAGTCAAGAACATTAATGAAACTTCATGTCCAGTCTGATGCCATTTCAGATTTCTTGAGTCAGCCTTTAGTAAGGAGTTTTGCATTGCTGACCTCGCATTACACACAGAGCATTTGTTGCTAGTTGGAAAAGAAAATGTACAATTTGTTGAAGTATTGCTGGAACATTTGTAGTGCAGCAGCAAGGTCACTTTTACATCCCACATAAAACTGAGATGGGCCCAACTTCAAACTGTGCAGACTTTTGCTGTGGTCATGAGGAGCTTTAAGGAACCCTCCTGCTGTTCTTTCATAGGTGATTTCTGAATGTGACATCACCTGCAAGTCTGCAGTGCAGAAGTCATTTGCCAGTATTGATGCACCAGGGTGCAATTGTGACAGCAGATTCCTCCATAATGCTTTTTCACTGACTGACTAAGGACTTTGTTACTTGAAGGATGGACAAGACTGTGCTTCCAAACTCAGGAGTATTTTAAGAATATAAACACTTAACAAGTTTGAGGTTTACCCCAATCCAGTGATATGTGCATAGTGATTCATGAACTGGAATTTGAGCCATTTGCCATATACTGAGTTCAATTATCTTAAATTTTGTCTATGCTAAAATTTGATAAAAAATGTAATTTATCGATCTAAATTAAGTTAATGGAATTCGTCTTTCTGACTATGTGTAAGCCATCATTCCTTAACCAAATTCCAAAGACTTTGCAGAATTACAGCATCCAAATTATTGTTGCCTTATGCCATATAAAAGAAAGTTAAGCCCATGCTGTTAAAAAATTACTTCATTCTTGGGTACCACATTTTTTTCTGTTCTCCACAGGTAGGTGTCATTTTTTTACATTATATTATTCCTACCTCCTACAAGCACTGTCACAAATTTGAAAACTGAGTGTACTTTCAGCAAGAGAGCGGGGTTATTACTGAGTTAGAATTTTTTTTATTGATACTGGTAAGAACTTGCTGATACTTTTTATAGCAATGTGCCTCCTTGAATGTTTGAAATGACACTTTCTTTCCTGATACATGTATTCTTGAGAAATTCCTTAGTGTCCTGTTATCATTACTCAGAAGTAGGTCATGGTTGGCTGGTTTTTTGAAAACGAGACCTGTGGCCCAATACCAGTTTGTCACAGAATATAACTTCATTGCCATGAATTGTCACTGGCATCTCTTGCAAGTGCAGGGGAAGTTTTTCTTTTTTGCTTTTACCTCTTTCTTTCCCTGGTGTCTGGGAGGAGATAAGGAGACAATGGGATCACTGCAGTGTCTCTACCTAACTGAGTTAGAATGGGCTGACTGTTTCAGTGGTGACACCCCATGACTGCACTTCAGTGGTACCACAGCCATCACTGGAAGAACAAAGACAGTGAAAAAGTATGCTGGTACATTGCTATTTTGGTAAAATAATCAATGGCTCTGTCAAGACACTGTATGTGTGTTAGTAGGCAAATTTCTCTTAACTGAGGCCCTGCTCTTTTTAAGCATAGTCTTCCAGCCTTTTCTTTCCAACCTTCAAGTTCTTTTTTATCTGGAGTAGAGTGATATATCCATCTGTTCAAAATGTGGTATCAGCTGGCACAGGAATATCCAACTTTGAGGAGGAAAGTTCAAAAGGCAGTCTTCAGGGATAAAGGAAAGAAAATCCTAGTCTCCTGATTGTCAGGCAGAGATTTGGAAAATGCTCAGCTCATGCCTATTATTCCTGTTCCTCTGATCAAAACTCCAGGATAACTTTTGATAAGAAGGATGAAGGGTTTAGCCTGTGTCTCTCACTGCTTTACTGTAAATGTAATGGCAAAATGTATGTACATTCCTGGGTTTTCTAGCTGCAGAACTATGTGGAAATCAGTGAGCAAGTAGGAGTAACTTTCCAGAGAAAAAGTGAAATTATGCCAAATGTAAAAAAAGGGCAATAAATTGGCCACTGCTATTCATGTTAACCAAAATGACTAACGTTGCTACTACCTTTTGTCTGTAGATCACCTCTCTTGTGACACTCCAGCTGTTATCTATGGTTGGCCAGAATGACCAGCTTGATGGACCACGATACAAATGTACTGTGTCTCTGGACTTTATCAGAGCTATTGCCCGGTGAGTCTGTTAGAGTTCATTTACTGTTGTATGTACTGACTTGAAAGAGACTTCAAACCAAGTATTTCCTCAGTCTATAGCTCTTTGCAGACCAGAACAGAAAACCTCTGGATGTTTCCTAAGAATGACTGAATAAGTAACCTTATTTATGAGAAATACTGTACTCAAGGTAAATATAGTCCATTCCTGTTTTGAAAAAGATTTATGTTACAGTGGCAGTATGTGTTACAGTAACATACTGTCTTTGTGCTTAATAAAGGTCAGGGACTTCATGTGAAAATACTGCTCTAAAATGTCAGTCCCTTTCATTACCAAAAAGCACATTATGGTATTTGAATCTGAAATTATAGTTAGTTCTTAACAGTGTTGTGCATATGATATAAAAACTACATAGGTTTTAAGAATTCTTGCACATAGACTATCTTGCGTGATCTGTAATTGATACAAGCTAATTTGGTCAGTGGATGTAGGTATGTCAGCGTCTTTGTTTATCCAGAGCCTTCAAATGTGAAGTCTGAGAACAGTTTGAGATCCATCAGGAGAGACGGCAATAATTCACAGACAGAAATACATGCAATACAAGGCAACAGTCAGGCCTATGTCTTGTATTTATCAAATACCACCAACATTAATTCACACCTGTTGCTGCCACCTGATTAGCAAATCTTGGATAAACAGTCTATAACCAAAACAGAGCCCAAAAATGACATGTGTCAAAAAGAAGAAATGTTCTCAAGGCCAACTCTTCTCTGTAATGACTTCATAGGAATCTGAGGTGTAGACTGTATACCATAACCTCAGAGCACATGTTGCTCTCCTGAGATATTAAATGTCCAGTAGCCTTGTCAGTAAGGGCAACAGATACACTAATTTCAATTTTCAGTTTGACAGGCCATAGGATGAAACTTTGTCTGCCTCAGATCTGGCCAGACCACACTGCCAGGACCTCCGCAGCCTTGCTATGTCAGTTTGCTATTCCCGACAGTAAAGTCACTTGTGAATGATGCCCTGAGAAAGCTCTCCCTGGTACCAAGCACAGCAAACCATCTGCTCAGCAACAAGGATCATTGTGTATACAGTTATACATAGATGTATCCTTGAACTGGGATACTTGAAATGACAGCCCTTCCCTTGCAACTTTAGTATCCTTAGAAGTTTCAGTGACTCCATTAAAGTTGCTGGAAGGTAGAGATGGCCAGAGAACAGGACCAAAACTTGTACTATGCAGCTCATGCTTACTGCAGAAAGTAGTTGCCAGAGACACTTGTCATTTCAAACCTCAGTGCATGCTATAGTGTTTTGGCTTGCTTTCCTTTAGGTCTGATTTGTGTGTATATGTATGTCTGTATATGTATATACACATATATGTATCCAAATTGACTTTTCGTACATGTTACAAGGAAGAAAGCAGTTCTTTTTTTCTCCCCCTCCAAGTAGTTTGCAGGTGTTTTTTGCAGCCTAGATAGGGCCATTGAAGTGATCTGATAGATTTTAAAGTTAGCCTGTTCTTCTTTTCTCCTGTTTCCCCCTTTTTTAATCTTGCTTTGTTCCTTTGTTACAATTTTTATTAAAATACATTTTTCAGCCCACAGTATTTATTAAATCTTGAAGGAGGATAATCTGTAAAAAGACATGGTTTCATGAGCTCACAGTAAGTGGGCTTCTCGCTTCTCTGGGTGGGGCTACTAGCAATAGGCATGATCTCATGTCCTTAAGAAAATTTCATTTTCTGTCTGTGCAATAGTCTTGGTTATATTTGTCACAGAGGAGGACCTGCTTTGCAGTTTCAGCCAAAATACATATCAAGTAAGCAGCCCATCTTCTGATTCTTCTTTTTCTGTTACTGCAATAGTACTAAAATAAATTTGTTAGTCACTTAAATCTTCAGATACCTCACCTTTGTTCCCATCTCAGCCTTGTTACTCCAGCATATTTCCTAATGGAAGGTTGAGGAGTGCAAAGAGTGGGATGCTCTTTCCCTCCCCACCCCCATTCAAGCTGTTCAGATTGTCATTTCATTCTCTTTAATTTTTAAGAAAAGGTGAAGTTTGCATTTAAAAACAAACAAACACCTGTTTTTGGAAAAGAGTAAAAAATTGCATCTCTTCCTGGTGGCTTTTAATGTGCTAACTGCTGAAGTGCACAGTCTCTCTTTATTACCACAGAACCTCATGTCTGGCTCTATTCTGTGGTATATACTCAGTCTTTGTGGAAATTTTTCCATGTTTTTTACCACATAGTAGTTAAACGTTTAGCTGAAGGTAAAGTTAGATGTTTCTTTGTTAGAAAGAGTTTCAAACCTAAGTTCATAAATTTTCTCTAGCTGAAATAGGACTCTCTTAGTGTTTATTGAATGTAATGGATCTTTCCAGAGAATCTGTAATAAACCCAGTTGTTATGACAGGACAATTCTGTTTCATTTAGTTGATAAGGTCAGCATTTGTTAGTGTGTATGATTTTGTTTCTGTGGAAAGCCTTGTAATTAAAGCACTGTTTCTGAGTGACACAATGTTGTGCAAGTCTAACAGTGGCAGTTAATGTCTTCAAATTTGTCGATGGATTATTAAATAGACTCCAACCCAGTATTTCCTGTTATGTATCTTGGGGATTTCTAAACTTTTGGTCTGTCCAATATGATGTTTTATAGAAACTTTTTGAAAAGTGGGTTACAGGCTAATGGATGAACAGAGAATATTAAATTATTGCAGTTCAACAAATAAGAATTCAGCTAGCTAATCTCACTTAGTATTGTTAGCAGTTATTTTTGCATCACTAAATACTTTTTAAAAAAAGCCCTTTTAATTTTATACTTGTCATTATATGCAGTAATTTGCATTATTTATTCAAACAGTAAACCCTAAAGTCTGAGTGTTTGGTTGTATAGAAGAATGAGTTTAGAGACAAAAAAAATAATTATATGTTTTATTCTCCTGCTGTTTCATTTTGCCTGCCATTAAAGTACAAAAGTATACATTAAAATCTTCTATCCCATTGAGTGGCATTCTTGGATATTTCAAATTTAGCTATGAACATGGGTCAACTACTGTCAAGACTGAAAGAACGCAGACTGCAAATGAGTACAGATGAAGGAGTTACGTAGTACATGCTAAAAACAGGTGGTTTGGGAGATGAACAAAACATTCAATAGCATAAAAGGTTGTTGCTTTGCATCACCAACTAGAATATCAAGTTTGCCATATGAAAACATAATCTTATTAATACTGATATATTTTTGTTGTTTAATTATTGAAATGAGAATCTTCATTTCTTTACTAGGAAGTTGCTTTGTTTCTTTTTTAGAATCCTACAAAGTTTAAATAATCAGAAGAGAAGTACTGTAAATAATGATAGAAATAAAAAATTCATTAATCCTTGCTTGCATTTCTTTTGGGGATATTGCTTGATTTTGAGTGTGCAGAATGTCCTGCACTGCTGTCTCCGAACAGGTTAAAGTTTTAGCAGTGTTAAGATGATTGCTCTAATATATACTGTGTTTTTGTTTATAGGACCGTGAACTTCGACATAATAAAGTACTTGTACGATTTCTTGTGAAAACAAGCTTCACAGCCATATGGACACTGTGACAATGACTAAGGCAAGCTGTGTTCATCTCTCTACTTAGCTGGCCAGAAAGAAGAGTATTTTGGCTCTTTTGGATTTGTCCAAACAGGTGCTGGCCCAGCATGGAACCTGATGAAAATACTGTGATTGGTCTGGGTGGATCTGAGCAGAGGACTATTTACCAGGGACCCTGGAGTATTTGGAAGCAATGTGTTAATTATAAACAGCAGGGTTTGAGCACAATCTGTTCTACTCTTAATGATGTTATCTTAACACTGAAATTGCCTGAAACCCATTTACTTAGGACTGCATTTTGCTCTATGAACTCTCCCCAGTGCTTTGAACATGGCAGCAGCCGTTGTTTGTATGCCCAGTCTTTTCACTTCCTCTCCACAGGAATCTTTGCAATTGCCTGCCAAAGCAGCTTTTCCTGAGGCCACCATTTTAGGAGAGTGGGGTAGCAAAGTATAATAAACACAAAAACATATTTAAAAATCAAGCTGGTACAAATTCTTCTTTCTCTTCAGTAGTATGTAGGCAGACTGTTACCCTGTTATATGGAGATCACGATGACAGGAAGCTCCCAATTAGTCACCATACTGTCTTTTTCAGACCATTCATAAATGTTGACTATGAATCTATTTTTACAGAGCTCTATTTTAGAAGTCATTGATCCTTAAAGTTCTATCCCTATATCAAACTTGATTTTTTTTTTTTTTTGCTTCAACATTTTATAACCCTTTTATGCTCATCCAGTTATATAAAGTGCTAATTATAGTGCTGTGTGGAATGAATGTACTTTTAACATTCACACCATGTAATGGCTTTTGTAACAGCCTCTGTCCTGTAGAGGAGGATGGCACAGCTGCCTCTTCATCAGAAAGGGAGAAATTCAACAGGTGACAGTCTTTCTGCAGCAGTTCCCCAAAAGAGGTGGAATAGTGAATAAACAGTGTGGTCTAGTAGCAGAAAACTTTATTCTTGGAAATACCTGGTGAAATACACTATAATTGCAGGTTATAAGTAGAAGATTCTCAACTTATGAGCATTAAAGTCCTTTAGTCCATTTGGAGGTTATTGTCTTCATGAACCTGAAGATTTCTGTAACCCTCTTGAAAATTCCAGGTCCCACAGCTTGCTATTCAGATGTTTTTGTCTTGAGAGCTCACCTTTGACTGTTTGACTGTAGAAGACCATGCCAGGTCCTAAGTTGAACATTATGGTTCTTTTCAAGGAAAAATCATCAGTCTTCCCCCCTTGCTCTTACATTAGAAATGGTCAAATACCCTGAACACATGTAGTCTTTACTCTTTTTTGTTTCTCCTTTTTTTTCTTTCTCTCTTTCTTTCTTTTTGTGTTTCCTTTTTTTGTTGCTTTGTTTTCCCTCAATTGTGGATGCGTAGCCATACTTCTGAATTCATACCCAAGTGACAAAAGCATCCTTCTGGCCAAGCTCTGGCTTCCTCCCTCAGGGGAGTGTGAAAGGGCAACTATGAGTCATCTCTGTGATCTGTTTTCCTTCCTACCGCTGAGCTGCATCAAACCCTGCACCTGTCCATGAGGTGGCAACATTTGTCACACTTACTGAAGTGCTTGGATGTAAATACATAGCCTGTCTCAAAAATGTTTTCTACCTGTTTTTGTTTTTACTTACTGAAACGTCCATAATGTGAGCTTTGGGCTAAACTTTACAGTGCCTTTCTATCTTGGAACTAGTGCTGGGCTGAGCTAGGCTCTTGCAAATCTCCTGTATGACTACCTAGGGCTGCAGTTTGTAGTGGAAAGTTTTGAGGTATTCATATGTCAGCTAGTCCTTGTAAAACAATAGCAGGACATGATAGGGATTTGTAATTTCTGATGTAGATCAGAATTTTATACATGAAACATGATAGGACTGATACTGATTTGTTAAGTGCTACAAAACTTAAGTCACAAAATTTCATTTCCTGTAACCGGAATCATTCCCACCAAGCAGACTAGACCCTCAAAACTCTTCAGCTCCAAATTTGAAGCAAAAATTTGACATAAAATAAGGGTCTTAGAAAGTAAGCAGTGAGAAAACTTGGTGCTGCTGATATTGTTTCAATCTAATTTCTTCTGTACTAACCTTATGAGTATTGATGATTATTTCCAGTGTAAATACAAAGGATGAGGATACTACTTTTTGTGGAATGTAGTTAATTTGACTGATATGAGGTTAACTATAGAAGGAATACTAACTGACGATCTGTTAGACAGAACCACTCTCCTTACTTTGAAGGCACTTTTGTGACCTTTGTGAAAGACTCCTATCAGTGAAATAAAATTTAAAGCTGAATCAGCAGAGTATGAGAATGAGCAAGGTGACTGAAGTGCAGATGATTGATGTAGGCTATAACTATGCTGATGATGAATAGTAGGATTTATTCTGACAAACTAGAAATATTTCTATATAGCCATGTCAATGAGTTTATAAATTACTGCTGAGTTTCTTACTAGATACCTTAGCAATATTCTATTCTGAGATCCCATTTTCATGGATGAGGTGTGGCCTCCTTTAGCCTCCTCTGGGCCAGGATTTCACCTCTTCTACAGGTGGTTTTAAGAACTGTGCAAACAATGCAGAGCAAGACAGCTGTTCAACTAATCAGAAATCATTCAGTGCCTTAGTGCTGCAGTATGTAAAAAATGCCCAGGTTTTTTTCATTATTCCCGAGTCACAAAATATTATAGTACAGTAAAAATGACAGACTTACAGTGTCTCCAGTGGCTGATCTAAATATTAACAGGAGCTGGGGCTTGTTCATACAAGGAGAAAGTAATGGAAAAAGAAACGTAGCTATCATCAGTTGTGAAGAAATTAGTGCCCTTGAATAGCTCTGTCTTCATCAACAGCTGCATTTTCATGCATGTAACACTGAGATTTTATTTTTTAAAAAGGCTTGCAAGGCTGCATCCACATGTAATGTAGTGGTAGAGTCACTCTTTTTGGACAGTGATCTGTCTTACTCCAGTTCTCCCAGAACCTGCTGCTTCTACTGTAGCAATTCCTGTAGCTATTGTCTCTCTTTTTGGGTGAGTAAAGAAATAAGTTATTTCAGTACCTTCTGAGTTCTGATACAGAATTCTAGACACCATTTGAAAATGCATTCATTCTTGCCATTGGTTAAATTTTTCCAGTATCCACCAAGTACCATTTTGCAAGTCCACTCAGCCACTAAGTTTTCCTCTCATAACTGTAACAGCCAACCATGCCAGGAGAATGGTATGTGAAAGACAGGATTTTCAGCAGGAATATAGGAGGTACTACATGTCTGTGACCTGTGAGCAAAATATACCCAGCTGAGTATCTCAGGATTAGATATTTCCTCTGCACTTGTATTGGCAGAGATGGCAGGGAAGAGTGAGAAAATAGCAGGTTCTTGAGGGCTGCCTGGAGATGGGCATACTGTGTGTTCTGGTCAGCCCAGACAACTGGGGAACAGAAGATTTACTCCATGCAGAAGTAAATGCTACCCAAGGTGAAGCAACTTCTCCAGTTTTCTCAATGACAGAATGGCATAACTTACAAAAGAGCCTTATCATTGCTGGTAAATATGCATTGGGATAAAGATACAGCTTGATTAGCAAGTCTAATCATAGACAATACAAAATTTTTATGCGTTTGTAGATACTGGAATGGCTCCACTAGAAAATTGAATGGGAGATTAATAGCAAAAATGGTGTGTTTTTTATCTCAGCATCCCTGTGATATCTTTTGCTATGAACAGGCTGATTCAAATGAACTGTACAATACCCAGATAAGGGTAACTTTTTGATTCTTTATTTTTGTGCATGTTTATTAAAACCATTTAAAGAATAAATCTGAAAACAATACAGAAACTGCTGAAGTATGATCTTTATTATGACTGTATTCATGTTTTCCTGAAAATTGATGTCTTTAAAAAGCCACAGCTCAATGACAGTGTCTGTGCTGAACAGAAAGTTGAAAAATATTGCTTGTTACTGTACATTAGCAATGTATTAGTCACATATTTGAATAACCAAATATCTACCCAGGTGTCTAATATCAAGAAGCTCAGAAGTAATGGTATTAAAGTGACACCAACACTGTCATGCAGCCCATGGGTAGGGGTGTTTCCATGCTGTTGAACAAGTGGATGTCTGACTGTAAGCAAGGAGTCTTGGAGTGAGAACATGATGTCCAAACTACCAAGGGTAGACTTAATGTTTGAAGAGTTGTACTTAGTACTTAGAGCACCTCCTCCTCTGCCAATGAACAATATCCCATTTTTCCAAAGCAGCAAAAGTATCCCTAACTCTTCCTTTCATTTGGTTCCAACAACATTTGGTAATAAATCATTTCCACTGATGTGTTGCAGTTGCCAAAACGGACTTGCTATACAGCTCTTCCAAGGGAGTTACCACCACCAGGCAGCAAAGTACTGAAAGAAAATACATATTCACTGCCTACCATTTGGGTAGACAGCTGGGCAACTCCAGCAGGGAAACAGGCTGGGCTTTCCTTTGAGGTGAAGTTGTGGATGAACTTGCCCTTTTGACACCTTTGGTGTTTTGAAGTATCCAGAACTCTACCAGATTTCTCTATTCCTCTCTGTTCTTCCTGTACCCTCCCACTGTAATTCTATATTGTATTCTGAAATGGTTCTTGCAGAGATCTGCACCAGAAGCACAGGCAGCTCCTGGGCTTGACATCCCCCAGGGGATCTCCCACAACTGAGCAGAGCAGGAGGGCTGCTGTGGGCTGTCTGTCTCCCTGTGGTGCAGGTGTGCATAGTTCAACTAACCTGTTGCCACACTGTCTTCTGTCCTGCCAGGACTTGTTTGGATATTCCGAGAGGGGTCTGTTGTGTACTTGAGGGCAGGTATTTGGCTTCAGCAAGGTCCTTTTCCAAAACCTGGTAAAGTGTGTTGAGCCATGAATGCTGTACTGTCATCTTGTACTTGGTGTTCGTATTTCATATTTGTTCAGTTTTGATGAAATGCTGGTGAAAAGCCCATGTCAGTGTCAGACTGATGTAGTAAATGTGATTTTTCTTAAGCAGCACAGCAAAGGTGCAGCTTTGCCTAAATTCATTCAGCACATATGTTCCATTTTCCTGGCACATACAGATTTTCTACAGAACAGGATATCTAATATGCAAATAGTTTCTTTTCTGCATTCAGTTCTTGTTCAGGGAAATATGTGCTGCTCATTATTTCATGTACTTTGTTCAGATAGTTGAATACAGGGGAATAAAACAGGGCTAGAAGGTCTGGGATATAGAGCTTTACTAGGAGGCTTTCCTGGAGCCTATGCATTGGTAGTTCAGCAGCTGAGCACTTCCCACATCTTCACATAGGTAATGAGGGTTTTCACATAGCCACCCCCTAAATCCTGAGTCAGAGAATAGATAGCCAAGAGTAACAAGTAACTTCTCATTAAGACAACCTTGCCAGGTGAGGGAACATGTTTCTCCAAAATCCAGCAAAAGAAGAATGTACCCAAGAGACTGTGATGGAGAGCAAAGTAGTTTACCACTTTGATGGCAAAAGCCCTGATTATATTCTTGCTGTTTGCCTTGTTTCTCTTTAGTTAAAGAGTTCTTACAGTATTTGTGATGGGGCTCTTTCCCCCTTTACCCCATTTCCATCAGTACAATCCCAGCTGCTGTTTTTTGTTCCTCTGCCATTGCACCCAGTGCACTGCGAGTTCCTACCCGGGCCAGCAGTTTGCAGGGGGAAGTGAGTGCCCTGCTCTGTGATGCCACTCTTGATGCCAGCCCTGTTGTTGCCATCCCAGGGCAACTCAACACCTCAGTCTTGGGATGGCAACAGCAGGGAGTGGTTGTTTCATCTTGCAGAGTGTAGGAACTTCAGCAACAACCCTGAAAAAGAAAGACGTGATGTGAATAAGCAAAAACATCTACGAGGGAGGCAAATTATGTTATTCGTGTGCAATTACAGCAGTTCCTGAATTCCAGCTGCATGGCTGAATGAATACCCATCCCATTTCCTCACATTTACATTTTCTATGCTGTTTTTGATTATTTCTTAAGGATGCAAATCATTAGAAACAACAAATAGCTGGGAGTCCTGCTCAAACTTCTGAGAACAGTGTCATGTTGAGATTTGGGAATTTCAGAGAAAATGAGAAGAACAACCAAAGACAAGTGCATGATTTCTCCAGTGATGTAAACAAACCTGTAGCTGCTGCCTCCCGGGTAGGGGAGCTTCTTCTTCTGTCAGCACAGGCTCTTTCACTTGACTGAGCCTGGGGTTGGGGCATGTGCAGGAGCCTTAAATAGCTTCTTCAGTGCTGCTCTTCACTTCAAGCAAGATAGAACATGTCTGGAGCTATTGGTAAAGAGATATGTTTATGTATCCTAAGCATGTTGCTTTTTAATGGCTTAGAATCCTTTACAAAAATCTCATCTAAGTCAAGAGTGCTGGGGGGGGTGGTTTTGGTTGATTATTGGAAAAGCAAACATGATGGTTGTGCAAATAGTCATAGTTACTTTCTGCTAAGTAATTTGTCTTCAGCAATACTGCTGTTGTTCACCATCCATGGTTTCTTCTTTTAAAGTCAAACCACTTGAGAAACTGAAGCTGTTCCCTCTGATTCATTTGGGATGTATTTGCAGAAATAAATAATGCCATTCCTAAAATAAAAAGGGGGAAAGCAAAGCATTAGACTGAAAATTCAAACTGCTCTATATTGGGTAGCCTTCACACTACAGGAGTCTGAAGTTCTGATTTCAGAATGCTACATAAATATGTGGCTGGTTTATATTTTCCTCTGATGGTACAACTTCATTAATTTTTGCTGTGGAAGGCAATTAAATGTGTGACCATGGGCAGCTGTTTTCCATCAGTAGCTAAAGAATAGCTCATCCATCAGAAAAGACAGCACTGTTTTTGCACGTTCACAGCCAAAGAGATATGGAGATAGTGGAGGAAGTCAGGTGGTGCTGCTGTTTCCTTCTCAATTTCCCTTCCTGGGAAAGCAAGTATGGTGCTAGAACACAATAAGATTATGAATACCAAATGATACTCTCAGTAAGACATGGATCACCACAGATTTCTGGTCATCCAAGGTCTGTGACTACAGGCTGCCTTTAGAGCTGTTGGATTCTCTTTGGGGATGTCATCTTTGATACTCCTCAAAATACTGAACCAGTCAGAGGAGAGGGAGAGAGGCACCTTTTCCTGCCTTTTTGCCAAGATGCTGCTGTTGTGCTTTCAGTTGAGAAGGATGAGAAGTTTGCAGCAGAAGACCTGGGCACACCTGTTTGGGCTCAGAGATCTAGAATGGTTACATGGATCACTGTATGGAACAGATCTACTCATTAAGCTTGTTTAAATCACAGAAGAGAACCAGTCTCAACAGGGATCGGGTTAATGCTTTTTACTGTTTGTGTCAAACAGTCCTTGCTCATTAAAAACTGGAATTTCTTTTTGCGTTAAATGAGTAAGCCAGCGCAGGCTGCTTACCCAGTTCCAACTCTGGCTGCTGAGAAAGTCATTCTTTTATTTTTAGCAGGTTAAGGAACATCATTTCTATGCTAACCTTTTTTCTTTTGAGTTCTTTTCTACAGATGCCTTCCAGAAATCTTTGGATGTTTGATATGTTACTATAGATATATAGTAAAATTTTGACAGCTTTCTTATTGCTAAAAACCTGCGGTTCCCTGCAGAGACCTTTTCTTCACGGTAGCCTTATTGCCAAGTTGTCAGAGCATTAATTAAACTGGAAGAATAAGGCATTGCATGTCATTTCCTATACTGGATGCCTTCATGTCAGGGACATATCTCCATGGTAAGAACCTGTATATAAACAAAAAATAAGCCTGGCAACAGTACAAAAGCTCATGCAGGCTTTTAAGGGAGAAACATGGCAAAAGAAAATACAAAATTTAAAGCAAAGTATTTCTAGAGACAATGAAGAGCACTGAATACTGCAGTCATTAAGAACAAATGTGTTGATTTTGTTTGGCTACTTGGAGTATTCTGATGCTACTTTTAATCTCCATATTTTAGGTATTTATTGGCTAAAACCTAAAAAGTTTTCTTATTCTAAACCCCCCTCATTTATTATAGGTAGACTTAACATTCCTTAGTGGAATTATGGATTCTCCGTACAAACACATAAAATTATCTATAGTAAAACTTTATTCTATATAAACTGCTAATAATTTGCATACCTTTCATTTTGCTGCATGGATCAAAATGTCTTCGTATACTATACATCACCTCTCAATTTGATGTACATTTACTCTGCTGTTTAGAAGGCAAAAATACAGCACACATGTTGATGTTTTTCCTGCAATGAAATGAATAGATTCTCAAACTATAATTGCAATCCACTGTTTGCTAACCCTGCAGGCACAGCCACAGCACTACAGAAAAAGGAGTATTTTTCTTTTTTTTCACACATTTTCAAGGCTGTGGGTTTTTGTGACTTTTCACAAAATAAATTTGATCATTCGCTGCCAAACTGAAAGAAAAACAAGAAATATTTTCAAGAGCTGAAAGGGAAAGAATTGCTATAGGAATTACAAGATAAAGGGGATAGAACTGTCTGGAGGATAAAACTGCCATGGGTACACAGGGGTCTTCCCTTTCTTCTTTCCATGTATGGAGCAATTCCTGAGGTGTTACATACAAAGACTCTCCATGATGGGAAACACTGCGACTGTTTGTACCTGGCTGTGCCACTGAGGCTTGGGACAAGCAGAGGGACATCAATCACAGACGTGGCCACAGGCTTGGCTAGAGCACAAGAGTGCTAAACTCCTGTGCCACTGAAGGGACCAGGGGAGGACTTGGTTGTGTCTTACTTCTCAGCCAAATATGAGCACTGGCAGTGTCTCAACATATTTGAAATATTGTCAAGCTTCAAAAGTCTTTGCTGTTGTGAGGAAGCTTGATGAGCTCCATGCATGTGCTTGTGGGCTGGCGCTGTGTGGCTGCTCTCCACGGCAGCCTTCACTCCTCCAGGAGCTCCATGTCCAGGGTGGGCAGTGTGGCCAGAGGTTCTGGAGTCTCTGCAGTGACTGTATTGTTGTAGAGAGGTGGATGGAATGGCTGTGCTGCCAGGAGCTGCCTGTGGCAGCATGTGTGGTATGTTCCTCTTTTCTTAGTGTCTTCATAGAATCACAGAATATATTGAATTGAAAGGGACCCATCAGGATCACTGAGTCAAACCCCCAGCCCTGCACAGAACACCCCAAGAATCACATCATGTGCCTGAGAGCATTGTCCAAACACTTCTTGAACTCTGTCAGGCTTAGTGCTGCAACCATTTCCCAGAAGACCCTGTTCCAGTGCCCTACTATCCTTTGTGGTGAAAAACTTTTTCCTAATATCCAACCTAAACCTCCCATGACTCAGCTTCAGGCTGTTTCCTTGGGTCCTGTCCCTGGTCACAAGAGTGAGATCAGTGTCTGCCCCTGCTCTTCCCTCATGAGGAAGTTATAACTGCAATAAGGTCTTCCTGCAGTCTCCTCCAGGCTAAACGGACCAAGTGACCTCAGCTGCTCCTCACACGGTTTCCCCTTCTAGGTGTTCCTGGTGCCTGTGCAGCAGCACAGTGTGGGTGCCAGTCTCAGAGTTACACTTCAGCAGAGCAGTTTCACACTTGCGCTGCTTCAATCCTGCACAAACGCTTCCCAATAAATCCTGTAAGATGCCTGGCTGGCTGTTTGCTGGGGAGTGTGCCCAGGTATTTTACACCTCAGGCAGCCTATAAGCTGTACCTGGGGGTCCAGTGCTGTCTCAAGCATGCCCTGAGGATTTGGGACCAGCCCTGCAAGGGTCGGTGAGAGGTCTCCTCCTTCAGCTTAAAGTGTCACCCCTTTGGACAGTCTGGGGTAGTCAGGAGCTCAGTTTAGTGCTGGGCACCACAGGTGCACCAGGGAAAGTTAAAGTTCTACAGTGCTGGGCCATGCTCACAACCTCCTCTTTAGTGTCAGAGTGATACCATGAGCCTCCTGCTTAGAAGAGGCAGATTTGCAGCACATCTTCTGCCACAGCAGGAGTTTCCCTGTGCCTGTCCTCAGTGCTGTATCTGCCAACAAGATGCACAGGGGCTTGTGTTCTGCTGCACAGAGGTTGGCTGAGGTATCTCCCATGACCACTGTGAGGCTCGATGTCCTCCCCGACTCCCTCCCTGCCATCCCCTCTGCTAAAGCCCCCTCATTACTCAAGCACTTGGATTCCTGCTCTTCCAAAAAAAAAAAAAAGTCTTTAAAATTATTCTTTAAAATTTTCTGGTAAATAGAGTTAATCCCCTAAGAGAGGAACACTCTAGATTGCTTAGCTCTGAATATCTTTTATTCATGAGCAGCATACGCTATACATTCACCCTCTCACTCAAGTCTCAAGCATTATTTCAGGCAGAAGAAAGCACATCTTTAGCATTGTAGGCTTTTGAACAATGTGAAAATGTGTAATGAAGTGGCAACACATCTCAGAGGCAATAACCTACTGAAACATTACAAGCCTTTATAGTCAGTGGGCATTTTAAAGCCCTAACTTGTAATCAACAGAACTTTGTTATTAAATGATTACTTTTATATACATAGAACTTTTCTTCTCCCTATGTGTATTGAGTGAATTCTAAATGATAAACTGCCTCAGTCTGCTTTTTCTCATAAACTGCTTGGTTTTTAACTTACAAGGTCCTCAACATATATTTCCCCAGTACATCCAGTAACTCCCTTTCCCTTTATTTTTCGGGTGTTCCAAGGAGAGGCATACGAGAATTCTTAAATCTAGTGCACACTTATAACTTCCTGTTTCCCCTTTCAGATCTATTTTTTAAAACACAGGTGAAATAGAAGGCCTGGGGAGCGCAAAGGTTGGTCTCCTCAATTAATTTAACATTTCTTTGTGAAAAAATAAAGCAGAGATGAAAAGTGTGTAGGAAAACCTGCTGCTTCAGTCTAACTTCCTGGGGTTGGCTACTAAGCGTATTTGGTTATCAGGAGGATTAGTTCATTGTTGCTGAAATTTTAGCTTTGATCTCTCATTATAAGTTTTTTAAATTCTGAGGATTAATAGCGTTTGAAGGGAAGATCCGAAGACTTTTTCTGACTCCAGTGGGTTTTGAAGGGGGCCACCTGAGGTAAATTATAGGAGAGACCACCTCTGCCTCTTGATCCTGGGAAATGGAATTGACCTCTTCACAGCTCAATTAGGGATCAGTTTATATAAATATATCTTAATGTTCAACCCCAATCTCCTTTGTGTGCCCTGGTGCAGTTGGCCTGTGAATACCATGGTCTCCTGTCAAGGAGACAAGATATTTGCTCAGATGTTCATAGTCAGCAGCCCAGCAAAGATGGCCCCAGCTGAGGCTCTAACTGGGCCATGTTGAAAAGCTCAGACCAGCTGTGTGGAGCTGAATGAAGATTTCTGATTGTCACGTTTGGTATTCAGCTGCCATTACTCCAAATTTTACATTTGCCAGTACTTTATAACTGTATGGATTTTGAAAATGGTGATTCTCTTCCAGCGGTAGTTTCTTAATCAAGGATAAGCCAACCTCCTGTGCTCAACAGATGCAGTTTTCACTCCTGCTGGGTAAGGAACACAAGAGAAGGGCTCAAATGAGAGCTGTGCTACTAAACACACAGTGCCTGGGGCAATTCCAACTCCTGTGGGCACCCACAGACTCAGCACCCTGATCCTCATGGGCTGTGTGAGGCTGGAGAGCAAAGCCCCAGCTGAGCATCTCTAAGCCCTCCCCATTCCCCTCTGTAAAAGAGCTCAGTCCCACCAGACTTTGTGAGTTATCTCCCCTTGTCAATGGGTCTGGTACTGTCTCCCCTCAGCCCTGTGCCTTGTTGTGCCAGTTTTGGAACTGATCTTCCCCCACCGAGACCCTAAAACTAACTCAGCCAAAAACTGGAGAGCTTTCTGCCATGTCTGGGAATGGGTGGGGAAAGATAGGGAACGGTGTGCTTTGGTAGCCACGAGCCATTAGGATCAGCTCAGCTGCCCCCAAAACCAAACCTTAAATATATGCAGCCCCTACCGTTTCTGTGTGTATTAATGTTCCTTGCCCTTGGCCAGTGGCATAGCTTGGACTCTTCTAGCCAGTGGCTATAGACAGAGATTATGATGTTCAAAAATGCTATTTAGAATTAATTATTCCTTTAGTCTTCCAGTGGGTGGGGGACTGTATTCATGTTGGGGTGTCTCCTTAAGGAGTTGTGTACAAGCTTATGCTGCCCACATGCTGTACATATGAGACTGCTAAACAGAAGCTATTAAACCTGCCCTTTCCATGAACTTTAAATTCATTGGCAACATTTAAAAAAAAAATCACACTCTAATCTTTCAGAGAACAGAGCCTCTGCTTAGGATGCTGTTCCAAGGAGAACCAGCCACCATACAAGGTGTCCTCTTGATTTATAGCTACAGCAGCCTGAATTTCATATAACATGATAATATCCTATAAAGTCTCAGAGCTCTACACTGAGTCCTGGACAGATAACTGGTTGAACAGGATGCAAAGACAGGATGTGATAATAATGTTTTCAGCATGAAATGATGCTATTTGGGATGCCATACTTTTTGGATATGGGAGCAGTAATCCTATTATCAGCCATCAACAATAAACGACACCATTGTAGATATCCATTTGCTGGAGGTGATACAGAGAAGCTATTAGGAAGCAGCCTAGCCAGCATGCTGAGGTTTTACCAGCTATTTCCTTGCAGATTCTCTCTGCAGATTTCTGCTCATCTACAGATTTTTTTTATTTTTTTTTAATCACTGTAAGTAAGAGGACATTTACTTCACTGGTTATTATTTCAAGCTACCAGTTGTATTTCGGCAACGATTTGCAGAATTCTGTTCCAGGTCTTGGGGCTGTCTGCTGTGGCATTCTCCTCCAAGAGACTCTCCAGGTGCAGAAAGCAGGATGGTTTGTGGACACACTAATGTCTGCACCTACAGGGATGAGTAACAAAGAATAGCACTGAAATCTACCATAAATTACCTGAGAGATCTCAAGAAAAGTAGACAGGTAACAGCCAACTGACAGTGCCAAGCAAACAGATGAGTTTTCATCATCTTCGTGCCTAGCCCATCCTTTCCAGCTATGGCATGCTTTTTGATTACACTATGTTATTTTACAACTAGTATGAAATATTTACGGCTTTAAATTTACATAGTCATAAGACACACCACACACATAATTCAAATACAGGAGCTGTATAATTACATACTTCCACAAAATTTTATTAGTGGAGAAAACATGATTTTATTCTAGCACATTGTTGGAAATTATTTCTATAATGGAATCAATGGAAAAATTTCTTTAATAAAGTGGAAGTGTAAATGAACAAATTAGGTTATCCCTCTTTAGCCTTCATGTGCTGGGGTTGCAGCTGGGCTTAGAGTGACTATTTGCCTTCCTGTGCTTCTAGCAACCCAGTGCAGCAAAGCAGACTGAGAGGGAAGATGTCAGTGCTGCTCCTCACTACTCTGCCCATCAGGTGCAGATTTATGCACACCCAATTGCTCTGGTCCTTTGTTAGCAACTTTAAGGAACTGCTGCTGACTGCCAAGATCCAGCTGTTCATTGCCCTCACAGCATTTCTTGACCATTGACAGGACTCTTAACTGTCTGTAGTGCAAGGCACAGGAAGCACTTGACAGGCACAGCCTCACCCTGTGGGTAGGGATGTTAGCAGTGTCCCATTTACTTTTCTCCTGGAGATGAGTTATTACACTGCAAGCAGGAGCTTTCCCCATGACACACAGGCTGGTGCACTTCTGCAGGGGAGTCCCTTCCCATCTGTGCCTCTGATGCTGGGTGCTTTTGACCCCTAGTCACAGTCAGACAATCTGAATTCACCCACATTCACTTCTCCTGTCTTTTCTTTCTTCCCGAACTGCTTATTTCCCCCAAACTTCCCTACCTTCAAATACGTAGAAATACACACCTCCAGCACCCAGCTCTGGCCAAAGATGATCTTTTTGGGTCAGTGTCTAAGATACATGCTAGTGCCCATCCCATAGGTTCCCACCTCTTCCACTGGGCACCTTCTCATGTGGGAAGGGATGTGGCAAAGGCAGGTGGACAGTGTTTGTCCACTATGAAGCTGACCTTGGAGAAGACCACAGAGGGAAGAGGCTTAGACAATCTTCACATGACTAAAGGGAGAGACAGAAACAATATTTTCATTAGAGGAAGATCCTGCTGGATTTCTGCAGTGCACATTTTTAGCCTTTTACACATCTACTCTTTCCTTGGCCACAGTCAGCTTTTCTTACTAATCATTAGCACAGATGTCAGTGAATAGCTTTCTCCTTTGGGAGGTGAATATTTTACACTCCTCTTAGCTGGGAATCACAGGAGACCCTGCAGCTCCTTGCACAGCACCCCATGCCAGCACCTTTGCTACAGGCTAGTTTACTTTGCTAAACCTTGCACCGGACACCTTACATGTTGACAGAATGAATTCCTATGGAGAATGGCTTTTCAAAATGCCATTTTTGTAAAATCAACTGTTACCAAGTGTTTAAAAACACACATGGGATCAAAGTTCTGTTTATCCCAGGTTTAATCATTACCTTAGCAATGCAAAGCTGAGCCCAGTGGCACAATAAAACTTCCTGTCCAGTTTGACATCTTGTATGTTGATATTGACTTGTGACTTCAGTCACTGTTTGCAAGTATTAGCCTAGGAGGACCTTATAGATCTAAATAAATTATGTTATCAGGAAAGTGAAAATGGACAAACCCTACAAAACTGGCCCTAATCTGATGAAAATACTCTCTAAATTAAACAGGTGGTGAAGCTAAGCATCTTCTCCAGGCTTTTGCTCCTCTGTGATCTATCAAGGGACAGATTTACATTTATTGGAGCCTAAGGATTCATTATTGTGCAGTTTTAAATGCAATCTACAGAGCACTAACAAGAGGTGAAACCAGGGTCAGTCTTTAACTCACGGATCAATAAATCTTTTCCATCCTTGAACTGTAATGTCAAATGGCATTGCCTAAAAATTCCTCAACCAACACACTGATCTATATCCATTACAGGTATATTCTCATTTTAGGGTACAAATAGCATGCACATAATCTCAGCTACGCCTCACAGCTGTTTGTTCAAGTTCTTCTACTTGCAGGTTAAAGCATATTCTAATTTCAACATCTATAAATAAGTAAATATGTTCTGATTCATTTTCAACACCCATAAGTTTCACATTGACAATGTAATAGTTATACTCCAACTCTTCCATTTCTTAATAAGAATAAAACCTTTGCCTAAACTCCATATTCACAGTGACAACACAACGTTAACATCTTTGTAATTCAGATAAGCGAGAGCTTCTTTAAGAAATTCAGGGGGAAAATATGCAACCTGAAAGAACAGCATGAAGCTTTCACATGAGAATCCTAGGAGGATGTGTCTACATATTTCAGAGTAAAATCAAAGGAAGCCATTAAAAAGGAGCACATTGTCTAAAATGTGTTGAAATGAGACATGTATTTATTCTCTCCCTGAGGTAAAAACCTGTACAACTTTGGGTTAACAACCCATAAATTATCAAGTCATTTCTCACTTGTGGAATAAATAGCATCTAAGAGTGTCTGCATCCACACATCAGCTGAAGCTGGAGAAAGCTAAATTTACAAAACATTGAATTAGGAGGTACATGAGACTCGGTAAACAGCACAAAATCTAGTGACTACAACAAGGAATATTCCAGCTAATCATCAGGTTCTCAACTTTTTAAGAAGTTTCTGCTGCAGTTCATGGGGTGCTCAGGACTCCCCTGCAGAGCTTGGCAGAAGAGTGAGCACAAGCCAGGGAGGCAGGTGGGTGTAGAGGATGGAGAAGCCAAGCAGACTGACAAAACCCAGCCTGGGCAGCAGCTCTTGGTTCGACCATGCTTAAAAAATGGTATTTTGGGGTCACTTAGTGAAGCTGGGAGGGTCACAGGTGTTTGATGTTATCTGAATTCCTGGCTGGGCTGTGCCTTTCCCTCCCAAAGCCCACCCCCCATACTGTCCCATGTGGATGTAGGCCAGCATCCAGAAAAGATCAGCAAACTGGAGCTCTCCTGCCTGCTCCACGAGTCAGTGGTGAGGAGGGTGCCCACCTTCAGCAGAGTGGCCTTGATGGTAAAAGCACAACCAGTGTTTCAGCTCCAGGAGCATCAGCCCACACCTCTTCCAGATGCTGCCCCTTCTGGGTACATTGCTTGAGCAAAGATCTCTGTGTTAAATGAGCACTGCTGTCACCCAGGCTGAGAGCACAGAGCAAAGGGCTTGTGGCTCACACAGTGCTGGAGTCCATATTCAAATGGCAGCTCAGAGCACCTCACAGGAGGTGTCTGGCTCCTGCAGAAGCCTGGCCCAGCCTGGTTGTGGTCCACAGTGACCCAGAGCAGGACTGAGATGCTGCCAGGATAGACCCCAGAGCTGGATGTGCTCTGACAGCACAGCTGGAACATCACATGTGGATCAGCCCTGAATCCCAGAGCATGTCAGCAGTTACCTTCTGCCTCCTGATTGATGAACTCCTGGTCTCATTGCATATTTTTGAGTGCAGGTACCCAGAGGCTGAATCACACTGTGTATCCTCCTGGTACTGGAGAAATGCCCACATTGACAGACTGGAGGAACCACAAGTGATTTGCCTGTGGAGGACTAAACTGGACCTCATCCTGCAGCACTCACAGGGTCAATGCTAGGCCTCCAAGGAGACATGAACTGGGCCAAGAGCATCAGTGCTAGAGATAAACATGAGCAAACACAGGCAAAAAAATTACAGAGGGGAACAAGAAACCGACGAAGATAAATGTGGCAAATGACATGTGAGCAAGTGTGTTAATGTGGGTCAGAAAAAGACTTAAAAAATCTTGTACTCAGGATATTAAAATTGCACTCCCTGGTGTGTACTTACCTGCACCTCTCTTCTAAACATTATTTCTGCTACATTTGCCTTGAATTAAGAAAGAGGTTTTTCATCTTCGAAGCAGTCAGACCTGCAATTACACCAACCCAAGTTTTGCATGAGGTAATATTTTTCCTGCCTTAAACACAATTTGTACTCAAAATGAACTTGTTAAATAGTCTGTCATCTCGCGTTTCCTTCTGTAAAGAGCAGACAACACCTGAATAGTTAATGAACTGCAGTGCAGTTTAATCAGAGTGGGAAAAATACCATTTCAAACAAAGAACAAAGTCATCCCCTCCAGTTTCTCCCACTGCCTCCAGCTTCCCGCACTAGTCACTGGGTTGCCAAGTCCCCCTGCACATGATGTCCTTTGAGCATGTCTTGAGCCAATTATCCTGAGCCCCAAAGGCTGCCCACACATTTTGGGAGCTGATGCTCCCCATCACCTTGCTTCACAAGCAGCTAGTTAGACAAGGTGAGGTGACAAGGCCAAGGCAGTGTGTCCCAAGTCATGGACCAGCAACCCCAGCCCTGTTCAGGCTGGGCAGTCCCAGCGTTTCAGCCTACACAAGGGCTTAAAAGGGCTGGATGCCTTATTCACCCAGTAAGTAATTTACTATGACATGTTCATACCAGTGTACCAGAGCATTGATGTGCCTCCAGTCGCAGTGCTGAGCCCAGAAATTTTGCTCAGAGGAGTCATAACCCGCAGTAGGAAACAACTCTGGAGGTGCACACTGGAGTGCATGTTGTAGAGCTGTGCCAAATGTGATATTACCAAAATAGCTTTTGTTCCAATACATTGGGCACATAGAACAAAAAATATTACCTATTGTCTGGGTTGTAAGTTTCCCTTTGTATAAAATATGAATAACATTTCTTAACTGCGTTTGTGAAATGCTCTGTCCCTGGGCACAGAATCTATACACAGCCACAGCATTGCCGTTATTTATTACTTTCCTTAAGCACCGGGAGTTATGAAGATGTACTTTTACTTTGATCCTTCACAGACCCAGTAGCCTGCAGGAAGAATAGAATTCATCAATGGTTTTGTTATGTGTGTCACTGTAACGGAGGGCAGGAATGAGATACAGCATTCCTCTGCCACCTGGGAGCATCCTCTACCCAGCAGCGTGAAGGCGGATGGGTAACATCCTCTCAGCAGGTGAACTGCGTGAAAACACAAAGAAATAAAGTGGTGATTGTGGCTGGGAAGTGGCCGTTAAGGAAATTTAATTCAGCTGACTGTGATGAGTAAAGATGCCATCAATAGTTCCAGCTACTGGCCAGTGAGTTATTGGATATGTGATTTCCACAATCTAACTCCCTTAGCACATTGCTATATTAAATCTTTTGTTGCTTTTGTTGTTTTATCCCTAAAGAATATGAGAAAGGTGAATTGCTGACTTTCCACAGCTTGCTTCGGCTGCAAATGGAGCTTCAGCTCCTCAGGGCTTCGGCTCATGGGCAGTGAAGCAAACAGCAACGGAGGGTGAAGATGGAGCTGTCTCCCACCTGCCTGCCAGAGGTTACTGCTGCTCTAATGGTGTCAGCAGCAGAAAATATCTGCCCAAGTCAGCTCAAGCTGGGACACGGGTGGAGCAGCAGAGATGTAGGTGCTGAATCAGCTCTGTTTTGGAGAACAGAGGGATGTTAGCAGCAGCACAGGGGCAGGGAGGGCAGGGGCCACTGCAGGACTTGTTTAAGCAGCTATGCCAAAGCCCACAAACACGTTTTGTGCTTCTTTTCCCAGGATTATGTTTTGTTGGCCAATTATCTTCAAAAGAGGGAGAAACCCAATATTGTAACCTCACTATTACCCAGATGAAAGGTCAATTTTTTCTGAGCCTGCTGTTAATTCCGTAAGTGATGGGGCTAGGCTTTAGTAAGCACAAAATAATACTAAATCAAACAGATGTATCTTGCTTAAAGCTCACTTATTCTTATTATTTAGTTCTCTCAAAAGAACTAAAATTGCAAAAACAATGAAAATAGCACAAGGAGCACCAGGAGCAAACTGCAGCCTCTCTGGTTCTGTCCTTGCTGTAAGTGCCAGGAAGTGTATACTTGAAAGTCTGCATTTTTGGTGTGGGGAGAAGAAAACATAATAGACAATAGAGTGCCATGGGACAGAATTACCCAGCCGGGCAGGGTCCCCATGACTCATACCCAGAAGATCTTTCCTCAGGAGTGGGAGTCATAATGATCCACAACAAACTATTGTAACTATTGTAACCTGCTAAATGTCGCAAGTGTCTCTGAAGCCACATTAACTTCCCGCAGCGATGATTTTTCTAAATACGTGACATCGTGCTTTGTTCTGCTCCCTGCCAAACACTTTTAAAGGCACTACCTTGACTCCCTTTGAGAGGGCTGTCTGAGCCTCTCGTTTCTCTTTCTCTCTCCCTCGTCCCCCTCCCTAGCACTGGGCGATGCTCTCTTCACTTTCAGGAGAAATGACAGCAGCATTCTGCTTCTTGGAACAATGTTCTGGTTTATCTCCAGGAGTCAGCAGTAGGTGGTTTTCTTTCTGGCATTTCTGTCTCTTTTTTGTTACTTTTCTAGGCCATTTGCCAAAGGAAAAAAGAAAAAAAAAAAAAAAAGGAGAAAAAAGGATACGATCCCTGCATTTCTACATCTTCTTCCATTCAAGGCTTCTCAAGTACTTGACCAACATCCTTTAATTTTGAGCCAGGCTGCTGGCAGGTGGATGCAGCTGCTCTTGCTTCACCAAGGAAATGCTTCCCTGGGCCACTCCCTGGGTGGGACATGGAAGTTCAGCTGCAGGAGAGCTGCAGATGTGCAGCCATAACAGGGCAAAGGCAAAGGCAGGCTGAGATGAGTTTTCCCCTTCTGCAAACAAAAGCTGGATTCATCTCACACTGGGACACAGTGATCGTGGTACCTCTGCAGTACCTTCTGCAGTAAAATCCCATGGGAGTCTCCAGGCGAGATGGGCTTTGGTCTCTCCCAGCCCTGGCTGCTGTGGCTGGTCACTCACGAGGAGGGTGGCACAGTGGACAGGCAGAACTGGTCACAGAGCAGAGCCCACCATCAGCTCAGTGTGGGAGTGGCAACCATGCCTGGAAACACTGGATTTCCAGATCTGCAGTGAGGAATTAAGTCTGTGTGTACAGCTAAAAAAGATAACTCCTTTCCTCTTATCTTACTGGATGGAGGAGCAAGAGAAAGGCCAAGAAATTAGCCAGATAGTGTTGCCAGGAGCAGTGCTCTGAGCTCCCTGTGGCAGCTGATAAAGGCTGTTGTGACCACGAAGCAGCAGAGACAATGCTGTGCCCCCAGCCCCGCCTGAGAGCGAGAGGGGGAGGATATGTGAGTTGTCAAGTCTCCCCAGGTCACTTTGGAGACATCACCTGCCTCCTCCTTAGGGACACAAGACAGTGTCATGTGTTCCTGTGTCACACGTCCTTTCAGGAAGGATTTTGGAGACAAAAAAGTCCATATCCCTGAGAATTTCTTCCAAATAATGGAAGGGTCTCAGAGAGAAGCTCGTGGCACAGCAGCCACCTTCACAGCTCAACTTCATGGACAAGGGGCAGGACAGAGGCTGTAGGGACACACAGGCACTCAGGCTGATCACATTTCTATTATAGAAGGAGCTACTATTGACTGACAGAAGTTTATATGGGGATACATGAAGTTGAGCAGTGGGGCTGCCCTGGACTTACTGAAGTCCTCTGTGCGGGGCTGGGACATCCTGGAGAGGCTTCAGATGAACTTAGAGAAAACAGAATAAATGTAAAGATGAGCAGGGATCTGCAGGTACACTGTAAGATTTGTTCCAAATCGATAAACACCATCAGAAAGCTTTAAACTTGTTGCGAGGCAACACATAATGACCCAGCCATGTATTTTAAAACACCACTTTCACAGGTTCATCCCCTCCCCTCCGTGGCAACTCTCCAAGAGCCTGTTCAGTTTTATGAGCATTGTGTCTCTTCACACTGTTGTGCACCATGTCATACATAAAATGGGAGGACCCACATCTGCTGAGGATGCTGCTCTCTGAAAATGCCTCTTGAGGGATTACCAAGGTGTGGAAGACTGAGCAGGGAGCTCACTGGACTTAGAGACCTTGATCTGCTCAGCTTGTTGATGAGATGCATAAGAGACCTCTTCACAGCTGATGTGCCTTCACAGGAGACACCTATGCTGTGACTCTCTCTTGAAGAGAGAGCAACAGAGTTTCTGGCACTGGAAATCTTTAAGGCATCATAAAATGAGGTTGTAACTTGGCCAGAAAGCCCTGATTTGGAGCTCAGTGTCTATGGTGGGGCCCTATGATCCACCTCACCAGGCACTGGGATGATGTCAGGAGTACTTTTGCACTTAAAGGTTGTTGAAGCAAACTCCAGCACAGACCATATCATCAGCATAAAGGGAGCTTGGTAGCACTGCCCAGTATCTAACCCAGGCACACCCTGAGCCTGCTGCCTGTCTTGGGCCAGCTGATACAGTCTCACACTAAAACTGGTGACACTGTGGCATGGAGGAACAGATTTCCCCAAGAGAAGCTCAGTACAGACATGGGAGCCTGGTAGTTTTCTCACAATGGTTGGATCACTCCTTAGCAGTGTAACCGTGATTCCTCTTGGGGATAAAAGTGCTGTGGTCTCTTTTATACTTTATATTAAACAAGATATTTTCATTGACAATCACTCTGAGCAGCTTCTCAGTGACCTTCTTAAAGGGAGCTGGGAGGAATATTTGACTCATAAGTGATGCATTTTAGACTTCTTGTGGAGGATTTGGAATAATGAAAAATATCAGCTTATTCTATAATATTCTGTCTTATCTTAATACTTTGCTTTGCTGCTAATAAGAATTAAGATTATTTTAAATTACCCTATGAGTCTGATTTTCCAACCAGTTTTATTTAAGTTGAAAAAGTCATCTTGTGGGTCAAAACTGAAGTGGAAGTTCCATTCCCAACTTTCTTACTGCATTCACATGGTCACTGTATGCTGGCCCTGTGTTCTATTGTCCTGATGTATTTCTTGGATAGTGCTTGCTCTGTAAAACAATTAGTTTTACAGCTTGCAAGCAGATAAAATTAAATAAAAGTAGTATGACTATGCAGTTCTGTGGGTGCAAGGCTGCGATGAGACATTTCCAATAAATTAATTGTGCTGGGAAGAAGAAAGAAGCTACCCACTCCTTGTTTTCTGTTCCCATTGTTTCATCACAGCATCACCCATCTCACATCACCCATACCATTACACCCATGTGTTGCTATCTTCAGGCTTGGGCCCACATGTGTGAGGCTCTAAGGGTTCCTGAAGCTGTGCTGACACACACACTGTCCCTTTGCACTCCCAGCCATCCTGCAGGGCTGTGCAGGACACCTTTACCTTCATCCCCTGCGCCTCTCTCCTGGTGCTCAGCCAGCCTCTGCTGCCGGGCTGCTTGGGGAGCCTGTTCATGGCAAAAACCAGAGCTGGGCTCCCACTCCCCCTTCAAAAGATCCTCTTTAAACACAGAAAGAAAAAAAAAAGGGCAAAAAGAGACATTTAGTTCAGCGCATAAATGCAGCGCCTCAATCACTGAGGGTGGGCAACACATTAACCCCTGTGTCGACGGGCTGAAAAACAAACCTGAGAATTCAGTGGCCCTGTGACCGGGTCTCACATAAGTTACAGCTCTGACACCGCCGTGCCTGTCCCGCCCCGGGCTGCGGGTCAGGGAGCTTGGGGCTTCCCTGGATGCTGCAGCCTGCTGTCTGCCCAGGAACTCCATCCTCCTGCATGCCCCAGCCTGGCAGTGGGGCTCTGCTTATCCTCGGCTTTGCATAAACTCGTGGGTATTTTAAAGAGCCTTGATGCAGCTACCATTCTGCCTTTGCTCAGACTGCATTTGCAGCTGCAGCTGGAGGGCTTTTGCAGCAGCCAGTAGGCAAACAAAATATATCCTGAAAAATGCTTGTGGCCCCACAGACTGCGGTTGTGTGTCCTAGATAAAAGTGGTGAATCTTGTGTCTCCACGCTCAGTTCACTGACATGCACTCACACAAATTGTATAGTTTAAATACAATTTAAATACAGACATACTAAGGGAAAGTCCTCTAAACCTGCAGTAAAACGTGTTTCCAGTTCTTTGCAAGTTTGGCTATTGCTAAATCAAAGAGGAGGAATATCTTTTCTGAGGGTCTTAAAGCTTAGTGATCATTAAATAAAGCAGAAGGGATATCTTTTATAGACTTCCACAGGATTTACATCCCACTTTTCTTCACAAAGTAAACTGTTAAAATTGTCCTGGCCTGTTAGCCCTGTGTACCTTGGGCCCTTGGGGTTACTCAATTTAGAATAGCAAAGGGGAAAAAATGGGGAGAGATAAATTAGGCAGTAAAATGGACTAAGAGATTCTTTTGTGGCCACTGACATTTAAAAAATTCTTCAGATAAAGGCTACCCACGATAAATATTTGCAAGTTAATGAAAGCCTTGGAAGCTTCAGTATGCAGATGTAACAAGGGTAAATACCCATCATTTCTTCATGGAAAGCCAGAGGAGCCAATGGATAGTAGGAGAGAGCAGTCATGGACATTAATACCTGTTGAAGGAGATACCTCTTTATGTAAGATGTGTGTGTTTAATGTACATTGAAAATCAGATTTGCAAAACAAGATTGAGCATTAGAATTGTAAATAGCCAGAGCCAAGCTGAATTCCCTTAAATATACTCAGGGATGCTCCTCACACAGTGCTAAAAGGGCACAGCAGCACCATGGATCAGAAACAGGCAAAAATGTATTCTTATACCTGTATTGCATCCAGAGCAGGACCTTAAGGGAGAGATCATCTAAACTGGGAACATATAAAAGCAAGAATCATAATGAATGTTGTGTCTTTGTCTTCAGCAACTTTTTTGGTTTTATTCATAATAGATAATAAACTTTAAACTCAAAGTCCCTCCCACTGCTTATTTTTCCAAGCATGAGCAGAGAGTTAAATATCTGGATTTAAATCTCTAAAGATATCCTATAAAAATAAAATATATAAGATATTGAACACAAAAACTTTCTAGTCTTTGAAAGTATTCACCCTTAAATGCTATTATTAAGCCAGACAATAGAATTTTTAAATACTTGTTCCCCAGTATGGAGTTATTTTTAAATCCTTTATTTTTTTAATGGCTACAAGATCAGTAATAAATATAAGGGTTTAGGCTCACCTATTTGATAGCATCAACAGTGTTTGTAAAGGAATGCCTTTCTGAAAAAGAAAAGCCTTTTAATATTGTCTTTTGTATTCACACCTCAATAAAGTTAAAAAGCAATAAAGAAATACAAGTTTAAACCCATTTGAATGAAATGCAATAAAAGAGAGAGACAAAAATATGTAAAGTTAAATATTCTGTTTTCAGATGAAATCATGAGATGTCAGTTTACAGACAGTGCATTTTGTAGCAGCCCACTGGAAAATGGAGCAGCCAAACAGCTGCTGTTGTTCCTACCCTAGAAAAAATTAAAATCTCGTAACAACATAGGCATGGAAGTTGCCTATAATTTCACATTTACGCCTTTGTTTAGAAATGACTTGGGCTCTGCTTAAGAGCAAAGTTCATGTAACTGGCAAGGCAAGACTGCTTTATTATCTGACTGTGACAAGTGCTGTGCACAAAAAAGGGATTCATCCCAAAGGGTTATTTGGCATGGCCAAGGCAACTCCAGAGTGCCAAGCCTCTCTGGTTAAGTCCTGGCATAAATAGAAGAAAACAAGGAGGCTGCTTGAACTGAAGACTTTGTCTTGGAAGAAAAAGCACGATCACTTAGCTATTAATTACTTTTGACTTTCCTGCCCAGCATTCACAGGTCAGATGTTTCAGCTTTGCTGAAGCCAAACTTTACTGACACTGAAGCTTCTACTTCACTGATAGACCCAAGAGATGGGGTCCATCTTACTGTGGCATGGTCAGACCATCCTCCCCATTTCTTTCCTTGACTGGGATTATGAAGAGACCCCAGACACCAAGGGATGACTGAGTGAGGGCTTTCCAGCCTGCAGGAGAAGTGCATCGATGGATTGACAGCCCAGCTGCTGTGGTGGGCAGAAGAGGTCCCTCTCAACAATTTGGTGAGGTCTGCTTTGTGTGAATATCTGTTTGTCAAGAGGAAAGACTTGCAAAGAAAACGTTGAATGCTTGTATGGATGAGTAGAAAATAAAGACTTGTTGAAAATATCTGACACTGGAAAGTCCACTTTATAGCTTCATTAGCGTGAGAAAATCAAAAGTTCCCCAGCTTGCTCTCCTGCTTTCAGATGTTGCATGCTATACCACAGCAGATAAACAATACATGCAATTTGGCGCTCCATGGCTCTTCTTTATTTGCAGCTGATTATGTAGAAACTCTCAGCAGTTTCCTTAATTTTTGTCATGGAAAGCTGCTGAAAGCAGGGGACAAGATTTGCATCAGGACTCTCCACATGGTGACAGTGACGAGAGTGTTTTTCTACATTCTTCCATGACAGCCTTTGCCCAGACCCAAGGAGCTTGGACAAAACCCCTTATTGCTCCATGTTACTTACTAGTTCCCCAGCCTACCCACATATTTTCAAAATTATCTGCCATGGCCAAGTTAAAAAAGCAGCTACTTGCCTTCTTATGTGTTTTGCAATTCTGCTTTTGGGGTGTGAGCTCTCTCCCCGAATGAAGTGAGCAGCTCTACTGCCTGAATAATCACTTTCTTAAATTAATATGGACTGCAGCCACGTCCATCTGTGCTGTGATTTCCTACCACCACCCATGCTTGAAAGAGGCCCATACCTCCTAAGTAATTATTTACATTCCACCTATTGCATTCTCCATTGCAGACAACAGTTTTTACTCATTTCTCATCTAAATTTATTCCTCACTGTTTTCTGTGTTAAAAAACATACTTCATGAGGAGTGAAAACTCAAGGTAACCTCAATCCTGCAGTATGAAGTAGGTCCTGCCTTTAACAGGGAATAGTTGTGACTCACATGAAGATCTGGGATCAGAGAAGAGCGAAAGTAAAGATTATTATGACTATTTTACAAGCTTTTGTTTCTGCTCCAGGAGGATTGGTCTTAGACACTTCTCTTAAATAGTTGTTTTGATGTTATTAATAATAATATCTTAACCTTGCTGTCAATGGGAGAGGTATGAATGATAAATTCTGGTCAGACATTTCATAAACCCTCACCATCAAAAATCAGGTTCTGTATTTACTCAAAGCATTGAGGGGATATGAAGCCAATGCAAAAACCCACTGGGAGGTGGCTGTCCCCTGTGAGATGGTGGGGACAGCCTGGTGGGAGGCTCCCTTCATGCCCAGCCGTGTTGCAGGCTGCTCAGGGGCAGGGGCTGAGCAGGGTGTGCTGCTGCTCCAGGTTGCAGCAAAATCTTTCACACCAGGTAAGGATTTGGGGTGAGTTATGACTAAATCATGCTTTTATCAGTGGGATTGTGCTGGGGCTAGGAATAAATTTTCCTTCAGAGAATGCCTGGCAGAGTCTGGAGGCTTCTTTTTCTTCCTTCCCCCCAATGCACAGGGCTTGGTCGCAGCTTTGGCTGCCTGCAAATGTCTCAGCAAATGTCTTCCTGCTGTTGTAGGGACATTGCAAAGTTGTGGAGCTTGTGGGTTCTGCAGTAGCCTGGTTTTTGATGATGGGCATCACCAGCATCTCTTTTCTATGCAAAATGAACCTGAAATGTGTAAGAGAGCTTTGGGAAACACTTTTTGACGTAGATGTGTAGGGTCTGAGAAGCCAGGTGTCTTGTCTGGACTGAAGGTCTACATTATTTCTGGAGGGTGCAGGAAATGGGGTTTGATGTCCCAAACAGTCCCTTTGAATTTTGTGTCCTTGAATGTCAGCAGGCTGGGATGTCTGTTGGATTCCCCACCAACAGGGCATGGATGAGATGGGTTTCCATGACCATGGGACTTCCCCATTCTGCCCAGTGAAGCAGAGGTTAGAGATCTTGTGAAAGTGTAAGGAAATAAAGGAGAATAGAACAAGGAAGGCATAACATAAAGAAATGGATGATGGAGGTTACCAAGGAGAGGTGCAAGGCTTCCAAGTGGAGTTGTTACTTTTTCACCTTCTTTTACTGACTGTCCCCTTGTTAGTAAATTACACATATGTCTCCTAGAAAAGAGAGGTGTGCTGGTTGCACTAACAATCCTGGCTGCTCTGGATACTAAGCAGCTGGAAACAAAGAAAATTGTATAAAATTCGTCAGCACAGGCTCTATCCAAATCCCAGTGCCTTCAGGGAGTGCTAATCTGAGCCTTGAAATCTAAAGGCAGATTAGCTATCCCATGGTCCCAAGATTATTTAGGGAATTATCTCATGAAGAAAAAAGAATGAAAAGACATTGCTGGAAACTGCTACAGTATCATCCTGACAGACAAGGATGGCATCCCCTCCTGCTTCAGCAATGGGACCCCATCACCCCCTTTCCCTATCACTTTCTTTTTTTACAGGAGAGTTGGCTAGGTCTGGCAGCCTCCCTCCAAAATGACTGGCCAACTTTGCATGGCTGCTGGGCAGAGCAGACACGAGCCAGGGTGTGTTTGCTCAGCAGAAGCCCCTCTGGCATGGCCTGGCCTCGCTGGCGAGCCCTTGCTGGAGGGAAGCAGGAGTGCACAAGGGGGAACACAGCCCGTTGGCAGTGATTTCACCAGTGAGCCTCCACAGCTTTTGCCTGCATGAGATTTTGGCAGGAGGAAATTATATTATTAGTCTGTCACTTTTACAAGCATTGAAATATATGGAGGAGGCACAGATGTTAAAAAATAACCACCAAAGCAAACAAACACCCAAAGTTGAAAAATAAATAAACAAACCACCTAAAAAGGAAGTCTCAGAGCCAGACCAACTCCTCATCAGCTGCTGAAATGCCCAGTTTCCACAGTAGTGGCCAGGGACACCCACCAGCCAGTGGTGGGACAGGTGTTCCATCCCCTACATGGGGCACCACTGGTGCCTTTTGTCTTTACAGCAAAGGCAGTGCCTTTCTGCATCCAAGCTGAGGAGAGACATCACCTCACTCCATCGCTAGTGAGGTGCAACCCAGTAAAACAGGTAACCGCAGCAAAGTTTTGCTGGTGGCGATGAACTCAGGCTCAATGCAGAGCCAGCAGAAAAGGCAGGTTGGGCAGATGGCAAGGATGTCCCCCAGGCCACTGCGGATGGGCTCTCCATCAGCTGGGTGGGAGGTGGGCCAGGGAAGCAGCCTGCGCGGATGTAGGGCAGCTGCGTGGTGCCATCCATGTGGCTTGCACCTCCGTGGAGGGAACCTTTCCCTCTGGCACTGAAACCAATCCAGGAGGGAGCCCCCGGGCCGTGCCAGTTTTGCACTTCAAAAATGCTGGCAGGTAGGCTCTCCTTTCCGATTACATCATGTCACTACCGATCACCCCGGCTGTCTCTGGCCCTTGGGCAGGATCCAGTAGCAGCGTGGTGGATGCTTTAAACCGTGGTGGATTTGCTCCCATCTCCTGATGCTGCGGTCCCTCTGTCAGTCAGGCTTTGTTAAAAATTTATGCTTTTATGAATCATTCGACTAGTCAGTGTTTTGTGTTTAGTTTCTCATTCCCCTCCTGGTCCCCACTGGGTTCGCCCCTCTTGCCGGGATAAAGCAGCTGGGCACACACTGTCAGGGAGCTGAAGCCTTCTCCCTGGGACCTGCACTCCCCAAGGACTCACACACTGGCCCCCCTGTTGCCTGACAACTCTGGGGATGCCTGTGCATGTGTTTCATTTTGAAGATGGCAGTGGAGAAGGTTTAAGTAAAAATGTCACTTTTCCCCAACAGTGAGTGCAGGTACAGCAGAGGCAGGGCTGTGGCTGGGACATGGACAGGGGCAGAAGGGCAGGAGTTGGGGCAAGGGCAAAGGGACAGGGACCGGGGCAGAGGAGTAGGGGAAAAAGATAGGGGATGGGGCAGGTGCCCAGGAACAGGGGTACATGGTCATGGACAGAGCAAAGGACAGGGGATGGAGCAAAGGGACAAAAGGATGGGACAAAAGGATGGAAAAAGGGATAGAGGCAGAGACACTTGGGTTGAGAGACAGGGACAAGGGAACAAGGAGGGAGCAGGATCAGGGACTCAGGTGTCAGGGTGGGGAGCAAGGGACAGGCGCAGGGGCAGGCACAGACACCCAGGCAAGGGCAGTGTCAGCGGGAGCAGAGCCAGGGGCAGAAGCTGGGGCGTGGACGCAAGGGCAGGGCAGGGCAGGGCAGGGCAGGGGCCCGGCGGCAGACAAAGGGCGGGCAGCAGAGCCCAGCTCGCAGCCCCGTGTCCGCGGCGGCAGCACCGCACACCGGCGCGTACAGCGAGGAGCAGGAGGAGCGGGCGGCGGCGGAGGAGGAGGCGAAGGAGGAGGGGAGGGACCTTCCCCTCCCTCCCACCCCGGCACCGGGGGAAATAAATTATTCCCAGCCCTCGCACTCCCAGCTCCGTGCCCCGCACCCCGGCAGCGGCAGGCGGGGACGGCGCAGCCTTCGTCGGGCGCGGAGGGGCCGCCCCTGCCCTCGCTGCGCTCCGCTCCGCGCCCCGCGCCCGCCTCCCCACGAAGTCCCGCGGGCCGCGGCGGGGGGCAGCGCCCGCCCCGTCCCGTCCCGTCCCGCCCCGTCCCGCGCGGCGCGGAGCGGAGCGGCGCGTCGGCCCCGCCGTGCCCTGGATGCCCCAGCGGCGCCGGCGGCAGCAGCATGGAGCGGCGGCGGGGCGTCCCCGGGAGCTGGCCCTGTCTGCTGGCCGCCCTGGGTGCCCTGCTGGCGGCGGGCAGGGCGGCTGCCCCCCGTGCCCGCTTCTCGCCCTTCTTCTTCCTCTGCACCCACCACGGCGAGCTGGAGGGGGACGGCGAGCAGGGCGAGGTGCTCATCGCCCTCCACATCGCGGGCAACCCCGCCGCCTACGTGCCCGGCCAGGAGTACCACGGTAGGTGGTGGCGCCCGCCGTGCTCGGCGCCGCTCGTCCCCCGGGCGTCCCCGGAGTGTCCCGCGGGGAGGGGAGCGGTGGGGGGAGAGCGGGCGCCCTGGACGGGGACCGCGCTGTCGTGTGCCGTGCCCCGGGTCGGCCCCGGCGGGACTCGGCGGAGCACCCCGAGACTCCGGGACTGTCCTCACCTGCCCCGGCACCGGGACCGCCGCCCGCGCCCCGTCCCAGCGCCGCTTCGCCTCGGCGCGACTGCCGCCGGGCGCAGCCCGGAGCGGAGGAAATTCCCAGTCCCCGCTCCTCAGCCGGCCCTGGGCCGGATCCAGAGCCTCACAAGTTGCTGGCAGTCTGTCCCTTTCCCACTTCAGCGGCTTGCGGAGCCGCTCGCACCGAGCGCATCACCCTCTCGTGGGGAGCTGCGCGGTGCCGCAGCTGGCGGCTGCCATCGGGTCACCGCGATGTGTCACCGCGAGCACCGGCCCGGCAGTCGGCCAGCCTGTTGCTCCCTTGCAGGGGCCGCGGACGACAGCCGGGGGTCAGGCACTCACAGGTGGCTTTGGAGATGGAAGGTCGTGCCCAGAATTAATAAATAAACCTGCTTTTTGTAAGCGCCCAGGCGGAGGAGAATGAGCAATAATAGACAAAGTTGTTCACAATGTAGTGTCTCTGCTTTGGGGCTGTACTGGTGAGGGGCACAGCGCAGGGCTGAGCGGGGCCTCGCAGGCAGGTACACTGCTGTGGGAACCTGCTTTGGGCTGCGGAGTGCCCCCAGAAACCAACGCTGTGCGGTGCAACAGCCTCCTCACCGTTTCTCGGTAGAGAAAACTTCCATGTGTGAAACATTTCTTAATTCATAATGGTGGGAGACTGCTGAAGGGTATATTCGCTAATCCTTTTTCTCTCTTTGTGTCTGTTTGGAGTTTGCAGTGCTACGAAATAACAGCTAATTTTGCAGTAAGCAATTGGAAATCAGAGAAAATGACAATAAATGTGTATTTACATTGCCTTGCTCAAAACCAGATACTGTGTGATGGTCCCTGGCTAAAGATGGGATTAAACTTCTGACTGTGATATCTTCCGGCTCAGAATTTAAGTTTCGGATAAATTATTGAATAGTTGAGTTATGTGAAGCTTCTAAGTGAAATTTTTACTGTAGAGACATAAAGCCCAAAGACATCAAATACTCATTTTCATGCAATACAAAGGGCGTCCTGAAGTTTTTGCTTATGTGTAACAATATAGTTTTACCAAATTCATAGGAAGCTTTTGATTTTAAAATACTGGTGTCCTTTCTAAAAACCCACATATATAAGTTATATGATTTCTCCTGATAATTCTTTTCCTTAGAGCCTTAGATCTTGCAGCCCATAATACACACTCAGGTTAGGTAAATTGCATTCAACCTGCTGAACCACAAATGTGCAGAGGGAAAACAGAAGCTGGGATTTCCATTTTGCACAATTTTAAATGCTGGATTTTTGAAATTATGTTTCAACCACGTAAATAACAGAATCCCCCCTTTCCTCGCTGCTGCCGTGTTTTCCAAGCCTGCAGCCTGTGTTAACCCCTTTGCTGATCTAGGGATTGTGGCGGCAGGGCAGCGGGAGCGCGGCGGGCACGGCTGTCCGGCTGTCCTACAGGGTGAGGAGCAGGGACTGAGCTTGTTGTTTCTCCGGGGATGTTTTTCCGCCGCTCGCCCTTTTAAAAGGGTTTTTGAATTTTGAAGCAGCTTGGGGCGTAGCGCCCCAGCTGCGCGCCAGACCTTTCAGGTGGCCAAGGGTGGGTTTTCCGTCGCTGTTTTACGTCTGACTGGGCAAAATGAGGCGTCTTCGAATGTACCTCTGTGCCTCGCGGGATTGCTCCCTGTGCGCTCTCAGATTTTGGGGAGCAGCTGCTCCCCTCTCCCCAGCCCTGCGCGTCTCACCCGCGCCCAGCCCTCTCGGGCAGCAGCTCCTGCGGCATCTCCCCCGGAGCCTCCGCTGACCCCTCTGCCGGCCAAAATTCGCCCCGCTGTTGCGCGTTCCCGCCTGAAGCAGGCAGCGCTGGCAGGCACTGCTGCCCCGCATCACCGCTGCCCGGGGCCAACATCTGCGCGGGGTGCAGCCCAAGCGTTTCGGGGTGTCTTCCTAAGGCGCTCTGTTAAGCAAGTGTAAAGAAATCGGACTCGTTCAAAGGATGAGCACAGAAGGAAGTCCACAAGATGCACTTGAAAACGAATTTGTTTACACAGCGCAAGGTGTAGGTATACCTGGGTGTGAGCCAGATTCCTAATTTAAATCAAACTTGCAACGGGCTTTTCTTTTCAAATTTGTGCATTGACTAAAAACCTACCCATGCCAAATCATGGCAAGAAGCACTGTCTATTTGCTATGCACAGTGCAGCAGACATATTCTTGAGCTAAGCACACTTAATCAGTTAGATATTTTGAAATATGTAATTTGAGTATTTTTAAATATAACAATTATCAGTGTTAAATATAGCCCAAGGGAAAAAAAACCAAACCAGAGTATACAATCTGAAGAAATAATTTGAAGCAACATGGAATTCTATACAGTTTAATGATTCTGAAAAAATGCCAGTCTGTACTGGTTGAGAATTTACCATTTAAAAACCAAACTTTAAAGGTGGTCTTGTGGGGACACAGAGCAGGATTTTTGATAGGCTGCACAGAAGCACAGGACAAAGGGAGATTTACATATGTACAATGAAAATTCACCTGCTCAGAGAGCATATTAAAGTGCTCTGAATCTTTGCAAGTTCCAGTGAGGCCCGGTTTTACTTCCCCTTCATTCAAGAGGAACAGGTGACAGCAGCATCCAAGAACATCAAGTTCAAAGAGGAGGGAAGTGGCTGAAACCATATGCCAAGGGCTGGATGAGAAGAAATTCTGATTAAAAAAATCAGCCACTGACTTTCCGCTAATTTGTTTAGACATTTCCTTGGGCACTCAGAGGGGGAGTCAAACCACTGTGCAGCCAGTGGAGCTGTGACAGGGGCTCTTGGCCCTTTGCCCAACTGTCCCTTGCGCTGCCCAGCACGACGGGAGAGGAACAGCATGTGTTGCAGAAGACACTTGCCTGGGAAGCACAGGAGCTTCTGCAAGTGGCTTCTCTGACACCCTGAATCTGACACTTTATTTCCCTGTGCCTCTGAATTTCATAAGTAAAACAAAGGCAATAATATTCCCTACTTTGCATAGCTAAATTAGATACTTTGGGATTTAGCACTTCTTCCCTAATCCTTAAAAATACTCCAGATTTGGCCCTATTCCTGCAATCAGTAAATATTTAATCACTGGTTTAATAGGACCAGACCTACACTGCATATAAATACGCTCTTTTATATAAGAGGTTTGACTTGATACATCAGCAAACAATTTTATTACCTTTGGCAGACTTTTATTCCTTGAATTAGCTTATTTCAAATGTAATTAAGCCCTTGAGCTGGCAAAGCATTTATGGGCTTGCTCAAATGCAAACTGACAAAGTGTGCACTGGTTTAATGTAGGCACCTGCTCAGCTTCCTTTCAGCCAAGGGGTGGTTGCGTGCTCAGGGAGCAGCATCAGAGCTCGCTTGGCTTGCTTGTAGCTTTCCAGGTAGATAGGGATGATCCTCTTTTGCTTTTGTCCTGGGTTTTCCTCTGTAATATGCAGAGGAATATAATTATAATAAATATAAGAATATAATTCCTTAAAAAAAAATCAACCCAAAACCAGTATAAATTGAAAATGTTTAGACAACTTCATTTGTGTTTATTTGCAATATGCGGTTGATTTTTTTAATCCATGTCAATGCGCCTTCAGTGCTGAGAGCATGTACTGTGGTTTACAGGCAGATAAGTACATTGGAACTGCATAGAGAAATAAGGATAAACTTGACTGAACATTGAGTCTTTACTGACCTTAATCACAGAAAGCTCAAAATGAACAGTCAGATTTGTAGTGTTTAAAAAGTACAAATGGATTATCTTTACACTGTATTTGTCCTTACCCCTTAAGATTTTTTTTTGCTGTCACTGCAAACAGTTCCTTTTTCCCAAGGATTCAAATTTAGATCTTTGAGGAACAACTTTGAACTTTTTTCCCATGATTGATGGTAAAACTCATCATTCTGCCCTTAAAATAGTTTTTTTTTTAATGAGACTTGAGTTTCTATTTCACTCTCCATTGTTCCTTCTTTTTTTTTTTACAGAGCAGATTAACCTTCAGTCCCCAAATGTTATCAGTTTCCATCAATGACTGCTACTATTCTTAGATATACTGTATATTGTCTGGAACCGCTGCTATGATAGGTTGCAAAAAAACAGTTTCCAACTATTTTAAGTGGTAGTTGTTCACTCTTTCAGCACTGATAAAAAGTTGTTTAAAGTCTGGCCAATTCCACCTTTTTTACTAACCACTGTATTTAAGAAATACAGATTGTGACCTATTTTCATTAGAGTTACTAACATTTCTGGTGGACGTTTTCATTGTAAATTCTTATTGTTCAGATCATTAGTAAGTAAAAACAAGTTTGGGTTTGAAGTGAAGGAAGGGAAGACAAAAAATAACTGGAATTTCAGTAGTGATGCTACTTGGGGTATAATCAGGATTGTAACTGAGTGGCAGAAACTCAGGCTTTCTGGATAATTTATCTACCAGTTATGCTGAAGTGTAGGAAGTTTTTAGTGAGTCAGTAGAAGTAAATAGTGCACAGGAAGTAATTGACAGTGCCATGGTAACAGGAGAGCAGATTAGGGTCCCTGTTTTCCAGCATCAGCCCAAGAACCAGGTCAGTCTCTTGAGCCTTGCAGGCTATTCCCTCAAAACCTTTCATATCATCCATTTACAGCCTCCTCTGATCTCTGAAAGAATGGAGACTTCCATAATTTTTTGTTTAAAATTAAAGAAGTGAGGAAAAGTTTTTGATCATGGGAGCCCAGTAAGCTCCAGGGATTATTTTAGAACTCTTAAAGGACACTTACATTAAAATGTGAGTCTGGTAATAGGTAGCAATGATGATGGAGTTACTAGAAATGGAGAAGATCCTGATCTTCAAGTCTCTCCTTTCCTCTGCAGTCCCTAGCATTTGCTGCAGTCCCTAGCATTGTCTTGCAGCTGCAAAAGTGTTTCATAGTACATGAAAATTTCATCTTGGGTCAGCATTTACTAAAAATGCCTTTATGCACCAGAGCCTCCAGAGTGCACCCTGACTCTGCTCTGCTGTATATGGGATTTTCTTGCATAAAGTAAACTTTGCAAAAGGAAGGCTGATTTGTGAGTACTGTGGCCTGTTTGAATTTCTCAGGTCTGAGCCTTACTTGGTATATTATTGAGGCAATATTGGTGTCTCGGTCTTGATGTTGACCAATGCATAGTCTATATTTCTGAAGCCCTTGTCTGGCCCCAAAGCTCACGTGGTGTGTGTTTGCAAAGACTTGTTAAAGACTTGTGCTTTTAGGATCCCTGGACCAGAAACTGATGAAGAGTGCCAACCTTAAAAGAAAAAGGTAGGCAAGGTCACAACTGACAGTCTCTTACAAGCTGTATTTTGCTAGGGAAGATGTTAAATTTCAACGGTTTCGGCTGTCATCACTAATTCGTGGGCACCATAAGCACCAGCAGATGGCCCAGCCAAAGACATAGTCAGGCACAGGATTGATGAAAGGAGGTAGAAGGTCCACAAAGGCCTAAATGAGCCTTTCTTGCAAATTTGCAGAAGAGATGTAATCTCCAGTTAAATCCTTTCTCCCCTCATCAGGGGGCTGCTCCCCCCTGCAAAGGAGACTTGATTGCCCCAAATAACAGAAATCAAAGCCAGCATGGCGTGCTGGTGTGACCCACATTTGTGAGGTGACATCTGACTGTGGGACAGACACAGCATTGTTGGTATTGCAGGCCTGTGTGGGGAAGACTGGGCTGGGCTGTGTATGTGAAAGAATGATCTCTGCCTCAGTGAGTTCACTGTCCAAAGCGTGGAGTTGGCATGTGTGCATGAATCTTTCCTACAGCATGTCACCCAGCACTGGAGCCAAGGAATAAAAGAAACCTGTAAACAGTCAAAGGGTACAAAATTCTATTTCGGTGGGAATAATCCACGTATTTTCTGATTTCTGTGTTCAGAGATATTTTCTAATATGCATAATTTATCTGTGGAATTAATTGCCAAAATCTGTCCATGCAAATTGCTTTTAAGTAGAAATTTCCAATGTCTATTTTTCTTATAAATAGTTAATAGTTGTAATTGTATATAAATAGGTGTATATACACAAAACAAGAGATAAAGCTTCAAGACTTGAGGTGACCAGTACATGATTTATAGCTAGGTTACTGTTGCATGGTGGCATGTAGGATGTTTCTTTGATGTTTCCCACATTGATTATTCCACCAAACCCGTGTTGGTTCATGAGGTAAATGAGGGCGAGACTGTCAGACTGGTGCCATTCCTCATTTTCCTTATGGTTGCCTTGATCTGGATTTTTGGAGGCCACTGCTTTTGAAATACTGTAGCTTTTTATGATGGTGCAATCCTACAGTATTTGCATATTGACTGGTTGAAGTATGATTTTCAATCTGATAATAGCTGAGGTGATGCAGCTGAGATGGATTCAGATTCAGATGGATTCAGATTCAGCCTTTATTTGCTTTGTGTGTCTCATGCCCTACAGCTGTGGTTTAGATTTGTCATGAGTGTTTGCTGCATGGAGAGGGAAGGAAATGGCACTGTCTTACCTCTGAGAATAAGCAACCTTTCATACCAGCCCCTGTTACGAGAATTTCAATAGTCTCTGATGAAAGGTTCAGCCTTTTTAACATGCTTCCTTTCTTTGTCTGAACGTTTCCTGCCTTTTCATCGGGCATGAAAGGTGCACAGAGAGAAAATGTGTGTCTGGAATATCTGTGTAGTTCCCACCTTTCCCCCCCCAGTTGGGACTCACCTCTGGGATAAACATAGGACAAACCCTCTAAGTGCAATCTTTAACATCTGTCAAAGCACACTGGCAGCTTGCATGGGAAAAACCTTCCTGGTTTGTCAAGACCATGCCTTCTTGTTAGACAGGTAGTCTTCCTCCATTCCTGCTTCCCTTAGGTCAGTCCTGGAAAAACTTAAAGCCCTAGCAAGTGTCACACAATTCCTGCTGGGCTCTGCCAATGGACAGTGGCATCATGGAGACAGAGATCTGTCTGGTCCATGCCCATGGGACCTTCCCCAGCTCCCTTCTGTGCTCAGATGCCTCCCATGGTTACACATTTTACTCTTTTCCTAAGAGTAATAGAAGGGTGAAGGAAGTGGGGTTTTTTTAAGACCTTGTTTTGTTTTAATGTTATCTCTCACTAAACATTTTCCTTAAATAAGACCACATTGGAGATGTGTATATCCCACATGGAGAGGGAGTACTGGGGCTTATGGGGACATTATGGTTCTTATCTATTTATTCTACAGACCAGGGCCAAGCATTAGTCTGTTCTCCTGCATCTGGAGAGGTCCTGGCTGGGGCTGGAGATGGCACCCAGTGGCCAGGCACAGAGCCACAGGCTCCTTGCCATTGTCTCCTGCAACCATCTGGAGCTGCTGCTGCCTCTGTGGCGTCAGTGTTTCCTGGGCAGCTGGGTTCAGCTTAGCTTCAGGCAGAGGCACCTGTGGGCTTGTTCTTTGTCTCACCACCCTCAGCATCACCTGCGTCACTCGACTCACTGCAGGGTGGTTGTTGGCTCTTCGTCCTCATCCTGCTGCTGTCAGTGTGGCTTTCTGTTTGGGGATAACGTTTGGTGATGAGGTTTTTGTATGCTGGTAGAGAATTCCACAAGGCTTCTCTCTGTGCACCCCAGGGGGATCCTCAGTCTTCCCAGGGAATCAGGACATCCCTGACAGCTACCTTTTAGTGTTTCCTCATGACCTGTTGTAAGCAATGCCTTTTATGTGAACATCTCAGTCTAGAAAGCAGGATATGTCCTGGGGGACTGGACATGAGTGACTTGTGAAAGTTGCTGCAGGGCAGGAAAGGAGTTCAGACACTTTACCCAAGGCTTTTATCCCAAAGTGAAGACTGTTTGTTTCAGTCTTTGTAACATCCCTCTTGCCATATTTTTTCATCCTGGGAACAAAACAGAAGTGGCTGTTCCCTGCTCCTCTCTAGCCCTTTGATACTAATATTTGTTGTGAGAGTTCCACAAGGATCTCCTTGGGAAGGGAAATCAATGGCACCTTTCCAGACTGTGCCTATTGAAGTTCAACCTGCAAGAGCCCTGAGTGACAGCAGACAAGAAATCCATCTCCCTTCAGTTGCAAGCTTTACCTTACACTACCCTAAGTCTTACATCCTGTCCCCTGCTACTTTCTTTCAGACTTCTACATTGACTTTCCTAAAGTTTTGTGTGCTGCAGGTTTCTCTCTGCACTGTGCAAGTGCTTCAGTGTGTGCCCAAGTTCTGTCCCAGTTTCCCATGTCCTGGGGTGACAAACATCACTGCAGGATCTCCAGCCCTGCAGGGGGACTGCTGCTCCCCACAGATGCTCTCTGAGGGGATTCCCTGCTCCACTGGCAGCAGGGGGGTGGTGTACCTGCCTGTGGGACAGCCCATCCCCAGCTCCTTGCTGAAGGGCTGGGTGCTAGCAGGGGAGCAGATCAGATGGATAGTGGCCCCACATGCCTTCACCCCCATCCCTCCTCCTCCCTGCCTGCTCAGAGGAGGGAACAGCTCCAAGGGGCCATGCAGACTATTTGACTGAGATGCCCAGAGTGAAATCTGATTTAGTTTTGCTAGATGAGAAGAGTTATTGTAACTCCAGCCTTCTGGGTGTTGGGGTTCACTGGGTGTTGGAAATATTTGTGAAGCCATGTGCAGAACTATCACCATGTCTCTCCTGAAGCAGAAGCCTTGGGGCAGCCATTCAGGCTGGTTGCTGGTTTCTCTCTTTGCTTTTGCAAGATACAGCAGAGCAGGAATGGAGTGCCCTTGGTCTCCTTCAGCAGGCTGAGCAGATTAATCATCAGAGATGGGGCTGAAGGTCCCTATGTGTTTCCCAGAATGGCTTCTACTCACACGGACATGTTTGTGGCTGCTTGTTTCCCACAGGAGACAGGGCTGTAGGCATTGGGCTGAGGGAGCTGAGTAGTAAACCAGAGATAACCAGAGATGAAATTCCAAGAGCTCTTGCACAATGCTTAGCAAAATTTTGATTGCCTCAGATTAGACAGTTATTTATTCCTCCCCATGTGTGCTTGAAGGGTAGTTTTGTAAATAAACAGGTATGACCTGAGAGAGCTGAGACAAGAAAAGGGTCTGCCTGCCAGCCCTAGCTTCAGCTGTGTCTGGTCTGTGTCTCCTGCTGTCCAGTTCATCATTCCATGCTGCCATGGATGGCTGGATGCTGGCACCTATCCCATGTCCCCTTCCAAAGCCTGGCTGCGATGTGGCTGGACGCTGAGTGGTCCAGCTGGTGAAAAGCACACAGAATAAGGGACCTCACTCTTTCCCTCTTTCCATCTCTCCAGTGTAATTTTCAAGACTGCAGTAAGATAATCACAATTTGGCAAAGAAAAAAACTCTGTATAGGGAAATCCATCAAGCAAACTCCCTTTCATGCACAGGCATGCATACAGAAGCAAATGCTGCTTTCCCCTCCTCATCCTGCTGCATCCCATCTGCAGGCAGTTCCTGCCCCATCTTGGATTTTAAGGGATTTTCATATTGGTTGTCCACAAGTAGCATGTGTGGGTTGCTCCTTGGGAACATATGGGGGAACAGTGAAAGTTGACTGACTGTCCATGTGAGTGTGATAGCAAAGAAGAGGGAAGGAAATGGAAAAAGAGAAAGCACACCACACTCACTGCCCAGAAGAGTTGAAGAAACCTGGGAATATTTTTCTCTATGGCTGAGAAGTAGTTGTAGGTCATATCATTCAACAAGTCTGGTAAAATATTCGTAAATGAGTTAGCAATAAACTAAATTGAGATTTATTATTATTTGTTATTATAAATGAGATGCATAAAATCAGCTTTCCTGGGTAGGTGGCCTGTGTTCTTGCAGAGAAATACTTCATGGAATAGCTGTGTCTTCCCATGTGGATCCTGTATGAGGGAGCTTTTCCTGTGCTAGAAATGAAAGCAATGTGTAGGTGATCAGCCTTTCTAACATCTGAAAACAGCAGTGTGACCCTCAGTGGCCTCTCTTCATGTCAGGCCCTGGGATGTGAAAAGTCATTTATTACATCACGGGGCTTGGCAAGGTCTCTGCCATTTGCCTTCCACTGTTCCCACTGCTCTCCAGGACAATACAATGCATAGGAAAGAACAAGAAATATAGATAATATTTATCTTTCTGGCTAAACAAGCTGTGGTTCCCAGCCCACAATAACCTTTCAGTGTTCCTATCTCACAGGGGAAATGCATCGCTAGAAAAAACAATGCTCCTTCCAGAATTAGACACATTCATCTGGACACTGGATGGAACTATTATTATAGCAAGAACTGCAAAGAGAAACAAAACAGCAAAACTGTCCATGGCAAAGATGCTGGTTTAAAAAACTGTTGCCCAGCCTTGCAGTGCAGCAGATTGTGGGTATGCCAGGTCAAAAATCAATGAATCAGTACTCAAAAGTGCTTAAAAAATAGTCCCTAGTAAGTTTGGAAGAAAGAATCTCTGGCTGAAGTTCAGTGTGGAACATTTTTGTTCAGCCATTCTCCTGATTCTGGCCCAAAAAATACTGTAGTCTTCAGAACATCATTTGTGTTAGTACAAAGATCCATAACCTGGCAAATATTTTTATGCTTTCCAATTCCTATAGCTCATTTGCTGATGGCTGATACCCTGTCAGATAGTTTTTCAAGTCGACAGTATTCTCACATGAGCACCCCCAAGCACAATCAGGTGCTGGGTGGGAATAGATTGGGGGCAGCCCAGAGGAGAAGGACTTGGGCATGCTGGTGGATGAGAGGCTGGGTGGGAGCTGGCCATGTGTGTTCACAGCCCAGAAAGCCAAACGTTCCCTGGGCTGCATCAAAAGCAGCATCAAAAGCAGGGTGAGGGGAGGGGATTCTGCCCCTCTTCTCCACTCTCACGAGATCCCACCTGGAGTTCTGTATCCAGATCTGGGGTTCACAACATAAGAAGGACTTGAAGCTGTTGCAGTGAGTCCAGAGAAGGTCTGTGGAGATAATCAGAGGGTTGGAGCACCATTCCAATGAAGACAGGCTGAGAGAATTGGGGCTCTTCAGCCCAGAGAGGAGAAGGCTCTGGGGAGACCTTGGAGCAGCTTTCTGGTATCCAGAAGTGGCCAACAAGAGAGCTGGGGAGGGATTTTTACAAGAGCATGTAGTGACAGGACAAGGGGGAATGGCTTCAATCTGAAAGAGGGCAGGTTTAGATTAGATATTAAGAAGTAATTCTTTACTGTGAGGGTGGTGAGACACTGGCACATGCTGCCCAAGGAAGTTGTGGCTGGCCCATCCCTGGAAGTGTTCAATGCCAGGTTGGTTGGGGCTTTGAGCAACCTGGTCTCATGGAAAGTGTCCCTGCCTATGGCAGGGGGATTGGAACCAGCTGATTTGTAAGGTCCCTTCCAAACCAAACTATCCTATAATTTTCTTAATTTATTTGGCTGGAATTTCCATGTTCATAGTGAATTCATTTGAAACCTAGCTTTGTCAAAGACAAAAACTGATAATGTATTTGATAATTTGGTATTTTTAGTGGCAAATGGGGAGAAGTGAAATATTTGAAATAAATTACTGTTATTTTCAAAACATAGCTCTTATTTTTGTTTTGGAAAAGTATCTTAATTGGGAAACTGACTGTGAACAAAATAAAAGAAGTTACGTGCATAATCAGAAAATGGAATGAGACTTTTCTGCTTGAACAAAAGTCTTTATCTAATTTTCTTGGGTTCATTGAAGATTTTCATATTGACCTAACTGATATTTTAATTTTTTTTTTTTTGGTGCCAGATCCTGCAGTACTTCTTTTATGTTAGCCCAAGCTGATCTCTTTTTCTTTCTTTTTCTTTTCATTTTGGTCACTGAACCAAAAATTGAACAGTTCTACTTCTGACAAGTTGACCATTTAATTTCCGGCCACTGCACAGAGCTGATTCAGACCACTCTCCTTGTATTTGTTCCCAAAATAAATTGCAGAATCATAATTCACTCTTTAGGGCACCAAACAGCAGTTGGTAACAATACTGACATTTCCAAGGTAACAAACTCATGTCTTCTGTGATGATACCTGTGGTTGCTGTGTGGCTACTAATGTATATGTTGACCACGTTTGCCTTTACCTCTAGTAATTTTTCAGCTTTCCTTTTCAGCAGATTTTTTTCCCTGTTGCAGTGTTAGGTAGAAAAGGCTTAGAGGAGATCTCTCACTTGCCTCCTTCTGCATGTTTTACTGTTGAAGGGTACTTCTGCTTCCAAACTTGAAAACCTGTTGCAGTGCATCTATAGAATTGTGGTTCATTGAACCAGACAAAGAGGCCTTCACGTCTTTAAAATGATCTCTTTTTTCCATGGTATAATATTTACAGGGCTGTCCACCTCAAACAGAAGTGAACTGCTGAGAGCAGACATGGAAATGACATTTGAGAGATGCAGGTTTATTTCCTTCAGGGAAGTGATCCCTGTGTTCTTTATTGCCCTGCTTTTCCTTTAACATGTAGTTAATGCAGTCATGGGGTATAAAGGAGTTTCAGCAGAGCTGTGATGTTTGCAGAATTTTTCAACCAGAGGAGATGAAATGGTGTGGGTTTGGCTGGAGCTGGCAGCACCAATCCCTCCCCAGCCTCAGGCAGCCTGGATTCCTCTGTGGACCTTTTCACTCAAAGAGATGTAAGTTTTGTTTCATCAAGTGGTAGCAGATGTTAGGGAGCCTTTATGCTACTCATCACTGACAGAATGCCAATGCAATGGCATCTGGCTGTTTGCTTAGTACAAATGGTGTTTTTAAGCTCTAAACTATCTTTGAGCAGTGGTAGAGGTGCATTACACACTGACTACTCTTTTGCTGGGACCTTGCCCAAAACCCCAGTGAACAGTTGCCCCTGCAGGTGCCTTTTGCCCAATTAGTGAGATTACAGTAGTAGAGAGCAAATCCTCCTTCTAATTGCAATATTTGCCATTTTAGAAAGTACATTGTGAAATTAGTTACATTACAATATTTCTTTCACTTGCATTTCACTAACTGCTAATAAACACTAGTGAGTGACTGGCACTGTAACTAGTAACCTTTCATTCCAGATTTACAAAGCCTGCACTTTTTGCAGTTACCAAGTATTTTCTACGTGCAAACAGTCAGAAACAGGGAACTTTTTTGTTCTAGTTGATGTATTTTCTCTAGAACATGTAGATTTTTCATGAGGTGCAGAACTCACACAGATGCTAGTAAGCATAGTACCTCAAATCTTCAGAATGGTCAAATTGTTGACAAAAAAAAAATTGCATGTTCTGCCTTGGAGTGTTCCAGCTTTTAGCACTTCAGGGAGGAGGAGGACTGTTCTCAACATGGAAGAGGGTCAGTGCCAGGAAAGCCCACAGCTCCTTGATGTATCACGTAATGAGTGATAAGAGCTTTGGACAGCTGGACAAGATTTAACTCTGCTCTCTTCTTGAAAATTTTCCTAATTTACTCCTCAAGCAGAACATCTGGATGGCAGTTTCCATCCCTCTGGGGCAGTGCTGCATCAGGGCAAGGCTGACTGTGGCATCCAGGTGCAGACAAGTGAGGTAGGAGAGATGACCACATGTGAGGGGGCAGTCAGATTTTCAGCTCACTAGATTTTTCCCATTCTCTCCTTTTTCAGAATGCTGGGCTCATTGCTCAGAGGTTTAGCATCTACAGCTTCCATCTAGTGACTTCCCCCCTCATTGCTGAGCAGATGTGTTGGTGGGAAAAACATGCCCTGGCCAAACGATCTGGAAGAAGTTCCAGCTGCATGCCAGTTCAGTTCTCATCTCTTCTGCTGAATTTAACATGTGTTTATTATGGTTAGCATGCAGAGTGGTTGTGATTCGCTTGAATTAGAGGGGAATCATCCTCTTTGTGCTTTTTTTACATCAAGAACACTGTGCTCTGGTATAAAGAGAGATTGATGCCTTTGTAATTAGCTAGGCCAGAATTCGACGGCTCTTTTAATTTTGGGTTTTACTTGTGAGTATCTTATATAAGCATTTACGATTAAGGCAAATTTGGAATGAATGATAATAACACATTGCATTTTCTCCATTATTTTTGATTAATTTGGAAATGTTTAGGTGTAATTAAAGGATAATAATAAATTTCTTTTAATTATACACTTAAGAGCATGTTCCATGATATCCTTTGTCAAATGCCTGTCTATTTTACTGTTTCTTGAGCTTTTCTGTTGCAGGCAATCAGATCACTGCTAGGATGAATAGTTACATGTTGGGTGGCTAAACGTTTAATGTGTGCTTCAGAATCAGAAGAGGTGCCACAAGGAAATATATGTGAGAGACCTTAATATGGATTTCAGGGATCTGGGTCTATAGCAGCTATTTATTATGTTTAATGTATGCATCATGGCAGGCCTAATGCAATGCCTGTCATGTGCCAAAAGATAACTCTACTGTCTGGTGTCTTGAAAATCCCTCTGTAATATCTCCCAGAAAAATCATGTTTCAGTGGCTTAGATCTAGCTCAGGTTTTCTCTTGGTGGGGGCTCTTTTTATGTGGTACAAAGCTGGTAGTATATTGGGCAGGCATTAGGAATTACTAGGAAATCTCACAGTTCTACTTAATCAAAAAAGAAAAAAAGAGTCCTGGGATGTGTTTAAATATAAACTTCCTTAAATTTCTACCTAAGGATTCAGGCTCATTTTTACTGTCCAAGAACACAAAACTCTGGAAGTGTGCAAAGATAGTTGAAGTTTTTGTGACCTATTCACTCTGGGAATACCTTTTGTTGAATTTGTAGCCTGCAAAATCCTGCATTACTTAAAAAACTACAAACTGGAGCATTTCCTCATGAAAAATGGAAGAAGAAAGTAACGTTTCTCAAACTTAAAGCAGGATTTTTACATATTAACTATAAATATATTGCAACCAAATGCTTTTAAATAAAATAAAGCCGCTTGCTGTCTCTGCAGAAATGAATTGGGCAAAGGGATTTATCCAGGGTATTTCAGTCAGATGAATGGAGAGATATGTCCATCACCACTAACATGATGGTTATTCCTTCTAAATATAAACTGATAATATTATATATTAAAGGCTTGATTATACCGTTAAGAAGATTAGTACATTTTAACAGAAAATAAAGGCTTATGTGCCCTAAATGTGAAACTAACAGGAGAGGGTTTTATGTATGGCACTATCACAACATTCAGTACTTTTGAACAAGGTGTTTTCCCCATGGAAATACCTGCAAGGTATCATCACTGCACGCTGCCTCTGGGAATAGGTGGGATGCCTTAAGTCTAATCTGTTTCAAAGTGGTAATTTAAATATATGCAAGTATTAATCTTGGCCTGTTTGGGAGTGCTCATTGGAGTAAGCATAATGATTGCATGTTACCATGTCCACAAGGAAGTTTTCTGTCTCATCTGTTTTCTGCAAATGTTTGGGATATCTTTTAATTGCAGAAACTGTGGCAAATCTATAAGAAAATTGTGTCAGAAGGGAAAAAAGATTGATGATGCCTCTGTGATATTTCTCTGAATCAGATCTATGAATTTAAAATATTTAACACATATTAAAGATTTCAATGTCTTTTAATATTGTGCTTGACTTACGCAGCACTGTCTCTAAGGACATTGTATCTGAATCTTCTGATGGTATTGAATTTATGACATTGAATTTAAGACTTTTGTGCTCATGTCATGAAGCTTGTTAGGTAGTGTTTAACATGTCTCCTTTTTAATTTTTTTTTTTAATTCTTGTTCTTTATAACCTACTAGTTCTTCTGAGCGAAAGATTTACAGTGAGGATGAGGGAAGACTTGCAGTTATCTCTTGATAGATAGCACTCCTTGATTTCCTTTTATGCATCTCTCAAATTAGATATTCTGCACCTTAATCACAACATCATCTTACTTACTTTAAGAGTAAAAGCACTGTGAATATAAATTAACTTAGAAATATCATCAGATCTTCTGCCTCAGGCCTTGTCTTAGATTCTGGCTCAAGCATTGCTCCATGGTCAAGTCCTGTCCAGAGAAAAAAGCTGCTTAATTGAATCCAGCAGGGGCTGGAGTTTGAATGGGCTGCTGTGTCTGGAGGCAGAGCTGGGGCTGGTGTTAAGCACAGCCCTGTTTCCCTGGGGACATGGGTGACTCTGAGAGCCCCTGTGGCTGTACCAGGGCTGCCAGGGAATCTGCAGGCGCCCAATGTGCTCTGGGGGTCAGAGCTAAACGCTTGCACTTCAGAGGGCAAATCATGGAGTTATGGACTGCTAGGTCTGTTGACTTCTAGCTGTGTGGCTTTTGCACTCATGGGTTGCTCAGGAGCCCATGGGGAGCAGTGCCAGCCCTGAGTCCCTCTGGCTGCCAGCAGCACATCCACCTGCCCGGCACTGGCAGCACTTGGCCTGGAAGGGATGTCAGGTCTGGCCTGGGCTGAGATCCTTTGAATTGTCTGCCCTACTTCCCCATGAGCTGGTCAGTGCTAAGGGGAAGGGCTGCCTGAGCCATCCTGTCCCTTGGGACAAGCTGGGGACACAAATTGCATGTCCCTCTTTTGAGGCTGGAAGCTGAGTATAGAGCCTGGGCCCACCTGGGGCTGTATATGCTAAATGTCCCTATATGTATTTTTTGCCTCTGTTGCTTTGGTGCTGTTATTGTGGCATAACAAGATGCTGTAGACCAATATGCTAAATAAATGTTTTTTACACTGATGTGGTGTGGTTGCCTTTTCTGCATGCTTATGCTTGCAAATAAATGTATTTGTCCCTGAAGAAAATTAATGGACTCTTTCCTAGGACACTGTCAGTGCATTGTCTGTCCTCCTCCCTTTGGAATGTGATGGTTAACGTTGGTTAATTGAACTAACAGGGGTACAAGCCTCAAAGATGTGAGAGATCTGAAAGCTTGATGGAAATTGGTAGCCAGCAGAGTAAAAAGACCCAGGGTCATGCCATCACTAAAACTGAAGTCAGTCAGGTGAGCTCAGCTACTTATTAGCCATAGGAAAACACATAGAGAGAGGGGTCCTGCCCATGCCACAGGCACTGAAATTCTTTAGTAAGACTCTGCTATACCCTGCAGGCACTGGGGAATGCAGCAATGAGGGAATGATCCCCACTGAGAAGAGTTTTCATTTCCCTGCTGAAAATAAAAACCACTACTGCCACAGGGTGCTGGGCACCAGAGCATGGCTGTCCTGGGGCTGAGTTCGTGGTCAGGATGGCCTGGGGATGTGTGGCCCTGGCCTGGGTGAGCAGAGGTGGGCAGTGATGAGGAGAGAGGCCTCTCCACTGGGATGGGCACAGATGAGGGGCAGCGGGGCCCCCAGGGGAACAGGGGTGCCCCAGCACCAGCAGCCGTTGGGAGCAGCAGTGGGGTTTGGGTTTCTAGTCATCTAGAAGATAATTTGTAGTCCTGGACACACAACCAGTTCTTCTGGTGACCATCAGAGGTCAGGGGCTTTTAAGCCAAAGGTTGATCCAGACCCGGAAGTTTTTCTTCATCTCTCGAATGAAGAGAAGCTTTCTGTAAAGGACAGCTACAAAGAAAGAGCACAGTGATCCCTTTGGGAATAAATTCTCAGAAGAAGCAGGATGAAGGCAACAACACAAAGCCTTTGAAGACCTGCAGGGCTGAACTGCAGTGGTGTGAGCTGGGTGGAAGGTGGCTGAGGGCACTTGTTTGTCCCCTTGCCTGAAGCTAGCCTTGGGCCAAAGCCCTTCCCAGGCACCAGCCCTGAGAGGTGAGTTCAGGGCCAGGAACAGTGAGATGTGGGACAATCTCAGCCATAAATAGGCTTCCTTTACCTTCAATGAGATTTTTATTGTTATTAGGAAAATTCTTCCCATGAGATTTTAACTTCCATGCTGTGCTCTATTCAAGTGTGTTTAAATGTTAGATGATTTATTTCTATATTTTCACTTGTCCTCCATGGGAATGACAAGGATTCTAATGTAGTACAGAAAATCCTTTGAGATCTTCAGATTAGAAGAGCTCTAATGGAATAGACTCCTTTTTTTAAAGCATAAAATGATGTGTTTATGACTATAATTGATGATATCCTTATGAATCCCTTGAGTTAAATAAAGTGAATCAGGTAAACAAAGTACTTTGTCTTGCTCAAATGCATGATTGCAAAAACAAGAATAAAACACATCTGTAACATAATTAATTTGAATTTGTTTTACCAGAAAGAAACACTTTTACTGAAATGGCAATATTTTAATTTTGTGCATCATCCTGGGATCACTTTAAATTTAATTTAATTTAATTTCTGTGTGAAATTTGCATTTGGGTCATGTTCTGTGGAAATGAAATCATTATTCCAATGGGTGAAATGTTACCAAAATGGGCTTTGTGAGTGGAGAATTTGGCCTTGAATTAATTCCAATGCAATCATAACAGAATATTTTTAGGTAAATGCAGTGATGCCAGAGAAATATGCCAACTTAGGAAATATTTAATACTTGAAGTCCAATGCTGATCAAGACACCACTTTCCAATTTCCCTTCCTGCAATCTGCCTGCCCTCTGCCAAGCACTGGTGTGTGATTAATTGACTGACACGAAGTCTGTTATTTACATTGCAGATATATTGTAAGTAGACTCCAGGTGAAGCTCACAGCATGCTGCATATTTACTGCCATATGTTCAGGAGGTTGTGAACAGAAAAAAGTAAGTCTAAAGCCAGAGGAGGTATTAGAGGACACAATAGAAAAGCTAATTATAAAAGCCTTCAAAAGCAGTCCCTGCTTCACCATTTGATGTCCCAATATGTAATTACAGAGAGCTAGGAAATAAGGGAAGAAGATAATAAAGGGAAGATATAAAATCCAGGCCATGCTAGCTTGTGAGTGAAGAGGAAAACAGAGATCCCAATGCATTCCTCCTTTATCTGTTGGAAATGCAGGAGGGCTGTGAAAGGAAGATGGAGCAGGCAGGTGTCCTGGGTGGCATAGACAGGGGAGGTGTGGGCTCAGGGGGAAAGGGCAAACTTTGTTAGTGCTGTTTTTTGTGTGTAAATTGGTGTTCACCCTCCTGAGGGGGTTTTACACCAGGTGGGCTGGCCGGAAAGGGATGATACAGCTGCCAGCTCCAGCACTCCCTATTGGAAAACAGTAATTTGTTCCCTTTAAGCAAGGACAGCATGGGAGGCAATCACAGCACAGGATGCTGCCCTTGTTTTAAAGCCCATTATGGGCTGCCTGTGCAAGTAGAAAATTTTACTCTGCATGCATTACTGTATCCCATACTAATGTATATGTTTTCCTTGCTATTTAGAAAACTTCTGAGTTAGGCTTCCGCTATGACGATCACAGTGTGTCTCCTGTATTTTCATAGAGTTGCTGGTGGGTAGTTTGGTGAGGGTTATAAATTTCAATAAAATAAAAGGAAACTATGTATCTGAATCCTAGCTTTAAATCTGCATGTATAGGAGTAGATAAATATTTCTTAGAAAAACAAAGGTGCTGCCTTGTATTTCTCTTAGCTACAGATGTGGTGGGGAGCTGGGGGTCAGGACACTCAGGCACATGAAGAAGCTTCTGGCTGGCTGAAGCAGGAAGGTGCAGGCAACGTGGGGAGGCTGGAAATGACAGCTCTAATTTTGCTCCAGGGCTTGAGGAAGAATGTCTTCACTCACGCCTCAAAGGGCCTTCCCCAACACACAGCTCAATTATTTGGATGGTAAGCTGATTAGAGGATTTGAACCCAATCATCTAAAAATTATTAATGCCAGCCTCCAACTGACACATCAACTTACTCTAAGTGCAGGCAGAGACCAGACACATTTCAAATGGCAACTTTGTAGAAGTGTTTCCAACACCTTCAGAAGGTGTGCCGTGATGAGCAGGCAGGAAGTGGCTCTTTAACATTGCTTTGTGTCCGTTCTGGTTGGTGCTGGAGGTTTGTGTGATGCCAAGAGGTGCTTGTGTGCTGCTCCAGCTCCTGCTCCATCCTTCAGGCAGCTGGGCTCAGAGGGCACAGGGCTCCCCCAGGCTGCCTCTTCTTGGAGGGCAAGAAAGGGCTTTGCTGAGGAAGAGAAAACAGGAAAAGAGAGTATGTTGGTTCAATGAGAGGACAAGATGGAAAAGGTGCCAAGAAGATTGGATGCTTCAAGTATCTGTTATGTCTACTCCTTGCTCTCCTTTAAAGGACCCCCAAAAATTCCTAAGTAAAAATTTCCTCTTTGCAAAATTTCACTTTCTTAGCAGATTTGCCACCTGGTCTTTCAACAACATTTACACACAAATAAGTGCAGATTTGATGGGAGCAGTAAGGTTTTCATGTGAATAGAAATCCCAAGAACATGCACCATAAAAATTGCAGATTTTTAGAAACAAAATTTTGCTATTAATCATTATTGGATGATTAAATATGTATTTGTCCATGGTCAGTGGAAAATTTAATGTTTAAGACGTATTTCCTTACTTTCATAATTAAATTCGGAATGGCAAATTTGTATTGATAAAGTCTTGCTTTAAATATACCCCCTGTTGCTGCAATTAATATACACATTATTACATTGTTGCACATTAAATTTCAAAAAGTATTTTTAAATTGTTTAAAAAAATGGGTTAGAGAAACCACGCAGAATGTCAAAGGTGACAGAGAGACTAGCCCAGCAATGGAAGTGATTGGGTTGGGGACAGAGAGTTCCTTTTCTTAGCACTTATGTCTGTAGTTATCCTTTTCTGCTCTAACGTTACTCAAAGCTGTGGTTCAATTTCCTTCTCTGTTCCTGCCAGAACTCCTCTCAGTTTCCAAGACATCAGGCTTGATATGGACTGCCTCAGATTCTAAATACCTATTGCATGTACTGATGAGGTATTCAAGGGTTTCCAGCATGCATGAGTGCAGATGAACTTAATGGGAATCCTGGTGCTCAAATCTTTGCAAAATTCAGATTTTAGATCTTTCTAACTGGACTATCAAAGACTTAGAGCCCTGGAGTGACCAAACAGGGAGGGGAATGAAGTGGCATCTTTCTTGGAGTACTGATTTTTCAGAGGCTTTAGAGAAGCAGTAGTTTTCAGATGTTTACCTCTTGGTTGTGTTTAGCTGAAATCAGCTGGTGGGATCAACAGTTAATGAGAGACTGTATTAGTTTGAAAACAAACCAGTAGGAGATCACAAGTCAGGATTATAATTTAATAGGAAAATTTAAAATAAATGCAATAATACAAGAAAAAAACCACTGACAGAGTCAGATACAACCTGACATCCTGTTAGTCAAGGTGGTGGTAGCAGTCCACGTGAGGTAGTTCAGCTGAAGCCATGGTGCTGTAGAAGGTCTGGTCTCTACCTGAAGGTCCAGTGGTAGCTCTTGTCCTCTGGGAACCCAGTAGACAGGGGTAACGTGGGCAGTTCCAAGGCCAGGTTATATCAGGTGGGAATGCTTGGCTCCTCCCTCCTGGGTGGAGCATCTCACAATAGGATGAGATAATTCCATGAGTCATGTGGTTGGTTCTTGATTGCTCATTAACAGTTATCAGGGGTGAGTCATAGCAGGAGATAACAGCTAATGGCCCACAGCTGGTGGAGGTGGGAATAGAATAAATACCTCTCTGTTGCACCCTAGGGCAGAGACATGTTGGGGAAATGCACTTGTGATTCTGTTATGCTGTTTTCTCTATGGAAATGAGACTTACCCAAGTGTTCCTTGCTGGACTTTTTTCTCTTGGATGAGAGGAAGCAGAAAAGGAGTGAAAAAAACTAATGTTCAGGTTTAAAAGGAAGCTAAAAGGGTAGGTAAATGGATTTGCAGATTTCAAAGTGAGTCTGTTCTGATGGAACACATAGAAAGCTAAGATGGGACAAGGAAAGAGGAAGATTTGTGTGATCTACAAATTACCTTGAAGCCAATAATACCGAAAAGAGACATTGAAGTCATTGATGAAAATTTGTGTCCAAAAGTGTAACAGTTGTGTATCTCATAGGAGGACACTGACATAATTTGCACATATTTTAAAATATTTAGTTCTCTGATGAGATTAAGTGGAAGAGGAGGATCACCCCAATCAAAATTGTCATGAAAAACTGAAAGTTTAGATAGAAATTTTATCTTCCTTATCCTTTACCATGATGACTTATGTTAATGAAACGAAATAATAATATTTTACTCAGCTGTCAAATGGCCCTGGGCAAGTGGCTGAGTAGAGTTTTACAGGCCCAGCTGAAGAATACTGAAGAGGAATGGCTTTTTCCTATATGAAGTAAGATTACAATCACTGAGGCAAGTGGAGAGAGAGAGGATGAGAACTTAATCTCATGTAATGGCTGTATATATTTAAATGTGTTCTCTGAGATCCCTAGGTGCCTGTAGTGAGATGGATATATCTAGTAATATAAATGTGGTTGTAATAGTTTTCTTTCATAGAATAGTGTCTGACCTACCTGGTGTTTTAAATCTGTTGAAGCTGTTTTTAGGATGCTTTTTCGCATTTTATACAAACCATTTTCTGAGCACTTGTACCAAAGCGCAGATAATTCCACAGCCATTTGAAATACTCTTTCGGTACGAAACTTTAAAAAGGCAGTTTAGTTTTAGCACTAACTTGCCTAATTTTCAAAGACATTTCGTCCTTGAAAGTAGATAAACCAGTAAACCAGTTAACTGCAGGTGGTTACATTTGCTAATCAGTTGGATAATTATTATACATTGGTAAAAGAAAGACAGCTGCAATTGCTATAGATGATTGTTAGGAGTTTTTTAGCATAACAATGAACAGCAGCACCTGCCATCCCAATATGTTTTACAATTTTGCAACTTGTATTATTTCCTAGACCCCCCATAGCACAGAAGGATCTACACTGTGCTCAAGCTGTAACTTGAAGATATTTTCATTTCAAATGCCTCGTTGAATTTGCTTATAACTTTCCAAAAACCTCACCTGTTAGATCAGTGTTTATTAAAGGTTTGCTTTCATTAAAATGGTGCGCAGATGTTTGGCAGATTTATGTATCGCTATTTCTAATTACTGGCCAATTTGAAAAAGGATTTTCATTTGCTGAAAGAAAGTTAGGTTTCAGATCAGTAGTTTAAAATTGTGTGGTTCTGTATGTGTGTAACTCTGAGACTGCCTTCTGGGACTTGCAGGTTTCTTCCACTTCATGATTAAATCTGTGACAAGTTTGAAGGAATTTGTTTTGCAAGCAAGAAACTTAGTTATGCATAAATCACTGGAATGGCATAGGTGTGTCTTTGCTGTGCTATGTATGTGATATTTATTTCTGTATTTGTCCTTTATATTTATTTTATATATATGCACATCAGCCACTTTCCATTCTCCCTTAATTTAATTTCTGCCAGTCCCTGCCTTAAGATACCCCCTAGATACAGCAATCTGGCCAGAAAAGACTGCTTATTTAACCCCTCACACAAAAAGCAACCTCCATTAATATAAATTGGTCAGGATTAATGTATTTGATAAAGCTGTGCTCCCCTTGCCACCTGGATCTGCTTCTGCTGGCTGCTTACCACTCTCCAGGTCAGTTTAGGAAGAACACGGTGAATCTGCTAAAACATCTATGGTGCTTAACCATGATAAAAGGTAGTAAGTCTTTAAAATATCTTCATCTAGCTCTCTGTGCCTCAGAGAAAGTGGATTCTCCATACTTCTTGTCCACAGGTTATCCTTGTAGTGTGAGCCATTGCAATATAATTTCTTATTTATGATTGTTGGTTTGGAGAGTGAATCCTAATGCTCACAAAGCATTTGCTTCTCTTTGCTAAATGCAAAATCACTGGGCAGAGACCCTCCTTTGTCCTTACAGCTTTTCCACAGTAACATTACTGCATCTCATGTTTGACCTTTACAACCAGAGTTCTCAACTTTATTTTCACTATTATCTTTATTATCTGTAGCTTTCTAGTAACAGTTTGCAAATGGATGGACTGCTGTCTCAAATGCCCTGAAATTTTAGCAGCTGAGATTCCCCTGAGATCTGGGGCCTCTGGAGGGGGTTAGTGACTCTTTGTCCTTTCTCACTGCCTTTGTGTTTCTGCCCAGGGAGGCACGAGAGTACCACTCACAATGGCCAATGAGAAGCTACATCCTAATGCACTTAATTTTTAATGTTAAAACCCTCCAAACGCTTATAAGACAATAACATTGTTTTGCCCTTTTTAAATCTGAAGAAGGTAGCAGATTGTGTGATTTCTTTATTGTCTGAATCTCTGTCTCAAATTTCTATCACTTTCAAACAAAACTAATTTTCCTGCATTTCAAGGGGACAAGTTGTCTCCCCAGCCTTGTCATCAATATACACAGCCAATTAGGGATTCACTTCTTACCCTTTTTCCTATGCCTACTGAAGAAATAGTGATGTCCAAACCAGTATCCGCTATCCTTTCATTTGTAGTCCATGTTACATACTGGGAAACTTCCTTTTCTCTGGCATGGTTCTGTGAGTCCAAATTCACTTCTGTAAGTATCTGTGTTCTATAGGAATGGCGGGGGGGGATGTAACTATTTATCTCTTTCTTAGTGTGATTGCTCATTTGTTCAGGCCTGTGTTAGAGTTTCTCTTTCTTAGCATATTTCATGTTAGTCCAGATTTTCCCACTGGCCTGTTTTTGGGAGAAACTTAGTCTGTGCAGTCAGGTCAGGCTGCTTAATTGGTTAATTAATTCACCATTCTGGGCTGAAATTCCCCAAGTCTGCCATGGCTGTCTCAGAAAAAATCCCATCTATCTGTAAGGGACTCTCTGACTTTTCTGGCAAAACCTCAAAAGTTTCTAGAAATTATTTTATGCCAGCTTTTTTTCATCATTTTGGTTTGGTTTTAAACTCTTTCTGAACTCTTGGTCGAAGGTCACTTCAGTGTCTGTGACTTGTCTGTTACTTGCACCTTTTTGATGCAATGGTTGTAATCTATCGATAGTAGATCCAACTGAGATTTCTCCTTTTCAGGATCATGTTAATCACTTGCAGTAAGAAAAGAAATTGGTAACTCCCATTTTTTTCTTTGATAATTTCTTCCTTAATCTTAACAAAGTCTTGTTTCCTTGAATGTATGGGGACATGAGATGATCTCTGAGTGATTTCCTTGAGCAACATGAGAGAGGCTCTTTGGCCATCACAGGGCCTTGCCACCAGCTGAGTGTTTTGGTCTCACAGCTGTGCTCAGATTGTGTCCTCAGTTTTGTTCATGCCTTTTCTCTTAACTTCCCCACAGTTTCCACTCTGTTTTTCATAGAAATATGACCCTTCACAAAACAACTGCCTGCAATAGTTTCATTTATCTGTATTTGTTCTTGGACAATGATGTTCAGCAGTGAAAGTGAAGGACAGGGTTTTCTTTTAACTGGTTCTGTAAAGGACTCTGGCTGCTGCTTACAAGCATCTCACTAAAGGACAGAATTATTGCCACTTTTGGAGTTCACTTGCCAGCAATATTGTGAAATCAGAAAAGGGTAATCTCTGGGGCAGGGCTTTGTGCATGTGGAACATCTGAGGTTTTTAGGGATGAGTGTGGGTTAGCAGGACCACAGAGTGGTGTGAGGACTGAACTGGGGCACCTCTGTTCCTTTTGCTGTGTGTGAGCATTTGTGGCAGATTTGGTTACCAGAAAGGTAAAGGATGTAATGGATGATGTGTATTTTTCCTCAAAAATAAGTGGAGAGTAAAGGTTTGAGACCTCTTCCTGATTGTGCTTTTTGTTGTTTTGGGGGCAGTTTTTGTTGAGTTTCTTGTTTTTAAAAATAACTGATATGGGAGCCAGGCTGTGTCTTGGCTAATGAACTACAAATACTGATTTTTATGTGCTATAGCTTCAGTTATAAGGTATTACTGATTGTTACGGTTCTCTTTGAAATCGCCATGCTATAAACTTAATACCACTGGTAAATTCAGTTTTGTAGTCTGTAATGAAAATGCAGGTAAAACTGTGCAGAATGGGAGAGATGTATTGAATTTACACTGACTGACAAGGGGCAATGGGATGGGTGGGAGTTCAGGTGTTGCAGAGTGTGAACTCCAAGCTGTCAGTCAAAGTGATGTGGAAATGAGCATGTGTTCATAGAGGCTTTATGCTGTTTGTCGTCCTCTTACAATTTCCATCCAACTTCGACAGTTTTGTAGTGGGTTGTTGTAGTGTTTTATCTTGGAATTTTCCAAGTAATTTTTACTTTATTCAGAGGTAATAAAGCAGAGAATCTCAGAAATATGTTTACAATCAAAGCAAACATTTTAATAATGGAATGAGCGTAATATGACTCACTCTCTTCTAAGAAGGTCTTCATATCCTCATTTTCAACTTTAATATGATTTTAAACACTGTATTTTAAAACTACTCATAAATTAGTATACAGTTCTTGTATTTAAAATTACCATTATTGACAGCAGTGAAAAAAAGATTTCGGAGTGCTTGCTTTTTACAGTGAGAGAATTTGTGGACAGCTAAATATCTGTGTCTATATATATATTTTGCTTACCACAGCTGGTGTTTTGGAGAAGATTTACTTTACTAACACACTAACACTAATACCTTGCAATGTCTAAAATGCCTTTAGCATGCCATTTACACTCATCTGAGAGATTTCACGAAAGTATGATATTAGTAAGCCTTCATGAGTAATCCATCATGCCTAGGAGACTTAATCAGATTGGACATGTACTTACCCCGGCTTAATAATTGTTACTTGTGTTATTACTGTCCTTATTTCTGTTTCATCTGTGGTGAAAATGTTCAGAATTTCAGTTGCAGTTCAATACATTATAATCATGGTTCTCCGCAAAACATGGCACAGCGCAAAACCTACAGCCACAATTCAGATTTTGTGTAGTTAAATCTCTTGCTATTCCTTTTAAAGGCCTATACAAAAGTTTAATATTTCTTCAGGACTGTTGAGGTAGCAGCATTAAATATTAAAACATTTAAATGTGCAGAACTGATTAATTCAGAATATATCAGAGCTGCTCATAAATGTTTAATATCTGTATTTTGCCTGATTGGATATAATTTAAGCTATGTGCTTCTTCCAGCACTCTAGGACCAGGTACTCATCTTTTATTTCTAGGAATGGTTTAAACATCATTCCTTTTATTACAGGTTAATATTAATGCCTCAACCTTCGGCTGTTATTGTTCATTCTTTCATGGAACCTACTTCAAAATTAATCACCTAAAGTCTGAGAGCAGCTGTTAAAGTTCTCTTTAAGTGCACCTTTCACAGAAATATGGCTCAGTTAAAATTTGTACAACCTCTGTAGGATGAAAGCTGAAATTTGTTCTTGGCAGCACTTATGCATTTCCTTAGAAAAGCAGATTCCTGCTTTTATCTGGGGGAAGGATTGAGACTGTGCAAGTCCTGGAGCTAGTCTGAGATTAAACTTGGACCAGGTTCTAGCTGTGTTAGTCCACAGTGAACAAATTACATGAAAAAGCTGAAGAATGAGGGTTGGTATCTCTGGGGAGGTGGGATAGCCCTGACTGGCATGTTGGCATGTGGCTGCTGAACCACAAATGGATCAAAACACCCAACTGTAGTGGTGAGATGGCCTCATGTGTTTACTGGTGGTGTGTGAAACATAAAGATCTTTATGGAAAGCCACAGATCTATTTGAGACTCAGCTCTAAGTATGGTCTTATCCCCAAATTTATCTTTATCTTATTTATCATTTATCTTCCAATTTTCAGCACCAGTGCTGTTAAAACTCACAACAAATCAGCAAATCCTATGCAGACAAATTCTTAACTACTTTTTTGTTCCCCAGAAGCTACTTTCTGCAACAGTGCTCTCCCTGGAGTATTTCCTCCCCTGGGACTGGTCCAGTGAAGAGGGAGGGAGGGATGGACTTCATCTTTCAGCTGTTCATTCTGCTGTGGCATTGAAATGCCCCACCGGGCTGGAAGGACAACAAAAACTCTCTAGGAGCATCTGTCCCAAAGCAAACATGGCCTTCCAGCACTCACCAGGAAGCTTAGCATACAGCATTAGCAGTGCTCCACACTATTTCATTTCCTTGCTTAGCATGCTTTAAATTATCTTCATTGCATTTAGTGCTTTATCCTGATCTCTCTGAAGTTAATGGCTAAAGCACCATTGCATGTAATGAGGTCCAGCTGCCTGAGAATGCCTCGACTATTATAAAAGCACTGCCAAGCAATTTGCCGTGGTCCAAGGTAGAAATCTGGCTTTGATGCAGTGCTTTTCCCTTTTGCATAGTGCTTCTCTGTAGTACAAAGCAGAATTTGGGTTGCTGCAAAAAGCAAATTTGAAGTTTAACAGGGAAGAGGATGAGCACAACAATGCTACAGGTTAATACCCTGCTGTGCATCCAAAAATATCAATTCCAAGAGTGTTTTCTTGACTTAAATGGCTGGAATTTTTTGCTGTCTGACTCTGAGATAGTTAGATGTAACTTGTCTCTGTAGCACATATTTCTCCTTGGCCTTGGAGGCCTGTGGGAATGCAAAGGAGAGGAGGTTGCACATTCTGTCTCATTACAAAGATGAGGGACATGGAAGTTGTCCTTGAGTGAGAAAGTGGAAGTCTAAAACCAGCATAAATCACCTAATATACAATATATATAATATGGCTTTTTTCCAAGGGCTTTTGGAGGGAGATCTCATGTTGAACTCTGAGACAAGTCCTGCAGCTCTACAGCAGTGTGCTCAGAGGTGCTGCCTAATGGTAGCTTGGTTTCATTTTGACTTTGTTCTTCAACTTGAGAAACTGCCAAGTTCTCCCTGGTTTTGACAGAATAATGTAAACAGCAAAATGAATACATTTCCCAAACTACTTTTGTATGTGAGCTCACAGGAAAACTGTGTTTAGTCATGTTTATTTCAGGGATAGCAATAAGGAAAAATATGTCAGATGTGAAAGAGAAAAAAAAAAAGTCATAAGGAGGCATTACAATACACTCAAGTAGAGGCAAAGTGCCCCTTTGCTCTCTAGGAAATGGAATAGAAACAGTTCCAGGAGGAATGATTTATAATAGAAAATGCAGCTTTTGTAGAATGAAACCTTACTTGGAAATAAATCTGCCTTTTTTCTTGATTTTTTTTTTTTAATTTGGAAAACAAAATTCTGGACCAGGGAAATTTGACTCAAATAAAAGGGTTTTTTTGTACTTCTGTTTTCAAATTAATTGAATTAAATATGAAATTCACATTGTTCTTTGTCACCTCAAGGATAAATTGCATTTTCTTAGTATGTAGCATCACAAAGTCTGTGATTAGGATCTTACTGCCTTTACTCTATTGGAAGGTTGGATGTATTAACTAGACTGTAAAAGCTGAATCATAGTGAAGTGCCTCTCCACCCCGAGGTGGAGGGAGCACCTGGCACAATGGGTTTGGAAAGGACATTAAAATGTTGATTTATATAAAAATGGGGGGGGGGGTGTTGTTGCAGTTTAACAAAATGAACTGAAATATTCAATTCAAAGCTGAAATGATACTGGAGAAGATCAAAGTATTTGATTTTCACTGAAAATGGCATAGTAAGAATCATTTATGTGTCTTTTATGAAATTCTAAGCATTTCAACCTCCTAAAAGCCCTTTATTATTCCATCTTTTCATATTCAAGATAACAATAAATGTTCAAATAATATTGGCACTGCACTATTCCTATTATTTATTGAAGAGGCTTATTTAGCAAAATTGCAAAGTCCAAGTTTCTTAAGATCTTAGGTAGGAGAATGCATATGCCTCTGAACTAATGTGGTTAAAGATGTACAGAGGGGAATTCCTAAGACACCCTTTGTTGTGGGGATTTTTAAATGTATTTCACTGCGTTCTTGCTGATTTCTGCCTATTCCATGTTTTGAAAGTTCAGCATACAGTGCATCCCAGCTGATGCATAGACCACACTCATCTCCAGATCCATTTTTCTGTGTTCTGCTTATCTGGTTCTTCTTACTCATTCTTCTGTGTGCAATACTGAGAGGATTAGACGAATGTCAGAGTCATTCTTTGAATCAACTGCAGAATTTAAAAGGCAGAAGTGGAAGACAGTATTGAATATATGGTTTCCCAGAACCATGCTGGGAATAATAAATTATTAAATATAGTAATTTATATTTATTTTTACCTAATTTCTTCATAGCTAGACCTTTATGATGTGTGAAGTGGCATGACTGCTTTTATTGGTGAGTGGCCATTCCGCTGTGCTTTAACTACTGAATTAGAGAGACATTGAGGGTGAACCAGAGACTTCTGCCATTTTTTCTCAAAATGTTTGGCTTCTCAGAGAGTCCAAATTCAAAATCTGCAGTAAAATTAATATAGACTCTTCCCCTACACAGAAAGTTTATTTTATTTTCTCTTCTCTTATTCAAGGCATTGCAGATTGACAGTGATGTTACTTGTTGAGCCAGGAGTTGGAACAGAATGTTAGAAGACCCTTTTCCATATTTAGGCACATGTTTCTTTTCACCAGTTGCTCAGAATTCTTTTTCAAGTGCAGGTATCTGCTGGTGAAAATATCTGGAGTATTTTCTCCTCCTAGTTGTTCTGTGGGAAAGCATATTGGGGTTTATACCCATCACAATGCATTGGTGTCACTTCTGCCTTGACCTTAGTAACTCCTGAGAGGAATTCCTGTCTAATTTTGCACTGGAACAGCGGGTTGAAAGAAGAACTTCACCCTTTAGGTAAAATGTTGACCAATTGGTATGCTTGCATTAATGGCCTGTGTTATTATAGGTGTCTGTGTTATTATAGGTGTCTGGTGTTACTGGGGGCTTATTTGGTAACAGTATTCATTCAGTGATGTCAAGACATGCCACAGAACAGGAGACAGGTTGACCAACTTAGGTCTATGGATTTAACTGTGTTCCCAGTGTTATGTTGTGCTGGTCCAGTCAGTGATGTTTGGATCAAATAGACTTGATTGACTTTGCCAATTGTTTGTTTAGTTTGGTTTGTTGGCAGTTTTTTGAGGGGGGCTGTTTGATTTCTTTGTTTCTCTCTTGCAATTTTCATTGACAAACTAATGGAGAAAAGCTAGGAAGATAAAAAACCTCTTCATGTTTTTTTTTCTGGCATAGATCTGCTAGTTATCATGGCTCTTGGCTAGCTTGGCTTCTTGCTGAGGATACCAATACAAATTATCCTGGCAATTAGTTTAGTTCTTCCTGTCACTAATAACCTCTTTGCTAGGAGACTGGCTGTGGTAGTTTCACAGCTTAGCTTGTCAGGGGACTGACTTTCCCACAGTGTAACTGTGCTTTTTGAGCCTTTTAAAATATATTTACCATTTTAGCCCTTTACTCTTCCTATTATAATATGCAGAACATCACCTATTCTGGAGGTACTTCTTAGTAATTGTCTCCTGTGGGACATGAAGACCTCTGTGACACAACAGTGCACAAGCCAGGGAGCTGTAGGCTTGCAGCAATCCAAGGCAGGCGGCTGTGGGATTTATTTTCCAGAGAGCCAAGTGCCTCTTTTTGTTCTAACAAGATATGAGTCATAGCAGGGACATGGCTGTGAATACTTATCGCTTTCAATGGGATGTGCAGAGCAGAAGGAATTTCAGTATGGAAAGAGGACATGAAGCAATTTGTTAAAAATTCATTATTTGCTTGGGGAATTTGTGCTGGTATTATCTGGGGTAGTTGTACACACCAGGGAACTATGATGTTCCCCTTTTTTTTTGTCTTTAAGAACAGAAAGTTACCACTTGGGAATTTGCTGTATTTATAAAGTATTTAACAAGCAACTAACCGACAATGACAAGTTCAACACAAGTCCTTGTGCTGCAGTTGTATTTTTCTGTGTGTGCATGGTTTGGCTGGTTGCCGAATCAGAATGTTGGACTAGACTTTTTTGTGAACATTTAGAGGTGGTAAAGTATCCGTTACCAGTCTAGAAACAGAAGTCTAGAAGGAACCCTTTTTTATCTTCAGAGCCAACCCTGTGCCCAAGCAAAACGGAGAGAAGGCACTTTGTAGATTTTCCCCCAGAGCCCTGTCAGGTGTTTCATAATCACAACCTGCCACAGTGCTGCTGTTCCAGTCCTCTGTCTTTCTTGTTCAGTAGTTGACCATTATAGAAAACCTAACACAAAGAACCAACAGCTCTCAGTGAAGTACCTACAGCCATACGCCTTCCTGAGGTAGCTGTCAGTTCCTTGGGATGCTCAGCCTTTACAAACCACACTGTGAAGAATTGCACTGTAAAGGATAAGCATATGTATTGTATGACTGTCCCCATCTCTGCCTCTGACCCATTTAGCCACATAACCATAAAGATGAGACAAACAGATGCCACTGAGCTTTAATATTGCTCTTACTGTAGGAGTTTTATTTCTTAAAAACAATAGTTTCATTCTTTAGACTCAATTTTCATTGGGTGTTTGTAAATGTCAGAGGACTAGTGAATGTTTTTCTTATTTTTTTCAGATTCTTTTCTATGTTGTTCTTATTTGAACCTTTAGAAACAGGTATTTTTTATTGATTCGACCTTGCAGTATTAATATACAGTGTATGGTCAAAGGATTGTATGAACGTTTGTTACAGCCTGGTCAGACATATGCCAGAATTCAGTATAAATACTGCTTCACTTTTTGTATAAGCCTTGCTATATTTTTCCCATATAAATCCTCATTTTATCCATTCCTTAACTTAAAATGTCAATCAATCTCTAGGCTATTTAGTAGTATTGTTCTAGTTTATAGAGGGGGGTTGTCTAGCTTTTTTTCTAATAGCATTCTTCACCAACTAAATGAGGGACTGCACTTAAGCAGAATTATTTTGTTGCATGAATCATACATACAAAATTAAATCACATTTTTAAACTCTTGTGTCCGTTCCCATAATAATACAGTACGATGTATTTTGATTCTCTTCCTCCTGTTCATGATTCTCAGCAACTTTCAGTGCATTTCAGTCTTCACTTTTCCATGCTACTTTTCTTTATTTTCTCCTTTCTAATCAGGACTCGTGTGCACTCTTGCCTGCTTGCTCCCCAGGGTCTATAGCCAACCCTCCCAATGCCTTGGTAACTACTTTGGGTCTGGACAAGCTGCAACTCAAACTGCTGGCTGTGCTGGGTACAACTGTTGTACAGAAAAGACTGAGATGAGCAGTTTGGGTGAGGAGGATGATGTTCTGCATACTCACTTGGCAGATGAATCCCAAGTCTGATATTAAAACAGATACCTGTGTGTCCCTTGCACTGCTGCTATATTGGATACCCAGTGTATTTAGACTGCAAAGCACCAGGTTATTTAAGGTCTCTAATTTCTGCAGTCCATTAAGCAATCTTGTTAAGCTCTGGTTTAAGGTAGATAAGCACATATATATTAAAGAAAAATGGAGTCAGAAACTTTATTGCTCACTCTTGTTCATAATGTAGACTATGAGACTATGCCAGCTTTCACTTGAATTCTATCACTCAAGGAATCCACTCTGAGGAGGGAGAACTGTGACTGATGAGGAAGAAATGTCATTGTCACGGCTTGATGCCTGAAGTTAAAAGTGGTCAAAATGATATTGGGAACTTATTAGGAAGGTAACAGCATCGTATGTCACACTGCTGAAGGTAGTAAAATTTAATGCTGTGTTACAGAAAAATGAAGGTAGTGGTGGTGGGGAACACAGGCAAAAATAATGCAGAATGTGTGGAACAGGATATTGGGAGTGAGTTTCAAAATATATTACCTTGATGCTAAGCATGAATAATCAAACATCACCACCTTGAACCTTAGGAATTATGAGGAAGGAATGAAGACTGAAACAACCAGGATCACTTTTACCACTGGGTGTGCAATACAACATTACACCCACATTTCTATGTTATGGATGCATCTGGTTGCCTCTGCTTGGAAAGGCTATAGTAAAACTAGATGATGAGAGAGAGAACATCTTCCTGTGTAATGGGAAGCTAAAGTAAATTTCCTCAGTTTTGGAAAATGGATAGTTGAGAGAATTGTGAAAGTTATCTCTAAATGTTGAATTCTCTTGATAAAGCAAACATTTCCCTGATATTGAAAATAGAAGAATTAGAGAAAAGAGAGCGTAAAAATAAAGGGAAAACATCTTCATACATTATGCAATTAAATGCTGGAGCTCCTTGTCACCTGAAGCTGACTGACAGTGAGTTCATTCGATCCCCTCTCCCTGGTCATTGATAAAGATATTAAAAAGGAGTGGCCCCACTACTGAGCCAGGGGAACACTATTTGCAATTGGCCACCACTTTCTGAGCTCAGCTATGCAGCCAGTTTTTCACCCAGTGAACAGAGCACATTTTCAAGCCATGGGCAGCCAGATGAGTCCTTATTCTCCAGCATCAATTGAACTCCTGCATTTCACAATATATGCTTATCATAATTTATGTGTCTGTAAAAGGATTTGTGTTACTTTAGCCTGATGTAAACATGTTCAACAATCTGGTTTTAGATGACTTGCTTCCTTACCTAGAATTAAGACAAAAGTTCTTGCAAATGTTTAGATATTACTGAGTTATAACAAATTCCTCGTAGATAATTATACTTGCTCTCTTTTCAAGCCAGGCTTCATTTTCTTTTTTAAAGCTATTGTTAAATGTGTACTGAGAGGTTGTTTGTCTTTTGAGGACAGCAGAATAAAAGGATTTACCAAACTCTTCTGAAAATCCTCACAGTGCAGTAATATTCAAACCTTCTAAATAATTTATTGAGAGCACAGCCAACAATATGAAATTTTCATGTATGGGTATCAAACAGGCAACCTCACATAAACTTGAAAGGCATGAAAAATAAGGTTAGGCTTCAAAATGGGGGTCAATAGTCTCAGGCTTAGAGTAACAAAAAGGTAATCACAATAATGTTTAATCTTTTTTTAGGAAAAATTTTATGTTGGTTCATTTCATAGAAGCATGAGAGAATTTGAATTTGAAACTTAATAGGGAGAATGGTGGTTGCTGAATAAGGATACAAACCAGTTCCAACATACACCAGTAATGAGACTTATTTCATGCCCTGTGTAGTTGGTGAGGTCAGGGAATGACCACCATCTCTTCCTAGATGCTCCTGGGACTTTGGATAAGAGAAATAATATACTATCACTGACAAAATACATTTCACAGTCATTTGAGTCTAACCATCATGTAAATACTGTTAAAGCATATTTTACTGGCTGTTATGTTATGCAAATAACTCTCATATTAACAGTATTTTGTTGCCCAGAGGTGCATGCCAGTAAATAATATGATTTGGTTTGTGTTTCTTAAGCTAAAACTATAAATAACTGTCCTTTTCAGTCATTGCAGGAAATGGTATTTAGATGATAATTCTCGTTTTGTACACAATTTGATTCAGGGGTTTAATTTTTAGAGACATAGCTGATGTACATTTTAGTGAAACAGATTTTGTTTCACATGCAGGTTATTGTTTTTACTGCTCAAACTCCATTGATACTATTCAGGCCTCTGTGAATTATCAAATGGGATAACAGGCATTTGCTGATAGCCTTTGGAGTGTTTTGGTACTACAAGGGCTTGCTAAGTTGCTAAGCATTAGTGATGTATTTGGCATAACACAAGAAAGAAGATAAAGATAGTCATTGTCTCTCATGTCCTCGGGTGAGCTCTGCATTCTGCCTAGTTCCTGCACAGTTCCCTCTGATGTGGGCAATAGTTGGACGTTTTAATAGAAATTGGATAATTAAGTTAGTCTGTGTGAATGGCTCTTGGTGGGAATAATCTGAGTTTAGCCATCTTCAGTGTTGACATCTACAGCTGAGCTTTACAGTCTAGGCTCCCTTTATAGTCAGTGAGGAGAATCAGACATTTCTGGAGTGTGATTCATCTGGTCTGTTTTAAACATCAACATTAGGGGGAGATTTACAGCCTAAATGGGGTGACATAAATAGATGTGATGTTCTCTGGAGCTTTATATAGCAGTAGCACATATTCACTGGGCCACTGACTGAAACCTCCATCTTCTCCTTCCAAGAAGGCTGCCCCAAAAGGAGGAGAGGCTGTGCCTCTCTCTGTGCCAGCTGGTATTCACTTTTTTCCCATAAAAAATGCAATGCCTGCAGCTGAGGGACAGTGGCTGGGCCACACAGGCAGTGAGTTTAAAATATTTTAAACTAATATTTCATTGGGAAATCCAGATTTAAATCCTCTTACCTAGGTGAGAGCCTTAATTGCCCATCTGTTGGTTAAAAGCAGGATGCTATGACAGCAGCCAGTCTTACCTCTCCTCTGTCAGGTCTCTGAGCTGTGCCAACATGTTTGGTGATGCCAGCTGGAACAAAGCACCTCTCTGCTCAATGTGGCCAAGTTTCTGGCTTTGAATATGGCCAGAAATGTATTTATTGATACCTAGGAAGTCAGACTCATGGGTCTCACATTGGAGTTCTGTTCACAGGTCTAACCATTGGACTCTTCACTTTTAGTGAGATGGGAGCTCTGAAGCACCTTGGACCATGTAAACAATTGTGACCAATCCTTTTTAGTTTAGGAATACAAGAATAAACACTTTTTATATTGCTGCTGATGTCATCATCACTGTCTTGTTATGAAATTTCAAAAATACAAGTAATGTCTCTGCAAATAGTCCGTTCACAAGGCTGATAGGCTACTCTTTGCATCAATGACAAATGATGTCTCTGGATATCGTGTTACGGACATCTTGCCACACATCTGCAATCTATTTTCAGTTCTCTGTTGCTCATTACCAATTTAGGAAAGGATTTGAAAAGCTGTAAAGACAGAGATTTGATGGAGAATGGGGCAGAAACACTGACACTATACTGTAACACAAAGCAACACCAGATCATATTTTTAAGCTGTCCAGAACAAAGTTCAAAACTTGTACATTTTTACTCCCCTCCTTTGGAGAGTAATTGCTAACTGGAATTACTGGTGAGGGTATCACAGATTAGAGATGGTTCTGTTCTGTACATCTTCAAGAAAAGCTCACTGCTGTGTTATTGTGAATTTAGTACTTTGGTTGTGGGCTTCAGAAAACCAATACCTAAGTGAGAATGCTTTGAGTTGTAAAGACTGCATGTCTGTTTACTTAACCATGCTGAAATGTCTTTTTTCTGCTCTCTTCCACCTACTTGGGGAAAATCAAAACCAGTATGAGTAAGAATCCTGTGGGTTTTCTGCTTTTGTTGTTGCTGAATGATGTGTAGACCTGTGATTCATACTGTTCTTGCGTGTCTGTCTGGCATTCATATTTGAAATCACTATATAATTATAAATTTCTCGACTTTGTGTTCCTTTGAAAGCAAAGTATGTCTGTGAGCAGTAAAAATTAGTTTGATGTCAACATGAATTTCACTAGTCTCCTAAAAATTTCTTTTTTAGTAATAAGGTTCTGGATGCAATTCAGTGTATGCACTTTCTGGATTCTTGTAACAAACCCTTCTCCACTATTCACTTACAAGTACATTTATCAGCACACTGTTTGGAATGCATACATGTAAAACTCTGCCATAGTATTTATAGATTTCTAATCACTCTGGCGTCTTAACAGTTGCCTTTAAATAAAGCATCAGGGCTTATTCTTTTCTTACTAGCAATTTAATCTGTAGTTGGCATTTCAGGAGTGGTCTGGTATTTTAAGGATTTGGACTGGGTATTACCTGTGCCCTGACAGCACTGCATGCCCAGATGGGTCACTTGTGTTTGGTGTTGCATGAGGGTGGCGGAAAGATTCCTTTGCCTAAAAAAGGGGACCAACTGGGAAGGGACAAAGTGCATCTTTCCCATGTTGAAGAGACTGAGTGGAGACCTCATTGCAATTACAACTTCCTCATGAGGGGCAGCAGAGTGGCAGATACTGTTCTCTTCCCTGTGGTGACCAGGGACAGGATCCGAGGGAATGGCCTCAAGCTGCATCAGGGGAGGTTTAGGTTGGATATTAGAAAAAGGTTCTTCCCCCAGAGGGTGGTTGGGCACTGGAACAGCCTCCTCAGGGAAGTAATCACAGCACCAGCCTGGCAGAGTTCAAGAAGCATTTGGACAATGCTCTTGGGCAAATAGTATGACTCTTGGGGACGGTGCTGTGCAGGGCCAGGAGCTGGACTTTGATTCTTATGGGTCCCTTCCAACTCAGCATGTTCTGTGAATGTAGTGTGATGTTGACAGTCCTTGCTGTATTGATGTTAGTCTCCATTCCCCTTGCAGGATCCTGCAGCACTGTGAAGGGCCAGAGGCCTCTCTGAACAGTGCCAGTGCACACCTGACTTGCAGAGGCTGGTATATTTTTTTAGGAGTGAATACAAAACAACCCAATAGCATTACTTAAGTATAAATAATTTATTTCCATTTAAGAGGAAGGTTTCCAGCCATGACTCAGGTGATGATGCAATATTACAGTACTACATGGAACTGGCTTTGACCTTGACAAGAGCCTAAAAAAATGCCTGTCATTGCTTTGGTGCAAGAAAGCCTCATTTCAGGAAGTCCACTGTCTGTGGCGATCCCATTTCACATACCAGAATTATTTTCTGTTTTATTTATGGTATACAAAAGTGCAGTTTTACACTGTGGCTATGTCTTGACACACCTAAACAGTGTGTGGGGCATCAAAGATCTTTGCCTTTATCAATTCCTCCTTATACTCTGTGATTGTCATCAACGGCAGCTGCAAATTCTGTGGAATTTCTGTATATATCCACCCTCTTAGTGATATTTAGCTGGTGCTGAAGAGCAGCCAGAGTAGGTATGACCTGTCAGTGGCAGGTATCTCCTGAGATGATCACCTGGCTCTTTTTCTGCTTTTAGTTTAGATGCACTGGCTATATTTCGAGTCTTTTGAATATCAGTTAAAATAGATCTGCCTTTTTGGAGAGTAGATAAGTCCCTTGAGAGAATGTAAGGCAAATTTTATGCAATTACTTACACCGATTAATAGATTTCTATAATAGTATGCAGTATGTGTGGCAACTAACTCTGAAAACAGTGAAAATTATGTTCTTAAGAATAGAATTAATTTCTTATAAATATTTGATGATAACTACACTTCAGAGCCCATTTTGTCTTTCCTGTTATGCTGCTACATCTACCTACAGTATAATTTCAGCAGAATCTTTGCCAGCCTCCTTCTTCCTGACCCGCTTCCTCCTTGAGTCATGTCAGCTCCTGGCATAGCCCGGGGCACTGCTGTTCCTTGTCCCGTGGGAGGCACCAGCTCCAGGGCTCTCGCAAAAACTTGTAGTGCAAAATGAAAGGCTTCTCCAGAAAAGGCTGCTGCATCCCCTCCCTTCCCAAGGAAATAACACCAAAGCTTCCCAGAGAGGGTGGCACTGGTGGGATGAGGCCAGTCTGTGTGCCCACTGAACCAGCATAGCTAGCAAATGAACACAGCAGCAGGTGTGTGCTGAGGAGTTGCAGTCAGCAGCTCTCCATGATTTTTGGTGGAAAATTGAACTGAGGCCCTCTTGATTCTCAGAAACACATTTTGTGACCACAGCCATTGTACAGAAAGAAGGGTAGAGCAAAACAACACCAGAAGATAACTTCCATGGTATTTCCCACCCCTAATATGATTTTTTTTCATGGAACCATTTCCTAGGCTTTCACAAAATAAACTAGAGTTATTTGCTAATCTGTGTATTCCTGTCCATGTGTTTTGTGGACAGGAATGTTTCATATCCATCATGCAAACACTGTTCTCTTGATTTAGAAGATGGATATGGCTGCTTTTGTGGCTGTTGAGCAGCATGTGAGGCTGACCCACACTTTGTTGCTGGGTTTTACACCTGGTCTCTCCCCAGTCACTGTGTAAGTCCCTCATACTGAACCTTTCTAGGGTTCTCAGGCTACCAGTGCAGATCCCATCTCCTGCTTTTTGTCACCTTCTGGCTATTTTCTCCAGCTGTGGTCCCTTCACCCTCACTGCTCCCCATTTTTTCTCCAAAAATTTCTCTTCCCCTATTCCCTGTACTGGTTCTAGTCAACACCTCCTCCATATTTGTTCACTTTTGCCCTCAGGTCTATTTTTGTGTCTCCTAAGTTCAAATTATTGGTGACAGTGTTGGTCACACTTGTTAAGCAACTTCGTTTTTATGACATTTTGCACATTTCTCAGCGTTTTCAGAAGTGGGGTTTTGATGAATTGATGTTTTCTCATCAGAAGCACAGACTTTTGATAAAGATCCCTCTCTTTGCCCTTTCTTTCCAACCAGCAGATATGACTTCCTACTTTAAAACACTGAGAAACTTTCTAGATCAAAGCATCATCAGAAATGATATATCCACAAAGCATTTTTGTTCCAACAAAGCAGTATAGCTGGACTGAAATATATTTCATGGGACTTTTTTCAGGGAGCTTTTATTAGCCAGACTGTGCTCTAAGAGTACTAAGTGAGGACAGAATCTCCAGAAATATTTAGATACTAAAAATGAAAATGTCTCTGTTGAGCATGTGTCAACTCTGGGTTTTTTTATGTGTGTATATATATATAAAAAATATAATTTGTCCAAACTTGGAGGAACACTCTCACATTTCAGAGCAGAAGAATTGATGAAAGCAAAGGACAGTGGAATTTTTCATCCAGGGCAACACATTTTTCGCTAACCTCATCTCAGAAATGAAGTGTTTTGATTGAAATTGCTTCTTCCTTAAGTAATTAAATCAGTCTGAGGCAGACACCATGAAAAACAAACCAGCCCAAGAAGTCCAAGAGGGCAAAAACTGGCAAAAGTCTCAGGAACTGAAAATAGAAGGAAGTGTTGAGCAACTCTTAAAGTAGTTACCACCTTTGCCTCTAAAATTAGCAGTGTGGTGTCTGATAAGTAGGTTGCTCCAAAACACAGCCCTCATGCGTTTCTTGGGAAGATGTTCTCATCTCCTGGATGAGAACCTCTTACTCTGGACTATTTCAAAGCAATTCAGGGCTTCCTACCTCCATCTGTGCCTTGGGTTGTGTTCTCCCATTCCTGGTGTGAGGGTGAGATAAGTGGAGCCAGGGATCCCTGGCTGTCCTGGCACAGCAGCCAGGAGGGCTGGCATTGGAGGCTGTGCTGTGTGGCAGCGTCCAGCAAACCCCTGCCCAACCATTCAGACCCCAGGGACAGGAAGGCCTCCTCACTTCTTCACTCACCAAATTCTCCTCCCAAAGAAGGTTCTTCTTGAGGATGGAGCAGTGCCTGCTCAGGCTCACAGATGACACCTGCTGCTGTGTTGCCCCTTGGGTGCCATGGGGCAGCAGTGGGGCAGTGCCAGAGCCCACCTTGCTTGCCCAGCCCTGGGTGCTCGGGGCAGCTGTGCCTTTCCAGATGTTTTCCTAAGTCCCAGTGGGTCATGGCATTGGTCCCTGCTTCTGTAGTGCCAGATATTTGGCATCAACTACATATGGCGTGAGCCAGTGTAAGCCTGGGGGAGAGAAACTTCTTGTTGCTTTTGGAAGGGGAATTTCAGTGCCCTCAGTAACAAGCCCTAGTCCCTTCATAAAATCACAGTCCTGTTGCTGGGCTGTGCATTAGCACAGCTTTCCTGCTCTTGGTCATTATCATTTGGCATAGTGTGTGTTTTCTTTCATTTTATGGGAATTTGATGTATTTCACCAGTGGGTAGGAAAAAAAAATCATCACTGAGAATGTCACGATTAATTTTTTTTCTTTTGAAGAACTATGAAATTATTCTGAAATGTATGACACGTGTATAATAACAGCCTAGTGCTCTGTTTTTAAAAAATGTGCTAGAGGCGTTGTGCAGTTTCCCAGAGGCTTAATGAGGGAGCCATACTGTGCTGGAAATTTTTCAACAATAAAAATTGACCTATTACATGCTTATGTAAAATGAGGGTTGACAATCACACAAATATGTCCAAAGTCAAATACAGGCATTGTGAAATATCACTTCTTTCCCATAGAGAAACTGGTCACCTGTTCACAGTAGGCTTTTGCATTATATCCTATCCAGTAAAGAATAAGATGCTTCCCCACAGGGAAACAAAATGGCAGCAAAGTACTGGCCCAGTGCCCTTCTATCAATGCTTTTCACTGACTCTTTTGCCAAGTCTTCAAAAATAACACATAGGCATACTTTTCAACATATGTTTTGCCTCTTTGTTGGTTTAAAGGCATAAAGGGAAGAAAAGGTCATGTATTATTCACCACTTCATCATCAAATGCAGGACAAATTCATTGTTTGCTTGTTTGATTTTATTTTACTCTCCCTAACATATCTTTCATTTAAAAAATATCTAGAGTCTTTTGCTATTCTTTTAACATGTATCAGAAGTGGCCTCTTCTTAAAAACTGAACATATGGCTCTGAACCTGCATCTAAATTCAGGGAAGTTTCTATTGCAAAACACTGAAATTTGGAGTCATGGGAGCAGAAAACTTGGATTCAGGGTTTATTCAGTGTATACTATTGAATAATCAAAGAAAGGAAGATAATTAAATACAAAGAATTGAAGAATAAATTAAACATGGTAAATATTGCTCCTCTGCTTAAAATAAATTCAGCTACTGTCACCATTTTTATGTTTATTTAAAATATTAAACACCAAGTTTAAGCCAAATGTGTACCACAGAGGAAACACTAAATGACTATTTGGACTTAAGAAAGCCTACTGTTTCTCTGCTGAATGTGTACCATCAGTGAATATCCTAGCAGTCACCTTGCAGTATCTTGCTTCAGTTCCCAGTTACTGGCTCATGATGTCCCTACCAAGAGAGAGAAACACAGGGAGATGAAATGTGATTTGGGGAGTGATCAGAGTTTATCAGCAATCCCTGACAAGCACCAATCTCTCTGTATTAAGGGAATAGAAAGGATTGAGGTATGAAAGCAAAATGAGTGTGGTAAGTTAGGTCTGGATGCATCCTCAGTGTACGAGGCTACAAGTCATACAAGTCTTCTTCAGCAGGGAGAGCTTTTTTTTGTAGATCTTTGCTCTTCATAAGGCAATTCTAAAAAGAAGAAAACCACCTATATGTAGGCCATAGATTTGCAATGCAGTTTATCCATGTTTAATTAAGTATGGATTAAGATTGTAGTAAAAGGATGATTATAGACAGACAAAGCTGAAGAGCAAAAAAGAGGAAAATTATATCACAAAGACACGGAGGCCCTGCAGAGAGACTTCATATGGTTGGTGGTTGTCCTGGCCTCTGATTCGTTGAGGTCTCTCTGTAGGGCCTCCCTGCCTTCAAGGGAGTCAGCAGCTCCTCCCAGTTTTGTATCTTCTCTGAACTTGCTCAGTATTCCCTCCCGTCCTGTGTCCAAGTCATTTATGAAGATATTGAAGAGCACAGAGCTGAGGATGGAGCCCTGTGGAACCCTGCTAGTGACAGGTTTCCAGTCTGAGGTCACCTGATTTACTATAACTTTCTGCCCAACCCGTGAGCCAGTTGCTTACCCATCACATGTGTTCATCCAGCTGTGTGCTGGATATTTTTCAAATGGATCTTGTGAGAGACTGTATTGAAAGCTTTACTGAAATCCAAAAATGTTACATCAATTGGTTTCCCTTGTGGGTTACCTTGTCAAACACACAAAAATAAAAATATGAGAATTAGTGTGTACAAGAATTAAATACTGAAAGAATTTTCAATTCTAACAAAGAATATATAGATTCCAATGTTACTTGTAGTTGCTTTTTGGGTATTTTCTGCTCTTACTTAAGAATCTCTTAAAAATACATTCCTGAGCTATTTAGATACACACAATCTGTAATATCTCAGATGCTTAAATAATTTAAATGTATAATGCTATAATAAGCATGATAACTGTAACTTGGCATTCTATTTAGGTACAGAAAGAACAGTACCATAATCTTGGTTATTTCATTGCTTTTACTACACTCTAATGTCTTGACAATTGCTTACATGCCATGGCCTCCAGTACATTATTTTCTAACTCATTGTGCATTTTGTGAATAGCACAGTTTGTGCTTCTGGCAAAGGCAACTTCCCAAGCACCAACTGAAAGTAAAAGAAATATAATAAATATTGGGGGAATTCAGATGCATTTGGTGGACTGTATGATGGGATCTCATTCCAGAGCAAGAGCCTGCTCACAGAACATGTATGGGATCTTAAATATAATACTTACACATATTTTATTTCTCTCATTTCAGTGACTATTTCGACAAGTACCTTCTTTGATGGCTTACTGGTAACTGGGCTCTACACATCTACCAGTGTTCAGGCTTCCCAGAGTATTGGTGGTTCCAGTGCTTTTGGATTTGGTAAGTCCAGTGTCATTTACCTTCTGCAGCCCAGGGTAATTATTAATGCTTGGTTGTACAGAGGACATCAGCAGCAACACAATTAATGAAGCAGGTTAATTTAGACTGAGTAATCAATAATATGTGGAAGTCAGTGGGAGTCAATGAGATGAGGCAGTGGTGGCTTTTAGGCAGATTTTATTGCTCCCTATACCACCTTCATCTTTGCTTAGCCCTGGCATTAGTATGCTAAATAATATAAATTTTCAGAGAGAAAAGCCTCAGCAGCTAAATTGTTTTAAACAGCCATTTCTAAATGGTGTGACATTTTGTATAAACTGAAGCATTTGGCCCAAAGCCTCTAACTGTTCTGGGGCTGAAAACCTGTTTCCTTTAAGCTTATATCAACCTACTTTTTCCATTCAGTTAATAGCATCTTCTTTAAAACCACAGTGCATGTCCAAAAAGCAGAATTGTAGTAAAAGGGGTATGATAGGCTTTGCAGAATTATCATGTATTTCAGGTTCTGCTGTAACATTGAACAGTAGCAGCTGTGCTAAGGACACACATTTTAAAAATAATCCCTTCTAAACTTGTGCAAGTTATTGACAGCTATACCTTTTGCAGTTTGTTATTTGGTAACATTTTTTATATCCTTACAAATAGTAGTAATAATTGTGTTGCTCCAGTGACCCTAACAAGCAATCTGTGGTGAATGTACAAAACCAGGTACCAATTGTAGGGGACACCAACATCACTGCACTTGCAGTAGTATCTTTAAATGTTAATTTGTCTGCTTGGGCCAGAATTCAGTACTTTCTTCATAATAAGCAAGACAGAAAGAACTTATCAATGTGAAATTTCTGGGATGGCCAAGTTACCTTGCCATAAATAGGTGTTTGTATCATGCCATAGGGGAGACCATGGCAAACTCACTGGGCAAAGTACACAGGTCATGTTTAATTACACCTAAGTAAGAATGACAATTAAGCAAAATTTTAAAATCCTAAATACCTCAATGCATTTCCAAAGAATGTCTGTATTTTTTCCTAAACATGTTTCTTCATTTGTACAACAAGGATGTTCCAGTGAATGTTTTATTGAGATAGATGTTAAAGTAACATGCGATATTTGACAGAAAAAACAACATGGCCTTCTTTAACTTGCCAAAGGTCATTCTCTAGCTCTTGATGTGTGACTTTGACCATTCTGTCACTGTAAGGTAACCAAAAATTAAACTGGTGACATGTGTGTTCTGTATTCAAAAGAAGCTCCAAGCCTATAGGCTGGAAAAATACAAAAGCCAAAGTGATGCAAAAGCAGTCATGCGGAGTTGGAGCTGCTCCATTTTGCTCATCAATACAAATTCTCAAATATCAAGCTTGGGGAAATCTGATGTTCCATCTCAAACATGCTTCTACCTATGTCAGAGAAAAACTACTGCCATTTCTGATTTTTTTTTTTTTTTTTTTTTTACTTTCTATGGTAAATCAACAGGGTCAGTTGTGTTACAGTGTTAGTTACAAAATATTTTAAATAAGAGACAAATTTTGCTGATTTTTTTTGCTACTTCCTAAGATTGTATATATATTGAAAATAAAACCCCAACCAATCTGAACGTTTCATAACAGATGATGCTCTTGTGCAGTGTCTTTGAAGTCACAGTAAAAACTCAACAGTGAAAGAATAATGACAATGGCTTTTAAATGCAGTTTTTTTATGAATGCTCAATCTATAAGGTACTGATGGCTTTCAGGACTAAGAACTATGTAAACTTTTCCTATCTCTACTTTGCAGTGAGAGATGAGAAGGCTGGCCTCTTCCAAAAAGCATTTAGCATGTAAATGATACACATTTAAAAATTATTTGGTAGTTTTAAAAGTTAACAGTATTTTAAAATATACCATTTGAAGTAGAGAAAGAGAGCAGTCTCCACAGTATTTAATATATTGTTTAGTAAAATATTAGGTGGGAGTGACAGTGTTTTGTTTTCTGAAGAAAACATAAAGCACTTTCTCCAGAAACCCTGGATCCATCTGTTGTGTCATCATTTCCAATCAGCAAAGAAGCTGTTTCTCCTTTGAGGCAAGTGATTGTGATATTCCAGTTAGATTTAGCTTGCTGGAAATTATGTTTTTTTAATGTTGAGGACTAGTGAGGTTCAGAGACCTCAATTCAAAGATTTATGTGGTTTATCATAGATTAGATGGGGGGAGGGCAAAGCTGGGCCTTTAAAACCTGAAGATAGTAATATTCTGAAATTGGGTTGATAGTGGTTGCTTATGGTGCAGGGAAGAATATTTTTTCTCCTTTGCAAAATTACCATTGAAATGCTCTTGTCTGTCTCACACAGGAGGTCACGCTAGATTATCATAATCTTCCAGACTGCCCAACAATTTGAAGTCTCCTTAACATACATATATTCTCTTCTGTGTCATGAGTTACTGTGTTGTGACTACAATTATCTTTTACCAGTTAAGGAAGTTACTTGATGGAGACACTATCATTGTCAGTTATCACAGTTAACCATGTCAAGAAGCTTTGAAGAAAAAAAAGATAAAATATTTTAATTCTAAAGATTATGTTTTCATTTTCTTTCTTTTTCAGTATATATATAGGCAATGAAATAGTTCCCAGTTTCCTCTGTGGGACTACACTGACACAAGGCTTGTTGAAATTTTTATTTTGGAAATCTTCTAACAATTTTTAGGGGAAAATGTGTGAGCTTTTGGTTAAAAAAGCTAATAGTGGTCATAAATATTAATATTTTGTCCCAGGCTGAACCATTGTCTGGGTTCAGATTACAGTAAAACTAAAACTGCAAAGCTAAAATTAGAACTTGGATCAAACATAAATGAGTTGAAACTTCCCTAACCAAGCTGGGAAGATCCTTTAGCAAAGAAAATATTTTTATAAGCATAAGGATATATACTAAAATATTCTTAAAAGCAGCTTTTAAGAAAAGTGTTTCTTTCTTCATTAGATCCCCTGATATCACATATGTCCATGGCTGAATCTCTCCAGTGCCATTTCCACTCTCCTTTTCTGATCAGTATGGTGTGTACGTGGAAATGTTCCCATGTCTTTCAGCGTTGTCTGCTGGAGGGCAATCCCACTCTTTATCTCCCTCTTTCACATGCCACACTGGTAACCCTCAGTGTTATTCCCACTCTGTCTGTCTCTGGAGATACATTTTGTAGTTCTGTGGAATCTCTTTATCCATCAGTGCTTTTCCTTTCTTCTGCTTTTGTCTCTGAGGGTTCATGTTGGTGTTTGGCCTTTTTACGACAGCTTGGGTCATCTGCCTGTGCTCTGGGGGTTGTGAGCCCACCAAGATTATTCTTCCGTACAGTCATTTAGGGGCTCTCACTTCTTGGCTTAGTCCAAATGTAAAAGAGGAAAGTGGGAGGAGTACTAAAAAATATATTAGAAAGTTACAGAGTTGGTGGTGGGTTTGCTGGGAATGATTGCTTGCAAATGAGAGTAAGGATAAATGGTTTGGTGAGTGGTAGGGGAACCACTCTGTAGCTGGGCAGAAGCACGAAAATACCACATGGCTCCTCCAAAGCTGTGTGCTCTGGAAAGCAGGGAGCAGGGAGTGTGGTATCATTTCTACAATTAAAGGAGGAGATTACAGCCTAATCCCTCAGCAGCGATAAGGAGCGCTGTGAGCTGAGGACCTGAATCTGTCTCATTACACAGGATCATCCTGCTGACAGGCTGCTGGAACAGACAGATGTGCTGGGCTGTGCACATCAAAGCTTGCCTTTGACCTGCCACTCACACTGCATCTCCATGCGTTCCCCTTCTTCCCAAGGCTTTCTGGCTCCCTGGTAGCTTTTCACATGATGAATACATGAAAAATTATATTTAAGTTTGGTGTAATTAGTTTCTTACAAACTAGGGTGGGAAACATGAGCCTTTCTAGCTAAGCTGCCCAAAACCTAATTTTATGCAAAATCATAATGACTACACTGATGTGTACCTTTTAATAAATGTGGAATTAACAAGTAATTTCATTATACCATTTATATATGCATTAACCTTCCAACCTAAATTGCAAAGGTCTTCTTGGAAGTTTGTATGTTCTGTTGTAGTAGAGACAGTGGATTTCAAGCACTCATTACACTGGAAAGTGTTGCCATAGGCCTAATTGGAAAACAGAAATTTTTTGTTTATATTCTGTGTTGGTTTACACAACTTGTATTTTGCAATCTTTTAAAACAGTTGACTCCATTCTACTGTGAGGTCATAAACGCCTCATGAAATTTAGGTTTTGTTCAACTGTGTGGGCTACTTTATAAGAAACTAGCAGAGTGATGTTACCTGAGAAACATTTTAGTGCCTGAACTTGCATCTTCTAGAAAGCAAAAAATGGAAGATGAAAGATGATATTGCAGTCTTTTCTCTTTTGCAATTCTTTGTTTCTATATCATGAAGGTGATCATACATATTTTAAGTAACACATCGACTCTCTGGGATTTAAAAAATGAATAGTTACAAATATTCTTTGAAATATGATGAATAATAAATTTCCTAGAGGAAATCCTGGAAAGAGCAATCACCAGATATAATGTAATGCCAAGTAAATTATCTTATACTCTTTTCTTTTTATTATTCTATTGCCTTTTGACAGGATTAAAGCAACCATCACATAATCCTCCACTGGGTATTTTGGTTACATGTGTGATTGCACAGCTGACCAAAACCAAAACCCCCTCTCAATTTATAGAGGAAGGATCATTTTGGTCTGGTTCTGTGTGAGCTGGGAATTGGGAAAAAGGAAAAGAGTGTTTTCCAGTCCCTGTATCCCTTCTGAGCTGTCTCAGGGCAGAGTTACTGTAGGTGATGCTGCTTGGTGCTGCTTTCATCTCCAGATGAAGAAGGGCAGAGGGGTGCCTGGGTGGCTGAAGGACACCCACAGTGTTGTCCCCAAGGGGTACCACAGAAAATGCACCCCAGCTCTGTCAGCACATGGATCTGGACAGTGTATTAGAGGCATCCAAGGCTCCTTATAATCCTGGATAGCGTTTGTGGTTTTGAGCTTTCAGAGGCTTGATTTTGGCATCATCAAACACTGATGCTTCTGGGACAATGTTTTGTTTTCAGATTTTGACAGATAAAGGAAAATATCTCCCACTAACATTGTGAGATGGAAAAAGGCCAACTGTTGCATCTTCTTGTTAGGTGAGCCTATAAAATTCATCCCCCCTGCTCACTCTGCCTCTCTGTGCTTGCTCACAGGTCTAAAAAGTAAGGAATAGTCGGTAAATGACAACCCTTGAAAAAAGTATTCAGCTATGTGCATGCTACTGATCTTGAAGTGCAGTTTTTTAACTTACTGAAATTGCTGTGGATCCCTGGTTTACTTTGTGACAAGACAAATGGGCTCCAGGACCCTCCCTTCACACCAGAGATATTTGCCAGAAACCAAACAGATGGTAAACTAGGAAGAAATGACCCTCGGCATTCTCATTAGAACAGTTCGGGAAATTTTAATAGGCCCCCGTTTGCCTTGTGCTGTATCTAATACCCTTTGAACTGCCACTTTTTTTTCCATTTTTTTTTCTTTGTTACAAGTCAACTACTGCCATGTATATTTTAATAGTGATTATCAAATACAATTTGCCCAGAAGATGTAACAGCCCTCTGCTGCTAATTAGCAAAGTTTAAATAATCACTGAGTTCTGGAATAATTGGAAAGAGACACTGTTTTTTCTGCCAATGTATAATTACCAATTAACAGGAAGTTAAAATATCTGTATAGCAGTCATATCTTGGAGAATTTGTTAACAGTCAAATAGTGAGTTGATGTGAAACTGACACTGGTCAAGAAAGTTTACATTTGAGTTTAAAGATAATTCCACCTACAAATGGTATGTAATGAAACCATAATGACGATAAAACTTTGAAAGTCTGCATGTCATGATGCTTAATTACTACTTAATTGTCTTCATGGCCAAAAGCTGACCATTTCTGAAAGTGATTGACTATCATATGTGCCTTGTGGAAAGGGTTTTAGCTTTATTAATACAACATATATTCATTATCATGGCATAGGCAGTAATTACCCATGCTTGCCTGACAAGGAACTGTGTCCGCAAGTATATTAACTGCTGAGGAAGAAAACTCCCCATGTGCAATTGGGTAAGTCAGATGCCAGTGCCCTATGGTTACAGGACCAAGGTAACTTGAGAGGGAGCCTACACAGAAAATACTTTAACTGGCCTAGTTTTAGTCTAGTTTCACCCAGTCCAGTCACCCTGAACACTTCCATCCTTTTCTACAACTACTCTTGGACTTGTCAGGTTTGCCTAAGTCCAGCCATGGCAGCAGCAGCAGCTCCTGGACATCAGAATCCAATTTTGCCTAATCTCTTGAGAAGCTCTGAGTTAGTCCACAATTTAGTATTCATTACAGTGAGTGATGGTGTCTGCTCCACAATTTATTTCAAACGTCTTTGGAGCTTTATGAAGATAACAGTAAAATACTTCAAGCTTTTAACCTTTGAAATATACCTGCAGCTCCTGCTAGTATTTGTGTGGTCAAGGCTGAAAAGGGCAATGAACCGCTGTAGAGGTGTGGCACATGTAACATTATTTGTATTCATTAGCTCTGAACAGCAGGTGCAGGTGAGTGTTTAATTCTACAGGCAACACTTAAGGCTTTGCAGATGAGATCAGGGTAATAACTGCACTGGAGACACAGAGGAGCGTTTTCCACGTGGCAGTGCTTGTAAAGGGGCCCCTGGAGTTTTTTAACAAGAAAATGCCTTTAGAAATACTTTTCCACAGCCAAAACCAGAGTGTTAATTGAAGTGTTGGGGCCAATTTTGGTCCAATTTAGCAAGTGCATTTATTTAGTAGTGACCTTTTTTTCAGGTCTTATATACATCCTTTTTTTCCCCCTGGGTAGCCAGAAAACAGTATGGGGAAAAGCTAGAGCATAATTGAATTTTAATGTGAATTTTTCAATTGCATCTTAATTTTTTAATAAAATGCATTTAATAGAAAAACTGCTCTAAAAGTTTGTGATCTGATCAGTGGTTTTGCTACACCTCATATCTCTGAGAATATTCCTAATTCCAATAAGGTAAGGAATTAATTCAAAACATATTAAGATATTAAATATTCATTGTGACAAGTTGGTGATTTTTTACCTATACCAATATTTATTGAAAGTAATGCAAAACACTTTTTCAACTGTGCAAATTGTAGGTAATTTTAACAATGGAAAATAATATATAAATAGGAACACATAGCCCCATCTATATAGACATATGCATTAATTCCTAACTCTCCTTTTTTACCCCAATTTCAAGTACCATGTTCAACCAGTGCACTTTGAGTGCCATTAGCCAACATACTGCACATTTTCTTTTTTTTTGCAAGAAAAAAAAGGAAAAGGACCTGGGGGTGCTGATCCACAGTCAGCTGACCATGATCAGTGTGTGCCCAGGTGGCCAAGAAGGCCAATGGCATCTTGGCTTGTGTCAGCAATAATGTGGCCAGCAGGACCAGGGCAGTGATTGTCCCTCTGTACTCAGCACTGGTGAGGCTGCACCTCAAATCCTGTGCTCAGTTTTGGGCCCCTCACTACAACAAAGACATTGAGGTGCTGCAGTGAGTGCAAAGAGCAGCAGAGCTGGGGAAGGGTCTGAGCACAAGTCTGATGAGGAACAGCTGTGGGAGCTGGGGGTGTTGGGCCTGGTGAAAAGGAGGCTCAGGGAGACCTAATCACTCTCTACAGTTGCCCTAGAGGAGATTGTGGTGAGGTGGGACTCAGTCTCTTCTCTTCTCCCACGCAACAAGTGACAGGAAAATGAGAAACAGCTTCAAGTTGTGTCAAGTGATGTTTAGACTGGGTACTAGGAAAAATTTCGTCACGGAAACGATGGTTAAGCATTGAAAGAGCCGGTGCAGGGAAGCTGGAGTTACTATCCCTGGAAGTGTTCAAAAAATGAGTAGGTGTGTCACTTTGTGATATGGTTTAGTGGGCACATTAGTATTTGGATTTGATTTTGGACATGTTTTCTAACCTTGGTAATACTGTATTCTAAATCTTGCCTTAAAATCCATCTTCTCCATTTTTTGGGGGGGTAAATCACTCTTGTTTTCCATTGATTAGAGAAATGTCAATGGGTGACTGAATTCTCTTTTGTTACTGTTTTATTTTCTTAGCAATAACATTTGTCCTATTTGTTCATCGGCTAGAGTGTGATCTCTAAAGCAAGGACTTTCTTCTTTATTATTCTGTACAGACATGCTGGCACAATAAAACCCAATCTTTACTGTCCATTACTGTTATTATAATACAGATAATAGTGTAGAAACGTCAAGGAAAAATGAATTAAGACTTCATTGATTGCAATAACAATAACAAAATACTTTCCTCTCTGAAAGATGTTGTCATTATGCTTTGAGAGCTGCATTCAGCTGGATCGACAGGCTGGAGCTTCATGGTAACTTGTAGTAACAGAGAGGTATCTGTAATAAAGTGAGGGGGAAAGGCCATCATGTAGAAATTGAGGGCCATCTTAAAATTGCATTCTGTGTGTTTATGCCTCAAAAATATATCAAGCAAATGTTCCCATGGCTGCATGAACTTCACACTGCCTGCATCACTTCTTGTCCAGAGCCTGGTTCTGTGGTGCCTCATTGACATGTGTTGTGCTGTGACAGTCAGAGCCCCTTCTCCTGACTTTCTGGTTGCTCCAGGCCTATTATTTTCTCTGCATTTTGTGTTTATCAGGATGTGGTAGCATATTCAAGCAAAAATTACTGGGCTCTTGGACTTCATCAATTAAGATGCATTGAAGCCTCTTGCAAATGTGAAATGGTATTGGGAAATTGTTCCTATCATAATTGTGAAGACAAGTTTGTAAACTAATTTCTGGCATATTATGACAAACAAATGTCATCAGACTGCTTCCTCCATATCTGCCAATTTGCCACATTTTGAAGTGAAGTTGATTATATGTGGTGAAAAATCAGGCTTACAGGAAAATGGAACCCTCTGTTAAATCCTGATCATCACCTGTCCTACCAGCTGAATTCACTGTTTGCTTGTCTGTTGTCAGTGTTGTGACTGATAATCATTTGTGTGTTTTCAGAGATGGTTCACAAGAAAAATCTGCTCCAAATCTGCTAAAAGGAATATCCCAATTTTCAAGAATATACCAGTGAGAGGCAGTTGCTGTTTGTAGGGAGTGATTGGTGTGGTTGCGTCTTTATCGGGTGCTAAAATACATGAACTAGAGGAGGTTCCCAGGTTCATTCTTGCATTGGGAACAGAGCCAGCTCCTCACCTTCTTGGGGCACAGGAGGGAAGGGCAGAGTCCCCCCATGCTGCTCCAGCTCAGCTACTGCTGGCACTGTTGGTAGGTGGAGAGAAGAAGGGGTTCTGCCTTTGCATGGGTAAGGTCATTCTTACAGCTTCTGCCATGGCTAAAAGGGGTATTTGCTGATTACTGAGCTTAGAAAATTTGGGGTTAGTTCGAAGTGGAATTTGTAAAGTGTCTAAAATGCACTTGCTCCTAAGTGAGCATCACCTCATAGGAGCCCTGCTGCCAAATCCCCAGGAAGAAAAAGTCAAGAGCTTCACCTGAAGTCCTTAGTCCTTGGAGCAGAGCTGTTCCTCAGTTCTGCTCTGGTGGATTTTGTTACTGAATGAAATCCATTATTCCAGGGTGACCATGTCAGTCCAGGTGTGGCTTTGCACATTACTTCTTAAAGTTCTTGAGAGAGAGAGAGGGAGAAGAAATTATGATTTTTAATTTCTTTCACAAAATAGATGTGTGAATACTTAAACAGTTCACCTGCTGTCTGATTTTCATTGTTTTTGGTGACCCACTGGACCTGCTGTCACTTGAACACTGGCTTTTGCTTCTGAAAAGAAAGAAAATATGGCTTTTAGGTCAAAACTATAACTTCAAGATATTGAAAGCCTTAAGCAAGGATTTATTTAAATTTATCAAATGAATCAAACTACTGCAATTCTTGCCTCATTTCAACCCTGAGGAAAAGTAATGCAATTATTAAAATTGGTGCAGTTTGTAACCAAAGCAGTTGTATCTTCATAAGCCTCAGCTTGAGTGGTTGGAGTGCTTGAAGGAAAAAAGCGTTTAGAAGAAATCCAGTAGATACAGAAGCCCTCATTTGCAGCTGTGCGAGAAGGTTGGATTTTTTTTTTACCAGATAACATCAAATTAAATAGCTGAATGTTGAAAGATATTGTGGTGTTTTGCAAAGATTTGATGCTGGTCAAAGCACTCTCACTGAGCTCTAGTTTATTTAAATAAAACTATTTAAATAATTACTTGAAAAGACTATTTTGGCAGCATTACAGCAAGTGATGAAACATTTTGCATAGCAGTTTATTAGTAAAGTCAGTGTTTTTCTCTCTATCACTCTGAGATTTGCTACATGTCTGTTTCTGGATAAACTAGTGACACAAATATTTTGTGACACTGGAGTCATACTCCAGTCATATGGCATCATAGTCACCTTGACATTCTCTGACATACTGGAAGAATGATGTAATTATTAGAAGGCTGAATCAATAAATGCTGACAGCACTAGCTGTTAAGATGAAGAATATGAACATTAACAAAGTCTAGATTAAAAAAAATCTTTAAGAGCTGTTTCATCTTGCAAGTTTTAATTTTTAGAAGGATTAAGCTTAAATTTTTAATTTTGATGTGAGTAGTGACATTTCCTGAAATATACCATCTGCTTGCTCAGCGCATGTATACATTAAACTTATCATTTTCTCCCTGTAACTGCAATTTTGCTATTTTTAAATTCCATAATGAAGGTCTTGGTAAATATTTCTCCTTGTTATCTACTGATTTAAAATTATCACTGAACATGTAATAAGTAATATCACAGGCACTAGTGACCACCCAGTAGTCATAATTCACTCCAACAGGCAGCTTTGTGATAACCTTTGCTTAAGGAGGGCAAAGATGTAATGAACTCTTTAAAAAACCTTCAGTCATAATCTGCCAAGGGTCCAACCAAATAAACTGGAATGTGCTTTTGCCTCAATTTCCCCCGAGACTATCAAAGAGGTGTGTGCTGGCCTCTGATGAAAGTTTGGGTAAAGATTTAGCATGAGCATGGAATTCAGATTTGCTCTGAAGAATTTATCAGATATATGTGATAATCTAAAGGACTTTTGCTTAGCCTTTTATTAAAACATAAACAGGTTTTTTTTCTCCACTTATATATGCTGAGCAGGATATGTAAAATTCAGTAACATTCTCTATCCTGGAAATCTTTACGAGGAATTTAGTTACTGAATTTTTTCATTTTTTATACCAGGAAAGTTTAGGATTTTCTTCTGTGCTTTACTCCTAGGTGGATCTCCTCAGCCTTTTTCTGAGCATCCTTCCATTAGGGACTTCATTTTTGCTGTGTATAGCTTGGGGACCTTGGCTGTCTGGCTCAGGCATTCACATACAACCATGCCTTCAGGTGCTCTGTTTTCCAAGGACTGATTGAAATGCAAAGTACTTCTGGAGATGCAATTTTCTGATGCTCACTGCTGTAAATCCAGAGGAATTTTGAAAGACAACTGTCATATTCAGTTATGGCAGGGCTTTGTGGTGAGCACTTTACACAGAAAAAGCCCTAGACAGAGGGAACTCAAAAAGGTGGCATAGATTGGCTCATGGAGACTGAGGGACTTTGTAAACTAGAACATTTCACTACATAGGATTTTGATTTCATAACATATGAAGTATTTTAAATTTAATTGATTGGGAATTTCCCTAGAAATCTAGCTTTTAAGATCTAAGCTATCATCACAAGAGATATATAAAGTTTGTTAGAACCTGTTTCCTGTCCCTTCCCCAAAGATGAGGTAAGGTCAGCGTACAGCTGGTTAATTTTTCTTGGCTTGGGCACATGGAGATTTAATGTCCTACAGTGGACACATGTCCCATGCCATGGGCTGACCAACATCCCAGCTGTGAGGAGCCAAGACTCCTCTCTCATGCACAGGCACGTCTACATTGTCTGTGCCTGGGGCTGAGTCCCACCCTGGCTTTTCTCTGTCAGAGACTCAGGGTATTGTCTGGTTTTGGTAACTAACAGCTTCATAATTCAGCCTTCAGAATAGCTAAAGTGCAGTGCAGCTACAGTGTCCTTTAAACATAGCTTTGAAATTACAGGAAGCAACTTTTTTTAGCTTAATAAGTGAATTTATTTAAGTGAAATTGTATTTAATGTCACCCTGTTGGCACAGGGTGAGAAAAGGAGGAAAGGTTACTGTTAACATAATCTGGTTTTATGCTGGCTGTGGAATTCATGCTATTGCAAACCCTCTGAAGTACTTTCTCAAAAGCTGGTGTAGAAGAGTCTCGCCAGCACAAGTGGCTTTTCATGCATTGTTTTATTGACTCACATTTGATGGTTTCTCATGTGTATTTAAAGGCTGAATTCCAGTCTCTAGGGAATGACTCAGAAAGCATTTAATTTTGAACTGAATTCATTTGCAATTTCCAACAGAGGCATCTGCTGACCAGTTATGAGAGGGACTTGGTTCTTCAGTACTACCAATTGTAATCTTGTGGCATGCTTTATTTTGAGCCTCCTGTGCTTATACTAGATCTTTTATTGTGAATGAAACCTAAATATCTTCAAAAGCAATGCCACTTACTTAAAAAAATCCCACCCAAATATGAAAACATGTAAAAGACTCACTCAAGTAGTACTCACTTTCATGAATCACAGTCTTATAAAAATAACCTAAGATCCTGTTTTGTCTTTATTTTCATTGTCTTTTTCAAATGAAAAAAAATTTCCTCCATGTTTTACTAATAAAAGAAAACGTATCATATTCCCACTACTTTATTTGTCACAAATCCCCTCTCCCTCCAAAATATCTTAAAGAAAAATACTTGCATCAGAGGAAAAAAACATGGACTCTGGAGTGGTTAAAAATGGGATATAGTCAAGAGGATATTTTCAGAGGAAATAATGATAGGCATGCTTTTATGAGTTACATGAACCACACAACCAAGAACCTTGTTCATGTGAATATTATTTTTATTTATATTATTAAATTAAAATTATATTCATTAAACTCAGTAATAATTCTAAATATGAGGGAATTTGCACTTTAAATCCCCATCCGTCTTATTTGCAGTTTGTTTCTAGAAGTGTTTGGTTGGGTTTTTTTTAAATGCAGTCTTACAGTTTTCAGAATAACAAAATGAGAAGCTGTCAATCTAATTAGAGCAGGCATTCATGAAGTAGTAGGAAGATATAAGTAGTGTAAAAATTATTCTAATACAAGGGGAAATAGCTTAGAGTCTTCATAAGCAGATTTTGTATTTTTGTGCCCTGAAGAAAAATGATAAATCTGAAGGGTTTCAGGAAACCAGTGTGATGAAATGACCTTTTATGATAAACAGGAGGGGTTTGGAAAACAATATATGACCATACCACAGCTAGATTGCTATTAAAGCGCTGCTTCATCACCTCATATGCAACAAGAAAGGTACTTGCAGCAGGATTCATTCAAACCAGGCAGACAACATTAAGCTGAACCACTGTTAGTCAAAGCTAACCTGAGTTTGTGGCAGACGCTGGGCTTCCTACTCACATAAAGTACAAGACAAACAGTGAATAGTCACTTGATATGCAGGTAATTCTTTTTGGCAGCATGATCTAAATATTACCTTTTTGTATATGAACCTTGGTACAAGTCCACTTAACAGGGGCATTTTCAGTGTAATTTGAGCTTTGCTTTGGAAAAAATGAATGAGTGATTAGTTTTTAAAAATGGATTTCTGGCATTAACAGAAAACCTGGAAACAGTGCTGCTTGGTAGGTAGATATAATTTTGAATTTTTAAAGAGAAGTTTTTAAGATAACAACTTCAAGGCTTGGTCAGAATTTAAGCATGATGCTGGTTTCAGCAGGCCCTGCAGTTTGGGGTGGTTTGGCCCATTTTGACACATGATCGCCGTGGTGCCAGAGAACCATCCCCAGGAGAGAACCTTCCCGTTTGGCTCTGGTCCTGGTGCTGCAGGAGCCCTGACAGTGATGCTGTAGCTTGAATGTGTCTGGATTTAAGCTCTATCTTAAAGCTGGTTATAGTAGTTTATCTCCTAAATTCCTATTGCAAAATTGTTTCAATGCTTCATTTGCCTAGTGATTAAAAAGGATCTAAATTAGAGTAAATTTATTCAAGTCCAGTTTCAACCCTTTGTTCTCATACCATGCTTGTCTTTTGGCTTAAACAGCTCCTTTACAACCCTGTGATATTTAGTGATAGCAGTCATCCTCTCTCTAAACAAGACAAGCTCTTTCTCTCTCCTTTTGTGACATATTTTACATTCTTCTCATCATCCTAGTAGTCCTTCTCTGCAGCTGCTCCAGCCTAAGTTAATCTTTTTTGAACACAAGCGTTCATAATTACACACAATAATTGAAGTGATGTCTTAGCAATACTTTACCAGCACTGTACTAATACTTCCCCCATCGTTACCAGAAATAATTGAGCTGATGCATTCTAGGGCAGTGTTTGTCTTTTTTCACACTGGTAGCTCATTGTCAAACAGTGATTGACTAATGTGGACTGAGCTTTCTCCTCCTCCGTCATTTCTAGGTTATAGCTGAAAGTATTCTTGTTATTATCTAAAGTGCATGACCTTACATGTTCTACAAGAAGTAAAGAATCCACTTTGTGTACTTCTTTTTCCAGTCCTTAATCATACTCTGTTTAAAAATGTGCCTAATTTCTAATTTTAATATTTCTCCTTTGAACCTCCAGGAGCTGTTTCTTGCTGTGTCTTTAGCAATGTGTCTGAAAGTCCTTTATTGGGGGGTATTTTGTTTATGTTAGGATAACTTATCTACTGAAATCAAATCACTTTTAAATTTCAATTTGTAACCTATAAACACTGAACACTGAATTTTTAGTGTAAGGAATAATTTTTATATCTAAGCAGAAAGTGTAAGGTAGATTAGCTTTATTTTCCAGACTTCAGCAATTTTCAGCTTCTTTCTAAAATTGTGAACCCCAGCAATATATATTCTTGTAGCCTCAGTTCACAGAATCACAGAATGGTTTCGATTGGAAGGGACCTTAAAGATCAGCTGTTTCCAAGCCCCTGCCATGGGCAGGGACACCTTGCTCTAGACAAGGTTGTTCAAAGCCCATCCATGGCCTTGAACTCTTCGAGGGATGGGGCAGCCACAGCTTTTCTGGACAACCTGTTTTAGTGCCTCACCACCCTCTCAGCAAAGAATTTCTTCCTAATATCTAATCTAAATCTACTCTCTTTCTGTTTGATGCCATTCCCCCTTGTTCCATCACTGAATGCCTTTGTGAAGAAGTTCCTCTCCATCTCTCCTGTAGGCCCCTGTTAGGTACTGGAAGGCCACTATAAGCTCTCCCTGGAGCCTCTTCTCCAGGGTGAACAATCCTATTTGTGTTTCATCCCTCTAATTAATCATCTTTGTGACACTCCTCTGGACTCAATCCAGCAGGTCCACGTTCTTCTTTTGTTGGGAGCCCCAGATCTGGATGCAGCACTGCAGGTGGGGTCTCACCAGAGTGGAGCAGAGGGGCAAAATCCTCTCCCTTGATGTGCTGCCCACATTCCTTTGGATGCAGCCCAGGAGACATTTGGCTTTCTGGGCAGCAAGTGCACATTGCTGAGTCCTGTCCAGCTTCTCATCCAGCAGCACCCCCAAGTCTTTCTCCTCAGGGCTGCTCTCAATCCATTCTCTGCCCAGCCTGTGCTTGGAATTGCTCTGAGGCAGGTGCAGGACCTTGCACTTGATCCTGTTGAACTTCATGAGCAACTTCATCCGCCAGTTTCCTCTGGACCTGTGGGTGCATCTCGTTAGGTCCCATAGACTTGTGCACTTTCAGGTTCCCTAGAGGGTCTCTAACCTGACTTTCTCCTGCAGCAGGGGGTTCTTTGTTCTGCCAATCCCTGCCTTTGTCTCCTGCCACTTAGGTCGTGTGGCTGGAGCACTTGCTAGTGAAGACCAAGGCTGTGGCACTAGTCCTGTGACCATCTACTGATCCCCCTGAGGGACAGGATGGCAAATGGGTGTCTCCACATCTCTGAGAAGAGAGTTGCCTACTGGTGTCACCTGACACCTTTTCTTAGTGGCTCTAGTTGCTGCACAGGGAGCAAATGGGGCTGCCTTAGTCAGTTCCAGCATCAATCCTGATGTGATGGGTCCTTCCTCTTCAGTACTGCAGAGCAGTGAAATGGTTCTGCATTGCCACCTCAGGCTTATGGGGAAGTCTCTTCCTCCTGCAGGTGCTTGTTCCATGTGACTAACCTGGCTCACAGATTGTTCCCACCTGGCCAATTTTTATATCATTAAAAACTGTCACAGTCAGTGATTTCAGATCTTCCAGATTTCTGATGAAAATGCTGACTAACATTTCATGACAATACTCATGGCAGTGCTATTTAGTGGTGATTTATAAGGCACAGCTGGCCTAAGTGATTCAAGTGCTTAAAGCCATAAATGTTTTGTTATTGTTTGGGACTATGGTTGAATATAGGGATATTGTATTTTTAATAAGCTGCCTCAGGAAAGGCTAAAACTGGTATTCTGAAACTAAATGAATCAAAGTTGTAAATTAAAATAAAAGTTTCAGACTATTCTGGGTACCAAAGTATTATTTCAGTGAAAAGAGATTCTATTATTTTTCTGCTCAGTTAATTAACAATGGAGAAGAGTAGTTATTATGTGAAATTTCTGCAGTTCAACAAGAATTCACTTGATTAATACATGCAGAATAATACATGTTAGTCAAATACTGTTTTCCTCTGAGATCCCATTAAAAAATTGATCAAAGTTTAATTACAACATAGGCCAGTTATGTTTAGATGACACTGAAAACAACAAGGCCTTTCAAATAATGGGAATGACACAAAGAGAATCCACAGTTGTCATGAGCCAAACTGGAATTCTGCAGATTTCAGCCAAATGGCTGAATAATATAGGGAAAAGTGTTCTATTGGTGACAGCACATTGTAATGAAATGAATTTTTCATTCTTTGTGGGTCATTTTAGTTCCAGAAGTGACTTGAGGATTTGGAAGGTTAGTACAGAAGCTCTTGGATTTTGTGAGCATATCGTTCTGAGATGACTGATGACAGAAAAATCCCTGAACCAGTATGTGCTGGATTTTGTGAACCCTGGTGCTTTGCCTTGGAATTAGCTGTTTGATATTTAATTAGCTCCACTTCTTCTCAAGAAAGAAGGTGAAGATAGCTCTGTTCTGCAGTCCTGTGGCGAGGACTGTCATTTGAGAACCACTTGAGGAAAGAGATGGAAGGGATGGGTTGCAGAGAAAATCTGAACAGGGATATTTGAGGTCTACAGACAGTATGGAAGGAGAATAGAAAGAATGGGATGGTGGAGACGTTGAGGGGGAGGATGTTTGCTGAAGCAATGGTAGTGAGGGAGAAGTAAGCATGAGACCAGAGGAATTAACTGTTCAAATGAAGCTGTTTAAACCAAAGTGTGAAAAATTACCCCAAGAACTCAGATATTGAGTTTGGGGGAAATAGAACTAGTGGTTTTTTGCAAAATGCATAAAAAGTTTTTAAGTTAACCTTCAATTCACAGTCAACACTCCTGGGATGTTCTGCAATATGTGGCATAGCTGCATTTTTTAATTGAATGTAACACAATCCATTGGTGGCCCTTCAGAAAGGAGCAAAGAATAGGATGTTCTTTCTTTGAGCAGTTATAAGGAAGAACTGCATGACCACACACATCAGATCTCAGTAATGCTCCATGGGAAAAGCATAAGCCTCAAAGCCAAAGTGCTGCTATTCCTGCTTAGACCATCTGACCAAAGAAAGGCTTTCCTACAGGAAATATCCTCTGGACAGAAGTCTCAGAAGCTCTAAAATATGGTTTTCTGTCATATATTGGATTTTAAGATGTATTTTGTGCACAAAAAATATGTACTGATGGAACAACAGGAGCTCCAGGAAGGAAGCTGTGATCAAACTGGCATATTCTCTAGCAGACATCCAATTCTAACAGGATAAAGATATCTTACACTGTACTAGCTGATTCATTTTTCCTGTCAGAAGACCAATCCTGATGTGGAGCACACTTATATCTACAACCATAGTTGTAGAGATGTAGTCGTTTAGCTATTACTTACTTGTCCAAATGATCTGAGACATTGCAGGCTCAGCTTTGAATATATAGCCATGCATTCATTTTTATGAATAAAATATCACACTAAAACGATCCCCTTCAGCAGCAAAGATTTGTCTTGAAAGTTATTTTCAACTTTTCTGTACTAATATAGCATCTTTTGTTACCTTCACGATTTCAAAGCACCCCAAAGAGCACCAAACCCAACCTGCCTCACCCACTACTGTGCAGAGATATATCATGACCTCCCTTCAATTCAGCCTTTTTATTCTTAATGTTCTTCTTTGACCACTTTTTCAGTAAATCTTACTTTCTCTCGTACTTCAAAAGTAAATTAAATTTACTGAGGTAGCTATCCCTAATGGCATGATTCTCCTGAAGTAATTAATCCATGTTACACATCTCTGAAAATTACCATTTGCTCAGATTGAATTATTTATAAAAAGATTTTAAAATTAGTTATAAAAAGATTTAAAAATTCTGGATGCTGCATCTTCAGTGAATATTGGGAATTCAGTATTTACCTCACAGACTATCTCTATCAAGAATCTTCTAATTTGACAGTACAATAAAAGGTGCCTGCTAGCAAGAAAAATATTTATTTCCTTCATTTTCTTGGAAATAGCTGTATTGTAGGGCTAACTATGGGAATCACAATTTGTTTGTTGCATATATTAAATTTTTTGTTCTCTGTAATCTTTATTATCACAGAATGCTTGAAAACTGAGTGAGACCTAATTGATAGGTAGCTTTCTGTGGGCCTATCACAAGCACCTATCTCTCCACATTGTTTATAAAAGGAGTGTGATCATTTGCTGTATTAGGACTGCCTCAGTATCCATCTAAAGTATAGGTTCAAGTGGTCTAGACCCTTCCCAAGGGAATTAGCAGGGGCTTGAGTGTTTACTCAGTTTTTATATGTTTTACAATTTTATATATTCTTATCAGTAGCTGACTTAAACTGAAATTAGCTGAAAGCTAATTTGGAGCTGCTCACAGGAGTCAAATTATTCAGAAAAGTGATTTCAGCATAACCAAGCTTAACTATCTTAAGACAGCTAGCTCAAGTGGTGTAAGTTGTCAATATGGACTGGACAGATCTGAGCTAATGCCATGCAGTGTGAGGGTCTGTGTATTTGTGTGTGATAAAATGCTTTATTTCCTTAATTTGCTATTTCAAAGGATCTCTTAAGTGTATCATTTAAGAATGAACAAGGGAAAAAGAAGCATTCAAAAGCTGGAAGATCATATTGCATGTTTTTGGTCTTTCCATCATTACTATTTCTCTATGGCTGTCTATTTGAAGCTTAAATGTCATTTCCAAAGAGATATCTGTACTTTGTACTACACTGCAGAGAGCTGTGTAAGGAATAATAAAACTGTGTGTATCACCCCAGAAAAACTGTACACCTATATACACAGTGTTGGTAGCCCTGGAGCTTTTGACATATTGCCAGGACAACCTGCAGCTCCAGTTGTGCAGTGCTGGTATTTCAAAGCATTTAAATGAAAAATAGGTGAAAACCAATTATGGAAGTTATTTCAAAGTGAAGTATGGTGATTCATTGAGATAAACTGTAAAGTAAAGTCCAGGTAGTGTTATAAGTGTGGAGTATGTCAGTTCATTACAGCCACAGTCAGTGATCACAAATGTTCTACTCTGAGTATTTTTGGGGGAAGAAGGACACAGGCATTCCCCATTCCTCTATGTCTTTGCTTACTTGGAGACATGGAGCATCTTCCTCAGGTAGCCACTGTGGTGCTGTCTTCAGCCTCCCTCTGGGATGGCTCTGTCACCATTTGGGTTCACTTGTATGACATGGCTCTTCAGTCTACCCAATAAGTAGTTTTATCAATACAATATCCTTCCTCAATGCTGATTTGACCACTGCCCTTAATAATACTCTTAGTCAGCTTTAGGATCCCAAATTATTCCAGATCCAACTATCTAGCATGTTTGACCCATAGTTGTAGATCAATTGGAAACTCCCTAATCTATGCAGATTTGGCAAGGATTTATTTACCAGAAATATCCTCTTATATACTAGTTTATCTGTGAGCAACAGGATCCAGAAGCACTAACTCCATTCATAAATCATTAGATGTTTTCCAAGAAAAATATCAGTGCCGGGTTAGAGAACATGGACATGTGAAGAAAGGCTGATATTTGTGAGAGCTGATGTTATACTGTGAAACAGCAAAGTTACAACTGCAACATATCTGGAAATCCCAAAAGAAAACACCTCAATTAGCATGCATGGCAGGGCTGAGATTAATGTAAATTAGGAAACCTGCTCATTTTCCGAATTGCTAATCTGCCTTGAACAAGAAAAGATGTATTTGAGACTTTGAGATGGAAAGCTAAATTTCTCCCTTAGTAAACCACACACTTTTTTCATTATTGCAAAACAATAATGAAGGGGGAAACTTCCCAGTAGAGCTTCAGCTCTTCAAGGTATTTTTCTTCTTAAGGGCAGATTAGCACGTCAAAAAGCAGAGCCATGTTTTATCTTTGTATTTTTAGCCTTCTCTTTATACATTAATAGGACTGCAGCTCTCTAGTGTAAGTCCCTTGGGTGTTACTTTGACTTAGTGTATTTTTAAACCCTTTTTAAAACCGCAGCAAAATCTTGGAACATTTATCCTACTACAGTCACAGTGGGGGGCATCATCTGGGAGAGGCAGGCTTTCAGCTAAGTGTTCATTCACGAAACAGAAGCAAGCAAGGTTTAAGATTAAATTCAAGCACCTAGCTGATGCAACAGGAGCACCTGGGATGCTCTGCTGATGCTCACATCCCACATTTGGAGTCCAAATTTGATTTTTCTCATTTCCATCCCAAATTCTAAAATGCAACACAGACCTTCTTACACATGATCTTTAGTTTGGTGGTGTCATCTTATTTCCACAGACCTGGATAAAGCTTTCTCCTTTTCAGCAAAGCCACAGGTTGATTTGGGAGTCGTGTAGTAGAGGCCCCCTGCACCCCATTTCTGTAGCACAGTTAATCTTCATGCACGTTGTGACATTGGCTGCAATCACATGAACATTGATTAGGCTTCAGATGGGAATATTGTTTCCTGGGGGGGGGGTTGGGCTTTTTTTTTTTTTCCATAAGTGCATGGGATACCAAGCACAGCAGGGGCTGCAGCTCCACCAGGACTATGGAGCAGTGTTTGGCATTCTGGGGGACACAGCTCAGCCCTGCCCCTGGGGCAGCCCAGCAGCATCTGCATGGCAGCACCCCCAGCACTATATTTTGAGGTCCTATATTGAACCTGAAATGACTGCAGAAGATCAGCCTTTACCATTTTGTTGTAAAATGTTCTTCTGAGGACAAAGACTTCAATAACTGCTCTCTTTTCCCCCAGGAGTTTCACTTAATATTGACTAATAGTTTACAAGAGGGTTACTGTTCTTGGTAGCTTGCTTTTATTTGCCTTTCTTATATCTGATCTGGAAGTGCTTTTGCATGCTTAGGATTTATGATGTTTTGTCTAGAAGTAAGTTTCAGGCAAAGGAATGAAATGCAGAATTTCTGTCTTTGCATTCCTGTGACTCTCAACTGACTGCTGTCAGATAGAAACAAAACTGCAGTGTTACAATTTTCTGTCTGTGGTATGTGTGTCTTAATATATACCATATGGCAGGGGGCAATGCACCAGATTTTTTTCATGGGTGATTTTTTGTCACTAGAGTAAAAGTAGTAATGCAGGAATGAATTAGTAAAATAATTTCTATTCCTTCTGAGCTTGTTGGCTGTGATTATTTTTGATTCTTTTGGTGTGTAAAGTTTTGTATTCAGGTTTTTTTGTCCTGAAAAGTTTTGCTGCTGTTCATATTTGTTAGCTTGCAGTACATTTTCTGAGGAATTTTCTTCTGATGGGTGCAATTCTGCCTTCAGTGGGCAGAAATTCAGCCTCCTGACTGTGCTGCCCTTCTCTTTGTAATACTGTCAACATTATGGTCCATTGCTGTCCAGTGGGGGCAAGGCAGCACAAAATTGCAAAGAATTGATCATTGCACTATTTAAGATAAACCAGGAGGCAAATTAAATTACTGCACATTTTACAAGGGAAAGGGAACAACTGCTAGACTTTCCATTTTGTCCCATAGTAATCATAAAAAGAGATGTTAAAGATGCATAGAGAGCACCACTAATTTGATCTGGACAGAGATACTGATGGATTTGAACAAGCAGTGTTGAATTTCAGTTTCAAAAAAAGAACTCCTGGAGATTGACAATTTTAGTTGAAATTCCTCCATTCAACCCACAAAACCATTTTTCCAGCCCCACTTCTCCCTTACCTCTCCCACCAACTTGGTCTATGATTTCTCTGCTCTTTTCACCCCATTGCAGAGGCTGAGAATGGCGATGGTGCCCATTGTACAGCTTTATTTCTGGTTCTGGTTTTTATATTTATGAATTCTGAGGAATTTGTAGCAAACCAGCACTACTGTGACACTAGTGTCAGCTGTTGAAAAAAGGCAAATATCTTGACTCTTGATCACAGGGTTACAGATACTAATTAGTGCTTACAAATGGCACATGTTTTAGTGGTTGGCCATGTATAAATGTATGAAGATAAAACCATAGTCTGTCATTACTTCAGCTAGCTTTTCCCTCACAGATGGATGTCTCCTGCCTGTGTGCCATCTTTCCTGAGCACATAGGCTTTTGTGAGGCTCAGCTGTCCCAAAAGGCTCCCAGAGACTGTGGGACTGGTTGTGCCACAGGTCACTTCAGTGTCCCAGCAAGGGCACCTGGGGCTGTAGGAGACCTCACATATTGCACCCTACTGTAGGCATTGCTGAGGCTGCTGTAAGCCCAGCTGTGGGAAGGGGGATCAGGAGACCTGGAGCACCTCCAGGGATGCTCCTCCGAATGGAAAGTGCCATTTGTCTCCAGCTCTGGGGAGATGTTGCAGCTGATGCTGGTGAGGGACAAACCAAGGCCTCTGTCCACGTTGCAGTTTTACCCCAAACTACAGTGAGCCACTCGCTCACTTTCCAATCCCCTCCCTACTCCATGGGATGGGGAGGAGAATCAGAAAAAGGGAAAATTAATGGGTTGAGATCAGAACAGTTTAATAATTGAAATAAAGTAAAATACAATAGTAATAATGAAAAAGGGAGAGAAGACTAGAACCCAAAGGGAAAAACCCAAATGGTGCCCAACACAATTGCTCACCACCCTCTGACCAATGCCCCTCCTGTCCCTGAGCAGAAAGTGGCAGCTTCTGGCCAATTCCCCCCTGTTTATCAACTGGGCATGACATTCTATGATGTGGAATATCCTTTTGGCCAGTTCAGGTCAGCTGTCCTGGTCATGTTCCCTCCCAGCTTCTTAAGCACCTGCTCCCTGGCAGAGCATGAGACACTGAAAAGTTCTTGGCCTAAATGTTAGGACTACTGAGCAAAAACTAAACCATCAGTATGTTATCCATGTTATTCTCATACTAAATCCAAAACACAGCACTAGGAAGAAAACCAACTCTATCCCAGCTAACCCAGACAACACAATATGGTTTCAAGTTGAGTTTCAGATCATCTGGGATAAGGAATTGGAGGATAACTTCCACAACAACATTATTCCAAAACAGGAAGAGATGTCTGCAAATGATGGATACTCCATCTGGAAAGATTTATATGGAACTCCCTCTGGTTTCATTATATAGTTATTGTTATTGATTGGTTTGACTGACTTAATTTGCCTTGGAGGAAACTATCAATTTTAAAGCATCAGAATTCACCAGTAATGTTGATAACAGAGATATGAAGAGTAATTAGGGACAGTGCAAGTGCAACCACAATGTGAGGTGCTGAGTGAGTCCTGTGGTGACTGAGGCAGGGATGGCAATGCAGGCAAATGCAAAACTTGGCTGTGGGCAAGGGATCAAAATAGAGGAAATGCCTTACAAGGCAGACTGCTGCCAGAAACCATTAAGTTAATTTAAAATAAATTAAAGAGAGACTTAGGCTTTTGTAGGTAAAGCCATTATCCCAATTAGTCATGCTAGGCTGTAGGACAGCAAACAGGATACCAGGAGGTGTTACCAGCAGCCATAGAGCCAAGAAGGGATGTTGTCACTGTGCAAACCACTCAGCCCAGCACAGCTGAGTCTGGGGTGAAGATTGGTTAATTTTAAAAAAAGCAACCCTTTGGAAGCTACTGCCTTTGAAAGGATGCTTTGTAAATCCAATCAGGATGTGTGTGTTTATGGATGAGTGTTGGGCAGTTACATTTTTACTGAGCTGTGTAGTGATTTTCTAGTTATTGCACATCAATGTTTTATTTGATGTTCCTTGCTCTGGTCAGCAGGGAGGTTTGGTTGGCTCATGGCTCTGTTTAAGTGAGCAGGTCAGGATGGTTTTGTCAGTTAAAACTGCTGGTTCACAGTTTCATCTCTACTAAAGCAAATTTGGGGCAATTCCAGGGGCTCCAGTGCTGCTTTGGTGAATTGTGGCTGCTGTAAGGAGAGGGATGTGGTTATTGCTGGCTCTGAGTATGAGTCTGGTGGGAGCAGATGTCTGGCATGATAACAAGGTGTCCCTTTGTCACATTTGTCACTGCTATAAGCCCTACCAAGTGGAGTGTCTGGTGTTTGGCTCCTGGGACACAGATTTATGTTTGCAAAGTGGAAAGATTCAAAACAATACAATATTTTTTGGAAGTTTTACAAGAGCTGCTCATATGGATGAGACACCAGCCAAATACAGTAACAATTTAAAAAAAAAAAAAAGTGGATGCAAACTGGGGACAGTTGCTTTCCTTCAACAGAATTAACTGGAATTGGGTGCTAAAATAGAACCTATAAAAAGCTAGTACAGAATGGAGGGTCAGCTTAACAGGTTTCTCTAAAGAAATGTGCTGGGACTATTAGGAAAACATTTAAAATAGATTTTGGCTCAAGCTCATGGATATAGATTTTTTTCTTCGTCTATATTTGAGCAACACACTAACTTATTAGCATTTTCTATTTATATTACTGCTGGTCCCTGTTTACTGTTACTAAATCTACATGCCTTGGAGCACTTAGTGCTGTGTTGCTCTCTATGGAGCACTTAGATTTCAGCAGTAAATTGGCTTCTCATCCCTTCTGACAATGGCCTGAAACCACCAAAATGCTGTAGACCAGAATCTCACCACCCCATTCCCTTGACTCATGGAGCAAAATCACACATTACACAAGGGATTCATTCAGTATCCTGGGAATTATGCTGTAGAAAGGGGATATTCTCTTCCCCACGCTCCACAATTTCCATATGTGTAACTCCTGTTAGGTTTAATGAGACCAATACTCATAAATCCCTGAGATGAAATTATGACCCTAAGTGGCTTCTAACAAAAGGCTTCTCAAAAGTTTTGATTAAAAATCCCTTTTAAGTAGAACGTAAAATGAGAGATTAAGCAAAAATATATCCTCTCTTTCAGAGCAAATTTTCAAAAATCTGTTGATTAGTGGTTCGTTCCTGCAAACCTGTGTTTCTAGCAAAGGGTTTACTTCAGTAAATATAAAAAAATGTGGATATGAAGCACTTCTCTTGTAAGCACCTAAAAGCCCCAAATGGAGTGGTTTCATACCTGAATCCCAGTTTGTGAATGTAATTCAAATGTGAACTTGCAATAAATTACTGTTTTCAGGACTCTAAAGAAAATACATTTAAATTTCACATACTGGGCAAAAGATTATAAAACCCATGCTTCTTATCTCAAGGCTGAGTCACTTCAGCACAGTGGTACCCTCTGAAGGTTGATCTATTCAGGCTCTGGTTGTCTCCTGACCACAGAAAGAGTTACAAAATTTAGTGACAGACTTTATTAGGATGTTAAACACTTACCTGGTTTTTTTTCCTAGTGTTCTTATTAACATGTGGATGGTATTTTCCCCAGCAATGCATATGCTGACAGGATTTATTATTTAATAATGAAGCAGTAAAAATAATAATAATAATGAAACAAACAACTGACTTCAAGAAAGATAAAGGTAACATATTGCTGGGTGGAAGAATGAGTCTGACGGTTGCTGGTCTTTTCTTTCTTCATGCTGTTTAATAATTTATCAAACCTTCCTGACCCTTAATTGATCACAAGGGTTACCAAGTGCTTTAGCAGTCTGTTACACTCAGTCAAATGAGATGTGTTTTTCCTGGGAAGCAGAATGAAATCACCCCCAAAAATCAATTGGCAACAGCATATTTTAGCTGGGTGGGTGCAATTCACTTAGGGCCTTATTCTGCACTTTCACTCTGACTGAAAGGAACTTGCATGGGTAATTTAGTTATCTTTAGCTGGCTAGTTGCTTGGATAGAAACTGCAAGAGCTCATAACTGTATATTTGTGTTCATGTTTTAGAAATTATAGTTACTAGCTCCAGGTATTTCTTTACTCCCAATGGTCCATTTCAACACAGATTATTGATGTTTTTCTTAAATACATTTTAAAAAATTAAAAAAAGAAAAAAGACTAAACCTACCAAAACCAGGAAGAAATTTGATTTTCTTCCTACCACTAGTTCTAGAATTTTAAGAGTTACATTGCAGAGTCCTGAAAGAGTTTCATAACAATTTAAGGATGTTGCTCAAATATTCTTCCGATAACTGAAGATAAGCCATTTTTTCACTCTCTGTAGCATTCAGTGAAAATGCATATTTCATTTTTACATATGTTTACAGGTAAGGGTCAAAAAGATCCTTTGAACATGTGAAGATACACAGGACAAAGGGAGGTTCCTACCTCTGAAAATGTGGTCTGAAAGCTGCAGCTTCAGCAGCTGTGAACAGCACTTTGTGTCTATATACATTCGGGTGTTAGCCTAAAATATTCCTTAAGGCCACCACTTGGCTTTCTGTGAGTTCAGGTCTTGCCAACCCCAGGTCCAGCTGTGCTGTAGCCTCTGTTGCTCCTCAGGTAATATGGAGAGGCACACAGCTCTGCCTTAACTTGCAGGAGAACTTTCATTCTGGAGACCTGTTCCCCAGGGATTTTACTGAGAAACCTGGCTCTTTGTCAGGAGCCACCAGGTTGTCACTTGTCCCAGCACTCCTGCATCTGAGTGGTGTGATCTAATATGCAACGAGAGAGTGGGGCACCTCTCTGTACAACTGATCTTCATAGAGAGGATGTGCTGCTGAAAAGTAGAGACTGTGGGCATAAGCCCCCTGCCAAAGTGATTGTTTTAACTGGTAATAATAAAAGACATGGCTACCAGCATCTTTCCATTATGAAAAAAAGAAAGAAAAAAGAAAAAAGAAAAAATCATCCTACATTTCCCCTCAGAACAAGTCCCTGGTGCTGCATGGGAAAAACAAGTTGCCATCCCTGGTTTGGCCACTTCAGCCTGGGATTCAGGACAGGAGGTGTTTTCAGACACAATCCCTTTTGCATCACTCCCTGTTTTGTAACACCAGGCAGAACTGTGCTTACCTTGTGGATTTGTGGATCACCCTTTGAGATGCTAGAGCCTGGATGGAGAATGTAGGCCTCCAGCTCTGTTTCCTAAGGGAAAAGATGGTTCCTAGGACTAGATATTTTGTTTTTTACATAATGCAAAATCTAATTTGAAAGTGTCTATTTCTGACTTAAATTTATTTTCTACTAATCAGGAATTATTGCTTTCTCAAAGATCCCAGAATTATTTGGTTACTTAGAGCTTTTTCTTCTTGGTATTTCATCAATATTTTATGTTTGGCATTTTGCTGTCACTTACACAAAGCTTTGAAAATGGAAGCATGTAGCAGATAATCAGTTCAGAAGCAGCAAAGCCAAAATGTGGTCATTCATTTTACTCCTGCATTTAACATTAACTCTCTCCTTTAATATCATACTCAATCCATGTAATAAATAGGAAATGGTACACTACCTGCCATCTGGTTCATCACTGGAAATTCTGTTGAGCCTTAGGCTTCATGGTGGGTTTACCAAGGACCTTGACATGCAGATGAGCTCCTTCTATGAAGTTCTGATTTAGAGAACTGTTTTCTAAGGAAGATATGTTATGTTGTAATACAGAATATTATGTAGTTACTGGGTGAAAGTGAGAGCTATTGCAGATCCACATTTCTCAGACTTAGAAAACACAGAATGATGTTACTCTTTCCTGCATTTATCTGTACCATTAGATGCTTCCCAAGCTCTACCAGTAGAAAGGATCATCTTTTGGCTTCCAGGGGTCCAAATGGGAGAATGGTTGCTATAATGTAGGATTCTCCGTTTTGGAGAAGCTACACAAAAAGGTGAAAGTAATAATGAGTTCAGAATCAACACCTGAATTTGGGAATTTGTGGACCACCTGAATCAGCATTTTCACATTTCTTTCACCTTCCTGCATGCCATCTTACAAAAGAAGCAAAATATTTCCCTGCATTAGCTATTACAGCCCTACTAGAGATTCTGATAATCAATAAAATAATTTAAACATTTAAAGATCGAAGATTTGTCATCTGACTTTACCTAAGATTATCCTTTCAATATTTATCTCTATCCCCACATTTTTTGTATTTATTTTATCCCTTGAAATCTCCCTCTTCACATAGAAATTCTTTGATTCAGTGACTATAGATAGTGTAATGAATAGAGCTAAGCACATTTTTTTATAGTTTACACAATAAAAACAGCTGCTGAGTTCCCTCTTGAGTGGGACTGGGAATGTCTAGTTCCTCTCCTAGCAGTGCTGTTGGCAGGTACAAAGCATGTCTGGGATTTGAATGGTTATAGTGGTTATACTGATTATACAGAGACTCCTAAAGCCTCAGAAATTTTAGGGGATGTAGAATCTAGAAAGTGCAGATGTCTGAAACATGTCATTATGATGAGTGCACACTGTAAAAACCAGGACAAAAGGAGTTCAGAGAGATCCTAACAGCTTCTTTGCATGCAGCACATTTTAGAGCTGTGGATGCTTAGCTCTCACAAAACTTTAAACATTTAATTAGTCATTAAGTGATATGGAAACACTTGATTTTTTGCTAAAGTGTTTAAAGAGTTTTATACAGGAAGATCATAAAATTTTACCTTATTAGTTTTGTAAACATTACACTTGAATGTGTAGTGTTGCACTGGTCACAGGGGTGAGGGAGATACCTATAGTCAATACTTACCTGAGCCACTCTGAAGCTGACAGAGGTACATACAGGATACAGTTTTGTTCTCAGACCTGCCGTATAATCAGGCTTGCCTTGAAGTAATTTAATTTTTTTGCAACAGAATATTATTTCCCATTTGTCCTTTGACTTGCTATGGGGCAAACATGCAGTCTGAGAAGCAGCTTGCCAGTTTGGAGAGGGGCTGGAGGAGAAGGGAGGAGTTGCCTTCCATAGCAGGGGACTGCAAAAAGACTGGAAGCAAAAGGGTGAAATAATATTTTTTGCCCTTAGTTTAGTGAGTTCTTAGTATCAATTGAATTTTCCATTGTTTTTTGCATTTTTATCATTTTTATGTTTACCATTTCAATAGGAAACCTTGGGATTCAGGCATCAAGAAGCTTTTTAATGTTACTGGCACTCACTCAAATGTCAGTATTTAATTGTTGTTAAATGTTCTGAAGGCTCTGAACTCCTAAATGGAGTTATTTTACTCAGTAAAGGTCCAGCAAATGAAGAGGGTTGTTTCTATTGTAAAAATTGTGACAATAAATTACTAATAAAATATAAAGATAACGCAGTAGTAAATTTATAAAATTGGGATTTTGAGTGATTGCTGTCATATTCATTGACTTTTTTTCTGAAAAAAATTTGAATGAATTGGCTTTTTCAATTGTTTTGAATTTATTCTAGTCACTGCAAAGTTGCTCTTTCTTAAACTGTAAATCAAAGGAGAAAGAAATTCTCCACAGATGTTGTATGTGTTTGATCTATTGGACACATTTTTGCAGTATACTGCCTGAAACCTAGGGAATTCATTAACTCACAAGTAGCTGCCAGAGAGGGAAGCAGTCACATTTCCCAAGCTGGTCTCCCTGTCCCCTGGCTGGGGGATGTGTTAGGGCAGCCTTTGTCCTCCCTTGGATTTGGCTGGCTCTGGAGAAGGGGGAATTTCTTCAAACTGAAGGGCTGTTCCTGCTTCTCCCCTGACAGCATCTGTTATTTAATTAACCTGATAGTCTGTGGCTGCCTGCTTCCCATTTTAGAGCCAAGGATGGTGACAGACCAGAGCTGGGGCTCTGCATCCATTCCAGGACTGCAGCCCTCAGCACTGAAGCCACTGACTTTAGCACAAACTGCAGAGAGAGGGACAAGATGCACAGCTTTGGGAAAGAGTCAGGGTTACCACCTTTTCACCCTGGGCAAAGCAAAGCAGTTGCCTAAATAGCATTTGCTCTGAGATTCCTTAAGGATGTTAATGTCACTCCCTCCCAATTGGCCAAGAAAGGTAAATAAATCAGTATATCATGGCAAGAGACGATTAGACCTCATCTCAATCTAGTCTCTTGCAATAAAGAAGAGTCAGTAGAATACCATCTCTCTGGATTTCCCAACTACTGATCTCCAGAAAGGAGATTCCACTCAGGGGAGCTTGAGCCTTCTCTGTGACTATCCTGGCACAATGAGCTTCAGCATCATTTGGGGATTTGAGCTGTGACTGTGTGAATGACAGAAAATCTCATGTGTATTTTCAGTGAGGAACTAACTGAAAAATGCTGAATGAGGAGGTTGTGGTTTTTTGTAAAAGATACAGGCATCACTACCATCACCTGCTGCCTCCTGTCACTCCTGGGATGGATTACTTAAATTCACTGTGGCTCATATCTTCCCCCCCAAAAATTGGAGCTGCTTTAGATTTTCATAGCCCTGAGGATAAATAACATCCATAACCTTGAGCTATAGTCTGTCAGCGTCACTGGTACCTGACTGGGATTTCAGACATTGCTTTTGGTCTATAAAATGTGAAATGGTTTGCTTGTGAGACAGCGTCCATTCCCTGCAAGGTGCTACTGGCATCCAGTCCCTGGGGACACCAGGTGGAGCAGTGTGTTTGCATCAGGAAGGATTCATCCCCCTCCTTGATGTAAATCCCTCACTTGCAAACTCCTTCCACCTCTGGATCTATGGGGGCTTACAAGAAATTGCTGCATTCTCATTACAGAAGAACTGCCATCAAAAACAGTAGTAAAGGGTGCTAAGAGTCAGAGATGGCTGTTGTTTGAATTGCAACAAGCAAGTTTGGAAAATACCAGCCACTGTACACTGTGAGATGCAATCACCAAACAGCTGACTGACCTTTTTGAGCACAGTGATGCCTACTGCCATTCCCTTTTCTTCTTGATCCTGTTATTAATGTTTCAGCCCATGTCACTGTTTTCTAAAATGAAGATTCAATATTTGAAGTAACTTGGAACAAGGCATTCTCTTCTGATAACTGCATTTAAAAGAATAGTTTCATCCTTTACTCTTTCATGTATCAGGAGTAAAAGTGTAGTGATCCACTCTGGTAAGATTGTCTCCCTTTAAGCCAAAGGGTGTCAAACAAACAATCAAGTTTGCACGACTTTGTGGGAAACTACAAAAGGGCTCCAAGGGGAAAACGATGGCTGTCAGAAATTGTTTTATGTTAAAAGATACCGTTCTTTTGTCTAATGATGAACTGCAGTGAATTCCAGAGGGAGGGATTAATAGATGACATTTACATTATTTCATGTATTAGAGGCATGTATGAAAAAGAAATAAAAAACAAAATCAGAGGAACTTGTACTGGTAAAACTGTGGAAGGTTGCTGCTTTTATTTCAGATCATAAGAGTTCATTAATCCAGAGCTCATCTCTTTTTTCCAAATAGATGCCTTCTAAGAGATAATACCTTTCTCTAAGAGGTTGATTTTTCTTATTAAAATACAATTATTTTTTTTTTGCTTCACATGTTATTTACTTTTAGCTCAGTAATGGGTGTAAATGAGGTAATGGAATAACTAATTTAGAGTAGCTGTGATCTAGCTCCTCCAAAAATGCAAATTCCTCTGGTATTAGCTTCGTGAAGACTAATAGCAGTAAATACATGGAGCCTTGCAGTAAATGCAAAGTCAGTTCTGGCTGAAGCAAAGGCCAGCTCCAGGATTTTCATTGGAACTAACTTTAGCCCAAGCAAAGGCCTCGAGCTGCAGGCACACTGGCGCCAGAGAGAGCCTCCCAAGGCCATTGCGAGAAGGCACTAACGTGGCTGCTCCTGCATCTTTCTCAGCTGGAGAACCCTAATTACTTGATGGCATCCCCCTGGAGTTTTTTTTTCCTTCCTTGTTTCCATGATGAAACACATGGCAGATGCATTTCTCAGTCTGTTAGCACCTTGCAATGAGCCATTAACACGTGTTAATGTTTTTTTTTCCTCTGTGTCTTTCTCCTAGGAATTATGTCTGACCACCAGTTTGGAAACCAGTTCATGTGCAGTGTGGTTGCGTCCCATGTGAGCCATCTCCCAACCACAAACCTCAGCTTCGTTTGGATTGCTCCACCTGCAGGGACGGGCTGTGTCAACTTCATGTAAGTATGCACACAAAGCCATGAGCAGATGATCACCCTGGAGATAATGAAATGATCTAAACTGCTTGCACTGTCTGGATAAAGGAGTCAGTCAGAGTATGCTGCCAAGTGTAGACTTTAATTTGAAGTAAGAATATTGAATTCTTCCTGGTTGAAGAGTTTCTGTGCATATTAGGACTGAAAGTACATAGGAAGTCTAGCATTTAAAAGAAATGCATTCTTCTTAGTAATTAATCAGATAATTGATCCTTTAAGTATATAGCTTATTTGCACTGACCCAGTCTTTAGCTAGTGCATTTAACATGAGTTAGAACATCACACAAATGTATTATTCAGATTGTAAGCATCAATATGAAATGCAAGCATTTGAGAGTAGCCGTACTCAAATACTTATTGTTCGTAATTATAAACACACTCAACTTCTGCTGAACCAAGAGTAGCCAAGAGGGATTTTTTGGTAATTTCTTTTTAAAGACATAAGTTATCATTTGATGATTTAGTACCATATGAAGTTCCAACAAAATAACTTACCTGGAATTATTAGCATATATATTACTATACTTTACCTTCAAGTAATTTCTAATTATTTGTCCCAGAATTCTGGTAGACAAGATTTGAGAGAGAATGCAGTAGAAAGTAGAAAATGTTTCAATTTTGACATGTTCAAAGAAAAAAAAAGGCAGGCTCGTTCCTAATTCAATAAGTGAATAGTTGCAACATTTCAGAGACCTTTTCCTGTGACGGTCCTGTTGTCAAAACAAACCTTTTTCTGACTATTATTCCCCTTCAATCTATACCGGGAAACAGCAGGTAAGTGCCCCACATAATCAAGCTGTTTCACCTTTGTAAAAAGTAAAAAATGAGTCAGTGACTTCTTTGAGAACATAAGTTGCTGATGGTGAGCACAGTACCCATTGGTAGATTTACCTGTCTCTTTGATATTACCCTTACCTACATAATGCACTTTTCCTGCCTGTACTGTCAGGATAATTAATTATTAGCTGTGATGACGATGTCAAGACATTTTTATTTCTAGCTCTCTTTTCTTCTAAACATCTAACAGTAAATTGGGAAAAAAATAGTTTTGAGGAGTGGTAACTAAATTGTGAGAATGTATTTATTGTGTAAACAGCAGTTGTATATACCTTGAGGAAATCTGTCAACTATGGTTTTTTCCTGTGGAAAACACATGACTTTTGGTACATCCTTTAAGTAATTTCTAAAAATAGTTTCCTTTGTTGATCAAGTTGAAGCAGCTAAAATTTGTTCTTCGAGCTGCCTATACAGCTTCTCTGTGTGCTCTTGCTTACTCGCTTTCTTTCTTGAATTTTTTGGTTTTCTTGGTATTCAAGAAATAATTGTTGAATTGTTGGTCCTGACTTGCACAGTGACTGTGAATGTATTTGTTTATGAGATGTGACCCTCCATTGCGAGTTTTGAGGTCAGTTTCTAACCAGTCATTCTTTTTCCTTTGGCTGTTTTTTTCCATGGTTTTATATTGAGTACTTTGTTCATGTTTACCATTGTTGAAGAAGAGCTGACAAATAGCTCTACAGAAATACAAATACAATGACTGCTGATTCTCATTTAAGTGAAATTGAAGGGATAGTTTCTTAGACTTGCCTGTCTTGAAATCCATGGAAGGTTCAACATCAGCTTCAGTGGAAACAGATCAGCACTGAACAGTTTTGGAAATCCAACCTATAATTCTACGTTTGCATAAATCATAATCCACCTCTTCAGCATTAGCACCCCTTCAAAAATGGTGGGGTTTGCACTAGGTTAGTAAAGTCCTTCGCCACACATAGGAGAAATCTTAATTTATTGCTGACTATGTAATTTGCAGCATGGATGTAAACCTCTGTCTGGCAGGGCTGAGAGGTCTGATCCCGCACTGAGGAGCCCAGAACCAGCTGCCCCCAGGGTCCCCAGCACACGTGGATCTCAGTCTCAGTGGCTTTTCAGAATGTCTCATCCCATGGTATAAGGATGCACCGTGGGTGATACTGTTTTGTCTTTGAGGATGAGCCAAATAATGCAGTTATATCATTTTGGTTTCCCAAACAAATTCAGACCAGAGTGGAAAGGCTCAGCTCCTCTGAAGTTGGTGTTTACTCCAAGATCACACTTGTCTGCAGGACTACTGGGTAAACGTGATCATCAGCTGAAGGAAATGTGAAGAGGAGAAATATGTTTTACCTCTAATCCTCCTCCTCAATTTTTCTTCAGCTGCCCACACTTTCTTGCCTCAGCTGGTGTTTCTCCTGCTTACTAAATCACAAGTTGCAGTAAACAAAACTATTTTTGTGGTGTGGTGTTAGTCTTGCCTACCTTACCCATTTCACTGACTGCAAGAGTTCCAGAGGACTCTATCTAGTCTGCCTTTGTGCCTTATAGCAATTAATAAAATTTTTAACACTTTAAATTTAATATATAATTTAAATTTAATATAGATTACATTTAATATATAAATTGAATTAATATTTGTTTAACTTAGTATAAATTAAAAGTATTTACAATTTATATTGTGAATTTATAGAATTTATAGACTCTGACAACAGTGCAGTATAGGTAAGAGCTTCCTATGCTGTTTGTTGCCAATATGTCTGTGATTCAGATGAGCTCATTAGTCTTTGACCTCTCTGGGGATGGATAATAAGGTTATTAATTAGCATTAGCTTTGACGTGCGATTTTTGAGTGCTGATACCTCTCCCTGGACAATTCCCAGGAGGAACTGGACAAAGGTCACCAGGCAAATACTCCCAGGCCAGTGCACAGCTAGCTTTTATTAACAGCACACACTATTGACCTGTTCTGGCTTCCACTGGCACAGAGGAATTCCATGGATATGACACAAAGTCATGACCCTGCAGACATCATGGGCAAAACTCCCTTTCATTTTGTCTGTGCTTTTTGGTATGTTCTTCTAGAGCTCAGTCCTGAAAAAGATTGAAGCCCTCAGACACAAGATTTGTGTGGTGATGCTGTCAGCCTGTCCTTCCTTGTAGCTCCTGTATTCACTGGTAACCAAGCAAATATGACAAAGGGGTTGAGATATCAAGATACTAAGTTTTGTAAAACTCAGTAGCCAGGTAGACCATTTGTACCAGTAAATTTGGACATTCCCAGCAACAATCCTGCCTGCTACAACATGATACAACTGCCAGAAATATTCCTGCCAGAAATGTTTCAGTTTCCAGGTCCCAGTCCACCCTGCATTTCCCAGTCCTGATGAAGGAGGATGGCTCCTGGCCACATTTAGGTTACTAAAACAGTCAGTGAGGGACACAGAAGGTATGGCTGTGTTGCAGGAAGGGAGGGCAAGCAAAACTTTCATGTTCTGGGCTGAGGGGAAGTAGGAATGCTGTGGGGAGGGATGTGGGGCACAGTTCTGCGAGGAAGATGGGTTTATTTCTGTGTATGTGAGATGAAGTGGCACAGCAAATTCAGATTCACACCTCATAAGCCAGCTTGCCAGCACAGCACTCAGTTTCTTCCCCACCCCACTGGAATGTTCCTCATCTCTGCAGTTTGATGCAGTCCAGTTATTTCCACTGCACACAGTGCTGTGCCACTGCCTGATCTAAATGGAATGGTACCTGATGGAGCTTTACATCTTTCTGTGGCTCAGTGTTTCACTCAGCAAGCCTTCTCCCCAGTTTCACCAGGAGAAGGGATGATGTAGAGCCCTGTTCTCCATGGAGGAAGGTGGCTGGAGCCACCCTGCTTCTATGTAAAATGGGGCAATAGCCATTTTTTTACACTAATTGTGTACAAACTTATTTTCAATCTGTTGTTCCTTTTTTCCTCAAAGTACCTTATTATGGCTACTAAATAAATTTTAAAAGTACCTTCTTATGATATACACTTCTAAGAGAAACACTGAAAGCAGCTGTTGCTCCTGTAGTACATCCTAGTGTAGTCCTTTGGTGTATTTTCACCATAGATACCTCCAGCTGACTTGAGGAAATAAAAGCTAATATGCATCATTTTTTGCATAATAATTTTTTTAGCAATAACTTAACTAAGTTAAACATAGTGTTGAGCACAAGGGCATCCCAAGCAAATTACCAAGATCTGTAAATGCTCTTTACCACCCAAAATAGTAGGTCTTTCTTTACACTAACAAGTAATTTCTCTGATTGTGTGCAAATTTGTAAAATATTATCTTCATAATCCTTCAGCTAGGTTTCACTGTTTGTGATTTGTGCTCTAAGCTCACACTAACCTAGTTAAAGCTCAGCCTGACAGCAGGGATAATAATGGCTGTTAAGCAGGGTGGCATGCTGGGCTGCATCTTAGGTTGTTAAGCCTGTTGTTTTATAGATGGCTTAACTTACTAGTTTGCAAAAGTGATAAAGCTGACCTAAATAGCAAAAGCATATTGTGTTTTGACCACTAGTGGGATTTATTGCAGAAGTTCCAGCTATTGTATTAAATAGAATTGTAGGCTGTAGAATGTACCCAGAAAAATAAGCATTTTTCTTACGTAACCATTTATGTTAGTCATTGAACAGGTGTTTAATAATTATGATTGTGTCTGTATATTCACTATAATTTCTATTAACAGAGGACTGGACTTCTGTAAAGCTGTCTGCCTGAGTCTGTAGGCAGTGTCTAATAAGCTAGCAAGTACTAAATGCCCAATCACATATTATGTGACACCTAATTAGCACAGCTTATGGTGCAAATGGATAGAAGGGAATGGGAATAGCTGTGGTGGTGTCCCTGCATGAAGACAGAGGAAAGAGCTGTGGTGGCCAAGGCAGGGCACATCACTTCTGTTGAGGCAGGAGCATCTCTGGTTCTCAACACAGCTCCTGGGAAAAGTTTGGAACTGAATGCTGAGGCAAACAGCTGAACTGCTGAAAGAAACTGAAATAAAGTTTCAAGAAAGGAGATATGTTTTTCAGAGGGTATGCCACTTCCCATAATCACCTCAAGTTACAACTCCTTTCTGGGAAGTTCGAAGAACCCTGTTCCAGTCCCAGTTTTTTCATGCCCATGTGTTTAAGCTTGTTTCAGGAACTGGCAATGGTGTTAATGCATGAACTCAAAATATCCTGCTGTACAAACACTACAGAACTTAAAGACTGTGATTGAGAGACTTGGTTACCTATTTAAAACATTTGAAGAAAGCCCATGATAATAATTATGGAAATATTGAATAAACATCCAAGATGATTACATGCTTTGCTATATTAGTCCTCTAGTCAGGGTGGGAAATGTCTATATTGTCTGAAGGAACCACATTCCCTTGGTAAACCACTTTAGCTAAACAGTCATTTAAGACACTGTTTACTGTGGTTTTTTCAATTGTTTGAAAGAAATACAAAGGATAATCTTCAAGATTAAGTACACAGTTACGTTTGTACACAATGATAATACACACAAATAATAACATAAAAGTAAATAGAAAATAGCATCTGTCAGAAGTGAGGTCTCTTAGGTCCCTTGCATTTCTATATAATCAATCAACTCTGAATTATATGGTCATATAAGTATTTCTCCCTCATGTTCTTATGATGACACAGAATTGTGCACTGAAATATATTGTTTTTGACAGCAACCTAGTTGCTGCCTTGATCTGAAATCTGGGCATTCACTTGAGGAATGTGCCATAACACATATGGAAACCTTAATCTACAGATAGCCTCGACTTTGGGGTTCTGTTAAGCAGCAGCTCCCTGCTTCAGATAAGTGCTGCGTTTCTCTTCCTACTCTTTACTGCAAAAAAAAGGTGAAGCAGGATGTCTCATACTGCTCTTTGTGATATTGGGGTGGACTCTGAGTCAGGGATTGTACAGGCAGCACCAAACAAGAGACAGTCACTGTTTACAGTCAGAGTAGTTCCAGCATTAGCCCAGTGTTGCAGTCATTTTTATTTTTCCATATTACTTATAACTTGTGCCTTGTGGAAAAAAAATATCATCAGTAATTGTTCCTTGCTGCTGTGTCAGTCTGGTGGAACTATGAAGAAAAATTACTCCTTTGCTTGGTTTTCCACTTCCCTGGGTAGAGGCATTGTTGTGCTGTCAATCAACATTATGTGTAATATTCTGAAAATCATGAGCCAATATTTGATTCAGATCTTGGCTCTGCTCTCATGCCCCATTTTGATGTGGTGCCCAGATTGCCTCCTTCATCTTCTATGTTTGTTAATTTCCAGCAAAATGCAAACACTCTGCATGGAATCATTGTGGCTTCTCTAACTATGACCCCAAAGAGCAAAGACTCATCTGACTGCGCAGAATTAGATTTACCTTGTCTGTTAGTTTTGTCTTAGTTTTGTCTATTTTGTGTAAAGGAGACAGAGGTGACCAATGAGAAATTGTTTTTTTTCCAGAAAGTTTTTAAACAGAAGATGTAACACAAAGGGTGCTAAAAGAATGATGGTGTTGGTGAGTATTGAGATGTGCTCAGAGCAAAGCAAGAAAACTATGAAAAAGATGAAAGATGGTTGCACCTAGCTTTCCACTCCTTAAAAGGGGTTTTCAGTTGTTTTCAACTGGATATAGGATAGGTAGATATCTCCAGGTAGGTATTTATGTGAGCTGTGTGTCTAACTCCCCAAGGGTTAATGGGTGTGCAGTCTGGTTCCATGGACATCCAGGACCTGACATCCTGACATTCAATTCTACATCCAGGGAGAGGTACCTGCAGGGCTAGAAGGTCTCTGTAGCTCTAGGAGCTTTCTTAGGATATTTCAAATTATTTTAATAGTTTTAGGCAGCAGAATTTTGACCTAGATCTCCACTGGCCAAAATGGATCACTGGCTACATAGCTTGCTTGTATACCATTATATAGGCACATATTATAAAATTTTTCTAACATGAGTTGGAATCCCACCCAAACAGACTCAGCTGCCTCAACATGACCCTGTAGCAAGTCATGAAAATGAATTTTTCATCCCCACCACCCTCAACAGTAAGTAACTTTGTCAAGAATTTCCAGTTAATGGGCTGCTCAGCGGTTGAAATCTGTTGAATGGTATGAATAAAAATGGCAACTTCATAAAGTTCATAAAATTTTGCCATTTTTTTCCTTTTTCATTGGAGGTGAAATCTGTTGTATAATGTTCTCTCAGATGACTGATACTTCTACTAAAAGTCCACTTTAATGAGAGGACTGCTCATTTTTTAACCTTTTCTCCAAGCTTACAGACAACTGGCCATTTGTGATTTTAGACTCCTCATACTGCGTAGTTGGTGTAAGAAAAGCAGAACCAACAAAGCCAGAAAAAATGGCTGAGTATGTGTTTAAAGTAAAAGCACATGAAAATTCTATTGGTGTTAGTTTAACTTAATTCCAAAGATGAGAAAAAGCACAAAATGCTACTTCTGTCAATGTTGTGTAATGCCAGAGTAAAAACTGCAATGTTATACAATATTAGGATAGTTTCTTTTCTTTGTGTGATACAAATTTATTGTATCATGGACTTGTAATGTATGATAGCAGAAGGAAGCTCAGTATAGCCTTTGGCTTCTCTATTAAGATTTTGTTGTGGCTTCATATATGACTAGCACCTACTGCATGAAATAAAATTAAATTTATTCATTTTCTACAGGTATTATCTAAATAATAAAATTATCATGGTGAGAATAACTTCCCACCTTACAAATGTTCATTTAGCAATTTTAGAAGAAGAAATTATATTTTACTTTCTTCCATTTCTGCACAACATTCTCATTATTTTTGTGCACGAGACCATCAATTCACAATCTGTGGTTCAGTTATCAGTAATTGTGTTTAAAATTCTCTCTTTAACTCTGATAAAAATATCTCAGTGTGATTTTTCAGAATGCATTTTAATTCATCAACAGCAAAAACCTTTGTTTCATTCAAAGCATTGCTTTGTCTTCCCCTTTTTTCAAGATGGCCTAATTTTGAAAACATGAACTGAGTACAGAACATATTACACATACTCCCAACACATTTTTTCCACTAACAGGTTTTCCTCTGTATCAGAGCAGTTGAATGAAATGTCTTTTGCCTAGTAATACTTGATCAATAACAAACCTTTCAAAATGGCATCCTAGAAGAAATATGTTTAATGAAATAGCCACATACCAAGTTTTGGGAGTTTTTTTTTTTTAATGTTAGCACAAAGGTATAGACAATGCTTCATATTTTTTGAAATTCATACCTTCAGATCATCTGTTTGAATTTTGCTTTGTTTGTATACACAGGCAAGGACAAATAAGGATGTTCTGACCATATTCTCAGTTCACACCAATTAACTTACTTTTCTTACCTTGTTTGTTTGGATGAACTTTAATAGAGTGATCTACAAAGTATTATGAACACATGCACTAATATTCAGCAGAAAGAAAAATTCTCCATTTGTCTGTAAAACAATGATCTCACAGTGAGTGCTAGAAAAGTTTGAAAGAAAGAAAAAGGAAAGAAAGCTTAAACTTGAAGATACCAAAAACATTTGATCAGCTTTTGCTGCCCTCACGCTGGGAAAATCTGAATTTGAGTATCAGAATGACCATTACCTCAAGCTAGCTGACAGAATGAACTCTGTTGTACAGAAGAGTTATCACCTAGAACAAGGCTTGAAGATGCTTTACTAATTCAAATAATAATAAATTTTTATTTAAAAGCATACTATTGAAGTATTTCACATACAATTTTCTGGCTCTTTTTGCTGACAAATAGCTGTTTTCATTACATATTTTACAGGCACAATGGCCCTGTAATATTATGGTTTAGGGTTGATGGCATTGTTTTCCTTATTGCTCTGGAGTGGCTTGAATCTTTTAAGTTCTTATTAGAAATTTAACAAATATATTTTCTGTTATAGCCTTCCAAATATCCCTCTTAGATCAACATAAGCTGTTTAGCTCAAGTAGTAATGTACATTCACTTGAGCCATTTTCTGTGAAAAATGCATTTTTAACGTCTTAAAGAGTAAGCAGCTCTCCAGCAATCTCTGTGATTTCCCACACAAATGGGGAGGAGTTTAAAATAACAATTCTGAAGAAATGAATAATGAAAGGAAGTAAATCTCTGTCTATATTGTCAGTACTTCACCAGTCTGAGGTCAAATTTTGCCCACATTGAACACATTGCTGCAGTCAGGAGCTAAAAACATGATCCACAATTTCAGCCAGCTCCTATCACCATTAGTGTTTATGCAAAGGACTATAACTGATATGAACAAATTACTTTGCAGAACCTACTTACACATTCAAAGAGCAATGTCCTAAACATCCTAAAGTACAAACAATAAACAGTAGAAACACTCCCAATCAGTATCACAGACAGTTTGGCAAAGCAGTGAACATGTCAGGGCCGTAATTTGAATGATGGTTTAACACGCAAATAGAGAGAGAATATGTATGGTGAGTTAAGCTGCATAAAGCCTTTCTTCTAAATCCAGATGTAGGCATTAACTCACATATTTGAGATGGCATGCTTATTTGCTAAGTGCAAAGATGGCTAGAAAAAGGCTTTCCCGACTGATGATAAAAGCTGGAGCACTCTTTAATTTTGGTTACTGCCAAGCTTGTTTCAACAACCACAATAGTTATTTGGCTTCATACCAAAAAGTGGCAATACAGTACTTACATGTCTATGGATCAAAATTAGATGAAAAATTGCTGTTTCTCATCTCCAAAGCCATTTACCACACATTTTATAGGCCTCAAGATGCCTTTTGTAATATGTGATAACAGAGCCAACTGAAGCATCTGCCTGGGAAGAGATTACTTTAATTATGGACTCAATGTCCTATTTTCTGCAAGTGTTCCCCAGAGAATTTCTTACTGCTGGATGAGAGGTGTTATGATGCACATTAAAACCTACAAGTCAAACAAAAGAGGTTGTAAAAGTGAGACAAGGACACCCATAGAGACCCCAGTCTCTTATACAGTGGTTAAAAAAATAACCCTGAATTCTGTGATGATAATTTTTTGATTAATCTAACATCTATTTAAAATACATTTTTAATATATATATATATATATATATATATATATAAAATAATGATTAAAAGCGTACATTTTTTTCCTTATCCTATTATGTTTTGTAAAATTGATTGATCTATAGAAGTCTTTAAAATGCCCATGTTTTCCTTTTAATTTTTTTAATGTGGTAGCTACTAATGATGTAATGTGGAAAATGCAGCAAAGAGGTTTCTTGTTAGCTTCTATTTTTGTAACATGCAAAGTTTGTCATCATTAAGAATTCATTTGCCTTCTGCTGTAGTATCATTGATCACAATTAACTCACTTGATATTAAAGTGGATGTGCTGTATGCTCCTATAGAAATTCTGTGTAAATCACCATTGATTTAGCACAGTTTAATGGATACTTAAAATATTTGTCATTCTTTCTTCATCAATTAGAAGAAAGCCTAGAGATCTTCATTAGCAGCTGCTGCAATGATGAGCTAAAAGTTTTTCTTTACACAAAATACTTTGGAAGAGCTGTAAAGATGGCTTGAAGATGCTGTGACAGCATGTGAAGTATTGGGAAACTTCCTTAGAATTTGTAAAATTGCCAAAATTAAAAGGGAAAATGACCTCTCTAGAAGATACTGAACTTTAAAAACAAAACAACAACAACAATAAACCAAATAAACCAAAAAGTATTTGAAGTGTATTTAAAAGAGGGCCATATCTGCCGCTTTGATCTTGTACAATTACTAAAAAGATTTATTCTCTTGAAACAGTTGAGTGAAAGCAATGCTCATCCTCTATAAATAATATCAACTAACATTAGGGATTTTTCAGTTTTCTAATTTTATAGTAACTGTCTTTAGTGAAACAAAGAGTGAAAAAAGTGTTGAATGGCAAATACTTCACTGGTCTGGGGGAAGGCAGTATGGAGATTTCATAGCATAGCAAATGACAAAATTCAGCTAGCTCTGCAGCTTCCAGCCCCAGGAGGAGCTTGTTATGTGTCTCTTCTTCATGGTTTCCAGCACCGTTTCAGATGCCTGGGGAACACCTGCTCTAAGCTTGGTCTCTGCTGCTATATAGGCTAAGTTTGTAAACCCAGTCAGAGCACGATGTGCTGGTGACTGTGGCTCAGAGATACCTGACCTGCATCTGCAGGATTGGTTTTGGGTTTGGGAGGAGTGGCACCTGTTCTGTCTGGGCTGTGGGTATGCTCATCAAGTCACACAATGTAAGCTTTAGGAAGTGACTGGAGAAGGCTGAAATATTGTAGGTGGCCTTTCCTGGAGCCATTCTGTGTTGGGAGGAGATGGAGCTCAGCTCTCTGCTGTGTACAGCATGGTGGGACACAGAGACACATGGCCTCTGGCCCCATGGAAGGATTGAGGATTAAATCTTAGATCCCATGTCTAGCTTCTAGGCTTTTCACTGTTGTTGTTTGGGGTTTTTTTCTGACTACTTCTTCTGGCTGTAAGAAGCTGCATAGTGCAAGGGTTTAATGGAAAGTTTTAGCTTGTAAGTAAATGGGAAAAGTCCTGTTCTGTGAGGGGAGATCCTTGGACCACCTTGGACTGAGCTGGGAAGTGGGTCAAGATCATCTTTTTCCAGGCTCAATGCTTTGCCTGAAAAGCTGGAGGAAAAGGTCATGAATATACATGGCTTACTGAAGTGACTGAGGCCACTTTGCTTAGTCCTGGATTCAGGGCACATAGAGGTGGGAGCATGGCTGGTCAGTTATTGGTGTCCCTTCTGAGTCTTTGGGAGACACCCTCTTCCTTCAACAACTCTGAAAACTACATGTGCCTGAATCCAAATGCCTGGGAAACTTCCACTGAGGCACCCATGTGTGTCTAGAGCTGGGCTTCCTCAGCTGCTCTCCCAGACTCATGTGCCCTACATACCACCAGATCCCCTTGCGGCACTTGAACCATACTGAAAGTCATGTAAAATTTCAACTGTGATTTCTGCAAGGGCAGACATTTCAGCTGTGACACTTTACCTTGCCAGAAGCCATGAAATCTGTTCAGCTATTTTCCTGCTTGCCAGGGAGAGCTGACCTTTCCTTCGGGTGAAGTATCCAGCTTTTGGAGCTACTGTCCCTTTTCTCTTGGAGCTGGCATAGTTCAGTGGGTTGCCAATGTTCTTAGCCAGAACTTTGTGTTTTAAATAGTATGGGCAATTAGGTCATTCTAATTATTTCTGTGCAAATTGTTGTCTTTTTGGTTTCAATAAAAGGTTCCAAAAGGCTCAAGCTGTGTTGTTACCTAACATGATGAACTGGTGTGTCTTCCAGTGCCTTTGAGCACTGGCTTTCTTACTCTGTGGAGCCTTAACTTGTTAGGGAACTTTTTTTTATGATTGTTCTCAGCATCAAGAGTCCCAGAGTTAGTCAACTAAAGGGGTAGAAAAGCCAGCTCTGTGTCTGGGTTGCTCCTTGCAGTGTCAGCTGATATTGTCTGTAGCTCACATCCCTCTCCTGCTTGACCTGGCTTTGGCTGTAACTGCTGGGAGGTCTCTGCCCATCTGCACTGGAGGTAACAACTGCACTCTGGTGGCTCCTGCCTCTTCCACCAGAAGAGATCTGCATCTTGGACTGCATGGGAAGGGGAGGACATGGTGTACCAATGCACCTCTCTCTTTCAAAGCCAAGTGAAGTGTCCCTTGACTGGAAATCACTAGTTTATCATAGTGAGCCATTGTCCATGCTGATGGATGAAGAATTCGAGTTTTATTTCTTATGGGGGGAGAGCAAAGAGATCTAGAACCCATGATGACACTGTTCTGAAGTACATCAAGGATACACTACATTTCATCTAGCCCGTGCAAGGATTTCAGTGTCTTTCATTAGGGAATATGAAATGTGGTCTCACAAATATTTCTTTTTATTGGAATTTTCTCTAACATAACAGTTGCTCTTTTTTTTTTTTTAACCCTTCTCCAATAATGTACAGAACATCCATGTCAGTGTTTTCTTCTTCTTATGAGGTTCATTCTTAGCTCTCCTGTGGCAGCAATATACCTATCAATAGTGAAAAATTTCATAATCCTGGCAGAGCACTGTGGTCTCCACGAGTCACACTTCAAAAGGGGGAAATTATTTAATGTTAAATTTCTAAAAATGATTGAATTCTTCATGTATCAATTAGTACATTTATTTGTGCCTTTAAAGATATAACCATTGTGGTACTGAAATCACATCTAAATCTAATTTTTCAGTGCCATATGGCACAACCTGTAGACACTAAGACTCTGGGAGTTCATGTATTAGGTTGCCAGACTGATGTGGTGGATAAGTAGATTGTCATAAAAGTAATTAGTTTCAGTGTATGTAGATGCACTTGGCCTTTTTTGTTGTTAAGCTTTTAAGGGTTGATCTTTTAATGCTTTGCTGTGATACAAAATCAAAGCATCTCACAGGAGGACACTTTACAGTTACAAATTTTTAGTATGTGTTTAGCGAATGAAATAAAAATAAAAAATATCTTAGTCTTGCTAGAATTTAGTATATGTCAAGAATTTACTTGTATTTGTAAGGATATTTCTGTTGTTGATTTTCAACCCACCAGGGTTCTAACTAGAAGCTAGGTTTGCTGCTTGTGACTATGTTCAAAGCTCTGAAATACTTTTGGCTACAAGCCCTGTGGACTAGGAGAAGAAATAAAAAATAATTTTTTTTTAAATCATAAGCAAGGACTTCTGAGGTTGACTGATGTTTCCGAGTGTGATACAGATGGCTATTACAGTGGTCAATAAAGGAAGTTTAGTTGCAGTAGTTTAGTTTGGTAAAAGTAATTAATTTGCATCAGCAACTCACTGCTCTTGATGCCTATCTATCTCACAGGTAGTCAAGTTGGATTTCAAGGCTGGGATTTTGTCTCACTTTTGGCAGCAGCACTTTTGTGTTGCAGAATGTGACTTGGAATGTGAATTCCCAGCTGGAGCTCCCAGGGAGTGCCAAAGTCAGAAGAGAGTGCAGTTAATGGTCCCTTTGACCCGAGAGCCAGTCCTGGGGCTGTGCATGTCCTGCCTCTCCAAAGGCTGTAGCACTTCCTGGGGCTCTCAGCTGCAGGAAGCTTTCTGTGAGTAGCTGGAAGGTTCAGGAGCACTGAACACCCAGAGACAGAGGGGAAGGGAGGGATACAAACCTCAGCCAAAGCAGGGATATTAGCCTAGTTTATTAAGTTTTCATGAGTTTAATTAGATTTCCCGACAGTAACAAAATTATCGAGTAAGTGAAGCTCAGTGTTTGCAAGTGTTGGAAGCTTTGCAGTGCTCTGTTTAGCATTGCTTAAAAGTATGATTTAACTTTCAAGTTATATTTGAAAAATTAATAAATAGAATTTTAATAAGCCTTCTTTCTCTCTCTTTTTTTTTTTTTTTGCTTTAAATTGGCGAAATCATGTTGTTGGGTCTTATTCAGTCTGTGAAAGTGAGCACAGAATACATTTCATGGTTGATTTATGAGCTCCTTGAAAATATGGTTTGTAATGAAATTCTGACAGGCCCTTAACAAAATTAGCATAACAAATAGCAATGTAATAATACCTTTCATGTCTGTGCATTCCTGCAGATTCACTGTCAGTGAGCACTTCCCAAAGCCCTGAGCACTTCCAGCCAGGGCTGGGCAGCACATTTGGACAATACATCCACGGAAAGCTGACTGCCTGCTGCATGGCTGTGAAGTTGTAGATTCAGAGATTCTGCATGGGCAAAGTTAAATAGGCAGTAATGATAGCAAAATAATATCAAACTAAGAATAGCTGTCTTCAGCTGCAGAGTTACTGCTGTTATTACTAGTTCTTCGTTACTACTAAGGCAAAACATGAGAAGTGTAACTTTTGCTGCTGGCAGTACTTAATTTCAGGGTTTTGTGAGAATTAGGAAATATAGCTGAGATGGTAGCTAGAAAAACAGTAATGGCTTGGGCCTGTCATTGTTCATATAGGAAGTCTATATTTATGCTTTAAAACTTTATTTTGATGAATTTTACAGTTGAGCCTGGTCTCTACAGACTGGGATCCTGATGCTTTGCCTGTATCTAATGTTTGCAATATGTAAGTTTCTGCAGCTGTCTTTCTTTGGAACATTTGTTTTTTTAAATAGAATAACCTGTGCCAAAGCTGGATAACTGAGTCAGAGTAGGTATTTTTTTATGTAGGAAAGTCTGGGCTATGGGCATCTCAGCTTTAATGTCTGTAATACAAGTGGTTTGCCACTAGGAATTTCGAGGGCATTATACTGACCTCAATCTGCTCACACAATCACTGAAACAAATTAAAGAGCAAAAGTACTTTGCAGCTGTTAGTATGCAAAGGGATGTTGGAGGCTGTTGAAATCCAAAGCAAGAGAAAGACAGTGAGTAGCATAATCTTTGGTCTCCCAGCAACTGATGCACAGTTATGGATAAATGAAGCTAAATTTTAGCATTGAGGTTCATATATGCAGAGTATAATTACATTTTTATTCTAAAAATGTCGTTAAAACAATGTTAGACTAAGTGGTTTCTTTTCAAAGGAGAAGTTAAAATGGGAGATATAATTCCAGATGAGATAGTTAGAAAGAGCTGTTTACTGTGTTTCTCATTGGCATATTGTTAGGATTATTTTGGGAAATACAGCAATGGGTGGGTACACAAAAATACAGTCTGGGAAATAGAAAAAAGCAGTGAGCTTTTGGTGCAAGAGCAAAGCTCTCAGGGGCGCAAGTTAAGCCAGGCTTGGGAAGACTTTCTGCAGAATGTGAGCATCTTGCCTACAGAAATTTGGGAAGAATAGAAACCCTTGAGTGACAACTTTGTTACACAGAGATGTTTTGTTTAGTTTTCCTGGCATGTCTGTGCCTGTGGCAATCCTCAAATTTCCACGATCAAAATGTCAGTGTAGGAGGTAACTCAGTACTGGAGCTTACAGTTTACTGGGGAGAAAAGCAGAGATAAAGGAGCCAAAAGAGCTTGGGGAAGCCCAAACCAAGGCTTGACAGATCCTCTTGTAAAAATTCAAGCCATTTTATTTCTTTTACTTAAGCACTGTTGGGTAAATAAGGTAAAAAGTGATGATGAAAAGGTTTCATCTTCATGTATATTAAATGGGAACAGTGTCCATCTCTTGCACTCAGCCTCAGCCTTCAGCTTTCTCACTGTCCTTTTTAATAGGAGAATTTGCCCTTTGTATTAATAGAGTAATTGAGGAATAAAACAGCTGCCCTAAGTGCAATAGCATACAAATTGTCAGACTGCTTTTTTCCCTGTTTTTTGACTAGCCAGGCTAAGTATCCTGAAAGAGCAATATTTGGGCTTCAGTCAGCAAGGTCAGTGCATGGTCCATTAACCAGATTTCTTATCCTTCCAGTCTTACACATTTTTAGCACAATTACTTTTCCCTTATCATATCCTCTGTAGTCCTCAGCAGATCCAACAAGGAGGAAGAGATGATTCCCAGGGAATCAAACTACTACTTTAATGGTTATCACATTCATGGCATTAGAGGGTTGCAATCCAGCTCTTCAGTTGTTACCTCATGAATTGCAGACCATAGGAAATTTGGTCTCTAAAGAATTCAAAAACTTTTAACCAGTAAGTATAACTGGAGGTTGCTTTACCATTTCTTAGACACAGACAAAAAGATACATAACCTGTGCTGAGTAATTGCAGAAAAGCCAACCCTCGAAATATAATTTCCGCAAAGACTACAAAGTAGACAGTAAGAAACCAATTATCTGGTTTGTCTGCCAAAGACTCTCAACCAAAACAACTCTTAACCTCCAATGTCAGATGATTTGTAAATTAAGCATTAATTGCCCTCCAATTTAAATTTTCTCCAGGAAAATGTTTCCTAATCTCTTTTAGACCAGATTGTGCTATTTTAAATCCCATGCTGGTATTGTGTGGGTAGTGAGCTGATGAAGCATAGTGTGAGCACTGATGTACACACAGGACACCAGAGCTTCCCATGGGATTTGGTCCTGGCAACTCACCATGCAAACACTCTCAGCACCTGGGTCGTCACATTTAGCTGAAGAGTTGCAGCAGCTCCAGTATTTTCTGGGGAGTTTCCTGTGCAGTCAGGAGCTTGAGGAGCAGAGGGATGAAAGGAGGGCACTGGAGGTGGTTTGATACACTGGGCTCTTCAGCTCCGCTGAGGGTGGCTTCACTGCTATATTGTTTTTGCAATCTGTGCCTTGTCTTAAAGAAAGAAGGTCTGAACCAAACCCACTTAATCTGAAGCCTGATATGTATGTTGGGATTTGATAAAATTTCTTGGTCAGAAGTTTCACATTTTTACTAGAAATGACAGGTATTTATAATTTGCTGCACAAGTGGTTTTCATGTTTTAGCATAGTTTAGAGTGAATTAATGGCTTGTTATTTATTGCCTAATGCTCTGTAGGAGTGATTTATAAAGCCATGCTCTGCACTGCTTGTTACTTTGTATTCTCTGTGTTAGGTGTATCATCAATATCATTAAATGAATTCACAGTGACATTGCTCTGGAACTATGGGTTTTGATACAAGGGTAACAGAACATAAATCAAGAATTATGTTTAATTCATAAGAGGCACCAGTCTCTCATTTAAGTGTAGGCTGGGCTAGATGGTGTCAAAAATATGCTTTACAATACCTCTTCTGATTGCATTTCAGACCCTCTCTATATGCCCTTATGTTCTCTGTGAGAATAATAGATAGCAATACAGTGCAGTTTGTCAAGTGAATAACATTTCTTGTTTAATATATTTGGGTGCAAATGCTATCATTATTTTTACCGCAAGCCAAAAAGGAATATATTTACATGAATATACTTAAAACTATTCTTAAGGGAATCTATAAATTTAAAGACAAGTCTTGCCTATTCTCTGCAATATATACAATTGCTAACTATTTAAATTACATTTTAAAAATCCAATACTTTGTAGTGTTTCTAACTGTTATTTTTACTTCTAAGCAGAAATATAAATAAACTTTTATTTTAGTCTTTCTTTTCTTAACTCTTTAAATTACTCTTGAATTAGTACATTGGAATCCAGAGCATTGAAAAACCTTTCAGAACATTTAACTAGCATCTGTTTACTTTTTTATACATTTTATGTAAATATTTCTTTTCCATTTGGCTTTTGTAAAAAAAATATTCTTACAAAGCCTAAATTTAGGATTGGCCCTAGCTTGAAAGTGCACTTTTACCTCACTGTTACTCCAAGTGTATATGAACTCCTGACAGTATAATTTACATATAATGGTAATTTTGAAGCAAGAAGATTTAACTCTCTGTGCTTATGATGCAGTTTATTGGAAGTGTTAATTATACAGGAACTAGGGTTTTCATTTGCTAGAAGTTTTCTCATCACTTTGCTGCTACAAGTTCTTTTTGACATTTCTTGTAGTTAACAAAATAATTATCATGTACTTTAAATGGCTGGAAGGAATTACATTCTTAGGAGAATACTAATGTTTACACATAAATCAACACTAGAAAAAAACATGTTTTGTGAAAATGCAGGAATTCTTTTTGTTCATTATTTTAAACATTTGTTCTCAGTGGAAGCAAAGGACAGAAAAACAAATAGCATATCTCTGGATGAGGAGAAAAATCAGACTTCAGGAACTTTTTGTCTCAGCTTTCATGCCGTATCCTGTTTGCCCTTTCATTAATATTTTCTAACACTTAGAATGAGAGAAGAAAATCATTTGAAATATATGAAGATTTTACACAAAGCTGGAAGAGATTGTTGGGATTTTTTTTAACCTTCCCTTAAAAATAAGTTGGAATAAGACGTTTGCAACGCATAGTTCTACCTAGTTTGTAGACAAAACTTAGATACTCCTCTATAACAAAAAGCATCTACATGTGAAAATTAGAAATTCTCATTAGTATTTTACCCAAATCTTACAAAAATGCTTTATCCTGGCCACCTAACATCTAGCAGCCTTCCCTCCCATGGTTGTGCTGGGTCATGTCAAGGTGAATTTTGGGAAGGTCTGTGCACTCTGAGGGAACCCTTGGTCTCAGGAGGTTGTGGCCCAGAGATTTCCAGGTCTTCCCTCCAGCACATGGGGCATCATTCCCACCTCTGCTGGCAGCCATGCCCAAACTGCAGCAGAGTAGCTTGGAACACCTCTGCTCAGTTTTGCAAAGAAAATGGGAATCTTGTGAGTTGTGGCATCCCTAGGCTGGGCAAAAGGGTGCTCAGCAAAGAGCTGTCATGTACCTACTTCATGTCATTAATGTGCTCAAGACCACAGAGCTCCTTTAGGATCAGAGGTTAATGGTGCAAGAATTAACTGCAAGCTCATTTCATCTACCAGTACTTCCAAAATAACAGTGGCTGGGGTAATTTTTCTTCATTATGCTGTGTGTCCTTTGGTTAGGAGGGTGCTGCTCTAAAATGAACGCCTGCTGTACATGGGCAATTGTCCAGTTTCCAAACAGTCATTAATATTAAAATTTTCTGTCACCAGCATTAAAAGGTGATTGTTTCAGTTAAAAATAGGAAGACAAAACATGCAGGGAAATTCAATTTATTGTAGCCTAAGATGTATTTCTGGAGTGAAAATGCTGCCTGTCCATCCTGCTTTCTCCCTGCACTAATTATTTCTGAACTCTTAGGTCCATTCCAATGAAAGGTGAGGGCATCTTAGGTATTTTTAATATATCATCTTGCATGTCTGAATATAGAGGAGCATTCTGGGAAGGATTATTATACACAAATGGAGAAGAATTTGAGCTCATGCTTGGCAAGAAGCTCCAGCTGAGCACATGTTTTAGCAAACTCCTCCACAGCCAGGAGGGGATAGAGTTGGGAGACCAAGAGAAAGATGATACCAGTATGGCTGCAATCACTGTGGCTGAGAAATCACTTCTCCCAGCTTCAGGTGTGGAATGACTGAGTAAACACTCCCACTGCATGGAAGGGCACAGGAAAATACCCTAAATTAAAGCAGTACCAAATAAACCCATACTTGTCATGAAGCAGCATGGCTCAGCATACCTGACACCAGGAATGCAGACATGGATTCCTGAGTTCAGGAAAGCAAGGCTTTAAACAGGATCTTTTAAATGTATGTTCCCAAAAGTTAAAGTGGTATTTTCTCATTATTTTTTATACAATTTTCAGCAGTGTTAACTGGTATAAATGTTTTTTCATACCATGAGTAATGTCTTAAAGAGACTATTAAGAAATACATGTGTAGTTCATTTAAAATACCATTCAACAGGACAAAACTTAGCATTTGAAAAGCAAAGATTTTCTGAAATCTAATGTATTTTATTGTGCATAATGAAACATATGAAGTAGCCTGGGAAAAAAAGAGCAGTTTCAATCATGCTTCCTAAAACCAAGAAGTCAAAGTTCTTTACTGTCGCTGTTGAGCCGCTAGCAGAGAGAAGAATCCAGTTCTCAGTGGCAAGAAGGAAAGAGCCTTTATTGTTTTGATTTCATCATATATATAGAGTTTTCAAAAGTCACCCAGATTGGTCAGTCAAAAACCTCCCCCTGGGCCTGATTGGCCAGGTCTGCACCGTCCAAGTCTTGGGACACTGTTTTTAATAACATCCAAACCTTATCTTTATTTATAAAACACAAAAGGACTTCTCATGGTAAAGACCTGTGCTAGCCACACTTTACCACGTTCTTATTGTAAATTCCTCAAAAGACCAAGTATCAGAATGAGAAATATTGAAGAGCAATTTTCCACAACACTACTGACAGCTGCAAAAAAGTAAGGTATTTCCCTACAGCATGACAACATGAAATTTTTTGTGGTAAGCACAGATGAAAAGATTTGTGAATGGAAACTCAGAAAATATTCATGTTCTGGTTTACTAAATGCGTTTAAAATATTTACAATGTTTTCTGTTTCTCTTAGTTGAGGAATTATGAAGTCAATAATACAGCCAGAACAATGGTCAGGTGCAATACATATTGAGAGATAAATAGACCATTTGAAATTCTTAAGCTAAAAGGTACATGTTAACATTTGTCCACTGAATATTATTAATCCATAAACCCAGGACTTTAGTTTAGAGGCAAGGGACTGGCCTCAGGCTGATAAAATTAAAAATTTTATAAAAAGGGCAGCAATATCATGCAATGAATCCAAACTTACTACAAGCTGTTTGATTGAGGAATCCTCTGAAATGGATGCACCTGGAAGCTAAAAGCTGTTTATCACCAGCTGTATTTTAAAACATTTTATTTGTTGTTTGCAGTATAATGGTTTTAGCAGTCTTTGTACAGGAATAACATGGAGTTATCTTTGCCAGTGGATGAAGTCTGCCTGTTTTCTTAGCATGTGCCAAACAAGTGGTACTGCAGTTAGTGCTGCTATTTTTACTGCATTGTTTTTAGATGCTGTTCTCGGCTATGTCTTATTTTCTTTTAAATTTATATTTGTATGTCTGTTGTCCAAACACCCTTACCAGTTAACAGTTTACTGCTATTCCTTCCATCTTTCCGATGGGTCTTGCTTCAATTCTTTCGACTCATAGCCACACCCATCTCATCCATACCAAAAAGGTTCCTTCTAGCTTATGGTATTTTGTTTTTCCATTGTAGTTTTTCAATATTTCAGCCAATCCCAGACATGGGATTTTTTTTCCCAGAGATCAGCAGGTTTTTGGTCATCATTCAAAATGGGAAATCACTAATTATACTTGTGGTACCTTTTTGTAACTCTTCATGAAATCCAATATCTGTTATAAATCCATCCTTAGTCTGGTCAGTTTACTCAGACTGCACTGGGAAGATTTATGTCACAGATTGGATGTCACTGCCTCCCATTCCAGGGGACTCTGTCTGGACCCAGTACTTGGGATATTTTTGCCAAAGAAAGTGCTCATAAAAACCAAGGTTCTAGAAAAGCTGTCCGATTTACCCTGACACTTGTGAATTCATCCCAAGCAGCTCATGGAAAGTATCCCTTCCATAAGGGTAGAGGAGACTGGACTAAATGCAACAGTGGACCTACAACCCTAAGTTCTTCCATTGAATGGGAGAGATTTGCAAGAACAAACCCATATTTTTTGGTTTTGTTTACTTGATGCAGTATTTTCACAAAATCTTAGAATCTGTAACACTCTGAAAACCCCATTACAATATCAGTTATGAGAAGAGATCATCTTTTATCATTAAATGCTAGCTCAAGTTTGATGTTTTATTAATCAACCATAAACTTCTTAGCTACACAAATTACGGATGAATTTCTCTAATTTTCAGCACCACTCTGTTGTGTGCAGCACCAGATGTGCAAGTCTCCAATGAATGCCTTCATCTGTAAGACTTGGAATTTGGGATTCCAGACATGGGAATTTGAGCTCCCAAGCAATATTTCATGTAAAAAAGGCAATAATTATTTGTGTGTATTTGAAAAGTTCACCTTCCTGGCAATATTATTGAACTGAATTCCCAATGCATTCCTTTTGATTGGAAACTATCATTAGCAAATAAATGAAGAGTTGAAGTCTGGTTGTGTTTCACCCAGTATTGCCATTTTTTTGTTCACCAGGGACATAGGGAATCCAGTGTTGGTGCTAAAGAATCTCAGAGCATCAACAGGATACTTTCCTACAAAGATTCATTCTAGTGTTGTGCTCATTCTGCAAGAGATTTCTGAAAACAAATCTGTACTCAGGAAAAATTAGTCAGTAATAAAAAATCAAGAGCAACCATCTATCCTGGAAGTACTTACATTGTTGTTTAGCTTCTCTGTTTCTCTGGTTTCTTTCAAGGCTAGGGTTATAAATCTCTTCATTATTTCTTTAAGAGAAAGGTTTTAGACTTCAATGTCTTTTTTAATAATGGGCTTAAAGAATTATTATCCACATCGTATCTAAAGGAGATATTATAGCAATGTAGCTCAGCAGGTAATTTGTTTCTGAGTAAGACAAATCATGGATTGTTTCCTAGTGAGAAACATGGATTCAAACTCATTATTGTTGGAACAGTATATTATATGGGAGGCTGCTGTCCAAATGAGTTGTAAATTCAGAGTATTTATGCCTGTGTCAAGTGACTGACCAATTCAAGGTGAAGTTCAGACAGCAGATTTTGTTTAACATGATTTTGATGATCATATTATTATTTTATTATGCAAAAGCATTCAAAAATTCCTGAACTGTGAGCCTGGATGTGCTGTTAGGCAATGTGTGAAAGGTATAGCAGAGCTGTATGTGTTTTGTTAGTGTAGTTGGCCCTGTTTTGAGCAGGACATTGGTCTGGAGACCTCCTGAGGTCCTTCCAGACTGGATTTTCTCATGATGCTCTCTGGGGTGTGAAGGTGAGTTTGTTTTCAGGCCATGATTTCCTGGATGGAGCAAGAAAAAAACTGCCCACGACTCAGAAGCAGCTGAATTCACCCATTCTGGAGCTGGCAGCAGGGGCAGAGAGGGGTCCTGGCCCCATCTGGGCTCACAGAGCTCCCACCCACAGCTCAGGTGGAAGCATCCAAGGGATGCTGAGCTATGGCTAACACCCTGCAAGGGGAGCTCAAAATTTCAGAGCTTTGTTCAGCCCTAAAAGCTGCTGAAAGTTTGGAAAGCAGGGCTGGAGGACAGGAGCAGTTGTGGAAGGACACAGAGAACAGATTTTTATCTTTTAAATGTTATCTCTCTGGTTGAGGTGGGAAGGGTTGGATATGATTTAGGCATCCAGGTCTCTGAGAGCCTCTTAATCCCAACCCCAAGACAGCCCTCTAATAGGCATCTCTGAAAAATAAATCTGTGTTGAAGAAAGGCCTAACTATACTGTGAGCAGCAAGATCCATGAATCCAAATTTCCTATGTCTTTGGACAGTAAACCCCAATAGCACCCACCCCACAGCACTTCCAGGGTCTCTCACACTACATCTCAGCCTTGCCTTCAATACTCTGAGCTCCCAAATAACCTCCTACGCTTTTCAAGTACCAGCAGCTCCTGCCAGGGCTCCTCACCATAATCTCTCCAGCTTATGCCATGTACATGGTGCTGTTCCACCTGGTTCTTTTGTCTGGAGTTCTGTGATACTTCACAGATTTTTCATTTTTTCAGTGGCTGATGGAATTAATTATTCTCCTAAGGCAATATTTCACCTGCCTATTTCTATTTGTAAGCTCGTATGGTCTTCAGGGATATATGCTTTCTTCTAAGTCATAAATCTGGATGAAAATTAAAAACCATGCAGGAGAAATAACTGTCCTTTGTATGATTAGTGACCCTGGATTTTTTTTGCAGAAGTAAGTTTACCATATTCAGGGCAAGAATAACAATTTTTCACTAACAACTGTATCAGGTTCTCTCTTAGTTTGATTTTGATCAGTCTGTGAAAGATTACCATGTTTCATTTGTTTTTCAACATTTAGGTTGGTGAGAAGACTGCAAAGAAACATTGGACAAGGAGTGTGATATTTCAGTGTTTGGTGAAGCTTTAGGAAGGGAAACCTGCCCCATGTGCTATGGGGTGCAGTCTGTGGAAATTTTTATTTTTTAAATAATTTTTTCTAGCAACAGATTAAAGAGGCAGGTTTTGTCCTACCCTTGCAAGCTGATTTGCACATCGTGGATGCACCAGTTACATCTCTGTAATTAATATTGAAATTAGTGGGTTTTAAGAAAGGGAGTTAATTTGGCTATTGAGGATTTCTCTCTGTGTGTTGTAAAGCAAATATGGGGGATGAGGCTCCAGATTTTCATGTCATCCAGCTTATCCCCAGCTACTGGCAATGTCCTTTGGGAGCAGTGAGCAGCTAAATCAGGACAAAGCAGACTGGTGAAACCTTAACTGGGAAATGGACAGTGGGTACAGATGGCATGAGAGCAGGAACTGAAAAGGTGGCAGTAAAAGAATCCTTTTTTCCATTATTTAGGGTATTTTTAAACTAATGTTCTTTTCATCCCAGCATCTCATATGCTGTTTCAGATTTGCCTTTTTAATTTTAAATGTTTTTAAAAGTATGATGTTTATTATGAGCTTTCATTTAAAAATTTATCACATCAGAAAACCCCAGAGCATCAATTACCTTTCAACTCCTGATTTTCTGGGATCATATAAAACCTCCGGCAATTCTGGGATACTCTGGGATACTCAGAGAGTACTGGGTATCTCAGAGTATCCAAGTACTCTTGGATACTCTGAGATACCCAGCCATAAACTCATGATTAGGGAGAATCAATACCACAGATATTTATCCGAAGTGTTAAACATAATGAACTGGTTAATTCTTTTGTACTGTGAAAATCAGTTCTCAAAATACGTGGTGATTAATCTGATTAGATGCAAACCTGGCTTTCATTTCCTTGCTTTTAACAGATATGCAAAACCTTAGAATGATGGGTCTGCAGTAAAATACAGACTGGAAGGGATCCAGGAGGTCTCTAGTCCAAAATCCTGCTCAAAGGATGTCCAGACATGGCTGTTCAGAGTTTTAACCCAGTCTGGTCTTAAATACAGCCACAATGGAGAGGAGCTGCACAGCTTCCCTTGGTGGCTGCTGCCAGGTTCCCCCAAAGTCATCTCCTCTGCAGGCTGAATGAGTTCTGCTCCCTCAGTTTCTCCTCACAGGAGAATGTATGTGCTCCAGCCCAGACTGTCTTTGTGGCCTCTGCTAACTCCCCCCAGCTGATCAGCACTGCCAAACTGAATTAGTACATGCTGTTAAGAAAAGGGTCATTGTAGAAGCATATAGGAATTGACTGCAAGTCCATTTACTTAATACCTCTATGTTCATTTAGAGATTTAAAGAATTTTAAAATCCACAGTAACTGCAACATTTCTTCTTGTCATACAGGAGAAGAAAAAGATTTTGTTGTTCTTGAAGGATAATTTAGGTGATTTAATGATATCTTCATTTAATATAAGCTTTAAAAGATTACACAAGCAAAATTTAGGAAAAGCAGTATATTTAATACCAAAAAGATGCAATATATTCATTCGCTTAGGGTTAAATATAGATTTCAGATAGTTATAAATATTCAATGGATTTAAAACCTAAAATTCATTCAATCAGTGTTTCACTAAATAATAAAGTACAATAGATTGCAAAACCTAAACAAGGACAGGATCTTCTCCCAAAGACTGAAAAAGGTGAAAAACAGGGACCTCGTTGCTGGCGCTGTGTCAGTAGAGAGACAATGGATGCTTGTTCTATTATTTATATGAGCTCTGCTTGGCAGATGCCACTGCAATAACCCTTTATTTCAAGTACAGAAAAAATAGAATTTGCTTTCCTTTATAATCACACAATGCAAAATACTAATGAAAATGTTGGATTTCCTGTAGCTGAGAAGAAAGTATTGTCCTAATCTGCTTTCAGTCAGCAAGAATCTCTAATCATTCCAGTCACATAAAACTAGACAGAATTTTAAAAAAACACATTTTTTTAGTCTCTGAGACACAAGAGAAAGGAACATGGAAATGTTTCTATTCAGTTTAAATTGTAAGTCTTACGTTTTGCCACTTTCCTAAACTATATATATAGTTATTTTGGATTAATCTTTTGTACATGCACAAGTTTGGTGCTCTGTAGGACAGCAAAAACAAGTTCATATAAATTGTAATGTGTAGGGGCTGGAGCTGCCTGTGCACCCTTCTGTTTCCAGTGTTGTAGCCTTAGATCCATGCTCTGTAATATGGGTTACAATTATAGAATCTAGAATAGAATCACAGAATGGCCTGCCTTTGGAGGGACCTTAAAAATCATCCCATTCCAACCCCCTGCCATGGACAGAGACACATTTCAGTAGACCAGGTTGTTCAGAGCTCCATCCAACAAGGCCTTGAACACTTCCAGGGATGGGGCATCCACAGCTTCTCTGGGCAACCTGTGCCAGTGCCTCACCACCCTCCCAGTAAAGATTTTTTTCCTAATACCTATTTTAAACCTGCCCTCTTTCAGTTTGAAGTCATTTCCCCTTGTCCTGTCACCACATGCTCTTGTAAGTCCCTCTCCATCTTTCCCTTCAGGTACCAGCAGGAAATTTCTGTAGGCCCTTCTCATTTTTTTTCTACTTGAGAGTGTTTGTTTTATTCAAGTCTTGTTTAAATAAAGTCCTTAAATGTTTACTTAAATCAGTCTTTAATCAACCTTTAGGTTGAGAGTTGAGTCTTTTCCCACACATGAAGTCCCCAGAGATAAATTCAGAGACAAATGACAAAGTCAGGTGGCTCTTGTTCCTCTTGCATTTACCCTAGGTGAAGGCAAAGGAGTCTCAGCTCACCCATGAAGTAAGTTATGAGCATAATTTATTCATGTGAACCTCAAACTTCAGCTCAGGACAGCTGCCCCAAATGAAACAATTGCTCATTGCCCTCTAGCACATACCCTGGCTTTTGCTGGCCGTTTTAGTCCTTTCCCCCAGAAGAATTTTCACCTCTGATTGAGGTTTTTAGAGCGAATGTGCTAATTCCAGTCTCCTGAACAAATGTCTATATAAGTAATTGCATTTTACTTGCCAAATTTCCCTGACAATTTCAGCTGAATATGGTCAGGACAGATGACTTTCTTTATAGCATCTCAGTGAGGAAACCATTGGGGACAGGGAGAGAAAAGCAGAGTCAAAATGTGCATTTCAGAACACACAGATCTCGTTTCTGCTGCTTTAATTAGACTGTGCTTGCATGTCAAGTGAAAACTGAAATAACAACTTGGAGGCATTTAACCAGTAGCTGGAAGCCTCCCACCCAAGCACCTTCTGGATCAGCAACCACAAGTGCTCTGTGCATTTTCCCTACTGGCCTCAGCACCAGAACCAGCACCATCTCCCAGTCAGGTTTAATATGTTGGTCTGACTGCTTTGGAAGAAATTGTCACTGAAGGTTCCAGCCCTGGTAGGAAACACAAGTCAAAATGCACCCCAGCCTGACCTCACCTCCTGCCACATACAGTAAATGGTCATTAAATCACCTTTGCAGGGCACTGGAAGAAAGTGGTTCACGCTCCCATCATGAAAGGCTGTGCACAACTACCCCATGTACTTAATCACCAGAAGGGCTGTTCTCCATCTCGTTTTTAAAGTTATTTTATTCAGAAATCCTTTAATCAGGCCGTATTGGAGGAGAATATATATTTTTAAAGGCAATGGGTTAAACAAGACAGTCTTGCAGAGATGATCATGCAAATTTAACAATGCATTAAAAATCAACCCATTTATTTGCATAAGGAGGGCAGCTATGCACCTCTGGACAGTGTGGCCATGTGTCCTTTCCACAGGGGGAGCTGGCAGAGCCAGGCAGCAGAGGCAGCACACAAGGGTCAGTTCCACACAGCCTCCTGCCTGTGCTCTCCTGAGCTGAAACACTCTTTAAAATGCAACCTGTTAACAAAAGCTTTTAACAAAAGCATGTTAGCAAAGCATGTGAATCCAATGTGAACTATGAGACACTTCAACACAAAATGCCAACAGCAGCCACTGGGTATGCATTGATTTGTTTTCTGCTCCAGCCCAGGCTCAGAAGGTGCCCAGCACTGTGTCCCCTGCAGTGGTGGGGAAGCAACACAGTCTGTGCTGGCAGTACATCAGACATGATTTTGGGGGGCACCACCGTGGGGTTGGGGAATGGGTTGAATCTCTGCTTCATATAGTCACTCTGAAGCCAGGGTTGTGGATGTCACCCTGAATTTCCTCAAGTAGAAGCAACCACTCACCATTAGTAGCTGGCAGAGGGTTAAACTCTCCTAGTGCAGGTAAAAAAATAGCCTCCTTTTCTTTGATCCTGTTGATCTCTTTTTGGTGCATCATGAGATGAGGTAGGACACCTAAACCTTTTTTAAGCTCCCTCCTGCATGAATTTGTCCCAGTGCCTTCCCTTGCCAGGGAGAGGTGCAGATAGTATAAGGGCAGAGTGAGCACTAGGCATGTGAACCCCAGGGCACAAAATGGTGACATCTCCAGGGGGAAACCAGGACAGGTACTCTGCCCTTGGATGCACAGCTCAGCCTCTGCATCCAAAAAACAGCTGGTGCGAGGGAGGACTCCCTGTCACATGGAAATGTCTCTGGGTTTCTTCCTCCCAGATCACCTGGGATGGTTTGTGTCATCACACAGGAGACAAATTGATACTACTGAGGCTATGTTCAGAGGAGCTGGCAATACTGCACTTGAAAAGTGTTTTTAAGCTTGCTGGCACTTGAGCAGGGTGGCACTTCAAGCCCCATTTCACAGGTGACATGGATTATAAATAGTTTAATTAGAGATACAGCAAGTCTTTTTCTCTTTTTTTTTTTTTTCTATTTTCAGTGACAGATAATCTGGAAGTCCTTATTGGCACCTGATTTCAACTTGAATAGCTGTGGTTTAGGAAGGAAAATTCTTTACAAAATTGCTGTAATTGAAGTATGGGGTTAGCAATGCCTTGAACTGCAAGTACCTGATGTAGTCTGTTTGTGTTCATCCCCTCTTGCATAGCCCCAAGCACACAAATACATCTAGGCTAATGGAAGAGTGAGGTTAATATAAAGAGGAACCCTATTACCTCCAAGTTGTTTTTCTCTCAAAGCTCTCACTTACCATGTCAGAATGTTCCTATTCTCTCTCATTTTTCTTTTGTTTCTCATCCCTTTGGAAAGATTAATTCCTGCTTAGGAATTATCTCTGGGGACATATGGAACATGCATCTTGCCTTTTGGCTGACTGATATATTAGATCTGGTTAGTCACTTGTGCTTTAGCTGGGAATAAATAGCAGACAATGTCCAAGTGGGACTGTAGACTGGTGTGGAGTAACACCAAATAGTAAGTGCCCTTCCTCCAAGCAATATTTAATTACACTTAAGACAGCACAGAAACTTTTCAAAAAAAGCACAAAATTCAGTTATCGGATGTATGTATATGTCACAAAAGCAAAACCCCATAGTTAATACAGCAGCAGACTCAAACACTGACACACAAGATGGCCTTAGGCATCAGCAATCTATTATCCCCTGGTACACCTTTTTATACTCTTTCTTCACATACATAACAGGTGTTCCTTATTACATTACCATGGGTCAGTAAACTATCCACAGGTGCCTTTTCTAATTAGTCATACACTCTGCATTCTCTGCTTCATTCTCTAACAAAGGTGTTTACCTCTCTTGTTTAGGGGCAAAGCTGTAGCTTATTTAGGTCTAGGCTGCCTGCAGCCTTTTCCTATCTTACCACATTAATAGTTGAATAATTTTCTTTCTCTAGTGGAGTTTCTTTCAGGCACTGCCAGTATTATTTTTGTCATAATTACCCTAAACATTATGTAGTTTTTAAACTAGAGTGTGAAAATAGGAATTGATATGGGTTTGGATATGTTACATGCCTTTACAAGAAAAGAATCCAAATTCATTATCCTGTTCCATGAACCTCACCTGTTGGGTAGGAACATCACCAACAGAGAAATTTAAATACAGAAAAGGTGTGTTTTTCACTTCTTTCTGGAAGTAGCTCAGTTTGTGCATAATTGCACTGCATTATTTTCATTTGCTCCACTAATAAAGCATAAATACAGAGAAAATGGAGCAGATAATACAGGTAAACTGGCAGTAGCAGCACCCTTAACAAGTCTCTGAAGCTGCGCTGTCGGCACATTCGCCCATGGTGAGACCAATCTGATGTGAGCCCATGCTGCAGCAAGCTGTGCCCCTCCTGCATGGCACTCTGTCCCCAGGGTGCAGGTCACTCCTGCCATGGAGCAGCAATAATTGGCTCCTAGTCTGCATTATCAAGCAAGGGATGACAGACACAGAAAGATGCCGATCATTCAACTGGTTGCTGGCTCTCTGCCCAAATCCCTTTTTTCTCACACGCATGCAGAGATCCAGTAAACAGTACAGAGTTTGGTATTATTGGTATTACTTGGTATTTGTTTGCATTCAGACACATACTCAAGCTCCCCTCTGCATGTGGTCTGTGTTCCAAGAGTTTTGCTCTTCTCTGCCTCATAAAGGAGTGCTCTGGTTGCCATCATTGTTCTGTACATTCTGAATTGTATCCTGGGCTGTTGCATAAACAGCATCTCTGAGGTCCCAGTCCACTGCTAATAAAAGTTTTCTTTCCCACTGTCTGCAAAAAGCCCTCTCTTCCACCCTGACAGCTTGGTGGATAGAAATGTTGTACAAAATACCTTCTGTGCCTTAGGTGTGGCTTTTTCTTGTATGCTGAGCCAGGGCAGCTCAATACATGAAATTCCCACAATGAAACACATAGGCAAAATGTGTCTCTTGGTGCTGCATTGGCCCCAAAGCTGGCTGTGAGATGCCCTGCCATTTCAGCTGCCAGAGAAAACCAACATAGCTGGTCCTTATAAAGAAATCTGGGCACGTGTTTGATTTTGGAGACTGTTTAGTCCAATTCTGACTTGCATGATTTAATACACATGTGTGGAAAATTGCAGAAGTGTGTGTAATGATTATAGTTTTTTGCATATTCATCACAACATAGCTTTAATAAATATTTTCATTCATATTTTTAAATGAGACTTACAGCCTCAGCTCTCTTGCCTTTATGTGCTGGAGCAATGTATTTCTTTTTATTTTACTTGGTACTTAGCATGGTCACTAGTCATGTCAGCAGATGTAGAAATGCTAATATAGAACTATGGCATGAAGTTTTGCTGTATTTTATGAAAGTATTGAAAATCCTAAAATAGTTTCCACGGGGCACATGGTATGAACTGCAACCACAACCTCACACTGGTGATGTGGTCCTGGGACTGTGGCCAAAATACTGTCACTGCCAGGTGAGGCAAGGCTCCAGCTTTACATCTGCCTCTGGAAGTCCAAGATGGAAAAGGCAACACAGCTCTCCTTCCTCAGGCAGAGGAAGAGAGTGTCTGAAAGCCCTAGGAGCATCAGGTGAGCTTAGTTTGACATTTCAGGATATGAGCATTGGTGTCAATAGATTTTCTGTAAATGTGCAGGAAGCAAAGTAGATCCCAGAGAAGCTTTCATTTACTCGCACTTTGACAGTTTGAAGATGGGTTTTACCCTGAGCATCCACTGTATGTGAAAAATTTAGTGTTAGATGTGTTACTTTTATTATTTTTCCTTTTCAGGGTAACTGGCCTAGTAGCCAAGAAAAATATAATGCATTTTGACTTTCATTTTCAGACCGTTCCTTTATGGTCTTTTCTGACATTTTATGAGCAAGCTAGGCATGATCCATTAGAGAGGGCACAGTGCTGGCTGAGAAACTGTACTCAAAAAGTAGCTTTCACCATCTTGCTGTTGAACTGAGAGGCTGTTTCAAGGGGTTCACATGGATCTATACTGAGTCCATTAATGTTAATTAGAGAAAGGCTAAAAAACATGTATGAAGAGTGTGTACGAATCTAGACAGAAAGTGGAAGAACTTTGGCTGAAGGAAATCGGACTTGAAATACAATACTTTCAAATACTTAAAGGTTTTGAGATCTCTGAGAAAAAGCTGATGTTGTGAAGTACTGCACTTGGAAAAGAGTGATTAAATGAGAAATTGGAAAGAAAGTAAAACTATCACCGTTAGCAAGAGAGCTCTGTAAGAGAAAAATAAATCAGATTGCATTGTATTAGTACCTGATCACGAGAAAACAAAATGAAACGTTTTGTGGTACTTCAACAGGTCTTCTAGCTGTGGGTCACTAAAGGGAATTAATTCTTCTTTAGATGAAACTTCTGAGGCCTCAAATATAGAAACTCTGTGTGCAGCTATAGACATATCTCAAACACATCCTTCATTGAATCCCTGTGCCAGTGATTTTTATTACCAGCCCAGCCATTTTGGTTTAGGAATTTTCTTTTCCTATGCACAAAATCATCTCTGCAAATGATTCTATAAATTTAGAAGGGAAAAGAAGAACAAAAAGAAGAACACAGGAAGAAAGCAGAATAGGACTTCTGATTTGATTAGTCATGCATAAAGATATACATATACATATACATATACATATAAAAGTAAGTTTACTACATTATTTATTGTTGTCTCTTTTATGTTCACAGGGCTACAGCTACTCATAGGGGCCAAGTTATATTCAAGGATGCCTTAGCACAACAGCTGTGTGAACAGGGAGGTAAGAGTCACCATAATTCTAAAAGTATCTGGAAACTGTGGTTTTCCATTGTACCTGCATGTCAGTGTTACTCTTCACAAAAGCTATTCTGTAGAAAACCTCGTATCAGGATCTTATTTATACTCTTGAAAATTATATCTCCTTTGGCTTCTTACTTCCCATTAGCTATCCAGGAATCCCACTTTTCCTCTCTGCTAAGTGTTTGGGACTATACAAAATTTTAAGTCGCATTATGCACATTCCTGAAATCAGCCTGTAATAACCAACATTTCTGTCAGAACCACAAGCTGAGTTTCAACCCTCACTGTATTAACTTTAAGAAATATGCCTGCAGCAAAAGCTTTGTTTACCATCCAGCTCACACATGTCCTTGTGAAAAATCTGTGTTCCCCTTTTGTGAAGTAGGCCATTGAACTTTTGCCTGTCACATAAAATATTTGATCATTTGTATAGCTAAACAAAGTGTTTGACTCACAAAAACTTTAAAAATCTAATTGTTTTCACAGCTTACCCTTTTGATGAATAACGTAAAAAATAAATGTCCTGTTGTCATCTGTTGTCTACAAACAGTACTTTGCTTTGAACCTTCATTAAAACAGTGAAAAGTAAAGGTATCCATCATTTTCGGTACAGGAGAGAAAGGAATTTCTGTGCTGATTCAGTTGCATTGGCACAATTCCAGTGATATTTCCGTGTGAAAAGAAACAATGAAACATGGGCCAAACAATTTAAAATAAAGATTTTGAAATTGGAAATATGTTGTCGTATAACACACAAGAGAAAATCCCATAAGACATCTCTTGGGGGCATTAGAGCTGTAAGGGTATTTTCCCTATGAGTTTGGGAATATGGCTTTTGCAATAAAAAGTTGTTGAACATTATGTCAGGGGCATAAATTGAATTATTCATATAAGGTATCAATTGTAGCTCTGTGATAAAGAGGGAAAAATATTTCAACTTTCAACTTCAATATTCAAGTTTTCGCTTTTTTGTAGTTCAATGCAAGTAGGAAGAGGGATTCAGAGAGGTGACAAAATGTCAGCTAGCAAGCTAGGATGTTGGTTATACTTAGGAAGAATTAGAAATACGTACCACAGGTACTGGCAATCAGAAGGGAGTGCTACAGTGATCTGGATGGAAGTGATTGAGCCAGCCACGTTTTTGCTGTCTGGAAGGAAAAGCATCTGGGAAATTAAGAGGAGATAGTTGTACAGGTTCAATGCAAGTATGAAAGAATAGTGATTCAGTGAGTGGTGTATGGGCACCTGGGAACAGAAGTGTCTGCAGGATCACCATTTGGGATGTAAGGAGGATGGGAAGGATATCTCACACAGGCTACTTGCTGGATGGACATGAGTCAAGAGTGGAAAAATGATTATGCAGAGTAATCAGTATAAAGTGATGACAAACCTCATAAAAAGATTAAATTCTCCAAGGCATGGCTGCAGAGTGAGCACACCACAGGCAAGGACAGTCAGGAGTGGCCAGAACAGATAAGGAAGGGAGAGGGAAGTAAGAGACATATTGATGGCAGTGACAAAGAGCTGGCAGTGACCAGGATGGTGAAAGCCATGCACAAGCAAGCTGAATGGGAAAACACGACTGTCAGTGTCTGAACTGGCAACACGGTCAAGGAGAATACGGGCAAAGCAACAAGATTTCTCCCTGCTAGAAGAAAATACCTTGGTGAGCAGAGACAAGTGGGTAGATATCCATCCAGACTTTGACAGTCCTTCTTCAGACATGCTGTTCCCTGAGATTTTAGTAGGAGAGCTGACAAAAGAAATTTTTATTCTTTCACCCCTCTCTGCTTTACAGTTCTGCAATTTTGGAGCATAACCTAACCTCAGATCAACATTTTAGCAACACTTATGTTGGTTAGAACAGTAAGTCCTTATGTTACTTTGTGCTGTCCTTGAGTTCACAGGAACTCTGCAGAGCAAGGAGAAAATAGAATTTGGGTGTTGGTTGTATGCAGAGAATAAAGGAGCTGAGATGTCCCATTACCAGGCCTTTACTGGCGGCTCAGCTGTGGCAATCCCTTTGCTGCCTCCTCCCATCCAGCCACTGATAGCCATGTCCTGCACCACTTCCCCGAATGGGCCCTCAGCTTCCCCACTATGTCATTGTCTCCCAAATCCTTATAACTCTTGTGTTTCCCACGATTTTCCCAGCAATTCTCTTTGCTTTGTACACAGTCACTTCAGAGACTTTGTGGATTTATCATCCCCAAAATATGTGATGTCACTGCAGTCTCTCTGCAAACATCAGATTTGGTTTAGGCAAGGATCACCCAGATGATCACCCAGATGCTCATACACTGTGAGCAGTGGGCAGTGTATGACAGCTGCAGCAGTGAGCAGATTTCCCTGCAATAATGATGTGCAGACTCCTCAGTTTTCTCTTGGTTCTCCTCCCACATTTTTATCCTCACCATGGCTTCTCTCCCCTTAGTTTCGTAGTTCAGACACAATTTCCTTGACTTGGTTATTCAACCACTGCATTGCCCATTACCCTTCCTCCCATCCCTTCCAGCACCAGGCTCTCCTTTGCCTTTTTCTTCAGCACACAGTGTGCATTGCATTAGTCTCTAACCACTGCATATTATTATCACTCTTATACTATTAGAATTAATTTTCCTATTCAAAGAAAAGAGGCTTTCTTTGAAGTAGACCTTACTCCATTCATTCAATTTTCATCAACACTACTAATGTAAACGAAGGATTCTTTCAGAAAGAATTAGTGAATTTATTTAGATGCAAATATCATATTAATTTAAATGCAAAACAGCTAGGTAGATTGGCATAAGTGAGGTTTTGTGGTCTGTTTATAGCCCTAAACATTACTATACTGAAATAGTGCAGTGAATGATGTTACATATTAAATAAACAAAAATAAAACCACAGGGCAGCTTCACTGATTTATTATGGGACATATTCTTAATAAGTAAGAATCACTGGAGGTGATATTATACTTCATAATGTCTAGTAAAAAGGATATACATGAAGATGTGAAAGTAGCAAGGAATCTCAGACGTTATGTTCACTGTGGCTGTCCACCCTCAGATGCACATTAGTAAATCCTAATAGAGTTAATGGAATTTGTGCAGTGAAAGGAAAGTGGTATTTTGTATTTTGAAGAGAATTAGAGGATGATAAAGGGTGGTGTTAAGGGATGGCAATGCCATATGTATAATGTAAGTGGAGTAAGAAATGATGCCATAGGGAAAGACACCAAAGAAACTAAAATAATTGCTTAAAGAGCTCTGTGTTCAGAATATAATACATATTTTAGGAAGCTAGGGAGATGCTAGAGAGCTGATGTAAGCTTTAAATTTTATGAGAATTATATTGGAGAAAGGAGACATAAACATAGAAAAAGTTAATCCAGCACAAACAGGGGAAAAAAAACCAAACAAATCAAAACTGTATGATAGAATCTAGAAAAGATAGATGTCTTATAAATACTTTTAAGGACAAATAAGGATCATAATGACTGATGATATTCTTGCCAGTAAAAATATATTTAATAAACTATTTAACTCATTGATGTACTAGTAAAATTACTGGAGAATAAGGTAAACTTAGTATTGTGAATATTGATTCATATTTATTCCTGGCTTACATAGAACAAAAATCATGCTTTAATAAACAGTGGCATAATTAGAATGGAGTTGACATCAGACCAGGCTGCTTTGCACAGCAGAACTCAGAGGAGTCTAGGTGTCTAAACATAAATGAGGTTTTATAGTCTGTTTCTAGCCCTAGCATGAAAATAAAAATGTTGCTGGGAGGAAGAGTTTGTGGTGCCCAACCCCTCCTGCCTTTGCCACACCAAGTAAGGTGCTATCAGTTAAGGAGGACTTTTCCCTGGTACACTGTAACTTTGGACCAGTAGAACCATTCTGGGAAAAAGGACCATACTGGGAGCTTTATGTGTAGTTTAGTTCTGACTGACTAGCAGAGAATCTGAGGACAGGAAAACCCAAGAGATGGAAAAGATGAAGGAAGCTGTTCCCTCTTAGTGCAATACCATTACCTTCTGCATGATTCCCAGAATGTTATACCATCTCATGCTCAATGCCACGAGTTACAGGATTGGGTTTCCATTCGTAAGAGACCCCTTTACAGTCTGATAGATATCTCCACGCTGAAAGCAAATCCTGAGAATTGGCCCAGATTCTCTTTTCTTTGAGAACTTTTGCCTGAATGTTTGTGCAAGACCTTTTAGGTGTGTTTTGTACCTTGTAAAATTCAGGAACACTCTGAAAAAGAAATGCAAAGCAGATTTCAGGATCTCAGGCTTGTATTTTACAAGCTCTCAGAGCAGTATTTTACAGAGTAGAGGATTGGAGTGTAGAGCTGGTGTAAAGTTCCTCGACAGCCCTCAGTCAGCTCGCTGACTCTCCCTAGGGGATGCTCAGCCTCCATCATTCAATAGCAACTTTGTTTACCAGTAGAGAGTAAGTATTGGAGGGAGTCTAAATAAAAGCATTCATTTCCTTTTTTACCTTCATCTGGCTGCTAATGACAAGGAGATTAGACTTCATATTCTGCAAAACAGAAGATACCTCTCTCCACAGCTCGTTTGTCATGAACTGATGAGCAGCAGCTGATGGCCCCTGGCTGTAGAACTCTGAGCACCGTGATTGTGTGGGAGCATGAGGACATTTGTGTTACTGTAATGCACTTTTCTTTTTATTAACAAGCCCACAGAGTTCAGGGTCCTGAGATAAAAAACAAAAAAAAGTATATTTTTAGTGTGTTGTAGGAATATTTCCTTATGCTGCCTTTTCCATCTATTCCTATACATAGTCTTGACCCACAGATCTGTGGAATATGGGTGTCAATAGTACAAATGGATGTTTCTGGAACATGTTTAATTTGTCTTATGCCTGCTCTGTTTATCTGAATGGACACTAGTGTTACTTGACAGTTAACTATTACCATGTTTAATGATTTTGGTTCCTATTTTTTCACTGACAAGACCACCACCAAATTGGTGTTTTCCTCCTTACATTCCAGTTTCTGGAAGATGACATTCCCTTCCCACTTCTTTCATAGTTCCCTCCTTTCCAGTTTAACCAAAAAGGGGCACATTTAAATTGCATATTTAAATTGGCTTAACCTTTCAGTAGCCTTACTTCATCCACAGAAAAATTTAACCTTTTACTCCAAAAGATGCCTTCATTCTCCCTCATCCTGTTGACACACAGCCCCACAATGTCCTCATTGACTCTTGAATTCCCCATTAGCTCCCTCAAGATTCTCACGCTTCCAGTTTGACTGTGGCCTTTCTCTCTCTGAATCACTTTGTATTGCATGCTTTCTTCTCTGCTTTTCCTTACCAAAGGGATTGCCTTGTCTTAAAAGGCAAGCACCCTACATTTCCTTACATTTTCTCATATTGTATTTGCTAATGCCTCTTATATTGTGACCTCAGTTGAGCTCTGCTTCCACTCTTTGCTCAGTACAATTAATCACTTGTAAAGCTCTGTGTATACCCAGGGTGCTAGTTAAAAATCAAATAATAAATTCATTTAGTTTACTTTTTAAAAAGGTACGACATTCTCATTCAAGCTAAGATGCATTTTGGAGCCGCACAAATACTGATTCTAAATTTAAAACCATCAAATCATGTGCTTAAGGAACATCTAAGAAAGTGAATAATGGTTTAAAATGTGAACTCAGATGGTCTTTCTTTTTCCCTCTCAGTCTGAAGTATTGCATAATTCCTTCTAAATTATAAATTTATATCTTTACACTGGATCACGCTGCACTGTATAATTTCTTCTAGCTTTGTCATATTGCACAAAAAAACCTCCATTTGACTTTAGCCACACTGCATGGCACATGAAAAATTCCATGTTATTTTAAAATAAGTAGTTCTATAAATTGATTAGAAAGACAGATGCGAAAATGTTTTAAAACAACTACAGTTAGTTTTGTGTTATGTTCTGAATGTATATTATTTAGGGACCTTAAATACAACACCTGAAGATCAATACAGTGCTGTTTTGCAATGGAATATAAAATGTACTACAGAAATTATTTCTAGAGAATTTAAAGTCTGTGTTTATCACTCATTAAATGGCACCTTCACAGTCTTTTGTCATATTCAGCTCAGGAATTTGAATTACAATCAGAATACCTGCAGCAAAAATACTTGGGCTTCTTAGATCCTGTAAAGATTTGGGAAACGAAAACCCTCCCCGAAGAAAAGTCTGGTTTTGTAACAACAACCTTTTGTCTTACATTAAGTGTTTGCTTAGTTCCACCTCTAGTGTTTTTAATGATTGATCAGTAGCATTGATATGCACCTGCACAATTTCCTTTCTTTCATTCTATTGGTAAGCAGGTTTTTTTGCAATGTACTATGCACAGAGTGGAAAGAACTGTTTCAGGAAAAATCCCAGATCCCAATTCCGTACTGCTTAATCACATAACCAGCCAGTTTTATTACATAATGGTGAAGTCAAAAGAGTTTGCAAATGTAAAGATGGCAAGTTTGTGCTATACCTGTGCCTCTTTGCTGAATGCTGAAATTTTGCATAACTTCAGAAAGTATCATCACTGACTGTGTGTATCCTTGGCCAGAGCCCTTTCCACAGAAAGTCTCTTACAAAGAGCCATGCCAAGAAACCTGGGATGAATGCTAATGCAGTCCTTTATTTTCATTCTGAGGTCTGACCTGCTCTCCTTGGAGCAGGTGGTCTCTTTCAGTTGAGTTACTTTCAAAGGCCAGTGAAATTCTCTTGGGCAGCTGATGAGTCTGGCCATGATGTGCCCTGGCATGACCATGCTCCTCGTAGGTGAGCACGGGCAGGATGGCTCTCAGCACACCTGTGTGCACAGCAGATCACCCCTCAGTACTCTTCTGGAAGTAATGGAAAGGGCTTATTCAGAATATCACAGACAGAGGTTTTATTTTCAACATAGCCTCTTACATCAGGACTATTACAAATCCCACACCATAATGTACATCTTTTCCTGCAGGCAAAATCCAGAACAGTTTGCATTGCTCAGTCTGGAAAATCAGTTAATCCAGTTCATTCCATTTCTTCTGTGCAAATAATTTTTAAAAGGTTTCTGGTGAAATTTACACATTCCCATGGAGAAAAACAACACCTGGGGCTGCAAGAGACAAATGCAGTCTTTTCCACTGTAGCATGCACCAGTGCAGTCCAGCACTATTCTGGAGTCAATGCCAAGCTTAACATGCAATAGTTGTATTCCTCCAGATTTTGTATCATCATTATGAGAGGCCTTGGTCATTGCTAGAGTCATTATTGGCAATTCTGCTAGGGAAGACAAAGCACCCTGGGTGAATTTCTTGTATAAAAAATTGAGTGAGTTAGCCACAAAAAGAAAAACTATTTCAGATTTCTGAAACAACAACAGACTCTCAAGAAGGTCTTTTCTTTCAGCTGCAGTAAAGCTTTCAGTGTTTCTGTGGTGGTTTTCAGTGTTGTGTGTGTGTGTACATATATATATATACACACACTATATATATGCATACATATGCACATATTTATGCCTATGTATTTATCTACATGTGTATATGTAAATACATATGCATATATGTACATATGGTTAGTGGAGATAAAGATTTATATATATGTGTATATATTTATAAGGTTAGTGGATGGTGTAAAACATGTCAATCCTCTAATCTGTAAGTCAGTTAAATCAAAGTTTTCTGCCTAAGATAAATCCAGACTGCTTGCCATCATTTTCTGGTCTGCAGATACCTCAGTTATTGACTGCTCAGTCTTTTTAATCACCTACTTATCATGAAATGTTGCAATTTCATAACAGAATGTCATGCCTCCTTGCAAACCCAGTGTTTAAGGAGTAAGCAGGAAGAGAAAAACAAAATTCTTGAGATTTGTGTTGGACTTTTTATTCAGATGACTATGTGTGAGAGCTCTACACAGATTGCTGCATTCATTTTTATGTTTATTTTAAATCTATTTTTAATTTGTCAGATGTTATGACAGAAATTGCAGTACTTCAGTATTTTACTGCAAATATGCTGAAGAAATCAGGAGTACTGATATAATTTAGGTCAGTGCCCAACAAAAACCACAGAATTATCAAACGAATCCTGGCTTCAAAAATTCTCCTTTCTTGGTGCTTTTATTTTACCAAAATCAAAACTCCAGCTGGAAATATAATAGGCAAATAGGTAGCTTCTTCCCAGGAGCTTGATTATATATACCCCCTTAGCCTCCCTGAAAGAGATATAAATTACTTTGGATTTCAGGTCGAGCAATGGATGTAGTAGCTACCATGGAGTATCTAACTCACTGTGTAGCAGCTTCTAGGCTGTCCCCATATATTTTTATGCAGCAGTTCCCTTTCAAATACAGACTTCTGTGATGCTACACCAAGTCTCCTATTGCAAAGTGTTGGTAGAAGATTATTTATTAAACTCGTGCCATTTCACACCTGTGTCCCCCATGCAGTATGTCTTTACAATATTCTACTGTTTCTTGGGAGACAGAGATCTACTGGGGAATTGATCAACAATGCCTGCAAAAACCTTCTTTGATATAAGTGTTTGATACAGCAGTTTGCAGAGTTAGTCTGTTACTTGTTGCCCTAGGAATATTAGGATTATCTCTCCCAATAATATGCCCAGTAAAATGTTGTTCAGTGCAGTATAAATGATCAAAGTATGGCATTTTTTGCCTCTCCTAGACTAATTCCGTTGTTCAGCCTAATTCCCACTGTCAATCCTTGAACTACTGAATCTTATCTTATAATAAAAATAATTTTTAATAATATCTCATAATCTTAGACTATGCAAGGTTCAAAAAGTGATCTTTTTACCTTACTGTAAAACCAGTACTGATTTTCATTTCTTTTCATGCTTATTTTAATTAAAAGAATAACTATTTTAGTTTTCCTATTATATTTTTGTAATTTTTGGGGTCTATCACATTTTCCACAATTAAACTATCGGGATAGCTGACAAAAGAAAATATGTACTGAACCATTTGTTCTAAGCTGAATCAATTTTTAATGCTGCAATTGAGCCCTGATCATAGAAGATATTAATGGACTGTGTGTCTTTGTTTTCTGCAGCTCCAACAGAAGCTCCCTTACATCCTCACCTAGGTAGGTGATTTATCATTCTTACGACTTAAACTCAGAATCAATAACTTTATTATAATAAAACATCTGTGAGGTCACATGAAACTAGGTCTGAGGAATTCAAATAAAAATGAGATTCATATAAAATGAATTGAATTATATTTAATTCGGATTAGTTGTCTCTTTGTTGCAATATTTATTGCTCTTTATTGCCTTTGAATCTTTGCAGCGTGAATATATTGTGCTGCAGAGCTTTTGTTCCTAGTTATGTATTAGAGCATCTGTTTGCATGAGAGAAAGGACTGAGCTATGAAAACAGGCTGGAAGTGTTGGGGTTCTGCCTGGAGAAGGGAAGCCTTCAGGGAGACATTAGAGCTTCCAGTACTTAAAGGGGCTACAAGAAAGCTGGTGAATAATTTTTTACACAGGCTTGTAGTAGTAGAACAAGGGGAAATGGCTTTAGACTGAAATAGGGCAGATTTAGGTTAGCTGTCAAGAAGAAAATCTTTACTGTGAGGGTGGTGAAACACTGGAATAGGTTGCCAGAGAAGCTGTGGATGCCCCATCCCTGGAAGTGTGCAAGGCCAGGCTGGATGTGATTTTGACCAATCTGGTCTAGCAGGAGGTGTCTCTGCCCACACCAGGGGATTTAGAGCAAGATGATCTTTAAGGCTCCTTTCAACCCAAACTGTTCTCTGATTCTCTGACCCATAACCCCCAGTGTGGGACAGCACCTCACACCAGTGCTGGGTTATTGTGAGGGAAGTTTTGTCCCAATGCACCTCCAAGGTGGACCCTGCAGCAAGGCACTGCTGCTCCTGCCCTCCAGCCCTGCACCCACCAACCCTTGTGCTGCAATTTGATTAGTCCAGGACAGATTCTGGCGTTCTTGCTCAGTTTGAATAGCAGGTGGCAGTTACCTCATTCATTTGCTGGAAGTATTTGTAGAGAAGGGTCTGTCCAATACAATCACAGGTGCCAAAGTTCTGGGATTTTGAGTGAGTTTATTGGTCATCATACATAATGAGACAGTAAATCTAGATGGTAAATTGGAGTCCAAGTTTGCAGAACAGTGCTGAGAAATATTTGCGTAACATAACTCACAGTTTATGTTCCTTAGATGAGTTGACCTTTACTGCCGGGTCTGCTGATAGCAGCAGAGAAATTCCAGTGAGCTCACAGGTTTTTGCTTATGAGTTCTTTGAATGAATCCCCTGACTATAAAAACAGTAATACACTCATTAGTGCTTCTCATCCATTCTTGTGCCCATGTTTGCAAAATCTGGATTTGAAAGGATTTTTTTCTAAACTTTCAGAATACCAAAAATTTAGAACAAAAGTTCTTAAAAGATTTAATGTGTACTTGATGATTCCATCTTTCCATAGCCATCACACTTTCGTGATGTGGGCACTTCTTAATATTTTGTGGTACTATGATCCATAGTAAGCAAAAAACCCTGTAACTATGAAACCCCAGCTTTCATAACTAGCATAACCTAAAAAGCAGATTTTTATGCATTTACAGGGCATTACTTTAGGTAAGACAACATTTAGAAAGCACAGGATGATTGCACTGGATTTTTTAAATATACTTTTTTTGCTTTGCAGCTGAAATGCACAGTGACAGCATTATCCTACGAGATGACTTTGACTCTTACCATCAGCAAGAATTGAATCCTACCATGTGGTGAGTTTCAGACTTCTGCATTCCTTTATACACATTGGAGCAAATGAAAACACTGTATTTATTGAATGAAGTGAATTATAAACTTATGTGTGTGTTTGCTTCATTAGGACCTAAATATTTTGTTTTATTAATTAATTTATTAATGAGTGACTGAGAAATTCTAAGCTCATTGAAGTGGGTGACAATTTCTTCTTGATTTCAAATTTTTAACTAATCCAAAAATAGAAGAGCTAGAGCTGAGCTCAGTAAATATTTCTGAATGAAGATTTTAGTTCCCTGAAAACACAGCTTTTCATTAAAAAGGAGAAGAATTTCAATAACTAATCTTCTTTCAATTTTTTTTTTTAATTTCATGTTATACAAGTTTTTGCTGAAGCTAACTACAGCAAAAATTCCTTCCAAACTGAAATGAAGTGTTTCCAAATGATTTAAAAAATCCTAAGGAAATTCCCCCAAAAACACCAACTGGAATGAAATACATCTGTCTAATTTTCAGGTGATGAAAATGTTTCAGGTGGATTTTTTTTTCCTTTTTTTGTGGAAGACACATTTTTTCAAATCTTTTGTATTGTATAGGAAGGAAAACCCTTCCCTTCTCCATTCTATACAGCAACTCCCAATTGCTAGGGTTTGAGGGGTTTGGGGATTCCTGAATAAGGTCATTCATATTATCAGTGTTTCTGAAACAGCCAGCACAAGATGTTATCATTCTTTAACCAGTAGATGCTGTTGAAGAATCTCAAACTCCAAATGCATAATAAGGCAAGTACAACTTAGGACAGGTCAGACTATTTTAAGTGTGATCATAGTGAGAGAGCTCTCGGACACCATCTCTCCCTCTGCTGCCCCTTGCTCTGCCATGCGATTGCAGAGACCCAGCCCATACACTGTTTCAGAAAACAGGGAAAGAGCTGAGGAAAAATAATCACTTCAATGTTAATAAAGTCAAATATCCATCCCTGGGAGGGGTGGACTCCTTAAGCCACTGTCACAGTCCTAAGTTATCCAACAGTAAATAGCAGGACAATACAGAGTGTTGATTGTTGGTGGAGCCTGTAGGAGTGACCATTGCTCCCTTAGGTCAGAATAGTGGAGTTGGAAACAGTTGTAGCTAGCTTTTAGTCAAAAGGAATGTTCTTTTAGCAAAGATAACTCTTAGATAGACTTCTGAATCTTAAATAGTAATAATTTTGCCACCACCTTGATCTCAGAGATAGAGGACAATTTCATATGAAATATATGTCCAACGTCACAGAAGAGGAAGTTATATGTCTCTCTTAGTACAAAGCTGATTCTATTCTGTATAGTGAGTATGGACACAGTATATTATACCCAGATAAACACATCTCTTGGTCTTAACATGAGGTTTTAATGGTTGGAGCCACCTTTTATTATATAAGATTGTTGTTGTTTTCTATTTCTTCCAATCTTATAAATATAACTAATTTTATTGTTTTAATTCATACAAGACACAGAAATATTTTACTGGATTAGTTTAGCTTGTTCAAATAAATCCTTTTTGTTTTAGCACTTAACCTGCATTTGTTGTTAATACATTTGTTCTGTGACATTTTACTTCATTTTCCCTTTTTTTAAGGACTGTCACAGCCTTCCATCTGTGCAGGTCTTTCACAGTTTAAACACCTTCTGTAAAAATGCTGTAGTTTAGAGAATTTTATGGATATTTGTACTTTGTACCTATTCATTTTAATAATTTTTAATATGTGCCTACAATTTTTGCTCCTTCTGTTCCTTTTGTATCAGCTCTTTAAATGTTTTTCTGGACAAGAGGCATTAAGGACCTGCAATACTATAACGTAAAAACCCCTCTTTCTTTATAAGTTTGAACAGATCAAGGACTCTTAATGGGTTACAGAATAGCTGCCAAGGTAGATAGCTTTAGCATCAGTGTGTTAAATGGACTTGAGTGGAAAGAAATGAGAAGAGGCATTATTTCCCTGCAGATGCCTCATAACTCACAGAGGGCTTGTCTGTTGGGAGCCTCCATAATTTATTTATCCATTGCTCTCAACTTTAAATTCATCCCTGCTAATAGAAGTCTCAACGGAGAAATTTCAGACTAAAAGAGCCCCCAGTTTTCTGCCCCTTTTGTCCCCAAGATTTGGATTTGGTCCCTCTGGAACAAAATTTGCCCACCTTAGTTGGTGAGTCAGTGTGGAAAGGTGGGTGTTGGGAGAGTCCCAAAACTCACCACAATCGTGAGACAGATTTTCCTGTAATAGCAGAAAGCCAGCATTTTCAGCAATGCTAAATAGAAGTGGAACACAAATAAAAGAAAACCATAATTAGGTATCATGAGCTTTTCAGCACAAAGGATTTCTGCAGTAGCTCTGCCTCCAGTGAAGTCCTGCTTAGTGGCAGAAAGCTCATTCTCATTTGATTGTCTAGTGGGAGTAAAATCAGGAATTATTAACAGTTGTTGCCATCCACCCTAAAATTGCAGTTTTTTCCCCTAGCAGCTGCTAAAATGCCATCTTTACCATGAACAATTGCAGTGAGTGCTGGAGCAGTATTTCCAGCCCTGCTTGGTGTGGTCTGTGCAGAGCAGCTGCAGACACCCCAGCAGGGCTGTGCCACGGGGCCACTTACACTGAGCCACTCCAATAGTTTCTGAAGCCATTATTTGTGTACAGATGAAAAGAGAAGTGTTTGTATTTTCCTACAATCTTTTCTTCCCAAATCCTACATAACACTGGCTTGGAAGTGATTAATATTTTCCCACTCCTCCTGATTCCCCTTCTGGCATGTGCAGCTCTGGCAGGGATGTGCCATCCAAGTGCACCAGCTAAGCAGTTTATAGCTTCTCTGTGTGTCCAATTTTATGAGTCCCAGCAGAGCCTGTGTGTCACTTCATTACTGGGAGAGGCTTCACATAACTATTTTGCACAAGGGCACTGTATGATTTCGAGAGTGACTGCCTGGTTTTTATGGAATTCTGCTCTTTTGAATGCATCAAAAGGCACATCCTTCCCAGCAGCCATCTGTTTCTTTGGAGGCTCAGAAACAGGGAAGGAGTGGCTAGGAGAGTTTTTGGAGCTGCGGAAGGAAGAGAAAGGGAAGGTTGGGATAAGGCTCTTTGTAAAATGATAATCACAGCACCACTGTTCCTGACCTAAATCAAAATCTGGTGATTGAAGGAAAATGGGAGAAACTGCTGAAGTGGGAAAGGGACAGGGAGAGAGGAGGCAGCAGGAGAGGAAGGAGAACCAAGAAGGAGGATTTCTGTGCTGGGAATGCAGTAATGGGAGCATGTCTCATCCTTCTCATTTTCTTAGTGGGAAACCACACACTATGAGGATTTTCTTGTGTGGTTTGTCCAACTAATGGTTATATTCTTTTCTTCCAGTGTTCAGTCATGTCAGAATATGATCATGACCAAGGTCCCCAGCTCATAGGCAGAAGCCTGCTTACTTAAGCAAAGATTTCCTCATTTCCTGGGTTTTATTTGCCATGAACTTTACAAAGATCTCTTGTCTTGTGAAGCAAATATGCTTCACACAATCATAAATGTCCAATGTATCATATGTCTGACATGTACTAGCTGTGGAAGTTAAGGTAGGTCAGTGATTGCCACACCATTTTAAATACAGCACCAATGTCCATGCTCAGACAGTCACTGTTGACTTGTGGAAATAAGTAGAAAAAAATGTTTAGTGCATTTTCCAATTAGAAGCCAAATAATACAGGTAATTAGTGTCCATGAGACTTTCTGAAGAGTGATAGGACACTGTTAAATCAGAAAGCTCAGGAACCATGGAAGTAATTGAATTCCTCTGTAGGGGAAGGGAATCTGCACTTGCCAGGGAGGGCTGGGTGAGTGGAGGTCCAGTCTGGATGGTATGAAGAAGTCTATCTAGGTCTTTAAACACCTGTTCCTGTGACCATCTTGCCTCCATGTAACCTCATACAGCTGCAGTGGAGAGTATAAGAAAGATGCTATATAAGAACTAAACCAGGCCAAACAAGAACACGTCTAAAAAAATCGGTTTAATTCTATGATAAATGATTTAATGTTAAGAAGATGGATAAATTTGTGAAGAATAGATGTTGACATTAATGCATGTTTCTGAATAAAACAGTTTTAATAGTAGGACTGGAGAAAGCAAGGGATTCAGTACATTTTAAAGAGAAAGAGCAGGTACAGAAGTGTATTGCCAGCTAAACTCTCCTCCCCAATCCAATGTCATGTTTCATCTTGAAGCAGTCACTTACAGAAGGCACACTTGTCAAAGATGACATGAAGAATAGCTGAGCATGTAAAATCAATCAATAAGAAACAGAGATTCACTTGGTCATCACTTCTCCATGGCATATGAGAAATGTACAGGTACAGTGATATTTCCAGTGGCAAAGAGGTGGAGGAAAGCTTTGTGACAGGAGAGAGAGGTCCTAAAGTGGTTTCCAAATTGCTCTAAAAGTGTGGGATTAAACTTCAGAAAGATTTATGTTTAAAAATCTCTTGGCAGTTTGAGATGTTTATCTTCTTTATGGATCAGACATCACAAAAGACATCAGTCAATATAATGTCCACATACTCAGGTATTGTAGAGGGAAAAGAAATGACAAATAGGGGTGGGGAAACAGCAGATGTTTCCCCTTCAGCAAAGTGAAGAACAATAGCAGAGAGAGGTGGGACTAAGGCAGAGATGAGAGCGATGGCAGGTCTGCAGAGAAGTCATCTCAATAAACGCGACACATGTCAGCAGTGGCAGCGAGGACCAGCTGTGAAGAGAAAGCTGAAGTGATTTTAATGTGCTAAGATTTTAGAGCAGGCAGGTGAGAAAGATAATGTAGAAAGCTGCACCCAGCCAGGGCAATTAATACTGTCTTCTGTTTGTATAAATAGAAAAGAAATTAACCTTCCTGTCTGCACCAGGAGAGGAGCAAATTGGATAGTTTCTAAACACATAGTACTATGACGATGATCTGAGGAACAGCAGATCAATTATCTTGCTCTTCATGCATTCTTGTCAAGCTAATGAGCAGTTTATTGTCAAAGGTAATGCATTTCAAAGAGAGCACAAAGGTTTGAATCAGGATTACCAACAGCCATCCAATTTTGTATGAGAGGAGTCATCCTAGAAAAGACAACCGATGACAAAACTGCTATACTAGCAGGACAGTGCTTCTGGATTCCCAGACAATATTTCACAGACCACACTACAGAAGTAGAACAGATAAATCACTTTTTATTCATTGAAATATGAGAATTACAGAATTAAAATATCCCTTGGATTATGTAGCCTGACCTTTCAGGAAGGACTAATTGGTCCCTATATAATATTCATGCCAAAGTTTTCATGACATCTCTGTCTCTTTGCAAATGTCAGGAGTCCGGATAGATGCTCCACTATAAAATTCAAAAATATAGAGGCAGACAATGAAAACAATTTTTACAACAGCCAGAATCCTACAGAATTCCAGGAATTCTTCTAGTTCGTGTCCCTCTGCTCTTCAGTTGTCAGAGATTCAGGACCAAGTGAAGTTTAGATAGCAACAAAACATGTTCTCTGTGAACTCTGCTTCTGTGCTTTTTCTGAAAGTACCATTTTATTCACTCACGAGCTCTCTTCTTGCCTTTTATTGAGAAATAAAATTATTTGCTGACTGTGACCTCTATAAGTAAATATTAATTCACAGAAGTTGATTGGAAATATATTTCTTTATTGGAATATTTTCTTTGCTGCTTAAATTCAAAATCCTAAATGCCATCAGTCTGAATTGCTGAATTACTTCATTGACATGCTCATACATGAAAAAAAACTCAACCATTTCTTTCTGTATGACTTTTTTTCTGGAAGTGGAGTTGAAACTGACTTTTAATAAAATCTCAGAATAAAGTAGAGATTGGGGAAGGGGGAACAAGGCATTCATCTTTGACTTTCATAATGGACCTGAGCATAAGGAAGCCAGTACTGTGCTGAACTCACCCAGGACCAGCTGAAGAGACCCAAAATAACATGTTCAATACCTCATCTATGCTTCTGAAAACCTCACATCTATCACTCAGTAGAGCTTAGCACTCACAGATCTGCAGGCTGTTGTTCAGGGTATTGTATGGCCAGAGTTAGCCCATTCTGCCAAACCTTTGCACACTATTAGGCTACATCTGGACTGTGGTTATGGGAATGTGTATTTTTGCTGACATTATACATCAGAAAGGATGACAGCAAGTCTGAATCACTTTGTGTGAGAGAAGCCAATGAAAAAGCTGTCAAAGCACCCCTTATATAAGTCCATAGCCTTTTAAACTCTAAAAGGATCAGTTATCAAAGTACAAACAAAAATCTGAAAGAAATAAGGTCTAGTGTGAGTTCACCTTTGTTTATAATGGAGCTGCTGCTGGAGTAAATGTTTCCATGTGGGTTTGATGTTTAAGCTAAGTTTTCAATGCCCAAAGGCAATATTGTCCAGCACCACTGCAGGCAGCTTCTGGGGACCAGGAGTATCTCCAATTTTTTTTTTACAGTGTTCTCCTCATGCAAAGATCTGATGCCCCGATCCTCACAGGGGGGAGACAGGCCTTCCCTGTGTTCTGCAGTCAGGCTGCCCACAAAGTCCTTCATATTAAATTAAGAAATATCAGGAGAGGTGTAATTACTTGTCTCTGCAGCACTTTCAATCCTCTCTGAGAATTTCTTCATAGTTTTTCCCATAAAAGGTGAGGGGCAAGTCTTTACTAGGAACATGGGATTTGACAAATACAAACAGAAGCAACAGCAAGTGTCATGTTACACTGCAGCCTCAAGCCTGGCCTTTGAGGAAATAACCCTGCAAACAGGAGAAGGGCTGATCCCAGCACCTTGTCCTCAGCTGTTCTTTATTGGTGATGGTGAGTTTACATATGGTAAATCAAATGTTCACAAGGATTTTGTATGAAGAGTACTTTCAGGGTAAATTATACTTGTAAGATTTCAACATGGTTTCCCATGGTGAGAGGTTTTGCATTCAAGCAGCAAAACATCCCTCTTTAGATGGGGGGACAGTTTGCAGAGAGCAAGAATTTACTTGCCAGGACCTTTCACAAGAGGAGCTCCAGAGCATCATATGTTGCCCAACCTTTGTGTTCAGCACCACGATAACCAACAGTCCCATTTGAGCAGCAAGTCTGATTTCACACTTTCCCAGCCTGACATGGTCTCGAGCAGGCAGTCTGATTTGCACTTTGAACACGGTGTGCTCTCCCTGCAGGTCTGAGTGCAGTAACTGCGAGGTCGGGGAGCACTGCGGGGTGATCATGCACGGCAACGCGGCCACCTTCTGCGAGCCATACGGGCCCAGGGAGCTGGTAAGTGGGGCTGCAGGCTGTCAGTGAGGCTGTGTCAGCTGCAGAGATGGTGGTGTGCTTTGAAAGTTCCGTGTTTGGCAGAGACACTCTTGAGGAAGGCAATAGGCACACCCAGCAACATCCCATGTTTTAAACGGTAGATGCTAACCAAAGGTTATTGCAATGATTTGCAAGGAATGGTCTCTTGATCCAGCATGCATCCAAGTCATCTAAAGTATCTCTGAAATACTGACAAGTCAAGGACATAGAACTGTGTTGTCCAATTGGCATAATTCTCTTTTTATAACCAATAATTAAATAGCAATAGGGTTCATTTTTATTTTATTATTTTATTAGTCTTGTCCCGTTTTTTCTTGTCCTGTTTTTTCTTGTCCCGTTTTTTCTTGTCCTTGTTGACAAATGTTAATTTGGTTGTAAAGCATCACTTGTGAACAATGCATCCTACAGACTTAAATGCAGCCCAGAGCAAGCACCTGCCAGTCTCAGAGAAGTGTATGTAGCAGATTGAGTCATGATGAATGGGACAGAATTAATTTTGTTGGAGGGGTAGTCTGGTCATAAAATTGCTGTAAGAAACAACATGGTGCAATTTGCATTAACTTGGGGTCATCTCGGTGTGGAAAATGAATTGCAATACACAAACCAATGCTCACATTGCTGATGCTGATGCTGATGCTGAGCACATTGATGCTCACAATGCTGATGCTGGGCTTGCTGCAATGGTATTCATAAAAGGGGAGCTTAGGACAGAACTGAAAAATTAAAAGGCCAGATCAAAGCCCATGCAATTCAAAATTAATTTTCATGTTTTCAACAGTCTTCTGAATGGGGGGAGAGGCTGATTAGAGCTATTTGAGGACCAAACATGGAAGAGGGCCATAAAACAGAAGTGGTTTTGGCCAGGAATCTTCTCTTAATTTCAGACACTGACAATTCTTTTCACAGGGTTAATTTTACATCCTTAACTGGGACCAGAATTACACAAATGCAATGTAGATATTGCTGATGTGGTGCATAAAAGCCATAAACACACACAAAACTAATTTAGAGATTTTACAGATAAAGGAGAATTTCCCCCACAGCCAGCTCCAGCCAGGGAATCCTGTCAGGAATGTTAAATGGCCTTTCTGTTACTCTGCATCCTGTTTGAATATGCTGTGCCAACGCCCTTGAGAAGAGATATATTGGTTTATGTCCTGTGCAAAAATTAAGCCACACCACTGGGATATTTTCTCCAATTTTTACATTCATTTTTAGCTGTAGTACTGAGCATAGGTAACACTACCTGGAAAACAATCTGTATATGGCATTTAACAAATCCAGTTTACCATTTCTGAGGGTTTTGAACTGTCATTTACTAGCTGTCTTCTCCCTGCTGATATGCAATTTAGACTATCCTTATTAATCAGGAATTAGCTTCAAAATCCAGTCTTGGACTGTATTTGTCATATTGCTGTAACTACCATGTGCACTACCATGGTATCAGGAATTTGGAAAAAATTTGTTATGATACCAAAGTGGTGTGATTAAATACTCATGCTTATAAACAGTTACGAGCCTAAAAATGAAATTATTTATAGATACTGTGGCAGTGTTGTAGAAAAATCAAGTCATTCTGCATGAACATGCTAATGGCTTAACATTATGGGTGAACACAAGACAGTGTTCAGGCCAGAGGTGTGATCTAGTTTTATTTTTGAGTATGGACATGCATTTAAATGCTTATTGTTTTAGAACCAACCTGTTTCTGATTTGTAGCTGTTTTGGCAATTTCACAACATATTTCTCTTTCTGTCACAGATTTTAAACCCTGTTTAATTTTTCCACAATTTTCATTAATCCTATTCTGTCCGTGCTAAAAATGGATCATGAAATCTCTGTTCCTGCTAATGGCTCCTAGTCCATGAATTACTGATTTAAAATACTTAGTCATTGCAAAATACATTATATCAACAGCTCTAACAGCTGCTGGTTTGCTACCTTGACCTCCTTCTTTTCTCCTGATTTCCAACAGCCACCTGTTACTGCAGGCAGAGGACTTTTTAATTCCAGCTGTCTCAGTCTGTTGGTGAGAATTTACCACTGGCAAAATCCTGGAAAGGTGTAGAGCATCAGAGATGTTGCAAGCAAAGGAAAATATCTACTAAAGGCTCCCTGCCATGCTCTCTGCAGTGTCTGAGCTAAGCAGTCCTATGTAGAGCTTTGCAAAAGGTTTTTAGCAAGTCTAATGCTTTTTCCCAGTGTTGCTGAAATGATTCACAACATTGTCTAAGCCTACATGATTGCCTTTTCTGTGATAACTGATACATTTAATTTCTCGGTGATGTGAGCTACTGAACCTCAAGAAAAGGTTTTGTTTTCAAATTATAACTTGCACAACATAATTAATTGAATGTAAACTGATATAATAGGTGCTCACAACTCAAATCAGAACGCAATTTGTTATTTGTCATGATAAGTGTGATACTTAATACTGAATCAATCCTGACAGAATTACTTAAATGGGAATGTGACTGTATTTTTAAAGGGGTTATGTAAATGAAGGTTCCCTATTTTTGTTAAAAAACCTAAAATTACCTGTTAGGACATGTAGTCTTTTTATCAAATAATCTTCAATGAATTTCAGTGAAGATGCCATGCCTTAATATTTATAATAAATTCTTTTCTGTCTGTAATATGTATGTAGAAAAGAAACGAAACACACCAGAACCTCACTCCAGCTCATGCAGATCTCCATCCATAATTTGCAAAGGCATCATTTAATGAATACCTCAAGTAGGTGTGCACTGGCACTGGAAGAAATCTACTCCCTTTTGCACTTCTGCATCCCTACCACGGCATGCCTTGCTTGTTAAGCAGCAGTACCAATAAATCCAACTTTCAAAACAGATTGAAAATAATTAGGTGTCCTTCACAACACCCTAGGGCTTTTTATTTTATGGCATTTTCAGGAGAACCATTCTAATTTGAACTCCTGAAATATGGAGGCATTCAAAGAAGGGAGAGAGGCCTCAGAGGAGGGTGGTGTGCTGAGTACAGGGTGAGCTGCTGGTGTTTTCTGTCTGTTTCTGGGTCTTGGTTGGATGTCAGCAGTACAATATTTCACTGTACATACCATATAGTATCACCAAGAGTTTGTTTGCTTTGGTGTGTAAGATTTAAGTTCTGTTGTTTCCTCTAAATATTTCATCATTTTAGGTTTACTTAATTTATTCTTAGTATTTGTTTATGATAATTTTCAGTCCTTTTTCTGTGCTGGGAAAAGTGAGACCCATTCTATATATACAGATTTACGCTAAGCTGACCATAAACCACAGAATTAACTTTTTTGCAATCTTCTGAACAGTGGTCAGGCACCAGTGTTGCACATAAATGTCCTTTTTTTGTCTTTTTAGACATTAGTATGGGGGGAAAAAATTCTGGTTTTGACATATGATGAAATTTCAATAATCAAAATGACATAACAAAAATGTCCATGATCACTCAGCCTGAAAGGGTTGGAGATTAACAGTCCTATGCACTGGAGATGTAGGTGTCTAGAGGTTTTCCATGCCTTCAAAGAAAAACAAGTGATGAATGTATCGTTTTGCTGATCTAACAAAACTATTTGCTTTTCTTCCCATAGACCACCACTGGCCTTAACACAACTACTGCATCCATCCTTCAATTTTCCCTTGGTAAGTTTAGATTACTCTTTCACCTGAGAAAGTGCAAAAAGTCATTTCTGCAAAGGAAAATGGCCCTAAAGTTCAGGGTTACCTTTCTGGTTGATGTTCCACTCAACATGAGGGATTAAAGAAATCTTTTAAAAACTGCAATGTATTTCTTCACCTCCTGGTATGGAACTATTGTTTTAAATTTTGGAAATTAAAAACTCCAGTGGATACTCTGATGAGCTATGTTTGAGTTTTGGTTTTTTCCCCTATTTTAGAATCTGATGTTTAACATTATAATTTCTTGCTCTTTCTCTGAAGTGTGATTGTTTTTCCTAAAAACAGAAGGGTTTTAGCATTTAACCCCCCAATATATTCCATGTTACACCTAGATAGTGCTGTTTTCAACACATTTGTACAAAGAGAATAAGTAGGGCAGATGAAAACTAAATGCTATTAAGTCCATATTGCACAGTTTTATGCTGTATTGCTTAGAATACTGTGAGTTATTGCACATTTCACTGTGCTCTTGTGACTATAAATTATAGTAGAGGCTGTAGCTTGGGCTGAGGGCAAATTTGGAACTCAATTTGTTAATTCATATCTCAGTGTTCAAAATATGAAGGAAAAATGTTCTTTTTATATAAATGGTTCAATAAAACAGCAAGCAGGAAATGTAGCCTGCTTCCTCTGTGGACCCCTGGATACATGTTTCAAAATCATATTCCTATTTTTAAAAAAGTAATTCTCCAAAAGTATCTCAGCAGACATGTGATTAAACTCTGGAAATCTCAGTTGGAAATAAGAACAATCAGGTAGCTTGGCAAGCAGCTTGGGTTTTTTAATGGATTGGAAATCAAAATCCTAGAAGGCTCAGAAATACATCATTTAAATTTGTTTTTTACCTGAAGTTGTTCATTTGGGTATTTGAAGTCATGAGTACCTGCAACTGACTGCAATGTTAATACATCTAAGGACTGGTATCTATGCTTTTATTTTGAGTTATTAGTTACAGACAAAATGTATCCAATCCTCAACTGAATTATTGCATAAATATTGGGCGTTTCAGATGAAAACCAGCCTGCTGCTGCCCTGCAGCTCCCTTCAGTCAGTGGAAGGGTATGGAACATGGAATATGTCACCCACTGGCAGAAGCCCTCCTTCCCTTGGCTGTGCACAAGGAGATATGACTTCTGTAAATCTGCAAGTTTGTGATGATGGAGGAATTTCACTTTTCATGAAAATTTACAAAAATCTTCTTTGGATTATTCTTGCAGTGACCCAGGGGTTGGTAGGTGTATGTTTGCTGTCACAGCTCAGTGGCTGGTGTTCGCTGCAAGTGAATTGCAGAAGGATGCAAGCTCCCAGAAGTTTCAAATTTAGACTTTATATTTCACTAGGACCATTTGTTTGTACCAGATGGGAAAGGCCAAATAAAAAATGGGTAAGAAAAGGCTGATTAGGAAATACTCTGTATGACAGGATTGTCATGAATATGTGTTAAGAATACCTGAGCACCTCCCAGTAGGAACCAGTCAAATCTTCAGTATGATGGAGCAGGAGAGGGGTGGGTGCACATCCAAGGAAATCAAATTTCAGCCTCCAGTTGAAAATGTATCATATTTCCCCATGTGCCTCTGTTGAGTTTGAAATACAATGCAGATTGGTTTTGTAACTGATAGAAGCCAGCATGAGCCAGGGGATTGCTGCTGAGCTCAGCAGTACTTGGCTTTAGAATCCGGTTTCCAGCTTATTCCCAAATGTCTGATTTAATCATAACCCTATTTAGGGATTGATCCAAGGGAATTGCCTTTTTTTTTTTAAGAATGTTTACCACTTTCTATCAACCATGGAATAGCTGAAGCTGTAGCCTTTTGGGGGTATCTTTATGTTAAATTTTTCACATAGCTTTGGCCTCATTTAAGAGCACACTCTTTAATTTCTCTTGCCACTAATTATCAGATGGAATTTTGTATTTGCAGGTATATAGGCCGTAGAAAGCTAGGAAATTAAGCTAAAAAGGAAAATATCCTGGTTTCACCATAAATCCCAGATCTTTTTGAACTCTGTGGTCAGAAGGGTAACAGACTAGTGAATTTTTCATTAGTTGATATTCTGTGTATGTATCTTTCATGTATCACCTATTTGGTAGCCTTGCCCTTTAAAGGCCAAGGTGGTTGAAAAGGTGCACTTAATAGGAAGGCTTAATTAGGATGAAAAGGTAATTAGTAAGGCATTTTCAGCACATAGGACAACATTAATGTGCAGTATCCTGTCTGAATGAGAGGAACTTGTCTGTCATGCAGCATCCACTCAGAGCTGGTCCAGGGCGGGAGTGATATTTACACTCATGTACTCTGTGCCCAAATGTGCAGAAAATTCTGATTACTTCACATGTCTTAATCATCCATCACTGCATTTCTCCAAGACCTAACACTGACATGTCTAGCAGTTTCCTTAATGTTCAGTGGGATTGTTAATTGAGATATTTAAAGCAATGCCTTTGGGCTCTCTCAGGCCAGAACATCTGATTCAACAGCTTGGGAATTGCAGGATGTTGTACAAAAGCCTCTGGACTCATCTGCCACACAATGTTAGTCTGATTCATTAGCTGAAATATTCTCCATTTCTCACTCCAAATCCGAGCCTTTTCCCCTCAGTTACATCTCTGGGCTTCCCAGGGTTGAACATGATCTGTCATTCTCATGGGCCACTGTGGTGGAAGGTGACTCATAGCACTGAGAGATTAGCAACTGAGCTAAACATAGGAAGACATGAAATCCCATGGGGAGAAGAGGAAAGGCTTTGCCAAGGTGTGAGGTGTGCAAGTTGTGCTTATGCCTGTTCCCTGGGTGCTCTCATCAGCATGTGCTCTGGAGGCAGAGGTGTGTGTGGGCAGTGCAGGCTCTGCGTGGGCAGCTCAGCACTGGCAGGTGCTTCCCACCCCTCCTTCCTCTGCAGGACCTCTGCTGAAGCTGAAGGTGCTGTGATGAGCATCCACACTCTGCCTGGCCTCCAGGGCAGGTGCTCCTTGGAGCCATGTGTGTCACAACATGAAAACTGGTAATGGAAAATATTGCCTTGAACAGCTTTGTTCCATAGCTCTCTCCTTATATCTTAATATTACTAGATCATTTCCTGCTGTTAAACAGTATTTGTAAATGAGAATAACTTGATAAGTAAACCTCCCAGTTTTCAGTTTTGTTATGAAAATTCTTTCACATTCCTCTGAAAACAGGAGGACTTTGTCAGTGTCATATACTGGACAAACACATAATTTTGTAAAGCACAATCCAACTTTAAAATTGCTCCTCTGTCATTACTAGAGCAAATTAGCAATTCTTCTTCCCCCCCCCCCTAATTTTCTAAAAAAAAAATCTAACCTCCCTACTATTTTACATTAAACCAAACTTGGTTTATGGGAGAACGAGACTTTATTAAAAAATACACCTTCAAATATTACAAACATTTGGCCCTTCCACTCTATTTCTTAAGGATCAAACCATTAGTCTTGCAAACAAAGAAATAGACACAAGTTCAGAAGTTTTTTATTTGAAGATAAAGCTTGGACCTGGACTCTCCCTTCTAAAATATTATTATAATTAACTTTTGCAAAAGTTGGGTTCCCTAATCGGTCAGGTTTTACTTTGAGTCAACCATTAATCCTTATTTTCAGTCCCCTTCAAAACTACCTTTTTGGTATGGCAAATATGTGACTTGCAGTATTTAAAAGTTGTTTTTAATCATAAACCTTTCCCTAATTGATTTTAGCTGACTTATGGTCATTTCATATGTGTAATATTGATGTATGTGCCCATCTTGATGAATTAAACCTCTTACAAGAATCTTAATATGATGCAAAATTACTTTTTCGGCAATAAATAAAATAATAAAGCCTGTCCCTAAACTTTGGGTGGACCCTGGGTATACCACTGAGCTGGCAAGGAAGGGGCTGCTCTCTGAGAGCTTTATTTGCTGTTAACAGGAAAGGCTTGAAGATGCATGAGCAAAGGTGATCAGCAGTGCCTGAAGGCTGTCAGGCCTTGACACTGGAAATTCCTTTGGCATCTTTGCTGCATGGATCATATGCTTAGTGCCTTAGCCATTGCTAAAGAAAAGGCTTGACACGAAACAAACCTGGCACATCAACCTTCAGTAAAAACAATTTTCAGTGGTTTTAGTAGCAGCTTTAATCTGTGAGAGTGATTTGTGATTTTGCCAAATGGACTTTCTTTGTCCTCTCAGGAAAATCCCAGTAGATATTATCCAGAAGAAGTCACTAATGATTTGCTCACTGATCTGGAACCACAAGCACTTGGACCTTACTTGTAGATTAAGAATGGCCCCTTTCTCCTGCTGCTTCTGGGGTAGAAGAGGATAGAACCATTTCAGTTGGAAGGGACCTAAAATGATCACCCAGTCCAACTGCCCCACTGTTTCAGGGCTGACCAAGGGTTAAAGTGTGTTCTTAACTTTTTTAACATCATCCAGTCCCCTCTCTGCCATCTACTGCTATTGCACCTTCCATTGTTCCAAATGATTTTCTATAAACATCTCTCAGGTGACCAAGTTAATTGTTGATTACAGTTTTTGACAAGGGTAAAACCTACAGAGTTCCATATATATTAAATTAATCTATCACAATCATTAACAATACCTGCCAGCAGTTTATCAATCTCCCTTAGTATCTTTCTAATGGAACCCTATAGGAAGGATAAATGTGTGTACTATTGGTTTCAATATGGTTAAAATATTAATAAGAAATATTACTATTAGTATTCAACTATTCAGGACTTTTTGGTAATTCAGGGTGTAGAGGTGTTACTAGGGTGATTTCATTCTGTAGTACCCACTTTGTTCCCATTTTCTATCTTCCTCAAAAGGAAATACAATGCCAAACTTTCTGCTTTTACATGCATAAATATTTTATTGACAATCTTACAGTATAATAATTTCACCCAGTAACAGAAGAAATAATTTTTCCAATCTTGTTCAACACACTTTCCACTCTTGCAACTTTATTTTCTGGTTGAGTAATCATCCCTGCCTCCACTCCAAATTTCCTAAGCTTTTAATAGCCACCAGATCATCACCTGTACTTAACTGCAGAATAATTGCGTTACCTGTGATAACTTTACATTTATACTGTCATGTTTTTAAGAGGTGAGGTATATGTGCAATGCACATACCAAGGACCTCCATGTGGCTTAGTTTATTAACAGTCTTGTTTTTAATGCTGCTGATTTCACCATTCTCTGTGACTGTAAAACTATTTGAAATGCGCTATTGATGGTTTTCGATTAGCATATGAGTAAGAGTCACTGGTTTGGATGCAGATCTTTGACATAATGATGCCAAAAGGATTTTAATGCTATGTCCTGCCTCACCCTAAGACATCAGGTTGGTGAATCATTAACCAGCAGAGTTTATTTTTCTCCCTGAACCCTCGCTGTCTACCAGCGTTGCTAGGATCTACATGAGAGATGTTTTACTTAGAAAAATCTGTGGCCTAATGGTCTTGGTAATGGTTATGAAGAAAAAACACACATAGCGTTCATCACCTTTAGAAAATAAAATGCCATTTTTTTCAGGCTTATTTTTTCCTTTCATTATTTGCAGTGGCAATTTGCCTTTGTCACCAGTGTGAGTCTTGCAGAATTAAATTACAAAATTTATTTGATTGCATAGATAATGGAAATACTATTTTGCCCTGATGTGTGCTCAATCTACAGGTTATTATTAATAATAATATTATTATTATATCATCATCATCATCATCATCATTAGAATTGTTGAATGTGCCCTTTGGATAAGTCCTTTCCTTACAGCGTTCTGTGTTTCAGAAAACACATTTACTTCTCTATTAACCTCAGCAAATAGGAGATACTGATGATCAAAAACCAGTCTTACAAAAATAAATAGTGCAGTTGATTCACTGAGCTCCATGTGTTTCTGTGGAGGAAACAGCAGTCTCTCACTGCTAGGGCTGTTCCCTAGAGCAGCATCTGGAGGGCTCTACAGAGATGTGCAAGGGAGGATGATCCTTTCTACTTCCCACCAGAAACATCCCGAATCCACTTTGGCTCAGCCATGTGAACAACGATGTCTGCATTTGGCCCCATGTAACAGTCTGAAGAGATTTATGTTCTTATCATGTTTTAACTGAGTTCTGGTGGCAGCTGTTATGTTGACAGTAGTGTTTTTATGCTGTTTATCCTCCGCTTGGATTCAGACCACTTGATAGAACAGGTCCAAACCTGTTTTGCTAAATAGGTCTTAGCTTTGGCTGAAAGGTGTACTAGCCACAGCAAGGAACCACTGCTGATCATTTTCTCTTAATTTCCTGTTTTGTTTATTCAGTTTTACAATTAGTGGAAGCTATTGGATGACTGTCAAATGCTGTAATAGCACCTTGAGAGATAGCCTCAGCAGAACTGGATAGAGATGAGCAATTTCCTTCAGATTTGCTAAGAAAATTCACTCACATGTCTCTAGAGAGATACCAAAGTGAAAAATAGACCCCTTTTGAATTTAGCATGGAGGAGCACTTGATCTTTTAAATTCATCACTATCTTAGCTGAACACAAAAAGCCTCATGGGAGAAACTTTGGTGCCAATGTCTTGGAGATGTTGAGCAGCCTCCTTTGCTTTAGTCACCTGCAGGGATGATTTCCTTCAGTCACACAAACTTCTCTTACTCCAGTGCCTTCCAGAAGCAGCAGGTTTCCTGTGCAGGCATGGCACATCCACACAGTTGTGTTCATAGTGGTACCAGCTGGGAAAGGCAGCTCTGGTGGCCACAGATTCATTGTTACAGTGTTTAGATTTGTCCTTTTTAAGAAACAAGAGCACAGCATTGAATATATTTGAACCCTCAGGCTGTTTTTTCCTAATTTCTTTCCTATAAATTTGGGGAAACCTTGATAATTTAATCTAACTCAATGCCAAAATTGGTTTCATTCACCATTCTGCATTTTTCCTGCTTGCTTTATTTCCCATTTTCCCCCAATGAAACAATGTTTATTTTTTTTGACTGGCTACCCAAATTGCCATTTGCTATTGTCTGATATGAAATCTACTGGTTTCCCTTTTCTGGGGGAGAAGCCCTTTGTGCTGATGCATAGGTTGTAAATTTCATCTAAAGTGAAAGAATAAGACAGGTAAGTAACATCATCAAGTACTCTTCACATAGCAAGTGGAAATGTTAGGTGGTGTTTATTGATTTTCCTGAGTTTTACAAGAGGGGCAGCCTAGGTAATACCTAGATTGAAACCAAGGTTTAAAGTTGATGCTGTATTTGAAAGACATTTTAATGGCCTTGGGGCAAAATGATTTGTGTTGTTTTGGCTAGCCCAAGGTTACAATGAAATATTGTTTTTATTACTTCTGTACCGGGGCTTCTCAGCCACTGTTGGGAATTAAAATGTGAGCATTAAAGATTTACTACATGAAGAAAAGCAGAAAAGATAAAGAGCCTCAGGTTTCAGATCCAGGGCAGGTGGCTGTGCTGCCACCTCGCAGTCAAACATGGGCCATTATGGAATTGGGGGCTGCAAATAATAAATGCTGGATTACAGACAGACTCATCTTAATCCTGCTCATATCATTGTATGAAGATAACTTCTGTATGATTAAAAAGGTCCATTTTTGAATTAAACAACAAAACATCTGTACTTCCTGGGGGGGAAATTGAGAAGCCCCCAGCTCAGAAAAACAGTCCTGGCTCTTTCTCCAGTGGGTGAGGGACTGAAAAGTAAAAGCAGATAAAAATAGAAAAGCCCATCAGGAATTTCAAAAACCAATTTTTACCAAACTAATTATTATCTACCTGCATATATATATATAAATTCAGGTGAACAGTTTTACAGGGTTTCAGAACAGAGAGACACCTCAGCTCAGAATTGGCTTGAGAAAAATTATTTCGCAGATTTTCTTGCTGCCAGGGAATTTCACTAAAGCAGCCAAGGAAAGGACTTTCATAGCTGTGTATTCAAGATACCTCTTTTTACACAGCAGTTCTTGGGACCAGTGTGTGGTTTTCTACTTCGTCTCTAGAGTGGACTGGCTGTAGGGATCTAAATAAAACTTCATGTATTTTCATGCAGTATTTTAATACTCATACTAGCACTTTATGGTGCTTATTTTCTTAATTATAGACCTTTGCATCTGACCCAGGCTGCTAAGCACAATTGCACAAAGCATTTTTTCTATTTACTGATATGTGTTCATGTACTACTGAACTACTTTGAGATGGTATCATTTACATTTTTCCCAGCTTCATTGAAAGGTCACCCTCTCACTCAGAGGATCTCCACATAGTCTGCCATTAACTATTTAATGGCAATAATGTTGAAGTGTACAATGTGGATAAACCAGTAGAGAATGCTTCCTGAACACAGGGGTTACTACTTTGTCAGATATCCAAGAATAGCTCCAAGTATTTTGAGGGCATTAATGATACTATTGTGTCAGTAGCTACAATTCCTGGGTGTCCATTTCATCCACGTCTAAGCAAGTTTGCTCACTTTGCCTTCAGCAAGGTGTTATGTTATTTGATGTTAGTGCACTTAAGAACGTGGTTAAATTTAGCATCCTGTAATTATTTATTTGGCAACAGACTCATTACCCAAGCACATACCTGCTGGCTGTATCTCAGAAAGAGACACTATAAATAGCTGAACAGCTTTACATCAGAATAAATCGGAAACTGGCATGGGGGAAATACAGCTTTCTGCCTGGCTTATTTTTCTTTCAACATTCTCAGCACAAAAAGCAATATGAATTGTGATCTGATCTTGTTCATTAGAAGAGAACAAATTCATGTGAGCGCAGGAAGCACATCAGATCTCTGAATATAAATAGACTAAGAGGAAGTTGAACCAGATAAGTATTTCCTCAGACTTCTCATCTAGAGGAAATTAGCTGCATTAATTCATAAAAAGTACATTTGCTGTTATAGGGAATCCTGGCAGGAGGTAGATGGGAAGGGGCCCGTGGGTGATCACCTGCTCCACGCTCCAACCAGCATCACACCCTGGGCAAGGACAGCTTTCTCAGGGCCCCATCCTCCTACAGTTTGGCCTCAGATTCATTTTTAGGACTTCACTTATGAAGTTCTTCTGATTGGTTTTTATCAAATGCATTTACCAATTATTCTTCCCCTCATCTTTTACAGTTTTACAGTGGAGGCTTTTAGCCTGCTCATCTGCCCTTTATTTAGATGTAAATAACTACCCAGCATTTCCAAAATGGAACAACAGCCTAAATCTGCCACTGGAACAGAAGTTAGCTCCTCTTAGAAACCTGCAGAAAATAATAGTTGAGACTTTGCATTACAAAATTTGTAATTCTCACTAATGCTAAAGTAGATCTGATTTTTATGGAAGGCAAATTCCTTTGGCATTTTTTTTCAAGTGTCAGATATTTATTTCAGATTGATTATTAGAACATACACAAGAAAGCAGACAGTCAAAATCCTTTTCCCTCGAGGGAAAGAAAAATAACCAGCAATAAAATAAGTATTTCTTTCCATGAATAGGTGGACTATGATTACAAAATAGAATGCAGTTCTTACTGTTTTTAATTTGAATATTTTTCACACTCGAAATACCGCTTTGTACTCTGAATTCATTCTATAAAAAAAGAAAAGCTGTTAAAAAACAGTCTAAAAATCTAAAATGTCATAACCAAAAATCACATTTGTAACTCAGTTCAAAGTTTTGACTTCAAAGAAAAATCAAAAAGCTCTTGTGACCTCTGGAGAAAGTTTTTGGAGGCAGAATGGAATGAACAGTGCACTGCATTTTTTTGTACCCATGCTTCTGGTATATCCAGCACTAAATATTCTATATTTTAAGATGGTTAAAATCATCTCACTCTTGATCAAAAGCCAGTATAAATATACATTTTAAAAAAATTAGAATCCATGGTCCATTCATTATGCCAAACTGTATGGTTCATTACTTTGGAAAAAACTATTAGCAAACCAGCCAAATTTGACCACTAGTAATTTACACTACCCAGTTTAGCTAAATTCAAGCAATATCAGCAAATTATAATCCTTAGCAAACACTAATCATTATTCATCCCATTAACAAAATTAATAAAATTAATCTTCTAGCATTAGATAAAAGGGATTCTTCTCAGCTCCCTTTTGTTTTTCAGACTGTATTCAGGACACGATTTAAACCCTTCTGCACATTTTTTGTGTGAATCTTTCTTGTGCAGTCCCCCACTGGACTCATTCTCCTTAAAGCCAGCATTAGATATCTCATCTGCTTATCCACGGAAGCACTTGCAGGAACTATCAAGAGGTTGTCAAGAGGCAGAGGACGTCACACTCTGTAAGGAGGAAAATATTGCTTCCCTTGCAGATGGCACCCAGTTTTATCTCAGCAAAACACCAGCTTCTAATCAATGTTGTTAAGAAATCTTAGAGACCAACAGCTGTATGACTTGGGTTTCTGTAAATCTGACACAGTTGGAGGCAAAGCCGTAGTGAGAATTAATTTTGCCTGCCATTGTCAGCCTGGATACAAATAACTGAATACCTGGATACAAACAGCTGATATGTGGTGCCTTCATAACATCTCTCCTGGAATACCATGCTCTTAGTACTGCTACCTGCATGGCATTTAAAAAATAAGGTAGGTAAAATATTCACCAGTACTTTAGATGGCCTTGGAGGAAACCAAAATCAGCTTAACAAGACCTAAAATTAAGAAAGCCAACAAAATCATGACTGTTTCAGTTGGACATGCTGAGGGTGGTCAGTGCTAGTCAGGTCCTGGCTATGGGTTACCAGTCCTCTGAAACAAGCAGCAAAGCAATTGAGAAACATACTTTTGTTTCACTTTTCTATTCCTTCCTGTTTAGCTAAGCAGAATTAACAAAGCAGCTGTCAGGAGATGTTTAGCAATCCCATACTCTGCCAGTCAAAACCCTCTTCTACTAGCATCAGTGCCTGGAATCAACTTTGAGAAAATTTTATTTTATTGAAATTTGTCTCGGGAAAAAATCCAAACATGTAAAGAACCCGCCAAATAAATTAGTGTTTCAGAATATTCAGTATATTAAAATGGCTAGGTTTTATAACAGAAGCTGCTCATAATTTTTGATAACAGACAAAATTGCTGTCTGGGCTTCAAATGTATCATTTAAAATTAAATTCATTAAGGTTATCTCTAGCTTCTCTCTGAAAGTTTTGAAAGTCTGTGAACATCAGATGGAAGTTGATCAAAAGGAGTAAAATAACTCCAAAGGAAAAAAATCCTTTGTTCCTGAAACACAAGGACAAGCTTGCCTTGTATATATGTAAACAAAAAATTTAGCTATTCTTGATTGGAGGATGGTTTGGTGTGCCTCCTGCTCCCAATAGATAATTACACATGCAAGCCCTTAATACTGAAAGTATAATCCTAACTCAGTCAGATTTATCTACCAATAACCTCACCAAGGCATCAAGTTTGCTGTGACATATTCATCTCAAGAAATAAACTGCATTTTTTCTCTAATGCAGTAGCTATCTAACACAGACTTGTTGCAGTAATCATCATGCAGATTTTGCTACCCATTTTCAGGGCTAATTCAAATCCTGGGCTTTCCTGATTTAAAGCAAGCCTAACCTAATCTCATTCAAAAGGTTTTATGTACAACTTCTCCTTCAGAGGACAGGAAGGTGTAAAGATTTATGGGCATGACATCCTGCCCCTGCTTCTCTGCTCAGAGCTGACAAACTGTTTATCACCATCTCTGGAGCAGTGGGAAGGACACTCCCTCCCGAGCTGAACTGCCCTTCATTGCTGCCATGTTACTGCTTGAGTGCTGATCACCTATTTGTTCAGAAAGTCAGAATGTAGCTTTGCTGGTTGAGGTAGAGGCAAAGACCCAAAAAGCAGATTTCTATTTTAAATAATCCTGGTTTAGGATTACTGAAATAACAGTGATATGGACTAATAGCATAGTATTAAGTAATAGTTATATTGTAAGTAATATCGAAAATTATATGGAAAGGCAGTGACTTGCAAGACTATCTCAGTAAACCCTGTCCTTTAGTGCCGTTGCATATTCATCCTCCTCTCTTTTCTTGGGGAGAAATTCTTAATATAAACTAGGATGTACATTATTTTGTAAAAGGTTCAAGTACCAGATCCGTACTTTTTAATTTTTTCATTGTAAGTTAGAGTTTTGCAGAATTAGGTGCCTGGAAAATAATTTTGCTATCTTAGGATTTTGAGTCAAGAACATACATAAAGATGGTTTAAACATTGATAAAAACACATTTGTCATCACAGCCAGTAATTGCTACTTGTGGACTTTCACAAACTAACTTTAATCTTCATGCAACCCACCCTGCTTGTCAAACTAATAATAAAACCTAGAATTTTCGTCCCCTCTTTTTCTTTTCTCCACTGCTCTTTTTCCAGTATCACAAGTGAAATACCACACCTACCTTGCAAAGCCCTTTCTGAGCAGCCCCATCTCTTTTAAGCAACAACTTTGATCTTCGTTGCATAGTTGAGGGTGTTCAGATCTGACAGACAACATTTTTCACATTGATTGTGCAGCAAATCTGGCCTTCTCTCCCTTTTAGGCAGCATATTTGGACTAAGCTTTGTTTAAGAGCACTGTACCAAAAGTTGATTGTAACACTACAGGAATGGCAGATGTTATAAAGTCTATATTGCTGGTTATTTTTACTGTTTATGTTCTTTTAATTTCTGCCTAACATAAAACTCAGTATGTTGCTGTTTTACCTCACAGCCTCTACTGGCCAAAGAGGTCAAACTGGCTGCAGTTCCCTGATTTTTGAACCAAATTCCTCTAAAATAAAATGAGCAAGTGAGATTAAGGGTTGGAACTCCTAAATTCTACAGAAGTAGCAACCAACAGCAGATGTCACTCAGTAAAGTAGACCATCTCAGCAGATGGGCAAATATGAAACGCAAAGGCTTTTCCTGACATCATTTGGTTTTAATATGATAGAAATAAAATGCCTTGTCAGTAAAATATAACCAGACAGTTGCTTTGTAGCCGTTTTGGATACATGGTTGGTAATTCAAAGTCCTGCTGCCTTTGCAATATTAATTATTCTGTGCCTCTTTACAGCGAGAATACGTGTCAGACCAGCTGAGCATGCCACATGCAGCTGTAGTGGCTTGGAAGTATCTGTTACTCTATTTGCAATTTAACATCAGTGAAAGATACAGGAAAGCAACTTTGTGGATCATTTCCAGGAATCTAGTTGATGTTTCAGACAAAATTATAGAGGCAGGACTTCATCCCATGCTTTGGAGTGGTTTTCCCCCTGCAGAGGCATGTGATGAGTGTCTCAGGGTAGAAAAGCAGTTCTGCAGAGCTGAGAGCTGTGAATATGAACTGCCTCAGGGGAGCTGGGGCTGCAAGCAGTGTGCTTAATGACATATGTTCCCATTAAAATGTGTAAGTTGTTCTCTTGTACTAGTGGTTAACACCTTTTTAATCAGGCCATTTATTTAATTACAAAAATAAGAACCCCAGGTTGGAAAATGGTAGTATTTTATTGTCAGTAGTTTGTAGAGACATTTATATATATTAAAATATGTATTTACACAACTTTCAGTGCAATTGAACATATCTGAGACACACATAAACATAACCTACTCCTTGTGGCACATATAATACATACTCGTGCTGTCCTGATGCCATCAGAGGTGCTGTTTAATTGAGAGTTGCTTCTCTCAAACATGGAAGGTACATACTGTCTGCTGCTTTGAATCTCACATGCTTATGAAGTAGAAATTTCGATCTTTGGAAAACAGGCAAGGATACTTCTGTTTCACTGAGCACTGAATTTTGTGAGATGGATGAATTATCTGCTGTCTGAGGAAAAATAGTTATTTTTGTGTGTTTAATTACCACTCAGGTTGTTTATCATGTTTTCTAGGATGAATTTCTCAATCCTGTTTTTCTGTTATTTTGACTGCCCCATGTATTAATTGTTAAGCTCATCTTTTGTGACAACACCCAGAAGGCACCCTTTTATAAATCAAGAGTAAATATATTACCCTACCTTGCAGGGGTGCCATAAGGCTTAATTAGTTCATTTTTGTAAAGTGTTCTGAGATTCCCAGATCAGCATCAAGTGTTTGTTATTAATTACAGGATCTAGGGAGTATAGTGGATGATTTCTTAATTTAATTTTCTTCAGGCAACCTTAAAATAACTAATTTTGTAACATCTTTGTTCTCTTAAATTCCTAAAGCACACTTGCTCTTGCCTCAAGTAATTCTGTGTATATTTTCCTCTCATTTACTGTGTTTTTATTTCTAAGACTTTTTTTAAAATTTTATACAGTAATATGAAAAACAGTCTTTTACTGTTTTCCCTGTGAATTCTGCTATGTGGATTATTCTCTAATAAGAAGGTTTTGTTTAAACATTATATGGTGGGTTTTCTTCCTGCAGTTGGGGGTGTTAAGTAATTTACTTGGCTTCCCTTGGGAAATTTGCAGAGATTACATGGCACTGCTGTGATTTATCATTTCCACTTTATTTCTGACTCATAAAGCATGCATTATTTTGTGTTTACCTTCAGCAACAGATCACAGGAAATTTCATCATCAATCAAAGCAGTTTAAAATGGGGAGAAGTGATAAGGTGACAAAGGCACCGTCAGCAACTGTAGTTATTGGAGAATCATTTATGCTTTGTTGTGTCGTAACACTTCTCATTTTATTGCTTTCCCAGGATCGGGTTCATGTCGCTTTAGTTACTCAGATCCCAGCATCACCGTGTCCTACAGCAAGAACAGTTCTGCAGATTGGACTCAGCTGGAGAAAATTAGGTTTGTTACAGCTTTTTAATCATTTTCATGTTTTCCAGCTGAGCAGGTGGTGTCTAAACCTGGCTCTTTTAAGACTTGTCTTATTTGTTAACTTTTCCGTTCTCCTTGTTCACACAAAAGATGAGGGGTAAGTCACAGTTTCATCCATTGGGTACATGGGAAGTGAGGAAGAGAATCACTCCAATAACCAGCAGGCTCAGGGGCCTGAAAAAACAAAACTTTGATAACTTTTTGCATTTCAGCACCATTTTTAATGTCAGCAAGGGCCATATTTTATAATATTGCAAGTTTCTACTTTGGTATAGTAAAATATACAACAAAAAAAGTTTCTAGGTTGATACGAACACTTGGCTCTTAACACTCTTCTAATAACAAGATTATGGTGAATAGTGCCTTGCTTTTAAACCAACTTGTGTACATGAAAATGCAAAGGATTATGAATGGAAAATTTAAGTATTTTCATTGCAATCTGCACACCTTTAAAAAGAGAGTTAGTGTCAGAGATGGATTTTTCCAAGAGAGCTTATTTTATCAAGTAATATTAGGAAAGGCATTTTGTGCAAGGGCACAATAATTATATTTATAACATAATTATACAACTGGGGAAGAAAGCATTGTTATTTGTAATGTACTCATAGCATCTTAGTCTGCTGTCCTGCATTACCTCAGTGTCAGTGCTATACAATTGACTTGCTTGAGCCTATTTTCAGTCCATTGAGGAAATATGCAGAGCAAAAGGCTTCTTAATTTCTGATGAACAAACAAAACTCTAGCTGCAAGGTTGTGTATTTCCGTATCTCATCCTCCAACTCCTTGGGGGAGCAGGATTACAATTTCATTTAAAAAACATAAATTAAGTTCCATTTTAGTAAAACAATTGGTGCTAATTCTTATCTCAGAAAAATATAAAGCAAGAGTGACTTGAACGCACGCACTGAAGTTGCCTGAGAGTAACCACCCAATACCTTCTTTTTTTCTCACATTGATGCAAAATTACACACATAGTCCATAATATCAGCTCAGTTGCTCTCGTAGCTCTGCAAGATAGGAAACTCAAGAGTTGTGAGGATGCAAACACAAGCCCTTGAGACCAAATTTTTTTTTAAGTTACTGTGCATGCAGCTTGACCTCTCTTTCCTCAACTTTGATGCTGGAGCCAGCAGTAGAAAATAGGTCAATAGAGCAATGTCGTGCGAAGTGGGGAGGATGAATTATGGAGGGATGCTCGTTTCTCCTGTGGTCCGTATGAATTGCAGTGTTTATTCAAATGTGCTTCAGCGGCTTTCACAGCACTACATGCAGCTCCAGGGAACGGTGGGAGAGCTGGGGAGGGATGGGACAGGAGGGCAGCTGTGGAGGGGAGGTGTTGAGTTGTGTCAGTGGGATTTCAGCTCCGGACTCCCGGGAGGGAGGGAGGGCAGGGATCTCTCGGAAGGCGGGTGCTGTGTGGGCTCAGGGAGAAGCGAGGGCAGCGCTCAGAGCAGTGCTGCACTGGAGGCTGACAGACACAACGTTTAGCAAGTGCAAGGCCATTTGTGGGGGCAGATTCTGAGTGTGAATATGGGACAAATGCAGTTGCTCTTCGGCATTTCACTTTGCTTTCAAAAGAGAAGTTCCTCTGTTTTCTGCTATAAAAGGAAGCTATTGATGACCTTTTTCCCTAAAAGCTCTGGATTGTCTCTGACAAACTATTCACCTTTCAAAGCATCTCTACCAAGGCAGATAGAACACTGAGTAGCTGACGTCTTGCAAAGCCCAGTATTCAAACTCCTTGCAGCCCGAGGTTTGAATGTAGCTAATTCACCTGCTGGGTGGTTGTTGTGGTTCAGCCCCACCCAGCAGCCCAGCCCCACCCAGACACTCACTCACTCCCCAACCGATGGGACTGGGAAAGAACTGGGATGGTAAAAGCCAGAGAGTTCGTGGGTTGAGATAAAGACAGTTCAGTAGGGAGAACAAAAGCCACGCAGACAAGTAAAGGAAAACAAGGAATTAATTTGCTGGTTGCTCAGGAGACAGGTGTTCAGCCATCTCCGGGAGAGCAGGGCCCCATCACATGTGATGGCCACTTGGGAAGGCAAACTCCGTCACTCCAAATATCCCCCCTTCCTCCTTCTTCCCCCACTTTATATACTGAGCATGGTGTCACATGGTCTGGAATGTCCCTTTGGTCAGTTTAGGTCACCTGCCGCAGCTGTGTCTCCTCCCAGCCTCCAGAGCACCCCCAACTCCTTTGGGGTGAACCTCATTCCTTTCACACCTCTGAGGACAGCTTTCTGAAGAAAAGCTCAAGGCCCTAATCATTGCTAATAGTAATACTCCAGGTCTGACTCTCCACCCCTCATTTTCCATTTTCAGCAGCAAGAGAGAGGACAAATGGATTGTTTCTTGTGTATTGTTCTTGAAGCAGAACATGGAAAAAAGACAACCTGGCCCTTCTCACCCACAGAATTATCCTGACAGAAGGGGTGTGGGATTGGAAGGACACGTTTGTCAGAGAAAATTCCCAGCTTTTCTCTCCTACCATTCTGCTCCATCAAAATCTTCAAGGGACTGAGGCAATCAGAAGTCAGCAGATTCTTTTGATGAAGCAAAAATCACATTTTGTGAGACCTGTTTTTGCAATGAGCTTCCTTAATGTTTCCTTTTGGCCATACCTGCAAAATACCTGACAATTCCCTGTCACCATCTGTGACCATCTCTGAGCATGGACATGGTCCTGCTCTATTTCCTGATCTCCAAACATCTGTGTTGATCTGTTGTTTATGGCCTTAGCTTGCACTCTCTTTGAAGCCAGGCTGCCTGTTAGGGCTGGATGTGCACTGTGTGGCGCAGTGGGACTCTGCCTCAGGGCAAGTATTTTCTGATCTCCATAGAAGCTTTATCAGCATGCAAGGGATGTCAGCACAACTGTGTCACACCTGCTAAATGTGTTGAGGGAAAAGCATTCCTGACTATGTCTTAAAATTTGTCTAATTCCCTGTCATTGTTTTTCAGTGCCCCTTCCAACATCAGCACAATCATCCACATCTTGTACCTTCCTGAAGATGCTAAAGGGGAGAACATCCATTTTCAGTGGAAACAGGATTATGTTCAAGATGGTGATGTGTATGAAGCCTGTTGGGCATTGGACAATATCCTGATCATAAATGCTGCTCACAGAAAAGTTGTGTTGGAGGATAATCTGGATCCTGTGGATACTGGCAACTGGCTTTTCTTTCCTGGGGCCACAGTTAAGGTTAGTCTGATATTTCATGGCTTAATGTTATTATGACTCCTGTAAGTAGAAGAAGAGAATAACATCTAACCAAACTGTGATCACAAGGGTGTTCAGGCAACTCCATCTACTTCTAGCATTGGGCTCTTTTTAGCTTTGTTTTTACCTTTTCTCTGTCCCATTGGGGCTTTTTAAAACAATGCAACTTTTCTGCCATGACAAAAAACAAATGGCAGTTTATACTTCATGTCAAAGATCATGTAACAGAAAATGGAAAACAGCTTCCTTTTAGCAAAACAGTACAATATTTTTGAAACAAATTCAAGTTTTTTGTTAGGTATTTTAAATACCTGCTTTTTAATTTGGTGTTGTTCAGCTACACCTACTCACTTCACAAATTATCCCAAAAAAATAAGGTTTCCCACTTTTTCTGCCTGTGATCATCCCATCTCCTTTGCAGCATGCATTCAGGTAGTGGCTACTCCTTAAGATTCTCTTTTTCAATATGACCCTGTTCTTATATGTGAGATACAGCAAGACCAAGATCCATTCTACCTTGCGAAAAATCCTAAGGAGCCCAACAAGATCTCTGTGCACAGAGTACCTTCACTTGCAGAGTTGTTCAATACTTGGAAAACAGCTGGATTCTTGCTGTCTATGTTTTCAAGCAGCCAGAAGCTCAACAGCTGATGACTTTCTGGTTTCATGCTATTTTCATTCAGAAAAGCAGTTTTGATGTCAGGGTTCATTTACGATGGTGTTAATGGTTTTGGCAATTGCATAGGAAACAGATGTTGAATACTGAGGGCAGTAAAAGGTTGATTTTGGCCTCATCCTTTTCCCACAGAACCTGATACAAATGGCTTCAAATTAATAGTTTTAGACATAAATATTCCCACTAATCTAGTATTCATAGTACCATCTTATTGACTATTTTTTTTTTACTTCAGGAAAGTAATTTAGACTACACAGGCAAATTTTTTATGAGATTTTAGAATCAAATAATGTCCTGTGTATTTAATGAATATTATGTGATTGGTTCACACTTGTTGTTTTGTCAGTCTTATCTCTGGATTTTAAAATCCAGTCAACATATGTGAATGTGTGAAAGCAAAGCAAGGATTAATGTACCACAGGCACAGTTACTTTTTCTTGGTTGACCAAGCCTAAACACTGCTTGCTCTTTCTGAAGCATGCATAAACAGCATCGAAACTTTCACAAATAAAGCTCTTTTATTCTTGCTGTTTTTCTTTTCTTTTTTTTTTTAAATTTGGTTGTGGAGGTTATTCTGGGATTTGTTTAGTTAAACTCAGCCAGTTTGTACCAATACACAGTTAGGGTTTTATGAAAGACAAAGGACCTAACCCTGGAGGTCCCTAAGCACTGAGTGTTTCTAGACAGAAATCCCATCAAGTTCAAGCTTAATATGTGTCATGAGTGAGGTTTCAGCAACCTGCCATTCCTTCAAGCTCATCTTCTCTTTTAGGTACAAGTGAAATGTGCAAATACCTGTTTCCAACTGACACCTGACAGTGTGTAGCCACTTACACCAGGTTAAGGCTGTGTGTAAGACTCTGGTGTAGGCACACTGGGTTAAGGCTATTCGTGAGGCAGAGCTTTTATTCTTCATGGGACTCTGCCATGTGTCTGTATTTTCGCCAGGGCACTCCTTTACTCATTTCATTTTTAAGGTTCTTGCTTCAGTCTTCCTCAGATTTTCAGGAACAATCTTGCCAAATATAATTTGAACAGATTTTGCAATGTGAATTTCATGTTATGTCAAAAGTAAGACTATAAATTGGGTCAAGATTTACATCAGATCAGCATAAAACCTGTCATAGCATTCTAACACCAAGAACAAATTTTTGACAATTTTTTTTTTTGCTTTTCATGTTTGAAATGTTATATAAAAATTTACAAAATCTTTTATTATCTTCTTTAAAACACTAAGCTCTAATCTCAGTTCCTCGCAAACATAATATTTTGTATAGGTAGAAAGGTAAGAATCCTTGTAGATTGTGCTAACGACATTAAATATGGCATAGGGGAAGGCTTTAGGGAGTGGTGTCATCCTTGCTGCCAGCTGAGTCCCTGGCTCATCCATGAGGGCACATCCCTTGAAGATAATGCCACTGGAGTGGACAGTCCGAATATTACTGGGAATTTTGCAGCAATGTGTTTGCTCCAGTTGGGAGGGTTTGGATGCTGTGTTCTCAATATATACTGTGGGAACTTTCCTGTACCCAGCCTGGGAAGCAGTTTCTCCTCCTCTCCCAGCCTGCTTGAGCTTGGCCCAGGGATTTCCTTACGTTCCTTGTTGCCCTCAGGAGCAGTTGCTACTCGTCTGAAAGCACATGGCTGGTTGCAAACACAGCTGGACCTGGCTACTGAAATAGGATGCAAGCTGAGAGATAAGCCATTGAGTTTGTGTGTTTTGGTTCCAAAGGAGACAGCAAAAGGCAGGAGAGACGCAGTTAGCAAGGCCAAGCAACCCTTAGGAGATTAATTGGATCCACTGGAACGTGTTTATCTGTGTTGGACTGTGTGGAAGGGTGTTCAACAGGATAAATTCCTGACTGCGTTTCAGTATTTCCAGTGACAGCTCTGAGCATGAGCACAGCCTCACAACTGAGCATGGTTAGGATGCTGCTCTGGTGGTTGAGATTGCTGAAATGCATGGAAGAGCACTGTCCACCTGTCAGCAATGCTCCTTGGATATCCGCTCCTCTAAAACAGAAAAGTAATCTCAGCTTCAGTGGGCACTTCATATATATTTGACCAGAAATTGCTGAGCTTTGAGGTACATTTGCAAGTTTTTTTTTGGTTTCTCCGCCCTAGTCCAAAACTGGTTGTGCAAGCTCAAAAACTGAGTTTGAGAAGGGAGACCTCAGCAGTCTTACAGTTCATGTTTCTGCAGTGCTTTGATTACACAAAAATAACATTGAGACCAAAGCACCTCTCTCAGGAATTTTTCCACTTTGGGAAAAAGCAGTATAGATCATTACAGACACCAAAGTGACAATGTATTTGATCACGGATTGTTAACCCAGTGACACTTACCATCTTCGAGAGAAGTCAAGCTACAGAATTGCTGTCTCACAGTAGCTGCAGCCGCTCTTCACTTGGTGGCTGGAGGTTGCCATTGAACTGGATAGCTTGGTTTGTTTGGTCTGCAGGTTTTGGGGACTGCAGATGAGACTGTTGAAGCTGAGCTCTGTGTGTGCAGCCTGGCCTGGGATGGCACAGGGGGGGCAGGTGTGTGCCAGCCTCATTGAGCAGGTTTGCTTTAGGACTAGGGATGGTAACTGACCCATGTTATTCTCTACTGTGGGCATGGCCAATAAACCATGCAAATGTTCCCACCCCAGTACCCTGACTCAGTAAGACCTTTAAATAACAGGTCATCACCATCCAGCTCATTTTCATTTCCCAGGCATGCATGCCAGTGTAGCAGAACAGAAAGCTGCATATGAAGAGAGTGGGAGAACTAAACACTCGCACTCAGAAAAATGTGCTGAAAATTTGCGTAAAACACTGCAACCTTTTACCACACCCTGAGCAGAGCAGGGCTGTGCACATCCTAGATCTGCAAGCCCTTCCTGGACCTGTGTTGTTGCGTGTTCCTGAGCAAAGACATGCACACTGGCCGGGGAGTTTGGCAAAAAGAAAGGCTGATTAAGCTATTCGACCTTCTCTCATTCCAGAGTAGATTTCCAAATGTTTGAATACTCTTAATTAATGGAATGGCTTTGAATAGTCTTCTTCTAAAACAAACATCCTGATATTCCACATATATCTCTTTTGGGTTTGTTTGTGCTAAAATGAACAAATTTTTTTTCCTTTTCTTTTTGCTTTTAAATTCTTGTTTAAAAAAGCGTTCAGGTATCCATTTTCTGAATCAGATCAATTTTTTTTTTTTTTTTGAAGGAGAAGAGGTGATGTTCTACGTATGTCAGTGTGAAAATGGCAGACTGAAATTGCTGTGACTTTATATTGGTCAAAATTATAAAGATATAGATGCTTCTGACAAGATTCCTTTGTTTTTCAAATAAGATATAACAAGGCAGTATTTGGTCTGTGGGCCAAACCTGGCTTTCTGGACAGCTGCTTTGCCTTGCAGGAGCCCTTATCCACCACATCTTCCTGGGAAGAGACGGGCAGACTTCCTGCTGCAGCTCATCTGAGAGCCATTCCTGCTTCTCTGTGGGTGGAAGGAGGAGTGTGAGAGGGGAGGAGAGTGAAGAAAGCAGTGCAGCATGCACAAAACCTGTCGACTGACTGGCTCCCTTTAGAGTGTAGCCATTCTGAGCAGTGCCCATGAGGAGACTTTTGTATGGTCCATGCATGGAATTGCTCTTGCCTTTCCTTTTTTTTTCTTTTTTTTTCCCCTAATCATCACACTTGTAATTAAAATAATGATACTTAGATAGAGTGCCTAGGGGTTCATTAGAACTGACAGGTCGTTGGCTGTGGTGCTGTGAGTGGTTTGGGCAGCTGAGAATTGATGTTGGGCAGCAATGCTGAACCTACACCTTTCTCCATGCCAGTTCCCTGTGGCTTGGAAGGGTTGGGAGAGGTGGCAAGGAGCCAGCATTAGCTCTGAGCTGGTGTCAAAGCACAGGAGGTACTTCCTGCCTCCTGGAAGGAAAGAATTTGATCTTCGCAGGTCACTGTGAGATGCACATCAATAAAAACAACATGAATTAACCCATTACGTGACAAAGAGTGGAAATTACTTAACTTGATTCTTTCTCACTATAATTTCACAGTGGTGTTAATGCACACTATTGCTTTCAGAAGAACAAATGATGCTCAGGCCAGAGTGCTCCAAGCATCAGTATTTCCCGGTAACACAGAGGAATAGTTCAGTTCATGCCAGTTAAATGACTCATGGAGGAAACCAGTCATTGCCAGAGTGATCAGTTTTGTACAAACATGAAATGTCCTAGAAAACTGAGAACCATACAAAAAAACGTAGGAATCACTCATAAACAAGCAAAGTGTTTTGAGTGCTGGCCTTTGAATAACAGTCTATAATCGGAAATCATGAGTGAAAACACACTTTATAAAATGTTTCTTACTACTTCACAGGACAAGTTTCATCCTATTGTTTTGGAAAGGGAAAATGCACTATAACCCTCTGTGCTCCTGGCCTGCTTGTGCAGCCAAGGTTTTTGTTCTGTAGCCTACCTCAAATGATATAAAAATGTAGAACATGGGAAAGACTAAAGCTCTGTTTTTCTCATGGGTAGGTATTCTAATCACATTGTATTCTTTCCTTTGGTTAAAGAAGGGATATCATTCCAGAAGCATTGAAAGCCAAATCCACAGAATTTAGAATTTGAAGTTGTCCCTAAATTCTGTTACTGTACCGTTGCTGACTGAGACATTGGATACAAAGTGTAATTTTATCAGGACTTAATATATCCTTGTACCTGCTATCATTTCAAAATTTTAAAATTTCTAAAACCTGCATGACTCATTTCCAGAAAGACACAATATCTAATTTATAGCTCCATTGACAATGCTACTTCAATTAATTTTCTTCATCTTTTTTCTTGTTCCTTTGCTTCTCATATCTCATCTGTTTGCATTGCCTAGATTTTAATTAAAAAGCCTCTCCTCTCTAAGGAGCAATCTGAAGTGGCAAAAATAATCACTTAAAATATTACAGTCATTAAAAAATTGGCTGCGGTCAAAGCCTTGCATTTTCAATTTGCCGACAAATGCTATTTTCGTTTCTTTTTAAAGTGCATTTTGTATTTGAGTAGCATACGCCAGCCAGCCTGGCTATCAGAGATGCTCCTCCAGCTGGGTGGGCTGCGTGACAACTCCTTAATGGGGGAAATTGATGGCCCTCTGCTCGTGTGGAGGTGAAGGCATACTGGGCAGATTTCTTTCCATCTGCCGTCAGCCCTTTGCAAGCTGGCACTGCCCAAATGCCCAACACATTCATTCCAATGCAAGAAATGTCGCCAAAAAATAAATTGTGAGGCTACAGCTGTCTGAAAGAATCATCAGGGCCATTAGGCCCAGGGGAGATAATATGAAGAGGAGCATCAGTGTTCGTCACTGATAAAGAGCTAATTAAATGATGGTAAAGATGACTGTGAATACTTTACAGGCATAAAGGTGAACAACATTTTCATGGGAGTGCAGGAATGAACCTTGGGAAGATGATATGCAAGACCTCAGCCAAAAATCTGTTACACTGAGGAATTTCACACTAGTGTTTCCTGTTGATGCTTTGCCGAATGGCACAGTTGTATCATTTAGTTGCCCTCTGTTCCACTCTCCCAGTAAAGAAATCCCATACTGTAAAGCCAAGAGGTATTTATTGATTCACAAGTTTGACTTGAACAACCGGGACAGAAGCTGGCTTGGATGAACTTCAGTGCTTCTGTTTACATTCCTAATATTTGTCTTTTGAGTTTCTAAAAATCTTCAGGACTGTGTCCTTTTCTGCAGCCATGACAGAGGCTGATCTGGTTGAGGCTTGTGCTACTTCCCATTGCAGGGTGAACTGGAGGTCTCCAGATCCTCCTAGCCAAGAGGTCACGGTGAGGGTAGCTGATGTCTCCTTAAGTGGTGCTCACATGGAAGTCTTTAAAAATATGGAGATTGTTCAGACATGTTGCAGGCTGTAAGATCCCAGATCTCACCTGGGGCCCTTAGGCCATTTGGATGCTTCGGAAAGTTGGTCATTATTAACTCATGAAACCTTAAAAGAGGTCCAGTTGGAAAGTACCTGCTTCACCAAATCTGACTTTCCAGCTTTTTTTGACACATGGTTTTGAGCAGTCATAATTTAAACAATTCTGCACCTCAGATGATCAAGAGGCTTTCCTGAAAGCACCTAAAATGTAAGAATAGGGTATGATAAAGAGCATGGCAGACTCTTGACAAATGTTTGATTTTGAAACCATGCATTGCTCTCTCTCCCATTAACTAATGTCTTCATAATGTGTACTAGAAAGCTCGCCTGAATTAATAAGACTTGCTGGGTCTTATAGACAATTTGGCTAAGAACTGTACTCATAAACTAGAAATATTCATAGACAACAGCAATTTTAGAGTGAAAATGTATGTTTTGTGGTAGTGGTACCAATGTAGCATTGAAGAGTCCTGATCAAGGAATGTCCCCTTGCTGCCTCTCCAGGCGCAAACCAAAAAGATAGACTGTGTCTCAGGAAACTGCCATTCATTTATAAAACTGGAGATAAACTGGGAATGAGCACATGTGGGAATAAAAGGAAATACTGCAGGAGAGGAGAATGCTCATCCTGGTCAGCAGTGCATTCTTCAGTGTAATCAATGATAAGGCTTGCTGAAGAGAGCGTTAAGAAAGTGTCTGAAGGAAATCCTGTGGGAATCTGCCGAGTGTGGTGAGCAGAATGGGTTGGAGCATGCAAGTTGGGTTGTCTCACCAGCACACATAGTGACAAGCACTGGAAGTCAAGGGAAAGTGAGCCACGAGATGGTGCATGTGGGAAAAGGTGGAGGCAGGTGAAGATGGGCCACACAGGGCCTTTAAAAGGGGGAAAAATCAGTGATACCATAACTATCCAGTAGACAAACTTCAGAAACACAGCAAATTTAGAGTGAAGATTAGATTGAAAGTAAATCCAAGAATGCTGAGGTTTGGGAATACATCCAGCCAATTTTCATTTTGCCCTATTCTTGCTGAGCAATAGCTTAACAATTACAGCCAGTGAATAAGGTAGTGCCAGATTAAATTAAACTATTTGTTGTTTTTTTGGGTTTTTTTCCTCTTGGGATCACCACAGACCCTGAACACAACCTGGCTTCTTTCCATTTGGCAACAGGCAGGGGTTGTTTATTTAGGAATACAACAGTTTACTTATGGCAGGCTGATAGTCCCATTCCAATTGCAAACAATGGGAAACAGCGACTGTTGTGAAGTGGCTTCATTCAAGTGCCTGTGTTTTATGTTTTATTATGTAGGTGATCTGGGAGTAAACTCTGCTAAATGAAGTTTATGAGATTTGTCAAAGAATTTGTTCTCTAAATTAATTTTTCCTTACAAATTAGTTAACATTTCAGTGTTGTAATTTGCACAAGGACACACTAAATGTGCCGCATGCTTTTAATCCCCTTTATATAAAATCGAACAGCGCTTTAGTTCTGGACCTACAGTTGATGCTTCCATGGTAACAAGGACAAATATCCTACAAGTTGCTGTTGTTTGGCCCTTTTAGTTACAAATTTTACACAGCAAGTTAATTTCCTCTTGTCTTATAAATTATTTAAATGTAAATAAAAATTAAAGAGAGAACAAATTTAATCTAGAGTCCATGCAAGAGAACTCTGCATCTACATAATCCACAGTATCTCCATTTTAGGGAGAACTTAATCCAGATAGTTTTAAAACTCACTACATGTCCATTTTACATTTTTTATCTCTTTAGAATGACTAAATAAACACTTGTGAAATTCAGTCCTTAAATACTGAAGTATGTAGACTACCACTGCAAGTGCAAAGCCTTTAATTTGGGAAAGATGTAACACATATGTAAATTATATTTTACGGCTTTTTTCTAAAGACTTGAATTCAAATCTTGAGTATAACCCTAGAGAAAACAAGTCTGATGGTTTCAATTCCATGTTTAATCTGTTCAAGCCCTATTGCAAACCCACAAAATAGTCCAACCTCTTGGATGCTGAATAAGACCGACAAGGTAGTTGGGGGCAATGCTGCTGAGGGACCATATCCTGCAGAGCTTCTTTTGCTCTTGGAAAATTTGGCTGAGTGTTCTTTGAGGTTTTTCTTCCCTCAGCAGTCCATCAGGTTTAAAAAAAAGGGCCATAAAAGCAGTGACAGATAATGACTGCTTTGAAAGTTAAAAAAGAAAAAAGCTGAGGGTGATGGTTATACAGGCAAGGTAAATGTGGCAGGTGGGAGAGAACAAGATCATGAGCAGAGGAGCCCTGGCCCTCGCTTGGGCAGCTCAGCTCATGGAGCTCATCCACATCTGCTTCTCCCATGGGCAGCTGTTGGGGACCCAAATGGTGTCACTGAGGCGAAACCATACAAGAAAATGATGGCACTCCCTCAGAACTTCTTTAAAAGCCATACCTGTGCTTTGAGCATCTTTCTTACTCTTCTTAGAGCCATTAAAGGTCATGAGCTTCTATCAAAGGTTTCATAGGTATTGAGAATAACAGAGGGAGTTAAACCCCAGTCTGAACTTCTCTTCTGCGTAGCTGTTTCACAGGAGCCAAAGCTGACATGAGCAGATTGTGATTTGAGCCATACGTTGTGTGGTTCATTAACACATAAAATATGCATAAAATACATATTCATAGATGCTATGGAGCTGTGTATAAATGCATTAACATAGCTTTATAGAACTAATGAAGTAAATTATGATTTTGAGGTTTCATAAAGGGTTGATCATACACCACTCTATAAATAATTATTTATTCGCCCCTTTGCCAAACTGCCCATTTATTTATCTTGACAACCTAAATGAAAATTCCATTCAGTAAATGTTCTGCTAGACAGCAGAAGGATGTACAAATAGGAAAAGATAATGGGGTTGTATCTGGTTTGTGTTTATTTTAATAGATGGTTTTCATCAGGCAAAAGGTTACTAAGTACATACCCACTATCAAACCCATACTTACATATAACTAGCACCTGAGATACGAGACTTATAAAGGATTTTACAATGCTTGTATGCAATTCTAATATCTATCCCAGTAGGATCTATTTGTCTATTTGTTCCCTGAGATGAAGGGTTGTGTGCAAATTTGGATTAAGTTTTAGCCTGAATATTTATTTTTAGTGTATTTATTTGACTGCCTGTAGATAATAAAAATTTTGCGGCAGATTGATTGATAGATAAAGGATACTTCGTGTTCAGCAAATGAAGAAAATTCTGAAAATCAAGAAGCACAATGAACAAATTCTTAAAATTCTGATGTTAGTGCTACCTATGAGGGAGAAGGTTAAAATCAGTAAACAAAAGCAATTTCTCAGTCAGTTATAAATAGCTGCATAGTACAACTGCTGTTTTTCAAAAAGAAGATATAAAACTGTCTCATTAACTTCTGCTAGTTATAATATATTTGATGTGTAAATTATTCTGCCTTTTCAGTGGCATGTGTGGTGTACTGTGTATATGCTGCATTAACAGAGCAAGGAGAAAGGAGACTTGTGACAAAATCTATTTAATTTCTGTGATAAATTATGAAAACTTCAGGATCTTTCTATTGCTTTGACCTTTTTTGGGAAGAAAAACACTTTAACAGCAATTTGTTTATTTTAGCAGTTGAAACAGTCTCTACATTTTTACAGTGTGTTATATCTTTAAGTGAGATTTAGTCTCTGTTAATAAACATAGAGCTGTTGTCATTCAAGTATAGACCAGAAAGTCTCTATACAAAAAGCAGGCTTCAAGTACTCACATCTTTTCCAACAATGTGTAGGCACCTCTAGAAATACATTCACAAAATACTTTCCTCAATATAAATTAATTGCTAAGGTATTGGCAACCATACTTGAAAATCATCAATAAAATAATTTCAATTATGTCACTTTATTGCATTGGTAAATAAAGTGTTATGGAATATGACAAAATGAGTTATTTTGTACTTTGCCTATAAAAATCCACAGACAAAGATATACTGGGCAGTTTTCATTTCTTGCCCCACCTTTCTCTTTGTTAAAAATCTAATTATTCCCTTATGTGACACTACCATGACCTTTTTAAGTGCAGAAGAGGTGATTGTCATATTTCCCTTGGTGCATTATGAAGGGGTTCAGAGACAAGAGGGCACTGCATAGACGATACTGAAAAGGTCAATGCAATTTGGCATTATTTTTTTTCTTTTTTAGATGTGGAAATGTTGTAAGAATGCAGAATTATTCTAATTAATAATTCCTTAATTCAAATTCCAATTTCAAGAGAGCAAAATGCCACACACACACACACAAATGAAAGAAGTGTTGGAGATAATTATTTTTATCAGTATTTTTTGTAATATGAACAATTCAATAACATGCCACATGCTTAGTTTGCATTAAGACCAGGTAGATCTCCTTCAGAAGCTTCTAGTACCTGTTTCTACCCCACAGATTTGGCAGACTGTGATTTCATCAGACACACAAGAAGGCAAAAGTAGGATGGGAGAAAGAAGAAAATCCATACTGTAACCACAACGTGCTCCTCACAAGCAGCTCCTTCCAGGCCAATACTCCTGGAGAGTTGAGGTGGTCAGGGCGTGTTGGGGGAGATACTTGGCTTCATTTCATGGTGCTGAAATGCTGAAATGCAGAAGGAGAAGCAGACACACCGGGTTTGGGAGCAGCATCAGGACCCCTGGGATTGCTGTATCCCAAGAGCTCCTTGCCTCTAAAGCTATTTTTTATGCAATTTGGAATAAATATGGCAAATACAGCCTTTTCACTCATATGATTGAGGCCCAAAGTTTACTGTATGGCAATGCATGGCAATTTTACACACAAATACATCTTTTGGCAAAAATTCAAGCACAGAGATCTGACATGTTTCACAGCACGAAACTGTTACGCCTACAAAATCCCCATAGTAATATTTGATATACTACTGAAGCTATTTGTACACACAGTTGTGTGCGGGCCAGACATAAGGGTGATACTTTAGAACAGAAATAAACACACAGAGATATGGTACATGACTTTTCAATGCAAACACAGTTTTACCGTGGTCTGTATTGGGTTTGTAGGGAAGCAGGTATGAGGTTAGGACACATTCACTGGGACAAGAAAGATAAAAAATTACCATCTAGTTTTTGTTTAGTTTCAGGCATCAGTGAGTCTTTAGATAAAGTACAGCTCACACTGAGATCTGATGGTGTGAGAGCACTACAAACCCACCATAACATCACCTTCCCTGTGCTCCTTCTGCCCACAGCACAGCTGCCAGTCCGATGGCAACTCCATCTACTTCCATGGGACAGAGGGCAGCGAGTTCAATTTCGCCACTACCCGGGACGTGGACCTCTCCATGGAGGATGCCCAGGAGCAGTGGGCAGAAGAGTTTGAGAGCCAGCCCAAAGGGTGAGTGTTCCTGACCTCAGCAGGGCCCTGCATGGGCCAGCAGCATCACTACAGGGATGAGGAAATGGGATAAACCAACAATTGCATTTAATCTTTGCTATGTAGCCAGGGAAGATTGTGACTAGGATAAATAACAATACTGTAAATAGCACATGATAGCAGATTTTAGGAAGAAACAAGTCCAGGAAGTCCAGGAGGAACAGTCTGTTTCTGGACCATCCTGTCATCACTGTTTTTAATGAAAAAGTCATGTTTGTGACTTATGTAGCCATTTAAAGAAACAAATTATATTGATCTGTTTTTTAAATTCACACCACAGTGCTGTTAATAAATTCATATGCATATGAAGTCTAATTCCTTGAGAAATTCATTCCCTGTGTATTACTGCTGTGAGCCTCACTTTACTAAGAGAGAGCTCCTGCTTATGCAGAAGCCTGTAGGTGCTGGAGGAGGAAGAGGAGGTAGAGGCAGGACAGCTGAAGCAGCAGTCTATTCTCATCTAGCAACAGCAAAAGGATAGCCATACCTACTGGGCAAGAGCTCAGGGTCTGGATGATAATTTAATATTTCTATTTTGAATATATACTTTGTGATTTAAAGGGTCCCTGTAAAGCCATATCCAGCAGGGACTGCTGCAAGGGCTTTGAAAGTAACAAGACCATCTAGGACAAAAAAATCACTACTTCTACCAAAACATGAGTGAGCTTTAGAAAATGTGTCCTGAGAAAGAAGTTTCATTTTATATACCTCACTGTATAAATTCTGACAAAAAGAAAATAACTTGCAGTAGAGTATTGATTCTTTTCTATTAAAAAAAAAAATCATTAATTGCTGTAACCCCAGGGCAATGAGAAACATACACTGCTAATTTATGGGTCTCCACTGAATGTTGATTTTAACCTACAAAGTACTTCAGATCATTAGCAACTGATTCAAATGCTGCCTATGCTGTGCTGAAAGTAAAGAGCACCTTTTACGAAATACATGCTATTGTGTCCTGTGGACATGTGGTATATTTGGGGTTTATAGAAAAAATATTCACTGTGAACTCTGTCCCAGTTCAAATAATCAGCCAATGGCAGCAAGTGCTGCTTCAGACAAAGGGAAGAAAATGAGAACGTGTGTGTTGTGTGCTAAGTGACCATGTGGGACACCTTTGAGATGTGGTCTTAGTCTTTTTTCCATGCTGAAAACACCAGGAGGGGAGTGCTGTGGACTTCTGCCCTGTCTGTCGATCTTGTCTCTGCTCAGCTGGGTGTTAAGTTGGGCTATTTCAACCCTGGTTAGCAAACGTACAGTTTCTTCTGAATTAGGAATATTACACTTTCCCTATCACACAGTGCCTGGGTCCAGCTGCAGGTGGGCGAGGGAAGGTGCAGCCAGCAGATGCCTTTGATTCTGTCATTCTGTGTCCCTCAACCAGGTCTGATCTGCCCCCACTCTGCCAGTCTAAGGCCTCACAACTTTTTCCTTTCTTTTCTTCCCCAATTTTACTCTATATTAGAAACTTCCTTCTTTCAATTGTTCTATAAGAATGGAGATTTAAATTGCATGCTGCCATAAATAAACACCAAGCTCGTGTGATGTTATGGACTACATCCTAATCATATAAAATTGTCACCAATACTGTTCCTCTTTTCAGCATTTCTCTAGAATTTGCTTTGGGAGCTATATATAAATGCAAATATATATGAGTTTCCTTAATCACTTTTTAGAGAAATATTTTTGAATGCTATTTGAACTATATTTGAAATACAGTTTTACTGTAATTAAACAGTCACAGAGCACTGTATACCTGAGACAGAGCTTGCAGGAAGTTCTCAGGCACCTCTTTGTCATGTCAGCTGGAGTCTGCCAGCTCTCAAGGGAAAGGCAAAAGCATCCCTCATAAGGGAGAGCAAAAGGAAGCTCAGGTGTAGCAGTCACACCACCACTTTCCTCTGCACCAAATGCTCTCAGAGGTGAGGGCAGAGGAACTTATTGCTGTTTTCAATAAGCAGTTGATTGGTGTTTTTTGCATGTACCACCTAAAGGGGGAGGCTATGCGGATAGGGATTACTGTTCTAAGTACCACACATATTTCCACTGTCATTCTGCTTCTCTTTCATTGTGTGAATTAAAGACTGACACTAACAGTGGGCAGATCCCCACATCAGGCTGCCTTCGTCTCTAATAGGCACATTTGTTACTTTGGACCTCCATGCCCAGCTGGTCTAGTTTTGGTCCATAAATCACCTGTTTTATGAAGAAGAATTCCAAGAGTCATCTGTGGGATAAATTTATTCAAATGTAAGTGTTAAATCATGCCGTGACCCAGGATCCAGCTCCATTTTCCTTACTGGTAGTGTGTTGATGTATTTTTATTAAAGTCCCTTTTTAAAAAAGACATTGAATTCTCTGGTTTTCATTTCTGATGCTGCCTAAAAGGAGAGGATCCCTGGAAACATCCATGATCTGCATCATCCATGACCCTGAGTTGTTTTGTGGGTCACTACAGAGAGTGTTTTAATTGAGCTAAATAGAGCATACAAAAGATCAATGGAGCATTGTAAGAATTTTTTTTGTGTAAGTTAAAGTAGACACAACTGTTTAATTCTGTACTTGCCTTCAGCCCAGGAGACCCATTTTCAAAATTGCGTTTTGATTATATTGCACATTACCTTTAAAAATCTGCACAATAGAATTAGGGTTAGATTAAACTGTGCTTCCATTAAAATATTGATATTTATATCATAAAGCTTTTCAGTGATGTTAAGCTTGCTAATTCCTGTGTAAATGATTGACAGTTTTAAAGCAGGATTTCCAAACAGGCACGTCACCAGTCTGTCACAGCTTAGGTCAATAGGGAAACTGGCAGCTTTTAAGAAGATCCCAGAAATGCATTTTGAAGTCATTGGAATGGTTAAACTAATAAATAGACTGTTTCATTCTTGAAATGACAGTTTTTGAAATTGTCATATGGCACATACCTGCTAGAGATTGTTTCTGGTGGAAGGAGACAGGAAAAGACTCTGCCTTCCCACAAAGGTTTCTGAACTTCCATGTTTTCTCATTCCTCCTGAATCATGTTGGATAGTTAAATGATTGGATTATCAGGATTTAGTGATTCTAAATAATTGCATTGTTCTATCAGCCTTCTAACTCTTAAATAATTTATTATGAATTAAGACTTTGACATGAATAATAGTAACATATCAGACCAAAATAATGCACAATTTTTCAGCACTTTCTAATATTTCAAAACATTTTGATCGAGTTTTGAAGTAACCAACACTTTCATGATGAGAATGTATTTTCAATGTAAAATATTTAATTGGAAAATTCTGCAACAGCTCTTTTAATTATCGCTGAATAAAAATAAGATAAAATGTTGTACAGAAAAACTGAGAAAGATCGTATCATCACATATTAGGAACACAGCAGTCTTTTTTCATACTCTGTTCATGTGTTAGTTAAAAACTGTTACCCTAAATGCTCAAAAAGATGAAAAGAGACCATTTTCAGCTATTACCTGCATATTTAATATTTGTATAGCAGATATGGTGGACATGTGCCTTTTCAAGTTTCATTGATCTACAAATCTTTTATTATGCAAAATGAAGCAGAATGCATTTATATTTTAAACATTTTAATGCTAGAAAAAATAATGAAAATTCTAGAACAATACAAAACTACATATTTGCTAACAGCATTCATTAAAAGCCTCATTTTTTAAATAAATTGATGCATTTCTGCCAAATTCTTTTAAATATTTACATTAACTTTGCCTTAGTTGAGTCAGCTGAGTTTAAAAGCTAATATAGAATATGTAAGTAATGGCATAGGCATCACATTTGAAACACTTCCGGTTTTTGTCCTATATAAGAGTAGAAACAGCTACTTGTGTCAGTACAAATGAGCACCTATGCCATGTTTTGTATGAGTTTATCAGTAATGTGCTGCTGCACATTCTCCACCCATTGTTGGCCTCTGCAGGTGGGACATCTTTGGAGCCGTCATTGGTACTGAATGTGGAACTCTGGAATCTGGCTCAGCTATGGTATTTCTCAGAGATGGAGAAAGAAAAATATGTACTCCATACATGGACACTACAGGTTATGGGAACTTGAGATTTTATTTCAGCATGGGTGAGTATAAATTCCTAATGTAACACAAGACATGAAGCATGTGAGATTTACATTATGCAGTGTGCCACAGTTTAACAATTCTCATGTGGAGAAGCATCTTCTTGTCTTGTATATACTAATTTCACTCAGTGCCCCTTAATCTATCATTAGAAGAAATGGTCATATCTTTGCCATCTTTAGAGGTTTTATAGACACCTGTTATATCCTCCCATGGTCACATCCATGTAGACCCTAGTGGTAATCCATCAGCCAAGAGAGTTGCTCCTGAGGATGAGATGGGAGTAGCACAGAAGAGGGGCAGCCTTCCCTGATGAACCTATAGAATAGTTTCACTTCAAAAGCTCCTACTCCATTCATAAAATCCTTCCTCTGCTAATGTGCCGGCCCAGGGTGAGATTCACAGAGTGTGCTGTAGTGTGCTATGGTCTTGCAGGAGGTGTGTTCTACGTGTGGCAGCCCTGGTGGAAAGCAGTGATGTGGTGTTAGCATCATCTGTGGACCTTCCTTGCTGGGGCAAAGTACAACATCAGTCATCTACCAGGGCTCAGAAAGCAGCCAAGAGCAAGCCTGTCCTGTCACTTCCCTCCCTGCTGTTGTCAGTGCAACTGCTACAGTTTGATGTTGCAACAGACCAAAATCCCCGTGAAAATGGTTGTTAACACAGTATTTTTCCAGAACTTTTATTTTGCTCATAAAGGAAGTTCCATGAGGTTATTCTCTCAACACCATGTTTAGAAAAAGTGAGGATTTTTGCTTAAAAGAGAATAATAGAATAATAAAGGAGGAAACAGAGAATAAACCTGTGACCTCCACAAGCAACCTTCTGTATCAACAAGAAAAAACACACTTTATTTAATGAGGGGAAGACCTCATGTTGTTGTCCTAAATTGTTGCATATGTCCTCTCTGTTACGTGAATTATGAATAAAGCACAGGAAAAAGAGAATGCTTTTTCCCATTTCTTCCGAGCATTACAACACCTGCAAGAGAAACAGGAAAGAAATTTTGTCAACCTTCTGAACTTAGGGGAGAAGGTGTCAGCAGATGCAGGCACAGAGAGTAGCGGGATATTGTTTGAAAAATGTATTCTGTGCGTATTTTTTAATTAAATAAACAATAGTTTAAACATTCAGGCAAGGAGAAGATTTGAAAGGACAAATGGATGTTCCTCATCACTGTATAAAATAAATTAAAGATGCACATCTTATCCAGTTCTCTGGACTGCTTTCCCTAGTCCATTACAAGAACTGACTGTAGTGAAAAAAAAGCAGAGAAAGTGTTCCAAAACATACAACCTTTCTATACTGCAGTCTTTTCAAAGAAGCATCCTCATTCTGTTTTGGTTTTTATTTTGGGATGTTTTTTATAATACCTGTAGTACCCATACTGTACAGAGAAATAATTAATTATTAATTCCTGTTTCAAGGAATTAATACAGAATACAGGAATACAGAAACTTTGTTTTAAAAAAGCTGGGGTGAAGATGTTCTTCTTGTAACTGTAATGCAGAACTTAATGCTCATATTTCCCAATACATCCACTCTTTCACAGAAAGTTAAGGAGTATTTTGGGTTCTACTCATATGTAGATATTTCAAATGCTGCCCTGTTCCAGTTGGGCAAGCATGGCACACGTGTTTTTTGTGGTACAATAGATTCCAGCCAGCCAGCCATCCCTGTTAGGATATGGTGTAGACAGTAGAAGGAGCAGCACAACTAATAAGGAACACAGCAGTCCTTCCCATTTCCCACTTAGAACAAGTTCTCAGCTGCCAGACTGAGAAGTTTTTAAGAGATTGTTACATACCTGCATGTGTGATTGCATGAAGTGAGAGTAGTAAATAGCAGTTTACTGATGAGAATTCAAAAGCAGAGCATTTCTATGTAAATAGGATTTAAAGCCCACAGATAGAAGTGTTGCTTGAGGCACAGCATTTTCTATTAAAATTGTTTTGATAAGCTGATTAAAAGGGGTACTTGAGGTTTTCGTAATCGCCAACCCCCTTGATCTCTGCCATGGTGTATCTGATCAAACAGTTCCTATAAACTGTGTCCTTAGGGATGGTGTTCTTTTGTTTCAGATCCCGAGTTAAATAGCATCTGATTGTAATTATTTTCACAATTATGGCTGCATGTATTATTCCACTTTCCAATAACAAGGGCTTCAATTAATTTCTTTTCTCACTCAAATTTGTGTTGTGCAGGGGGAACTTGTGATTCTGGAGAGTCCCATGAAAATGATGTCATACTTTATGCCAAGATTGAAGGCAGGAGGGAACACATACCTCTTGATACCCTGACCTATGCTGCTTACAAGGTAAATCATCATAAATGAAGCAGGCGGATGGGATGCATAGATCATTCTATTTTCAAGGTATCACAGGAATATTGCATGTTGAATTCCACAGGGACACTCAAACATGACCTTCCAAACACAGAAATCATGTGCAGACCTGGGAGCAATGGGGTGCCTTTGCAGCACAGCGCTGCAGTTACTGCTGGTCACTGCAGCCCCCGGCAGGACTGAGCAGTGTTAGCTGGGGCTGGGGAAGCAGCAAATGAGCAATGGGAAAAATTGTCAATTATCAGCTGAAAACTCCAATGGTAACCTCTCCTCACAAAAAATTACTCCTATTTCCACTCAAGCTTGTCCTAGCCACAGTGTGGTACTGAGGAGCAGGGTCCTGAGAGGGTCATTCATGGTGGGATCAGTGGCTGGGAGAGGCTCTGCAGGGATGTGAACACAAACTCAGCCGTGGCAGGCAGCTGTGGGCAGAGTGCACAGGCAGCATCTCCTCTGCCCAAAGTGCAGCTGCCTTCCAGCCACATCCACCACCCTCAGGCAGGACAATAAAGACCTTGAACTTGCCTTCAGGATCCTTCCTGTCTAGGGCAGGAGAACATTTAGACCATATCTACCCTGAATAACCCAGCCCTGAGGTCTTCTTATTCTGCTGCAGCAAAACAGATAGCAAAATTTTGTATTTGATACCAAATGGATGCACTAGATCTTGAAATGCAATGTGCTGACATAGTGTGAGGGAAGTTTGGTGGTAAAGATGCAGCTGATTTCAAGCACATGTCTGTGTGCATTTTGCCTTTAGCTTTAGCACTTAGAAACCAAATGTTTACAATAGGGTTTGGCCTGAGTTTGGTTGAGTCACTCACATTGTTTCATTGTGTGTGGCTTCCCTCCTCGCCAGCTTCTGTGTGAAAGACAAGGTAGAACTTTTGTAAAACTAAGGAAATTGTAATTGTAAAATAGTAAAATATTAATTAGGGAACTTAGGGAGAGATAGGATCTGAAATTACATGGAATTCATTGTGGAGGTTTTTTAAAACAAGCAGTTTTAAAGCTGACATCCTCTTTTGACATAATAAAGTTCTAATTACATCGCTTTAGGACAAAGGCTAAGCTTTGTAAAGCAGTGCTTGCATTTATTTCAGCAGCATAACATCCTCCCCACTTATGCCTGTGAACTCCTGCTGTTACTCCATTCTCACGTATCCAGACATGCCACTACCCTGCCTTAGCTTCTGTGAGCTGTAAGGCTCCAGGACAAACATCATCTTCCCTTCCCAGCTGAAACTGATTATGTAAACTTGCCCTTTTCAGAACACAGAAAGTGTTTTCTTCTGTCTTTACCACCAAACAATCCAATCTCTCTGAGGTGATAAGCATCACTGGTACCCAGGCTGTTAATACCTGTGCACATAATAGTAAATTATTTCATTGAGGATCATGTGGGGAAAAAGGTGGCTAAAAAAGTTAACAAAATTAATCAAAGAGAGAGAATAGTACATTTGGTTCAGCACAATTAGAGTTTCTTTTTTATTTTAAATGGTACCTTGTGACCTTTTTAATTTATTTAAGCCTTATTTAATTTCTTTTAAAGGTGCCATCTTTGGTTTCTGTTGTCATTAGTCCGGATCTGCAGACTCCTGCAACCAAATTTTGCCTGAAGCAAAAGAGTCACCAAGGCCACAACAGGAATGTCTGGGCTGTGGATTATTTCCATGTCCTTCCGGTGCTCCCTTCCTCAGTGACTCACATGATCCAGTTTTCCATCAATTTGGGTTGTGGAACTTACCAACCTGGTAACAGGTAAAACTGGAGAGATCATTCTTTTGGTTATCAACTTTCTAGTACGTTTTGGTTTATAAAATCTATATGAGGATTTGGAAATCTTTTTCCAGTAAGAAGGGATCCCATTAATAATGACAAATATAAACTGCTCAAAAGCTAATGTTTCTGCTGATCTTTACAGGCCCAGATTTATGTATCTCACATACAATACAGAGTCATTTAATAGCTTTCCAGGTCAAAACTTGCTTTTCTTAGTCCATTATTCTGAAATATGCTCATGATTTCAGAGTGACTTTTGCTTCAGTTTCTAATGGATACGAGATTTACCTCTTAATACTGTGTAAGGAGGAAAGCATTAAAGGCAGCAGCAGAAACCTGCCCTGCTGACCTCTCTGAGATTACTGATGCCACAAGCATATCTAATTCTTGTAAGACTGGTGATAAATGACCCTCATCTTAATGACCATCAGTGTGAGGAGTTCACTGTCTGTAGGCTGATCACAGAACTCTTTTGCTGGTTTTATTTCTTCAGGACATTTAGCATGAATTTTTCCATGGAGTTAAGTGAGAGGGAAAGGGAGAGAAGGGTGTCATTTTAGGCTCCATGTTTTGTAGAATCATAGAAATGTTTGTCGGAAGGACCTTCACAGGTTGTCTGCTGAAACCTGCTGCTGCAGGAGGGATTGTTACTGGTGTAGGTCAGACATGGCCCTGCCTATCCATGACTTGAAAAATCTTCATGAATGGATACTGTGCTACCTCTCTGAGTGACCTGATAAAGCAAAAAAGTGTTTCCTAATGCACAGTGCAAAACTTTGAAGCCATGTCTTTATGATTATTGTCCTTTGTAGTGTGCCTGTGACAGTACTGAGGAGAGTTTGACTCTGATTTCCTTGAGTGCCCTCTGCACCATCACAGGGTGCTCTAGCTCACCCCTCCTCACCAGGCTGAGCAAGACAGCTCCTCAGCCCATCCTAGCCTGGTGCTCAAAGCCACAGACATCTTGCTCATCCTTTACTCCACTCTCAAAATTCTTAATATCCTTCCTCAAACAGGGAACCCAAAACCAAACTGCCCACTGTCCCTCTTTCATTATATACATATGAGAAAGTTTATCTTGGTATTTTTTGAGGATTAAGTTACTTTATATTTTGCATAGTTGAGAGTTTAAAGTAAGGGACTATAAGTGCTTTTATTTGTGTCCCATGGCATCTACTTCCAGCTGGAAAGAGCTGCATTAACACTGACAGTTCTTGCATCCATGCAGGGTAGCAGAATTCAAGGAGAAACAAAAATCAAGGCACTGCACTTATATTTGATAGGAAGAGAAGGCAGCAACATTTTCTTGCATGAATAGTGAAAACTTTGCCTGTAAACACTCCTGGCCAGTAAACATGTTATATAAAGTCCTGTCTCAATCTGTTTTCTGATGGAGATTAGTATACATTTTGAAAGATTATTCCTCCTTCATTAAACTACTTCTGAAGAAGTGAGCTTCTTCATAACTAAAGAAGCATTAGGTCACCATTTTCCCTATTTGTATTTCCCAAATACTGCAGCATTTCGTATCTCCTGGTCTGCAGCATTATTCATAATGCTTTCATTTCTGCAAATGTGAGACTCATACTGAATATATGCAGTAAATATGACTCTCTAAGGTATCTCTACAGCCAAGCCTGAAATAAATTAGTCAAAACCTCCATAAACTGTTTTAATAGACACAATATCACAGTGATAGTACATTTAAATAAAGTAATATTGTCACCAAATTGTCATAAAAGGAAAAATTCAGAATCCAACTATTTAATATTGAGGAGAAGAGTTATGACTTTTATAATGTTCCACTGACATTACTTAAAACAGAATATTACAAGCTAATTATATGGAGGCAATTACAAGAGTAATTCAGCACAATACTAAATATGTAGTAAATCAAGCACTTTGTATATTACTTTTTCAAGGTCTTCAGAGTGTAAGGCATTTAAGGATTTTGTTATAGGTTGTAAACAATTTTGGGGATTTTTAACCTTGGAAAGAGCCAGCTAGTGCATGAACAGCTAGTGGTCTTTTACCACCTTCTGCAGATGTAATACTTAGCATCTGGCAGTTATAGGTGTCCTGTGCTCATGTGGTGCTGTCTAGCTCTGATTAATACAAGTTTTCTCCTCATAACTGAAACTATTTCAATATGAAATACAAAAGTAATGCAGTTCATTTAACAGCAGCAGCATAAAAAGAGTGGCTAGATGGTTTTTACAAGAACTCCGTTGAGGCAATTCTCAGTCTATAAAGCCTTGGGGTTTTAAACACTCATGAAACTTAGTCTCATGTTTGCATTTGCAGGATTTTTTGCATTTGAAGTATGCTTAAAATTATTTCCTGTTTCCTCATCAGTTATTAGAAATAGCAGATTAGGTGGTTTCTCAGTTCTCTGCTCTGATATCTATGCCAGGTACCCTCATGTTGTCTTTCTCCTTTCTTTCCTTCAACGTGTTCCCAGTGTCAGCTTGGAGTTTTCAACCAACCATGGTCGCTCGTGGTCCCTGCTGCACATGGAGTGTTTGCCTGAGATCTGTGCTGGACCTCACCTGCCCCACAGCACCATCTACGCCTCTGAAAACTACAGCGGGTGAGAGTGCTCTCTGCAAAGCTCCCATGCAGCATTGGGGAAGTGAATTGTAGGTGGCAGAAGAAAGCAGCAAAGTGCACAGCTCTGTGCCATCATTCGTTTTTGACTAGCTGGGGACAGCAAGGAAGGAGTGTTCTGGGCTCCCTGGCTACCCAGGGAATGAAATGTGTAATGAAACTTGAAATGTATGGGGCTGCTTCTGTGGTGTAATAATGATTTTTTGATGCTAAAGACAAATTACAAAAAAACCACTTGTGGACAGCATGTTGGTAATAAGAAGAAAAGTTTCACCCTGTCAAAGCCACAAAAGTTTTCTTGTTAGTCAGAAAAAACACCACTCAAAGCTTACATGCTCAGACACATTTACTCCCATGGAATCCAGTACTGGGTTGCAGTGAGGCACATCCTCTGTACTTCTGCAGATGGAGATGGTTATTAGTGTCACTTTCTTGTATCAACCTTCTCGGTGTTAAGCCTCTTCTCTACTGTTCTCACTGAAAAATGAACTGTGGCATCTTGCTACATAGCACAAAATCCCTGTGTATCTCAACTTCCATAAGACTTACAAAAAGAAAATGCAGTTGAAGCACTGCTATGATCTGATGACACACAGCCCCTAGTCCCATACAATTTTCATAGGAACCATTACTCCTGGAGTGTGCAGGAAGTGTAGCCTCTGTGGATGATGGAGAATGATAGCCCAGACTGCAGCAAGCCAAATCCTCTGCACCACTCTTCTCACCCCCGAGGGTTTCCACAGAGTTCAGTCTTGCTGAAAGGTTCAGTTTAAGAGAGACTCATTGTGATGCATAAGTTGCTGCAGCAAAGGGGGCTATGGTCTTTGCCAACTTCATGCATTCCTACTGGGGGAAAAATGGCTGGGTTTTATAAGACAATAACTAATATTCATATATTGTATGAAAATACGGGCTGTGTTCTTTTTCATTTGCATTTTCTAAAGCTGCTGTAAATTTATGCTGAATTTGAGCAGATTTTAAAATTAAGGCTTCTCACAAAGCTTCCAGAATATGTAAACATATCTGCAAAAAATACAGTTGCTTAAAATAACTATCCGTGTAAAATGCTAGAGTCTGTGTTGTATGTATTTCAGGTGGAACCGAATAACTATTCCCCTTCCCAATGCTGCACTAACAAGTGACACCAGGATTCGATGGAGACAAACAGGACCAATCCTTGGAAATATGTGGGCAATCGATAATAGTTAGTATTCTTATCCATGATTATGACACATCAGAAAAGTAAATTTTATATGCTGCTCTGAGTAAACGTATTTTCCATAATCACAAGTCAATGTATTTATAGTTTGTTAAATTCCTATTCTGCTTATCTGCATTTGGTAACAGGTGCATTTTGAAGTTAGAGAGAGATTCTGCTATTAGAAAAGACAATAGTCTAGTAGATTATCTTTTTTTTCTCTCTTTTAATTGAATGCTTTCCAGGAAAAAATATTGGTAGCAGTGGCTTAATATAACATTTCTTCTGTCTGCTTAGTCCTAATTACATAAATAGGTTCCACACTGGCTATTAAGGACATGTACTGCACCGGCCTAAGCAACAATTGCAGCATCTGCAACATATTTTTGTTTCTGGACATAGAAGACACCATTCAAGCAATGCTGCTACCAAAACACTGAAAAATTTTACATTGTTTACAGTATCTTCAGGGTCTATACAGGGTATCTTTACAGTACCATCTGTTTCAGGGAGCTGTTCTCTCCTTACAGAATTATTTTTCACATACCTTTTCTTTAAATGGCCCTGAGATGTCCATAGCAAGATGAAATCAATCCAAGGATACAAATTCCTTACAACAGGACAAAACAATATTTGGAAAACCACTTGACAATTCATTTATCTGCACTACCTTTGCTTACAGAACAAAATACTACTTCACAAAAGGGTGCTGCATGCTCCTGTGGGTACCATCTCAAAAAAATAGGTTTACCAACCATCTGTCTAAAAAGTTCCTGCTCTGAATTTGAGGTGCAGAACATTGGTACAGGAATCAAGTCTTGAAGATGCATTTCTGAGGTTTTGAATGCCTCCTTTGCTAAATACTAGCAACACTGAAGCTTTACACTGTATTGTAGGGGAAAAATTTGTAAATATTGACAAGCCACTCAAATTCTTGAAAAGGGGAAGATTTTCAAAGATTCAACAGTGACTTTTAGCTTCACAACTGTTTCCTATGTGAATAAAGTTTTAGCTGAAATCTGGAAGCTGGCCATCTTTTAGAAACTCTGGAAAAATGCCAATTTCCCTAAAGATTTTTCATTTTGAATGACATCATTACATCGTTAACCTTTCTACTTTTACCACCCCCTCAAAAAGACCTCAAAAGACACAAATAAATCAAACAGACAGAACAGAATTTTTGCACCCTGAGAAGTGAGAAAATCTAGAAATCACATGAAATCTGATGAGGACTTAGTTATAAGAAGTAGCTAACAGGGATTTAGAGTGTCTGCCAGGGAGAGCTGACATGCTGCTGTGATGGGCAACATTCTAAAACTAGGAAAAGAAAAAAGTACTGCTTCTTATAGATAATTTCTAATTGGAGGCTATTCCTTCCAAATGTCACAATGCAAGTAGATAACTCCAAGTAATAGGCATTCTTTGACAGAAAATATTATACTATTCATGGTTAAGGCCTTTTATCATATTGTATTGAAATAATATTGCCCACAAGTTATGATTTTTCTTTATTGTAGTGCAAGAGATTGTACTGAGATTTGCTCTTCTTTCCATCCTTCATATTTTTCACAAAATACCAACACTGTTGCTTAGGAGTCATTGGAGGAAGATGAAGCAAAAGAGTTAAACAAATCTGGTGTATTTCTGAGCACATAGGATGTGGCGTTTTATTCCATTTGCAAGAATCAGAGAATGAGTATGATAATTAATAGTTATTTAGGACATATCAGGGCAGGTTCTTACTCCCCTAAATCCAGTGAAGTAATGAACATAGATTTCAATGAGAGAAGCAGTGACATGTTTTTTAAATCTACAAGGTGGTTACTGGAATGTACCAATATATAGATTGGATTGCATCTCCAAACTAAGATGAAGGGAAGGTCAGTGAAAAATTATTAAAATGGTCAGTGCCTACCAAATCATCTGATCTCATCACAGACTTGGTAATTAAAACAGCACTAGTTGTCTTGAGCCACAGGTAGACATGACACATTAAATAATAAAATATCCGTTACTATCCTTGGCAAGTCAAATGCATGATTTCCTTTCACAGATATTTTCCAGGTAGTGGGATAAAGATAAATACAATAATTGCATGATCAGGTCTGTACACTTTCTTGTATTCATCATGTTCTGTTTATCACATATCATAACCCTCCATTCAACTGATTTCTCTTCTCTGCAGTTTATATTGGTCCATCTTGCCTCAAATTCTGCTCAGGGCGAGGACAGTGTACTACAAATGGCTGCAAGTAAGTGTTATAATTCAGTTCTCATGTTCAATTTCTGTCATACAGTTCACTTGGTCGTGTGAAAGTTGAAGTGATTTTCATTTCAGTCCTTGCTCTTTTAGATGATTAAATATAAAACTAGCACAGCCCTCAGAATTCATAAAGCTCACTGGAAAGCTAAAGATCAATCTTTCTAAACAGCAGCATGTTGAATATTTTTTATGGTTTTCTTTAGGTATAGTGTCTAACTTCCATTTCACCTTAAAATGTGCTACAGGGCACACTGAAATGTCAGTGATGCATACTTTATACTGGTTTTAGAAGTGATTTGTAGCTTTATCACTTCTATATTAAATCTTGGGAAAGAATCACAATTTTAATAGCTCTAATATTCTGTAACCTAACATACCTCAAGGACAGAAGATGAGCACTCCACTTTTTTTCAGATAGTGTGGCTTGTTAAAACAGTTCCACTCTAAAAAGTAAAAATGTACTTACTCAAAACCAGTAAGCACATTCAAAATATTGGTGTAACTACATTTAGGTATAAAAGAGAGTGTGACCCACAGGGCATTCTCTTTTTTCTTCTCTTTTACAAGAACTTAATTTCTTGTAATCTCATCTAGTATGCTACAGATAAAAACAAATTTTTCATTTCACATGTGAACAACTCTAATTATGTCAGCAGGTTTTTCATTCCAAAAATCAGTAAAAATATTTCTGTGTTATGTTGTGTGTAGATTCATGGGGTGTTCATAAATATATATATTTTTTTAATTCATAAAGTAAATACTAGCTAAAAGAAATCATTGGCCATGCACTTCACCTCAGTAAAGTTGAAAGAGGTTATTGGGCCTTGTGTTAGTGGGAGCTCGCAAGTCAGGATTATAATTTTAATAGGAAAACTTTTTTTAAAAGTATAATAATACAAGAAAAAATACTGACAGAGTCAGATATAACCTGACACCCTGTTAGGGTGGTGGTAGCAGTCCAAGTGAAGTAGCTAGGTTGAGGTGGTGATCCTGTGGAAGATCTGGTCTCCATCTGAATGTCCAGTGATTGCTCTTGTCCTCTGGTAATTCAGTAGACAGAGGCTGCTTGTGTTGTTCAAAGCCAGGTTATATCAGGTGGGAATGCTTGGCTCCTCCCTCCTGGGCGGAGCATCTCACAATAGGATGAGATAATTCCATGAGTCATGTGGTTGGTTCTTGATTGCTCATTAACTGTTATCAGGGGTGAGTCATAGCAGGAGATAACAGCTAATGCCCCACAGCTTGTGGTAATAGAATACTAAATACATCTATATTGTAACCTAGGACAGGCCTTAGATTTGAGAGGAATCTTGTAGGTAACCTCAGTTCATGACCAACTGCGTTGAGTGACAAGCAGCCACAGCGGAAGATGGGTCACTAATGGTGCTTTTTGCCTTTCCTCACCCACAGGTGTGACCCTGGCTTCTCCGGGCCAGCGTGTGAGATGGCCTCACAGACCTTCCCCATGTTCATCTCCGAGAGCTTTGCCAGCTCCCGCCTCTCCTCCTACCACAGCTTCTACTCCATCCGAGGGGCTGAGGTCAGCTTCGGCTGCGGGGTTCTGGCCAGCGGCAAGGCGCTGGTCTTCAACAAGGATGGGAGACGCCAGCTCATCACCTCCTTCCTGGACAGCTCCCAGTCCAGGTGAGAGGGAAAGAGGAGCAGTGTGAGGCAAAGAAACTGGGGAGCCCCTCTCCTCCCATGATGCCTTAAGAATTTTTATTTTCTATTTTCCATGTATCTGTAGTTTTGGTGTGTAGTTCTAGGCTGCATATAAAGCAGTAAAAATCTCTGTTCCCAGAATTCACTTGCTCTCAGCAGAAAATCCAAGGACACTTCGCCACCTCAGAGCCCCAAAATATGTAAACAACAGTGAATACGGGGGAGCAAGCTTGGGGTGGTTGACATCATCCCCTGAAGGTGTAATTGGAGAATTGAGGCCCAATATGTTAATAAGACAGAACTTTTAAAATGTGAAGAATTCGTGATCCAGCATCCATTTTGGGTGTAGCCTCAGGAGTGGCTGTCGTCTGCCCTGAATGTACCTGAAGGCCTTCAATAAATTTGTCTGCTTTTTATTCTCCTAACTTTGTCTGCCCTGTGTTTCAGGTAGCCCTGCTTTAGGCGTCACCCAGCTACAGCCTTGTGTATTATTAAACCAATAGTTTTACCAGGAGAAAAAGCTTTAAAAGAACTCCCAGTCCCATGTTTTAATAGTGATTTCATAGCCTTCTCTTTTTTTCCTCCCATCTTGTAAACAAAAGAGCCCAAAACAACTGGAGGGAAGTTATCGTACAGCTTGGATGGAAAATATGAAATGTTAATATCAAACCTGAGTGTCAAAGCCAAGTGCTAATTAATTATTTATGAGGTTGTATTTATTTGACAGCTTGTGGCAACTGATTAGATCCATTCACTATCTCTCCCTCCCCTTCAGTGCCTAATAAATAATTAAATGCAGTAATGATTGGCATTTCTTTAACTATATGTGCCACATTGCATTACGTGACAATAAAAACAAATCACAGATACAAAACCCCATAACTGATATTTAGCAAAATCTGCCTAGAGTAAGAAGATCTAAAAACAACCTGGTCAGGAAAAAACAAAACCAAAACAAACCAAAAGGAAAAAAAAAGAAAGCCCAACATCAAGAAGAAAAAAGACCACTATAAAAATCATACCCTACAAATATTTGTGTAATTGTGATGCAGGTTTCTGCAGTTCACACTACGCCTGGGCAGCAAGTCAGTGCTGAGTACCTGCAAAGCACCTGACCAGCCTGGGGAAGGAGTGCTGCTGCACTACTCCTACAACAATGGGATTACCTGGAAACTACTGGAACACTACTCCTATCTCAACTACCATGAGCCAAGGTACATGCACAAATATTGTCAAGAATGCCCTTTACAGGCAGGTATGTTGGTAGGGGTGGTTGCTGCAGTGCAGAGGCTGAGTACATGGTGCAAGAGGGAATGAAGAGCTTTTATTGTACACTGAAAGTTACCACCCTTGTGTAAAATTTTGCAGCTGTTCTAGGCACTTCCCATTTTGTCATTCTGTAAAAATGAGCACATGGGTTTAATGGCTTACAGGTCTCAGGTGATACAACAGAACAAGCTGTGACAGTGTGGGATGAGGGATAGGAGTGTACTTGTGGGAAATAGGGGCATGTCTCTTCCCATGGAACCAGCCACTTGTAAAGAAAAATTAACATAAATTATTTGTAGCTTTGAAGCCACAGATACCCTCACTACACCATCCTCTGGGATTAGGAGTTTGCAGGCAGCACAGGACAGAATCTGATCATGAGGATCTCTGCAGGTCAGCAGGGAACCTGCCCCTGCTTCCACTCTGAAGGCTCTTGCATGACTTCATGGCTGTGCCTCTGCCCTGGGCTGGGCTTGGTGCCCTGGGAGAACGTGCTGCTGGCTGTGCCTGGGACTTGCACAAATAAAAAAGAAGTTGAACAAAGAGCTCATCCCATCTAGCAGCATCTATGTTTGGTGTCAGATTAGAGAGGAAGATAACTCTTATATTTAGAGAAGCTGTTCCTTACTGTAACATTTGTGATACCACCCACCAAATTTAGTAGATCAATACAAAATCAGGAGTCCCCACTGGCACACCTGTACCAAAACCTGGAACAGTCTGGTCTGGATCTCTGCAAACCCCCTCAAAGCTGGCAGCATCCACCTTCACAGGGTGCTGCAGCAGAGCCAATAAATGCCAATTAAAGGAGATGCTCTGCAAGGGGGCTCAGGAGAGGCAGAACTGACAGTGGCATCACTAGACTCATTCCTGCAGGTCCATTTCCTGCCCAAGGGTGCCTTTGACTTGGGTATTGCCTTATGTCTTCTTCTCTACTGAGTTCAAGGAAAGCATCTTAGTCAGCCCCAGGGGTGGAACTCTAGCCTGCAAGTCACTTTACCTACATATAACTTACATTATTTATATTTATTGAGCTCAGATGAGCACTTTTAAAAAAAATACATATTAGATTTCCACATCTTGTCAATAACTCACTACAAAATTGCAACATACAAGGTGTGATTAAGAATGTTCTAATGGAAAAAAAAAAGCTCTTGTAACATTAAAATTATTTCCTGGGAGCTGTAAGAAATACTCAAAAATCAGAGAGTGACTGTATTTGGTAGAAATATACTGTAGACTTTAATTTCTGAAGTTCTAAATGTTTCCAAAGGGAAGGTGCTACAAACTGGAACACTTATAAGTCTTCTTCAAAGTTGCCTTTGCCTTCCTTTATTATAGTCACATATATATTTTATATGGCCCTGTTCCTAACTCTCAGATTCAAGATTAAATCTCTAAGAATTATATTTCCCTAAAGGTTTTTAATATATATATTACAATTAAATTTTTATAACATAAAGGAAAATACATATTCTGGTGACTGATTTTAATGAAGTTTAAGATATAAATGTAATAAATTACATAGATGCCAGAGAATTTTTTTGCTTTTTGAGGCTAAGTATGAAACACAATTCCTGTTCTGACAAGGTAAAGTACAACATACGCAGGTTAGAGAGATTATACCATGGGACATTATATATATATATATATATATATATATATATATACATACACATATACATATACACACACACAGACACATATATATAGCCCATATATATATATATGTAGCTATATCCCATATATATATACACACATATAATATATATTTTCCACTCTGGGTGGATAGAAGAATGACAGACATACAAATCTGAAGATAATGCTGGCAATAATTATGAAGAAAGCTTCACCTTTTCATATTATGTTGTCTGAAAATATCAGCATTTTTAGTAACATAGATGGACTGCTGCAAAGTTTGGCAATCAGTCTGTATCCATGAACTTAATTAATCTTCAGTCACACAAAAAATAATTACACATTTAATGTTCTGCTGAAAAGGTGCATTTAATCTGCTAACATTTGACAGCTGCATTTTTCTTCTGAGCAGAACAGCGGTGGCTTTTCAATATTAGGTATGCGCATAGCTTGAAAGAATGAGATCAGAGCAAAGGTCTCCCAGCTGGTTTTTAAGAAATCTAATGGTGGCTGGTAATGTAGGTAGGAACACTTTTCTTCTCTGCAGCAGAAAAGTCATTAGCAGGAATCCCCCTCCCTCTCCATCTATCTCCAACAAATCAAAGCCAGATAGGAGAAGTTGTTACAACTGGAGGTGTAGTCAGGTTCTGCATACTAACATATGTGCCATACATGGTGGTTTACACATATATTTCAAATTGTGTTAGCTTAATCCCCTGGGATGAGGAATTTATTTTAACATGAGTTAAATATTTCAACATCTGATATGTGTATCAGTGGAGTATGTAATGATTTAGGATTTTCTGTATATTACTGTCAGTGAGAATTAGCGTCCACAGGGGCGAGCTTATGAGAGTTAAGAGTGAAAGGGAAGATACAGGCATCAGAGGCAGCCACCAGCAGAGAAATATACCCTGGATTATAGCAGAGCATTAGCTCACACAACTGCCAGCTGCTTCACAGTGCCTGCTAGATTCAGGGCTCCTCCTGGCCGGGCTACCTGCTTTCCTCAGGTTCACACCCCTGACCCATGGCAGAAGAAACATGGTCCCTTTTAGCATCAGTAGCAATTTCTTGTCATTTGTGCCTTCAAAAAATTAACCCTGAAGGTTATAGAGTGGCTTCTTAAGAGGGAATCCTTGGTAGAAAAGAAGCCCTTGTGGTTTAGTCACATACCAGAGAGCAGTGGGGCTTGGTCTTTCTCTTGGAAGTCATTCAAACATTTATTTGAGTGCAAAGGAAATGTATCCACCATAGCGTGCACTGTGCTGGTCCTGTGCCACAGCAACATGGCCATGTCACCTCTGGCTATCCCTCCACACTTCTCTCTCCAGTCTATGGATGGCAGAAAGCAGCTCCTAGAAATGCCAGACTTTTTGAGTACTTCCCACCTGTTTAGCCAAGCCATTTGATGTTTTTCTGTTAATGGAGTAACGTATTCTTCTTTAAAATGGATGTGACACTAAACACCAGTATTATAAATCTACTCTTTACAAGGATGTTGTAGCAAATCATTTTTAAGAGCATGGTTTTGCACTAAGAGTGCCACAGGCACAAGATTCTTTCACATGCAGAGAACAAAACATTACAAGGCCGGGTAGAGAAGCTCTAGGGTAAAGTCTGCTGTAACATCCTCCAAAACCGCAACAACAGGCAGCTTAGAAAGCCTTGAATCTGAAAAAAATTTGGTGCTAGAGAATAAAAAGATGCTTCCAGTTTACCTGATTTATCATTTTATTCACATTTCTTCTAAGAGAGAAAAAAAACCATCAGCTACATTATGAGGTTGCTGAAAACCCTTTTGCCAGCAAGTAATTTTACCCCAATGGAGACAAATGTCCCTGTTGCCAGTCTGTCTCACAGCTGACATGGTTGTGTGGGGTACCATGGTCTTAGTGATTTATGGAGCTTTCAAGAAGGTGTCATTGCTGTGGCAATTAATGCATACTCCCTGCTGCAGTGTATGAAAATTGCTCCTGGAAATTAGATAATACTCTGAATTTTCTTTGCAGTTTGTCAATTCTAGGTATGTTGACATAGCTGCCATGACAGATCAGGTGGCCTTGCATACCAGAAGCACCTGAGACTCACCTCCAGATGCATCCCTATGCAGCCACAAAAAAGAAGTGTCTGCCCTAAAAGATTACACATAATCACACTGTCTGACAAGATGAACCTTTTCCATTTGATGGTGGCAATTTACATGAGAGCAACATGGGCATATGATTTCAATGCTGTGCAAGAGCTAGTGCAGATGTTTATAAGATGCATTTCTTCAGATCAGGGTAAAATCCACTGAGTCTGAAAAAGTGGAGCTGGAATTCAGAAGTCCTTGTCAGCTGTGCTAATTTATGCCTCTAAATTTGCAGAGAGCTCCACATAGAAGCAAAATTTACCAATTTGGTAGAAACACTCTTTGGTGGCTTTTGCACATGACTGTTTTTCAGTAAATTAACTGATTACCAAGAGAACTAACAACTCTTCTGTCCCCGTCACTGGTAGCAGCTATACCAGCTGATTCTATGGCATTTGTGGGCTGAATTTCCTCCATGATTTTTAGGGTCAGTAAGAAAAAATTGTCGTAAAATACATCGCCATGGAATTATTATAAGCTGCAAAAACTGGCAATAACAACTTTGTTCTGTTTTCCAGAATAATTTCAGTGGAGCTGCCTGAAGATGCGAGACAGATTGGTATTCAGTTCAGGTGGTGGCAGCCATATCACTCTTCTCAAGGCGAAGATGTTTGGGCAATCGATGAAATCATCATGACCTCTGTGCTTTTCAACAGCATCAGTCTGGACTTCACCAACCTGGTTGAAGTCACGCAGTCCCTGGGGTTCTACCTGGGAAATGTTCAGCCCTACTGTGGACATGACTGGACTCTCTGGTGAGAAACATATTCTTTCCTCTTCTTCTTTTGTTTCCCTGTTCATCCTGCTAAGGATCAAGTGATGGCTGCAATCGCATCTTTCTGGCAGCTATTCAGAGTAATTGTGTCTCATCCTCACATTATGGGCAAAAATACAGTCACTAATCTCATTGCAATTAGCAGTAAGTTTTTCACCTCATTGCACAGACTTATGTTTGATGGGAACATTGAATATAGCATTCTTTGTCCATGAAATATTTAAAGTCTAACAGAAAAAAAATCAGAGATTTTTCATAATCTTCGCCTAAAATCCAGGCAGGGTAATATGGACATGCAGGTAATTAAATAATCTTTTCAATACAGACTCTGAATATTTTGTTAAGTGATGTTCAGATCTGTGTACATAGACATTATATTGTGATCCAGAGAGGAAAGGCAGCAGAATATAGGCAGAACGACAGTAGCCATTTGTAGTTATTTTGTCTGGTATTATATACACTTAGTTATTTACACTGTGATGAGCATTGTGACATATTGCAATTAGGCCTCAAATGTGCTGCATATTTAGAAACAAAAGCAAGAAAATATCACATCTCAAAGAAAATAAAGACAAGAAAAGCAAAAGAAGGGGAAAACAAAGAAAAAATTTTGTTCAGATATACAAAAAATTTTTTTGCCAAAACATTAACATGCTTCACAAAAAAGATTCTGGGGCACTTAAGTGTAACATTTGGAATTAATACAAGGGAAGCTCAATTTAATCTGTGTGTTTTGATTAAAACCAAATAACAGTTTTGTGCTAGTCTGATCAACCTATAAACCCAGTGTAGTTTTAATTGGCATAGATTTATTTCTTTGGAGCAAGTACAATCAGAGTAATTATAGAAAACCTGAAGAAAATAAAAATAATTTTAGTGTCCCCATGGACACTCAGAGAAACACTGTTGGAATTTTATTAATAAGTATCTCTGAGCAATCTGATTTGACTTTCTGATCATCTGTCAAACTAAAAGGAGTTGGCTTAGCAGTAGGAACAACACCGAGTGTGTCCTAGCACTGATAATGAGGCAGTAGAAGCACCATTAACCACTTTAATAAGGACAAGGAAGGTACTCGCTGCTCATTAAAATGAAACAACATGTTAGGGCTCAAACTGTTTGCATCTTCCTCATCAAAGGGTTGGAATGAAAGCCCTTTAATGACATTGTTTTCCCTCTGTACTTTTAATACCAGTTTATCATGGGGAGGAGGGTAGATAATTTAAGATTGCAGAGATTCCTCTATTTTCCTCCCTTGACTCTAAATCAGAATCTAAGTAATAAGCACTAAGCTAAATTCTCCATCCCATATGGAGATGGACTAGGATTTGTAGTGTTCAGTTGCAGTAGAAACATTGAACTTTCTAGGCATCAAATAAAGAATCAAAGCCTTGTTCACTGTTTATGTCGAAGTATTTTTCATTATCACTGGAAAACATGAACTCTATCCTTCACTGACCTTGCTTCTCTCAAGGGAAATTTTTAAACTTACACAAAGTCTGTACAAATGGCTGCTAGTTAAATTAATTATTGTTGGGTTTTCCCAGCTGTGAGTCCATTTGGTTCTCATTTTCTAACTCATGAGTTTCTAACTCATGAGCAGATCTTGCAGTAGCACTGACACCATCCTCTTGAGAACAGTCTGACAACAGCTTTTTCATTAGTACAACTATGGGAAATATGCTATCAATCATTTTGCAGGGTGTCATCCCCAGGCCCATTTTCACAGAATTGCTTTTGATTGTCTGTTATGCCTCCATTTCTGCTTTAGAACCTGTAAACCTGAAACATTTATCCTTAAAATCGGAAAAAAATGAGGAGTGAGTTTTTAAATTTTTTTTTAAAGAGGCCTGCTGTTCTTTTTCGTATCTGGCTTCATTAAAAAAAAAGTTTGCTGATATACATATGTTTCGATCAAAGGTGATTTTTGAGTACTTTTAGTAGTCTATGTCTGAACAGTCACATTATTTGGTTGTCATCCTCAGCATGTGATTTCAGACTGGATCTTAGACTTTATTACATGAACTGTATTGATTGTACTGAAAGGACTCTGGAACACTTTTAAAATTAGGTGTTTGATGATGTACATTAATTCATCACTTCTCCAAAATGCTCGTATTCAGGCAAAGTTTTGAACCAAATGCCTCTGGAGTGTTACAGGTTATATACAGCTACTTGCTGAAATGCTTTTAAATATTGATAAGGATGCTAATATTTTATATACATATATATACATACATAAGGACACAAATAAAATAGCTTTATACAAATAAACTGTCTTCAGTCAGATGACAAGGTTCTGATTTAACTCAGTGTAGCAGACCACAGTGTCCCACTAGCCCTGGAGAAGCCTGGGGGAAGACTGTAAAGCTGCCCTGTCATGAACTGTCTTTGTGGAGCAATGTCATACAGTGGTCCTACATCAGCTTGGTGGTTTACCAGTGTCTTAAATGTTTTGTCATTTAGAGTAATTGTTACTCCTGTATGATGCAGGAAGTTTCTTCCAGGTAATTGACTTAATTACATTAATGATGTTAATACATTTAGGAATTATTTAGCGAAGTAGGTATGATGTGATGTAAAAAGACATGAACTTCCCCTGCCTTTGATGGAAGCAAAGCTGTGTCAGGTGTGAGCGTTGGGCCATCATGTCAATATTTTCAGTCAATGCAGCTTTACAAAACAAGCTTCATCCATGTGGCTTTTCAGTATTCCTAAAAGTACCAGCCTTGAAAATATGGTAACTCTGGGGATCTCAGAGCAGTTTGGAGCAATGCAGGTTGGCTGACATTGACTGTGATACCATTCCCAGAAGTACCAATTAGTTGGCAGTGCTTGGAGGGAGAGTGATTGTTCTGAGGGCACCTGTGGGTATTGTGTTCCTGTGCCTCCGCAGGTCTAATTATATACGTGCCAGAAACCAACTCACAGCAACATAGTTATTCAAAAATGAAGCCTCTGCATTCTCTTTTCTGAAGATTTTTTAGTTAATTATTGTTACGCCAGGGACATTACTTCATCTTTTACAAAATCTGGAAAGGTATTCCAGCTGTGTGGCTCCCAGAACAAAGAAAACATTTGGTATTCCAGTAAAAGAGCATACCCCTCACCATGTACATGAGAGATCTGGAGAGCAAGGAAGTGGCAAGTAAGGTGGACCCCGCACCTTTAATGCTACTTGTGTTCAGCTGGAGGCAGAACGTGGATGATAAAGGACTTTGTGTACCCATAATGTGATTTCCTCCCCTTAAAAGACCTTCTTTTAGACCATCACCTATTGTCTAAGAGTGTCAACACTAGCTTCCTCTTTCATGTTTCTTTAATATGCATTTTAAAGAGCTGGTTTGACTTTTTAACTTACTTAATATACTTATTTAATATACTGTGTACGATATCCAGCAGCTAAGCTATTAAATTAAAATGAATACTAATTTTAAAATATTTTAATCATGACCTGAATGCTACCAGAAAGAAAATATTAGTTTAACACTTTTTTCCCCTTTTACTCTAGTAGCATAGAATAAAGGTAATTTTTGTGAAAACAAGGGCAAAATGTAAAATTTAATTTTTCACACCTATTTTGAGTGCAAGTCCTTCACTTGTCTTCTGTTACTTTGGGAAGACAGCTGCTTCTGGGCAGATGCTTCATCAAACTGTTGAGTTTCAACTCCTTTATTCTGTTCTGATAAACTTCAGGTGACTCTGATGTCAGGTGCTGTGCCCAGGTTTATGTGTGCAATGCCAAATTCTCTTCCAAAGCAGTGCTGCGTGTAACTTTCAGCTGATTCCTCTGCACATGTTTGGCTGATATCTGAAGAGCCTGGTTGTACTGGCACAGATTTCCCAGCAGGGCTTCAGCCTTTGTCAGATCAAATCAGCTTTGGCTTTTACATTTGCACTCTTTCGTCATTTTGAAAAGTACAAGATAAAGTTTGGAAGAAAAATTAATTCATGTGTTATCCAGACAAGTTCTTCTGAGGTGCATTCAGATCTAATCATGAAACACAAACCATAGGTTTCCAGCTGGACTGCTGATAGCTGTACATTATATTCTCTGCTCAACTTAAAATTATCTTTCCTGTTGAGAAGAAAACCCTGATAACACTGACTGGAAGAGCAAACAGTTCAGACATAGTTTTCCAAGACAACTTACTGCCTCCGAGTCCAGTTGTCCATGACAGTGCCCTTGTGTCCTCCCAGTGAGGGGAGTGTCCATCCACAGTCACTTTGGGCTGCTGATCAACAAAGACAGGGTAGTTTCCTATGATGTCATGAGCTGGATCATCCTTTAGGAAATGAAATCACAAAAAGTAAGGTCAGAGAGTAGAAAGCAGCCTGGGTCTTAACGTATGCCAAGTAACAGAAATTTGATAATAACAAAACTAATGTCAGCTTTCAGAAATTTCTTCTAAAGCTTTAAGGCAGGATGCTGACATTTATGGCTTAAGTGCTCTCTCTGGAAAGGGCTCAATAGGAAACAATGTGGGTCAGTGAATTAATTTAAAAGAGTGCTAAGTGACACTGACTTGTATTCCTGTCCTCACACTCACTTTGCTGTGACCTTGAATTTTACAAGAGTAGAAGACAATATATTCTACTGTATTGTATTTAAAGATTATGATTTCTTATTTAAAATGATAAACTGTAGCTTACTCAGTCATAAGAGTAACCTTGAGCTAGATTATTCTCTTCATCACCACTGTACTGAATGTAGCTTTTATTTTTCTTTTTCTATTATGATTGGCAGTGATTTTCTTTTAAAAGAGCCAATCCCTATGCTAAATTGTTCACATTTAAGAATAGTCTTAGAAAATATTGAAGCTGAAAGGACTACAGTACTTCTGAAGACACTAAGTAAACATGTCAAACTAAGGAGAGGGAGGCAATTTTCATTCTGTGTGAACTTTCACTAAAATAATCTGTTTTAAAGGCTAGTGAGAAGGATTCAAAGTTTAAGTTGTTATTACTTCCTCCTTAGGCCTCTCTTGCATTTGAGGATTTAATTGTGGTTGTTTCCTTTTTCATTTGAATAGTGCATAGAAGAAAAACTGGCATTTGAAATAAAATAACCTTGGAATTTCAGACTATAAATTGTATTACTATGTACGTTATAACTGGGTGCCTTGCAACATATGTGTGTATATGTGTGTTCCAAACATCATTATTGTTCTCCAATCCACTGCATAACATAACTCTTCTAATCGGTACATCCCTTGGAAAAGAAGCTGAGGACAAAAAATTAATTCTGAAACACAGTCAAGAGTCAGTGAGTGCATTGCATATAGGATCACTTGAAAATCAATGAAATGAAAAGTCTATGTAATAAGAATATTTTAAACTAGATTCAGTATATCCTTACTGCCCAGTATTGGAATGAAATTACAGCTCTGACTGTGGCATGACCTTAGGCAATGGACACTCCAGGGGAATGAACTTTCTTTGTATTGTTTTTTCCTTATGTTGCCCTTTGCTAGATCCTAACTTGATCCTTAATACAAAGAGCATATAGTAAGAACTAACAGAATAATTCAGTGTTTCACATTCTGGGATACATCAATGCCTTCCTGATAATTTGCAGAAGTACCAACAGAAAGATTCTTCTGTGCATGGTCTCATCCCACATGCTAATCTACAGAACAAAGAAGCGCCACTGTATTTAACCCAGAACCATTCATAATGGTTTTTTCTGAATTATTTTGGGGATAGATCCTGACTCCTTCCTTACTTCTCTCAGTTTTACAGGAGATTCAAAGCTAGCCTCTAGCATGCGCTACGTGGAGACTCAGTCCATGCAGATTGGAGCTTCGTACATGATACAGTTCAACTTGGTGATGGGCTGTGGTCAGGCCTTTACTCCTCACATGGACAACCAGGTCAAACTGGAGTATTCCACCAACCATGGCCTCACATGGCATCTTGTTCAGGAGGTGAGGCTGGCAGTCGGGACATTTGTCTTCCATAAACTCTGCTTTATACAAAGATCACCTGAAATACACTTTTGGCATTGCAAATAGAAAGACGTTTTCCTTTTTCACCTTTCAATAAAGAAATTCTCAATTGGAATCAGTCAAAATTACTAATTTCGACTAGAGGTATTTAGAGGTCTAGAGGTATTTAGACTGTTCCTCATAACATTTGGAAGAAAGGTATCTGAAAGCCTGAAACACCAAATTGTGACAGGAATGGACCAAAGCTGAGAAAAAAACTGGGCCACAGTTAGAGCTACAGGGTAATGGCTGAGATCTTTCCTGTGCTATTGCTTTGTTTTTCTAAGCAAAATGCATGTACTGTTTCCTGGAATTTAAACGGATAGAAATTCTTTCTGCCCTTGTGCGCAGCCATCTCGTAAATGGAAAGCACATTCCTTCAGGGGATTGTAATGTGGAGCCTTTCATCTCCCATCCCTGGTTCAAACACAGTCCAGGGCTGGAATGACCCCCTGTTTCCCCCACTCTGCTCAAAGTGCAAATAGCAGTGTTGGCCGCTCTTTCCCCGGGTGGCTCAGTGCTGTCTCAGCACAAATGTGAACAGAGCATTTGGCCATAGTTCATGCTCTTGTTTTCCCTCTTAGATCGAAAGCTGGACTTTCCCTGGGCTCAGGGTGAACTAACCAAGGTCCTTAGGCTGCCTCTGAGCAGGTTCAGAGGGCATCAGGGAACTTGTCCTACTGCCTTTTCACAGCCTGCTCTGCAGGCTCACAGAAGGATTTGTATGTCAAGTTCAACACCTGCTATGAGCAATTAAAGCTGTGCCTGGTTACCCTTTGTCATGATGTGTTTTGTCCATGTTTACTTTGGTGGGCAGAATAAAGAAATGGCAATAAATGAATTTTTAAACTTTGCCAACCCAAGTAATTATTTCTTACCTTAAACACGATCCAGAAGAAAGCTATAAATTGTGTATTTCAAACATTGTTCACGTCTTTTATACCTAGCAGGCATCATCATGGTGTTCAAGAAAAGTTCCTAGTGGTGGGTGTTGGTGTCTGGGGTTTGTGCTTGCCATCCATGGAAGATCAGTTGCCTTCTGATTTTGGTGCTCCTTTCCTTGCTCAGTAGAGCTGAGTTCAGAGAGAACACGCAGCCAAATTGTTTTTCTCACACCACCCATGTTGCTGTGATAAAAGAGTATTTGTAGTATATTTCAAGGACATAATCTGGCAAATAAACAAAACGCTAATTAATTAAAATGTTTGAAAGTTTTGTTTGCTTTGCAGGCACTGATCAGATCCTGTTTTCTAAGATCTTTTAGGAGAGATGAATCAACAAAAAATGTTTGAAAATTGCTGGAAGGGAAACTAAGCCTTTAGAAAATCTACTAAAAAAAAACAACAACAAAATAAGGTCTCAGATCTTCATTTAATACTCTGAGATATTTGAGCAATAGCTTTCTCTGTAAAATAATATATTCTGCCTTTCTCCATATTTAATACATATTACTGTATAATTTAAGTATATAAATATTCTCAACTGCCATAACTACTGTAGAGAGTCACTGCTTTATTATTAGTTTCAGAGCAGTCAAAGTAGGCTGCTTGCATAAGCATTCTCTTGCCTGATACCCTTCATGGGGCTGAGCACAGCAGTGACCAGAGAAATACTCTTGGGCATGTATGGATGGTCAGGAGAAGCTGTGCTGTGGCAGGAAGGGGCAGAAGGGACTCTGAAACGGTAGCTAGAAGAGGATCATGCAAGTTGGTAGTAACTTCCAGCACTGTATTAATACCTCATAGTACAAAAATTGTGGGTGCTGTTCTGGCAAAATAGAAATAAATTAATGGCATATTGCAAAAAATGAAGTAACATGGGAAGGGCAGTGCTAGAAAACACAGACGCTGGGATAATGGACTTCATTTATATTTAATATTAAAAAGATGTGACAATGATCATATCTTCTGAATTAAAAAAAAAATGGGGAACAGACCTCAACAGGAATCTGAGATAAATGCAGAAATAGTTCTATAAGCAGGAAGGGGGAATTTACACCACAGGATTTTTCTCTTCTGGGTCTTTCACTCCAACATCTGGACCCAGACAAGCTCCTGGTTCTGTGAATGTTTGATCCTTGTTTCTGTTCCCAATTATTCCTCAACATTAAATCTGGTTTTGAAATGTTTTATTTTAAGGAGTGTCTCCCCAGCATGCCAAGTTGTCAGGAGTTTACATCAGCAAGTATTTACCACTCCAGTGAATTTACTCAGTGGAGGAGAATCACTGTTCTTTTACCACAGAAGACTTGGTAAGAATTTATTTCTTCTCTTTAAATTTTTTTTGAAGGGGGTCCAGATAATTAATCTACTTTTAAATTGCTATGACAAAGATCAAGTCCTCTGTAGGTCATAGTCAAACCAATAGGTGGAGTGCCAGGGCTGACCCAGTCACAGGTATTTCCCATAAAATGCATTCTTACATAATTAGAGAATGACATGTTGGTGAAGTCAACAGAAACTATTGTTAAGGATTGTTTTTAATACATACTCTGACTCTCCTAAGAACGTTCAGACTTTTCAAAAATAGTGGTGCTTGTCTAAAAATGCCCTATTGGAGGAAGGCTTTATTTGGATTGTTAATTTTTATTCTGCACATTCCTTATTGTTTACATCTTCAGACCAAAGCCTTGTATAAACAATAACTAATGATTCATTTCTGGGAATTTTTTAACTCTTGTTTCTTTTTATAGCATGTCTTAAAAAAATAACATTCTCTTCTGCAAAAAAAAAGAGAAACAAAAATTATCAGAAAGCCTGTTCATCTTGTTGTAATCAAACTTGGTTTTCCTGCCCTAAAATTTGTATTTATTAACTAGATTATTTCTTTCATTGTTTATTTTTAAATCTTTATTATAACATACAAGTGAAAAGTTGTCATAAATCCCAATAATCTTCAGGGGCTCCTTCATTTGAGAATTTAATTATTCCAATTAGAGTTACATTTTGATTATGTTTGACCTGAATCCATCACAGCAATTGCAATGAGAGTTTGCTCAGATTAAGTAATCATTTTATTTCCCCATCCTTCATCATTTTTTTTTTGCACTCTGCACGGCCTCAGCACAGCCTATTTCCATCAATCACACCTCAATGATACCTTCTTTCAACACACTGGCCCTTTTTACTGTACAGCCAACATTCAGAATTTCCTATTTCCAGGCAAAACATCAAGAGCAAATATTGAATCCTTAAAACATATCAGATCAGATAATACCACATGGTGCAATTAAGTCTACAAATAACTGCTTTGTAGTTAGATTATAATGTACTAAATCTTGCATGCCATTATGTGCCACCATCTGCAAAATCTGTGGTTCATATAGGCATTTAAGAGTTTACAGAGTGTCTACAATTTTTCAGGTTGCACTCTAAAGTAGGCTATTATTCCTAATTTCATTTATAAAATATATACTGTACTCAAAGTTACTATTATACATTGTGTATTTGATGATAATACCAATGTTGTGGGCCTTTTTTTATTTAGTATCTACTAATTTTTCTCAGCATATGAAGTGACAGAAGCAAATAATTCCATTTTAATTTAGAAGACTGTGGGGAGAAATTATGATGAAGTAATAGCCGGGTTCCTGTTCTATGCTGTGCACAAATCATAAATATTTCACACTCTATCTTGTATCTGAAGGGATTCCTGTCTGTTAGCAGAGTTTTGTTTGTAATTAACGTACAAATTACCACTGAACATTTGTTTGCTCTTCATAGAATGTATTTTCTGTGTTGTGCTGTGCAATGGCATCATCGGGGTGAAGAGGAAGGGTGGCTGCAACAACCACCCTAAACAAAACCTTAGTCATGGTCAGGAAGAACAGTGCAGAGGGGATGAGCCAGGTCTTCTGCCTTCCCAAAACTGGGGTGAGGGGAGGGGATCTCTGGACCTTCCTTCTGTTCCAACCCCCAAGACAAAGCCTGCTGAATACACAGCCTGCCCTGTGCTTACTGTTCTTACTTAATGTCTCATTAGCTTGTTCTGGCCCTTGGTAGCCTCAGCATGCCCTCACACCCCTGCACAGCCCTGCAGTGGCTGCTGGAGCTTTTATCCCTGAATGCACAGCTCTTAGTGAGGGTTTGCACCTTGGGCACGTGTCAGGCTGTGGCATTGTGCTCATGCAGCTGGAAAACTGTTCATAACAGCACCTATTTCTCTTGTAAAACTTTCAGGGTGTGCTGGTATTTCAGCACATCTGTAGATGTTTTGCATCTGGCAAGCATGAGTTTACAAGGTCCCTGTGTTATCTGAGATTTGGGATGTCAGAAAATGTGCTGCAAGAATGAGACTTGTATTGAAGAAATTAAATGTAAGCACCTGCTTGCTGAAATTCTATTGTACTTGAACTGAACATTTCTAACACTGATGAAAATTAATTTCAGTTTTATGCAAGGCATTTACATATGAACAGGCTTTAATGAGATACAAGCAGCTGTCAGTTGCTGACTTCATAAACAAATCAACACCTAATGACTGAATGAGAGCTTCTGGATAATTGGGTAAATGTAATTATGGTAACTCAGAAGGTAGCAAATATAATTTTATCAGCCACAAATTTGCATTAGATCATTAAGGCTTTTAATATCAGGAGGGAAGGCAGTGATTTTATTTTAACTCACATATCTGAAAAATTTTATAACAGAACATCATTTCACTTGCAGTACTGCTGGGACATGATTTCCTCGTGCTTATGTAAAATGTCACACAACAACAATGACTTTTATTTGACATCAACCTGACTTAGATATAATGTCATTAGAAAGCCAGACTGCTTTCCAATAGCATTAAAAAAAAAAAAAAAGGCAAAATATATGAGGAACTAAGGAAGTTTTTTTGCTTGTAAGAAATGCTTTCATAGCTCCTCAGTGCTGCACTTCCCATTTCAATAGGTGTCCAGAAAACCAGTGTTTTATCACTGAGAATGCAGCTGACGCTCATCTCCTTATTCTCTTTTCTTAATTAACATGGCTTTTTTAAATGGTTGATTACCATTTTTAACAGCATAATCCTCTTAAGCTGTTGTTACCTTGAGGTGCAGAGCAGCCTTGGAAAGCTTTCAAAAACACTGAGCAAGACTGGCTTTTCAGCAGCATTGCTTTTGCAATTGTCAATTCAGCCTAACACGCATTATCCCTCGCCCAGGGAGGAATCTGAACCCACAGAGTTTTCCCTGCCCACAGCCATGTGATGGTGGCATCACTTCCCACAGAACCCCTGGCAGCAGGCTGGGTGGCAAGGCGAGGGCAGCCCCTTGTCCTTTGCAGCTTGGGGGCCACAGGACTCCCGTGGTGGCAAAGCTGTCCCCAGGGGAGAGAACTCTGTCTGCGGGGAAAAAAAAAAACCTCCTCCCCGCCAGGGTGTGGCTTCAGCCTCCAGCTGATGCACACATCTCCATTTGGGCAACGTGTTCATCTCCAGGCGGTAATGAGCCTCCTCCCGTCCTCCCCTCCCCTCCAATGACAGAAACAAACCTCCTGCAATCACTACATTCGTCTGGGAGAGCTTCTAAGTCTCAAGCAGAGCTGGGTGCACCCTTAGCTTGCCGTGCAGACAGCATCTGGAAGCCGAGCAGGCAGCCGGAGCTCTGCACCTGGCAGGGTGGCAGTGCCCTGCAGCAAGATAGGACAATGAACTCTCCAGGGAAACATTTTGGTCAGGTGAAACCCACATGAGCCCCAGCAAGGGCCGTCAGCCCTGGTGTCAGCTCTGTGCTTTGCTGTGCACACCCAGCCCCAGGAGCAGCCCCAAAGAGGAGCTGCCCAGGGATCTCAGTGGGGCTCCAGATGTTGTGCTCCCCTGGGCACAGAGGTGTTCTCTGTCATTGCGTGGGGCTACCCCCTGTTTGAGTAGGTCAGGTGTGAGCCTTGTGCCCCAAAACCAGCCCTGATGCACCTGCACAACCACCCCTCAGGGTCATTTGCACCTGGCAGCAGCCAGTGAGTGGCTGAGGAATGCCATCAGTGCCACGCCAAGCTCTCTTTAGGGGACACCACCACTTGTTGGACACCATGAGACTTCCATGGCATGGTGAAATTGCCTCTGTGTCACTGTAAATCTCCCCCCGTTTGCTGTAAATGGGGTGCAGAGTCTCACACCCCTCCTCCACCCATACTCCATCCCTGATGAAAAACAGAGATGCCCAAACACAATGCTCTCCATCCTGTTACCTGGGAAAATAAACTGACACAATTTTATTGTGCTAGGAGTTCACAGGGGGGGTGTGTTTACCTGCTCTAACACCATCCTTTGGTCTCAGTATTGTTATTTTCCTCAGCACACATTGCAGTTAACCCCAGTCATTACTGCTCTTTCCAGAGCCTACAACCTCAGTCAGGGCTCTCTGTGGTGCCATTGATGCGAACATGAACCTCAACACCAAAGCAATGTGCTGACTTCAGAGCACTCCAAAAATAAACAGTAAATAATTGCGATCAATACTGGCTGCCCATTGTGCCTACACAAGCTTAGCAAGTCCTTAGTGTGCTGATTACTGGCATTGTACACTTTTAATGGATAATTCATGGCTCTTGTAATGTAACCCATCAATACACTATATCCTGAGGGAGTATTTAATCAGCAGATTTGCCCCTGCAGATTAACTCAATGCTGTAAAAATGCTTACAGTATTTGCAATATCAAACAGATACTTAAAATGGGCAACAAGGGTCATTGCAATTAAAAATCAAGCCCTTGGGCAGCTTCACTTGTTTTTAAAAGAAGTTCCAAACTGTTATTTTAAAAATTTCTCCACATGTGTACCAAACTTCTCATGTGTGCCAGGGTGGCTAATTGCTCTGCCACTCTGTCCACTTCAGCTGCACAGGCCTTCTCCATTCCTTTTTTCACTTCCATACGTGTGAGCAGGTGGCTCAGCCACCTTTACAATATTCATTTTAATAAGCCTTATTCTACATAAATTATTGGGGGTGGGGAAAGGGCTTTGTATCTAGAAGTAGAGTAACAGCATTATATCCTGTGCCATCATAATATAACCATATGGCTCAGAAACAAGATAAAAAAGAGGGTTCTAACAGGAACCACCTGCTTCTCATCCTCAGCTCCCCCAGCCAGCCCTTGGCCAGACACAGGCCTGTCCCAATTTAAAATCTGATTTTTAATTTTCCTCAGTCAGCCTTGCTTTCCCTGTCCACAACAATGCAAGCCAGCCTCAGTGCCCACATTGCCACCACCACTCCTTTTTACCCAGACCCATCATGCAGCCAGCACAGCCCCTTTTGCTCCATTATGATGAGCAATTTCCCATCTTTTTGTCACTTCACATGCAATGTATTTTTCTTAATCTCATTCTGACACGTGCATGGAGTGGAGGGCCTCTGTGTCCCTCATCTGGGAGTGGCACCAGCCAATGTCTGTAACCTGTTGGATGTTCACAGTTTGGCAGGGCTGATTGAAAATGCTTGATGATGACAAAAACTGCTTTTCTCATGATTCACTTTGTTCTCAAGCATTGGTTTTTGAGGGTGGTGAATGTCAGGCTGGGTTTGGCTAGCAGGAGTCTTTCCCATGGAAAATATCAGTGTCGCATTTGATAATCTCCTAAAGGGCCAACAATAAGCATTCTTAAATAGATAATATTAGCTGAGTTCACTGTTGTAAAGAAAAACAAGCTGTTGAAGATAAACAGTTTAGAAAAGAGAAGCTAAAGCAAGGTTTTGTGCTTGAAGAATATTACAAATATCCAGAGCTTAGTTAGGCAAGAATTTTAATTTGATAATTCCCCACCATAAACCTTGGGTTTTACAGATTTTGACTTGTTGGCCAAGAGCAAGCTATTTGCAGTGTGGAAAAAATAGGTGCTATGAAACAGGATCTTTGTCAAAAACTTGTGATCTCAATGTCACCAGTGTTATGTGAGCAAAATCTAGTTTAGAATCATCCTGACAAAAAGAAATTTTTACATCCAAGAAAAAACAGTCAATACTGGTGAATGGAAGTAGTTGATATTCACTTAACTCAGAAACTTTAATAACTTTTTAAATAATAAATATCAAGAGAAACCTGTTTACACAGTTTATGACCTGTTAGCTGTGACCAAAAATATAAAAGACAAAGTCATGCCCTAGATCCACTTTTCTAGTTTTGTAACCATCACAGAATGGCACGCAATAAAAATCCAGTGATATTCATAGCTAGGCTTACCTTAAAATAATGTTGAAAATCTCTGCAACATCTCTGCAATGTGCTCTTCCTCAGAAATGTCATCAGTCACTGGAAAGTCCATTATATAGCCCTGTGGAGCAAGTGGCATCATACAGAAAGTTAATTTGCAAAAATCTGTCTTTGATTGTGCCAGTCTGGGGTGTGATTGTGATACCAGCTTTGTATTTTTTATTAGTTACATTTGCTCTCATTTTACCTCCCCATTCCGTAAAGAACCAAAAATTAATGCATTGTTCTTGTTTTTAAGGTCCAGTGCCACACGTTTCCGCTGGAGTCAGTGCTACTACACAGCCCAGGATGAGTGGGCCTTGGACAACATCTACATTGGCCAGCAGTGTCCCAACATGTGCAGTGGGCACGGCTGGTGTGACCATGGCGTTTGCAGGTATGGAGCATTTGTCAGTCGCTCTTAGCGATGGTCTCCTGATACTTCAGGTACCCTCCTATTTTCCATGCTTTCCTTTTCTTGCCTGTTGTTCTTACTTTTTGATTAAACATTAAAAAATAAAAGCACTATGGGGGGATTGACTATCCAAGCAGCGTTAGGTGCCTGTTGCTCCACACCAGTGTGTCCAAGAGCTGTACCCCTGGCAGATCCAAGCATTGGAAGAGCTTTCAGTGGCACAGAGGTGCCCTGCTGCAGGTGTCCAGGTGGGCCCTCCAGCCCTTTGCACAGAGACCTCAGCTCAGTGCCAGAGCTGCTTCTCTGGGTCAGAAGGATGCCAGGGACCAGCTCTGCACTGCTTGGCAGCCACTATCAGAATGGGTGCTATACCTAGGACACAGAATATTTCTCCCTGACAGCTTTAAACTTTCTGGACACCATAGGGATTTTTTTTTCCCCAATTATTCTAGTTTGTTTCCACAATACAAAACTGCAATCCCAGAATGATTTATTATTTCATGTTGAATTTTATAAGGTCAGTGCACCACCTTAGCTAACTGTCAGTGTCAAATAAAGTCCCTAAAACTTGCTGTGTTTTGCTTCTTTCCAGGTGTGACTCAGGGTTTCGGGGTACTGAATGTCAGCCTGAAAATCCCCTTTCCTCTACCATCATGTCTGATTTTGAGAACCCAGATACCCTGAAGACAGAGTGGCAGGAAATTATTGGGGGAGAGATCGTCAAGCCTGAGGAAGGCTGTGGGGTCATCTCATCTGGCTCCTCACTGTACTTCAACAAGGTACTAAAGAGGGCTGGCAGTGTGAGAAAGGCACATCCTGTACGTTTTGGTGGAGCATAATGTGGCTGCATGGCAAAGAAAAGGGAGTTGGCAGAAAGCTGCAGGCTATATGAGAAGTGCATTAAGTGCATTGTGGAAGTGCATAGCTGTGCTCTGCAGGTAAAGAACAAAGAAATCCAAAGAGAGGGGGAAAGACACGTGCACTGTGTATTCAAGAAATAGCTTCAATGTAAATTGCTGGTGTGCTGGGAAGTGTGTACACGCACAATATCTTACTTGTACATTTCCTTTTTTGAGAGTTCTCAGCATCCAGCAGCTCCCATTTGTTTTTCAGTACTGGCCTGGGTAAGAGATGGGGAAAGGTTGACTTTCAGGGGACAAGCAGCTTAATTTGAGATCACAGGAACAAAACTGGTGAAAAAACCCATTCTTCCAGGCTTTTAGAAAATGGTTAACCGGAAGGAGAATATTCTTTTGTATAACTTGGATACATTGCAGATGAAAACTAATAGAACAGGAAAGAGATATAGGGAATTCTGCTAATTAGTAGCAATTATATCGAAAATAAAAAGAGATCTTTATGACCAGATGTAAAATTATGCATTGTAATCACAGATTTATTTTTATATTGGTGCTCCTCAGGTCTAATACTAAGGTTTGTTTTGTTCTTAATTGAAAGGAAGAGTATAAATGCAGCTATGTGTTTCTCTTTTAAAGGTTTGATCAAACTGCCACTGCTGTCATGAGAGTCAGATTGGTCCCAGAAGAATAACCCAATATGCAACGCTGTGTAATTGTGTGTTGTTTACCTCATTATAGAAATCTAACCCATGAAATAATTTTCAGCACTCCTACATGGTCTCACATCCAGCTCCCCTGGAAATAGAGCTCTGCACTGAAAATTCTGTAATAGACCAATCAGTATAACTAGCTAATTGTGATAATTGGATTTTTTTATATAATTGTCTTCCGTGTTAGATGTTTTTCCTTCTGGCTCGGTTCCTTATGCCAAGTTTCTCAAAAGTAGTTTGCTAAATTAGAATTAACCTGCTATGATCTTTCTTCTGATTCCTGCTAAGGAGGAGTGAAAAACTCATTTAGAAATTCTTGGCTTCTTTCTATTGATCTCTAAGGGTTAGGTTATCACTCATTTCTTGAGTAGTAGCAGTCTGTGTGCTGTCAACAGAAGGTGGTTTATTTAATTTCTGTTTAGCTCTTTCTCAAGGCATCTAGTGGCCATGCTGGTAGACAATAATAAATTATTTTTATGGTTACCAAACAGCTCTGTATTGTTTTGGGGAGCTCATATTAACATTCCTTTTTATTTGCTCAAACACCCCCCTTTTATTTGAATGTCTAATGTGTGCTGCCATAATCAATTACTGCTGCCAGAATTAATGTTGGCTTTGTTCTGACAACCCTCTATCTTTTGCTTTACAACTCATTTTAATCAATTGTAGGTGTGTTCACAATTCAGAGCTCTTTCAATTAGCCCCTGCAATTCCTCTGAGGTTTTATGTCACTCATGCCCTTTCTCAATAAACCTAGTTCTGTGATGACCCCTTTGGCAGGCAGAGCTGCTGTGGGGTGTAGATATGGAAAACTCACCTGCAATAATTTCATAATCAGGGCTTGGCCCACTGCTGGTCTGGGTGCACCCAGCCAGCCAGGACACACCTGCCCATGGGACAGCAAGGGTGTTATTACCCATTACTGGCTTGATTTGATGGTGATAATTTCAAATTCCAGTGGGTCTCCAAATGAAGCTGTGAAAGCAAACTATCAAGAGATTATCAGTGTCACCTCAGCCAGCATTAGCCACATGGGGCTGTGCTGGAAAGCTCAGGGCTGCACCCAAGGCTGAGCTCATGGCACTCTAATGGCATCATCCAGGAGGGAATTCCCTTCTTAGCTGGGAACAAACAACCAAATAAACCAAAACAACAGGCACAATTCAAGACTAAATCAGTATGGCTGTATCCTGCATGAGCTTTTTGAGAGTCAGAGGATTCTTTGCAGGTTGTGGTGCCTTGTCATCAATGGTGCAATTCAGCCAAGCTTCAGACCCCCACATATTCAGCTTCCAGAAATCAGTCTCACAGTGTGAGGTGGTCTATTTGGTAGAGTCTACAAATGAGCTCTGGACCCAAACTGTTATACCAGCAAAGCAAAATGTTCTGAGAAAGAAAGCACTAGATATTTATCTGTGCTGGATTTACTTTGAACTGCATAGAAAGAAGAAAGAGGTGATGAATGGAATGGGATTTAAATTCATCTATCACCTTATTAAAAAACACATATAATATTTTAAATCTCAGCTCATAAATATTGTTGCTTGTATCCAGCTAGATCATGTATGTTGTTTATCTCAAGTTTGTCTGGAAATTTGTCATAAGGATCACAAATATACAAGTGAGAGAGAAAAACAAACATTACTTAAAACATGGGTGTCATTTTATAACTTAGCCCTGGTTTTCCTTTCTGATATCTTTTTATGCTTGGAGATGGACAAGCAAGGTATTATAGGAGGTGATTTCAGGTGATTGGGTAACCTCGTACAGTGCAAGATTTAACCAGAGAAATAAGACTAGAGAAATTGCCTTTTACTGCTCTGTGCATTACCAACAAAAAGCTGAGTACTTAAAAATTTAGCCCTGGTTGATTCAGGATATCCAGCACCTGTTCTTTGTCTTCTGAAAGTACTTGGGGCCTTGAAGGAATGAGATTAAATAGTTGTGTGGCAACTGTGCGGTGAAGTTGCATTGTGTGTTGAAATCTAATAATGAAAATTTTTGTGGGATAAAATCAGGGTGACATAAAGGATGGCCATGCGGAATAATTGAAAGACAAAAACAGCCAAGTTGACACAAAAGTCAGTGTCCTCCATGTTGTGTAATTTTGTGTGCAATATTCATCTGTTATGGTCTTTAAATATGTCTATTCATCCTGAAGGTGTCATCATTAAAATTATTATTGTCCCTCTGTTCTTTATTGTAGGCTGGAAAAAGACAGTTGGTAAGCTGGGATTTGGACACAACATGGGTGGATTTTGTACAGTTTTACATCCAGATTGGAGGAGAGAGTTCTTCATGCAATAAACCTGACAGCAGAGAAGAAGGTGTGCTGCTGCAGTACAGCAATAACGGTGGGATCAACTGGCAGCTACTAGCAGAAATGTATTTCTCTGACTTCAGCAAACCCAGGTATGATTTTGGTCTAAGTTAATTAATCCATATGGCATCAGCTTTAAAAATATATATATTTCTTGACTTGTGAAAACATGAATAATAATTTAAAGTTATAATGCTTAAAAGTCATCATTATACAGAAACTTTTTCCAGCTGGCACAGTAAACTCCTGTTACTAGGAATGAAAAATGTAATGAAAATGGGCTTTAAAATCTGAAGTAAAATATGAAATTTCCTATCACTTACCTGCTATGTGAAACATGACTAAAATGCTAATGTCTGCAAAACATTAGCAAGCAAATACAGAACTTGCCCAAAAGAGGTGTAGAAATCTTCCATTTCCTCTGACTCTGTTTTCAGATCTAATGAACATGTATTAATGTCTTATGAATCAAAAACTCCTTTAAATAAATATTTAAGGAGGAGAAGAAATAATTTTCAGCCATTCAAAATTGCTGTCAGATACCTTGACAGTGAAAATTTAAATTTTATTTGTCTGCATAGGTACTAACAAGATTTCTATTACCTGTAGTCCACGTCTTTAAATATACAAATGATTTTATCCTCTCATCTTGTCATTTTGCATTGCAATGAACAATGCCTTCAAAAGGACTTCTGTAACTTGGCAGACTGTTCTTTTCTAGACGTGATCTAGGCACTTGGAGGAATAAAACTCTTGAATTTTGAATAGACTAGAGTAGACTATTTCAGTTAGAAGGGACCTACAACTGTGCTCAGCTCCATCCTAGGTGCAGAATCATCATTTCCATTTGTTATGTTTTATCCCATGAATCAATCCCAATTCTCCAATCTGTCAAGATTCCTCTGCAAGACCTCTTGACCCTCAAGAGAGTCAATAGCATCTCCAAGTTTGTATCATCAGCAAAAGGGTGCACTCAACTCCTGCATCCAGATTATTGATAAATACATTGAACAGGACTGGCCCTAGCATGTGATGTAAAGAAAGAGTGCCAAATGGACTGTATGTACAAAATACATGTAAAGTGTCTGAAATCGGACTGGGCAAGTAACTAATTCTTGTACTTTTTGTCATAAGTATGATTAAGCTTGAAACTTGAACTTTTATTTAGCATCATTTTTGTAAGGTGTTCTTTAAGTTGAACATAAAGCAAACTGAGGAGACCTGAAGTTCTTTTACAAAGATCTGTATAGGAAGGCTGAAATATTTTTACCCAAAGAAAACTGCTACATAATCTATTGCATTGTTACAAAAGGATGCTTTTTTTCTACAAATAGGACCAATCAGCAGAAGAGAATGAGAAATTAATTTTACTAGCATATGTCACTATTACTCCTGGCATCAGAAGAACATTAAGACTTGCTGAACATGGATCAGCTGAACAGTTTAATTCAAAGCTAGAGAGCTCAAATCAGTTCCTTATTGTGCTTGGCAATATAGTAATACAGCATAAAAAATAGACATTATCTTCAAGAGCTTACATTCTCCACAGACAAGAAGGACAAAGGATGTTTCTTGATACACAGGGTATAAATAGGTATCTAGATATATGGAAAAATAGAATAATAGAATCATAGACTCATTAAGACTGGAAAATACCTTCAAGATCATTAAATCCAACCTTTGACCCAACATCACCATATCAACTAAATTACAGCACTAAGTGCCATATCTGGCTGGTTTTTGAACACTTCTAGGGATGGTGATTCCACTACCTCCCTGGGTAGCCCAGGGAGTCCCAATGCCTGACCAGCCTTTCAGTGGAGAAATTCTGCCTGTTGTCCAACCTGAACCTCCCCTGGCAGAGTTTGAGGCAGTGTACTCATGTCTGTGGTTGCCTGGGAGAAGAGGCTCATCCCCATCTCACTACCACCTCCTTTCAAACAGTTGTAGAGAGCAATAAAGTGTCCGCTGAGCCTCTTTTCTCCAGACTAAACAACCCCAATTTCCTCACCTGCACCTCTTGTGAATTGCTCTCTTAGGCCCTTCCCCAGCTCTGTTGCCCTTCTCTGGACACACAAATTACCAGGACTTGTACACGTAATTTAGATGCTGGCTTTCCTGCCTCTTTTCCCTGTTGAGTGATCCATTTCTCTACCAGCTGTGTTTTCTGAAGTTCTGCTCCATTTCTTTTCCTCAGGTTTGTGTATCTGGAGCTGCCAGCTGCAGCCAAGACACCTTGCACCAGGTTCCGCTGGTGGCAGCCAGTGTTCTCAGGGGAAGGATATGATCAGTGGGCCATCGACGACATCATCATTTTGTCAGAGAAACAGAAGCACATCATTCCTGTTGTTAATCCCACCTTACCACAGGTAATGAGCAAGAGCAGGCTGTGGGCATCCCTGCAAAGCAGGAACTATCCTGTTAGGAGACTTGTTTGAATACAATTTTCTTTGAAAATACTGGGTTTATTTAAAGAGACAGCTGTAGTGTTTGCAGTGTCTCTGTGTGGGAATAACCTGGGTCTTTTCACAAATCATCAGGCTCCTAAGATTTGTGACAGAGGATGTAATGATGCATCTCTGCAAAAAGTCAAGACTGAAGTTTTAGAAACTAAAAATTTTTGAAAACTCTAGAAAATCAAAATTGCAAAACTTGAAAGTTCATCGTTTTGGGAATCATTCTGAAGTCACACTGCAAGGTGATTATATCTCTATCTTTCCTTTTCATTTCTAACAGAACTTTTATGAAAAGCCAGCATTTGATTACCCTATGAACCAGATGAGTGTATGGTTAATGCTGGCCAACGAAGGGATGACCAAAAATGAAAGTTTCTGCTCTGCCACCCCCTCTGCCATGCTCTTCGGTAAATCAGATGGAGACCGGTTTGCAGTGACTCGAGATTTAACTCTGAAGCCTGGATACGTCCTGCAGTTCAAGGTATCCCTTAAACATAAATCTGTGCAAGAATATCAGTTAAGCTGCCCTTAGCCAATACTTCCAAGATGCCACTGAGGCCACAGTTCAAACGAAAGTGATAAATTAGAGCATTGCATAAAGAGATGTGAAAAGCACAAGTATGAACTCATACAGCATAAAATGCCATCCTGCTTTCTAGAAGAATAGCCAAAACCTTGGTGCAGGAAAGCATTTTTACCCCTCTGGAAAAGTTTTAAAGCTTTTTGTTCTTCAGCACATTTCAGAAGTGGGTTGAAGTGACTGTCATTATACTCAAGTCAGTACTAGGAAATGCTACTGCACTGTCAAGGAAAAAAGGATTTATCCTGTCTGGGGCTCTGTGAGTACAAAAGCTCCAATGTGGTTTGGGTACATTTTTTGTATTTTAAACTATTTAAGGACTTACGAGCTGCTCTGTACTCCAATGTGGGTTTTGCATATAATTTACTTTCATTGTGTCAATGAATATAGGCTCCAATTAGCATTTTCTTCTTTAAAGAGTTTACAAAAATTTCAGTGGTCTGACAATACATCAGAATATGGGCTCCAAAGAAAGTGTATTTGCTTTGACAAGCTCTTGTTTCTGAACCCTAATCAAAATTTTATTGAGTTTATAATGAAATCCCATTGGTGAATTCTGGAAGTTGGTTGCAATGCAATTTTAATGAGCTCCCCACAAATACATGGTCCTTACATAATTGGTGGATACAGACACTGAATAATTTACAAGTGGAATTATTAAAGAGATCAAATGTTTACAGGCAGCTTTTCAAATATAATTCCCACAGTTCTATAAATAGGAAAGTTCATTAGAAATACTGGGATTTGTAAAATAATATAATTTCAACTAAAAGTTATGCTAATAAAATGCTATACAAAGTGAAGGATTTCAGTACAATTTCCTTGTGAGTATTGCTTGTAGTTTTATACTTAAAACTGTCTAAAAACCAAGGACATCTCAATATATAAATACCATTTAGCCTAGAAAAGATGCTATTTGCCTCTTCACCACCTTCCTCTACTTCAGTGACTAAGTCTCCATTCTGTAGGTTTGATGATCAACAGCAATTTAAAAAAATTGTCTAGGTTAAAAAAAATCAATACTTAAAAATGTTTCGTACAACTTCCATCACTGAAGGACTTGACAATGTAACATAAATATACAAAACATAAGCACGTGTCACAGAACAGTGAGTTCTTCTTTATAAAGTCTATTATTTAAAGACAGAATTTATACTTTTTTGGAAAGTTTTTCAGCCTGTACAAAAATATGTTAGTTGTATTTGCATGCTTTCGTGAGTGTGTGAGATTTCCATTTTAAACAGCAGACTGGAATAATTTTGCATTGATAAACTCAAAAACAGTAATTTGTCAGAATTATTTCATTTCACATGAATGGTTTTGTTTCACATTTTACATTCTGCAGCTCAAGTAGAATTTCTGCAATAAAGTAATGAAAACTAGTATTTTTCTGATCGCTTGGAAAATGAAACTGGAACTTCAAATCAGTAGTTGATTTTGGTCTTGGCTGCATTCTCATTTCACATTTCAACATGCATTTTTCTACTTAATCCAATTTTACTGTACTCTGGGGGCCCAAACTGCAGTAGCATCTCCCAGACTTCATTCCTGCAAGGCCAGTGACAAGGCTGTGGTTAGGGCTCACCTGAGAGTCAGGCTGATCCTCTGGACATGCTGGGCTGCAGATGGGATGGATCCCAGAGGATACAGCTCTTTCCATTTCTGGGCCTGCACAGAGTTTGCTGTTTGGGGCCTGCTATACACAGGCACCCTTGGAAAGTTCTCTGCGCCTTTTTGTCTGCTGAACTCAGCAACCTTAATTAAGGAATGGTGGGAATTTTTACCAAGAAATGTGATACAAGTGTAGGAAACAGACTCCAAGCATCAGTCACTGTTTGCCAGCAGGGTTCAGAGCAAGTGCCCAGAGCTTTAAGCCTCCCAAACCAAAAAATCAAATGTGGCTTGCAGCCAATAAATACTATTAACAATGCAGGTTTCTTCATATCATTTCTGACTCTCTGCTCTTTTGCAGCTGAACATTGGTTGCACAGACCAGTACAGCAGCTCTGCTCCCGTTCTGCTGCAGTACTCACACGACGCTGGGCTCTTCTGGTCGCTGGTGAAGGAGGGCTGCTACCCTGCATCCCCAGGCACCAAGGGCTGCGAGGGAAGCTCCAGGGAGCTCAGCGAGCCCTCTGTGTACCACACGGGAGACTTTGAGGACTGGACAAGAATTACTATTGTTATCCCCAGGTCACTTGCAGCCAGGTACTGTGCGTTGTAAACCAGTGATGCCTGTGGGACTTGCGGATTAGCTGAATTAGCTGCTTCTAAGATGCTGCATTCACAACAAGTTTCAAGGCTGTGAATAAAAGCAGTGTTAAAAAACGGCAGATCTGGGAAAAATATGTTGTGCTGCCCAAAGTAGTGGGAACTTTTCCATTTTAAAGGTGTCAGATTGGTCTATAATAAATAATTAAATTACAAAGCAGTGAGGAACCCAGCACATTTTAATCTGACATCAATCCCTTCATTGTCTTTATCCATATCAGTTAGCTCAGAGGCACCAGGAAGAGAGAAATAAGTCACATGAATTAAATAAGCCATTTGAACAGGATTAATTTTAGTTACCACTGGGCAAAGAAACCTTAGCAAGGTATTTGAGCAGTTGCATAACATGCTGTCACTAAAGGCAGCTGGAACAGCCAGAGGCAAAGGAGGGAGGAATGGTGGTTCTGCCCATCTGCAAGCACAACCTCAGCATCAAATTAACACAGGTGAGAAAGCATCACATGGTAGAAGACACAAATAAGCCTTGAAATCAGGAGGTTTTTCTCAGTGTTACGTGGATTTGGCTAGGTTTCTCGCTTCCCTTTCTCTCAGTCTTTCCCCATCAGTAAAAAACACCCCAATCTGATTTGCTGGATGCACCAAGCACTGCCAGTGTGGCCACACTGTGGCCATGTCCCCTTGCCCCCTGCCCCTCACCCCCCAGACAGCTGCTCTAGTGCAGCCTCTGGGTTTCTGACCCATCTTCCTGCCACACACTCCTCATCCTCAAGCCCCTTGGAGTGTGTGGCACAGTGTGTAGCAAGGGAGCCAATGCCTCTGCAGCAAGGACTTGAAATAGCAGTGTACCATAACAAGTTTGTCTTTTCTTCAGTAATTAGCCAATAAAAGCAGGTGCCACATTGCACAGATCTGACACCAGCTGATTTGATTTACCCAAAACAAGTAGGGCAGAATCAATAGCAGCAATCTGTTTGGCATTATGTTCAGTAATGTGATCAGGACTAAGAAGCTCATGCTAATACATTAAAAATGTACATTTTGTGACTGCAAAGAGTGTCTTGGCATGTTGAGAAGTGAATTTGTTATGGGTCACTTAGGAAATCGTGGTTCATGGGTTAACCAGAGAGCATCCCATTTCATTATATGGTACAGAGCATGAGCATGATGATCACCTACCTACCAAATCCCAGTGCACAGCCAAAAAGAAAAAGCAACAGGTTTATTACATATTAGGCAGAGTAGCAAGGAGGATCTTAGTTAATCCATTATATAGGCAATGAGATTTTAAATCTGTTCCCCTCTCTGGAGCTCCTGTGAAATAATTCAGCTAAAGGTTAAAGAGTGGAAATTAATAACCAAAATATTTTGTCTTCAACAAGTTTCCTATGCAGTGGGTCAGAGCTGTGAACAGAGTGGGAGCTTCAGGCAAAGCTTATTAAAGAAGCTCTCCCCTTGAGTCACAAGGTCAAGAAAGGAACCCACTGATTTCTAGACTCCTTACAGAGGAGCCTGGGTGCAGCTGGATCCAATCTTAGCCCCAGATTTTTTCAACAGTTTATATCTAAAGGATTATACAGGTGTAATTGAACCTTTATACAAATTTGTCCTGCAGGATTAAGGATGGCAAACCAGATATATTTCTATAAATATAAATATGATTTATCATGATAACAATTAGACAAGATCTTAATCAGAATTATTTACTACACAGTATTGTAGCTATAACAACTATTATAACATAGTGCACTATGAAGCAATATTGAAGCAATTGTATTAAAGCAATTGTATTAAAGCTAGCAAAAACAATTATTAAGTAGAAATTTATGTTACTCATTCATACAATGCCCATGGGCAAATCTCTTGCTCAGCCTTGTGGAGTAACCTTGAAGGGGTTCCTTGGGATTCCTCCCCAAGGGAGGAATTTCCATACACACTCCAAGAAGGGGCATTTCAGAAGACCCTGAAATTAAAATTTGGGACTAGGCTTTTATGATATGAAGTTTTTGACTGTCAATCATATGTCTCCAGGCCAGCTGTGTCAGCTGGGCAGCCTTAGATAAGTTAGTAGTAGTATCACTTGTTTGTTCCTTCATCTGTGTTTTACCAGGTCTACCACATCTCCATCTCACTGTGAGGATGTTTAACTTTGGGATTGATGGGTCAGGCTGGTTTCAGTTTGTAAGAGATGTTATTTGCCATTCTATTCAGAAAGTGGCTTTTTTCCTTGTATCCAAATAACTTTAGGGTTTTTTACTCAAAAGTGCGCCATCCCATAATAAACTCTGCATTGCTGCCATTACCAAGTTCCTTTCAAAAATACTGTAAGAAATGTAGTTCTGGGATTATAATATGTGATTAGCAGTTCAAGTTGAGCTGAGTAGTAAAAAGCATCCTCAAAGGCACGTCTAAGCATTCACTGTTGTTGATAAACCCACGTATTTGTTCTTTGCCTCACACTAATGGATATGGGCCAGAGAAACAGAGGAAGTCAAAATGCAGCCAAAAAGTCTGGAAGAAATATCCTTAAGCAGTGTTGCACAAAATGTGGGATGACAGAAATCCAGGCATCCTATTTGCAAATGGCTAATTTAGTAAAAGGTCCATTTAACATTAAGCAAGGAGCAGAAGATATTGGAGCCGGGAATGGCAATTCCGTTGTTTTTTCTCTGCAGTAAGACTCGATTCCGCTGGATCCAGGAGAGCAGCTCCCACAAGAGCGTGCCTCCCTTCGGCTTGGACGGCGTCTACATCTCTGAGCCTTGCCCCAACTACTGCAGCGGCCACGGCGACTGCGTCTCGGGGGTCTGCTTCTGTGACCTGGGCTACACGGGTAAGACAGCCCTCTCCAGGTGGGGTCACACTGAGCCCTGGCTGAGTTAAAGCTGAAAATCTGGCATCTTGTTTTTCCTCTCCGATATTCCGGAAAAATATATGATGACATCTATTGCACAGGCTGCCAACGGGAATCTTTTTTGTTTTGTTAAATAAAATTCAGCACAGGCAAAGCAGAGCAGCTGAAGGCAGCGGACTCCGTTGATGTTCCTGGCAACCACAATCCTTGAACATCACCATCTGTATGAATGGGAAGGGACTAGCAATAAAAGAGAAAACAAAATAAAATATTATAAACTGAAAAGTCTGCTTAAAAGCCTTTGGATCATCTTCAAAAGAACCGTTGCCATTTTTGAGTCCCCTGGCCATCAGATGGCATGGGACCAGGAGGGAACATATGTTCTGACAGGCCCTTCTGTGGAAAATTCTGCTCACTTGTGTTTTCAGGGGCTTTTATGCTAAAATAGAAAAAAAACCCAAAATGCAAACTCTATGAAGAAAAATGATTGACAGAACCAGTTGCACACTGCACTCTTTTCAACCCTCAACCAGCAAAGTGATAAGCTACATCTTTTGTTCAATTTGTTTAAAATTAAATAGAAGGATAATATTTTTCTGTTTGCAAAAAATGCCTTATCAACATAAAGCTCGTCTATTTTTCATTGAGTGAAATAAGCCATCTTAGAGTTTAGAGGAAAAGGGCTTATTCTTCCTACAGAAATTTGTAAAGTGGCTTTAAAAAGGTACAATCCAGTCATCAGGGCATTTTCTTAGAAAAGCCTGGTGCTTTGTCACATGTGGATGCAACAGAACTGTGTGCCAGTGTATCTGACCCTTACTGTTCAGCACAGTTTCACCAAAGCATCTCCCTCTCTTTCTTTTCTTGAAGCATCACACGGAACCTGTGTGTCTAACGTGCCTAATCACAGTGAGATGTTCGACAGGTTTGAGAGGAAGCTAAGCCCTCTCTGGTACAAGATAACAGGAGGTCAGGTTGGGACAGGCTGTGGTGTGCTCAGTGACGGAAAATCTCTGTACTTCAATGGACCTGGCAAAAGGGAGGCGAGGACTGTTCCCCTGGACACCACAAATATCAGGTCAGTGCTTAGTGCTGCTTCTCACAATGCCTGTGTATTCATGTTCTCTATTCTGCCCTGTTGCAAGTGTAGATATGAGAAAGTGAGAAATGTTTTTTCTGGTAATCATAACCTGTACAAGAGCTCTGAAAGACAGAGAAAGTACTTTTTTTGTTCATTTTGGTGTACTATTTCTACCATTTCCTTTTTTTTTTTTTTAAGAGACTACTTAGGTTAGAAAAGTGGACTAGCAGAATAAAATAAATAAAATAAAATAAAATTTAAAAAAAAATATTAACTCTCTGTCCCTCTGAGAAGATAGTTTGCATTGTATTCTAAGGTAGAAGACATGGTCTTGAGAATTCACAAAACCCAAAACTCTACCCACAGATGGGGAGGAAAGTTATTTTTCCTCAACTGTGTTGAATTGCAGGCATGAGGATGGCATAGCAAGGAGCTGCTGTTTACTTGCCAGATGTTGTGAATTACTCCACTTGTCAGAAGTGTAAAGGAATGGAATGTCAATTGTTTCTGCTTAGCCAAGAGGCTAACAAGCCTTCACCTCTCTCCCCGCTGCTACTGAATCCTGCTCCATTGGTAGCAATTATCCTCTTCTATCAAATTGCCCAGCTGGTTAATGTAATTAGGATGAACAAAGGGCTGTTAATTCTAACCACTATTTAGCTTGGAGTTTGCTGCTGTTTTGTCCAGTTTTATGAGAGATTGTGCACCTGAAACCTTGAGAGCACCCTACAATTTTGTCAGTTAGCTTAATCAAAGATATTTCTCCTGACAAATAGTGCTCTGAGAGTAAGTAATGCCATGATTTGCTCCATTACTGAATTTATGGAATCACTCAGCAAAGACTGGCCAGAGGTTACCATGATCACTCTCCAGCTCAGGCAGTCAGAGCTCTGGAGGGCACTGTAGGGGCTGTGGGTTTGGGGACATCCTCAGCTGCTCCCTGGCACTGCACAGCACTGCACCAGCTGCCTTTCTTCTGTCCCCTGGATGTCAGACAAATACGTGCCATAGTGATATAATTATGTAAATTAGTTATTAATTAAACTAATTAATTGTTTGACAAATACGTTTTGGACCAAGTACATGTTTGCCCTGGAACTCTGGGAAGATCTGAACACTTCTATTCCACTGCCTTCAAATCTTATATTATTCATCCTGGAAGGCATTATATTGGAAGTAGTCTTGACTATTTCTTCAAGACGTCTACATTCAAAACACTATTTTTGAGTTATTCCTTCTTTCATGGAGAAGTATTTTTATAAATAAAAGTATTTCCTTTATTGTTAATATTACTGTGAAAGCACTTTTAATCCAGATATTCGTATTTATAGCTTTTCATTTTTGTAAAGTTTGAACCATTTCAAAAGCCAAAAGAAGTTTCAAAATACTGAGCAATGCTCATTCTTGATGTTTTTAATATACCACTGCTTCTGTTTTGCACAAGAATATCATTGTCTGGTGTCTTAAAACCACCTCAAAACCAAAAACGGCCAGAGGCACCCTTGGTAAGAGCAACTAAAATCTTTCTTCTGACCAGTGTGAGCTGCTCTCCTACTGCAACTGATCATTATGTCAAAATGAATCAGCACTATGTATTTTTTCTTTTATAAGCATCACAGTGAGCAATTCAAGCTCGAAGCCACATCTCTGGGCTGTTTGCTAGACAGAACATAGTGGTCATCTTAAGCACAAATGGGACCAGTGTGGATTTTTTTCTTTCTTCAGTGTGTGCTCAAAGGTAGTAGCCACCTGATGCTTCTTGACCAGAACATGGACGTTTTAGACTACAGCAATTACCCCAGGCTGCTTTTGTGTTCAGAGGAGAGAATAGCTGCTTCAAAAGGTCAGCACAGCTCATCCTGAAATAGCAGCTAGCAAAGGCCAGTGCTTTGTCTTCTGGAAACACATTCTGTCATTAATTGTAAGGCAGCCTGGATTGGCCATGTATATCTTACCATTCAGCTTCAGAGACCTTGCTCTGAACTAATTCATCCCACTTTAATGTTTGAGGGCATCTGTAACATTAACTGTGTCTTTTATACTAGAAGCAAAGGCACACTATGTTTGGTAAGGGTTAACTGCCCATACCCTAAAAAGAAAATAATTCCTCAGCCTAGAATTTTTTTTTATTATTGGAGCTAAAATTAATGTCACTTGAAAGGGGAGATTAAAGGGAAGTACTTTTTGCCATTTTGGTATTACTTTTTGCATTCAGTAATGCCTTGCATAGAATTCAGTTATCTTATTAGGGGTCATCTTAGCCCCTGCACAGTTTTCTTTTATTTTTGGAAGGGTTTGTGGTTGGGGGGTTTTGGTGATTGAGTAAACAGTGGGGAAATACGCCTTGAAAGACATACTGTTAGATATGTGGATTGAGGGTTGTGAATAGAAAGGCTGAAACTCCCGCAGTAGATTTTTAAGCTGCTTTTTTTTCAGGTTAATAATGTTTTCCCAGACCTTTTAAAATCTTGTTTTGTTAAATCATGCATGAAAGATCCTGATTGAAAAATTGAAAAATATTGCAAGACTCTAAATTTTTACTTTCATTCTTTCTGAATTCCTGCAGATCTACCTATGCATGTTCCCTATCATCATTTACAGCTTTTTGAATGTCAAGTCTAAATTTTGTGTAAGGAAAGTATGGATTTTATTTTTTTTTTCAAGGTCAAAGACCCTCTTCCCTTTCACCCTTCTCTTCCCAGCAGAGTGTGGTCCATGGGGGCTCAGTGTTCTTGGTTTGCTCTGCTCCAAAGGGGTTGAGATTTGCCAGCCTGAGGTGTGTGCTGCTGCTCAGGGGAGCAGCCCAACAGGGCACTGCCAGGCCCAGGGGTCACACAAAGAGCATTTCAAACTAAAGCTTGTACCTGGAAGCCAATGACCCTAAACAACCACTGACATTTTAGTATACACATTAGGTGGTATCATAATCTTAGCTGTCTTCATCCTATTGCCTCCTTATTCCTTTATATGATTGACTACACCTTTTCTTCACAGATATTAGGAGAATGTCCCATAGCACTAAGAGAGCTGTAAGTGTCAAAGTTCATTTCACACAGATAATTTTTTCTTTTTGCCCTACACTTCAGAAAGCCCCTGGAGTCTTTCCATGCCTTTCCTATTTCATGGCCCAACATGCCAAAGGCACAATTTGGCCAGCAGTACTTCCATCCTTCTGACTGACAGTGTGCTCCATCGATGAATTTTGGTTGCTGATGAGCTACTGCCTCCCATTTTGATGGCCTGTCCCTTATGACACTCTTGACTGTCTGTTCAGCGGGAGCATTTGCACACAGTGCCTACCTGGCAGCCAGATAAAAACCATGGAATATAGATATGTTTTTTCCAAGTGGTGACATCTGGCTTGTTAGCTGACTTGGCTTCCATCTGCTTTACAGACTCCATTGCTAATGATTGTGCAACCATCCCAGGGAGCTGTTCTGGGTCAGACACTCGGAGATCAGATGGGCTGATTCACCCTTCTGCAGAAAGAGTTTTCTGTTCTTTGGGTTTGCTTTTTGATGGTCTTTACATTTGACAAGAATAAAAGAATTTCGTCTCAGGACTGCAAGTCTATTCACCTCTGAGGTTTCTGTCTGGAGTTTTATTGCCTGAATACTGTCTCAGACAACAGAGCTGCAGCAAACAAATAGAACCTATCTGGCTAAATGGCATAGAATAGTGAGCCTGACAAGTCTTGAGTTATCTATGAGTTATCTATGGGGTTATCTTAGACATGAGATTGATAAGGAAATTCTGGTTTGTCCTAGACCCTATGGACATATAAAATATCTCAGATAGTAGACACAGATTTTGATAGCAGAACTGGAATGTGGTCAGCTTTAGAATCAGAAGAGATGGCAGATTATTTTTATGTATTGTGTATGTAGCAGTGAATGAAGGAAATTTGAGTCCTGTCTATATTGTACTGGCTCTGGCTGTAATCATGTGCTTGTCTATGATTTTACCAAAATTACTACAAATTAGGACCTAATCCTCTAAAGCAAAAACAGTTATCCATGTGGGGAGTTATTTGAATGGCAAATTAGGCCTTGTTTCCTTACAGAGGGATACAAATTCACCTCAAAATATGTATTTTAAATAAAGAAGTTATCTACATGCAACAAAATTAATGAAACCTGATTTTCTATCATCCTACTTTAAAAACTGGACAGGAAGCCAGGGGGAGAATGGCATTGCCAATTTGCAGCCTGCAAAACTTGTCATGGGTTTGAGTCCAGTTTGTCTGCTCTGCTCAGGTGATATTTTGGGTGTGCAATGGAGACAACCTGTGGGAATGTGTAGGTTAGGGGGTGGTGGCATTCTCAGTTGTCTCAATGCTTTTTACCTTAGTTATGACCCTGTAAGACTCTGATGAATGCCTGAGACGTGCAGTGAAATTTGGTGAGTGAGCAGCAGGACATTAATTGAAATTAATTGCTGTTATATAGCACAACAGTGTGTATCTAAGAGAAAATGTAAACTACTGTAAAACCACAGTCACAACAATAAACACAAGCTCAGCAGGCATACCATGGCATTACTGCAGATTGGGGAAAAAAATTAATATTTTGGAGCACAAGGATGGAATAAATTCACATCATTCTAATATAGCTAAACAGGGATGTTCCAGACTAATCCAGAGTTCTGTCAATAAAACCAGCAATCATGTCTCAGAGTTTTGTGGTATTAGAAGGATTTCAGGAAGTAGTTTTGGGGAAAATTGAGGACATAGAAAAATGTTCATGCAGAGATTCAGATGCAACAGTTGCTATGGTTTACAGTAGAAAGAGAAGGTAGGGAAGTGATAAAAGCACAGACTACAGGGCAGGTTGCAAGAAAAGCAGATGAGGAACATTTTTGTCACCATTTCATGGTGTGAGAACAAGAGAATATTCAGTGAAATCATAATGTAGAAGCTCAAAATCAAAGGCCCTACTTCACAAAATGTTCAATGAACTCATTTCACTGAAAATCGTTTACATCAAGAATTTAAGGATCTAAAAAGTATTGGCAGTTTAGTGAGGGTATAATAATTTTTTCACAACTCTAATTCTGTATTTTAAAGCTTCACCTAATTTCCAAGTACAAGAGGCCAAGGTAAGATCTGATGTAAGGAACAGCTTTGCCTGCCTTGGAGATATTGCAACTTTTGTGAGAGATGGAACTGCTAAATTCTGCTACTCACTCAAAAAATATATTTATTAGGTACAGGATTAATAAACCATATCCCTTTCTTCTGTCCTGGGTCCTTCACAGTTTACCATGCCCATGTTTGATTTCTCTGTGAACATTACCTAATCAATAAGCCTGGAACAATGACCTAACTGAAAATGCAAATTGGTTCACAGAGGTAAATTATCCTGACTGATCTTGTGCTATCAGAAGATGCTTACACTTCTTTTCTATCCTTTGTTTTTTTAAAGGCTAGTTCAATTTTATGTACAACTTGGAAGCAAGACTGTTGGTAACTCCTGCAACAGACCAAGAGCTAGGAATGAAGGTAAAGCCCCTTTTCTTTACAATAAGTCTTCTTAATTTTGCATCTTCTGCAGTGTTTTTGCCTCTTCCTGCCTTTACAAAATCAAAAAGGGTTTTTTTAAACATGAATCAATTACCTCTTCTGTTTTCATAAATGGTGCAGAAAGCTATTTACTTTTGATTGATATATCTATTTATAATTAGTTACACTGAAACTAATGGTGATCCATCTGTAGGAGTAACTGTAGGAGCTGTGATGGTCTAAGAAAAACAACATTTACAAGGCAAGGTGTAATAGCTTATGTTAAACTATTTGGCAGTTCTGGAAAACAGGTGAATTTACAAGTACACAGGATTTTCTATGAGGACTTAAATAAAAGGAATGAAATTCAAGTTCAGGATAAAGTGGGATAAACTCCATTTCTGACCTGAAAAAGAGTTGTCTGCCTGAAAACTTGTTCATCTTCTCAATCATACCACTGGGTCTAATAAAAATTGCCTCCCAAAACAAGGTCATTCATGATTTACCCAAAATGCAAAATTATAAAGCTGCAGCTGAAAATTTATTTAGTCTGAATAAATTAATCTCTGCCAGATGTCTCATCTCTTATTTTACCTACATGCTTAAAGTTTCTGGGGAGGAGAACTGACATTTGCATTTGGGAAGGATCAGCAGAGTTTTGGAAGCAGATTCCTATGTAAAGCAGTCTTGTTGCATGAAGACAGACCATTGACATGATAGATAAGAAAATTTAATTTTCCACTCAGTATAAATCATTTAATGTCAAGGGGCTGTTTTCTGATATCTGGCATTTACATTGACTCACTCACTGAGGAAAGCTGTCATCTTGCAGCACAGATTATAGCAAGGGTTTCATTCTCCTCTCCTTTGCACCAGTATAAGACACAAAAAATTTCCATTATCTTTGAACACACTCCAATATAAGAGTTTTAAAAGAAAAAATATACATAGGTACTTCTTTCTTGTATTATCCCCTCTGATGAGCTTTGCTGAGCTTCTGTTGTGTCCTAGTATTTTCCATACTGTGTGTATGATACAAAGACTATCTTAATTTGTCTAAATATTATGATCATTAATTTCCAAGGATGCTGGGAGCTTGCATACACAGCATCAGCATTATCATCCCAGCTATCAGAATTACAACTTAGTCTTCCACACAAACTGCAAGGATACCAAACATGAAATAAATATTGAGTAATGAAAATCACATTATTCCTATAATTTCTATGGTATGATTATTAGTTTCCCTGAGGGTGTAAAAGATTTGATCCTTTGAGTTTGGTGAAGACAGTCAAAATAGCATGTGGCAGCTGGTGGCCAACATCAGCTTTGCAGCACTTTGTCCACAAAATGCTCTTGGACCAGGAGATGCCTGAAGGGTAGGGCAGATGTCAAAAGGCCTGGGCACTGGGTGGGGGTTGACATGTCCCGAGTGCAGCGTCAGTTGCCCCCTCTTTGCTCTGCACAGTCACCCTAACTGCTTTTCTTTATTTTAAATACAGGGCTTGTTGTTCAATACACAAATGACAATGGGATCACGTGGAGTTTGCTGCGAGAGTTGGACTTCATGTCATACCTGGAGCCCCAGGTCGTTTCCATAGATTTACCCCGGGAGGCCAAGACCCCTGCCACCGCCTTCCGCTGGTGGCAGCCACAGCATGGTAAGCAAGACCATCCTGAAAACTCACTAAGCAGCTTTACACAGCCCACATGGCAGTGCTACTTGGTATAGACATGTTGTGCAAAAATATCAGCTCATGGAAAACAAAGTATTTTGACCAGTTGGGAGCTGTAAGGACATATTTAGGCTTTCCTGATTCACACTACAGGCATGGTTTTCTTTTGTAGCACCAAGCTGAAGAGTGGGCTTAAGAGTAAAATTGTTTAAGAGCTAAGTTTAAACCAAAGATGCTGAGATAACAGGGGCGGGGGGAAAAAATTACATTTAAAAAAAAACCAAAAAGCACAAAAAGCCTAAATAAGATTAGAGTTCTTACCTGGGTATAGAGTGACCTGGGATGCCAAATGTCTTACACTCTTCATCTCATTTTTTCTGTTTTGGAAGGGGAGGGATAACTTGGCCTTGAATCTGCCTACCTGGTGGCTCCTGTCTCACTATTTCAGTATCTCCACACTCCAGAACAGGACCTCCTCCTCCCACTTCTAGTGTCCTAGCTCCCCTGAACCTGCAAAAGCACTCAGCCACTTCCGACATCCTCAGCTGAAAGCAAAGCCCTGGTGCTGACTGATTCCTACAGCCACTCTGAGAACTCCTTCCTCACATGGGGGCAGCTTACCACTTTTAAAAGTGTCCTGATTAAGTGTCTTACCTTTGCACAAGGCAGCAGTTCCTGGATCTGCAGGAAATATAAGGCAATATTCAGAAATATAGCAAAGTACATTTCAACAGCAGTTCCTTGGGGAGCAAAGCACATAGCTTACATTCAGGTAATTATGGTCTGCAGCATCTTAGACATCATTTATCATTTTGATGGCTGATTTTATTCATACCTTTTCTTGTATATGCTGGACTTAATTGTCCTCACTAGGTAAGAGAATAGACAAGAAAAGAGGGATGTGATTTCGTTAAGAAGAATTAAGTTCCTTTGATAAAAAGTGCTGAGGAATAGCTGGTGCCCCACAGGTCATCATTCTATGATCATTTGCATTGGTGAGTGGTGCAATATCCAACCTGCTGCTCCCTGTAGTTGCCTTGATGGCACCTGCTGAGGGTGATCACTCTGAAGGCAACCTGATCGCAGCCCTGTAGCTCCCAGTAAAAACAAGGTTTTATGACTGGAGGTTCAAATATCACCTTCCACACCAGTGCCTGCAGGTGACAACCACTTTTCATTACAAATGTTAGTTCCTTCAAGGCCTATCCTCTGTCTGCCATGCCTCAGTGTGGAGTGCCCTGTCAGCCATGGCCCATGTTCCTCATGGTGGCAAGGCAAAAGTCCTGGCACATTGCTGCAAGCTCACAGTTTGTTGAAAAGGTTTTCCTTCCTCTCCTGTGAGGGCAGTAATCATGCAGTAAGATGTTCTTTTCAGCATGCCAGTAGAAAGGTGAATTGAAATGAAGGCTGAAGAAATGGACTGGAGATGATGATGAAAGTGAAATGCCTGCAGGCTGGGGAGCAAGAGGAGAGAGAGGTTTCCAGGAAGGAGAACAGCACTTCTCTAAATATTATATATATGCAGAGCCTTCAGCATTTTCCCTCATATTCTATTTGTTTTCATACAAAAGCTATTTTGAGAACTAGACAGAGGTCTTTCCAATTTAGCTATGGGGAATGGCAGGAAGGTTGTGACCTGTAAAATGAAAATCCCCAATCTAGGGGCTCAGGGAGTGTCTCATCCAAACAGAGGGAGAGCATATGATGGCAAAGGCACTGAAGCTAAAGAAATGAAGAGGGAAATACCTGTGTTTATCTGCAATAGAAACATACTCTAGAGTCCAGGTGCATCCTTGAGCAATGTTTCAGTCTTGTTTAACAGTCTATGTGATTGAGCACTGCTCCCTGAGTGAGCACAGCATATGGGCAGAAAAAACAACTTGCAGGGACTCCACTAACCTGTCTGTTCTGGTTTTTGTAGGGAAGCATTCAGCTCAGTGGGCTTTGGACGATGTGCTTATTGGAATGAATGACAGCTCTCAGACTGGCTTCCAAGATAAATTTGATGGAACTGTGGATTTACAAGCAAGCTGGTACAGAATTCAAGGAGGTCAAGTAGACATTGACTGCCTGTCTATGGATACAGCTCTGATGTTCAGTGAAAACATTGGTATGTGTCATTTTGTACACATTGCTACATTTTGTGTGAGTCTATTTTATAAATTATATATGGATCAAGTGTTACAAGATGGGAGATACAGACAAATTCAGGTATTTAGTAATGTGTAGGAAGAGAAGGCTGGAAAAAGGTGAAGATAGAGATAACAAATTTGAATGACAGTACTGAAAGCATATGCTGAGGTACACTTTGTTGTTGTTTTCTCTCTTTTCTTAGGAAAACCTCGTTATGCCGAGACTTGGGATTTCCACGTCTCAGCCTCCACATTCTTGCAGTTTGAGCTGAGCATGGGCTGCAGCAAGCCATACAGCAATTCCCACAGCGTTCACCTGCAGTATTCCCTAAACAACGGGAGAGATTGGCACCTGGTGACAGAGGAGTGTGTCCCCCCAACCATCGGCTGTCAGCAGTACACCGAGAGCTCAATCTACACTTCAGAAAGATTCCAAAACTGGAAGAGAGTTACTGTCTACCTCCCACCCTCAACCAAGTGAGCACTGCTCTTCTGGCTGTTTAGCATGACAAAGGTTTTGCTGATCTAATTTGAGCAAACATCCCCCAGCTTGGGAATGTTCTGCATGTCTTTTAAATTTTTAAATGTGTGTTGTCACGCCACCAGAATTTTAAATTTCACTTCAAAATATTTCATCAGCTATAATGTGAACTGCAGGGACTTAAGGAAGTAACAACTTTGATGAGTGAATTCTGAAGTCTTGCCTATAATTTATGACAGTAAGAACAAGAATGCTAAACCAGCTTTTCTAACATTTATGCAATAAGAAGCAAAAATAAATACCCAGACCCATCCTTTCCTACAGCAGTGTTTACTGTTATTGTTACTGTAAGTTGTCATCCAGCATTTAAGCATGTTAGCCACAGCACTCAGCAAGTCAGACCATGTCACTGGATGTGCAACCTCCACCCTTTTGACCAGGTGGAGAGTTCTGCTTGCCTCCTCAGGATATCATGGGTGTAAATGGATGTGGCAGATGTGCTGGCATCCATCTCTCTAAGTAAAACCATGCTCTAGAAATGACAGATGATGCTGACACTGCTTACCGTTGTAGTGAGGAGTTCTGTAATTCTTCAGAGCACACTGCACATTACCTCTGTCAATTCCATCACCCAGAAAATACAGTGGTAAAAATGGACAAAGAGTTAATGAACTGGGCCTGGGGTTCACATCTTGGTGTCTAATTCCACAGTTTGCTCCAGAGTGCCATACATCATCTTCCGAAGAGCTTTTTTTTTTTTAAATACTTTCCTTATTTGAGGTTAACAAGGCAGTCAGCAGTGACAGCAGTGTGTATGCATGTGCATGTTGGTACTTACATATTCTTATATATGTATATATATGAACATATATAACCATTGTTTTCTCTTTACACAACACTCAGTATAAATGAACTTTCATTACTTCTTGCGTTACTGAAGGAATTTTATTGTTTCCACTCTGCTAACACATGGAGCTGTCAAATGCTAATGGAATTACTAATTTCTCCTCAACCACTTTGCTGATAAGCAAGTGTCTCAGCAAAAGTCTTTCTTGGTTATCATTTTGGACACCTTCTTTTAGAATATGCTGTAATTTTGGCTAAAATACTAACCTGAGAAATTTAAAATTCCAGCTTCAATTAGAATATGAATCTTTCCCAAATAAGGGGTCCATGATTATTAATATGCTTTTCTTCTGAAGTCTGTGGGGATTTTCTTTGCTATTTATCACTTTATGGAGCAGAATTTTGAATCCTGAAATACGTTTCCTCCATTTTTAGCTCTCCCAGAACACGGTTCAGATGGATTCAGTACAACTATGCTTCTGGAGTTGATTCTTGGGCGATTGATAATGTGGTCCTGGCTACAGGGTGCCCCTGGATGTGCTCAGGGCATGGTGTCTGTGATTCAGGTCATTGCATGTGAGTAGAAAACTGCTTGAGCTGCTTCATAGAAATGATGTGTTTTATCCCAGCCAGATGGATAATACCCTTTCTACCCATTTTGTTGCTAGGTGTGACAGAGGCTTTGGAGGTCCATACTGTGTCCCTGTCCTTCCTCTACCATCTGTCCTGAAGGATGATTTTAATGGTAACTTGCATCCAGACCTTTGGCCTGAAGTCTACGGTGCTGAGAGGGGAAACCTGAATGGTGATACCATCAAGTCTGGAACAGCTCTCATTTTCAAAGGGGTCAGAGATTACTTACATTTTAAAAAAATGAATGAAAACCAGTGGAGTTAAAAATAGAAAGTAAATTTTCTCTTGTTAGCTGCATATGCTTATAATGAAGTATTCTGGCTAGAATTTGACGTTTTCATTTTTCTTGTCTTTTCCTACCCTAAACATGCACCATGTTTTTCACAGTTTTTTGGGTTTTTTCATGAACAAATGGGTTTCATCTGTTTGTTGTATATTATTTCCATTTGTGGTATAAACTCCTTGACCACTGAAGGAAAAGAATGAAACCCTACACTGAGATTCTTGAGGTGAACTATTTGGAAATATGGTACATATTACAATCATCTTGAAATCTCGTGATTGGCTTTTTGGTATTTTGAATAATACAGATTAGTCAGGGGTGTGGTCTGTGTAATCAGTGTTTATGTAGTTTGCCTGTATTTTACTCGATTTTATCATTTTGATGTTTTCTAGCTCTTTGAAAACTTTGTTAATTGCAGATTTTAAAAGGCCAGAAAATGTATTTTCTGATTTTTTCAATTCTTAACAAAATGCATAATAGAAAGACTTCTGTTCACAAGTACACAAGTTCTCAGCTCACCCAAGTCTTCATTTAACACTATGAACTCAGGTGCCCCCCAAAAAAAGAAGTTCAGTAATTTTTGGTGTATAAATTAATTCTTTGAAATACTTATCTGCAAAACCTTTATTCCAGTTCAACCTCTTTAGATGATTTAAATCCCAGATCATGAGATGTGAATTATCCAAAATTTGCATTGCTTGTTGCTGCAGATCGTTCCCCTGGGGAAATGGGTCTGAGAAAGAGGGGAGCTCTGAGAGGAGGTTTGCCAGATCTCTGCAGAGCAGGGACTGGCTCTGGCCTCAGGATCCACACAACAATGAGCTCATCAGTAGAGCTGGACAGGGACTCAGGGGTCCCTGTGAGGTTTCCCGTCTGCTCCCTCTCCTTACAGGTCAACAGGTTGCCCCAGAAGAAGATATTTGTACAAAATATGTTTTGAGGTACAGGAAAGGACTCCTAGAGAGGACTGTGCCTGCCTGGAAATTAAGGTGCTTGGCAATGATGCAGTTTGCACAAAAAATGAGTGTAATGACTTGGATTCAACATCTAAATCAGTGTTTGCAGATCTGATCACATCCCAGTTGTTCAGAGCATGAACTGAATGAGCTGGAATTGCATCTGTACCTGATCATGAACTCTGCCATATCTTGGCCAAGGCTGTCACTGTCCCCATTTTCTGCCTGGAAAAGATGTGGTAGAGGGAGCTACCTCTCTTGCTGCCACCAGCAGTCAGTAGCAGACAACATCCAGGCAACAATAAGGTACAGAACATCTTCAATAATGGGCACTGATATTCACACTGTATATTCTGTATTTGCAGGAAGGACTGAGAATGCTTGTGTCAAGAGATCTAGACTGCACTAATACAGTGTACATCCAGTTTTCATTTAAATTTATTGCCAAAGGTAAGATCGCTGTTGATTTACAATCACTTCTCCAGCTATATTAGTACATAGTAGCAACACAGAAAGGAATACAGATTTATATATGCAACTTCAGTGTATGGTAGTGATCACCAGTTTATCGTAAATTGTATGGGAACTTGTTTGAAATTTTACATCATCCCTACCTTGCTCCCAGCCTGCCTGGCTGTCTGTGCAGTTCCTAAAAAAAAAGTGATCTGTGGTAGCATCAAAAATAGCACAGCCAGTAAAGTCTTTGAGCAGAAGCGAAAAAAACCAGCTCAAGATTTTTTAGAGATTTTCCACTATGTTGGGAAAAAAAATTAATTTATCCCTTTTTTTATGTCGTTTGTGCCTACAGTAAATTACGTAAGGGACTGATAGGAAAATACAGTGTTTTTCATTTTCAAGCTTCAGTCCGCTGCATTAAAATCTCTTACCATTTGACTGGCTAGTAGGTATCTTAGGGATAACAAACTCCATAATTCTATTTAATTGATATGAAGAATAGTCAGACTTTGCAAGACAAGTTTACATGTTGGTGTAAATAACTTGTGACAGTGTCTCCAGTACAAGGTCTTTCAAGCCAATGATTCAATCTTACCCTGCTCCAAGGCCCTGCCATCCTTGGCTTTAAAAAATAATTATGTCCAAGTCTGGAGTGACATGATGGAAAACCACTAACCTGCTTGAAGGTTTGAGTCACTCCCATGCAATTTCAGTTTTTCCCAGCGTTGCTAATAGAATTGGCACTTCCAGGCTGAACTCTGAACATTTAAAAACTCCTCTTCCTTTAGTGTATGGAAGATGTCCATAGCTTCTGTGAGAAGCTCAGTGCTTTGGGACTGGACCCTAACTGACTCAATGTTAGCCAACAGCTTGAAAATAGTTTTGAAATAAGTATCTTAGCAAAATCTCTGTATGGGCAAGTGAAAATGTGAATTATTATTGATTTTCTTTAATGGGCATTTAATCATACATATCACTATTTATTACTGGGTTTAGTACTTTTTCAAAATGAGAGAAAACAGTAACAGCCAAAAACATAACAACACACCAAAATGATAACATGCCAAATATTTCATGTTTATAAGTCTTTTTGAAGAGTTCTTTTACAAAACTATGCCTTGGTAATACTTCCTCATATCATCACTGAAAAAATGTTTTTAAAAAAAGTGAGTGAAAATATTGTTCTGAAGGCAGAATAGCCAAAGACTCAAGCCTGGATTTTGGCACTCCACAAGGAGTAAGACCATGAAACTGCAGGAGAAATTGTTCCTTATTAAATCTGTCTGGCTTGTTAGCCCTAGTCGTGGATCCAGGACTTAGTCCCAGCAAGCTCCCTAATATTGAATACAAATTAATATAGCTGGGCACATCTCAGCTGTGAGTGTTAAAAGCAGTGTGTTGTTTACCATTAATTGCCACAGATAAGCTGAAATCATCTCCTGACTGCAAACATCTCTTCCCTGCTCTGTTCCACAGCTGGTGCTTGGAATACTCAGCACTGGGGCAGAGGGGAGCAGGAGCATGTGCATCAGGCACTTTGTTTTCAGCAAATGTGGTTAATTTAAGAACATGGAGAAGCTTGCACAATAACACAGAGTGAGTGAGGGATGAAGAAACTGTCTCTTAGTCCTTTTTTTCTGCTGGTTCCTGCCCTCAGACTGAGTTTTTGGGGACGTGCCATCGCTGTGCCACAACATGAAGGGAGCAGAGAGTGTAAATTCGTCTGAGTGAGAACCCAGTACAGAGATGTTGTCACTTGGATACTGATATTCCTGGTCAGCAAGTTAGGCACAGGCCAAATACATGCTGGGGGCTGAGCTTGTGTAGTGTAAATAGCATCAAGTGTGAGTTCTGAGCTCCAATTAGCATGTGTTAATAGCTAGGGCTGTAAACAGCTTTTGGTTTTTTACTCTTTAAAGCTCTAAGTAAAAAATATAGGAGGAGCTGGTAGTTAGAAAACGCAAATTATATTGTCAGTTCCACTGACTTTTAGGCCCAGCTTAAAGCACAGAATATTGCTTTGTTGTTGTTAAAACATGCTAATAAAGATCCTCAGTGCTTCCCATCAACTATGTTATTTCTGGGCTTGAATATCTTCACCCTAGTGTCTGCAGTGACAGCCATAGACTATAAATCTGTGAGGATAGGGACTGTGTCTTTTTCTGTGTGTGCTACACATGGTGATGATAATGTCTGGTACCTGGACAAAACAAGCAAATAAATTCTATATTACTGGAATGTGTCTGTAGTAGAAGGAGCCGGTTTGTTCTAATCTGAAGAAGTGTAACACAGAGCTAGCTTCTCATCTAAGTAATTAACTATGATCATAAGTATAATGAACAGTAATGTAAATTTAGACCCTATTTCATTTGTATTTTGCAGACAGACAAGCAAGGGCAAGCACAGGAAAATGTGTGTGTGCAATACATATATAAAATCTCAACAGCTTAAGTTGTTGTTAAAGAAAGTCCATACCTTGTAATAGATGTCAGAACAACATAATTTTATCTATACCTGAAGAAGCATTTTTGAACTTACTGGATTATATGAACGTAAATCCATATCCTTTCTGCTCCAGGCACCCCCGAGAGGTCTCATTCCATCCTGCTGCAATATTCTGTCAATGGTGGCATCACTTGGCACCTGATAGATGAGTTTTACTTCACACAGACCACAGATGTCCTCTTTATTAACGTTCCTCTGCCCTATGCAGCCCAAAGCAACGCAACACGCTTCAGGCTCTGGCAACCTTACAACAATGGTAAGAAAGAGACACCCCTGGGAATCCAGGTCCATGCTTGCACAGCTCAGCATCCCTGAGAGTGGATTTTTTAAACTGCACAATTATCAAGACTCTTAAGTCATAGGGGGTTTGTGTTTTATCTCCATCTAAATTACTGCAGGATTATGTTTGCTCTTCTTATAAAGCAGTTGAGGGCTTTAAAGTGAAAGCACCTGACACTCCTGAATTGTGTGCAGAAAACCATCAGCTTTGGCCCTGGAGGGAGTGGGAGATCAAGCAACACCGATGAAGTTAACTTCACTCAGGTTCTTCTCATTATTTTTAATGGACCTGATTCTCACTTACACTGAGGCCCCATTAGGATGCTCTAATTACACAAAAGTGTCCCAAGTGTCAATGGGAACTGAGCCTACCTTACTCAGAATTAACTAGGCATTAAAAACCCATTTAGAAAGAGTATGTAGTGAGCAGTTAATCTTTTGATTAAATTGTAAAGGACTGGAAAACCACAAGAGAAGCACAGCTCATTCCTCCTGATTACAGATGTGCCAGCTGAAGGAAGCTCTTCTCTGCTCTCAGTTGCTCTGAGCACATTTCCTAGCAAAAACTGACATTAACAGCTCTCAAGAATTCACATGGTGATTCAGCAACAGTTTATTCCATGTAGGCAAATTCCTAGCAAACCCCTTACAAAAAAAAGCAAATTCAAATCTGGTCCTGACAATCCAGTCTCAGTTCATTCTTCTGATGTGTCCTGCCTAAAAAAATTTTCTAAACTTTTCTCTGATCAATTCAAACGCTTTTAGATAGATGAAATCATGTTACACAAAAGATCTGTCAATTTAATCCTTCCTCTTCAGTTTGAGAATACCAATTTTCTGACATATATGAATGCATAATCCATTGGAGAGGAGTTTCAGAGTTTCCTTCTCTATGGAATAACTCCTCCCAGGCAAACACAAGCTGCTGAGTGCAAGGATGTAGAATGAAATTGCACTTTCAGGCTGCTTGAGCTCTGTAGCCATTGCTCATTTAGATGATTCTTAACTGAAGAAGATGATGACAGAGTTTCAAAGTAAATGATTTCAACAGAAGATAAATTTTCAAGACACATTGTTTTCCACTCTTCATTTTGCTGTGACTTCTATAAATTTTAGGGAATAAAAGTTACTTCCATAGGGTCAGGTGGCTGTATGGGGATTATTTTTGTGGAAAGTGAAAATAGTGAACCCACACTTTTAGCACCCTCTTCTCCACATAATCCATAAATACTGGCTGCTGTTTGGCTCTCTAATAATAGTAGTATTAAGTCTTAATAAGAGTATTTCTCTTTTCTGTATAGGCAAAAAAGAAGAAATCTGGATTATTGATGACTTCATTATTGACGGCAATAACCTAAAGAATCCCGTTATCCTTTTGGATACCTTTGATTTCGGTCCTAAAGAGGACAACTGGTTTTTCTATCCTGGTGGAAACATTGGGCTTTATTGCCCATATTCATCTAAAAGAGCTCCGTAAGATTCTCTCAGCAATACGCTAGAAAGAAGTGACTTTGTAAACAGAGTCCAAAGCATTTCTTTCCTTTATTTACAGGGAAGAGGACTCAGCTATGGTATTTGTTTCAAATGAAGTTGGAGAACACTCCATTACCACAAGGGACCTGAGTGTAAATGAAAATACTATCATCCAATTTGAGGTACTTGTCCTTAGAAAGTTATTTTTCCTTTTGCTTCATGTTCTTCCATGTTCTGCTCTGGTGTATTTGCCCAGCTGTTCTTAGTGCCAACTAGAGAAACCTATCTAATTTCCCCTCTAATTGCTTTGACATTACTTTCCCTTATGTGAATGTATCATGATGTTTTCAATACACAGATAAGGGAAATTCCTGCCTCAAAGTCTACTTTCTTGCCTAAATTACTACTTTGTCCATGCCTATGTGCTTGCACTGATAGTATTAAAGTCAATGTCCTATGAGTTGGAGAGTCACCATTGGCAGGCAAGAGAATGAGCTAAATATGAGGGTCCAGATTGCCACTTCCCAGCCTGCTCAAGGTATGAGTGCAGCATTTTCACAGGCTGACCAGTGGAGAGCTACAACTTCATCTGTGACTGTAGAAAATAACTTTTTGTACCTGCTGGCTTAACTGCAGTGTTGCACCTTCTCAGAGACACAAGCTTTTGCTTTCCTTTTGCTTCTGCCCACATTGTAGATGCTCTGGATGAAGCTGGTTTTGGGCTAGCATGACCTGAAGCCATCCCATCTTAGGGAGTTAATTAAACCTCATGAATAAGGAGCATATTTTTGTGTTTCTCATACAGTCAGTGGAAACAGGTACCCCAATGACAACACAGAGACTAAACTGAACTGTGTTTCTGATTTATCCTAGAATCTAAACTCTGCACTGGCTAGGGCAGCTATTCATGAGAGTAACCAGTTAGCCTATTACTTACTAGTTCAGAGAGGTCATTATACTGTCATTAAGAAAGTGGAAAAGAATCTGGCATATAAATTGTCATGTCACAGTTACCAGGCTGCTTTTAATAAAAATGTGTCATGTTGTAGCATTAATTTGAGGCACATAATAATCATCAAATTATACAAGTTTTTAAAAATTACTAGAATGATAGTAAGGGTTTTCCAAGAAAATTAGGTTTAGCTGTCTACTCATGCACACTTCAATTTGTCAGGCAACTAATTCATAAATTATTTAATGCAAACCATTTTCTGTTTTAAAATATAGATTACAGCCTGTAGAACAAAAATGTTTGAGGTCACTTTAAGATATTCATAAAGCTTCAGAGCATTAACTCATAAAATCTACATGTTTACTTCCATATGTGGTAAGAACATCATTTTCAGCTCACATTTTTGAGAACATTAGTGTAAATGAAGTAGTTATGCATAATGCAGTAGAGTTTCTCTCTGTGTCTCAAGAGTCAAAACCTATATTGGGTCAAGCATCTCTCTAAGCTTCCAGATGAGTAGACAACCCTTCTAGTCAAATGTAGGTTGATGGGACTCATGTGCACTGAAGAGTGATGATGGAAATCCAATGTAGGATACACTTCCCATGTTCATGCAGAGTTCTAAGGATTACTGCATTTTAGGAATAAATAGATTTTCATTACAGAACAGCATGCTAGAAAGACTTTTTTTTTTCCTACAAAGATACATAAAAATATCAAACTGTTACATACTTTTAATACAGGCTTTATATATCATCAGCAATTGGTTTTATTTGTTGTGTGGTAAGTACAGTACATCTTATTTTATATGACAGTCATTCTGTAAAGGTAATAATTCTTCCTTTACAAAAGCTATTTGAAATTATAAGAACATCTAAATATCAGTGTCAAAGAAAAGCAGAATAATTTGCACTGATTGCATGCAGAAAATGTGTCTTAAGAGATCTCAAGTTCTGTCTTAAACATTTTGTATTTTTGTCAGTAGTAGAACTGGTTTTCATGTACATTTTCTGCCTTTTCTACCGTTCTTTATATCAGGAATCTTGTAAGCACATCCTGAGAAGTCTACCACTGCCAAACTAAGTTTTGTTGTCACATTGATTCTAAATCCAATCCAGTTGTGATGCTCTTTTAATGGTGCCCTTGGGCTTTGCCATTATACATGAACAAAATGGGTAGTGATTATGAAAGCTGAACATATTGAGGAGATAAGCTTTTTTTTTTAATGTAACATAAAAAAGGACCATAGGGAACCTCAGCAATTAACAGCTCAGCATTAACAAAAAGTTAATGTTTGCATTTCTTGCTTTAATATTTCTGCTTTAAATAATGCACATATTTTGATGCTGTGATTACTTCAGTACCTGCCAGAGGACTGCAAGAGCTGATGCATTTGTTTCAGCAATGTTAACAGCTCTCCTTTGGGATTCTTCCAATTAACTTTACAATTTTCTCTTAGTAGAAGTTGTTGGGGATTTCTTATCATTTTATCGTAAGTCACAGTGTGGTATACTCATGGACAGGAGGGCAATGTGCAAGAGTTCATGTTCACGTGTATGTCCTGAGTGCAACATCCCTATTGTTAATGGGTTCCCAAGTCACCATTTTCCTGGACTTAACAAATACTGTACCAAAATGGAGAGGCTTGCTAAGGTGAAGAACGACTGGGAGTCCCACAGCCTGCCCTGTGTCACCTCCTGTGTTTGATGCCTTGGTCCCCAGATCAATATCGGCTGCACCACCGACAGCTCCTCTGCCGACCCGGTGAAGTTGGAGTTCTCACGAGACCTGGGGGCCACCTGGCACCTGCTGCTGCCCTTGTGCTACAGCAGCAGCAGCCACCTCAGCTCCCTCTGCTCCACTGAGCATCACCCCAGCAGCACTTACTACGCAGGCACCACCCAGGGCTGGAGGAGGGAGGTCATTCACTTCGGAAAACTGCACCTCTGTGGGTAAGTGTGCAGCTCCTGATGCTGCCCAGCTGTTTGTTGCTTTGCTTTTATTTCTCTTTTTCACCCAAAATGTCATCCCAGCACAAGAGTGGTGCATAAGAACTGCAGCCCTAGAGCAGACCAGATGACCAATTTTTGCTCTGCTTTTTGCCCTGAATGTTAGCTGGTGTTCAGGTGATTCCCCAAAATATATTGTGCCTAATGCTGTAGAATAACTACTGGTAATTTCCTATTACCTATATATTGAATTCATGATATTTTAATGGAAAGGGGTTGCTTGGTAAAATTAATGCAAAACTGACTGTTCTTAGAGTGCTTTGAGTGTTCTTTACAGAATTGCATCAGCCATTTGGATTTACTAATTATATTCTTGCACGAAATTGAAGCTTCATTAGAAAATGCAGTAAAACGTGAGCTTTATAAGCTTGATTATAAGTGTGATTCTACTTCAAGCTTTATAAGCTTGGTTATAAGCTTGATTCTACTTCAAGCTTTATAAGCTTGGTTATAAGCTTGATTCTACTTCAGTATAAGGAAATGGTCTGATTTAAAAACTCACAGTCTCAGCTGTAATATTCTAAGAAATTAACTGCTGCAGTCACTCGAAGCTTAGATTTAGTGAAACAAATCAGGTTGGATGATAACACAGCAAAGAAAAACAGGATGTGCTAGCAGGCATAGTAATATGTAACTTTTCAAAGTAAAAACACTACTGTTTACTTTTTCAGGGATAACTGTCATCAAGCATCAACTCACTTTATGTAAAAGATCACACCATTAATGTTTAAACTGTAGCATGTATGAATGAAAATGAGCTGTGCAACTATGAGACTTTATGAGTCCATGCAGCTATGAGACTGAGTATTTATGAAACTACTGCAGTCAATGGGTCCTCCACTAAATAAGTGACCCCATATGTGCCTCTGAAACTATGAAAAGACCTATACAAGAAATAAGAATGAAGTTTGGAGAGACTGGATGTTTAATAATTTATGAAAATGTTTAAATTTTAAACTTGAGTTTTCTGGTTTATGACAGTTAACATCTCAAGCATGGAATAGGTAGCCATCTCTTTCAGCAGCTCACTTGTGCTTCCTGGGTTTGTGCAAAAGAATTATTTTACCCTTTACTCAACCATCAATGCATCCCTCCAACTGAAAATTTAGGCTGTGCATACTCCTAACTCATTTAAATTCAGCAGTGCAGAATAGCTTACATGGGACATTCGGTGCATTAAATCCTTGGGCCAGAGGGCTGAAGGGGATATTTCTCCACCAGAATACACTGGAATAACAAGAAAAAAAAATCCAAACCTGTCTCCTTGTGCAATTCTAAAAAACTCCCCCAGCCTTTTCATCCCCAAAGTGTCAAGTGGTTATATTTAACTGAGCATGAAGGCATTTTAAGTTATTTCCACTACGTATGTAATTTTAGAAATCAATACATGTTCTCAGCAGACTGCTGTAAGAAATAATTAATATTCCAGCTATGTCCTGAAGGAAAAGTCCAGGTCCTGTTGAGCCAAAGAAGAAACCCCAACCAACTTAAGCAAGACCAGTGGTTCACTCTCTGCTTCAGGCATGAGTGTTGCTTCACTCTTGCCAGCAGTGACCCTGAGAGAAGGAGCTGATGTGTCTCAGGAAAAAAATCCAGCATGTGGGGCAAAGATCTGCTCTCAAGAGGAGCTTACAACACCTCTAGCCTCATACTTGTGTCCTTCACCTCAAGGCGCAATAAAGTTGATGATTTTGACATCCAGCAGAGCTCTGGTTCTTGGGCATCTTTCTTAGTAGTGTCCCCACCCATCCATTATCAGTTGTCACCTAAATCCCCTCATAAAAATTTCTTTTTAGCAAATCAAGGAAAAAAAATTGTCAGCTACAATTACCTGTGGAATTGATTCGCCTGCTGAATTTAGATATCTTTAACAAGACACATTAAACACACAAGGCAATTAAGTGCTTTTCCCTTCTCAATCTTCTGGTTTCCTTCCTCCCTTAAAACGTTTTCTCAACTGGGAATAAAATTAGTCTCTCAAGTGTTTTCCTCATCTCAATTTGTTTTCCCTCCTTCCCCAGTTGGTTCCTTTTTATATGCAGCATTGATGCGAGCAGCACTTAGGAGATGAATTAAAAATGACAGGACAGCACCCAAAGGAGAATATAGTTTAAATTAACAGCTTGCAGTATCAGCCTGGTTTAAGATTAAGCTGCCTGAAAGCAAGCTGAATACCTGGAGACATGACAGATCATGTTTTCTTTCTGCATAACTGAGGGTGAGATCCCACCACTCCACCTCTACAGGTGCTCTCTCTGGGGACAGGATAGAAGCATGAAGTAGGATTTCACTCCTCAGGAGGGTGAAGGTAGCCCTGTCAGACCCACGCACTGTACACCAAAGCAGAAGGGAATCCAAGAGACCACAGCCATTCATATTCCCCATGAATGATGGTGATAAGAATAGCTGGATTTTAAATCTTGAAAATCATATCTGTCATTCAGTTTTGGGATTACAAATAATGAATAATGTTATTTTTATTTCTGTCAGTACTTGGGTTGAATGTCAGCATCAAGATGCATGAGGTACTGAAGGAATTAGACCTAGCAGTCAGTTTCTAGAATTAATCTATTTATCAAGCCAGTTCCAAAAGAAAGAACAATATATGTGTACATGTGATGGTATATGTATAGAATACAAAAAAGATGGAGCTATTATTTAAAACAAGCACACTTTATGCCATTTCCAGGCTGGCGAGGTTCAGGTGGTACCAAGGGTTTTACCCTGCTGGGTCCCAGCCAGTGACCTGGGCCATTGACAACGTGTACATCGGCCCGCAGTGCGAGGAGATGTGCAACGGGCACGGCAGCTGCATCAACGGCACCAGGTGCATCTGCGACCCTGGCTACTCGGGGCCCACCTGCAAAATCAGCACCAAGAACTCTGACTTCCTGAAGGATGACTTTGAAGGTATCTCTTCTGGGAAGGGGCATCTGAATGCTGCCTGTCCATCTTAGTGGAACCCAGGGCTCAAGGGATTCAACAGCAAAGCCTTCCTCACCCCTGCATGCTTCTGATTATAATGTATGCCATGGGGGTGTTCCCATGAACTAAGTCATTTAGATGCCATTTGCAACCATAGTTTATGAATGTCTGATGCACTGTAAATGCTGGAATACAAAATTTGCATTGAAAAAGAGCTTCTGGAACTTCACAGGTAGAAAAAAATGTTAGAAGAAAATTATGTTTTGATAATAGTTTGACTTTAGCACAGAGAGAGCATTTGCAAGCGAGGCAAACAGCAGAGGGCTTTAAGGTTGTGTCGTTTCTCACTACACGGGAAATCTGACTGGCCTTGCTACAGCAAACATGGTTTCAGAGCAGACCATGTGTCTCAGCAGTGGGAACCAGAGCTCTGCAGCCACAGCAGACCCCAAGGAGGGAAGGCAGGAGGGAACTCAAAGCCTCACATGCATGCCTGGGCACACACACAGCATCCCCGCACACAACTCTGAAACTCGAGGCTTCCCCCGCTAGCAAGCACGGCAAGAGGAGCATGTTTTGCATAAAGCAGCACCTGTGAACTAAACTCATTCTTTCACAGGTGTTGCTGCTCTTGTTCAGTTTTGCCAATCCTTGCTTGCATGCTACCACATGGTAGCCAGAGTTTCTTTATAGACCTGAGTACTTTGTTGTTACCTTAAGATAAATGAAGAAAATTGGAAAACCTTGTAAATAACTGGAAACTAAGATCCCAGATTTCATACTTCTGGGTTTATTTTGTTTTGATGTGTGTCAGCTTTCTAGAATACATGGCATTGAAAACACTGAATATTTCTCAGTCAGCATGTGATTTTTAATTTATCTCTCTTCCCCTGGAAGTAGCACTCTTGCAGCAGGAGCACTTCAGAGTAAATCATAAATATGTATTCACTGTGTATTCAGGTCAGCTGGAGTCGGATAGATTCCTCCTTGTGAGTGGTGGAAAGCCGTCAAGGAAATGTGGTATCATGTCTGGAGGAAACAACCTTTTCTTTAATGAAGAAGGTTTGCGTATGCTGATGACTCGAGACCTAGATTTGTCACTAGCCAGGTAACACCCTTTCAGAATTTCTCTCAGGATTTCATTGAGAAAAAAACATACTGAGGAATAATCCATATGTGATACTTCTCTAGTGAAGGCAAGTTGACATAGTCTGTGTCCTCACACTAGAAAATCCTCCATTTGAACCACTGTTACCATGTTAAATTAAATTTAACTTTAATTTTATTAACCTTTTAAATGCTGCTTTTTTTCCTTGAATAAGAGCTCCAGGAACTGATGCCACATCTTCAGTAGTTCATGCAAGTTTTTGTTTCCTAAATCCATAGCATGAGAAGTCGATTGCACATCACACGCTCTGCTTGTCTTAGTCTGGTGTATTATGAGCCATTTCTGAAACAGCAGTTATCTTCTGAAAGCATAACTCTTACATTTGTCATCTCATAATTCTTTCTTTTCTGCAGCTTAGTTTTTTCTCATTGTGCACATTTGTTTCCAATAATTCACTGAGAAATTCCCATCAAGCTGTCACCAGCTATTGAAAACCAAATATTTTAGTGTATTTACTGTTTATGTTGTATCTTTGCAGCCTGCAGAGGAGATATGTGATGAGTGAGAGATGCTAAGCAAGCCACGTTAAAAAAATTTACACTAATATGAATTAGACTCCATCCTAATTGTGAGCATGCTAACACAGGCTTTTTTTTCTAATTTATTCTGTTAGCTGATATTCTTATAGTATTACTTCAGAGAGACTGCGTTTTTTCCAAGACTATCTTCCACTGATCTCTTGTAAACACCCTACTCCTCTCTAATGTTCTGTGAGAAACATTTTAACAGGCATTTTATCTACTTTTTACCTATCAGCATTGGTATTGAAGCTTTAAATAATGGTTTAATTGTAAGGACTCACTGTCAGTAAAAATGCCTAACATCTAAACATTGTATTTTTTAGATCAGCATTTAGCTAAACCTCAGTGATGTGTGATATTAAGGACCCCTGAAATTTGTAAGATTCCTCACAGCAAACTTTTTTCAGAACCTGATAAACACATACCACAATTCTCAGCACTAATTTGATTTCTAGATCATTCTGAAATTACAAAATTGTTCAACAAAAGATACAAAAGATCCTTTAAGTTACTCCATTAGACTAGACGATGTTTTCCTTATTGTTCATGTTCAAAGAACCATCATTTATCTCTTCTCCATGATGCTCTCTAGCTGGATTTGCATATATTGACCTCAAGGTGTTATATGGAGATAAATTTTTACTTCTGTCTTAGGAAAACAAAACTGAACATTCAGTTTCTTGTATATATGCTTATGAAAAATAACAGTTATCAACAAATAATTGTATGTTCTCTTCTGAACAGCAAGGCACACTGCAGTGGCATTGCTGGGAGCTGCTCTTTAGCAATCTAAAGTAATTGCAGTGGGATTTTCTTCACTTCCAGACTAACTCTATCAGCCACCTGCAAAGCACAACAGATCTGGCTGTGACACACACATGCCGAGTTCTGCACAGGACTTGGGGAGAGGTTTCAGTTTGTGCCAGGAGTGATGAGAACAAGTATTTTCTTAAGGGTGCTAGACTCAGTAGTCACATTAAAACTTCCCCTTTCCTTATGAGGACATCCCCTGAAGTACACAGGCAAGCAGTCATGTCTGTCAGTGCTGCAAGCCACACTCAGCACCTGGGGACTGAAATCAAGTGGGACTCTGCAATCCACTACCCATTGCCATCACATCTGTATGTTAAAGAATTTAACACAGGGGACAGGATATCACCATCATGGTGATACTGGTAGCTGAAATTGCACTGCATGAAATATCAGTAGGGACAGAATATTTTAGGGATCACAGCTGATCAAATCCCTTTCAATTCTGAATTGCTAGAAGAATATTCACACATTTTAGTGTTACTTGATTTATGAAAAACACTTTGCTTTTCCATTTCACAATAGGTAGAGCTTTTGTAAAATATCTTTGGGATAAGAGACAGATTTAAAATTATTTTTTTATCTGCTAGACATTGTTACCTATATTTGAGTGAGTTATTACTACATTAGTAATATCTGAGATGTAAGAATAGCAATGCACAGAAATCAGATGCAGCAGAGACAAGGTCACCTGGGTTTATTTCCTTTGAATTACGTGGCAAATGTTGGAGTAAATCTGAGGAGGCAGAAAGACTTGCCAGCAGTGAAGCAAATCCATTACATTTGATATGTTGATCCATGAGGGTACCCAGTGTTTCTTTACAGCACGAGCAATATGTTATGTCTGGACATGGAGGTGGAAATAATCTACAGCAAAAGCAGTTATACATAGTATCCAGAGAAACTGTGAGTCGCAGTGAGGACTAGAATTAATTGACTTGTATGTCTGGTGTTTTATTGGAGCTTTGTCTGCCCAGCACCTCTGCAGCCTCCACTCCCAGCAGATCTACCTGCAAATCAAACCAGAGCAAGATTTTTGATACAAAACTTCTTCTGTACCATTTCATTTAACCGTGAGCCACACAGCACTAATGCAATAATAATTAGAACAGATAAAACACTCTAAAGCTGTGCAAAAGCTGTGCAAAAGCTGTGCAAAAGCTGTGCAAACATGAATTAATACTTGTAATGTGCCTGCAAGTCCAGTAAGTAAATATCATTACAGCATGGTTCCCTCCACTCCTAGTGCACAGTGGAGCTATTTGTGAGCGTCAGCTGACGGGAAGGATTTCGCAGTTTGATACAAGTCTATTGTGCAGCTCTGGAGAAGCCAATTAACTGGGGGATGAAAGCACTGGTGTCCCTGGGTGGCTTGGGCTGGCTTCAGGGAAGCCAGCACATTTAAATGGTGTAATTTAGACAAATTTCCTAGGCTGACTAAATGGATAAAATGATCCCTAAAAGTGAAATGTGCTTTGTTCTCCTGTCCAGATTTTCTCTGGTTTATGCCAATGGAAAACTGGGGTGCTTATTTTGAATTTAAGCATTTCAGCAAATTCGTAGCAAATTATGATCTACTTAGAGCACAGTTGCTTTTCTGCCACTAAAATCTGTACTCACGGGATACAGGGATAAAAATTTCACCCAGGATTATGTTTCTGATACTTGCAACACCATCTGCTATGCAGACAAAAGCTCAAAACATAAATGACCAGCTTTGTTCAGCCTCTTATGCCTGGCAAACTACCACACAGGCAAAATGAATTTTTGTCGTACCACCTGTCTGTCTACTTAAATTCTGGAAGATTTGGAAAGGAAATCATAAGTTCTACTAACACTGACTCTTACAGCTAGAAATCGCAGGGCTAGTCAATAGACAAACTCCAAGTCTCTCTGGTTCGTTGTGTAGGATGTTGTAAAAAATAAATCTTTCCAGTAAGTGCTCCCCCTGTTAGATTTGTGCAGTTCTTCATGAGACTGGGATGTGGCAAGGGGGTCCCTGACCCCAGGAGCCAGCCTGTGCTGCTGCAGTATTCACTCAACGGGGGCCTCACGTGGAGCCTTCTCCAGGAGTTCCTCTTCAGTAACTCCAGCAACGTGGGACGATACATTGCCCTGGAAATTCCCTTGAAGGCTCGTTCGAGCTCCACGCGCCTTCGCTGGTGGCAGCCATCTGAGAATGGGCATTTCTACAGTCCCTGGGTGATAGACCAGGTGAGAATCCTTGGGGGAGTTTCTGCTTCTAACACAATTTTAGATTGGATTCCGTCTTAATGTTTCCCTTTTTTTGGCATGTATCATTGCACTGAGACAAGCAAAAATGCTTTGTAAAAAGATGTTTAGAGCACAATTGCTGTTTGCTGAACTCGTGGTTTTAATGCCCCATTTCCATGTGGGGCACTCATCACCTGTTTTGAATCCAATAAAGTTTTACATGTATGTAGAGCTTAAGGTTGACATTGCAGGAGACCTCACCGTGAAAAATGCAAGTCTGATTTTAAACTTCAAAACCTTCATTAAAAATGTATCAAAATATGTAATTGGCTTGGTAGAATGTAATAGAAAAAGAATTATAGAAAAATATCAATCTGTATGAAAACAAAGTTTCATATTTGGGATTTGCTTGATGAAGATTATTATATTACTTTGTATGACTTGGTATAACTCACAAGTAACCCCACTAAAATGACTGTGCTCCAAGTAGTGTTATTGGGTTGTCCAAGTACAATTTGCTTTCATATTTATAATTTTTTTTTAAAGACGTTAGTTCAGATTGTTAGAAGAAACCACAATTTAATGTTGTGGTTACAAAATTTTACTTCCCATCCCTCCTTTTAGAAATTAAAAAATACTCATTGTTTCTGTATCTTCACTGAATGTAGTTCTATTAGTTCAGAACAATCAGAAACTGAATTCTGAATAACAAATTAAAAATAATTCTACCTTGCTTGCTGTTGAATAGTAAATTGATGATGTTTAATGGTCAATGACAAAACAAAGACTATTTCCCCACTTCTATCAGCAGATGCAATCTAATAGTAGTGCACCAGATTATAGAAAAGCAGAACAATCTCTAGGAAAGTGCAATCACTTTGCTTCTAATAACACTTATTTTTGTGAGCAGTTTTACTTCATTGAGATTGGAGGTCGCCTCCTTGAATTTTAGATTTGTACAGCTGAGCCTTTACAGGAAAGATATACCCCCCATTCTCATACCCTAAATTCTTTACTGAGTAAATTTGTCCATTTTGGACCAGCAGAATAAATACACATAGACTGGTACATCTCTTCCTCCCTCAGATTGCTATGTCACACTTATGTTTGTGAAGACTTCCAGACATCTTTTCAATAACAATTTCTCTCTGAATGTTTCAGATTCTTATTGGAGGAAATATCTCTGGTAATACAGTATTGGAAGATGATTTCACCACACTGGATAGCAGGAAGTGGCTGCTCCACCCTGGTGGGACAAAGATGCCAGTCTGTGGCTCTACTGGGGATGCTCTGGTGTTCATTGAGAAAGCCAGCACACGCTATGTTGTCACCACTGACATCGTTGTCAACGAAGACTCTTTCTTGCAAATAGATTTTGCAGCATCCTGCTCTGTCACAGACTCCTGTTATGGTAATGACTTGTTAGTAATTCTTGCCATTCCTCTTCCTCCACTGTAGAGGAAAGTTCACTTGTGTTCTGGTTATTATTCATCATAACAAGAACTGAGAAACAAAAGAAAGCTACGTGTTTCTGTTAGAAATTGTAACATCAGCTTTTTTATTCCAGGTGTCTGAAGCCTAAGATAAACTGAAGTCTATTATTCCCTGCAAACACCTTAGTTGCAGTTCAATCCATTTAAGACTAACATTTGCCTTATTCAAATCCATTTAGCAGATAGCATCCACTGCTTGGGGTGGTGTTGTAATAATAAACAGCTGGGTGTTCCCAGCATATGTTTCTTGCTTTGTGATTTTGCATTTTCAATGTAGTCTCAGTTCTGATCTCATTCATACCCATATATCTAAGAAATCATTTATACCAACATACATCTGGCACATGCTAAGGCAGCATCAACTGCAAAAATTTATATCACCCATATGAAATAATAAACATGTATAGATCTATATGTATCCATGGATGAATGTGTGCCTAGATATATGCACACATGTGTATATATATGTTTATATACACATAATGATGCAATTTTTAATTACCTAGCTTCCTTTTTTCCATATGATGTCTATTGAGTGCAAAGCCAGCTTTTATATGTGTATGTACATATATATACATACAGATATGCAAATATATAGAAATATGCTTTTTACTCAACACACATCACATGGAAATTTAATATTGGTTCATTATGTGAATTTTAAGGCACACAGAAATGGGTCTTTCCAGCTTTTGAATGCTTGTTTTGTACATCTTAAATTACATCCTTTCAGAGAGGGTTTTGGAATATAGATTTTTTTACTGAGGACAAGAATATAATACATTGCATCACATGGTATGTGTTAATTTACTGGGTTGCTGGCTATTCCTCTAATAAATGGAAAAAGATTTTACATGAAGTCCCAGATTTAGCTTCTCTGATTTTGCTAATCTGAAGCTACTCACATGCTTAACAATTTTTCTTTCTTTTGGTATTAAAAAGAGCAAAAGAAAGAAATCCTGAGATTTCATCCTGGCATCCTGAGATCATCTCTGCTAAGTTTAGAAGTGTTTTGGCAACTGAGCTATGTACCAGCAAAGAAACAGTTCCTTACTTTGTTGGGGTTTTTTTGTTTGTTTGTTTCTTTTTCTTTTTTTTCTTTTTTTTCTTTTTTTTCTTTTTTTTCTTTTTTTTCTACTACCCTCATAATTATCTTAGCTTCATATTAAATTAGGTAGGACACTGACATTACCTAATCTTGCTTCCAGTCACGATGAGCAAAACATTTATTTTGGTGAGGGAAATTTAACACTGAAAACTCACTTACCCTTGTTTGTATCTGCTTGTCCTTGTATTCCTATAGCACTGTCTTCTGTGCTGAAACATCAAGTAGGACTGATTGGGTGATTAAGGGTCATTCCCTGTGCATGAATGTAGAAGAAATGGGTCTGTAGTAATCAAAAAAAGATCACAGATTTATCACCCCTGTCACTGCAACCACGCTCTGTGTTTTACACAGCCAATTCAGCCAGAATGCCTGGCAGCTGGAACATTTACTTCAAGTTACATTCTGCATCTCACCTATTATTATTTACTTTTTCACGGCTGCATGAAAGTTTGACTTGAAGTATTTAGTGAGCTTGACTAACCTTTAATTTTCATAATAAAGGTTTATAAGCCATAAACATCAAAACAATGAAATTGCTGATTTTTACTGAGAAATGAATACATTAGTTTAATGTGGCTAGACTGTGTTTGAATGGAAACTAGCTCACTGACTAACAAACTCAAAATTGTGCTGGATAATGAAATGAGCTGGTCTGCAGGAGGGATGGAAGGCTGACTAAGCCATCTTGTGACAGAGCCAAAAGATTGAGTGTTGCTCCACTTTACACAGCAATCACATCCAGCTGAACCTCACCCTTCAGCCTGAAAAACAAAAAATTTGGTGGTCGTGGTGCTGTCACATCACTTTCTTGCATGCTGCAGCAACAGAAATTATCTTGACTTAATCCTGGCAACTTAACAGTTGGCTCTGTCTTTTCATCTGTGATCTCTTGAGGCAGGTACTGCGACTTCTCCTGAGCTGTACCTGCTCAGCAACATGTAACACATCCTCCAGCACTGCCACCAAAGGAGATAGGTTTGTGCTTCTGACACAGGGGTTTGAAATGTTCTGAGTGGTTATTTTGTCAGTTTAGACTTGTGATGCTGTCTGGGTCTTGCACTTTGCTATAGGCCTAAGGATACAGGTCTCTAAATTAAGTAACTAACCATCTTTCCACCCTTAGCTATTGAACTGGAATATTCAGTGGACCTTGGGCTGAGCTGGCACCCAATTTTGAGAGACTGTCTTCCCACTAACGTGGAATGCAACAAGTACTATCTACAGAGGATTCTCATTTCAGACACTTTCAACAAGTGGACCCGGGTTACTTTGCCTCTGCCTCCCTATACTAGGTAACTCCCTCTGCTTTTTTGCAGAATAAATCTAAAAGCATAACTAAGAATTTATAGCATCATGATACATTGTAGAGTTACAGCAATTGTACCTTGTCTTTTTTGTTTGGTCCATGTATATAGCAGCAAATAAGGCACATATAAGTTTGGAAACAGATAACTTTATTTTTTAGCAATTGTACTGAAAGTACATAGACAGTTGGTCCACATTTTGACATAAGTAGTGGAAAAGTCCATGTTCTATTACTGATCATTTAGAGCATCTGGACTCCTCCCTGTCTTCAGTGCCATTACATCAAGTAATAGCACCTTTTTTAGGAGTTGTTCGCAGCATTAATCTTCTGTGCTTCCTCTTTTGTGCAGCTTCACTACTTGTTGTCTGTAAAAATCCATTACCCCAACAGTTCTTGTATAAAGACTGTAAATTTGTGTTCCAAAGAGTCTTTCTGGGGTTGAATGGGATAAATCAGGGCAGGGATCAATGTTCCAAAGCAATTGAATTTGGATCTGACAGGAAGCTACCACCTGAGATAAACTCAGGTTTATAAATAACTGTGATTTTAGGACTGAAGAGTTTTTTTGAGCAGTATATGTCACAAGAAGTCTGATGCCCTACTGAGGCAAAAATTGCACTTCTGTCCAATCCCATAATTGTATTTTTTTGGCTCAAGTAATACTATTTCCCGAAGTTATTAGGATAGGCATTGCATGAGAGAGGTTATTACAACCTTATCTCATAAGCAAGGGAGACGTTAAGCTTAGGATAAGAACAGTGCAGTTAATAGGCCTTTTAGTCTAGATGCAATATAATTTTTATGCTGCTTTATTATTTCAAGCTGTGTAATAGCGGGTATGTGTCTCCAATTGTTTGTGCCTGTATGTTTTAGGGACATGAAGGCTGTGCAGCCAATAACTTGGCCTGGTGCTCACCAACCCTGTCTGTGAGCCTCTTAGGGCTCCTGCACTCCAGTGCTACCTCACCTCTGGCCTCTAGAAGGCATTGAACATTTACTTTTAACTTGGAGCTGATTTTAAAATGCAAGGGCAAACACAAAGCTTCTCACAGGAGCATCAGCTCCATAAATTGTTAGTGAAGTGCCCAGCCAAAGCATGCAGTGTAAGATATAGATGCTTGTCTTTATTTTGAAAGGACTTCCTCACAATTTTTACATTTCTTTTTAAAATGCTGTTTGGTGAGCAGCTGAGCTGAGCTCAGAGCAGTAGATTTCTCTTTGGATAAACATGACATTTATTCAGCTCATGCAGCATTTCCATAAAGAAATAATTCATGGGATAATAATGAAATTATCATATGAGGTCCATTTTTACACTGAATAGTTTTTGGGGATTTTGCTGTTTTATTTGTTTTGGTGTTTACAATAATTGTGATTTCTCTTTGAGTTGCAAAAGAAAACAGACTACAAAAAGTTCAATGCTGCCATCTAGTGGTGTACAGCGAAACAGGGATTAGTTTGAATTCACAGTTAATAGAAATTCATTTGTTCACAGCTCTTGACTCACAGTCTACACCTGCATAAGCCAAATAGCTATTTGGTGTCCCCTGACTGTTTTGGCTAGATTTTTGTCATGTATCCTGGGAGCTGAGACAATTCACATATAGGGATCTAAGCCCATTTCAATCAACAAAATGAAAATAATTTACTGAGTAGAACCAGAATCACACCACAGATAATTTCTTAGCATTTCCAGCCAAGCCCTGGATGGAGGGGAGGGAAGAAACTGCAAAGCCAGGGTCATGCTGCAAGCCCTGCATGGGCCTTCTCACCTGTCCCCAACCCACTTGCTAGAGCTGCTCTTACCTAAGTGCAGTTGGGAGAATTCATAGAGGAAAAGTCTGGTAAATTTGTTGAATTGGACTTGTTGACTGGCTGAGGGTGAAACTTGAAGGATTTGGATTATTTTAGGTTGGATCCAGGTCTTAGCTGTCCCTCAGGTTTGGGTCCGTGGTGGGACATGGTTGAGACTGGCCTGAGCTTCCAACTGGGAGTACCACCTTCTTCCTCCCCTCCTCTCCACTGCACCAGCCATGGCCCACTTGCTTTGCTTTCACTGCTGATCCATTTCCTACCTCCCATGCTCTCAGCACGATACTTAGCACCTGTGCTTTGTCCTGTCCTCAAAATGTGGGCACCCTGTTCTTGGAGGGATGTTGTCATAGTCAGAAACCAGCCCTGGGTCTTGCTGGTACCAAACAAATCTTCCAAGAGCAGCCTAGCCTCAAGACTAACACTTCTTTTCAGTCAAAATAAAGATTGCCTTAGCTAGAAAATACACCGTTCTGGTTTTCTTTCTCTCCCCAGGTCTCAAGCAACTCGTTTCCGCTGGCACCAGCCTGCTCCTTTCGACAAGCAGCAAACGTGGGCCATCGATAATGTCTACATTGGGGATGGCTGTATAGACATGTGCAGTGGCCATGGGAAGTGCACACAGGACAACTGTGTGTAAGTGCTATCTGTTCACTGTCCTGCTCGGGGCTGTTGCATTTCACTCCTCCTCTGTCATTTTGACAAAGTTGCAGGAAAAACTGTGATACAGTTCTACAAAGGATGGTGGATTTTGCTGTTGAAACTGAGCAGGGCACTGGGACCACTTGGGAATAGAAGTAACAAGTGGAAGAGTGAGTGCAGGGGTGGCTCTGCCAGACCTCTGCCTGTTTGTGCTACATGACTAAGCACATGGTCCTTTCCTCTGTGGCAATGCATCAGCTCTGCTCCTGCCCCTGCTGCATCTTGATTTCCCTACCACCAGGTAGGGAGAAGGTACCCCAAGAGTTTGCACATCCCTCTAGGGTCCTGGAGCTTCCCAGAATATGGTATTCCCAAGGGATTCCATGCTATCTCCCTGAGCTCTCAGCCTGGTGCTGGATGCAGAGAACCTGGGCTGGAGGTGAGACATATCCACTAACCAGGATATATGCCAGCTCTTCACAAGGCCAGATTTTGCCTTTTGAGTGATGTTGTCTTGATGGTCTGATGCCTCTGCTCCATGGTAGGGTTTGCCAGGGGAGGCAGACTGGCTTGGTCCTCAAACTGTTTGCATAACAATTCACATATAGTCCTGCAAAGCTAGCAAACAAACAACCCCCAGATTTGCCTGTCTTGGCAACAGAGAAATACCTTCCAGATGGATGTATTGCTTTTTTCCCAGCCACAAATGGCAACAGAAATGGGAGAATGATTGTATAATTGCACTGAGACTGTATTTGTTAGAAATATATTTCACTGCAGAATAGACATATTATTGTGTTCTCCTCTATCCTGACAACACTGAAGTACCAAGACACAATATCCCTGGTGAAATCTCATAGTAGCAGAACACATTTCCAAGCTGTTATCCAGTCTTTGACACAGTACAAGAACATTTTTTAGAGGAGAAAAAAAAGGGAGAACTATATAAAGACAAGAAAGTACCCATCTACCAGAATTTTACAGAAACTTAAACATTAGCAGGACATTTTTAGGATTGGCACATTCTCTTGGTTTATCTATCCAAGCACAATGTATTTTACTGATTTTACTGAGTAAAAATAAATACAGTGAGTGTGGCTTGTATTAGGAGCTTGAATGATACATAATACTAAGGCTTCCCAAAGTAATTTTTGTTTCATATTAACTACAAAACATGCCAGATGTTTGAAACCCCCAAATACCAGTTGTGCACTAGTAAATGATGCCTCTGTGCAGAATGAGATGGTACCTTAATAACATGGCACTGATTAAACCTCCATGCAGAGCCTTTGCCAGCTGATTTGTGTATTTGTTTTGCTCTGCAGCTGCGATGAGCACTGGGGAGGGCTGTACTGTGACGAGCCAGAGACTCCCCTTCCGACACAGCTGAAAGACAACTTCAACCGCGCGCCATCGAACCAGAACTGGCTGACGGTGAACGGGGGCAAGCTGAGCACAGTCTGCGGGGCTGTCGCCTCTGGGATGGCTCTTCACTTCAGCGGGGTGTGTGTCCAGCACAGGGATCAGCTCAGTCCTTTTGGCAGTATAAATGGGACTGATTTCAAAAGTTAAATAGCAAGGCATTAAAAAAAGAACAGCATAATGTATTAGACATATAAAATATTCTAAAAAATTTAATCCTTTGGCTGGCTGAAGGTTGAAGTCAAACAAGTCCTACAGGCCAGGGTCAGCCAGAAACACTCCAGGAAAGCTGGAGTTCTTTGCTATGCTGCAGCCAGGAAAATAAGATAAGTGTGTGTGGCTCCTGAAAGGAACTGTAGAGGGGCCTTAGAAATTGGAGCTGACAGGTTAAAGCACAGTATAAGTACACAGACATTCAATTTCCCTCCTAATAGCCTCTTCACAGCACTTAAAAATTCCAGACCAGAGTTTGGTGTGGCTTCTAATCAGACCACAGAGGTAAATGAATAACTAGCTATTTGCACTTGTATAACTTGTACATGATCCTTGACAGTACAGTCACAGAAACACAGAATGGGTCAGGTTGGAAGGGGCCATGGTGGGTCATCTAGTCCAACCTCCCTGCTCAAGCAGGGTCACCCTAGAGCACATTGCATCCATGTATAGCCTCATCCTCCACATGTCCCAAAGGTGGATGTTTTCAGAGTAAAAAGCTCACAGTAAAATTTCCTAGGTTAGCTACATGTGTAGGTATATAACCCAGACAGCTGTTAAACTGTAGTTTGCTAACAGATAACCTCAGGATTATATCAATGCTAAAACAGTCTTTTAGAAACATGTAACATTTACGCTTATAGGTATCTTCTGTCAAATTTATAACTAGGTTCAAACTGATGGAAGTTTTGTAAAATAAACTAATAGAAGCATTACATTTCCACTTCATTCCACTAGGACTAAGTAGACACCAACTAACAGATTAAGCAATGTGAAATATATAAGGTATTGTGGAAAACACACATATTAAAATTGCTTTGCCATTTGATGTTTTGCATAAGTTGAACCATTAGCACATAATCAGGGATTTGTCAATTCTGCATGGAAAACTTTGCGATTTACAATGGAGGCATGGATTTCTGCAGCTCTTGTATTCAGAAGAAAGGTAAATACATGATTTTAATAAAACTGAAGGTACAAGGAGCAACATATATAAATACACAACAGGAATTTTTGAACCATGACTGAAATTATGCCTTCAGGGAAAATATATATATGTTGTTCTGTTGCAACTTTAACTTTGAAACAATTAAGAAAATTTTGTACAATTTTAAATTTTTTGCAGCGTGAAACTACATTAATAGTCTAACTATTGCTGCATAGTCTAACACTTTTTATGAACATAAATTTTACCAGACAACACCAGCCAACATATTTTTTTCATTGTTTTTAAGGGCTGCAGCCGTGTGTTAGTTACAGTGGATTTGAACCTCACCAGTGCAGAATTCATCCAGTTTTATTTCATGTACGGATGTCTGATAACTCCTAATAACCGCAACCAAGGAGTGCTGCTGGAGTATTCTGTGAATGGTGGAATCACCTGGAGCCTCCTAATGGAAATTTTCTATGATCAATTCAGCAAGCCTGGGTTTGTAGATACTTTTTTTCTGCCTGTGTAACTTTATCTATGAAAGTAAGGTGGTCTTGAATGTTTCACAAGAACCTGTGGGACACATTACTGTTGTGGTTTGGATATCAGATCCTTACAAATTCAGCTTCTACAGTCCTACAAACATTCACAAATGGTCTTGGTGCCATTGTAGTGTACTTTAGCATCAGCATTTGTGCAGCTGTTAGGCCAGAAATACAAGATCAGTTAGGAACCCGTAGCAGACTGGTAGATTTGTAAATGGTTGCATGAAGATAAATAATTACCTACTGTAGTGATGTCCATCCTGTTCTTTAAGTTGCTAACATTTGCAATCTAGTTCCTTAATGGCAAGAGCATAAAATCACTGATTGTTATAAGTTAATTATAAAATGGTGTGTGGAGGAGATACTGCATTTCTGCAGTTATCCATCAAAAGGATGGATACACTCAAACCCTACCTTCAGATGTTTGTGGGATTCAAATCATGCAAATCAGGTGAGCTGACGTTTTCCTCACTGGATAATTTAAAAGATTCATAGAAAATGGGGTTGTGGGGGGCCCATTATTTTTTATTTTATTTGAACACACCAAGAAATCACTAGCACTTTAATTAGACATGAGATTTCAGTGTACTATCATCTACAGTTGTAATAGAACAGACAAAATTTTACTGGAACATTGCTATCTGCTGAAAGGCTCCAGGTTGAAAAAAGTCATCTTAATTTTACTTCAACATTCTCCTTCTTAATTAGGACCTTCTGACCACACTCTGCTAGTCCAGACCACTCCCATGCAGTTGCTCCCATAAGGACAGGTGGAGTAAGTGAGGTTGTTCAAACCATGCCACAGTCTGGGGGCTGACTGTTCCCACCTTTCTCTGAGCCTCTGTCCCTGGGATGACATTGGGAGTGATCAGAAAGATTTTCACTTCAGCAATATCTCCTTGAGGAACATAGGCTAGACCAGTCTTTTTCTTCTTTCCTGACTTCCATGTATTCTAGGAAACACCGGGAATGGACCTGGTCAAAGCACCCAGCACAGAGCATTGCAAAGTGTCCTCCTCCTGCAGCTTTCCTACAACTAATTTCCACCTTTTATTCCAGCTTTGTGAACATCCTCCTTCCCTACGATGCCAAAACCATCGGCACACGCTTCCGCTGGTGGCAGCCCAAGCACGACGGGCTGGACCAGAACGACTGGGCCATCGACAACGTGCTGATCTCGGGCTCAGCCGACCAGAGGACAGTGATGCTCGACACCTTCAGCAGTGCTCCCCTGCCGCAGCACGAGCGCTCCCCGGCCGACGCGGGGCCAACGGGCAGGATTGCCTTCGACATGGTCATGGAGGACAAAACCACAGGTAAAGCTTCCACCTGCAGCTGAACTGAAGGGCAAGAAGCCAGTGCAGCAATTTGCAGGTCTTGCTGAGCCTCTGAATCTTTGTCTCACTGTGGTTGTGATTACAGACAATCCCATCGCCACAGAGGTCTTGTGCTTTGCTTTATTCGTTCACAAAAAAAGTGAAATGACAAAATGTAATGCAGATTTTTATTGCATGAAGTTACTTAGAAGATTAATTTGTTTTCAAAAAAAGATAAAGTAATTTAAAAGTGCTGGGTTATTCCAAGAAGCTTTCTTATCCTGAGTATCTGTTCCTTATTTCCTAACTTTTAAAAGTATTCTTTAAGGAAGTTAATCTAAGTTTACAACTAAATTTTGTAGAAGATGCATTTCTGTATGTTTACAAGCTTTAACAGCTGCCAGTTTAAAGCTTTTACAAGCTTTAAAAGCTGCCAGTTTTTTTACCCACTAAAAAGCTCTCCCAAAATGTTGAGTACAACAGATATTCATCTTTTAAGTCTCAGATCTTTACTTCTTGAACGTTAAAAAATAATGCTGTAATGCTTATGTAAGAGAGTAGTAAGAGGAGCAATAAATGTGATAAATGCAATACATATTTACATGGGAAAGATGGGGTACTGACATTCTCAGGAGCAATACTAAATAATTCTCATGTAGGCTGGAAAATAAAGCCATGAATCACCTTCTGTGGTTAAAACCACTCCCCACTTAATTTATATTGTCATTGAATAATACTGACATTGCCATTTATTTTCAAGTTAATGAACACTGGTTATTCCATGATGATTGCTCAATTGAGAGATTTTGTGATTCTCCTGATGGTGTCATGATCTGCGGGAGCCACGATGGCAGAGAGGTCTATGCAGTCACCCATGACCTGACTCCTACAGAAGGCTGGATTATGCAATTCAAGGTAAAATCTGTCTGCAATATAATTATTCAACACCACATTTTGTTCCAGGTCTAAGTAGATCTTTCAGGATGTAGGATGATGTATAGACTTACACAGGAGCCATTCTCTGCAGGGAAAAGGGTTTGTTGTTATTAGGCCATCCTCGTTTTTCTTACTTACTTCATGTTGGTCAGCTTTAATAGCACAGGCTATTCTCAAAGTTGACATTCTTCTCTTCCAGCACTGCAGTTCTGTGGACATCATGTAATAAGGATATCACACATCTGCAGGAGCCTGTTTTGTTACAGCTGCTTTGTGAGGGAAAAGCAGCTCTACAGTAGTTCACACTGCTCCTGTGTTGTCATGCATTCACATCAAACCTGCACCCAAACTGGCCTTCATGCACCCCTTTACCTAAATTAAGGGAATAACCCAGCAATATAGGGAAGTTGCAAGAGTCCTTTGCACATCTGTCCATAAAGATAGTCTACCTAATCTGTGGCCTTCTCCAAAATATTCAAATATTTTTGAATTGTTGGGTGGGAGGAGAGATTAACTTTATTTTCTATGTGGTACTGTGGTATAAGGCACAAGTGTCAAAATCTGGAAATCCAGAAATGTGAGCTATCTAGAAGAAAACAAAATTCACAATGTGGTGTCTGTTCTCAGTCTTGGGAGTATCAAAGAGATCTGTGGATCACTGGTACCATACAGGCACTGTTACTGCCATCATTTCAAGAAAACTTCTGCAGTCACTTTTCAGATTCAAACACTTTTTAAACTCCACCATCACCATTAATTCTTAATTACTGATGCTCTCTTCTCCATTAGGTTTCTGTTGGATGTAAAACCTCAGAAAAGCTTGCACAAAATCAGGTCCATGTCCAGTATTCCACCGACTTTGGTGTTAGCTGGAGCTACTTAGTACCTCAGTGCTTACCAGCTGATCCAAAATGTTCTGGGAGTGTCTCACAGCCATCTGTCTTCTTTCCCACAAAAGGATGGAAAAGAGTAACTTATTCACTGCCTGAAAGCCTTGTGGGCAAGTAAGTATGAACTTGCTACTCATTTTGTCTTGGATTGAGTAGCTTCCTAGAAACACAACAGGCAATATATCTGCCTATTCATTTTCTTTCAAGGAAACTGCAGAATAGCCATATCCGTGTTCATTACATTATGGATATGTAAAAATCAATATCAATAGGTACTTCCACTACTTGTGGAAGCTTGGAGGGTAGTACAGTCATGAGTATGTTGTGTTTAATCACCTTTTCTCAACTGAGCAAAGTTGTTTCATGCATATGTCTGGTTTTCTTAATTTCTTTATATCTAGTCCCGTGAGATTTCGGTTCTACCAGAAATACTCAGATATGCAGTGGGCCATTGATAATTTCTACCTGGGCCCTGGTTGCCTGGAAAACTGTAGAGGTCATGGAGACTGCCTGAATGAGCAATGCATCTGTGATCCTGGGTATTCAGGTCCAAATTGCTACCTAACCCAGACACTGAAGGTAATTTTACCGCATGTTTTAAAATATTAATTTTGGCATGTGTTTGACTGAGAAGGAGAGAGAGGAGAGACTGATCCCACTGGAAATTTAGCTTTGACTCCTGTCAGCCTGAAGACAGTCAAATCCCTTTTCAGCCCTTTCATCAGTTTTTTAACAAGACTATTACTGCATTATTCAAGAACAGGTTTGTTGCTTTGCAAATAACACTTAGCCTGAAAAAGCTGTGATAAAGTTCACTGTTCATCTTTCAATCATCATTATAGGATGTAAATCACCCTGGCACATACGGTTATATGTGATCAAGACAGAAAGATACTTCTTACTGGGGAAGAGCTTACTGAAGTAGGGAACGAAGGAAGATAGCATAAAATAAGAAAATTAATTCACCTGGCTGTTACTTATGTTACCCAAAAATAAGCGAGTCGACTCTAGTAGGACATTGCTAATTTAAAAGTTAAAAATAACAGACTATCTCCTCAGTTATCATTTGAATTATTATAACCTTCTGGTTTTCATCTGAAATACTAATTACATGAACAAATATCAATGTCTGTTTGCAATTTTTTATTAGTAATGTATCCAGCACATTAAGGACATTTGGGATAAAATGGCAGCAATTTTAGGGGAGTTCTACTGCTATCTCCTTAATGCCAGGATTGCAGGTTTTGCTGGGGAAAAATACAGAATATTTTTTCTCCCATGCATACAGAAGTCTCCCATGTTGCTCTCTGCCATAAAAACCTTGCCATTAATTTGCACATGCCAGTTTTAATTTGCTGGATTACCTCCCAAGCATGTTAAAATCCAGCCCTAATATATTTCACATTTAGCCAATTAGGTTCAAGTGGCCAAACATTCAGTCAAAAGTGATTATGTTCAGTCACCCTGAGAAAAATTTACAGTGTTCATGAGCCCTTCAAACATGTTTTGGTCAGTTCCAGTTGTGATTACCAAAAAGACTTAAGATCTTACTTACCTGTACTTTATGTTAACTACCTTTCTTACAGACTTTCCTAAAAGAACGCTTTGACAATGAAGAAATTAAACCAGATTTGTGGATGTCCTTAGAAGGTGGGAATACCTGTACTGAGTGTGGAATTCTCGCAGAAGACACAACTCTGTATTTTGGAGGTGCAACTGTGAGGCAGGCTGTCACTCAAGACCTGGACCTGCGGGGGGCAAAGTAGGTCATGTTTCCATGTCATTGTCACGGGGAATGCAGTGTCACACTGGCAAAGCACCAGGCAGCAGAGCTGGTAGCTCAGGGAATTCCTAGGCCACCACAAGAATAGCACTCCCTGAGGCAGACACTAATGAGATTATGATTCTGAAGGTGCTAATGCTTTCAGATGAGTCACAGAGAGCAAGGCTCACCCCAGCACAGGTGAAGCAGCAGGTCCCTTTGTCCAGAAATGTTCTGGAATCAGCAAGTTCTGTCCTGCAAAGAGGCAAGACATCAGTCTCCTGGACATCATTCCTGGAGGCACCAGCCATGTCTCTCACAAGTTCAGAGCAAAACCTCTGCTGGTTGTCCTCTTTCGGGTGATATGAGACCCATTCCACTTCTGTGCTGTTGAAGAGGATGACTTACCAGGAGAGCAATGGAACTCTGTCAGTTTAGACAAGCTAAGAACATGATGTAGACAACTTGAGCATAATTTCTCTTGACCATATGGCTTTAATGAAGCCACACACTCTGACTTCTGAAACTCTGCAAGTTTGCTGAATCACAGGAAGGAAGGGGCCTCAGGGAGTCTCTAGTCCTGTAAGCCAGGTAAACTGGTAAGTCAAAGCCAGGTAACACTGAACTCAGACCAGTTTGCTCAGGATTTTTTCCCACTGGATCTTTAAAAACCTCCAAGAACAAAGATCCTACAGTCTGGCTGGACAGTTTGTTCCAGTGTTCAGTTAGTGTGAGAGTGATTTCTTTTTTCCCTGTTAAATCCATTTACAATTTCCTGTTTTTTCAGTGTTTGACCACTGGGTCTGTGCTCTGGCCCCAGTCATTCCAGTGTCCTTCACTGACCTTCCCTTAGTTTATCAACATCTTTTATGTCCTTTGTTGATACAAGGGCACCTTAATACACAGTGAGCTCCCATTCCACCAGACTCTCAGGGACCTCTAAGCAAAGCAGCTCCCATCCAGTTTGTCCCCAGCTGGTACATTTGCAATGGGTAATTCTCTCCCAAGGGGCAGTTCTTAGCTGAATTCCATGAGGCTCCCATGAGAATTACTAGGCAATGTTTTTGGAAACCTTTGTAGTACTTGTACCACAGTGATGTTATTTGCTTAAAAATGCTGGGATTTGGAAGAATTTCAGCATGTCTGTTAACAGAAAACAAATCTATATTTGTGCAGATCTTTAACAGATATGATTATATACATTTACTCTTAGGTTTCTACAGTACTGGGGGAGAATTGGGAGTGAAAACAACATGACAACATGCCACAGACCGACTTGCAGAAAAGAGGGAGTGCTGCTAGACTATTCCATTGATGGAGGCAAGTACATACTGTAGTCACAGCTAAGTCTGTTTCTGTATCCATGCACCATGAATATCTGAGAAGTTGTCAGAGATCCAAAATAAAAAGCTTATTTGTAAAGTTATTTTTGTCCATGTCCCCCATCTAAAATTTCCATCTATTGCTCAGGAGTTTTCCATAATCCTCCTGCCTTTTTTCAGTAATCAGTGGCTTCCACCCAAGCTGATTCCTTTTTACCACTACAGGATTGCTCTTACAGTGAGTAACTGTTGCCAGCTATCCTTAGCATGATGAAGTTAAGCTTCATCAGAAGACCATAACTATTACTTTTCATTTCTTATTATCTTACTTTAATCCTTTAGAAGATTCTACCATATGTTTTCTTTTTATCACTAAACCTGCATCTTCTCATTCTAGGGATCTCCTGGACTTTGCTCCATGAGATGGATTACCAAAAGTACATCTCCGTGAGGCACGACTACATCCTGCTGCCGGAGCACGCCCTGACCAACACCACGCGCCTGCGCTGGTGGCAGCCCTTCCCCATCAGCAGTGGGCTCGTGGTGCCTGGCCCTGACCGAGCCCAGTGGGCTCTGGATAACATCCTCATCGGGGGAGCAGAGATCAACCCCAGCCAGCTGGTGGATACCTTTGATGACGGTAAAACAGGCTGCCACAGCTCGTCTGTTGTCTGGCATTATCTGTTCTTAACTTACCTGAGCCCTGGGAGCTTGCAAGCAGACTTTCATTTATTTTAACTCTGCAATTTTTTCTTTTTGTAGACTAATGCTATTTATATGCTGTCCTTCATGCTATTAATAGGAGTGTGTGTATATATACATATGTATATATATATATATATATACATGTATATTCAAATATGTGTGTGCACATATATGTAGACACACAAAAAATTTTATTTCAGTCCAACTCATTTCATTTAAATTCCTGGTATTATACTTCTGTTTCATCATAATTTTTTTAAAGTACTATTATTTAAACATTTTAATAACCTTTCTGGAGCTGAATGTCTTCATGATGTCTGTTAGTAGCTTACTGTGTGTCATTACAGATAGCATAAATGCAGTGTCTATATCACTAAAGTGCTCTACCTAGTGATTCTGTGGATTCATTACTAAGCCTTGATGTTTACCAAGACAATGCAGTAATTGTATTTAACTCATCTTAATAGAAGGCACCTCTCATGAAGAAAACTGGAGCTTTTACCCTAATGCAGTCAGAACTGCAGGGTTCTGTGGAAATCCATCATTCCATCTCTACTGGCCAAATAAGAAAAAGGATAAAACACACAACATCCTGTCCTCCAGGGAGCTCATTATACAGCCAGGATACATGATGCAGTTTAAAGTAAGAAATGTTCTCTCTCTCCAAAGTAAAGAACACAATGAAAATTCATCTAATGTGTCTCCAGAAATTATTCTTCTTCCAACTAGGATGCTCAGTTGGATGAATAATTAATTGTGGCTTTTTACTAGAAATTATAGGAAAGTGTGAAGTGTAGGTAATGAGAACCAGAAAGGCTGCATGAATGTAAAATGTCAAAATATTCTGACTGTCTGTATGCTTTTGGGGTTAGTCAGAGGGATGGGAAGTCTAATACCTTTTTCCTGAAATTACTGGATCATCAGATACAGTAGGAATTATTTTCTAACGTGAGAATAGATGTCATGCAGAATAAGCTACTTTCCCCTAATTTGTGAAGAAGCAGAAAAAGCAAGGGAGAAGGAGGCTGGAGAAGAGTGGCATATGGAAAATGCAAGTGTGTTCAAGTAGAAGTACCCCTTCTACTTACTTATGTCATGGCAAATGACCTAAACAATCAGAGAAACATTTCTGAGTATTTCACTTTGATTTAAGATAGAATTCTGCACAGGGCCAAAGGCAACAAGTAGTTGTTTTCCACAAATGTTCTTGGCCATTCCCCAAGTACCCTGTCTTAAATAAACCAGGAATTAACATGAAAGTAAGGTTATAAAAATACTAATCCATTTTCTTATTATGGTTTTTCCCTTGCTCTTCTGTTTGACAAGATAGTTCCAGAATTTTCCATCTTCCACTGATTAATATTTTCACCTTTTCTCAACATCATTGCCTATTTTATATTGACTGTGTAATATAATCCCTAAAGCACTGTTTCCCCCACTGAGAACCTTCAAAGAAATTATATAAAAGAGGAGTCTCATATGTTTTTTACTACTGAATGTCAATATCCCCCTCCAAATGCTTATTTTACCCAGCCTATCATCTTTTTCCTGTATTTTAAGGCCAAAATTATTATAACCCTTCAACATTTAATAGTTCATTTTACTAAACTCTTATTGCAAAGTTTTTCTGTCCAGATTCTCTCCCCCTTTTTCTTCACCACTCACAGCAAAGATTTTATTTCTAAACTAAGAACTCAGCTCTAGCATGGCTTCTGTTTGGTTTTGAAATTTAGCATCTTATTATCTAATCAAGAATGTACACTGGCTACTGTAATCTTTCTACTGTAATATGGAACAAATATGTCAATTGTTTTAAATATTCAGAATAATTCTGTTCCTAAATTGGACTGATTTAACGTTTATGTCCACACGTTTATCATTATGAATTTTAAATTTCATAGGTGCTTCAATTCTGGAAATGCCAAGGACCTACCATATCTTTTTGTTTCAGAAAAAAAATGTTTGTTTAGATATTTAATTTGGACTTTAGAAATGAAGTGTTAGGATTCTGTTAGGAAATAACAGTAGCAAGGAAGTAAAAATTTTTAAGTAAGGGCAGTATCTGAAGTATTGTGTCTTTTGTTTTCCATCCACCTTTGATGAATTTTTCCCATATTCTAAGTTGACAATCTCTTATACACCCCATAAAGAAAAAAAAAGGGAGAACATAACTCGATTATATATCACTTTAAATGTCTACCTGACTTGTTACAGCAGCTGATTTTATTTGTGCTGTAGATCGTGGTTGGCTGCGAGGCAAATTCTTGTGGGGACCTCCACTCAGTGATGCTGGAGTATACAAAGGATGCCAGGTAAATGACAGCAGAATCCACAGACCTGAGGAAAAAATAGTGTGACATAAAAAACCTAGAGAGCTTTTATTTATTAAAGCAATTTCTTTCCTATTCGTGTTGCAACAGAATCTGAACAAAGCCTGTGTGCAAGCACTGGGATTTGTCTACATAACTCCCATAAATTCTCTTTATAATTTATCCCATATGTTGACAAATTCATGGCATTGCACTTGCAGTTGCAGTCATGAGCATGTTCCTGTTAAAAATGTGCTTGCAGGAAACCACATTTGCAGGAAACTGTTGTTTCAGTAGGATACAGAACCAAGCTGTAATGAAGTGGGAGTTACTTAATTCCACATTGGTCTTTAACAAGCAAATAACACTGCCTTGTGTGCTGTAGAATAGCAGCACATTATAATTTGTAAAAATGAACATATATACAGTGCTCAGATGACTGTGGGTGAAAATGTAGCAAATTCTGTTGGGACTCTTCTGAACACTGTAAGAGAGAGGCTAAAGAGCAGCTTCCTAAATAAATCATTCAGTCTTGCAGCCCAGAGCAGCTGTATGTACCACTCTGCTGGGAGTACCACCACCAAGGGTTCCACAACACCTCAAACCTGGGGCTGAAGCGTCCTCCCTGGCTGAACCTGTGCTTCAGCTTCTCATCCCTTGTTGATTTGTGGCTCCAGAGCATGGAAACTATTGCTGACAATCTCTTCTGTTTGTTTAGTAAGATAGGCAATGTCATGACCCTTAAAAATCACCTGTTTTACTTTCATCATTTTTTCAGTTGTTGTAAAATGTTTTTCTTTTTTCTTTTCTTTTCTTTTGTTTTTTCTTACTACAGGACAGACTCATGGCAACTTGTCCAGACGCACTGTCTTCCTTCCTCATCTAATAGCATTGGCTGCTCCCCATTTCAATTCCATGAAGCTACCATCTATAACTCTGTCAACAGCTCCATGTGGAGAAGAATTACTATCCAGCTGCCTGACCATGTCTCATCTAGGTAAGTTAATGAAAGATCAGCTCACTGTGGACCTGTAAAGTGACAGCTGTCTTGGTGGCATGGTTTACTGGGAACAACTGGTGAATTAAAAATGATTCCTTATTGCGGGATTTAGATCTGATACATAACTAATGTTCTTTGGGAAGCTTTTTGTTAATAATTTTTGTTAATTTTTGTTAAAGCTTTTTGTTGCCCATGATATAGCAGGGTGGCTCTTTCTGGTTATTGAAGTCACAGCCCCCTCACATGACATTTTTGGTTACATTTGCTGCTGTGGTATTAGAATATCTCTGTACAAATGCATTTAATTGCTAGATACCATAATACAGTGTTTGAATTTTGATATTTGCAGTGCAACTCAGTTCAGGTGGATTCAGAAGGGAGAAGAGCTAGAGAAGCAGAGCTGGGCAATCGATCATGTGTACATTGGGGAAGCGTGCCCGAAGCTCTGCAGTGGCCACGGGTATTGCACAACTGGAGCCATTTGCATCTGTGACGAAGGATACCAAGGTTCCATTTCTTCCATTTCTCTCTTGTACATCTACTACAGTCTAATCTGGCTCAAAATTAAACAAAAAGACAAAGTGATGTATCATGTCCAAATTCATCGCTGGAATGTCTGAGTAATAAATTCAAAATTAATAATTTGTCAGAGCTGCAAAAAACAGCTTTCCCTCTCCTTACTTCTGGATTGAGTCAGCAGTCTCTCCTGTCTGGCACTGTATGTAAAGTCGATCCAGCCTTTACTGAAGGCAGAAAATGGTTACTTGATTACCCAGAATTGGCTTCCACCCCTGTCCTCCTTCCAAGGGTGCATCCCAGAGGATGCACAAATGGGATCCAGATGTTGACGAGTGGCATCTCTAAGGGACTCAATGTCCCATCAGGACAGAGTGTTCTGCTCTAATCCCTCAATGCAGCTAAGCACATGCCTAATGGTACCTGAGTGCCCTTGGTAAACTCTTAAGTGCTTTGTGGGAGTGCAGCCAGTGTTTAATGTCTTCCAGGAGAGCCTCATAACTTTATAAGATCAGATCCCTTCCGAGTTTTTAGACATATTTACCTTCAACCAGCAATTTGAGGTTTCTCCTATTGGCATCAATGAAAAACAGGGGAATCTGTATAGCAGTTCTTGAAGTTTTACTGCTGTAAAAAATAAGACTCACGGCATCAATTTTGTAAAAATGACTGCTGTATATCAATGTGCACATTATTAATGGATCTGCTGAAATATATTTAGGCTGTCCTCACACTGTATATTGAGCCACAACCTTGAATGGAATTACAATGACCTGTGACTCAATTTTCTCAGTTCTTTGCATTTTTGTGTGTTTTACACCTTCACTGTGTCATTTTTAGGTGATGACTGCTCTGTTTTTAGCCATGATCTGCCAAGTTATATTAAAGATAATTTTGAATCTGAAAGAGTCACTGAAATAAACTGGGAAACCATTCAGGGGGGAGTGATAGGGAATGGATGTGGACAGCTGGCACCCTACGCCCATGGAGATTCGCTCTATTTTAATGGATGTCAAGTAAGACAAGCTGTAACCAAGCCTCTGGATCTCACCCGAGCAAGGTAATAGCTTGAGCCTGAACAGCTCTTTTAACAATTTTTAATAAAGGAAGGTCTTCACATATATGTGCAGCCATGTGGGCCAGTATTGATGAGGACGGACTGGCCTGGCTATGCCATGCAGTTGGATGTGGCTAGCAGAAAACATTAGGGTTGGCAAAATGTTTTGTGACTTCAGTTTGGGAGATGGAGAGTGAGGATGTCAGATGAAAAGGTCAGATGTTTTCATCATGCCAAACAGAGCACTGTCTATGTAAGCCAGCACTGACAATGAAGCTGTTGGCAAAGACTAGACACCAGACTGCCTGGACCAGTGCCTGATCTGATAAGACAAATCCCATGTTTGTATGTGCCTCCACGATGGTTATGACTAAAGATGCTATTTAGTAATTACAGGCTCATTTTCCCATTTCGGTTGTCAAATAGAATTATGTTCACCTGGCAATGAACAGGAGTATCTTTTTCATCTATTGAGCCTCTTTGGCCATGGAAAAACAAATGTAACCAGTCTGTGCTGGCTCTTAGCAGAGTGACAGCTTTCAGGACTGGTTTATATTTAGTTGTCCAAAGCAAGATTAGAAACAGGATGAATAGGCCAATGGGCCAGATATAAATCAGGCTCTTCTCTTCTTACTTGAACACCCAGGTAGAATATAATGTATATTTTTAGGCACTTTATTATTTTCAAACTTTGTCATTTTTAAACTTTTCCTACACTCATTTACATGTTTGCATTTTATCCATCTCAGTTTTGTGCAGATATATTGCAAAATTGGATCTACTGCCTGCAACAATATGTTATACATAGTAAACTATTATTTTGAAAGGGGAGCTGTATTTTAAAGATGTGAGAACAGTTTATTTTGCATGTTAAAGTAACGATTCTTGAAAATGCTCCAAGTTTTGATAAGGTAACTGCTATAAACCTATAAATGCTGTTGTTCCTGTTTGAATACTTTTGCATATTGAAAATACCTTTTCTCTCTCTGTTTTACAGCAAAATCATGTTTGTTTTGCAAATTGGAAGTATTTCACAAACAGACAGTTGCAATACCAATCTGAGTGATCCTAACACTGTAGACAAGGCAGTGCTCCTCCAATACAGTGTAAATAATGGAATTACATGGCAAGTAATTGCACAGCATCAGCCAAAGGACTTTATACAAGCCCAAAGAGTGTCTTATAATGTTCCCTTGTGAGTACCCAGTCACATTTAATTACCTCTAAGTGCACAAGTTACATTTCTGCTAAGAAATAACCTATCTTTGAAGAGAAAAGGTTGATGAGAGGGTAAACAAAAAAGACTTAAGGGGGAGGCTGATTAAGAAATTCCAGGCTAGTGTTTATCAATACACTTTAAAGAAAAACGAACTTGTTTTGAGGATAAGAGGGGAAAATCCACCTTATCTGTGTGCATTTTTCACCGTTAAGCATTTTACAAGTACAATGTGCTGATGTTCAGTGACATAAAAACAACGGTTTGACTCTGCTCTCAGTCACTGTTTGGGGATAGATAGGGATATGCAAAACACCCACAGTTTGGAGCTCTGACAGGCCCTTGTGTTTGTGTGACAGGGAGGCACGGATGAAAGGAGTGTTACTGCGCTGGTGGCAGCCCCGTCACAACGGAACAGGTCATGATCAGTGGGCTTTGGACCACGTAGAAGTCGTCCTGTGAGTATCAGCTTCACCTCATTCCACCCCACCTCAGAAAGCACTGAAATTTCTCCAGCATGACATGAGTGTTAAGCTCAGTAAGAACCATTGTGGCTCAGGGAATCCTTTCTCAAAGGGAAATCTTTAAAATCTTGTCTTTCCTGATGCTCTGCCCTGACTGTCACAGTCAGTGGTTAAGATGGCCACGAAGTAAGTGGCACAGCAGGGGTATATGTTGTGCATCGTGGAAAAATGCAGGAGGGAAAGTGGGGCTTTATCACCTCCAAATATTGCTGTGGTCCTGTAATGCAGCAATGGCTGTTAAAAAAATATTTTGCTGGGATCTAAGAAAGGATATTCCTGTTCAACACTGTGCTGCCATGTAAAGCTGATTTATATCCTTTCAAAGATACAAAAGATTCTTCTGTATTGTTCATTGCACAAAGTAATGTTGTTGTGCCTCTTAAAAATTTGTGTTAGCAACTAATGCCTTATTCATTTCCTTTTTTTAGTAAGAAGGATACTGTTCAGAAACAGGGTTCACTATATCAGGTTCCTATGATCCAAGCTCTATATTCATCCCCTTGTCAAGATTTTACCAAGTCTGCACCCTCCTGATTCTCCCATTCTTGAGATGGGTTTCGCTGGCAGCTAACCCGTTTTTCCTGTGTTGCATCACGAAGAGATGACCTGCTTTTTCTCTAACAATTTAGTTCCAGTAGAAGTGAAATGCTAGTGGCTTCCCGGGCAGGAATTCATCGCTGGCAGTGGTTGGCAGAGAGAGGCGAGCCTGCTCCATAGATAGGTTCAAACATTCTTTTTATTGAACAATTTAAAAACCAGCAGTGAAGAAATTAGGCTTAGATAACCTCCAGACTGTGTAATTATAGACATGAGGTTTCTGAATTAGTGGAGACACTGCAAGTAATGTTTTGTAACAGTAGCAAAGTGAATTGTCTGATTGCTAGTTAGCCCTGTTTTCCTTTCCACCAAGAAGCACCAGCTTGCATGGCACTCATATCAACCCCAAACCAATCTGGTCCCAGCACTGAGTGATTGTACACGCTCCGCTGCTTTTACACACCTTGCTGGGCTCTGCTTCCATAACATTAAGCTTAAACTGGAAGGAACAGAGGAGAGAGATTGATATGATTCCTGTTTTAGTTAATCAATGGCTGTATGATGCTGCATCAGGAAAATATGGAAGAGTATAAGCCTGCAGGAAGTTCACAGTGTTTAGGAAACCGTGGAAAAGGGAACCAGTCATTCTAAAATATCCACGTCTTTCTACCTTGCAATTAAAAATAAAATAAACAGAACAAATCATGTAAGAAAAAGAATAAAGCATTAAGTTACCCATCAATCTGAGCACTGAATCAGGGACCATAAGTAGGAATAGAACAAATCTTTAAAAAGTAATTCTGAGTCTGAAATACGGAGAACTTCTCTGAGAATGAGATCTGCCAGGCTGTAGACTAGACACACAAGTTTAGTGGTAACAACCAGTCATGTGAGATATGTTAAACTAGAATGGCCATAGCAAGTAATCACACCTTGCCTAGAGAAGGAACCAGGTGGGCAGACAATGTCTCCTCCCTTCTGTTATTTTAGTTCTGTTAAACAGCTTTAAGGCTCTTCTGAAAATTCCCCTAAATATCAGGCTAGAGGCAGAGGATTTCCACCCTGCTCAACTGACACCTGGTACAATCCACAGAGAAAAACAGATCAAACTGGACTGATTTCTCCCTTACCAAGTCCTGTGAAACATGGTGCCATGACACCTTATTTCCCAAAGGCCAGATGTGGAGTTCCAGTCCCTGCTAACTACAAAACATAAGACATGCTGCTCTCAGGAAGGGCAGAATTACATGCCATGGTGCATCTGCTTCATATGCTGGCATGTGCTCAGTCTTGACAGGTCCTTTTGACTCCTCTGTTTTGCTTAAGTTCTATCTGCACATCGTAATTCATCCAAATTAATAGTAGGCCTCCTAAAATCGATTTGCAAGTAACCTGCAACTTCCTTATCAATAAATACTCTCATCTGGGTTTTCCTATAGCTCTGTTGTTTCATTTGGCCACCTCACTTACCCCCAGCACTTCAGTTCCTTCACCTGTAAAATTATGAAGACACTCAGTCACCTCCATGGAGTGCTCCAGGGTATCAGGAGGGAGCCTGGATCAGTATCTGTTAGCACTTGCCCTAGATGATCCTGCACACACCAGGGCTACTGTGAGTACTAGGGATAGGACTGAGCTTTCATTCTTAATATTCCTTCATTTTCCAGTGAAGGGTAGAGAAGCCCTGCCTGCTGCTTGGGGGGAGCAAGCCCCCTTTCCCAGGCAGCTCTCCAGCAAGAGGTGAGGAGGCAGTGTCCACTGGGTGCTCTGCCCTCCCACCAAGATTGCCAGGGGAGAGCCCTGTGAGCAATAGCCACCCCAGGGCTCTCTGGCAGGGCTGCAGAGAGGCACAGCCTGAACTTAAACCATTCACCAGGGTTCTGTAATTACCTCTTCCCATTAATTCTATCCGAGCCATCCAAAAGTCAGTAGGCTTCTAACTGGCTTGTTCATCCCAAAGCTGGGATCCTTCAGGAAACACCTGTGCCTCCTAAACTGGAAGTAATTCCTGTTGGAATTCTGGCCTTGTCTCAGAAGGCCATGAACATCCCTAGACAAGAACCTATTGATGGTCTATGTCCAGCACAGTCTGTGTTCAGTCCTCTTAACAACACTGCACTCCACCACCCACCTGGATGAGACCCCATGCACCTCTCCAGCACCATCAAAATTATACTCACTGGCCCTGCTTTCAGTCCTAGACTTTCATGTTTGTGACCTGTTTACCCATGCTGATGAAGCAGGCAAGCCTCTAGCCTGTGAGGTGCTAGAGCAAGGAGCCAACCTATACTAGGAGGTGTGGATTGGAACAGATAAATTCCTGGCTTTCCACACATCTCCTCTTGTGTTTTCTCCACTACCCTGTGGGCTGACAAAGGTCTGATTTTCCCAAATGCCCTAGGTGTTGGCTTGGCTGCCTGCACCCCCAGGTGCTGTGCCAGCTTTTCCTTAGCCCATGGGCAAGTGCGCCATGCTCTCCTTGAGCACATTGGGCTGAAGTAAGAGGGCAAGCAAGGAAAGCACCTGCCAGCAGGGAGAGCTGATCTGTAGGCATGTAAAGCAGATAAGGATTTTCTTGATTTTATTTTCCATCCAAAAAAGGGATGTCTCTGCTCCTCCCTACAGTGCTCACCCCAGGGACAAACCTGTGAATACCTGCTTTCATGGCCCAACTCTTCTCAGCAATCCAAAGATTTGAAGTTAGTTCTGTCACAGGCCTAGCTGTCACGTCGTAGTACAGATTCTGCCACAGCTGACACACAGCCAGGGTCATGACACTGTTCAGTTCAATTGACTTCTGAGTCAAGGGCCACCATCCTCTCCCCAGCAAAGGTGTCTTCAGGATGACATTTCGTTGATTCCTTTTTCTCCCAAGATAATTGCTGGGAGAAAAAAATCAACCTGCAGATTATATGTGCATGCAAAATACCTGGCAGTGATAAAAAAGGCCAAAGATGGATGCTTTTATATGTTACTTAAAGTCATTCCACTTATGAACGAACTATTTGAATCCCTCATTAAAGAGCAGTGGTTTTAAGATTGTGATGCAGCTGCAAATGATGCTTAAATTGAACACCTTTTTTAAACAGGTGAAAGTAAATACCTGTGTTGACAATGTTACACAATAAATTGATCTAGCCTTAACATCAACTAAAAAAGGTTGATGTCTGTCCTGTGGTGGGGAGAGGATACAAGTTGTTAAGCTGTCCAGTCCCTTCTAAAGCTAGTGCTGAATAGTCCTCATTAGTGCAGCATTTTTTCTCTCCATTTGTAAAGAAATCTTTGGGCACAACTTTCATGTGTTCCATGTGGCTCTTCTTTGAATAAAAAAGTATTTTAAACCAGGCTTAAGAAGTAGTGGTTTTCTGTGCCCCTGTACTTCTGCCCTAAGAAGAGCCCATGTCCAATTCTGCATTTCATTTGCACTTTGTTTTTCTCTGGAAGCACAGCTCTCAGCCTGTCCACTGCACACACACCTCACACTTCTTTGCATGTGCATTACAGAACTGCCATTTCTTTGTGTATAGGGCAGGCCTTTAGAGACATCTCATTAACTTAATTCTGGTCAAAGGTACTGAGAAGTAAAGGGAATTATAAGCTGAACATTAAGAGTCTGATATTGCTTTCTTTACCCCAAAACTTGTTATATAATCCAAAGGAATTTATGTTGTGCAGGGAATGCAATAAATATTATCCCCACCTGCTATTTTATGGTTAACTGATAGATAACAGAATTAATCCCTCCATAGCCATCACTCCATGCTCTTCATTGTAAAGATATTCTCACATTTTTGGCACAAATGATTCAGTGAGAACTTATGTTGCATTTGGTGCAAAGAATGTTCATCCTTATTTTGGAACATTAAAATGCAAATTCTATATTTTAGATTTAACAAAAAGTGCTCATGTGGAAAAGCATTTTCATCTGCTTTATTTTTAGTAAAAAAGTAATTATTTGAAAAATGCATTTAAATTAAGTGTCAACATATTTATAATAAAGAATATAAAGAGTTCAAACTTTAGGTGAATTATCTGAATATTCACAACATTTATGCCAAATTTAATATGATGCGGTTTGTGCTTCTGTGACATTTCTATTATGTTTCTAAAAAGTGCATGCTGAATTTTATAGAAAATAAAAATCTAAACATTGATTTAAAATCTGAGGAAATAATTTGTTCAATTTTTATTTTCAAAAGAGATGAAAAGTCCTATATTGCCTCTAAACCTCATCAGGGTTTTATGACTAATCACAGTGCTGCATGCATTGAAAGGCATTTTCTAACTTGTGTTGTATTTCATTGTTTGCTGTCATTGGTTTTACACTAGAATAAGGTAAGTACTTTCCCTGAATCAGTATCAAATGTATGTTTCTGTTACAGCTACAGCTCTTTTACAAAGTTTTGTCAATGATGGGTTGGTGGAAAACCATTTGTACTCTGAGATGTGCCACATGGCTTCTGAGGGCCCTGATCCTGCAGTGCTCCCTCAGTGAGAGCTGGGGGAAGCTCAGCTTAGCAGAAATTGTTCAGCAGATTGTGCCAAGCTGCCATGGGAATTTCACCAAGGCTGCAGTGGGAAGGACTTTCCCTGATAGAGTACAGTGAGACCTGACAATGGATAGCACCCAGAGTGTCGAATGGCAGCCAAGGGGCAATTCCCACTTTTTTTCTGTAATAAATGACCACAGAGGTGAATCCACAGGCAGGCACTGTATGCCAGTCAATCTGCATGGTGGCACAGCCACATCTGCCCCTTAGACACAGAGCCAGTGTCCCCAGGTAGTTCTTTTGTTTCATGTAATGCAGCTGCTTTGTGCTGTTGCAGTTAATAGATGCCACTAACCAGTATAGGTACTGAGCTCTGGGTTCAAGTGTTCACCCCACTGAAGCCAAAGAATGTTTGTCATTGATATGAGCCTCAGAACTTCAGTCATTTTTCAGAATTTTTTTCATTACAGTACCTGCCTAACAAAGCATTTGTAATCAGCATCAAAATTTACTCCAAGCCTAGTCTTAAGGGACATACCTTTGCTGTGTTCTAAGATTTTTTCATGTTTAATTTTGTTATCCAAATATTTTGTTTCTATTTTGTTCCTGTTTTGTGCCCTGTCCATTAAAAATGCAGAAATAATTAATGACATTAGTATATATACTGGGGATATGTACTGCATATTTTTCATTCCATTTGGCTATGTTCCATTGTTGTAAACATTAAATTGCAGATGTGTCATTCAAGCTGTGCTTTAGGAAACATGCAATAAACAGGATGCTCTATTATAGGCTCAAGATCCAGAGAGACTCCTTCTCAAAAATTGTTTTATTGTAAATATTTATTAAATATGCCCTAGACAGATTTGTCTTTTCTCTTTCCTATTGCCTGCATATTGCTCATCCAACTAGCACAACTCAAGTGACTTAAGTGGAAAATTATTTAGGGTTTCCTACATAAATTTAAGCAGTATTATCTTCTATTTATTTTTTCAGTAGTGCACTCAAAACTGTTAAACAGATTATACAGTAGTCACTCCTGTTAATTGTTTTTTTGCTCTGTGCTCCATCAGTAATACACAGATAACTACTTTGGATCTGAACTTCTGTGACTGACTGATGGTTCAGTGAATGCACAGAAAAGGCAAAAGGCTCAGCAGGTGCTGACCAGTCCATTACACACTTGCAAAGAAGTCTTTAAGTTGCCACCAATACCAGAACAAAAGTTCCCACCACACCATCTATCACAGAAGGAGGTCTATTCCTAAAATAGCTTGATGTTGCCCAGCACATTTTGGGTGTTCTGAAAAAGAAAACAATAGCAAAAGCATGGCATAGCCTTTTATCAGTCGGTGAAAATAAAAATTACTGCTAATAGTGTTGAAAGCATTTTTGTATCCACCAAATGCAAGGGATGTGTAAGTACTCTTGCAGACTATATTATATAATTCTTCTTGTGATTTTATAAAGCACTATTGATCTTTCTTACACAGTGCGTGCCTCCTACCAATATTTAAAATTAATTCAAAAAAATAAATGTAGACCTATTCTAATTTTGTGCTGCAATATGATACAATACTATAATGCATAGGGTATGCATATATTTACCCATGGAAAGAGTGAAAGTATTTCTACAGCAGGCATCAAGTTTTTCTGTGGCATCCAACCAGTAGTTGGAAAGTTTGCCTCATGTCAGCGAGGACAAGTCTGAACTATGTTACTGCAAGGAAAAAAAAAGCCTTTAGTTCCTGAGAATTTAGATTTCTTTTATTTTTCACACACTGCACTGCTATGGTGTTCAGTATAAGACTGAACTTGTTCAGCAGAAATATCTGCTTCTTCCTAACACCTTGATCATCTTCCAATGGAACAAAATTATATTAATAAAAAGATAGGAAAATCTCTTCTACATTACTAGGTAAGCATTTCTTTGTTTCTTTTTTTAATTCTTTCTGTTCCTTTTTTTTTTTCTTTTTTCATTGTTTTAAACATCTTCACCATACCTTTAAGGCCAGATACAAGATGGTTGGTCATTTGAAGTGAGATAGAGGCCAGGTGCACATAGCAGTGTCCAAAACAAGTCCTGAACATGTTTGCTGAGCTGTTGTAGAACATAAGCAGACCAAAGGCAGGATGGAGATGGGGCAAAGGCTCCCAGGCCAAGGACTGCAGCTCACCATGTGTCCCATCTGTCCAAGTGTTGCCCAAGCTAAGCCAAGCTCAGTCCTAAATCTAACCAGGTCCAGAAATGGCAATTTTTTCAGCCAAACACTTTGGCAGGCTCTGTTTGGTTCCATGTTCCCAGAGCAAAGCTGCTCAGAGTTGGGCTATGTTTTCTCCCAGGCCCATCTGCTATATTTTGGCTGCAGAGCAGCCTTCCCCAGCAGATAGGTGCTCCATCCTCACCTCATGCTTAGGATGCTCTCCTGAGAGGTGGGATGTGGCCTTGAAGGCTCTGTGTCAGAGGAACCACCTGCTTCCTAGGCAATGGGAATTAAAGGAAAGGCAAAATTAAGAACTTCTTCAAGCTTCATGACTGATGGTAGCCACCATCAGGAGCAGGTTTGGGGTTGTGATTTCCCTCCTGCCTTTGTTAGTGAGACACCTGGCATTGGAGTGAGGGTGATGTTCCACCAAAATGACTTAAGGACCAGAATGAAGACTGATGTTCAGTGCTGCTTTGCACTTGAGCTACCAAGTGGCATTAAAGTTACTTAAACTCACCACTATGAATCTCTCACACAAAACTCTTACAAATCAGCACAGACATTTCCTTTTCACTTGAATAAGTCAAGTGAAAGCCAGGAGAAGTCAACCTTCAACATTAACTGCTCTCTCAATTACCAAATGCTTTAGAGCTCTACCTTACTGTGAGGGTGCCAAAAGTTGTACTAAATGTATATCTGTTTGCTTCCATTGTCAGCAGGAGTTGGTCTTTATTTCATTCTTGTACATGCAACTCCAGTGGCAAAAAAACTCAAAAAAATTAAAAATTGCAAAGCCTTGGAAAAGTAGTCAGGAAGTTACTTGGATTTGCTTAGAGGCTTATAATCTAGATTTTGACATGAGAGCTGTTATTCAGTTTATTCAATTGTGGTCAAGATTAGCTGTTGAAAAGGTTATAATTCTGTTAGATAGATTGTTTTAGGTGAAATTAGCATACTACAGCAAAAACTATTTTTGCTTCTGGAGAATCATAGGTATTTTGCAAAGCATGCAATTACTCCTTTTTCCTAGGGGCCAAATTCACTAAAAATAAGCTTATGCACTAGAGAGGAAATTATGATTTATTATGAGTATTCACTTCTTACTCACAGACAAAACTCACGAGTGAAAACATTCCTTGGACCCACAAATGGGATATTTGTTGACTGCAGGTCTTCATAGATCTGCCCTCTCAGGGTTCCTTCTTCCCTCAGTCAGAGAAGTAGAAACCTGCATTAGGTGGGATGGGCCTTGTCCTCCAGGTAGGTCTTCCAGACAAGTGTGCCTTCTTAAATTAGACTGCAGATGGGCTCTCTTGCTTGGTCTCCTCCCAGATATGATAATGCTTATTTCTCAGATCTTCCTTTCTTTTTGGAAGAGGGTGCATAGGGGAAGGAAACATTAATCTGAATAGAAGTGTTGTACTTCACTTTCTATATGGTAAAAGTAGAAGATAATGGAGTAAAGTTTTTCTTCTGTTCTCAAGATAAAGCAGTTAATGATTGAAGACAGAAGGATAACTGGAGAACAAAACCCCCACAGGGAAATGCTATGAAGTGTGCATACAGCTTTAGTGAATCTGGCCCTAGGCAGCACCAGTTTTCATTGGCTGAAAGCTCTTAATCTTTCCCTAAGATAATGAATTGTAAATGAAAGCAAAGTGGGACAGATTCTCAACTGCCTTGTACCTTGCAGTTATACAAAGGGTGTGCTTCACACCAGTTTGCACAGACTTGAAAGGTCGGGCAAGGACAAAGAAGAATCAGTCCCACTAGCTCCCTGCTCCAAAAGAATTTACACTACGTATAAAAGAAACTGACACTCTTCTCTTCTTCCACCCTTTGATTTCAACAGCACTCGCAAACAAAATTACATGATGAATTTTTCACGGCAACATGGGCTCAGGCATTTCTACAACAGAAGACGAAGGTCACTTAGACGATATCCATGAAGAAACGAGAAATTTATTTTTTTTCCTCCCAACATGTGATGTGTTGCTTTCCATTCTTTAAATCTAGCACTGCATCTGGTATCAGGACTTTTCTGCAACTGGCTTGATGAATAACTGAAAGCCTTTCTCAAGACAGAGTGTACACCACTTTTTCGCACTGTGAACTAATGAGAAGTGACTTATTTTCTCATAGGTAAATGTTTTAATGTTGATGTGTCTGTGAAAATTGTGATCTGTTGTAATATCAGTTACAGTGGCAGTATTGGAAGTAAGCAACTAATTCTGTTTAACAGGAAAAAATGTTTAAGCACAAAGACTTTTCAGATTTTATGTTTATAAAAACCTACATACTAAGTACAGAATTTAACATTCTTTGTCACACAGGTATTTAAGTGCACTGTATTTCAGCTCTGTGTCATTTTATATGATTAAGTTATCATTGTTTGTCCTCTTTGTATTCTCTTCTACAACATGACACATTGGCACTGTATTTACTTGTTTTGTTGTTGTAATATTTTTGCTGCTGATTTTTGGGCTATTTACCTTCTTACAAAATGTATTAAAAATTCATCAAAGTACCTAATCCAGAAGATAATTGAAAAAGTAGTTGTAAAGGCGTTGATATCCTTCGGTCTTATTCTTTGATATGTCTGTTGGTTAGCATTGTTTTGTGGATAAAAAAAGAATGCTTGACATTAAACTTTTTTCTACTAAGAATTTGTGGATTAAGCCCCAAACAGAAATTCCCGATTCCCTAAATGTAGTCAGTTCTCTGAAACTGATTTACTTACAGTAACTGCCATATGGTGTCTGTAGTAATGAAGTGATTTGTAAACAGTGAACGTTTCATTGTGTTCTCTTTGGTGTTTGTTTCTATTGCGGGTCATGTTTGTATCTTCTGATAAAGTTGTATCTACACCAGCAACGTTATAATGCCCCTATAGCCCTAAACTGTCTATTATCATAAATAAAATGCTTCACTTTATGGTGAACCAAGCTAAAGATCCATGCTTCAATAAAGATAATGTCAACAAAGAATTCTGATGTTAGACTTTTCAAGCCATGTGGGCTTTACATGAAATCATAAACCAAATTCTTCTAAACACCTAGATTCTAAAGCAAACATAAATATTATTGGTTAATATTTAGCACATCACACTTCACAGCACTTTGCAAGTAACCAAGAGATCTCCCCAGTCCCAGCTATGGGCATAACATAGTCCTTGGAAGAGGTCCTCACACAATGAGTGAAAATGGACCACAGACCAATACACACTTTCACTTTATCTGCAAACCAAAAAATGTAAACCACTGTTTCCAAGCTCTGAGAACAAGAGTGTGGCACATAATGAACCTGGTTCCAAACAGACAAAGCTGGTAATTCTTAGAATCATAGAACTTCTTAAGGCTGGAAAATACCTTTAACATCAAGTCCAAGTATTAACCCAGCACTGCAAATTCCACCACTAAACTGTCCCTGAGCACCACATCTGTACATCCTTTAAATACGTGCAGGGATGGTGACTCAACCACTTCTCTGGGCAGCATGTGCCATGCCTGACAACCCTTTCAGTGAAGAAATTTTTCCTAATATCCAATCTATACTTCACCTGGTGCAACTTGAAGCCATTCCCTCTTGTCCTATAATTTGCTACTTGGGAGAAAAGACCAATGCCTACTTCACCATTGTGAACTCCCTCCAGGCAGATGTAGAGAGCAAAAAAGTCCTCCCTGAGCTTCCTTTTCTTTGGGCTAAACAATCCCAGTTACCTGAGCTTCTCCTCGTCAGAGACAAGTATCCTATATATCTGCTATGCTGTTACATCATGCACATCTCCTGGCACTAGACCTGTCTGAACCAGAATGATGTTCATTACAGATCCATGTTCAGTTGAACATATTTTTAATTTTTAGGCATTTTTTGATCAAAGGTACCTGAGCAATGCAGAAAAAAAAAGAGGTCATTCAGTGACCAACTAGTCAACACCTTGACTTGGTCAAAATTTTGTGACAGACCTTTGGATGACCTGGAAACTTACTGCAACCATCCAGCCTCATGCAAACGCACTGTACTGTTCTGGACAACCAGAGTACTTTGTGTACTTTCAATCCTTGAAACAAGATAAAGGTTCCACTCAGAGAAATAGCAGGAAGACAAAACATGAAGTTATTAAAGAATATAACAGCTTCATGTTTGGGCAAGTGATTTTAAAATATTGTAATAAGAGTTTTGCCCATTGAACAAACAAAACTGCAAGATCTAAACACTCCTATTTCTTAAGATAATTTTATTTGCTCTAATAAATCAATAGAAGGGTGATAGTTCAATCTAAAATGCATGTGCAGCTAATGTACTGCCAGGGAATTAATTTATTTTAAAGACTTTAGATACAAAGAGGCACTTTGCCTGACTTCAGGCAAGAGATCAGCATAATCAGAGAAGCTGCTTTTCACAGTTTTTTTGAAGAATGTATGCAATCACAACTACACAGGAATCCCAAAAAGCATTTTACCCAAACTCAACACAAACTCTGCACTGGCTTTTCTCTTCCTCACTGGAAGATTCCCAAGTGGTATTGTAATTTGCCCATTCCAGATTCCAGGAAGTTCTTCCTTCGACTTTTTCCATTCCTAGAACACCCCACACAGCATACACATATGCTATACTCAGTAAATGTGGTTTTTTTAATTTTTCCTCCCATATGGCTGAAAACAATGAATCATCTGACATTAAACAGTTGTTAAAATAGCAAGGGTGGCACAACGGATAATCAATGGCAATAAAAATGCTATATAATGTACTAATAAGCTTATCTACTGGTGTAAAACTTCAGCAGACCTAACTATGAAAACCGACTTTTAGTATGCCTTATAGTCTCCTTCATTTCTCCTATCAGCTCACTAACCCATGTTCCAGTAGAACAGGAAAACATAAGAGAAATGAAACAAAAATACAGGAAAATGAAGCTCTGACCACTGGAGTTCCTGAAATAACCAAAACCTTAAGTTCTCATAATTTTGCCTAAATGTTTTTTTCTCAAGCTTGCTTCATCCAAAGATGGTAAGATTATCTTAATGGGAGGGAATGTGCAGAGCACCAATATTTTTGAAGGACCAAATCCGGCTTTGCATGTACTTGACAATTTACAAAAAGGGTAGTAATTAAATAACACAGCAAATACACTCAAAGACAAGACATTGTCAAAGAGGAAAGTATCAGCACACTAATTGGGTAAATACTGGACTAGACAACAAAACTATAGAAGTAGAATCAACAGCTAAAAGAAGTTTTTAAAAATTCCATTTTGCATTGCATCAATAGAAGTGTTTATGATAAAACACAGTAAATATAAAAACGGCTGCCAGTGCTGGTAAAGTAGACAGCAGTTGTCAGCTGTTGAGCCCTTCACTTCAATACAGATGTAAACAAGCTGAAGAGATTGCAGAGTACTGCAACAGGAACAAGAGCCTTGAACCCACAAGTTTCCAAGTAGAGAGAGTTATTTAGTCTAGAAAGGAAAACATTTGGAAAGAGACATGACAACATCCATAAACATGGTTCTACGTTTTATTTACTTGCTAACTCTTCAGGGCAAATGTCACCGGGTGGAAATGCTGCAACAGCATCACCTCATCCATTTATCCATTAGTAGTCAGTGAGATTGGTTATTATCAAAGCAGGAAGCCAGTGCAAGGCCCCAGATAAACCCCACTCAGATCAGCTCTGTAGTGAGGTTTAACTAATGACTCAACCCTGCAGGAACAGGAACAAGCCAGCTGTAAAAGGGGCCTACCTTCATCCTGAGCTGGCAAGGGAGGCTCAGAATAAAGTAACATCAGCAAAAGGGCTTGCCTGTGTTAAGCATGGCCCTAAAGAGCAGTTTAGGGCTATTATCAATCTGGAGCAGCTGCGGCCATGCAAACACTTGCAGTGCATCTGTGAAGCAGCAGGCAGAGCACCCACACCCACAGGTGGTGGATCTGTCGCTGGAAGAAAACACGATGAGGATATGAGGATGCAAGCATTGCACAGATGACATGTGGATGAATTACCCAGTGTTATTCTCTGTTGCTGATGTTTTCTGGCTGTTGCTTTTTCTTCCCCATATAATTCCTGGTTCAGCTGAAGGGACTGAGCTGGCAGTAAGCCTAAAGACTTAGGCCCTGTGTGGCTAATTACTACAAAGCCTGATGGGGAGAGTTTTAGCCAGCACTCAGCAGGATGGGGCCAAGAAAAATGCTGTTTCAAGGATGGACGAATACTCTACTGCAGGATGATGATAAGTGGTGGGTTTATCAACTCAAAAAAGTTTCTTAAGCTTCTTTAAAAAAAAATAAGAGAATGTTGTTGTGCTTTTGAGCTCTGCTACTCAGGGGAGATCTGTGCAAGATAGTGGCAAAGAAGGTATGTCAGAAGGCTCAGCTGTTTCCCTGACTGCGTCTGGACCACAGGCAGAACTCTGGGAGGTACTGTGTAGTCACAGGTTTCAGGGCTACTTCTGCGTTAGGATGATATTGCTGATATCATGAAGCTGGCTGATCCCCTCAGGTCCCTCTTTCCCTGCACATACATGCCAGCCCTTTGCTTATACCCTACAGCTCCAGGTGGGCTAGCAACATCAGATGCAAAGCCACTCAATACTCACAACTGGACACCCAGCCTAGCTGATTTAAAATCACACGCTTCTCAGGGGATATTTTAAATTATTGAGTTCAGCCATTTTCAAGGAATATCAGTGCAAAAAAGGAAAATGTCCTAATGTTTGGGCTTCTGCTAGAGTAATTGTGTTATTATGGACAATAACAAAGCTTGACATGAGTTATGTGTCTGTATAGATGTGGGCAGCAACTAAAAACAGCATTTTGAGAACCAAGCCTACTGCCACTGAAATCAGTGGGAAAATTCCTGCACATCAAATGTGTTCCACTTCATATGGAAATGTCCACCTCAACTTTACTAATTCAGCTGGTTTGACCTGTCCTAGGACCTCTGTAAGACTCCAAATATATGCAGGGGTTTTTCTGCCTTAGAAAGTTGTCTCATTCTTAGATGATCCAAGAGTGTGGTTAGGGTGTGGTGGGGAGTGAGCCAGCCGATGGAGCCCATCTGACCCAGTTTGCTAATTTGGGATGTTCCATATGGAAGGGTATGCCACTGACCCAGTTGGAAGTGTCAGACCTCTCCGCCCTCCCAGCCCCTCAGCTACCTCCCCTGCCCATACCCACCATCAGCGCCTGTTGGAGGAAGTTGAGAAATAACCAGCCCAAGAGCTGGAGCTCCAGGCAGTTGGGAGTGCTGGATTCAGCCTCCAACAGCTGGATTCAGCCTCCAACAGCACCTCACAGCTTTCCTTGCGCTGCTGGAGAGCAGTGGCTCCTGCTGTGCCATCCCCTGTGAGCCTGCTGAGCCCTCAAAGTTCTCACTCAGCCCTCTGTCATCACACAGTTCCAGTGCCATGTGCACCCTTGGCTGATATTCCACAATTATCCTCTACAGGCATGTTTTTACTCTCCTCAATTGTCTATATTGTTATTCTGTATTAACTTTCCCTCTCTATTCCTGTTTTGACCAAAAATCCTCTTTTCATCTTGTTGCTACTGAGTTTAGCACTTTATTAATCCCTGTCCTTCTCCCAGAGCTGAAGAACCGCAGCATCTTTTACCATGTTAGACAATACTGGAAAGCAGCCATAAAAAGAATTATTAACCTTCGAGTACACACAAGAATGCACACAAGAAATTAAATGCACACAAGAAATTAAAACCAGCTTGTATTTAAATGCAACCATTGACACAATTAGTGTAACATAACCCTAAGGATTACTGGAACATTCAAAATTATTTATACCTGGGTGGATTTTTCTAGCAGGAAATCTGCTAATCTGTATTTGTTTGAGGCTTTCTCTTCTCCTTTCTCATTGTGCAGGATGTATTAACAGGTCTTTCTGTGGTATGTCACTGCAATGTATGTTTTACTGGCAATAAAGCATTTCAGAATTTCTACCAGGCCATACCTTCGTAAGTGAATTACACCTGCATTCTAACACAGGCTACAGATTTCCAAGATCAGAAAAAAGGAGCTTTTTGGATAAATAACTATGACTCAACAAAGATGTCTTTCCCAAAGTATCTCCACTTTCCCAGTTCTGTATAACAATGACATCCAACATCATTCCACATGAAGTCTGCCACATATGGCATTATCTATCCCTCTGAAATTTTTCAACAAAATGCCTTTTTGTTATAGCCTCTTTTGAATAAACAAACATAATATTTAAAAGGCAAATTTATAAATGTTTTGACCTTGAAATTTCTCAATTTGACAAAACTGAAATTTAAAGTGCTGTGTTTCACCTCGAATTCATTTAAATTTTAAGTTACTCTTAAATTCTTACAAGGGCTACTACGTCAAGGAATCATTTTAAGGTTTTCAAATAATACAGTCCTGTAGACAACCGCTTTACAAATTTTTTCATGGTCTTAGTGCATAAGAATTGCAAAGGTGGAAAAAATCTTCTGCAAATTCTGTGTACAAACCTAAATCTGGGAGATGGGAAAACATTTTTGTCTTGGGCGAGAGAGAGCTCTCTCTATTATGACAGAAAACACTATAAACCCAGGACAGAAAGATGAGATCTGTGAAGGTATTTCACTGCTCATTTCTGCATATTCACAACGAAACTGATACCCATGTACCCTTTGCGCCCCTAAAGAATTAAAAAACTATAGCCAGATGGATATTTGAAAAAGAAAGCCCCAGTTCGGGTGGTGAGACACTGGAATAGGCTGCCCGGGGAGGTGCAGTCACCATCCCTGAGGCGCTCAGAGCCGGCAGGATGTGGCGCTGGGTGATGTGGCTCAGCGGTTACAGGGGCAGGGCTGCGCTGCCGGCTGCACTTGGCGATGTCGGAGGACTCTTCCAGCCCTGATCACTCCACTGTTCCATGACTCCTGGTTCTCTCCGGGTGGTACCGCGGGTGCGCGGAGCAGAGACAGCGCACGCCGCACCGCCGGGAGCGCGCACGGCCCCGCGGCACCCTGGGACTCGTAGGCCGCGGCGGGGGCGCGCCCGGCGGGGGCTGAGGGGGGACTACGAGTCCCAGGCGCGCCCGCGGCCGCGGGGCGGGAGGGGCGGAGCGGGCGGGGGCTGGCGGCTGCCCGCGCCCCTCTGCTCCTCACCTTGGAGCCAGCGGCGGCTGCCGGCCGGGAGGTGCCGGGCTGCGGTGAGGCGGCGCCGGAGGTGAGCGGAGCGCGGCCGGCCGGGCGGGGGTGAGCGCGGCGTGCGGGGCCGGCGGCGGAGCGGGTCTCTCCCCGTGAGGGGAGTCGGTGGGGTCGGACTGTCCCCGTGCCTGTGGCTCCAGCGCGGTCACCCCGGGCCGGGGGTGGCCTGGGGGTCTCGCCCGGTGCCTCCCCGCTGCTCTCGCCCCGCGCCGGTATCGCCCCGGCGGAGCGGCCAGAGCCCCGCGTGCGGCGGGAGCGGGTCGAGGGCAGTGCCGTGCCGCTCCGCTCCGCGCCGCCGCTCCGCCCAGGGGCTCAGGGCTCCGGGGCGCCCGCGCTGCTCGGCGCTGGGAAACACGCGGAGCACCCGAGGGGAAACCAGAGGGAGGGAGAGAGATCAGTCATTTCCTCGTCCTGTGGCTGCACCCCTCCGGCTTTGGGCTGCGGGCTGTCAGTTTAGGTCGGGGCGACTCTCCCAAAAAATCTTGTAACAACAAAAACTGTTTTGCGCTTCAAAACCTTCCCAAAACCTCGATGAAACTATTCCCTCGCAACCCCTTCACGCCCTTCCAATTTTCAGGCAAAGAGGAAGATTTTGCTTTTGCCTATGTCAGTGTTTTTCAACTTCGTGAACTGTGGGAACATTTTGAACTCCTTTCCAGGGATCAGTGAAAGCAACTAGGAAAAGCCAGCCAGAAAAGTAAGTAGGCTTAAACTTGCTGTGCTCGTGCCCGTGCTGCTATTGCAAAACTTTTAATTATCTGGATATTGAAATATGGTTGAAGTCTGTTTTCGGGATGCTTTGAAATTTCAGAGGATCCAGGTGGCTGTTGCAGCAGGCATTTAGGGATAGTCAGTAGTAAGGAAAAGAAAAAACATTAGATTGCTGCCATTATTTATGCTGATGAATCGGCAGAATATACATTCATAATTCTTCATATCTATCACAGTACTACAGTTGTACAGCATTGGTTTCGATGTGGATGACTGACTACAAGGGTCTGGGCACTGGAATATTTTGGCTGAAGTTTTCACAAAGGAAGACTAAAATCTGCAAGCAGACTTTTAAAATGTCTTTTACTAAATGCACAGTAACAGGTATTTTGAGTTAACAGGTGTCTTGATTTATACTACAGAATTTTCATAAGTAGGATGCTACTTTACTGCTGCTGTAGAAATAGAAAAATGAAGGTAATTAACTGTACTGTTTCAGAAGCAAGCACGTGCAGGTGGCTCGCGCTGAATTAACTCTGTGGGAATCACCTCTTGCCTTCCTCAAGGGTCAGTAATCACACTTTGAAACACTTGGTTTCTGGCAGTGCTAAGCCTTCCTAAGACATGATAGATGTTTCAGTTCTGCATTTAGCAGTATTTCCAAACTGAAGTGTTCTGTTAATCGTCTTGCATTATATTGTGAAACATCTCTGAAATGTAGTATGGAAAAGGTATAGGGAGAGAATGGAGTTTCACACATGCAAAGCTGCTGTTGGTAGCTGATAAAGCATATTAATTTGCAATAGCATTTACTCCCTTGTATAGGTTTCAGGGTATTTAACTCATCAGTCTCATTCTAAAAGCTTCATTACATTTAAAGTTATATTTATGAGGGGAGTTGGGGCAATATTGGGTTATATTCAGAATCAGATTTTAGTGAAGGAAAGCTCTAAGTCCAATTAAAAAAAAAAAAAAGTGCTGCTGCATGCATGCTGGGTCCTGATCACTAAATTGTATTTCTTCTAAGTAATGTGTCCAGAGCTGATGTGCTTTTTTTGCTTGTACTGTACAAACTCTGTGTGCAAGGTAACAGTGTGCTTAAAGGCTGACATAATTTTAAAAAGTGAAGATGACTGAGCATGATCTAAGTGAAAGGCTTAGGAAATGATGATGTTTTTAGCCTCTGGCACAAACTGAGCCCTATTTCCTAAGCTGAATACTTACTAAAGTGCTCCATTGGATTCACCCATCAGATCTTACCACTTAGAGCACTGAACAGCCATTGCATCTTGCCTTTTGTTTGGAATTTCTAGTCCATTACTGTGATTCAAATCATATATTTAGCACACCGTTCTTCATGGGTATAGTAGTCTATCCCCAAAGATTCAATGTTTTTAGAACTTAAATATTCTAAAACCATGTGGAAAGTCTGTTATTATTTAATGTGATGCTAAAATCATGCAGTGCAGAAGTGCAGATCTAGCACATGGCTGTAACACTGTTGCTATTTTGCTAGTAACTTGAGAAAGAAGAATGGAACATAGGTTTGTCTGCTTTGACTATTGTTATAGTATAGACAGACCAGTATTGTCTTAAACTACTATTTATTTGAGTTGTAGCTGTAGCCTCTGTAGATGTAACCAAGACTTTTGTGCAGCCACTGAGATGCTTAGAAAAGCAGAGTCCTTCGACCTCCTCTGCCTCTCTTGGTGTCTGCCTGATGAACTGCTGACTGCTATATTTCTATTTTATTGCTGATGTATTTTTTCTGTAAGATCTCATTTTCTAAAACATGGGGTTTTTTCTGATTGTTTTGTAATTTGTAACTTTTAGCACAAGAAAACGATGCTGAAGCTAAAATTCTCAAGCTCTAATTAGCCTATTGATTTCCCAGTTAGCTTTAATGAATTAAACACCATCCTTATTCAGATATTTCTTTCCCTAGATCTGTTAGCCAGCAGAATGTTGTCCTGCTAGATTGTATTTTGTAAAAGTCTTTTTTGATAATATTTCTTAATATGGCTACAAGACCTGCCATTGCTATTATTTTGTAACTAGTTGTTTTGCTCTTCAGAAATGTTAGCAGCAGCAAAGTGCAGCTCTTGTGGTTATTTACTGTGTGCCTAGGTAATGGGAAAGGTATAGACAGGCAATGTCAAGTACCTCCATGGGTTTGAAGATCTGGCTGTAAATTTGTACAGGCAGTTGAATGAGTTTTGCAAGCCAGTTTCATTGATAGGATTTAGATTTTTATTTATGATTATAAGAGTACATATATGAATCACTGGCTTATGCAGGAACTTTGACCACTCTTCTCAAACTGTTGCATTAACTACTTTATTTTGTGCAGTAGCAAGCTGGGAAGGCCTTCCATGTGACAAACAATAGTGTGATTGCCTTCCTGGGAGTTTTTTGATGATTAATCTGTATTTTTACTGCCTGGGTAGAATCTTTTTTTGTCCAGCCTTCACTGAAAGCTTACCAGTTTTGCCCAGGCAGTGGATCAAGTTTTACTGCTCTGCTTTGACTGTTGCATACCATTTTGTACATCCAGTTCTGTTTGTGTTCTTGTGTTGTTGTGGGTTATTGGGGAGGGTGTGGGTTAGCTAATTAATAGATTTTAATCTGTTAATTGAAAACCTGAAATTCTGACACATAGACTGGGCTAGATCAAAGATCAAATTGTTCCTTTTCATTTGTTTTATGGAAATCAGGTTCTGAAGCAGGGTTAAGACTTGAGAACCCCTCAAAAAACCTCTCATAACTAACTTCTCATCCTATATTGGGTGGGACTTTGAGTAACCTGGTCTAGTGGAAGGTGTCCCTACCCATGGCAGGTGGGTTAGAACAAGATGGTCATGAAGGTCCCTTCCACCATTCGATGATTCTAAGGAATGGACAGAATTTTCCAATCCAAATCACAGATTGCAGTGTCTGTTGTTTGAAACATCCTTGTTGGAGTTCAGTCTAGTAGGGAGAGATCAAATAAGCTCAATTAAGGATTGAGCTGATTAGTTATTACCAAACTTCTGTTTGAGACACCTGGCTTTCATGGAGCAGAATTTAAAAATCTGTATGCCATTCAGAAGAAAACTTGGAGGTGCTACTCAGAGGGTGTTGCTTGCTCCTGTTCTCACAGAGCTCTGCTAAGCTCTGGCAAATCTGAAGAGTCACATCAGGAACAGAACTACAGATCTTTCATAGATACAGGAAACTGTAATGTCTTCTCTAAATACAGAAGTTTTGCTGCTGCTAGTCATAACTTTATAGCATAATATGGTTCAAGTCCTTTCCCAGAGAAATCTATACCTGAGTTCATTTACCACTTTAGCATGGTCAGCATCTAACCCTGCATCTCCTTTACTAGGATCCTGCTACAACTTCACAGCTTTGACATAACATTGTTTTCTAAGCCCTCCCTATTTATTTCAAGTTTATTTTTTATCTACTGTCTCTGGTTCATTACGTTTTTCATTTTGGAATTTTGCACTGTACTTCTTTTCTAGTTTTCAGTTCTGCATTATATGATTCTAGTTTTATTTCTTTACTAGTTTTGTGTTTAAAATCAATATATGTATGTATATATATATATATGACCTTTTTTGGTACTTCAGTTATGTCCATGTAGCTGAACATGTGACCTGAGTCTTTAACTACGGATGTAGAGAGTCTGATTTTCTTTTTGTCTGCTTTCTGGTGACATTTGTTTCCTTTACATATGTGTTCCTGAGAAAGAAAGAAAGGTTCTTGCAAGCAGTAATCATCAGAAAATTACTCAATGAACCTTTCTTCATTTCATTTGATGATCCTCAGGCCAGATACCCTTGTTGCTCTTCCAGTTCCTTCATCATGACATCCTGTTTTAGTGTGGCTGTTGCAGGAATCAATTCGCATAGGATTATTTTGCCAAACACACTTAAAAGGTCAGTTGGAGAGCTCTTCAGCTGTATGAGGGTTGGTTTTTTTGCTTTTGCAGTCAAGAACTGACATGGGGCTGTCTCACATTAAAATGTGAACTCTGTCAACAGCCACAGAAGAAATATGAAGCCATAAGGTGAGCTGCAAATAAAGCAGGGGTTTGCTGTGAAATACTTATTTGAGAAACTTCTCTATGCATTCTTTGCTTTGAGTTTTATTTAGAATATTTCAGGGGAAAGCAATGTTGGCCTGTGTTTGCTGTGCACTCATGGCCTTTAGGGGTACCCTTGGCATCAAAATGTTGAGGAAGGTTATCCCCACTGGCACCCGTCTTCAGAACATGAAGCAACACTCAAGTACATAGGAGACAGGAGAATACTATTGCTTGGATAACATCTTAACCAAGCACCAGTTGCTTATAATGGGGACAGGACCTATCATAAGTTGTGTTCTACTCACTGCTCATATAGGATTTGATTTGATACCTAATGCACAAAAAAAAGATTTACACAGAAAATGTGTGTAGTAAAGTAGCTTCCAAGAAGGAAATGTTTGCATATCCTAAAATGGATAGAGAAGTTGAACTTATCTCTCAGAACTATCAGGAAGAGAGTTGCAGCTTTGATAAATAACTAGTGCTACTGCTTTCCCAAGGAATGACTGCGTTATGGTGAGGTACTTTGTTGCCTTTCAGAAGCATCAGTTCTCCAGGAATTTCAATAGGCACGGCAGTGGCTGTAGCCTGTTTTGCAGAGGAACAGATCCTTTCAGAAAGAGAGCCTTGTAGAGGATCCTTGGAGACTTTTCAAAACCTCATGTTACTTAAGTAAGGTAGTTACTTCATGCCATGTTTTCAGCAATGAAACTGGAATACGAATTTATAGTCCCATTCTAAACCCTCTCTTCCTCCCTCTCCCCACCCCAGTAATTTCTTCCTCTGACCACAGTTTTACTATCCTTCCGTTTGTTGCTGAGAGGTTTGCACTGTAAACATGAAAACTGAAATTATTTTAGTTATAAATAACAGCCTTCTATTTTTTTGTTGTTTATTTTTAGCTTGATGCAGCACTTGAGAGGCTAGTGATGTGTGTAAACAAAGTGGATGAAGCAGATAGAGAGGGGAGAATTCTTTTGGTGGCTTCTCTGCAGAAGGAACTGTATCACAGGACCAAGTAACTTGTCCTTTCTGTACAGACACTTGTTTGTTGTCTGCTTGTTCCACTTAGCCTGAAAAAATGAACCAGCTGCTGGGGGTTGTTGGTGCACTGAGATCACGTGAAGTATAGAAATTATTCTGGCTTAGCTTGGTGTGTGTGCATAAACTTGATTTATGTTATCTCTGATCAACTGAAGCTTTATGATTGAAGCTCCTCCAACAAAGTTTTTGGCAGTGGATTTTCTCTGGAAAGGGAAGCTGGCTAATGATTACCTGTCTGAGGTGGTGTATGTCCTTATCAGTTGGTTTAAGCACAACAAAGAGGTCATCAGCCATGGTACCATTCTGATTAACTTACCTGATTCCACAATCACTAGCTACTGCTTTTGGCAAAGGGAATGAGGATGGCAGACTGGGATCCAAGGACACTGAAGTCACAAAGAGCAGAATAAGAATGATCATACTGCCATGCGTTCTCATGGTCATCGATGTGTTTACACTGGAAACAGAAGCTATCTCTTATCTCAGAGGGAAGGAGACCCATGTTTTCTGCTGCTCAAAGTGCTCCAAGTGTTTGTCTTATGTGGAATTGATTAAACAGTTCAATCATCGTAACAGGCTCCTAAAACATTCTGTTGATGAAAACAAACATAAGATTGCCGGTTGATAAGAGATACTGTTAGGACACTAATGAATTCATTAGTCCATGGAGTAAACCTTTGAAGACTGAAGTATTTTTTGGCACGGAACATGAAATATAAATTACCTATTATCGGTTACACAATCTTATTATTTTTAATATATATATGTCTAATTTTTTACCATTTTGAGTGAAGCATCTTTATGCCTCACATGTTACTATGATGCTCTTTTCAGAGGCTAAGATAGGTTCATTAGAGGGAAATATATCACATTGAATTCAATAGCCTGAGGAAAACGAGGCTGTTGCTGCATATCCCCAGGTCCAACCAGTACCAAGGCTGAAGATATGTTTCCCCTAAACACACACACAGAGAACACACATACACAACTGATTTACATCTGTACATGGCAAGTCATGCATATCAGAGAGGCAACACCAACAGCTTCATCCCCTCTGCTCTAGCTGAGCAAGATGGAGGTCCAATAGTGAGACTGTATGTACAAATGTAGAGATTCATCACACAGGTACAAGGGGGATCCCTCCAGCACCTGAGCTCACACACTCAGTCTGCCCAGTAGCTCCTTCATCCCAGTCTCTGCAGCTGAGCTAGACATATGAGCCCTCAAGGCTGTAGCCCCGCTCCAGTTGTGGGTACAGACCATCACATGCTCACAGGTGTGCCTGGCCAGGATTTCTCAGATCCCCTTTTCCTGACCCTTGTGCTCTTACTCTTAGAGATGGGCAGATGCTTTCACACCCAGAGCTGGTGGAGACATCCAGGATCCCATAGGTGACCCTTATGTGCTGCTCTGGCCTGGTGGAGATGAGCTTTTGATAGGCTGATGGCTCATGTGGTAGCCCTGGCAGTAGCCCACCAGGGTACTATCCAGATTCTCCATCCTGCTCTTGTTCTTCTGAGTAACACCATGGGTGTGTGGAGAAGCTTTTATCACACAGCCAAACAGAGTTTGTTTAATCATCTCACCTTTCTAAAGAGTAGAGTGGAAATAAAAGCTGCATAGAAATTTGTCTTGATTTTTTTTTCCCCTAAAGGTAGACTCCTGGAGTGTATTTCTTTGATTAGGATCTACACAAGGAAAATTTTGTTTGTTTCACAAGTTATTTGTATATTTATGAAGTTTTACATGCAGGCTTCAGGTTTAAAAAATGTAGTTGTTAGTAGATTTAATGGGAGTAGTGGAGGAGGAATGAGGATGATGAGCACAGTCCAATAAAACTAGGAGAGCACATTTCTTATGACCCCACCCAGTCATTTTACACCTTTGTGCTTATTTTAAGAAACAGCTTTGTATATATCTCTCAAGGTGAAAAGTGGAAGGGCAGAAGGCACTGGGGAATGAGGCCAGACAGGGAAGAAAGGAAGGAGCCATTAAGTTGTTCCTAAAATCACCTGGTTTTGAGTCTCACCTCTTCAGACAGTAGGAACAGACCTTAGAGTAGCAGTGTACATTTGGGAGAACGTATTTTACACAGAGTGGCAGTATTTCCACCAGCCCTTTGGCTGATGGCAGTTAGCTGTATGTGTAAGCCTGAAGACACAAAATATTTCATGATCAAACTTGGAATTCACTATCACAGGACACACTGTAACACGGTGCTAGTACTGTCCACCTGTGCTTTTCTGCTGTAAATACATATAATTGTTTTAAAGCAATTCTATGCTTAGCTACCAAAGGAGAGGGGTTTTTCCCTTTTAAAAAGGCAAGACAATGGATTTGCTGCTGACTCCCCTGTTTCATTAGGTAGTTTGGACACATTCAGGTTATATACATGTTAGGAGCAAAAGTGCCTATTAAATCTGCAATAGTCACAGAGTACACCAACCTTAATGTCTCCAGCTTCTTGCTTTTTTTCTCCCCATAGTCATTTTTTGAATCTAAAGAACAGTAGCCAAATCTTTGTCCCTATAAATTTTATGGTTGCACTCTGATTCATGTGAATTGGATCAAAAATTATTGTCCTCTACAAGAATCAGTGCAGATGGCTTGACAGACCTCCCTTATCAGCTAAGATTGGGAAGAGAAAGTGCTAATTTATTAGTGATAGTGTTATAAATTCATGTTTGCTTCACTTTTCTTTTTTTCTTTAACACCTTCAATTTGATAATAGCAGTAAAGACATAAGACAGGCCTTTATCAGTCAGATAAAGAATTACCATCTCTTAAGTCTTTTGCATACAGGTTTTAACTACTTCAGCTCAACTCTTATCTGGCTGATAAGATTAATGACAGTATTTCTTACAGCTTTTTAACTTCATTCTTGTCATGAAGTTCAAAGGTTGTCCGACAGCAGTATTCTACTATCCACTATTGCCTTTCTCTTCCTCTGGATAAAGGTCTTTGAGTTTTCAGAAATCATGACAGTAAGCTTTGTTTTCATTAAAATCTCAGTACCTGCTTTTGTTCTTCTTCAAGTATTCTGGGAGTGAAGGGCAAGACTCAATTTCTGTGCCTTGGATAACTAACTATGTTGGCAGTTTGTCATAGAGCAAACACTTGGAGAGACAGTGTTGAGTGGAACCAGTCATGAAATGCTACTATTTTGCTACTCTGTGGACAATGTGTATAATCTCCTGTAAAGACAAGCTTCTCAATCTTGCTCTCTGTGTACATTTGCAAAAGAGAGGGATTATATCAAAGACTTCAGTTGTTATTGTATTATCTACGTCTTAGTATTTTATGTTGCCAGCAGAGAACATCCTTATGTAGGGCTGTTAAGATGAAGTTGGTGAGATGACATGGCAAAGCAGAACATGATATATCCAGCAGTAGTTTTAGGGTAGATTTAGGATCTCTTTTAATGACACATGATTTGTTTGCTATGTTCTTGTATCCACTGAGAAGGTAAAGAGAAGATCCTATCATATCCTCCCTCATGTTCACTTTTGTGTTAGCTGGTTCTCATGATTTCAGTGCAGTGTAACTTCCTTATTCTAACAGAATCAAAAACATTCAATCTACAATTTAAAAACCTTCAGACTGAATGATTGTGAAACTTGAGTTGTGACCTCTGGTAATATTCCAAGCTAACACTTGCTACAATTTGGATAACTGACTTAGAGTTGAGCCTTATTCAGATACACCCATATAATTTATTTTACTGTGAAAAAACAGAGGTGGTGTGGAACTTTAGTTGTTCTGTATATGCTTACAGTACCTGGAAGAGCTGGAGCATGTGTACCGAACTGAAGGTCTCAGAACTTCTCCAGGTCTAGATTTACATTACAAGCTTGTGTGGCTCTTCCAGATATTAACCAATCTACTTGAAGCTGAACAAACTCAAATGTGGAAATTCAGGACCTGCATTGTTTGGGGTTAGCAGGGCACTGTCTTGTGTTCCTGTCCTTTGTAGCAGAAAGAAGGCAGAGTGCACGTTTTTAAAACCTTGGCTAAAAGTATTTTGCTGATACATTCTCATTTTATTGGAGAAGTTTGGCCAAAATCAAGCCTTTGAACTGATTTGGTTTGTGTCTTTTGCATGCAGCTGCAGTTTTTGTTCTGATTTGAGTGGATTTTCTGTTTAGGACTGATTAAAATCATGTCTTAATTTGTAGATGAGGCCAATGTTGCCAGAACACATCAATTAATTACTGGGAAAGATAGATTCTACCCTAATAATGACATAAGGGACCATTATGGAATCCCAGAATGGTTGAGGCCTGAAGGGACTTCTGAAGATCATAGATTACAACCTCCCTGCTCAAGCAGGATCACCTTTATTTCACACAATAAAGCTGAAGTCAATCTAGAATGCAGGGTAAATAACAAGTGACAATTTTAGTAAAAATATCTTTTTGTGACTGACAATGTAGGGAAAGTATTGCGTACAAAATACTGAGAACTGAAGAGATGCTAGGCTGTGTCAGTCCTAGGAGAGAGAGACTACCAAGACCTGAATGGAAAATTCCAGCACTTTCATCAGACTAAAGGCACAGATAGCAATATTGGTATTTTGCTGCTGGTCTGACTGTATTTGCTGAATCAGAATGTTGGACCAATCACAGTTAGCTTTGTCTGAGTTTTTAGGTAGTAATTTGTTTAATTTCTGCATGGTAACCCTTTCCCAGAAAAGTATTGATGTGCAGCTAAAAACTGAACACCTCTGGGTTAGCTCCCTTGGTTGAAGGCAAACACATGCTTAAGTGACTTGCTGGACTTGAGCCCAAGGGCCTTGTTCACAATGATGGCTCTGTTTCCCATTGCACTCACGTTCTGTCATTGAGTGTGGCACTAGCCAGCATCTCAGCTTAACAACATAGCAGTCTTGTCACTTTGCTCATAACTGGGAGTTGTGTTTCTTGCCCAATATTTCTAAAAGCAGCAAACGTGGGGCAAAGGAATTCGCAGAGTGTCTTTTCAACATGTTAAGATGTTTGTGGCACTGAATCAGGCAGAGAAATTGATCTTTACAAACCTTCTGGCTAGTTTTAAAATTGGGCACATCTCGTGATTCTTGTTTTAATGGGTGCAGACTGAGAGTAGCAGTAAGTGGCACATCCATTGAAATAATAACTGTTTGAAAGTAGTGAATTGTGCATCCTTGAGTTGCTGTTTGGAAAAAGAAGCCTCTGAAATAGAGGGGAAAGCAGGTGGGTGGATGCAGGAAGCAACTGGCAATCCTGAAGAAAGAAGTGGGTTTCTCAGCATTAAAATCAGAGTTCTGTCTTGAAAATGGATGTGCCACTTTGTGAGTAAGAAGGAAATAATTCAGCAATGAAGGAATCTCCCTATTACAGTGACATATTCTTTAAAAACTGAGGGAAAACCCAGATAAGCATGAATACAACCTTTCAGGTTTGTTTCAGCTATTATTTACAGAGTAATTAATGCAAAAGCTTTCTTTACGCAAGAGAAGCATAAATTAAGAGCTTGCATATACTAAAGACAGTGTGTGATTTATTTTCTTACTGCTGTTACAGACTATTTAATTAGACTGCAGTCACAGTTCTTGTCTTTAGCTTGTCGAAATACACTCTTTGAAAGGAAATGCCAAATCTGAGGTTAAATGCCAAACTTACTTTGTCTGCAACCAGGTTTTTCTGTGGAGACTGTGGAACTGTTCCTCCTTCACTGCTGCTCTGTGAGATCAACTATGGAACATGCTCAAGAGCAAGAATCATGTCTTGAGCAAAGCCAGAGGTATTGTGTGCAGAGACCAATATACAACGAGGAGCTCCTGCAAGGACAGCTGCACAGGCGACACAGGACCCGTCAGACTTTAGGGCAGAAAATTGCACATTCTTGTCGGTAGGATTTTTTGTCTTATCTTTGTTTTATTGCTTAGAAATATTATAATTCTTAATTGATTCATGCAGTTAGCTGGTAGTGTCTTCAAAGAAACCTAAAAGATAAAAACACTAATTCTGCTTTGACTGTTCAGCAAGACTGGGATGATGTTGTATATTTCCTTTCAATGTAAATTTATAACTGTATTAGAAAATGTTGGATAAATTAGTTGAATTGCCTTCATCAAAGTGCAGAAGGAAAATGTGCAGCATAGAAATGTGAAGTATTAGTCATATCATGTGACATGAATTCATGAGACCCAGAGAAATATCTGTCCTTTTTATGTGGAAATGCTTATTGCCAAAGTTTTGCTTCACGTGATCCTTTCGCAGAAGAAAAAAGGAGATGTGTGATAGCTGTGTAGAAATCTAAATTATTAGTCTAATAAGGACTTAGTAAAGGCATTCTGTAGCTTTTAACTGCCTTGGAATCAAAGTATCATCTGGTTAGACATGAAATGTCTTTAACTGTGTTTCTCTTGCTCTGTGGTACCAGAGGATTTAAGTTCTAGTTAAGTTCTTATTAGCTTTATGTTTATCCAAGATTCATTTGCAGATTTTTTTCAAATTCTTGTTTAAACTTGGTTCTGCAGGACAACAAATCATTTCTGCCTGATTGCTTTTTTGTAAAATATTCATGTTCCCATTATTTGACATTTGGAGATTTGCTTTGGTTTATGGAATTACTTCAATGGTAAAGACACCTAATTCCACCTCAGAAAATTTATCTGTCCTGAATAAAAAAATACATGTATCAAAACCCTCATTCTTGTGATACAGTCTACTTAAACATGGAAAAGTGTGGATGACTCTCTCACTTGTAGCAAAAAGCTTCTTCACTGTGCTATTCAGAAATGTTAACAAATCTCTGCAATTCCCCTGCAATTCCCCTACACAGAAAAACATTTATACAATCCTAGTGTTACATTTTTACCCAAGGTTAAACTTACCACAGTACAATCAAAGTAGGATGCATGGCAGTATTGGATAGAGATATGTGTTTCCTGGCTCTATTCATTTGTCATGAGTCAGGGTTTCAAAAGGTTAATAGTTCTGCTGAGAGGCACAAGGATCAGTGCTGCTGGCTTCAGTGCCTTTCCTTTCCGGGTGAAGAAGGGTTATGTTCTCAAATAGCCTTAAAGTTGGTCTATCAGCAGTAGTGGTGATAGTAACAGTACTGGCTAAATTAATAGATTTGGAGTTTTTAAAGCATAGTAATATAAAATGTTATGATCAAAAAGTATAAAGTATGAACTAGTAAATGGGAAAAAGTTCTGCAAAGTACTCTGATGAATGAAAACCACTGTCAAAGCAAGTTATGCTCAGGGAATTGTCACTAGGAATGATCTCAGCTAAAGGTGTTGTGTGACCACTCAATTGTGCATAGCCTGGAACAGTTTTACTTCCCACTCACCTCCAGCCTCACAAGACTTTTATTCACTTCTCCAGTTCCATAAAGTTTGGGAACAGCACCAACATGTGATTAAGGGCTAAATTAACTGGAGGCATAGTTGTTTGTGCTTAAGCATGTCCAGAAATTAGTGTCATCAGGAGTGTGAGCTTGCCTTTAATGGAGCTGTTTTCCTGCACAGGAATGAAAGACAATTTCTTCAACCTGATTGTCCCCTGCTAGTTTCTAACTTTCTTTCTGCTTCGTATTTCCAGTTGTTCTTCTAAGAAAGCCAAGTCTCATCTTTACAGTTTCTTACCGATTTTAAAATGGCTTCCTCGTTACCCAGTGAAGGAATACTTATTAGGAGACATTATCTCAGGTATAAGCACTGGGGTTATGCAGCTTCCTCAAGGTGAGTGTAGCTCTGGATTTAATTATCTCTTCTTTGCATTTTCTGTTTGTTCTTATATGGTAGTGCTTGGCATCTTGAAACAGGTGCTCCTGAGAGCAGGATGTGTATGTCAGGGCTGTGTGTGGAGATCAGCATTGATACTGCTGACCAGCCCAGCATGATGATTCCATTAAAATTGCAAGTCACTGATATGCACCAAACTCTGAAAGGAGTTCCCTCTCTAATCAGCACCCACAGCTGTCAACGGCAGAGAGATCTTTTCACACTTTAAATGCATGTCCAAAGTTTTGCTGGATGCACCCTGTTGTTTACTGATCTCATGGTCCTGAAAGTCACGGCAAATTTCCTTCAGAGGGTAGCAGTATCTAACAGACATAAAAACATAATGTTTCAGAGAACAACTGGGGCAAAGTAACCAAACTAAATTTAACCAGAGAAGAATATGCAAGAATTCAGAGACTGATCCCTAAAGCTAGAAGTCACCAGTTTATGCTGGAACCATACTAGTGGGCAGTGATTTACATGGTGGAAATAAATCAAAAGTGTCATCTGCAAGAAGACTGAAAATCTGTGGAAAGTTATATTAAATAACTTGAAAGTGTCACCCCAAGTGGAGCCCAGTTCTGGAGCAGGAACAGGCTCTGGAAGACAAAGAGAAAGCCAGTGTTCACTATTTCATTTAGCTCTTGGTGAGTGGACCAGTAGAATTTTTTGTTTAGCTGGTCACTTACTATCAGCAGTTTCAGAAGTGCCAGAAGGTTAGAAAGCAACAGCATTTCTACAGCGATATCATTATGGGTTGCCCAGTGCTCTGGGAATGGCAGCTTTACAATAGCTGCCACAGTCTCAGTAGATTTTTCCAGGAGGTCTTAGAGTAGAGGAAATTCTTTGATTTGTGTAGAGCCCTGTCCAGAGGAGTCCTCAGGCTAAGGGTGATGTAGTTAAGCATATGTAAGTTTACTTGTGTGTTGGCTTGTTTCATATTTGCACCTCACTTGTTCCACTGTAGGCTGAGGCAGGTCTGAAAAATTCATCTGTAAATCCAAGAAGCATAGATTTTAATAGGTTTATTAAAATATTTTAATATTTTAACCCATTAAAATAATTAAACGTCCTTAGTCTGTGCAGATCATTTCTTTATTTCTGTAGCTTCCTGCTTTTGTGTAAGTTTTATAATTAGGGTTATTTTTTTTTCCACACATGTAAGCATCAGCTTATCTTAAACTGATAACCAATGTGGTTAACTCTCTGGCATATCTGTCATATACTAGACACAAACATTGCCAGTTGTATATTGAAACATAATTTATGTCATGACCTGAAAGGACACTAAAATTTAAGTGGTCAGCAGAGAACTTTATACTTAATTTTGTGACTCTGTTTTAAAGTAAACATGATTCATTTGGTGAGTGTAAACATGCCCTTAAACTGCTCCTAATCTTTCCCTTTCTAAAAACACAGAAGTTGAACTTTCATTTTTCTGGAATGGATGTAATTATAGCAAGCATGAGTTCAAAGAAGCCTGGGAATCATTCCAGGCAGGACTACAATGACCACCGTGTTTAAGCCATGGCCTCCTATCAAGTTAATATCTCTTTATTTCCTTGGCACTGACAGCCTTTAAAAATGCCAGTACAAATGAAAGGGAATAAAAGGGTATTCAGATCAGGAACTTTACATAGATCCACCCTCCCAGTTTTGAACACTGATTTTCAGTTTTGGTTACTGGTACTGTTAAGTTCACCATATTAAAGGCCAGGCTGTTACAATACAGGGTGTTTTGCTGATACTGTTCTTATGAGAGGTACTCCTTGGGTCAGAGAATACATGTGGGATGAATTTCACAAGTACTTCATAAAAAGCTCATTGAAACAAGAGACTAAACAATACCGTCAGTGCAGTTCTGATGGGAATATGAATTTTTGGTTAGGACTCAGACATTGCTTAGGGTCTGTAAGCAACATCCTGTGAGTTACTACACTGCACAAGAGTACATGAGTGGCACAGAAAATCCCTTCCTGGTTTAATTCTTTTTTTTAACCTGAAGCTTTGCCTCCCAATTTAAATTAATAGGGAGAGGTGTTTTCAAGTATCACTGGCTCTCCATGGTGGGTGAACTGTTGCTTCTGTGTGGAATTTGCAGTGGGCCATTGAGATTTTTAACCCTAACTTGGACCAGTCTGCCCAAGTGTGGCAAGAGCACACAGCTTCCTCAGGTGTTACCAGCCTGCACTTGTGAGAGTGCAGAACCAAGCCAAGCCAGGATGCAGTGCTTTCTCCTTGAGGCCCATTTGTTCTGTTTTGGTGTCATTTCTCATTAACACAAGCTGTGTACAGCTATTGTTTTGGCTGGAACTGCCTGGGACAGTTATGTGCCATATCACATGGTGCTCACCACTTGCTGGTGAGCCTGGTCCCATGATAAGCACACCCTGAGTCACACAGGGGGAACACTGTGGGAGGTGTCCTTGCCTGGTGTCCCTTAGAGCTGTTCACCTGCAGCTCCACTGTTGTGCTTGCCAGCCCCCACTACAGACAGGAATGGTGTGGATTGCACTCCACTGTGTGGAACTGGACATGGCTTAATGGCAAAAAGGATTTTGTTTTTGGGGCAAGAATATCAGACTGTATAAGCTCTGTGACCTTACAGATTGTCAGAAAGGATTCGCTGCTTATTTTACATTTGGAAGCATGTTTTGTGGAAACATAAACTGCTATGTCATCCCATTTGTTCCTGGATGAGGGAAGAGGGAAGTGTTTAATCAGTTATAGGTTGCCATGAAGACCACATGTCATCAGAAAAGGAGAAGAAAATCAAATGTGTCCCACTGGTTATGGGGGTTTGGGTGTTTCTAACTCGATTCTTTAATGGACGAAAACAAAGCAACAAACAGGATTTGTTGGCTATTAAGGAGTCCTTCCACCCACCAAGGCAAAACAGGTGCACATATGTACAAACAAACATGCACATCTGCAGTGCCTGTAATAAGAGACTTTGGTTTCCTGACTCAACCTATTATGTTTCTAGGCACTGCCCTGGAGTATTGTACATGTTAAGGAGTATTTCCTGAAAGACCTCCTGTTTTTAAACCTGGAACAAGTTTCCAGATTTCCTATTTGGTGAATTCCGTTTTAGTGGGCTTAAATCCCTTTGCTTCAGATGGTTTCTTTTTGTTGTTTACTTAACATACATATTTGTGTCTGTTTTCTAGGTTTAGCCTATGCTTTGCTGGCAGCTGTTCCCCCAGTCTTTGGCCTATATTCTTCATTTTATCCTGTTTTTCTATATACTTTTTTTGGAACCTCCAAGCACATATCAATAGGTATATCTGTATGGATAACTGGAAGTCTGTCTGTATGTGTGTGTTTGTTTAATAAAGTTGTAAAAAATAAAACTAGAGAAAGTGTAGTTGTTTTAGATAAATTCAAATTCAAGTGCATAGGAGAAACGCAGAAGTGTGGAACATAACAGGTACTCCTTATTGTTAGTTTATCCATTTTATTTAGGAAGCAACAGAAAAGCATCTTGTGTCAGATTAGACCTAGAAATGTGTGCTGTGAGCTCCTGAACTATGGTTTTGTTGCTGCAGTCAACTGTCTGTATGGCCAGGATGAATCTTTAATTTGCAAAATAGTAACTGAGATGGAAAAAAATGATGGTGTTTACCTACTGCAGAGGTGTATGTTCACCATCTAAGTGGCTTTAAGAGTGCTGAGTACAGGGGCAGATTTGGGGAGTGAAAAATACATTATTAAGGTAGAAACCCCTTATTTTGCTTTAATTCTACATATCTCAATAAAAACCACCCCTAGAAAATAACTTGCCAGGATTTTAATGAGTTATTTTCCTCTCCCTCTTATTTCAGGCACCTTTGCCGTGGTTAGTATGATGGTTGGTGGCGTTGCTGTGAGAGAAGTGCCTGATGAAATGATTTCTCTGGACTATAATTCTACGAATATTACAGATGTCCTTGAATATTCCAGTGCTAGGGATATCAAGAGGGTGCAGGTAGCCGTGGCTCTCGCCTTTCTTTCAGGACTAATCCAGGTATGTGCTTACAGTTTGCTGTAAGGGCAAATTCAGCTCTGCTGCTGGACTTGCAGGGGGTGCTGTGTCACATTGTGCTGGTCCATTGTCACTAGATTTGTGCTTCTGCACTGCACTGTGTAGAACACAGGCTGCTTTATGGCAGCCATGTAACAGAACTGGAAATGGATACGTTGGAAGCAGGACTTCAGCTGGACTGGGGGAAAATGGGATCTTCTCCCTTCTCATTTTTCCCTGTTCCATCAGAAAAACTTAACCTGATGTTCTCTAACGTGACCATAAATGCATACAAACAATGCATACATACATACCCATATCTCACACTGGACCTGCCAGTGGCATGGAAGATTGGGTGCATTGATGGCTGCTTGCTGAACTCTGGCTTTAGAAAGCCCAAGTTCAGATTTGCCTGACCTGGCTTGGGCATTGAGGAAAGGAGAGGTGTATGTGTCTATATTCAGGCTGATGTTCAGGCTACAGTGAGAGTCACATGGTTGACACTTCTCCTTTTCCTTAGTTGTGTTTAGGTTTCCTTCGATTTGGATTTGTGGCCATCTATCTAACAGAGCCTCTGGTGCGAGGATTTACCACGGCAGCTGCAGTTCATGTCTTCACTTCCCAGTTAAAGTATCTCCTTGGCATCAAGACTAGCCGGTACAGTGGACCCCTCTCAGTTGTATATGTGAGTAACCACATTTACTAAACATGCAAATTCGGTGGTGTTTGGATCTAGTTCTTAAGCCTTTTCCTGGTTTTATGTATTATTTGGCACTAAGTAGAATAACCTTCAATATTGAACAGTGGGTATGAGGTTTTTAAGTGCCATAGCAATATATGAATATCTGAAAGTGCAGCTCAGGTGTGACTTGATAGATCCACATGGTCTGAGATGGGCAGATTTTAGGATTCTACTGAATGTAGTTTCATAATATGAATAGTTATTGTTCATTGAAGGAAGTCTCTTGCGCCTTGGGGGAAAATGTGCTCATGAAACACTTCTCTGTAGACCAGGCATGTTCTGCAAAGCTAGGAAATGTTACTCCCAGAATCTTTCCACTCTTAAGTGGAAGAAAAGGAAAGATCTCAGATGCCTGTGAAAACTTAAGCTTTTGAGCAGATTGCTGACCCAGCAATAACAAAGCTTCAGAATTTTATCTACATGTAGGCTATAGAAAATGCTTTGTGGGAATCTTTTTGTATGTTTGTGCAGATATAACAAACCTTTTGGCAACAAGTCTGCATTAATGATTAATTCCAAAATTTGCTGTTCAGTTCACTGGTCTGGGAACCAGTCATACTAATTGTGAAACAAATAGAAGGGAAGACATAAATTCAGAATGTACACTACAAGGATGTTTTGAATGTGTAACATCCTGACAGTTGCTGCAATTTTCCATCTGCTTAGAGAAGAATATGTTCATCTTCTTTCTAAGACCTCTCCAGAGGTTATTTATTTATTTATATAGTTTAATGCAGTGGAAGAAGGAGAAATAATCAGTATGGAGAATCATTTACCGTCCAGCAACTTGTGTATTCCAGCAGGTTTTTTTTTTCTAACATCCTTTAAGAAAGTGTTTTCAATTAAAAGGTATTTGGAGTAATGGCCAGTTAGCAGCATTGCAAGGTCACTGTTATTTAACCATATTGTTATGGCAACGTCAATGGTTGTATCAGCAGCTTTATTGTTTTATAATAGTTTATGCAGCTCTAAGTAAATGTGACTTGCCAAAGAATATTTGAAGGTATTAGAAGGAGTTTGTATTTATTGCTTTCAGGTAGCTGCCACTGTGGAAAATGTATGAAAATGTTGAGGATGAGAGACATGGTTTAGTTCAGACTTTTTCCCTCATTTGAGTTTTTTCTCCAAACTTTTGCCCCCTTTCAGGAACACTGATATTGCAAATGATTCAAGTGCATTTCTCTCACTGACTTACTCTAGTCTTGTCTTTTGTGGGAGCAATGGGTATTTTGGTGAGGCACTTGTTCACCGTGGTTACAAATTTAGGATGAAACCACAGCTGAAAAGCAGTGTATAATCTGCTCTTTTGTGGCAAATCTCCATGCAGATTCTATTTTCTTAAGAATAATTATGATGCTTCTGGTGTGTTACAGAGCATAGCTGCCGTGCTTTCAAAAATAACAACAACCAATATTGCTGCACTGATTGTTGGATTAACATGCATTGTTCTATTGCTGATTGGCAAGGAAATCAATCTCCGGTTTAAGAAGAAGCTCCCAGTTCCTATTCCTATGGAGATCATTGTGGTAAGCCAGTTGGGAAGTTCTGTGGCTAAATTATATAGCCATTCTAAAGCTGTAGAAACTATCTCATGTTCTGTCTTATCTTACTGATCTTGAGAGTAACTTCCATTGAATATGATTAATTTGAGCCTTGATCCAATCAAAGGTTTGGATTTTCTTAGAATTAAGAACTGGTATGCCCATATGGAGACCATAAAGCTACAAAGACAAGTTGAAAAACAATTTAAACACCCACAGTCCCCTATAGCAATGGGTGGATATATATGTGTTGTAAAACCCTCTCTATCCAGGAGTTTGGGCACCTGACTGATTCTCTGTGAAACATCCCTCTGAGTGGCATTTCCCACTTGGAGTCTGAGAGCTCAGAACACCCTCCTGAAGGAAGATGCTTATAGATGCCTGTTCAGAGGTTCTGCAGGGCTTGCTCACTTTTTGAAATGCAGTAGCTGAAAAGAGAGCAGGAACATCAGGGCTTACTACTTCTTCATCTCTCTGAGGCTGATAACTGACTGCAGCACTGATTCTGTTTCAAACAGCTGTTCTAAACTACATGGATTAAACAGACTATCATAATACACACAAAGCCTATAGCTCAGACAACCCTTCACCTTTAAAAGTGATTGGATTTAAAAATGAGTTCTTGGATTACTACAGCTCTTAAACAGCCTGCCCATAATGGAAGGGAATAACTGAAGCTATGGGCACAATCCAGATAGAAGGAACAAAGAAAAGGGATACTGATGAGAGATGAGGGAGGTGGTGTAATAATGTATTTTTCCATAGTAAGGCAATAGCAGAGCAATGTTCCTTTCTTTGCTGTTGCATCAGTTGTCTATACAGATAACAGGCTATGGACACGAAAATCTGCCAGTGCACACAGGCAGGAGTGTCCATGCATTTAATTTTTCCAGTTCACTAATTTGTCTGAGCTTGGTTTAGGCAACGGGAATTTGAGTGATTCAGATAGTACCATAGCATGTTCCATTTAACTGTTTACAAAAAAACTTTATAAAATCAGAACGAGTTGGACATGATAAAGGGAAAATCATGATGTTTCGTTCTTTTTATATGCTTTTTTAGCCCCTAATTCATAGAAAACCGATTGACAAATAAATGTAATCCCTTGTGTGTATTAATCATAGTCAGCTAACCTTTATATCTCTTCAGGTGTCTTTATCTCTTTTTAGATAATGTTTACAAATGTGTTTGTGGATTTTTAGGTCATTATTGGCACAGGAGTTTCAGCTGGAATGAATCTGACTGAGTCATACAAAGTGGATATTGTTGGGAGTATTCCTCAAGGGTAGGGGTGATACATTCTTATTAAAACTGTGCTTCTTCTGTATTGCATTTAACTTTTTAATGTAATTTATAAATATTAATTTCATCTCCAAGGTTAAGTGCACCAGCAGTTCCTGAGATTCAGCTCATCCCAGCAATATTTGTGGATGCAGTAGCAATAGCAATAGTTGGATTTTCCATGGCAGTATCAATGGCCAAGATCTTTGCCCTTAAACATGGTTACACCATCGACGGAAATCAGGTAAAAGTAGTGGCGTTGCTTTGCTGAAGATTCTCAGTAGCAGCTTTGCTACATTGTTAAATTAGAGTGGGATATTGTCAAAAAAAAGTGGTTTTTTAATAGTGGCATCAGACCAGATTTTTCACACTACACTTTTAAAGACCAGAAATTACTTTGTTCTTGTTCTGGCTATGTTTAAATAACCAATTTCACTTTTAGCTTCATTTGGGGAACGTGCTTCTGCTATACTTGGACATATGTTCAAATATTAATTGTTGAGACAGGCAGTATAAGCTACAATTGGGTTGCTTATTCTGTACAATGAAGTTGCTAGAAAGCACTGTAAATAAAATGTGGTTGTTTATATCTGTGGATAGCTCCAGCTTGGTACACCTGCTGGGTATAACTGCCTTTGGGTTTTTTGTTCTATTGTTTAACACAGGAACTTATTGCCTTGGGAATTTGCAACTCTGTGGGGTCATTTTTCCAAACCTTTTCAATCACTTGCTCCATGTCTCGGAGTCTTGTTCAGGAAAGCACTGGTGGAAGAACTCAGGTATGTAAAATACCCAAATATTGAGTCAAACAAAGTTTACTCTTTAGAGCTCCAAAACTAAAGTCTGAAGCTTATCTAGATGACTATATTTCTCTGCCTGGGCCAGAAGAAATAACTGGAGTTTCCCATGTTTCAAATCCTGACTGGGATAGGATAGAAAGCAGCATGACAGGCAAAATAGGTGAACTGAATGGAAGGAGTCAAAAGTCATTTGAACAGCAGCCTTGTTGAAAGCACAAGAAATTAGCTAGTCAGTAACATTTCCCCTTGGGGACACTTACAAATAATCTCTGGCTTCTTTTGTTCAGATTGCAGGTGCACTCTCTGCAGTTATGGTTCTGTTGGTAATTGTGGCTATTGGATACCTTTTTGAACCACTTCCACAGGTAAGGGAGTTTTGTTTGTTAGGCATTGCACTGATGGTGAGCAGAGGCTCATGAGTATTGCTTAAACTTGAGATTGTGGCAGATACTAGCAACTGTGTTGTTAGTAAACAACACAGTTAGGCTTTGATCCAGAAGCATTTAAATTTTGTATACATTTTTGCTCTAACTTAGCCTAGAAATAAATAGTTTTGAACGATCCAGCATGCCTTTTGTTGTTGTTTTTAGAATTGGATATCCTGGACTTTGTCTTTAGAACATAAGAATACCTTCTAGCAATTCCCCTTTAGAATTGTTTAGGTTGGAAAAGATCTTTGAGATCATAGAGTCCAGCTGTTAACCCAGCACTGCCAAGCCCACCAGTGAATCATGTCCCTAAGTACCACATCTGCTTGTTTTAAATATCCCCAGGGATGGTGACTCAACACTTCCTGGGTAGCCTGTGCCAGTTCTTGACAAACATTTTCATGAAGAAACTTCTCCTCATATCCAATCTAAACCTCCCATGGTACAGCTTGAGGTGATTTCCTCTCATTCTGTCACCTTTTACTTGGGAAGAGAGTCCAATCCCCGCCTGGCTACAACCTCTTTCCAAGCAGTTGTAGAGACTGATAAGCTCTCCCCTGAGCCTTCTTTTCTCCAGACTCAACACCCCCAGCTCTTCCAGCTGCTCCTCATCAGACTTGTGCTCCAGACCCTTCCCCAGCTCTGTTCTCTTCTCTAGACTTGCTCCAGCCCATCAGTGTCTTTTCTTGTAGTGAGAGGCCCAAAATTGAGCACAGGATTTGCACTGTGGCCTCACCAGCACAGAGTACAGAGGGACAATCACTGCCCTCGTCCTACTGGCCATATTTGATTGCAGCATAAGAGTTCTGGGTTGAGGTTAAAAAGTTGAAAGAAAGTCACAGCTTGGCTGGTAGAGGGCTGGGGCTGGGTAATGGCTCAGCATAATGAGTGGGGTTTGCTGCAGTTTGTACTTATTTGTATAAAAATATATTTATGTCAATAAGTATATTTCTGACTTTAAAAAAAACTGTTTCTGGTGATGTGCAAAGGATGATACACAATTCCTGTTTCTTGTTACAGGAATTTGACCTTGGGTTACAACTATGTGACTGTTGCAGGAATTGTCTCAGTATATTGTAGAGAAACATGAATTAGAGATTATAGTCTACTTCTTCAGGCACTGTAAGTGCAGCAGCATGAAGTGTAGGAACATGGTTCCTCTTGCTAGGAAAGGGTAAATCAAACTGTACTGAACTGGTTTGCCTTTTCTGCAGCTGCAGTAAAAGCACATATACACTGAACTACCTGAAAAGTTGTGGGTTTTTAAAAAGAACATTTGTTCAGTGGACTGTAAAGCACAGATATAGTTATTTGTGATACTTTGAATTTCTTACGTGGCCTTGGGTTTATTTTTCTTCTGAAAATTGCATTTGTATAATGTTCTTAGACAGTGCTAGCTGCAATTGTCATGGTGAACCTGAAGGGAATGTTTAAACAGTTTGGAGACATCATGCACTTCTGGAGAACCAGTAAGATTGAGCTGGTGAGTATTGCACAGCTCAGTGCATATACTTTACTATATTAAATTTGTTGCTATCCCCAAAACAGCGTAGAAACTGATCAAGGAGCTATAAATTAGTGTTGTATTGCAGATGAACATAAGACAGGGAGCTGTAAGTACCCTGGGAGAGTGATCTGTTGGACACAAGAATATTTTTGTTGTTGTTCAACACTCTTGTAACTCAGGTTGGAAGTGGTTTGGTTGCAGTAAAAGCAAAGCTCTGGCAGCTTTTCTGCAGGAACTGCACTGAAGGCTGTGGAAATGTCTGAGAAGAATTTGAAAAACAAGTAACAAAGAAAACCACTTGAAGATATTTGCCATCTTTTGAGACAAACAAAAAGCCTGTCTGGAGTGGGCCAGAACTAAGGGTGTATTGGAGGGAACATTTTGGTGGCATTTCTCTCCTGGATGAACTGGCTGATTGAACTGAGTTAGAGCTGCAGGCCTTGAATATTTGGTTTTTTTATCCTAAGGTATTTGGAGTCTGATGATGGTGGAACAGGACTTAATGCATTAATTAATATGTGACAGTTTGTCAGATGTTAGAGTGCCTTGAGCTTTTACGCCCTGCTGAAAGGTTAAGGCAATTCCCATCTGCCCTCATGATGGATCACATTATAGCCTATTCCTGATCAGAAGTGATGCATCGGTTTTGAGGTTGGGTTATGCTGTTGGTTTTGTTGTTAACAGGAAAGAATGCATAATAATTCAGACCTTTTCTTTGTTTTAGGCCATCTGGGTGGTAGCTTTTGTGGCTTCTCTTTTCCTGGGACTAGACTATGGTTTGCTTACTGCAGTAACATTTGCAATGATAACTGTTATTTACAGAACACAAAGGTCAGATTTCTTCTTTATCAAAATTAGTGTTTGCTGATCTTCTATGTGGTTTTGTTTGTTTAAGGGGTGCAAATAAGCAGAAGTCCATTCCACCCTCTTCAACTGCATGCTGTACAGAATTTGCTTCCTAATACAGGTCATGCCCTTTGGCTCTGATCCAGGGTTCATGTTTTCTTTTTCTGAGAATAAAATTTTTCTTTTGAGAACAAAATTTTTAGAGGGCATGAACTTGCACTCTCAGTAATAAACAGAAGATTTTTCATTTCTCATTGTGGTTAATCTTCTTGTTTATTTTCTTTTAATGCCTAGAGTTTAGAACTTTAAATCTTCTTGCTACCAGTTTCAGTACATGATTATGTTTTGTGTGCACTAATTGTCACAGACAAGCTGAAGTTGTGTCAGGTTATCACTAGATGAATACTTAAGTATTTTAAAAGAAAGTTCTAATTTGTCAAAAAAATTGTGGCTGCTCTTCTAGTTTTCAAGTCGCTTCTCCCCATTCAAAGTGACAAAGCTCTTACTGTGTAGCTTTTCGGGTCTACAGTGAAATTGTTTCTTGCATGTGTGGGTAGGAGTGCCATGTGAGGCATCTGGGCTCAAGGCCTGGGACATGCAGGTAGAAACTCTGTAAGAGTCTCGGTTTCATCTGCGTTGGAATGAAAGCAAATTGTGAGATTTCCACTCTGCATAAATAGAGCATTTTTCTGCCATCTCTGTACAGTTTTATTCTTGCAAACAGAACAGTAATGTACTTAGCTGTCACAGTGCTTGTGAGTTGGGAATATTCATCTTCTTAGGCATTGTCCTGGGAGCAAAGTGGCTCTTTCAAATCACAGCATATCTTCTGCCAGTATGAGTTTCCATTATTTGCAAGACAGTCAATGGAATTGCACCAGGTGGTGCTGCAGAGAATTTGCCCTGTACTTTTGCATGTTTTGACTCACGGTTTTCAGAAAATGATAACATTTCAGTGCGAAACTTATGAAAGAAACAAACTTTCTTTTCATTGTGTTCTGCCATAAACTGCTTACTGCATTTAACCATGTTTAGATAAGCCTGTACCAGACAGACCTTGCAGAAGGACTATTAAAAATAAGTTTCAGTCTCTGTTGAGCACTCACTTTTCCCCTTTACAAGTGATAATATTGAAATATTTGTTTCCTTTCTCTCTAGCCCTCAGTACAGAATCCTTGGTCGTATTCCTAACACTGACATCTACTGTGATGTGGAAGAGTACGAAGAGGTAGGAAGATGTTTTTCTGCATGGAGGAGTTTCATACAGTGGAGCAAAGACACCTGTGGTGATTTGCAGCTTTGCCCTACCACACTGCACATGCAGTGCTGTCTGCTGAGCATTCACCTGTGTTGAAAGGAAAAAAATAAATTTAGGTTTAAGAGTAGAAGCTGCTTTGTTAAAAATTCGAGCTCTTTGTCCTGCACATACTTTTCACCAGGAAGTGATGAAAAGTATTTTTTATATTTTTCCATTGCCCTAGTTTGCACAAAATGATAAAATGTTTAGGGATACCACTGCTAAACCTGCTGTGTGCACAAGTGCATACACCAGGCCACCTTCTTTATTTGAGTGGGAGTATTGCATGGAATCCATGGAACCAGGATCCAAACTTGTATGTTCTTCAGAATTGCACAAACTGTTCAAAGCAGCACCCCACCCATCCCCTGCTCATTAAATATACATGATTAATGGCACAATTGCTCACCATGCACTTACCTTCTCATAAATGCCATTTTGTTCACCAAAAGCTGATGAAAGCATTACATTTTGTCAGTGCAATGGATATAAACATGCTGTACTTATTCCCAAACAGCAGCTACAATTTTCTGCACGCTCTGCCGTGTTCTCAGAGATGCTGCTATAAAAGCTACATCCCCCTTTACTGAGGAACCAGTTTGTAAAAACCTATGGAAAAAGATGATACAGTTCTGCTTTAAATATGATTCAAAGCAGGAGTAAAGGTGCACACATTTACATCTGTATGCAGAAGAGAGGAGGCTCCTTTTCTGTTAAACTGAATGCAGTCAGCATTTCCTCCTGGGTAAAGGTGGGATTGGCAGCATATGGCAGGCTGGGTCTCTGCTGCTGGCCAGGTCATTTGCATGCAAAATGTCAGAGTTCAGCCTGTTTAAAGATGACTGCATTTAAAGTAAGGGAAAATAGTGAATACCAGGACTTGTCTGGATAGATCTGGATAAAATCAAAGATTTGAAAGGTTGGTATTTTTTGTACCTGGGGAGTCAAGAAAGAAAAAGAGAGAAAAAAGGAAGTCATTATGCCTGTAGAAATGGAGGCTGAAAGGAAGCAATTCTAAGTCTGCATGATTTCCTCATGGTAATACCAGCTGTAGACAGCAACATCAGAGAACTGCAACTATTTAGTTCTTTTTTTATGGCTGTACCTTTTGTCAGAGTAAAGGAGAAATGTTACCAGGCTCGACAGTGTGCAGTATTACACTGGGAAAGGGGAGGTTCTGCTCTCCTGGTTGCCTTTGCTCATTACAGTGCCAACCTTCTTTATTTGGCACGTGCTGGGAGCCATCCAGGGTTGGCTGTCACTGCTGCATGTTTGTGTGTCTAGTGCTTTTATTCTGTTTAACTGTGCACATGTTATATTTCCCTTAGGTTAAAGAAAATCCTGGAATAAAAATATTTCAAGCTAATACATCACTTTATTTTGCTAATAGTGAGTCATATACAAGTGCTCTGAAGAAAAAGGTGAGTAAAGTAAACTCTTTCATGTCTGTGTCCTGAAAATTCAAACTGATTCCTCTGAAACGTGCCCATCTTTCATCTCCTTTTGTGTAGCCCCTAGAAAAGACTTTCTTTGCCTGTGGCCCCTGGTGATCTGTAAAACACAAGAAGGTGACCCTCCAGCCAGCTAGAAATTATCTTAGAAAGCAACAGCATGGTGGAAAGGAATAAACAGACAAAGCATAGCTTCATATTGACTGCTTGTGAATGGAAAGGGGTGGGTGCAGAGCACAAACTGGGCAAACTCTTCTTCTGCAGGGAACTAGTTGCTGAACTGAAAACAAAATGGGAAGAAATGTTTCCTTGTTGGGTGACTAATTTTACTGGGAGTGTTTACGTGGGATATTGTGGGCTTTTAGTGCCTCTCATGGGCAACAGATCACCTGCACAGAGTGTGCCTCACTGCCTGTGTCACCTGTGGTTTCACTGGGTGGCAGTGGCAACAGCAGAACTGCCTGACCCAGTGACAATTGCACTGTACTAACTTCTGAAAAATTTTTCTGTAGCTCCCATGGCGAGTCTTGTGCAAAACAGGTGGGTGGTACTTGCCCTCACAAAGCAAGATATTCGTGATTACTGCCCAAATGCACTTCTCTCCCCTTTGCTCTCTGCACTCCAATCAGCATTTGGTTCAAACACGACACTCTCTGATTTCAAGAAAAGAATGAAATGCATCTTTCCCTCATATTGTTAACACAGTGCTTGCCAAGATTATTCCTTCTTTATACTGTTCTCTCCCCCACCAAGGGAAGCTGGAAAATGCAGGCTTGTCTAAAATTATGGCAGTGATTAGTTCAACAAATTACTCCAGTGCCATCCTAACAAGCTGGATCTCCTCTGATCGTGCTTTCCTCTCCTGACAGACCGGAGTGGACCCTGCTGCCATACTAGCAGCGAGGAGAAAAGCCCAGAAACGCCATGCCAGGGAGATAAAGGCAGCAAATGAGCACAGAAAGAAAGCTGTGCTGAAGCTCGTGAGCTCTTCGGTAAATATTTACCTCTGCTTCATCAGCTTACAGGCTGCTCTCAGGTGCTGCCTCTCGTGTTTTATACAAGGGGCAGAGCTGCTCATGGGGCAGGGCTTAGGGAGCAAGTGCTGTGCAGTGGGGACAGGTGACTGAAGGAACAGTGTAAGGATCAGAGGCTCTCTGCTGGATTGGGTAATTGTGTTGCACCTTGATTGCATTCAGGTAGCACAGAGTGGCACAGACCCTCTCCACACTGTCAGGCTGTCTCAGCAGTGATGGTGGCAGAAATCAAAAGGGACCCTGCCTCTGCCCCTCCTCACACACTTGGAATAACCATGTAGAAATAAGATATAATAAAGTTAATTCAAATTAGCAGCCCCTGTAATAAGAAGGTGCCATCCCCTCTGCTAATCCTGGCATGGCCAAGTGGGTCAGATACACTGAGAAGGGTTATTTGGGACATGCTTGTGCTTTTATGCATGTTTAATTCACCCCCATGGTGGGAGCTGGTGTGTGATTTTACCATGAGAAACCTAAAAAGGCCTAACCTGAGAGCCTGATTGGTGTTGCTTATTTTGAAAATACAGGCCTTGATGGGATCAGCAGGGATAAGGCAAGGAGAAGGAGTAAAACTGTGTCAGTAAAAATGAACAGGTGTCAGTGTTTGAAGGAAATGGGTAATTCAGTCCTGAGATAACAGCTTTAAGCTGCTTGTGTGCAGCTGTAGAAAGGCTGGGCAGAAGAGAACAAACCTTGATATACACAAGATATGAAAATATGTGTGCATGTCAAGCCAGTTTCTGTAGTGACCAGGAGCTGTGCACCTTCTAAAGGCTTAGAGAACACCTGAGTGAGGGGAGGAAAGGGATTTACATTGAAAAAAGCACTGACTGCCTTTAAGCTTTATTTATCTTTTCTCCCAGACTAACGACGTAGAAGCAAGTGTAAAACATGAGATAGCAAGCGATGACTTACCTGTGAATGGAAAGTTTGCAGATTCTAGTGTACAAGACATGTCTCCTGATGAGCATGAGCATTTTGTGGAGCCCAAAACAAACATTCATTCTTTAATTCTGGATTTCACCCCGGTGAACTTTGTGGATTCAGTTGGAGCAAAAACCCTAAAATCAGTAAGTAGGGGCTTTTTCCTCCAGAAAAATGCATAGAAAAGTTTTCAGGTACCTAATAAAGAATTCTGTCAGCATGAGACACAACTTCCTGCTCAAATACAATCCAATATCTCACCTAATCACTGGTTTAATTCTGTAAGTTTTAACTGAATACTGGGGAATGGGGACTGTGCAGGTTTCACATATTTTGCTTCCAGAACTGTGATGTGTATGATGATATATTATCTGCATTTAATGTCATCTTAACTCTGTTGCAGATTATAAAAGAGTACAAAGAAGTTGGGGTCAATGTCTGCATTGCCAGCTGTAATGGTGAGTGGAGTTTTTTTTCTTCTTTTTTGTGAGCTTTATGGGAGAGATTGTGTTTTACCTCTTTCCCTCTGCTCCCAAATTTTCTTCTGCCAGTAGTAACTCGGTAGCATCAGCGCTTCACATAAAATTGGATTTGAGGAAAAGCAAGCCCATATGCATTTGTCTTAACTTTACTGAAAGGAGAGCACTGATGCAACAAGCTTTATGAGAACTGGATCCTGCTCCCATTTCTTCCAGCTGGCAAGTTGTGAATGCCACACCAAATTTTGTATCTTGAACTTCTTGTGGTACTGTAATAAGGAGAAAAGCCTGAAATATTCCAATATCCACTATTTGGAATTGTAGCATCTTGTGCCAAGAATATGCCTCTGTCTATATCTGGATAAGAGAATTACCTGTTTGGAGTGGAAGTAGCATGTGATCCACCTGGCTATTTCAAATTTTTTAGTAGTAACAAGTAAGAGAACAAGTTGTCATCTTCTTCCTGGGATGCCGTTGTCTTCCATCTTTGTACTCACGTGTATGCACTGATGCTGTGTTTGGTTTTGTTTTGTAGGCCCTGTCATGCATGAGCTGACAAGACTGAATTTTTTTGATAAAACCGTAACAAGAGAGTTGCTGTTTCACAGTATTCATGATGCTGTCCTTGCTTGCCAAGTGAAAGATGGGTCTGCAGCACAGGCTGACTCGGACCTCTAAAGAGTGGCATGGAGCAGAATGGAAGCCAGATTTCTGCTGATGGAGAGACTCTTTCTGAATATTTAATTTGCACAGTTTGAAGAGAGCCTGAGGCTGTTTGTATCTACGGGTATAGGGTGGTGCTTATTTTTTGTAGGAAGAGTGGATGAGGAAATGGAAGCCTTCATGCTCTTGAATTCTTTCCTTCAATCAGGGTATAGCCTTCCAATAATACACAAGCACAAAATTATGCAAGAAAAGAAAATTCAGTGTATTCTGCTGCAATCAGAATCTGGTGGACAAGGTGACATTCCTATTCCTGTTGAGAAAATGGGCACTTTAACTCACTACAACTGGGATCTTGCAGGAGGTAACTGTTCTGCAAGTGCAATGCACTGTACCAGTGTCTTTAAAGAACTTTCTTAGGTGTCTTTTAAAGCCTGATGTCAACATCTGCACACAACAGATTTGTACAATTTATAACAATCTGCCAGCTGGATTAATGAATTCACACTGGTGGCATTTAGCTGCTGCTGTTTTTAAACCTGGATGGTACAGTTATTTTTTAAAAAATACCTAATCTGTCTCAGCTATACTCAATTCTTCATTTTTGCTCTAAGTGAACTTCAAGTCAGAAACTCTTTGTTTAATTATTACATTATCAGAAAGGTACTTGCACTGCCAAAACCTGGTTAGGCTTTCTAGAAGAGAACACTGGATTTTAAGCTAAACTTAATTTAGTTTCAGAGTTTGAAGACAAAAGTGGTTTAAGGCAGGAGTGAAGCCTGTTTAAATTAAGAACTGATACCCTATGTGCAGTCTCTTAAGCTGGAATGAAAATTAAAAAAAGGTCTAAAGTCTCAGTGGTCCAAAAAAAAAAAAAAAGTACTTTTCTGTTACCCACCTTCCTCCCAGTAATGCTGCTTCTGTCTCAGCTTTTAAGTGGTTTGAGAAATACAGTTCAATAGAATTCAAAAATAATAATATGTTTGGGTTTTTTAAAACAGTAGTGTAGGGTTTCTTTTTCTGTTGTCAGCCTGGCCACTGTGGTACAGCCTCATGTCAGGTATGAGATGAAAATATGGAAATGGAAATCAGGCAAAATAAATCTTCAATGCCCCTGTTTCCCTTACAACTGTCACTCTGAAGCTCAGCAGAGGCTGGAACCTAGAAGTGTTTCTCCGTAGGTTATTTTGACAGCACAGGGCAAGTGGGGCATCAGTGACAATTCATTCAGCACCCTCAAATCACAGCTCCTGTGCATAAGGAATTCAGTTGCCTTCCTCACCTCTGATCACAGAATGTAATACTCTTATTTTACTTCAGGCTCTGTTGCAATTAGGGCTTGCTTCAGGTAAACTGTTTCCCAAGAACCAGGGAGGTCAGGGAAGATGCTTCATTTCCTCAGACTCCCCTGCCAATAGGGATGAGAAGCTTTCTGCATCAGAAATTGCTGCTTAGCTGGAGTTCAAAGGATGAAGTGCATGCATGTCAAGACATTGTGTGTGCTTATTTAAACAACTTTCGGTACATTTTATAATGTTAACTAGTTCAACAAGCCTTTGTATCAACATACAGTATATTTTTCTACTTCCAGCTTGTCGCAGCTTCAGTTTATAACTCTGTAGTCTCTTCAGTTCACATTGAAATCCTGTCAACTTCCAAAATAAAGTGATGTCACTTGTCAAAATTTTTCAGTATGTCTTGGTGAGCCTGTGTATGAGAAGCAAGCTGAGGACCCGATACAAGTGTCTGATGCCAAGGGATGGGCCAGGAAAGGTTTCCACCTCCAGGCAGGTCTTCCCTGCTGTGCTGGTTCCTGCTCCTCACTCCTGGCATCCCCATGATGCCCTCTCCTTGCAGGCCTCACAGGGATACAACTAAAGCTTAATCTCCATCCTGACAGTAACAGCTGCACTTCCTGGGGAGCTCCTGAAATGCTGGACTGAGAACCTTTGCCCAAGCAAGTCCCACATCCCAGACCATGCAGAACAAGAACTGCTGCAACTCCCCAGCAGTGCTGGTAACTCATCCCATAGAACAAAATCTGGCAGCTTTTGCTCATCTTTCCCTGTGCTTTGCTGCCACCAGCTGAAGCACTGCTTCCTCCTGGCAGCCTGAGCCACCCCCTGAAAAGGGAACCCACTTCCTCTTCACTGCACTGATTAACAGACCTTAATGATCAGGGTCATGTTCCTCTCCCTCTCCCCTCCTTTTTTTGGCAAAAGTACTGATGATAATTCAGGATACCTAGAAAGATCCAAACTCTTTTTACATACTTCACTTATCCTTTTCAAGTAGAAGCTACATTTGACTTCAAGTGCTGCACATGGTAAACAGAGATGCTGGCAGTGATGCTTTCTGAAAATGAGAAACATTCTGTCCCACCAATAAACTGGCATCCCTCCCTAAAATGTTCTTCCTGAAATGACACATAAGTATTGAGATTTCCCAAGTTTCCATATCAAGATACTGACACCAACCAAAATCCTAACCCAGTCCATGTGCTGCATATTCTCTCCCTATTGCACACACTTCCTCTTTCATAAAAAACAGAAGTGGCTTCATAATTTAAGCTTGATAAATTGATGGTCTGATTTTGATGCAACTGACAATAAAACTTCTCTCACTTCCAAGACAAAGCAGTTCACAAAAGCATATTTTCCCTCCGGTATTTCTTCAAGCTCTTCCACCTCTTCCCCTCAAAGCAGCACTTTAATGCGACACTGGGAAAAAAAAGGAAAATGAAAGACTTGTTTTTCGTTGACCACACCCAGCTCTACAGGCACAGGTCAGATGAACGAGGATTAAACTTTCAATGCTGCCTAAGGCCAACAACTCCCAGCCACTGCCCAGCTATGGAGCACCTGGACCCTGTCAGGGTCATCCTCTGTGTGTAGCATCATCTCAGACAATTCATACACTGTAACAAAATGCTCACCACTAGACTGATGTCAAACTCTTTTTAGAGCAGGATCAGGGAAGAGGAAATCTTCCTTCCCATAGCACTAAGAAATTACACCTTCTTCCTCCCTGGCTACTGTAACCTGAGATATCTTCCCTGGAGCAGCAACACTCCAGTGGTGTAGAACACTCAAAATGAACACCCACCTACTCTTCTGAACACTTTATTTATTTCTAGCTTCCAAGAACAAAACATAAATCACTACACTTGGATTTTTGTTCCACAGAAAGTTAAAGAGAAACAGAACACTCCCTGGTATTAGTTGTAGGTCATGTAGCGGGGGGTAGCACTGAATTTGGCATATGACTTGATGACTTTGTTCACTGCCTCCAGGAAATCCTTCTCAGTGGCGATTTTCCTGCGCGCTCGGATAGCAAACATTCCTGCCTCTGTGCACACACTGCGGATCTCAGCACCTGGGAAAGACAGGGACAAACAACTCAACCCTGACTGCCAGGGGACATGGAGAATATGTAAAATTGTTTAAATCAATAAATGCATTCAGCTCACCTGTGCTATTAGGACACAGCCGAGCCAACAGCTCAAATCTGATGTCCCTCTCCACACTCATCGAGCGAGCGTGGATCTTGAAGATGTGAGTTCGGCCCTGAAGGAAAGAGAGCACAGAAGTGTTCATGGCATGAAAAGAGGTGATGACTCCAGCCTGCAACTGTCCATGTCCACAGCATGGGCAAATGGAAAACACATCTTGTATTTGCTGCCCAATTATGGTTTCCCATGCCTGGAATGGAATGTGTAAGTGCACATGATACTAAACTAAGAAAGTAACTTCAAAAAGAGCTTTCATCATAGAAATGCTCTCTCAAAAGAGCCAAACAAAACACTTTCCAATTTCCAAACTAGATCGTGGATCTGGTTAACGGATTTTTTATCTGCTGAGGCAGGAACATACAGTGATTACAGCTGTTTACCATGGATTCTCAGCCAGGGGTGGAATCTGCACAGTGTGGGAAAACCTCTGGCACAATTTTAATTCCCCATGTAGTTTCACATAACTTAAGAGTGCTGCTTTTGCTAATTCTCATAAACTTCCAGACAAGGATGCCCAAATAGAAGAAACAGCCTGGTATCAGAACAGACTTGGCTGCGGAATAAGGAGCTCTCACCTCAAGATCAGGCAGGCTGAACTCTATCTTCCTGTCCAGCCTGCCAGGCCTCATCAGTGCTGGGTCCAGAGTGTCAGGTCTGTTTGTGGCCATCAGCACCTTGATGTTGCCCCGGGGGTCAAACCCATCCAGCTGGTTGATGAGCTCCAGCATCGTGCGCTGCACCTCGTTGTCACCCCCAGCCCCATCATCGAAACGAGCACCTGAAGAGGAGACACACGAGTTTCACTGAGGGAGAGGAACCTCCAGGCCATAGACACAGAGGTGTCACAGCAGCTGCAACACAGGACACCTCAGAGAATGATTTTAAATTGCATAAAAGTATTTGTGATCAGTTAAAAAGGTGTGAGGGGGTTATCTGGGTGATACACTTCAAACCAAGAGTGAGTGCTGGAACCTGTCAGTTAAACTAAATCCTGGATCTTCATCCTTAACACAGAAGGGCCTCTATCTCCCTCCCTAACAACTGGCCAAGCTGCTGGAATTTACAAATGTAGTTCATTTGTTTTGCCTCCCCTCAACCAAAATCATCCTTCTCCCTTGTCTATGTAAAAACTGTTCTACTTTCAAAGGACCTAAGCATTTTCTTTAAGAAAAAAGAATAATGTTCAGAAAGTAATAAAGACTTGGAGCATAGTCCAGAAGCTGAAAGAGTTTAAGCTAACAGTATTTTTTGCAAACAAAATACAGAGATTCTTCACTTGAGTTCGAATAATCTGGGTGTTCCAATGTGCTAAAATGGCTTCCCATCTGGGCTACACTACATAAACCACTTCCTGACAGCTTCCTGGGCGTGGGGTGTGCTGGGACTAGTTTTGCTAACTCAGTATTTACAAGCACTTTTCTTGAAATGCAGCAATCCAAATAAAGAACTGCAAGAAAACCTGGAAGCTCTCACATAAGATTAGAACTGTAGCTATTACAAACCTACCTCCAATGGCATCAATCTCATCAAAGAATATAAGACAAGCTTTTTTAGTTCTGGCCATTTCAAAGAGTTCACGAACCATACGAGCTCCCTGAAAGCAAAATATCAAGATTTTGTTAGACACTGGAGACACATTACAGAAAAACTATCACAATCAAGCTTTTCATGCTTCCAAAATGCAAAACTATTTTTATTTGTTCACCTATATAATGGGACATTCATAAAGCCTAAAGCAATTAATAAAGGAGAGAAAAATTACTGCTCTTAAACTCAGAAGTACAGATAAAGTAATCTACCTCAGGGCCAAGTGAAAAATAAATGGCAGAGTTGGGAGCAGAATCCTAATCCCAGAGTACTCCTGAACCGCAGACTGAACTCTGCACTACAAAATCCCTTTTGTCAGTGAGACCAAACCTCAGGTCCTGTCACCACTGCCTCACCTACAGAGATTTGTCTGACAGCTCCTTCCCCCTGCACCTGCAGCTTCCAAGTACATCCATCCCTCATCCCCACTGTGGTGCTGGCTGCCCACAAGTGAAATTTGCAAAACCCTCCACACTCCATCAAGTACTTGCTCTTACCTCTCCCACGTATTTCTGCACCAGCTCAGATCCAATCACTCTGATGAAGCAGGCATCAGTCCTGTTAGCAACAGCACGGGCACAGAGAGTTTTGCCTGTGCCAGGTGGCCCGAACAAAAGCACTCCTTTGGGAGGCTCAATTCCAAGGTTCACAAATCTTTCAGGCTGTAATGGAGGGAGACAGAAGGGAAAGTGCAAATTAAAGATTATGCGCATCACAGCATATATGCAAATTAAGGAATTCATTAATGAAGAGCAGTGTAAACGAGGCCGGGCTTGATTTCACTTGTTAAAACCAGACTCCTTCTCACTCTGTTGTTTACACTCAGTGATGTTGTCTTTTCTTGCTCTTTCAGATGCTAACACATGACCAGAATACAGGCAAAAGTTTCAATCTGGAGGTTACTTACATGAAGCAGAGGGGTTTCAACCACCTCTCTCAGCTTTTCAATCTGCTCTTTACAGCCACCAACATCACTGTAAGTGACATCAGGTTTTTCTTCTACCTGCACAACAAAGAGGTGAGTAAGCAGTTACCAGCCTGATGCTGCAAATCTCTCCAGGCTTTCAACAGCCCACAACAAAATCCAGCTAAAGGAATCACAATCACAAGACAAAGCTATGTCAAGGTAAGTAAAGCAACTCTCACTTGCATCATGGTGACTGTGGGATCAATCTTTGGAGGCAAGGGGATGTGGATTTGGTACTTGTTTCTGTCGACCCTGGTGAGAAAGCATGAAGACTATTATTTTAACACTGGTTAAATAAAGTGTTATGTAGAAACAACTCTGTAAATGAGAAGTTGAATTCTTGAACTGTTCTTTTCTCCATCAAGAGAGCCCAGCCCTGAAAGCTAATAGTCAGGTAGGCCAGATACTGGAATTCTTTCTGCAGAAAATATTAAGGCTTCCAAAACTACTAATTCCAAAGTATTTTGAAAATAAATTTCAAAATATCCCACAGAGCTAATTGGCAAAATACTGATTCTAAAAGTAACAGGTTTTACCTCCTCGGTGAACATTTCCTGGCTGCCCTGTGTGCAACCACAGAGTTACACAAAGGGCAGAGCCTACTCAGGCTCCCAGAAAGCTGGCACCCAAACTGAAAGGTTTCAGTCCAGGGCACATGGCTTTTGTCAAAATAAAATCAGAACAAAAGATTCCAGCAGAGCATACAGGTGAGTTACTGTCTTCCAAGAGAAAAGACACATTAGTGTTGTAATTTCAACTGCTGCAAACAGGAAATGAGGGCTGTTGACATGTCAAACTACGATATGAAACAACTCAAAGAAAGCTTCAGTCTGCAGGAAGACTCACAAGAACACAAAGACTTTGCATACCCAACTCTCATGCCTTCCTCTATGTCAGTAGGTGCCACCTGGTCACTGAGATCCACCACGAACTTGGCAAATTGCTTGACATTGATAATGTACTTGGGATCCTCAGAGTCTGCATTGATGATCTTCGTGCATCTAACACAGAAACACAATTACACCTCCAGGCAGACAAACTGTTTGTTATCTGCATAAACATCCAGAGAGTCACACTTTCCAACCATAGGAGAATAGCTGCTGTACTTATGATTACATCATTATAGCATCACACAGTAACTGCAGGAATAAGTACAAGTATGAAGTACATAACCCATAATCATAGTTCCTTTATGATTGAGTGCTAAAAAACACTTTGAATAAGCACAACATGAGAACTTTATTTCTTAAAGGAAGTCCACGCATAAGCTATAAATCAGATTTTTAACACTACGGAGCTCTACTGGAAGGAGAAGAGTGCACCCACCTTGCAACTTGCAATGGCTGCTCACTTTGGAGAGTTTGTTTATCTGCAGCCAGATCCCAAAGGGCAGGAGGAGCCAGGCCAGTGTCAGATTCCTTGATTCCTGTGTGCAGCACAAACAAGCTGAAGAGGAAGCAGCTAACTGGGATGTCAGCCATCCTTCCTACACCAAAACCTTAGCGATAACCCTGCAGGAAACTCTTTGAGAGACCTCCAAAACTCATGCACACACATATCTTTGATGGACTTCCTAAAAAACAAGTTTCCTAAAGGAAGAGCCTGTGTGACCATGCCAGCTGAACATTCAAATCCCAGCCTGGCCACTCTCTAACTCAATTTTGCAGGGTGAGGATGATTACAGCAGGACACAGATATCACTGATAATGGATGGATATCTACATTTCACTAAAGGAGTGAAACTCTCAAGTGCTTTCACTGAGGGAAAGCTCCAGTGTAAGGTATCAGAAGCTAAAGGATTCACACACGTGACAAGCCCTATAAATCTTCCAAAACATGGACATAACAAGTACCACTTCCATGATGTATTTAAAAGAATCAAAATTATTTTAGAAGAGAAACTGTGGTCCTCGTGGCAGAACTGAGAGCCACGACAGGATTAGCAATGGGGTAAAAACCATACAAAGAAAAATTTGGAAACAAATTCATTCTTATTGTTATTGATTTTAACCCAGCTGATTTGAGATGCTAACTGCTCTTATAAACATGTCTTCATTACATAAGGACTAGTACCACTACTTCATGATCTATTGTCAGAAAGGGGCTTTTGTTTCATGACACTGTTACATGTAAAAACTACAGTTTTGATTAAAAATGTCTTAAACTACAAAATTACAAAATCAGATGTACAGATTAGTCCTGCCCAATCAAAAAAAACAAAACAAAACAAAAATCACCTACTACGCAAAAATCTCTTGTTACCAAATAAAGAACTGTATTCTTTTGAGAAAAATAACAACAAAAAAACAATGCAGAAGTTGTTTAAAATCAGTTTCTTATAACACTTGTTTTGGTATCTGTTGCTCGTCCATTGAAAGCTATCTAGACACATCAGAACATACCAGTGAGCTCATTGATTTTCTTAAGCAGTTGTTGAATATCATCTTCCACTTGCTTGATCTGCCTTGAGTACGTGCTCTGGCCCTGGAAAAGGAGTATCATGTAGATTTCATAACTCAAATTATCTCATGTTTAGGAAAAATGACAAGACTTGCTCAGCATCAAGATGTTCAATAGACTGTCTTGGTAAACAGCCAACTATTGATTACAGCCAAAAAAGACAGAATTAACTTCCAGTAACAATATTTCTGTTTGCAAAAAGTGAAGTGCAGCTACACAAAACTGACCAACTGTGAAAGTGGAAATTTTCCACATTTGTAAACTTCAAGGATTTGTTTTTCTTTTAAACCTGTTCAGCCTTACTTTTTTAAACTATTTTTCCTAAAGTTTAAAAAAGGCTAAGTAAAATCATATATACAGAATTCTGAATGCACTTTCTGAAAACGATCTGTACGAGTGCTTTAATTAACTTACCCAACCTTTCTACCATCTACAGAAGACAGCAGAAATATCAAGGGGCAAATCAGAATTTTTGCTTGTGATAAAATGCTTTATTTTGATGGATCTGACTAACACAGGCATATCCACACCTGGATGTGCTTTACAAGATCTCCTTTGTAAACCACTGGCAACAAAAAAGGAAGCCACAATGGGTACAAGCCGTATTTTAGAGCTTTGTAAAGAAGTCTTGGTGTCAACAAAATTCAGACTTCTGCCAAACATACCTATGCTGCAAGTTTAATCTCTCAAGAGTTCTTTCACAGACCAACTGTACTTCCCAGCAGAAAGGGTAGATTAGCATTTTAAGCCTTATTGTCTGTGGAAAATGCCTCCCAACGTTATGTTCTTTTAACATGATGGCTGAAAGCAAGTCAACTTGATGGCAGTAGAGGTCTTAAAATCACTTTTTGTATAAACCAAGAAAACTGGCTAGTGACAAAGCCCTAGTAAAGCCCTGGTTGTAAGACCCCTATGGCAATCAGCAATGACATACAAAACAAAAACAGAAGAAAAAAATCCTTAATTAATTCCAAGTTAACAAACCAAATGGATTATTTTTAGTGTCACAGGTTGGGGCCTTCTTGTTGTAAAGTGAAAAGGGAGAAAAGATTTTGACAGAAGAGAAGAACATTAGGAGAAGCAGAGTTACTATCTGCTTCCCAAGTGCACACCCCTCCACCCCTCCTCCCCTCCTCCTCCACTATATTCCCCCCAGGAACTGCTTTTTGTCTTTAACACTCCCACATGTGTGCTACTTACATATGTTTTCAGCAAGGCAATATCTCCTTCATCGAGAGCTGAAACAAGACAGGAGAGACTTAGCTTCCAGTTTTAAAGACAAAACCAGCAGCACCAATTCTGCTTCTAACACATCAAAACGTGTATTTTAAAGAGATTCTTTTGAGTTTTCACTTTTCGCTGAACCGAAGTGGAACCAAAAAGCACCAGATACCCAAGAAAAACAAAACAGGGTCCCCAGCTACTCTCTTCAGTCCAAAAACCTGCACCACCCAGAGCTCATAGTAAGCAAGCTACTACAATTCTGCCTCATTCCAAGTAGTTTTCCAGCCTATGACTGTACAAAAAGGGATGGAAGATATCAAAACTTCATCTTTTAAGCTTTTTGTTTCTAGATGTTCAAGAAAGCATCAATGAAAAACTGTCACCACTTTCCACCAGTGATGTCTCTCTTCCAAAAAGCCCAGGGTGAGCAGGGAACAGCAACCAAATCTAAGCTGGTCTGAGTAACGGCACTGTAAACTCCTGGTTTTAATACTGTAAAACAAAAAGCATGGGAAGGGTTGCACTAAATGAGACAAAGTCTGGTCCAAACTCCCCTCTCAAACAGGAAGGTCTACAAAGGTGGCAAATGCATGATGAAATGCTACTCCTGTGTCACACATTGTTATTAACTGCCCTCAAAACAATTTACTTACATTAATATTTATGTTGGGGGTTTTAATCCCTGTAAACTTTCAGCAACTTTCAGCAGAATACATAGGAAGGAGTCTCCTGGTTTAAATCTGCCTTTTACTTGACCTGAACCTGGCATCTAAGACTTCCACTTGAGCACTGCCCCAGAAGAACAAGCAGCACCAGCTGTTCCATGTGTTCAGTTCTGCACAGAGGTGGCTCCAGGGAACCCTCTCCATTAACTAAGAAAAACGTAACTCTGTTACTGTCACCCCCTGCCACACCACTCTCACATCACTTGCCATTTGACAGACATTTAACACCCTCTCTCCCGTCCCATCCCAGTTTCCTCTCTTGTCTAATTCCACTCTCTATGTTTTTAAGACAGATGGAGCCCAAACCACATGGTATTGGTGACCTGGGTGCAGTACATGTTATACAGTATTCTGAGAAGCTTTTGCGTTGATACTTATTTCTTTCCTGACTATTTGTACTGCCCCATTGATTTTTTTTTATAGCTACTAAACACTTTGTTGCTATAATTTAGAAATCTTTCTTGAATGGGAACAGCTCAAAGCTCATCACTGATTACATGTTGCATTGCTCGTGCTTCCAGATTCATTATTAAATATTTACTAACGTGAAACAAAAAGCCACAATAAACTAAAACATGAGGAGCAACCGGCAACTTTCACACTATGCCGGTATCTTGGGACAACTCTGCGGCGCCCTCCAAGCCAGAGAAAGAAATTACCATGGAATCATCACGGTTGGAATAGACTTTCAAGATGATCAAATACAACCATCGACCCAGCACTGCTCCTGTAACCTCGAAAGCACTGAAACACATCACCCAGCGCCAGATCCCGACGCCTCTTAAACTCTTCAGGTATAGGGACTTCAGGTCCTCGGGCAACCCGTTCCAATCTCGGACCACTCGAAAAGTGAAATATTTATTTCTAATATCTAATCTGAATATCCCCTTCTCACTTGTAGGTCATTTCCTCTCTTTCTCTCACTGCAGGCACGGCACAAGAGACCATCTCTTCTGCCTCATCTCACCACGGCTTCCTTTCAGGGAGGTGCAGTTTTATTGTATCCTGTTTTGTTGCGTATTTTAAGTATAAAAGTAAGTTTTAAGACAAAAAACTTTTTTCTCACACGGTGAGGAAATTAAGCATTTTAGGAACCTTTTTCAAGAGAAGCAGATTCAAAAAGCGGATCGTCCCTTCCCCAGCTCCCCTGCCCAGCCCCACACGGTGCTGCTTCTGCTCGCTGCTCGCTCCTTTCGGCACCCTGCCCGCACCGACCGTGCCCTGACCGACCGTGCCCTGACCGACCCTGTCCGCACCGACCGTGCCCTGACCGACCGAACCCTGCCGTCCCTGCCCTGACCGACCCTGCCCGGCCCGTCCCTGCCCTGACCGACCGTGCCCACACCGACCGTGCCCGGACCGACCGTGCCTGACCGACCCTGTCCACACCGACCGTGCCCTGACCGACCCTGCCCACACCGACCCTGCCCGGACCGATCCTGCCCACACCGACCGTGCCGTCCCTCGCCGTCCCCAGCCTCAGCGCCTCAGCCATGTTCCCGCCAGGCCCCACCGGCCCCGCTCCCGGCCCTGCTCCCCACCCCGCCAGCAGCACCGCCCGGGCTCCGCTCAGGGATGGGACAGTCGCGGGGCGGCAGCCGCAGCGTCAAAACGCACATTAGAGACATTTTGGCTCCCTTTTAGTCCGTTTTCCCCCCGCCGCTCCTCCAGCCCCGCCGCTCCCGGCATCGACATGGCTGCCGGCGGCGCCGCCCCGCTCCCGCCCCAGGCGCCGCTCGGAGAGCGTCCCGCAGATCGCCCCTCACCGCGGATGGGTTTGTCCTCCTTCTCCTCCTCCTTGGTTTTCCTCTGGTCGGCTCCCAGGTAATCCGGCATCGCGCCCGCCCGCCTTACGCAGCACCGCGCCGCTTCCGCCCGGAACACAAACCAGGGTGCACCGCGCTCCGCGCTCGGCCATCTCCTTCCCCCCGGCACCGCGGCCGCCGCCGGGGGTTCCGCGCGGCGCCGCCCGTTCACCCCGCGGCCCCGGGCAGCGCCGCCGGTCCCGCTCTGCGGGAGCCGCTCCGGTCGCAGGGGCGGCGCGGGGGCGGCGGGGGAGCGGCGAGGCTCGGGGGACCCCGGCGGGGCCGGCCGGGCCGCTTATGGCGCCGCACGCCGCCGCCGCCCCGGAAGCGCTGCGGGCGCCCCACGCGCCGGTGCCGCGGCAGGCCCAGGCGGCCATGGCGCTGCTGCGCGGCCCCGCGCCGGACGGACAGCGCTCGGCCGTCTGCAGGCCGCTCTCGGCCGGTAGGTACCGCGGGGCCTGCGCCGGGCAAAGGCCGCCCGCCAGCGGCCGCGCGGGGAGCTGGGAAACCGGCCGGTTTGGAAGAACTTTCCTGCTTATTTGACTTTAATTGTCTCCGTCTCGCGTGCTGTGCCTTCCCGGCACCGTTTCAGCAACAAGTGTGGGTTCGCCGCCGGAGGGAGTGGCCTGGGAACGGGGAGCGGGAACGCAGGGAAGATCAATCCGAATTTAATATCGCCGCCGCGATTGTCTCCTCCGTTGCCAATGGGACTGTATTTAATCCCGTTTGACACGTGCGTTGCTTTAACTTGAAAGCACCTTTCGCGATGTGAGAGCACAGAAAGCGTTGGGAGGTCCTGTCTGACGGGCACGTGTGCTGCTCCTTGCACTCTGGTGCTTACGGAGCCAAAGAGAAGAGCTGGTGATCTGTAACCTTGTGTGACGCTGTACTTTTGTGGGCTTTGATGGGGTTTAATTGAAAAAAAAGAAAAAACGTAAACCACAGAAGGTGAAGTTGCTTTTATGTTTTTGCTTATAGCATCAGTACTCTGTCAAGTGGAACCTGTGGGAAGATGGTTTGAAGCATTTATTAAGAGGAGAAACATAAATGTTTCTGCCTCTTTCCAGGAGTTAGAAGATGAGAAGGAACTTTCTGAAGAATCGGGGGATGAAGAACTGCAGCTTGAAGAATATCCTATGTTAAAAACCCTTGACCCAAAGGACTGGAAGGTATTCAGTCAATATGGATTACTGTTAACTGTTTTTGCCCATCAAGGATACCTACCATTCCCAGCTGCTAAAGATTCCCTACCACTATATCTGGGCTGTGAAGGCAAACACATAAGATCTTAGTTTTGAGCTGTTGCTTTTTATTTTACTGCCTGGGAGTGTTAAAAATGTCTCTTCTTCCTGTCACCATCTCCCTTATTCTGGAGTTACATCAGCATGCTTAATACTAAAGACAGCAATTCAGTTTAACAATAACTGAATTTTGTAGTGATTCAATCGAATTTAGATTAAAGCTGCTTGAATTTCTAACAGTGGCTTAATTCATTGATATTGTTATTCGGTAATTATAGTCTTATGAGTCTTATGACAATTGTTCTATAGTCTTTTCCCAATGTTTTTTGAGAGAGGGAAGAATTCTCCCTCTTGTCTTTAAGAGCTGGAAAGGAGAACTGGTTTTCTGCATGTGTTGTGGTGTTTTAGGTTGTATTTATCAGTGTTTTTTAGAGTTTGTGGTCCTTTTCTCTCAGAATCAAGACCATTATGCCGTTCTTGGACTAGGAAATATACGATACAGGGCTACTCAGAAACAAATCAAAGCAGCTCGTAAGTACCTTTCCTTCATAAGCGTTTTTTTTTTTCAGATGTACATAACTGATTTCCATGTGAAAATACCTGCATGTTGTGAACAAGCTTTTTCTGTCACAGGCCTAAAAGTTTCATTTGTGTTGCTTACCAGCCTTCTGAATTCATATCAGAGCTCTGAAATCCAGAGGCCTAAATCTAGGGAATTAAAAAATTTCACGTCTCTGCTTTGTGGCCTGTGTGTTTTGTCAACAGCCTCGAGACTGTAACTTTACATTTCTGTATTTTTGAGTCTGCAGTCAGTCTCAGTGAAGGGCAGAGGAGCAGAGCTTTCCCTGCCCTGTGTGTTCCCAGAGGTTCCCTTGCACCCCCCTGACACATCTGAGCTGCCACGTTACTGCTGCTGAATGCTTTAAAGAAAAGGCTGCTGTTAACAGCCTGATTAGACTGAGTGTGGCTTGGGAATGGAACAGTAGCTTGTGATTTTTCAGGTATTCAAGTAACCAAAAGTTACTTAGGCCACTGAGAAGCTCAGCTTTGTTCTTTGGTCATTTTGCCATTTGAAAACTGCAGAGCTCCTGTGGCAGGATCTCTGGGATGTTACTAAGCCATTAAGAATGAAATTAATTTGTGAGGTTATGTTTCCTTGACATTTTGGGTGAGTAAACAGTAGAACTTGGAAGTGCCAGTGTGCTGCTTAATGATGTCATGGGCCTGTGTTGTAAATCACAGCATGGTTTGGCATGCTTGGCAGCGTGGGACTTGAACGTGAAGGAGCGTGTTGAGGTTCAGAACTCTATTTCAGGAAAGCAGTGTGCTTGACTTTGCAAGGAAGCAAATATTTAGTGGAGGAAGATTTAAAAAGACTCTGAAGATTGTTTAGTAGCCTCTTTGGGATAAGCTGGTGGTGTTGTGAATGAATCTTGCAAACAACTGTGCTGGTGCAAGAAGAATCACTGTCCCCAGATACTTCCAAATGAAAGTGGGTGGAAATTAGGGAATTACCAACTTACACAGGAAATTATGTTGCCCGAGGCAGGTGTTAGTTAACACCACCACTGTGGAGCAGGTGCTGCTGTGGAATAGAGCAGCACCTGTTCTGGTGGGGGTCAGTGGTCTCACTGACCTTCTGAGCATGATCCAGAGCTTCTCTCTTTAGGAGCATGACAGCACTCCATTGTTCCATGGTGCTGTAGAGATGTGAGTCTTTCCCACCAGTGTATACTGTGCTTACCTCTTTCTAAGAAGGATTCTGATTTGTTTCTCAGGCAACAGGGTGCTGTAACTGCATGGTATCTTCTCTCTGGTATTTTAGAGAGAACCAAGAAGGTACAGTCTGTGTTGTATGGCACTATGGCAAGACCTGGCAAAGAAATCAGTCTAAAATCTGGTTTTACCTTTTAAACACCAGGACAACCTTCAGTAGATACTCTGTATGTGCCAGTTGTGCCTTAGGGTTCAAGGCCTGATGAGACAGAGAATTTAACCCAAAGTCTTGTGTGTCTGCTCAGTCTGTAACTGCATGGTATCTTCTCTCTGGTATTTTAGAGAGAACCAAGAAGGTACAGTCTGTGTTGTATGGCACTATGGCAAGACCTGGCAAAGAAATCAGTCTAAAATCTGGTTTTACCTTTTAAACACCAGGACAACCTTCAGTAGATACTCTGTATGTGCCAGTTGTGCCTTAGGGTTCAAGGCCTGATGAGACAGAGAATTTAACCCAAAGTCTTGTGTGTCTGCTCAGTCTTAGCCATGGGAATGTGCAGCAGCAATCACAGGCTCTCGTTTTCTTGCTAAATTTCACTTTGGATTGTGTTTGGAACTTCAGGAAAGGGACAGAATAGAATTTTAATTTTATCTGAGCTATTTTGTTTTTCATTAGAAATAACAAAATTATATTGATTTTTTTATTTTTTCAGTTTTGAAGCTAACTGTACATTTACAGATACTGAAGCACTTTGCTAGGCATAACAGTAGAATAAGTCTCAGAGAGTTCTTTAGACGTTGAGGTGGAGTAGAGAATAGAGTTTCTGAGTTGTGGTTATTTTATGTCCCAGCAAAGGTGAAATAAGTGTAATTCTAACTATGGTGTTAAATCAGAGAAAATTCATTAACTCCTGTTTTCTTCCAGGTTTGACTGTTTGGTTTTTATCTTTATTTAAGTTTCGAATTAGAGAAGTGTCAGTTGGAATTACTGTGTTACTTTGTAGTTTGAAACTGTTTCTGATGAAGCATTTCTAACTTTAATGCATTTATTTGTTAGATAAATCCATGGTTTTGAAACATCATCCAGACAAGCGAAAAGCTGCAGGGGAACAGATAGGAGAAGGTGATAATGACTATTTTACTTGCATAACTAAAGGTAAGCAACTGATCTCTTTTCTTAGATACTCTCTCAATCCACTTGATCATCAGATTTGATGTGCTTTATTAGGATTTTAAGGAATTGTCAATGACTAAACAGCCGAAGTTGTTTTTCCATTTTAGAAAACTGCATCAGTAGATCACATCAGGTATAACTTCCAGTGGGCAGGAGCAGGATGGGAATGGCAGACATTTGGCTGCTGTGCCAGCTGGTGACCAAATGTGACACTTGCAGCAGTGCAAGCACAGATGAACCTCTGGAGGTGGCTCCATACCTGGAATAAACTAGTGAGCCATGGAGCAATTCCCCATAGGCACCAACAGCAGTTGGAAAATCTGAATTCTAATGTGCTTGCTCTGACAACAGAACATGGGTTGATTTGATCTAGGTCATCAGTTTCTTCAGCTGCTCACTTTTCCCACAGATGAGCAAGTGAACTCAATTGAACAACAGTTCCATCTTGCCTGTGGTGGTGGACTTGGCAGTGCAGGATTAATGGCTGGACTCTGATTTTAGAGATCTTTTCCAACTTTAATGATTCTATGATCCAGAACCCCACTGCAGGCCAATTCCAAAACCATAGGGGCTGTTGTAGGTGTATGACATACATCTCCAGAAATGCTTTAGAGCCTGGTTTTTTTGTTTATTTTAAACAAATTATTTTCACTCAATAAGGTTGAAGCAGGAGGAAATCTTGGAATTTGTGTTTCTAAACTTCCTTTTCTGAGTATCTTCTTAGAAATACTAGTTAGTGTGAGATATGTTGTACAAATTGTTTTCAGCCTCCTTTGGAGTTGTCAGAAGGAGGAAAGTTGCCAAAGGAAATTGTTTTTCTGTTGCAGTCCTGTCAGAAACTGTCAGATACCTATGATGAGAACAAACTACACGTGAATTCAGGAATATGCTTTGTGTTCTACATGCATGGAGCAAAATACCGTAGAATCTTCCCTCTTAACTGCTTACAGTCCAAGTTGGGGCTAAACAGAAAGGAAAGCACAAAGTAGCAAAGAAAAGGAATAATGCTACCAGGGAGCACTTTGGAGGAAGGAAATACTGAAATGCAATTGTAGGAAAGGGGGACTTGGAATAGGAGCAAATGGTAGTGAAACAGGGAGGAGAAACTTGGAAAGGTGGGAGTACATAGGCTGGATTCAGAACTTGGTCTGACAAAGGAATGAGAGGGAGATACAGAGCTGGGGGAACTGAGTGTGTGGGAGTAGAACTGGGGATCTTTACATGGAAGGGACATCTCTTAAATTGAAAAGGAACCAATGTGTGTTCACAGAATTTCTTGCATCAGGAACATGGTATGAGGGTTACGGAGGCAGAGGATAATTGGGTCATTTAGAGTATTGGCAGAGTGAAGTCCTTTCCCAGAGGGGACGGGCAGACTGGCAGACAGCAGCTCATTGGTGGCCACTGTCATTCCTTCCTCTCTCCACTGACATGTGCAGTGAGATCAGTTTACAGAACTGCAGAACGCCAAGGTCTCCTCCAGGTTATCACCTCCCAGATCGAGCCTTCATGGTGCAGTGTCCTCTAGTAGGGGTGCAGGCACAGAAGTCCATGAATGATTGCAACACAAATTTGATCCCTTTGACTTTTCATTCGTACTGAAAAATAGTGGTCATTGTAAAACTGACAAAGTAACTCAACGCTTCTTTGAGAAAAAAGTAAGAATGTATTGAAGCTACAGCGTGTGTGATTTTCAGAATATAAGATTAGTAATGTGATGCTCCTCAACTGCAGGGCTGTAAGAACAGGAAAACCAGGAGTGTTTGCATGTTTTGGACTGTTTGTGTGGAGTTTTATATTCTGTCCAAGACCCAGTGTAATTTCATCATGACCTGCAAAAACTCTAATGGCTGTAATGAATGGCTCCTGTTCTTGCCACTTCTGACAACATACTAACTCAGGGACTGCCTTTACTCTGTGCCAAAGGAGACCATTTTGTTAATTTATCTGCAAGGGTTTCATGCAGGATAAATGCCTGAAAATGTCATGCCTGAACTCCCAATGTCTGAACCAAATTTACTGCTATAATATTAAATAGTATCTGTTTTGTTACATCTTAATGGTTAAACGTGTTCTTAGTTTAACAGGAATGGACAGCAATGCTGTTTGGTGTCACTAAATGAATTAAATATCAAGCTGTGCAGAACGATAGATCAAATGCAGATCTCAGAGCATCTTTAAACATTTACAAACATGTCTGGTAACTTTCTTTCAGCTTATGAAATATTATCTGATCCTGTGAAACGACGAGCATTTAACAGCATAGATCCTACTTTTGATAACTCTGTACCTTCCAAAAGTGAAGCAAAAGAAAACTTCTTTGAAGTTTTCTCACCAGTTTTTGAAAGAAATGCCAGGTAAGCTATGTCTGACTGCTTCTGCTGTTGCTGGAGAATCAGCATTTGCAAATTCTTTCAACACTGTGTTTGTAAAAAAGTCTGTTCTCACCTTCATATTACCTACTGCTGTTTCTGTACAACTCATAGTTTAATGTTAAAATTAGTTACAATACCAAATGTTTGAATGCTGCTGACTAAAAATTCCTATTTTTTATTATTTTTTCTGAGAGTGAGACATTAACAGAAGACAGTAGTTACGTTCACAATTTCGCTGGTTAAAAGAGAAAATCATTTTAACTGTCAATATTTGGTGGTTCTCTCTTACAGTGTGTGACTTTTTCTACATTTGATTCATGCTTGACAATTAACTTGGTATTAAGGTTGTCACAATAGAAACCTGTCAACTTTTCCCTTTACAAAAGTGCTTAACTGCATGAGACACTTCACAACATTCTGAACAATTATTATTTAAACCAGTCTTACTGAATCTTTTATCAAGTATTCCATAGATTCAGACCTAGATCTGTGGTTGTCAGATGAGGTTTTCTCTTCTATGCATGGAAATGGAGGCTGTGGCAAGGAACAACAAATTCTAGAGGCTTTGGAAGACTTCCCTAGAAAAAGTACAGTGGAGGCAGAGTATGCATTATTTCCTTGCATTCCATTAGAATGTGCGGGAGAATTCCTGTACCCTATCTCAGAGCTGAGTTATTTATTTACAGAGCACTTTTTGTCCACTTTCTGTAAGTTACTCTATCAGAATAATGTGCATAGAGAATTGAATATCTACAAAGATAGCTTGTGCTCCATCAGGTCTTGGAGGCACAAGGCAGGAGACACTCAGTCAGGAGGAGGCTGCTTTTCTGGGGAAATTCCCCCAAAAATGCCCAGACTGGGGGATACTTTGGAGGAACTGTCCCGTTCTCTTGCTCTTTCCTGGTGCCCCTCTGTGTTGGTGGGAGGGAGCCTCTGTATTTTGATTCTGTACTTAACAAATGCCATGTTGTGATGATGATACATATTATTTATTTAATATATCCATGTATTTTCAGGTGGTCAAATAAGAAAAATGTACCTAAACTTGGGGACATGAACTCCTCATTTGAGGAGGTAGATGCATTCTATTCCTTTTGGTAAGTTAGCTGATGCCTCCATTTCTACTCACCGTATTGAGGATATGCAGTATAAAGGGCCTGCAGACCCTTTGGTGTGTGGGTTGTTGGCTGTGGTCCCAATCTAGTAATGTCAAAAAACTACCCCACAGCTGTTTGTGCCTTCCACAAACTGAGCTGACTTTCTCCTGGCTAATCCATCCACTGATAAATTCACAGTTGCAGTGGGAACTTCTGACCACAGTGGCTAAGGATTGAGCTGACCCGCAGACTGGAAGTCAGGTTTTTGTCACCTGTGTTTTTAGTGGAGATGTCTTAGCTGTTTAAGTAAAGGCAGGTATGTCTAGGTCAGAAAAGTCAATAATTTTACAGCTTGCCTTACCTGCTAAATATGGGTGCTCACATAGAGATTAATTTCTCTTTGAACTCTACAGACTGCACTGCATTTCCACTTCCTATGTCAGGAGCTTAGGCAGCTGTAGACATTTAGAGTTGGCAAAACTGATGCCATCCTGAAGTAGACTATGTCCCACAGTACAGAGAGGTGTAAATCATATCCTGCATTTTGACTTACCTCAGTGGAATCACTGTAGGTGCAGTATAATTGTAAATTATGTGTTATAAATTGTAAACAGCAGTATAGTGGCCTACAAACACATAACAGTAAAAAAGGTAACTGATTTTTCACAGACTTGCTGTTTTTTCATTCACTTTTTGTTTTCTTAAATTTACTTTAGGTATAATTTTGATTCCTGGAGAGAGTTTTCCTATTTAGATGAAGAGGAAAAAGAAAAAGCAGAATGGTATGTAAGTAAAAATAAATTTGACAGGAGACTGAGAGATTGATACAGCAAGATTTTCCAACTTTCCCTTAGACTGTAAGTCATAGGAAGAAAGGTAGTTGAGCCAAGTCTGAATTCCACTCTCCCAGCTTAGGAAACTGGACTTACCACGGGCTTCTTTGTGTAATTAAAGTAGTTCCTGCTTCCCTCACAGAGGTATATCTGAGGTGCTTTAAAATGTGTGTTCATTTAAGTTCAGACTTGCAGTTTGTGCCAGTCCCAAGCACAGGTTGAACCTGGAGCCAGGACAGAGTGGATGAGCAAGCAGGTATTGTTTCTCTCTTACTCTTTAATTTGTACTGAGAAAGTGATAGTTTCTAGAATTTGGCGAGATGAGTTCAGATGGCTTGATGGTGATAATAATTGTCTATTTGCTGATGTAGTGATAGTTGCTGAATTACTCAGACCATGTTGCTATTGGAAAATACATTCTATTTTTATGCTTCCTACAGTTACAAACACAGAATGTTCAAGTTGGAGCACTGAATCATTTAGTCTAACACACGCTTCACAGCACACAACCTTTTACTTAGTAATCCTTTTAAGACTAGAACTTGCATTGCATTAATTTCTTCTTCCAAGTTTGGCTAGAAATCAATTTTGTATTTAGATTCAGTGGCTGGCTTTCTTTGTGCCAGAAACTGCCATATTTGGGCTGTAGCTAGGCATTTGTTTCTCTTCTCTTGTGCCTCTTCCTGCTATTGAATTTCTTGAGCCTCACCAGACCCACTATTCTCTCTCCTGTGAAGATTCTGTGGAGCCACTGTAATCAATTCTGTATCACTTGTACTTGTGGTAAATCACACTGATGAATCTCTAGGCTTCTCATTGGAAGGATCTTGAATTATTTGCATAGCTCTCTTTGTTTCTGCTCATTCCTGTCATTAGTGTCCTTTTTCAAAGATGTTTAGACAAATGGTACCTAGTCTGCTGTACTTAGGAGAGAGAACTACATTACAGCTGCTGTTCAGATGGTCATGATTCTTGCTACCCCTTCTTGCCAAAGGTGATGTTGCTCATGTTTTAAAGCTTCAATCTACTCATATTAGTCTCCTTCTCAGTTACGGGGATTGTTTTCTTTGTTCTGAAGTGTAGAGGGAGTGGTTTGGGTTGGAAGGAACTTGAAAGATCACATAGTTCCAACCTCCCTGCCCCCTCTGTTGTTTTCTATTGGTTGTATTTTCTATTGTTTTGTATTGGATGAGGCTGTAGACCCCCCACTAAAAATTAGCCTCTTTCCTGACAGCACTGATAAATATTTTCAGATTGTTTAGTCAGCCAGTATATAACCTGAGCTGTATTTTATTGGAGTGAATCTGGCATGACTTTACCCAGAGTATCCTGGTATTTAATAGAAAGTATCATTTCTGTGCAGATGGGTTTACTTGACATGACTATATTCTGCAAAATGAGATAACTGGCATTGCTTATACTGCTGTCCTTCAGTTAAACCATATGCCAGTATTTCTGTTCCTTTCACTTGGGTTTAATGTTAGGTAAGCAAGTGGATTGCATTTTGGAAATAAAGTCCACGATCTCATTCCCTGCAATGACAGATAAGCAGCTTGGTTTGTCAGGTTTATGTAACTGTGTAAACATTTAGCATTTTTTGTATGAGCTCAGAGCCTACAACTTCATTTTTTGAAGTCTATTTTTGAAGTATTCACAGAAGAACATCTGTGTGGGGGAAACTATTTAAGAAGCTTGTTGATGAATTTCTAACAGTGACACTGTAAAGCATTAGCACTGAACTATGCTTTCCCTTTTAGTCGAGATGAAAGGAGGTGGATTGAAAAGCAGAACAGAGCTGCCAGAGCACTGAGAAAAAAAGAAGAAATGAACAGAATTAGGACTCTTGTTGGTGAGCAAACAGACTGCTGTTCTTTAAAGAGAAATTAGTTAACTAAATGGGAAAATCTCGTGGTTTTCTTCTATGCATGATGCTTCCTTTCTCCTGCCAGACAATGCGTACAGCTGTGATCCCAGGATAAAGAAATTTAAGGAGGAAGAAAAAGCAAAGAAGGAAGCAGAGAAGAAAGCAAAGGTAGAAGCAAAACGAAAAGAACAGGAGGCAAAAGAAAAAGTAAGTACTTTATTTGGGTTGAAAAACTCTGCTTCATTCACACCTGATGCACTGCTTCAGGTTCTAGATGAGAAGAAAACACCTTTGAAAATTGAGTTCTTCTGCTGCATACACTTCCTCTGGTTTCAAGGCAAGCATTAAGTGCATAAAATGGATATGGCTGCTTGCCTTGTGTGATCAGTGAATGGCTGGTTGGTATGAAACGCATTGAGGTAACGCAACATACTTGATTACTATGAACAGTTTGGAAAAGATTGCCCTGAAAGGACAGGAATGAAAGGGAACTGTAAGGCGCAAAGAAGTAACTTAGAAGACATTGTTGAAACACTGCAAAATATTATGTCAATAATAACGCAGGATAAATATTGGACCACTTTTCCAAGCTTATACTCCTGAGTCAGGCATAGGAAATTGCATATCGTTTTATATCTTCATTGTAGAGGAAGTCAGGATTTATAAACTGGGGGTTCTCACAGTGAGTACTTGATGTAATGCCAAATGGTGTATGTTTTACCAGCTCTCTCAAAATTCTTGGAAAGCCAAATACTAAAATATTTTAAAATATGCATTTTAAAACCCCCAAACATACAAACAAACCTCCACCCAAACCAGGAACACATTTTGGTATTGGATGACTGAATGACCGTGTAACTATGACTGAGTATTTTTTTACTTGTTTTTTTCCTTTTGATTGCAGCAAAGACAAGCAGAATTAGAAGCAGCACGGTTAGCAAAAGAAAAGGAGGAAGAAGAAGTTAGGCAGCAAGCATTAGTAGCAAAAAAGGAAAAAGAGATACAGAAGAAAGCAATCAAGAAAGAAAGACAAAAACTCAGAACAACATGCAAGGTATTTAACTATTATTACAATGAAATACAGATTATGTCAGAGAAATTACTGTGTTTGCTAAGAATAGAACGTATCACATGCTTGCTTGTTCTTAGGGCTGGAGATGGGTATGGAAAGTCAGTTTACTAAAAAACAAAATACTAAAACACATACTTACATGGTTTTGAGTTATGAGTAAAGCTGACCAAATAGGTCCAAACACAGCAGTGGCTGAAGAATGCTGTGTGTTAAGCCTTTTTTCTGAAGGAATAGGACAATAAAGTTCAAGAACTTTGTAGAACATGTATTTCTGCTTCCAGAACTGGAATTACTTTTCTGATAATGAGGCAGATTGTGTTAAAATGATGGAGGAGGTGGAAAAGCTTTGTGATCGTCTTGAGTTAGCAAGGTAAGTCTTCCTGCTGCTGCTTTCTGCTCATTTTGATACCCATCTTTCTACTAGCTCTCCATTGTAACCTAATAATTTATTTTTAGTCTGCAATGCTTGAATGAAGCACTTACATCCACAACAAGGGAAGGAGGAAAGGCGGCTGTAGTAAAACAGGTAATTATGCTGAGTGTCGAATCAAAATAACAATAATTTGTGAAATCAACCTGACTGAAGTAAGATACAACATAGCTGCTGTGGAATCTTGCTTGTTATACACAAAGACTTGATTTTCAGCGTCCACAGGCAGTGTGATCTCTGCTCCGTGTGCAGTTCATGGCTGGTCAAATTAACAGGGCCATTCATGAAAAAAAATACATGTTTTTATTTGTAAAGAACACAAAACCTACCTCTTGTACAGTATACAGAAACAGTAGAGGAGTTTCATTTTGCCCAACAATGTGTAGCAGTTACCTTGAGGGAAGGAGGGCAGTCTTCACCTATTCTGTTATGCAAGGAAAATCCTAGTCTAGTATCTGTGACTTGGAGATAGATCCACAAAAGGACTTAAGGGCTGTAGGCACTAGAAGGGCTGTTAGGTTGGATACCAAGGAATGGGAAATACAAGACACATGGAATCAAAATTTACGAAACTCAGCAAGGATCTGCCTGTGTTTGCCATTGGGGAAAAGCCATTTGAATTAATAAAGCTGAACGTAAGGTGCTGTCTCTCATCCACTGTGGATTCACAGCTGTGAACTTTATTCCATGGGGTGGAATATGATCTGCCCTCATACTAGGGTTAGGTTTACTCATCAGACAATTTAAGACTGAAATGCCTCTTGTTCTACAGGGGACTGAATCCAATATTCCATTCTTCAAGAGGGTGTTTCAAATGCAGGGAAGTTCCCTTTCTATCTGTTCAAACTATTCCACTAAAATTTTATCTTATCAGGTAACTTTCTTTTTGCCAGGAAGATTTTACTAAATAGGTTTCTTGCTCTCTATTTTGAGCATCCTGCCAACAGACATAAGTGCCCAGTTCTTTTACTAATGCCTAGACTGGGCCCACTCAGAACCAGAAGATTAAAGATGTGTCACACCACAGTTTCAAGATGTGATTAGAGGTCACAAAGACATGCAGTGGGTTAACTAAAGTAGTTTGTAGTTTGCTAAAAAACTACACATGCCCATCTAACCCTGAGTACACACTTAGTAACTAAAATCTGCAGTTAATTCTAACAAAAGTTCTTCATTATTATGGTTGTACTGACATAATCAGGCTTAGGTAGCAGTTAAGCTGGAAGATGTGAGAACCAGTGAATTTAACATGGATGTTTAATTGCCCTCACTGGTCATGTGAGGCTCTTAATACTTTTGTGGATCTGTCCCTTCTAGGTCAAGTGCTAGCCTAAATATTCACACTAGGTTGTAAAGTGTTGCTTTAATTCTGGGGGGGTGTTCATTTAATTTCCTAGTGAACTTGTGATGGATTTCTGCTGTTAACTCCTAATTTGGGATGGCCAAATATACACATGGAATGAAGGGAGATAATACTGGAACAGATACGCTCCTCTGTTTCCTTATATATAATATACAGAACAGAAACTTAAGTAAAATCCAAGGTTCTGAGCAATTCCAGAGAGGGGGGGTTGTGTCACTATAAAATGAAACAGTAATTCAGTAAGTAAATAAATAATGCTTATTTACAATCTTCAGATAGAAGAAATAAATGAACAAATAAGGCGAGAGAAAGAAGAGGCAGAAGCTCGTATGCGCCAAGCAACAAAGAGTTCAGAAAAGTCAACCACTGGCAGTGGAGGGGGAAGCAAAAATTGGCCAGAAGATGATTTACAGTTGTTAATTAAAGCTGTGAACCTCTTTCCAGCAGGGACTAACTCAAGGTACTTCTCAGGTTTGGTGCTAAAAGCCCTATTAACGATTTTTAATCGAATAACAAGCATAATAAAACAGTTTTTTCAGATCATCCCAAGTACTTTGTGAGTATAAGGACTTCCTAAACACTCTCCTTTTCCTTGACACTCAGGCAGCCAGTGGTTTGATTTTCCTACCATGCTCTATGTGTCACTGGAGTTAGCTCTAGCCCTGTATGTTGTTTCCCCCCCCCAGATTTGGGCCTCAGCCCATTACAGAGATGGTGCTGAGGTGTCTATTGGCACAGGGCTTACTCCAGGGTAGGCTCCAGTCCTTAAAGCACAGAACAAAACCACACCTGTGACTGGGGTGCAGCTGCGTAGTAATACAAGTGTGTAAGCTAATTCCAGCAGTGAAGACATTCCTCAATGAATGTGAGGCTGGTTTCTCCTCTGCATGGTAGGATGAAGGTAATCAGACAGGAGTTAAGTGCACCAGCTTGCTTCAGGGGAGAGCTAGGGGAAAAGGGAAAAGGTCGGGATTTACAGAAAGCAGCACTGGCAATCAGTTCACTGATAAGCATCAAAAACAGGAACATGCCTTAAATCCTGTTCTTTCCCAGGAATGAAGTGCCCTCATCCAGTTAGGAGCCACAGATTTCAAGCCTCCTTCTAAACTTTTTTTAGGGGAAAAAATAAAAAAAGCTGTCATACTCAGTGGACATGATACCAGTGCCTGTTTTTGCCGCTCAGCAGTCAGTGCTCAAGGCACACAGTCCTGCTGTCTGATCAGGGGCACATATTGCCTTCCATTTTCTAAGAATGCACTAAGGATAATCTTGGAGCTAGGGCTGTTCCAGCTCTCCTGTTTATGCCCCTTCACCTGATGTTTAGGCATTCCTCTGCGGGCAGTGGACACAAGGTTAGTAACTTCTCAGCCCTTCAGTGCAACCTGCACTATTTAATGTCAGAGGTGTTTGTGGAATTCAGGAAAGCAGCAGCTAAGCATAATTTTGAGAATTAGATGTTTACACTCACCTACCTCCTACTCCATCATTCTTCTGTATTGGGAGCCAAGAAATCCATCCAAGCTGATGGAATTCTTCAGTTAGTGACTGGAAGCTTTCCAAAATTCCCGCTCTGAGATTTTATGCATATTGAACTATGTTTGAACTTATTCCGGAGTTGATGAAAATGCATACAGAACCTTGACCATGGCTTGTCATGATAAGGTATTAATATGCTGGTTTACCCTTTCTGTTCTTCCTTTAGGTGGGAAGTTATTGCCAATTACATGAACTTGCACTCTACTACTGGAATAAAACGAACAGCAAAAGATGTCATCAATAAAGCAAAGAGTCTCCAAAAGCTTGGTATCTATATTACCTTATTTTTGTAAGAAGATGGTCTGCATGCTTCTGTACAGCTGAATTTTCTGTGAATGGAGCTGTGTTTCTTGAGAAAATCCTCTGTACATCCCCAAAAGAAATGTAGTTCAGATGGAAGATTTAGAGGAACATTTATGTGATTCAGTGTTTTAATCCTAATGGCTCTTTTATAAGTCACCACCTCATGAGCAACTCTCAAGAACTCTTATTGTAGCTTGATGCTCTGATGTGTGGGACACATGAGATGCCAGGGCTCAGAGATAAATGGGCCTCTCAGAAAGCTCCCTACAAAGGACAGCATCAAAAATAAATGGAACTGATGAAGCTCTAGAGATACTTTAAAAGAATTAATGGAATCCAACACCAGAGTAAGACACCTGAATTAACGTGGCTCATCTCCTCTTCAAAAATGAATAATAAAATGAAAAATGAAGCCTAGAGAACTCTGGAATAAGGTCTCAAGGAAATTACACATTTTACTACCAAAGGAAAAAAAAAAACCCATGAAGTTTTCAAGAAGTTTCTGCATTACAAACCACATCATGGCACAAGGAGCACCTGGATTGTCCCAGTGTTCCTGCTCCTCTGACATGGTCATGCTCTGGGCAATACATGAGTTTTGTGCCACAACCCTTACTTGAAAGAATAATCCCTCTAGATTTTGCTGAAGTTGCAGATTTAAGTTTAAGATAATATGGAACAAGTATTCCTTTGAGCACTACAAAGCAGGATAAGGGTTGGAGAGTCTGACAGTCTGAGAAAAGTTTATTGGACCTTGAATGATTCTCTTATTAATCTACCAGCCTCTTTACCATCGTTTAAAAGGAAATTGGGTTTTATGATTTTGTGATTATTGTAAACTAATCTGCTACACAATCTTATTACTATTACATCTGGCTTTAATATTCTTGCAGTAATTATTCTCTTTAATGTCTGTTGCTCATAGACCCTCATCAAAAAGATGACATAAACAAGAAAGCATTTGACAAATTTAAAAAAGAACATGGTGTGGTGCCTCAGATGGACAGTGCTGCCCCTTCAGAGCGATTTGAAGGTAAAAGTGAAAAGGGAGCCCTTATTGCGCACTTTTCTCTCCTATGTCTCTTAGGAAGAAAGTAACCCAGAACTTACTCAAGATTTGCTTACAAACTTAGTAACAAGTAAGTGATCCAGGCTCTGTTGCCAGCTTTGAGGGTTTCTGGTACACACAATACACCCCCAAACTGCATGGATTTTAAATCAACCATAGTAGGGTTTACAATATTTTCTACACTTTTAAATATTTTTCTTGCTGTCATTTTTGCATTTATAAACAGGATCACCTCTAGATTCATCCCCTTGGACTACAGAAGAACAAAAGCTTTTAGAACAAGCATTGAAGACTTATCCAGTAAATACTCCTGAAAGATGGGAGAAAATAGCAGCAGCTGTTCCAGGCCGGTCAAAAAAAGACTGCATGAAGCGATATAAGGTAAGGTACCTGTCACCTCCTCCTAGGATTGTCACTAGCCCAGGTTCTGAGAGAATCCTTTGCTTTCTGTTACACTGCCTACTAGAGACAGTATCTTTCACCAGGAAACTGGAGCCTTATGGAAAACTTTTTATTTTTGTACCTCAACCCCAAAAGAGCAGTAAGGACTAAATGTTCCTCTACGAAAGTTGTGGCTCTGAAAGCTGGGAAGGAAAGTCTGTCTCATGAAATTTTTCTTATCATTTGAGAGCAAGCTCTTGCAGATGGTGAGGTCTTATTCCTAGCGTCCTGTAGGTAAAGTGCCTGGTACAGGGGAGGTAGATAAGCACTGAGCTTCTGTCAAAGGATTTCTCTTTAAAGGAAATTGCTCTGCAGTATTAAACTATGTAGATTTCTCATTATGTTGAGAACTAGAGTGTTTCACAGTTAATACATGTAGTGTTTAAAACCACAGCATTGTTCACAAGTTACATGTTTAGTTAAGTTTCTTTCCCCCCCCCCACTCTTCAGGAACTCGTTGAAATGGTCAAGGCAAAGAAAGCTGCTCAAGAACAAGTGATGAATGCTACTAAAGTCAAGAAATGACTCTTACTGACAATCCTTGTTTTATAATAAAAATGCAAATATTGTACATGTTTCCATTCCTTTCTTCATTGTACAGACACACATGAGGGGCTGGTTCTTGAATTTTAATCTTCTCAAAAGCAATTCCAAAGTTTTAAACAGCTATAGTTGGTTTGTTGGGTGGTTTTGGTTGTTTTTCTGGGTTTTTTTAAAGCTAAAATATGCGGAAAGTTCTTGTAATTCACTACTCACGAAGCCAATACATGCCACTGCAGATTTTGCTATACTCTGGAAGTTGTTCAATTGGACCTGGAAGTTAAAGAAAGTTGGCCATCACACATGCTCAACTCATAGCAAGTGGTCTGGAGGGGTTATGGGGAGATGGGGAAACTTATACCACATACCCACAGCAGCAACTGCAGGATGCTTATCATAGATGTATTTTGTGCAGATTTCTCTGATGGTCTGGGCATCAATAGCCTAAAAGAGGTAAAAGAGGCATCTTTGTTACAATCCCATCTTAAAACTGTTTCTGAGTTAATTCTGTATAATCCAGGAAAGCAGGCAACAAAACACTTGAAAGTTTTCACTTGAAAGAAATATTTTCTTGGCTGAACAAGAAATACAGCTTCTATATTGTTACTTTCTGTAGCAAGCAATTTTCTTGATGGCCTTTTAAAAGTTGCAACATAAGTGCCACTTACTTCAATTCTTGCCTCAAGTTCTGGAATTGGTATTCTGCGTTTGTAACACAGCATTTGTCTTCCAATGTCTTCACAGATTGGTGTGGACCCTAAAATAGGGGGAAAAAATGCTTCAGTTATCAGCCTACAGCTCCACAAAGAACAAAACGTTCTCATAAGTCTCACCATCAAGTTGTAGAAGCATATTTGTCTTTAGAAGATTTTTCGCACGAGCTACTTCATTTTCTGTAACACTTGTGCAAAGTCTTATCCTGAAAAATAGTTTAAAATCAAAGACATTAAATAATGGTAGTCTGTGGCACATGAGATTGCCTGTGATAAAGAGATACACAGGCATTACTGCACCTACAAGGCACTTCTTTTCTATAGACAAAGCTGGTAAAACAGCTTGGAAAACAAGCCATTGATACCAAGCAGCAGCCAAAGAGTAGGGGTTTTGGAAGCATACCAATATACCCAAGAGCAAGCTTTTCCTCTTAGAAGAGCTGTATTTCATTTTATTAAAGGAATATTTTGAGGCAAGTGTAGTCTGTACTTGTTATCTTGAGAATAGATGTTGCTAAAAAAGCAGGAGCCAAGCAACTAGATAAGAGGTAATGAGCCAGAAGACAATCCATTACTTCCTGGCTCCTCTCTTGGTGAGATAATGATTCGCCACACTGCCTACGGAACATTTTGTGAGGACAGGGTGATGCATTAAATATCTTAACACTAAAGTCTTGTCCCAGGAATCATTTGTATCTTCCCTGGTGCTAAGCTGCAGTAAACAGACAGTCAAAGTAATGACCTTTTCCTCCATGACTTAACAGACATTGCACAGAATAATGGTACATGAGAAGTGCTTTACGTGGTTAAAGAAACTTCTCCTTTTCAAGACTTGTTTCAACTTCACCCACTTTACATCAGTGCTCTTAAGTAACATAGATCGGTTTTTAACTGCAGCTGCAGTTCACGCTTTACAGTTGTACCTATGGACATCCTTCAACACAGATTTAAGCCTTAAATGAATTAATATTGTCTAGAATCATAGGTTTCAAAATTCCACATGTAACAGCTCATCTTTCATTTCCCTATGTACTCACTAGAGCTCTCCAACACTAGCACCTGGTACATCTGTGGGACAGCAAGTGCAGGCTGGGTAACTACTAATGTTGTCTGGTAATTGCACATTCATTATTCTCATCCTCAAATATTTATTCTTTTAGTGGTGGCACCTGCAGCTCAGAGGCGCTGCATTCCGAGTGAGAAGTATTTTAAAAGGTCTGACAGTTTCATAATTCCCATCATTTGTCAGTCAAAAAAAAAAAAAAATCCATGCTGTGTTTCCTTGTACACGGAACAAAACCTACATCTTAAGCTATTCACTCCAAGGAAGGGTGCCAAAAACTGGGTGCTGGAACTTAGCACTGGGTGCCAAAGTTTAGAATTTGATGCATTTGTTTTTCCCAGGCAAGCCCAAGCAGAGAAAAATATTTTATTAAATACTTTCTTTTTAAATTGTATTCCTCCTCTGTTTTCAGAGAAACAGTTGTTAGCTTACCATTCTCTCTGAACAAAGTGCACCATGTCCTGAATAGTGGATGGCTCACAGACCATATAGAGTCCCCACAGCCCTGTGTCAGTGTAGCAGGTGTTGAAGGACTGGAAACTGTGACACAGGTTACCATGGCAGGCAATCTGAGCAAGTTTACTGGACAAATTCTGCTGAGGCAAAATAAAAAGATATTATTTTATTAAGTTTTTTTGAAAGCTTACTAGTCACCTCCATGATTTCCCATTATCATTTCAATGATGACAGAACATGCAGTAGTAACTACGAGGTTAATTATCAGCTCTTCATTTCAACAGTTTCTTTCCTTGCATGTAATATCACATTTCAAAATAACAGCCCAGATTTGAGCCAAAATCATAAAGATACTTGGGTTCAAGAAAGGGACAGTTAATTACTGCTACCCACAGGTTCTGACGACATACAGGTAAGAAACATCCTATTTTCCACAAGGGCTGGCAGACCTCAAGTCACCTCTATCTTGGTGGTTTAGAACCACTTCCTAAGATTCTCCTAGATCCTGGGTAACAAATTCTTTTAGACTCACAATTGGATCCCCTTTTCTGTGCTGGCAGTACCCAAATCAGGGAGATCCCACCAACCTCATTAAGAGCAGGATGGTGCCTGCAGGTTCACTCACCACTCCTCCTCCAAAGGAACGATCCCAGTTACCTATCAGAGTATTGGCTACCATGAGTGGGATTGTATCTGGGTCTGACCAGCCAGCTGCTTCAACAGCTATCGCCAGGTGTGCCAGGGGCATCTTGTCATCCCTTATCCGAATCTGTGGAACACAGGAGAGCAGCTCTAGTACAACCTGTACACTCAGGCAGAGGGGAAGTTAACAGAAAACAGACTTCTCCATTACAGCTATATTACAAAGCATGCACTAAAATTAAAGCATATGAAGCTTAATTTAACATCAGCCTTAACTGGTCTCCCCTGGGGCAATTTCAGATCGCTTTGCCAACATACACAGAGAGGGCATTGCAAGTCATTTTATGACTACCAGCAGCAAGGAAAGCTGATGACTTTGCAAAATCTGAATGGAGATGGGAATAGAATGGATGCCTCAGTTCTCTGCCACATCCTTTAAATGAGTGATTCTAAACAAACACCGTAGTCAAAAGGATAAAAGGAAAGTAGGAGCAGGAATAAGGAAGGTATTCCTCCAAGAAGTGATGAAACATAAAAAGTAGTGGCAGTGATGCTGGTCCAAGAACGGATGGGAAGTACTGCTTTGGAAAACAGCTACTCCATTGCCCTAACTGGGAGCAAGAAACCTTTTCCTGTGCTGAGTCTGTGGCAGAGCAGCCCTCTCTCCTCAGCAGAGAGCACATGTCAGGGGATGGAAGGGCCAGCCCAAAAAGCCACCCAGCAGCTTACCTCACTACCTGTGAAGCTACAAGGTGGCAGGGGTGGCAGTCCTCCTTCTGGAGCAGATGGCAAGTTACCAAAATGGCACTTCGCCAGATCAAGTAGCTCGTCATGAGAGACGCCTGAACAAAGGTATTTCACATGCTTTGTGATGTTACTCTGTAAACAGTTAATTTAAATTGCTGCACAGTTTAAAGACTCAACCAAGCAGTAGTTCATTGTGCCCCTGCTTTAATACCCCACTTTCAGATTCTTCACACCTTCCCTTTTTACAGAGCAAGGTTATCATGATTCCCTCTCCTTAGTTCTCTTTAACAGCCTTCCATTAAAACTAAATCAAATCAAGTTTTCTGATCTAAGTCTCAATGTTACTTCTTTCTCTCTGCATTCCTTGCTATTCCCCTCTTCACACCAAACACCTTCTACGACCCTTTTTTCCTGCCCACATGGAAGAATGACTGGCCTACAATTCACTTCTTGTTCCCGATTTAAGGTTTCTGGAATATTACTGAGAGGAAAAGGGAACAAAAGCTCAAAGGGTATGAAAGCACAAAACACACAGGGCTAACAATGAACAGGACCTACTGAACAACGGTAATTCATCACGTTGTTCCCACAGACTCAGGCCATGGTGTCAAGGCAGGGTGAATATCCCATACTAACCTCCAGCAGCAGCCAAGACCATTCTGGGTCCTTTGTAATGAGTTGTTATGTACTCCACCAAGTCATTACGATTTATGGATCTAGAAACAGGAAACGTGACAGCACTACTGTGTCAGTAAAGTTTACTACAGTTAACAGATATAAATGTATAGAACAATACAATATCAAAATAATTAAAAGTTCTTCCAATGCACAGAGCAGAAACAAAGCTAAAAAAAGGTAACTTCCTAAAAAGGAAATAGGAACTGGATACATTTTGCCTTTCAAAGCTCTTCTAGCTTCCTGAGGAGTGAGAATTCCAACTCAGTCAGGTGGAGATAAGATGCACTGATGATCTCCTTTCCTTTGAAAGCAGCGCATTTAGCAACTCCCCTGATCAGTACTGATTTAAACAAATGCTGGAAGTGCAGTGCAAACACACAATAATGCCTAACTTGTGATCTATAGGAAAAAGAAGTATTTCCAATTTGGTGTCAGATGCACTTTTAAAACAGGAGAAAAATATGGCAAAAAAACCCAAAGTCATGCAGAGGACATCTGAAGTTAATATATTGTTTGATGCCTGCATACAGGGGAGCTAAGGCAATACAGGCTGCTTCTTATAGTCAGTACAATTTCAGCTGCCTTACAGTGTAAAAATGAAACCTGACACTGTACCCTACATTTTCAGATGAGTCTTTTTCAATATATAAAAGTTACCACACAATTAAGACAGACATAATTTTGGACATACTTGATATTTTCTGTGGGTCCTAAAATTGTCCGTCCTAGGGCTGTATTCTGATAGGCTGTGGCGTGAAGGTAATCAAAGACAACTTCTTGCAAATTGGTTTCAACCTCTTGCATCTCTCGAAGTATAACTCCTCGCTCACGCTCAATCTCTGCCTCTCCCAGGGTACTGTTCTGAATTATGTCAGCAAGAATTTCCACAGCTAATTGCAAATACAGGTGGAAATGAAAAAAACATTTTCAGACTACCAGAACAATCTGGTTCCAAAAGTGAAACCCACCCCAAAGACCAAGTGCTAATAAGACTAGCAAGGGGACAAAACACTTGCTTTGCAGGAAGGGAGAAGTCACAAAGGTATCTTATTTTGGGACTCTGAAGAGAAAAAATGTTTCAAATATCAGCTTCCCTGCCGGCTCCTTTCCAAACCTGCATCCTCACATTCTTGTGAAGTTCAAGAAAGGACTTTTCACCCAGCAAGGAAGGGACTGTAACACTGCAAAAGCATCATTCTGTGTCACCTCAACGGAAGCTGGATAAGCACGTTGTTCTTTGCAGCTTTTCTGACAAATGAGAGCAATTACCTCTTGGTAAATCTTTTGAAAAAGCCTTTGCATAATACACAGTTTGTTCCCTGGACGTGTATGCGTTCAGATGAGCCCCCATGTTCTCAATCTCTAGTTCAAGGTCTAACTGAGACCTCTTTTTTGTTCCCTGAAATAGAGCAATAAGAAAATCACATTAGACCCTTCAATTCATCTACTCATCACTACTACTTCTTGTCTGGAAAAGTCATGATCAAGAGAAAGAAATTGTCTTCTGGAAATAAAACTGACATACTAATCTCTCCAAGCTTGCAAGTCAGATATAAATCCTACTATGCTCTCAAATGAAAACAAAAAGGTGGGAAAAGGGTGACTGTGCATCTTCTAAGACTGTTATAAGAAGGTAAAAGTGAGTCAAAAATAGATTTGTGTAATCTATAGTTGTGTAACCATTACACAGATCTAGGACTTTAGCTTCATTTTCTAATGGAAACCAAAGTCTTAGCTGTCCATGTTATTTTTCTCATTTCAATCTGGAAAATTTATTTATACAATTTTGACAAAGTTTTTATCATTGATTGTTAAAGATAAGTAACTTCTAAATCCATTGTAAACTTCTACATCAATATTCACACTCACCTTGAAAGCCATATGCTCAAGAAAGTGAGCAGTTCCATTGTTCTTCTCATTTTCGTACCTGCTTCCAGCATCAATCCAAAGTCCAACCTCATTGAAGAAAAAAAAAGTAATTTTACCAGCTAACAGCTTTGCTATGGCATTTTCCTTAAACAGAGCAGGTTTTCAAGAAAACAAAAATTTTGATCTTCACAAAAAAAATTAATTACAAATCTGCGAAAGCATTAAGACTTCTATGTCCTAGCTTAAGTTCTAGAAACAATTGTTAATAAATATTGAAATGCAAATGCAATTTAATTCCATGAGGAAATGAACACACAGGAATGGATAGAAAAAAGGCCTTCCTTTTGTAAGTTACTTACTGTGCATGTTGAGAGTCCAGAGTCTTCAGAAGCTACTTGCATGCCATTTTCCAAAGGACTCACCCTAGTTTCAGGGACATTTAAGATTACTTCTGTTGCTGCTTTGGAAACTCTGAACCTCCCTGTTCCAACATGCACACACTAGAAAGGAAAATCATCAGTCACATTTAGATTGTTTAGTTATACCCAAGGATGCTTTTCTGTAAAATGTATTGCTGAACTTAAGCATTAAGTTTGTGGATCTTTCTTAAAGCATGCATTTATAAGGATGAGAATTCAAGACTACTATTCACCACTGCATCAAGGAAGCAGTAACCTGAATCTGAAACAAACCCTGAAGGTAACTACAAGTGAGATGCATCTGCTGCCCTCCAATCTGACATAGAAGCTGTTACTCTCATCAGCCAGCCATGCTTGTTTCCCACTTCTGCCAGCAAGAGCCTGCAGGACCTTTACCCTCTGGAATTCTCCTGGGTACCTGCTTTTTAAAGTGAAGTGAGATATAGCCCAAGGGCCTGTGCCAGGACTGCAAATCCATCACCCATTCATCAGAGCAGGTGAAATTGCCAATTTTAAACAATCATGTGGCAGTTAAAGCACATTAAATCAGAGTGGGGTAGAAAAGAAGGGAAGTTTACTGAAGTTTTTAAAAATCAAGACATGTAAATATGTATCCCAAATGCATACTTCAAGCAAACACCTATTACAGAATCGGTGATTTTAAATGGTTCAAATAAACAAAGATTTCTCTCCCTACATAACTGCCCTAAACATGAAAGCACAAAATTCAGCTCTTACCCACTCTCCTCCTGATCTCTCAAAACTCACTTATTTCTGAATCACAGCACAACTCAAGTTTGAAGGGACTTCTGGAGGAGTCCAACTTCCTGCTCCAAGCAGGATCAACTTGCTCAGACCATTTTGCTCAGAACTTTTTGTATGTGGGTACTGACAATCTCCTAAGATGGTGAGAAACTGCACAGCTCTGTGGGCAGCCTGCTCCACTTTTTGACTGCCACATATCCAGTTTTTCTTCTCTTGTTCCAACTGACACCCATTGTCTCTCATTCTGCCCCCATGCCCCACCGTGACAGGCCTGGTTTTACCTTCCTGACACCCTTCTCCTAGGTGCTGGCACACGTACTTCTCACAGCTCCCCTCCCAGCTCCAACTGAAGCCATGTCTTCTCCAGCCTGAACAAGGCTCAGACCCTCAGCCTCTCCTCACAGGGCATCTCTGCTGAACACGCCGAGCTCACGAACATCCTCACGCTGAGCAGCCCCTGACCAGCTGCCGCACACCAACTAACCGCTCACTACACCTCCCGCCGCGCACCGCGCCGCCACCGCGACTACAACACCCAGCGTGCACCGCGCCCCACGGCCTCCAACCCTCCGCACTCCCTCAGCGGCAGCCCGAGCACCAGCGCCCGGACACGCCGCGGCACCCGCGCTAACCGCGTCTCGCTCCGCTCCCCGCCCCGCCGCCTCACCCGCTCCGCCGCGCCGGGCGCTCGCACCAGGCGGGCGGACCAGGGCAGGAGAAGCCGCCGGGCCGCCGAGCGCGCTGCAGACGCCGCCATGTTGACGCCGCGGTGCGCGGGGCGGGACGGGCCGGACGGACGTCCTTCGGGGGCGCGCAGGCGCGGGGCAGTTCCGTCCGGCCCCGCCGGGGGGCGCAGGGGGGCAGAGCAGACTGTCGCAGCGCCCTAGGCGAGGTGAGGCTGAGGGAATGGCCCGGGCTGGAAGGGATTGCCGAGGATCGTCGAGTCCAGCCGCTGGCCCTGCACGGACAAGCCCAGCAATCCCACCGAGTACCTGAGAGCGTTGCCCAAACGCTCCTTGAGCTCTGGGAGGCCTGGGGCTAGGTTTTACTGGTCCGCTCTCCTCAGTGCCCCAAAGCAGCGCAGGTCAGGAAAGTCATTTTCCTCCCCGTGTCCCATTCTGGCCAGGCTCAGTAAACACAAGGCGCTGCCTCTCGGCTGCTCCGTGAGCTGCCGTGGGCACATCACTGCTCGCTGCGGCTCCTTGAGCTGCTCCGGGCCCGTTCGGCAGGGCTGGCCGAGGGCGCTGCGCTTCCTGCGGGACAGACCTGCTCTGACTGGGGAAAGCCCGAGGCTGGAAAGCCCTGAAGGCTTGCTCTGGGAAGTGCATGCAACGGAGCTGAAATACTTGTTATGGATAGGAAGGCTTCATCCACACCAGAAAATTCAGCGCTCCGCCGAGCCCGTGCCAGCGCTGGTGAACTGCCTCAGCTCCCGACAGGGGACTCCCAATTGGGAATGGTCCCTCTCAGCTGCCAGGGGCTGGGAGTCACTTGTGGGAATACTATTTGACAAGAGCCAAACTTGGGCTTGGGAAACTTATGGAAGAGTACCAAGAGAAGCAATTTCATTTCACTGCCGAAGGTTGTTCCTGAGCACGTTTGGAATGTATGCTGTCGATAAATAGGTACAGCCATGCAGGAAAGCAGTGCTGGGTTAAAAATTTTACGGTTTTTAGGAACTTTTCATTTGGCTGATTAAGCATTATCTCAAAAGTTAAGGAAAACCAGGGTGAAATTCTGTTATTTGTCCCACAGTGTGTTAAGTGACACAGTACAAAGAAACAAAATACTACTTAAAAAAAGAAGTCTGTACTATGTATGTTGGGGGAAGCACTGTTTCTAGGTACCATTTTCCTAACCCTGAACTCCCTCTGCCTCAGACCTCTGCACAGTACTTCTGACATCCTCTGCCTCTTTACAGATACTACAAACTTTCCTCATCTTGCCCTGCTCCAAAAACAGGGAGAACGGTGTGCTCTTGGCACATGATCAGATGGTAGAGGTTGAAAATGGTGGGACCTGAGGATGAACTGTCTCCTGCAACTGCTAAGGTCCTGTTACCCAGAGATGATTCACAAGAGCTGTCAGAAGTGTTGCTCCCTTCCCCTGAAACGGTATCAGTCACACGCAGATTTTAGGTGACAAAAGCTACTGTGACTCTCAAAGGACACTGAGGATGGTTGGTAGTTTCTGAGCTGGCTCAGACGCTGAAGTGTGAGAAGGCTCTTCACCATGATTTATCTTCTCAGACTCCAAAACATGGACCAGTTTCAGAAAAATCCTGTGTATTTTAAATATATAGCTGTTGGGGGATATTTTGTGTGTGTAGGCAAGTTCTTACTCCCTTGGCAGTTCAGAATGAAATTGCATCAACTGCCCTAAAATGTTTGCACTGCCAATTCATAAGCCCTGTGCTTAAACAGCAGCTTTAGTCCTGCAGCTGGGCTTGTCCAGTTGCTGTCACAAGGACTGTAATTGCATAAAAATAGTAAAACCTCAAAGCGTGATATCCTGCATACAATTAAAAAGGAAAGCAATACTGTTGTTAACACAAAGGTCAAAATATAAACCTAAATGCCACGGAGCCAGATGCTTCCTAATTTGACAATGATGCCTTGACCACATATGGAACTGTAGGTCTCTTACTGAAATTGGTACTGTTACTTTGTTGCCTGTACTATTTTAGTGCCCATATAACCTATGTAAGAAGGATCTTGGTGCTGCAAAGTATGCACATCCTTTCACCAAAGAATTTACATTGGAGTCAAATTAGTTTCCATGGAATAGAAAATTTAACCTTACATGAAACTAGCTACTTTTTTTTTTTTAGTTTCGTTTCTCCCATTTAGTTTATGCATATTCAAAAGATCCATCCAGTTCCAGCATTTTTTAAATTTCAGATAGAGCTCTGTCAAGTTGTAAAAGAAAAAAAGCAAAGCATCAAACTGCACAACTGAAAATTAAAATTAAGCTTCTGTTCCATTTTACAGCTAGATCTAACTGATCTCATTATGCTGGGATTTATCTCAAAGATGTTTTACCAGACTTCACTAACCCATTATCCATCTTCCATCCTAGAAATTTGAATCCTTGCTAGACATAGAATTACATCTTAAGATAAACTGATTATCCCCATAATATGTCTCCTACTTAAAAAAATAGGAGTGTCTCACATGTAAATACAATCTAAAATTTAGCATCCAGCAAAGGTCATTAGAGAGATGCAACTTTAAATTAAGAAATCTTATTAACCAGCTAAAAATGCAATAAACTAAAACAAATACTGGTGTTCTAACATGTAAATATTCACCACAAAATTTTTATAAAACACTACTTTTTAAATGGTTTTAACTTTTTTTTTTTTTAACAATTAGATTATTTAGAAATAGTCTATTATAACAAGGAATTCTCACAATATCCCTCTGGTTTAGGTAAACAGTATTACCTGCAGCTTCCAGATGGAGAAATTTAGACTTTTCTTTGTAGTTCTTAGATGCCCAGTCTCAAGCAACAATGGAATAGAAGGGCCAGGACTAAATGAGGGAAGTTCTACAGAAATTATGTCCCTGACATCAGCATGATACATAAATAGTTGCCTGCCAATTTCAAGATGCCACAGAGACTTGTGAAATGAGTGGATTATATAGGTGAGAGTAGTCTCAGGATGAAAATCTGGTTCCTTCAAATCCAGATTCCAGATTTCACCCCAAGTATGGGTAGCTTTGTATTTTGCACTATGTAGCTATTTTAGATTAACATTCCCTCCTAAAGAGGTTTCTGGAAAAGGATCAAGTGGCACTTCCAATTTTTAAGCTTAAAACTTGTCAGGAACTCCACTGAAACCAGTAGTAATACACAGTTTGAATTACACAAGTAAGCTGTTTTTCTGAGGAAATAAGGTTTCCATGCTCACTAGAATTTGAACCAAATGACACAGGCATGTCAAAGAAAAGGCCATTTCAGGAACCACCAGCTGAGGAGATGCTGCAGTATCAGCTCACACATGGGAGAGACTCTACACTGCCCCATATGAAAAAAGATTCAGCTGGTGCTGGTGCCAGCACTCATAGATCTAGCTTGTTGCTTCTAGAGTAGTGTTTCTATTTTATAAAACAATTCCATGTGGTAGCAGTATATAAATGAGAAATCTGTATATGCATACCTGATGTATGTGTAACCACATGTCAGCACAGGGAGTGAACCAACACTTCTGTACCTCTGAACTGGAATGAAAATCTTGATATGAGCAAAGAAAGCATGGTTTTGAAAGGTTTTTCTTTCAATTGTATATATAAAGTATTTTTTCTGAAATAAAAAGTTCATATCAGCAAGACACACTATCATGATCGGTTTACCATAGAATTAATTGGGAAGAACTATCCTCAGTTACAGGCTGATCCAACCCCAGAACAAGAAGGCACAGGAACTAAGCATTAGAACAGCACTGCTTGGGAAAAGACCTTCAAAATTGCTGAAACCAGCACACAGTAAACATTAACAATTGCAATTGCCTTTGGCTAAACTACTGCTTAATGCTGTGTTAGCTTTTTGCAGAGTCATCGTGTTCACTGTTTATTTACAATCTACTATCTTTTTAAAGCAATGATACAGTATTGCCTTTAATGAATATGCTGAAATCCAGCTGCCAGGAATTGGCTTGATCTCAGCCAAGCAAGCAGAATTCAAACGAGCCTAAAAACATGAGCTCAAGAAACAATACATTGTTTTGTGGAGGAGTGGGTTGGAGGGTTTTTTGGTGAATAAAGCTCTTTTGAGAATACAAATCAGACTTTACAGACATTATATTGTCTCATTTTCATGCCGGCTGTTCACTGGCACGTAGCTGATTATTTTTATCAGTGTTACCTAGAAGTTATCCTCCAGCTAATTAAATTGCAATAGCTTTTCTTTCCCATGGTTAACCACTGGGCAGCAACTGCAAAGGCCTACAGGCCACTGACACTGGTCTTTTGTACTCTCAAGCTGCAAGGAAGACTGTCTAAATTAAACATAGAGGCTGTTGGCTGAATTTATAACATTTCAGTTGCTCATTAAGAGAGCACTCTTTTGAAGCTGTTGATTAAAAGCTTTCTTCAGGGAATATTACAGCATTCTGTCTGCATGCAGTTCTTTTTTTCTCATAAGTATTTATGCCCTGAAATAAGTAAGTTGGTAAGTACCAGACAGCTCACTGCCTAACAGCTGAGGTCTTTTATCAGAAAAATGGAAGGAGTTTGGATAGCTCATAATAACAATTTTTCAAGAATAACATGCTAAACAAATGATTCTGCCTGATGCAGTAACTCAACAGGAAATTCCTGTGGCTAAATTTATCTGATTTAGGTAAACACATAGGCTTCTCCTTGCCCTTTAGCAGACTCACTGCTGAATAAGGATCAGTCCTTTTTTATTGCTTTTGTTGGCATTGTACACGAATGTCATTTCCATCCTTCCCTGTGACTATAACCACATACAGGTTCCTTGTTTTATAGCATTATTCTGATTTGATGAGTAGATAAGTTCCAAAAACTCCAACATTTATTTCAACTTTTTTTCTCATTTTTTGGAAGGGTCACTTCAGTTAATATTTTCTCCAGAAAATAATTAAGAAGTCACCCAAGTCTCTGGTATAATTCAATTAAAAATTAACACAGTGAAAACTGAAATTAATGCATTTACTGAAAAGATTAGAATTTGGCACCGGCCCAGGCAGCCAAGACAGCCACCATTCTTTGGTTTTCAGATTAATTTCTCCTCTGCTCAGCATTACTCAGGTAACAATGCCATGAGCATTTTTCAACAGTGTGGAAGGAGGAGATTTTCTATTACCCAAAAATGCTGCTAATGCTACTCATCACAGTTTAAAATACAGTAAATGTACAGTTACATGCTATTGCAATATCCAGATAACTGAGTTTTCTCTTTTTTTTCCTCTCTTAAACCCTGTTTTCTCCCTCTTTTATCCCTATAATCTCACTAATGCTTAAGTTAGCCAACACAAACTACAGACCTTGTAGTTTTATAGTGATATTAATACAGTGTGATTACAGACTTCCCCAAAATAGTCATTGATCCAGGCCAGGCTTTGTTTAGCTACCAGGCTTGCCTGTTGCACTCTGTGGAAACAATGTATGTAAAAGTATTCTGCTTTACAGCTCCATCCAGCTTCCTAGGTGATTTCCTAGCCTGGATTGATTGCCATCCTGTCCTAGACTCTCAGGGTTCATGACACTATTGCAGAATGGCCAATTTTGTGTCCCAACTCATCTCTCTGTGCCCTAGGGCCTCCCTTGTGCTCAGGTACAAAGTTATATTGCTCCTCACACCTCAGCTGTACAAAACCAGTTCTCTGTGCTCTTTCAATACTCAGTGGAGGGACACAGGCACCTCGAAATGTGGGTTATCCATTGTACTCTGGACACCTCTCTCAGGATAATTGCTTTGAAATGTCTCCTCATGGTACATCCTTGTCGCACTCATTGTAGAGGAATGAACTACTAGTTAGGAGATTCAAACACCCAACTTCTAGGCAGCTTCCTTCAGGCAAAACAAACCTTATCCTAAACTTCAGGCTAGGAGCTCATCACATGTATCTAAATATCCCTTATCTAAGTATCAGATCCATATATTTTAATATATTATTAGAGGATATTATACAGATTATAAATGCACTTTCTCAAGGGCACAACACGTTGAATTTATATTCTGTAAGGGCCTAGAGCATTATAATGCAGGAGGCTGGAAATTTTGCAGCATCTTTATGTCATTTTAAATACTGAGTGCTTGCCATTAATTAAATATAAGTACAGTAATCACATGAGTATTCCTTGAGTTATTTATTTTATATTACAAGAAGTTTATTTTTTTATGCATGCACATATTCAAGGTTCAAGACTGTGTAGCAACTGGATTTTGTGCTGATTTTAGTGTGATGAAAAACCACACTGTGTAAATTAACAGGGGAAAAGCTAGGAGTGTTGACAGATGGCTGGAAAAGAGAAAGTTGGGGATTTTATAGTCTGAGAAGCTGTCAGAAGTTTGAGAATGTGGAATATCATTAGTCAGATATTTCTGCTCACATAGGCAGCTAACTTGCTAGAGTTGATATTCAAACTTCTAAATTTCAAGTTAATGATCTGATTTCCCTGAGTTTAGTGGTAGATTTCACTAAATATCATCTATTCATACTGATTTCAGGTTCACTGGCCTTTTGACAGTCCTCTGAAGGAAACAATTTCTGAAGCTTCTTAAACCCACTGTGCTCTATGTCCCAGATTGATGTTTTTCCTCAAATCCTATTACAGACCAGAATGGGAGACTACTTTTTTTTTTTTCTGTTGCAGGTAGCTGCTTTTTATGGTCATTTCCTTCCCTACCACTTTTCTACATTTTCTTACTGACTTCCAGATGTTTGGCAGCTAGTGCAGAGCAGTAGTTCCAAGAAAGCTTCCAAACATCTACTGATCCCAGACATTGTGCATGCACAGGTTTTCTCTGTATTTGATGTGCACTGTGATGCTTCTCCCTCATGAAAGCTTTGCAACTCAAGCCTCGTATGCTCAGAAAATCACCAGGTTTGCAATACAAGAATTTCAGTGAACATGTGTTCACGAGTTGATTCATAAACAAGCTGTAAGTCTGCAATGTCCAGAAGACAAACAAATTGACACAAACATATGGAGATCTAGTATACCTTAAATACATTTACTTCCACGTTTGCCTTTGGAACTTCAGATGCTGACTGTGAGACTGTGAGGCATGAGAGTACCTGTATGCCTCTGAAATACATTTTTTTTTTTTTTTGTTATTTGAAAATCCCATTTAACTAAGTATGTAAGAACTGGGTTAATATGAGAGGCTTAAGAGATCCACCTAAGAGGCATTTTCAAACACGACATGGTTTACATAGCAGATGAGCTATAGTATATCAAACAAAATAAGGTCTGGAATAGGAATCCAAGTCATTACTACTGAGTAGATCCAACAGAATTAGGGGATGGGCAGTTACTGTCTAGCTGGTTGAAGTCACTGTATTGATAGTATTGCATAGGGATTGCACTAATTCAAGCATTAGCCATAATCTCATGTGTTTCTGACTGTGCCTATCAGTCATCCTGCTGGTCTATTAATGCTGGCAGATCTACTTCTGTATTATGTAATGTATTTATTTTATTCTGAAACATTTTTCCCAATAAAAAATAAACCCAGAAAGCTTCAGAACTTACTGCCAGCTGCACAGCACACAAATTTCACAGCTATTCCTTTTGTCTTTTCCACCTTTTTTTTGCCACTATGATAACCTGTATTTCCTAGTCTTGGCTTTCTACCAGTGAAATTATCTACTTCTCAATCTTTTCTTTTAGAATTATAAATTAAGCGTTAGGAATAATTTTTAGTATAATTATATAAATAATTTGATCACAAGGGATTTATTGAAAAACTCTAAACACCTCAAAGTTTCTTGAAACTAATCAGTTCTACTATTTTCCTAAGTTTTCAGTAGCCTGTGCATAAATAAATGAAAAATGTGTAGCATTTACATCCAATTTTTATTTCATCCATATAAGGTCATCATGCCTTTCTCAGAAGTGTATGGATTAAGTCTCTGTGTCTACAAAAAATGTACCCCAGAGAGGTGTGGACTCCTCATCCGTGTATGTGTTTGAGACCAAGCTGGATGGAGCTCTGGTCTAGTGTGTGCAACCTGATCTGTGTGTGCCCATCCATGGCAGGAGGGTTGGAACCAGATGACCTTTAGGGTCCCTTCCAACCCAAACCATTCTATGATTCTACCTCAAATCATGATTAAAGACAACACATCTACGCAGTCTACAGTAAAGCACCGGGAACTCAGGAATTCAGGAAAGGTAGTCATTTGCCTTTTTCCAAGTAATAATAATAATAAAAATAGTAACAACAAGAACAACAGAAATAATAAACATTCCTAAGCATCTACACAACAGCCAAGAGTAGGTTATCAAGAAAATGGAGCCAGACTGCTCAGATTGCTGTATAGTGAGAGAGTGACAGATAACAGTCATGAATTGAAATGTGAGAGGTTCAAGCTTGATTTAAGGGAAAACATTTTCACAGTGTGTCAGAGAGCTTGTGAAGTCTATGCTCTTGCAGGGTTTCAAAATCCAACAGGATCAAGTCTGATCTGAGCTCATAGTTTCAGCAGAGGGTTGGACTAGGGACCTCCTGAGATCCCTTTCAAACTAAGTTATCCTGCAATCCTGTGGTGATAAATAACAGATAATGTGGTTTTACCAGAGAACAACCTATTAAAAGAAACATTCCAGAAAAAAAACCCAACAACAATAGAGAAACCTTGTGGTTTCTTTCCAACAAAGAAATCACAGTAGAGCTATGTAATTTTCAGAGATACAGAAAATGTGACACATGAGGTAAGATTGAAAGAATTCATTTCTTTAGTCTAGCAATGAGAAGATTGAGGGAAGATATGATATCAGTTCTCAAATATGTAAAAAGTATTGCAGAGATACAAAGTGTTCTTCAAATCCATTGATATGGCAAGAAGTAATAGCCTTAAGTTGCAATTTCAAGATTTCAGTTATATTTTACAAAAAGCTTTTGAACTGTAAAGGATGTTACACAGTAACTGACTGTGAAGAGGTCTGAAGAATCAGCATAACTGCAAATTTTGAAGGTCAGATTGAACAAATATCTGTCAGGAGCTGATTAGATAGAGCGAATTCTGCTCTGAAGCAAGAGGATGAACTGGAAAACCCTTTCAGATCTTTTTAATAATGTCTAAAGAAGTAACTCCATCGTCCTCACTACTAAATTGGCATGAAAAAATGAAAAAGTGTACCAGTGTCACCTCTCCGAGTTTTCTTAAATTATGCCAAGGTTGGTTTTTTTTCCTACTTGTTAAAACCCTCCTTCCTTCTTTCTCCCCAGCTTCATGTATTGAGCATGATGCCATATGGTACAGAAAATTCCTTTGGTCATTTGGGGTCAACTGTCCTGGTTGTGTTCCCTTTCTAACTTGTTGTGCACCCCCAGTCCATTTGCTGGTGGGGTGGGGTGAGGTGAGAAGCAGAAAAGGCCTTGACTTTGTGTAAGCACTGCTTAGCAAAATCCAAACTATCCCTAAATAATCAACACTGTTTCAAGCACAAATCCAACATTTAGCCCATACCAGCTACTATGAGGAAAATTACCCTATTCTAACCAAAACCAGCACACCTGTCACACAGTGACAGAGGTACACAGACACCAAGATTTGGTGCCCTTTCAGCTAGGCTTGAAAATATGTTCCTGATCTGATTCATTTCACAGCATCACAGGATGGCCTGGGGTGGAAAGGAGCTTAAGGATCATCTAGTTCCAACCCCACTTCCACAGGCAGGGACACCTTCCACTGGTCCAAGTTGCTCAAAACTACATCCAGTCTGGTCTTGAACACTTCCACGGATGGGGCATTCACAACTGCCCTGGGCAAAGCGTTCCAATGCCTCAACACCCTTGAAGTAAAGTATTTCTTATGAATATCTAAATTAAATGTCTTTCAGTTTGAAGCTATTCCTCCTTGTCCTGTCACTACACCACTACACACCCTTGTTAAAAATCTCTCTCCAGTTTTCCTGTAGGTACTGGAATGTGCCCTGAAGGCTTCTTTTTTCCAGGCAGAACAGCTCCAACTCTCTCAGTCTATCTTCATAGGAGAGGTGCTCCAAGCCTCTGCTCACTTTCTCTGGACTTGCTTTAACAGGTTCACATTCTTCTTGTGTTGGGGACCCCAGACCTGGATTTAGTTCTGCAGGTGCAGTCTCACCAAAGTGGAGTAGGGGTGCAGAATCACCTCCTTTGACCTGCTGGCCACACTGCTTTGGATGCAGCTCAAGATACGTTTGCTGTTCTGGGCTGAGTGCACATTGCTGGGTCATGTTGTGCTTGTCATTTATGAAAACCTCTGAGTCCTTCTCCTCTGGGCTGCGCTAGATCCATTCCCTGCCCAGGCATGCAGGACCTTGCACTTGGCCTCATTGAACTTCATGAGGTTCACATCTCATGGGAGTCACACTGGTAGTGAAGAATGCTGAGACCAGCCTGATTTATCAATCCCAAAATTTAACATTCAGAGGAAGAACAGAGTTTCCCAGCAGAAACTGGCACCTGTGAGGATGTGGCAGAGTTCCTGATAAAGCAGCCAACAAGCAATAGCACTGATAATGTATCTAAAGCTGTTGAGCCTGGAGACATTTGACTGATTGACATCAGTCAATCTCTTTCCACTATAAAAGCTCAGTCCCACTTTTTAATGGCAGGGTTTTGTAACATACCCCTGGCTCAGTGAGTGTGGATTCCTCCCTTGGGTGGGGACACCCCTCAAGGTTAATCCTCGAGGCTGAGCAAGAGATTTGCCCATGGGCATTGTATGAGTGAGTAACATCAATCTCCATAATTATTTTGCTAGCTTCAATTTCATTGTTTCAATACATAGTGCACTATACTAATAGTTATAGCTACCTATACTGTGTAGTAAATAATTTTGATTAAGGTCTTCTAGACTAATCATGATCATCATATTCAATTTAAATTCTTATCTACTTTATTCATATAAATATATTTGGGTTGCCATCCTTAATCCTGTGGGACAGAGTTGTATAAAGTCTCAGTTACATTTATATAATACTTTAGACATAAACCATTGAAAGTCTGGGACTAGGGCTGGATACAGCTCCACCCAGACTCCTTTCTGAGGAGGAGTTCAGAAAGCAAGAGGGCCCTTTCTGCACCTTGTGACTCAGCAGGACAGGGGGGTCTCCCCAATAGACTTCACCTGAAGCTCCCATTCTTACCATGAGACTCTTATAATAATTATCTTTTATTAAATAACACCATTATTTTGTTATCTGACTCTACAAGCATTTTCTATGGAAGAAGCTTACTAGTGTGCAGCATTGTAAGGTAAATGACTCAGCTTAAACACCTAATTTATCTTTTTTTTAAGAAAAAGCAATCTATACCAGAATAAAGAAGCATTCATCACTTTCCAAGTTTTAAACAATATACATGGTATTTACATTCCCTTCAAAAAAGACTATGCCATTTTTACACCTTTGTTACCTTCAGAGAGTTTACATTGTCAGTAACCCACTATCAGCAATTATTTATGCATGTTAAGTAACAATTGTGCAGTTCTGCTCCAGCTTTGCCAAACCAAAAGACTCAGTTCAGATGCATCTGTTTCCCAGTGACATCTATGGGTGCTTTCTTTCATTTATTTGGTGAACCAGCTGTGTTGACTGATGTCTCAGAAATCAAGTTCAGTCACAGAATAATTCCATTGTAGTCAATTTAGTTGCAGCAAAGACCAATTTGACCCATGGAGCTCTATATATTGTAAAAGGTCATGCAGCCTGTCAGTAGTTCAGACAGGATTTAAATAGAGGATCCTCCTGAATCCCAATTCAAATGAGACTCTTTTGACATCATCATAGTGTCTACACATTCAGATTGACATTTTGTCACTCAGAGCACTTAGCTGTTGCCACACCAAAAAGTGACTGTCATGGCTTCAGTCACATGCCCTCATTCTTTATTTCCATTTATTTATAACTCCATTCAGTGCCAGCTGTTAAAACCAAAGTGGATTTCCTTTTCCTCTCCCTCCTGCGAGCTACGGATGAAGAAGAGGTTTCAGACACATTTCAGGAGGGCAGTAGCAGGATACTGAGGTCAGCCTGGGAATCCAGCAATTTCATTAGTGCCAGAGCAGTAGCTTGGCAGCTGAAAGCAGCTCCATGAGGCCCAGAGCATGCCTGAATGGAATACTGACAGATATGATAATACTCCAATTATGAAAGACCCTCAATGGATGTAGTGGTTTGGACAGTAGGATTTATTGAAGCCCCTTGTAGTCCTGTATTGGTATGATGCTTGTATGATAAAGCTAAGAAATATTTTATGGAGACAAGGAAAAGGATGGTCATTCTGCCATACTCTCATACTATGCCTCCTTCCCTTCCTGCACATTCGCATCTTGTCCGTCTCAGAGGACTGTAGCCAGAGCCTGTAGCCCTCTCATTTTTCACACCAACTGCCAAACAAGGAAGTAGTGTCTTGACAGAATGAATTTTCCCCCCACATTGCAGGAGATTCTGCCGAAGGGCAACATTCACAACCATGAAGGCAGTCAGACCATTTTAAAGACCCATTGAGACCCAGCATCAGGGTTGTCAGGTGATGTGTATCTGTCTCAAAGTAACCTCTGTGGTGAATAAAAGCACAGAGCTAGACCAAATACTTCTTAGAGCCACAAAAAAAAAAAAAAACCAAAAAAAAACCCCCAAAAAAACCCACACATATAAATGGCATAAGAATAAGGATTATTACATATTCAGACAGTGACCTGATCGTATCAGAAATTAAAACTACATGGTATAGTTAAGCCATTGGCACTATGTGTGAGAAACGCTCCCTCAAACAAAGAATAGGTCACAAACTCAATCCATTTCAGTATCTAAAATGTATCAAAATAGTATCTATATTCCAGACGCTTTTCCGGAATGCAAAGAAAGACACAAAGAAACAAAGACACAAAGAAACAGTTTGTCATCATCTTGCCTGCAATGAAAACAGCACAATGTTCTATAATTTCTAAATAACAATTGAAAGTCAAGACATTCATATCAACTTGTGTTAGGAACTATCCTACATGTTCTTATTTTCTTCTCCTTTGTAAATCCAGAATAAGGTTTTTCCCTGTTTGCTAAACATGTTACCGTACCTTGTGCTCAATTACAAATTCAATTGCAAACAGGCAAGGATCTTCTTTTTGAACAGTGCCACTCACAAATGAATCTGTATCTGATGTGGCCTTTTAAACACTGCAATTGGACTTCCTAAGTAAATTTTAATGATAGCAATTTTTCTAAATGCTATGCAATAAAAATACATTATCAGATACTGGCTGTAACAGCATGATCTCACAGTAGTGCTTGTTCACAATGACACTGCCAAGCTTTACCAATTTTGGAAACAAGCATAACGAATTACATTTCTTCTGAGATACAAGGTTGAATCTCAGGTGTCTAAGGCTAGATGTGTTCCAGTAAACTACAACATATGGTGGACATTACTGCACTTTAATGAGCATTAAATCACTAGCAAGGTTGCCACCTGAGTTTTGCTGAATAGCATTCTCCCAGATAGTGTCCAAGCATCTTCAGGGATTGGTGTGGGCCTGGGAAGACTTTCAACAGCAATTCTGATGCAGCCATCTACTCTTCAGGGCTAGAAAGGTTTATCTGTATGAAAATATAGGCATTGGAGAATTTAGTGTTGGGGCTGGAGAATGTTCCTGGCCTGTTACTGGTGTAACACAGAGTAAATGTCTATATTACAGTTGAGTTTGTTGTCTTCTCTAGTTTTGTTCCCTAAGTAGGAGTTAAAATATGCCAGCGAGGCATCAGAGAGTATTTCACATAAACAAAACAAAATGCACTTTTGACCATTAACTGTAGCTCGTAAGTTCCTTATCTACAGTCCCCAAAATTGTAAAATTCTTTATCATGTAAGAGATTTGGATTTGTAATGGTAAATATAATATTTACAGTCATTTAATTATTATATATTTAAAATATGTAAATTTTGTACATAAATCAATTTAATGTTTTGATTAAACATTACTGTGAAGTATTTTGTACCTTATATGTGTGTGTGTGTATATATATGTATATATGAGCTGGTTGTGTAACCCTCTTTCACTGGGTAACTTAACATCCAACATGATTTGAAACTCTGCTTGCCTCTGCCTGCAACAGGTGCCAAATAACTTTTCTCCCTCAAGTTCTCTCCTAAAGAGGGTGGATACCATAAGGGTGGTTACTCTGCACACTGTAATTAGAAGGGCAAGGCTGGGCTTTTTGGTTATGGTCCAAGACGGGCCAGTTTTGCCACAGAGGCTTTTACTAGCCTAGTAGAATTTCTTTTGGTGCTAAATTCCTATGCTAGTAAAAAATCCAGTATTGCCAATATTAGAGTGATGAAAATTTTTTTGCTAGGATAATTTATCTTACTCCAGCACAAACTGTTCCAGCAAGTATGGGTTGTTTTGCTGCAATAAACTGCATCTGCACTATAACAGTAAAGATTGCCTAGTATCTAGCAAACCTCAGCCAAAAGGGATTTTGGACTATGACTTGATATTCTAGGATGGAGTGAGAGATGGTACCACATGTTTACTTTGCTGTCTAGGAGGATTTTCAATCAAGTTCAGACAGTTCAGTTATAAAGCTATAAAATTTTAACTGTAGCAATTTCTATTTTTTTCTTGCTTTAGATTCTGCTTCAGTAACTGGCCAAGACAATGAGTATCCTGCTCTGACACAGCTAATATCAACCAACTAAATTAGACTTTGTGAAAAAGACATTAACACTACACTTGAGAGATCTAAACAAAATATGGATAAACTTAAGTTGTGCAGAAGGTTAAAACTTTCATCAAGAGAAATTTTGTAATCAAGTTAGTCAAGCTGTCCTGCCCATGACTAATGCACTATCTCCAAGGGAAAGACACCACTGCAAATACAATTGATGAAACACTAACCACGCGATTCTAATTAAGATACAGGTTGTTGCACTAAGCAAATTAAGCAAGTTTAAGGAACTTATCCTTCCAAGTAGTTAATGAAATGGTATAACCCAAAATTTTTTAATAAAAAATTATTCTGTTTCAGCTGTTAAATTTCACTGTGAGGAAAAAAAAATGCGCTGACCCTAAAATAACCCCACTTTGCTAGTCCTCAGTATTTGTGCCTCTGCAGTACAAAGAAGCTTCCATAACTTTTTTTTTTCATATATAGAGGACAATATATAGGGTCAGTCTGAGTAGTAAAAGTGTCAGGAGTGCATGACACTGATGAAAAAAAATTAATCTCCCTTTCTTAAGACTAGGTGCCAAGCAAAATCTCCTACTTCATGCACAGATGGCTGGAACTTTCCCATCTGTTAGTAACTTTTGGCCTCCAGCTCCTGCAGGATCCTAACATCAGTCCTCTAACTGTATTGGCATGTCTGGAGAGTATTAAGAGTCAGTGAGATCTCTGTTCTGGATTTACACAACTACTTGAGCACAGATGTTCCCCTGGAACTTTTACTCAATTTAGATGTGTTTGTGTGCGTAAGACATTGAAAAATCAAAACCCATCAAAAAAACAGGAATAGACTGAGAACTCAGCTGGTTCCTGGGAATATTGAAAATAGGAAACTAGTTTAAAATCCTGGTTCTGTTGACCAGCACTCCAGGAGTGGAACTTTCTCATGTTGGGCATGCTGGGGTGGCACTGATGGTAATACACTAATATACACTTCTAGCAGTGTCAGAAACTACTTGAAAAACCATATCGTTCTTCACCAGTCATGTTTTCCTTTCAAATTGAAAACTGCATGCTGCACAGACACCAGGTGTCTTTACTTACAGCCTCCAACTGTTGACATCTGAATTTATAGTACAGACAAAATGCATTTACTAAAACAGAGCCTCCCAAACTTCAGCTTTTGCAGCACTGGTGATATACAAACTACTTCCACACTACATGTGGAGGCAGGACTGCCTACTAGGAGATACTCAGTTGAAGTCTAGGATGAGCACTCCAAATCTGCTTCTGTTGGTGATCAGCTACTACCAGCCTGGAGGCACTTACCTAGTGGCTTACATGGATTTCTATACACAGGCACTAATTATTACTGTTAATGGTCATTGATCAGAAAAGCTTTATCATCTAACTCATTTAATAGCTTTTAGACTCCATAAAGTAACAGTAGAAATAACTTCAATCAATATAGGTTTGTGTTCAACAATTACGAGTAAAAGTCATTGCTACTACAAGGCCAGCTTAACATTAGACATAGTGGTAGTAGATTCAATGATCTGGAAATGTCAGGTGAGAAGAGCCAGAAGTAAAAAATAAATTAGAAATTTCCACTGGTAAAGGTCAGCAAATCTGCTTGACCATAAGTAGCCAATAGATATCTCTATGAGTATGTACAGAACACAGAAAATAGATAACTCATACAGAACAAGGCCGCTTGATAGTTTTATCATTCCTTTACCCTAAGTAAACGAAGAGACTGACAGACAGTGGAAGAGTAAGGTCCATATTTCTAGTCTCCCTAGATATTCCTTGAGAACTTTGGCCTCTGAACATAGGTAGGATTTCTTCACCAATGAATCACCCATCCAGTCCCAAGCTTCAAGATAAGTTGTACATAAACATGTTATCGGAGCTCCAGGCAGTCTTAGATTTCATATTGCTGTTATATAATACAGGGTATATTTCTGTCACACCTGCATAGCTTTGTTCTTTGCCATCCACTGTCCTTAAGGAGGTAAGGAAATATTTTAAAAATCCACATTTATTTCAGAGAACCAAATTTCTCTGGGTTGGGTGCCTCAAAATGCCTCACTCCTCAGCCCATCGTCTGGAGCCTGCCTGCTCACAGGCACGACCAGGAGTGAGCGGATGGTTTTAACTCAGGACGAGAAGTGACTTGGACACGAGTTTTGCCTTCCCAAGGCCCTGGGGATAAGGTACCTGCGAGGAGGGCTGTTCTGCGGGAGGGTGGCCTTACCCGGGCACTGTACCTCCCCTGAGCGCCACTACCCCCGGGATGGCTGCACTGCCCCGGGCTGCTGAGCAAACCGAGCCCAGGAAACTTTTCACCACAGCACCTGGTGGCCGGAGCGTGCTCGTGCTCCCAAACGGGACTGCGCGCAGCGTTTACCTCCCGTCAGAGCCAAGCAGGAGCACAACCGAGTGCTTCCTTTTTCCTGGTGCCAACAAGCAGCCCGGCCTCCAGAGGCAGAACGCCCCGGCGGCCCTGAGGCTGTCCCGCCGCGGTTCCGGGACACCCAGGATCCCTCAGCCTCGGCCCCCTGCCGCCATCTTGTTAACGCGCTGCGGGGCTGAGTGCTGAAGCGGCGCCGCTCCACGGCCAGAGGCCGGGCTGTGTGGTGCCCTCTGCCCGCCAAGGTGCAGGGCCGGGCTGTGTAATACCCTCTGTTCGCCACGGCGAAGGGCCGAGCGCCGCGGAATCCCTGCTGGCCATGGTGGGGCGCCGCGCGCTGTGGAGCTGCTCCCTGCAGCTCGCCGCGCTGCCCTCGGCGGCGGGCTGGTCAGGTGGAACGCCGCAGCCGTTCAACAGCTCCTACCGGAGACCTGCAGAGCCGCCGCCGTGGAAGGGGTGGAGCGGCACCATGAAGGAGGAGGAGAAGGGGGACGAGACTCCTCAGGGGAGGCAGCAGCAGCCCGGGAGGTGAGCGGCGCTCCAGCGGCAGCAGCGCTCTGGGGCCGGGGGTCTCTGCCCCCGCGCCTTCCTGTGGGCAGTGGGGAACCGGACCGAGCGGAGCGGCGGCTCCCACCCCGTGCCCGTCCAGAGGGGAGGCACTGCCCGAGCTGCCGCGGTCAGAGCCGGGCTGGCGGCCGGAGGAGCGGAGCACCTGCTCCGAGCGCGGCAGCGGGGCTCGCCAGGCACACGCACGGTACCGGCGCCCCGCCGGTGAGTGTGGGGGAGACCGGGCTGAGCCGCTGCGGGAGGCGGCGGGAGCGGGATAGAGCGGGAGCTCGGAAAAGTTCGCGGGTGGGCGGGCGAGGTGCTGGGGATGGCGAGCCCGGCTCCCGGCTGGGGAAGAGCGGCACAGCCTGGCTGCCCGCGGAGCTAGGCGTGTGCCCTGCCTGCCGCCCTGGCTGGGGACAGACCCCGGCGGGCTCCAGCTGCAAAACCAGCTGCGGCCAGGGGAATCCTTTCGCACCGGTGAAAGAAACCCTCGAAGATAAAGTCCTGCGCTCTCCCCCCGCCCTCCCAGCGCAAGGCTTTCGTTCCCGACAATTGCCGGTAAAACATGCTGCAGCAGCGCTCGGGAAGAAACACGTTATATAATCGCTTACAAAAAAATCCGGTTCATAGTATTGGCGGCTTAGAGAATGTTTTCTTTTGAAGAGGAGGCACGAACGGATGTTTATTGCGGTGGATGGAGGTTCGCATTGTATAGTGCGAAGTCGAAGATATTAAGGAAGTAATTTAATGTAATTAGTGCAGTCAAATAATCTCAATGATCGTCAATTATCCCTAGCAAGGATTTGGGGAAGGTGTTGACTCTCTTGACAGCATGCAGTTAATTTCATGAATTTTTGCAGGAATGGTTTTTCTATTGGCGATTATTATTTCTTCCATTTGCTAAATAGGGATTATGAAGCAAGTTTTTAGTTTTAAAGGAAAGTAATATTTGTGCTTAAGTATTTTTTTCTTTTATTTTCAAACTGCACCTACTGAAGTTAGTCGGTGCAGTTTGAAAATGAAAGAAAAAATACATAAGTACAAATAAAAAGTAGTGACAGGAAAATCACTTCAGTTTTTCTGCAAAAAATCCTTGAAAAGAATATTTTTTGTTCATAGTAGCAGCTCCATCAGTTAAGAAAGCAGGAATCCTGATTTATTTTGTAGGTAAGATTTGGAGGAAGACAAGAATAAGATTTTTTTTTCTTATTGATTCAAGAATTATTGCAGCAGTTGCTTTCAAAATACCCTAAATTATCTGAAATTGAAATGTCTATTATAAGAATTAATGGGAAATTTTCACATGTGGAGGTTGGAAACCCTATTAGATTCGCTTATGATGGAGAGGAGGAAGTAAGGGGCAACAGTGAAACTGTTCAAATATGAATAACAGTTATTCAGCTTCAGCTTGGCCTCAAATCAAAAGAGATGTGCAGCCTTTTTAAGAGGAAGCAATCCATTATTTTCTTTTTATTCACTTGAATTAACTAAGTAGATTTGAGTAATAACCAGGAGAAATATGCTGTTTCCTCAGCCTTTATAAGCTCAAGATTGAACCAAAACTGTTAATTTTTCATTCAGAAATAGCTTTTTAAGTTCTTTTCAGCAGAAAGGAAGGCAATTATTTTGTCTGTGATGAGAAAAAGATAAATACTGCCATATAAATTAGTGTCTTTATATGTAAAACCTGCAGTGAAATTAGCTTTCCTTTTTGTCACATCTATGAATCCTTTCCTGATCTCACTTGGATTTTTTTCAGTCTATTGCTTTAACTTTATAGGTTGCAGCGTGAGTCCTACTTCTAATACATTCAGAGCCAGGACCATGGAGAATCACTTGATCGCCAAATGCAGATTTGAGTAAAAAAGGATTTTTCTGTAAACTAACTGTTGCACTTAGTTTAAATATTCTTAGAAAATCTGGGAAAGAAGTTATGTGTTATGTACTCTTTACATGTAACATCTTGGTGTTTAGGAGCTGTGCAGGGAAGGGATCGTTTGGGTTTGAATAGCCGACAGCTGTGCCCAGGCAGATAAACCTCGCAAAGCTGTTCGGGAAAGACAAACTGGGTGTTGCCAAGTGACAGTGGAAAACACTGCTGCAATCGTGCCCCTGCTGTAAAAAACAAAGTTTGATGGGATGTGTGAGTGAAAAATTTGGTCTTAAAGAATTTATGTCAAGAGTTATTTCTCCTGTAAGACCTGTTCCTGTGGTTGGAGCTGGTAGTGCTTACTGTCTGTTGAGTAAGGCTTATGATAGGATTACAGGTCTTATTGCTTAAAATATTTGGAAATATTTTTCTTGTGCTGTGGGCTGGTTTTTGAGGGAAGGTTTCAGTGAGGTTCAGCTGTTTCTGATAATGAAATTGTGGCAAATAGCAAGGTGTTTGTGTGCCTATTCAGACGTGTTTACATGAAACACTTTGTCTCCTTAAAACACCTACGTATTTAGGATGGTGCCTTGAAAATTAGTAGATGGCTCACATTTGTGTTGGAAGTATTCCTTGACTCTTCCATAAGAAGAAAAACCCAAACCACATAACTTCTAGTATTAACACTTCTATTGTTGACTAACAGCACTTTGCATTTCATTTAGAGTATGTGAAAACATCAGAATCTAGAGTTGTGGGGATGGAATCAAAAGCCCTTCATAGACAGGAGAAAACGGTGTAATGAAAAACATTTACATATCATGATGTTTCCAGTTTCCTTGAATATTGACGTTTTGCTGTCTCTTGTATATTCTCCCTTGAAATTTCTTTTTAAATGGGTGTGCTTCAATTAAAGAACCATGAGGGTTCTTTATTGGATGTGTTTTCTGGATTTCCAGTATGAAGTTTTGGATATTCAAAACTTTTATTTTTTGGAAAGGCTGGTGACCTTTTGGCTTAACCCATGTGACAGATGGTCTTTGAACAGCTGGGTTCAAGAAGAGTATATATTTCAACAAAGAAAAATTTATCACTTCCTTTTCTTAGCTGACTTGGAAATTATTTGCTTGGATTTCAATAAATTGGTATTCAAATGTTGTAAATAGTTCTGTAAAATCCATGTATGTGTGGGGTGCATGTCCATATATACATACATACACAGAGGGAGAGAGAGAGAATGTTGTTGGGACAATCAAAAGTTGATTTTATATTGAAAACTAAGTAGATCTAGAAAGAATTTAGGGAAGTATTTTCATGTTGCAGAGAAATTACATTGGACCCTATGTAATTGGACTTCAAACTGAAGAGGGAATCAAAATAGACAAGCCTTTAAATATGAATATGAACAAAAATTTATGGCTGTCTATTAAGTTAAAATCGAGTTCTTGGGTGTTGCTGCACTTTCTGTACAACTGAGGTTTTATAGGGTTTTAAAGGATTATTCTTGGTGTGAGTCTGGAGGAAGTGTGTATAGGTGTTTGTTCCTCTCTGGCACAGGGAGACAAGGAAAAAGAAAATTAAAAGGCTTAGTAAATGAGGTGGAGATAGCAGTGGCACAATTGCGGACATAAAAGTGCCAGAGTTGATGATAAATGAACTTTAGATCCTACTTTGCCATGAGGATCCTAGGCATCAAAGTTTTAACCTGACTTCTGTGCATTTTTTACAGTTCTTACATTGCCTCTCTAACCATGTGCTACAAAAGAAATCAGTTTTCTCCCGTAGCATGTTCAAGTGTGGCCTTAATTTCATTATGTGTAATAGTATTTGGGTTTAGTCATATCTAATTGACATTAAGATGTTAGATGGAAAACCTTTACCCTTAGGATGGGATGTGAGCTTATAATATTTTAAAACTTTATTTTAGCTAAGGAAAACACGTGCTAACAGCCTCAATGGCATAATAACTTAAAACACAAATTCGAAGATGTATAGGCTGTTAACGCACAGGAGTGGCTAAAGTGTGTTTTTAAATGCTCAACTTCAAAGTTTGGCAGTTTTTTTTAACAGTAAACCCCATCCTGGCAAGGTGTGCCTGTGTCATTAACTGGAGTCACATCAGTAACCAACTGAAACTAATGAACTACTCGTTTGCATAGTTGCACAAGTGCAGCTGGTGCCAGAACGCCCAAGTTTAGCTCTGGATTCTGTAGCTGGGTTGGTACAAGTTTTGTGTTTGCTCTTTTGGAAAAGCTTTATTGAAATTCTGTCTAAGTGTGAAGGGCTGTCCATGGAGACTGTAGTTGCTCTTGGAATCCATGCCTTACCTGTGCAGCTGTGTGCATATGCTATCTGCACTTATTTTTCTGCTGATTTAAAAATTGTCCACTTTTGATTTGTGACCTGGGTATTGTCTTGTGTACCATAACACAGCTGTAACACACAAACCTTGCTTCTGCGTGTGTCAGCCTCAGTCCTGCAGAGCAGGTAAGAAAACTTTCGTTCCTCTTGTTCTTTCAACATTCTTCCCTATAAATTAAGTAGTCATATGAGATTAGTTGTTTAGGGAGAGCAAAAGAAAGTAATTTCCTTTCTGGTGTAGGGAAATTTGACTCCAGCTTCCCTTTGGTGACTGCTTCTGCAATAGCACAGAATTACACTTCTCCTGTGCTTAATCATAATGATAATCTAGGCTGCTCTTTGAAATGTGATGGCCACATGCCAGATTCTGGGTTCTTTTATTCAAGACTGCAGTAAAATATGATGGTAGAGAGAAAAATAATTTATTTTAAAGTCTTGTATTGCTAAAGAAATTGTCTCCTGGCTCTGTCATCTCTGTTCTAATGCCTGTACCCAATGGACAGCTACTGTCATACCAGGGATCACAACCTAAACAGAATTGCATGTAACAAAGAACTTCTATCATATTATCTGCGGATCATAGACATGTTTGAGGATTACAGAATGCTCATATTGGGCAGGGACAATCAGCTGGGCCATCTGGAAACTAAGGGAAAATATGTATTGTCCCAGATGCAGGAAGAGGCATCTTTATTCAGTTGATACAATGCCCATAGCTGGTCAGATTTAACCCAGCGAGAAATAATTGGCTCCAGGGACTACTGATGGGCCTGACTCTAAAACCTATTTGCATTTGTATCCAGAGGCATGTAAAGGTGTAGCTGATAGGCACGAATAACTTTCTGTTGGTTTTGTTTCCCTAATGAATACCAGCAAAACAGAGGTGGAATGTTTAGTAATGGAGTGGGCTGCCTTGTGGGTGGTAGGAAGCTATTGAATGTGCTTGGTTATAGCATGAAACGTTACTGTCTGAGGAGGTAAATGGGGAGATTCAGCATCATCAGTACTAAGTGTGAATGAAAACTTGGAAGGGAATAGATTGAAAATGAAAGGGTAGGAGGAATTGTTGAACTTAACTTGGTGGTATGTGTAACTGAACTACCCAGTGAATTCTAAATGGAGGATATTTAATTTATTCTTTTTTTTAGGCCAGCTCTGGCATAAGTAGTTTTTGTTTACAACAGTATATTCGTGCTCTCACCCTTCCCTGTCCTAACCAGTTTGTTGGTGTAAACACTTGCATGGTTGCACAGTGATGCAGGTGAAAATTAAGTGCTTCTCTAGGGATGGTAAGATAAGTAGTGACTATCAGCTAGATTAGTTTCTTAAACAAGTTCACCGTGTGGACAAAAGTTTCGGCAAGCCTGTGGGGAGTAGTGAGGGCAGAAATGGATTGGCTCATGGTAGTGGCTACTGAAGTAATACAGCTGCTTAAGAATAAGCCTAACAACAGATGACCACTGGTAGATGCCTCACCTTTTTTTTATTGTAACTAATTTTATTATTCTCCATGATATCTAAATAAAAATTTGCTTTGTTTTACTGTTAATCCTTAAAGCTAGATAAGAATGATAAAGGATTAATTTTACTTATATGAGGCTGTTTATGGTGAGAGCTATTCCTTTTTCTGTTATCAATTCTGTTATTAATCTTTCTTGAATAGTACACCAGGTCCGTGTAGAATCAGGATACTTATATATCTGTTCAATGAAAATTTTGGCAACGCTTGTTGTTGCTAGGGATTTTTAATGTGAAATTTCAAATAGTAGAAGTATTTCCAGATCAGCTAATGCAAGCTCGAGAGATCTTTGTGTGAAATCCTAATTCAAGAGCAATCTGGAATAATTGCTCATGCAACTGCTGTTACAGTGATAAAAACTATATATAGTGAAAGACATCTTCAAGGTGTGTAGCAGTATACAGCTCACAGGAGGCTCAGGTTCTTCCTCTGCTGAGTGTACAGTGGTGTGATGGAACAGCTTGAAGTACTGCACAATAAAAGTTTGAATGCATTCAGAATTTTCCAGACTCAAACTGTTCATTAATTAAAGCAGCCAATTTCAGACCTGAAGGAAAAATAAAAGCAGAGCCAAAACTTAGCTGGCAGTCATTTAATAGTAAAGCTTGTGGGAGCCAATTACTTACATGCTCCCTAGCATTTGCAAGTACCTTTCCTTCTAATTGAAAGAAATTTTTGTTTTATTTCAAGCCAAAATACATGTTTTTTGAAGTCATTAAAAATACACATAATGAAAGAAAACTTCAGGGTTGTGTAGCTGTGCATGGAGAGAGCTCAGAGTCTTGTTTTGGTAAGGCTACAGTGGTGTGAGTTTGCTGGGAATTGTGTGCTGTACCTTCTAGGTGATCATTAGTGCAGCCTAGTTTTGAATGTAGTTTACACAGAGAAACGGTGAGCCAAACCCTTTACTTCAAAAAAGCAGAAAAATTAAAGGTATGTGGGAAGCTTTATGCCTGGAATGTTTACCAGGCAATTTTAAAGTTTTTGGGATGTTGTATTCTAGTAAACCATAGCTTCATAATAACTCAAGCTTTCTGGCTTATGGATTTGTTTAATAAGGGCCACATTTCTGTGTTGAAAAGAAGGATAAGTTTATTTTGGCAGACTCAATGCTTAGTAGCACGTTGTGCATGGCTCTGTGGTTAGTAGGGGGAACTGCATCCATTCCATTTATGGAGCAGCAGATGTTAGAGGAGACTGGGTGGAAAAGGTGAAGACAATAGATTTTATGTCGATGTTCAACTGATTTGGCTTGAAGCTCTGCTATGTTTAAAAGACCATTTAAAAAGAAAAATTGTAATGGCAGAGTGCTTCTTGTAATGCTGTTTTGTCCTGTTTCAAACCTTCTTTTGCAACAGAGTATTAAAATGTTTAGTTAAATTTTTATTATTTTCCTAAATAAACAGAAGGCTCAAAGCCAAAATATTTGTATCCAAGTTTTTAGCTATATAAGCAATGCTAAAATAAACCATTTAGCCAAAACTTGTTGTCCCGGGGGCTATATCATGTTTACAGGTGTAAGCCAGTTTAGTGGGATATAAGACATGGATTTTCTATGCCATGTCTCACCACAGCTACAACTTCTCTCTTCCTTTGTGGATTACTAGGAGTGCCTTAATATTTGATGTTGGAAAACCAGTTATATGAGCTCTGCATTTTGATTCATGTTAGACTTTGTCTTACTCATCAGCCAGTGGTGTTCTTCCCCTCTGTCTAGAACACCTTCTGGCCTTGTGGATTTGGCATGACTAATGTCTTCTTTAGAAGTTTGTATGTCTTGGTCCATTTCCTCTTCTGAATTCAGTGGAAAGAGCAAAGAATCTCTGAAGACAAAGAGATAGGGTGGTTACCTTGTGTCTCTCCTGATCCCCTCTTACAAATAGTGTCAATCCACTTCCCCTCCTGTGGGGGTAAGACACATCATCCTGCAGGATGGGTTCCATTTGCCAGGAAAGCAGCTTAATGATTTTAAGTAGAATAGTAGTTTATGTTTAAAAGTATAAAAGGATTTCTTGTGGAACTCTACATAACAATAAATGTTCACCAGGGATGTGATCCTGTTCCTTTGTCCCTCCTAAGTGAACACAACTCTCCTCCAGTTTGATTTTTGTATCTCTATAGCTCATAATTTTTGCTGCCATGCCATTCAAGTGCTTAAATTAGTTTTTCAAGTGCCAAACTATAATTTTTGGTTAGGTAGAATTCAGGAAAGCTGGCAGAAAAACCAATTAATTTCTGATTGGGTATTTTCTATTATTTAAAATATACCTGCCAAGTCTCCTTATCTATAGAGGCTTTCTTTTGCAAAAGTGTAAAAATCAACTTGGACTAAGAACTCGTGTTTTATTTCAAGATAATTATTTCTGGCTTTCATAAAATTATCATCTTCCCTTTTTTATATATGAGAAAACGATGTCATGAATATTGTAGGATGTATTTAATGAAACAGAAATGATCTGCCAAGATTGATACTTCAAAGGAATCTACAGTTCATCAGGAATACTTTAGGTTAATTGTTTGTAAATGTGTTCCTTTCTTATGCATGTAAAAGGTTTAAAGTATTCTGTGAGCACTGAGGTCTTTTATTCCTTCAGTTGCTTATGGAATACTAATGAAAGTAATGTATGTGCATCATGTGGAAAATATGTTGGCAGACAGATAGATACCTGCAGTGCCTTAAATGCTTTGGCATTGTCTTTGTTTAATCAGTGTAGTCGATCCCTGCTTCCCCTAGAGGTTTATACTTTCAGAATAAGATCAAAGGTTTATATGGAGGTTTAAGCAAAAGCAGAGTTCACTTATTTTAGAGATGAATGAATAGATAGCAGCTGAAAAATAAAACTTTAGGCAACCCAGTCTCTAACATAAAAAGTCTTGTAGGAGCAATAATTACAGTAGTTACATATATATTTAAAAAATCAGACATCTGAAATGTTAACAGAAGAATTTCCTGGAATTAAGTACCTATCTGATTAAACATTTGTGATTTGTTTTCATGGTACTTTCTAAAAGAGTAGATGTTTTATGCTGTGTCTGCATGCTTTGCTAAATTCATAAGCTGAATTGGCATTGATAATGCTCTTTGAGGAATGCAAAAAAAAAAACCCCAAACCCAACCCTCTTAAGTTAAAGAAACAGGCAAAATATCCAATACCATTTTTGGGGTATTCTTTCTGCCTTTTTGTGGCACCTATTCTTTGTGTTACCATTTATGTCTGCTTAAAGTGCTATAGAGCAGGTTGAGCATTTCCTTGAAGGCTGATTCCAGTAAATTTATAGTGGAATAAAAGAAAAAAGCTTAGAAATGCCAACAGTTAAATTTAAATTATGATGCAGATATGGTATCCTAATGCTAAATAGGAAACATGTAAGTGGAGTGGGTTCAGAAAAACTGCGGGGAAACTAGAGTACAAAGCAATTACATAAAATAAGACTGTGACCAGGGCTATCAAAATATTCTCTCAGACATGTTTTCTGAATGTTGTTCATGCTTTTTTATTAGAAATTAATTTTGATGTGTTAATATTTTATCTCTACTGTATGGCAAAATAATGGTTATTTTGTTAAGAAAATTCCACAATATCTCTCAATTGTTGTATTCTTTGCAACTGATAACATACTTAGTGTTTCGTAATCGGTTGCTGCTGAAATAGCAGAAATGGGCTCTGGATTTAAAGTTGGAGCATCATCAGCAAATGCATTTGGGTTCAGTTTGCTAACACTTACATATGGGTAATATCTTAGCTGCAATGTGCAGTGAACAATATATTTGATTTTCCATGTAATTATGAGCCCATGGGGGGCACAGTGAGTTATGTGATGTCTAAGAAAACTGTGAGCTTTCATTCTGTTCTCTGACAATGTTGTTTGCATGGACTGGCTTGGCTACATCAACCCAGGGCTTCTGAGTGTACAGCTAAAGTCTGAGTATTTGAGTTAATGAAATAGTAGATAGGCTAAAACATGTGGTGGAGAGTTTTCCACAGGACAAATTTCACAATTCGTTATTAAAAGTTATTCCTGCACCTAAGATGTAAATAGTGCTGTCTGTTCATTAGTAGTCAACTTCTAGTTTTTATCAGTCAGGTAGAGTCTGTAAATGCCACAAAGTTGTGTAATCTTTAAAACAGCTTTTTGGGGGGTTTTGTTTCTTTTTTTTTTTTTTTTTTAATAAAGTTGACAGAACAATTTACTTTCAACATTTCACTTGAAAGCAAATGTAGAAATTGAAGCATTTAGCTTCAATTGAATTGCTTTGGCAACTTTTCAAATGAAATAGGGATATTTGTTTTTTCTGTTTTGGCTATAATGAGATTATATTCATAAACTCTGCAACACTTAACTGCAGTTTGGAATAAGAGACTGACTACTGAGTTCAGAGTTTTCTAAGAAATGTACCAGAATTGTGACTCCATAGAAATGAGTTTTTCTCAGTTATTTTTTCACTTTTTTATATTCCACTATGGGATTAAGAGCAAACATTGCAGCTGTGATTTAAGATGTTTCAATTTCCTTTGGCCTTTCACCAGTCTGTTCAGTTAAATGTATATCAAAATTGTATTTGAAACAGTTACATTTACCTTTATTGTAATAAGCTTTTCCTTTGTTTTAGACAAAACAGGAGATAGTACCAAATACCTTTTGGGTCCTGAGTTTCCTGCATGTGTGTGCCTGTTGTTGGTATAAGTAAAGTGTTAGTAATGCTACACAAGACTGCTGCTTTTACTACAGAACAAAGTCACTATATAGACAAATCCTAAGGTATGGTATAGTTCCAGTGTCTCTTGGACAGATTTGTAGGATTGTGTTACACCAGGCACTAAATGTCATAAGTTTCAGGAGGAATGACTACCCTTCCAAAATGTAAATTAAGGAACGCTTCCCCCTCACTTTTGCAGTTGGTAGATAATAGTGTTAGAATCTGAAGCTGTGCATTCCAGGGAGGAAAATTCAGCCTGAACTACAAAGAGCCCTCATGTCTGCTTGCCACAGCATGTTTTTGAGGTCTTTTGCGTAATAGAAACTGTTTTAAAAGCATATTTTGTTGATTAAAAAAAATACAGTAGATCATAAAACAAGAAAGGCAGCCTTGTTTCTAATATGTGTGAGAACATTCAGTCTTATGAATGTTGATGCTAGTCCAAGAAAATATTGATTAATTTAAAATTTTATTTAGTTCTCCTGAAAAAGTTATGGATAAGAACACGGATGAAGAGCAGCCTTCACCTGTGTGTAACCAGTACCCTAAAGAAGCAGTGAAGAAACGTCAGAATTCGAGTCGAGGTCCTGGGGGCAATGATTCTTCCAGGACCTTCAGGAAAAGCTTTAGGCTGGACTACAGATTGGAAGAGGATGTAACTAAATCGAAGAGAGGCAAAGATGGAAGATTTGTCAACCCATGGCCAACATGGAAATCACCAACCTTATCAAACATTTTGAAATGGTCCTTCATGGAAAAGAATAACAGCAATGTGCCACGCTCAAAGCAGGTAAGTACTTCCATGTTTTCCTTTTGTGATTTAGACTGCTTTTACCTTCGTTCTAATCAATAAAATAGGACAATTTCTAACAAATACTATTAGACATCTTCTGGAGACTTTTCTAAGTCTTACTTTTATGATTTTATTATCATTTATTCTTTTCAAAGGTGGGTTAATACTTTCTACCTCTTAATTTTTTGTCTCCTTGTTAGTTTCACACCCTTTGATATATCCAGCTCAGTTTATATTTACAAAAATAACAAAAATGGCCCCCTAGCTCATCATAAGCCAGTTGCAGCTGTTCCTTTTTAATAGGTATTGCTTTATGAAGCCTGTTATTAACTTAATTCGTGTTGCATGAAATAGCTGTGACATATTTACTTTTAAAAATTTTGCCTTTTTTTCCAGACTGCAACTCAATACGTATGTTACATCTCTTTCATGAAAATGTAATAAATAGTTTCTGTCACCTACTTATGAAAGTATTTACAAATCCGGTTTTTTTTCTGTTTCAGTACACCAGGAGAAAAAAATGCATATGTTAAAACTAACCTGGGCAAGTATTTGTACTTAAACACTTAAAGTACAGTGCCAGTTTAGTGAGTAACACCGTTATTTGTTCTTGGTGAAATGCTTTTGTCAGGTGTTGTATATAAAGGAGACAGGAGAAGCTTCTTTTCCATGAAGAGTAATGGATACTGGAAAGCCATGGCTTATCTTTATGGTCACAGAAAGTATGAAGATCACTAAGTTTTGGCAGGACTACTTCTCAGTGTATTTCTGATGTGTTGACTGTACTTCAGAAAAGCTGTGCTGAAGGGTGCACAGCCAAGGTTAGCATTTTTTAACAAGCAGGTGTTAATAATGCTTTTAAGCATGTAAGAACATATGCATAAGCTATAAATCTCACAGCCAGTATTTAGTAAAGAGCTTTTGTCTTACCTGAATTATCTGTGAAGAAAGGAATTTGACCAGTTTTATGGACAGGAAAGCCATGTTATGCATTAACACATGATGGTCAGAGGTTTGGGGATGTTTAAGGGACAAATAATCTTGGCTGTAATTGTTCAATAATAAGAAGAAGAATAAATAATTTGACTTCAGAAAGAAGCGTGGCAAACCAATGTCAGTCGTGGGATCCCTTCCAGTAATTTACTTTTTAAAATTTGGTGGCTTCCTTGTGGTGACAACATTTGCCTCAGTGTATACAGCTTTCTAAACAATGTGCTGGTCACATTGTCATGAAATTTACACCTGGACATTTTCAGTTTTCTTTGACCTCTGCCCTACTTGGTGTGTGTAGCACAGGTTTCGTTTCTTCCCAGCACCAGTCAGAAACCCTGGTAGTGACTGAAGTCCCTGGAAGGCAGTGCTGAGGTGTACTGTGGAGTGCAGAACATACAGCACTCTGATGGAGTGCAGAACTGCAGCACTCCCCTTTAATTTACAGTTCGTCCCTGCAATGAAGGATGATCACAAAGAAATCTACAAGGCACCAGTTGAAAAGCTGTCTCTCTGGCCCAGATGGAATTAATTTTTGGCTGGTTTTATTGTTTGCATGTGGAATCTTTTAATTAAGTGCCTGCAATTATTCAGGAGTTCAATGAAGTAAATCAGAAACAGGAACGCCTAGATAGGGATCAATGAAATGCACTTCTGGAGTCCTCAGCCATTTTGATGCTTGTTCCAACCAGTTTTGTTCCACACCTAAATCAACCTGTAAAGTGCATCTGAGCTTGTTTAAAATTCAAACTAAGGGCTCCATACTTTATTTATCTCTGCTAGATGGCACATCCTTTGAGCAGACTCCTACTTCAGTTTCCACACTGAGTGTGCCTGGTGATACCTTGCTATGCTGGGCAGGTTCAGTTTATTTGTACCAAGTGCTTTGTGTATGTAAAAAAGAGCATATTATCCAGGATATGTGCATGTGCTTCACAGTGGAAAAGCTATATGTATTATAATCATGCCTTCACAGTGAGCCTACATCATTATCCAGAATGCATAGACTTCTTGTATTTTCATTACAGGCTTTATTAATAACTTTGTTCAGTGCTGTTGGAGGATCTTTAATTATTAGTTAGTTGTTGGATCAGCAGTTTAGATTGTTCTCATTTCTGTAAAATCCTGTGGTATTCCAGTATGTACTAAGCGCCAAAAATCCCAAGCTAATCAGCTAGTCTTACCAAAGCCTGTCATGTGTTTCTTCTTGCTTTGCATTAGGAGGGAAAGAAGAATGAGGAGGGGGGAAGGGACACAGCAGGAGAAATTTTTGTATTACTTCAGTAATGAAGACAAGACAGTATTAAGCACATTTTGCTTCTGTTGGTAGCTGATTTGACATAATTTCCCTATTTCAGAAATCTGTGATAATTCTTCTAGTTTTAATACGTTTCTGGTTAGTCTGATAGAACAAAATGTATTATAGCAGGATAAAAGTTCCGTAAGATTATGTATTTCATTCACTATGTTGCTTTATCCTGTTGTATGAGTTTTAAGTATTTCATGTGAAGTATACTGCTAATAGAACTTGTGTTTTATTTTGAAGTCTTATGAGTATTGCTTATTGCTTTAAAAGGTGATTTTGGTGTGCTTTTGTAAAATACTAAAAAGAACCCCAAACAACCCCAAACACAAATCCCAGGCACTGAGAAGTAATGTTTTGGTGTGCTTTACTATGACAGCTCAACAACATGCCTGATTTCTGATCTTATCCTCTGAGGAATCATGGATTTGGATCAGAGGCCTGTGTATTGCAAACCCAGAAAGCACAAGCTCTGTACAAGAGCAGGCAGGTGCTCAGCCACCCCCAGGAAAGCAGAGCTGCGTCCCACGTAACAATTACTTGGGGAGACAAACGCCATTCACTCTGAATGTCCCCCGCCTCCTCCTTCTTCCCCCAGATTTTATTGCTGGGTGCAATGTCATATGGTATGGGATATCTCTCTCATGAGTTGGGGTCAGCTGTCCTAACTATGCCCCTCCCAGCTTCTTGTGTGCCCCCAGTCAACTGGCTGTGATGCTATGTAAGCCCTGTTCAGCAATAGCTAAAACATCAGTCTGCTGTCAGCACTGTTTTCAGCCAAATCCAAAACATAGCACTATAGAAGCTACTGGGAAGAAAATTAACTCAATCCCAGTTAAAACTTGGTAGAGTATGTTTGAATCTCAGTTAAGAACTAATTGTTCACTTCTGCCAATTGGCCAGTTCCTCATCCATTTGGTATTTTATTAATATTGCATGATGCTAATTTTAAAAACTAATTTATGCCAAATGTCATCAAATTAAGAAAAAATAAGTGAATTAATTAAGTTCTGAGCAAATTTGTAGTCTAACTCTAAAACCAGCTACTTAAAAAGAACATTTTCCATAAAAAATATGCTAAATTGCATTATGACAATTAATTATTAATTTCTACATCTGAGTTTTATTTCTTTGATGTAGTCTGATTTGTTGACTTAACCATGTGTAATTTGTTGGTTTGTCCTAATTTCCATTTGCGTATTGTGTTAGTTTTGTGCATGGTTTTTGGTTTTGTTTCTTTTATAGGTGTCACAGTATTGCACTCTCTGTGGTTCATATTTCTGTGGCCAATGTTTTTCCCATGTACTTAGAATGAAATAAAGATAAGAAAATTATGCTTCTTTCTTGGAGAAGCAGACATTTATCTCAGTCTAGAACTCCTACTTTTCCTGTATGAATTGAGGAGTTGTTTTGTACTAACCTTATATTCAGCTTTATAGAAGGTTATCTATTTCTCATTCCTGGAGACAGTACTAAAACTTTTTTAGTAGACATGTCTTGTCCATTAGCTCTCAGAAAAAGCAATTTCATTAATATTTTATTATTTACAGTAGAATTGCAGGGGGATGGAGATGTGCGTGCTTTGTTTTTCCCAGCATATGCCTTCCAAATCAATAAAATATTGTGGAGAAAGTAACTTCCCTGAAGCTGTCAGGACTGGTTTAGCAAGGCAACTCCTAGAGTCCTAAACTAATCACAGCATCAGCTGGACTTTCAACAGAGCACAAGGTCAGATCTATATAAACTCTCTGATAGTGCTAATCTGAGTTAGGCTGAGAGAATGAGAGCAGCAACCATGGCAGGCAGAACTGGATTTGGAAACAGAAGTATTGGGACATTTGTGATTACCAGGGAGAGGAGTGTCAGGGTCTGTAGAAGCTGCCCTAGCACATGGAAATTCTTCTAAAGCAATGTGAGGAGTTCAGATTAGAAGTGTTTGGAAGGAGAGCCTTAGCTACATTGTGGCCAAGCTGGCGATGGCCAGGAGTTCTGAGAAGACTCTTTGATTGCTTGCTTTTTTTAATAGGAAAGCTCTTGTTTATTATACATAAAACTTCTGCATAAGCACCTCAGCCAAGCTGCAGTGAAGAGCATAACTCTGGTTCAAAATGAGAGAATGAGTGGTGGTTGGGTGGTGAGTTTCAGTAGGAAATATACAGCCATGGCCCCCTTTGTGCCAACTTGAGGGTACACATACAATCAAATTTGAGCCAATCAAAATGAGAGCTGTCTATTTTTTACCTCTGGATTAAAGTTCAGCCAGTTCAGTTCTCTGACCTGTCACATTTGAGTGAGGGCTGCATAACTAATCAAGCTGGAATAAGAGAGGAGATGGGGGAACCTTTTCATAACTTTATTCCACAGAAGAATGGATTTAGGTTGATTTCAAGTCATTCATGGGACTGTATCCTGCACGTACATGGAGATCAGTACAGTGATTTACTCAGTAATAATTAAACTTTAATTACCTTAAAGGTTTCAATGAAACACCAGAAGAAGCATATCTAAGTCCCTTAAGGTTTATCTTAAAAATGATTTTGTGTTTTACAAATGTTCATTGAATTTTTGGCAGGATGGGAAGGCAGAATTGTAATAGCTAACATTAGCCAGGTGAGGTTTACCTTTGCGTGCTGCTTCTAGATGTGGAGAGAGAGAGGATCTGATAAAGGCTAACAGAGCTTTTGTGGAGTGTGGCTGGGAGACATGGCATTTTCTTTCATCCATGACTTATTTGTGCTAGGAGTTACAGGATGCATTATTTAGTTGCATAAGTTGAACTTGAGTATTTAAGTAACACTGTGTGTGTGTATATATATTTATATTCTTTTTCAGGTGGAGGAATCCCTTCCTGGGATACTGTTAGTGCCTTGCAGTGCTTTCATTGCAATGCCCCCAGACATTAAAAAGGCATCTGGTGTGATGTGCAGCAGTTCTCTGATTGCATAAAAACATAAACGAAGTACAAGGCTTGACTGTATTGATTTGTGCCTTGCATGCAGTTTTTGTTCCATGGCCAAGTACATTCTGAAATCTCTCATGCTTATGGTGTTGTTTTTTGCCAGGAACTCGATAAAGAACTTCCAGTGTTACAACCTTACTTTGTTCAAACGCCAGAAGACGCTGGGAAGACAGGAGCTGGTATGCGAGTCACGTGGCTGGGACATGCCACAGTTATGGTGGAAATGGATGAACTTGTATTTCTCACTGACCCAATCTTCAGTCAGAGAGCTTCCCCTATTCAGCTGTTGGGTCCCAAGCGCTTCCGAGGGCCTCCTTGCACAGTAGCGCAGCTCCCCAAAATCGACGCGGTGTTGATCAGCCACACCCACTATGATCACCTGGACTACAACACTGTGGCGAGTCTGAACGAACGCTTTGGCAGCGAGCTGCGCTGGTTTGTGCCTCTGGGGCTCCTGCAGTGGATGCAGAGATGTGGTTGTGAGAATGTGATTGAACTGGATTGGTGGGAAGAGAACTGTGTCCCTGGTCATGATGCAGTAACTTTTGTCTTCACCCCTTCGCAACATTGGTGCAAAAGGACTGTGACAGATGATAACAAGGTTCTCTGGGGCAGCTGGTCTGTCTTGGGACCTTGGAATAGGTTTTTCTTTGCAGGAGATACTGGATATTGTTTTGCTTTTGAACAAATAGGTAAAAGGTTTGGACCTTTCGATCTTGCAGCCATCCCCATTGGAGCTTATGAGCCAAGGTATGAAAATCAGAGTTTGAGCAAAATACATAAATGAAATTATATACTGATGACAAAAAATACATCCAGAAGTTAAAACTATAGGTGTACTTTATTAAGAAGTATGTGTGGTGTTTTTGGAGAGCTTTTTCTTCAGGCTTTAACACAGCAAGGATGAATCAGCAGTCTTTCTTCCCTTAAAAATGTTGAGTAAAAATCTGGAATTACTCTGGGCCCTTTTTTTCTGAAACAGCATCATTTAATCCAGCCTGTTCCAGTGTATGTTATTTGCTGCATTTTCCTCTTGCTTTAGTCTTTACCCTGATTTTGCAACTTACCTTGAGACAAAGATGACTTGGTTATAGAGTGTGGAAGATACATTTGCTCAGGGGAGCAAACTCTTCTCCTTTTAGAGAAAACTTTAAGACTCATATAATGCTGGAGGGAAAGCATATGTGGGCTGGGAAAGGAAGGTAGGAATCCAAATAGCATGGTAAAAATCCGGTCTCTTTCAAGAATTGCTGAGTTGTCTCTTCTGTTTTGCCTGTTCCCTTGGGCTATCTCTGAAGCACATAGTTTTTGGTGTGTACTGCTAGCACGAAATTTTTTCAGGGATGGATTTAAAGTTTTGGCCGTAATGCCTCGAGGCACCATTAACATGTTCTTATACTGTTGAAAATATAGGTAAGAAAAAATCCTTTGAAAAGGGAGTGCAATACATGAACTGCTGTTTCATGGGTATGTTGCTATATGTTAGTTTCTTGATTTTGATTGTTCTGTATGTTGTCCAGGTATACATGCTCATGATGTTTTTGATTAGGTGAACATATCCTGTTTGTTCTTTGCAATGAAAGTAAGTAAGAAATCTTGCACTGAATTAGGTGACACAAAAAAATGGTGCTTTGTTTTGGTAGGTGGTTTATGAAATACCAGCATGTGGATCCTGAAGAAGCAGTAAGAATCCATATCGATGTTCAAGCAAAGAAGTCTGTAGCAATTCACTGGGGGACCTTTGCTTTAGCAAATGAGGTAAATTGCAGCACTAAACATGAGTTCAGATCTCCAAGGACTAGACAGACATTAGAGAAGCTTTGCTTGTGTGGTTTAACCTACATATCAGTAAATGTAAACTTAAAATGTGGACTTTGTATGAGTGAAAAGTTATTGCTCTACATACTGCTGTTCAAAACAATGCTTAGCCTTTCATAATCAATTACATAAAATATTTCCATGGTTAAGAAAGTACAGTTATTAAAACAAATGTAGAGGATTTCTGATATTCAAATGCTGAGGAATGTAACAGATTTTACTACGTATGCAGTAATAAAAGCAAACTCATCACTTGGAGATAGACGTAATTAATAAATGCTGTACTGACCTACAGGCATGCAGTTCTTACTGTCTAGTAAATGTGTGAACATTTTTAATAGTTGATTCAAAGTTAAAACCAGAAAGGATATGAAAAAAATTGAATTTTTCTGAGTTGCTGATGTTTTTTAATGTTTTTATTCCCCTCGACTCTTCCCCAAGTCCACAGATCTAATAAGGTTACCCATATACCATCACAGTGACTAAAAATGTAATGCATTGGAAGTATCTACATTTGCTTTGATTCTGTCTGGTAGCTGTTTTTCTACTTTGTCTTTGTACAAGTTGCACCACTTTATCTCCTAATTCATTCCTGATGCAGTGATCACCTGATCTGTCATATATTCTGTCCTGCTATGCTCCCTCCCAGCTCATCGTGCACTTCCTTGGCAGAGCATGGATGGAACATAAGATGCTTGGATAGAACATTTCCTGTGTTTTCCAATAAACTGTGTTACTAGTGCCCTTGGTAGAAATGTTACTGTGTATTTAGGAGCACAAAAAATAGATGATTAGTCCTTGATGATGCCTTTTCTGAAATGTAACAAAGACACCGCAGTAACTTGAGGGTGGCCACACTGACAAGAGCTGAGCGTTCTGGCAGGACTGCTGTCAGCTTGGGTTTACAGAGCGAGGGAAAGCGCCAGCTGCTGGTGGCAGCGCTTCCTCCGAAGGGATCTATTGCTGCATTGAAGGAGACCGAGTTTGGGCTGACAAGCTGTGCCTTGCCAGTTATTCTGCAGCTGTAAATCAGTCTTCTTATAATTAAAAAACTTAAAATGAACCCAAACATTTAAATTTGACAAATAACCTTCTCCTCCCCTATTTTTTAGAGCAGTGGTTTTTTTTCCTTCAAAAAATGTTGCAGTGGTATCTTTTCCCTCATATTATTCTCATTTTTTTTCCAGTATTACTTGGATCCTCCAGTTAAATTGAATGAAGCTCTTGAAAGATATGGCTTGAAAAAAGATGACTTCTTTCTCTTACGCCATGGAGAATCACGGAATTTGAATACAAATGACTGGTTTGAAAAGTGAAACAGTGCCAGTTACTTGTAAGCTCTGTTTGATTTGAACTAGCAATTAATGTTACAACACTAACTTGATGTACTTATACGACAGATTTTTTTAGATTGAATTGGATTTCTAGATGCCAGGTTTGTCAGTTTCAGAACTAAAGCTTGCATACCAATTTCATGACAAATTTTACTAGTTATATTGTTTATAAACTTAAAGAAGTAATCTAAAAGTGGTCTATATATTAAGTGTTGTCTGGGAATAACTTGCAGTTTCAGCTCTGATGTACACCACTGATAAAAAGAAATATTTTTAAATTCTTCATCTTACCTGCAGCAGCAATAATAACTTCAGCACAGAACATAGTTTTAGGATTAATGGCTGACTTGAGTTAGTCACTGTTAGACTGTCATCTCCCACTTGTTAATCTTCAGGTTATGCCCTGTACCTTGATAACTTCACTGTATGTTTTGTGGGGTGAAGTCTTCCAATACAGCTGTGTTGTTAAAGCACAAGCATGGTAAAATTGTTTTACTCTTTGTTTTCATGTATTAATGAACCACAAAAGCTGAATTTTACAATGATCAAAGAAATGTGCCTTTTAAAGACAGAAATAATTTAATATTGCCTCATGGATATGTAAAACTAACTGCTGGCCAGAGTATCTGCACACTTTCATTGTTTTGTCTATGTTTTTGAGTTAGATCTGAATGTGTCAATTACAGCACATAAAGTGGACGAATTCCTTAATGTTGCTTGTCCTTGCATTAACTCAGCCTTCTTTAAGTACCTTTTTTCTTTTTTTTTTTTTTTTTTAAGTGGAAAGTCTTAAGGGCTGTGGTATTTTTTATAGCTTCCCTGTAATTTTAAAGTTGAATGAGAGATTGCAACATTGTTCAGTGTTATAAAACTTGACCAAATGTATGTGTATCAAATTGTCTTGCTAATTTGCAGAATTAAAGCCTATTGTTGCCAATAAAAATGTTTGTTATTCTCCTTCATAATTAATTGGCAAATCATGTTTATGATTTCTTTTGGTCTATGGGACATGTGGGTTGGTTTTTGTTTTGGGGTTTTTTTTTGCTTTTGCTATACATTTTATTTTCATATCCCATGAAGATAAAAGACATTATTTAAAGACATGAACTTTTGGTAACTAATTAAAACCAGTTAATGAGATTTCATGGTAGAAACAACTGAAGTAATCTTTTAATTTTAGACAGCTCTTTTAGGACTTCCCAATATAGATATTTTAAGTGTTAGAGATCTTCATATCAACAAAGAACAGCACAAGGAGGCAAAGTTAGTTCATTCTGAGGAGGGTTCTGGAACAGAGATTATACTTATATGTAAGAAAAAGCTACCTGCTTTCCTTTGGTGGGGTTCATATTTGATAAACACCAAGATTTTTTTAATTTGAAAAGGTACTTCTGGTATCATCTACATGTATTCACCAGAATTTGTTCAAAACTGGTTTAAAACGACCCTGTTATTCAGTGTTGAGGGTATTTCAGATGAAGTCGTTATTGAACCTTGTATTTACACAACAGCTTCAATCACAACTTGGGTGATACAACGTATATTACATGTTTGTAATTTTGTGGAGGACACCAATCTGCAATAAGTTTTGAGTACTTTGAAGGCCAGGTTTAAAATTAGGGTTGGTTTTGTTGGGGGTTGTTTTCCTGTTTTAAAAACATTAATAGATTATTCTGGGAAATTATGTACTTTAGAAAGAGTGAAACTAAAATGCAGAATGCCTAGATAAGCAGCCACAGAGCAGAGAAATACTGACTTACATGGATCAGAGACTAAATGTCAGTAATGACCTGTTTTGTTTTGGATCTATTAATTCACAACATTGGTACATACAATGGTGACTGTTTTGCTTGGTGCTGATGAGATTCCACCAAGGGTGTGGGGTAGGTGATAAAAAAATGAGACATCTTTGCATGAAGACACGCTAGAAAGTTTTGCATGATTTCAAAACATCTCAACAGCATTGTTCTATAAAGAAAGCATTTAAAAATAGGTTTTTCTAGACCAGAAAAAGAAAACTGAGACAACACTGTAGCAAGTTCTCATGTATTTTTAGAAAAGGTCACTTGTTTCTGTCAGTTGTCAAAGCAAAGGATAAGAGATCAACTCAATAAAAAAATTACATTTGAAAAACTTAATTTTAGGTTGGAGAACATGGAAAGGGATGTCTAGACATCTTTGTTGCTGTGCTTGAGAAACCATGTATCAGCTATACCTAGAGCAGACTGGTCCTAATGTCTTGTCAGGAGAGTGGGTAAATTCTTAGTGTTTGGCCTAGCCTTTGTTTTTCTTAGTCAAATTCAGTAGCAGAAAACATAAAATCTACAAAAAGTTGCAAAACATTAAGTGATTGTAGTGTAACTTGTTTATTACAAACTGTACAGTGTTTTAGGAGCAGTGGGAAGGAGAAAGGGAAGTTCACTGTCAATGCAGCAATTGTCAAGGTTCTGACTGGGAATCATGCCAACTTCTATTTCTGCCTTAACTGTATTCCTGGTGAGTTAAAACTACCTGTGTGGATGAATTAGATACATGTAGCTTTACCCCTGTATTGATCAGGGCATGGGTATGTCACAGTTTCAAGGTCGTATTTTTCTTGCAGTTTTAGCTATTTGCAAAGTGACCTTCTGATATAAGTATCTATTGCATTGTAGAAAGAGAAGATAGTGCAGTTTTATTAAGAGCAGAGTGAGTATACTAAATTAGAAAGATGAAGCACCTGGTAACAGTTTAGATGACACAGCTGTCTTAAACATAGTACAAAGTGGAAAACTTTTCCTAACCTTTACATCTGGCACCTTTTTTAGTTTCTCTACAGTGGAAGTTTCTTAAGTCTGGTTTTAGAAGTATTTTCCAGTATGCTTCCTGTTCATCAATGAAACTCTATTCAGGTTCTTTTACAGTGATGTTTGTATGGGTTCCACTTAATTTTGAATTAATGCTGAATTGATGACTATAAGTTTATGGGGGCTAATTCAGCAGAAGCACTTACTCCAATGATACTCCATTTACAGTAAAAAAGAGTAAAGTTCTTCAAGGAATGCAAGCTCAAGGGCTGCTACAGAATAGGAAGCTTTTGTAAAAATATGTATGATACGGTCCTTGTAGATTTGTTTTTTAATAAGAATGAGAATGCTGAATTGCAATTGCAGATAATCTTTGACAATATGCAGACATGTTTTTAAAATATTTTTAAAATATGTCTGCTTTCCCTAAAGTGACTATTTTAAAGCAATATAAAATCCTTTCAAATTTTTGTTCAAGTGTAGAAACCTTTCAGGTTTGTAGTTAACTGCACAGCAGTTTGGCTAAATGGAATGGATATCCTAAGCATACAAGAATGGAGTTTTAGAACAAATTTCATGCAGGTAAGATGAGAAAACCTAGGCTGGGTGACTTTAATATGCAGTTTTCATTGAAAATACTAATTCTGTAGGAAGCCAGTAATAGTTTGGTATTATTTTTATTTAATATTTTGTAAGATTTGCCTGTACTCATTTCATAGATAGATTAATAAAATATAAATGCTTAATCTCCAATTGCTAAAGCTTTAATGCACAGTTCTAAAGAGGTATTTATTCAACAGCTGTAAATACTTAAAGTAAAAAAAAAGTATTTTTCATTAAGAAGAATATTTTAATTCACTTCACTCATCCATTTAAAATGGTCATTCTATGTATGGAACGTTTTCATGTTTTAAACTATTTGCCCCCGTTGCACAAATGTACAAACTGTGCAGTGGTTTATCAGTAATAATTAAGCTACTGCTTTTCTTTTGCTTGTAAAAAAAATCTGTTATGTTCTCTGTATTAAATACACTGCATTCTCTTTTGTAATAAGTCATTTATGCCTAGTAAAAGGGTAGTATTCTGGGAGTTTTTTCATCGTTGTTGTTGTATTGTTTGCTTGTTGCAGGCTTTTTTAGCATAGCATTGCCAAGATTAGATATTTCCATCAGGTCAGTCTGTTTTAAGAAAACAACACTATTGTGTTAATATTCTCACGACTTGTTCTTTCACTTCTGTATCAGGATGATGCAGCAAAGACGCCAGTCGCTGAGCGAATGGGGCAGAGTCCCTGCAGAGGGTAAAGAAAACTGAACCTTCACTGTACTGCTCCTCAGTCATGGTGTCTTCTTCATTGTTCATGTTCTTTTTCAAGTTTGCTGCAAACGTCAGGGCTCGAAGCAGAATATCTCTGTTTATACAGTTGTCAAAAAGTAACACCAATGATGGCACCTAGGATATTGATGAAATATTCCATACTTAATCACCAGCAGTAAGTACGTGTAACTAAATCTAACTTTAGAAAATGGAAAAAAAAAAGTGCATCTAAACCATCTAAACCAGAAACTGCATGAAATCTCAGAACTCTATATGCTGTCAACTCCTGTCAGAAACTTGCACAGTATGCACATTTTCTCTTTAGAAAAGACTGGCCTGTGTATCAACAGGCTAATAAATGCTTTGTATTTTCAGTCTCCAAAATGTGGCTATCTGGACTATTCCCATTTGGAAGAGAGGGTCTGCTTTCCTTCTCAGAAACATTGATTTTGCCTTGAATGTTTTTATGCTAGCATATGTGATAAATGAAAAAAAGGATACACATAACAGAGAACTGAATATTTAGATCCCCAACCTTGTCTGAATAATGAAAAGACAGCATTATCAAGACTAGCTTTGCTCGTGGCAGATAGCTCACAAATAAAAGCCACTGCATGTTTTGAGAAAGTCACTTTAAAGAGGGGGAAGGAGGATGCAGCACCATTCCTTCCCCTGTCTCTGTTTTGGTGTGAGGAAATGAAACTGAAAGAAACCTGTGTGCTAAGCACAGCAAATGTCACACAAAGTTCTCCATGAAGATGTAAGTGAATGCACAGAGAAAGTTCATTTAGAGACAACAGTTTTATGGCTGCATTTGAGTAAAGGGGTGGGGAATTCAATGGAATTTGGCCTGATTTGGTACAGTATGTTGCTTATAGAAACAGCTGAGAAGGATCACTTGCAGTACTGATTCTATTTGATGGTTTTCAATCTATATACTGACTCTGTGTCTGGAAATCAGGGTCTGGGTTCCTTATATACATTACAAACTGAAGTTCATGGTATTACTCCTTTGGTGGAAAGGGAAGGTTAGAACAGGCTTCTGCAAGTTATCACTGATTATTGGAATGGTACACAGGAACTACAACCGTCTCCAAGTGCACAGGCCCTGTGCCTCTTCCTCTCATACAGTATCCTTATTATCCTACCCTCTGGAATAAAGCCAGCCTGTAAAAGAATATGCACTTAGCTACTGATTTCAACCAGGTAATGTCTAGAATTTACTTTGGAATTGTGTATATATTTCTAATACATTAAAATTCTTCTAATGCATGCAATATCTAAAGAGATACGCATGTACATATGCTAAAAATAAAATGAAACAGGAAGAACCTTACCTGAGCTCTGAGAAGATGTCTTGTCATGGATGGGTTTGCAGATAAGTTCACAAGTACTTTCAAAACTTGAATCTGAAGTGAGGAATGTACAAGTTCATTAAAAGCTTCCAAACAGTAAGTGCAGCTGTAATGAACATCAATAATGTCAGTGTTGATTTGGGGAGGAAAAGGTAGAATGGATTAACTGACATCTTGATTATTTTGGTATAGGGAAAACCAAGGTCAAGACATATTAGGAGCAAATTCAGTTTGACTTAAACATCAAAATAAGACAAGATCTAGAAACAAACCCCAGTAGGCCAAATGCAGAATATTTTTAAAACACAAAGAGGATGGTTAAGCACTACATTTAAAATGATCAGAAGTATATACAAATATACCTTTGTATTTTCTTGGGCCTTGTGATGCTAGTCTTTAAATACTAGGAAAAGGCCATATTACTTACTGTACTCAAGTACAATAGGTGTGCTATGTTTAGTGGTAATGTGTGTTTTGGAAAACTTGTTTTGATCTGATAAGAGCACCCACATACACTGACTGTACCACAACACCTTGAATAAAAGCTGACTTTGGTCCCTAACTGAAGCTCATTTCAATATTACAATAATTCACAAATAAGCACAATTTCCAGTTCAGTCACTAAGGCTGCAAGAGGTGTCATAAGCCTAAGGGAACAAAAGTCCCTAACTTAGGATCACTGCTCAGTATGTTTGCCTACAGAGATTCATGCATCAGTGAAGCCTTTCCCCTGCAGGTTCTCCTTGCTCTGTGATGCAGTAGCAATGTTTAGAGCAGAAGGGAATTCTGGAGTTGCTGTAGCAAAGGCACAGGGCAGTCACAGTGCACCCTGCACTGCTTTAGTAGAGCTGTAGCCCAATGGTTCCACTACCAAGATTCCCTTCCCTCCCCTCTTTTTGAATTTATATTGTGGAACTAATATAGACCCATATTTTAGTGCATAAAATCTGTATTATTTATGAATATTTGGTTTTTCTTAGCACAGTCAAAACCATTTTACAACCTCAGTAAGAAACAAGAGAAGTAAAACAGCTTCATAAATGGCTTGTAACAATAATACTAGCCAGTACCTGTGTCTTTTCAGTTCCTTCTGAAAGCAAATGAAGAAAGCAGGGAATTGAGTTTATCATCTTTTGGTGGTAGTCACTGGTAACAGACATATTGGTCAACAGCCTGAGTCCAGCCAGCTGCACATCAGAGTTCAGGGGAGCTGACTCAACAATCCTACAGACTTGTGCAATATATACCTGGGGAAAGGGGGAAGGAAATAGAAAAATTTTTGATAAAAGCATATTTCTGTCACAAATAGTATCAACGGCCTAGCTACAGTAACATAAATACTTCCTGATCATTGCTGGCTGAATGGTGAAGGTTCTTGGAGACAAGTACTTTTTTTGTTTTGAATATTTCAAACACTCTATTGGCATGACAGAAGCAGACCATACAGCCTTATGCTCACTAACCTTCCTGAAGCATAACTTGCTCTGAAAACTTAAATTGCTTTGACTCCATCTCAGAAGTGAGACCGCTGCTTTAAGGAGTTATTTTTAAAATCACATATAAATAACTAACATCTGAAATACTGAGAACAAGCTAAGGACAAGCCTTGAAATGAAATCCCTTCTCCCAACCATGTGGCCCGTTTACTGGAGCATGCTGTAGGAAAAGTGATGAAAACGGACATTAACAACTATTTTTACCAACTTTTCTTCTGGATGACAGTATACACCATGTCTTGGAGTTCTAGCTAAGAAAAAAAATATTTTTCCCTTACCAAAGGATTTATTTTTTTACTTACATGCCTATCAAATACTGGCAAGCACTACTTAATAAAAAATGCCCATTACTGAAGTCGCTGCAAACTACCACATACAGTCACACTACCTTTTTATCAAGCTGCAGAAAAAAACTAGATGTCTCCAAATCTGCCTCAGCTCACTACTTGGACACTTCTTGATGTATTGATTAATAAAAAAGAGTTTGTTTTTTTTCTTGATGCTTAGTCCTTTCATATACCTAGCATGCACTGTATTTACCAGTGGAAGTTGTTATCATTTATACACACTATTCTTTTAAGGTGGAAGAATCACCTGAAAGATTGGTCTCATACAAACACAGGGGCTCAATTACTTTTTTCTTCTCCCTTACCTAAGGAGTCCTGGCAAGTTCAGTCTGCAATCCATTCTATTAAACAACCACTGCTAATGTTCTAAGCACATTTGGAAATCATCTTACCTCACATAATTTTGCTATAATCTTAGCAGCACACTCTCTGTTTAGTAGTATTTCCTGAAAGCTGAACACAAACTGCACAGGTTCCTGTCTTTTATTTTAAAAGTAAGTGCCAGTGAAGCAATGCATTTCTAGGTATCCTTTCAGTCATCTGGATCTGCTCACTTGTATGTCTATCATCAAAGAATTTTGGCATCCTGGCATGTATTTAACAAATATGCTGAAGGTTCTGTTCTATCTCTTTGCCTCAGTTACTTTGAATTTTCCCATTAAGAAACTTACCTGTATCTCTTCCTGATTTTTAATATTCATACTCAAATTATTAAGTGCATTTAGTGCTTTTTCTTTAACTTTGGGAACGCAGTTGGAGAGCATCCCTCCAATAACAGAAAGACCATCCAACTTTCGGATTATATCCTGAAATATAGAAGATATTTAATAAGATTTTTAAAAATTCAATTTAAATGCTGAAGCATTCTCTCAAAGTTTCCATTTGAACAAAAATTAAGTATGTGAATGAAGAATTCCAGGATAGACTGCTCTGTTTAAAGAAAATTGTTAGCAGATACTGCTTTATTGCTTCCACTGAAACTAAGAAGGCTCCTGATTAGAAACAAAGTATTAGTTGCTGTTATTTGACAATGGTACAACACCTTTTCTTTTAAAATGTGGTCTGCAAAGCATGCTTAAAGCATTTTAGATTATAAAGAATAAAGTAAAATTACTGCATAATGAGTTTATAGACAGCTGAGCCAGGTCACAGTACCTAAAAGTCCTGACAGAATGGGACAGAATTTCAAGATGCAGATTTATATTATTATAGTAAAGGTTCTGAAACTTTTTCACTTGTTTTTATTACTATTTTAATCTTTCTCATTTAGACTGTGACTGTCTTTGAAAAAAAATGCTCTTTTCCAAAAAATTAAAAATGAATCAATGGGTTTTGGGCTCCAGTTCCGTCCTACTGTATGAGATTTTTATTAAGAAAGCAGTTTTGAGAAGCCAGAATAGACAGCTGTCATACGTAACTAAAAGGACAAAATAAAGAGGTGGGACTTTGGAGGTTAAACAGTTAAAAAGGCATGAAAATCTGCATCCAGCTCAAAGTTTTCCTGCATCCTATGTCAAATTGATTTGGAGATACCTGGAGCTGGAAATTGCTAATATGCAAACAGCATACAACTTTGTGAGGGATAAAAAATTTAGTTTTATCTCACTAAATTTTAAGTCTGAATCAGAAAGTATTTAACCTCCAGTTCAACCCTTTCATTAACAGTACATAATTGTAAGCAACAAAAGATATATTTACAGCACTTTTAAAATACAGGACTCTGTATGGACTTTAAGTGGTCCAAACATTATAAATAAATTCTACAATAAATTCTATGAAGCTGCTGAATTACATTGTTTGGGCTAGCAGAAATTAAGGCAAGACATTAAATGGATTTTAGGGCACAAGCTATCCTGGCTTTCAGTCCTGTGTCACTCTCGAGCAAAACAGCAGCTCTCCTCTGCCAGACTGGCTGCCATTGGACACTGTTGTTTTCTACAGAACAATACTCACTTGATTTACAGAGAAGGCAGCACTGTTGCTGAGAGTGATTAAAGCTTGCTCTTGAATTAATGGATCATCTGTGGCCTGCAGCAAATGAATAAGTTTCTGTAGAGCATCCACATCCATGGTATGGGTTGACACAGGAGAACTGCTGTCTGTCAGTGTTTAAAAATTAAAGACTTGATACCAAATTTGAGACATTTCACTTAGTTGCTACTTAATATTTTTTACAATGCTGAAATTTAGCTCTCAGTTGTAAGACACATTGTTCTAAGTTTGTGCCTAACCATCACATCATGTCATGGTAAAAAGACTGTTTGACAACACTAAGATTTCCATCCTTTTCCTGAGTCCTCTTATTTGAAAACTGACCTCTTTTCAGAGTGGAGAACAAAAGGGACACACAATTAAAGTTTGAGGTGCTTTACTCCCTGGTTAACCAATAGCATATTTCCTCTTCAAAATTGTTAGGAGTATTCACCAAACATGGTTTGGGGGGTTTTTTGTGTCCCCTGAAATGAAATGTGGAAATCTGTCTGGGCACTGTAGGAAACAAAACTTCCAATTTACAGACTATTACTTGCAGAAATTATAATAATGACACTTTGCTCGTACCCAGAGGTCCTTTGACAAAGTAACAGTCACAATGTTAAGAACTCTGCTAACATGGCATCACTCAAAATGAGGAAGGCTGCTTCTGAGTCAGGATGATGTTATGGAGTACCTGGCTTTCTTAAAAGGGTGACACAAATGCCATCAAAGGCCATTTTCAGTCAGGTTGGAGGCAGAACTATTTAGCCAACCTGAAGAGCTGTGACACCCAATCTGTGACTGCTGGACTAGTCATTGCTGACTGGAGATGACTTCTGAGAAGCTAACCTGTGCTTTAAATTCCACAGCTTTGCTGCCAGCATCTCATCAGGCAAACACCATAGTATTCTTTGGGAGTAAAAAAAAAAAAAAAAAGAGGTCAAAGTTAATTATGATAATCCAAGAGTTTACTTCAAAAACAAAATCCTTTTTTATCCTCGTCTAAACACTTGGTAGAGCTTTGAATTATAGGGGGAACGCTAATAACTGCAATAGCATAAGTAAACACACTAATCGGACGTACGCTTTGGGGGACTTTGGGAAAAAAACCCTAGGCTTTTCTAAAAATGAACCACGCTCCAGAGCGCTCCAAATGGCCGCATGGCTGCGGAAGGCCGGAGGCAGGACTGTGCACCGCCTCTCCCAGGAGCAGAGCCGCCTCCGGGCCCCGAGCTGCACTGCAAGGCGGCAGGCCGGGAATCCCCTGGGCCCCGCGGAGCCTCCCCGGGCCCGCCGCACGCCGCAGGGGCGAGGCCCGCCCAGCCCGGCCCTGCCCCTCACCTGCCCGCGGGCCCCGGGCTGCCGCCGCCCGCCGCCCCCGCCGCCCGCCCGCCGCCAGCCGCCACAGGCAGTAGCAGGCGCCGGCCCCGAGCAGCACGGCCGCCACCCTCACCGCCGCGCCCCGCGGCTCCCACATCGCCCCGGCCGCGGCTGCGTCGCCCGCGGAAGCCACCGCCCCATCCGGCGCAGCTCGGCAGCGGCTCTGCCCTTCCCTCGGGCGCGGGGGCCGAGGCTGTGGCTGTGCCCGAGGTGGCGCAGGGATGCCGAGCCCGCAGCTCCGTGTGCGGGGCGCGGCACAGGCCCCGCCGCTGCGTGTCGGTGGTGCGATGCAGGTTCTGTTCTACAGGAAGGGATCAGCCGCTCTCCCGGGCCGGCAAGGCCCGCACCGCGCACCCAAACAGGCTGCCCGCTCGGGAAGGCGGCCGCTGGCGGGAGGGGCGGCCCTGCCCCATGGCAGGGAGCACATCATCCCGGGAGGCAGCAGTCTCCGCCGCCAACGGCCCTCCGCCGCCCCACAGTGTCCAGGCGGCCGGCAGCCTGGTGGACGGCAGAGTCCCGCGGTACTGTCTGGCAGGGAGCCATCTGCCACCCTCCCCGCGAAGGGTCCCTCTCGCCCATCGGCAGAGCCCTGGCCCCGGCTCGCTGTGCCCCGCAGCGCTGGCCAGTGCATCTCACAGCCCTCCCACTGCTCTCCGCTCGCCTGGGGCAGGATTTTGTTGTGCTCGTTTTGTCACTAGCATGCTTCAAACGATCTAGGACAACGTTAAGAGCAGAAACAAGGTGGAGCAAAGCAATTCTGCTTTATAATCCATGCTAAAATGAGGAATGAAGTGAAGGTGAACTCTATAAACTGCATTGGTACTTTCCCTGATACGTTTAAGTTCTTTGGTGTTAATTACGGAAGCACCTCTAGATTCCAGCCGGATAACTCCTTCCTCATGAGTGCAGTGGGTGCAGTCCATGTTTTCCATTGGCCCTTCAGTGGTAAAGATGACACTGGATCATGCTTCAGATACTGGTGGATTAGGTATTTTTGTTGGCACAGGAGTAAATGGACTTCCATAAAACGTCAGAGAGTAAAACTGGCACAGCAGGAAGGACTGTGAGGGAAACACGGTTGGTAGGTTTGCCCTTAGAATTTGTAAGGTGATTCTCTGTGTTTCTATAGTTTCCTCCCTATTTGTCACGTTCACCTCTGCCTGTTACCAAATCTGCAGCAGCTGTTTTTCAGTTTCCTTCAAACAAAAAAAGGCACATTGCAATAATGGAAGTTTAAGAGATATTCTGATATATTTAAGCTACTGGAATAGACCCCATTTGCACTCAGCTATTACAGCCACGATTTCCATGGATGTAAAAATAAAGAAGTCTTGGGCCAATTAGAAAAATTACAGAGCAGTGCTGCCCTGTAGACTGAGTACTTCTCCTGAGTCTGTCTCTGGGTCATTCTTTGCTTTCCAAGCACAGAAAAACAAAATATAAGATGTATCTGCATGAGGCGTATTTCTTGATTCTGCACTTTAAAAATAGCTCATATCTACATTTCGAAGCAAAAGTTACAATATTATAGCTATAACAGGATTGTAGCAGCAGTGACATTAAGTTAATGTACTAAAAATGAAAGAATTAAGGACAAGATTAAAGGAAGAGCTTTTTAAAAAAGCCAATTAAAAATTACCCTGTGAAAGATCTTTTTTTTTTCCTTGTTTCTTAGAGGTTGTTGCTTGCTTATATGTAGCCATATTTCTTATTTAATTTTGTTATATTTTAATTTCTTTATGAAGTTCCAGTATGCTTGGTGTGAAGATAAATGAGATTATACTGGTCCTTTTATTAAGGAACATCAAAGCTGAGATGAGACCTTTGAACATTTATACCCATCGTCTCAAAATTAAGGATATAGAGTTCTAAAATGGCCATTTGCTTAAGTCTTTTAGTGATGAGGTTGTGGTTTGGACATGGTCCAAACCAGTTGGAGTCTAATCTTGTCCAAATAATTTAGGATTCCCTGCTGCATCTGAGAATTTCCTTCCTGTCTGATTTGTGTCTGTTCTCATCCAGATTTACTTTTAAACAGTATTCATTAAAAGTCAGGCAAACTGTAATGCTGCAAACAGTCTATGTATGACAACTTCCACTGTTACAATGTTAAAATTAAATGTGGATGAAGAACTGACCTAAGATTTTTCTGCCCTGTGACCTAAATTAATTTTGGCATGAAGGGTAAATGGCTGAAGTGGTATTAAGAAGAATGGGTGAAAACATTGGTGATGGACTCTTTCAGATTGCTGAGAGACTTGTAGAATTCTAATAGAAATAGCCAGACTTGTACAGACCTAATTGTTTGGCATAATTGACATAATTGTTTCCAGTTTTACACCTAGTGCAAGCATCACTGAAGACTACTTGAATGAGGATTGCAAGACCATGTCTTACAATTCCTTCCTTAATTAAGTAATTAACATTCTCAGATGTCAAACCGCATCATTGCATTCCAGTGTATTGCTGGGTGTATTTCAGACCTTTCAGAACATCCAAAGGAGAAGAAGTTGTCTGTTTTTTTGAAAAAGGGGGTGGAAATGCAAACAATACTTGAAATAAAATATGGCAGACTCATACTGGCTTATTCCAGCAGAGGGAGTAGCTGACCAGTGTTGGGAATGACTTTGGGAATCTGCCCATAGGAAAATTTGTGATAAAAGCCATTTAGCTGGCTGTTTATTATTTAAAATATTACATGTAATGAATTACAGTGATAAGTGATGCATTTATGATTTTTTAACATAGTCAAGCATCAGCCGCACCTTGCAAATTACATTTCTGTTAATAAGATTGAAAAGATGCCTAGGTTGGAATCAGTGTGATGATTAGTGCTGTGAATATTCGGTTGTCTAAAGTGAAGACAATGGCCTTTCATTTTGTCTTCACCTTTTCATATTGGTCTTGACTTAGATTCATGGAATCTCAGAAGAGTTTGGGTTGGAAGGAACCTTCAAAGAACGTGTAGTGGAAACACCCTGCCATGGGCAGGGACACCTTCCTTTCACTTTGTCAACTTGTTCAAAGTCCTGTCCAGCCTGACTTTGAATACTTCCTATAATGGGGCATCTGAACAACTTCTTTTCAACTACCTGCAGAGACTTCTCCCAGTTTACATTCTTGTCTGATTCTGTTTCTGCATGGTGTTCTGATTAGAGTGTGGAATGCCTCTCAAGCTGTTCTCTCTACCTGCCTGCCCTGCTCTCTGTCTCTGCAGAGCAAGGGCCCATTTGAAACAGTATCTCTTGCCTCTATGTCATGCATGGCTTTTGCTCCTTATCCACAGCATGGATTTGATTTAGAGCCTTCCTCTTTTTCTTTGTCCCCCCACCATGCTTCCTGAAAAGGATTCAAGCACAAGCTCCACATTAATTTAATAACAGCAAGAGGTCACATCTTGGACGGAAAGTAGTATTTTATGCCATGTTTTGACATTTTTACCCATCACAAGAATTTTTTATTATAGTTTCCATTATGTATTCACTTAAATAAATGCAATTTGCCCATATAGTTTAGTATACTTTGGATGTTCTTGCTGTATGTGAGTTCAAAGTCCAAAAGTAAATATTTGGTGCAGTTGTATGTTTAAAGTTTTCAATAGGATGTGAATAATAAATCCTTAATCTTTGGATCCACTCACTCAGTTGAGTCAGTGAGTTGGCATGCAGTGTGACCGGATTTTTCTCTTAATTATCTCTGTATAACTGTACTCAATTTCGTCTTCTGTTAGTACATCTGTCCTGAGTTCACAGCAACTGTATTTCAGCTGTTTCCTCTTTTACTAACTATTTAATTAGTATTCAAATTAGTCCAAAAGTGGAATGGTTGATTTATACAGTACATATAAATATATATCTACAAATTTGTTGTAGTCGAATTATCTCATAGATTTTCTTAGGAGTAAGAGCAATACCTGAGATAAACCCCAGTATTTTCTGAGGCCAATTGTTATTTGTACTCTCAAAGGATCATATTTTCTTTTACAGTGATATTCTTAGCCATTAGTCCTACACAGTTTTCATTTTGTAGAAGTACAGACAGGTCTATTAAACCACCAGTTAGAATCATGTGGTAAATGGCTGACATAACAATTGGTCATGAAACAATTTTTGCAAAGACTAACTAAAGTATTTGTTTCATATGTTAAATAGCTGAATACAGCTGATCAATAAAAGAGTGGATATGAGGGATGAAAGCCTGAATTCAGTTACTGAGCTTTCCTTCAAGCCTACAAACTAGTTCTGGTTTGTATGCTAACTTAACTTTAACTTCTCTGTGTAAAAACAGAAGTGTCATTTGATAGTGAAGTACTTCCAACTATACACAGAAAATTATACTTGAATGTTCATCACTTTAAATTAGATCCTTTAATTTGCAACAATCAATAAGGAAAAGATAAGATTTAAATTTTTTCTGTGACTAAAAATATTTATAAAACTGCACTACTTTGTGTACTGACATAAATTATTTTTTTAGATGACTAAAGAATTATGTGCCAAAGAATGAGACTTGCAGCAGAAACTTAACGAAGCTTTACTTTGGGTAGTTATATGAATTTTACACATACCTCAGGAACATCATAGGAAAAATCTTTTACCAAAGCAATATTTATGTTGTTCCTTTGTGGGAGGAAAAAGTTTTCATTTTAAAGAGAGATTACAAGCTTAGATTTGGTATTAATTTTCTGTAATGCTATTCTGTGTTAAAACTAGTCAGTTCTGAGTTTCTGCCTGTTCCAGGCCTGACATTTCTGTACTTGAATCAGCTCTGTTTGTGAGAAATATGGTGGTATACCCAGAAATAAAAGGATAATTTGCATTTGAGCCTGAAAGCAAACAATCTGTGTTCTCTTATCCTCTGTCTTTAGTTTTTTATGTGCTTGGGATTAGGTAGCTCATACTTTAAGTAATACAAATTTTCCTTTGAAAAATGGGGATTATACACAGATCTGTTTTAAAATATGATAATCACAGTAAATAAACATATCCACTGATTTCTTTATTATGTGTATAAAATTTGATGAGCCACCATTTAGAATTCGGTAAGGTGGGCTGTTTTGTTTTGAAAAGCATACAGTGCTTATTATGTAGGAGGTACAACTCCGTTAGGAACACTGGTGTAAATCCTTGCTATCAATCACAGAATTGGAAGGGAGGTGAATATTTTCAAGTCGTGCTGTGGTTAACCTTGGTGAACATTTGTCCAGGGTGGTTTTAGTCATCTTAAAAATCACAGGTGTTGGACACATGCCAATCTTGGCTGGCAGTTTATTCCAGTATTTCATAATCCTTTCTACAACAAATATTTTCCTAATAAAATAGCCTTTCTTGCAAAAAAAAAAAAACAAACCCAAAACTCATCATGTTTTAAAAAATCTTACTGTCTTATACAACAGCAACATGGAAGAGTATTCCTTTCTCCTTCAGTGCAGTCTTTCTACGATTATCTCAGCTAAGAGTTTTGTTTAATTATCACAGAAGTTGGACTGGAACTGTGGCATGTTTAATTTATAATTCCTCTCAAGTATATGATTTTTTTTTTATTCTTCTATATGAAATTAGGGAGATTTTGAAAAATGAAAGTAGCCATGGAAAGTCTAATTTATTCAGTAGTATTTCCAGCAAGTCAGATACAGAGAGATAATGTGTTTTAAAATATCAGTGATATATGACTCATTTGAAATATATTTTTGTTCTGAATCTAATTATTTCTTATTCCTTAGCCTGGAAGGAAAATGGGACTTAAACCAAAGGTTAAAATTGGTAAGATATAAATTGAATTTGTATCCTGTTACAATGGAGATTTTTGTATTGCCAAGGAAATATGAATAGCACTTAAGTAAATGCAGGTATCTAGCACTTTTAAATGATTTTCTATAAACACTCACATGTCCTCCTGTAAATACAGATCTGTATTTATTTATATTTAATAAAATATAGATGGCAGGAGCAGGGCTTTATGGTGATGGAAGCAAGCAAATTTTTATTGCTCAATGCTTCAGAAAATTACAAACAAGTAGAGATGTTATTAAAATGAGTGAATGAATTGCTACTGAAAATATAATCAATGCATATTTTATTTAAATTATACATAATAAACATCAGTTCTATTCAGAAGTTTATATTGTTGAGCTTCACTGCTTTGTATTTTACAGCAAATTGCAGAGTTTTGTAGATTTTATGTCAGGTCAGAAACGGTATTAAATTACTCATTCTGTTTTACAGTTCAGAGGATGGATAAAATATCATTTGCTGAAAAGGAATGAGAAAAAAGCCAGTGGAAGATGGCTCTAGCATAAGTCCATTATAATGTCCAAATATTAAGAGTTATTATACAGAAGTGGAACATGAGGGTATAGATTTAAGGAAAAAAAGACATGTAAGTCTAGGCAGCTGCTCTGCATAAGACAAAAAAATGCATAAAGTATAATCAAAAGTTATGCTGTATAAATTAAATGTTGTTGGTCCAACCCTTTATGTAGCTGTCTTCTTGCAGGATGCCATTCACTGGTTGAGCTGAGCCAACTTGATACCATGAGTGCCCAGAGAGGCACGTCCCTGAGCTCTTTGCTAGGACAGATGGTGCTGGTACTCTTCTCTCAAGGCTGAGTGGTGATGCTGCTGCAAATCAGGCTAGGGAGGTGTTAGGGAAATGGACTGTGTGTCAGAGTTAGGGGGTGGAGAGAGTTGGGAGAGCAGTGATAGGGATAAAACAGGTGGAATCACCAACTTGGAGTCTTGGCTTCAATTACATGGAATGCATAATGAGAGGTGAGGATGGAGTGAAAATCGAATTAAGAAAGTCAGAAGACAAACTGGTATCTTAAAATACTTAAAACTTTAGTCTGACTAGATTAGGCTGGCTAAAGATGTCCTGTTTCTGGAACATATCAAGGCATTCTCAGGGAATATTAGTCTCAAATTCTGTCTGTTCTTAATAGCAGTTGCACTGGTTGGTTTAACTTCCATAATTAGATTAGAATGCATTTAACTGAGTCATTTTTTAATTGTGTACTTTCTATCGTGTACACTTTTTTAGATATTTTGGGTGCAACTAACTCACCTAAACATACATTTCTGGTGTAATTCAGCATGCTCTGGGATGTGTGCTGGGAGCTAGAGCTGTGGAACTTTGGGACAAGTTTCAAAATAGTGGCTTTATTTATGTGTAAACTGCAGAGGAGACAAAAATTGTGACAGAAAAGGAGGAAACCTACTGAAATGCTTCCATTTTGTCTTTAAAAAGATTGCAGCTCCCTTGGTCCAGAGAGAATTGCAAATCTGTGTGGCTGTCACATGGTTTCTTTTTCTTAAAATGTCACTATTTTATTCAGTATGGGAAATGCAGAAAGAGCTCTTCTGTTTGGAAGACAGAGCAGAGGTTTGCTCTAGCTGAGTGCGTAACCATTTGCTGCAGAAAGGCAGAGCTCTTCCTCTCTTCCTTTCTCTCCCTCTGTGAATCTTCACCTTCTCTTTTTGGTGGATCCAGTATGTAGATACAATCTCCTTCAACAGGAGATTGTTACTGGGTATTGTCTCCTCCAGGCCAAACCTGTGTTTGCTCTGAGCATTCACAGACTGTGGAAAATGAAGTCTGCCTGGGCTTTTCAAAGTTCTGGAACTTATGATTAGCAGTCTTTATTGTCTCTGGCACTGTAGATGGTGTTTGGTGGTGGATAATTTCAAAATTACAGAGTATTTAGGAAATACCATTATTAGTGCACTATCATTTATTGCAGTTTTCTTTTCTGCTTCTGTGCAAAAAAAATCTGTCCATTTGTACTTACGGCTAGACAAGATCTGTCTTCAGGGCTAGCTGGAAACCATTTGCTTTGTAAATTACAGTTTCCTAAAAAAGGTCAGTGATACCACAGTGTCCTGAGGTTGAGTTATTGACAGAAAATGATTGCTGTGCTTTAAAGGTGGCTGCTGTGGTCTTGACACTGAGTTTTAAATTAGGTGGAGTTTTGAAGTTAAGGAAATGATCCACATGTCCAAATTAAATAGACTTTTGGTTAGAGAAGACCATGATGGATCAAACTATATTTATCATGGATGCAGGTCTTTGAAGAGATGTACAGGAAGAATTTACTACTGACAAGGGCCTACACATTTCTGTACCTTAAAAAAAATCTTTGTAAATCTCAACTTCATTCTGAACCACCTAAGTATCTTTAAAATGAGCATGGCTATAGCAAGTTCGTAAAATTCAATAATAAGAACATACAGCTAGAAAGACAGGTTTTTTTAAGTTGTTTTGAGAAGTTTATGTAAAGTGAAAAAAGACAGCTTGTTGAACAGCAGCATAATTTGAGGAGAAGGCAAATTACCTGAATGTATTAACTGTGCAGTTAAATGCTAGTGGGAAAAGACACATTATCAGCAATTTTCCTACCTGATTTTTCCATTTCCAGCTAATGAAATTATAACCTTTGGAAAGTTGTGTAGCTAATATGGAAATATTCTTCTATAAAACACAGTGGCATCTTTGATGTCTTTTCACACTGTCATCTTACTATTAATACACATATCTTAAGTGCAAATTCTTTGGAAATGTGTAAGAGAAAGTTCTCTTCAGTGACAGGATATGAGATAAAATTAGAAAGTGTTTTTGTATTTTTGCTATCAGCCAATTACCATACCAAATTTCTGTTACTGTATTATTGTGCAGTTATAAAAGTCATTACATTACAAGCATAAAGCCTTACATAGAAGTTGCTTTGGGAAAAGTGATGAGCAATGTTATTAACTGTGTTCCTTTTTGGTTTCTTCTTCATACATAGAATTGCACATTTTAAGTGTTGCATATCAGATATTTCAGCATAAGATGTAGTAATTCAGTACTGCAAATGGTTATGGATATGGGACATTTTAGTATGCAAACATGTAGTAAATATTATGCAGAAGTGACATCCATATGTGTTATATTTGAATCTTGGAGGCTGCTGTTCTTTTCACTGGCCTAGCTTTAAAGTATCAGTAAGTACTTATTTTCCTTTCTAGTTGTAATTCTCTTAAAACTGTCTCTTCACTCTGTGCTTTGCTATTGTCCCATTTTGTCCCCTATATTCTCCTATGTCCAGCCATAATTTAAAAATGTGAGTTTGAGACCTGTAAAATTACTGTGAATGCAGCCCTCCTTCCTTCATTCTATTCTCCAGGCCCAGCAATATCCATATGACTGAACGCTGCTAGAATGCCATAGAATGCCACAGAATTGTGTGGGAAATGCTGTAATATCAAAAACAAGTTTGGAATTGCAAATGTGGTTTGATATCTCAAAGGACAGAATCCAACTCCACTGAGTTAATTATCACAGAATCACAATCTGGTTGAGATTGGCAGGCATCCCTGGAGTTATCTGGTCCATCCTCCAGCTCAAGTAGGGCTGCCTAGAGCTGGTTGCCCAGGACTGTGGCCAGATGGCTTTTGAATACGTATTTCCCAAGGATAGAGGCTCCACAATCTCCCTGAGCCACCTGTGCTCAGTCACCCTCATGGTATAAAAGTGTTCCCTGGTATTCAGATGGCACCTCCTGTGTTTCAGTCTGTGCCCCTTGCCTTTTGTCTCCACCCATCTCCTTTGTGGCAAGGGTGCATTACAGGTTCAGGTTCAACCTGGTATTTACTGGGACATTTAGGTCCTGTTCTGACTGCCTGTTTTCAAGCTAGCCTGCCCCCAACATGTACTGGTGCCTTGAGTTTTCCCTCCCTAGATGCAGGATTTTGCACTTCCACTTGTTGAACTTCATGGTGTTCCTGTCAGCCCTTTTCTCCAGCCTGTCAAAGTGCCTCTGCATGGCAGCATGCCCCTCTGGTGTATCAGACACTGCTCCCAGTTTGGTGTCATCTGCACACTTGCTGAGAGTACACTTTGTCTCATTGTCCAGATCATTAATGAAGATGTTAAACAGGACTTGACCCTGCACTGACCCCTAGGCTGTACTGCTAGTTACTGGCCTCCAAGAAGAGGCTCACTGACAAAAAAACCCCACAAAAAACAAAGCTAAAACAACAACAACAACAAACTAACCCAAAAAACCCCCAAAAACTAAGCATGGTCCAAGTTATTAATGGGCTGTTCACAAATAATTGGTACTTGATTCTACTGCCAAATCTGAGTCCCCCTGGGTGTAAAAAAACATCTCAGTTCTTCGTGATTCTATCTGTGGAAGCACATGTGACTGAGTGTTTGGAGGTTAATTCCCTTTGTGACAGCATTTTGCAATAGTTTCAGGTCAGTAATATTTTTCTCAATATGGTTGTATGCTCCACTAAGCAGAGAAGTGGTCAGGAAAACTAAAAGCCTTTATGCTCAGTGTGAGAGGCTCAGTGCTAGCATGAAAATGTACTTGGTTCGTAAGGAATCACCTGCATCCCAACTGTTACTCATCCATTTTATCATGGAGAGTCTGGAAACATTTTGGAAGTGTTTTCATGAGAAAAATCTCCTCTGCTACAACTAGGCAAGGTCCCAAGAGGCATTGTTGATTCCTGGCACAGTATTTCTGAAGCAGGAGAATGTTACTGATTGACTTTTCTAGCCTACACTTTAATTGAATTCAAATGCATAAGAAGGAAAATGTTTTTATTTTCAAAATAAAAAAGTGTATTTTGATGTTTTGAGACTACAATGCATTTATTATTTAATCAAACAATACATGACTGAAACTGTTGATGCAGCCTATAACAATTTCAAAGTGATTTCTTTTGTTTTAGAAAATGACTGTGTAATTATGGGTGAGAACAATTTACTCTCTAGATGGTGATTGAAAAGAACTGGCCAAGAATAAAAAGTATTTTGGTCATGGTTTTGGCTTTTATATCACACGATAAAATAACATTCTCAATGATACCAGATTGCAATTTGTTTAGTGAGAGAATTTAATCCAGTATCATAATGAACTTTGGCAGCCAAGAAAGAAAGCAAGCCAAAATAAATCATAGACAGCCACGTCACCTTCTTTATGGGTGTTGTACTTAGGAATTTTAAATCCTTCTATGATTTTGTTGTCCTGTTGTGCTTGAGTACAAAACTGAAATCATAGTAATGTTTCTTGTGTTTGGAGCTAAAAATATGTAAAGAGCAGTTGTGACAGAATTACATCTTGTATCCAAATGGCTTTTTCTGTCACGTTATTTAACTGATTCATATCTTGTGTTGATTATATCAGTTATAATATCAGTATGTTGATTGCCATCCATTTTCATTTATCTTACATATCAAAGACACTAAATTCAATTTGTGTCTCTATAAACTTTGCATTTTTGTTGAGGGTTAATGTTTTCTGTAGGCTCAAAATCAAACATTATGTCTATTTACATCTACTCAGTGCTATTTTTAAGCTAGTTGTGATGAATCATATATGACAGTCTACAGGGTTTTCTAGAAAACATTGATTTGTGAAGCTGTTGCTTCTAGCTCTGAAGATACACAGTAGTTCTTTTTAAGCACGAAACACACTTAAATCAGTGTAGTGTTGATATTTAGATTAATTACGTATGTTTTCATGCTTAAACTCACTGATATTTATCATACAGCCTACTTGTGCCATTCTTTTGAAGCTCTTGTGAATGGTTTAATGTTGCTGCAAAACTATTTTTCTATCTTCTTTTAGAGATTGAAAATCATGTTGAGATTCTTTTCCTTTGACATTTTTTCAGCTAAAAAACTGAGTTGAACTGTCTGTTCAATTATAGGTTACAGATGTGATGAACCTTTCCATTCGAACTTACCCAAGCTACAGTTCTGACCTCATGTTTCCAAATAAATCCAAGATTACACAGATTTTGGCAACATGTTTTTATTGTTAATGTTAAAACAGAAATTATATTAGCTGTGGGTTAGGTCTGTTCAGCTGGCTAAACATGTTTGCAGGGTTTTTTGATAAATTAATTATCTGCAATTTAAAAAAATTGGGTTTGTATGCTCTAACTTTGGCCTGTGGTGCAGTTATGAAGTAGTAGTCTTTTATTCTTCATGTGAATGCAGAATGAATCCATCTCAGACTGTGTCTGGCAAATCAATGCGTTACTGTGCCAGAGAAAATGAGTGCATGAGATGCATGGGTTTTGGTTCAGCTGTTTGTGGTATTCCTCCACCTACTCAGTGATCTTGGGGAATCATTTGTCTTCCATGTGTGACAGGGAGCTGCATTTAAATGCTGCCGTTCATATTCATAGCGCAGGAGCTAAATTTTCCCCAGAAGCTTTTGAAGTGTTTTATTTCCAGTAGTGGTCACAGTATTGACAGACATATCCATTTTTCCTGCATTCTGTCATGGCAAAACATGGTGCAAAATAATCTTTTCTGTGTTTCATGTGGCTGTGTAGAGAGAGGGGCACTGCCTCTGCAGAGCACTGCAGTTTGTCCCTTAAGGCAACACTCCTAGCACAATGCACTGCATGTCAGGAAGACAAGGCAATTGTCTTCATGCAGTTGTGTCATGCAATTATTTCCTGTCTGTGGACAGAGAAAGAAGGGGAATCAAGAGAGAAGTTACTGAAAGAAGAGACTTAAAGAGCTTATAAAGGAAGAGGAAAGCCCATGATTTTCTTTTAGACATGGAAATTCTTCTGGGACATTTTTGGTTAAATAGTACAGAAATATAGAGATGTAAACATTAAATTGTGTTTTGTGGCTGTCATGTTTGATGGAGAGTGTACTTTACAGTATATATTTGAGAAGCTCAGAGAAATAGCAATTAACCCTGTAATGCTGAAATTTTTATCAATTGCTAGTCATTTCCCCCATATGTATGTTTATCAGATATATTATTGTCTTTTTCCTTGTGCTGCCTCTTTCTTCATTATCTTCAAAACTCCTTTTTCTGTTCATCCAGTCTTTTCTCAAAGAATTTGATACTAGTCACTGTCAGAAGATCATGCTAAGCTATATTATCCTTGCCCCAACCTCCTATTTCCATTATTGTGTTCTTACATTATTTGTAGATGCAGTTACTGTCCATTCTGCCACATGCTCAGTGGGGGTGTCTACAAATGCCAACATGCAGAAAACCCTAATGTGTTCCAGCTAGTTTTTCAAGGAGAGTTTTCCCTGGCACACAAACTTTTTTTTTTTTTTAATTATAGGAAAATAAACCACCACTTGAATATTTCTGTGTCTATTTTGAAACAATTCTCTAGTACCTTTGAAAAAAATGTAATATGCAAAAACTTTAAGCAGTAAGGAGTAAAATAATAGTGCATTTTAGTTAAAAGAATAGACTTTCCAGCTACTCCTTGAAAGCTCCAAAGGCCATCTAAGGAAAATCGTACCAAGGACGATTCCAGCATTCAAAACTTCAGACCATTCTTCACTGATAGAAATCTTTCCATTTGTTGATTCCAGATGTCTAATCAGTCCTGCTCTTAAGTACTGAATTTAATTTGATTTTATTGCACAAATGTTTCTTTAATGGAACTTCCATGCTGACACTGATTTCACAAAGTCATATAGAAACCTTTATTTGGAGGATAGTTGTTGAACTGTGTTCCTTGTTAATATGTCTCCCTCACGTACAGATTTCTCTTAATAGTTTCACCACTGTGTATCACAGGTTTTAGCCTTGGTCCTAAGAGGTACATTCATGATCTCTTTGGGATCCCAGGGCCTTTGAACAAGAGCAATTGAGCCACTGCTTGTGGTCTGCAGTTTTATTCCACTGCTTTTCCAGCTGGTACTTTTTGCTGACCAGAGAGATCAGGGACCTCTCACACAGATTTTCTTATATTCTTCTCCTGGACTGTCTTTTCCACCCAGATTTAGCCTGACTTAAGCCAGTTTTTTTCCTGACACTGACTCTTTGCAGAAATTAACATAACATGGTTTATAAATGCATTTTTTCCTACTCAGATTTTCACCATTGGCTGTGCTGCTAATAACAGATGTTCTACTGTGGTTTCATTGTCTGTCCTTTTCAATCAAACCCAGTAGTTGCATATTGAAGTAACCCTCCAGAATTTGAGAGGAGGAGGACTACTTCACTTAATACTTGCTACTATTTGTGACAAACTTTTTTTTTACTTTCAGCACTTTTAAGTTTCCAGAATATGCCCTATTTAGTGAATATTACTGATAAATGGGATTTTCCTCTCTGTTCCATTTTAACAGGATTAACCTTTAACAGTTAAGATAATGCTTAAGATATTTCCAGGAACAGGGATGAGTCAGATACTGTTGTATTTTTGCTATAAAGTTTTTGAAGGATGTTGTGGAAGAAATGGCTAAAGTATCCAGTATATCAGCAAAGCACCATTAAATATCTTCATAATCTGAATAATGGAGGACATGAAGGAATGAAATTAATAATGGGATGTGTTTGCTTTGAGATTCTTTGGCATTCTTACCACCCTTAATATCTGCTGATTTTTCCCTTTATGTTGTTCTTTTATTTCATGTTAGCACAAAAGCACTGAGTGCTTTGTCTTGCACTCGTAAAACAAAATGTGCGACCTTTGGGACTCATGGTTAAAGCTCCAGAGGAATGCACAAACCACATAATTGTCTCCAGATCTTCAAAGGATTAAACTTTCTCCATGGAGTCTTCCAGAACTTATTCCATGATAGCTAAGAGAAATTCAAAGTTTTGGCCCTGAATTTCTACCCTGCACTTACACATTTCTCAGTGATCTAAGTATGTTATGTAGCCAGGAATTTTATCTTTAGAGATCTCATCTACTTAGCTGAGGTATTTATACTGCTCTGTTACTGTAATATTAGGATGATCACAGGTTTTAATCAATGTATATTCACATAGTGTTTTGATAAGGAGGTGATAATGAGCTGAGAGAAGAGTGAACTTAGAGAATGTCCCATGCTTCTGAGCTCTCAAAAGCATACTTACCTTCAGTTTGGGCAGACACTGATGCACTGGATGCAGACCACAGCATCCTTCACGTGACCCTTGTCACCTACAAGTGATGGCATGTAATCTGTGTCAAACTGATACAAGAACCTAAAATTCTTCCGAGAAAGATTGCAGCTCTGCCTACGTCAAAAACCAAACAAGGCAACTATAAGCATGTGGAGCTGGATCTTGGGAGCCAACCACGTCTTGGTTACTCATGGTTTTAAGGCAGCTCAGGTATGGAAGGGGCAGAGGCTGTTACTCATTCAAGACTGAGCTGGAACACTAGTAAATCAGCAAGTAGAATCCCCCTTCTGTGTTTGAAATCTAATTAGTATAACAACTGCCATTCCTCTTTGTCTAGCATTGTATTTAAAATTTCTCTTAAGTTGGATTTTTTAGGTCTACAATAAAACAACAGGAAGTAAATACAAAAATCTTAAAAATGTCTTCTGGGACTATTTCAGGAAAGTGGTAGATACAAAGAACTGTCAATACATTCAAGAAAAATGTGTCTTGGTCACCCTGCAGCTATATCTGTGTGAACACATAAACTGTGTTCATGCATAAGACAACTCCTTCTCATCATATTATGTACATTTGTGTCTATCGATTTCTACTGTATAGTTTCAGATATTTGCCAAAATATTTCACAAGAACAAATTTGTCCAGAACAAATCGTGAAAAACAATTACTAGATGAAGGATGGTGTAGAAATAATGCCATCCTGTAGTTATTATCTGCAACAAACAGACATTTGTAGGCAGACAGTCCGACAAGTCAACAGTATAATTAGAAAAAATGTAAACAGCATGTCTTTCCTTTTCAAAGTATCAAATATTTAAATGTACTAAGGAAAAGAGTTCCCTTATTAGCCTATCACGGTGACAATTACACCATGCTTCTTTACTGTCTGAACTGTTTGCTCTTTGTGTCGTTCCCATTCCTCATCATCTTTGTCCAGGTCATAAGTTTCTGGATAAATGGGAAGCTTGTCTTTTGGGCACTCCTCATAGTAACTTCGAACATATTTTCCAACAGACCATCCTTTGTATTCCTCAGGCGTTTTGCATTCTAGGCCATTGTAGTGAACATTGTAGTGATGCTTCAGCCAGTAGAAAAGATAATGAATGTTGTAATCACATCTCCAAGGATTATCTCTCAGCCACAGTATTTTCAGAAAGTAAAGATCTTCCAGGACTCCATATTCAAAATTCTGCAAGCTGTTGTTTGATAGATCGAGCTCCTCTAAGTTATTGAGGCCTGAGAAAGCAGCTAGTCAATAGAAAAATAGTTATTGGTACCTTATAAAGATAACTTAGAATGAAACATTCATATCTGTGACAAGGAAAAATATCTACATATGTGCAACAGGCAAAACATAATATTTACACCGTTACTGCTTTTTAAATTTATTTTGGCTAAAGGCTACAAAAGGGCTTCTCAAACAGTGAACTTTAAAATATGGCACGCACCTTCAGAAGTGAGAAATATTAGGGCAGTTGTTCTGCTGGTAAAGCTATAAAACAATTAATGAGTCTGCCTGAGTGTAGAATAGAGACAGTGGAGGTGGATGAATGCCTGATTTGCTCATTCAATCCTACTGTTGTTGTCATGATACAGAAGTAGGAATATGGACACTTATTAATAGACAACGTGCATGGCCAGAAATTTTTGTATGTATATAGGTATTTGTGTGCATGTATAGAGCCTTTAAATTAGTATTTCAAGTTTTGGAATGGAGTAAACATGGAGCTTCATAATAATGCTTGCAAGTTGCATTTCAGAGAGCAGTTCATATTTTTTGCAAGGATACTTTTTCCTTTCATGGCAGAAGTCTTAAATATATCAACTACGTAATGCTAAATCTCATAGGTACCATTTTACTGATATTACAACTTTCTGATGATATTTAATTGCCTAGAGGGTACTAGATGAGGCTCTTTTTGCTTGATACACTCTCTCTCTTTCTCTCTCTCTCTCCTCTCTCTCCCACCTTATGTCAGCTTTCATAATTAAAACACAAATACCCACAGGCTGTAAGCAAATTGCTAAAAAGGATAATTGAGCTCTAATAAAATATAATTTAAAAGCAATTATTTGTAGTGATTTTTAACCAAAAAGAGTTTAAATCCTCTTGGTTTGTCTGTTATCATCCAATATAATTGAAAAGTAGCCTTATTATATGACATGTTTTCTTAGATGTGGCAAATATATTTAAAAAATCATTCAACTACTTAGCGTTTTGGAAAACTGTTAGCCTTCAGCTTCCAGAATTACCTTTTGCAGTTGGTTAGTTTAGCATTAAGAAAGGGCAACTGAAATGTGTCTTTCTGTATTGACTTTCATTATGAATATATTTCAGTGAAGATCTTTACTCTATTAATTGAATAGTACGAAAGATAAAATTTGCACCAACTTCTAGGTTTTTAAATCCTCTCCCCCCCAGGTATATATCTGATAGAGACATTATCAAAGTTTATAATCAATAAAACAGATATAATTTTTAATGAATGTTTAAAATTATTCTTACCAGGATCAATGTATACTATTCCATTACTGTTTAGATTTAATATCTTAAGTTCACTGACGTCTTCAAACTCCTTGGCTCGTAGCTGTCTAATTTTGTTGTTGGATAAATCAAGTTTAGCTATATCTGGAGGTATGTTACCTGGAACTTTCTTTAAATCTTAAAAAATAAAAAAGACATGGCTTGTATCAGCTTTAGATTATTCTTAATGCTTAGGTATCACAGTTGCATACCAGACAGAGTACTGTCAGTCTTACATAGTTTCTTGTTTTCATTCTCTTTTACCCCTCTATTAGTGCCACCATGTTTTTTCAACTTCTGAATTTCATTCTTTCTTTGCTTGTGCCTTTACATTTCTCTTCATTAGTGCTTATAGTAAAGCCTCGTTCTGTGTTTTATATTTTTATTTTAGTAAAGCTAGACCATTCACGTAGGGATAGGGTAAATAATGAAGGGCTTGATTGTTTAAAGAAAATAAACCAGAGTGACTATATAAAAAACTATCCAGGCAGCAGAGTAGCATTCTGTCTGCTTCTCTCTCCTACTTGTATCATTGGCATTTCCAAAGTAGTGAGGGCATCTCATTACTGGTGTTCATATCCTTACAGTGTTCCTTGCAAAAGAACTCCAGAAGGAATAGCTCCTAGTCCAGTAGTTAGGGCCAATGCTTGAGAAGTGCAGACTGTGGTTTGAACCCTCTCAGGGAATGTTAATAAACCTAATCTCCCGGATTATTATATTTGCTCAATGAGTGTTCTAATCCTGCACTGTCACTACAAGAAAATGAGCAGTATCTTTGATTTGACCATCTTTCAATGAAAGCAAGTAGTTTCTGGATCTGTGCTGGAATTTGTGTGGTCACTGTACTTCTGAAGTTCTTAAGATGTCTAATGAATTAGGTATTTTTGAGACTAAAGCAACATATCAGAGTCTTCCTGCCTTATATCTGATTATGAGCAGAGTTTTGGTATTATAAATACATAAATATTATTACTACTCCAGCCTGCTGTGATTGGATTGCTTCCTGCTTCTGCAGATGTCAAAGTTTCAAGGCCTATTTATCACCAAATGAATGCAAATAATGCTTGAATTTAGAGACTTGGAGAGTTTGGCAGTACTAGAAAGCAGATTTTTTTTCAACTGTTCTTGCAAATACAAGTTCTTTGCAGAAAAGCAAACAAATTGCTTTTGCTTCCAATTTTTTTGCTTTGTTTTTTTGTAAAACAGAATCAAAGGCGTAGAGTATTTCGTTCTGGAGTACCACTAGGTCTGGCATATCATTAGTCTGATGAGATATAAGTAAATAATTTTTTTAAAAAAGAGAACGTACACATGGATAAATGTATTTTTGAGATGTTTCTTTCATGAGCTTTCTGACATTGAGTGAAAGCTCCTGACCTGTTGTCATACCTCTTTAGATACACTTAGTTGTGATAGATTACTTGTCATTCTATTCCCCACATTGTAAAGGAATAATGGATTGCAGCTTTTCATGTCATTTTACTGGTTTGGCAACTGATGCACCTTTTTTCTACTCTGAATTCTTGTCCACACAGATTTAGAAAATTATTTGTGTTTTCCCTGGATTTTGTGTGCATTATGCTCCTGTTTCTGATGAAAATTCCAGTGGAATTGTACATCTGCTGTACAGTATTAATATACAAAGACAGTAAGTGCAATGCTTTCATCAAAGATTACCATATGTTCAGAAATACCAAATATCCATGGGATATCTGCATCCAGCTGTCAAGCATATGCACAGTAGATCTGGTACTTCCAAAAAAATATTGAAACATACTCAATGTGTCCATGCTAGGCATTCAGGAAGTTCTGGATTGATATACTTAGTTCTTGACCTGAAGGAGGGAGTCCCTGTACCCTCTAGTACCCTTGTGTAGAGGCTGAAATCACTTAATTCCTCCATTATTAATATTAAAGGCAATAAACCATGAGAAAAAAGAGAAAAAAGAGAAAAAAGAGAAAAAAAGAGAAAAAAGAGAAAAAAGAGAAAAAAGAGAAAAAAAGAAGTGTTTTCCTTGCCGGAAGTTTTGGAGTGTATTTATGTATTCAGCTCATCTCTTTGATACCATTAAGTGAGGAGAGCTGTAAAATCAGTCTTTGCTTATATTAGGATTTTAATATATGCCTGGGTTTTGTTCAACAACATTTTACTGGAGACATAAAGTAATAGTGATATCATTAAGATCCTATGAAGGATAATTAAGATCATTATTGATAATCTAATAATTAAGATCCTACCTACAAGGAAAGGTAAAATAGGTGAATATTAAAAAAAATAATAAATGTTAGCAGGTAAAACAGCATATATTATTAATAAAAATTATGTAGTAGCTGCCTTGTAAAACAAAGAGAAAATTGAGCCAGAGGGACAACAAAGAAGTTTAACAGGGTGGAAAAAAGTAAAGAACACAGACCATTTTTATGACATACATAGTAGATAAACCATGTAATCAAATACTGAAATTGTTAATCATTGATATTTATATATTATCTTCTTATACTGAATTCTGAGCTTTTCTTGGGCATAAAGGTGCAAGAGTAAGGGCACACTGAGATTTTTACATAAAATCAAGTTGCTCTTAAAGCAAATGGAAGTTTAGTTGAACAAATCATAGTGCAGTGATCTGGTATTGCAGGCTAAACTCTGCTAAAATTGGGGAAAAGGTCTCACAGTGTTGGCTGCTTCAAGCAATGCTTCTTATTTCAGAATTGTTATGTTAAGGAATTATTCTCTTCTGAATTGTTTTGTTGTTTGCTTTGTTTCATTGTGGGATAAAATATGGGAAATATAAAGCACAAGTAAATGTGCACTTTTGTGTTGATATATGCCCCATCTGGTTTACCCTTGAGGCTTAACTGTGGCTCTTAGGGGCCTGAGAAAAATTTAGGGATGGAATTGATTCAAGTGTCTGAAAAGTATTTCTTGAAGGTCCTTCAACTTTGAATTGTTTTCTGGGTGCTGGGAGGAAGAACACAGAGGAGGTATTTTTTCATGAACACAAATATACAATTTCTTCTTTTCGTAGAAGAAATCTTGCGCAGCAAATGTGAGGATGCAAAGGCTTTCCTTTGCAATCAGGTTCCTTTGGGATTGAAAACACAGCTGGCTGCTCTAGTCCTGCTTCACAGCTCACTTCTGTCAAAGTTGTTGCCATCTTTGTGTTTGTACAATGAAGGAAGAAAAGACACTGTGTTTTTCTGTCTGGGTTCAACAGTTTCAGCGCAGCTGTAATTTGACTGATTAGTATGTTTATAGTTGTACAATCAGACTAGTGAAGAGCTGGACCTTGACTTCAGTGACTTAAGTAATAGGGTTTGTTTTATTCCTGTTGATTCCTGTTAGATACTTATATTGGAGCACTAAGGAATATCTGTGGAATTGGAGCTGCAGAGCAGAGGTAAAATGCAGAAAAAATTCCTACTTATTGCTGGTAGTTACAAGAGTAAAACAAATAACAGTATCAGTTTAAGTAAAGTGAGTACTTGTACTACATTCATTTGAAGTAAACAATATGTGAATAAATATAGTAAGGATTAAATAAACAGACTATTAAAATCATTAATTCATTTATAATGACAGATACAAACCTTTCCTTTTGCAGTTCAGAGTTGGCACAGGAAACACATACATGTGGCACAAAGAGGAATCAAATTCTGGTTTGACAGGTTCAGGCTTCTCCCGTTTTATGTTTTTGGGGTCCTGCCTGTCCTCTTCACTACACAGCTGATCAGCTTTTATCTGCTTTAGCTTTTGATTTTTCAGTTCTATTGGGTGCACACATTTGGCATAATTTCCCAAATTCCTGTTTGTTGGAACCTGTAGCATTGTAACAAGGGTTTCTAGTTCACAGTTGCAATGCCAGGGATTATCATAAAGACGTAGGTAGTTTAGACTGGGTGTATAAATAAAAATCTCCTCAGATAAACTCTTAATTTGGTTATGCTGAAGTAAGAGTGTGGTAAGTTTATCCAAACCATAAAAAGCCTCACTCTCAATTTTTATTATGTCATTCTGTTGTAAATCCAGACTTTTCAGTACTTTATACTTGGAAAACATATTATTCTTCAATTTACGAATCCTGTTCCTTGCTAGCAGCATGTGTTTTATATCCTCTGGCCAATCAGGTGCTAAAAAACCCAATTTTCTTTCCTGACAATCTAGGTATTTCTCATGAAGGTAAGTGTAAATATCACATGTTGGGCCTCGGGCATTGCGCTTAACAGTGCTGGATGCTCTCCTTAAGATGTTTTCCCTTTCATTGTTTCTCAAACTCCTATTCCTTGTCCTCCTACAGTCAGATGAATTGCAAAGAAGAACTAGTAGTATAATAGCAGCTACTTGCATCCTGTCATTCAGCTGGCCCCAGTTATTTTCTGTGACAGCTGGAACAGTTGAAATTTTTGGATAGCCTGGATGGGTGTTGTACGGATCTGAGGAGGCACAGCTGGGGTATGTGGGTTCCCTGTGTTGGAAGAAAAGTAAAGCATTAGAACAGATGAAATGGGTATTTCATGGAGGCTTGTACATGATATGCAGTCAAGTACTCAATTGTGACACTACTTGGAGCTTCACAAATACTTTGAAGAGTTAACGTCCTATCTTTTTTTGTATGTTTGTTAGTTTTTACTGACTCCGGTCTACTGTTTTCCATTTTGATTAAACATGGGAAACTATATAGATCAATTTCTCACTGATATTTGTTAGGAGATTCTCATTTGTTCAGGAAAACAGCATCAGGCTGGAGCTTTTTGCGTTTAAGTTAATCTTGGAAGTTGAGCTCAAATGAGGAGTTTGAAGCTGTTTTTTTCCAGCTTCCTGAGTGTTGGACAACTGAAACACATACAGAGCCAGATCAGAGAAAGCCACCCAGGGCCCATCAAACTCCCAGTTTTAGTTTGTGCTCAAGGGTGGGGCTTGCTTTTAAGTCATTTTCTCAGGACTGTTTACACCAGCTTTGGGAGGTTTGTGCTTTCATGTCAGTGGTTTGCTGTGACCATGGGCTCAGGTTATTGACCCAGATGGACCAAAGCAGTATGAGGAACTCTTACATTTATGTCATAAATTGAGAATTTGAACTGTTCACCTTTAATATTATCATTTTTTGGTTTGGTTGGGTATTTTTGCTTTTGTTTGGGTTTGGAGTTTGTAATTTGTTTTTGGGGTTTTTAGGTGAGTTAAAAAATTTGCAAGACTTAAATATCTGAGAATGCCAGTGATTAAATATAAGAACTACAAACTTTTCCTACTAATTCTGATTTATACCAAGAAGAAAGATTTTTAAAAATGTTCTGGTTATTTGGGTCACAAATCTTCCTGACAAAAAAGTAGACACTTGTGTTCTTAAGCACTTTGAAAATGGAGTTTAGTAGGATTCAGAGATAATCTGTGAAGTTCTCATTGGTTTTGTACAGTACCAGGGAAAATTATATATTCAATCTCAATTAATTTTGATAAACAGGATTCAAAATTTCAAAAGTCTGCTTTTGTTGTTATTAGAAGCCTGGAGCTGTCAACAACAATGTATTTTAATACTGCATTGTTTACAACTTCCTTTATTCCTTCAGTAGTCCACTTGGACTCTAAAAATGTCTCACTAAATTTCTTGATATTTTTAAGAGCTTTAATTTCAAAGGTGTCTAAGAATGCAAGCACCATTATGTATTTGTCCATTTTTTTCTCAGTTTAACATTTTTTTCGTTACTCTTCCTTGATGGAAAAACAATGTTTGACTTGGCTATAATTAATAACTTCTTAGAAAAAACAATGTTATATGCAATTCTTTCTAATAGTAAAATCAATCTAAAAATAAAATTAGTATTTTGTTCAGAAATCAGGTTTCTTAATAGATTCATCCATTTATAGGCTATTTCTAGTCTTAAGTATATAAAAATAATTTGGTATCATTTGTAGTCACTTTGTAGTGAAGTGTACATCCTATGTTCTAGCCTAGAAACACATCAATATTTACACACTAGTTTTTAAAAGTTACCATAGGTAAAATACAGTTCAAAAACTTCAAACAAAAATGGTTTAGGATAGACAAGTTAGTGAGGCAAGGGCTACTTTTCTCCCTTTATCAATACATCTAGTTATTTCATCATAGGAAACGATCAAATTAGTTTATGTTAATGATTTGCCCTTGAAAGACTCATGCTGGCTGTTTGCTGTCACTTTTTCATTCTTCGTTGCTTGGACAGTGCTTCAAGGAGGATTTGCTACATATCCTTCCCAGGGACTCAGGTGGGGCTGACTGGCCTGTAGTTTCTTGGATCTTCTTCCATTTCCTGAAAATGGATGTGACATTTCCTATCTTCCAGTCATTAGGAATCTTCTCTGATTATCATGACCTTTCAAAAACAAGTGAGGCCTCTCAATGACAAGAGACAGCTTTCTTCCTCCTGGATGCCTCCTGTCTCATCCCATTTCCTCAGGTGCTCCCTGACATTAACTTCTACAATGGGTATTGCTTCACTCTCACACACTGCTCACAGGCTCCAGCAAGGCACCTGGGAAGCCTTCAGACAAGTCTTAGCTGTAAAATCTGAGGCAGAAGAGTAATTGAGTAGCTTGTCCTTAAAGGTTGATGAGTTCCTCTGGGCCACTTTGCCCTCCAGGGCTGTCTACCATGAGATCCTGTAAAACAGATCCCTAAACTAGCCAAACTCTGCTAACAGGCAACAGATTTTTTTCTTCTACAGTTTGTCCTATTCTGTCTGGATTTTGAACTTCTCATTTTCACAGGTGCACTAACCAAAGCCACTCAAGATCTTCACATCCCTTGACCTGTTGAAGTACACATTCCCTAGACCACTTGTCAGTCAGTTGTACCAAGAAATTGTCTTCAACATACTCTAGAGGTCTCCTGGCTTGTTTATGCCCAGATGTATTTTCTGTCAGTAGATATGAGTGGCTAAAGCCTCTCGTGAGTAACCAGGATAGTCAAGAGTAAGGCTTCCTTCGTCAGTCCAAAGGATTCATCCACCATCTCTTCTTGATCAAGCAGATCAAGCAGTCTGCAGCAGATACCTACCACAATGTAATGCTCATAGGTATAGCTTCTGATCATTTCAAATAAGCTTTGGTTGATTTGTCACCCATTCCAATGCAAAGCTCCATGCCTTCAGGTATGACTTTGCAGAGAGTGCAGCCCATCCTCACCTTTCTGGGCTGCCTGTCCTAAATATTCTGGAACCTTTCATCACACCCCTTCAGTTCCATGTGCTATCCCTTTGCATTTCCTGAGTCCCAGTGAAATCACAGCTCTGCACCTGTGCATGGACTTTGGTCCCTGTTTGATTCCCAGGCTACAAGTGTTCATGTTCAGACACTTTACATAGACACCTTTGTGCTGCTTTTGCATGGAAGGTTTCAGAGATTTTCCTCATAACTATTCCCCCATTATTCCCCCCAGCTTTCTCCCCATTCCCTGTGCCTTCACTCCTTTTCAGGTTATGGTTATCTTCCATCTACATACCTATTTTTACTGATATCTCCTCTCTCAAATCCTTTGTTGCAGGAATATATTTCAAAAGCACAAACTTTCCTCTTTAGAGTTGGTTGGTATTGGGTTTCCAGTTATCTGGATGGTCCTTGTGCCTGATAACTAAAATAGTGAGAAGGTGACCACAACATGGAAAAAGACACAGACTCAACTGTTATATTTTCATGTACAAGTACAGACTTTTTGCCTTTGTATTATATTGACATTTATTGTGAAATGATCTTCATACTAGGAGACTTGTTCCCATTATATAAGAATGGAACCACAGGGGTAGTACCTCTTCTGCAGGTCAGTAAAACACGGAAGCCTTATAATTATTCAAGTTTAATGTTCCACCTAGAAGGTAGAACTAAACAGGAAGCATTGAGTAAATTATATTTTATAAAATTATATCACTGGTTAGAGAAATGTACCAGAGTTCATGGGGAAAATTCACCAGAGTTTTTAGATACCAGGACTGGCTAAAAGTATTCTTGTTTTAGCAAAATCTGTAAACATGTGTTAACCTTCAATCATGTGAAAAGTCTCTTGTGCTCTGCAGGACTGTACAGTGTATGTATTGTTTGAAATGATAAAATGACCATAATTCAAGTGAGCAACAGTAGCATCATGTTTCTCAGTATTCTACTTTGAGGCTTCCAAAGAAAATGGCTGTGATTTACAAAATTTAATGTGATGCCTTAGAGATACTTATTCATGGTTTTTCCCTTGTTTAATACAAATATAATTTTAATATACTTCTGGATTTTTTTTATTGTTCAGGATGAATTGATGAGATATATCAGAAAGCTGCAGAACTCTTCTCTATTTAAATCTGTTTTATAGCGATAGTAATGGAACTCTATGACTATTGTCAAGGTAAAATGAAACAGAAATATGAAAGTGTTTTAATCTGGCAGGAAATTTAGAGGCATGTGTGATAGAAATACTCTTTTTTGAGTGATTTGCAAGATTCTTTCTGCTTTAGAAAATGAAATAGATACCCCATACATTTCACTTAGCAGTTTTTTTTCTTTAGTATCTTTAAAAAATATATGCTGGATTCCCCTATGTATTGCAGAGAGTTTTACAGAAACTTCTAAAAGAAAATGCTATGCAAAAATGTCTTGTGCATGTCCAGTTCCTCATGATGATGCAAGAAGTTTGCAAGTTAGATATATTCTTTTAAAATTATTTTTGGAAGAGTTTATTTTGGATAGGTGCATTGTGTGAGCCAAGGTCTTGTGTGACAACTGCAAAGGAAAGAGTTTTTCCAAACAGTTATTTGGAAGATCAGTGAGCTGAAGGCAGAGAATTTACAATCTTACAAGAGTCTGCCATTCCTGTTTCAGAGGTATTCCTCGAGACTTGAAGGCTGCCTGGCAGGTGGAATCACTGGATCAAAAGCTGCCATGGAGGAGAAGAGGTGTGCTATGCACAGTAGCAACCAGCACAAAGATGTATATGGATTTGAAGAATAGCTGTATATTGTTCCCCTTTCATATGAGGAAAAAAAATGTATGTCTTTCAACAACATCCCCACAAAGTTCAGAAACATGTTTTTCTTTGGCATTTGCATAATACATTTTGACTTTTGGTTTTCCTTAGTCTGAAATGCCATATCCTCACATAACTAGCATTTGTTTTGGCAGAGTTTTGCATTAAGTGTCTCCATTCCTACCACTCATCTCCTCTTCAGTATTACTTTTATTATAATTTGTGTTTTCTCCATGTTGGCTGGTATTTTGTATTTTTAGATTTCCATAAATTTATGCTGAAATTTGGAACATCATTTTTTTGTTGTGTAAAAAACAAATAGCAAAGAAAAATTCTTCTCTGACAAAATACCTTTTGCAGTTATCTTGTACCTTGTTAATATGAAAGTTTCCCATTAATACATGATGCTTCTGATTAAAAACCAAAAGATTTTGTATTGACAATTTTTGTATTGACAATTGTACTGACAATCTTTGTATTGACAATTTTTAGACAAAAAGGAAAGCTCATTGTTTCTGAGATTATGGGGATGTGCAAAAAGTTGCTGTCCTGTGAAGAATTTGATAGCAGAAAGTTTTCATTAACATTTCATAAGGCAATCCCAAAAGCATTAGCTCAGCACAGGTCCTGTGTGCTATGGTAACTGACACAAAGTGCTTAGAGGTGGCAGTATTGCATTTCATAATGCTGCACAGGCAATTTGCTGTGGTGTATCAGACATCCTTTATTGGAACAAGGAGCTAGTGAAGTGTAGAGGTCATTTTTTTTCCTCTCATACTACTCCATACAAGCATTTTATCCTCCATAAGGCACAACACAGATAATATATAATCTTATATCTAATTTCTTAATATTTTTGTATTTTTTTTATAACAGCATTCTTTCTGCACTTCGCATCTCTTTGCCTTTGTGTTCAGTTCAAGTTAGCATGTTTCCCCACTCTATATTGAAAGTATAAAGTCAGTTCCAAAAGTCAGTATGCCACTCCTTAAGCAGTCAGCTTCTCAGTGGGAGTTCCCATCTTCTTCAAAATGCCTAATTTTGCTGACTTGCAGAACTGCATGACTACAACTAAATGTCTACCAGAGCAGAAGATCCTAATTCTAGGTTTTGATTTTCTGTATGCTTTTAATTGTGGTGCTTGTGGTAATCGTTATTTATTCCAGCTAGAAATGTAGTTCAGTCAAATGAATAGTTTTCAGTATGATAAAAACCTGCAGATGGAAATTGAAGTAATTTCAGGGTATGGATTCTTGTTTTTACAGAGTGCTATTGATTAATATTTTCCACTTACAATAATGCTTAACTTATGCTTTCTCTGAACTAATGTTTAGTATAAATCAATGTTTTCCAAAATAACTGATCAAAACCTAAAATTGCATGACTCACTTTTGGCTAATTCCCTTTTGTAACTCTTTCAGTTTTTCAGATTCTTTTAATAGTAGTATTCTAAATAATTATATTACTTGAGAATTTTTAACTGCACATTTCTGCTTTTAATGTCTTTTGATAGAGATCTGTTTTTCATTTGCAGCAGGCACTGCTTGTAAAATCAATGGCAAAGGCAGTCCAGCAAACTTACACTGAAAAGTCATACTTGCAAAGTATACACAAAGAAATTCCAATTAGTTAAAAAACTATGCTTTTGCAGTTACTTGAAATAACTTTACAATGTTACTGGTTTCATATGGTGAAATATCTTGCATGATAGTGCTATTCCCCAGTAATTTGCAATAAAAGGAGCAGAGGAAAAAGTGCAACACAAGAAATGGACTTTCAAACTAAAGCAAGTAGATAATTCTATTTCATATTAAACATCATTTCTTTACAGTAATTTTCAGAAAACTTTCACTATTGCATTTTATGTTCTTTTGATTCTGTATCATGCCATTGTAACAAATTGCTTTCTGTTGTTTTTTGTGGGTTTTTTTGCAAAGCTTCCCCAGTTTACAGTAAGTGAGTTTAGCTCACTGCAGAAAATTCACAGACAAAGTTTTACCATACCTGGACTCTGGAAAAGGCTGTCACAAGATCATCTGCTTGGAAATTCCAGGTTGCATTCAGGTTTGTAGTTCACCTCTTTCTTTCATAATGTGAAGCAGAGGATCTTTTATATGACTGGCAGCATCCTGCATTCATGGTATACTGAAGTTGAGCAAGCACTGCAGCAGCCTTCCAGGGTTTTGAATTACACGACTACAGCTGTTTAAGTTTTACTAAGGAATAATAGCACTATAGGTTTGGATCACTTCCAACAAACTGTCAGATCTATAAACAGCTAGTACTTACTGCATAATGAGAACAAGGCTTGCTTTTTGTAGCCATAAATAGACTAATTGTATGTCATTATTAGTTGAAGGTTTATATCTGGAGCTTTAAAAATGCAGTTTTTACTAAGATATCAAAAAAATAAAAGCCACTCTGTGCTGGAAAAAAAAATCCAACAAATTTACAGTTGATTTCCTGAGAAGGAAGTTAATTAAAAAGTGAACTTTTGTTACTCTTTTACATTGGTTTAATATATAAATTGAAGTGGTATTTATAACTGCAATCTAAAAATAGTTACGTTTTGGATTATTTTAGTATCCTACTAAACTTCTAAAGGAAACCAAAGTTTTAGAATGCAATACTGTTTTAGAAACTTTCATATATTTACCGTGTCTTGAAACACACTCCAAAAGCAATATGAATTGCCAAATTGTAAGACAATGAAAGTCTCTAAATGGTGAAGTAAAGACTCACACATACATTTCTTTATACACTGAGAAGATTCTCCATATAACAAAACACATGTGAAATGATAAAGAGATGGAGCCTGAGGAACATAAAAGTTTAACTTTCCATTCAACAAAACCTTTTCAGAACAAAGGATGAGGCAGATGGGGCAACAGTCTTGTATTGATTGTTCTTTACTGAGCATCTGTTTCTTGTTCATGAGAATCATGCTGAGATTGTTGTGCAGTGACAGTGTGAAATTTGAAATGAGGGCAGAGTTTATAGGAAAGTTAAGAACTACCTACCTCTGTGTAACTTTTTCAAAATGCCAGTAATTGGTTCTGTTTTCCAAAAGCATCATTCCTCCTTGTTTAGAAGTGTCGTGAGCCATAGGGATCTGCCTCTAGAAAGCATGATCTAATAGCACTCAGGGAAAAGTCATCATCATCATCATCACACTGGGAAAACCACAATCCTCCCCCTTCAGGGGACAGTGGGTTTGCTTGCCAGTGTATTTGAGAGCTCTGAAAGGAATTCAAAAGCTTCCTCCATGTTGGGATTCTGGAACAGTGCTTGATGATTATGACCATGTACTTAAGTGAACAGTTAAAACCAAAAAGAGCATCAAATTGCATCACAGTTGGAGAGGGCATTTTAAAAAGTTTTTTTCCCCCTCACTGGATGAACTAAACCAAAAGGAACTTTTGTAAGGATAACATTTCAGAATTGGTTGGAAAAATACAGAGAAGCTATACTATAAACACTGAAATGATGCTTAAAATGTTCTACAGAATGTGTATTTTTCCTGGGTTTGTTTTCATATTTCTTGTCTTTCATTTTTACATTACAGTTTTTTTTATATGAGTTGTTCTGTTGCCACTACTTTTGTAGGATTTGAACATTTATTTAGAGAGCCCATCTGTAAAACGAGTGATTGTGTTAAGCATTGTGTGACTGGCAACTTAAGGACCAAGGCATTTAATTAGCTCATTTAAACACAGGCAGGATACTGGGAATTAATCAGACATTTTCTAGTCCAGTGTTATATAACAAGGCAATATTTTCTTTGACTGTTATGTTCATACATGGTAATAATACTGGATAAATTGTAGGCATGGGGGGTTTTGCATAAAGTTACAGTAATTAAGATTTTATCCTTATGGCACAGACAGTAAATATTTTCATAATGAGCCTCAACATAAAAATATAGATTTTCTTGTGTCTTGCTCAAAAGGTTCCCTATTACACCACTGACATTCTCAGAAGCCCACCTAGAAAGCATAAGATCTCTTTGTCCTGCTTCTGAAGCTGAAGAGTACAGGTTCAAAATTTTCTGCTATTAGACAGAAAACTGAAAAGACCTAAGGGTATAAAGCAACTGCATGTCATGCCCAAAATGTGTTACATCTCTCACTTGCTGTAGGTTACAACAGCTGGATAGGAGAATACAAGCCACTGGGAAAAATTAATTTGTCCCTTTAATTTCTTGACATCCGGTTTGTGGGGATGTCAGAGGAGCCTACGTGTTTCAGACTTCACCAGTTTCCACCATCTGTGTTCCCCCTGCTCTGGCTTCACTGGGAGGATTCTCATTTGAAGAAGCAAATTCTGGCTTCTTTAGACATATCAAGCAACACAAAAGGGGCCATCACTTGGGGAGCAAATCTGAGCTATGTTTTGTTGAAGAAGAGGATGATTGTTTACATTTCCCGAGTAGAAACTTGTGTAACTGAAGAATACTATAAGTTACACATGCCCTGTTATTTATTTTTAGAAAAATGCTAATTCAGCAGTATGTTAATATAAGGCTTTTTTTCTTTTTTTTTTTTGGGGCAGTGGAAAATTAAAAGAAAAATAACATGTGGAGTCAAGCCATCAGTGTAATATGCCAAACATCTGAAAGGATGTCACAATTCATGTTATGATTCTTGACAAAGACAGGATACGAAGAAAGATAGTCCCATGTGCCCCAGAGAGTATTTCCTCAATTCTGAATGCTGATTTTCCAATTTCTACACTCACAGTGTATTGCCAGTACTGGAATCACAGAAGAGTTTCTTCAAAATCTGTTCTGTGCTGCAGGCAGCATTCTGCCTTGCAGGGTGGGTTCCACAAATCCAATTGGTTCTGGGAGAAAGACAGAATTTTAAAGTAGTATATGTCTAACAAAAAAGCCAAAACCTGAATAAAAATTGCACACATAATTAAGAAAATATAAAAAGATTAAATTAAATGACCTTTGATTTTCTTACAAACATTTCATAATTTCACTGCAATTATTTTCTAAATCTGTGGGGACAGATCTTTAGCTGTGGTTTGCTTCACGTTTGTTTTGATTGTACTTTCATTTCAGATCATAGTACACTATTATACAATCAAGAATAAAACCCGAGTCAGTCATTTACATGTTAGATTGAAAACTCCTGCAGACAAGGAGTTATATTTTACTTTTTTACCTTTTTAAAATTACATTTATAATTTATTTTTGCATTCACATCTGATCTCTGTATGCAAGAAAAATAAGACATTTATATAATGATTTTACTGAGTCATGCAGGAGAAGTGTTTTGCAGAATTTTGCAGGATCCAAAACCTTCAAAATATTCTCCCTCACAATTGGTTTGAAAGATGAGGTTTAAATGGGATTTTACTCATCTGGGGCAAAGAATGCAGTATTAAACTCCATATGTATCCTAACATTGATTCTCAAACCAAGCTGTTCACTCTTGAGGCAGTCTATTAAACATCAAAATTCCAAGTAAGTTGAGAAAGCATTTGTTTTACTAAAATGTCAACAAAATTTCATATTTCTATACCTTATTTTCAGGAGTGCCTGAAGTTTCATAGATAATCCATAGGGGCCTTAGAAAAGAAATGTAAGATTTTAGTGTTCAAGAAATAAAGGAAAATAAGGGAAATACACACTCTTGCAGAAGCATCTAAATATACATTAATTTTAGTTAATCTTATCTGAATGCATGCTTCCCACTGGGACTTTCTCAGCTTAATGCTGGTTCTATTATTCCATTTTAATTTAAAAACCAGTTCAAGTGAAAAAGAAATTAGAAACAATCTGTGCAGGGGTATTAACTCCTTCAGTTTAATTTAGTTTGGACTGCATGGAAGTACACACTAGATTTCTGCTATTTGTGGAATCAAATGTCGATGTCAAGCAGTGGTTTTTGACTCTGTTTCAAAGACAGAGATTAAGACAGAGATTAAAAGTCCTTTAGACTGCATTTAACATTATGCAATCCTTTCTGAATTCCAGAAAAAGACATCTATTTCTGTCAGGATTGCTGAGTTCGATCTGATTACCTGCTATCTACAATCTCTCCTTCTGAGAATGGGAATTTCACTTTATTTTAGGCATCTCACCTAAGGTAGTGCCTAGAAAATTAGTACATCTATATAGCAGTTAGAGAGGAAGAGAGGTCTCCAGAGGTGATTCAGACCTGTCTTGGGATCTTTGTTGCTCTTTGCTGTACAGAGATCCCAGGATTCATATTTTTTCTGTTGTTGTCTTGCCTGAGAGCCAATGAGGAAAAAGCCTGTTGCAGAGTTAGATAAACTCTTATTTGAATGATTTGGACATGCCATGTTAAAACAATTGGTGCTTCTTGATCAGCAGAAATTATAGATTTCTAAATACCTCCCTCAGGCAGCTGCTTGTGTGATATTCACCGTTAAGCTATTCCCTTTCATACATACTGAAGGGGCTGATGGAACAGGCCAGGATTATATTGCCCCACGTTGCATATACCAATAGTGAGTACAAAACTAGAATCTGGACAATTGAATTCCATATTATGTTCTGAGAACTAGCAGGCATCCTTCCCCACTGACATTTTATCTTCTGATGATCAGTACCAGTGGAAAAGAGGATTTATTCCCTTTGCCATAGTAGCCCTACACTGCTACTGGTTGTTTGCTATAATTTGGGGTGGGCAAATCCAGCCTATCCATGCTGATGGGTGAGATCTGCAGTAGTATCTGCAGATCCTCACTGATGTGTTATCCACTTCAACCACATTCCCAAAGTCACAGTGTTGTTTTGTCCAATAGACACATCTCAGTTGGAGGTGGTGTGAGAGCCTGGAGAGCACCAACAGGCTCTACGTGCTCTGACCAGCATGTGGTTATGAGATGGTTCTTTCTGTGTAATCCTTCTCTGCAGCCTCCCCTGCAATCTCCCAAGATTCTGCTCTTTTTCCTGCCTCATCTGTTTCTTAGAGTATAGTTGTTCCTAGAGGAGCCTGATCCAGGGTTACACAGCTGCACCCTATCAGACCCCACCTTGAACACAGCCAGCTGCCAGAGGGACGGGACTTGATGGGATTTTATATCACCATACACTACCAGTAAATATTTCCTCTATTTATTTTGATGGTAGGGTTTTCATTCTGTCATTTCACAGGCTGTTACAGACACACTGTAGAAAAACCAAATATGCTACACTTGTCCTGAGCTTAAAACACACCAGATTATTTGCATCCACAGTGCTAAAAGTGCCAGTGAGTGTCATGAGCCACACCATATTCGGTCTGTCTGAGATCTGCACAAACACTTTAAGAACACATTTGACAGAGCTGAAGCCAGTTCTCTGGTGCTGGCATCCCTCTGCACAAGGGAAAATGTGCAAAGAGTGCCACAGTCCCCTAAGAAGGAGAGAAAAGACATTTAACATAAAAATATTTAAAACAATGGACAAAGAATGTGTTTTAAAGGCTACTTCAACCTGAAAAGAAAGAGCAAGCCAACCTGGGCATAAGTTAAAAGGTGGGGCATTATGCCAGAAAAGAAACGATAGTCTGCCTTGATTATAACTTAAAGTCAGTTACTCCATGAAAAATATGTCACGTGCAAAAGTAACCTAGACATTAAATTTGCAGAAAGAAGAACCAGAAACTCAAGGTGTGAATCCCCTCACTCAATGCAAGATGGAAGTAAAGCAGGCTTGATTCTCATTTCCACTGATAAGTAGTAGTGGGGACCAGCTGGGTGTGCTACCAGTGCTGGAGATTGGAAGGGCAAGAAAGGGAAGCACCTTGTGGTGCATTGTTACCATACTGAGGTGTGATGGGTGATCAGCTGCTGCTCGCTTTCTCTCCTGCTTTTCTGTGACCATCTCCTGTCTGCTGATAGTGTCCACTGTCAGACAGCACTGATACCCTAAGCAAAGCCTGTGCCTTACACTGCTGCTCCCCTTCAGCAAGGTAGCTTAGCACATCAGGCTTCTGCAGCAGTTGGAGAGGTGGGGCACAGCAAAGATCCCTCCCAGTATATCATAAGCTTCCTTCTTTGGATTCTTTTCTCCACAGGCCTTATTTGGTACCCAGGAGGACATGCCAGACTGCTTTTTTTCTGTGGATGTTTTGCAAATGAATTCCTGGGGCTGTAGTTCAAGTTGCACAAGGTTAGTATAGGATCATATAATCATTAAGGTTGGAATGGATCTCTAAGATCACCATGTTCAACCATCAACTGTTGCATTACACAACTTCAAAGCCCTGGAAAACAGTGAGATCTCTACATGCAAATATCAGGGGGACTACTTCATGGGGAGGAATTCACATCTATGTTGTCTGTAGAAGCTAAAAGGAACCTGTCATTTACATAGCATTTAGATGTCAAAAGAAACACTTTGTATGACCAGGAGTGAATGGACATCTATTGAATTTAAGCAGTTGAAGAATTGTCTCCCTGGAGTGATATAAACTGAATTGACAGATCCATCTGTCCATTTGGCATTTCACTGAAAATGGCACTGAGTATGCAGAGTTGTTGATGTGGTCCTATATGAAGGATTCTGTAAAAGAGCTCAATATTATTGTTATTGCAGAGGACCTTTCCTTGTACTCCCTCTAAATTTAACACACATTTTACTGTGGATCTGGAAAAAAAACAATGAAGATATTTTATTACATTCAGAACTTGCTTCAAACTGAAATTCAACATCTACCATACAAACTGAATTTCACCATAGGTGAATAAATCATAAGGTTGGGAAAACAAAGGTAGAATAATGAGAGAGAAACATCCACTGCTACTTCCATAAGTGGTGTCAGCTGTGGAAAATGTTGAGTCTGACTCTTGCTTGTTTAGAAGACACTTTTTTTTTTTTTTTTTTTAACAGATCCTTTGGATTATGTGGTTCAAATTTCAGAATAATTGTATACTTCATGGATCTGATTTTCTTTTAGCAAGATTAATGCAGTTCTTGTTTTGCTGAGCATCTAGGTACCTATGCTATGATTTTAAAGTATCAAAAAGATCTCAAGCTTGCCCTGTATTGTTTTTGTTACGCTTACTAAGACATACGCATTTTATTTATTGTGTAAATTTGAGCTGATGTCTTCAGAAATACTGCCAACGGCTGAAATGGGATTCAAGGTTTGCTAATCAGCAAAATGTTAACTCTTACAGACAGATGTATTTAAGTTAGAAACTGAAAACAAATCTGTACTTTCAGAGAAATTTTCTGATGTTGGAACTGAGTTATCCTCCCCACTGACTTTAAAGAAGTAAGAATTTAAGAGGAAAAGTTCTCCCCAAAACAATTTTTTTACAACTATTGTTGAATTATGCCTATAAATCTTGGTCACTTGCAGTCACTTTTGGTTGTCTTGTCTTCTTTTTTCGTTGGTACTTCTGAATTATGGTCTTCCAGTTTATAAATGAGAGCATTTCTTTTTTTCTGTTTTAGAGCAAATATATGGAAACAGCATACTGCTTCTGATTATGCCCATCAAAAATGAAGTTCCAGGCTTCTGCAAAAGTGATTGTTAATTAGATCACTGTCTCAGGTGTCTGCCATACTTCATGTATCCAGGTACTTGCTTCTTTCCTTCTTTCCTTCTTTCCTTCTTTCCCAAACATAATTATACAGAGAATTTCAGTGGTTTATATATGGCTCACTCTCTGGAAGTTACTGTTAAATGGATTGTAACTATTTGCTTGAAACTGGGATATTTTAGTATCATATGGAGAACATTTGCTGATTTTTTGTTTTTTTATACATGACAGCATAAGGATATGAATGTTTTATTTCACCTTTTCTCTTCAAAGGCTCTGGTTGAAAAATACCAGCAGATAATGTCTGTTGTCTTTCTTGGCTCTCCAAAATTTTCAGACAAAACTTTTAAAGCCCTTGCTGAGTGTAAACTTTTCAAGGTCAGCATTGAAAGTTAGTATATTAATTCAAAAAAATATTAGTATGATGTATTTCTTAAATTCATTCAGATAATTTGAAATAAATCTTTCAGGTGATTTCAGTGGGTGTTTGAATCATGCTCTTAATGTATGTCAGATGTGTAACTTGCATCTTAAATATTTCAACAGAGAAAAACCAAATTACTGATTTAAGTGTCACGTTGATGAGTAAATGCTGCCCATACATCAGACATGTTCATGTGGCTGATTGCCAGAAGGTTACAAAAGCTGGTCTTAAGATGATTTCACCATTGAAGCATATTCTTGTTCTGAATACAGCAAACTGTACAAGGTACTAGGTCACATCAGATTTCTGAAACTATTGCAAACAGATTGTGGTAAAGTTAAAGATACCTTTCATAAGTCCTGTTAACACATCCTTTGGTTTTAAAAATAAATTCTTAGAACATAAGTATTGGTATCTTAATACTTTGAAAAATAATTTCTACATATAGTTTTATTGTTACTGTATCATGTTTTCAAAAATTCAATCATTATTACTCCAGTTCCAGGAAAAAATTACCTGTAGATGTCGTATCTCTTAATCGCCATGACATATTATAGTGCTGGAATGTGGCCAGTAAGAAAAAGAAGAATATGATAACCAAAGACAATTGCATTGTCATAATTCTATTGAAACTTGGATATTATTTAATTTTGTAAATATTGCAGTAATACTTTATAACTGTCTAACACTAAGATATAAATAAAAGTTGGATTTTCTGTTTAAATTTCTGACACCATGAGTTTTGGAGATTCTGCTTTAATACGTAACAAAAGCACTTTTTGTGCCTGTTGGTGTATAAAAATCCGATAATATTGCCTGTAGGAGCACTGAAAAGTGCTGGACTAATACCACAGTATCATGTTAGTGGTTGGTAGTTTAGCTGGGCAGGTGGGACAGCTGCCTGCATTTTCTGGTTTAACATTTAGCAGGGTGGGTTTTCCAGTCTGTCAGCCAAATCATGGGCTGTGAGTGTGTTTGCACGTGTCTACTGCTTCTACTGCTAAAGAATGGCTGAATTATCCTAACAAAACTTTTTAAGCACTAGTAAAGGTATTGTAGAACTCTGCACTTACTTTATTGCTTTTCCAGACACTTTAAAAAGTTTCAGCATTAGCAAAGTTACAGATTTTAACACATCTAAACTTGTGTGGTGTGTTGACCCTGGGCTCCAGGCACCCTCCAAAGCTCCTCTACCACCTCAGCTGGACAGGACAGAGAAAATACAGCAAAGGATTTATGGTACAAGATAAGGACAAGGAGAGTTCAGCCACCAGTAACCATCACAGGCAAAACAGACTTGACTTGGAGGAAAAAATTGCTTTATTACCAATCAAATCACAGCAGGGTAATGAGAAATAAAACCAATCTTAAAACACATTTGCCCCTACCCCCCTTTCTTCCTGGGCTCAGCTTCACCTCTGAATTCTCTGCCTCCTCACTTAATGGTACAGGGGGTGAGGAATGGGGATTGCAAAACTACCATTTCAGAATTCTTAAATTATAGGAAGTGACTACATGTGAAAACTGAAGAAAATTAACACATCATGATTATTAGAATTGAGATGTGAGTAAAAACATGTCTAAAAATGAGCACAGGCAATGTGGTGGCTCATCCCCCGGCACATTATTCCAGTTTAAGAATGTTATCCTCATGTATGATAAAGCAGTGTATGGTCTGTGTTCTCACACAGCTGATCAGCTGTGTAAATATGGCTTGATTATTTAAAAAGTTATACTGTGGCCATTTCAGCCCTCAAGCTCAGTGTGCTTACAGAATATATACTTTTTTAATTCAGTTGGCTGTATTGCCAGGCTCAGCATTCCTTATGGACTTCATGAAAGTTAGTTATTCTGAAGTTACATTGCTTATCTGTCCTCTTGAATGAAAAACAACTACACTGTGAAATAACACCAAAACTGCCACAGTGGTTGAATAATTGCGGGGTGACTTTATGAATTCTAGCTTCTTCTGGAGCCTGTGGTCACACAATGAGGCCCTGTTCAGGTTATCAGTTTATTATTAGTGCTGGGATTTGGGATTTGCAGTGATTCTTTGTGCTGCAACAAACTGTACAAGCCAAAATATGATTCTGTTCTACAGAATTCTGGGATTAATTTTCTATTTGTCAGAGAACACAAAAGAGATACTGGGAATGCACTGAAAAGCTAAGTGTACAGTAATGTTAAACATTCCAGAGATATGAACTGTATTGAAACACCCAAGCTGTAGTCAGGTCTCCAACTCTCACAACTTGGCTGAAATCTTTCCTATCTACATCATTTTTATAACCTCTGTGTATGTTGTAAATTAGCCATGTGCAAGATATGCAATTGATTAAGTGAAACACTGAGAAGGGACTCAGGTTAACTCTTCCTGCAGTGTACAGAACAGCTGCTGCACACAAATGCTGCCAATGACTTTTGCTGCTGTGCTAGATAATTTTTCCTTAAAATTATTTCAGTTCCTTAAATTAAAAAAATATATTAGTACAAATTTTACTCTGAAATGGTTGAACAGGTTCTGATTCTTTCTAGATTTGTTTTCCAAGGTCTGTCTTTCAGAGCAGCGATAATTTCTGAGTGCTGGAAATAATGGATGTTCTCATAATCTTCAACAGACTTTTTTCCAGAAAGTTCAGATTTTCAGCCATTCCAAAGAGCAGTATCTTTCTAATTGAGCTATTAATTACTTTGGCTTTAAAGGTCTAGTTTTAAAATACCATCATTAATTTTTGCTTATCTGCAATGTTGGCTGCTGAATGCAGATTGTGTATTGACTTGTATAGAGTAGGAAAAGGAGTGATAATAAATATTGCCCACACTTCTCTTTTAGGGTCAGTGGTAGATGGGTAAGGCCATTTGTACAAGGTTATCCAGGACCTAAGCTAAGAGAGTTGAGTGTTAGCTCCAACAGAGGCACTGCTCTCCACCGTGGTCTAGAAAACTATTGCTATGAAAGTTATAACAAGGTACCTTCAATATGTCAGGCTGCCAAAACTGGAAAGCAAAATAAAAGCACTGAGGGGAGTCAGGCTAAACATTGGCTGATTCTGCCTTGTGAAAGCTGTTTCTTTTACTTTTGGGAAAACTCTTTGCATTGAACACAGAAATCTAAAAGACAATCCTTCTTGAGAAAAATTTCCACAGAAACTATTCACTCGGTCACTGTCCAAGCACAATTCTGACCAAGAAACTCATTACTTGGCTCTAACACAGAGTTTGTGCAAAAAAAAATTAATACGTGAAAAAAGAAAGAGAATGCCTGTATCTTTTATGGAGGTCAGAAAATAATAAAAAAATTAAGCTAAATAAAGAGGGTGAGGAAACCCAAGAACACTTAACTTAATGTGCTCTTTTAAAATATCACAAAATTGTATCTGAATGAAATGTATGTTGCCTTGAATTTTGTCCCACAGTGTTATAACAAAAATGTTTTCTTTGCCTGCCACAGCTAGTCTTTTAAAATGCTGTGTTGCTTCTTACTCTGGTTTTCACATAGCACAATCCATGACCTCGGCAACAAGCCAAGCATTTTTTGCTTACACTGTGCTGCTAAGGCTTTCAGTTTTCTCTCTCCCACAAGAGAGATATATTAACCCAGAAATTCACCATTTTAAATTTGTAATTTCTATCTGAGTGTTAATGCTGGGGAAAAAACTTGTGGTTTTTGCTGTTTGCTGTATTTAAATATGTAAAATTCATGCACATATAAAATATATACATTAAATATTAAACACTATTCCTAGTCTTAAAGCATCACTTGATAAAAGGAAATCTATCAGTCTGCTCTGTAACAAGCTACTATTTGTATGCTTTCACTTCCCATTATGCATTTCATTACCATATAGAGGAAGTCATACTAGGATCTCTTTCAATTTAGACTTTCTAAATATTGGTTTAAAAATGCGACAGAGAGCGCAATGTTTCATGTGCAGTAATCAACACCCACACATTGTGTTGATCAAAGAAAAATTGCAATGTGCTTTCCTGCAGTCTGTGCAGTGGATCTCTCTTGCTTTTCCTTTCTTGCTATTTAGTTTTTAAAACCTAGAAGGTGCAACTTCAATTTGCATTACACGAGAGAATATTCCTGTCTGTTTTTTCAAATGAAAGCAGAATCATTCTGCCCATCAAAGCAGAGCAGAATTTATTGCAATAAGGATGACGTATACTTAAGGGAAGGATAGGAGAGAAAAGATACAGTGGAGCCATATTTTGTTATATATTTGTGTCTCAGGTACGACTGACTTAATCAAAATGGAAGCTTTTCCCCCCAGTGTTGGCACCTTTCTCTTCTGTTGCTTCTTATTCTTCCTAGTGAAGCCAAACAAGTGAATATGCCTTTTGTAATCTGTCTTTCATTCAGGGAATTTGTTGCATTTGGATTAAATATATTGAAGAAATATTGAAGAAATGTTTAAAAAACCCACCTGCCTGCCAAACAACAGTACGTTATAGACTCAGAGTAATTAAAAGGTATAGTGCTAATAAAAAATACATCCAAAGTCTAATGTTTAGAGAAGTTTATTATACATATTCTGAGTCTACTACTCAACTGAAAATTGGAAATTAAATAAAAGTAATCATTACATATGTTCAAATTTTGATATTGCATAGAAAGGTGTGCATTTTGCATAAAAAGAACGTCCAGGAAAAGTTGTGAGCACAGGCTAGAATGAGGAAATTAATTCATGTTGTGTTTAAGTTGCATGTGTGCTTAAGTGTCTTGCTGAATAAGACCATTCATTAACAAAACCAAATATGCAATGATAAGGAAGTGAACTTCAAGCATATGAAAAACTGCTGGTATAATGAAGTTTCTGTTCTTTCCTCATTAGGGCTTTGACTATATTGCTTGTACTCTCAGAAAATACATAGCATTCAATTAAAACCCCACACAATTATATTTTAAATATTAATTTTCTCACTCTGATATTTTAGCATTCATCATTTTACATGTCAGAAAATATTTCCTTCTTTATTCAAGACTGATATTTTTTAAACAGCACACTCTTTTAAAGTCTCAATAATAATTTTTTAATATTGGGAAGGATATCTGGTTTTGTCATTCCTGAAGTAATAGAAATTCGTTTCTCAAGATTGTAAAAAACTTAAAAGGGTTTTAGGAATGAAAAGATTTGCAACTTGGAGACAATGTTCGTTTTTTTAAAAAGCAACAATGCAATGAGAGAGCAAAAATGTTGAGCTCTTTGATAAAAATAGATTAAATTCTTTGAGAAAATTCCCCTTTTTTCTAGCTATCCTTCCATCCCTCATCATTTTGCCTCACCTTTTGCTCCTCTAAACTCCTTGCAATAGGGACCGTAGGGTTTTAAATTGTGAGTATGGTGAATGTGTCCATGAATGCATAGATAATGTTACAAAAAATTTAGATATCATTGTGAAGTTATTTACAATTTATGCAAGGGGTCTGAGCTTCTGTTACAGAGATGGGAACATCAGCACTTGGGACCAAAATCTGTCTGTCTTATGAAAGCAGACTCACTGCAACTGCTTCCATGAGTTTGAGAAGTTTTAGCCACACGTTCTATTCTCACACTCTCCATATTTTTGTTAAAATGTCTTGAATTTTTCCCAATATCTACATGACAAAGCTCTGGCAGCTTTGCTCCAAGTGAGTCTGAAAGTGTGCAGCTGCCCAGCTTCCCTCATTCCAGCACAAGCTGCTGCTGATGCATATGGCCTGGACCACCCATATTCCTGGGACATTAGAAAAGTGATTAAGTATAAAATTGTCAGGACATTTGAAGAAAATGTCTTCAGTCAAGCAGGATTTAGACAGAAAAGCATAGCAAAGAATAATTGAAGAAACTTAGTTGACTCCTGAGTTACATAAAGCATCCAGCAACAAAAAACAGTAGATGTCCTGCCACAGGCTCAGGCAGGCTTACTATCAGTGGTGAGTTATAGGCATTGTAATAATGAGAAAGAAAAAAAAATAGCCTGAAACATCAGAAATAGGTAAAATACTTTACAAATGGAAAGAACCCTGAAACACTTCTGAAATCAAAGATTAAAAGGATGTACAAAGTATACAGAGAAATATTCTCCGCTTCTGCTCTTTCTCCTGCAATGACTGTCATGCATGAAATTTTCTCTTGTAATAATCTAAGGCCCCATTCTCTCTCCTGGTTGAATTGCTGCTGTGTGTAGTTACTATTTAAAGTAGAGGATGCTTTGTAATCACTGGGCACTCCAGAGTAGAGGTTATATGGATGTATAAACACTTAGCTCAATTTTCATTTCCTATGAGTTAGTGATCTTCAGATCCTGATTGGTCCTGAAGGTCAGGCTGCAACAGAAATGTTAACTAATATTTTAATAATAAGTTTCTAAATAGGAGATAAAAAACTTCACCCCCACAAAAGGATCATTTTGGCTTTGCACAATTATCTAGAGGAACTTTTTAGCACTCTTAGTGGGATTCTGAATCTACAGTGGCTTGAATCCATAGCCTGACTCCACTTTTTGGTCTGTTGGAAAATTAGGCCAGTGGGACTGAGGAATAGCCTTGTAAAGGTTAAGAAGAAGATATCATCAGGTCTAATGGATATAACCAGCTAAAGACTACAAATGAATTAGTTGCATTTGATTTGCAAAGAAAAGGATGTGACAAATCACACACATTCCCAAGGCAGGAAAAAGAAAAAGTTAAAATATATTAAAGTGGGCTCCAAGTTCCTGTTTGCTTGGGAGGATAGAGAAAGAGATAATTAAATCTGATGATTTTGGAACTTAATGCTGCATAAAAATAGGAAATATTAAAACAGGGTCGTTGCAGTCAATGCCAGATGTGCCAACACCTGGAGTCCCAATGCAAATCAGGTGGAATTAAAAGTACTTGGCAATGCTGAAAATTTGGCTTGCTATTTTACAGCATATTCTGGTTCAATGGAATCCCTGTCATCTGGACTGTCTCAAGAAACATTAACAATCATCATTTGTAAACTGTGATCTGGTCTAACCAGAAATGGTGTTAAGTATAGAAATCAAATTTTATAGCATACTTTATACAGATGGATCTCTGCACTGCAAGAGTAAAATGTCCCTACAGTTCCTGAAAACAGATCTGACCCACCTTTATATTAGGTCAGGTATTAGAAACAGTACAGCTATATTTGCATAAGAACTTACCCATTTTGCAGGAGGTTTTTACTATGTGAATCTGAACTTTGTTCTGCCACACATGTGTTGTTAAGGGCAAAATGAGCCTGTGTGGCAGGAATTGCATTCTTCTAGTGTTCAATCCGTGGCACTAGTGCATGATGCTGTGGCTGATCTGTGCAGAAATCTGAGCATTTTAGAGGATAAACTGAGTCATTTAGTAGCAAATGGCTCAGACATAGATGGTGGGAGACATCTCTTAGGAGGTCTGTCTTCAAGGATTGGAGTCACTTTGGGGTCAATCTGTTTGGTTTGGAGTATGAGCAGGAAGTAACATCTGTATATCTCTGGATCACAAATATACATTACAGATGCTGACCTTGAAGGTTGCAAAGAGATATGTGAACAGAAATCTCAGAAGAAGTTGGAAATAGCCTAGCACATGGTTATGGTTAGTGAGAGACATTACATTCATTGCAGTCTGCAGTAGAAAGGCAGAGACTTTCAGCTTGTGAATATAAATAATGAAGAGTTGTTCCTTGGTATGTCATAGCCTCAGATGGCTTTTGTCTCTAGCAAGTGAAGACTCTCACCAGCTGTACAGTCAATACTCATTTTCTCACCTACAGAAACCATGGTGAAATAATAATAAATGATGTTCTGCAAAAGCTTGTAGGCCTTATGTTATAAAGTAACTGAAAAAGAACAAACATGTAAAAATTACCTGAAAAAACAGAGAATTTAGAAGTTTCTTTGTAACTTGTTTTCAAAATCAAAATTATAATATATATTCTATGGAAGAGATACTGAACATAGTCTTCCCTTTCTCCATAGAAATGGAAGATTCATCCAACACACAGGAGTGATATATTTACAATAAAGGGGAAATATGTTTTTGGAGAGGGGGTAATATTAGAGTAGGTGATCCTCATCTGTGTGTTGCACAGTATTTGTTTTGCTAGCATTTGTTGCCAGGAGCTCCCATATGATAGCTCCAACCATATCTTCCATAAATGTGAGGAGGTTTAGTATAGAAGATGAAATTTTCTATAAATAGGTCAATATCTTGACATTATTTATCAGGGAATACTAATGAATAAATCGGGAAGTCTAATAAAACTTAGAGATAATTGACTCCTTTGTATGTATGTTAGATACAAAAATAATACTTTAAAATTTCATATAGGTTAAACTCCCCGTATAGAGCTAGTTTGAAGAGGTTTCTTTTTGGAAACATGCAAGTTTCATAGTTTTTCTATGTAGCAGACAGTTCCAAATTACACTCCTTGTCTTCAAAGACTTCACTCTTTCCTTACTTAAATCTGCAATAGTTAATGAAATGCCTCAATGTAGACGTTGATTTTCATTGATAAGAAATAGTTGCTCTGTGATTCAACGTCGCTTTAGTCATATCAAATTACTAGAAATTAATTTTGAAGTCATAGCAGCATTAGTTGTCATGTAGCAAAAAAAATCGTTATTATATTCTTTAGTATTTCACTAGCAAGTGCATTAAAGTGGTGCCACTTTTAAATAAAGAAAAATGCAAGAAGAAATTTTGTCCCTAAGATCACACCTATCAGATCACACACATCAGTCTTTGTTATAAGTAATTCAAGTTCTGGCATAAACTCATTTTGGATTTAAGCACATAACTATTTTATTGTCTTCAATAGGAGTGCTCTGGTCAACAAAAATTTGAAATCTGTAGATTTTCACAAAGCTGTTGAAAGTAACTCTCACCATATAACCATGTCTGCTGAGAAAAACGCAGATTTTTATGTTTTCATAAGGAGCCAGGATTGGAAATCTCTTCCATTGTTCCAATGTTTTGTTTCTATTCAGCCTGTGAGATTTCAGGAATCTGCAAAATTTGAACTCCAGCCGCACTCTTCCAGCATTATCATTACAATGTCCACATCTGGATTCCAGACACTACTGATATGTGCTTATTTGTTCAGGTTGATACTTCCTCCCTGCCTACAATTAGGCATTGCTGTTCCCTGCCTAATTGTAGATAATTTATTAACCATATGGAACAGAGTGATAACTTTGTTTTCCAGTCAAGTTTACTGATATGAACTACAGAGATACTCTGCTGTGATTATCAAAATAAATTTTACAAAATCAACATTTAATTCAGGTTAGAGCATTTAGGATCAGAACATTGTCCTGTTTCCTGGTATATAAGCAGTAAAAATCACAAAACGTCTTCAGATGCTTTTGCACTCATGAAATGGGATGCCAAAGCTTTCACCTCCTTATTGTCTTGAACATGGGGGTTGTTCATACACTTTTAAGTGTGACTGCACCATTTCAAATGCTGTCTTGTGACACAGCTGTAGCCATAAATCCCTTAATGGTAAGGCAGTAATTTTAAGACATTAATAAATTTAAGACATTTTAAGACAATTTTAAGACATTAGAAAATAGTATTTTGCTCTTCCAACAACAACAAAAAATATTATGAAAAGTTCTTCAACTCCAAATTTTGGATGAGATTTGTAAATGTGTTTTGCTGGTGAAAGTGTTTCACACCACACTACCTTTCTTCAGTATCTTTGTTTCTCAACAGGTAGGAAAATAATTTTTTCCCTTTCTCTAATAATTTTTCTGGGGTTTTTTTAGGGCTTGAGAACCCTTGGCTGCTATGGAAAAATATTGGAACTTTTTCTATCATGATGCAAAAACCTCAGTAACACTGGGGTTTAGGTAAAACTTTACCTCTTTCCGTGATGTTCCTTGGAAGTCCCTCTAGTTCGTGAAATTAAACATGTCCAAAACTGATCTTTTTTTGTCCTGCATGTCATTATTCATTTTTCATTACACCATTCTAGATCAAATTCTTCCCTTTCATTCCTGCATCTCCATATACCTGAGATCTGTTCAATTGTGGCTTGAAAAGGGTGAATAGGGGTCAGGGTTTTTTTGCTTTTTACTTCCATGCAGAACCTAGGGGGTACAAAATCAACTTTGAAAATTCAGAATGAAGAGATGGCTGTTTCCAAAATGTATGGTTTAGCTGTGAAATTCCTTGTCCTTATCACAGGTTGCTGAATTTTATTGAAATCCTTATGGAGATTTGACAAACTCAGTATGATTGCATTGATTTACTGCTCTGTATTTCAAAACAGTGTGAGAAATAAACAGTAATTGGTAACTTTACAGTAGGAGAAAGAATCATCCATCTTGTTAGAAAGGTGACAGAATTTACATCCAAGTAAGAGCACTTTTTTTTTTGTAACTGAGAATCATTCCTAACTATATATAACATAAATGCTTAAATCCTGTATTTTAATGGTATCAATTTAATCCCATAAACAGTTGCAGATCATAAGGCTGCAGGTACAGCCAATGCCATCACATAATCTCAGTCTTCAGCTTCTACATTTTTTCCATTATAAATCTTCAACATACATCATTTTATAGCCATATATTGTAAAAACAAGTCAGTTGTTGTCCCACAAGGGCTGCATCTGGATTGAATCTTGTTGCCCAACATACACGTCAGACCATTAGGATTTTCTTCTTTAGGAATAATTCTGACTTGTCTCTCATGAATGTTCCACGTAAACATGAATGTTCCATGTTTTTAATAATGACCAAGTATGTACATTTTGTGGGCCCCATGGAAAGTCTTGTGGTGCCAGTGCTGCTGCTCTCAGAGGAGCTATTCACTTCTGTGTTGTGCCATGCTCATGGCTAAAATACTATTTTTATTTTAGGCATCTCATTACACAGAATAAGATCAAAAAAGACTGTTAAAAAGAAGTGTTTCTGCTTTCCTTGTGTGCCAAATGAATTTGAACTTTTTGAGGAAGAAAGCAGCAGCAGGGAGCACATGTAGGAGTTGCAGAAGCCCTGTTGTCATGGATCTAGTGAAGGCAGGAGAAAGAACAGATATGGAGTAACTCAAAACAACATGGCAAGTATTTTTCTGTAAATTGAATCTAAGAATATGATTTTATGGAAAATTTGCAGTGAGTAATCCCACTGTAATCCCACTGCCTGTTTCCAGGCATTATAACAGTATGTAAATGCTTATGAGATCCTATAGTTAGAAACTAGGATCTTGTTTGTTCATAACTCACACAATGCTGACTTAATGAGCAGTAATTTAGTGTCTGAACTTTTAAATGATGCTTGTGTGTGTCCTCAGGCCTTACTTATACAGAATTAAAATTGTGCAATTAAATTAGAAAATTATATCTCCTTCATATGGCATTTGATTTTTTTGTAGTGTCTAAATGTTTTGCAAACATCATTTATCTTCACAACCTCTTCTGTTATTTTCTGTACAGACATTGAACCAGGGACACAGAGATGAAGAGAGCAAAGAGAGCTCCATGTTTTATTTTGATTGCAAATATAATTTGAGTGCTATTTGCAAAACCATGTAGCAGTAGACTCAAAATCAAGAGTAAATTCAGAACTTGACTTTGAAGGATACTTTAAATATATATGTAGACAAGCTATGCTAGTAAAAACAAGATAAACATATCTAACAGCCATTGAAATCTTGGCTTCAGCTTGTGTTACATACCCTAGCTGAGAATGTAGTGATTCAGTCATCACATCTGAGGCCTAATTCTGAAAGGAGTGCAGTTTCTCTTGCACATGGATGAAAAACATTCAGTTGCTGGGTGTAGAATGTTTCTGTATTACAGGCAAAAAACAGCCCACAAATCTAAGGTTGAAATAGGAATTGAATACAGAAACCAATTAAGAAAAAGAAAAAGAAAAAGAAAAAGAAAAAGAAAAAGAAAGAAAAATGTATTATGCACAAAAATGGGCATTTGCAGAGAGTAGTACAATGAATGTATTTGGGCCTGGTTCTCTAAGCACAAAATTTTAGGTTTTTAGAGATTTATAAATTAAAGAACCAGAATTCAATATGTTTAAATATATATAATGGAACTAACATGAATGTTAGTCTAATGAACCCACAGTATAATATATAAGCAATGGAAAATAGCCCCTTAATGCATCTCTTTCTAGTGACATTCACAGTCAACAGCTGAATGACTTCATTACTAATGAAAGGTACCTGGAGACCTGAAGTGTCTGAAATGGATCAAAGGATTGATGCACATGTGTTGTAATTGACTTCTGCAAGGACACAGAATACCTGGAACACTGCCATGCCTCCTCCTGCCCTTGGCTGACAGATGTAGCTGTGAAAACAATGGCATTTCACTGCCACAGACTAAAAGCTGCCAACATTGTGGGTTGCCCAAAGGTATGTATAAGAAATAGAGTGATAGTTCTGGCATTGCTATTGCAAAGAATTACTTACTATTTCATCCAGAAATCTGACCTGCTGGCATCATTCAGCTGCTTTTCCATGAGTTTTAAGATTTGAGGGTTGCCTCTTGAGAGTATTTGGCATTCTTCTAATGGTTGCTGTTACAGAACAAAGGTGTCAACGCTGCATCAGGTAAAAGTTTGCCTCTCCAGGGGTTGATGTCTAAGGAAGGGTGAAAAGAGATGAGCTTTTAGTGATTCTCCCTGCAAATATTCTCTCAGGTTCCTGTGTTTTAATTACGCTTGGTATTTTCATGCTTTTTTTTTTTTCCCAGTGCTTTTTCTGAACCCACGTAAAGCATAAACTGGGGCCTCAGAACTTAATACTTGTGTTTTACATGGCAGGGCAGTGGATACTTTCAAATAGCAGGGGTGTCTAAAAGCTGAAGATCTTAAGGTCATAACTTTATGCTTATTGATTTTGAAGATTCTAAGCCTAAGAAATAAGTCCTTTTGAAAATATAATTTATAAGGCATTTGGATAACTTCTACATATGGAAGGAAGTCTTCCTGTATTTTATAAAGAGTGGAGTGTTCCCACAAGGCATCAGTCAGGGAATCTTTCTGCAGTTCTTTGAGAAGCCCCATCTCTACTAGGACTACTAGGAGACAGAATAATAGTCATACCTGGGCTATATGAAGATTCCTTTAATGTCCAAGTTAATGTGACAGGTTTTCTAGTGGTTCCCACTGTCACCAGTGTGCTTTGGTGACTCTGATGTAGTGTATTGATTTTAGTAGGCATTTATTGCCAATAAAACCATGTACAGTTACAGCCATATTCAATTAACTAACATCTCTTCAGGTAAGATGCTCAACTAATTTTCATTCAGAATCTCTAGATAACCGAAAAAAATGCAGGCATTTCCAGCTATTGATTAGCTGGATTAAGATTTATCTGTAGTGAAATATTGTTCCTCTTTACCATGAACTTCTATTACAGCATTTTTGCTTTCTGTATTTTCTGCCTCAGTTCTGACTAAAGCCTTGCATCTCAATTATCTTTTTAATGTATCTGAATGTGTATTCCCTTTTGAAATTACTGCTGTTATGAAAGCCTATATCCCGCCTCTGTACTTCCTGACTTAATAGCGCTGGGTTTTGTGCGTTTAATTATTTATGTAGTTTTAATTATTTTTTAAACAGCAAAACCAAATACTTGCTTCATTTGAAAATAAGCATGCAGATGCAACTTTTAAAATGCTGATTTCATTTTTCTCATGTTTAAATTTCATGGGAGAAGTTGTAATGCTTCTGTCAGTGCTTCTGTTACTATCATGTGGCAATGAACAAATTTATTACTACTTTGGAAGTGCTCATCTTGAACTATCCTTTAAAATGTTGCCACTCATTGAAACAGTTTCTCCCTTTTTGTCCCCACTGAAGTGCCCATGTCCTGTTTCCTTCTACCGTAAGTCTTCAGCCTTGCCTTCCTCCTCCGTAACCTTTGACTATTCTTTATTCCTCCACACATCCCCTCATTCCCTGCAGTGCCTGAATACAGCCTCCTGCACAACTAATTTGAGATTATTTGGCTGACTAGCCAGCCCTAAATTTAGATATTCTCTAATCAAGTTGTTTGCCTTCCAAATGTACATAATTTTCTCAGCCTCTAGGCCCAAACTCACTGGCAGGCCACTCTCTATCTTACACTAGCCCTTGTTTTATATCTTACAGTTACCTACTGTGCACCATTAATTATTATATATATATAGGTCTCAGTCTCCTGTATCCTTTGCTTTTAGATAGATATTAAGCTATTTTTCTACACTGACAATGGTAATAGAAGTAGCTCATGGAGATCTTCCCAAAGCAGTTGAAGTTAGGTAGTGCTGCAATCAGTCCTGTCTGCCATGCTTCCCCCAACACGTTATAAACCAACACAGGAAAACAAAACAAAACAAACCCCATAATATGTCAGTAAATACATTTAGGCTGGAAATTGGGAAATTTTTTCATGATCACGGCAGTGAATTGTGAAACAGCTTTCTGGGAAAGGAGATGGGGCAAACTCTTAAGGAATGTTAGTATGGCTCTTGGTAAGAGGATGGACTGGGTCATATTTTGTAGTTCCTGCAAATGGGAACAATGAGTCGACTCAGTGACCTAGTAATCCCCTTCCAGCAGTTTGTTCCTAGATGGTATCTTTTCTTTAAACAGTTATAAAGCCAATCTGTTAAATGCTAACACCCTATTTTCAGAGAAGAACATCAAGACTCTTCCACATAAACCTAACAGTAAGTTTACAAGTGTTTTTTTGACTTGAATCCATCTCGCAGATCCATAAAATGAGATGGGTACACCTGTGGATGTTAAAGCTAATGGGTCTTACAAATCCTTTGGCAATCTGTAGTGTAAATTGAGGGTATCCAGTTGCTAAGTAAAGAAATATTTTCCACTCAGAAACTGTTTAAAAATGGTCAGGAGATTAAAGTAGGAATGAACCTGTTCCGAAGGATATGTGTTAATGTGTCCTGCAACATCAGATATATTATATTCAAGAAAAAGAATTTTAAAAAGTGTAGGAAGATAACATGGAAAAAAAATAATATAGAAATACATGTACATTAAGAATATTTTGAATGTGCTATGCAGGTTACTCTAAAATTAGAAGCATTTGTCACTTTAATCCTGTATGCTGGGACAAATCAATTGTCTTCCAACAAACTCCAGTGACTTCAGTAGAAGTGCTGTGAGCCTCTCACATTTCTGTACACCTAGGGCAGATACAAGGCAGTTTGCAAATAATGGTTCTATAAAATATTCAGCAGTGCTGTTCTGAGCCTTATTCAGGAAATGAGCCTGATTCAAGAGTAATTCTTATTTTATAGGAAAAAAATTAATTTGCTGTGGGAAATATTCTGCACATGAAAAAATACAGCAAGAACTGAAAATAAATTTCTGGTTAAATGAATTGACTATTTAAATAGCTACATTCTGAAGATACAATAGAATGAACAATTAATTCTGTCACTCAGTCCTCTAAAGGGAATAGGATCGAGTGTATGACAAATGTAGATTTTTCTAAATGCATCTGATACCAGTTACTGACTTCAGAGTCAGCAACTTCTTTTTATTTCAATAAGAATACTAATCTACTTAATGATGTTTTAATCTATTTATTAATCTATTGCAGATCTTAATATTGAGCATATAAATAGATCTGGAATAAGCAAAGCAAATATACATTCCTGTACACCAAGAGGACTATCATGAGATAGTGTGCTAACTTTTTGTTCCATAGCCCCAGTCCCAGCTTTACCTTGCCTCCTTGTCCCTTTTAAATTCTCATGAGACTGGCTGATAAGTACAAGTGAAACCCTCATCTCTGTTTCCACCACCCCACTCCAGTGATTTTAATCAAATATCCTTAAAAGGTTTTTACTGTTCCCTCATGATTTTTGGTCCTGAATGAACATGGTAATTGAAGTATGTGCATAACGTGTTCTTGACTGTTCCAGTTGAGGTCAGTGGAGGAATTAGTAGCTTGCATGGCTGCTTATGTACCTTGAAGACTTGGTGTGTCATGTTTTTCTCAAGTCCAACTTCCAGCATTTATGGCAATGAGTATCAGTTCCTGAGAAATGGACTTGTGAGGTGAAATTAAGCAGCTGTGCTTCAGAGCTAAAAAAACCCCAACTACACGTTCAAAAAGTTTTGGTGTGAGACACTCATTTGTAACAGAGAACTGAGCTGAAAAACTGATACAAATGCATCCTAGTAATTTAATGAAAGCAATGCAATAGCTCGAATGCTAAAGTCTTCTATCTGCTACATGCACATATATGGGTGGGATAGTTAAACCATACTCAGTAGGCAAAAAAACCCCACAATACTTAAGACAAGACTGGAATCACAGTTAACTAATACCTAATATTAGAAAGTGACAGTTTTTATGGAGACGAGATTCAGAATTCTGCCGTGCCAGAAACCTTACTTCAATTTTAAAACATAGTTTTCCTACAAAACAGACACTAAAGTTGTGCTCTGTGGGGTTTTTTTCAACTATTCACTAATCTTCTAATTTATTATATCCAATACTTGGGTGCAGCCTGAAATTCTCTCCCCTTCTTGGACATCTTGGGTTGCATTCATCTTACTGACAATACCTGAAATATCTTTGGAAAGGCTGTAAGCAACTTCAGATTCTCACAAATTTGTACTGTAGAAAAATTACCAGGAGGGCATTCCCCAATCTTAATTCAGAGGTGAATTAAGAGGTGAACCCCAAAACATGAGGTTTTTTCCTTCTCACTGGCATCATGGTGCCATGCTAGGTATCTGGCTTGAGCCATCTTGTTTCTTTATCTAGGGGGTGTCCACACTGGTACCTTAGGATTCCTGTGGCCTGATGGGGTTATCTGCATATTCTAGTGTCAGCCAGAAGTGAAGAGAAATAGACTCCATCTCTCTTCATGGCAGACAATGTCCTCTTGGGGAAGTTTCTACAGACATAGGACACCACCTCGAGGACACATGGGAACATGAATGAGAAAACCAGGCTGGGCTTAATGCTCTCAGCCATCACACTGTGTACTTGAGCTCACTCCAAGGGTTTGTGGGGCTCTGTTTCCCAACGAATGAATGTCAGTATATGGCAGAAGTAGGTGTGGGCCTCTGCTCAAAACACAGCATGGTTAGAGTGAGTGAGTCAAGCAAGTGCTGTGATCACTTTCCCAGGGAATCTGTTGCAGTGACTGATCAACATCTCAGTGAAGAACCTTTTCCTAAAGTCCAATCTGAACTTCCCCTGACACAGCTTGTGCCATATCACTGATCAGCACCTCCCCCTCAGCCTTCCTTCTCCAAGCTGAACAAGCCAAGTGACCTAAACTGCTCCTTTTAAGTCTTGTTCTCAAGATATTTCACCATCTTGGTCACCTTCTTCTGGATGCTCTCTAACAGTTTAATGTCTTTCTTACATTGTGGTGCCCAAAACCACCCCCAGCACTCGAGGTGAGGCTGCCCCACTGCAGAGCAGAGCAGGACAATCCTGTCCCTTGCCCAGCTGGTGATGCTGTGCCTGATGCCCCCAGGACACACTTGGCCCTCCTGGCTGCCAGGGCACTGCTGACTCACAATCAACTTTCCATTGACCCAAACTCCCAGATCCCTTTCTGCAGGGCTGTTCTCCAGCCTTTCATCCCCCAAGTGTATGTATAACCAGAATTACCCAATCCCAGGTGGAGAATTGAGCACTTGCTCTTGTTCAGTTTCATACAGCTGGCAATGGCCCTGCTTTTCAGTCTATCCTGATCTCTCTGTAGCTCACTTCTTCCCTGCAGGGAGTCTTGTCTAGGATCATTGGCACTCTTTACAACTGATTCCTGCATCCAGATCATTTATAAAAACATTACAAACTGAGTACTAGTGTCTGGCTGCCAACCTGAGGTAACCTTATGTAGTGTAACCCTTTGAGCCCAACCTGTGAGCCAATTGCTCACCCAGTGTATCATGGACTTGCTCAGCTGAGTGCTGGACAGTTTATCCAGGATACTGTTGGAGAGAGTACCAAAAGCTCTGCTAAAATCCAAACCCACCACATCTACTGGCTTCCTTTGGTCAGCGAGGTAGATGACCTTGTCATAAAGGAAATTAAGTGGGTTAAGCAGGACTTTCCCCTCATGAATCCATGCTGGCTGTGCCCAGTGACTGCATTGTCTCTCAAATGTTTTTCAATTACTCTCAGAATAACCCTCTATGTAATTTTACCTCGCACTGAAGTGAGACTGGAGGGCCTGTAATTGCCATAGCCTTCCTTCTTACCTTCTAAAAATTTGGGAGAACTGAGTTGAGAGTTGAGTTTCCACCTGTGAATCTCAAAAGATGTGGATTCAATGTCCACCACCCTTCCATGGGGGTTAAGAGCATCACAAACCAGGCCCTGTACACCTAGAACTGCACAGTGGCCAAGCATGCCACAGGGCCTGAAATTGGAGGGGAACTAAAGTGAAGTTATGGTTGATGTATCTAACTTCATAAAACTTTGTAAGAAATATATAATGCCATCCTATATAGATAGGCCATAGTAGGAAAGCTCTAACCCTACTCTGACAGGACCATTGTAAATACTGTAAATGTCCTGCTAAACCATTCCAGGGTTTAATAGTCACTTTAGAGCCTGCAAGACCAATGCATATGCTTAATAACTTAGAAGAGATTTCCAGTGTGATTCACACTTTCCAAACCCTCCTCTACTGTTTCCCTGCCTTACCACAAACAATTCTGCTGTCGTTGGTCTTATTTTCTTCACTTCTCTCTGACTTAGTTTTCTCTATGTCATCACAGAACTTCCTTCTTAAAAGCTCTACTTCTAATTGAACACTTGTTAGATACAGAAAGTGCTTTGAAGGATTGGTATGCAAGAGCAGTAATTGAAAAAAAATTAATTCAGGTTCATTTTTCTTCATAATTTTCTGATTTACAGTTTTCTTTTATCCTCAGATTACTGTTGCTAACTTGTTTATTCTGTGACTTCATATCTGTTAGAGCAGCAGCAGTGTGTCAGCCCTTTCTGGCTCTGGCTGCTGATCCATCTTCTGTAGAGGTGAGATGTAATGGGAACAGAAATTTGTGCAAATTCCAATTTGTGTTGGGTGAGCCATGATCAAGGAGCTGACATGACTTCTCAGAAACCCATTTGCATTATTGTAGCCTGGGATGACCCAGGATTGTGCCTCTGCCTCAGAGTCCCACATGCAATGGGTCTTGATTAAACTCTTCTGACTCAGCCAAGGAATTTCCCAACCAGTTATTTTTACTCTAAAGAAAACCCTGGAGAGTTATACATCTTTGCAAAACAAAAAAGTAACCATGGGACACATATCTCCACCCAGTGTTATCTTTGCCCTTTTTGTGATGTTTAGAATTTGGCAAACTTTGCCAGTTTTGCTTTCTTGAGTCTCATTTTCTGGACTGGGGATGGTTCTTTTCTTTGCCAACCTCAGACTCTAACACTTTACACCATATGTTCAGTGACAGGAAACTCCTACCCTGCAACATCTGAGTCTGGGACAACACCTATTAGGCGGATTGATTATGCAGAATAATTCAGTCCTGAACATATTTTGCTTTTTCCTTCCAGCAGGTCCAAAGATATCCCACTCTAGACCTTGCCAGGCCACAGAATAGACTGGCTGCATCCAGATGGAATGATACTCAGATGATAAAAGGGAGTTCATGGATAGATTCAGATATATCTATACCCTGCATGTTTCCCAGTTTAGGAAAATCTTTTTTTTCAGTGCAGTTCACGGCCAATATAGCAAAGATGATAAAAATTTTATCTCCTGCCAATAACTACATCAAAAGCAGAGTAAAATATAGCATGATTCTAGAGTTAGTTATCTTGCAGTAGTTTTTCAACAACATCAAAAGCAATGACAGTATTGTCACTGTCACAACATATTTCTATAAAACTATGTTTCATTCCCAACCTGTATGTTTTTAGTAATGAATGATGAGCAATAGATTGTCAGAAAAACAAACAACAGGCCCTCATTCTCTGTTTTCAGACTAACTCTTTAAACCACTTTCAGGTTCTTAGATATTCACAGGTAAAGGCTGGTAAAGGCTGGTTTCAGGTGTAATTTACATTCTGCAGGTGTGAAACCTACATTGCAGAGACATTTCATTCCCTGCTTAAGGAGATGGAAGAGGTCATCTATGTAAAAATCACATTCATTCGGAGAACTAAATATGCTAGTGGCTAAGATTCTAAATAAGCAATAGAAGAAATATGGTTTTAGTTTAAAGTTTCCCTAAAATACCTATCAATCATGTATACTTCATTGTTCCAAAGGAATTCCCCATTATTTATTGTTAAACACTAACCAGTCCTAGAAAACAGCTCTTAATAAACTAAACCTTGCAAATATTGAGTCATATCTCTTGTAGCCTGCCACATTATCTTTCAATAATTTTTTTGAAACTTTTTTGATAGATTAAAATAGAAAACATGTGGAGTGACAAAATTCTTCAAGTTTCAGTCCAATGCAGCTTCATAGGAAACAGTTATGGGCACATAAATTGTTCATTCTTTCCAGTATAAGGTGGATTTTGAGATTGTATTTGCCAACATACTGCCCTGCTTCCAGGTTTAATAAATGTTAGGAGAAAAAAAAAAGGTCTGTGGCCTGGTATCCTGCATATCTCTGTTTCCAGAGGCTAATAACCTTTCAGTTAATCCAGTTTATAAATGGCAGAAAGAATCATGGAAGCACATAGTACTGGTACAATTGATTTCTTCTGCTAGAGGAAAAGAAAGCTAACTCACTGCTTTCTAAAATGAAGGAAAAGGTTGTGTCAGTTTGATTTGTTTAAGGCTAATCCTACGGGAAATAACACACTGGCATCTTTAGAGAGACACTTCTGTACTCAGTAAAACATTCTGTGTTAACATTTCTAGATGCAAAATGAGAAAGGAAATATGTCATTGACCAGAGAAGCCAGCTAGTCTTCTGCTTCCCCCAAACTACAGCTCATCTGTGACAGTTTGGTTTCCCCAAAAGAACTCCTTTGAGAGCAAAATTAAATGTTTCCTTCTTTCTTGTCTGCACCAATACAAAACTCATCACATTTCTAAACTCATGACTACACTGTTACCAAGTGACTCATAAACAATTTTTATTACAATTTTTGCCTTTAAAACAAAAATTAAAATAGCTACAATAATAGCTACAATACATCTTGACATTTAGAGAACACTTTGATTTTTGTTTGGTTTTGTTGTCTTATATTTTCTGATGGCTGCTGTTGGTTAGAAAGGAGATTGCAAGAACTCTTGTTTTCCTGAAAATGCAGAATTTCTTAGGTGTTATCCAAATATTCAGGTCTCAAGGCACGAAAGATCCACCAAACATGGAATTGGAAATCAAGACCTCCTACACATGATTTGGTAAAAGACCAACAATAATTACTCCTAAGTTTTTTGTTTAATAAGCAACAAAAATATAGCACTGTCTTTTCACTGACTGTAAATCTCTTTTAGAGTAACACAGAGCTTTCTGGAGTGTGCACATGAACTGGCTGCCATAAAATGATAAAACTACTCCAGCTGACACAGACCTCAGAATTCTTCAGATCCTATGTAGTCTTACTCCCTTTTTTAACCTGGAGCATGCCTGCAGGATGCTTCTTGCTTTTCCTATTAGCTGCCTGCCTCCACTTGCCTAATTTCTTCTGTACTTGCACTATAAACAATTCTCCCATGTTTGAGTGTCCGTTTTCTATTTGTACTCTTGATTGGTTTCTGTAACCTCATCTCAAAAAGTCTTTCAAAACCTCTGCTGATTATCATGAGGGACCCAGTCAAACAGGAACAGGGGTCCCAGGGAAGTGGTCACAGCAGCAGCCTGACAGAGTTCTAGGAGAGTTTGGACAATTCTCTTGGGTGCATAGTGTGACTCTTGGGAATGGTGCTGTGCAGGGCCAGGAGTTGGGCTTGATGATCCTGGTGGGTTCCTTCCAACTCAGCATATTCTGTGACTCCGTGAAACTGTTGAATTTTGGAATGGCTCAGGATTCAGACCATGATGCAGAACTGTATTTCCCAGTTACCCCCTCTTAGTAAAATGCATTCAAACTTTGGATAAGGATTCAATTAGGTATTCCAGTGCTGCTCAAGTCATGTGTTTGGGCCAGTAATTTTGTCTGACTTATACAAAGAGATAGTTGTTTTGCCAAAGATAACTGTAATTATTGGCTGAAATACTTTTATTCATCAATGTGCTCATTTAAGACAGTAAATAAATAGATAAATAAATAACTAAAATCAACAGGCTCCGTCATAGTACAGTATATCTTAAATAAACAATCTTTTTACCATGTGTTGATGATTAATGAATGGCTGTTTCTGGCAAACCACTCAACTGTAGCTCCAGGCATAGGACATCATAAGTTTCCAAAAAAATAGTAACAGCTCCCCTTATACATGCTTCAGACAGCCCCTATACATTGCAGTTTCCATGAAACACAGGAATTTGGACTTGGATGAGTTGATTTTTTATAGGTCAGAGCTTATAGCTCATATAAATTGTGCACACATTCCTCAATGGCACAGGCCTCCCTAATATAAAAACAGATGCAGCCTTGTGTTCATGTGGTTCCTACAGTGTGTCAGTGTTGGATGCTTTATAAAAAAAATATCCTGCAGTGGTTGAAAATGAGCCTTTCTCGCTTCACTAATTCTGTCCCTTTTCCACCCTGCCCACTTCCCCTTTCCTGCTGTAGTGGTGCAAGCATTACAGATGGGCACATCTGACTCTTGTAGCCATCTCCAGCACTTCCACTTTGGGGAAAAACCACAAAAAACACTGTAGCAGCATAACTGGCAGATAATAGGGCACTTCAATTTGGACTTTTTAGCTAGTATTGTCTGGATGCTATATATTTTTTCAGAGCTTAGAAATTAGCCAGCAGGGAGAAAGACCACCTTGCTGTGGCTGTGACACACCAGATCAGGCTGAATATCCCTGAGGATGGGAGATGCAGAGAGCTGGCTCTTCCCCAGGGAGCCCTGGAGTACACTCAGCACAGGGGGAGTTTCTGGAGTGCAGAGCTGGCAGCAGGAGAAGCTGGGGAGGAGGGTGCTCTGCTCTGCTCAGCGGGACTGGGCTGACAGCCAGCTCACACAAGGCATGGAAAGAAAGAGACATTCACTAGGCTGAAAGTGGTGGGTTGAGTTTCTTCAGCTTGGAAAGGTAATGAATGTTGCTGGACTGATGCTGCTGGGAAAGAAGGAAAAGGAGAGAGTTGCTCTTCTTCCTTTTAGAGTGTCTCACTCAGGAGACCTGATTTTCTCAAATTTTGATCTAGTTTATTTGGTTTGTGTTCTAATGCTGCAAAAGGGCAGAGGCCAGAAAATGTTGAGGGAGATCTGTGGGGTCAGAGATAACTCTCTTCTGGTTTAGCTATCACAGAAGCTGCAAAACACAGCCTTGAGGCAGGTCCAGGGCCAGTGCAGGTAAATGCAGGTAACTGTGAGGCTCTTGTAGTAGTGCCTCTTGTGTACTCACTTCCATTTCTGAAACAATACACATTAAAAGAGGTGAGTGACAGAAGATAACTACAGTAGAGAGGTTGGCTGAAAAGCAAGCAGAAGGTGAAGGAGGAAAGGGTAAAAATACTTGGATGTGCCACAGACACTGGTTCAAATAGAAAAACAGAGAGAGACCTGCACAGTTACTATGGCCTTCTTATAGAGCTATGAGAAATCACTCTGGAGATGCTGTGATACCTTTGGATGTAGCTGATTTATTTACCTTGCTTGATGTTACGCTCTCTTCCAAAGACAATGTTATTATTCCAGTGGCATCACCTACTCAGATCTGTGTTTAGGCAGGCCTAGCTGAAGCTCACCAAGACTATTAAAGGGCTGCAGCATGTGACACGTGAAGAATCTTCAGAGAATTGCTTTGGCAAGACTGAGATGGAGGAGACCTTACTGCTGCCTTTAACTCTCATCAGAGCACATGGAAAAGAAGACACAGCCAGACCGTTCTCAAAGGTGCACCGATAGGACAAGTGGCAAATGTAAAATTCTGACCACAAGGAAACTAATTTTTTCATCAGGAAGCTGGTCAAACTCTCAAAGACTAAGCCAGAGACTGTGCAATCTTCATGCCTAAAGATATTCAGAACTCATCAGGCAAAGCCAAGACTCACCTGGTCTAGCTGGATACATTTAAAGCAACACCAGGATGAAACGCATTCCAGAGGGTTCTTTCAACCTAATTTATTCTGTGACTTTGTGACCTAAACAATTATCTTCTGGTTTAGCTCCCATAACACTCTTATAATATTGATAGCTTTGTTTAAAACAAGGAACTTTTCCTCATTAAACTGCTTTTAGTGTTCTTTGTTGAAACAGCGTCTGAAAATTTTTATTTTGTCATTATTATTTTTACTCTTATTGCAGACAAGCTGTCTTGAAATACACAGCTGAACTGAAGAAACAAGAACATAATGACACTGACCCTCCTTCCTGGCTTGGATATGACTGGAATGGTATCATAACCACCTTCACCAAAAAACATAGATCAGAGCCTGAAAAAACAAATTCAAAACGAAAAAATGAAGAAATTGCACAGCATCTCCACAGTTCAAGGGTTTCTCTAGAGCATGAAAAGACCACTGTGTTATTTTTTCTTAAAACTAATCACACTTTAATAAAAGGCCATTTGTTGCATTAGTAAGGAAGCATTGAAAATCTTTCTCACAGGAGTATGAATGCCTTCAAGCAAGACAACTGCACTCAGACAGCACTGCTAACGCTCAGATGTTGATTCAAGCTGTCTTCATCTTTCAATAATGAAAGTTTTTGTAGTCCCGTGCAGAGTAAGCAATGAACAAATCTGCATGTGTTTGAGGTTCTTGTTTGCCATCAAGGTCCTCTCCAGGACATAAACACTCAGACTCCCCAGAGAACTTCACACTCGATGTGGCTGGTGCTCATCAAGTACAGCCTTCTTGAGTAATTGAGAGCAGTGAGGAGGTAATGACTACAGATTGTTTAATACACAACTACACCCATACATTCGAGCACAGTTCTCCACTTCTCAACAGTCACTTGTGCACCCAGAGCCCTCATTCTCATAAAAGCCTCTTGGGCTGAGTCTAACTCTCTAAACAAGCTGATCTTCATGTCTGCAGATCTGAACTGGGGGCTGGCTGGCAGCTGAGAGCTCAGGATAACAAAATTAAAGGGAGCACAGATGAGAAAAGTGTTAAAGTATAAATTTGCTCCAGTTACAAGAATGTCTTCTCATCAAATGGACAAAAAAGATATATGGACAAGACAAAAACATCACCCAAGCGATTTGCCATTCAAATCCTAATTGCTGACAACCTACCAATCTTCTCTTGTCTTGAGAAAAATACAGTTTCACCTCATTACAGCAGAACAAGACATTGTTCATTGCCTTTGGGGAAATTCCCAAGGATCTGTCCTCCTTCAGCTCATTCTTGACCTTTATATTAACATTCTAGCTGATCTCAACATTTATTAGCTTGAAATGAATATAATCGGTAGCTTTAGTGGTAGCACAGTTTTTCTGCTGGCTTATTTAAACTTCTTAAAGGAAGTAACTAACAATCCTGATGCTTAATTTCTGCTAGATTTAGAAAATTAATTCATTCAAAGCCTGAGTTCAGTTTCTTTTGAATATAGAAAAAACAACATGTTTTCTTACTACGTTATCCCTTAAACTGCTGGTGCAGCAGTCCCAAAAAACACAACCTTAATCTCAGAGGCTGACAGGCTTTGTATTCCAGGTGAATAATGGGACCATTAAATGGATTTGATCTTGAGAAATATCTACTAGACTGTTTTTATGCTTTCACGTGGTGTGAATTTTGAGGTGCTTTTTTCACTTTGGCTGCAGCAGGGCATAGAAATCATCAGTTTCAAGTATTTTTCTGGATATCCAAAACTATTACAAATTTATTAATTTTGTAACTTTTAAAAGTATAATAACTGATATCTAGTAACATTGTAATGCCATTAGTAATACTATTAGAAATGTTTTATATATTAGTGTTTATATTAAAAATACATATAATTTTCCATACGCATCAATGCCCACCTCATCCCAACAAACAGTACACACAGCATTTAACAGAATGTGGAGTTTTTAACCACCCTGAATTATAGTAGAAATGCTGCTCTTGACTCTTGAAGTCCATTAGCCAGGACCAATTATACCTCCTATGGCATTCTATGGCAAAGGAGAAGTTAATTTCATAATGTACCAATATGACCTAAAGTACATACATATATAGATATATATATATATATATATACACATATATATATACACAAAGCCTCAGCTGACAGTCTGAACTCTATTCAACTATTCTCCATCCACTCAGCTGGCAGGGATTCTTACATTTCAGCTTAAAACACAAATTTCATTACTTCTTTTATAAGGTGCCATATAGAGGTATGGAAAGGCTTTTAAAAGCTCCATTTACTTTACTGTGTGTTTGTATAACAGTAAAACAGACTCCTCCACAAAAATCAGGCCTGCCCTTGTGCAGGGTCTACCTGCTCCCCTCCCTCCTCTGCCTTCCTGCCTCCAAGAGCTGACTGGCAGCTTTGCAGGACAGACCTCTAAGTCACTAGAAATGCAGCAAACAGATTCCAGTTCTCAGTTACTAGGCCAATACTTCCATCCTATGGCAGCTTTTCCTTCAGGGGAATGTTCAAGTGGACTCTTACCTGAAGTCCCGTGGGTGGAGTGTTCCTCCTTGAAATCAGCCAGATCCATTGCACTTTTATTTATTTTAAAAGCTTTTCTCTGCAGACGAGTAGTGGTAGACATAGCTATTTCTATCCACAAACAAGCAGTTCAGGATGACATGGAGCAAGTTCTGCCATTTTGCAGAAGTTCTGCCATTTCACTCTATTTTTACTCATAGAATACTCATTGACCAGGCAGAAACTGCTCAGGGTTCAAACACCAAATGAGAAGACCACATAAGAACACCAGTTCTGAAAGCAATTTTATCCTATCCGTGATAAAATTTGAACGAAGAAAACTCTCTGCATTTTGCATAAGCCAGCAGAATTCCCACAGTATTGAGACATATAATTTAAAAGTATAACACAGCTTGCAAAGCATGTCATCTTAGAAGTGTTGAAAATGATTTTTTTATTATTAAATGACAACTCCAAACTTTTGTTTGAAAGTTACCAGCTTTTAAACTGATATGGTAAGTGGGTCAAGTTATATAAATTCTGAATATGTAAGATAATCTTGTTCCTAAAAGACACTAAAAGTAAACCAGACTGTTTAGCACCAGCATTGTCACAGGCAAATCTTGGGTTAAAATGCTCTCATTTTTAATATTGTCTCTTTTTTATATTAAGAATATACATCAAAAAAGTTTCATAATTCTACAGAAATGTTCCTTTGTAGTTTCTTGATTTAATCTCTTTGGCCTATTTCACCTTTAAGAACTCTTCAGCTTGACAGACTGGATCCAGCTTTGGCTTTTAAGACACACTTTGCCATTTTGTGTGTCAGCCTTAATCCATTTGTCTGTTTCATCCCTTTGATTCATGTGACCTGGAAAAGAGAGTTCTGTTAGTTTAATCTGACACACAGTAAACATATCATCTTCACATTGTCATTTTTTTCCAAGCTCCCTGGAAGCACTTATAGCACTTTTATTTCATAGAATTTGTGTACTTTTAGCAGAGGCTTCTGACATTTCCTTCTTGATATAGTTTTAGTGCATTATTCAAATTTCCCATAATACATCCTTGCAACAGAGTAGTGGTTTTTATTCTCCATGGGCAGTGGTGGGCCCACCCTGGAGCTGGCTGGCTCTGTAGGACAAGGGGAAGCTTCTGGCAGCTTCTCACAGAAGGCCCCTGCTATCAAAACCTTGCCACACAAACCCTACATGTACTGGCTTTGTCTGGGAGAGGGTTAATTTTTTTTACAGTAGCTAGTATGGACCATGTTTTAGATTTGTGCTGAAAACAGTGCTGACAATATATAAGATTTGTTATTTCTGAGTGGCCCTCGCACAGCATCGAGGCCTTTTCTGCTTCCAATACTGCCCTGCCAGCAAGGAGGCTGGGGACACACAATGATCTGGGAGGGGACACAGTCAGGACAGCAGACCCCAAGTGACCAAAGGCATATTCCAAACTGTATGGAGTCATGTTCAGTCAACAGAGCTGGCAGAAGCAGGGGACATTGAGACTGATGGCATTTGTCTTACCCTGTTACATGAGATACAGGCCTGCTTTCCTGGGGATGCCTGAACACCTGCCTGCCCTGGGAAGTAGTGAAAGAATCCTTTGTTTTGCTTTGCTTGCATGCACAGCTTTTGTTTAATCCATCAAACTACCTTTACCTCAACATCTCTTTATCTCAACCCATGAATTTTCTCATTTTTAATCTTCTGCTTCTCTCCCCCATCCCATTGGTGGGGAGTGAGTGAGTAGCTGCCTGGTGCTCAACAGCCAGTGGTGGGTAAATCATGTCTTTACATGAGATACTAATCTGACTAAGTAATTTGAAAAATTTTGTTATTGTAAATACTGAAAAGAGATATGGTAAGATCTGATTGTCCAGATGACCAGATATTTTGCTACTATTACTGTTTCCTTGTGATAATGTCCTAAAAAAACCCCACAACCTGAGGTATCTGTATCCTTACATGTCTCACATAAACTTAGTATTCACAGTCATGTTCTGAAAAGCTCACTGTATAACAAAGAAGAGAGTTCAACTTAGTCTCATTTTATAATTAAGAAACTGAGGCCAAGAGAGACTAAGTGACCTTCCAAATTTATACAAAAGATTTGTGTCCATATTGGGAATTAAACTGGGATCTTTTAAATCCCAAATCAGTGCCTTTATCACAAGATCAACTTTCACTTTGGTTTATCTTTACAAAATGCAATTTATTATTACTTCAGTGTTCATTTAACTGCATGAATTCTAAGTTTAGAACTAATTTGAGCCTGGAATAGCAAGAGGGATGGCAGGAAAGCAGATTCTAAACCAACTTTGCAATCATGCTCTGCTCTGACCTGTAACACAGCTGAAGTTAAATTTTGGCCACAGCAAAAACAGTGGCAAAACTCCAACTGACATCACTGCATTGGTTTCCACAACTCAGGCCTATGTGCCAGAACTTTTCAATAGCATTTCAGTGCTTTAGTAGTTCTAAGAGAGATTCATTTAGTTTATGGGCCAAATCCAGAGCAATTCACAATAGGATGAGGTATGGTTTGGAAGTACAGAGCTCTCAGAGGAGTCCAACAACGTCACAGGCACTTCAGTGTCCACTGTTATCAGACTCCAGCACGCCTTCAGGTGTCTCCATGGGGATGTCCTAGTGCAATTTCTGCACTCCTGACTGCTCCAGACACCAGCAGTCTCAGTCACACTCAGTCTCAATATCATTCCTACTGTAAAGCAGAATCCACAGACCTACTCAGTATCTAACTGCAGACTTAAATCTGTGATGATCACCACCAAGTTGGACAAATGTGTTGTACATGAAATCCATCAAAATTTGAAAATCCAGTTCCTCAAAGCTTTTCTGAACCGCTTATTTTCAAAAGTATTGTATCAGAGAGTACAGAACAAAAATGAAAATAGAACTTCTCTTTTAAGCATACATAGCCTTTAAAATGTATCAGCCTGATTTTTAAACAGGAAACAGCCTGCAGATGACAAAAGATTGAACCAGCCAAGAAGTATAAAGGAAACCTCCAGTTGATCCTTTAACAGAGCTGTAGAACAGTAAAAATACAGCTTTGTCTCCTAAGGAGAGAGGACACAATAATTGCAGGGCAGAGATATATTTCCAGAAAGTGCATATTGGAGTGCTTGGTCCCAGTTCCTCTCTCTCATGTTTTTCTGACTATGGCTTGTACTTCTGTACAAAGAACAAACACAGAAGCACAGAATCAGTGCTATAAATGAAGTTTCATGCACTGCTTATACCTTGGCAAAAAAGTTAAAGAAAAGTCTAGGGAACACAGAAACATATTTACAAGAGCCATTTTAAAGCTCAGTTGTTGTCTGAGCTCTGTTTCTCATTTTGCTTTTGCTATGCAAATGTAGAAAAATGTTTTGTTCCTTATACTTCTGGAAATTTGCCTGTGAGGCAAATATTAAGGTTACTAAGCCCATTAAGGTTAGTAGCAGGTTCAAAGATATTTAAGATATTTAAACAGCTTTATGTATGAGGCACTAATGAAGCAGCAAGGTTTAGTTGGAGACCTTTTGATGACCGCTTGGGTCTTAACTGTACTCACTGCTTGTGCTCTGAATACTGTGAGCACGTAAGTGGATTCTGAGGGAGACTTTGCTAGCTTGATTAAATCACAAAAGTAAATAGCCTCCTGGATTGCAAATGAAGGGGAGGTGGGGAAATTAATTTCAAAACCTTCCAGTCAAGAGAGAAGCATGAGTTCAGGAGAAGACAGATAGACCATTATGCTGTGTGGCTACCTTTTCAACTTAATGCCCAGGAAAAGGTTGGGTTTTTTCCTCCCTCCTCAGCATGTGGTGTCTAAAGAAAGATAACACCTTTTCAGGACTTTACACAGTCAAGTACTGACCAAGTTTATTTACTTGCCTTCCTGGAGATTGGAGAAGTTGAGAGCTCTATTTTCATACCATAAAACACAAGAAGAGGCTCATATTTTAAGTGCTGTTCATTGGTAGTGTTAGGACTGTGGTGTATGTCAAAAGCCTGTGAACAGCTTGAGTTGAATGCAAGCTGAGACCAATAAAAAACTGTAGGATAGCATCTCATCTAATGTGTTTAATAAAAGTTGGATGAACTTTCTATTTTACTCAAAGGAATGTAATCTTTTCCAGACACAACCTGGGCCTTTGTTTATTTTTTAAGATATTGCTTAAGGATCAAGGCTTCACAGAGGGCAGTGTGTAGAGGGACACTGTAAAACAATGCTCTTCCCACTCAATTCTAGTGGCCAAGAGTCAATAAAAACTGCTTCTAAGAAAGAAGGAAAGTTCTGAAGTGCTTTGAGAACAGACAAAACGGGGGGGCCATGACAGCAGATAGTGTTACTCCTGGGATCAGAATTCTAACGTTGACTGCAACAAACCCAAGACAGCTGCACAGTGGGAGAAGCAGCTCTACACTTGGGCAGCTGGTAAGCTTCAGATAAAACCTGAAGTTTCAGCAGACTGACATAATACAAGCTACAGTTATTTCCCTTTTAAAGGCAAGTTGCTTGCCTCACGTTATTCACTGCCCCTTCAGCTGTGTTTGTATTCAACCCTCGAACTCCAGGCAGCTAAAAACACAGACATTACCTTCAAGTAAACAATATAGAATTTCTCATAATGAAGACTCTTAAAACACATCCATCCATAAAGCTCTGTGTATGGTATAGGAGACTCATGCAGTCAGCACCCTCCTGCACACTGGCTTTAAAGCAATCCCAAAAGGAAGGCCACAGCATTCCATAGGCTGCTCTCTAGTACTTCTGTATGAGGGACCACTGAGTGAGCAGTGAGCAGTAAGTTATTCCTGATGGTAGGAAATATCTGTCTAGATCCCCTTTGCTCCAGCAGGGAACATCAGGCAGATGTGAAAGTTGAAATATTTCAATGCATGCCTGAGTGAATGATTGCTGTAAGGAGAAATGTGCTTCTCACCACAATCTACTGCAGGCAGGATGAGAGGACTTGAAGCATGTTAGTAACAGAAACCTGAAAAATCAGGACAGTAGTGTCGACGTTCACCTTTTCAAAGGAATCTGGTAATTACAGACAGGCTGTCTCTCCAGAGGCACAGGAAGAGGAAAGCCATCTAAGAAATTACTGGAATTACTCAAGTACTCTAAAAGCAGACAGCCAAACACTTCCACTGATGGAAGCTGGACCAGCACTTAGCATGAACTCTGTTTTTTTAAGTTTTCATTATACCATACATACTATTTCTAAGAGTGCCTACTGTTGCCAATGGAAACAGATGCCTTGCCCTTCCAAATCACTTCGAAGAATAAATTCCCTGTCACTGCAGCTCCTTCCCTTTCTCAGCAATGTCCCAGTTCTGCAGGAAAGTCCTAAAAAGAGCAAAACACTTTTTCACACTTTCATCCCTCTGTCTCTAGAGCACTCATTTCAGACTTCCATCTTCTTGCTTTCACAAAATCCCACCCTATTCCTTGGCTATCTAGCAAAGCCCCTCTTCACTCTATTTTACATTTATTCCGTCACAGCAGCAGGACAGCTGTGGACCTTGTACCTGAAACTTCCAACAGTGAAAAGTGTACTAAGTATATGGAAATTGTATAAAATCTTTTTCAATTATTTGAGAATCCACTTGTACAAGAAAATTACCAAATATCAATTTAAAGAAGAAGTGAATATTGAGAGATAGGGGCAAGTGCTTTGCCTGCAGAAAGAATACACCATAAGGTAAAGAGAAACAGAAGCATCTCTCTTTTTGTATAATGCATTAACTTCTTTAAACAACTGATAATCATTGGCCTAATGCTGTTGCATTTGCATAATTCTTGATGATTTCCATGCCTTTGGGACATGTACATTTGAGAGTTAACTAATCAGAGTTGCTTTTGGCCTCAAGTGCCAAGATAATTTCCATACAGTGGGTTGAAAAATTGCATCTGCTTCAGTGATGACTGTCCTACATAAACACCGACTGGGTTGGGAAACCAGAGAAGTCATTCAGCTGTGTATATTTGAAACACCACTCTTATCTTTAATGCTGCCAAAGCAGCAAGATGATTGACTGGCCAGTGGTCCCCATTCACCGAGAAGTCTTTTTTTATTGCTGAGGTGATTCATTCCATAGAGTCTTGCTAAAATCTGGGGTCCTTCCACAGGTTTCTAGCCTGAGAACTTTTAATTATTGTTTATAAAGATACTGTATTTAATAACCACTAGTAAATTTAAGTGCTAGTTACTGTTCCTAGGCAGGAAGAGATATACAAGCAGGCTGCATGCTAGAATTATGTAATTATACTTCTAATGTTTCCTGACTTCAAGATTACAATCTTACATGGGGGTGGAAAAAAGTTTTTGTGCCTATTTTCTTAGGTTAAAAACCAAAGCAAAACTTGCAGCCTTACCCAATCTGCTATCACATCAGGTCACACTGACATAACACGTTCAAACATAAAGCTGGAGCCTTCAGACACATTATGTTAATGTTTTCCCTGGAGCAAACTGTGTAATTGGTAAAAGCAACAGCCTTAACTTCTAGATAGACACATCTGGAGTGGGGGAGAGAAATACATATCCTGACAGTGAATTGTATGACCATTTCCTAAAGCAGGAAACAGCAAGACCTTGGATTCTAAGTTCCATTTTAAATGCAATCACAAGAATGTTTTCAGCAGTTGCAGGTACCTTTCCATGTACTCTCTATTCCTCCAGCTCCAGCTTCTCCTAGTCATCTCCCACCCGTCATTTCTCAGCCTATTCTGCACTACTGTACATTTACACATATGCTATGTACCCCTTTTACTTCTCCCTTTGACTCAGAAACAGACAGAAATTTTTTTATTATATTTTTAATATAATAGATTGCCTAGGAAAGTCTGTGTGACTTTCTAAGCCAACAAAGCAATGGGTCAAATTCAGCTCTGGATTATCTCCCACAAATTCACTAGACTAATGCTGAGGAGGAATTTGGCTCTAAGACTTGTTAGAAGTTGATTACATTCACAAGTCATTTACCAAATAAAATTTTAAAGTCATCTAGTGACATGGGGAGTACAATGCCACGAGCAAACATCTGGATGTGAAGCAAATTAAACAAGCAACTGCCAAGGGCAATAAGCTAATAAAGAAATGTAGATGCCTTTGACTTAGGCCAGACAGACATTTATTGGAAGCCAAGATTAGTAAGCCTTACCACTTATAGTCACGTGGTCATCTTTGGAGGCACTCCGTGCTTCTTTTAACCGGATCTCTGAGCTCACATCCACTTTTCTTCCAGACAGCTCTAAATAGGCTTTGAGAGACTCAGGTACCTTGACTGTAATTGAACCTGGTGAAATTTAAGTGAAAGCTAGTTAGTTTAACCCTGAGATCAAAGCATGAAGCAGGCCATTATTTCACTAACTCAAATCAAATCATCATTTGGTTGTGCTTGGTTGGGTTCTTTTTTTAAAGTCTCCAGACACAATAACCTCTTTTTTTTTTTGGTCAGTGAAAGGATAAATGAATGTATCTTCATTTATCACAAACAGAGACTATGTCACATACAGAAAATGGTATCACAGCACTTCCTTTTTAGACATGAAGCTAAACATTGACATGTGCTTCTAGCAATGTCCTTTGGTAGAGAATGTTATTACAGCAATGATCAAGGGAAGCAAATATAATAGATCTTACAGGTATTCTGACTTTAGTTTAATCTTCTAGTTGCATAGTGACATTCATGAGCAAGGACAGGTCATCAGACTTGACAAATAATCCAGTCGCTGCATGGCACACGATGAAAGAATTGCTCCTCTGGAAGGATGAGACACTGCTCACATACTGTGAATCCTGGTGATTGTCTTGCTTTACTGCTCAGGGCCAGCTGTTCACATCCTCCAACAGATGCAGTCTCAAAACTGACTAACCAGTTTAGACTATGCATCACTAAACTGCAAACTAGTAGCAAAATTGCAGCTTTGGTGGCCTGAATAGATCGACTTTGAGATTAAAACCAGAAATTCTGACTTCTGCTTCCCCTAAATATGTGCTCCTCTGCATCAGACCAAAGGCAGACACTGGGCCCCCAGGCTGCCCACATTAGTCATCCTTGGAATAACTCAGTCACAAAGTTTGGAAGTTCTGTCCTACACATTAGATCAAAAGGCTGACAAAATCAGAATGCACTTCCTTTATATGTGCTCCTTAGTTTTTGCTCAATTTCAACATTCACTTTAGAAAAACATAAAACAGTTTCTTGCCACAAATCCCAAAAATTTAAGCAGAACACATTAAGAATAACAGCTAAGTAGTACCAGAAAGCAACCCTAGCTAAGCAATTTAGACTCAGCAGAATCACTTGCCTTTGAGAGTTCTGATGAACAAGTAACTTCCAGTATAATTTAGGCCTGGATACACAAAAGCCTTAGAACAAGAAAGGGAAAAGGTCTTCATCTTTGGGTCCTCTTTGGAGAGCTGCTCAGTGATGACTCATAAAAACCAACACACATGCAGCTCATTTATCACAAATGGGACACTTTCTACACTGCAGCTGTCAGCAGTTATTCTGAATTTACAGGGTAAACAGAACTTCAACTTTGCCTTTACTAAACTGTGCTGCCAGAAGAGATGTCAGAAAATGTTTCAAAAATAACATTAATTAGCTTTGATTAAATGCATTCCTCTTTGCTACTAACTTAAAGAGACATTAACTTAGTAATACAAAATGTAACCAAGAAATAATATAAAATTCTTTGGACTAATGAAACCAAAATAGATTGCACAGAAGGATGTACAAATTATTTCAATGCACTGACAGAATCAGTCCCGTCTTGAGTAACTGTTAGGTTTTAACAGGGCACAGGCATTGCCTCCCAAGAGACAGAAATATACCAAATACCATGTTCATTTAAACCACCTGTAGTGCCTGACATGACGTTAAAGTCAAGTATAAAAACACTATAGTGTGGTTTTGTTTGTTTTGCTTTTTTTGTTTGCTTGCATTTTTTTTTCTTTAACTAGGACTAACAAGATGTACTCAGGGCTTTGTAATTTGTAGTATCATATCTTCTGGATGGCAAAATTATGAATTCAACTTTAGGTGGGAGCTTTCAAGTAAGAAGTGAAATTTTAGTGAGTAAGCAGAGAGAAAATGAAGGAAAAATGGTGGGGTAAGGTGCTCCCATCTTTGTTTTTCTGCCTTCAGATTTTCATAGTAGGATATTTCAGTCAGAAGGCAGGAAAAAGAAATATATGTGTGTCAATTATCACTGCACATACATCATGGAGAAAACTTTGGTCAAGGCAAAGGAAGACTGTAATCCTAGCCAACTCTGCAGAATTCTGCTGGGTATATTGCCAGGGAAAAAAACCCAAAAAACCTTGAAATACACAAACATTTTTAATCCATCTTAAGCATCCTTGTCCCTTACAGAGCTTATTATATTTTAAGTATTTATAGACATTTTCCAATAATGAGGCAAAAAAAAATTGTAGATAACCAACAATCACAAACTATCTTTTACAAACAGATTAAAAAAACCCCCAAACCAAACCCTTATCCCCTTTTCTTTTACATCAAAATTTGCAATTTAGTTTGCTAACCTTTTTGGGATTTCAGATCCACTTTTCTTAATTGACTGACATAAACATCTATTGTCCCATGATATGTAGAAGCTTTTAAACTTCCATCTGATGAATCTAAAAAACAAAAGAAAATAGAAGAACTTATGTATCATTAACTCTATTTAAATAAACATTTGCCAGAATCTTTCTTTATACCTCCAACTGATTTTTATGAATTCTTTTGTGTTTGATAAGCATCATAATAATTTACTGAATGTCAGACTTCACTTAGAAAAACAAGTTTCTGAAAAAAACATATCTCCCCAGGCAGAATTGGGTCACACTCCGGTCCTACAGCTGTAGCTCTGCACTTGCTCTACATCCACAAGGCCTGAACTGCACTGCCCATCTTTCCACAGGAATGTCTTCATCTTTGTGTCAAGATCAAGCACAAAACTTGAACACTAAGATCTATTTTAGTTCCCAAAAGAGTTCATTTGCTCAGACTCGGTGCAGGCAGAACTTTACCCAGGAAAGCTACCCCATGCAAAAGGCAAGCAGTTTTTCAGAGCCACATCTTGTTGCACAGATTACCTGAGTACAGGCTTTGTAAAATCTGATTCACTGTCTCTGAATTTTCAACAAATGTTTAATATATGCAGGAAAACAGCATTTGTTCTGTGCCTTGGAATAGGAAAACCTACACATTCTTTTATACCTTATTAGCTGACATTTATGATCACGAAACTTTGTGAAGAAGCATTTTTACAAATAGAAAGTCTTTAAGAAGCTTTAATTGTACACTTGAGTAGTCTTTAATTACTTGCAATGTATTCAATTTTTAGATACATAGACTTTCACAATATTACAGTGAAGTCCCAAAGAGTTTACTTCCAAACTACTGATCAGACCTATACCTAATAAAAATTGCAAAGAAATGAAGAAGAAACTCTGGAGGAGCATAAAAAAATTACATTTGTACCATGAACAAAAGGCAGTCACTGAAATGTAATTTTAGAGGCAATGCTGGAAATTAAAGTATTGGCAAGAAATCCCAAGATAGTGATAGAGACTGGTTTCTGGATGTGCATAGAAAAAACCCCAACAGTCAAATTTTCAGAAGTAGCTAAAATAATAAAATCAAACCTGAATGAAACGTCCCATTTTAAAAAATAAAAACATTAATGAGAGAACTAACTTGATGAATCATAATAAGGATGTCTCACATTAATGTTTTATGCTTGCCATACAGTTTTAGCTCTATGTAAACTCATCTGCAGTTTTCTGATCCCAGATTTCAAACACAGATGCCAAAGATTAGTGCATTGCTTACAACAGCAAAACCATGGAAAATCAGCTAAAACTGATTTCTTTGGAGGGGAAAGTAATTTAAAAAAAGCAGCTAATCCATACTTAGTCAGCTGAGAAACTGAGAACGGCTTTGGCTAACAAGGAAACATTAACAACTAGAACTGGAAGTGAATGTTTCTGCCATCTCAAGACTTCATGTTAAAGAAAATCTGAAAGAACAAAATTTAACTCTTCATGAATAATGAACTTAAAAAGAGTTTTGCTTGTGTAAACGAGAACAGAACATTTTAATTGATGACTTTTTAGAAGGCTGTTCACAATAGTTGAAAAGTTAGTCATTAGAACTGGAAAATCTGACAAGCATCAACCTTTTTTATGAACATTTTGAGTAGCGATAGCTTGAGGTTTTCATGCAAAAGCTGTTTTTGCAGATATTCCCCATCAAATTTAGTAACAGCCAATTACTGACTCTCCACATAATCTTGACAAAGATTTTGTTGGCAATAGATACAGGAAACATCCAGCCTTTGGCTCTTCTGCTTTTACCAGAACACATAATAAGTGCCTTTATCTGTTCTAGGAAGAAAGAAGAGTCTCCTGTGACAGGACAGCAGTTCTCTCCACAGAGAGCAACTGCAAACAGTCCACACACCACCAGCTGGTGGTGCTTTGCAGGGACAACATTTATTCAGTGAATATATCTTCCCACTTTTCAAATGCAAAAGCAGCTCCTGTGAGATTCTTCCCAGTGGAAAGAGGCCTTTTTGTAAATCTGCAAGACTGAACAAAGTGTTCTTTCCTAGATCTTCAATTATTATAAATTGAAATAAAAAGAATCCTCAGTTAGTGAGAGACTGGATTCTGTTTGCAGAAGGCATTAACACAAATAAAGAGTGCAGGAGGAAGGCAGTATGCAGAGCTCACCAAGGCACAGATTTACCAGGAAAGCCAAAAACAACCTCAAGGGAAGTGGAACATTTTTCCATTGAAGAACACTGTTTTGGGAGGAGGACTTGCCAGATTTTGACTCCCAGAGAACCTCACTAATACAAAGTTTCCTACGGCTGAAGAAACTACAGCAGTTTGAAAACCACCAAGAACCTTGGCAGCATTAACCAAACACTAAACCTGTCACTGAAGTGCTGTACAGTAAACAACTGTTAAGCTTTGAACTATGGAAGTAACATGAAATATATTTTATGGAAATGACTGAAAATGATCCACATAATGTTACAGATCAGATGCTCAATACAAGTGCATATATACAATTAAGAATACCAAGAATCATGGAATTGTTCATCACTTCTGCAAAGTCCGCAAAGATGTTGTTTTAAGTTTGTGTCTCTAACTCTTAACAAAGGAGGGGTAAAAGGAAAATGCATTTTAAAAAAACCCCAAAGATGAGGTGATACAACAAAAAAGTGCCCAAATCTAAACAAACAAATATTTCAATAATGAAAAATTTCCTTTTAGTAAGTAGCACAGGCTGATAGGACAAAATACATAACAAATAATGATGGAGACCAAAAATTCTGTCATTTTACGGTTATGACAGAACAAACTTAAGGCAATTTATTTTTAAATATATACCCAGTGTTAGCTGATATGAATGTGAATAACTGAAGATAAAAACAAGGAACAAATGTATAGTTTGAATTCAGAGTTTGCTCAGAACTGACAGGGGAAAGGTTTTCTCCAGGCTTTTCAAGGGGAAAAACAAGGATAAAGAAGCCTTTTACTGGAAATGGAACAGATGGTCACTCTTGAGCAGCTTCAGCTATTTAAGAATTTACTGGTACTAGAGAAAAAAGATGAAAAAAAAGGGCACAGTGAAGCAAGATGTCCTTGACAAAGTCTTTGTTAAGTTTTATAAAAAATAAGTAGAGCTTGAAGAATAAGACCTAAGTCACATAACTTGAGAAAGACTGCACAATTAAAGATCAGTGAAAGGCCTACAAAGGTAACAGTATCACTTCATTTTATCAGTCAAGTACTAAAGAAAGGATTAAACACAAGTGATCTTTCCTTAAATCTAAGCAAAAAAATACTTTCCCTAATAGCACCTAGACTGACCTTGTTCATGGTAAAATCAATCTCAATGAGAAAACACAAAATATTTATCATGATTTGATTACAAGAAATATTTGATTTACAAGAAATATTTGATTACAAGAAATCAATGGAGAAAACATAAAATTCCAACATATCTGAAGTGTGATGAAGATTCAATTCCTGCCTAACTAGCTATCTAGTATTGCTTATTGATAGAAAACTGACAAGTATTTTTGCCTTAGTTCATTGTTTTAAAACTGCCATATGAAAAGTATTATAAGAAACTGAAATACATTCTCTAAATAGACTTCACTATTATTTATTATCTAGAACTCACGAAATTGCATATACTACTGAAAAATCCTTAGCAGTCCTAACCATACTCACCATGGGGACCTGGCAAAACAAATGATGCAACACATCAAGCAAAGAAATCTCTCATGAAAACAATTCCTTTTTTAATCAAGTTATCCAGACTATCCTTTTACCTCTTAATGATCTATGTTCTACCCCAATTTTAAGTTACATACTTTGGTTGTAAAGGGCATAGTCTCTTTTTGATAAATTATTCTGTTCCAAAAAAGCCCAAACAACCAAACCCCCTGGCTTGTCTGGTTTAGAGAAAAGGAAGCTGAGGGGTGACCTCACTGCTCTCTGCAGCTTCCTGAGGAGAGGAAGGGCACAGGGAGGTGATGAGCTTTTCTCCCTGGTGTCCAGTGAAAGGATGCATGGGAATGGATTTTCTTTAGGAAGCATTTTTTTACAGAGAAAGTGGTCAAACACAGCAACACCTCCCAGAGAGGTGGTCATGCCCCAAGCCTGCTAGTGTTTAAGAGCCCCAAACGAGATACTTGAACTCTTGGCTAGGCAGTGGGACTGCATGATCATTTTAAGTCCTTTCCAACTGAAGTAAGAGACAAGGCCTTGAGCAAACTGGTTGAGTAGGAGATGTTCTCACATTTTTAGAGCTGAATGTCTGGATCTTAAATGTCTTTTACCTTTAGAAAAATCCATAAAAATACCAAGGATGTTTAATGCTCTTTAGGAAAAGATGAAGCCTAACTAGTGCTTTCAGAATTGAAATATGAAAAATAAAGTTTCAACTGTAAGATGTCTCTTAGTGTTTAAGCTGAGCATGGTTAATTCAGGAAAATAGTCATCATCTGTTGATGGAAAAAGCTACCTCCTATATTAAGAAACCTTTATTTAACTGCTCTTCATATCCTATGAGTTTATTTAAGCGAAGGAAAAACAGCCTAGCAAGTTGAATTTAATTCTGTGGTTTAATGACTAACTCATAAGACTGTGTCTTGCATTCATTTTCCAGGAATGTTAATATAGAGCTCTTAGAAACATAAGAAGAGTTGTTAATGGTCCCTAAACAATCCTTAGAGATTGTCCCTGAAAGATGTTTAGTGAGTGACTACAGTTAACACCATTAGCAAGTCTTCAAGATTTGGGCCTGAGGAAATCTTTCTACATTCAAAAAACCACTAAGCCTTGTCTATGATTCTGTTACTTCAATTTTCTGCCATAGCAATAATTAGAATTTGAGTTTCTCACTTCTGTGTTTGTGTGCTATAAAACCCACTGATAAGGTATATCATAATTGATAACTCTGAGTTGTCCTGTCATATAAATGCTCAAGTTCCCAAAAGGAAGTTTGCCTTCATTTCTGAAGAAAAACCTATTAGCAAAATAGCTTGGAAACACTGAAATTATCACAAGCTTTTACATCATCCCCCCAAATATGTAATACATAGTGATTAGCTTCCAGATATAAAAATCAAACATAGCTAATCATTGATGGCAATAAATGTAAGGATAGAGAACTACGTTAAAGCCACAACTGCATTTGATGTACACTTAGTGTTTTCTCATGTCCTTTTATCCCATCCTAACCTAAAAGATGACTCCTAGACTGAGCCTAACGTGGGCAACACCCAGCAAGTGCTGGGTACCAAGTGAGATTGGGTGCCTTGCCCAACCACAAAAGGCTGAGTTTGGAAAGAGTCTCATTCAGCCAGAGTTATCAGTGCTACTCCTGAAAAGGGGGCAAAAACATCTGTGAAATCACCTCTGTTTTACTTCCCCTGTGAATATTCAGCTTTTGGAAAGGAGAAGAGAAAGACAGAGAGAAGGCAGAACCTACCTACTGTGATACTTCCTGTTTTGGTCTGAAGGTTGGTGTTACCTATAATGAAAGGGGGAAAAATGTTAAGAATATTATTTAAGCATATTAATTATTTTTTTTAAATATTGTTGCTTTACAAAGAAAAGTCTCAACACATGTTGGTGACAATGAAGGGATTCCAGACAAGAAAAATATGGAGTAAAGTCAAAGACACCTCCTGGATGTGAGGGAGAAAAAAACTAAAGAGAGGCACATGCAAGGCTAATGCACAATACAGTTATTTTATTTGGGGCAATTTTTAAAATTGCTCTGAAGCCTGCAACAGCACAATGGATTATTTAAGTAGTTCAATTGTATGAATAACATAAATAGTTTATATTTTCCTCTTTTATACATCTATACCCCATTGCTGCTGGAGGGAATCTCATGTGTTATCTTCAAAGGCTGGACCCATTGAATATTTCCTACTCCCTCCAAACTTATTCTTATGTGCATGACAACCCCTTGTCAACATTTCCACTGACTTCAGTCTGAGTATGTTGGGCAAACTGGAGAACATCAAACAAAACTGGGTAAAGCACAAAATGTAGAATGGTCTTCTACTGAACTTGCATCACTTTAAACAGGCATTGGTGTTTCAGCCTAAAACTTTCAAAATATTTATTCTTCCCCTTCACCTATAACATCAAGAGAAACTGGAAGAAGGACAGATGTATCTCACAACAGAAGAGCCACCTATACTCCCAACAGTCTAACTAAATTGTAGAAACTTCTACAGTTCCATGTATAAATGTCTCACAGAAAATGCTTTAAATCAAAAACTAAACCACAACATGTCATTCCTGCCATTCTCTCATCCTCCCAAGAGAATGATAAAATGAAGACTAAGGTTGATCACAGTAATTAAGTCCAGTTCAGTAGTCACAATTTTCAGATCTTTCCGAATAGGCTTTAAAAATTGCAAATAGATCAAGCTCTGCCCTATCTTGTGTAATTACACAGTAGTAAACAACCACTAGGGCAGAGTGCATTCCACTGTATATGACCTGTATTTTTCTTAGTGGTTCATGGGCTGAAAGCTATAAAAGCAGCCTATCATCAACAGTCTTAAATTCATCATTTTGTGCACATACTTACAAAATACTTAGGGGTTCTGAAAATCAAAGCATAAACAAAAGCATATTTCAATGAACTTGAATGATGTTTGGCTTCATTGTGCTGTTTTTAAAAGGCATGATATAATTATCCCACCCTTTCCCCCATTTTGTCATGGCTGGTACTAAGTTTTATACAACCTACCAAAAGACCTAGGGTTTTGTCAGCTGGCAGCTCCCACAGAGCTGAAGGTAGATTTTATTCAGTCTGAATATAATCCCTGTGTCTGTTCTGTATTTTTCTGGGGGCTTTGTTTTCTGATTTGATAAGTAGATCCTTGAAAAATATTAAATGTGTAGAAATCAAATTCCTTTTAGCCACATACTTAAACAGCAGGACAACTAACATTGCTCAATGTCAATACAATATATTAGTGTGAAAAGCTCACTTCAAACATCTAGCTAGAACAAAAGCTGCTTTTGAAGCAGACAGGAATGTCCTCCTGAGTTGTGTCCTGCACTGTCTACTGACAATGTACAGAACTGCACTTTTGGTCATGTAACTGTTCTCTGATGGCCAACACTTCCCTTAGGACTTCTAAGTATTTCTTGGGCACATAAAGGGCAAATAGAAAAAGCCCTGACTAGAGGTAATGACTAGTTTGATTATTACAGCCAACTGACTTCAGCATTCTAATGCAATACTATGACATCCAAAATACAGTCATTTAAACAAAGTATTGATAACAGTGCCTTGGTGTTTTGGAGTTTTGTTGCTTCTGAAGAAAGAGTTATCTTTTCTATAATCTACAAGCTTTGCTTCCCCATGAACACCAGAATTTCAAACTACAGTCAGGATACTGATATATGTCAGAAGATGGCTTTTCAGATATAAACAAAGGCAACTCTTTATGCTATCTTATTTCCATTCCTTCCATTTGTTTTGGTGGCTCTCAACAGGGCAGGGAAGGGAAACTAACAAAAAGGGAAAATAAACTATTATGCAGCTTTTTACTACTTTAGAAATTAATTTTTTGACATGTCTGTATTTTAGTCTGATGCAAATTTAAAAAACTTTAAAAGTTACAATCCCACTCTAAATGCAGTGAAATCCAGAAACATAACTGAAATGTATGTAACACACTTTGGTATTTTAAGAGGTTTATTTTCTGGAGGGATTATAGAATGTCAAGCTCAAGCATTGGACTGTACTACCTTTGGAAGATGGCAGATATTCTGCTTTGTCTTATGCAAGTCATTGACCAGGCAGTTGTATGTTCACCCTTTCTTATATAAACATTAAGTGTGCAAATACCTAAAGTAACCTCAATTACCATGTTCTCCAGTGTGATTCTCTCAGATAAGTAAATAGTTAATAGACTATGACAGAATAAAAGGTCAAGAGCAAATATAAAATCAAGAAAGACACTGCTGTACTCAAGAGATGCCACAGAAGGGTACTGAGAAGAGTAGCAGCCCAGACCATGCTACAGATGCTCTGAGAGCATCTGCTTGTTTTCCTTTAAAAAGGAGGAAGCTAAGAAGGAATCTTCTTGTGGTCTTCAACTGCCAAATGGGAGGTTATAGAGAGAAGACATTCTTCTCATGGTGATGCAGCAAGAAGGAGGAAGAAATATCAATGATGGATACAAGTCGTAATGGAAATTATTATTTTAAAAGGTTTTTTCCCCCACCAGAAGAATAATTAAGGACTCGACCAAGATGTCCAGAAAGGCCATGCAATCTCTGACCTTGAATATATTCAAAGGTCAACCAGACAAGGCCATGAGCAAGTTTGCTCTAACTGAGCCCACTTTAAACATTAGCTGGGGAGGAATTTAACATCTAGTCCAAACTTAAACTAAATTTATAAAATAAAGTAATAGTTAATGCAACTCAACCCAAGACTTTGGGACAGCTGCAAAGAGGGATTTCCTGTTCCTCCCACGCGGCCCTTTGTTGAGAAGTTTCACTGTAATGTTATTGTCTCTTAGATAAAGAAGAAATTTCTCAGGCTCAGATTTCTTTTTCAAGTGTCAACTCAGAAGTGTAATAGCACTTGCCATCTCTAATGCCTGTTACAGAGGCTGATGAAAATTATCCCAAACCAGCTCCTTCAAAACAATGCATTACTCCTTTGCCATAGGAGTATCAAGCATGCAAACGAGCAATTGTGAACATTTGAGTACTACCAGTGTTGTGATTGTAGAGCCTGAGTTTCAACCACAAAATGTGTCTCAGGTTTGTAAAGTCTGTGCTGCCCTAGCTTCAATCTTCCCAGGGCAAAAGGAACGAAACCCAGCTTTGTTTTGTGCATGATGTGCTGATTTGATACCAACTGTAGCATCAGCTGTCAGGAAATGGTGACTTTAGCTGCCCGAGAACAATCTGTCCAGGTGTTTACAAACAGAACTATTAAAACTGAGCTACCTCACGAGCAAAGACCAGAACTGAGAGTAACCATTTTTTTCAAACAGAAATTTATATAAGGAGTAATCTTTTCTGCTAATATGTGTTTGGATGTGTACTTTAAAAGCCTTCACTCTTGCTATTAAAACATGATTGGGAAACATGATATTTTACAGAAAATGTTTTTTCTTGAAAAAATAGACTAGAATTACCAAGCAATTGGTAATGTGCAATTGTTTTTAAAACAAACAGCTAAAATAACATTAGGTGTTCCAAACCCATTTAGGAGAGAGGTCATAAAAATAATCCTGAAGTAACGTAAGAAACGTCTGCATAATTTGGATACAATTCTATTTATTTTTACATTGTTCTTCAGCTTAATGACAACAGGCGTTACTAAAGGAAGTAAGTCACTATCTACAGCAGTTATGATTTCATTTTTGTACCAGGAAAATAAAAATAAACTTTTGGATGTGCACAGAGACATGAACCTACTCACAAATTGATCACTCCACAGTATCATTATATTGTATAAAGTTAGAAAAAACAAAACAGCACATCAGAAGTACCAGGAAAAAATACAAGTCTACATGTTAGAAAAATACAGTAAGATTAAAACCAGCTTATTTCTACATGTGCATGCTAAAATTAACTTTACCTAACAGGTTTAGAAACCATTCTCACATTTAATATAAATGGACAGAGGAGTTGGTCCTTTAAGGAAGAAAGAAGTCATTTCTCAAGCAAGATGACAACACAAAATTGCTAAGAAATTGAAGCAAATTCTTTTTAAGGAATATAGCTGAAAATCTGGAACTCTGACTGAGCTGAGTAATTTTCACTCTTTGTACATGCTCCAGTTTGTTTTATTCAATATTAAATCACCACAAATGCATTACAGCACAGTTAGAATTCAGCAGGAGTTTTGTTAAATTAGAAAACCACACCAGATTTGAACTTCAACTGATGCTTAAATAAAAGATTCTGTAGTTTATTAGTTTTAGTTCTAGGGGAAGGACACCAAAGGGTGGATAGATTAGAGATTGCTAAAAAGTTCTAAGAACTTCTTTTAAGAACAGAAACTGTCACCACTCTTAATGAAAGGTGCCAGCAAACACACAGGATATTTCTAATAAAAACTTCTAATTACAACTGTCTACTGTGATAGTTCTTAGTAGATGATCTAAAAGTTGTTTCTCCTATGAAGAAAATAAAGGATGGGGAAAGGGGAAGAGAAACCTCTTTACAACTTTTAGTATAATTTCCATTGCTGAATTTTAGAGTATTTTGATATTCTTAGTATGTGTGACATTTCTTTCCTATAATATACACTTTTGCTATTCATAAGTATGCTTATGAAATGATTTTCAAAAATACAGTCTGCTCAGTGGCAAAAAAAAATCAATTCAGTCTCAGACAGAAATAAAACTGTTTTGTTCATATACTGTGCGCAGCTGATTCAGTGAGTCTACTGACAGATTTTCCTTACCATGAACACTTCCCAGCATAATGTCACCAGATTCTGAAGAGAGAGATGCTGATTCTGCGTAGAGATACTTAGTTTTCAGCAGCCCATCTTCAGTAGATATATTGATGGTTGTCCCCTGCAGCTTCTCTATATTTACACTCTAAAAGAAATAAATATAATGGAAAATTTGTCATTACAGCTTGAAAAAGCAGAAGGACATAACACTATGAAGACACAAATAAATGGAAAGCAGTTGTTGGTGCATGGCAAATGTGGAATCAGGTTCTTAGTTAAAAGCTACACGAGACAAAACAAAAGACCTTTTCATCCAAGAGCTCTGACCTAAGAATTAATGATTCTTCACAACACTCCTATGAGTTATTACATCCATCTTTCAGGTGAAGAACCCAATAGTCACAAACAGATGAAAGAAAAACTTGATTTAATTTTCAAAAATGAAACACTTCATTTTGAAAAGTAAAGAAAAGGATTAGCTTTAATAATGAAGACTGAATCTTCATACAGCATTATAACACTTAGAGCATTGGTGTTCAATTTTCTGCCACCACAAACTGAAACATCCGCTGTCTTTGTTACATACAGCTATTTATGATGATTGTCAACTGGCTAACTTTGTAGCAGTATCTTTAGTGAAGGTTTGCAAAAAGCCCCACCCAGCTGCTCTTTTTCTCAGTATAATTTTCATATTACCTTGGTTACTCAGGCTTCTATTCCTGGACTTAAGCCTCAAGACACACAAAGCCTTGAAAAACCAGGGATAAGATCTCCATTTGTACTTCTTTTCAATAGAAACAGAAAAAGGATAGAATATGAAAAGTTGAACTATGGATTTGGGAAATAAAAAGGGACAGATGAGATTATCCCTGTAAAAGTCATGAGCCACGTGATATAACTTCAATCTATTTGAACAAAACAGAACAATTCACATGCTTGTGCAACAACCATATGAAATTGAATTCTACTCTTCCTCAGTTAAATTTGATTTATGATGGAAACATGCTTACCCCCACTCAATTTGTTTTGCATATGCAGACTTTCAATGAATTGCATAAAATCCTTATTCATTACAGGAAATAATACATGGCTTTCTAGATCAAACTGTGCCTTACTCAAATTACCTTTAAACCCTCCTTGTCATTTTAGTATTGCCAAGTTGTGCAAAAAAAGTTTATATGAAAAAATAAGTCTGTTGACCGTCCCAGTCTAACATTATATCAAGAATAAGCCATGGATGAAGCAAGAGGTATTCTGACAAATAGCCACTAGTGTTCCACAAACTCAGTGCTGCATTGTGTCCCAAAAATTGAGCTGAAGAGGTTGGTTTAGTATGGACTACCCATCCATACATACTGAACTACTAAATCGTAAGATTCCAGAATGGACTACTGGCCTAAGACTTTTCCTGTGATGCTACAATACAGATTAGATCTCTAAGAATTTAACAAGTTACATTAAACTTTAAGAAAATCAAAAAGCTATGCATAACCTATGCTAAGAATTAGTAATATGTGACAGCCAATATCTACAATCACTGCAGGTGTTGCTGCTTAGAACTATGCTACAGATATAAAAAAATATTAATATATTAATAATATTAAGGCACAACTTGTCACTACCAAAAGGGACAGCAATTCAGCTTTTCATCTTCTACTGCTTGCATCAAAACCCTAATAACAAGACATCTTAAACATAAATTTGCATTGCATCTGGCCTAGGAATGCTTCCCAAAAAGTACTCCCCTACTTCCTAACCCTGGATGGCAAAGTGCAAACCTGCTGTGACACATGGCCACAGAAACAAGTAAAAGAAAAGCCACTGTCATTTTAGGCTCTATGATCTAACCTGTTCTGAAGAGTTAAAGAATTTTTCCCAGTTGAGCAGGGCCATCACTGATAGCACAATGGAAATAGAGCAAGGCACACTTTAAAGAGGAGGAATAAAACAAAAACATCTGCATAGTTTGGGTACAAACTGGCTACCTTGTGACATTCCTAACCAGGCAAAGGAAAGATCAAAAAGCTACATCTGTTACCATAGAATTCAAGTTTTAACTCTATTGAGATGTATTCTTTTATTTAAGAATTAAGTGCTTTATTGTAAACAATCTTACCCAGCCTCAACTACCTTTCTTAAAATTGCACAGTAATAAAAAGACTTGTCTCAGCTCCAGATGAAGAGAAGTTACTATAAACAATAAAACAAAAACTACCAATACAAAGAACATTTGTTTCAGAACAGCCCAAATGCAGGGTAAGGACATGGAGGAAGGGGAAGTCAGACTGCTCAAGTATAAGATTAAAAAAGTATTTTAGATGGGGAAAGCATGGAAAAATAGGATTGCTTTTCAGTGAAAATAAATATGTTTTCAATCCCAAATTCTTTAACTCTTGTGGATTTTTGGCAGAACATAGATGTCTGGCTCTCTACTAAGCAAGTGTTATAGAAAAGTCCCCATGGCACAGATTAGCTAATAACTCCCCAGTCAAACAAATGTCATTATTTTTGTCCATTGAACCACCAGATCTTCTGGAAAAATTCCTTCCCTTGGGCGTAGAGCCTTGGGGGTTGCAGTAACTGAAACTGACCACATGCTCAAGTTCCATTGGTTTCATCTGCATAAATCAGACTAAGAATGTTTTTGCACCTGAACACATTTTCAAGATTAAAAACTAACATCTTGCTATATTTAAATAAGACATATACAGCTCCTTCCCCACATATTCCTGCTCTTGGCCTTCCCTTTTGTGCTATCATTGCTTAAACATTTTACTGGTGTCTTCTCCCATTTCAACCCTTAAAAAATACTCATTTCTCAAGTGCTTAGTGCCTTTTACCACATCCTCTCCCTCCCCACCTCCAGGAGGGGGCTGGAAATGCTGACAGAGCCATAATTACATAATGATGACTGCAACTGATGGAAGAAACATCTCATACAAACACACAGGAGACATAAGGCTGACTGATTATTAACAGAAGTGGCCAATTCAGAAAAGAAATCTGTCCTTCCTAACTAGACCGCAAAGTTTGTTAGTGAGAAGTTCAATAAGATAAGCCAAAATATTGTTCTGTAGCTGTGAATTTGTGCTAAAATGACTCTCTTCACTCAAGCTACTGCAGCTTTACAACTCTAAGATTGACTTCTTACAATATTGCACACGATATACAAATATTTATGATCACAAAGAAGCACTTCAGCTTAATCTGTACGAAGTTTGTTTTATTGTTTCAGAAGGATGATGTTTCTGAAAAGAGTTAATTTTTTAAAAAGCATTTAAAGACTCAAAGCAAAACAATTTTCTGAGCTATATTTTCCCATACAGATACAATTATTACATTTATTACATCAAAGGCAGTCTAACACGCACTACAAAGAAACACAAATTAATGCTGACAGTTTTTGGAAAATCCAATGGCAAGCTCCTTAGTTTACAGCAGGACATTACAGCTCACAGCTGACTCTATGTAAGTGAACATATGATCTGAGAACCTACAAGGTGTACAGCAGTGAAAGAGCACTTCACAGAGGTGAGTTTGGATGCTTGGAACTTAACAGCTTGGTTTCAAATCCATCCTTGGCAAGGGAGAGTTACCCCCACTCTCTGATTCTTCCCAATGCTGTTGGTTTAAAGGATATCTATGGATTCTGACAGAGCACACATCCAAGCTACTGCCAGACTTGGCTTGGCTCCATATGTTCATACAGCAATGCCTCAGATCTAATGAATCCTAATGCAACAAGTTGCATGGACATTACAATACCTAAATGTTCAAACTGAGCCTAAAAATAAGACTGGGTGTGAGAACTGTAGGGAGTTTAGCTCTAGGTTGTTTTAAATAAAGGAGAATTACCTATTTCTGTCAAGAAACAAAACCAGAGTACAGTAGTTTGTGGTTTGTCTCATACTGCCATCTACTGAAAAAAAAGCAAGCTACTCCCCTACAAAATTGTTTTGCTGTTTGTGATTCTTCCCACTGCATCTCATAGCAAGATTATATGTGAGTATATATGTGATATACACCAATAATTTTTCCTCTCAGCTGCAAAGAATCTGCAAAACCTTCTACTCTTCCATTCCTACAACCATATAATGCTAGAAGTGTGCAGCACATACAAACATCAAGCCACTATTCACAAGACACTAAATTAAAACTCCTGAGCCTTCTGTAGAATCCAAGTGCTTTGATATAAGCCAAGGAGAAAGTTTAAGAGTGTTGTGAGGAGTCTGTACAGTTAAAGCTGATGGGTTGTATCATTAGAACAACCCCTGTCCTGATGGAATAATCACATGCTTATTCTTGCTTTCTGTGGAGCCTGTTTATTAATCCAAATCAAGCAGGATAATAGAACTTAACAGACAAACCTAAGAAACAGTGAAATTACAACCAACCAGTGAAGGTTATTTAAATATTCTTTAGCATATTCTTTGAATTTGGTCATTTTACAACAAACAAGTGGAATAAGCCATTGAAGAGAAAGTTTTACTTCCTACTTACCCCCTTTTCTGTTGCGCAAATATCTGTATTTCCATAAAGTGTTCCAAGACCAATTACTTTGCCACCATTTGTCCGTATATCAATTTTATGGCTCTGAAAAGAGTTTAAAAATCGTACTGTTAGGATAACTTTTTATGGTTATCTTGTTTTTCAAGTTGTACCACATTAACCACTGCAAACCTTAGTCCTGCAAGCAGAACCAGATTCTACAGTGTTTCGCTGCACAAAAAATTCTAATTAAAATCGTTTCACATAAGGCAAATCTCAAGTTTTTAACAAGTAAGGTTTCAAGTAAAAACTGCTCTTTAGCCCTTGTACTTTTTAGCTGTTGCTGCATACAACCAACGTGAGAAAAAAAATACAGAAATACACACAAACCAATCTCAAAAAGCAAAAAAAATAACACCAGGTCTTCAGAATAAAATGCAACCATTTGTAAGAAGGAAAAAAAAAAAATCTTAAAAAGTCCAAGTAAAATAGTCTGATTATATTCATAAGCTGCAATTTCAACAAATCTAATTTCAAGAAGTCTACAGATCTTCACAGCAAAGTTCTTTTGCTTAAGTTCACTAGCATAAACATTGGAATAACTGAATTTTAAAAAGTATTCAGCAATTTTTATACTTAATAATGCTGAACAAGCTTACACACAGACGCACACCTTGCCTTCCTTTTCCCACATCACCACCTCCATTTTCAGATATATTAATTTCTGTTGAAAAGGATATTATTCCCATGGATTGTATTTAATTTAGGACACCATCCATTAAAGTTGACAAACAAAAATAACAAATACTCAAAAAACTTGATTATTAAACACCTTTCTGGGTGAGGCATAAACTGCACTAACTAGGTCTAATCAGATGGAAAGAAGGTTAGGAACTTTAAAAAATTCAATGAAGTTTCCAACATGGACATAGACTTCTCCAATACATTCCTGATTTAACACCAAGAACCAGAAGTTTCATGGGGTTTCATAAGACAGGAAGAGTTCTAGAGCAGAGTTTCTTTATCTTTGTGTTCAAGTCTTGCTTCCGCCTCTTCTTTTAAGAGGTGTTCTCATAGTAAAATGCAACACCCCTAAGTTGAGACTACAGTAGTGCTTCAGACATTTTAAGGGCTGGAAATAGCTCAACTGTTCAGTTATGCTTCTAAACAACTGCAATAGATTGTTCTCTCCTTATACAGTAAGATGATAAATGTTTCAAGCTGGCATCACAATTCTTTTGAGGTAGTTACACCAGGCTTGTCATTAGAGTAACGGTTAAACAGCAAATCCTCCAAATACAAAACTTGAGGACAATATGGGAAATTCCAAGATTAGAAGAACTAGTGTATAGCAAGGGCTATAGTTCAGTAAAATAAAACCACAACATATACACTAATTCCCCCCATCCCAAATTATTAGAATAGCCTCTTAAAAAAAAAAAAAAAATCCAGGCTTCCAGAGGTATCTCTAGAGACACCTAGATACAGAAGGAGAAGACACCAGTTATAATGGTCAAGTAGCTTTTTCACTAAGAGGGAATACTCCACCAGCTGAAAGAATAAAGCACTAATTTGTCACAGGGTTTCTCTGAGATGAGGGAGAAAGGTTTGAGTAAAGAAGAGGCAAAAGGCTGTCAAGGCCTTAACATTTGTCAAAGGAAAACCAGGAAAATGTGCTCAGAAGAAGAAAAGGACACTAGTGCAGGATAAATCAGGCTCAGCCATGGTGTGTAGTGAGGAAGCATAGCAGATCTTCCGCCAACATGAGTGAGATGCCTGGAAATTCTTGTTATCACCAGCACAGTCAAGGAGTCAGAAGTAATGGAGGAACATGGAAACATAATTAAAGGGTCTCTCTGGTCCCACTGTCACTGCTAAAATGATGGATTATAATAAGAAGCAGGAGAAAAAAAGAAGCAGCACTGTTTTCACAAAAAAGAATTTGTGAATAATTCATGCTCTGAAGAAGACCTAGATGCCATAACTGTATTTTGGAATTACTGATGCTATCAGTTGACCTAGAGACTCGGAAGCGATAGGCTGAACTGGATTTAGCCAATTAAAAAACAACCACCACCACAAAAAACCCCCAGACAACTTCAATAACCAACAACCTCAGCAAATCTCACTGGCTGGGTAGTGTCTACCACACCAAAACTGCCAGATGAAATTCATTAATAGGCCTCATACAGACTCATCTTTTATGTTCAATTACTAGCATGCAAGATTAAGGAAAGCAGATGTCAAATCTCTAGGTCTTTTGTAATTACACTACAGATTATATAAAAAAAAACCCAGCATTTTTTTGTATTACAAGTTATACAAACAACTTCTTGCAAGTTAATAAAATTGGCAGTTGTGAAGCTGTTTGCTGGTGCTCTTGAATAACCCCCATATGACCAGATTTTTTCATTTAAAACCATTCATTGATCAATTATCTTTTTCTCCCTCCTGTAAAGAAAGGGTCTCCTGATTTGTTAGTTCATAAGGTTCATTAATGACAGCCAAGCAACATTAAAACAGCTTTAATCCATCCAGATGAGGGCACTATCACTTCAGTTTGCTCAGCAAAGCACATACACTAAAGGAAAATCAGCTCTTATGCTTCACTACAGTATCTGGTCTATGACATTTTTAGTAGTTTTGGAAGAACCCTCAAGGCTAAGACTTCTGCTTCTCACCAATAATTCTGTTTCTCTGATAACACAGAATATAATTCCTGAAACTATATTAGAAAAAATTAGTTCAGTCCCCTTCCTTGAACTGCAGTACTTAGAAACAAAATTAGACTAAAACCCAGCACTTATTTTTAAAATTCAAGATTTTTCACATCTTAGATTGTATTTGAGACAAAAATTCCCAGAAAATAGGTTAGCAATCTTTCCTCAAAATCATCTTGTTCCATGACACCACAAAAAATTATTGATGTAATGGCATGCCATGATTACTGTCATTGCTCACCAAAATCACCTTGTTTTTTCATATTATGCAGTTTCTCATGTACTGTTGTTGTCATTATTACATAATAGAGTAATTTTTAAACAAAACCTTAGACAGGCAGCACATAGTACTATTAACTTTTGTTAGATTTTAGGTACCCTTATAAGGGTAATATGATAAATTACACAGAATCTGAAAGGTTCAAGTTGGCTATAGTTCCCTAAATGTAGAATAAACCTAGCTTGATTGTATATTCAATGCCTCCCTAAGCTCAGTTTTCCCTACATCTGTTACAAAACTGTCTCTTACCACAACAGAGAAAAAGTTTAAAAATTTCTCATATCTCAAAATATTTGAAAAGCCCTTCTTTTGAATTTATACCAACTCCTGTGGGTGCAATCCCAAACAATCCAGTGAATTTGATTCTAAATAGCACCTGAGTCAGACAAACTGATTAATTTCACAGCAGCTTATGTCAGCAAACTTGAAGTCTTAAGACTGAAAAAACAAGGTCATGCCTATGATACATACAGCATTTATCAGATATATTTCAGTCAGGTATTTTGGACATGTAATGTGTAACTTCTGATTGAAAATTAACTGAAAGGGTTTGTCAATAGGTCTGATATATCAATTATAAAAACCCCTCAAAATACACAAAAAAGCAGCAGCATGCTGCTGTCATGATTGAGCAGACATAACTATTAACACACTAGACAGGAAATTTCAATCTATCTTTTTTTCTTTGAGGGGCAGGGAAGACAGGGATCAGGCTTACTGCTGCCACTCTTTCTGCTGACTTTGGCCATCACAGATACATGGACTTCTGACTCCACGTTATTTACAGTTATTGACTTTGTGCTATAATTGTATGCAGTAATTAAAGGTGAGGTGCTGTACACATAGTAATACTATGAGTGTTGCAATAAGAAATACCAGGGTACTTCTCATCACCAGAGCTGGTATTTAAGTTTTGACACTATATCCCACCACACAATCCCTTTTCAAACAGTGGGAGAGGGTTCTTTGTACCTTTATTGACTGCAAGACACTAGTCCCCTTCTCTGTTTCTATTTTGCAGTTATCACATTCTATTTTCTGAATCTTCACGCAGCCAGTCCCTGATGTTTTGATATCCAAATCTAGAATTAAAAGAGTTTTATTAGCAACAGAATGAGAAAACTCAGATATCTTGAACATAGTATTTGATCATGTTATACAAAGAGCAAAAAGGAAAAAGAGAGCAGCTTTCTCGTTACTTAAGAACCCGCTTGCTCAGTCTGGCCATGCACTTTGAACTGCATGAATAGTTGATATCATCAGCTATGGACACTGAGAGCTCAGTAAGCCTGTGCATGAGCCATCCAGCCCCAGGAGAGAACATTGAGAGGCAGCAGAATGAGTGCAACCTCTGGCAAGGAATCAGCAGGCTGTGATCCTTTAGTGAAGTCTCTTTTCTTTTTTAACTCCATCTCCTATCCACCCTAGCCATTGATTCCACTAGAAATTCTACTTAGACACTTGGGCACCCTGACACGCATTTTGGGGTAGAAGGTTGGCAGGTAGAGGCCACACATAGAGTAAAAGGGTTCAACAGCACAAATACATATGCCTTGCTGCTCCACTAGCCAGCATCACAACCCCAAAACAGGTATAGAAGTGTCAGTGTGCGTCATTCTTCCCAGCCTTCTGGAAAGCCTGACATTCTCCTGGCATGAAGGAGCATGTTTGCCTCTAGTCTGAGCCACCTCACCTTGCTATTGTTCAAAGACTCCTACAGAGAAAAATCACTAGGTCTTGTAGATAACATGCAGAAGCAGCAAAAGTACTTTTCTGCCACTTGTCTCACCCTTGGTTTTAACAAATAGGAAGAAGTTTGAGAATGTACAGTCTGGGGACTCTGTCTATATTAATAATCATTTATATTAATAATTTCTATTTATGACCACCATATTGTCTGGCAAAAGGTAAAGGCAGGAGAGGAAAAAAGTGATTTTGTTCTTCTAAGGATAAAAGGCAGACAGAAGAAAAAGAAAAATTGAACAGCAATCAGAAGTGTTTGCTGCAAGACACAAGAATGACTCAGAGAGAGCAAGCCCCATTACTCCCTAAAAAAAACCCCAGGAGATTATTGGGGAAATAAACCTTCATTTAAGCACATGTGAAAATCTTTCCTTCACTGCCACTGCCTGCTAAGGGTACCAGAAAGATGAAAAGAGTAATCAGAGTGTGCATAACAAGCTTTGACCCGAGGAGGTTCCCAAGTCAGACCTGTGAGCCAGCAGAGCCTGAAGATGAGCACTGTCACACTGCTGACCAGACAGGAGCTTCCTGGAACCAGAACAGTGAGCTTGCAGACACGAATATGAGAGACTGAGAGCTCCAATTAATAACAAATGAAAGTTTTGTCACCTGGCAAACCAGGAGAATCCAAGAGACACAGCCAAAACACATCTTTGCAGCAAGCATACTACCTTATGGCTACAGTAAGCCAAGAGGTTAAATTTAGTGAAGGATGTAGAATGTGTTCACAGGTAACAATTCCTTCAAAAGAAAGGCTACAAGAGGTGGACTGGAAAGCAATGGTTTTGAAATATAAGCTGTCTTGTCCCAAACTGCTCAATTCATCCACTGGAACTGGAACTGCACAGTCCTTGGGAGGATCTACGACCAAGAGTTTGCCTATTCTGTGTTCTGAGAAGAGAGTCCCAAAAGCCAGTTTGCTTGTTTAAATCTATGAATTCAACCAGCTTGATACCCTCCTGCTCTTACTGCTTCTGTCAAAAGGGATGAGGAAAAGGCTTGAGAGTGCTCCATTTAGCCATGATACAAACTTACTAAGACTTTTGCAAGAATAAGGTTAATAAAAATCTTCTGATCCTGTAGAGCATATTATGGCCATCCTTTGAAAGGTGGGCTAGTAGTGTAATCCTAGTTAGATCAAAGTTGGGTGCTAACAGAGGACCCACAAGTTTCTTAACAACATGTTTATGAATTTCCAAACACAAAGGACTTCTGGAAATACACTCTGTGTCTTGATACTCTGCAGTGTCACAGCACTTTTCTAGCCTTGATTTAGCAAAAATTAGTGGACAAGGAATTGAGCCCCTCTGTCTCCTCCCCTCTGACTTCCTCAACCAAGGAAAAACATCTCCATAAAGAAGGCAGCTGAAAGCTAGATAATGTTGCCAATGAAATTTTAACAAGGAGGAACAAGATACAATCTGTTTCAGCGCCAAAACTCCAAAAATAGCCAGTTTGATTCCTCCCTAGCAAAGACGAAGCCAACTTTAGCCACATAAACCACAAAGAATGCATGAATATCTCTGTGGTGTAAAACACTTGTATCAGAAATAAAGGTATATAGTAAAAAAGAAACACTTTGGTGTCAGAATGTAGGCGGGGTACTCCACGGTATTTAAGCACCCCAGGTATTAAGTTGCCTTAAGGTATAACACTTGAAATAGACTGGATAATAATTTATTTTCAGATGACTCAGCAGCCGTAGACTACTAGAATTATCTCAAATTGTGGTTATGCAAGGTTATGTTCAGTTTACTTCTGAGTACTCATATGCTATCAGTGTACAGTAACCAGAAATCAAAGAGCTGGTTTCAGGTCTAATTAACACATGCAACAATAAACAAGCTTGTTAGACAGTAATTCCTTGACATCTGCCATCATTGAAGGTTGAATGTATCAGAGAAGATTATCAGATCATGTATGATATTGAGATACTATACAGAGCTCAAAACTAGACACTAAGACAAATAGAGGATCTTTTGGTACTTGCCCTCCTAAGCTGCTTACAAGTCACCTTTGGTTTAAAATGCATACTTAAGCTCAGCATCTTCCACACATGCTCTTCAGACTCTAAGGAGTTTTAGATAACTTGCAGCTTCCTGGATAAGCTCCAACCTAAATTGCAAAAGCTGTTATGAAATGCCTTAACTTCCAAAAGGAAGAAAACAAGAGGACTATGAAGACATTCACATCAACCTCTCAACTTCTTATGGCTAAGTGACTGACAGAGCCCAGACAAAATGGTCTAAGAAGAACAGATTTAACATCCTCCTCATGCATCCAAGGAAAGCCAGAAAAAAGCCAAAGTGTTTGCAGAGCAACAACAGCTCCTTTCTGGTTAGAGATGTGTTTTTACAAGGAATAAGATCTTTTGCTTATGCAATGATATTTAATGGATAATTCTTTTCTAAATAAACAGAGCAATTCAAGCACAAGCTAATACTCTCAAGATCAAAAAAACAAGCTAGAACTGAAAGGACACTTAAAAGTAGAACCTCATTGGCAAGCAAAAATTCTACTTCACTGCGTAAAAACCCAAAAAACCCACAACCTTACATTTTTGTAAATATATCTCTAGATATGCCTGGATAGCAGCATGAACAGACAATACTAACATCGTGGTAATTATGGGGTGACAAAGAGCAACTTGTGGATGAGCATTATAATCCACAGATTGTCCAGGGAATCTGAATTGCATGAGCTTACCACAAACCCAAGTGGAACAACTTGGAAACCTACAAAAAAAGAAAACCTGTTTCAAGAAGAAAGCCCCTAAGACTGTCTGCAGTGTTGGATAATATTCAGAATATAGTAAAAATCTCAAAGACAAGATAAAAGCTAAATGATTTTTTCCATCAATCAGGATTCATTATTGAGACATTTAGAAAGGTTCCCCACACTGAAACCCTTTATGAAGATTGAGATTCTCCAGATCTTAACACGATGAATTCCACCCCTTGAGAATAACCAAGTCTGGAGTGACTCATAATAGTCACTCAGAGATCCTGGAGAAACTGAAATAGTAAACAACTACAGTATCCAGACACACCTGGTATCAGAGAATTGAAGGGTAATAAATGGGACACTGGGTTTGTTTGATTCTCAGCAATCATGGAATGGACTCTGTGAATGTGCTACAGACAAGCCAAGGTAATCTTTGTGCTTGCCAAGCAGGGGAGGAAAAAATAATAATAAAAAGAAGAGCTCTAAGACTGTAACTGAAAATTCTCAGGTTAGAGTCAAGACTACAAGACTCCTGGAGAAGAAAGTCCTGCTACAGTTCAGTGACAGAGTCAATGAATATAGAGGTAACAGTTGATCTGTTTAGGAGAATGAATTTGGATTTCCCAATGTCTTTAACAATATCCTTAGTTCTACATTGTCTTTCAGCTATAAGCTATGCACCACCTTCAACAGTACAGGAATTTGGAAATCAGCACAACTAGCAAGGCTGAAAAATTTTCTCAGTGACACCAAATTATTCAGACTATTTAAAAACTCACTGACAAATTGCAGGAAGACCTTGGAATGCCACATACTCAAATGATGAAATAGCAGGAAATTAAATTATTGGACTCTGACGAGAGTTTACAAGGACGCTTTCACCCTGAAAGTGTTTCCATGTGTAAATGAACACTCAGAAGAGAGATCCACTGGGGGGCTGAGCTGTATCACACTCTGAAAATCCTGTGGTGAAAACAGTTAACAGCTAAGAGAATGCTTAGATGAAATAACACTTACATTAGTTCTGTTACATGAACAGAACTAATGACCAGGGACAGGGCACTGGGCTGCTGGACTCACAGTAGGAATCAGTACTGCCATTCTGACAAAACACACTGAGGGCAGGCAGGGCAAGATGCCCCTGATTTTAGTTACAGAATATTTGTGCATATATTAGTTGCTAGGAAACAAAACAGACCCTAAGTTTTGATAAACATATTTAAGAAACACCCTCTTCAGTTATAAGCAGTGTTTTTTTAAAAAAAAGTAAATTATAGGGATGAGTAAGACTGGAAAATGTGAGAATGATGTTATGTCAAGCCCATAGGACTTCTCCCTTTTGAATGATATACAGTTCAGGTCCTTCTAAATGAAAACAAGGGAAAAAAAGCACTTTGCAGAATTTTCCTTAAGATACAGGGTGTGAAAAAAAGTAAGGTAAGATAAAAGGTGCAGAATATCTTTGCTCTATGTAACATCATGTTCTACAAAAGTCACAGATTACGTGTATGAAGAGTAAGTAGGATGGGATTATTCATCTTTTCTTACATCACAACCGCAGCACGGCATCAAATGAAATGAAGCAGCAGTCTTGAGTAACTTTAAGCAAAACAAGAGACCAGGTGCATTATACATCAACAAGTTTTTCAGCATGGTGAAACAGTCTGCACTGTACAGGAAATTGGCCAAATGCATAGGAAAAAAACAAAAACAAAAACAGATGACTGAACACAAATCCCTGCATCTGTACTCCCTAAACTTAGAGCCACTGACAGAATTTCAGCTCAGCAGAGATGTTTATTGGTTTCAGCCACTACAGCTGCTCTCCCAAACTGTAGGTTCCATACAAGAAACGCTGCACAGATTTTAGCCTTGTGTCCAAAAAGATAATGCAACGTTTGTACTGGACAAGGGAGCTCTTCTTGGGAATTCATCTGTATCGTTACCTTCCAGGCTGTTTCTGACCCTGTGGAGAGGCACTCAGCACAACGACCACTAATGGAGCTGGAGGGTCCGAGAGCCCTGCCGGGCACAGGGCACAGCCCTGGGGAGCACAGCTCATGTGAGGATGCTCTCGGAGCCGCGCCTGGAGCAGCAGCTGCAGAGCACAGCTGACAGCGCCTTGGGAGGAAACTCACCTGCAGAAGTGTGAGCTCAAACTACTGCTAGCAAAAAGGTCAGCAACAACCCATGTATGCAAACACCCATGAAGTCAAGGAACACAGAAGCAAAGCGGGATGTGCTGAACTAGCGAAGGCACGATGCCGTTCCCCAGAGCCGGCCTCCAGCCGCAGCAGCAGCGCCAGCGCAGCCCCGGTGAGATCCCCCGCACCCACCGAACTTCACCGGCGTCCGGACGTCCACGGTGGCCTTGCTGTCCACGCCGTCCGCCACGATGGCCACCTGCCCCAGCGCCTCGTCGTGCTCCACCCGCACCGGGTCCCGCTGCCGCTCCCGCTCGCCGCGCCTGGGGCTGCCGCCGCTCACGGCCACCAGCACCCGGTCCGCGCCCGGCCAGCGCTGCGGGTCCAGCGGGCGGACGCTCACCTGGCACGGCAGCCGCACCCGCAGCCGCCCCCGCGGGCTCACCGACAGCGCCCACTCCCGCGGCGGGGGCGGACCGGGGCCGCTGAGACCGCGGCGGGGGACGAGCGGCGCCCACCGCCCGCCCGCCGCCCGCACAGCCAGGGCCGCCCAGCGCGGGGTCAGCGCCCTCATTGCCGCCGGCGGGGCGGCAGCGCCCGGGGCAGCGTCGGCAGGGCCCGGGACGGAAGGAAGGACGGGACGGGACTCGGCCGCTCCTGGCGGGCAGCCCTGACCCCCGGCCGGTCACGTGGCGCGGCTGCACGCGGGGAGCGGCACCGGCACGGTCGGTAAACAGGCGGTGGCTCCGCCGCGGAGGCTCCTGGGAGCCGTAGTTCTGCCACGCACGGAAGGAACTACAGCCGTGCCCGCTGGCCTATCGGAGAGCGGGGAGGGAGGGACATTGCCGAGGGTCTGCTGCTATTGGGCGGTGCGGCCGTTCCTCGGAGCCAATCACAAGCGGAGAGTGGCTGAGGCGGGCGGGAGGCGGGGCGCGTGTCGCCATAGCGACGGGGACGCCGCTCGGCTGGGCCGGGGCGACCGGGAGGGACTCGAGGTGGGCCGGCGCTAGGGCTGGGGCCGGGGCCGGGGCCGGGGTTCGGCCAAGAGAGGCAAAGCCGCCGCTCCGACGTGGAGGCGGGAAGCGGGTCCAACGGCGCCGCCACAGCCCTGTGTGCGGAGTCCCTGCGGGCCGGGAGTGCCCCCCGCTCGGGGCCCGGGGCGGTGCCGTGTCGCGCGGGAGCAGCCGAGGCACCGGGCAGCTGCGCTTCAGGGCACTTACGGCTACAACGAGGCTGCGCGTGTTGAAGTGTTCTCGGTCTGCCGGTGTACAAGCAGCTTGGCAGATGTGTTGGAAAACCAGTTATTTGTTGTTAGTTTTTTTGAGCGATAGTGCAAAACACCAGAATTACTCTCTGTCAGTAAGTTTTGGTCAATAGGTTATCTGTTATACTGCTTTTTAGCAGTTCTAAGGCCAAGCAAATAAATATTTTCCTGAGCTCTACACAAATACGCCATGAGACAATTATGCTTACAGGGTTCTTAAAAAAGCAGAGAACCACTTAAATCAGTTTAAAAGGTTTTTTCTGGACTTCATAGCCCACATTATCATCGTATGACAATTAAAGAAAATTAGGTGAGGCATGTGAGCAATGGGTGATGTTGTCATCGTTGTAGTTTACTGCCAGTAATGAGAATGAAACATGCACAGAAAGCTGCATTGTCTTAGCAACATTGCAACACAAGAAATAATGAAATCTGGGCCTGTTACTTAATTATTGTGTCCCGTTTGCACTCCGTGTGTTTACTTTTTCAAAAATAACCATGCAAGCATGATACTTAGTCATCAAATACTTTTCATCTCGTTAGCCTTGTTGCCACTACTGTCACTGTCTGGCTTTGATTATTTATGGATCTGAAATGACATTTCAGTGTCCAAGAATAAAGAAGATTGCCCTAGTTTTTTGGTCCATGGGTGATTTTCACTATGGAAAGTTTAATGAAGATTCGTATTCACTAATAAAGCACTTCAAGTGAAATTATTTCATTGGTTTACTTTACTCAGTCTCGAAAAATCATTAGGTGAAACACAAAAAGGACCAGCCTGCTTTATGATAATCTAGTATAGAAAAATAGAATTCTAGAAAGTCAAAAAGGTATCAAGAAATATCTTGGGACATGACAGAAGTTGGAAGTTATTTTTTTCAAGTCTTCAGAAATAGTTGATTCTGGGAAAAAACCTACAAAATTCTCACCCTTGAGAATACCAAATTTGGATGTCAGATTGTCTGTCAAGGAAACAGTTACAGATGTGCAAGGAGTGTGTTGCAATGTGCTATGATTCCACTAGATGACAGTCAGTTCAGCAAATAACTCTGTGATCTGAGTGTTCCAGGGGAATCCAGTCTTTGGCAAGGTGGGGATTACTGCTGCCCCCCTTTCTCCCTGAGTCAGTGCTGCTGTTCCTTATCCTCGACTCCTACCTCCTCTGAAATGACAGTGCTGCTTTCCAAAAGCCCCCTATTCCTTCAGGATCTTGACATTTGGTGCTCCTCATGTAGGCAGAGGGTTATCAGTACCCACAATCTACAGTAAACTGTGCTCTGCATCACCTTTAACATTGTCAGGTTTTGCACAGTTGAGAACTTTTCTCAAGAAACCATTCCAAGATGCTTAAGCCTCAGTTACGTTTATATTTCACTGTTGCTGTAGGGTTTTCTCATTAGATACAGTCTAAGCATACTCACATGGTTAAAAATACTGTTTCATGTTTTATTTATGTCATCTATATTTTTGCTATATTGGTTCAGTTTAACTTACGTGCTCTTTGTTGCATTAGCTACTATAGCACGTAGCAGACTCCAGAAGTGAAAGGATATTTTTTATTGATTTATTTTCCTCTTTCATTTTCTGACTTATTTGTGGGAAGAGAAAGCTATATCAAATTTGTATGTGAAGATTCAATTAGAGCTCCACTTTTGATACCTGCATGATTTCTTAGTGAATTACAATGCTTATTTGCCATTTTACCAGATATTGGCGTTGTTGTATGCCAAAGAATATTCAGTATTTCATGCAAAAGATAGAAAAACCCCTAGAACTTATAAAGTGATATAAAATAGATTTTAAGCCAAAGCATTATCAGAGGTACTTTTAGGCTAAGGTGAGAAAGAGATTTCAAGAAAACAGGAATTAAATAAAAAGGATTTACAGGAGAGGCTGTAGAAGGAACAAATTTTTCCAACTTTTGTATTTGGAATTTATCAAGGTATAATCACAAACTGCCGTAGGTACCCACAGGTATAAACTTAGTCTGCCTGGGCAGGATTAATTTTACCCATTTTCTATAATTGTAATGAAGAAACAATGTGACTTCACTTCTTAGGAATGTAGGGCCACCCTTATTTGTATTTTGGGTTTTTTTAGTGATGTATTTCTGCACTTCTTCCTTGAATCTTCTTCATTCTCGAGGTGTGTCTCGGGTTCAGTGGGTAGGCAAATTATGTTTTGTTTGTTTTCTCCTCTGTACTTTAGCAGTGCAAAGCACACAATGGTTTGGATTTCAGGGATTTTTTGTTTGTCACACTACCAGAAATTTTCTGAGGAAATTAAATTCCTCATGGAAACCATGTGAAATGGGAAGTGGCAAATCTTACCATTCAAATTCTCCTTATCTTAGCCATATCTAATCAGAACTCCAGCAGAAAAAGTCTGTGTGTGGCTCAGGGTGATTCTATCTCAAATAGCCGAGACTTGAAAACAAGGGAAAACAGCGGAACTTCTGACAAAAGTTGTTGAGCAGTTTAGGTACAGGGTGTGCTCTCATTTCCCAAAAGCAGTAAGGTTGTACAGTCTAATAAAACAATCCATTCTGGTTCACATGTGTATGATAATGTCCTATTGTATATGATGTAGTTTCAATTTAATTTTCATTTAATGTTGGCATGGTTTTGTTGTTTAAAGACAGATCCCTTCATGCTGAAGCACAGGCTCTGCCCAGTTAAAACAGAAGGTCTGCTACTTTAACATCAGGGAAGAAGCATAAGAAAATAAAATCTTAAGGGTTGGAAAGAGGATCACTGTGTGATTGAATAAATCTGTGGTGCTCCTGTTATTAATATGACCTATAGCTCTCATCCCTTCTCTTTGAAGCAGATATGGTAGAACTGAAAAAGTTTTGGAGAATGATGATAAGGACAGTGGAGGGCAGAGAGGGGCTTTCATGCCAGTGACAGCAGGTGGCTTGGTTGCTTCAGCCTAAAAAAAAGTATTGCTAAATGAAGATTTGACATTAGGAATAAACATAGTGGCATTGAAAAGTTGTGGTTATTCAGTGACTTACACAGCAAAAGAACTAGGTGACATCAAGGAGCCAGATTCAAAAGCTGCAAGAAGCACTAGTTACTTGTGTCATGCAGAGGTAAAAAGAAAATCTCCATTCCCCTGGATTTTACCAATACTGAATGTTTTGCATAAATTCAAGGAGAAAGGGGATGGATTCAGGGCAGCATCACCACACCATGACTGGTAGGTACTTCTGTCCCTCCCCAGGCATCCTGTGGAGGTTGGAGGTGTGCAGAGATCCTTGATGCATCTTCATACATGGACCTGCATCTCCTTCTGCTCAGAACAAAATTTTACTACTTTTTGCATGTCACTCTGAAAAGAGTCAATGCAGCTAAGTGTCACCTACCTGGATTCTGCACTGATTTGTGTGTGAACATTGCTGTTTGCTAGGAGATACAGAAGTGAAGATGCTGAAATTAGTTTTGGGAATCTGAGTTCAGGCTTTTATTATTATTGCTGTCCTGAAGCTGTTTCACAAGACATTCTCAGCCTGATTTGACCCAGGTTCCAAAACAGCCTTGTAATTGCCGTTCTCTGCAATTCTGTGTCTTGGATCAAGGCTGTGATATTTGCAGTTCTACAGTTTGAAAACATCCATACTTGTTGGGCTGTTCTGTGAAGTTAGAAATCATACCAACTTTCATTCCTATTTCAATTATTTACCAGATAATGCAGTTTATTTACCAGATAATGCAAAGACAAAAATTTTCCACTTTGCTTTTTGAAGTTTGCATATCCAATTTTATATAACCTGAATTATATATTTAGTAATGTAGTAGGTAATGGAAGAATGCTAAACTTATTTTAATGTCCCATAAACATATATATATTTTGTTGCAGGCTGTGCCCTCTTAAAACCACGTGGAGAAAAGGGCTTGACAAGCTGAGACTGTCTAATAGTTTTTCTCTGTCTCAGATTTCTGTAGTTGTATCTTAATATTATAAACTTTTTCAGATTCAGAGGTTTGTTGGTTTTTTTTTGTTCTCTCCCTGCCCAGCAAACTGGAGTCTTGGTGAGGACTCTTTTGTACTACTGTACTGGGAGGAGGTATATTTTTGACTGATGTCAACTGTATGTTTCACATCCAAGTATCGACAAATATGCCTACACCCATGAAACTCTCACATTTTAGCATTGTTCTACTTAGAGTTTCTGCCACAGTGCTTTTCACTCTGTTTAAATTCTTTCAATAAGTTTAGAGGAACAAATAAAGCAACAATAGCCATAAACACAAAATGCATATGCTAAAATATTCAGCAGTTCTTTATGGATGAAAAATCACTCACTATTTATAAATGTGTATGCATGTTTATGTACAGTAATTCAGAGTTTATTTCTTGGCCTCTGTGATGTTTACAGTTATTTCACAATGTTTTGACTCCTCCAGGAGGGATCATGAAATTGCTTTCTTTTCCATAAGCGAATGACAGACACTGAAATCTCTCTAAAAGTCAAAATGTTCCTGAAGGAATTCCAAACAGCACTAAACAAAGTAATAAACTTCCCAGTTTAACTTTCACTACCTTTATAGAAAAGTGACTTTTCAAAAGGTGAATGAATACAAACACAGTATTTTTGTATTCATTTCCCCACCGCAATTATAAAAAGAAATTTTATTTTTCTTAACTGTCAGCTATCTGGCTGTGGAATGCCAGAGTGATCTGGCTGTTTTGTTGGCAAGATGTGGTATATATTATTGAAATATTCTCAAAATTTCTTCTTGATTTTATGACAGTTTTAATTTTTGTTGTCCTTGATTTATCATAAGATGCTGTCTTTCAAAAAAGAAAAAGATCTCCCATGTGAAAGGCTGAATGATGTCAAGACTGACTAATTTTAAATGGATTCTGCATCTTTGGCAGTTGAAATGGGTTTTATAATTATGTGGTTCCATAACAGAATACAGTGTCCTCTGCATAATAACTAACCTAGAAAGGCCTGCTGGAGTCAGGTGAATATCTGCAAAAGTTGATGATCTTACTTCCAAAGTTTTGCACTAAAATGCTGTGATACTGATTTGTCCATTCCTGTCATCTACAGACAAATTCATTGAACTTGTGAAGAAATTCTTTAATTCGTCTATCTGCACTCCATCTCCACTTTGCACTGTGTTTTTCTCTATAAATGCTCCATGCCTCTGTCTCACTATGTCATGGCAAGATATCTGTGTGCCTCACAAGTCCCTCTTCTGCTCTCTTCCTCTGTGAGATGCTTACTGCCTCTCTTTGATCAGCCCATATCTCTTATATCTTTCTCCTGAAATATTTTTGTTATCTTTCATTCTGCTTCATGCAAAAGATTGCTATTTCAAAACTCTTTGAATGTACAAAACTCGTAAGATGCTGTTATGCCAAAAGATGGATTTGTCAGATATTAATTCACATTTGACATTGTGATGAGGACCAACATGATGGACATTGCTGTCTTATCAGGGTACCAGGAGCATTGTATCCCCTTGTATTCCACCTCCCATTTCCCTCTTCCATATCAGCATTTTCACACACCTTAGAGAGTTCTGGTGATTGACGCTTGGGAACAAAATTCTCAAGTGCTGGACCACAATAGTAAACACTAAGTGAAGTCACATGAAATGATAGAAACTGTATGGCATTAAGTCCCATCTTGATGAGAAGTAACTACTAAGTGTCCTTGATCTAACTGTTTCTAATGCAAGTATCTGAGAGATTTCTATTCTAAATGACAGCCATGAATATGCGATTTTCTCAAATACAAGTGTAGCAAAATTACCTTTTTCAATATCCCTACTTGTTCCAGCTTTCTTTAATTTCTCTCTCTGTGCATTTATTAAAAGACTGTGTTACCTAACTGGAATAAAAGCTTTCTTCAGGATATTTTAAAAATACTCAAAAGGATGATAGAGTGAGAGTGCAGCCTCTTGCATGAAGTCTTTAATGAAGTTGTAACTGTAGACTTACGTAGTTTGCTCACTTTGTGACTTCTGTGGTTTGAATGTGGGTCTGGCATGTTGACGTAGTGGTTTTTACACTACATGTTTATCTTTCACAGTCATATATGTCCCTGGATCTAATGAACTGTATTGGTATTTTTGTTACTTTCTAGAGCTTTAAACAATGAGTCAGGCTGGTGAAGGAAGTCCCAGTGACACAGAATTGGCAACTGAGAATGAGTCCCCTGCCCGTGCACCAACTCCACCAGTTTCTAGCCAGGACGAGGAAACCACTGACGAAACAGCAAGCTCTGCATTGCAGTGTTTAGATGAGGTACCATGTGCTCCAGCTTTCTCTGTCTGTAACAGTGCAAAGTAATTAATCTGAAGTGTAACTTTTGCTGTTAGTAATTGGAGATTGTTACCACAGACTATGTATGTCTTCCCCATTTCTTTGATTATTTTCTATGTGGTGAGAAAATTTTGTGAAGCAGTATCATATTCGTGCTGGGGATGCTGTGCTTAATAGAAAACCGTGTTATTTTTGGGGTTATCATGGCTTTAACGGAAAAGAGAATAGAGAGATCTTGGGTTTGGTCTTGTAGTATTCAATCTGAAGAGGTAATTGCGTCATGATTTTTAGAAAGGCTACATAGCTGCAGGAAAAATGACAGGTAAGTGGCTCCTGAGGCACTATTAATTGCTTGTGGTGATAGAAAAAACCCTTTGAAACTCAGTTTCTTTTGCAGATGTTTTTGTGTTAAAGAATCTTTCAGAATACTATAAATATTTTAAAATTTTAAGTATCAAATATGTATCAAATGGAATCCTTAAAAATGTAAAGCCAGAAGAGTCATTAAGAAATAATCTAATTTGAAGTTTACACTGAAGTAGATTCTCTGCAGATATTTGTCTAATTTGTTCTTTAAATCTTTAATTGGTGGAGATAGCACTTTGGGTATCCTTTTCCAGCATGTCATCATTGCCAGAGTTTTATAAAATGTTTACCCTAAATCTCATTTTAAGTTTCCTTTGTAATGAGTAATGCAGCTTTCTTCTTGCCTTTCTCACAATGAAAATGGAGACCAGTCAATTTCTGCCCTCTTTAGAATAAGAATTTATATCCCCCTTCAATCCTTAGCTTGTGAGCATGTTATTCTCAAAATTCTTACTCAGGGTTGCTTTACCTTGGGCTCTTTCCACCTTGGATCTGTCAGATCAGTTTGCTACCCCACCTCTCACTCTCTGCCTACAACCCAAGGTCAGTAGAAAGAACAGGGCAAGAATTTGTAGTGAAGGGGAAAATAGGCCCTTTCCTATCCTGCTATTAGATCATACTGAACATAGCATGAAGCTGCTGCTTTCAGTCCAGTGCCAGTATATGGGGAACCCACAGCTTCCAGTATTGTTGCAGCACAAACTTCCTTGCTTCTTAGTCCAAGGCAGCAGCAAAAATGCTTCTAAACCCCTTCTAAACTGTATTCTGCATTTCTCCTTTGTTTTTCTTATTTTTAATCACAGTGAAAACTTATTTTTCTAGACTTATTCTAGAATTTTTGTAGATCGTTTGCCTGATTTTTTTTTCTCAAATAAACCTTTCCAAAGAAGTTATTCTGCATATCAAATTTGAGGCTAAGTTGTTTAACACTGATAACATTGTAAGTCATTAATGGCAAATACAGGGTAACCTTCGTATTTATAGTTGTTCCCAACTCAGGAAAAAACATGCTGTGGAAAACCAAAGCAAGCAATTTGCATAATATTTCATAAATGAGGTCTTTTGGTCATCTTGTCAGTTTCTAGAAGGGAACTATGACTCATTTATTTTACCATAATTCTTAACAGTTTGCACTTGTACTTTATGGGTGAGTTTGGCTTTTCATCACTTTTCATCACATCTCTTCCACTGATGTATTTGTTTTCCTTTGTTGAACTTTATATATAATGCAGGGATAAATATACGACTTCGGTCACCATAGAGGTTGTTGCACTGACGCTGGCTTTAACTTCTCGGAATAGCTTAATTTCTCAGAATAGCTTTCAGAATTTTTCCACTGAAGCAGAATTGTATCATATTGTCTGAGTTTCACTGACTAGTCATTTATGCCCACACAGCATGTACTTATCAGAAGGGACACTTTTTGTTATTATAAGATTTCTTTAAAAACAGATATATGCCCTGTTCCAGTCAAACCAGTCGTGTTTTTCTCGTGTAAGCAGCAGATACCCAAACATACAAAGAACAAAAAGTCCAACATGCACACTCTCAATCCTTCATTTTTAATAAGAGACAGTAAAATTGTTTAGCTTTGTGGGTTAGGTAAAAATATTAAAAACTTGACAGAGTTTGAACAAAAGCCACCCACTTCATCATGACTTGCTTCATTTCACCAAGTATTTTATTTATTACATTGACATTAGCCTATTCTGTTGGTTAGACTGCTGCCATACATTCACAAAAGGAGCTTTCCACATCTTTGAGCCTTTGTTGTAATGCCCTTGAAATAGAGATCTTTGCTCTAACACTCCTAATTGAATTTCTTGACTTGTGAGTCTTTCCTCATATCTTGTTTTCTTTTAGTGTTAGAAATAAATCAATCTGCATCATATTAATAACTGTCATGGAAAATTACATCATCTAGTATCTGTGTGATGAAAGAAATATATTACTTGAATAAATACTACATTAAGATGCAATAAATCATGATGGTTTTATTTTGATTTTAGTGCATTATAGACCATGTATATGTAATCTCCTTCTTAAAAGGCAGCAAAAACTGTATTGAATTTTGTCATGTACATTGTCTCAATTTTAAGAGCCATTAATTTTATTAAATGTATATTTTACTAGTTGTTAGCTTTAACAAAATTATCTGAATTGGTATTCACCCTTTGCAAATTAATGATTTTTTTGCAACAGTTGCTAATATAATACATTTAACCTCTCCCCTTATCCTTACATCCTCTCCCGTTACCCTTATATCATCCTTGCTACAATGCTACTGTTACTGCTAAAGCAGCAGAGAAAAAACTGAAATTGTCATTTGAATAGAAAATGTAAATGAACATGACATGAAACTGGATTAAATGCTCTAAATGACAAGATTATGCAGAATGAAAATAAAAAAGACCGATCAACAAATTGCCTCCTGCCCCTTCTTTTCATTTTTGTCCCTGTAATTTTTGCGCTTCACTGTACTGCATAGTAACATTTTTTCTTCTCTGGCCACTCAAGTTGTGTTTTACTTTCCTCCACTTGATAGTATTTTAATGAGAACATAAATAAATAAAACATCATTTGTAATAATGGTGTTGTTGATGTTTGGTTTGTAATCTATTACAGTTTTCAAATTCTTTTCTGTTGCTTAATTTTTGTTCCGTTGCCCAGATCCCAATCTCAGACACAAAAAATTACCCCTACTCTATACATCTTCCCAATCTGATAGTGAATCAAACAAAAAAACCCTAAAGAAAAATCAAATGGTGGGTATCTTCTCCCAGTTTGAGGTCTTTTTACTCCATGCAATGTCTTATACATTTTCTTTCTCTTCCTTTTGTTGGTATGCTCTTAGGCTGGAAAGACAGTTCAGCCAAATGTATACATCCATTTGTAAAACCATACCAGAAAATTATTCTGCAACATTTGTCTTGCATGTCTTTGCAGTGGACACTCTGAGGCAGCTATTAATTCTGCAGAATAGTTTACTTGTGAATTAAAAGTGCTTTACAATTTACCAGATCCAGTGAGTAGGTACCTTGTTTAGAAGGTACAACAGTAATCCCTTTCTGCTAACAAACATCATCCATTTATTTGCTAAATCTAAACATACAGAAGAATAAACTCCTTTTGGAGATTTCCCTGACTGGTCTGTTGCAAACTGTTGCACTCTGTATTCTATAAAATGGTCAGTGCCCCCTATCTGATACCAGCACCAAATCTTTCATTTGTGCTGCTTTTTTTGATGGAAATAGTCATGATCATGCTACATTTCTTCATCACTGATGTCCAAGTCTTGCCATCAAGGAGCAGAGAGAACCTTTCATGAATATTTTTATTACTATTTTGAAACGCTTTCTGAAATTAGTGAATTTGTACTCCTGATTGCCAAAAGTAGTTGAACTGCTAATAAAGATGTTAACCAAAATCTCGATTCTAGTGGAAACACAGAGCAAAACTCTGTGTTTACCAAAAAATCAGCAGTATGGCAAAGACTTGTCAATCAAATTTTGTTTCTGCTTATCTGACACAGATTCATGTCTGTCTGCTACCTGGAAGAGTTTTAAAGTCATAGAATGATGCATATGTTCAGTGTTTGAATGTGGTTTAAGGGGAGAAAGGTACTTCTAATTTTTCTCATTTTTCCCATCTGTGCTGCAGTAAAGGAGAGAAAGTCACATAAAGGTTGGCTGGAGCTTTCAGATATAAATACTAAGAATCAATATTTCATATAATTCTTCAGTGGGATAATGACATCTAACAATGCCATTCTAGCAATTATAGTTGTTTCCAATTTCTTTTGCTTACAAACTGTTTTTTGATTCTCTCCTGACTTACGTTAGATGGTGGGTGTAAACAACTTTCCTTAAAAAAAAAAAGTTTATGTTTAAATGAAAAGTTTCCAAGAAAAGCTACCTAGGTAGATTAGGATGGAATTTTTTCTTTTCCATAAGCACCAATTTAATTTCTGTTCCCCTAGAAATACTATGATGTGCTTTCTGCTATTATAAGGTATGATCATCACTATATTTTTGCATGGTAACCATAGCAGTGCATAATTTGTTTTACTACTTGCCAAATATGTATGTGCTCTATGAAAGATGTAAAAATCTTGACACAGCTTTGAATGTTGAATGCAAACAACATTTTAAACTTAAGCTGATCTTGGCACACTCCACACTACAAGCTTCAAAAGCTCCTGGCCCAACAAAAATGAGTATAAATATGTTGGCACAGACAGCTAAGACAGATGTTGTCTCCACCTCCAAGCACAGGAATCTGACTGCTAATTAAATAAACCTTTTTTGACGTTGTTGATACGGTGACTTGGGAAGTCAGCTGGGTATGATAATGTGTCTGTAAGCTGGAGTATATTTTTTTGCCACAGCTTCCAGCAAGTAGGATATAGTTTGTATTGTGAATGTTAAAGCTATCAGTCGTTGCAACAGCAAAGTTGATTTTTCTTAAAAAAAAGCTGTAGAGGAGCTGAATGAATTTACAGGTTCCTTCAAACAGCAGGAATGGGGACAGTGCCTGTGTAACATGCTCATTCTACTGAGAGGTTCTTTTCACCACTAGCAGATGACATTGTGAGGAAAGGCCAGGAAGTGGTTGGGTGTGTTTGAACTATCACAAAGCAGGTGGTATTTCTGTTCATTTCTGAAAAGCCTGTTTGAAAGTATTTTTTTATGTCTTGTTTTTCTATGCTTCTGTAAAGTCAGATGTTCAGATTTCACACCATACAGAGGAACTAGAGCTCCCTAAAGCTGTGAGACTAGGGGAAGGAATAACCTTTAGCTGTAACATCTCCTTGAATTTTGGCCTTTTCTCAGCCATTTCTGATACTCATGAGATCTGACAAGACAATTATATTGCTATATTGTTTTCCAAAGCTGTCTCCCTCTTCCTATTTTCTCACCTAAAATATGTATTTGAGACAGGGCAAATTTGTACTAAAATTGAGTGTACCTGGCCTTCAATGTCAGCACAACCATGTGAGGAGGAAGCCAGAGCATTGTTAGCCAATCATACATTCAATAAAAACATCAGTGGTAGGGAATTATCTGTTACACACATGAGGTTACTTTAAATGTTAAAAAGGGGATTCCTGGTTTACTTACTCAAAGCACCTGTGTCTGAAACACCTGAATAAACAGAGCCTTAAAGAGCTGCCTGAAAGTATCTGTGTTTGGATTTAGCATACAGAGGTTAAACTGCAGAGTGAAGCAGAGAGGCTTTTGTAGTGTGTCTGAAGAAAGGCTTGAGAATTTCTGTTTCTCAAAGTGAATCCTGCTTCTCCATAAAAATTGTTCACTCCATGCAATTACTTAAAAGTATGTAAAGTACTATTATTTTGTGCCGTGTAATTTTAAATGATGGCATATTCTTCCTGCAGAAATGTAATCTTAGTTAAACTTACAGTTTGTCTTGATTATATGAACATATTCAGGTAATTTGGGTTATTTTTCCCATTATTATTTTCCAAACGGATTACTCTTTTACTGAGATCAGAAAAAGCAGACGAATGAGGACTTAAAAATAATATTACCTTCATAATTTCTGTGTTCTCATGACTATCATGTTTTCATGTTCATGTGACGGTTGGACTTGACATATCTTCTTAAAACATTGTTTTCTGGTTTTGGTTACCATTGGGGGTGACAACTAAATTAATTTCTGGCAGAAGAATTGTAACTCCATAAAAGTTTAATTTAAGCAGTGAATGAAAGACATCAATTTAGTAAGTGAACTGTTTGCATTTAGCAGGGCCTGTTGATGGTATTGCTCAGCCATTTTTCTTTAAAACTTATGTCAATATCTTCAGGCCCATATGTACCATTTTCTCTTTAAGAAAAAGAACTCAGAAAAAAATCTAAAAATATAAATCAAATATAAATCCTCTTTCTTTGTAGGCCAGTGTTATTATCTCTTTTTTATTTCTCTATGAAAATTTGAAGTTGCATTCTTCCTGCTTTGGTTTTTCCATGACATGTAAATCACAGAAGCTAGGTAAGTTTGGCTCTTTTGTTTGGTTTTGGTTTCATTTGTCAACAGGCATCTGGGTCGGGATTGACAAGCATCCTAAGTTATTTTCCAAATAAACACATAAAAGTAAGATTTTCTCCCACCAACTTATCAAGTTACCTGTTGTTCTCAACTCACTCCAAGTTTGACTCCAGTATTCTCCAATAAACACCATTAAGGAAACAGATATTTGCATTTAAAAGGGAAGGAAAAAACACCAATACTTTCAAACCTTCTTTTCATTTCTTCTCTTTTTTTTTTCTTTTTTTTTCTGGTTTTAGTTTGGTTTTGTTTAAGCAATGCATAGAATGCCAAGGCATTACAGTCTGCTTGGCTGATCACATTGAACAGATGGGCTTGTGTCTTTATTTTTTGGAAACAAGCTGTAGGAATTTTGCTAGCAAACCCACTGTTAGTAATCTTTTCCACTAAAATTCACAATTTAAATATTAGGAGGATTAAAACCACAAGTGTTCTTATGATAATTAGTGTTACATGGATGTTTTCTATAGATTGAAAGACATGTTTTGAATTATTAAGCCTTAAGCAGAGATCAAGGGCTTTTTCTTTGTATAAAAAATGGTAAGATTTAATTTGGGGTGGTATTTGTATTCATATGCTTTGGTGACTCTTATATGTGATCTGAAAGGTCAAAACATTGGTTTGCTTCCCCTCTTTCATGTTAAAGATAGAGGTTTGTAAACTCTTGTTTGGGCAATTACTTTTTCCTCTTCCAAAATATGAGTAGTTTCAGAAAAATGTCTGAGATTTCTACCCTTGGTATTATCTGGCAACTGAAGGGTCATAAAACAGATCTCTAGGGAACTGTCACTACTAGCAATTACTCTGCTGGCATATCACATAGTCATCTGTGTTGGTTATCTGTGTTTTCTTATTGCTCCAATTTTTACAGGAAATCAATAAAATTATTTATGGTATTTTTTATAGTCCTCATGTACATCTATGACAGTAGTACAGCTTTAACAGTGTGACATAATTTTATTACAACAAGAAAAAACAAAAATAATGTTTGCAACAAGTAGATGGAGTTACACTTTGCAAAACTAATACACATTGGCAGAGATTCAGTCACAACCGTTCCAGGCAGGTAATAATCAGATTTCTGTAATAGCATTGTACTTTTGTTTTTCTTTTTTTTTTCTTCTTTTTTTTCCTTTTTTCTTTCTTTCTTTCTGTTCTTAAAGACACGAGACAAGGCTTTTGCAGGTGATTTTAGTCACAATTGCTTATTCTGTTAAAATATCTGTGTTTTACAAACTTTCCGTTAAACAAAATTTTAAAAGTACAGTTTCTCTTCTAACAACTTAGCAGTAAAAACACATTTTCAAGTACAAGCTTGTAGATACTGAAAGTCATACTTAGCTACTTATCATATAATTAATAGGAGCAAATTGTGCATTTCATGCAAAATTGTTTAATATAATCATATGCAATTAGAGATTTGCTCTTCTAATCGATACTTCATAAGTTGCTTTTTTTGTTCTGTTTAGACAACTAGTTTTTATACCAAAATAAATATTCTATAGCTTCAAAACATATTCTCAAGCAAAGATGATACACCTTGCAATTCAAAATTTTTGTTGCTCTTTAAAATTGAAAAATAACGCAAATTACACTTGAATTATCCTTCAAAGTATTTACTTCTTTAAAATATATATTAATATTACAATTTAGCAATTGCCAGTGTTCTTCATTTGCATAACTTATAACCATAATAGTTTTGTTATAATCTTAAAAAAACAGTAGAGGTCATATTTATAAAGTATTATGTCAGATGTACACTTATATTCTTTTTTTTATGTCTCTTCTGATCAAAAAGGCTACATCAGCAATGACCACACTTTAATTGGTCAGAAATTAAAAGTAATTTAAAGAAATATTGTCAGTGTAATTTTTCTGCATCTCAGGATTGGTGTAAGCAAGATAGTAAAATAACCTCTTGCTAAGATAAATTGTATCTCCACACAATGTTGGTCACCATTTTTATAATGACATGGTCTAGATACCTGCAGTCAAATTTGTGCTCATTATCTACAACGTGAGTATTAATAACAGTATCTCTTATTTGAATTTCCTGAACTATTTGACAATTTGATTTTTTTCATTTGTTATATTTTAGAAAAAAAAAAATCTTTCCTCATATATCCTCTTTTTTGCTTAGAATTGACAGTAGGTTTTTATGTTTCTGTGGCCACGAAAGGTGTAGCCTAAAAATGGGGAGAACAGTCTTCTCTTGTATTATAAAAAATTATATTTTTTTTTATTTTAGGGTCTAATGATATCTAGATTGAGAAGTGTTTAGATGAGAGCTTGAGTCTTTACAAGAGCATCTTGTAATATTTGACTACCTAAAGGATTCCGGAGAAAGCAAAATGGCTCTGGAAACTCTTTGTATGTATTTAGATGCATTAATACTAAGAATATGGATTCTTATTGACATATCTTCCTCCTACCTGTCTACCTGCCTGTATAAATGTGCAAAAAGCTGCATAATGACTCCTTTCTCCTACAAATGACAAATAGGACCTTGAGCTTGAATGGAGGAACCAAAAAGAGCAAGAATGTTGTAGTTCATTACATGCTCTCTCCATGTGTAGATGACACTTAGGGACTTGGCTTAGTGTGGAATTGGTGGTTCTGTGTTAGCTGTTGGACTCAATGATCTTAAAGGTCTTTTCCAAACTAAATGATTCTATGATTTTATGATTATTTCCTCTGATTTTATTCAATTCTTCCACCAACAACTTTGAAAAATCTTTGCTAAAGGGATGAAATTTGAGGAATCATCTTCATTTTCTGTTTTCTTCAAGGCATTTTTTGTGTCTTTAGACAAGCCATGTGGCCCTCTGTTTTCTAGTTCTTTAAAAATAATAATTTGTAGTACTTTTCCTAATTTATATTGATATTGCCATGGTGTACCTTTGAAGTTGTGACAGATAGATTACAGAAAAAGGCTGTTTTAGAGAGACTAGTTTTCTTTCTAAGTGTTGACAAATTTATATTAGTTACACCTCTGATTATTTTCAGGTTAAAAATGTAGTTATTCATTCAGACACAATTTGTGGAAGACAATATAAAAGTTTTAAATCATGAAATGTGATATATCACAGTCAGTAAAAGCACCAAAAGCAATGTTTAGAATATTTACATAATGAAACCAAGACTTAACTGGTGTTAAGTTTTAACAATAACAATTCAGATATTTTAATGCTGGTTTTAATACATTATATGGGTCAAACTGTCTAAAAAAATTGTGGAAGTATGTTGTTTTGTCTAGAACAATCTTTTGCCAAACATAACTGAATACTTGGTTTCTGAGTATAATACTGAGTAACTACGATTTTGAGTGCAATCCAATGCAAGCTAGTTAAGAGAAATGTGTAGAATTACTGCCCAAAACCTTTGGGTCTGATCATGATTTTTACTGATTTAAAGGGTTGCCTATATCCAGTGGGAAGATCATCAGAAATACCATGCCATGTACCCCAGAAAATACCATTGCGAACACCTTTGTATTTCTTGTGGTAGTACTTGCCGTTGAGATTGGCTGACAAGCAGGCATCAAACCACCAGCCAGAGCTGTAATATGCACCACAGTTTCCCGAGGGATACCTGTCATTGTCCCTGTCTGGGGTTGTAAAGAACTTTTGGTCGTGGTTGTAGTGCCTGCTGTAGTGAAGAGCATCTCCTGCTGTGCCACTGTAGCCGTGGACACTCAGACGGTACTTGAGGTACTCGTTGGCCACGTAGAAGTGCTCGTATTTCGCATACTCTCTGATTCCATTGAAATCTTCAAGATCAATTCTCAGTTGCATTTCCTGGCTCCTTGTCAGGAGGTGAATTTTGTCATTGCCTAGCCAAAACTCCCTGCTGAGGTTTCCAAAGCCATTTTTGTAGTCATTCCAGGTTCTGTTGAAGTTAGTGCTGCCATCCTGACGCCGTTGCAGCACTGTCCAGCCGCCTCCTTGTGTTTGCATGTCACAGTAAACTTCAAAGCTCTCATTTCTGGGGTCAGGGCTGATCCTGTAGATTCCATTACTCCTCCTCCCTGCTGTGTAATGGTCAGCACAGTCTCTCTGCATTATTTGTATAACTGGTGAAAGAATAGGTAATGTTAGAATAAACATAATTTCAATTTTAAAATAAATAAAATTTTTACCCAGACTGATGTGGCATACAGAACTTGCATTGGAGAGACTTTTACATCAGAAATAGTGTTGAAGCACTTTCAGTTCTAGGACAAAACACCTTTTCCATCAGATTTACTTTATCATAGATGCCACCTAAGATCTCTGCATCACATAGCTGTCAAGAAAAACCCCATCTAAACTCCATTTTTTTACCCAACTGCCTAATATAAGGGCATTTTGATTGTTTGCTTTCTCTTTTCTCATTTTCTCTACTCTGTCCTTTCATTATCTCATAAATTCAGCCTGATTTCTTCAGTCCATATTTCTAATGCTTTGTGATTGTACACTTCCTTCTTTTTGTATTTAAATGTATAGCTTCACAACCTGTTTACAATTTACAGCTCCATCTGGCTGTATGTCAGAGAAAGAACTTTGTCCATTGTGGAAATGATGTTAACTTGGCTATTGTTAACATCATTTGGTAAAGAAGATCATTAGGAATGCTTTGTGTGTTAATGTTGACTGTATTTTAGGAAGCAGGAAAAAGTAATAAAATTCTCACATCTGTTGTAGTAATCATGTAATTCCTAGAAAGGTGAAGGTAGAAAAGTGATTATGCTTTCCTGTGTATATAGCATCGCTGGCTTTACAGAAAGGAAGAATGTTTGCATGTACTATTAACAGTAACTTTTTCCCCACCAATGAGTGATATATTTTATTCAGAAGAAAAATACTCCCATGTTTTTTCTTCAGAGTGAAAATCCATTTTTGATCCACATCATTAGTAGTGCCATTCATTCAAAAGGATGATATTAGAATTCCATATTCTTAAGGGATATGGAGAGCTCTCAGAAATTCTGAGTTAAAAGTCAAAACCATAATATTAATTTCTATTGCAGATTTGTATTTATGGGCGTGTTCACTTGCAGTTCCGACTGTAATTTTTCCTAGAAAATTAAACAAACTACTTCTTGAAAGGGAGAAGTGATCTCAGGCTACTGCAGGGAATAAGAGTCAGGACTTCTTGTTTGCCAGAAAACTGGACATTTATGAAACCACAAAGTACAGGAGTCAAAGGCTTTAAAGCCAAATCTAAATCCATAATACAGTCTCATTTATTTCACTGAACTTTGTGTAAGATCTGTGGTGGACTAAATTTCAGAGTAGGTATTAACAGAGAATATACATTTCAGATAAAATGCTTCTATAATCCAATCAACTCCTATTTAAATAAAGTTTTACTATTACTTGCAGTAGATGCACAAATAGGGCCTCTAGGACCTGAATAAGAAAATGTTGTAGCTGTTTTCACTGCTAGCTTTCATTATGAATACATTGCTGCTACAATGCTTTTAGCATTTCGCTGTAAAATATGAGGAATATCTACATGATCACGTGCTATGAACACTACCCAATGTTTCAGTAAGTGTAAGGAATATTTAAAATTAATTTAGTCTGTTATGAAGTACTGTACTTGAATGTGATTCATTGCCCATTATTAATATAAACAAAAATTGCTCATTCCTTTTGTGAATGTTTTGTATCTGAAGAAACATAATTGATTTGTAGTGATTTTTATCTGATTTAAGCTGATTGCTGATATAGTAAAAGTATTACCTTTATTATTACTTATTTGCTCTTTTCACATGTTCAAGAATTTCAGCTTTACATACTGTGCACTTGCAGATCCTTCTGTTTTCAATATGTGTAGACAGAAGAACAGTTTAATTTTTATCTTGGATGCTAAGCAAGAGACTTAAAGTTTGCAATGCAGCCTGATCTTTCTCTGTTTTGTCTCTTGAGAGCTTTATCTTCTTTTGTTTGATATCTAAGTGGTAGAATACACTGACAATCTAGGAAACATTTCTTGTTTGCAAGGATTCTTACATGTAATATAAAAACTTCAGGACTTTTAGAAAACCCCTTAATCTTGCCTTAATAACAGTAAACATTTGAGAGTGTTGGTTCTATTCCTTTATTTTAACTAGGAGGATTAAATGGTTTTTAAAAAGTGTTTGCAGTGATAACATCTGTTTTCTGTTTTATACTGCTTATATATTAAATTAATGCAAAAGGTTTAGTGTTAAAATGATGGTACATATGTTACCCAGTCAGGAAGTGCTGTTAGTAAGCTTTTTTTGGCTGAGCCTTTCAGATGTTTGCTGTGATGATGGAAAAATTCTTTTTATTATCCATCTGTTAAAAACTAGGCATTTTGCTAGATTCACTTGATGATTGGTGAAGTCTTGCACCCCTTTCCAGAGTATATGCAATTTTGCAGTGAGGAAAAAAAAAAAGGCAGTTCTCTAAGGCACGCCTAGAGAAAATTTACCCCTTCTCATCCAAGGAGAAAATATGTGTAGGTCACTGATGTTTAATGTCTCTAATGAAGTGTGTTATGGTGTACAATAGAGTTATTTTTTTAAGTTTACTTATTAAATTGCAAAAACCTGTTCTTGAAAAATTAATGTTTTAAATCCCTTAATGAAGTCCAGTTCTAGGAGGGACTGAACACCTGCAGCTCTCAGTAACCCTCTAGTGGCTGCTGAAATGTTTTACAGGAGCGTAAATAAACACTATAAGAGCAGATATTTATATACACGGCTATTCAGGTAAAATATATTCTAAATCGTTTGCCTAACACTAATAAAATGCACAGAAAGCTTATACAGGCACTAAGAATTGACAGATTACATACCAGGTTTTGCTTGCATTGCTGGACACTTAGAAGAACATTTGTTATCCAGGTTGTTCACAGCAAATGTCAAATTTGCAACTTTGCTGTCAACATAATGTTCCACATTGTTCATATTTATGAGGCTCAGCTTCTCTAAACGACCCTGCAGTGTCTGAATCTGGCTCTTTGCAGTTTTTAAGCTGGTTGCCATTCTGTTAACTCTGCTTTGCAGTTCCTTTACTCTGTTATCTTGGCTTTCACTGTTTTCTGCAGTGTTAGGTAGCAGGAATTCATTACTTCTGTCTCTGTCTTGGTTGTCATCTGCTTGCAGCTTGCAATCTTGGCAGCATTTCTTCAGCTTGTTTACTGATTCTTTAAGGGTCTGTACTTCTTTGAGAGTCTTTTCAAGCAGTTTGAATTCTTTGGGTATCTGGATGGTCATCGGAGGCAGATTTATCTGATAAGGGCAGTCCTCTCCTTCATCACATTTCCGATTAGTTTTCAGCTTTATAGGACAAGTCTCAGTAACTTTTGCTTCTTTAGCATTCTCTTCCTCTTCTAAAATAACTGCAAAGACATTTGTTAAAGCAAGGAGAGTTGTCTTCAGCAAGACTATGTAAATGAGGAGCTTCATCTTCACTGAGAAACTAGCAGTATGAGGAAGTATGCAAAAGTGGAACAACTTTATAAGGGCAGCTTGAAGCCTGCGAGTTATCAGACAGCCTACACTGTTCTCAGAAATGGGTGGGAGTGCTTGCATCACGAGTGATTAATAGCAGAGCAAAGTTAGGTAGTGCTTGCAAGAGTAGCACATTTCAGAGGATATTCCTGACTCAGAACTAGTGCTTGTAAGCAGGATGATGAAATGCATGTGTGCTGGTAAATTGTGCAGTTTAATTTCCTTCCTTGTTGTACATAGATTTTCTTTTTTTGGAAAAAAAATCACCTGGCTCTTTATCATAAATCTTCTAACATTTGTTTCTTAACACTTGAGTGATCTAAACTTATTTTTTAAACCAGACTATAATTTTAGCACAGCAGGTGGAGAAAGTGAAAACCAGCTCTTTTCCCAGTTTGAAGTTTATCACAGCAATAGCTTTGCTGACAGACAGTCCCCTTTTTTCCTAGAACTTTTAAAAAATTTAATAGATATATTCATGTAAATTATTTAAAACCTATAACATGTTGAAACACACATATAATTTTGGTTCCAAACATTTTTCAGTATACTGTCACAAACCCAGGATGAACAGCACTTTCTTCTTACTATTTCACCTAGCCCACCTTAAAATAGTTATCTGGAATATTCATCATTTGTATGGTACATTACAGTTAAAATTTACTATTATCTGATTTGGGGTACTTCTTACTGAGCCTTTTAAAGTTAAGTGAGCTTAAGACACTTTCCGCTTTGATGCATGAGATCCTACCTGTTTGATTGTACAGGAAACCCAAAACAAATCCTGATGTTCTGAGTAGTATCCCAAATTCCAAATCTAAAGTGAGGCAGAGACCTAGGGAAGGAACTCTTGTCAGTTTGAGGTATTTCTCTTCTTTTTATTGTGCCTCATATCAACTTTCAGAGTTAATCATGCACTTCACATGACTGATCACACCAAATGAAATGCTTCTCCAGGTGACAATTGCCATGTACTCTCTCATTTTCATTCTACAGCCACCTTTGCCATTCTCACATGGTGTCTATACAGTTTTAATGATCTATGTCGTTTTCCTTGTGCCTCAAAACAAGGCTACGTGGATATGTCTTTATGCATCCACAGGTTAGTCGAGAGTCAAACCCACTTGCATGAATAAAGGGTATTTACACCAGTTCTTGTTTAATTAGTCCAATCTGAACCATTTATTTCCCTAAATCCTATTTGAAATTACTCATAACACAGATTAAACATTAAGCAGACGTTAGTCACACATATAACTCACAAGCTGATGATCTCTGTCATGTTACCAGCTTTTATACACACCATATGCTTATACTGATAGTACAGGAAGGACGCTTGGTAAAAAGACCTACTTGTCTGACCCCCTGCAACAATTCCTTCAGATTCCTGCATAACATAAAAGTTTGGGAGATGGGTTTTGAATGTACCTATCCCATATTCTAAATTAACATCTCAGAACCTGCCAGGGTGCTTTTAGTTATATGGCAAAACTGTGTCTCTCCCTTTCAGATCATGATAGTTCCCCAGCAAGGAGGTGAAAGACAACAGACCCCCCCACCCCCATCAGATGTAAGATGCTGTCTTCACTCTGGTTTTGTTAAAAATGCATCAAAACTGAAATGTTTGTAAAAGATAAAATATGTGATTTAAATTTGCAAGTTAAATTTTTTAATTTTTTATTTGATTAACAGAATGCAAGTTTTTCATTGTATCAGTCTAAAATAAGGTATTTACAGAACCTTGTTGTCATGTACGGCTGCTTCTGTCAAACAGAGGAAAGCTATACCAGCCTCTTTTGAGAGGCTTTAGAAATAGGATAGAATTCTTAAGTCCCTGTTGTTTGGGAAGCCACATTCCCCCACACTGTTGTTCGTTCAGTTTACAATTAACTCTGCTATCTGCTGTGTGACTTTGAACTGGACAAACTGTTCTGTATCTGTAAAATGAATAATTGTCCTTGATAGAATAAATTCTATTATTTTCCTTGAAATATATAAATGTATAACAAATACTGTTGTAATCTGTGATTGCTGTGCTGCATTGAAAGCCTAAACTATCTCTAGAATTTTATAGCATCTAAAATAGCACAGATTTTTGCTAATACTGAATTAGCAAAAAAAATTAGTAAAAAAAAGACATTTCAGATAATAAGGTGAGGTATTTGAGCTTTTCAAATATCTCTGTCCTGAGACGTCCATTCACTGGTGCCCTATATATCTTCCTTTTGGGATATTTACTTCCTCCTTTGGATGAGACTTCTGTAATATTGAGTTGCCCTATTATCCTCCTAATTTCGTTATTGATCTGATGTTCTGCTGCTAAGCTGTCAGCAGTCTGCTCAGAGTCCCAGAGATCCATTTCTCCACCAGTCTGTATGCTTCTTCTACCTGGAGCCCTTATAATGATTACTGGTCTTCATGTTCTGTCAGGGAATGTCCATTCCCAACAATTTGTCACATCTCTCTTCTTTCTTCAGGAACTCAAAGTAGTATGACACAGCCTTTTTCATTTTCCATATCTCTTATCCTCCTTGGAATAAATGAAGCAGACTTTCAAATCTGAGTTTTTCAGCAGTCCCTGCCTTTAGAAAGGACGCTGAGTAGTCTTCAGCTGTGAGATGATGATGCAGATTAACTAATGGCAGAAATATTGGACCTGATCTAAACTGAGACCTGCAGTTTGCCCATAAACAAAGTCTCTTCCCAGGTGGGGCTTCTCTAGATCTAGAGTGTTCTGCATAATATTTAAAACTTTAAATTAGTTAAGCAATCACAAAACCCAAAAGCCAATATTTTTCAACTGTGAAAGGATCTAACTAAATAACAGGTGATGATTGTGAGACTTTTCTGCCTGGGTGTTTGCTTTTTACTTAAAGGTAATTTTCTTGTCACTTTTCATGTCTTTTAGTCTACTTTTTAGGAATCTTCTTTTTCTCCTGTTGACTGAAGAGATATCTTCCTAAAAATTAAGAAAATATCTGACAGCTCATGATACTCTTAAATTCTACTGAAGATTTTAGTTCTGTTCACAGAGCTACCCAGTGATTACAAGGTTAAAAAAAGCGATATATTTTGTTTTATCAGACTTGTCTGAGGATTGTTTATCCAAAGTTTATCAAAACCAGCATGAACCATTTCCCATGAATTTTTAGAGTAAGGTTGTGGTTTTCTTCTGGCAGATAATGGAATGTAGTCTGTCCTAGGTTGCAATATTGATGTAGTTAAGTATTCTATTACCACCAGCTGTGGGCCATTAGCTGCTATCACCCACTCCGGATGACAGGCAATGGGCCATCCGTTAGCTATTATCAGCTGCTAACGACCCACCCCGCATGACAGGCAATGGGCCATCAGGGACCCACCGTGTGACTCATGGACTTATCTCATCCCATTGTGAGATGCTCTGCCGAGGAGGGAGGAGCCAGGTGTTCCCACCTGGATATAACCTGGCCTTGGAACTGCCTGAGCTAGCCCTGTCTACTGGGTTCCCAGAGGACGAGAGCTACCACTGGATCTTCAGCTGGAGACCAGACCTTCACAGGATCACCACTTCAACTGGACTACTTCAGTTGGACTGCTACTACCACCCTAACAGGGTGTTAGGTTGTATCTGACTTTGTCAGTGCGTTTCCTTGTATTATTTCACTTATTTTTAATTTCAATCTTGACTTGTGATCTCCCACTGGTTTGTTTTCAAACCAACACATATTTTGGCGCCCAACGTGGGGCCCGACCTGGGGAAACTCAGAAATCCTATCACCATGATGGTCAGCTTATCTATATGGGTGCTGTATCTCGCTCTCTATATTTTTCCTCAAATGAGAAACTATCTGCCTGTCGTATTGGTCCTGTTGCGACCAGGGAATGGCATGAAAATTGCTCTTTTGGTTTATTATGCCTATTGCGTGGTAACCTGTGAGGCGATGAATACCATTCGGAACGTATACTCAAGTTTATCTGCCTGGCCTAATCCGAGCCACTACATCTGGGACCTCCTCAGCAATCATACCCAGCCTCTGGGGTTAGGAGGAGAGAGCGGTTTCTTCCAGCCTTTCAGGTCAGGCACAGCCATTTTTGAGGATATTGAGTTCTCTCTGGATGCTAGGGATGGCATAATCTTTTTGTTAGTTCTGTTTTCCTTTTTCTCTGCAACCAGCACTGTGTACCTCATGCTGAAGATCAGAACAATATCTTGTCTTTTTGAGGAGGAGAAACAAAGCAAATCAGCAGGAAAGAGGAAAAGAACCAAAAGAGCAGTGGACGTCTCAACACAGACCATTACCAAATCAGAACAACCAAAGCCTGTAGCAGTTGCCCCCGTCCAGAAAAAGAAATCAAAGAGCAAATCAGTCCGCACAATGACTGATGATGATGCGGCAGGACCATCTCACCCAGCAGAAGAGACAGAGCCAGAGATCATCACTCGCTCTCTATCCCTGGGGGAGCTGCGTGACCTACGGAGGGAATTCACCCGGCAGGCAAACGAGTCCATTTTAACCTGGCTGCTCCGTATCTGGGACGCCGCCGCTAATGACACCATTCTGGACGGAAGTGAGGCCAGGCAACTGGGATCCCTGTCCCAGGATGTGGTTATTGACCAGGGGATTGGGAGAACCCAGGAAACTCTCAGCCTCTGGCGGCGATTGCTGGCGAGTGTACGGGACAGATACCTTTGCAAAGAAGACCTCCAGATGCACCAAAGAAAATAGAACACAATAAAACAAGGTATCCGATGCCTGAGAGAATTGGCCGTGCTAGAGATCATTTTCTCAGACAACGAGAGATTCCCCAAGAGCCCAGATAATGTCCGGTGCACTTCACAAATGTGGCTAAGATTCGCGCGGCTCGGACCAGAGATATACTCTCGTTACCTGGCAACATTGCAGTGGAGGGAAGGCGAAGACCAGGTGGGTGTGTTAACAAACAAACTGAGAATTTACGAGGACACTGTCACCGCTCCACTACGCACCCAGGTCTCATCAGTGGAAACAAACCTGGCCGAGCAAGTCCGGAGCTTGATTGAAGAGAGCCTCCAGAAACTAAGGAAAGAGTTCAAAGAAGAATTTTTCCATGTCACACCGAAACCAACCAGAGTCTCTGCCATCAGGAGCAGACGTCCCCCAGCCAGGGAAAGAAGACAAACCCCGCGACGTGACCTCTGGTTTTTCCTGCAGGAGCATGGGGAAGACATGAGAAAGTGGGACAGGAAACCCACCTCCACCTTAGCAGCCCGGGTACGTGAATTGAAAAAGGAAACATCCACTTCAGGAGGCTCATCTAGGTACAACACTGCCCCAGTCTCTTGTGGACAGAACTCCAGACAGAATAGAAGTGATAATATGACTGATCCTCTTGAAGGGACCTCAAAAACACATTTACAGGAGAAGAACATCGTGCACCAAAAACAGGATTAGAGGAGCCCTGCCTCTAGCCAGGTAGAGGAAAGGGATAACCAGATCTATTAGACTGTGTGGATCCGATGGCCTGGCACGTCTAACCCACAAAGATATACAGCTTTGGTTGACACCGGCGCTCAGTGCACCCTGATGCCATCCAGGTATGTGGGGACCGAATCCATTTCCATTTCTGAGGTGACAGGAGGATCCCAGCAGCTGACTGTACTGGAAGCTGAAGTGAGTTTAACTGGGAACGAGTGGCAGAAACACCCCATTGTGACTGGTCCAGACGCCCCATGCATCCTCGGCATAGATTATCTCAGGAGTAGATATTTCAAAGACCCAAAGGGACATCGCTGGGCTTTTGAGATAGCAGCTGTAGAGACGGAAGACATAAGACAACTAAATACCCTGCCCGGTCTCTCAGATAACCCGTCTGCTGTAGGACTACTGAGAATTGAAGAACAGCGGGTACCAATTGCTACAGCAACAGTGCATCGCCGGCAATACCGCACTGACAGAGACTCTGTGGCCCCCATCCATAAGATGATTCGAGATCTAGAGAGCCAAGGAGTGGTCAGCAAGGCTCACTCACCCTTTAACAGCCCTATATGGCCGGTGCGTAAGTCCAGTGAAAAATAGAGACTGACAGTGGATTACCGTGGCCTGAATAAAGTCACACCACCACTGAGTGCTGCTGTACCGGACATGTTGGAACTTCAGTATGAGCTAGAATCCAAGGCAGCAAAGTAGTATGCGACCATTGATATTGCCAATGCCTTTTTCTCCATTCCTCTGGCAGCAGAGTGCAGGCCTCAGTTTGCTTTCACCTGGAGAGGTGTGCAGTACACGTAGAACCGACTGCCCCAGGGGTGGAAGCACAGTCCCACCATCTGCCATAGACTGATCCAGGCTGCACTAGAAAAGAGTGAAGCTCCAGAACATCTGCAGTATATTGATGACATCATTGTGTGGGGGGACACAGCAACGAAAGTATTTGGGAAAGGAGAAAAAATCATCAGAATTCTCCTGGAAGCCGGTTTTACCATCAAGAAGAGTAAAGTCAAGGGACCTGCCCGAGAGATCCAGTTCCTGGGAGTAAAGTGGCAAGACGGACGGCGTCAGATTCCTTCTGAAGTCATCAATAAGATCATCGCGATGTCTCCACCAACCAACAAAAAAGAAACACAAGCCTTCCTAGGTGCCATAGGCTTTTGGAGAATGCACATCCCTGAGTACAGCCAGATCGTGAGTCCTCTCTACCTCATAACCCGCAAGAAGAACGATTTCCACTGGGGCCCTGAACAGCAGCAAGCCTTCACCCAGATCAAACAGGAGATCGCTCATGCGGTAACACTTGGCCCAGTCAGGACAGAACCAGAGGTAAAGAATGTGCTTTACTCTGCAGCTGGGAGCCATGGTCTGTCCTGGAGCCTTTGGCAGAAGGTGCCTGGCGAGACCCGAGGTCGACCACTGAGATTCTAGAGTCGAAGTTACAGAAAGTCTGAAGTCAACTACACTCCCACCGAGAAAGAAATCTTGGCAGCTTACGAAGGAGTCCAAGCCGCCTCAGAGGTGATCGGCACAGAAACACAGCTTCTCCTTGCACCCCGACTACCAGTGCTAGGGTGAATGTTCAAGAGAAAAGTTCCCTCTACCCACCATGCCACTGATGCTACGTGGAGCAAATAGATTGCCCTCATCACACAGCGCGCCCGTATTGGAAACCCAAATCGCCCTGGAATTCTAAAAATCATAACAAACTAGCCTGAAGGTGAGACTTTTAAATTATCTTCAGAAGAAGCAGAGGAGAAAGTAGCACGTGCCGAGGAAGCACCCCCGTATAAGGAGCTGCCGGAGAGTGAAAGACGCTATGCCCTCTTCACCGATGGGTCCTGCCGAATTGTAGGCGTAGATCGGAGATGAAAAGCTGCAGTATAGAGCCCCACACGACAAGCTGTACAGGCTACTGAGGGACAAGGTAGATCGAGTCAAGTCGCAGAGCTTAAAGCCATCCAACTGGCTTTGGATATTGCCGAACGAGAGAAATGGCCAAGGCTTTATCTCTACACCGACTCCTGGATGGTAGCCAATGCACTGTGGGGATGGTTAGATCGCTAGAAAAAGGCTAACTGGCAGCGCAGAGGAAAACCCATCTGGGCCGCTGAGATTTGGCAGGACATCGCCGCCCGGACAGAAAAGCTGACCGTGAAAGTTCGACATGTGAATGCACATGTACCTAAGAGTCGGGCTAATGAAGAACATCGTAACAACGAGCAAGTAGACCGAGCTGCCAAGGTGGAAGTGTCACAGGTAGATCTAGACTAGCAACACAAAAGAGAGTTATTTCTAGCTCGTTGGGCCCATGATGCCTCTGGTCATCAAGGGAGAGATGCGACATACAGGTGGGCTCGTAACCGAGAGGTAGACTTGACCATAGACAACATCTCACAGGTCATCCACAGCTGTGAGACTTGCGCTGCAATCAAACAGGCCAAGCGGGTAAAGCCTCTATGGTATGGTGGACGATGGTCAAAGTACAGGTATGGGGAAGTATGGCAAGTTGACTACATCACACTTCCCCAAACCCGCCAAGGAAAGCGCTACGTGTTGACCATGGTGGAAGCAACCACGAGATAGTTAGAGACCTACCCTGTGCCTCATGCTACTGCCCGGAACACCATCTTGGGTCTGGAAAAGCAAGTCCTGTGGAGACATGGTACCCCTAAGAAAATCGAATCTGACAATGAAACCCATTTCAAAAATGACCTCATAAGCACCTGAGCTAAAGAACACGAAATTAAATAAATTTACCATATCCCCTATCATGCACCAGCTGCCGGGAAAGTTGAACGGTGCAACAAACTACTTAAGACAACTTTGAAAGCACTTGGCGGGGGAACCTTCAAAAATTAAGAACTAAACTTAGCAAAGGCCACCTGGATAGTTAACACAAGGAGTTCTATCAATCGAGCCGGTCCTGCCGAATCCGAACCTTTGCACACAGTAGATAGAGATAAAGTCCCTGTGGTACACGTAAGAAGTTTTTTAGGAAAAACTGTTTAGATTAGTCCCACCTCAGGGAAAGGCAAACCCATCCGTGGAGTGGTTTTTGCCCAAAGACCTAGTTATACTTAGTGGGTGATGCAGGCAGATGGAGAAACCCGTTGTGTCCCACAAGAAGACCTTATCTTAAGTGAGAACTGTGTAGCTGGTAATAGAATAAGGGGTGGATAATGTCCTAGGTTGCAATATTGATGTAGTTAAGTATTCTATTACCACCAGCTGTAAACCATTAGCTGCTATCACCCACTCCAGATGACAGGCAATGGGCCATCCGTTAGCTATTATCAGCTGTTAACGACCCACCCCGCATGACAGGCAATGAGCCATCAGGGACCCACCGTGTGACTCATAGACTTATCTCATCCCATTGTGAGATGCTCTGCCCAAGAGAGAGGAGCCAGGTGTTCCCACCTGGATATAACCTGACCTTAGAACTGCCTAAGCTAGCCCTGTCTACTGGGTTCCCAGAGGACGAAAGCTACCACTGGATCTTCAGCTGGAGACCAGACCTTCACAGGATCACCACTTCAACTGAACTACTTCAGTTGGACTGCTACTACCACCCTAACAGGGTGTTAGGTTGTATCTGACTTTGTCAGTGCGTTTCCTTGTATTATTTCACTTATTTTTAATTTCAATCTTGACTTATAATCTCCCACTGGTTTGTTTTCAAACCAATACAAGGTCAAACAGAAAACAACAAAGTTATGACTGTAGGCAGATGTTAATTTAACTAGTGACTATGGCAATTTAAAGCACAACAGCTTGGCATCTGTTTGATTACTTGCTTTGTTCTGGGAGTCAACATTTTCTGCAGAAGAATTGCTGCAATATATGCAGGTTTGTCTCAGCAGATAAAATGATTGCTACGAACAAACCTGAAGTACATTGGAGGTTGTTCTTATGAACCATTTTGGTGGCAGAGGTGGAATGTGTTAAGATTCAACTGCTGCAGTAATATTTTTGATGGTTTTTGTATACATCAGTGATTCTGTGATATATTTTGGCTGAGAAAGAGAATGAAAAATAATTGGATTAGTTTTTCCATTTTCCCCACCATGTGGAATATATACCAAAAGTCCATACTAGAAACAAATTCTGATTTAGAATTCTTTCTGGTTAAAAAAGTTGTTTTCTTTTTTAATTCAGTGGTCATTCTTCATGCAAGCAGTCCATATGTTGTCCACTGGATTATGTGACTACTTATTCAGCTTCCTCATGTGCCTATGAGAACACATCAGAACACAAAAGGAAAGGGAGTCTTATTAATTTTGATATTAATTGTTAATATTTTTATTCAGCTACAGATTACATAGAACTAGTGGCTACATGACTTTCCTACCTGCTTAAATTGCTCATTGCTTTATTTATAAATTCTGGCAACAAGAAGAAAGACAGCACCAACACAGAGCATATAAGTAGCTGATATGATATTTATATCAGCAATTGTGAATGTAATACATGCTATAAAATTCATGTGGTCAAAGAAAATCTCTCCTTCTGTTAAAGTGAGGACAATATTTGTAAAGAAGGAGATCCAAAAAACTACATTCTTATCAATTCTATTTCTCCCATGACATCTGATCTGCCTACTCCAAATCTACAATTTACTGCTGAATATTTCCTTTATCTGTAGCCATAGAAGATGCTGTAGTTGGCTCAATATATGAAGAGAATAAACCAGAATGCACTTTCAGAGTGATAATATACCAAATAGAAAAGCCTCTCTCTGCTATATCTTTTCAGAAAAATTCCTTTTTGATTCCTGCAAACTTGCTTCAATAAAAGCAGCAAGTGTGAGACTGTGCAGTTATTTACCATCCTGCTTTCAAGCTTCATGGCCAAACAGCAGGAAAGCTATGTCCTTTCCTGAAGTGTATGTCTTATGCCCTCTTTTCTGAGCCATGCAAGACTCAATTGACCACCAGTACTTTCTCACCCACTGTACCATCTTGATTGTGGCTGATGTTTAGATTTTCCACGTAGGGATTGCATTTTCCCATGAACTGGGGGACAAAACTACTGTTATGACCCATGCCTTGGGAAAGAATTTACACTATTATTTTTTCTAGTTATTGTTTGTTAGTTTTAGAGGGCTTTTCAGCAGTTTATTTTTCATTAAAGAATGCCTGGTTCATCCATCTGTAATTAAAAAAGAAAAATTGTAGAAGTTCAATGTAAGGCAATACAGCAGTGTCTCTACTGTAAGTAAGTGTATTTATGATTGTTGTATATGCCTTTACCCCCACCTGACTGCATTTATGTAACTAATAACCTCATGGCTTCTATTACTGTTTTTTATCACCTAAATTAAATGTTCCAGAAACTCTGTGACAAATGTTTTTCTACTTGAAAAGCTGATAAATAGGCTTTTTCTATGGACTTCCCATACTTATTCTAAAAAGTCTACTTCCTGTAATAAATGAATGTAGTTCCAGATGAGAGGGAACCTTATTTTTAAACTCTAATTACAGTATTAGTTTAAAAACTTCACTGCATTTTTCTTTACTTTCTACCGTCATAACCTTTCTCTAGAATAATGTCTTAAGCAAGGCATGTCATTCCCTAAATATCTGCCGTATAGCTATTTCTGTGTGTGCTTTCAATGTTTCCCAATCTCCAGAACAGAATGCAGAATTGCATACCAATAATTACAATTTATTGTGTAACTAAATATTTACAGTCTTAAATTAGTGATTTTTATCTTCCTGTTTTAAAATACTTAGAAATATGTGCTGAAGCCTAGAATATTGTTGAGTAGAGAAATTATAATTTTGGAAGTGTTAGTCTTCCATAACTCTGTATGAATATTTAAAGCATACTGCAAAATGCACAATGACTGAATAAAATGTGTAAAGATTATATTTTCTGGGCATATAGAAATTGTGATGTAACACTTTACATTAAAATCAGAGTTTAGGTCATCTAAACATCTGGTGCTTGGGCTGAGCTAGGTAATCATCTTTGGCTCTTGCTTTAGTCAAAAGCAACTAAGACCCCCGCTGAGAATGTTTCTTATTTCTTATAAATGCTGGAAAGCAGTCTGAAATAATTTAATTAGCTAAATTTTATTATTAAAAATAATTCGAATCTTACATATAATTACTTGAATATTAGTGTCTATTCTGGTATTTCCTTTTGCCTTCCTTATACTTCCTAAAGTCCAAAGGCAATGTATTTCAGTCTTTAACTGCACAGTTTGGGAAGAATATGCATGTGAGACAAAGCAAGGTAGTCAGTGTCTAGACTCAATATACTTCAGAACAAGTCAGTATCTTCTTTAGGGTAAAAATTAGAGAGAGCTGATGGTACACCAGCAGAATACAGAGACTATCTTATAATGGGTGCAATATATATTCAGGCACTGCATCCTTATTTGGTCACTGCTTTTTCAAAATTTGACAGCACAGTGCCCTAAGGTGACCTGGCCTAACTTTGAAGCTACCCCTGCTTTGAGCAGGAGGTTGGGCTAAACTGTATCCAGAGGTTCCTTCCCGCCTTAATTTTTCTGACTTTATTTCTCTCCTGTATTATGTGGAGTTCATTTTTTGCTTTACGTTATGTCGTAATAACAATTATGTAAACATGGTATTCTGAAAAATGGAGTGCATGCTTTAAGCCCTCTAGACAAATGGTGAAGATGGTAAAAATTGCACTATGTATTGAAATTGCCAGAAAAGTCCTGTTATGTTGCAGTCTGCCCCCTGATATTGAATTCTGTATTTCCCCACCCCTTTTCTTCCTTATATGTCTACCCTTCTCAAATTGTGCTGCCTTTCCTCACCCCTCGTCCTGGCCACTCCCTCATGTTTTCCCTATTGGTTTCTGTGCCCTAACTCTGCCTGTGTACTGTCCCTGTGACCAGAGATCACTGGGCCAATGTGCTGTCCCCACCCCTCTATTTCTGTAGAAAACCCTGACCCTCTGCCACGATGTGTCTTTGCATCTGAGGTCTTTCCCCATGATGTCTTTCCTATGAGGTGTGTTGGCCTCTGGGAGGTCTTTGGCCTCTGGTGACCATGTGAATAAATTACTCCCATGGTCATCATACATAGACCCTTCTCGCCTCCTTTACTGCTGCTGTGTTGTGAAGAGCAGATGAAACCAGAGCTAGCCTGTGGCTCTCTGGCCGGGTAAAACACAGTGTCCGGCCCTGGGAGGGAGGGTTTGGTGCGCTGAGGTGCTTACCTGGGCTGGGAAGAGATGCTCTCTGGTAAGGTCTGCTATACCACTGCAAAAAGAATTGGAACTGCAACACTGGTAAATGCTTTGGCATCAAAACTGGTAATTTTTTGAGCATTTTCTTGTGTTGTGTTTTGACTTTTTTTAACCTTGTCAGAGAGGTTACAAACACAATCCTTTGATTGTTTTTCCTTCATTTTTGGATGATCCATCTTGAAGTAGCTAGGACATGATCTTCAGGATTAGTGAGAAGTCATAGTTTTGAACTTGCTCTGAGCAATGGGCTGAGCTTGAGAAGGAATCTTCAGTTCCCTTTACTCCATTATCATGTGTAGCAATGTGGGTTTTTAGGATTCCATGTGCTCCCTTTGTTTCCCTGCTCTGTATACTATTGGTTCATTTTGAAATATGCTCTGCTGTACCTGAAAAACTACTGGTGTGTTCCTCCTGTCAATTCTCCCCCTCCATCTCCCGGGACTGGCTCCAGGGGAGAAAAATCCCGCTCCTCCTCTTCCACTTATAAGCCTGTGTCTGCATCAGAGAGGGGTCTTCCATCTCTGCGCTGCTAGCACCTGCTACCTGCCCTGTCTCCCTTCCCCCTTCTCCTTCCCTGCACCCTGTTTCCCCATACCCCAAATAAACCTCCCTAGCAGAACAGAGATGGAGTCCAGTTCGTTCTTTCATCTCACTACGTTTGCTGCTAGAATTTCTGTGGTTGGGAGACTCGCGCCACCCGCAGGACCCCAGGGGCCTGACGCCCCAGATCCGGTGGAATTATGAGGACCAGGGACTTCGTTCCGGGCAGGAGCCAGCCTGTGCCACCCTCCCGGAGCCTGCAGTAACAATCATGGGTCCCAGATTTAACCTAGATAATTCATAGATACCAGGCACAGACAAACCAAACACAAGCAGATATCCCTAGCCCTGTGATTCTGTGGAGACCGGTATCCAGCAATATGGATAGAAATACAAGTCATAACATGGGTTCAGCGTGCTTGTACTGGTGTCCCCTCTAAGATGTTGAAACAGCCCCTGAGAAGGTGGTGTTGCTTTCTCCCCAAAATAAGGAACACCTGGACTGTGTGCTAAGTGTCCAAACTGTGTAGTTTCATGAGGATTTTGGCAGAGGATGCAGAGCTCTCTGTTCAAAGAGGAGCAAAAGTTAAGCTGAATGCTTAAACTTTTAAATATTATGTGAAAAAGGTAAGAAAAGCTCTTCAAATAAACAGCACAGAAAAATTCCAAACTTGACATAGCAGATTGGCCACAAGAGCCATATGCCAAGTGATTAATACTACACTGAAATCCTGAGTGTATACAAACTATAAAATATATTAATCCCTTGATATTTTTCTCTAGTCTACCATTAGGAGGAAAAAAAGTTGTTTGATGAGACCTTTCAGATGTTTGAAAAAGCAAATTAATATAAAATGTTGGACATTCTATGTGTTAAAATAACATTAAGTGTAGTCACAACGTCTTGTCACAGTTACAAAACCTACAACTTTGAAGAAGGGGAAAGTGTTATTATTCCATCTGAGCTCAGAATACATTTTAGTTGTTTTGCAGTAACTGCAAACATAATTAGAAACACGTGTTAGCTGCATCATTTCTCCAAAAGGCAGAGATCTTAGGCACTATTGAAATTGAGTCTTTCCTAAGAAGCCTCAAGTGCTTCACTGAAATAATGATTATGAATAATTGATGTTAATCAGTAATTTCTTGGTGGTGACTTTATTTATCTTCCATGCTTATTTTGTGTGCTTTTTTATCAAAAGACTGTGAAGAGTTAGAACAACATTCAGATTGCGTCATCTATTTAAGTTTAAAATTTGGCTGAATTTTATTAATTTCTGGAGAGTCCCAAAAGAACTTTAAAAAGCGTTGAAATTTGAAATGGGAAATGTTCCTAGAATTCTTACTTATATCACATTTGAATTACAAAAAACTTGTTTTGAATTTCAGATGAGTTCCATGGTGTATTGCTTTGAGCTGACTGTCAGAAAGAATTGAATAAAACCTGATAAAATTGAGAATACCCAGTGCACTTAATGCAGGAGTAAGAAGGCGTTGATAAAGTTAGGACAAGATTCCACTAGTTTGCTCACATGGATGAGTCCTTAATTTATCAGGTGGATCCTCTCTGTTGTGTGATTTTAATTCCCATTTATATTCTGACATGTTCTCTTTCTTACAAACATCCATATCCACCTTCCAGCCTTGGAGAAAATACTGTGGTCTTAGATCCAGGGGCTGGTGTGCCTGAAGTCAAACTGGAAGGATATAAAAGAGGTCCCTCAGATAGTGTGTAACCTCACTGTCCTAGGTTGCAATATAGATATATTTAAGTATTCTATTACCACCAGCTGTGGGCCGTTAGCTGTTACCAGCTGCTAATGACCCACCCCGGGTGACAGGAAATGGGCCATCAGAGACCCACCGTGTGACTCATGGGCTTATCTCATCCCATTGTGGGATGCTCTGCCCAGGAGGGAGGAGCCAGGTGTTCCCACCTGGATATAACCTGGCCTTGGAACTGCCTGAGCTAGCCCTGTCTACTGGGTTCCCAGAGGACCAGAGCTACCACTGGACCTTCAGCTGGAGACCAAACCTTCACAGGATCACCACTTGAACTGAACTACTTCAGTTGGACTGCTACCACCACCCTAACAGGGTGTCAGTTTGTATCTGACTTTGTCAGTGCTTTTCCTTGTATTATTTCACTTATTTTTAATTTCAATCCTGACTTGTGATCTCCCACTGGTTTGTTTTCAAACCAATACACTCACACAGTGCTCACTTGTTCTTGGAATTTTCATCAGGAGATTTTTGAAGACAGGTCTGATGGGGAACTGTTGGTAGCAAATGGATATGAACTTATTACTGATATAGGTAGAGAGAAAAGTTGTTCAAGTGTACAGAACAGCTATTTGAGCATAAGTATGGTCCGTTTTTCTCATGGGCTCCTATATTTACATGATTCCTGCTCAAAGCCAGAAAATCTACCTTTTTCTGTTAGTAAAATATTAAGGATATGTCCTTCCTTTTAACCTTTTCAGCAAAATTTTCCTCCACGTTTTTGCAACAGTACAGAATTATCCAGCACTTTACTTCACAGGACTTTTCACTGATTGAAGGAAACAAATTTTACTTTGGAATTTGGGTTGGGATTTGATTTTGTTTTGTTTTGTTTTTCTAGTAGAAAAGCCAGACTTCAAATTGCAAAGCAATATAAAAAATGTAATGAAGCTAGAAAATTACACTCATGGTAATCAGTTTAAGATGAGGATAAAGTAAAAGAAAGAGTAACTTAATAGGGTAAAATAAACATAACAGAAATTTTAAATTAAAAAGAAAAGATTCAAGTAAATCCATGCAAATATTTCCATATTTTCAATGTAATTACATTTATGGGCAGATGAGGAAACAAAGCAAAAAGTTGCCAGGCAACCATCTGTTAAAAGACAAATCTTCATCCAGTAATTCTACATTTAGATAAAGAAAATATATTCTGGTTGATCCAAATGATCTATCAATGTTGAGTGTGTTTGAAAATGTATGGGGTCCCAGTTAATTCTATAATGAGAAAGAAAATCTGAGAAAAGCAATATACAGTTAAGTACAACTGGTGTGGAATGGGACTGGAAGACTAAACAAGTTAAGAATATTTATCCAACTATATTCCAGACTCCAGATTTGAGATCACCAGTGTAATAAAATTACCTCAGTGTCGCGGTTTAGTCCTAATGGCGCCCCAAGGCTAGCTCTGGTTCGTCTGCTTCCACAACCGGCGGTGATAAAGGAGGCAAGGAGTGTCTATGCTCCACGTGTGTTTATGCTCCACATGTGGCTGTGCATGTGAGACCTTCGCCCTCGAGGCATCTCTGCCTCGGGGAGGTCGTTGGCCTCTGCTGCACCATGCGAATAAACATCTTCCATAGACACAACGCATAGACCCTCCTCGCCTCCTTTATCACCACCGGTTGTGGAAGCAGACGAACCAGAGCTAGCCTTATGGCTCCCCGGCCGGTGAGAGCGCAGTGTCCAGCCCTGGGACAGAGGGTTTGGAGCACTGAGGCGCTGAACCGGGCTGGGTAGAGAAGTTCTAGGGTAAAGTCTGCTGTAACATCCTCCAAAACCGCAACACCTCAGCTCTTTCTAGGGCTTTATGGTTAACACAGGACTGAAAACAAAGTCATCCTCAGTTGCCATTTACAAGCCCTTTTTTGTGTTCACTACTCCATCTTCTCACTCTCTCTTTTACTTTTTAGTGTAGCAACATAATTAGTTACAGTGAGGAGACCTACATTTTACTTGGCCCAGCAATGTGGGCAATTCAGAGCAATGAAATGAAATATGAATGCATAAATACTGTGGATTATTTTATCATTAATGTGGGACAGACCACCTTGAAATAATTACGTATCTGTATATCAGGGGCATTACCTCTTGTCTGGTTTTATCATTGCAATTAATACAATTTTTCTCGAGTGGCATCACATGTTTCCTCTCTTCTTCCACAAACTATTTCTTCCCCTCAGACAGTTGCTTCTTGCCCTTCTGCCCTCCCAAGGATCTTGGAGAAAACAGTATAGCAGGCTTTAATAACAAATCCTGGGGCCTGGGTAGCCCACTGGTGTCTCTCTGATGGCTGTCTCAATAATGCTGTGGTAATGGGAACTACCTGGTGATGAAGCTTTCCGTGTAAGTCTCACTGCCTTTGACGTGCTGAGATGCCTTGCATGTAGTCTGTCTTGTGTAGTCCTCAATGCTACAAGTCTGCACCTTGTATATGGCCAGCCTTACTGACATAGAGCTTTTAGTTCTGAACTGATCTGAGAAATTAGACGTCAAATCTGTAAAAGGTTTGCAGACATAAAGAAGACACAGCCTCCAGGACAAGTCAGTTTTTTTTTCTCTGAAAACATTGTGAAACATGGCATAGTTCAGCAGTGAGAACCTAAGCTGTAAGAAAATTCATAACTCACAGGTACAGAGCAGAGGAGCATGGAGAAAGCGCATTAGTGAAGTACTACCTAAATAGGAAAACTGAATCTGCATATGAGGCTAAGAAATAAATGGATTGAGAAAGGGAAGTATTTTCTTTCTCACAGAAGAACTAGTTAGTATGTTGAACTTAAATGAACAGTATCTTTGATCATAGAGAATTCCAAAATAAATACTTGAGAGCTGCTTATCTTTAATCTCATGCAAACAAATGAAAGGCAGACCTTCTTTTCTTTTCTCAGGGTCTCAGAGAGCAAAGATTGTCTTTACTACCATGAAATATTTTGAACCAGATCTTCAAAAATACGTAAACAGTTATCAAGAAAATATATACTTCCTTTGACTTATTGACTTGTATTATGCTTCTTGACCATAGGATTTGTTCTAGACGGCTTCCTCTGAGTATTCTGAAGGTTGAATTATAGCTTCCGGGATTTTCTTGGTGCTGTAGTAATTTCACTTCTTATTTCAGCAGCTCTGCATAATCACATTTCTTGGCAGGGTCCCATAGCAGTTGCAGATTTGACTTGCAGCCCCACAAGGTTAGCCATGGACTTTTACAGAGCTGGATCACCTTACATTTTTTAATTGGATTTAACCTGATTCTCCTTGCTTGTGACTAAAGGAGGGGAAGAAGGGTTTCCTGAAGAAATAGTACACAGGAATAGTGTGGCCAGCATGACCAGGGCAGTGATTGTCCCCCTGCACTCAGTGATGCTGAAGCCACACCTCAAATTCCACGTCCACTTTTGGGCCCCTCACTACGAGGGAGACATAGAGGTGCTGGAGTGTGTCCAGAGAAGGGCAGCAGAGATGGGGAAGGGTCTGGAGCACAAGTCTAATGAAGAGTAGCTGAGATTATTCAGCCTGGAGAAAAGGAGACTCAGGGTAGAACTTACTGTTCTCTACAACTATCTGAAAGTAAGTTGTAGCCAGGTGGAGGTCAGTGTCTTCTCCCAGGTAACAAGTGGTAGGACAGAAGGAAATGGCCTCAAGTTGCACCAGGATAGTTTTGATTGGATATTAGGAAAAATTTCTTCACTGAAATCATGGTCAAGTGTTGGAACAGGCTGCTCAAGGAAGAATTTGAGTCACTATCCCTGGAGGTATTTAAAAGACCTGTTTAATCCTGGTGTTTGCTGAAGACCTGCACAGGCATGTGCAGTAATGGGTTCTGTTGCCCGGGGATAATACAGCTTTGACCCAGCTCCTTTTTTTTACAACCTAACTGCCTGCAGAGGCAGTTAAATCCTTCGTTTTGCCTGTGCAAGCCAGTCAGTTTATACCATAACTGAACCAATTTAGCAATGTGGAAAAGAGCTTACTTAAAGCCTGAGTTCAAAGTCAGGGTAGAATTATCATGACATATTATTACAGACAGAAATTCAGAGAAGAAATGGTACACTGCAGGTTGCACTGTAGTTGTGACAGACATATTCTTTATGTTCTTATATTTATGTCTTGAATTTTTATGTAAATAAGCTTTTTTGTTGTTTGTGTATTTGATTTGTTTGTGTATTTAATTTGTTATGTTACCAAAGTCTGTATAAACTGAACGGCTGCCAATTACAGTTATAAAAAGTTGCAGCAGAATGAAAGTATTAGTGCTTAGGAGATTTCATAACTGTCTGTTTGCCTTCCATAGCTATTTTCTGCTGGAATAATCACAGACACCAGAGCAGCTGAGCTGAAGGAACAGTACAACCTGCTGCATAAGGCTGTGATAAGGTATAATATTCCTTTTTAGACTTTCAGTAGCCAAAGCATTACACATTTAAAGTGATTTTCTGCTCATGCTGGAAAATGAAAATGAAAAATGCTTAAATTATCATTTAAGACTTTCTTGCAGTGATAGTTCATAAGGAGGAAGTAAGAACACAAAGTTGAAAATCAGTATTATTTAATAGGAACTTTCAAGGTTATTTGAGATTCAGCCAGTAGTAGTTTGAAAACAGTCTTTCATTGGAAAAATACAAACATATGTATTTATACAGTATTGTTTTATATGGGACATTCATTTATGTAAAAACAATCCATTTGTGTGTATAGCAAGTGGAATATGGCCTGAGTGTAAACAGGACTCAGCTGTCTTTTCTGTCACACTCAAAACTACCCTTAACAGCATGCACCAAAGGCATGAAAATGTTAGATGTTAGATTATATCTCTCATTCTTTCCATCATTCTCACAGAAGTATGAAATGGCCATACTTCTCTAAGAAAGTGGATCAGAGAGAATCACGTCACATTTTTTATTAGATGTCATGTGTCAAAGCAAAATGCCAATCTGTGAACAAGCACTAATTTCCACTGATAAATCTCTTCTACTGCTAAAAGAAAGCAAGGAAAATCAAGTACCAAAAATCATTAATGATCTCCAGTATATTTTAAGGAAATCTCAGACATCAAAAGTGTGATTCACTTGTCCACATGTTAACATCAGTAGACATGCTCATCTGAACAAGGTACCAAGAGTCCCTTAACAATCAATAGAAAGAAACAGGGACCACACACTTCCTCCTCACACAGACATTTGCAAGTGTCTGCTTTTCTCCATCAGCTATAAAGACTGTCCTGGTGGTAAGTACAGTATGTGTGTGTATACTCTCTTCCTGCAATGAACCATTCATAGAACCAATATCACTTTTTAATTGTTAGTTCTTCACCCTAACGTATGCATACAGTTCTGTGAATCAATGACTTATTTTTTCATCTATTACAGTTGAATTCAATCTCTTTCCTAATTAATACCCATCTGTCCTAGTGTTGTTGCAATGCCATGTTAAAACAAATGATTGCAACTTGACCTCTCTGATACACAATACAAATTGGTCTAATATGATGAATGCAATTAATCTGTGTGCAGGTGATTTCCAAGGCTGTTGCCCAAGTATGCAGAGCTATAAGTGTATATGCAGTCCTCTGTTTAGTGGCAAATAGTTCTTTAGTTTTTGCTTTCAGTTTTGCACAATTTGGCATTCTGAAAAGCTGAAAGATGTCACCTGGAAGATAACATCTTTGATACTTTTCTTCAAAGAGTTATGTGCTTTTGAATTTATGTTTGCTGAGAACAGGCTGTCATCCCATTGTGGTCCTGTCTCACCCATCCACTTTGCAGTCAGGCTGCATCTAAAGTTGAAGTATCTGAGCTTGTATTTGGCCCCTGAAAACCCTTTTAGTCACTCAATTATTTGGTCTAGTTGTAGATTTTTATTTAGATTATCCCAATTTGGGAATCAAGTATGAATATTCTGAGAAGCCAAACTGGAAGATACTCAGTAATAATGAAGATGCATTGGCAGTTTGGGAATCTTATATTCTTAAACCTCTGCTAAATTACTAATTCTTTCACAAATTCAAAAGCTGCCACATCAGACTGCACAAACCTACTTTTGCAGTCATGTGATTCTATATGTGTACATTGTGCAGAAGTCCAGTTATTTCTTTATTGCCTTCAATTAAATTTAAATCAACACATGCAAAAATACTGTTGGCATCTCTAGGGTGCAAAATCTAAATTCAACACTCAAGTCTTGTTTCTATTTTTCTTTTTTTTTTATTATCTTGAAAACAATCAGTACTAAGAATTTGGTTCTTATGGATTCACTAATGTGTTTATGTAACTGTATGTAAAATGCATGTGTTATGAAAGAATTGTGTTTGAAATTGTGTATTACTACAACCAATTGTATTTTCTCCTACAACTGCATACATTCTGTTAGATTTAAAGAAGGTTTAAATATAATTTAGAATCTAATGTCAATAAGTCAGTTTATTTTTCTCTTCATATGTGTGTGTAAGTAAACATAAAATTATTTGTTCATGATGAAGGCACACTCTGTTTTCTGTTGAAGTCTGTGGTTTTCTTATTTTCTAGTTTAGAAAAAGGAAGTGGTTATCTAGGGAGAAATCTTGCACGAATCAAAACTTCTCCTGCCATATTATTTCAACTATGTTTGTGCAGTATAGTCAGTTTTATATTTTGTGGTTTTATAATCATTTTACCATCTCAACTCTATTCTTTAGTGTGATATGTAATTTTGTTTTTCTGTCTAAGACATAAATGTCAAATTTGAACCAAAATTTATGTCTAGAGTTTCTCAGTATGGGAAATTCTAAGTTCCTTTGTTTTTAAAAAAAAATTAAATTGCGATAGGTTTTTAAATAGTAAAAGGCAAGTTATAGAGTTCTTTATTCTTCTACATGATTAGTAGACTAATTTTAGTATACCATTTTATAAAAGTCATACAGTAGTAGTATTGAGGAGGCATACACAATGATTTCTATAGCATAAAGCATAGGTTTATGTGGGGTGCATTTTATATGAATTTTCATACTGTAGTTCCCTTTAAAAGTTTTCCATAATAATCAATGCATTTTACTAACAGACTAGGATGTTTTTCAGTTGTCACCCCACAGGTTCCTAAATATATTATGAATACCAGTCTGCTGACACTGGCAGGAGCTAGTCGTTTCTGTATAGCTAGTCTTTGGTGATACAAGTCAGATCAGATCATTGATCATTGATCTACTGGTTTCTACAGATGTCCACAAATGTATTTTCAGCTTGTGTATCATCACATGAGTTATTTCTGATCCTGGTAGCACTGTAGCAGTACCAAGATATAATTAATCACTGGGTAAATGTCCTGGTGTTTATTAAGAACTTGTAGTCGTCATATAGGCCAGTCTGATGAATACTTTGCTATTATAGGCTGCCACACTGAATCAGACCTAGCCTTTGACACTTCTTAGTAAAAAAGAATTCCCTGTCCCTTCATTTGTGTCTAGGAAGTGTTAGACAAATAAATTAGACTACATTACAGTCTATCATCTGGTTGAAATTATATGAGATGAATCTCACTCCAAGTGTAGGCATGCAGAAAAAACCCCCTGAGAATTCCACTGCTCTCATGGCATCATGGGATCATACAGGTTTGAACAGAACTAAGGAGGTCCAATCTCCTGTCCAAGGAGGGACCAACTAGGAGGTTAGACAAGAGTATTCAGATCTTAATTCCATCTCATCTTGAAAACCTTAAATTAAATATTATAGGTATGTAAAGAAGTATCAATACAAAGCTTGTGCTTCTCATGAACTAGTTCTAAATTTGTCTATTTAATGTAGTTTACAGGAATCTGAGACCCAGCTGTTGCAGGAAGTCGAACGTCTGAGTGCAGAACTGGAACAACAATGTGAACTGGAAAAAGCAGCACAGTTCCCTGAAGAATCTTCCAGTGAAGCTTTCCAAATATTGGAACAAATTCTTAGCTGCCGAAGTGAATACAAAGCTATCAAAGAAAGAGTGTATGAAAATCGGCTGAAGGTGGAATGGTAGGTGAAAGTGGTCAAATGCTGCTAATTTTATCATGGCTGATCTAGACAGATGATAGCATGGAATAAAATTCAATCTCCTTTGCATCTTACAAGCCATTTCTTGATGGCTGTTGTTAAAAAAATTGCCCCAAACTTCCCCCAGTAACGGCAACATTTCAGTGATAAATAAATTTGCCATGGTGTGAGATTTGTAGATAGTTTTAAATTTAGAACATGGTATTGTGCCCTTTGAAATGCTGTTTAAAATTTACTACATTGCACAAATAATGTTTAGGTAGGCAAAATTAACATGAACAATTCTAGTCTAGGACACCTTCAATACAAATGTTTAAAGTCTCAGAGACCTGTTGGCTTGGATTTTATGGAACAATGTCATAAATAGACCCAATGCTGTTTTTAATATTGGTAGCACAGTATATTCAAGTTTTTCTATTCAGGTATTCAAAGGCAGAGAAGTACTTGTATATTCTAATGTCAGAAAAAATGATAAATCTGCTGTGAAAGGAGTGAAATCTTAACATTTCTATATAAGGAAAACAGTCCAGAATTAGCTTGGTATTGTATACATTTCAATTACCTGCATACTTTATAGTAAAATTACAAACAGAACTATTGCATTTGTAAAAATATATGCCTAGGTAAATGAACTCAGAGTTTTGTTTTGAGGGAGCTTGCTATTTTTGCCCATCTTCAATCCAGCTGTTGTGTGATGGTGTGTATATAAATACAAACACACAATGTCAGCATTTCAGCAGTTAAGATTACTATTCTGCCAGGAAAACAGGAACACTCTACACGCTGCATGGAGCAGATTTTTCTGGCAATTCTTTCTTGATTTTTTGGGGTTTTTAGAGCCAAGTGTTTGCTTTAAGAGAAAAAGAAACTTGAGAATGAAACAAATTTGGGAGTGGGAAAGAAACATGGAAAGCATCTGGAAAAAATTATTTGCTATGAGATAACTAAGAAACATGAAATTTCCTGAAATAATTATTAAATACAGAACTTATTGCAATTTCCAAGCAGTCCAGAAATGAGGTCTTCAAAAGTATTATGCTTTTTAACTGTTTGTCTTCATATCTTATGAATATTTTTCACTGATTTTGTGTCACTTTTTCAAAAAATTATGAGGATTTATATGTTTAGGGAATATTTTCCCATTCTCTATTTTCTACCTCTAGTCAAAAGGAGAATTCTGTTCTATAAAAAATGCAGCTTAGGTATTATTTCAATTACCCTTGCACATTTACTGGATTAATTTTTATATATGAACTGAATATCTTGCAGATTAAAAATCCCCCTTTTGGGTCAGTCATGCTGTAAAAAACGTTCTTTCACTGTAACAAGAAACTTACATCTTATGCATTGCCTGGGATCAAACCCAGCTGCATAGTCTGGCCAGAGGTCCATGAGGTGCATTATCTAATGGAGACCAAAAGTGCAGCCCCAGCCACTTGTGATGTGAGGATTTCATGAGCCAAATACAGTCCTCTGTATTTGGGAATCCTCAGCTGACCCCTATTCCTTTGAACTCCTCCTGTCTCCTCCAGAACAAACTTCTGACATAGCAACACGCTGGGCGATGAGCTCCACAGATTAACTGCGTAAGAACTGACACCTCCTTGCTTTTTTTAAACCTGACTCCTATGGCTTCATTTAGTGTCCTGTAGTCGTGCTATTGGATGAGACAGTGAACATCTGATCCTGTCCTCATTTTCACTGCTGCAGGATGGTTTGATAAATCTGTTTTGTACAACCCCTTCCCCCTTTAATTTGTCAATTTTTCAGACTGGGAGGCTACAGATTATTTAATTGTTCCTTGTTTGGAATCTGTTTCATGCCTGATGGTTCCATTGGGTCTTATGCTTGCTGCGTTGTGTGGAGTGAGAAGGATGTGCCCTGGTTATGAGTGGATTTGCTTATTGAAAGAGAAATTCAAGAAATATTAATGAAATTATAGGGATTTTGAGTTGGAGTAGTGTAGAATGAGCAGGACTAGCACAATATATGTGAAGAATGGGTGAGTGAATGTAGTGGGAAAATGAGAAATGGACTACGAAGAAAAACAGATAATGGGTGTGAATACGTGTTTGTAAAGAAGGGATGGGTTTGGGGCCTGTAAAAGACAGTGAAAATGAATGTCCAGAATATAGTTGTGAGTAGTAGGAGATCTAATAGTAACACTGATGTAAAATGAAATCTTTATTCCTGCCGTTGTTATCCAAGGAATAAAGCAAAGTTTTCTGAAATATCTGTGTGCATGGACAGTGTCACAGGTAGAGGGGAAGGGAAGTTGCATCAAAAGTATTAGAAGTTTGCTATTTGGTCGCTGCTTGGTTTCCTTCATTTCTCAGGATAAGAAGTCATGGTCCAACCTCTCTTGGCCCTTGATCTCTCTGGAACACAGTTTCCCATGTTGTCCAACTGTGTTAATACAGTCCCAGCTGTGCTTGGCACTTCCAAGTAAATTTCTCTTTGGGAATTATGACTAATGGCTGTTCAGTCTGAAAACAAACATGTTGTTTATTTACCTTTGTATGTATAGCAAGCAAGGAACATGGAGGGGGAAAGGTTTTGAAGGGATTATCTGTATCTCTTATCTACTGCTTTATCCCTTTTTTCAGAATGTCTACTCAGACCTCCTGCTGAGCTGGAAGTGAGAAATCTGATCTTATTTCCCTGGTTCTGTTATCCTTTCTTTCTCTGAAGTGTCTCTTTCTTTCTCTGATGCCTTTGTTTCCTGCCTCAATTCACTTTCTCTCATAGCTAACAGTACTTAGCAGCTTTTTTGCACTCAGATTCAAATCTGACAACAACGAAATTTCTCTCTTGAGGAGTCATGTGGACATGTCATAACATTAGCAAATGGCTCAAGGTCTCTTAACATTCCATACTCTTCTATCCCTTTTTAATTTCCTATTTGCTTGCTTCTGTAAACAAATTTTTCCAGACTTTTCCTAACAGCCAAAGATGATATTTTATTTTCTGGTTTAGTTCTTTATTGTTCCAATGGGTAGTCAGCATTCCCAGAATAAATTTAAATTGCTTTCAGCATTGTATTATTGTCAGGTTTTCAATAATTTTGTGACTTTTCATAGCTTGAATATGTACATGAGGTATTGGGAAGCATCTCTGTCATACTGCAGCTGTCAGGGAAGTCAGGCTGAGGGTGACTGCATGGATGGGGTGTGTTCCCACTGGGGGTGTGTGCCTCCTCTTCCAGCTTGTGGACTGTTCTGCCGTATGGATGTACTGGGCACATCGCTGGTGTGACAGCTCAAGAGCTCAGCACAGGGGCAGAGCAAGGGTTGGAAGGATTTTATTGAGCTTATAAAGCTTGGGCCACTGTCCCAAAGTCAGAGCTGACTCTGGGAGTATTCTTCCTCTCCATAACTACTTGGCAAGGGTAATGAAGTAAAAGAAAAAAGAGTGATCTCCGCTCAGTTCTGCTAAAATTGCATTCAGAGCCATGAAATTTCTTCATATAATTGCTCAGAAGCCTCAGTAAGTAAGAATATAGACCAAAAAATCAAATTAGCAGAAGAACAAGGAAAGAATCAGTGTGATCAGCAAGGATTTGTTCTGGCTTCAGGAGATGTTTCACTTTAATGTTCATGTGAGGATTGGAGTTCTGATTTGTGAGACAAAGAGCTGCTTTTCTTTATTCCACAGTGGTATCAACAGTAGTTTATAGTTGAGAAATAATAAATATTAAATCTAAATTTATCATCTAAACAATACCTTTAAAAGTAAGAAATTAATTTGTACTAAATTTATATATGACAAGATTTTGTGAGATTAAAGGCGCCTGACACTTGAAAACAATTTTGTTTTAAAGCCCAGGTCCAATCTTCAGATCTCCCAATCATTTGTGCAGCTAGCAAAAGGGCTCCTCACTGAAGTACTCTGTGCGATTGCACCCTAGTCAGGATTGCAAAACTGACTTTGTCCTTGTAGAAGCCTTGCAAATAAGGAATACTATTTCAATATTTGTAATTATTTCTGTATTAGTCACTCAATGATTAAAAAGTGAAAAGTTAAGCTTCTGTCCATAGCTTCTCTAGTAAAGAATTACAGGCTGTAAGTAAAACAAGTTGAGCCACAGCTGAAGTTGTTATCAGCTGGTCTTGTGTCTGCATTCTCTGGTACCTACAAACAAATTATAGCTCAGAGCTTTACAGAAAGCTCATGCTGGCAGCTTGTCAGATGTGATCGTTTCTACCTGTGGTCACTAGATTATAGCTGTGAGGTGCTGATTCCATGCAATCCCAGCTATGAGACAGAGTAGCTGAAGGAGTTTACTTTCTTGCATGATGGAACTTTTAATGATAACAGTGTTGTGATTACTTTGTGAGCTGAGGAAGTGAAATGGACCTCTGTTGACAACTCCCACTACATTTCTTAATCTCTGCATCTTAATTTTTTTTTTATTTCTGTGTCAGCTTGCAGCTGTAAATATCTCTCAGGGAAAAATCTGGAATGTATTTTTATTAATGGCCCAGTTTTCCAACTGCCTTTTTTAACTCATTACATCTGCATCCATTACAGCTTTTTATGTAGAATACTGTTATTGGGCTTCATGAAAATAAGAAGACCAATGTTAGAAACATTTGTACACATCAAAGCTTTAACTTAAGGGTTTTATCTTTTTTCCATTATGTGTTGTTAGAGATACAATTATGTTAATAATAAAATCCACATTATGTTAAAAAATACATCAATCAAAGAATAGCTGCAAAATAATGGGAAATTCAAATGCCTAATGCCAGTTGCAGCTGTTTTATTTGTTGTTGTGTTTGATGACTAAGTAAAACAATCATGAGGTTGATATCCATATATCACAGATTAAAATATTCAAATGCTAAATTGAAAAACCAGAATTTCTCTGCTTATATTACATTAAGCTTTTGTGTTCATCAGTTAAATCAGAGACTAAACCTAAATTCTTTGAAGAGTCTTATTTGATTCCTAAATGTGTGTTAATCATCCTGCCTTCCCTTTAGAGTCCACAGAGAGAAATATATTATCTTCAACTGGTAAGTTATGCCATCCTAAAACAGTCACCTGTGATGTCAGATGATCTGCCCTTCAGAGGCTCCAGTTTTTATCCCTGACAGTGAGGAAGCCTGGGCATGTTAGCCTAGAGCTGCCTGTCTGACTTCTGGATATGGGCAGCTGGATCAAACTCATTGCTCAAAAGGGAGAGATTTAACTTCTTTCATTTTACCCATTTTTTGTTTTCATGATTCCATTGGTTTTTGTGTGGAAGTAGTTGGTCTGCCAGCTATTTAGGTAGGTTGGTTCTTGCCATTCACTGTTGCCATTGTTTTTGTCACAGAAAATTAGGTGTTCAAATCATTTTACTTTTGCTGGATGGAGAAGTCTTTGTTGTGAAACTGGAATGGTTCCATAGGAATCTGTCCTCATGAGTGAGGAATGTGACAAAATGAAAGCAGTGTCAGCTTTGCTGTCCCTCTTGATCTTTGGTATTGCTCTTTTGATCGTCCAGCGTGATATGAAAGAGGGCACAGCACGGACTGACCACAAGCCATGCAGTACCTCTTTAATCATTTTGCACAGGACTTATTTAATAACATTTTGTGGCAGTCAAACAGTTATGGGTATTTGTGCAAAGTAGACATTCATTATCCTTAGTGTGATTATGCCAGTCCCGAGGAGTTCAACTAGAAGTTCAACTCAGTACTGCCAAAATGTGTTTTGAATATGATTTTGGAAGTTTGGAAATATTTTTTTAATTAGTTTTATGAATTTTGGGGGAAGATTGATTTAAATTCAGCTTTTTTCTTTAAAAGATTTTGTTTTGCAAACTCGTTCACCCTGTGAGTGTTCAAACACTGGCATTCAAATTAGTTTTCAGACTTTGGCAGTGCCTGTAGAGGGATACTGGTACTCTGCCCATACAATTACCATACATGCTGTATATCAGCAACATCTACTCTGTGTCTATTTTCTCTTTGCTCTTCATCTGAGCCAGAACTTCTTTTTCTTGGGGGGGATGTTGTTTTGTTTTGTTTTGTTTTGTTTTGTTTATATTGCAACACCACCATCACAGTTCTCTTTTTTTCACTGTTTTCTTTCCTTAACTGGAAATATGTTGCCTGAGACTTCCAGGTTTAAGCTTCACTCTTTTTGTTGGAGAACTCAATTATAAGAGTTTATTGAGAGGGCAGGGGTGGTGGAGTGGGGGAGGGAACCTTAAATCAGCACTGCTAAAAGGTCGAGCATAAGGTCCTAGGGATAGTCTTCCTTGAAGTTGGCTGCTGGCAGACTGATCTCTCTCCTCATGACCACACAATTTCTGAAACCTGAACCACCACCACCATGCAAAGTCTTACACTGCTGCTGGAAGGTTTCAGAAGGAAAAAAAGAAATAGGAATCAGCTGCCTCTTTTCTGTATCAGCCACATTATGAGGTAACTGTACTAGCTGCTTTGGATGGGTGTGGCTGCCCAGGAGTCCCTTGCCATAGTTTATAGCTCCAAGTGACACAATTATTTTATGGAAGTTTGTTCCCTTCTCTTAATTTTTCCCTAATGTAAATAGTTATTTATTCTACCAGGCTGCCCTGAATCTCCACAAAACTTGACCAGCACATCCTCCCACTGGACTTATAAACACAAATTTAAGCACTGAAGTTGATTTTTTGCTATACCTGGGGCAGAGGATTTGTTTGTTCCAACTATTCCTTAGCTGTAATCTTTACTTCTGTATAGCCTGAGACTCTGAAATGTCATTGTAGGCACTAATTACATTGCAAGAACCTAACTCCTTGTTCCCAGTGAATTCTTTGATATGTGATGTGTTTGTGGCTATTTATTACCCACCTCCTCTTTCCTTTTGACACACTTCCATGCTAACATTTTGTTTTCTGAGGTTGGGAGGAGCTGTGGGTGTAGGGTGCCACTAGTAAAAGGCAGAAGTGAGTGAGGCATGAATGCACTCCTGCAGGAGGTGGTTGGACTAATAAAAAAAATCAGGTTCAAATGTTTAGATGTGTGCACTGTAGAAAAAGATGTGTGCACCTTCATATATATACCCAGTCTTTCAGGACCCCCAGTTAGCAGTCAGCAAACCTTTAAATCTGAGCACCTTCCATTATAATTCACCATGTATTTTAGTCCAATGCAGGATAGGCTTTCATACCTTTTTACCATTTATTATATTACAATGTAATGATTATTTTATTACCAATATAATACTTTGCTTTTTACTGTAGTTTGCGAGAAGAAAAAATGCTTCTGGAAAATGAATATGAAAGAGCTTTAAAAGAAAAGGTAAATACAAAACACGAGAAAAGGAATGTTTTGTGTTCTGTCAGGTAACATATAAAAACATCATTGAAAATGTTTCACAGTGTGTATTTCTACAGTTTATTTAAAATAGAATATATAGAAAAAATAGACTTTAAAATGAGCAGATTTTATAGAATATATTATATCCTTCAACTCTAGGGCATACAATAAATAACTGATTCAGAAAAGATTTAGATTTTTTTGTTTACTCAAGAAAATGTTTACTATATTCAGCAAATAGATACTGAACATAAAGACTTTTTGGTTCTAGGATATGAACATGAAAAATACCTTTGCAGTCTTAAATCCTGAGGAATATATGTGGCTTTGTTGGAAAAAAAATTCTATTAGTATTGATTGAAGAAACACACTTCTGGTAAAAAAAATACATTTCACACCTTGTTGCTAAAAATGCTATCATCAGTCAATGTTAGTGAGTCTGTATTATGAGAAGCCTGCAAAATGTAAAGGGAAAATGCAATTAATCTGGTCTTTTATTTAATTTTTAAAGAAAGATGATGAAATTATGCAGTTGAAGGAAAATTGTGATGAGCTCAGCAAAGAAGTAATCCAGAGGACAGCAGAAATTGATTCAATAAAAGAAGCTGTTTCATCCAAGCAAGAGATGATATTAACAGATGAGGAAGAAATTGCAAAGCTTCAGGAGACACAGACTTACTTGAAAGTAACACAAAGTTAATTGTGCCTGTGTGTCTGATTGTGTGTGCATGTGGGTGTTGATGGGTATATGTTTTGTCCAAAGGAGCAGTGAATCTTTGGGATGTTGTTTGTCATTCCGAATTCATTATGTCATTACATTAAATATTAGACCATTTTTCAATAGGAGTGAAACATGCTGCTGTGCCATATCCTTATTACTCCTTTAGGAAATAATAATAGTTATGGTTTTGATTAAAAAGTGGTTTCTATAAAGACATCTTAGCTATGTCATGTTATTGTAGGTGGCTCAGATTACAGCTAATACAGATTTATGCTGAGAATTAAAAACCATACCTTGGTCTACTTCTTTCCATGGTAAAAATAGCATAATAAGATGTATTAGTAATATTGAAGCATAGTTTTTATCTTGAAGACATACTAAAATTGTAAATATCAATGTTTAGTTTCAAAAGTAGCAGCTGCAATTCTCTGGGACAAACTCAAGTAATTAAAAAATATTTTTCCTGCCAATTTTCACAGCACTTCTAAGTGAATATTACTGCTATGAAAACTCATCAACCTTTGAGACTATTAATCAAACCTTTCTGTTTTGTCACTAGGCTGAGCTAGTTAGGATCCTTGGTGTTCCAAAGCAACTTGCAAAAGAAACTGAGAAGTTGAATCAGAAAAAAATGTATGTTTTTAATAAATTATTCTATATACATGAATATATATATCTGTATGACTTCTCATCCCTTAGTTATAGAAAGGATTGAGAATAGTTGTTGATTAATTAGGATCAACATTTAAACTAACACTTCCACAGCTGACAGTGTGGCCTGAGCTACAAAACCATTCTCCCTTGGTCCTTCTGTACCAGCTGTTGAGTCACAGGTGCTCTGCTGTAAGGCCGTGGTATTAATTGCATCTCTAATACTTCATCAGGGGAAATGTAAGCCAGCAGCCAGCCTCTTCTTTCTCTCTCTTATGAAGCTGGGGTTCTTCTCCTCTGAAGCATGGCATGTGCTGTTTCTGTAAGTGTAAGATCAAATTAGCACTGAGCAGTTTCAGCTGGGTCACTCAGTGATCACAGTAGTCCAATTGCCATCCAGATGACTGATGGGTTTTGTACCCTGTTTGTGCACAGGGTTACACTGAAGGTTTTGTGTGTCCTGCTTCCAGTCCCTATTTGTGATACAGAAACTGTTTGAGTATGTTACATTTCTCAGGTTTAAAACCTGTATGATAGTATTTTTCTACACTTGACCCACTACTCTGTTTAATGAAACTCTGCCATCGTAAATCTAAGAAGTTTACCCTACAGTGTTACAGAGAAGCAAGTTCTAAAACCTACATTGTGCAGATTGCTATTAATGAAATATTTAAATCCCTCTTTATATTTGTGTCACATCACAGAATAAACTAACCAGAGTTCCCAGTCTTAGGAAGAATACTTAACAGTGTCCCACCCATGTACCTAGTAATGTTGACAGAAGTCAGTTACTAGATTTTTAATACTGTCATTGTGCTAATCTGTCATCCCCATGGCTATCTGCAATTTTATTGTTGGACTACATTGGAATTTGAAGTTTTTTACTGCCTGCTTTCAAACGTATATCATGTATTGTTGTGAAATTATTTTGTGTCCACAAAAATTTGCAACTTACATTTTACCTTTTAAATATGCATGTGGAATAGTTAACCCTTACTGCTTTGTTAAAATATATCCACAGTGATGCAGAGAAGAAGAATGAAGCCCTTAATGACCAAATAGAAGAATTGAATGGAATCCTGCAAGCCACTGACAGAAGGACTGAAGAGATTTTGCAAGAAAGAGAAGATGTAATGAAGGAATTGCATGAGAGACAAACTTTGATAGAAAACAACGAACGTGAATTCACTACTTTGACAAAATCACTAGAAATTGGTGCAGAGAAGGAATTAGCCATCCTATCAGACAGGTTAGAGTACGAGACATGAGCCATGTGGAAAGAGGGAACAATTCTCTGTTTCAGAAGTCTGGGGGGTTTTTTCTGCTGTATTGCTTCTATTTTCAAGTTTTATGCTGCAACCAGTGCTGGTTAGAAATGGTCAGGCTTGGTTTTGACTTCAGAAATGTGTACCTAAAATTTTGGAATCTGGAATCTAGGATCTGGCTTGAAGAAGAACATCAAAAAGCATAAGCATTTGATAAAATCCTGTGAGATTTTGCTCTGAAAACAGAAATATTTTAGAGGGTTTCTCTCTATAGTACAAATATTTTCTTTCCTGTGTAACCCACTGAAAGTAAATTGAAGAAGAAAAAAGTATGCCTGTATTTTAATTTTCAAATGAGAACCATAGATGTCTGCACTCACATAGTCCCGACTTTTAGTGGGGACTGGTTAATTATCTCTTTAATGTTCCCCTCAATTATTATTTTATTTTAATTGGTAAAGTAAAATAAACTCTTAGGTTAATGGCAAGCTTCAAATGATTCCTCCTTTGCAGAGGGAGATGTACAGTTGCAATTCTGGCCATATGCTCAGCAACAGTACTTTTGCCTTTCACACTTTGTATTAAAGGCCCATGACATCTTACTTTGAAATGTTCTCTCATACTTAAAAATGTGTTTTCTTCTTCCTGTATGTACTAGTTTCCCTGGAATTTTTAACACATTTAGAACAGACTGTGAGACCTCATTGATATAATTAAGTTATTATAATTGATTAAAGTTATAAAAATGCTACCTCTTTAGGTAATTTTTGTCAGTAGTTTAGGAGTTTGACTTGCTGTTGAGCCATAATGATGAGGTATACCAAATCCATTAAAGTAGTCATGCCTGTTTACTTATATGTCTTTATTAAGTTATCTGTTTCTAAAATTCTGTGTCTATCTATATAGGCAAATTCTGGAAAATAATTTAAATAAATGTGTCTTGGAGAACAAAAAGCAACAGGAGACTCTCAGTCACCATCAAACACAGAAAGATAGAGAACTGAAAAATTTAAAAAAGTTGGAGTTAGAACTGAAAGGGATTTGTGATTCCTTGGAACGAGATAAGGCAAAGCATAAAAGACTCAAAACAGAGGTCTGTATGAATGTATTGATCATAAAGATTGTAAATTTTCTTGTAAGAAATATTTCTACGAAATCTCTTGATTTGAGATCAAGAGATTTCAGTCCTATGAGGGGAAAGGGGAGAAGACTGTTATCACACCTTCCTCATTTCCTCGCTGCTTTAGTATTTCACCCATTCCTCCTTCAATAATTCTTTCCTCCTTTCTGTTTTACTTAGTCTTTTGACTATGGTAATTTTAAAGGGCAGTATTATTCTGCTTGTGTATTCAAAGTGTTTTCTGCTTCCAGTTTTTTCTTAAAAAATTACTTTGTCTATAATTTTTTTATATTTTCTTTATCTCATCTCATTTTTTTATATTTTCTTTATCTCATCACTGGTTCTTCCATTCTCTCTTAATTTTATATGTTTTCTCCTATACTTGCTCCTTGCTTAGTCTAGATTCTGAGGCATACAAAATTAGTCTTGTTTAGTCAGGTGAATATTTTTTCACAGGACTTGATATTTCCTACCTTGACACTGTCCTTGAAATTTTTCTTGATCTTTTTAAGCAATTCAGGGCAGAAAACAGTCTTACATAACTGTAATGTTTTAAAGAATAACAATATGGTATCAAAACTCATACATACTTAGCTTTTCTATTTAAACAACTCCAAATATTACTTGATAATATTTAATATTATTAAACAATATTTTTTTGTCTCCCTTGAAATTCCTCCTCAATTCACATGTGTATTACCTAGTAATATAAGGTCACCTGGGAGGAGGGAGGAAAGCTCTATAACTACACAACAACGTTTTTGATTGAATTTCCTGAAATAATGATTAAAGGGCTGACTCATATTCTAGGCTTTGATCTTTAAGCTTTAAAAGTTTCTGTTCAGTATCAGCTAAGACAATCTGGGAGATGGTATTTTTTCTTGTGCTCCCATTGAAGAAATATTCCTGGATGAAGAACCACAATTGTTAAAAAACATGTAGTGCTAAAATCAAATGCCATAACTCACCAGCAGCTGTGGTTAGAGTTCTCAGTCTGGGGTGAGATCCAAACCCATCCCAGTCCAATTCCTTCACACTGTGAAAGGACAAGACCTCGTATGTGTCTTACAAATAGCATCATCGGGAGGAGCAGGGGAAAGGGAATGCCATGAGAGACAGAAGTAGAATTCTAACAAGTATTATACCCTAGCAGTTACAGGATATTACTCTAATGCAGATAGGCCACAGCAATAGAATTGTTTTAGCCCATCCTACCATGCTCAGTGTTTTCTCTGATTCCTTTCCTGGATCTGTTAGAAGAGCAAATATGAAGTCACTGCTCTTCTGCAGTGTGGCCAATTCAAATGAAGTACTGCAGTAAGAAAGAGTCAGGTGGCAATCATGATTCTGCTTGGCTTTTGCTATATTGGGAAAATTTTAATCTGTAATACTTGGAAGCACACCTAGAAAAAGTTTAAAAAATATTTTAAGTAGATAAAATTTCTTTAACTACTTAAAACCTCAGATTTACATTTATTCATTGTGATTCAAAGTGAAAAAAATCACAAGAATTAATTGTTAGTTTAAATATGTGATTGCAGAAGCAGCAGTACATCAGTGTGGTTCCCCAAATAACTCCTATTTTGAATCATATGGAAAGTGCAGAATGACTGGTTTGTAGAATAAGGAAATTACAGGAACACTTCCTTCAAATGTGTTTTTTTCCTGTTAGTAAGTTGTGAAAGGTCAGCTATTGCTAAACGCCAACATTGTGTGTGAAAGAGAACTGCTGGTCCTGCTGCCACCAGCCCCGAGCAGAACTGCTGCTCCTCTCCTTGTGGGCCTTCTCTTTGGTCAGCCCAACTCAGAGACAGCCAAAAGTGCCTAAGTTTAGCCCTGCCTTATGTGAATAAAGGTCCTTAACGGATTAAAGATGTTTGTATGAGCTTTTTACTTTTGCACAGCAGAAGTGGTAGCTAATATATGCTCCACACAAAAGCTATTTTTGCTCCCACCACAAAAGCAAAAGTCACTTTCTTAGGACAGGCTTTATTGATGTTTTAGTAAACCTAAGTCAAATCAAATCTCATTGCTGGCAGCTGCAACCAAAGTAACTCCACAGTTTGACCTTTACTGTGTCTCTTTTTTCCCTTTCCCTTAGTGCAAGTGAACAGTGTTTAATTTTACAATATTATCAGAGAAGTGAAAATCACAAGTGAAAATATGTACTCATTATTGATTTATAGTGTTTTGAACTGTGATATCTGGTTGAGATCTGAGCTAGATATCACAGCATTGTGTGTATTATCTTTGAGTATCTTCCAGGTGTGTTGTTAAATGTAATTTTTTTTCTCACCCATATAAATTACAGATTTGCAATTAGAATCATTTGGCTTGGAAGGGACCTTTAAAGGTCATTTGGTACAAACCCCTGCAATAGGCAGGGACACCTTCATCTAGGTCAGTCAGACCTCAGTCCAACCTGGCCTTGAATATTTCCAGGGATGGAGCATCAACCACCTCTCTGGGCAACCTGTGCCAGTGTTTCCCTACTCTTATTGAACAAAATTCTTCCTTGTAACTAATGGTCCCTCTTTTATTTTAAAATTAATACCCCTTGTCCTATCACAACTGGTCCTGCTGAAATGTTTGTTCCCCTCGATTACAGAGAGGCAATGTATGTCTGCATAGTTAGCCTGATGCATCTATATGCATCTCTCACTTATAACCATAAAGAATTTTTAAGTGAAGTTAGTCACAGTGAGGCCAAACACAACCTTTTTTCTTACAAGGTTTATCATGTAAGTAGTTGTAGTGAGATTAACCAGATATATTTTAGTCAGAAATAGTTTTTAATATGTATTCCTTCACATACTTAATGTTAAAATCTCATTGAATAAATGAATTTTCCCATAATGTACATGAAAAAAAATACATAAATGTTTGCATTGTTAGATTTGCCTTTCTGCAGCCTAAGGAAAATCCTACCATAGTAACAAAAAGGAAAAAAGGTGATATCCATTCTATGTAGATGTGAACTATCTATTATTTTCTTTTAATAAGTTCAGAATTTCACTCTGAAAGTCCCCTGTGAATTTAGAAGGTGTTATTTTTATATAGTCTCTCTTTGTGCTTATTGTTTTTTTTCTATGACAGTTTAGTTGCTGGAAACCATAAACCTTCTAAATTTGTGAAGTTTAGTGTTCATATTTCTTAAAAGAAAAATTTGAGAAACTTCAATAAGTTGCTGAGGAACTCTACTCATTGAAGCATTCTTGTACTAGCTATTATAATAGGAGAGAAAATTAATTTCTTAATTTGGGTAGCTACTTCTAATAGAGTATCTACAGTTTTCCTCATTTTTTGTTTGCATCACTCTGTGCTTGTTTTAATTTTTTAGGCAGAAATTAACTCAAAAAACAATGCCGTATTAGTAGAAAGACGACAAGAACTGCAGGAGGAAATTGAAACGATCAAGAGAGGTTTAGCTGAACAGGTGCTGAGTCCTGCTTTCTCCTATTTTTTCTTTTTAACTGTTGTTTTTCTATCATGATAATAAAGGGACTGTTTGAAGAAAAAAATAAGGGGAGTTTCTAGCTGCAGCTTTCTGGTGAGAAAAAAAGCTCATTATTTGTTAAATTTTAAAGACCACTTGTCTTATATTTTTAAAAACTTTTTTGGTGTTACTGGCCACAGACTAGAAGGTAGAAAGTAATTCTACTTTGTAGTTTAAGTCTTTCTGAATGTCAGTAATGGCACTGCAGCTAGAAACATACTGTTATAGGTTTCCTTTGGATAGGGAACTCTGTCTTGTTGCAACAATGACAATTCAGCATTTGTACATTAGGATTTTTCATCTTCACTGTTCTGTCATCTGTGGATGTCTATCTGTACTCAGCACAGCCATATAGATGTGGAAATGCAGATATCTGCATTACCAGAGCACTAGTTCTCACCACTAGATAAATGACTTTATAATAAGCAATTTATTTCAGCCATATATTCTTAAGATCAAACATTCTTGTCTTCTAACCCTTATATCCATTTTCTTGATGTGTTTTATTTGAATTCATTGACATTATCAGGTGGAAATCAGCCTGTATTGAATACCTACATGTCACTCTTTGGGTTATGTAAGTTGTGTGCCACAGACAGGCATGTAGTCAGTGCAGCCTAGGAAGCTCCCATTCACCTCCTCCTGAAGATCTGACATCAAACTTATTTAAGGATTATATAGCTATAAAGACCCATTCTGTCCAATGAGCAATAGCTAAAAGATGTTAGACTGAGGGACAGAAATACTCCTATGTGATAATATATTTTGAAATATTGCTGTAGAGGTTGTGTATGGTGTTTAAAAGCAATAATTTATTGTTATTTTAAATCTATGTGGTCTGTATATTTGTTTACGTTGCAGATAAACCCAAAGTATTTCCAACTCTGGGTTTGCCAACGCTGATGCATTGTTGCATTAGGATTTAAATTTAATCTTCTTTAGGAAATGATATCAGATATGGATGCCCGCGTGTTAGAAGAATGCCTTGCTAAAGAACGCTTGCTTTTCAAAGAGCAGGAAAAATGGAGAAATGAGTTATCCACACTTACACATCTGACTTGGCTCAGAGCTAATGAGAGGCAACTGAAATGCAGGAATGCTCAGAAAGCCAAGGTAAAAAATTATATATTTGGAAGACTGTTCAAAAGTACAAGCTGTTATAGGGAGAAATTGAATTACCAGTGATGGGAGCCCTATGGGCTCATTTCCCACCCTAGCTTTGAAGTTCCATCAGAACACTTGGAAGCTCACAATACTGTGGTGTTTTACTGGCAATTTGTGGTGCAGTGCTACAGTATATTAAAATATCACTCCATAATTGAAACAAGGTATTTTTAAGGACATTTAGAGAGTGCCCAAGGGAGGGCAATGAATATTGTGAAGGGCCTTGAGGGGAAGCTGGGTGAGGAGCAGCTGAGGGCACTTGGTTTGTTCAGCCTGAAGGAGAGGAGGCTGAGGGGAGACCTAACTGCAGTTACAACTTCCTCATGAGGGAAGAAGAGTGGCAGACACTGATCTCTGCTCTGTGGTGACAGTGACAGAACAGAGGGAATGGCCTGAAGCTGTGTCAGGGGAGATTTAGGTTGGATACTAGGAAAAGGTTCTTCACCTGGAAGGTGGTTGGGCACTGGAACAGCCTCCTCAGGGAAGTGGTCACAGCACCAAGCCTGACAGGGTTCTAGAAGTGTTTGGATAAAGCTCTTGGGCAAATGGTGTGACTCTTGGGAATTGTGCTGTGCAGGGCCAGGAGTTGGACTTGATGATCCTTGTGGGTATCTTCCAAATCAGCTTATTTGGTGATTCTGAGATTCTGTAATTTTCTTTCAAGCCTATGGAATAAAATGAACAACTTGAAAGAAAGAGGCAGAAAAGCAGATAACCTCACCTGAGATTCTCAGAAGTAAAACTGTGTGGTTTATTTTACAAATATATGGGCATTAGAAGATAATCTGAACTACTAGTCATTCCAAGGAAGGGCAGAAATTTCTATTTTCCTGTTACATTTCAAGGCATAAAAAATTATATTGATTTAGAGAAAGAGGTAAAGAAAACTTCTCCTGTGACTAGTTGTTGTATTTGCTACCTGCATTTTGCTGGCATTACATATGCTCTTTATGTCACACAGAATTTACTAATTACCGAATTGCTATATGGGAACAAGGTATTTATGTTTCCAAAATGTATGTCTATATTCAGATAACTTAGATAAGCTACCCTTCTATCATCTTGGGAAACTCTGACTGTCTATAAAAATAAACAAACATGTCAGGCTTTGTACCTCCAATAAAAATTGTAAACAAACAAAACAAACAAAACAAATAAAACTATACAAATTCAGGAACACACAGACAAGCCCAAAGTTGCAACCTATCATCCACCAGCTTTTCCTGATACCAGTCTTCTCCTCCCGATAGCAGTGGGAGGGGAGAAAAGGCCTGTTCTTTTAAGATTGACAGCCAAGTCTATTGAGAATTGAGCACAACTGGAATCAAAAAATCCAGAGACTTAACAAAATGCAAGTGTACCATTCTGCTCAAACATCAGTGATTGCTTAAAAGTCAGAACTGAGTGAAAAAGAATTTTTATTTGTAAAGGTACAATTTCAATGGTTCATATGCCAAATAATTATATAGTGATGGAATTGACAGGCTGATCAGTAGAAACATTTGAACTCCAGATACAGGGAACCAAGCATTTAAGATGCAGCAACAAATAATCTACATTACTGATTGTAATTGTAAGTTTAGTATAAATGGAAAAACTGCTGTTTTATGTCGTAATAAAAGAGTTTCATTATAATTAGAAAAATTTCTTGTAATAATGTTCCCTCACTGTCTTTTCATCATCTAAGAGTTGTTCTGAGTAATTTCTTTGAAGATATTTCTTTAATATATCTGAAGTGCTCACTAAATTTTATTTAAATTTCAGATTCAACTCCAAAGTATTGTTAAGGAAGTAAAAAGAAAGGATCGTGAGCTAATCAGCTGTAAAAAGGCAAAAAGAGAAATCCAAAAAGAGTAAGAAAACAATATGTTATCAAAAAAGGTCTTCTAAGACAACTTTTATCCAAATAACATATGCATAAAAGTCTAATAATGATTTATTTCACACATCTTATTTCTTTAGACTTCAAGGATTTGTTAGAATGTATGATCTTATGCAAAAAGAAAAGGCTAAATCTATACAATTGATGAGGACTGCTCAGTGCCAAGCAAAGGAAATTGAAAACCGGGTAAAATTGCTAGAAAATCAAATAGAAAATCTAAGGGATGCTGTTATAAGCAAGGAAAGGTGAGTTTAAAGTACATGGTAGTTCACAACTATAGAAATGTAAGATTGGAAAAAATCTTAGGAGGGAATCTATTCCATCTTCAATTATGCCCATATCATCTGTGATAGTTATACACCTGATTTTAAAAATCTGATTAAAACAAAAGCATTTAACAACACCCCTCCATAATCTGTTCCAATTTCTTATCCCACTAACACTTCACGACTAGCTTGGACATCACTGCTTGGCAGAAAGCACTTTTGAAGTTTGGCGACTCCCTCAGTTTCCCATCCTTTATATCACAGTTCTTGGATCTCTCAGTTTTTCTGTTATGCTGTTTCATTCAATATGAGGAACACCACTGCACTCCTATTTGCTGTCCTTAAAGAAGAGGTCTGACACATATGATTTGCCAATGAAGTGGTGCATGGGACTATTACATGAGTCACTAGCTAGGAATGTGGCTGTCTAATTATTAAATTAAAACAAATTGGGGATTTTGGTTCAAACTCACTTCGAAGTTTATTAGATAACATTTATTTCAGATGAATTGTGGTTTCAATTTCCAAGCAATCTTAGAAAAAATAAAAGGTTACACTCACAACAAAGAAAATGAGGCAGAATAGCTGGTGTTTGTGACTCTTTTTTCCTATACCATTATTTAGTGGGGATATCTTTTTGACATATTTTTGTCACCCTTGTGATGAAATTCTGCAATATAGACAGAAGTACAGTATCTTGGAAATCAGTACTTGGGAAAGTAGGGAGATAATGAATAGCCAACTGTGTAGCAAAACAGGAAAAGCAAAACAGAGCAGTTAAAAATAACTTGATTTTCCCAAAACTTCATTATTTGGTGCCAAAAAATTGCTCATTCTGAGAAAAGATACTCTAAGTATTTATTGTGTATCTTCTAGTAGTTTGATTTCAGTCATGCTGGAGATAGCTAAAAAAGAAGTGGAACTTCAGTTATTGAAGTGATTTTGTCAAGATTTACAAGCTGACATTTTGTGGTAAAATTTTTGAGGCCTTTCCAGTTGATGAAAGAACGGAAAACAAAAAGCTAATAAGACATAAATATTGCATAGATACCAGAAATATCTCATTATTGTAGATGACCCCACATACAGATCCAACAGGTATTTTGGTTTCTGCAAACCTAGATTTAAAACTAGTCAGAGATATTGTATTTTCAGTAACTCTCTTGCCCATGAAAAGTATTTTTAATAAGTAGTCTTAAGTATCAGTATCACTGACTTCACTGCAACCCATACAGTTTGGAGGACAAACAGAGTATCAGTCCAAGTAAGACAAACTTTCAGAAAATATTTGAAACACATTGCATTTCTGCAATACTGTCATACTTTCAGTCTGAATCTTGACTCACAGAGGATTAATTCAATTCAGTAATACCCTGTGGTACTCAAAGTTTTATACATGTGGAGAAAATGAAAGAAGGCATCTCCCTGCCCTATATACAACAATTCAGCAATTTAATGATGGAGCCCATGAGGGAAGGATATTTTATCTGCAGGTCTATATTTCAGCAGGAGACTGTGCTTCTCCTTTCACTACCTCTTTTGTATGTTGATGTGACAATCTTCCCAGTGTGGATAATGTTGTGTCTCAATCCAGAAGTGATACTTACCGCAGATTAAATGCAATAACTCTTAAATTCCATGTTGTGAGCAAGCGAATGGTCCATGTGCTGACAAGAATCTATCTTTTAAGTGAAGGACCATCATCCACTGATCAACAAGGACACTGGAAATTATGAGATCTGTTCTTTATTTTTATGTGACCCTGTCATTAATTTTTCACTATGATTTTATCTGTCAAAGGGGCAATCTGATAATTTTCTTTCTTGTGTTAATGTTGTGACACTGTTTTATAAACAATAAATTTGGAGAGCTTTAAATTGCAACCACAATTTTTAAAAATATTGTTCTTTGAATAGAAGGGTGGGATTTCTACAAATTAAGACTTTTCATCACAGTTTATGTTTCTGCTTCTGAACTTTATGTTTTGTGGCTACTTGGGCTACTTAGTAGAGAAGAAAAGAGCTGTAGTGCAGTGCTCCCTATATAGCATTTTTCTTGTGCCAGAATCCACTTCTTCTCAAGCTGGAAAGGGCTTGCAAAGAAAAACTTCTATCAGAGAGTCTTTCTTCTTGTAATGCTTCTGTGAAGCAGAGATACAGAGGAGCCTTTGTGTCCTTGAGAAATAAATTTAAGCTCTGCTTATAATTGCTGAAATTGGTTTCAAATTGAAAGGACTAAAAACATTCCCACATTTCTGTTATGTTAAAGAAAATTGCAGGATGAGCATCTGAAGATTAAAAAGAATGAGAGAGCAATAGAGTTGATCAAAAAGGATTATTGCAAAGTCGTACAAGAGATTCTAGAGAATAAAGAAAAGGAAAAATATCTGAATGTTGAGAGATTTACCACTACAGTGACACTCATGGAAGAGGAAATCTTGCAGCTACGCAAAAAATGTGAAAGGGTTATTCAGCAACAAAATGAGAGGTACATTAATAAAATTGATCTAAGGTAGTGTTTAATTTGACATGCATGAAGCAGCAATATTTTTCAGCTAATGAGCACTCCTTGTTAGGAATGCTAAGTGTCTGTGGCACTGCAATGTTTTGCTGACCAGTCTGCCTCACTGCCCTGCCAGTGCTGCTTTGCATTATGTGGATGTTTCTCCACTGGTAATCATGCTCATTCTTCAGAACTATTATTCAAAAAATATGGTAGCTTGGCTACTAAATGTCTTGAGAACCTATAGCTTTCTGCTCTGCTTGTGCATTGTGCACAGATAAGGTACAAAAATGCAGATTATCTAAATCTCTCTGATCTTAATCCATTTTTAAATTCCGTGGAAGGCCAGAAGACATTAAAAATTATGTGAGAGACAAGGGTAACATTTCCAAGAGTATTTTCTCTGACTTTCACATTGCAATTATTTTGTTACTTATTTTAAATGCTGTCATTAGATTAAAATAATATTTGTGAAAACTTCGTACATTTTCCCAGATTATTACTATCTTTTAACATCATTTTGTAGGTTTTTGAATGGAATACACTGAATATGAGTAATTTTGTTTAAAAATTATCTTTTAATTTTGGCCTTATTTCAGTGGTCTTCTGCTCAGGGAACGAGAAGAAGAACTAGGCTTTTTATATGAAAAAATAAACAGGCAAGAGATGTTGTGTAAATATGGAGATATTAAGATGCAAGTTATGGATGAAAAAATCAATTTGCTGAAGCTGAAGGTAGCTGAGAAAAAAAGAGAGATTAAATTGTGTTTTAAAGAGCTCCCAGTGAAGAATGCCCTGGATGCACATCTGGTGAGACTTCAGATAGAGGTTGGTGTTAAAGGAAGCCTTTTTTTTTACTATCATTCTGTTTTTTAAAATTTAAGGTGATTTCATGGGAAAAAAAAGTCTGGATGTCCAAGGTTTATTAAAACAGCAAGTTTAGTAATACACTTGTCTAGCAAAACACTGATACATGTTTTTCACTTCACAGATGTGAGTTTCTATGCTTGCATGTAACTGGCTGATGCTCTTTGTTTCACACTTGCCAAATGCTTCCTGGGTATGGAATCCCAGCTAACTCACCCCATGGCCTGAAATGTCAGTATGACTAAGCTGGAGAATGGGAGTCATGGGGGAAAAATGGGACTGTAGAAAAAATTTGTTAAAACTGTATTGATGGAGTAGGTGGAGGGGTGGGAGATATACTTAGACCATCAAATTTCTAAAATAATAACTCAATTCACACTTGACCCTGAGCCTACTCTGGAAACTCTGCTGCCTACAATGATATAATCCACATATATTTTTTTCTGCACAAAAACAGTGTAAGTTTTAGTTCTAGTTACAAAATAGCATTAAACAACTAACAAACTGCAGTGCTTGGGACATTCTTTCCTTGCTTTTTGAAATGGCTCATTTACTTTTGACCTTATCTCCAGATGGTAATTTTCCCATACATACTCTGTTAATGCCTGCACAAAATCATAAATTAGGGTGTACCATTGCCTTTCAAACTTTCAAACTCGCCTCCATGGGAGCTGTGACTCACTGTTTAATAGTGCTTGCACTATTCTCTTACTTCTGGCCTTTTGAAGAAATTGTACGCTGTGCTACAAGAATAAAACCATAGTACAATACCTCATGCAAATCATACCCCAAAGAACATTGCAGGGCTAGCACAGATTTAAATGATGAACTGAGGCAGTACAAAAAAAAAAAAAAAATACTAAAGGAAAAAAATCGCAGAAGACCCCAAAGTTTTCAGGTAAGATTTAAAATGAGACTGAGTCACTCAGTCAAATACAGTAGCAAAATGCAGATGATTTTTGTGAACTGACAGTCAATCATGAAAGTTTGCTTTTTCTGCTCTGCATTCCTGCAACTTTCTCCTTAATGATGGTAGTTCATGTGAAATCTAAAATCACTGTTATAAGGAGGCTATTGTTTTAGGTGCTTTAAACCTTCTTGCAATGTTGACATAAAACTAAAAAGTCAGAAAATACAGAGTGGTGTGACATTATACATGCAGTAGTCTTAATAAATGTTCCCAAGTCAGGGATTTTCCAGTGAACAATGGCAAATGATCAGTTATCAACCTTTAAAATTTAACTAGATATTGGGATTACTGAATATTACATGGCTCAAACTGGCTGTTCACTCATTCATCTCCCTATGCTCAGCCATTCCAGCATTAATACTCTTGCTCCGACTGTCCATAAGAATTAAGTCCTATGAGAAGAAGTTTCAAATTGTTTGGCTTTATCTCCACAATTTAAACAAAAAACATGAGCCCAAATTTGAATTCTGGTGTTGGTTGCAAAATTCACATTGCTAGTTCAAGTCCTGTTTATAGATTTGACCCCACATTGAAATCTGACTCAGCTTCTGTTCAGTTACCACAGTCACAGACTGTCTGGATTAGGCAGGTTGAATCCTGTACCTGTGCCCCTCTTCATTCCTTTTCCTACCCTTCCTGTCTCCTTCAGTCTTAAGCAATACCAGACCTCTTTGAAGCAAGTGCTGGTAATATGGACTGGCTGTTTTCATTACTATCAATACAAAGAATTAAAATCAGAGATATTTACAGACTGCAAAAATGGACCCATAATCTCAGCAGCCATGGTGCTCTTTGGGAAGGGAAAAAGCCCAGATCAGGGCTGTGTGCCAATTCAGCAATAACGAATGCTTCACCTGGGTCTCCTATATTCCACATGAGCTGCTTAATCATCAAGGTAATGTATGTTCCACTTGTATGCCTTTCATCAGGAGAGCTGCCTATTTCCACAAAACATTGGTGAATAGTTTAGCTGAAAAAATACCATAATCTGAAGCAAGACAAGACCTCTTCTAAGGAAGTGCTAGTAACATGGACTAGGTAGGCTTGTTACCATCAATGTGAAGATTTAAAAGTAGAAATATTTACAGGCATTTCTTTACACAAAAAGTACCTGGTGAGACTGTAAGGTGGTTTTCTCTGGGCATAAAACTATGTAACTTTTAATTGGGACTGCACATCAAGGGACTGTTCCTGCTGACTGAAGTGACCCATAAAAACTAATCTGCCTTCATGCATCAATGAGAAATACTTAGCATTAATCATTAATTAGTCCAACACGTAGACCTGCTGAGCTGTCACAGTGCTGTAGTTGGGACTTTCACACCTTAGAGTTCAGGCAATGCACAAGGACTGTTTATTTGAGGCATTTGGCAACAACATTTGTCCAGGTTTTAATACAATCCCGTGAAAATCTCCAGGCTACGTCATCAGAGTCATAGAATAAAGGGACTAGTAGAGAGATGAAGAGTTTATCTAGGCAATCTGCTCCCATGCCAACATTGGATTGCCTGTTATTCCTGAGAGAGCTAAGCTGTGCTTTCAAGCCACCACTGGGAAACCAGTTTCCCCAGCAAGCTATCCCAGTCTTTTCTTAAGAGAGGAGAGATTTTCTTGACCTTTAGCCTGGATCTTTCATGCTGTGGTGTAAGAATATTGGTTTGTATTCTGTCCTCCAGGGACATGACAAATGGACCATTCTTTGCCTTTCTGCAACATTTCGTTTTCTGGAAGGATATTAATCGTGTTCCTCCCCCATTCTTTTGCTAGGCTACACAACCTTGTTTCTTTCAATTAGCTCTTAGAGATTTTTCTTAGATCATCCTTTTTCTGCATTTCTTTTATTTTTGGCAATATGGTCATTTGTCTTGAGGTGCAGTGCCTGGTACCTGTGGCTCACAGTGAAAGGATTCATTCAGGCATCTTGCAGGTTACTTTGCTGCTTATGCATCCAGGCATGGTGGCACCTTTCTTGACACGTGACATAGTGATTAATCTTCATGTAAATGCGTGTAACAACCAGACCCTTTTTTAAAGAAAGGACATCCAACCAGTTGACTTTGATTCTGTGTGTGTAAAGGCAATTTTTCCTGCCTACTTTTAAGGCTTACAATCTCTTAAAACTCAGGTAAAGTCCTGTCCAAGGAAAACACTACAAATTAGGAAAAAAACAAAGAAAGATGCCTGCAGTCACATTACTGAAGCAGACACAGAATAGCATGGTTATCTCTAAATGCACTTTGATACTTTTGGATTGGCTTGCATCTGATCACTTCCAATTCATATTGCAGTTAAAATTAGGGCTAGTATTTACGTTTAACATGAAACTTTATATAGCTTTTTGTACAGTGGTTTTGCTGCAAAAGTCCTTCTCTAAATTAACTATTCAGTCCTGCAAAATTTTCCTTGGTGTGCTGCCCCTAATCTCATTAAGATACCACTGCCTCCAACAAGGAATTTTCCCCTGAGTTAGTGGTTGAGAAATTTGGCCCCAGATAGGAAAGATCACTGGAAACATAGCTGCATCCTGCTGTTTGTGCTGGCCCTGCTTTTACATTCTTCCACTCTGTGTATTTTTGGGCTTGAGTTTTAGCTATTTGTTAGCAAAATGTAACTTTCAGTACCTAGCTGTGTTCAGAATCGTGGTTTGCTGAGGAAATTGTTCATTACAATCATCAAATACTTTTAGACAAAGTGTTCAGGAGTGAGTTGTGTGGTGCTTTTTTACTAGGAAAATAAGTTTTTAAGTGTTCTGGTAATGTTCCACTGCCACCTGAGAATATATGTTAATTGTCTCTTCTCTAGTTAAATACAACTTGTTAACTTCCAGCGACAAACCTCATCCTGGCAACATCTAAACATTTACTTTATACTTTGATGACTGTTCCTAATTTTGAGAGCCTGTGACCACATATTTCCTTAATCAATCATCACCTGCAGTGGATGGTTAACATTCACACTTGGGCAGTGTTATGTCAGTGCTAACAGCTCACTGAGAGCCAGCCTGGTGCACATCAGAGCACGCAGACCCACCCCTGTCAGTCCTGCAAGTCCAAACATGAAAAAATGGCCCCAGTCACTCCTTCAGCCAGTATTTACATGGAGCCTGGATGTCCATCTAGCATATTCTGGGAAGTGTTATTCCATAGGAAGATCTCACATCAGAAAGGTCAGGCAACACCTGCCTCTATGAGTCCCAAGGGTACCACATTGTTCAGTGTCACCACTGAGTCACTTCAGGACACATGCCTGGGAACATTAGTGTAGAAAACTTGGATGCCTGTGGGGATGACACCTTCAGTGCTAACCAGCAGGGAAGCAAGGCTTTCTATTGTATTCCTGAGGATAAAAAACAAAAAGTAGCTTGAGGACCAAGAAACAGGTGGAACTCAATTTCTGTCAAACAGCAGGGTTTCCTCTGTCCTGCAACTGTCACACTGTAGTTCCCCTTTAAAAGAAAATTCAAAAATGGCTCATAATTTTCTGTGTTGCCCATCCTCCTTATCACTACAAGGAAACTTTTTCTATTGATATCTCTAGACCAAGGTCTGGGGATGTTTGGTGGGAATACATAACTGTTGTGTCTTTTTGTTTGCTAGTATTCCCAGTGCAAGGACAAGGTTAAAGAGCTGGAGAAAAGCTATGGTGATGCCACAAATGAGAGTAGAAAGCATGAGATGGGAGGGAAGGACCTATCTCCACCTGAATTGCTAAAAAGGATTAAACAGGTAATATCACCTCTCATATCACAAGCTATCCTACTGTGCTTAACCTCTTTTAGAAAATGTGAATAGTGTCTTTTATTTTTAAAATAAACTTTCTGTAAGAGGAATTAAAATAATTATGATTGGCTATTGTGAACTCCAGCCCAGTGTCTGCTTTCCAGGTCAACTGGACATGGGACATTTTGACTTCTTCCAGCAGAGGCTGGGGAGGGGGAGCTCTGTGAAATACCCCTGGCTCTGCAGCATCCTCTGCTGATCACTCCATTCACATCCCTGGCATTGGGGTGCAGACCCACCTCACTAGGGGAAGGCACAGAAAGGGAGATAAATGCAGAATAATAAACTGCTAGCACACAGGGTTGTCAGTCTTTGGTAACTGGCCGTGAGCTGTTCCACCAGTATCCATGGGCTGTGAGCAGGAGGCAGACTTGCCAGCCTCTTAACAAAATCTGCCTGTGAGACACAGAATCAAATGCTGCCCCTTGTCAGGCTCTAGTTATTTGCTTCCCTGCCAAACAAGGAGCCACCAAACAGAGCTTGGTGGAAGGAGCAGCTGGGTCAGCCCAGCAGCTGACACAGGACTGCAGCACTGCTGGTGACTGCCCCAAGAGACTCCAAAGGGAAGCATTAGGTCCAATGGAAAACCAGTTTCAGAGCCCTCTGTGTAGGAGGGAAGAAGGTAAAGGAATGGCATTTTCTTATATAGCTTTGTGTGTCCCATTTATAGAAGCACAAAACTCCTCCTGATGCACAAAACTTCTCTGTGCTCAGTGTTTGGAGGGGATTTGCAAAGGACTCTGAAGGTGTGAGGGCAGTAGCAGCAAGCTCAGAGTCCTTCTTTTGAAATCCAGTTTGTAAAGACAAACCCTGAACACGGCTGCTTGAATTACCTGGGCTTTTTGCTTTACTGTCCTGTATTTCCAGACAGGAGGGAGCTCTGCATTGCCGAGCAGGCAACAACACAGCCTGCCATCATCAACCTGCACATTAAAAGGAAGGGTTTCTTGGAGTCATTATAAGTTTAAATGTCTATTTCAATCTCCTTGGGATTTAAAGTCATTTTAGTTGTAGTTTGTTTATGGAGCCCATACTTTTTTTTTAGCATGAAGAGTGAAAAAGTATTTAAAGCAAGAACTGAAACCTTCCATTACGGTGTGACTCAAGGAATCAGAAGATTTTCTTTAAATCTTCTGGAAAAAAACTAGAAAAAACCCATTGCTTTCAAGAAAAGCACAGCAACGCAGTAACAGTGGTGTAACCCCTGCCCCCAAAAGGGCTTGGTCTGATATGGAAGAATTGTACAACTGACAGGAACCAACTGAACCAATTTGGGCCTGATCCTTGGCAGACAGGGTGTAAATTTTGAGAAAACTGATGGTGAAGATGTTTGTTTATGGCTGTTCACCGGTATTATTTCAGCAGCTCGAGGCAATCACAGAACACTTCGTGCTGCACCTTCCCCTGTCCTTTCCTTACACTGTGTCCTCCTCCTTGCTGCAGATAGAGGCAGAGCTCACGGAAAAGGAGCAGAGATTGCTGAAGATAGATTTTCTCTCTGAGAACATTTCTGATCTGACGGACGGAATCCGTAGCTTGGTAGAGAACGGCAAGCAGGACATGCTGCTGTTCGCCAAGAGGGTAAGAAGGGCACTGCACGCTCTGCTTGCCAGCCTGTGCAAAATGAAACAGTATCTGGGCAAGAGGTGATTCACTTGCAAATTACAAAAGTGGCTGGAAATGTTGATAGGCAAATCATAAATTAGTCTTTAGAAATTACACACATGAATAGTAACAGTAATACAGATAAACCAAAACCATTAGGTGAATCTCCTTTCTTTAAAAATAAAGTTGCACCATAAATGTTACCTTTCACCAAAATACAGGATTAATCCTTTCTGAAGTAGATGCTTAGAAACTTTGTAGCATCCTCCTTTTGCAAATGCATTTAACAGCCTTTCCACAACAAACTTATCAAAGGCTAAAAAGAAATAAGGGGAAAAAATAATTAAAGGAAGGCCAGGTAAATTCTACTCTAACATTCAAAAAAATATTAACTTGGTATCTGGCTCTAAGTTCCTTTGCTATTTAGGTGGGGAGAAACACACAAGAAACATCATTTCCAATACAAGGTTTTTCATATAATTATGGCTGTTTCTTTTAAGTGTCAGTAACATTGTTTGGGAAAGACCGAAAATGCTCCCAGCCTCCATACTCCTAAAGAAAAAGCTGCAAATTGAGCAGAGCTGAGGGAAAGGCAGAAAAAAATGCAACGTAATTAATGTAAAGCAAGGCCAGGGTGGATTTTTTTTCTTAGATGTTAGGTTTGGCACATATAAAAGCTTAAAAAATATTTTCATAATAAATCTTTAATTTTACACAGGCAGAAAAATATGGATATTAACTGTGTTTGTGAAATGATGGCCATGGGCTAATAAACTATTGTAAGAATGGCAGTGTGCCAAAAGTTGCATTCACAAGTGCTCTGACTCTCCCAATTCCTATTAGTCACTTAAAGATTATTTAAGTTTTGTTGGTTTTTTTCAAAATCATCTCCAGTGAGACTCAAGGATTCCTGTCACATTCCTTTCCTGTTTGTCCCTCTTGCAAGGATAATGTCACAACCCACAGCCCTTGCATCAGCAATATCACTCAGTTATCTCACACAAATTTGGCTTACTCCAGCTATATTACAAAGTTAATTGTGCATAAACTCAAAGAGAATTGGGATCCTAGCCCTTTGAGGGCTGGGGGAGTTTTGCTGTCCAGCTGAAAAGGACAAGAAGCAAAGAGAAATGTACTTTTCTTTTCTTGTTTTGGACTAAATGTGACTTCTTGAGCAGCCAATTTTCTTTAGTTCTAATTAAATAATTTTCAGTTATTGAACTACTATTTAAAACCTTGTCAAGTTGGACTTATTTTGATGTGCCTAATGCTGACCCAAGTGTCATGCCCAGTGTGTGTCTAAAGGGAAGCCCCAGCTACAATGCAGCTGTTTTGCTTTCCAGACCAACGAACTGCAGAGGAAGATAAGTGACAAAACCAAAGAAGTGAGGGCTCTTTTTGCAGAGTTGTCCATGAAGCAAGCACTTGCCATTAAACTCCAGCAGGAACTCAGAGACAAAGAACAATTTGTGATGACTACTTCCTTGAGGATAAGTCGAGGCCTTCCCCCTCCTAATAAAAGACAAATGGAACGCTTGGAGATCCTACGCAAGAAGAAGATGCAAAAATCAGCAGCTGAAGCCAGAGCTAAAGTAAGTTCTTGTCATACATTACAGAGCTCCAGGAGCCAGTGTAGGTGAAAAACCACTACAAAAGTAGGTCTGTGGAGTTTTAACACCAGTCTGGCAACACTGCTTAGAGCTGGTCACTGAATCCTAAAGAGATCATATGCTAAAAGCCTCATCTTTTAATGCAGTAAAGCCTCAATTTTAAAGTAGTTTGTGTGACCATGCTGTGGCTGAAGGGCAGGGCAGCCATCAGTGGAATACTGCTTTTCATTGGATTTCAAGGTAAAGCTGCAAAAGGTCGGGTGTGGGGTTCAGAAGTAAGTTTAGTGTCTCCCACATATAAGATGCAATGAGCATTAGATCAGAAGCAGCAAGAAATCAGATTGCTGGGCAAAACACTGAGGGTAGGCAGGGCAGCATGGCAAATACTGCTTCAAACCCTACCCTGCTGGACACTGCCTCTGTCCTTGAGATGGTCAGTGATCCCAGAGCAGAGAGCTCCTACAGAATAATAATGGTTTAGAATATGAAACATCTGTCATGAAACATCTTCTCATGCTGTGACTCAAGTTTCCTTTCAGTGCTGTGGATTAAAGCTCACTCTAGTAATTGCACTCAGGAGCAGAATTGTTCCTCAGATGTTCTGTGCACAACTATTACACCTTTTAAAAGTTCATCTAATCTATTTTCTTTACAAATAAAAAAAGCATGACAAGCTCAAACTGTCTGCTCTTTAAAAGGGCAAACACAGATTTACATGGTCAAACCTCATGCTTTCCTTTTAATTCCCCTTCAGCTTTCCTGGCTTGCCAGGGATTAGACTAAAGTGTTTCCTTTGTCATGTATTCTGTACATCAGCTTGGGAGAGCACTGGAGTTGTAAAGCACACAAGCCCTATGTGACCAAGCTGTGTTTCTCTGACAGCACCGTGCAGAGGAGGAACAAGGTGCAGTGCCTGGCTATTCTCCCACTGTCCCCAAGGAGAAGAGGCTCCCACTGCCACGGCCCCACACAGTTCCCCTCAGACCAAGTGAGCCCAGTTCCAGTCGGAGACTTTTCCAAAAGCCAACTGCAAAGCCATCTGAAACGTGAACAGACAGCACCTGAGGCAGGAGAGAGACCATTGCAGCTGCTGGATCACAAGAGTCACCAGCATTTACACTGCACTGAAGGAAGATCTGTTGGTGTTCAGTCAAATTCCATATTGGAAACAAAATGCACAGCTAACTAGTTAGTGACCAAAGTCCCTTCTCCTGGTATCCCAAACACCATGCAGTATTTCCAGGTGTAAGAAAAGTGAGTGATCCTCGTGCTGTACTTATCTTTTTTTCCAGGTAAAGTTTTATTGCATCTGAAGATATAATACATCCCATTAAAAAGAAAAGGCTAGAAAATCTTCTCCTGTTATTAATATAATAAAACTGGCCAACACTTATACACATACACCAACATGGTTTTCTGCAGTCTGCTACTGGAATTTACACTTGCCAGAGAAATTCTAAGTATATTGAGAAAAATATTCCTTCCCACTATGCAGTCACTGAGAAAGCTAGAGCTTCACTGCTGGTAATGGCAAAGGGAGTGACCATGAACTTGCCAAGTCACTCCCAGGAACTGGATCTTTTTATTTCACTGGTAAGGAACAGAGAGCATCAATGGAAACTACTCAGAGAAAATATCAGACTTTTTTTTAAAACCTCACAAATATATCAAATTTTAATGAGTTTCTCTAGTTTAATACTCCATAATTTTGTAGAGTTTTTGTAAAATTCAATAAAGGCTGCAGAAATCCTGCATGGCACAAATTGGCAATTTTCTCTGTGTAGCAAATTGCTATTACCATTTTAAATTAATGTCACGGTTCAGAACTTAAAGCAAAAGAACAAACAATACTGGCTCAGTTACTCAGTTACATACAAACAGAAGTTGAAAACAAAGGAAAAACAGCCTGCCTAATTTCTTTCTGAAGCTGAGGTTTGAACTGTAACACTAGAAGCTGTAAGAAAGAGTTATGTAAAACTCTGTCCAAGCTACTGTTAAGATCAATTTCTAAAGCTTTTTCCTTATCATGTATTGCTTACAATATATTATACATATCTTTAAAAAAACAACAAAAACTCCCCACAAGCAAATAAACAAAACCCCAACAAAATGTCACATGCACCTTAAGGAGATTATATTTTGTGCTAATTACAAAACTGAAAATATTAGAATGCAGCTCCAGAAGCAGAAGTACCATAAGGTAACTGATACCACCACAAAGAATGAATACCTCCTTACTCATGCCTGACATAAAAAGTCATTTGTTATTCCTACCTGCTTTACACAATCACACCAAGAAATCTTTTTATTAATCCAAGTAAACAGTTACTGGTTCCTGTTCCTATTGTACAACTGCACTGCCTTTTACAGCATTGTCTTGCTAAAAGAAGTGACCTTTATACCAATTTTCACAGAATGTTTTGATACCCACGGTTGTTCCACTTCTGTGACCACTTCAAAATGAAACCACAGGTATATTTCAAACCTGGGGTTATGTCATATGCATTTCTCTAAGATTTATCTAGAAATCAGTCATTTCAGCTTCAGTATGTTGGACTAAACACTGTTTTGAGTAGCTCATGTCAGTGCTGGCAACTACCCAAAACTGCAGGTTATTTGGGAAACAACATTGCATTTAAAGGAATACTTTTACAGAGGCACCATGGTTTGACAGCCTTCTTCAACAGCAGGTTATTTCACCAATACTTGAGGCCCAGAAGTGTCATAGTGTGCTTGAGTGCTGTTTCCTCTACAAATCTTGCATTTACATGGTCTTGTTTTTCATATGGACCCACACCTAGAAAAACATGGTGAGGAAGTATTTACAAAGTTGTACATACTTCTGTATACTTAGAGTCCTGCAGTCTATTAAACATCTTCATCTACAATACCTAAAGATAAGGGGTAATAGAACTGTGGTTTCAGGTACCCAAAATACCTACAGCTTCCAGTGGTGCCCTTTGGATGCTCATCCACAGCAAAAACTGTCCTATTAGTGGGATGTAAGTAAATTAAATCCCACACAGAGGGAAGCCTCTCTGAAGGCTGGACTTGCAAACCAATTCTACACTGGAGATCCAAACCCAGATTGAAGCACAGTGACTGTGTTAGTGCTAGTGCATGAAATGGCTCAGGGCACATGCTCATATACTGCTACATGCTTTAACTCTTTTTCCTCCCCAAATAGGATGATACCCATACATGGAGAATCTTGGCCCCTGACACTTTCCATCAGCAGAAAGACGACCAAACCTATGTGTTCAGACATCACTGGAGTTTTACTAACTCAGTTATGTCAGTATAGGCAGGATACATCTGAGTGAGCACTAAAGGGTAACGATGACTTGTCTTCCAAAGTACAGAATTAGCATTACCTTGACTCTCTATCTCTGCCAATACATTAGTCAGGTAGTTCAGTGGCAAAAACTCCACAGGGACTGAGAGTCTCTCAGGGATAGGCCTGCTGCACTGTAAGGGAGAATATTTCAGGTCAGTTCACAAGGTCACACCATACCAAGGTTTAGTTTTTGTTTAGTGTGTTATAGTCTACAGAAAGCCTAGGAATCTCAACACTGCCAAAGCATAAGATTTATAAACATGGCCTCTGTGCTCTTACCTGACTGTTTCCCAGTTTCTCAAGCAAAAGTTTCACATATTTCCGTGCAATTAAATTTGCGTTTATCGGATGATTCCAGTACTGGCGGACCTTTTGACCAAGAGCCTAATAAACAAAATACAAACCCCAAAAACCTGAGAACATAAACATGGGACAGTGGAAACTTAAAAAGAGGAAAAGGGAGAAAAAAACCTGACATGAAATCCACATTGTAATGCAGATGTCCTTTGCTTCCAGACCCTGATGACAGAGGCTAAGAGGTCATCATGTTTAGCCATGGAGCCTCCCTTTTGCAGCCAGTAGCTAAAACATCACAATATGCTCCCAAAAAGTGGGAAATCAAAACCTCATTGCTCAGTCCTCACCTCAAATGGTCTGCCCCAGTGCCATTGTCCCACTTGGCATGTGTACTTAAATATTAATTGAGGTTTAAAATGACCATTTATCCTTTACTATGACTGATTTGAATCTATTCTTCCCCCACAGAATAATGTAGATGCCCCATTCCTCAAGGTTCCTTCAGGACAGGGCTTCTCTCAGGCTCAGTCTAAGGAACCCTAGACAAGCTGAACACTGGCAAGGAAAGATACTGGGAACAGAACTTTGGATCCCATTATTCAGGTCATCATCATGGAAGCTGATAACACTGACTTACATTCCCAGGGCCAGAGATTCAAAACCAGGTTTCCCAAAGCTTCCAAACCCAACCAACAAGCAGAAGAATAGGAATACATTGTAAAATTAGCTCCACCTTCTGCTATTCTCCCTGTCTAGATCTTCCCCTGCCACTCCCCATCAGCTGTACTGCAATGCACAGCTGTTCATTTTAGTAAATGCTGTACAGTTTAATGGTGCTTAAATCCTTGTTTCTGATGAAACTGAAGTCATCCACTGCATGTAACCTGCTCAAAATAGTCCGAGTCACCCCAAAGTGACCTTTTTGGCAAACAGACTATTCCCTGCATTTTTTCCTAAAGCTGTAAATAGATACAATAAAGCACTGAGTCTACTGTGCACAGCCAGCAGCAGTTGTTCCCTACATCTCTCCCAGCTCAGCTCTTCACGTCAGAGCATGGTTGGAATGGAGTTCCCCACCCACCAGGCCCAGGGCTTGCAGCTCAGAGGCCCCGTGCTGACCCCAGCTCACCAGCCCTGGCCCAAAACAAGACACAGAGGACAAAGAACATCCTGTGGAGTTCTCCCCCTCTACCCCTTCTCAAAACTGCTGCCAAATAAAGAAGCCTTTATTGGAGGAAAACCCAAGTGGCACTTCTGGCCCTTTGAACTACAAGTGACAGCACAGAACGAGCAAACAATGGGCAACTTATGAGGAGAAAAGCCTGTTCTGCAGTGAGGCATTCCCCGAGGGGGATCCCTGGTGTTCCTCTGCTCCCTGACATCTTGTGCTTCCCCCAGAGCCCTGTGCTGTGCACTAACAGCGAAAGGGAAGAAGAAGTGCACCTCCCATTCGGCTGGAACTTTTTATGGAGGACCAGTAATCAGCTCTAGCCTGTGGCTACACAAGTCACCTTGTCAGTGGGTAAGACTGTGAGGTTTAACTGACAAGAGATATTGTAATTCATTGTAACTCATCCCTGTCACAGAGCTGTGCTTCGATACTATTTTACAGCTTTCACTGTGGAAAGCTTTTAAATATATTTTTATCAGCTTTTAAATATATTTTTGAAGTATATAGAACCAAATGCAGAGGTCACAATTGAGAAAGGCTCTGTAGATGCTAAAAACCACACACAAAACCCCCATAGCTCCCTTTTAAACCCCATTAAACCCCCACTTCTTTAAGCAGATGAGTACTCAGCAGAGTAGTCAGTGCCAGTCTTCTTGACTCCTGTAGGGTACTGGAGGCTCCGTAAAACACTATGGACAAATCTATAATTGAAGTTATCAGGGTATCTTACAGTCTAGGAGCAGCACATGGAGAAACTGTGGAAGTTCTGGTTATGTTTGAATCAGGTTCTATTTGAATTACAACCAAATCTTTCATTGGTTTGACCCTATGCACAAGGAGGAATTTCCTATCAATTCCAAAATCTGAGAAATTACATCCAAAGTCATTAGTTACCTCTGGAAGCCTCATGACAATACTAAACTTCAGCTTTTCATTCTGTTCAGTGTCATCCAGATCTACAAGCAACAGAGAAAATAAACAAATCAAACAGTAATCACATAAACTTTCAGCTTTCTGAAAGTTGAAACTTATTCTGAATAAACCACTTTCTTAGTGAAATGAAAATTTCAATTTAAAGTAAGGACTATTATTTACATTATACTACATAAATAAGGATTTTTATTTATATTTATATAATTTATACAAATATATTTCTGTATATTCGTACATAAGGTCACCATTTTATGTAACAATTTATACAGTAACTCAAGTGTACTTTGACTAAGTACAACTCCCCAAGTTTATAATATTTCATTTACCAAGACCAGGCACAGACTGATACAGCATATTCTGTTGTCCCTTTTCTTGGACACTGGAGAAATACCACATCACTAGGCACACGCTGATTCATGTTCAGCCACCACTGGCTCATGACCAGCACTCCCAGGTCCTTTTCCCCTGGGCAGTTTTGCAGCCACTCTGCCCCAGCCTGTGGCCCTGCCTGGAGTTTTTGTGACCCAAGCATAGGACCTGGCACTTGGCCTTGTTGAACCTCACACCACTGGCCTCAGGCCATCAGTGCAGCCTGTCCAGATCCCTCTGCAGAGCCTTCCTGCCCTCCAGCAAATCAACACTCCTACCCCACTTGGTGTCATCTGCAAACTGTGTGTGAGTGCATTCAATCCCCTTGTCCTGGTCATTGATGAAGATATTAAACAAGACTGGCCCCAGTACTGAGTTCTGGGGAACCCCACTGGTGCCAGCTGCCAGCTGGATGTAACTCTATTCCCCTCAACCCTCTGGGCCAGGCTGTCCAGCCAGTTTTATACCCAGTGACCAGTGCTCCCATCCAGGCCATGATCAGCCAGCTTCTCCTGGAGAATGCTGTGGGAAATAGTATAAAAGGCTTTACTAAAGTCCAGGTAGACAACAACCAGAGCCCTTCCCTCATCCAGGGTGTGGGTCACCTGGTCATAGAAGATGAAGTTGGTCAAGCAGGACTGCCTTTCACAAACCCGTGTTGGCTGGATCTGATGCCCTGGTTGTCCTGCATGTGTGACGTGACAGCACTTGAGATGTTCTGCTCCACAACCTCCCTGACTCTGAGATCAGACTGTCTGTTCATCTTGTTCCAAACATAAAGCAAAAGCTGAGGGCCAGATAGCAGACTAACTTCCTCACACACTGGTGTGCACTTTCATAGGGTCACAAAAATTCCCCAACAAATTCTGTGAAGATCTTTAGTATTTGCTTTTCTAAGAAGTCTCTAGTGGAAAAACTACAAACTCAAATTCTCTCCACACAGGTATTTCTTTATGGGCTATGATAAAGCCAGTCACACAGCCTGAGCCCTAACTCTCTCCTTTCAGGTATGCAACACCATCAACTACAACCCTCAGGGAAACAACACTCTGAGAAAAGTTGAGTGTCCTGGGCAATAAAATCCATGTCCAAGGTGAGTGGCTCGAAGGACAACATTCCCAATTAGGTGGCTGGTAACAAATGAAACATGATGTTCACTGTACCTTTCAGCAATTTCCTGACACATGTTTCTGTCAATTGCAAGACCCCATTGTCAATATAGTGCAGGAGGGTGTGCAGAGGGAGACATCGAACACCAAGACCTAAGTGCAGAGTGTGAAAACCTGTGAAGGAGACAAATTTGTTTGGTACAATATGTATTTTTTTCTAATTCTCTATTAGAGACTTGCATTACTCCAGCTAACGCCATCAGTTCCCTTAATTTCTGATTGTTTCTAGTTCCTGAGGAAATCAATTTATCAAATCATGTTGTCTTATTTAGACATCCTTTAAGTCCTCTCCAGTACAATCTTGTCAGAAAGAAAGCTAAGGGGACTGGAAACAGTCATAAAAGTCATACAAGTCATACACTGTTTCTAAACATCTCCAAGCTTGTATCTGAATTGTTCCATCAATTTGTCTTTCCTCCTAATTAATCAAAAGCTGAGGCCTGACCACCCTCAGGATGCTGCTGCCACCCACACACTCCCACAGGCAGTGTTAACATTTCAGCTTCTTTAACAACAGCCAGATGATGGTCTTGTTATCATGCAACATTACTGTGGGGTAGCATTTGTGCCCACACAGACTGAGGGACAGACTCATACCAAAAGCAGTTTCAAAAACCAAAGACAGGCCAGGAAATACAAACCAGAAAGATTCAAACAGAATTGGAAAGCATTAAGATGTTAAGATGTCAAGATGTCTTTCCCTAACAAAAATATGCAAGATCTTTGAAAACAATGTAAACAATTATGAGGAACTCCAGGAAATGAAAGTCTACTATCAAGACCAGCTTTTCCATCAAGGCTGGAGGTAATTCCTTGAGGATAAAACTGAAAATTATTAGCAGAGCAAGAGCATGAGTAAAAACATTCTATTTCTTACAGGATAGGATTTTCCCTTGTAGCTCTTGACACTGAAGCCCAGTTGTCTAAATATATATATCAGTGAAAGGAGTCTAGATCTTAATTCTAAGACTGCACCCAAGCATTCCACTTGAAACCTCTGTTTCATTTTCTCTGTTTTTAGTAACTATTTAGTTTTGCTTCATTTCACTTGTAGAGGTTTATCAAGGACTTTCCCCTCTATAACTGACTTCAGTAGATGTCAATATTGCCAAAACTAACTTGACACATGTGCTGCAACCAGTGCTCTGCTGGGACGAATTTATAGCATTTCTCTCCTCACTTATGATGAAAACAGCAAAACACAGAACTTACCAGGAGGTAAAGGCATGCACATGCCATTTGCAGCTTCCAGAATCCGACTCATGATGTGGAACACCGCAAACTCTCCCGCACTTCCTCTCTCATCACTGTAGTTAACAAAGTAGAAACACATGAAAAAGAACCCGAGGTGCCCACAGTCTCCTGGAGAGGGGGTTCATTTGCCAGACTGGGTGTGCACTGAATGCCTGACTTTGGGATGAAGTGCCATGGGATGCTGCCTTGTCTACTGAGGTGTCTCACCCAGCACCTGCTGCCCAGTGCTGCAGACACACAAAATCTCTGTGGTGTCCCTGTCTCCTCCTGCCACTGCTGCAAATTTACAAGTCTCAGCAGTACCTGCAATCAGCAGCAACAGGTGAGAGGGTGCTGGTGTAAGCAGTCTGGCTTTTACAGGTGTTTAACACCCACTACCCAGTTTAGGAGCACTCCAAACTCATCAGCTTTGAACTCCAGCCATAACACCGCCTGTGTGGTTAATATTCACACTGGCCTAGGGATGGCCAGCATGATCCATGCTGGAGTAAGAGTAAGTGACAGTCATGTTGATGTTGACAGAAGCAGAAGTACTGACTGTTCAATGGAGTACTACTGTTGAAGACCAAAATCACTGTGCCCATATTTTATAAGGCAGGCTTAAAACAAATCACTTGCTCACAAGCAGAAGACACAGGAATGAAGCTGGTATCTCCTCCAAACTTCTTTCATTATTCGATGCACCAGATTCAGCTAAAACAAAAAAGAGAAGACTGGATGTTTCCAGGAGCCTGTGTACAGCAGGCCCTTGGCCTTCATTCATTCCACACACCAGTTCATGTTAAAATCTTCTCATGGGACTCCTTCTAAGCTGTCATTTTTTTCCCCCTAGGGACTTAAAGTTATTAAAATTTGAATTGTAACAGAATTGCCCCATTCCAGAAATTTAAAGTGCTTCCAGCTCATCAAAGCATCATGCAAGACGTACAGCAACTTAACACATTGTGCTTCTTGGAGATAACTATCTCAAGCTCTTGCATCAAATTCTCAAAGATCTGTTTGCCGTGAAAGCAAAAACAGCATGTCCAAGTGGCTGAGCATTTGGCAAGGAACAGTCCCAAGGGCTCAGCAGGAGTGGATGACGTTGAAGACAGTGGAATGCTCAGTTTGCCAAGAAAAGTCTGCAGGAGGAATCACAGATCTAGTCCTGGCAAAGAAGGAAGATGAGACAAGCAAATGCCCCTCCTCATCTACTGAGTTTCCTTTTAGTCCCCAGTGAAGTGAAACAATTCCTTGGCCCCTGTTGTTGTTCTTTGTGCTCCCAAACTGACGTCCCCCACACACAGTCAGCATATACCAAAGCCACAAGCCCTGTTCTCACTTGGACCATCTCAGCTTCTGCAGCTGAAAGAGAAACCACACACGAAAGAGTTGAAATAACTTCCTCATGGTTGTCATCTGTAACCACTTCCACATCTCAGTAACACAACTGAGACACTTCCTCTGTGCCTTTTATCTCTGGCCCTCAAACACAGTAATCAATCAGTCCCAGGAAACTCAGGAAACATATCTGACCCCTGTTCTGCAAAGAGGTGTCACAAGAAGTTAGGAACCCTTTTCCTCCCTCCAGATGGTCAGAATCCAGGAATGCTTTTTCCCCACTCTCTTTCCCTGTCATAGGCTCTGTCCTCTTCAACGGCTGACTTGTCACAGGCTCTGAGCAAGAGAGAAAGAGGACACACAGGAGAGGTCCATTTGCAAAGGCGAGAGGTGGAATATTCATCTTCAGTAATGTTCCTCAGTGTTCCTCTGTATCTTGGCCAGAAAGCTCTACAAGGTAACACCTTTTTGTTTCACCACCACTTGAGCCAGGCTTGCACAGCTGCCTGATGCAAAATAACTACCTAATACTTGCCATCTCCGTACAGATGCAGTGGAAAGATCCAATTTAATCTTTCTGGAGTACGGCAAGTTTTCTAGGAAATTAGTGATTTCCAGTTTCCAGAGAAGGGTCACAAGAACCACACCTGCTGCTGGAATGAATTTCACCTCTGGCCAGCACAGAGGGTGCAGCTAAGGCCTCTGCATCAGGAGCTGCAACTGAATCTGAGGGATCAGTGTTGAAATGAAGGGAAGATTCTTACAAGATCGAAAATCGCCAATTATTATTTGTGCAACACAATCAGTTTTCAAGATTATGCTACTCCAGAATGGATATTTTTTGCTTAACAACACAGAAAACGGTACAGCTTTCACAGGGCACAGAAAGCTAGCAACTTCTTAAGTCATAGTCATCTAAATTATCACAACATACTTGAATCTTAAATACATGGATGTTTGTGATGTGACACCCTCACCCAACAGCACAACTCGCTTTGGAGATCAACATCTACCCTTGACATTGTAGAAAATACATACTGAAAGATAAGCCATGTCTCAAACTTTTTTTCAGAACATAACACACAAGATAATGTGCATGAGAGAAAGACAACATTATCTGTCTGATGGAAGGAGCACAGACAGCTTCCTGTCCAGGGTTAGCAGTGGGTGTCTGGGGGAGCCAAATTAAGAGCTACATCTGTACCAGGCAAGGCCATTTTTCACTGAGTAACAAAGATACACAATATGAAGTTTTTTGTACATGAAGCCATTTCCCTTCAAGTGCTCTAAACTAACAGAACACACAACCAACAGCAAGACAGCGCATGCAGGAGGGTCTTGTCTGATGCTGCTGTCACCTTGTCTTGAAACATCTGCAGTTCCAGGCAATGGTGCTAAGGAAACTGAAGTTCCACTAAAGTAATTGGGAACCAAAAGTGCTCAGCTCCTGTGCCTGTTTCTATGGGACAGACTTTGAAGCAGTCGAAAAGAACCAGGAGCAAAGGAGAAAAGGGAGTGAGAGAAGGTCTGTCTTCCAGATCCCCTCCTGTGAAGGGAATATGACACAGTCCTTCTCCTTCTAAGGAAACTCAAATCCAAATTGTGTCTGTCTTCTATTCCTCAGCAGCTGAGCCCACATCAGATGGCAGCTGGCCACAGACATCAGGGTAAAATGTGCAGTTACTGCAGTGACTTGCAGAGAAATTTCACCAGTTCATTTGGGCCTGCCTCTTTCCTGTGCCACAGGCTGCCTGCTCACCCTGCCTCCCCTTCCGCTTGCTGCCAGGGCAGCAAATGTCACACTGCTTCTGTAAGTTATTTCTCCTCTTTCTTGCCTCACTGAAATGAAAAGAGTGAGAGAAACAGATATGGAGTAAAGCTAAGATAAAGTGATTGCAGATGAGAGAGAGCCTATGGACATAAGACAACTACTGCAGGTGAGGTGGTACAAGGACTGGGAACCAGGCATGCTGCAGCTTTGCAGAGCTCCTCAGCAAACAAGGAATTCCCACTGAGATATGAGATTCACACTTCCCCACATTACTTCTCTGTACACAAGAACACAGAGCTCTCTGACAGCAACCAACCTTTGCCTGTTGTTTCACAAGAAACTCTCAATTCTCCCAAGTCCTCTCCAACTTCTGCTGCAATTGATTTACAGTGACTACACACCACAGAGCCTATTCTGAGCCACTCCTGTGCTCCTGAGTGTAATACAAACTATTTTATGAAAGCAAACAGACAAATTTCAAGTCTATTCCTGTTTCAGTAGTTTCAATAGCTCTGCTACTCACTGCTGATGCCACAGAGAGCTGTGGAAAGACTCAAACCAGTTCATTCCCCTGAAGAACTCTGAAACATTTAGGATATGGAAAGGTTTAACATTTAAGTTTCTGATTAGGACAAGGGGAAACACAAGGTTAACAATGAATCAATTTCTAAAGATTTCCAAACAGTATCTAAGATGCACCAGCAGAAAGCAGAAACAGGTTTTAGAGGTATATTATCTTTGTTTATAATAACTTTTATAAGAATAAGCCTGTCAATTGAGTTGAGAGAATTAGTCCTGAGAGTTTTCTTGTAGAGAGGGCTGAGATTTCTTTTGCAAGATTTAGTCTACTATAATTTATCCTTGCAGATCAAGGTTCAATAGATGTTTTCATATTTTTTATCTTAGTTTTTATTAAAAGTGAACAAACTGTTATTTGAAATTCAATGAAAAGAGAATAAATGTTCCACTTGTGTTTTTTTCAGCACCATTTTCAGGTACAAAGCTTTGGTTCATGTTGTACTGTTTCTCTTTTAATCAGCCACTAGTTTTAGTTTCTTTCCTACAGAGATAAATAAAAAGTCTGCCAATTACCAGTGAGACAACTTGTCAAGTTGTCAAAGTGAGGCCTGAAAAGTCAGGAACCGCAGTGAGACTGCAGCAGTTCAGAGAACACTGTGACATTGACAGCACAACTGACTCACACAGGACTTCTGAGGAGATGCAGGCATCAATAGCCTTAAGAAAGTTTCCCAAGGTATTCATCACTAGAAAACAGCACTGTAGGGAGTTTCTACTGAGCACTGTGGCAGGGATGGCACAAAGAACAGGATTTACAGTTGCCATGCAAACTTCTGAGGACTCTGCATTCTGCATTTAAAGGATGTGATCTTGAGACAGACAAAACCAAGTACATAACTTCTGTGCACAACAGTTATGGTTGTTGTAGCTTTTTTTAAAAGGTCTCTTAAGAGGATGAAAGACAGAAAAATAAGAATTTGGAAAGCAAATTTTCACAGTAGTCTACAAAGTTTTCTTCAGGCAAAACTGTCTCCTGTCACACACACAGCCCACTGAAGGCACTGTGTAGGAGTGGCGATGATTTACACACATGTCAGATTGCAGTGACATCTTTTTCCTTAATTTGTTATTTCCCCTGGTGGCACTTTCATTATTCAGGACCTGCAGCAATGTGTTCTACAGGAAACCAAATGGATCTAAAGGCCATTCTTTAAACTTTCAGGATGAGTTCCCATTTTATTCCTGGGAATAGAACATATTGTACAAGCTCTAAAGGGAGCAGTTTCTTCTATATTCTGAGTGACTGGTACAACTCTTTTAATAAAATTTAAATAATATTGATTTCCTTTATCAATGTATACAATATTAGGCTGAAAAATATGTTTAAATATCTTAAAGACAATTTCTTCCCACCAAATATGTGCTATATACATCTGATACACACCCAAGGATCTACATTCCACCTAATACACACTTGCTCACAATAGTGACTATGAAAACAAACTAACCAGATTTGCAACGTAATCCAAAACTATTTGGTCAATCTTCTTTTTTCCAACATACTGTAGATGTCTCATAAGGTGATCCTTTAGCTGAGCAACCATCTAGAAAAAAAGCCAACAGTTCAGTGTCCTTGGGCATCTTCAAAGAGATACAAAAGCTGCAGCAGGTGCAGGGCCTGATCAATAGGCATTGGCTCAAGGTTTCCCCATTACAAAACTCCAGTTCAGAGTGAGGTCCCAAGCTACAGTATAATCTTGCTAAACTCAGCAGCCAATGTAAATATTCAAAATGGTTACTTGGTGCAAATTCAGCAGAATGAATGCTAGGTTGAATGATACTGAAGAGAAAAAGCTTACAGTTCTCACAGCTCTCTCTGTAAAGCCAAGGGAACAGGGTGAAAGAAGGAATTAAATATTAACACTGAATCCTTAGAATATAAGTACTTATTACAAAAAAATAAACCTGAGAGATCTTTTGACAGAGAAAACTAGCACAAGTACAATTTGTGGTAGTTGACAAGAACCTGAGAACCAGAGTGATTAATGGCAATTTCAGGTTAAACATTAATTGTGGAGTCATTAAAATCGGGTGTTTGTTATCATACAGTTCATGCCACTCCCTACTCTCCTTTCTGAAGTATTCGCTGACCTCATGTATCTTCAGATTGCAGCTCAAGTCCATGCTGGCTCTTACCTAAGAATTACTAAGAAGATCAGAGTGAAACTGGAGCAAATAAAAACCTCTGCTCAAGGAACTTACATGTAGATTAATCTCAGTGTGTCAAGACAGCAATACAGGTATGAGGAAGGCATAGGCAAAGGATAGCAGTGACCTGCTTTTTGGATCTGTCTGAATAAACAGAGGGGAAGGAATGTAGACAAGCTTCAGAGAATGAGAGGCAAAGCTTGGAAACAGGGAGACAAGAATGCAAAGAAGGAAAATTTGTCTCAGATCTGAACAGATAGGACAGTGTTGATCTACTCTTCACAGATGCACTGCTGAGACCTTCTAGTACATGTTGAAAGGTTAGTTGGTTTTAAAAGTAAGAGAAAAAGAGATAAGCCAAGATGTGTATCTAGACAGAGGGAGAACAGGTAGGGATTTGAGATAGGATTTATTGCCCAGAAGCATCTAGATGGCAGATCCTTTAGGGAGATCACTGTCAAAAACAGTGCAAAGGAGTAAGAGACCTCAGAATGGCCATAGAAGTCAGAGAAGTGAGGTAGAAAGAAAAAGAAACAGTAAAAAATGTGTTAAATTGAGGAGCAAGAAGATCTCTGCTCTTCAAATTGAGAAAAGCTGTGTGGGGGAAACTCACATATGTTTTAAAGACGTAAAGTAGTCCAAAAATAACTGACAGATTAAGATGACCTCCCAGTTTGTAGTCAAAGTAGTAGTGAGAAAAAGCATTTTGACAAATGGGCTTTCCATTGCTGTTTTTCCCCAATGCCTTATGATGACCTGTTAAGATGATAACATAACTATGAACCCTAAAATGTAGGAAATGCCATGTTTGTCCCATAGCTACTCTGAGTGAGCTTCTACTCAGCACTGGAATTTAGGTCACTCTTTACACATGTGTGGAGCCTGTGCGTCCTCTAGTGTACACTGACAAAAGCACATACCAGTCCCATGAGCAATTGCTGCTGATAATCCTCCTCTTCAAAGAGAGGTACCAGCCTTGCCTCTGAAATAAACAGAGCAAGAATCATTCAAGCACATAACTCTACAGAAATATCACGAGAATTCAATCAACTTCAAAAGTACTTAGGAACAGACAAGCAAACAGAAGTTGTGGTTTGACCTACTCAGCTACAGAACTAAGATAGTGAAGAACCATGGACTGCATGAGAGAACTGAGAAATGGAAAATAACTTTTTATCTGCCATCCACTTCTTCTCTTTGATATTTAACTAAGAGTTATGACAATGTGGTGACTCAAGAGAGCAGAGGGTACAGAGAGAGGGTACTCAGAAAGCTCAAGAGAGTACAGAGAACCTTCTGGTAATACCAGTGCTAATGCATGTGCTACTTAGATCATGTCATTAACAAACAAACAAACAAACTATAGCAGCTGCATGGGTTTTCCAAGAAAACGGCTAGACAGAACGTAAATACTCCAGGGAGTCACCTCCCAGTGATTCTCTCCCATGGTCTGGCTGCTTCTGTTACTCAGATCTGCAGACCACTATGAAGAGAATACAACTTTTCTAACTAAATGGAATGAGATCATAGTATCTACTGAAATTAATAACCTGCATTTCCTAACCAGCACTTCCTGTCTACTAAAGCAAAGGAAGGAAAACAATCTTCTAGTTCATTATATAGATAAAACCAACTCAACATTTTACAGAACCAAGAGCTCGATTATCACAAAATTTCCACCTATTTCTGCTCACCTTGAAATATATTTACACCACCACTTAGCAGCACAAAGACCTGTACTGCTTGATTTTAAAGGACTTGAGGACAAATCCAAAGGCAAAGACTACATTGATGCTTGTTACTGGCTGGCAACTATCTAGAAATTCTCTAGTAACAGTTAAACATCTGACTTCTTTACCAACAAGCACCCCTGAAAACATGAAGCTGAGGTTCACAAAGTTGATACAAAGTCTCTCAAAGTCAGAGGCTATTGCAATACCTAGCAGTGACACAGATGAGTGGCGTTAGGGGCTGGAAATGAGTGCAGTGAAAATTCTTCTTAATAAAAGGAGCGAGCAGCACTTAGATCAGCATCATTTCACAGCACACAGTGGCAGGGCACATAGAAGGCACTGACGTGTGAACAGCAGGAACATAATACACTACTAAATTCAGTTTTACTTATTTGTGACAGAGGAACTGAGCTTCACAAAATCTCTGTTTCTGGTCTAAGGAAATTCATTACACTTGTTCTCTCTATACCATGTTTTTTCATCAGCTCTAATCCCCTACACAAGCCCTGGTGTTGCAAAGGCAGCTATAAATGGACAAGACTCAACAGTCACATGGTGTCATTGACACTGCTGCACAAGAAAAATCCTGAAGGTATCCTTGAGCAGACCAAGTTTTACTTCTTATGTTGTTAGATCCCATATGAACTAGGGACTTTATTTGCAAGCATTTCCTAGTGAGTACACGAAAGTTTTCTTCTCAAATCCTCAAATACTTTCGTGCTGAAAACACATATAGCAATTTATTTTTAATAAACAACAGCTGGATAGAAATATTCTAATAAACCTAAGCCTTACAGCCTACATCAAGACAAGTTTTACTTACCAGAGTCCCAAGTGTCCAGATGAGAAAGCACCCTGGGGTTTGAAACAAAAATCAGCATGTTTCATATGCAGTACTCTAAAGGCTTTCATAAGGTCATTAAAAACTCAAATGAACCTTTGATCTTTCAAAGACAGCTAAAGAAATCTGAGAACAGTACATTTGACTAAATTTAGTAAAAATACTAGATAACATTTAAAAAATTCTATCTGTCTAGGTTGCATGAGAATAACTCTTCACATTTCCCATCAATTCCCACACTCTAGAGGCCTGTGTGTGTTTCAGATCATGCTGTAGTGATTACAAGGATTCCAATAACTGGTTTTCACCAGAATAATCTTCTTTAAAGACATCTAGTTAGACATCTATCAACTAATTAAATGGCATATTAAATCCTTCAAGGTACTTGTGCAAAATAAGAAAGGGTAAATATAATATAAACCAGTACATACTTTTTGCCATTTTCAAAAATATTCCTCAAATATGCTGTGGTTCTTCTCTCCTCTCTCTGGTTTGTAAACAAACAAAAATGCCAAAATTAACAGAACAAAAGACCAAGTAAAATACTCCCTGACAGTATGAAGATGAGAAATTAAGCCGGTTTTCCACTTGAATGGAAATAATACAGAGTGGGACCTCAAACCATCTTCCAAGAGACCGTGCTCATAGGCACTCACACACATGTGACACACGTTGTCACAAACCTTGTGACAATTCAGTGCAAGCTCTGCTTTTGTTTAATTTCTTGCTCTGTTTTTAGAGAACAAAACTTATAGGCAATCACCTTAAGTGAAAGGACTGCAAGTCTTTGCACTTCTTATAATCGGATTCCCATTTATTTATCTTCAAAATAAAAAAGCCAACTCATCCATGCTTGTCTTTAAAACACCCATTTCAAAGACAGCTCTGGAGAGTTTCAGTGTTTCAGTTCCAGTGCCTCTCACTCACCTCTTCTGAAAGGTTACGCCATTCCCTCCTGAGCACATTATTGTGGTAGTGCAAGTGTGGCTCTGCATACTTCACACTCTCCAAGTTTGAGTTGAGTTTCTCCCAGAAGCCTTTGGAGTTTTGGAACTGTAAAGTGTTGCAGGGAAAGCATGAATACAGGCTGCCCTGTCAAAGAAATACCTCATCACCCTCCCACTAAGTGACTGCAAAGACGTGATTAATGTAGCTTCAAAACAATCCAGTTGAAAAAAGTTAAACCAAAGCAGTTAAACTAATTTCTCTAGATAGCACAGCAGTGGTAGCACTTACTTAAACTTGAGGTCAAAATTTAGTACCTGGAAAGAAATGAGTTTTTCTGGGTCGCAATTTATTTTACCTATTTACATGTTTGAGATGGGAAGAATTGCACCACAGACTGCACTGGCCATATTGTCTAGACTTCCTCTGACTGTATAAAGAGCCTCAGGCTACTAACTTAGATGCAAATGTTTACATTTGGTCACATAAATCCCATTTCAGATTTCTAATAGTTCCAAACAGAGGAATACCACCATGGCTATGACAGCTGCAGGCTGCCACTATTTTCAAGCTGCATTAATACTTAGGTTGCAAACATCCATTTACCAACCTCAAGTAACAGTGCTTCATGCCAGAAAAGATACAACATCCAAACATTTCCATAGAAATTCTAAAGCATTTGACTCTAATGCTGAAATTAATTTAAACTCAGCTGTGCACAGACAGGAGGAACAAAATCCAAACAAACCCACACCAGTTTCCTGAGCTAGTTCTTGGACTGGGTATAAAGATTTGAGGCTGCTGTTTATAAGGGGAGCAAGATGTGATCATTGCTAAGGAACAGATGAGATTAAGGCAATTCCTTTTGACAGTTTTAAAAGACAAGGCAACATAGTAGCTGTTCTAGCCCTTCTTAATATACATTATCTCCCAACACAGACACTACAGTAATAACATTTGAATAAAGAGAGCTTTGAGTTCACAGTATTCCTCTAATTTGCACTAACATACTGGATTTTGCTCTCTTCTCTCAACTATTCTACAATAACAATAACTTTAAAAGAAAACCTCAAAAGGAAGAAACCACTTCCTATTATAAACTATAAATTGTCAAGGAAAATAAATTTCAAAGACTCAATCCTGCCAGCCACTTTCCTCTTGCTGCCAGTGCCTATTGTCACTTTATTATTGTAGCTGCAGCAGAGAAAATAAATCTTGTGTTTTGCTTCACATTATTTATATTTAGCAGCTGCAACTAAGAGCACATATGGCACCATATGTTCACTCTGCTGGAGCTAACTCATGAGATCTACAACCTACTATTGCAAAATGTTGCCTAAACGTTACCATTATGAAGCCAGAGAAATATTAAATACAGCATAAGGGTATCATCTAGTGACCAATCCATGCAACAGCACCACCACTGCAAAACTGTGTTCAGGCCACATTGAACTTTGATATGTGGCAGGGGGAAGCAAGACAGCAATTTTCTTTCAGATATGAAATCTCTTACAGGAAGTGGTAGACTTTAGTGTTGTCTGCTTTTAATCCTGAAAAGCTGCATTGTATTAAATCTCATTTAAAAGCCAAAAATTTAAAGTAAAGGATTTTTTAAATTAAATCTATTATTTCTCGGGGATCATCAGGGCAAGGACTAGAAAGAGAAGGCTTCTTCATTTTAGGCATTTATTTGGGAGACATTTCTAGAGAGCCAAGAATTAACACCTAAAAGACATTGTATTACCAGAAGTCAAACAAGGCCTTACCAGTTTGCAGTCCACAAAAAGCTCCCATGAAGGCATTTGTAAGTAGTGGGTTTTGAACTGAAAATAGAGAACTCTCTGCTAAACCACTTTGAAAAGCTGTAGGGTGACAACTGCCTTCAAGAGGCTGTGTCCTCTCCTGACTGTAGTGCTGTGTCTCCTGGCAGTGATGGCATTCAGAGAGCTGTGTGACCAACCAGGCAGCTGCGCAGGCAGCTACTCCTTAAAACATCACTCTGCACCCTAGGGGTTCAGCACAGCACGATGGAGAAGCTCTTTTCCTGTGCTCTGACAATTTCTTGCACTATACATTTTCACTCTTCCCCTGGCCCTCCTCCTATTTTCTTTATTTCCTTTCTTCCTCCTGCCTTCTCCCTTTCTGACTGAACTTATTTGCACTCCTGCAAGTTTGGTATGTGCTTAAAAAGCGGGGAGTAGGGGGGAATTAGACTTTTTAATTGCAATCCTTATGTTGAGATTTTGGACAATTAGACTAACTGTTCCCCTTTTCTCAGTATATCTTGATGAACAGGAAATCAGTGACAAAAACACACCTGATAGCCAAATAGCAGGGGTTTTTTTGTGAATATGGACATAGTCCTCTCATAGGCTCTCAACAAATCATGGGCTTGAGAAATCCAAAAAGCTTCTCAAAGCAACAATTCACTATTGTTTCTGTGAAACACCATAAAATCTCTGCAAAAGAAGTACTACTTGTAGGACCAGATCTGTCACCAGGGTCTGAGTCCTGATGCCAACATGCACCAACTGAAACACCAACTGACCACTTAAGCCATGGCGGGTTTGTGACACTGGTGTGGTACAAAACAGCCAGAGCATTAAACCTTACCCTGAGCATTAGCATCTTTGTCCTCATGCAAGAGTCAGAGCAATTTGCCATCAAAAGTAGCAGGAAATATTTGTCTTTAGCTCAACTCTGACCTTTTCAATCTGTTTAGGTTTCAGACAGAAATAGGAAATGAGTTCCACAATCAGGAAGTATAGCTGCTAAAGGCATGTGCCCCCAGGGGCTTGAGGTTCAATCTCAGACAAATTAAAGGCCTACTAACTCTGACCTCAGTGAATTACAGGGATTATCTAGCAACAAATTTTCTCAAGATCTGATTTTCCCAGGTGTCCTAGTTCTCAGGGCAGCCTTTCCAAGCAAAGCATGCAAAGCTCGATTCCCTGACAGCAACCTATGGATCAGTGCAGCACAGCTGTGATGCATTGCTGCAGAGTGAACAAGCAGTGGGCAATTTCGCTGATTTTTAAAAGATTTTGTGAATAGTGATGCTTTATGACTAATTACAAGCATGTCTTTAAAGAGCTATATGGAATAACATTGTCATGTATCCAGAGTCTAATACTATGTGTTGCAGGTGTGTCTAAACTCCTCACTCTTCCCATTACCTCTCCACAACAAACTGCTTATTAAAATCCTCTTTCAGACTTTGTAGGGGAATACTTAGGAAAATTTCAAGTATTTCTCTAAACTGGAGCTGAGGGAGTGGAATGGGAAGACGGGAAGAATCATTCCTGTTGTTTTCAACGGAAAGTACAATTTCCTACCCAAACAGCATGTGCTCTCCCCATACAGCCCACTGCCCTTTCCAGGCTGTGCAGGAATTTGTCTAGATTTATCAGCCAAAGCCCTGACATAAGTGCAATTACAGGATGCTCTGGACAAAACAAAGTGAGAGGGTCATGAACCATCCACACCAAAGGCAGCACAATGAAATAGCCCTGAAAGTGGGCACATGTAGACATATGTAGAAATCCTACATGTCTGTTATGCCACCTCTGCCTTCAGCTACCGAAGTCATAAAGTGAAGTGGTATCAATCTGATTAACAAGAATTAATTTGGGGAGAATCCTCCCTGTTGAATAGAGGTGTCTTCAAAAAAGGGAAAAAAAATACATCTTTGGGTCTGATTAACTAATATTTTAGTAAATGCATAAATGATTTTCAACAGGGCAATTTTCTGTTCACATCTATTTTTGGATAGGGCTGTGGGGACACTGCTTCATAAGTATTTAGCACACTCTCAACCCACAAAAAAGCAGCTACTTATCTGCAAATACAAATGTGGATTCATACTGGAACTTACCTCTAACACAGGTAGAGAAATAATGTCTGTGGCACATATTACTCCAGGGACAACCTATAAACACAGACAAATTATTTATAGTCCTATAATTTAGCATAGAACATGGGGCATCTAAATGAATCTCCACTACCCATTTCCTCTGTGACACTAACTAGCTAGCCAAAACTGTGCCCTCATTTTAAAAAACACAACTTATTAGAACATTCTCACAGCAGAGAAATTAAAAGACACTATTTGTTCTAACTGTAAATTCTTGCTTGAAGTTATTTTACTTCTGTGAGCTTACTCATAAATCTTAACTCTACTGATACTGTTTGTCCTGGAAATAATGGTTAAATGTATTCTGTATTCATTATAAACTTCATATAATAAGGAATAAATTGATGCTTCATTATGAAAACTGAGATATTTAACCATCCATTTGATTATAAAAACTGTTCTTGTTTTTGTAAATGCTTTTATTTGTTGACAAAAAATTTTACTCATGAAAAACACCACAAAGGGTAAGACTTGGCAAACTAAAACAGGCATAAAGCACAGGTATCAATTTGGAACATATCTATGAAAATGTAAGACACACAAGCTATAGGCTGTACTAAGGGAGAAAATACAAACCCTCTAGCTATCAATTAAAGTACCAGCTGTTATCTTACCCCAATCCAGTCATGCAGTGATGTGTAGGGCAGGAGTTTATCCAGGTTCTGAGTTTCTGGACACATTCTGCAGTACAGGGAGGCTGAATGCAATGTATAAAGATTTATAAGGGCAAGATTGTATAAACTATCAGTTAACAAGAGTAGGCTTCATAGTTCATTATCTGACATGTTTTTAGGGACAAATCCTGCTGCTGTCTCTGAAACAGCTTCCTCCGTGGTGGAACTGGTCCCATTCTGTGCACAAAAGGAGGAAGACAAGTCCAGATGGCTGCAGGGCCAGGTCAGCTGCTTGGCTACAGCTCAGCACTGCAGGGGTTCTTTGTACAAAGACTGTGCACTGGCTAGACTGAGCAATCAGCTATTAGAAGAGAGTATCATGATAAGCCAAATCCTTTTGAAAAAATGGTTTGGGCTAGAGCTAGAGGAGAATGAAGCTGAGGAATCAATCTCCAGAGACCTAAAATAATGATAAATCTATTTGTTCCATTAGGCAGAAGAATGCATTGGAAAAGTTTTACTGCCAATCTGATTTTGAGCTGTCTACGTATTTCTAAACTACGATACTGTCTCTTAATGCCACAAAATGCAAGTTAGTTAGCATAAATCATAACCAAAAAGTTCAGAAATAAGTGTCAGTTTGTACTGTCATGGCCTCTCCTTCAGTGTCAACTGGAGTATGCAGGAAAAGTCAGTATGCAGGAAAACAAATACCTACCAATGATAAATTCTTGAATGGGGTCAAAAGAATGACATGTTGACAGGTTCTCAGAGATCCACCGAATAATCTGTCAGAACAAGAACAGGGAGCTTGTCACATCTCTCTGTTTAAGCAAGTGTAAAAGAGTACAGAAACTTTGCTTTTGGTAGTAATGCTTTGCATGGATTAGTGGTAGAGACACAAATGTTTTCAGGACAGCCTGGACCAGTAAAGGGATTTAGGGCAGCCTGGCTGATGAGCCTCTTGGCACTGCCAGGTGAATCATGACTTTTCTTTGGCTGATATCATTCATGACCTGACCCTGCCGTGTATAAGACGTCAGTCACTGACAAAAATTTAGTGGAAGCTCTTTTCCCACCTGCATTTCCAAGTCTTCTGTGTGTTGGAAGTACAGCAGGACACAATGCAGAGCTGCCAATCTCTCACAGTCTCGTTTGCTCTTCTGCAGGAACTGCAGCAAGGCACTGTCACTGATGCTCACAGCATACAGACTTCCTGCTTCGCAATCCAGGACTGTTGACACCCATGGGGACCGGATGGAACAGTTTTGTAATGTGTCAATTCTTGCATCTTCACCTGAAGAACATTGGTTTGAGGGCAAAAAGGAATAAGAACATAAAATTTGCCTGCTACCAGTATTTCTCTTAAGACTCCTAGGTCCTCACCAGAAAGAAAGTCTGCCTCTTGCCCTAGCTGCCTTGGTATTAGGCTGAAGAGGAGTAGGAATGGTGTTGGCTCCATAAAGAAAGCAGACAAGGAGAACAGTCCTTACTCAGTTCTCTCCTTCCCTACTGCTGACACAGAGAAGGTGTAGAGATTTGAGGCTCACAGTGCTGCCCCAAGACAAATCAGAGTACATGATGGACCAGAGCAGAGCACAAGGACAACAGCACAAGTTCAACACTAGAATTAGCACCTATTAGTCAGCTGGTGCAGGTCAGAACTGCTCACATGCAGAATCATGGCACAAACTTCTGTCCGTGGATCTCTTACCATCAGTCCCAATGGCCAGAACAAGAAGGTTCTGCTCTATGATTACTCACTGAAGCATCAGACCAAAACCACTTTATTTATGCTAGAACTAGTGTTCACCACCATGATACTACATAGGTACTGTACTTCAGACCCTTTGCAACAGAAATCAGGCCCACCATACATCAGTGATGCTTTCCATTCATTTTTAGCAAGACAGTATTTCATTATGCATACAAAACAAGTATTAGCTTCCTGTGATCCTGCCCCTGCACCAGTTTCCACAATTTATGTCTCCTTCACCCAATCAGAACAACAAATTTCTGTTTTTAAACAAAGGTACCCCGCTTCCAAAAATAAACCACTTCCCACAAAGATGTGTTTGTTGGAAATGAAATATCACACATCTCAGATGAGACTCTACATTAAATTGCATCAGCCTGATCAGGTGAAGGAAACACAGATTTCCTTTCCCCACACCCTCCAAACACACACATTTAGAGCAACTCAATTGGAGGAAGGAAATGTAAAATCAAATTTACATCTCCATGTGAAATTTGAAAACAGTGGAGGATCAAGAACCATGTGCAAGGATGGAGGAAGGGAAACTATGACACCAAGGCAGAGAATTTCAAATTCAGTGAAAGGTCTTCTTCCATTTCATAACAAGGATGAAATACGAATTACATAAAGTATGAAATGACACTTCAGCTTCTCTTTCTAAAATGGAAAATAGCAAAAACAAGCATTCTTATTTTTTCAGTCTCCTTCCTTCTTCAGAACACTGTGCAATAAGGAAACATTGAGAACTACAATTTTAAAGAGGTATTAACAAGTTTCCACAACAACAATGAAATCAGTTAAAGCAGTTTTACTATACCTGTCAGAAATAAGCTATAGCACAGCAGGTCAGGATGTTGAATATTCAGGAGGTGCAGGAACTGGCCAGGCAAATAAGCAGCTACATAATAGTCTATTTAAAGAAACAACAGTGGTCAATTTAGCACTTGATCACTTATTTGCTTTAAGAGGCTCTTTCACGTGATTCTCATCCTGGCCCACTTCTCTGTGAGGAATTGATTATATCTAGGAAATATAAAAGGAATTAATCCAAAGCTGCTGTTATATTAACACAGGAAACACTAGCAGTATATTTGGGTTTCCAGGGGAGGATTCAAGAGACTTGAGACACTCCAGAACTCAGCAGCTGGTGCCCAGCACAGATTCTGAGGCAATTTCAGAGGAAGCTCCTTGTTAATAGTGAGGTGTTGCAGTGTCAAATGCCAAATACAAAAGTCAAGCAGAAGAAAAGCATCAAAATAACACTGCTAAGTAAAGTAAAGAAAAAAATCCTTTCCTTCCAGAGAAGAGTTAGCCATTTGTCTCCCTACTGCAGACAGAGAATGGCAATCACACAGGAAGTAACACAAGTAACCTACCAAGATTCATAAAAGCCACTTCCTTCAATTGATGAGATTCTGTTCTTTCTAGAGAAACTGTAAAAGTTTTGCTGTAACCTGGGGAAAAATAAAATTACTTTTAAAACCTCAAAAAATAAACACCATTTGTTACAATTCACGTATGACTTTATAGCTAGAAACTTCAGCAGTGCCAGTAGATCGAAATAGGGATATTTTAGACTGTTTTGTGGGGTTGTCTGCATGGACAGATTTAATCCATCCTCAACAGAGTTCCTGCATGCTTGGTAGACTAGCACCTACACAAAGCAGTTTTTTAGTGTGTGAAAACTAGCCATGTACTTCACAGCCCACGATCATGTTTAAAGAAGCATTCCATCCCAGAGCAAGCTTGTGTAAAAATACCTTTCCCCCCGAAAAAATCCCAAACACAAATACTTTATATAGCTGTGTTTCACATTTTGGTGATCTTTCAACTGCTTTAAAGAATTTACACTGTGTTTATCTGCATGCCCTATTGCTCCAATTTAGTTCAGCTCAGTTGATACATAGGCCAATTTCAGACCTGCTGTGTTTGCAAGGGCTTTGCATTAGCACAGCTGTTGTTTCAATCCAGACTTGAACCACACTTCTGGCACCCAATAAGAATGACACAAAGCCCTTAAATGTCCTCTGTCTTTGAGAAAAGCTGAAGATTAAAGTAACTAATGGTGTCATGATCAGGACACTACTTAATAATGCACAGAAATTCAATATAAGATCCACAGTTTACAGGTCCACCAAGGAAAAAAGTTGCCAACAGCAACAGTACAGATAAAAAAGTGTCAAAAGATACAGTTTTCTGTGGCTAGCACAGGTCTTTCCCATGAGAACTTCTTCTGTGTTTTATAAACAAAGATAAAGTTTGGATGTTATTAAAAACAGGGTCTCGAGATTTGGACAGTTCAGGCCTGGCCAATCAGGCCTAGGGGGAGGTTTCTGACTGACCAATCTGGGTGACCTCTGAAAAGTCTATATAAGCTGAAATCAAAATAATAAAGTCCTCTTTTCTATGCCACGCAGAGAATCCGAGGATTTCTTCTCTGCTAGCTGCTCAACAGCGACAGTTTTTCATACAAAATACTGACTGAAGCTAGCTTGCAATGAGTCAGTATACTCACCATCACCACTTTGTTACTTGCCAGCCTGAGCACATGCAAGCTAAAACCAGCACTGCAGAACTCAACTGCAACATTATGACTTCTCTGTTTGTGGTGCAGTGACTATTTCAAAAGGGGTGGGAAGCTTCCAGCCAAGATTACAGAGGCTGCACAACAAACTGAAGTCCTCACATGTCTCCAAAATATGGCTTATGGACCCAATACAACCCTGTTCCTGTGGGTCACTGCAGGACAATTATTAAAATTCTCTTGTACAACTAATCAATCTGACATGAATCCACCAACAGGTCTGCACCAAACAGAGGTCATTTCAGATTTAGCTAGTCAATGTCCCCATATTTATCCTCAGTTTCTTCCTAATACAGATCAGGATGTACAAGGGCCATGGTTGGCTCCAAGCAATCCAACAACCCTTTAGCTACACACCAAATGCATCTGGAGAAATCAGCCCTTCACAGCAGTGCAATGCACAGTGTGTCACACCCAAAAGAGACTTCTCCAATTTGTTAATGCCTTCAAGTACACAGAAAGGTAGTTCACTCAATCCCACAATGTTCCAGCAGCAAAGCAACATGTTAGTGCAGCTCTGACATATAAGAAGCATCCTGACAGAAGAAACCAAACAGTTAAGGTAGAACTGAGGTATATTGTGCACTTGAACACAGTTACTCGATACTGTGCAGCTTTTCAGTTGAGAAATAATTCACCTCTCTGGTCCATGTACCAAATAAGAAAATCTTGATAATGAGAACTTTTATTCTGACTGAAATAAAACAATGTCCTTTATATTTTTTAAACAAAAACAAAGGTCTTTAAGAGCTAGAGCACCACTTACACAGCAACTATTCTTAGAATCAGTGGGTGTTGCAGCTCTTGCTGTGAAAATGACATGTTGAACTGGAATTCTAAACAGACATTCAAGCTAAGAGCTGTTGGCTCTATTTCCCATACAAATGCCTTATGGCATAAGTACAACACACCTGCAAGCTCCCACAGATTTCATTGATGTCTGTGCTCAGCACGCCGGAAAGTCTGGCTAGAAATAAGGGACCAAATTAACAACCATTTACAAGGCCACTGGTTTGAAGCTACTCACTCAGCATCAGGCAGGAAGTCTACAGCAGGAAAGTCAACTCTGCAGCTAAAGGCAGCTGCTGTCTTTAAACACCAGCCACAGTAGTTTATTGTCTGCAGACTTTGGTAGTTATTTGTTTTGAAAGGCATTCTGTGACTCTTTCAGCACACTGACATTCTCCAAAATAAAGCACAGTAAGTTAACAAATTAATCTTACCTTTATGTAGAAAATATATGGAGTACATGGTCTCATGAGGAATATCAGAGGCTAGGCTACAACACACACACAAGCCTCCTAAAAAGACAAAATAGGGAAAGAAAATTCACTTGCCTGGCTGATTATCTAGACATCTTTATATTGCAAAAAATTAAAGCAAGACTGTTTCAAATTAAAATCTCTCAAAAAAGGTAAAGATTACTACTAATATCTACTATGGACCTCTAACCATAATTTACCTAATGAAACAAAACCCAGAAAGAACAGAGGAGGCAATCTGGCACGATGGAAACCTGCATCTTGACAAGACCAGCTCTTCCCTTCAGGGGAAGTACATTTTAGCCCTTCCCAGGAGAAATCATGCTTGCAGCCAGAAAACTGATCAAGCCTTTCTCTCCAGACTGCCTCAATCCAGATATTTTCTTTGCAGGAGCTGTCAAATATGCTCAACAACATAGTAAAATGCAATTTCTTTGCTTTTCAAGTAATCTCATATTGGCAGCAGCATGAATACACAACTAGAGCTTTCTCACACTAGAAGTGATAGTCACTTCTCCCCTTTCCAGCCAAAAGAACTGTTAATTCCTTTTTTAGGAGAAAAGTCAGTCCTTGGGACATGTTTATTTCAGCCAGGGTACTGCATACAGGAAGGTTTCCCACTCCCAGCCCAATTCTACATTGCACTGATCCTGTTTTGACCCCACTGGATGGTAGCCTGGCCTCCATCTCTTATAAAATCTTTAATCCCCTTACGCTGATGCTTTGGCATTCATGTTTGAAACAACTTCCAAATCACATTATCCCAATACAGTTGGGAAAGCTTGTCCACAAATATGACCATTCACCTTTTACCTTTATTGAAAGTTTACCATTTAAAAGAAGAAAAGAAAGTAATACTAATAGAGATACTTTTCTGTGAAAAAATAAAGGCTGTGTATACAAGTCATACAGAAAATGGCATAGTATGGAAAAGCACAAGTACAAAAAAAGCACAGCTACCAAGTTACTGTATTTGATTAAATGCCTTGGTATTTCACACCACAAGGCTGTACCATAGCTGTGATACAGATATGGCTGAGACACTTCACACTTCTGCCTTCTGGGGAAAGTAACTACTTTCTTGAGATGCAATTTTTCTTTCTGCTTATTCTTAGCTGACTGAATATTGTTTGATGCAGTTTTGCTTGGATATTTTGAGTCATTCAAACAACAGACAGGGCATTTTGCCAGAGCACTTGGCTTTTTTCAGAACATGCATAATTTTTAAAGTAGCAGCATCAGGACTCATGAGGAAGACTGGAAAAGCTCCAGCAACCCACAATGCTGTTTTATTATCAACAGCTCCCTTCCAGCACTGCAAATTTCTTTCTTGTGTGCTGGAGGCTACTGTGTACTCTGCTCTGTAAATTGCTCAACATGCAAGTGAGTGTGCTCAGGCTGAAGTGTCAGTGGGTAATATGTACAAGCTGACCACAGAAACAACAGCTGTGGGGGACTATTTAATAATTGGTCAAACTGTCAACAGACTGAACTATAAAAAACAGAAATAACAAGTGGTGCTTCATTAATACAGACAGAAACATGGCAGCCTCAGACCAGCAAGTGTCCAAGCAATGTCACATCTGACACAGTCCTGGCAATCCCAGTAGAGCAGCCAGAGACTGAGAATACATCACAGACTCCTTTCCTACCCTCAGCAATGCTCTCTGCAAATGAGAGCTGGGCTGTGCTGCAGCATGGAAAGCTTGTTATCCTATTGCACCTGTGTGGTGTTTCATGTGAATGCAGAACCAGGTCATCCACACTACCCATTTCAAAATCACTTGCGAACAGTAAAAGCTGTAGCTGAATGCCTCAAGGAGAAAAGACTCCTGTGAAGATATACTTGGATGGATACCTATAACTTATCTTTCCAGAAATAAAAGGGAAAAAAGATCTTGACCACAAAGGTTTAAAAAAAAATTAAGAAGAAAAGAAAGCAGCAATTAAAAATCAAGTTCTACTCCTATTCAGGAAGCAGCAATTACAACTCTGGTACTTGATAAAATCACCACTGAGACTGTAAGGGTCACCTATGATATGAAGACATTAAGTTTTCCCTAGGGAATTTTAACTACAAATCCCTCATTTCTGTTCAAGCAAAAACTCAAGATGTGAGGCTCTACCAACATCTCAACATGGCATCCAAGTGCCACAACTCAAATACAACATTGCACACCAGGGCATTTTGTCTGGTTTTACTGACTTAGGAGTGACTTGTGTCACTTCAGCCATCCAAACAGCTCTCATTTAGACTCCTATACATCAAACAAAGAAATATGGATTGAAACAAACATCCTCTGGAGATGCCTATTTCTGCCTAGAAATATAGTCCAGGTGCTTAACTTCCGGGCAGGTAGTTAGGTGACGGTAATCCAGTGTCTATGACCTCTGACTGCCCGCATTTTTTTTAATGTTGAGCAAATTTAATTGAAAATTATTTCTAAAGCACTAAGAGAAAACAAAAACAGAAGAGTGTTTATTTAATAACCATGGATTCTGGACATACAAAGTTAATTCTGAGACTGGAACTGCTTGATATCAGCTACTCAAGAAGGACATGGGGGTTTTTATGTAGAGAAATTTCATCTGTGCTCAGTGTAAGGAACAGAACTACTTTTCTGCTGTGGAAGTTTGAGAAAGGAAAAGTTATTTCATTCAGAGTTCAGATTGGCAGGAGCCATTAACAGTTTTATTAAATGGGAAATTACATGGAATATTCAGTTTGAAGTTATGCCAATTATGTTTTGCCAGGGATGTCAGAATGGTACAAATAGCACGAAAATCACAGGCATGCTAGCAGTCTCACAAAAGGCATAGTTGCACCACAAAGAACTTGCAGTCCAGATTTGCAAATCAAACTGAGGCACAAAAGGGAACTTTAGTGTGATTACCCACAGTGTTCTTCAACAACTAGATATGCTTCTAGCACCAAAATAACTTGTTCCAAACTGTTAGTTACCCGAAATGAGTTGTTCAAAGTAATCCTCAGTTTCAAACAACATTAAAGGAAAAGCCACATGCAGTATTCTGTTTTGTAAGTGCAATTGTCAAACTATGTGTTTTACAGTAAGTGCAATGAAAAGCACCTGTGAGAGGTTCCACACAGACTTTAAATATTGTGCCACCAGACAGAAAAAACATTTCAGAGTAACCAAACAAGTGTCTTTTTGGAAAATAACTGAATTGCATCCTAAACTCAAGGGGGTGCTTCAATCTGAATAAACCCCAGAGGCGTATAGGTTTAAAAAGGAAACATATACACAAATCAATATTTTCCACTACTAGACTGGCTGTTTGTATATGAAATTGTCTTGCTAACAGAGGAAAAAGCCCAATCTACACTTGAAAGACAGAAACTCGGCTTTCTCTTCTAATTTCTTCTAATTCCTTCCCTCTAATCTTTATAAGCATGCAGTCTGCCTGGGTAAGAGAAAAATCCATATAAGGAAGCTGTATTTCACTCGATTTGCACTAACGGTCATTTCAGTGCAAGTGGCAGACAGCTCAGCAGTTCACTGGTGTGCACAGCAGGCCTTGGGGAGAGACTTGTAAATCTCTCCTGCAACACTTCCCTGTACAACCTTACTGACGATTTAAAGGTTAAACAGATACCATCTCTGCCTGCCTGTATGGTCTAATTTAGAAGCTGAAAACAGCTGTGATGAACAGATACCTCTGGAGACCAGTTTTTAATCCAAAAAGGCTCATGCATGCATTAGGATGCAGGGAGATTCCAAAATCCCAAAGGTTTAATAAACATTTTAGATTTAAGTTTAAGGAATCATATATACACTAAACACTTGAGTAGAACATACCAAGTTTATTATCACATTCTTGGTCCTTCTAAACACCACATACTAACAGCAATATGAAGCTCTTAAAGCCTGTGTTACACATGCTTTGTGTGGATATGTCCACTCTGTAACACAAATCTATATTAAATCAGAAATTCAAGGATTCAAATTCCTTGAATTTACTTTCAAACATAAGTTTGGTCAGCTTTAACATTAGATTGCTTTAATGCAACACACAACCACACTTTGGTACTACGTGTGTTCCGAAACTGACAGGAAAATGCTACAGTGTTTGAAGCTGGGCTACCAAAAAGCTTCTGTGACTGTTTTGTGGGTGGTGCTGATATATAAAACCCTGGTACTTCAGCTCAATTTCAGTGCAGCTTTCTGAAGGTAAAAAAATTAATATCACAAATAAAACACAGTTGCCTTCTCCCTCTCCTCACAGTTACCTCTCAAGTCTGTGCTAAAGGAATACAAATCTCACACATTATAAATGTTTATATTTTTCTGTGTTTTTCAATATTTTATGAAGAAATTCAGTAATCAATTATGACTGCACTGCATGATAATTACTAGTGGAGGTAATTTTGACCATACTTGTATTTATTCATTACCTGTTTTACTTGTAAAAACCTGAAGGTTCAAAGATTTAGATGCAACATCTTGGTGTTGACAGTAGTCATATCCAAAATTCACAAGCCTATGAGCAAATAAAGATTACTAAGTAAATCACTTTATCCACAGAGATTTATCACAACAAAAATATCACCAGAAAAGAAATTATGTAATCAAAATATACTAATTAAATGATAACCAAATGTTATGTAATGCAAGTCAAATAAGGCTTTAAACCATTTGCTCAATTCTTTTAGAAACAAGAATCCCAAGACTGCACACTGTTATCCAACAATTTTGAATATACTTGACAACTTCATATTGTCCAACCATACTTTGAAGTGAAAGCAAGTTCTCATACGTACTGGAAATCCAAATATTCGTGACACCTGAAAGCTCAAACGTTTTGCAGACTAACTGTACAGCCCACGTCTGCAAAGCTACATTTTAATCTGCAATTAGGAACACTACTTTCAGTGGAAACCCTTGAAAAGAAAAGCATAAAATCACACTCACGTGGAACTTGTTATACCATGACATTTTCAGTCTCGTGATGCCTGTGCTTTAATGGTTTTACATATCTTTAAATCTACAAGGCCTATGTTTGCCCTGCAGAACGTGCAACAGAAGATTGTGGTCAGTCTGCTGTGGCTTTTTTGCTATTGGTAGTTTTTTTGTTTGATCGTATTTTTTTCCAGAAAGCATTTTGATCCTGTAGGGATTTTACCCTAGGTCTTCTGCAGTAATTTTGAAAAAGATAAAGTAAAATACAGCACTGAAATTCTTACAAGAGCTGTGTTCTTTCAGCACCAACAGCAAGAGGATACACTGTCCTTTTAGGGCAGCCTGCACATGCAGGAGCACCAACTGAGCCTTATGAACAGCACTGAGACATTTCGAGAGCCGCAGCTTGGGCAAGGTGGAGCTCCACTACCTCCACTACCTTCAGTTACTGATATCTGATCTAATAGCTCTGGCCTCCCTTTTTATTCACAAAAATAAACAGGCCCTTTTGGAACACAAATTCTACTGATTGAAGATAGATGAGGATAAGATGAATTATGACAGAGTTAGACCATCCTTGGTAGATATTTGCCTCAGTTAAAAGAGAGCCCTCAGGAGACAAGCTCAGGTGCAGTCATGTGCATGGCAGACACAGACAGAATCAGACAAATCTTCATCTTGGAAAGTGCAGGCTGCTGGAAAGAGCATGCTGGAGGAGACCAGAGCACAGGCAGTGTCTTCACAGACTACACAAAGGAGCTACTGGTTTAGTTAACTGCCCAATAAAACTTGCAACAGGAATTAAAACTGGAGAGATTCCCTTGACAGAAATTTCTACATCACCATTACAACATGCCCAAGGTTAAAACAAATTAATTTAAATAGGTGCAGCATACTCCAAAGGTTTAACCTATAGCTAGCTCTTCAGACAAATAATTTTTTTAAATGGCACCAAGAAGCAGTCAAGGATTAAATTACTTTTTACAGTTGATCCTGATGAAAATAAGAACTGGAGGTTTGGACACAGTTCCCATGTTATTCTTATGCTCCAGAATCATGTAGGCAACTGCAAACAAAGATACTGTGGTTTGGACAAATTTTACTTACGTTTGTAAAACATTACTATGTATACTAAAAGGAAAGAAAAACAAAACATTAAAAAAACCAAACAACTTACTTTAACTGTGTGTCATTTACAGCAATATCCAGGTGTGATTCCAGCTGTTAAACAAAAAAGAAAACAAACCTGTTCTTTACTGAGGTCAATATACTATGTTTAGCATTTCAGACCAGTAAAATGTGTCATGGTCACATTCCACCAGGTTCAACATTTTAGCAAAGTTTATTTATCCTCCTCTAATCCTTACAGTCACTCCACAAAACCCCAGAAAACAGATTCTTTTTTAAAAAGAGAAAATAAATTGCTGCATTGTAGCAATTTTCAGCCAATGGGACAAAGGTCCAGTAACAATTACATGCTGTAATTTTTATGTTGTGTTCTTTGTATTTTGGCTGCAACAAATGTTTCTGTCTCACTTAAAACTGACACAAAATTGGTACATGATTCCTTTGTCTAGTGCATTTGGTAAGCTTGTGTTTTCAATAACTGAGTATAAGATCAGTATAGTGACATTAATGTCACTTACTGCCTTCTAGGTCAGTAACACTGTAATTCCACTGAAGTTACCTTACTGTGGCAAAATCTGAATCTGACTGACTATATTCTTGATAAGAAAATATGCAAAACCCCCTAAAAACAATCAGAAAAACAAACCCCAGCTTTTTTTGGAAAATGTTTCAACAATAAAAAAGACAAACAGATCTCTGTACCAGTACCTGGAAAACATAATTACATTGCACTAAAAACCATTATATAATAAAATACTCATAACTTACTATTGAGTTAAAATTTTCATCAGGGTAAAACTGGACACATCTTAAAGTACTCTTTGATTCCTGGAATTAAAAATTATGTGTTTTATAAGTAAAGAAAGCATATTATATAGGCTGAAAAGTGATGGGATACTCAGCACCATTCTTCACACTCAACCTGCTCTGCCAACAGCTATGTACAAGTTAGGGGACAAAAGAAGAATTTAAAAACCACATATAACCCCTCATAATAGCACTGTGACATGCTTCCTTCCTGTCCCAGATCATTATCTGCCAATCATCTATAATTGCGTGGGCTCTCACTTGAAGCACAGCAATACATGTCTCACATATTTTAAAAAGTTAAAAATGTTTTCTATATCTACCTATATGGCAAAAAGAACTGTATCTTGCTTTGGTCAGTTCAAAAAGGGCATCTCAAAAACAAAAGCACAAATACATTTCTCCACGACTGTTCACTTCCTGTTATTTCCTAACATTCACTCTTTTTATGGCTGAGAAGAGTCAAGAAAAATCCATTTTTATTTACAGAGAATGCATCAAGTGCAAATAGTCCCTCAGACAAAAGTGAAAAACCAAACCCAAAGAGTTTCAGAGTTTCTTGCCATTTGGTCACTCAGTAAGTCTGCATACATAATACTTTCTTCCTGTGACTTCTCTGGAACAAAGGCATTGTACTCATAACAGTTTTGGACAAATTTAGACACTTTTGAATAAAAGACCTTCTAAAGCAAAAAAACAAAAAAAATTAACAAGCTCACCCATTTTTATATCTAGCACTAAGACCACCAGTTTTCTTGGAATTTACGAAGCACAGAGCAGCTAAGGCAAGTTTGGCTTTTGCTTTAGGTTATTTGAGGCAGGAACTAGACAGACCACTCTAATGAAAACAAACTCCTACTTGCTACCTCCCACACTCAAAACTTCACTGTCACTAGACAGGCAGGAACACAACTGCAAGAATGACTTCCATCTCACCTTTGGAACAATGTAGAAAAGTCTTTGTTCCATCATATCCCACTGTGCCCAAACGAGGTCATCTACAACTTTGGCTCTTGGAAGCTGACCTGACTTTTGAATCACCTACAGGGAAAGAAAAAAAGCATTAGAAGCCACCAAATAAGGTTTTGTAACAATTATGCACAGTCTGTGCTTTAAAGAGAAAAGCAGTGAGAAAAGAGGCACAAATACTAAGGAGCTTGGAGGGAACAGGCTGCTTGTTAGCAGCACAAAGTCCACCTTTGTGTGCAAGGTGCTCAGTTTAAAGAGGCCAGTAGCAGTTTTCAGGGTACACCTACTAACAAATCTTTTCTTTCAGGCTTCCTTGCTTGCAAGAAATTTACCACTTACGCTGCTCGAAGTGAACAAAGAAAAGCAGAGGCAACCTTCCTCAGAAAGGAGGGAAATACCACAGGCAGTTCAGAATCAGCTGCATTAACTACTGAAGGAAGATGTATCAGCTCCAAAAGAGATTTCTATCCAAAGTCTCAGTCATGTGAGAGAGAGGACTGGAAGTAGGGAAAAGATTAGAATTGTGGAAAACTGTTGGGATTGTATAAACTCACACTTGAATGATGTAGGGAGATTTCATGTCAACCAAAACAAATCTGTTTGTCAGAAGGACATCAGATCAACCTGTTTTCTGATTACACTTAAGTCTTTACTCCACTACTGTAGTCCAGCATATAAAACCCACCTGCCTGAAAGGTCATGATAAACTGAGAAAATCATGAAAGATTGCAAAGTGACTAAAATCAGGTCCTTAACTTTTCCTACAAAGGCTACTTTCATCTCCATAACACATAACATTGGTTTTCATGACACAATTATTTACTATATTAGATGCATGTTTATTAATAATGTCTTTCAAGCAGAACATCCACAATTTTTTGATGACAAATTCATGTTAAAAACAGGAAAAGAGATGAGGGGAAAAAGAGATTGGAGCATTCACGGTACTTGTACTGTGTCTAAATTTTACATCTTTTCTTCATTTGTTTTTTTAAGTGAATCCTTTACTGGGTTCACACAGACTAGCAAAAGACAGGAAGGCAACTGAAAATATTTTAAATTATCTAAAAATGAATAAATACTTGTTTATTTACAACTTCTAACATACAGAAGCATTCAGCAACACATAAAAACCCCAATAAAATAAATAATTTTCCTCATAGATTACAAGGTATAAAGTTTCTCAATCAACTTTGTGGTTATTTGCATAAGTTGCCATACTAGCCAGTGCTTTCTTTAAACACTTTATGTTGCCCAAGTATAAAACTACAAAAATTTTCAGCCAAATTAATTAAAGTAAAAAACCTCAAACACCAAGATTTTTTGATCTTACCACTTTGTGTTCTTCTTCTGCAACATGAATATCAAATTGTTCAATATCTTTAAAATATAAAAGAAAATCATTACAAACAAACATTTTTAAATGCTTTCATACAGCTTATTAAACAAGCTCACCTCTTAGAAACCTATAAGAACACTTTAGGACTAGGAAAGTTCAGCTAAGTGTAAGAGGAAATCTGTGATGCATGAGCACAGGTGCCTACAGAGACCTAGACTCCCTTTCCTGAGCTGAGAGTAGCCTCAGCCAGAACACCTCATGGAAACAGTTCCCTGCCCACATCAGCACAGCACAGGCATGAAGAGCAATAACTGGAAAGTGCCCAACCAAGCCAAGGAGCACACACGGAAAGAAAGTCTGCAGAGCTGCATGCCCATGTCTGAGCCTATCCCCGAGCCCTGCTTCACTTCCTAACATGAATATAACGTCTGTCCTTTCCCACACAAAACTCCTGAAAGTTATCCACAGCTGGCCTGTACAAGAAGTGCAAGATTCACTGAGCAGATGTTGTGTTTCCCATTTAGCTCTGTCCACCTTAGTCCAGTTACCCAAGGTTGGTGTCTAGCTTAGGGAAAGTGGTCCTCTCCAAGAGGATGGGAAAAGCAATCTCACTCTATAATAAGAAGGAAAAACCCAGCGTTTTCCAAGTGTCCATCTTTAACCATTCCCTGCCATTAGATTAGGGTGAACATGCAATTTTAGCTGAATCCCAGGAACTATTGTCCTATTCTTGTCCCACTTCACACATTAAATGACAGTCCATCTTTCAGACAATTGATTTGCTCTGAATTTATATAGGCAGCTATAAAGAGTCTATTTTAGCTTTTTTACAAATAAAGATAATGGATAAATGCATAAGCTGAGCAACTAATTGTAGACAAAGATGACCATTCTGTTAACATTCGAAAAAATACAGTAAATTATACAGTTTTTGAAAGACCTTTGGAATACCTAGAATAACTCACACCCTTCTTTTTCTTGGGGTTTTTTTCCCAATAAAAGTCTAACAAAAATATAATCTATAACAATCGTCTTCAAGAAAAAGAATGACAATGTACTTTGAAAATATTAACTCACATTTATCTTCTGAAACTAGCAAGAGACGACTTTCTGTAGAAGCATTTCTGCCTTCAACTGGATAAAGAAACTACACAGAAAATTTCACAAAAGTAAGTAAACAACCAAAGTCGTTTAGAACACTTGACTAAAATGTTTTTTGGGTTTTTTTAGCTGGATATCTATGTATTTTTAAATTAAATCAGGCACATTAATGATATTTAATTAATATAAACAGCTATTATTACATACTAATAGTAACCTGTCACTATGGAAGCTTTGGGGGATTAAAGAGAAATAAAAAAAGCGCTTTCATGTCAGAGAAATATTCTATACCAAACATTTTACGATGTTTCATTTTTTTTATTTCTATGAAGAAACAGGGGAACATTATCTCTGTAACAGCTGCAAGATATAAAATGAGATATTTCTGCACTAAACCATGTTTTCTCTCTAGCACAGCAGATTACAAAGGCTTATCTTTAGGTTAGTTGAATAATTTACCTGTACTCGAACACAGCTATCCACAGCCTTTAGGACTCTCACGTTATTAATGGGATGAATTTCGATTAGCAAGGTTAAATACTTGGATACTGCAAAAAGAACACAAGTTTGTTTTTGAAACAGAATTTACATTGGAAAGAAAGCAAAAGTGTTGATTATTTAAAATAGTACAAAAACAATCCACTTGCAGTACCTGACTGTAAGAGCTGACTTGCTCTTTCTTCCTCTGTATATTGACAGAAGCTGACTGCTGTGGAGGGAGAAAACACCAACAGAACTATAGTGAGTGTGCATACTTGATATTAACCTTATTAAACATCCTTGAACAATGAGCATCTGAATTCTTTTACCAAAAAGATTTATGCAAAGAGGACAACAGAAGCACTTCTAGATGTAGAAGGCATGCATAAATGCAGGAAGGGAAAGTGAACAAAGGGTTAGTGTGTCTTCGATGTTTTAATAAAACAGCAATATTGTCACAGCTGTGTCTTTATGTTGTTACCTACATTATCTGCTGATGGATCTACTGAAATTCATAAACTGTTACGGGCAACACTTAGGTCAAAATAGACTAAAGTAATTCTAGACCCAAATGTAACATCCTACTAAACTAAATCTTTACCAAAAAAATTAATGATAAAACACATATTTACCCAATAATGTCCTTTCATTGTTGACCGAACAGCTGATTATGTGCAGATCCTTCTCAAATGTATAGAGGTGCTACAGAGAAACACAGTAATGTTAATAAATATGCTTTTTTTAACTCCATAAAGGAAACCATCTAATTACTTCTCCTTAGGAAAACACTGCTGTCCAGTACACAGTTTCTATCTTTACGCCAAATCTTTTCATGCCCAGAAGAACCCCATTTCAAGCCTCAATTGTAAGAGTTCTCCTTTTTCTCATGTTCATTTTTTACTGGTTCTTTTGAGCTCTGTGTTGCCACTAGAGCAGCACAGTAGACTGTGCTGTGAATGTAAATACAAAATTTCACTCCCTTCATACTATTATGGGAACACTTACAAAGGCCTATTATCATGGTTCTAGTTACTGAATTGCTGTATGTTCAGTTTTAGAACAAACTAATTTATTACAAATCATAGCACCAAACAGATCAAGAATACACATATAAAGAAAACCCCAAACACTTATTTCTTAGCACACGTGTGCAACATGAAGACAAGTGGAAAGGACTTGAATTGGTTGTCTAGAAATAAAGATTGCAGACATGATCTTTACTACTCTCAAGCCTTTCAGATGTTCTGCAATGTGGTGCATTTTAATATTACTGAGAATCCTTCCAGTACCTTCTCCAGTATCTTTTCTGTTTCACACAAGGATACACTCCTTAAGGACATAACACATACGGTGTTGCAAAGCATCAAAATCAGAAACACTACAGCACTGTCTTCACCAGAGAGAAACTTGCTATTGCTCTCACCTCGTTTTGTTTAGTTTGAAGATCATACAATCCAATGTGAGTGTTTCTCTGGTTTCCCTGCCGATGGAAACAAATTAGCACTTGAAATACAAATACACACAAAGTTAAACATTGCTGGCTTCTTTTCCTGCCTCCCTTTTCTCCCTGCCCCTTGACACACATCCTCACACACTTCCCTGTCCTATATATAAACAGGCAGTTAATTATCTAATTCCAAGAAAGCAAATTCTAATTCCAAGAGAACAAAGGTTTATTTTTTTTCCTTTTAGAACTAACACATGGGATAAAGCTGAAATGTGGCCAATCCACAGTCCACAAGCCATTGCATAAACCAAGTGCCTCTCTCTCACTTTGCTTCTAAACTTCACAGGCAGTAGAGCCAAGAAGAGCCTGTACACAAATCAATAGAGATGATATGGCCCTTAGAGATTTAAGGCTGGTGTTCCAAACCTCACCAACTTGGTGGGTCATTGCTCCAAAAAGAAGCACAGCAACACTGAACATCACCAAAAATCCGTTCCCAGTGATCTGGCTGTAGCCTGGAAAAAGGATTTCAGGTCTCCCTTAGAAAGAGATAGAAGGCTAAGTATTTTACATTAGCCTTCTGCCTTTGAAGAGTAACATTATATATACCCCTTCTAGCTTATTAATATATTAATAAATTAATTAATATATAATGATTTTGTTTGGGGCACTTACAAATGTTTAGGACTACTAATCAAAACTTTACGACTTCTTAATTTTTCCATGCCTTAATTTTTCCAAATATATTAAAAAAGAAAATTCTGCTTTGCAGCATACACTGGATAGCACATCAGACTGATGTCTATAAATGTACTCTGGATATAGGCACTAAATTGCTAAACTACTGAAATTAAATCCAGCTACACGGGCTTCTGCTTACACAGTGAGCATCATTGTTTTTAACAACTGCCTCGGGGGAGAGGGGAGAGATCTGTGGTTATTTACAAATGTATGGCATCTTGCTTTGTGAAGTTGAAACAAAAGCCTGAGTATTCTCTTCCTAAGGGGTCTATTTCTGAGTATCTCATTATTGTTGTGGCAATGACAAAAGTCTTTGACTTCTGATTTAAACAAGGAAAACAAAACGTCTTTATATTAAGACACAGGCTCCAGGTCTCCTAATTTAAGATTAAGCAAGTGCTTCCACAAATAACTATTTTTTTTTCTGAAACATTAACACCCTCTGTACTTAGATACTGAAAAACACATTTTACAAGACTGGTAGCAGAACTACATCAATGCCCATGACCATACACAACCTAGGACATTTGTTTTCATGTGCACTCTCAAGTTCTTGCATCACCTTGTGAACAGAATTCACTTCTGTTAAAAGTATCTTTCTTTACACCAACCATTAACGTCACAAAACACAGACACTGTCAAAACCACAGTACAACACAATACTCTAAAATAAGCTTGAAAATAAAACTCATTCTGCACCTTCCCCCAGTTTCACACAGAACATACTTGACTTTCTCTCACGTAAAAGACAAAGGCTGTTTTCTATTTGTATCTATTGGGAAACAAGCCAGGGCAGCTTAGTCTAGTTTACATCCTCTGCACCATACACCTCCCAAAGAGCAGGCTACAAGTGGCCAGTTCCTTAAACTCCACCAACTGTTTTGACCAGATCTCTACAGACTACAGTGGGAGCTTAGACACCCAGCATGCAGGCAGACACCTACATTGAGATGTGTGAACCTTGAGCTACAACTCTTCCCTTGTGCCAGTTGCAAGAGCCTGAAGAGCACACAAGACTGTTAGACTATCAGAGGCCCAAAAAGCTCAGTGTGAGATTCCACAGGTGCTAGAAAGCAGCAACACCATACACACACAGTACCAGGTCACCTACTGAGCTACAGGGTTACTTGCATTAAGCCTTCTAGAGTTTTGAGCAATTAAAAAAACCCAAAATTTGACACACTATAGAATTGGTTTTATGGTTACTGTTGTCTTGCACAGACTCCCCTCCTTATGCTTGTACTAAAGGAAACATCCACCCACAGTTTAAGTGTATTACATCTTGATGAAGGCCTCACCTCTTCCCTTAACCCTAGGGAAGCTGGAGAGTTTTAGCATTGTTGAGCCAGAAGAGAATGACAGGCAGCTCTACTCTACTGGAGTTCATCTCATATCTGTGCTCCTCAAGAACCAAGATCCTCCAGGATCCAGCTGGATCTACAGACTCCTCTGAGCTGCACAGTCAAGAAGCACAGCTTATCCCATCAAGAAAACAATGAGAACGAGACAAAGTTTCACCTTCTGAAACCATTAGAAAAACCACTTGGAACTAAAACTAAAAGCATTTGCCATGGAGAGCAGAATCCTATGTTAAGAAGCCAGCTCTAGATACTTCAAGACTGCAAATAAACAATTGTTACTTCAGACTACTTGCAATAAAGTGTTATGGATGAATCTTAAAGAAAAGTATATGCAGAAATAGTTTTAGATAAATGTCATCTTAAGACATCTTAGTAGGAGAAAGAATTTAACTAAAGCACTGCACACAAATTAAACAGCCTTCACTAAGAAATTGAGGGTGAAATTATGTGCTGCTTATGAAGTATTTTAAAGAAACTGCATTTCATTCAGAGGGAGATTCTGGGCCACCAAAAAATCATGGGCAAAAACCCTACAGACTTAATCAGGTTAGTACTTTACTCTCCATTTCATCATTCTTAACCTTTGTCTGAAGTGGAGATGGGTGTTTTTCCACTGCCCAACCTCCCAGGTTGTAATCAGTTGTGTTTCCATGTTCTAACATGTACTGCAAAAAAAATTAAACTACAAGAACTCAATTAGATTCCTATACAGTGTTATTCTCAACTATATTTTTGTGAAGTTCCAAGACAGACTTACCTTCCAGGTATAAATAATTTTCCCATTTCTTTCAACATTTACAACATACAGTGCTGATGAATTCTCAGAAGAATCTGAAATATGAAGTACAAAAAGGCACAGGATTTTCATTTCAGCTGGTTCCTCATATAATTTATGCACACTTTAAGCAAATATGCTAAATACATTTTTACACGTAACTACTTATTTGCATATGCCAAAATTACTCCCTTCTGGAAAATGAGGGAGTACTTCTTACACCATGATTTAAATCTGATAAACTTCAACACAAATAGTTAAGGGATTTCAAAACATGCAAAAAAATTTGTTTCTGTAAACTCCTACCTCTTCATTAAAATTATTATTCTAATGGCCACTACTTTTTGTTATGAAAATGGAATATGCATTTTCAAAGAATAAAAAGCCCAAACCAAAAACCCAAAAAAAACCAAACAAAAAAACAAAACCCTTGCATTTATTCATGTACAAAACATGGGGTTCAAACAATTAAGTCATACTCCAATCCTCAAGACACTACAGAAAGGCAGAACTAGCCTGAGGAAAATATCATTTGCTCACACCTGCCCCTTCCAGCATCTCAAAGGAAAGCCTGAAAATAAACTGAGTCTTTAGACAATAATTCCACAACACCAACACCACCACTCCTGTGTCATTCTTATCCCTCCTCCTCCTCCAAAAAGAAACAAATAAAGAAAAAAACCTGAAAATCAAAGCACTACAAGATTAAATATCATACAGAGAGATATGCAACCTACCTACAAGTACAGGGAACTAAACAATGCGGGACAAGAAATTATACGGGATGTGAATAAAAAAGCAGGGTTAAAATGGAAACAAATAAGCAGGAAGCTAAGATGGACACACAGAGAGAAATGCATATCTGGACAAAGCAGCACAAAATAAAAAGTAAATCACCAGAAAAAGGGATAAAATACTGTATTCAAAGTGACAAAAATGCACGCTTTCCTAATGCTGCTTTGTTTTCTAATCAATACAGCCATCAAAAATGTGTTTAGCTCAGATGGAATTTTTACTAAAAGTGGAAATTTTGCCCTTAACAAGGTTGAAGCTGCATGATTGGTCTTAATTTTATGATCAAGGTGGCCTGCAGCTCAGTAAGCATCAAAAAAAGAACTATCCACAACCCTCTGCAAGCATTTACTCTAGTCTGACACTATTTACTCAGCAGTTATCACAAAGTGTTGATAGAAGGAAGACACTTAGTGAAACTTAGTTTAAAAGGCCTGATACTACAAACTGGCTCATACAGCTTGCAGTGATAAGAAAAAAAAAAACTGATTTCAAGTATTATCAGAGGAAAGTAAATTTTCTATTTTGTTGTGGGAGGACAATAAAAATCCTTCCTGTGCATTAAACAACTCATCACTTTCTATTGGTATCAGATCACTCAAGGTACACTACAATACCACTACATTAGGGCTAGATGGTGACAACTGGGAGAGTCTAAAATAAAAATATACTCTTTTATTTTTTTAATCAGAAGCTTCCTGGAACTTAACCACCACCTCAAACTTTCAAGATGAGTACTACAGTCTCCACATTTTCTCATGCAATACTTCCTCAGAACAGAATTTTGGTAGAGAAGAAAGTCCATGAGAAATCTCCATGTCAATGAATTTCCCTATCACCTGAGACAGATATCTGAAAGGTGCTGAAAACGTTCTGTGTCAGAAGAGAGTTTCACATCACTGAACAGTCAGTGGGAATACAGAGGCAAAGAAGTGGTGATGGTCTCTGCCCTTGGACAGTCCTGCAGTAAAACCCTGCATGTAGAATTATGACTCCTTCCTTGTGCCCATAGCTGAGAGCAGCAGATGAAGGGCTGCAAAAGAACCAACCCAGCCTGCCTTCCCAGCACACAGCTTTTATCAACATAATCAGGAGAAGGCAGTTTTATTTCCTGAAGGTGATTATATGCAGCTCATCCAACAGTAAGTGGAATAAAGAGAACAAGGCTGGTTCGCTTCACTTGCCACTCCCTTCCTATCATCAGAGCTACTCCCAGCTCTCACGCAATTAGCAGTTCTCCCTTGCTATCAAGTGCTTTCAAATTCTTAGGAGAGAAAATAATAAATATGGATAACTAACATCTGAAAACACTGACACAAAAATACCATGACTCCTAAAAATTACTTGCTTCCTGTGATTAGATATTTCTTTGATGTTTAAATTAATCTTTTCAAATCCCTACCTCCCACCTTCACATTCCTAACATGAGTGCACTGTGTGAGGGGGAAGAAGTCAGTATACACAGCTAAAAGTTAAAATGCAATACAACAATGCTGGTATTTGATCAGATGCACCTTCCAAACTAGATCTTATGATTCTGTATTACCAGGCACATTTACTGAATGAAGACTCTATTACATTTCAAAAGACTTAATACAATTTTCTCCTTCCCACTAATGTCAGTGCCAGCTTGAGATCCTTAAGCCATAAACATATAGATAGATTTATCTTTGAGTTCATCACTGATTAACTGATAAATTCATAGCTTAATCAATTATGCATGGAGAATTTCAGAATTTTACCTTCAGACCCCTTCAGTACACTTTTCATCAATTGTTCAGTAAATGTAGAAAATGCAAAGTATTTTTCAACAGATTGTGTAAAGGATGGCTTGGTAAATAATTCTGCTATTCTCCAAGCTGATACTTTGTGGTTTGGTACTGAAGAAAATCTTATGAGCCTATTTGATAACAGCCCCTCAATGTGGGAAGCTAGTTAATTATTTTGAATAAAGTAAAAGCAACTGAGGGCGTTTCAGGTCCATCACACCGCACATCGATGATATTTCAACCGAAGCAGTAACTATTACAGTATTATTATTTTATTAGAATAAGGTTTTCAGCAGTTTCTATAAAGCAGAACTGAGCCAGCTGCTCTGCAGACGAACAAAAAGCAAAAAGCCACAAGCCAAGAGCACGGGGGTCACTCCTTCCCAACCACTGCCCCGAGCCTCGCTGTGCTGGCGATCGCACCGAGCTCTGACAGCTGACACTGCATCTCATTTTAAACTAGCACTCCTTTACCAGACACACCAAAGTGTTCAGGCTGTGAGGCTTTTACTCCCAGAAAGGGGAGTAGCGTGGGAGACGGAATAATGCTAAAACTTTGTTTGTTTTTTTGGGGGGGCAGGCGAGAAGGGCAGAAAAAAGAGAAAGCCCCAAACGTGTGAAGAAGCAGGAAGAAGAACAAGCTGTGTAGTGTAGCAGATGTGTAGAAGTGTTTTCAGCTTGTGAGAAATTCCTTGAGGACGCCAAAGTTGCCCAGCTCACGTCCCCCGGCACCGAGGGTCGCTCCCCGGAGCCCGGGCAGCCGGGCCCGCTGGCCGCTGCCCCTAGCCCTGCCCGGCCCCGCGGCCAGCTCCTGCCGCAGACCCGCTCCCGGGGCCTCGCCGCAGCCCGAGCTCCTCCGCAGGCGGCCGGGCACGGAGGCGGCCGGAGGGAAGGAAGGGCGGCCGGCCGGAGGGACGGAGCTCTCGGCCTCCCGCAGCGTTACCTAGAGCCGCGGCGCACCCCCGCGCCGCCAGCCAGGGCACCACGTCCCTCCGCAGCTCGAACTCGGGCACCAGGCGCAGCAGCATCGCCCCGGCCCAGCGCGCCGCCGCTCCGGCTCGGCCGCCTCAGCCCGCCCCCTGAGGGGCCGGGGCCCACGGGGTGTTCCGGCGGTTCCCGGCCCGCTCCCGGCGCCGCCGGCCCTTCCGCTTCCTACCGAGCACGGCAGCGGCGGGACAGCGCCTCCGAGCCTCCCGCGGCCTCCGTGCGGCCCACCCGCTGCGCTCGAAGGCTCTCGTTTTGCCTATGCATAGAGCGCCCAGGCTCCTCCTGAGGCACGCTGGAAGAATCACAGAATCACGGAATAGTCTGAGTTGGAAGGGACCCACAAACATCATCCAAGTGCAGCTCCTGGCCCTGTGCAGGTCAGCCGCAAGAATCACACCATGTGCCTGAGCGCGTTGTCCAAACTCTTCTCGGTGCCGTGACCGCTGCCCTGGGGAGCCTGTTCCGTGCCCATCCGCCCTCGGGGGAAAGAGCCTTTTTCTAATATCCAGCCCACACCTCCCCTGACACAGCTGCAGGCCATTCCCTCCTGTCACTGGTCACCAGAGAGAAGGGGCTATCCCTTCGCAAGCTTCATCATGGAGTGATTCCAAGTGCCTCAGCAGCAACCTGAGGCACTGTTGGTGCAGTCTGAGCTGAGCTGCAGTCCCCTGGTGTTCACCGACCAGGAGGCCCTGTGATGAGTTGCCCTGCTCTTGATCCCCCAGAAAGCATTAGGTGTTTTCCAGAACTTCAAGTAGCACCCCTGTTTTCTGAGACTGTGCTCGCTGAAATTGTTTGTTGAATAGATGGAGTCTCTGTCTGTAAACTGCTGGCAGAGCTCAGGATGTCCCCTCAGACTAGGCCTGGCCTGATCCTGCTTTTCATCTGTAAAGGAGGTAAAACTTCGTGTAATCTTAGGTGGGGGTTGTTGTTTGCTTGGGGTTATTTTAGCTGTTGAAAATATTTGTAGCACTGATAGGGTGCTACTCCATGGCTATCTATAGCCTGCCTGTAATTACCATTTCCCTTCTGAAATATGCTGGCTGATATCAACCAGCTAAAGGAGGCACAAAAGTAGAGAGGCTGTGAGGGCACACAGCAAGCTCAACATACCCAAATACAGAACAGCTTGAGCCTTTTCTAAGACCTAATCCTGTACCAAGTTTTTCCCCATCACTGTTGAATTCTGGAGCTATAAAAAAAACAGATCAAAATCAGGTATGTCTACAAAGTCTGAATAAAAGGCAGGTTGATAATCGAAATGCAAAGCAGATACACTCTTCCTCTCAATCTCATAATGCCAGCTTTTACAATTTTACCACAAGTTTTGTAACCAGCATTTTTCTTAAAGCTCCCTAGATCAAGTGGTTGTGCAAGAATTTCAGCTTATATTTTCATTGTTGTGAAATAAAGCTTGAAAATGTGACTGGAATATTTATTTCAGACACAAAAGTAGAAAACAGACAAGAGGTCCCAAGTGGATGCATTTTTTGTGAGACAAAATGGGGTTAATTCATGAGCATGAGTATTTGGGAATGACACAACTGGAGAGGCAAGCTAAGGAGTGAAACAAAGCCAATGAAATGACTGATTCTGTAAGTATGTGCAAAAGGGGAGATTTTCACATGGAGAAAGGGATGTACCCAGATCCTGTACTCCTGTACCCAGATGCAGAGTTCATTTAAGGCCAGATGAGGTCAACTGACAGAAGTTTTGCTTCTGCTGTAAAGCAAAACAGAAAGAAATGTGGAGATGGGTAATAAAGTGTCTGCCTATGACAATAGGACTACAAATGCAGAATGAAAAGAAAGAAAATTAGATGTGTTTGTCTAGTATGATGGTCCTGCACTACAAAAAAAAAAAACCAAATAAAACAACTGTCACTGTTCTTTTGTTTCAATGTCAACCATGCCGCTTGTTATAGTTCTTGAAAGAGATCTAACAGAACTGATGGATGAATTATTCTCTAATATTTACAGACAGAACCAAACACTGTTCTCTTAGAGAATCTTACAGGATGTGAAAGGCCTTTGGTGCAGTCGGAGCTGGATGTAGTTAACATGTAGTTTAACCAGTAGACTGCTGGTCTGCCATGATGTGAGCTGGTGAATAGCTGTGCAGACAAGTGGATGTGGAGGAGTGAAGTTGTAAAGGGTCCGGGGGGGTCCGGCCGCCTGGCCCCAACGAGCTTCCGGGGCTTCGGGAGACCTCGGGGGCCTCACCTGGCCCAAGCTCTCAGCCCTCCCGGCTGTTCGGCTCTGTCCAGAGGCGGCTGCGGTCAGCCTCGGTGTTCCCAGGGTCGCTCCTTTGGAGCGGCAGGGACCACGCGGCGGAGGCGAGTGCCTCCCGGGCAGGAACGCCGTGGAGTCGCTGGTCGCTTCCCGTGATAAAGAGAGTGCTACGAGTTGAGAGTCGCCAGTGTGCAGTTTATTCAGGAGAAGCGGCGCGGGGGAGGCACACTGGGGGCTCTCGGGTGGGGCGGTCCACGCAGCTGCCGGGCGCAGAACCCGGCGGGGCTGGGGTCGCGGCCACACCACACCGAGAGAACAAAGGGAAGGGGTTTTTAGGGGGAAATACGGGGTTTCCCGGGGAGGAACAACAGGGGCGGAGCCAACGGGGCTCCGGGACAACATGAGGGACAAGCGGGGGAGCAAATGAAATATAAGTAGGGAGGGGATTACAAGCAACTCATGGGGAAAGCCCGGCAGTAGAACATTCTAGTGTGGGCAAGCAGCGGGGGCGGTGATAGGGGCGGGGAAGCGAACCTTAAACCAATAAGCTTAGGAAAACTTTCCAGGGGAGGGAGAGAGCGGTTTACGGCCCGGCCTCCTCCGAGTCCCAGGCGATGGCATCCTCGGCAGCGTCCCCGTGGATTACGCCGACCGCCGGCCTCGGGGACTTGGGATCCGCAGCATCGGGCCGCCGCACCCCCACACCTCCCCCTTCTTTACTAAATAAGGAGCGAATATGCTTAACTAAATATTTCTTAATCAATGCAAATGAAGCAGCAATTAAAGCAATAGCAAATAAAACAATAATGCAGTCTTTTAAAAGCGTGGCTCCCCATTCGGGCAGTCCCCGTCCTTTCAGTGCTTTGTGGGCCCATCCTCCGACGGTGGAAAGCGTGGAGTTCACAGCATGACGGACGCCATCCACGGTGCTTTCAAACCAGAGACTGCTCTCGAAGGTGATGTTTCTTATCAAGGCGTCCATATCCTGCAGCCTCTGGTGGATGCTACGGCTCCTGGAGGATAGGTTGAAGCAGCAGAGCCCCTCAAACTGTTGACAGCCATGTCCATGCGCAAGGAGCAAAAAATCAACGGATACACATTTGCTCCTTGTTCATGGCACAGGCTGAAGTCACCCAGACGTTGGAGCTAGGCTGCCTCACAACCCACGGTTGGACTGGGACGATGGTCAAGAGGAGGAGGAAAAGGTGCGCAAGGGTGACGGTGCGCATCTTGGCCACTGAATGTGGAGATAAACAAAACAGCATTAACCAAAGCGATAAAGATTGGGGCAGGTGGAGGAGGGAGGACGGGAAGGCCATAGGGAAGAGGGGGAAGGGAAGTGGGAGGCTGGCTCAGGGAACTGCGGGATGGACTCTTGGTGACTCAGACGCTCTGCTTGCGAGTGTGGGGTCGGAGGCGGCGAGGTGAGGAAGGTGGAGTCTCCGCCTTCTTCTTGCGGCGCCAGTGGGCCGATGTCACGTCCTTTGGCTCCGGTCTCGGGGAGAGTGGCCCTGCTTTTAGGAAAGGCTTGACAAATTTAGCTGGGACCCATCGTGGCCCTTCAGAGGTGGAGACGCAGCAATAGCCACGCCCCCAGATGATAAGTGGGAAGGGACCCACGATCTTTAGGGAGTCCGGTTCCTTGATCAGGACAAGGGGGCGCTCCTTCAGCTTGGCTCGCGTGTGGTTGGCAAAGTGGTGAACCACCGGGGGGTCTGGCTCCTTATCGGAGCAATTGAGAAAATTTAGAGTAAAAAGAGCCCTGGCGAGCCGATTTGCCGGGGTCTCTGTTTCTGGTCCCCCCTTTTGCTGCTGAAGCACCCTCTTGAGGGACCGATGGGCCCTTTCCACCAGGGCCTGACCCGTGGCTGAGTGGGGAATCCCGGTGGTGTGGGAAATGCCCCACTGGAGGAAAAATTTTCTCACTGGTCCAGAGGTGTAACACGGACCGTTGTCCGTCTTAACCTCTTTAGGAATGCCCAGGACGGCGAAGGCCTGCAGGAAGTGCGAAATCGCATCCTTCGCCTTTTCCCCCGAATGTGCGGTGGCAAAGATCGCGCCTGAAAAGGTGTCTACGCTCATGTGTACATATTTTAGTCGGCCAAATTCAGGCACGTGCGTGACATCTGACTGCCAAAGCTCCCCACTATTAAGCCCTCTGGGGTTGATTCCAGACCCCATGGATGTAATCTGGAGGGGTTGACAATGGGGACAGGCCGCCACAATGGCCTTGGCTTGGTCCACTGTTAACTCAAACATTCGCCTCAAGGCCGGGACATTTTGGTGAAAGAGTGCATGGCTCAGCGATGCCTGCTGGAATCGATCAGGCACGTTGGCAACATGCACGGGCGCAGCGAGCGCGTCTGCCACCCTATTCCCTTCCGTGATTGGACCCGGAAGGTCAGTGTGTGAGCGCACATGCATCACGTAGAAGGGTTGGTCACGGTGGGAAATGGCTGTCTTGAGCCTCTTGACCAAGCAATTAATTTTTGGGTTGGAGGAGCCGGACAGCCAACTGTCCTCAGCCCTTGAAACGATCCCCGCTACATAGGCCGAATCAGTAACCAGATTGAAGGGTCCCAGAAAGCGCTCAAATGCTCTGACGGCGGCTGCGAGCTCGGCCACCTGGGCGGACCCAGAAACGATCTCGACATCGCAATCCCACCGCTCTGTCGAGGGGTTCCACCAGGCAATCACCGATTTTCCTGATGTGCCCGAGCCGTCAGTGAAAAGTGTTGGAGCACTGAGGGGTTTCCGACTTTGGACCCGGTCAAGAACAATTTTTAGTTCAGATATTGCGAATATCTTATGTTTTGGAAACCAGGTAACAACCTGGCCGGGAAACGATTCAAGTGCTAGCTGCATCTCCTCACTCTTTAGCAAGGCAAATTCGAATGATTTTGTATCAAATGGAACGTGGATGTATGCGAACTCACGTCCTGCTAGGGTGGACAGGCGGGACCTCGCTCGTCTAACAAGCTGCGCCGCCTTGTCCAGTGGCGAAACTAAAACTTTGGGGGACGAGATAGGCAGGAAGACCCACTCAATAATGAGCAGTCGGTTCTCCATGTCTTTCAGGTCCCATTGAAAGATGAGCCCGTGCAGGTGGGGCATTTTACCGAGGATGGCCAAATTAAAGGGCAATTTGGGGTCGCATCGGTGAACGCGACATGTTTTCAGGGCGTTCTGTACCTTTCTGATGGATTCCCGCGCTTCCGGGGTCAATGTCCTTGGGGAGGTCAGGTCGCGATCTCCACACAGGAGGGAAAACAGCGGGACCAGGTCTTCCGAGGAGATGCCGATCAGGGGCCGAATCCAGTTGATGGCACCACAGAGCTGGTGCATTTCCTGCAGGTTAGATGGATTGTCAATAATTTTGATCGGCAAGGGTGTTATTGTTTGCTCCTCAATTTTTGCTCCCAGGTATCTCCACGGCGCCGTCACCTGGACCTTGGAGGTTTGGATCTCAAACCCTTCGCTCTCTAGGGCCCCCACGACTCTAGAGAGTGCTGTCCGCAAGATGGCTTCGGTTGGCGAACAGACCAATACATCATCCATATAATGGACAATGATTGACTCACCCGTGACCTCTCGCACTGGTGCGAGAATGCTGTCCACATACCACTGGCAAATGGTGGGGGAGTTTTTCATCCCTTGCGGGAGCACTCGCCAGTGATAGCGGCGCATTGGGCGTTCCCTGTTGGTGGAGGGAACTGAAAAGGCGAACCTGGGCGCATCGTCTGGGTGCAGGGGGATCTGGAAGAAGCAGTCCTTTATGTCCACCACTGCACCATTTGCTTGTGGCCTGTGCGTAAGATCCATGCTACAATTGTTGTTTAGAAAAGAATTGGAAGGATTTGTACAAGTTGCTGGAGGATGTTGTACAGGTAAGACTTCACAGTCAGGTGTGCAATAGGAAAAACCATCTCTGTTTTGTTGAGGAAGTAGTTAGCAAAATTTCCCCTCAGAGTGTGGTTTCACTGCAAAGGACTCTGCATTACTTTTGTGAGCCAAATATGTTTGCATTATTTCATTGAAGTTTCTAAGACTCCTGGCATAGAGTGGGACTTCACCCCCAGTACATCATCCGGGGAATTTGCAAGCTTCCCTGATGTTAGTCCCTGAAACCAAGGAAAGAGAAATTCTTTCAGAAGTTTCCCCCATCTTTTCAGTGAGACGAAGAAAGTGGTAACTTGACAGATAAAGAGATTTGAGAAACAGAAATGGATGAGGTGATTCATGATTACTATCAGGGTGCAGAGATACAGAAACATGACAGGAACTACCATATAGAGCTGGAAAAGACCTGCATACCAGCAGGAGCTGAAGAAATAGATAGGAGCAAGAAGCCAGAACAGAAGGGAATGAGGATGAGGGAATCTGGAAAGACAAGATGAGGGTTTATAACCAATGCAGAACTGAAGTCAATCTTCCCAGGACTGCAGTAAGGATTCTTAATTTTCCCTGTAGTCCAGCAGTTGACTTGAAATCCACTAATTTCCAGTGGGTTATCTATATAAAAAGACAATATATTACTTCTGCCAATTTCTTTGGTTCTAATGTAAAGGTTTCCTCGTGACTCCTAAAGGTCCAGAACTTCTGATAATGCTGGGAAGGTCATTATAATGCCCTGGTGTAATTATCAGTGCTTTCTCAAAATTGATTAATTTTAATTGATTCATTTTAATTGATTCATTTTAAATAGTCACAGGAAACATCACAAAACACTGACAATTGATGTCAGCATTAAACTTTGCCTTCAACAAAGTGCTGACTTATCAAAGTGTATAAGATAGCCCATATTTGAATAAAAACAGACATTCACAGATTTTGGTCTACAGTCCTACTTTTAAAGAGTGGTCTCACATAAGAATTTGTAATACCATGGAGAAAACTTAATCTACTGCTGTTCTTTCTCCTCAATATACCACAAAGTGTTTGTTACAGCTACTGTCAGCTCAGTAGCACCTAAGACTTTGGAGTGGAATGGTATTTCTTCCTTCTCTTCCCGTGTTCCCATTTTTATCTGTTGTTTTCTGGTGGTTTTTTCCTCACTTCTAGCTTTAATACCTAATTTCTTCACAGCTGTAAAAACTAATTCACAGATTTAGAGCCTATTATGTAAAACTCTATATTCTTTGAGCCTTCAGTCTGGCTATGCCCATCAGAGGCCATTTCTACATGCCCACAGCTCCAGGTTGAATTCCTAGAAGCACAACATTACTCACAAACCACAAAGCTGACTCATTCAGAGTTCTTCAAGTAATAACTCAGTACAGTGTATCAGGCTACCTTAAACTTTAAACCTAAATTTTAAAAAATTTAAAAGTTGATGCAAAAGCCATATCATCTAAAAAAACCCTTAGGTTTCTTCAGAAATCTTTGAATTAAGACAGAACCTGATGTATTCTTGATAACATCTCCCAACTTTGCTAGATGGAGAAAGAAGCTCTTGGTTTAAAGAAACAACCCAATTTCTTATCTCTGTCAGGTGAAATTAATATTATAACCCATTTGTCACTTTTGCTTGCATCATGAAACCAAACTATACATTTTGCTCTTAATTTATACTCAGTTTCCTTTTCTGATTATCTGACTCAGTTAGCTTTGGTTTTTAGTTCCAGTCTGAAGCTGTGCGGGCACAGGAGCTGATCCCGATGGAGCAACTCCCAGGAGTAGCATGTGAAACTAAAGCTCTCATTAGAAAAAAGGGACAAATTAAATTTTTCTGTTTTCTTTTTAATCAGAAATCTGTTCCTGCCTTAGTAACGGGACAATCTCCCTTGAATTTTTATCTGGATTGAGTCTTGACCTCAGGGAAATCATTAGAGAGCAGTAGTGGCCCTACTGATTGCATTGTAACCATCTAAGAACAATTTTTGTGCTAATTTCCTGTGTGCCTATAATCCCTTTTCACACAGTTCATATGGCAAGAATTAAAAAATTATGCCATGACACAAGTGTGGGGCTGATGAAGCATTGCCCCCTGACACAGCAGTGATGGGTGTAAGGTACCTTTCAGCTCTCTCAACAGAACAAAGCTTTGTTCATGGAAAAAAACATACAGAGCCATAAAACATTGATGTGTTCCGCATTGGGAAATTATACATAAGAGTTCTTATGAAGAATGAATATCTGAAATAATTATTTAAGCACATGACAGCCTAGTAAACAGTTCATTACTTTTTTGGGAAGTACTGCTTACTGAGGGCAACCTCTTTTCCCGCCATTCCAGTAACAGAGAGTTTATTGTCATCATGTCTAGACAGTTGTTTCCTTGAAGAATGTTTTCATCCAGTCAAACACAAAAAATATACAAAATTTTTCTTCCTCAATTGGTGCTTAATGTGTTAACTAAATCCTCCTGGCAACACAAGGAAGATGCAATTTGAAATCATTATTTTAGTAGTAAAGCGTGCGATTCAGAGTTGCTAGAATAAAATACCTTTAATTCAGTGTGTGAGAATACCTTCTTTTAGTCTCTTTAATCACAGAATATCAATGTAACTCGGAGTTTTTTTCACTGAAATCAGTCAGCATCCATTATGGAAGCCAGTGCTTCATGGAGGTGCTTTTGTATGCTCTTTAATAATTCATCATAGGAAAGAGTCTTTCAACTACTAGTGAAAAAAAATCATCTTGCTATTCATGCTCATGTTGAACAGCACCTTCTTTTAAATAGCTTCATTGAAGTCAATAACATGCTCAAGCCAGTAACATGAGTCAACGAGACACAAACAGTTAAGGTATTCCTCAAAGTGAGGGAGGGGAAGAGAATGGGACTTAGGGAAATCTCTGACTGTCGTCCAAGTGGCCTTTTTGTTTCCGCTGCTTCTCCCTCCATGGCCCAGGCTCTGAGGCTCCTTTGTTCTTTCCACAGTCTAACCCCTGCTAGTGCTGATGAAAGCCCTGTGAGCACACACTGTCTCAACAGCTGTTGGAGGAGCTCTTGGCTCTATGTTTATTCTTCCAGCTCCAGCCTGATTGGGACATATCACTAGGGTTTAGAAACTTGCCCTTTTTTCCTTTGTGATCTTTCAGTTTTGACTTTATTTTGAATTGCAAGAGGGCAGTTTCAATACTTTGCAACAGAGTTGCAATTCTCTTAGGAATTGATATAATAATACCTATATCAGCAGATCGGTTCCAATTTCTTTCACTTTTTAGATATCTTTCCATTATAATTTTTATTGTAAAATGAAAGAAATATTTAGCACAAATGCATTCCTTCAAAATGTAAGGGTGCAGCACTGTAGAGTGGAGACTATAGACAGGCACAGCACAGGATGAACACATCAGTTTGAATTTTGTCTCACTGAGCTTCGGATGCTTTGAAAATAGAGTTCTAGTGTGAGTTTTTTGTCTAGGCTCCTTCTAGTTAAGGAGGAAATGTAAGAACTCCAGAGGGTAATTGATAGCACTTGATTTTGACAGTTAATTTCAGGTGCATTTTACCTGAGTGTGGAGGCTGGTTCACCCGTCCCCCTCACTTTTTCTCTCATGCCTCTTGGGAATGTGCAGCTGAAGGCCTGGAGGAAAGTGGGACTGTCCCTTCCTGTGTCTGCCTCCAATTAGATCACATCCAAGATGATATGGAAAGGGACCCTGAGAGTGCAGTTTGATGAGCAGCTGACCAAACAGCTCATTGTCGCTGTTGAGCAGCTAGCAGAGTAATGAATGCATCGGTTCTCAGTGGCAAGAAGGAATGACCTTTATTGTTTTGATTTCATCACATTTATAAAGTTCTCAAAAGTCACCCAGATTGGTCAGTCAGAAGCCTTCCCCCAGGCCTGATTGGCCAGGCCTGCACTGTCCAAGTTCTGGGACACTGTTCCAAAACATCCAAACTTTATCTTTATTTACAAAAACACAAGAAAACTTCCCATGGGAAAAACTGTGCTAGCCACACTCATGACTGTTGAATGGATGGACCCAGACTTCATTCCCTTCTCTTTTTCTTCTCCCTTCCTCATCCCCAGCTCACTCACCCTCTTTGTTTGCCAGCTCTCCTATCTAACACCTCTGTGATCCAGCTGTACTAGCTAACACACTAAAATCTACTTCTTTTTTTTTCAATGGTTTAATTTTCTACCAGGTTATGAAGGTGTCTCCAGTCACAGAGAGCTTTTACAAGTCCACAGCCATTGCAAAGGGAAGTGGTGGTTTTGTGCAGCTGGCAGCAGGAAGGGGGACAGAATAGAAGATATCCCTGTATTAGTAGCAGTGAAGTGTTAGACCCACATGGCTCATTCAGACCTTTTGCCAAGTGCCTTCCTCTGACTTTCAAGTTGAAAGAAGCAGTCATTCTTGCTCAGCATTGCTCTGATCGGTTGCCCAGCCACTGCTGGCATAGTTTCCAGACCAGAGAACTGATCCAACTGAAGTATAACCTTGAGAGGAGAAAGAAGAAGGTGGTTTCAGTAATGTCAGCTGTCTATCAAGGTAGCTGAACCCTTATGTCAACAAAAATGAAGTTACTCTGCAGAACTGGGAATAAACCACTTATTCTGGGCAAAAGGCCTTGGGGAAACCACTTTTCCCGATGTTGGTGCTCAGCTAGGTCAGTGTGAGTTTCTGCCAAACTACAGCCTTAGGATGGGTTAATGGTGAGTGGAGGCACCTGCTTCTCTCAACCTACAGTAAAAGGAGTCTAGGTATGAGCTTTTTGCTGATTGAAGTCAGGTAAGTAAATCCTACTTTTAGCCTTCTTGGTCTGCTTTTCTGTTTCCATCAGGATCAATAGAAACCACTACTTTTTAATACCTTATTTGTATACTCTAATAACTGTTCATTTGATACTGTGCAACACTTTTAATATACTCAGATTATTCTCTGAAAATCTGAATACATTCCCCTGGCACATCCTAAAAATATCTTTTATTTATTATATGTTGGTTCCAAACAAATGTCACATTAATAAGCAGAGAGGCTTGGGTAGGTGTACGTCATCAGTCACACAGCGTTTTTTTCTTCCAAAATACTTCCAGAATTAGGTCTGACCTCTTTTAACAATGGGCTATTTATAGGATTCATAGGGGCCTTATCCTCCAACCCTGACTCAGCCAAAACTCACCACTGACCTTGACCTCCTGTAGTCTATTCTTGTAGCCTTACTCATGTGAGGAGCTTTTATTCGCTGACCTGACTTGGGGAGTATATTCTCATGGGTATGATCTTGCAGGCTTGGTTCCCAGCTCTCAGTGAGACTTGATAAATGTTAAAAAATCAATTCCAGAGATGCATGTGTTATTTTTACAATGTTATAAGTACAAAAATAAGGGGGAAATATGCAGCTGAATTTTGCTTCCAGTACTACAACAATAAACTGAGTGTAATTACATTAGGTGTGTACAACTACAAATGAAAGCATTAAATTCTCGTTTTGGAAGGGGGTGCATGTATTTTTAGAAGAAAGCAGTCACTAGATTTCTCAAACATAAAATTTATTACAAAAAGTAATAGATTTTTCTCAGGAAGATGTAACTGATTCTAAGTAGAATATCATTGCAGTATTAGGTGATTACACTAGCACAGTATGACAATGGCAATATTTTTTCTGTATTTTTGCATCTTTTTTCTGAAAACCCTTCTAACTAGTGTTAATGTTCCTGATAGTTTTCTATTTTTGATTATGATGCAGGATGATACATTTTACAAGATAATATATTGCCATTAGTGGATCTGGGTAACAAGAGGTGGTGTCTGTACTAAAAAAAATTACTCTTAGCAGTCTATTGTGTTTCCGTTTGTTTAGAATCCCAGAATCAGAGAATCATTAAGGCTGAAAAAGACCTCTAAATCATTGAGTCCAACCATTAATCCACCAACACTGTGTTCACTACTAAACCATATCCTCAAGTCCTACATCCACACAATTTTTTGACACTTCCAGGGGTGGTGATTCCACCCCTTTCCTGGGCAGCTTGTTCCGATGCCTGACCACCCTTTTACTGAAGAAATTTTTCCTAATATCAAATTTAACTGACTCTTTCCTAATATTCAATCTAATGACTCTTCCAGTTATAAAGGCTGTAGTTATGTAAATTTGTTGTGTCTTCTTTACAACACATATATGTTACGTAGCTCTTTACTTTTGTATTTTCTCATTTTAAAGTGGAAGAGTCAAAATTTTTAGATGCTTTTATTATAAGCATCTATATTATTATTATAAGTCCCCATTTTTTTCATTTGTATTTGAATCACTTCTTTTTATTTTCCTATATTTTGTTGTGCATGGTGAGACACTATCTATTACATAGTGAATCATCAGTATATTATATGATGGTCTTCTGTAGGTCCTATATTTTCTTAATTCATTTGAATACAAACATGAAATGAACAGGTGTCTCCAGTCAGCTATCTCCTAAGATGTCTAGGCCTTTTTCATCAGTGAGTGCAGTAAAGATGGAATCCATTATCCTCATGAGTATTTGAAGGAATTCCTTCTAGTCAGCACTGTCACACATTTATCAGCATTTGACTGTATCTGTCTCTGTTGTGCAACAGGCTGCCATAGGTATCTGTGCCAAATTCCACACGAGCACGTACTGGCCAGCCTCCTCTTCTATCTTTTCCTCTGCACACTCCTCTCCTTTAACCCAGCCAGCAAACACAAGCATTGAAATCACCATATCTGACTTCTTTGCAGCTACCCATCTTGCCCTGTGGTCTAACAAAAAGGCACCTTTTGCTTTTCTCTTTCTTTTTCTCTCCTTTTGGGCCACTGACTCCTCATTCCACTACAAATTACTTCAGTCCAAAACTGAGGAATGCTGCAACTGGGCTTGATTCTACCTCTTCCCACAGCACTATTAATTGTTCTTGTCACAGCAGGAGTACAGAAAACAGAAATTAACTTTAAAATGGCATATGGATGCATTGTTGTACCTTCAGAAATGCTCAATGCCAAATGCTTCTGAGAAAGGTCCAAGTAGCTCTGTGGTTGTCAAATAAATATATTGTGCACCTGTCTTGGATGTTAGGTTTCATTCTGATCTCTGATAGTCAGAGAGTGATTTATGCCTCGAAGTCTAACATTTTATATTCCAGGGTATTCAGATTAATTATAACTATACATATTCTCAAAATCCATAGAAATACTTAATTCCTTTTTAACTTTTGGGCTCAATGACCTTTTTTATCCACAGTCTAATTACAGGGTACATGAGAATTAAGAGAGAAGTAAGAGAATTATTTAAGAAACTGCCATCATTTAATTGCTTTGAATTCATTTCAAACTCCTGCTACATGTTTCTGTAGCACTTTTTAGTCTTCTGTGCTCTTTCCAAAGTCAATCACAATTCATCTTTTAAATTTTTCTTCAGAGAAGCTGCTTTCCATGCTCTGGATAATTCTTGTTGCTTTTCCTCAGAAAGTCTTCTGAGGAGGGCCTTTGAAAAGCCTTCTTTAAAAAGCAGAAGTGAGGTATGTGTGCTTGTTTTTCCATTTTGTCAGGACACTCAGGAGTGGTTTTCCTTTGCATGGGCAGAGGTGTTTGGCCTATCATGGTCATCATTAGGCGTTTCATAAGTCTGTTATTAGAGACTGTGTCAACCACTTGACTTAATGATAAAGATTCTTATCTTATAATTCCTAAAATCTTTTTTAGTCTTATTTTTGTGGATATATCTGCATGTTAATGACTTAAAGTACTATTAGGTAGTTAGGTTATTTAAATGAGAAGGTTGTATATTAGCCCATGAACTTTCTCATTCTTACAGTGTTGGATGTATACTGCCTGTGTTTTAGTTTAAATTTATCAGTTTTTAATATCTATGTAATTTCCTCTGTAATCCTTCTGCTGTTTTCATATTTTTATTGCAAGAAAAATATTATTGTAATCAATGTTCTCTGCTGGGGAAAAAAAAGCTAAACCAGGGTGATTATTTGTTTTGCATGAAACTTCAGACTAACTAAGCCAGTCAGATCAAAGGTCCATTTAAATAGCATCTTGCCTCTAAGTACTACTGCCTAGTAGCCAGTAATAGATGCTAAAAGAAAGCATATATAAAAACATAAAAGTTTTTTTCTTTCTTTTTCAGCTCTTCCAGATTTTAAAATTAAGGAATCAAGACAATCTGGAATGTACTAATTTATTTTTTGGCATCCAAAAAATCCCATGATAATTAGTTTAATGATTTAATAAATGGGAAAAAGTACATCTGTCTATTTAATTCTCCTGCCTGACAATTTTATGTGGTGTACTCTAGTTTTTAAGTTAAGAAAAATAGTGCATACTCATTCTCCACTCAGGATGTTATATACATTTATCACATTTTCCTTATTCCAAGGTGAGGACTGTACTTAATATCTTTTCATGTAAAATCTATGCCCTACCTCTTATCATCCTTATTATACTTCTTTGTGTTTTTCTTAGACTCATGTTTGAAAAGGCATACAGAAGCTTTGTAATTGTTTTTATTTTCTTGGGAGTGCCATTGATCCATAATTTACATCTTTAATATTGTCATAAAGTTCTCTTTAATTTTTCTTACTTCAACCACTATTTGTTTGTCAAATTCTCACCTAGGCCTTCTAATTTCCATTTTATACTTTATTTTCTATAAGTGTCCTTTCAAAGGCATGTAAATGAGCGGTTTGCTTTTCACAGGTACAAAAGCCATCTAATGTTAATTATCAATTGTAGTTCACACATTGCTTTCAGCTTTGGCCCTAGGGCAGGAAGCAGCTGTCCAGGACAGCAGACTGGTGGGGACATTTAAATTGCTGTAGAAACAGTCTGTATTTGGCAATATCTTTCAGAAGACTTCAGGAGATCAAGATGAACTCATGAGGTTCAACAAGGCTGAGAGCAGAGTCCCCCACCTGGATTGGGACAGTCCCCAATACCAATACATGCTGGTGGATGAAGGGATTGAGAGCAGCCCTGCTGAGAAGGACTTGGGGTGCTGATGGATGAGAGCTGGGCATGACCTGGCAATGTGCACTCTCTGCCCAGAAAGCCAAACATGGGCTGAATCCAAAACAGTGTGGGCAGCAGGGAGAAGGAGGAGATTTTGCCCCTCTTACTCTGTTCTCATGAGGCCCCACCTGGAGGTCTGCATCCAGGTCTGGAGCCTTCTGCCCAGGAAAGAAACAGACCTGCTGGAGTGGTGACAGAAGAGGGTCACAAAAATGATCAGAGGGCTGGAGCACCTCTCTTATGAGGACAGGCTCAGAGAGTTGGAGCTGCTCAGCTTGGAGGAGAGAGAACTACAGGAAAGACTTTTCTTTACGTAAAGGTGGCTTACATGAAAGATGGAGAATGATTTTTTTACTGAGACCTGTGGTGATAGGAGAAAGGTCAGTGGTTTTAAACTGTAAGGGAGTAGATTAAATTGGTTATAAGGAAGAAATGTTTTATGATGGGGGTGGGTGAGACACTGGAACAGATTTCCAGGGTGAAGTTGTGGATACCCCATCCCTGGAATTGTTCTGGTTTGGATGGGACCTTGCACAACCTCCCTGCCCATGGCAGGAAAAGATGTCCCTGACCACAGCATAGTGTTGGACTAGATGATCTTTAAGGTCCCGTCCTATGCAGACCATGCCATGATTGATTCTGTGTTCACTACTTGCCAAACACATTTTCTTACCTGCTCTTTGCCCAGTAGGAAGAGAGTGGCCACACAAAACAGCAGTTGTAGTAGGTTTTACAGGTTCACACATTCCTAGTGGGGACTGTGGGTAGGGAAATGTGCAGGGTGGTGCTGGGCACACCAACAGTGGGACTGTGGCTCTTGCTTATGGGAACAAGAGGCTTGATTAGTTTTCATGCTCTAAATTGCTTAAAGACTTCAAATTAGATAGTCTATACTGCTTTGTGGACTGAGAGCCTAATGAGATTAACTAATGGGTTGTATGTCCCATATTGTGCAGAGTGAATGTTTTTACACAGTTTTGTTTTAAGAACTCCATGAATAATAGCCTTAAGTGGTATTCTCAGGCTGGGAAAAAATTACATAAAAATGTAAATACATCTTTAAAAACCAGTTTTAATTACTTAGAAGTGAAGTGCACCAAATAACTTAATTCTAATTGTCTGATTGTTGTATGACTTCTCTCTGAAGTGAAGTTACATTTGTTTAGGTACCTTAAGGACACCTTGATATTTTACTGTATAAAAGTTCCCCTTTTTTTCTTATTACTAGATTTTTTTTTATTACTTATTTTTTGTTTTACATTTTAATTGCTGGTACATAACCTGTATCAATATTAGTCTCTCTCAAAATCCTGAAAGAATATTTTTGGTTCTGAAGTAAAGGTCAGCTTCATAGGTCATTTTAAATATCAGAACATCTCAGATTGCCTGAACTGAAAACAGTGAAGTCAGCTGAAAGTAATACAGCCTACTGCTGCTCTGCTTTTTGTCATTTCTGGAAAGGTTTGAAGTTGTTGAATATGTGGAAAGTTTGAAAAAGAGCAATCTTACTTAAAATCTAGGTGGAAGTAGAAAATTTGCTCCATAAAACAAGCTGATGAAGTAATCATCAGAGTCACTGGGGAGGGCAGGCAGCATCCTGCAGAGCTGCATTTCCAGCTCACTGATCAAGCTCTGTTCTTTCCACTGAGAAACACACTGAGGACACTGAATGAGTGCACAACATGCAAATCTAACCAGTTGTAGGTGCTTTTTGTAGCTCTCCCATGACTGAGAAGCTAATGATCATGTGTAATTTATTTTAGCCTTTTATCCTATGTTTTTTTAACATAGATCTCTCTAAAGATGAGATCCCCAAGGTGTCGCCTCCCCCAAACTGTGGAGAGCACAGAGCTTACTTATTTGTAACTTCTTTTTTACTTATTTGTAACCTCCTCTCAATGCTTCATTTTCAGCTGTGCCAGTCTATAAAGCCACCACTTCTCCAGCACATCTAGTGGGCTCACCAAGCGTGCACAGTACAATTTCCACTTTCAAATGGGCAGTGTAAGTGCATCTGTTTCAAGGCGCTGCAAACACCCCAAGAGTAGCTCATGTCAGTAGCTTTCATTTTACTTGGGGCTGCTGCCCTACTGCAATGACTGCCCTCTCACCATCCTTTCCACAGGAGCTGTCACAGCCAGGAGAGGCTGAGTGTTTTGAAACATGCTATTGTTCCTGGAAGACCAGTTTGATCAGAGCAGACTGGTCCTTTCAGGTGAAATGCCATTAATGCACTTAGGAGTCCTGGGTGCAGAAAATCTGAGGTAACTATGTGACTCCTTCAAACAGTGAAGTAAGAGTCATTCTGGTGACTGAAGAGGATGAGTGGGAGGTGGAAGGCTTGGTCTTCTCCAGTGGGGGCTACAGAGTTTCAAAACAAACTAATGGAAACATCCAAGTCTTTTAGAGAGTTACTTAAGAACCCAAGCTTGTGAAACTGTTTCGTCAGTGGAGTAAGATGGGAAAGAGTGGTCTGTCTACCCCCTACACCACCACCTCCCCAAGGTGCTTAGTTACTACAAATACAAAGTAGTACAAAGCAAGGAATGTGTAAAAACAATGAACTCAAAGAGCAGAATTATTACAGCCACGAGCTGGGCCTGCTAGTGAACTAGATCAGGTTTAATAGTCTGTGAGGGTGAATTGTGTTCACAAAGTGGGGAAACCTGTGGTTTTTTCTTACAGGTCTGTTGGGATTGACCCACATGGATGTATAAAGGTTGCAGAAGCAGGAAAACACTGGAATTACTGCTGTACCTGAAAGCTACAAATTTTGGAACAACTGTGTTCATGAACAGCATGTATCATGTCATTTTTGCTTAAAATGGGTTATCTTTGGACAGTAAGAAGTAGGTATGTTAGGGTCTGTGAGGACCACAGTAAGCATCTTCTAATTTTTTAAGCAGTTATTTAACAGAGATGAGAATCTTTTTGTAAATTAATGGACTTATTGGTGTCAGACCGTCCCAGATGCTAGATTCATATATGAGCTGCTGTTACCCTGTAAAGACGTAGTTGACACTCCTAGGAGTTACATTTTATAGCATACTTTCTAAACACTGTAATCCAGCCTTTCCCACCTGGATTACACCTCTCACAACCCATCTAGAATACAAAATAAATGAAAAAATAATTAGAGAGAGGTATTAAAATCTTGGAAATACAACTAATAAATATAAAAGCTGGGAAAAAAATTTGTGCAGCAAAACCAAATTAACATAAGTAGCATAGCATCTTTAAACTTCCTTTTTTTTAATTGAAACAATTCCAGAATTAAAGTCACTTAAGGCTTCTCTTTAGACTAGACTGACTGGAAAATGTTTCAATTTCAATAAACGACTGTTTGGCTTAGTCTGAAACTGGTAAGACGTGAAAAACTTCCACAAAACCTCATTTAAATATAGTAATGCCCAATTTTGGTAATGTAACATGTACAAACAAGATGTCCATCAGTTTAGTTGGCAATTTTGAAAGATTTCCACTAAATACCCTGCAAGCTTCTGAAGCATTTGAGAACCACAAATACTCTGCACTTTTCTCCCTGCTATTTAGAGAATAAATGTAGCTTCCTTTCTACTGGATTTTTATGCTATTTTTTGTTCCTGCTTCAGTGTGGTTGATGCACTAAAGCTTTTTCTCAGTACTCAGCTAGAGTCTTTTATTCTGTTGGCTGCTGGTTGTGCCTTTTGACCTGTGCTGGGGATTTACTGGTACAAAATTGGAACATAATTTGATTTTGGTTTGGACCAGAATTTGATATAATGTTTTTAACATTTGTATTCCACATGCATCTTTACAGATTATACTTACAGGCAAAGTATTGGTGCATGTTTGAAAGCTGGCTTTCTAGACACTAGCTAGACTAGCTAGTAATCCTACTGTGGGAATAAAATTGGGATTTAAGGGGAAAATTAGAGAATTCTATCTCTTTTTTTTTTTTTTGTTTTCTCTGATATTAATTAGAAAGACTATATCTTTTTGAATGTCTTATTTCAGCTTTCAGTTTCTAATTTTACAGTATTAGATGACCAAAACTGCTTTCAGATCAGGGTTTGGATTTTTACAGACAAATGTAATTCCTATCATGAAAAAATACATGTGAAAACTTAAGCTGCAATTTGCAAAAACTGAAGAAAGCAAAAGTCAGGTTTACACACATCAAAGGAGTTCCAGCAGCAAAGAATTTGGTTCCAAGGTGGAGCTCTGGCCACTCAAAATTATTTGCCCTCTCTAATGGAATATAATGCAGACACCATGACTGCAATAGGACATCAGTTAACAATTTGGTTCATTTAAACAATTTCTTTACCAGAAGTTCAGGCAGTCAGCCATAAAAGTGGCCAAACCAGGAACGTATTGTTCTAATGTTTATGCAGCAAAAAAACCCCCAAGCAGAAACCCTTCAGGCATTCTATCCCACTTTGTCAACTCTTCTAAAGTTTTGCAAAAACAGGGTGATATGGAATATGTTCCATTTACAACAAAACATTGCCAGAGAAAATTCTGAGGGCATAAGCCACATTTCTGGAAATTGCAGTGACTCAAGTGACCTCTTGTTCTGACAACTACAATTTTAAGCCTGGACTACTCTGATCTGTAATCAAGATAGGGAAAAAGAAGCAGTGATGTGGGCAACACAGACAGGACTGGATTGCATCAGAATAAGGTGTTTGTTTTCTTGTCTGACCCAATATAATACATTACTTTGAGATAAAAAGTAGTAAGAAAACTGTGAGGACATTTCCTTTCTCTTTAATTTAGCCAATTGTACAATTGTTTCAAGTTGGTCATTTACTTTCAGGATTGTTTGTATTGTACCAGACTAAGGGCAGCTGTACACATATGGAATCATAGTACTGAGAAGCTGTATGGGAATTCAGGAGGTTGGTGGTTCATCCTCTACACTGAGCTGGTCAGCTGTATCCTAGACCATCCTCAATACAAGTATGCTTAACTTATCTTCAAACTTCCCATTTCCTAAAGCCTTTCTAGTCTATGGTCTTCCAAGCTAACCTATTTTGCTGTTTAAAAATCCTTTAGGTTGGAAAGCATATTCCTAATGTCTATGCTAAATCTCCCATGCTATAAATTAACCTAGTTATTTCTTGGTTTTCCTCTTGTGGCCATGAGTAGGAATTAACCATCTGCTCTTCATTTAAGGAGAGACTTTCATTTTTTCAAATCTACAATTATTTAAATATATACCCAATATGATGAAAGGCAGTAACACTGGAAGGGTGAGGATTTGCTGCATTGGAACTAGTTAGTGATGTGCAGGCTCACTCTCCTTTCTGTGTGCCAGCCTGCCACTGTTCCTTAGCAGTAAGAGAAACCCTCCATTCGGCCTGTATTTGCACTGGTGCAGCTAGGTGTAGATGCAGTAAAATCTTGCTCTGCTCTGAATTTTTGCACTTGTAGTGCAGATGTGGCAAGGACCTACGATATTGGCAAAATCTTGTGTTCAATGAATTTGTCTCAGGCATAAATTTTACCCCTTACACAAGCGTAACCTCAAAATGAGCAGATCCTGCCTTTGCCTAAAACTGTGGAATCCTATTGGCCAAAACAATGGCTTTGCAGATCAGGACACATTTCATTCAATATTTTAACCTCTTTAAAATATTTGCAATTACTAAAAGCCAAATTATATTACCATGTAATGCTGTAGAAGCTGAATTCTGCTGAGTTAATCCTGAGTAATACTGCTGCCCACAAAAGCGAGTTTGTCCTCAGTGTGTAGGACAGACAGGATTAATCAATTTAAAATGTTTTCAGTATTTCAGAAACATTGAATACTGAATAAATAATAAATATTATTTTCCCTGGTTGAAAATGAAAAAAAGCATTTACCCCACTAACCAACATTTGATCTCAGTTTAAGTTACAGACTGTAGCTCTGCAAAGTGACTGTGGTCATCCTGCTCTTATTCATTGCTGTGTGGAGGGATCTTAGTGCAAACATGGGAAATGAGGGTAGTAAAAAGCCTGGGATAGTAAAAGCTCTAGAGCAACTCAGCAGAACAAAATTAATGCTAAGAAACAATGGGTACATTTCAGTAGGTCCCTTTACTTCTGTCCCCGGCCATGCTTTGTCACAAACACAGACTGTACAGTAGAGCTGTGGCATTTAAAGAAGCATTTATGGGTCGTACCAACAAATTCAAACTGTCCAGAGGTTCAGGAATCATTAATAAAAAGAGATTTCTTCTAGCTCATGGCTACAGAAAAATCTCCTATATGAACCATCTGGGCTGCAGACCTGATGCCTCACTATCTTATCTAAATTGCAGAGATACCAGAGAACTCCCAAGTGTGAATATTTTTTGTTTTCTTGAGGTCATCTTTAGATGACAATAACACCTTTACAATACTTCTCTTCCAGCTGGTTAAATGCTGGCCAGATTCTACCCTTGATCATTGTACAAATCATCCTCTGGTATTAAATGAGAAGTGACGGGGCCAAGTGTGAAGTAGAGACTTGGAAATTCTGCATTCCCTTAGCCTTTCTGTAGCTCCAAACATCCCTGGTGAGATCCAGTGACATATTCCTGAGTGTGAACTAATGATTCCTTCCCCAAAGGCATGCAGCCAACACAGTATTTTTATTGGTTTCACACAGTTTCACAGAAAACTAAGTCTGCAGTTTGAAATTCAGTAGGATTTTTACAGAAAATTAAAATAAACAGATATCTCCATGTGGCTTAGAAGAACAGAAGCCACACAAAAATGGAAGCAGCTCTACATCTTGCACTCAGTACTCTAATAGAAAATCCAAGAACTCAGTTTCCCAGTAAACCTTCTCAGAGCTAATTTTAATGCAAACAAACTACTGCTTAGAATGCTAATATGTTTTTTGCTGTGACTTGTGAGATGTGTTTCACTGTTTTATGATATTCTTTTATACGTGCATTAGCAATCTATTGCCTACATAAGATTACATTTTCAGAATGCAGTATTTTTCAATGCATGCCCCATTGTTGTGGAAATTTGAATTGCATATAAAATTAACATGAAAATTTGCATTGTAAATTGGCTTTTAATGTGCAAATTATGGTGCATGCATGAAAGTTTTGCATCAAAACATTGGGAAAATAGACGTGAAATGCTTTATTTTTTCCAAAATTGAACTGATTAGTTGTTATTTGCAATATGTGAAATATGTAAGAAAAGGAGGAAGGGTAGATGATGAAATGTCAGTACTGACATTTTTGTCACTGCTCATTTACATTTTTCACAAATGAAATAAAGTTCAATAAAACGCCAGATTTTTCTTTCCTTACCTTGATGCAGCATTTTTAATTTATTAGGGTTAGACACTTACTGTCTGATGCAGAATTATCTTCTGCAGTCTCAGCTTTAAGCTGTTGCTTTCAGTGAAAGTTTTCCAGGGGAAAGACTTTGAGATTTGCTTCTCCCAAAACATGACATAGAATCCTTCTTCATGGAAGAATTCCTTCTGCTTGAAATGGGTTCTGCTTCCCAAAGCAGCAGTGGGATGGTGTAGCTTTATTCTGTGCTCACTGAAGTCAGTAGGAAGTCTTGGAAGTCTACAGAACAGCACCAACCTCATGGGGAACTTCATAACCAGTAAAAAGCCTTTCCTATAGCAGAGCATTGGCTGCAAATTTTTCTTTGCCTCCAACACACACGTCACCAAATCATCTAAATGCACTGGAAATCCTTGAAGCTGCAAAAATACTCAATGGGCTTTGAATTACTTCCAAAGGGCCTTCAAGCCTCTCTCTACAGTTAAACTTGCCCTTGGAGCTCTGCAAATGCATTGTATTAATTTTTTATTAAAGTTCCTTTGACTTGTTGTGCACAGAGTACAAAAAATGAAAAGATGTTTTAATGATATAGCTACAGACATCTGAGTGATAATCAAATATTAATAATCTCCTTGTTTGCTTTTGCAATTGATAGAAGTTAGGGAAATGAAGCCTTACAGGTGCTGTTCTAAAACAAGAAAGGCTGTATGAGAAGAAAGTACATCTGAATATATTGGCAGAAACTGTACAAAATAATACAAGAAAGTAAACACTACTTTCAGATTGATGTGTTGGAGAAAAATCAACAAAACCTCTATACCTGATATAGTATTTCACAAAGTTGCTGGAGATGTTAGAGGTCAATGGGCATTGGTCACCTAGTGTTCATAGTAAGTATACTGATGTTTTCAAATTTTTAAAAGCTTAAGTCCCTCACCAAAGTATTTGAAAGAAATGGAGGTATCAACAAAGTTCTCTTCAGAGTTTTTGTCTTCACAATGAAGGATGTTATAAGCAGTCTCTGAAAGTATCTCTTCTGAGATGGACACTACACAGTTAACTGGCCATTAACAATCTTGGATAGATAGAGATTAGTTTGGGAATGGTAAAGAATTATTCAAGATAGTCAAGTTTAAAGATGACACCTGAAAATTTCAAACACTGAGCAGGTATAATAGCTCCTGTATGAAGAAAGCCAAAGTAGATTTGGACTGACCAGCTTGCAGAAGAAAACTTAAGGAGGGTTTTGAGAGAAAATTCTGAACTTGTAAATACAATGGGGGTTAACCATCATTTTCTGTGATACAAGAATTTAGGAGGCATCAAATTAAATCCTATTGGGCAACAGATTTCGAATGAACAAAGGGATGTACTTTTCCAAGAAATAGACAATTATGTCACAGAACTCAGTACCATGGAATGTTTTGGACTTGAAATGTATTGTGTCGAGGAGCTGATACTATACAGTCCCAGATACTGTTGGTAACTGTAGCACAGGATGTCAATGTAGACCTTAAGGATCTCCTTAGGTGCAAAGTGCAGGTGCCTGTGCATGGCCTGGCTGTGGATATGTCTCATCTCTTGCATTCATTCCCTAAACACCCACTACTGGTCACTTTAGGGACAGGTTACAGGGGGACGTGAACCCAGATGGACTGTGACCTGACCTGCCATGACCAACAAATGTTGTAATACCTTTTTCGTTGAAATTTTGGGAAGAAAGACAAATAAGTGTATTGAAATTCACTCTTTGACCTCTGTGTATACAAATTATTGGGGGGGGGGGGGAAGGGTAAAACCAGACAAATTTTTAATGTTAAGCCTTTTAGTGACTATTACTAAGGGATCAGTAACCAACCATTATGGTGAGAGACCATTACCTACAAACTGCCCACCTGTTGCCCAAACTGTTCCCCTGTTGAGGGGAAAAGGAAATGGGGATGGGTTTTAATGTATGCTGCTAGTAGTTGGATGCACATTAATAGCTGAGGTTCATTCATCAGACCTATACTTTTTACACTCAATTTCTAACCCTTATAATTTTATCCTCTTTCAACTGATATTGTTGGGAAAATTCTAGTTTTGTTGAACTCTTTCTCCTGATAGCAAAATTAACTTTAAAATGTTCTCCCCATCTGTCTGTTCCCATCTGTTCTCCCCATTTAAAATGTAGAAAGATTGTTTTAAAACACCTGGCTTTTTAAGGTTTGAGTCATAAACTTTTAAAATCAATTTTAGTAGAAATTAAAGCCTTAGTGAGCAGAAATCTACATTTAGTAATCACCTACTATAACCCATTGTGAATGATAAAATCAAGGTGGCAACAAAATAATAATTGAAAATATTTTGTCATAAATGTTGCTGAAAGGTAGGTTCTTTTGAGAAAAACAATTGAGATCACTGTTAGGTCAAAATGAAGAAGTTTGCATCAGAACAGTGTGTGATGAGCAACATGCACAAAAACGTCAACAAAAGGAGTGAAACGATTAAGTATTTGATGTTCATAGGCCATAATCTGCATACAACTAAATTATGAGGTAATAACATGTAAAAAAAAATTACCTGACCTTCAGAAAGCTATTAAAAAACTCCTTTTTTTTGAGACAGATGCTTCACAGTTTTTCATGCAGAAGCTGGAAGTATTTTAAAATGTTAATGCCTCTATGTGCATTTGCTGCCAAGACGGATTATGATATTTATGAGATTGACTTTTTTTCCCTGTCTTTGCAAATTATTGGTAATGACAGAATAAAACTGCACATCAGAATCCCCTAATATTAATGTACTTAAGATTAAGTCCTAAGTCTTCACTTCTTGTGGCTGTGCTACAAAGAGGAGACTCAGAATTCAGCAGCTCTCAGTATGCTCTAAATAAACAACAGCCGAAGCCAGGGCTAGCTACACTGCAGCAGCACTAAGTAATTCCCTGTGCCCCTTTTCCTGTGGTGGATCTAAATGAGTGTTCATGCTGGCTACCTCCATTCCTCCTCACAGAGCTGCTGGGACAACAAGGGCTGATCTCCTCTGGCAGAAACCCGGTACAGGATACAGGGCCACAAACATCTGCTCCCACATTGTCCCTGTCCTGGTGCTGTTCAGAAGAGTTTCCCACAGAAGCTGGATTGCAGCTGCTACTGGGGGTGTCTGCAATCAACATGTGTTGTCATTCAGGACATTCTTCAGCTTAAAATGAGACTTCGTAAAATGTAAAGGAGGCTGTTCATGATTGATTAATTGCTTAGGAGATAAAGTGAGAGCAATCAATAATAAATATCTATATCCATGCATATTTTCCTTTAGAAAAGCCAAGCAGTTGAAATCGATGGAGGCTTCAGCTTTTTGGTGATTGACTACTTCTGCTGAGCTGACTACTGAAAGTAGAGTGAGAGCTGGAAAGCCTGATAATTCCTTAACATGTGTGAAACAGGTTTCTAAGCTCTTTCACCAGCAGCCCTTGGAGCAGCCTTGTGGTAGGAATGGAGCAAATGGAGAACACTTAACTGAGGGAGGAAAATTATGCTCAGGCAGAGAAGGAATTATTTCACACTGTCACTAGATGTCAGAAAGTTTATCTGTGGTCTTTCAGCAACAGTCAAAAGTACTAACCTCCCCCCAGCAGAAAGTCAGTTCAATTAGCAACAGTAAGAAACTTTCCATATTTTGTTGTGAGACACATGAAAATCATAATGTGTCTACAAGAGCTTTGAAGTGAGACACAATGATAGGACAGCAAGGAAAACCATCTGGACAAGCTCTGGAGAGGTGAATTGTATAAACAATTCCTAGAAAATATTCTTAAGGAAGGTTTGGTGTCTCTGCTGCCAACTTTTCTGTGAGAAAACCTTTGTCTGTGAGAAAAAAGATGGGAAAATATAGCTTGTAATTGAATGTAAAACTGGAGGCTTACATTACATTTTGTCAAACAGGTCTCACTCTGTTTCAGAGTAGAAGATGCAGCACCAAGGAGAAACGAGCACAATACACATAGCATAATCTACAAATACTCCCTCAGATACAGAGGGAAGCAATACAACATTTCAAAGAAACAAAAAATCTTCTGAATAGCTGGTGGAAAACTTCATCAATTTTTACAAACATGTAAAATGAAAACAGAGAATTGTTTGCAGGAAGTGAACTAGTCCAACAAAAGGAAACAGTTCTTTTGAGGAAAATGGAGATTTGAGAAAAATCCCACAGAATTCATACTGGCATTGTGCTGACCAAAGAACATGCAAGAATAATTTTAAAAAATTAAAATTCAATACAAGGCAGAAACAGAAGGAAAAAAAAATCACTGTACAGAGAATATTAAGGATAAACTTACAATAAGTCTGTGCTACTTTCTGAGGCAGAGCCTGGAAGCATTTGGCACTGGAATTATTCAAACACAGAGGTGACCAGGACTTGCTTGGAGTGACTATTGCACTAGTTTAATTAATGAAATTCAGCTAAATAATTCATTAGTCAGCAAGGCAATGAATAACAACAGGATAGCAATAAACAACAACATTTATGATAAAGTTGTCTCATATAACAGAACACATTAGATATCCCAGGAATTTCAGATATTTGAAAGGTAAGGAGGTCTCATAGACACACTTGCAGCCTGTATTATTCAGAGGTCAATGGACTTTGAAAACTATGTTGAAACAGCAAAGCAAACACTAAGGCAAATAAAGAGGATTAAGACTCCTATCTTGGTTTACTTCACTACAAAACCACACCTCTGCACTCGAGAGCCTCAGTCATGTGTGCAATATGGACTAGGAGGATCACTTTGGCAAAAGACAGAAATTTGAGGGTGTTCTCATGAACTCAACCACCTCTCATTATAGGACTGTGAATTGTGACAATAAAAATGGTGAGGGTAAACAAATGTAACTATCTAGCAAACCTCTAGGTCCCACCACCAAGCGGAGACAAAGAAGCTGCTTATTTGCAGACAATGAAAACAAGAACTACCAAATGATAGAGAAACTGTGGTTCAAGTCAGAGAAGCCACATTCGCTCCAGATAAGATACTCCAAGTAGGACTGCCCTCCTGTTTTCTCATGAGTACAACTTATTTCTCACTTAGAAACCTTGTCTGGCACAATATAGAGAAACTGTATTTATCTAAGATTTGGAGGTATGCAGCGGCCCTTTTCCTGGGAAATCTGACAGTTGTGCAATGACTGAGCATGTGGAGTTGCAAGGAGGGGCTTTACGTACCTTGGAAACTGTGGACATTGATAACACATTGGAGATTGTGGCTCCATGTGTAGAGTAGGCTTGATGTTTCTCCAAAAAGTGCAGTTGTGTGCGCATAGTTTGATGGCACAGCCCAGAAATTTCAGTGTCATTCTGCAGGGGAAGCACAGAATGTGCTTTTCCTGTGCACAGTGACTCAACACTGACAATGCATAACTCTGATTCAAACTTGAATAATTGCATATGGGTAAGGGCAGAGTTTCATCTAGCTCTGCACATTGTTTCCAATAGTGACTACCAAGTAAGCTCCCTGAGGTTATAAAGGCCCTCTAGAAGCCCTTCCCAAAATCCATTTTGAGCATCTGCTGATCAGTAATTCTGTAACTGCCTAAACGACGTGATTTGGGGTTGTATTGAATAGCCCTTGGTGTCTTTTTCTTCCATAAATTTATCAAATTCTTATTTTGAATTCAGGTATATTTTTAGCATCTACAACATCCTGACACAAGTTCTATTGGTTAATAAGGTGATGAATGAAGACATAGGTCTTTTTTTTGCCTGGAGGCCAGCATCTTTTAGCTTCCTTTGATACCTTCCAGATTTTGGGCTGAAAGAAACAGTTATTTCCTACTCACCTTGTTCAGGCCACTTCTGATTTTATTGTTCCCTAGTATATATTTTCTTTTCACAGCAAAACCTGTATCTATTTTATTGTTCTTCATCCTGTAATCACTCCATATCTTTAATCATACTTGCACTTATGTGTATCTTTTATCTTTATGTGTATCTATATCTGTCTTCAGATGGACACATAACTATAAACACTGCTGAAGATGTGGATATGTCATGTATTTATACAACAGCAAGAGAATATTTTATATTCTTGATTCCTTTTGTAGTGATTTCTAGCAATGTTTGTCTTCATTTTACATTCCTCTACAGTGAATTTTTGTTGCCTAATCATTGCATGGTGGGAGGTTCTTATGTGAGTCTGCCATCAGCATAGTCTGTATCACTGACTAATTCAGTGCCATCAGCAAATATTTTCATCCCTTTTTGACACTGTTTTCTGATCACTTGTGATCTGTGTTGAGCAATGGGGACTTCAGCACAAAGCCATGTGGGACTCCATGTATGATCTCTTCCTACTGTGAGAGGCAACTACTACTTTACCTCCTTTCTTCCTATCTTCTGAACCCTTCTTCATGTCTGATTAGCTCCTCAAGAGCCTCAAGGGAGGCAACTTTCTAAGTGCCTTCTGGAGCTCCAGGCAGATGGTATCAAACAGATCTGTGCTGCCAACATGTTTTATTGACATGTCAGAGGACTTTGGTAAATTAGTGAAGTAGGACTTCTCTTTACAAAAACCACATTGACCCTTCTTCATTGTACTGTATTTATCTTGATGCCCAGGAATTCTGTTGTTTATTATTGTTTCCTCTGTTTGAACCAGTACAGGTTATTAGTTCAGACTACTGAAGGTCTGCCCTGCAGTTCTGCTTAAAAACTGGTGTCAGGACAGTGAGCACTAAGTTTAACAACAGCTTCTCTGAACTGTCTTTAAGGGAGATGTATTAAATGGGTACACAACTAGGCAGCTGGATCCCTGCCTTTGAATTACATGCAGGAGACAACTCCAAGATGTTGTGCCCATGCTCTGGCATGGGCTGAGCATTGCTGCTGGGATCAGTATATCTGAGAAACCTCTTAATAAAAATCCTGCTGTTTGCTCTCCTGTGGATCTCCATTTCTATGAGCAATATAAAAGACAAACATTGATGTTTAATTTAGAATGAAACAAAGCAAAATCAAAAATGCAGGCAACATGTAGATTTGCACTTAACCAGAGATCAGGCTTTTCAGGAATGGTGAATTTTGCTTAGCATATTAAAAGGCTGTTTATTTGGTTATACCAGTTTTACAGTATGTGACTGTCGACTTGACTGGATTTGTATAATGCAAGTAAAGGCTAAAATTAAAAGCAGAATTAAACCATGAGTACAGCTAACTTTGTGAGCATTTCACTTCAGTAGTTGTGTGTGGACCTGAGAGTAGTTTGGCTTTCCCTATTTTTGTCTTTAGCATTCAAAGCATTGAGACATGCTATTACCTACTCACTGACTGCCAGATACATTACTGAAAAAATAGTAAGTGCTTTGCTTTACTATGTTAAAGGCTCTTGTGTTCTAGGTTGTTTGTGAGAAAAATAATGGAATCCAAAGAGTTGCTAATGGAATATGCAGGTATTTCCAATAAGACAATCTCTCTCTATATATAGCAGATTTGATCTATTAAATGTTTGTCAATTATGTATCTTGTTCCAGGAGACTTCCAGGCCATTTAGTCAGCAGATATATTCTCCCAACACACCAATACCATACTGATTAGTAAAAAATAATAGCAGTCCAGGTAGTGTGTCTTTCACAGGGTTGTAACTTCAAAAAACATTAGTGGAACAGATTTGCCACTTTTTATTTTTATAAATTGCCTGTGACTATTGCTATCATAAATTAGAAATACTCAAGTGTGTTCTCTATCATGCACACTTTCGATCTGCTTGATGCTGTCTGTAATGAAAGGCACAACTTTTATCTCTGTTGCTCTGCCCACATGCTTATGCCGTTGTTTCCTTGATGTGAATAATTTACATCCCGTTAAATTCTTTGATACAAATGCTTTGAAAATCTTAGTATATTCTATAATACCTCATGGTGATTTTTATCTTGCTAATTTTGTTTCTGAAATAACATCAATAAAGGAGGGAAAGCCATTCTACATTTGTAAACACCAAGTCCCCAGCCAATACTGTCCGGGGACTTTGTGTTTACAGCCATCCAGATGGCAGTGAGTGTGAATTTTGCATTTTGATTGAGATGGTTAATATTGATGTGAAAACAACAAAAACCCCCCATGTTTGCAGAAGATTGCCTACTGACTATACATCTGGCAATGTAGCAGGTATATCATTTATTCCAAGTACAGAGAGCATGTTGCACTTAGAAAACATAACCAAATACAATGGTTTCTGACTCTAATCAAGCATAGTTTCTTCTGTGATGAGTAGAAATTGAGGCTTGCCAGAGGTATAAATTGGTAGAACAACCAATGACAAAAAAGCAGTGAGCTGTTTCAAAGTTAAATAATTAACCAGCAAACATATGTACAACCAATACTGCAAGCAAGTTATGTTAATGCCGAGGTCTTAGCATTTTCAAGAGTGCATGCTTGAAAATTATAGTTAAATACATGTGCAAAATAGTTTTATGACTCATTTATTTGAGCAATTACTGCATTTTTGCACATAAGAGCTAAATAAAAGGAGGAAAAAAGATAATTTTAAAAGAGCTTGATATTAATTTTTGTCGATAAGTGATGCTGAAATGTAACAGCTGCATTGTATTTTACCCTCATTCTTTGTGCAGATTTCCTTTTATCACAACTGAATCATTCTTGTCTTCCTCTTTCTATTTTAGTTCATATTGACAGATTTTATCATCCTCTTTAGTTTGCTATGAAACTGAGAAGCCCAAATTCTGTACTGTGGAAATGGAACACTTTTAACTACTGGAATTTGCATGCTAGTATTTTTGGTTTTCTGGATTTATTTGTTTTGCAAGTGGAACTTCCCAGAATTCAGTCATAAGCACAACATCATTCAATGGTACTGTTCATCACCTTTGTTAATGATCAAAAATAAGGATATGATCATGAATTTTTTGATGGCATAAGGCTAAAGAAGAAAGAAAGGCAGTCCTTGGGGACGTGAGGATTAGGGGCAGGGTGGAAGTTAGAGTAAAACACATTGCACTGGAGGGCAGTTCCATTACAGGCCTTGTCACAGAGTTTGCATTTACAGTTTCTAGATGGTGTAAAAGTCCTTTCCCTTCAGAGCTTGCACAGGAATGAGAACATGCACCACCTCTACTATATTGTGATTCTTCTTTCTAATGGCAGTCACTTAAATTCTACCTCTGCCATCCAGGCTATCCTTTGTGTGTCTCCAGGTCAGAACCGTGACTCCTGAACCAAGATGTTTGGCTCATGGCCAAGTCTGTCTGGGCTTCTCTCCTTCCACAGCCTCCAAGTTTCTAGGGAAGTTCTACAGTCAGGGGTAGGAAAAACTGGGCACCTTATTTATTTACTTATCCAACGTTTCCAGTGGGCCTGAGGTGACAAGAGTGGATCATATGGACAGGTTTCTCAAGAAAGAGCCCTCCTTGAAGGCTAGGTCGGTTGGCTTACTTGGTTTCTAGGTCCTGTTCCAGTGTGACATAATCTGTGGCAATGCCAAAGCCTTGATTAGCTATTAATGGAATGTGCTATGAATGGTTTGGGTTGGAAGGGAACTTTAAGATCATCCTGTTCCAACCCCCCTGCCAGGGGATTGGAACAGGACAACGACACTTTTCAGCTGACCGGGTTGCTCAGAGCTTCATCCATCTTGGCCTGCCCCGGGGATGGGGCATTGACACCTTCTCTGGGCAACCTGTTCCAGTGTCTCACCATCCTCACAGCAAAGAGCTTCCTTCTCATATCTAATCTAAACCTACTGTGTTTCAGTTTGAATCCATTCTCCCATATCCTGTCACTACCTGCGCTTGTAAAAAGTCCTTCTCCATCTTACTTGCTTCCTTCAGGTACTGAAAGAACAATTAGGTCACCCCAAAGTCTTCTCTTTTCCAGGTTGAATGAATCCAGTCCTTTCAGCCTTTTCTTCTGTGGGAGGTGCTCTATCCCTGTAACCATCTTGGTGGCTCTCTTCTGGCCTCACTCCAACAGTCCATGTCTTTCTTGTGCTGAGGAGCTCAGAGCTGGATGCAGTACTCCGAGTGGGAATAATGACAGGCGCCCTTAAGTGAACCTTTGGCCATTCCTTGCTGCTGTTCTCAGGCAGCAAGCATAGCTCTGGGAAGTGACATGCTGCTCTTGCTTACCAGCAGTGAAATGCTAACCAAAACGCTTCTTCTTGTGCTTCCTTATTTTCCTTCAGAATTACATCTATTCCTTTTGTCTTTTAGCCTTCATCCCCAGCAAGCAGACACAGGGGTTAGGGAAGTTTTTCAATAATCTGGAGTTTGGCACATACCTAATCTTCCCCATCCAAGAAAGAATGATTCACCTTAAAGAATTAATTTGATTCTCCAGCTATGAAGAAGACCCTGTTAGAAATGACGAGCAGTTTATTGCTTAAGAGTAGAGCAAAAGCATAACTTTTCTAATATAGTAAAGCAAGGATGATTGTAATGAAGAGATATTTTGCACTGGAAAAAATATCCTTGAAAAACTGAGGGTAAAATAAGAAAAACCCCCCAGAGTTATAGCGCTGAGATTTTGAAATAATCTTCTTGTGTGGCCAACATAGGTAAATAATGTGATTTATTCGGAGATGAAGCTTGACAGTGTTATTAATTGGATTATATTTAGGTTTACATGTGACGGCAGGAGCTTGGACTTGGTGACTTTTGCCGTTCTTTTCCAGTTCTTACCCTATATTTACCTATTCCCAAAGTTGTAGAGCAGTTTGGCCTAATTTCAGGTCAGAGAATTCAGGAACTTCAAAGAATAAGGACTTCAGACTGCAGAGGAACTCCCAGGTGAACTCCACATAATGGTCTTGAAGATAACAATAGGATTAAATAATACTCTTATATAAAACCCCCCCAGCTTCTCCTCCTCACTCTGTGCAGGCTAATTGAGAACTGCTTCTTCTTCTCAGAATGAGATGGATCATCAGTTCTAGATTTCACAGTCTGTATTTATTTATTCTTATGATTACCTTGTGTTTTAGCTTAAGTAGAACTCTTTTCTCCTTGATTTTTTTAATCCCTTGATACACTTGTATGTCAGTTGTATACCTTTTCAATCTTCATCTCCAAGTCCTCCTTATTCTCTGGAAAGAGAGACTTTCCATTGTCCTTTTCACACTAGTCGGGCCTCTGGATGTGACTGCAATCTCATTACCAACACATTGATAGAGCAACACTAACTCTCATTTTATTTGAATTTTTCTATCAGATCTCGAAAAATTGAAGTTGAAAAATGTGTTTACTGAGAGAATTGGCTTTCCTACCTCTATTCAAACTGTTTATTTTTAGCTGGATATTACTGAATATGGAAGCAGTCCAGTTTACATCCTGGTTTGATTTCCTGTTTACATGAGCCAGTCTGGTGTCACCATCGTATTTCTGGACCACTCTGGAAGCTTGTGTGCAGCTTTCCTTCCACCTCCAAGGAGAGCTGCCCTGCACAATGGAACTATTGTTGTGCTCTCTGATAGTGAAATATGAACATTGTTGGACACAGTATATGCTGGGCTTATGTCACTTTGCTTAAGTGCACAGATATAACAGCAAACCTTTCACAGAAATGTGGGGAGAAAACTCACGTTAGAGAATAAATTTGGAACTGTAGCCATATTTATTTGAAGTTAATATAAGAACAGATCTGGTCATATATAGGGTGGCCCCCTACAGTATAATTTTTGTCAGCCTGAGGGGGAGGGCTGCCTTTAGTTTTGCTTTTTTTTCCCCTTCCCATCTGGTTTTGTTTCCCAAACTATAAAGCTTATTATTTCCCTTAAGAGACTATTAAATTTTTTTTTTAAATCTACAAAATAGTTGAGAATTTGAAATGGCCATTATGACTACTAATGGTCATAACAGCAGGCATTTTACAGGAGGCACTCTTATGGAGTTTCACCAGTCTATCTAATGCATTAGCAGTCTCTGTCCTCATTGTTATTTTAATAAGATTTTCAGAATAAAATGGAATAGTATGTGCATTCAGAGAATGCTCATGCTAGGTATAAGAGCAGCATTTAATCATTTTGCTCAGATTCTGTCTAGCAATGTTCAGTTTTATTTTCAGCGAGGATGCATTTTAGAGAAGTGGGAATACTTTAATGTGTATTGATGGATGTAAAACTAGAGACAAACAAGTCTGAGGTTTGTTTAAGGATGATACAAATGTTGCCGTGCTAATGGATCAGAACTCTGAAATAGAACTGGTTAATTCTTTTGTTCTCAAGGCTGATTCACAATAACTAAACAAGATAAATGAAGCAAAGCTTGTTCCGTTTTTACTAAGCTTTGGGATTCATTGATGCAAAATTTCATACTAAGATTTTTTTTTTCCAAGGGATACTGCAAATGAGTGCCTCTCATTAGAACATCCAGATTCTTCCCTAGTGTCTTTTAAACATGCCAGTTTTTTTAATGATGCTTTTTCTGCTACTTGCAGGCAAAGATTGGCGAGCACAGATACCTAGCATGCCCTGTGCACAGGCTTACCTTCTGCTTCTGGTATTTCCATTTCCATTTCAGATGTGCTGCAGCTGTGCCTGGGGAATACCCTCAAGGAAAGCTTTGTCACAAGGAGGCAAATGAGGTTCCCTGGAGCAGCCCAGCACAGTGCTGCAGCTGGCCTGCAGCAGCCCACACCCTGTCACCCTGGGTCAGATGCTCTGCCTAGGCACAAGACAGAGTGCAGAAATTCTATGTCCAATTTTAGTAAAGTCAAAAGATACAGCTGGGAAATGGTTCCTGATTTTCCAATCCAATACCATGAAGCAGGTCTTCTACTGCACTAATAGTGACATGTATAAATAACAGTCATTGGGCCTCTCAGGGACAGATTTACAGTGAGGCTGTCAAAAAAGCAACTATCAAAAGCAGACACAGCAATTAATTTGAAACTCGTATGCTATTTATTTTAATGTAGTTTAAAACTTGCAGAAAATCTTGATTGTGTTCTGAAACACTTTGTTTTTTTCACTCACAGAAATCAAACAAAATACCTCAATGAATAATCTTTAATTAAATGAAATTTTTAAAATAAATAAATAAATGAATGAATGAAATATTTTAAAAAGCAGAAGCGTTTTAAGTCTGGACAGTATTTCACAGCTGTTTTCTTTTTAGAGCTGGTCGTGGTAGAAGATTATGTTGATGATCATAATGCACACACTTATTTTTGTTTCAGATGCATACTAGCAATACCTAAAAACCACTTTAAACCTCAATGCTGCTTCAGTAAGTGCTGCAGCAAGGACAAAGTTTCTTCTATGTACTGAAACAGTGTGTGTATGGGGTAGGTGGCAGGGTGTTTGCTACAGTTAGACAGGATTCCAAAAATATGCACTGATCATGAAACTCAGTAATTCTGGTCTAAAATATTTATTACCTGCATAAGAAATGTCACATTGAAAGGGTTTTTAAAGCAATATCACACAATGAATCCCAGAAGATGGTAAATAAGTAAATGAAAACTAAGCAAACCAGGTAAAATTAAATTGTAGTAGGAGTATTTTCAGTGGTAATTACAGGAGTCTGTCATTGCTAAACTGAGAGTAATAGAGCCAAATGTCAAGAAATCCAGCAGTCACATGGCACTTAATGAATATGAATGGAACATATTATACAGACACTGATCAGGTCTTTATGACTCATTTAAAATTAGATTAGTTTCAGGTTTAAATCAGAAATTCAATTTATTTGTAGTATACAAAGGATACTCTGTATCTTCATCAGATCTATTGTCCACAATGCTTTCTGTTTTCAAAATTAGAAGTTCGAGACTCCAAGGGTATTGCTGTCTTTTAGTTTGTTACTTATAATCTGAGTGGTTAAATTGTAGCTGAAGATCAGCCAGAAAACTTGATACATTATTTTTATCCTCTTTGGAAACAAAAGTGACTAAATACTGAAATGTTTCGAGGATAAGAGTATGCAAAAAGTGTGTGATACTGATATTCCTGAATGTTTAATTAAATATTTTCAACCAGCATGAAACATTTTGACATTTGTGGAAAGACACAATGCATTTCAGTTTGTCAGATCAAAGACAAATGTTTCGTTTGGACTTAGTTTTTATGTGTACCCTTGAGCTGTTCAACAGCTTCCTGGCATTTATACTCCATGCTCCAGTACTTTCATGTGCTGAGTCCCTAACCCAAGTTGTGCTGACTTCAATGGTAAAGACATTTCTGCATCTGTAAGTACAACAGTGCATTGTTTTTGTCGGAAAGCAGAAAAACATTGGCAAAATTGTTTCCTGTGGAAAATGTAACTTTTACAGAAGCAGCGTTTTCCGTTCAAACACCACATTTTTAGAAAACTTCCAACTAACTGCACTTAAAATATACTTCAGGAGTGTTATTTTGAAATCTATGAATGCTAACATCTATTTTTTATCCTAAATAATTTTGACTACAAAAACTTTTCAGACACCCAGTACAGATAAAATTACTTGAGGTTTCATGTATAAGATATATTGATCATAATTTAAGTATAATTTCAGTATTACATTATCAATTATACAACACCATAAAGTGTTATGGTGCATTATGGTTCTTTTGCATTACTTCAAATAGTGGAAGTATAAGAGTCTGCAGATTATTGCAAAGGGGAGAAGCAACTGGTGACAAAGTGAGTGATCATTGTAATGTAGTCATGCAAAATCACAAGGAATACACAAGGTCTTGTTTTGCTGCACAAAGGAGAAATTAAAACCATAGGAGGTGATGCCCATACTCAGAGCTGTAGGGTTCTTTCAACCTTCCCTCCCACGCTGGTTCTTTAATTTCTTTCTGCAGCACACTTTTGGGTAGATATGTGCTGGGTTTTGAACACAGCTCCAAGCCACAGAGGCATTGAAGCCAAACAGCTTTGAGGTGAGCCTGTGCTCCATCTCAGCTTGGGGGAAACCTCTGAAGGTTGGTAAAGTGGGATGTGTGGTAGTCCCACCCATTGACTGGGCAGCACCATGGTATGCAGGCCAGGAAGCCCATTTACTAATTTACACCATGTTTACCTTGGGGGAACATGAGAAGCCACCCTGGAACAGAAAAAACTGTCTTCCTTCCCTGCAGCAGCTGGAGTAGTGCACAGCAAGGCAAAATTAGATTATAGCAGAGAAGCTGTAGGTGAACTACTTGCTTTTCTTCAAGGACCGTATTTGTGAATTGTTAAGACACAACTACAATTTTCTTCTACAGGTTTGGGTTGAAACTTCCTGTTCTATCTATAGGATGAGTAATTCACACTGTGTGTCTATTTTTCCGCCCCTCTTGTACAGCTACACAAATAAGCACTCATGCACACACGCTGCATTGGTCAGATGTTTGGGGTTAACCCAGGCAGTTTGAGCCTCAGATCAAAAGTCTTAGTTAAAATGCCGTTTTTGCTGCTTAGGCTTTAGGTGTCTGTTCATAGCACAGAGATGAGACAGCTTCACGCAGCATTTGCAGGGCTGTGGGAGAAAAAACTGGTGCTATTTTTTTCTCCTCAGGACTGTGGCAGCTCTCACAGATACAGGTACACTTGCACATGCACACAATGTCAGGTACGGTTCTCCACCTTATTCCTAATTTCTTTGTTTTGTGGATACACCTTTGTTTTGACTAGTGAGACATGTCTAGTTCATGGGCTTTTTTGTCTTCTGAGACTGAATAACCTTCTTATCAGTTAACCCAAATGAAAGGCCACTGTTACACTTGCTGGTTTACAACAGTTTATTACAGTTCAGTGACAGATTATGAATGAGGCCAGACTGACAACTGGGTTCTTTCCATGTCAGGCAATAGCGATATCAGATTTATCATGATCTTTCTTTTCCTACTCTATAACTCGGTTGTGTGAATAAATGAAGAAAACCATATAACATTCAAGACTTCATTAATTGGTTGCTTAGTCCCAAGTATCACTTTTTTGAAGTTACCTGCCATCTGGCACTGGGAGCAGGTTTGCCAGTTCAACTGCTGAGTAAACAGCAACCTTCCCAAGCAGATGGAAATCCAGCAAGGTGACATGGAAAAACTGTCTGATGATCTCTCATTTCTGTATTTCCCTTTGAAGCTGCTTTTTCCTATTGTAGAAAAGGAGACTTGGAGAAGGAAAGGGAGAAGGAAGAGAGGGATTAAAACAAGAAAAGCAGGTATCCTTGTGGCTTTTTGGGGCAAACTGATTAGCTTATTGTGGAAGCTGGCGCAACGGACATGGAGAGGAGACTGAGCTTTGACGGCTGATGTGCTTGTGTGGAGTGTTCAGGCTTCACTAAACCTCAGCACAGAACTGATGCCTTTTCTCAGCTCCTTCATGTGTCCTTATGTCTGCTGTATATTAGTTGATGAACATCAACAGCTAAAAACCCCAACCCTTTTATAAGATGCTGAAGTCTGCAGCAAGTCCATGTGAAAATGCCAAGCCTCTCAATTTTCCTGCCTACCCCTCTGCCAGAGATGACTGTGTCTGCAGCAGATGCAGAAGAAGGGAACGTGTGTCCATGCAGCAGCAGCTACAGTTCAGGGTCCTACGCCATATTTCAAAACTTGCCCCCACTAGGAAGACGGTGAGGTGGTGGGCACTGAATTGGGCTGAGTGTGGTAATGTGCCACTGTACTAGTTCTGGTGTGGATGTGGTATTCTTAGGCAGCCTTCTAAGACAGGAATATCTTACACCAACACAGGAAGACCAAGCTTTTTGTAAGTTTCTTTTGGTAACAAAGCCAGATTATGGGAATTATCTGAGAACATACCAATTTTCTGTGGATTTATATTGCAGCTGAGTTCCCTTAAGGCAGCTCCATGTCCTGTCCGACAAAGGGTTGTGTTTGTGTGACTGCAAGCGCCACACGCTCCCGTGGCAGGGAATGAGCAGTAGAGAATGGGTGATTTGGTAGGAGTGACTTAGCCGGGTTATGCTTCTTGGCATGCACCTTTATTATCTGCCTGTGTGACAAAGTTTTATTGGGTCAACTGCATCACTCCAGGCTGTGTAGTTCTTCACCAATAAAACTATACTTCAGAAGACTTCACTTAGAACATTTACTAAGCTGTAAGGCTATAAATACGCACACCTCTACAATTGCTTTGCTTTGCTGAAGCAGAAGTTATAAATGTTATCAGGACACCAAACATGAAAAAGTTTAACTTTTTCCGATAAAATAAATAATGAAATAGCACATTGCCAAATCATCCAACACGACGTAAGGCAGAGATTTTCAGTTCTGTTTAAAATAGGAAGGCGCGGGGTCCCTGAGCGCTCCCGCCGCGGCTCCGAGGGGTGCGGGACATTGTCCCCGCCCGGCAGCAGCCCGGAGCCCGCGGGCACCTTCCCCGGCACTCCATGACTCAGCTCCGCCTGCGGACATTTTTATTAAGCATATATATCTATGTATATCTATCTATCTATATATATGTACACACATATATATACACACATACACTTCATGAAGAATATACATTTACATATATATATATACTTAATATACAAACGCGCACACACATATGCATATACTTAACATACATACATAGAAATACGCGAGGAGCGGTCCCCGGCCAGGTGTCCGCGCCCGTCCCGTCCCGTCCCGCCCCGCCATCTTCCCTCTGCCCGGCGTTGGCCACCGCTGTGCCTCCGCACGGCCAGCGCAGGGACCCCCGGCACTTCCCATGCTGGGGGCTTCCCACCGGGGGCGGGACCCTTCTGATCCGGGCGTCTCAGTGGGACGCGGCGTGATCCCCCACTCCCGCAGCCCCGGGACGCGGTGCTGTCGCGACTACATGTCCCGACATGCCGCTGCCTCCCGGCGCGGCGCCGCGGGCACCCACCGCCGCCCATTGTGCTCCAGCCCGGGGAAACCGCGCTCCGCTGCGCTCAGCCTCCCCCCCGCGCGCCAAGTGGTCCCTTCCAGCGCTCCATGAGGCGCCCTTCGGGCGGTCCCATCCACGGGAAACGGGGGGGGGGAAGCCGGCTGAGCGGGGTGAGGCGCACACAGCAGCGAGCACTCCCTCGGGGCCCGGCCCGCCGGTGATTGGCGTGCGCGGCCGCCAATAGGACGAGACGGCGGTCGGGAGAGCCAATGGGCGCGGAGCGGCACCGGGGCGGGGCGGGGCGCAGGGAAGCGGGCGGGGCGGGCGCCGCGCGTGCGCGGGGGGCGAGGAGGAGGGACCGTGTCGTGTCCGTGTCGGCGCTCCAGGGAGGGTCGGGCGGAGGGAGGGGAGGATGGAGCGGGCGGCCGGGCGGCCGTGAGCGGGGCGGGAGCGGAGCCAGCAGGCCGCGGGCAGGCCCGGGCGGGGGAGAGGAGGCAGGGAAGGGAAGGAAGGCAGCCGGGTGACGGGTCGTGCGGCGGAGGGGTCTCCGGGCGGAGAGCGGGCGGGCGGCCGGGGCTCCCGCTCCGCCGAGCGGCCGGCGGGGCAGGATGAGCCAGGAGGAGATCCTGAGGAAATTCATTAAGCGAGTCCAGGCCATGAAGGACACGGACCACAATGGGGAGGACAACTTCGCCAGCGACTTCATGGTGAGGGGCGGCGGCGCGGGCGGGGCGGGCGAGGCTCCTGCCGCCCCGGGGCGGGGGGTGACCCGCAGCCCCTTCCCCATCCCCCGCCGGCCAGGGGCTGCCGGGCGGGCGAGCGGCGCATCCCCGGGGGTGACCTGCTATTGTGTGCCCCGGGGCTCGGCCGGCTCCCCGTGCCCACCGCCGCTCCGGAGCTCGGCGGGGGGAGGGAGAGTGTCCGCCTGGGTTCGCAGCCTCCTTCCTGCCCCGCAGCCCCGGGAGGTTTGTCACCGCGGCCCCGGCCCTTCCCCGCTCCGGGGAGCTGGGGGTGAGCGGCTCTTGCAAAATGAACCGGGAGGCTCCTCGTCCGCCCGCCCCGCTGCTTCCCTGAGCGCATAAAGGGGACAGAGGCGGCTCGGGGGGGCTGTGAGCGCTTCCTCGCCCTTGCAGCCCCTTTTCTGCAGGGTTGCCGTGTGTGATGTCAGCTGGGGATAATCGGGCACTCCTTTCCTCCTTCCCCTTTTATCTGCCCCTGTAGCTGCCTGCTTGAGATTTCTCTTCTTTCCGAGGAGATGTGTTAAATGTATTGACAGTCCTTGGAGGAATATTCATCTTCCCTTCCCTAACATCTCCCTTCGCTCCCATCCCCCATCGCAGCCCTGCCTGTATCCCTCGTCCTTTCTTCCTTCCAGATCAGTTCACCGTCAGCCTTTGGTTAACGTGTGCGCTCGGAGGAAATGTCTATTGGAGAATTAGTGCTTTTCCTGGTTTATTTTAGCTGTTTAATCGGGCTGGTACAATATCTCGGGAGTTTTATCTTTTGAATTGGTGGTTTGAGCTGAGAACAATAATGTTTATTGGGCAGATGTTGCTGGCACTTTTCAATATAATTTAAATACTTAATATCAAAATGCAGTTTGACTCCCAGAAGAGCTGAAAGAGGGCAGGTGAGTGCCCTCCGTATCTGTCTTTGTAGCTCGTTTTATTACGCGTCGCGCTTTGGGATTAAAAGCACATCGTTAGCCCTTTAAGCTGTCAGTCTGTGCTAGTGGCCTGGGAACAAAAAAAAAAAAAATCTCAATGTAAGTGTCGCATCGGAGCTCGTCTGAAATGTGGGGAGGAGGCCGCGGATGTTGCGCAAGGCGGAGGGGCGTTGGGAGCGCTGGCAGGTCCAGGGGTGGAAGAGGAAGTGGACTTTGGGAAGTAACGAGTTCATCCAGGGTGGGGAGGGAGCCCGTGGGAAATCGGCCACGCTCTTTGGGCAGGATTTTGCAAATACTAAAAGTATGCTGCTGAAACATCTGAGCGTGTGGGAAAGGAAGAGAGCAATGTGTGAAATGAAGAACGGCATTGCAGAGATAGGACCCTTCTAAATCTTCACAGGAGCGCTTAAAGGTTATAGAACTTGACAGAAGCTTTTCATCAAGTCATAGTTTTAGTAATGTAATTGCTATTTAACGCTAATTGACATCTTGCCTTGTACTGGTGAGTCCGTCTTGTTCATGTAAATTATATGTACTTTACAGAAAGGCTGGCCTAGACTAGTGCAAAATGCGGGACATTATTAATGACCTTTATGTCAAGTACTTTGTTCTAGATCCTCTGACTCGCTTCCACCATTTCATATCTCATAAATACGTTGATGTTTTAGCTTTGTTGTAGAAAAATTGCATACAATACATATTTTTATCATTCTTTCTTTGAAGCAGGGGCACCTCTGTATGGAAAAACACATTTTGTTCCAATTTCTCTATTTGACAGCGTGTTGTTTCCATAGCTTTCAACTGTATAGGCAGTGAGTTTTCCCATGCTTTCCTGTAGCAGCAAGAAAAGGGAATCCTGGTAAAAACTGGAAAACAGATTTATAGGAACTAAAGGGCAAGACATTTCAGGAGAAAGATGTATTACCTGAAAGAGTGTTAATTGTGTTCAAAATTTCTTTTGTCCTCTTAACACTTTGTATTTAAAAAATTCGTATTTGATTTTTGTATTGGAAATTAAAGGAGAACCAGGAAACTAGGATGCTGATCTTCAGCTCTAATATTCACCTTTGTCTAGGAAAGCAGACACAGATTAGTGTGGTGACAAGAATCATAATTGCTGATTTTTAATTTTTTTTTTCATAATCAATGTATTGGAGTATTTGGGGGTTTTTGAGGTATGTGTTTTAGGGTATATTTGGCTGTCTTAGGTCCTTTTTGCAATTACTGAAAAGGGAGAAGAGTGGTGAGTGGGATATAAGTTTCAGTATTCTGTTTACTTAAAGAATTAGTAGATATTTTTTGAGGGGTGAGAAGGGAAGAAGTTGTTTCCTCATTTAAGTGCAGGATGTACTGTGGCTGTTAAACAGTGGCAAGTTTGTAGATAGGAATTGCTGTTACTCATCGCTTCATTTCCAAGTCAAAATGGAATCTAAAATACAAATGGAATAGTGGGTGAGTGCAAATGAAAACGGTTCTTTGCCTTTAGGTCTTTATTACCTTTGAATGTGTTGAGTAGTAAGCTTAGAGAGTTGTATATAGGCCTGAGTGAATGAACTAAAATTATGTGATGGGTGCCAGGGAGTGATGGAGGAGAGGTAGAGAAGCTAGAGGTGTGCACAGGTAGGTTGATAAGCCTGGCTGATTGCTCTTGAAAGTCCAGAGTGTAGATGACTAAGGCTGCAATTTAATAATGCCATTGACATACCTGGAAACAACTTCCGCTTGGAAGGTGGAAAGTTGATTATTACCCACTCCACCACTGCCTCCCCACCTCCCCCCTGATAACAAGATAAATTCTGTAATCTGGGCACCAGTAGCAAATTTCCAGTTACTGGAAATCAAATGTAGGTAATTGGTTTGCACTAGGAAGTAAGCAGGATTTAGTAGATCATTTCAGTATTCTGGGTGTGCTCAATTAGGATTAAATGAAGTGGATAGTTTGAAAACAGGACAGACATGTCTGTATGCCTTGCCAGTAATCATATATATGTGGATATGGGGACAAGTGGGCTTCTTCCTAAAATAATGTAGGTTAGGATTTTGCTGCTATAGTTGCAGTACATCCAGGAGTATACTTTTTCCTGGGTTTTTGCTGACACTGTGATTTGGGCAGAGGGAAATAAGTATAGATTACTTCCTCTTGGTGTTTCATGCTGTATGAATATAACCAGAGTGGTCTAGGTTCTGATTTTTTTTTTTTTGTAATGAACATGTGTCTTACGTCAAACAAGGGTTGGAAGTCAAAGTTCCATATGGAAGAAAAGAAAACAGCTTTTCTAGATTCTAGAATTTAGAAAGACCTCGATAGATATTATTTGTTGATTTATTTTTTTATTTTAATTTACCCACAATTCACACTACATTTTTTCTAATGTGATATGACAAAAGCATTCTGACACTCACTTATTTTGTTTAATGTAGGTTGCCATTGTTATAGGAGAACTGAAATATGAATAGTGTGAAGCTTTACTTTCAAAATCAGATATTATATTTCAATTGTTTTGTGTTATATAACGGTCTTGTTTCATCTTTTGAGTTTTATATATCTGGCTAAGCTGTTGTCATGGAACACAGTGGAGGGCTGAGAGTGTTCTTTTGTGATGGGGTACTGTGTAGGAGACCCTCAGCTGCAGCTTGGAGGTAGTGGTGTCAAAATGATCCTGTCTAAATAACAATGATTTTTTTAACCATCTTCATTACACCTAGTCACATGTCTCTTTATACCTTTCATTCAAGAGGGCACAGGTAACTAACTCAACTGAATGTTGTGTGTCTGTGTTCTGCTCAGTCTGTCTAAGCTGAAACTTTTAGGTTTGGAGACAGTAAAATACTCAAGGTGCTGTTTTCTGAAGTGTGAAAGGGAACTTGAATAGGTCTGATTTGAAACAGTAAAAAAATTTGTTTCTATACTTTTAACCTCTTGTTGGTTTTATTTTTCATATTTTTACATTTAAGCACTTCTGACTGATTGTTTGGTGAAAATGCTATTTAAAAAAATGGGAGATGGAATGTGCTTGACTTGTAAGGATAAAATGTAGCTGATCATAGGAAGTGCTACACCAGATGTTATAAAACTTGCTTTCTGCATTTTTTGAGGGTTTTGTCTTTGTTTTGTTTTTTGATGTTTTTGTTTTTCAGGAAAAAGCACAATTTCTAAAATGCCTAAAGTGAATTGACATGAAGTGCTTAAAATGAATTAACAATCTACACTATACTAAATCACTGATTAAAACTACTAAGTTACATAGTGAAAATCCACATAATGACTGGTCATGACATAGATTGTGTTCTGGTTCTGGAACAGCATTAGGGATATCAGAAATACTGTATTCAACTGTAGCACTTCAGAAATGCCCCTCTTAAAACCCTCTCTGTGTATTAATGTGTATTTGCATAAGCCTTTCTGATTCAAATACTATTAGTGCACCTCTTGAGTATCTGTGAATGTAGCTTTCAAATTTATAAGGGAGGCATATAATCTGGAAATTTGTAAAACTTTTATCTTTTTTTTCTATCTCTATTTTTTTTAACATCCCACTGTATAGACATTTTTGGATGTGATGTTTTCTAGTATCTATTCAATGAGTTTAATGTTTGTAATACATAGTTAGAAGCACTAATCCTTTGTCATATATTTTATAAAATGCATGCTGTCTTTTCAAGTGAAATCATTTGTATTTGTAAAGGTTAAACTGGGAAAAACACTTTGGTAGAATCAAGTAGATGGTAAACTGTTTCTTGAAATTTCAAAACCAAGATTTAATTTGTGTAAGCACAGGTTTGTATGGAATTCTTGTAGATTGGGTTCTTTTGAAAAAACATCAACTGTTTGGAGCATTTATTTTCCCTAAAGTGCTCTTTCCCTAAAGAAAGAGTAATTGCCTTGGAGAAAATGACCCAAAAGTGTTGTACAGCTGATCAGTTATGAGAAACTGCTCTTAGCAATGTGTTAATAGGTCATAGGCAACTGTCACTTTGGATATGCCTTGTGCATTTTTATCATTTCAGGGTTAAGTAATGGATCTGTTAGTAGTCACCTTACATATTATGCTTAAATTTGCGTGTAAATGTATTTTTAAAGTTTTGTTTCCTTTAACTGTATTTCAGCTAGATGCTGTTAATTTGTATGTGGGGGGCACACACCAATATATTACTTCAGTGTGTGTGGTTATAGTCATCGAGGCCCTTCATAAAGCTTCTTTTACCTAGACTAAATCTTGTTGGAGCAATGTGACTGAATAGTCATTTCAGTGAACCCAAACTTCAGAGGCTTCTGAAATTTTGTGAAATACTATTCATTAAACGTAATACAAAAATACAATTTTACATGAGCAATCATTCAATTTAAATATTCAACTCTTCTGTCCCCTTCTGAGGAAATGAGTACTGTTTCTGTTGCTTCAAAGATGCCATTCTGAATTTTCATACAGGCAGTTGAATACAGCCACAAAGCTGCTGTAGTGACCCTGGGGTATAAGAACTTGAAAACCCTGCCTAAAATTGCAGTTCTTTCAGGCACATGGAACTAAACCAAGTCAGTTAGGCAATGCTCTGGGTTGTGTCAAATAGCTTGTGTGGTAATAAGTTCTGTTTGCTCATTTTCCAAAGACAGCAGTGTGTAAGTCTACTGTTCCCATGGAATAAAGGGTTGTGTATGGATTTTGCGGAATGTTGAAAAATTGTTCAGGAGGAACAAATGGTAATGTTGAACTTGCACCTCATGGCATACTACATGCACTCCAAATAATTTAAATAGCATGTAAGATACATTGTTTTTATTCTTATCTCAATTCTACAGCACCTTTTGCTGTATTTAGTCATACATGTGTATACAGATAGATATCAGTAGATAACTGAATATGGATATGCCTTGTGTGACCATAGTTCATCAACCCTAGAGCCTTTGGTGCTGGTTTGGATTGCATGCAATTTACTTTAAAAATGCAATAGGCTCAGGGTGTTTTTCCTTGATGCTGTCATAGCTAAATATAAGTTATCAGCTCTGCAAGCAGGGAGAGTTAAGCAGATATTGAGATTACCTAATGTGTATACATTTGTTGATCATAAGTACAACAGAAGTCTGAGGCGTCTATATTAATCTGCTAAAGCCATTGCTTTATAATGAGCAGAAATTGTGTTTTATCTTATTCACTGGTACTATTTAAGATTTGTGGATTTTGCATTGTGTACTGCTACAGTTTTACTGTAGTATGCTTAGTACAAAGGACTTTTTGGCATAGAGAAAATAGTAATGCATTTCTTAGTGTTGGGAAAAGGTGAAACTATAGCAGTACCTTGGATATGCATTTCTAGAACTGAAATCAGAAAGTAGATGATGGCTTTTTCTCGGTCTTATAAAACAGCCTTCATTTAGGGAGAGGCATCAGTGTTAAAGGTTAGATAAGGAACTGAGTAAAGCACAAATTAATTAGGTAGAGCAGGAGCTCTTTGTGCCTTTAGGAAGTGCAGTGTTTGCATCCTGGTGTTTTCCTTCAGCTGTGAGTGTTTGCCCTAAATGATGCATGGACATGCATTTCTATTTCTCTTAACTACCATGTGAATGTTGCAGAGACATTAAGCTCTCTGTTTTCCTGCTTCATCTGACAAAAGAACTTGCTAATATAAACTTGTGAATTATTTGTTCAAATTTGAGCAATCAGAATGTATTTATGAAAGGGGAGCACTGTGGTATGGCTGCGGAGTGTTTGATCCAGAACCTGGAGCACCAGAGTGGCTGTATTGTTGGAGTTCTGTCTGGAATGCCTTTGCATCTTTAAGAAACCAGATGGTGTTCAGATCCAATATTGATGAGACAGTACAAGTGCAAAGCCAGTAGGTTTACTAGGGAAGTTGAGAGTGCAGCAAGGTAAGGAAAGAGTTGTAAGAGCAGAAGAGCACAGTCAAGGCTGTGAGGCTTTAGGATTGTCATTCTGGGTTGGAAACTTGTTTTAAAGTATCTCTGAATACTGGTGTCAGGATGTTTCAGTCACTGAAGTTTGCATAGAAAAGTTACAGCTTGTGTCCCTGAGGGCCTTGTTCTAGCTACCCTTTTGTCATCAGCTTTAGAAAATTCTTACACAGCTAAAAAGATCAAGCACAGAAAAATGTTTCCCAAAAGGTACCAAATAAATAGATGTATAAATGGATGGCCTAGTTCAGTTGACCTATTTTTTGCTCCTAACTGTCCTCCTACCAACCAATACTATTAAATTCTTTAAAAGGTAATTTTATTGGTTAATTTATGGGGAGACTTAAAGGCAATATTGTCCTAATGGAAGTGTCTTGTGAAAGTAAAACCTAGAAGAATTGAATTATCAGCTCTAAAAAGTAGCAAGGCAGTTACTTCAATGGGGGAAAATATCTGAGAGGGCTGGAGCTATGAATGTTGTTGCTTCATGGGCTACACATGTCATTAGGAACAAAAGCAAATAAAGAAACATGCTTCATTCATTCATTCATTCAGATTTCTGTAAGGAGGCATCAATAATTTTAAAGGAAATTCTACCATAATGCTTCTGACAGTTAATTTTCTATATTAGTTTTACTTCTGAGCTCCCTTAGTTCTGCAGAAAAAACTGAATTGCCTAGTGTTACAAATGTGCCAAGGGCAACTTCATGAGTAGACTGAAAATTTTAAGTGCTGTATGGATTGGTTGGATTGTTCAGCTTTTAATTTGCCATGATTTGGAGAAATCTTAGCACAGTTGCTAAGTTGTTAAGGGTATCCATATAGCTTGTGTTCCTTCCTTTTTGGCAGAAGGGCTATATGCTTCATTTTTTACATGTTGGAGAGCAGGCCTTGATTCTTAAACATTATTGAAATTTATTAGTTTTAATTGCCTGATCTTTGCTATGATTTTTGGTGTCTAGTCACGGGTTGGAAAGCATCAGTCTCTAAGGAGAGGTTAACTTAGTTAAAATCATATTGCTTTAAAGAATGTATCTACTGCTTTAATCTCTTTCGTTTAGTTATGACACTGAACTCATCATTTTTAAACAAACTTTTTAATGTTAACTTCCTTTTCATGTAGCCTTGTAAGGTGTAGTTTGGTATGTTTTTCTAAGGTCAGAGTACAGTGGTGTTCTCTTGAACAATTTTACATCTTGCTGCATTTGTCCTGCTGTCTTGTCTGCCTCTTGTGGATGACATCTGCTTTTTGTTTTTCTTCTGAAAACACACAGATGTTTTGTACTCTTGGTGAGCACGGGAAACACAGTTTCTGTGTGGATCAGTGAGAGTGGGGTTTTTGGGGGTCTGGAGAGGTAAATGACCATCTTTCAGCTGTGCAGCAGGGCTGCAGAGGAAGCAAGGGGCCAAGGCTTGTTCCTCTGGGCAGCTAATACAGTCGAAGGGAGACTGAAAGGAATACAGTACATGAGTGATGTCTTATGTTCCTGCTTTTCTTGAGGTTGGGCAGTCAGCACCTCTGCTATTGTTGCTATCCTTGCTATCTTTCATATTTACTTTAGGGTCAATATCATGGATGAGAAGTTCATTTCTTGTGCTGAGCTAGACTAGTTCTAGGTTCTGGTTCATGCACGTTTTTCCTGGTCTTACTGGCATGATTTCCAACTACTTGTCACATTTGAGAGTCTCAGGGGCCTGGTCTAGGATTTTCATATTGTTTTCTATTGTTGATTGTATTTTTAAATATGTCTTGTCTTCCACTGTGATAGTATGGCATTATTTTTGTTCTCCTGATAGTTCTTGGAGGACACAGCTATCTTTGAACAACTGGGTTCCAAACTGAAAGGATGTTTCGTGGGTTTCCTGTCCAAGTGTTCAGAGGACTTGTCAGTGTAGATTATGCATCACGTTTAAATGAGTGATCACTGTGGGGACTGCACTGCTCTTGAGAAGCCTGAATAGTGTTCTACTCTGTCCTAAATGTTTCACTTCTTATTTGACTGTGTTTGACTCTGTAATGCATAACCCTGTGATGGAACAGTCATTTTTTCCTCAAATGTCCTGGTAGCATTTGTGGTACTTGGGTATAGCTTCCTACTTAGACAAATGTTCTTACTGGATTAGTTGGCCAGTTGTCTCACTGCACAAAACAGAGAGATCAATTAATATAAAAAGCAGAACAGACAGAGAAGAACAAGTGATAGGAATAGTGCACTGCACTTAGGCTGTGGATATATTGGGTTGGAAGCTGATGACTGGATGCTCTGTGTGTGAGTAAAATAAATTATGGAGATGGCTCAGTGGTAAATGTATCATGTCCTGCATATTTGCAGTGCATAGCTTTTTTTTTTACTGTTTTAACACATGCAGAAAATGTCTTAATTCTTCCTTTATTGTCTACTTATGTCCTTACCTTCATGTATGGGAAGCAGGATTACAACTGGAAGCTATGCTTTTGTTATTACTTACTTCCTCATGTATATTCTGATAAGTTTAGCAAATAGGTAATTGTTAATTGAAATGAATACTGTTGTCCAGTAGGAGTACTCAAGGGAAACATTTACCTGAAAATAAAGCTGGAAAATGAAACACTGTTCTGGAGGGAAGGGCATATATAGGTTAGTTGAACTGCTTCAAGAAACTGAGAATTCCTGCAGAGTTGAATCAATTATAAATTGCCTATAGGGCAGCACCCCCATTGCACAAACTGCTAAAGGAAGGAAATAATCTCTTAGATACTGTGAATGGCCCCAGATAGCTCTAAGTATTCAACAGTTACTTCTAAGATTTCAATTTTAGTAGTTTAGATGGTTGTACAAAACTGTGGATTTTTATTATTACCAAATTATACTGTAAAATTTATTTTAACTCATTTTCTTTGAGATTACGTAAACAGAACTGTGATGTTAATGGACATATAGGGAACTGTATGTAAATGTTACTGGAGAAAAATGACTGATTTTAGGCAGGTAGAAGGGACTTGGAAAATACTACAGGCACTCACTGGAATTTGCTTTAGTGAAGAAATTGGATGTTTTTGTAGATGCTTTATTTTTCTGTTATTTCTGCTTCAGGAGCGCTAAGGCCCAGAAGGGAGAAATATACATTGTTTCCTTTGTCAGCTCTTTGCTACAGAAGTGCTTTAAGTGCTGCACAGGCACTTAAAGCTTTGGACATGAGTCTGCTTTTCAAACGGAATGCTCTGAAATAAGTTGTTATTAACCTGCAGGTTAAACCCTATCAGAACCTTTTATATTTTCCTTATAAACAGAAGAACTTTTCCAGAGGCTGTTCCACAGAACTGCTGTGGAAATTGCCCTGGCATTCTGTAGTAACACTGCCACAGTTGCTTCTTCAACTGGTGCCCTGTATTTTGTTAATATTTTGATTAAGATGATGAAATGTGAGCTGTCATTTCTTTTCCCTTTTGTGGTGAAAATGCAGCTTGCAAATTATCTAAGATGTCAACTTCCTATTTTTGTTGTTCTGAAAAGCGCAGGTGAAACTGGGGCAGAGAAACCTAGTTGTATTTTTTACAAATTACAGAAATCTGTAGCCTGTTGATAAATTATTTAAAATGAGAGACCAATAACATGAAAAAATGTATGTATCCCAAAGTCAGCAAGCTGTTGCCATAAATCAATGTGATTTCCTAAAGGGAAAGAATATTTCCTTCTAAAATGCCAGCTAATTCCATAACTACTTCTCAAATGGAATAGCCTGAATGTGAGCTTGCATTTGGTACCTTATACATGATTAAACACTGTAGTATTTTTGGTGCAAAGCTGTAGTAACATGTCTTTCTGGCATGGCAATTTAAAAAGCATTAGCACTGTTTAAATTGGTGATTGTGTGAAAATGAAGCCAGCATCCTGTTTCTCCAGCCTTACAGCATACATAATGGGCTTCCCTTCCTGTATGCATAGAAAAAGTGTTCCCTGTCTGGTACAGTAAGGCTATATGATCATCCAGTGAAAAGTATGTGGATATAAAAACCTTAATAATTATGTTTTTTGGTCTTAAGGAGAAAGGTATCTTCCAGATATATTAAGTGTATGTGAGGCCAGGATACATTTAGAAATGAGAAAAGCAGCAAGGCAGCAATAAAGGAATTCAGTGAAAGGTTATAAATAGGTAGTGAACTGATTTATTTCTAGAGACAGTACTTTTTGAACTAAAAATGACCATGACCTTTTGCCAGGTAAAGGATCTTGTAGGGCATATCAGGGAATGGAGTGGCTTTTGTACGTAAATGCAAAAATGAGTTTCTTCTATTCTTTGAATGCCGTGTGCTTTAGATTTTATTGGGCCATTGTCAGAAATACATAAATATTATTTACCACTTTAAAACCTCCAGAACTTGATGCTGAAGTCAGAAGTTTCCCAGATTATGTACTGGTGGTGTTTGCATCAGTTTCCATAGTTTGCATGGAGCACCTGAATAAGATAAGTGATAAAGCAGAAAATATTTATTTACTGTCTTGGTTTTTTCCCTCTCCTTTCTCTGCTAACAGATTCTTGTTAGTGTGGTACTGGAATCTGGTGTTTACTGGTGACAACTGAGAGGGTGGAATGTTCTTCTTATGGGAATGTGGCTGGTTTGGTTTTGCATGGCCAGGTTTTGGTAGAGGGTGAGAGCTACAGGGGTGGCTTCTCTGAGAAGCCTCCAGAAGCTTCCCCCACATCCAACAGAGCAAATGCCAGCAGCTCCAAGATGGACCCAGTGCTGGCCAAGGCTGAGCCCATCAGTGATGGTGGCAGCACTTCTGGGAGGTGTGAAGGAAAGATGTTTTGGTTTTTTTTTAATATTTGTTTTACTTTTCATTATTTGTTGGTAATAAACTCAATATCCCAAAGTAGAATCTTGTTTGCCTGTGATGGCCATCAGTGAGTGATCTCTCTCTGTCCTATCTCAACTCATGAGCCTTTCATTGTATTTTTCTCTCCCCATTCAGTTGCAGAAGGGAAGGTTAGCGTGGCTTTGGAGGGCACCTGGCACCAGCCAGGGTCAGCCCACTACAGTAACTTACCAACTTCATATGCTGGAACTGCAGATCTGTTTGGGTGGAGATCCCAACCTTTTCTCCTTCCTGTGGTTGGTAGACTTAGTGGGTATATGATTGTCATATTGTGTGCAAAGTTACATAGAATACTTTAATTAACAAGCTGGTCTTGAGAAAACCTCCAGAAGTAAGTTGGGTAACTTTGGTTATGCAAGGTGAGTTCTGTATTTTAAGGGTATCTCAAAGGCCATGGAGGAAGGATTTTTGCAGAAAAAATAATAGAAATGCTTACTCATGTGAGCTTCCTTTTGTATTCATACTCCTGTCTTTGATTTGTCTTTAGCTTATTGGATCTAGTTTCTGGATATTATATAAACAAGATATCCTTCAGGAATTCTGTATTTATGTCAGTTAGTTGTTGAATTATCCTACGAAGTGTGTAGTTTTGTACTGGGCATAGTACTTCTGTCAGATCTTATGCTAATTGCAAGATGTATTTTTGATCCATATCAACTCTGATCTGTCTTGAATGTTTAATTTTCATTTTGCTCTTCTCTTTATGTTGTGGTTGGATTTTATTTTTTTTTTTTTTTATTTTTGCTCTCACCTTTACTCCTGTGTTTGTGCTACCTTATCCCTGGGCTTCTAGAATGATTTCCTTATTTTTTTAAAGCCTTTGATTTTTACTGGTTTTGGATGACAGAAGCCAGTGCATGATGAATGGAAAACCATGTGAGTAAGTTTCATATACTTCTTCAACTTTGCCTCACTTCTAGACTAGAAGCTCTTCAGAACAAGCATTAGCTTTATACAGGTTGTCGTGGATTTGATGAACTGAAGGTAAATGATTGTCTAGAGTATAGTTTGGCACCCTTTTAGGCTGTGTGAGTATTGCAGGATCACTGTGTATGCGTGGGGTTTTTGTCTTTTCTAGATTCAATGGTCGAAGTAGAACTGGCTGGTCTGTTTAAATCTTGGTTTTTAATACAGAACAAAGTAGCATAGCCACCCATTTTGTTGACCTTGTTACCCTCTGAAAGAGAAAGTTAAATTTATAAATTTTACCTGGCTCTGATAGTCACTGTGTTTTAATGACTGTGGACAATGAGATTTAACCAGACTGGTTTAAATGGTCTTTGAGAATCATCATGCAGTGTCTTATGAATTTTCCTGTTATGGTTTGTTCATTTCACCAGGAGTAATATTTCAGGGTTTGTACTGGACCAGGTAATACTGTTTATGGATCCCTGTCCTCAAAAGAGGAACTGTAGTGTTGAGCTGTTGTGCCAGCTTGGTTATTACAGAAATTCATGGAGACTGAAGCCTAATTTGAGTATTTAGAAATAAATATTGAGTCCTGACAGCCACAAGGAATGCAGTCAGTATTCAGAGGGAATAGCAGTGCAGCTTCCACTGGGGCCAGGATGCAATCCTCTAGTAAGTGGTGTACTTGAGCGTGCTCACATCCTGTGCTATTCACCATAATGCATCTGTAAGAAGCACTTGCATCCTGATAAGACATTGTGATACTTCACTGCTCCTGTGAATTGATTCACTTTGGCTGTAGAGTATGTATTTCTGTATTTTGCATTTTAAAGCCAGGACTTAGCAATCCTGTATGTCTCATCCTATTACTTGTCATGCAGTTACTGTCTCTTTAGAACAAACGTGTATTCCTGTCTGAGCTTATTAGCATTAATAGCTGTGCTGGTGTGGAATACTGATGTACAATGCTAGAAACTGGGAATGAGGGGAAGGTAGCCTTTAAGAGAAGTCACAATGTAATGATTAAAGAGGGTATTGCTTTAGAAAAATGCTACTGTTCCTTAAAGTCAAACTGCAGCAGCACATACAGGGATTGAGATTGAATTTAACCCATGTCTTGAAAATTAATTGAGGTCTTTTAAAAGTATATCCATACCTTGTTTCGAATGCTGCCACTTCCATTAAGGGAAAACAAGATTGAGGCACTTTGAGTTTGAGTCCTACTTAACTGTGCCTAAATAATTATCCTTTTTGTAAGTATAGGGAGTTCTGGTGTTTGGAAAGGGTCATTGTTTCTCCCCAGTCCAAATTTCATGCACTGTCTAGCCTATTTTCTCGCTAGAAACACTGCAATAGGCAGTCCTCAACATCTGTAGGAATTTAGAGGTTTGGGTTTTTTCTGGCTAAGGGCACATCTGTTTCCACACTGAAAAGCCAGTCACATAGTTTTCATGGTTGTAAGCAGCAATGCAACTTGTTCCTTTTAAGCTGTTTAGTGCTATATACCTTAATTTTTTCCAGTTGGTTTTTTTTTTGTTTGTTTGTTTTGTCTTTTGTTGGTTTGTTTTTAGTTGGTTGTTTTTATTTTTTAATTTGGTTTGGGTTTTTTTTTGTTTCTTTTGTATAAAAAAGGAACTCCCACTTTGGTTTAGTATTTGCTATCTTTCTTGGTGAAATTTTAGATTCCATTCTTCCTTATCTAACCTTTTCTGAGAGTGGCTTTGATAGATTGGAGGAAGTAACTTTGGTAATGCAACTTTCCTCATTTCCTGTATTTTATCTACTTATTTTGTTATTCTGAAGAGCTGTGATGAGCAGTTTCTCAAACTTGGAAATTTAAAATTGGAGAAATGACACATAGTTATGCTTTTAGATAATGGAAATGTAAGTTCAGTACTTAGTAAAATGCTATAAAGTGTATATTTCTTCAGGGAGGGTGGTAAAACAACGTTTTGATGGACAAGGCAGCAGAGAAGAGTATAGGTTGGGAGAAAGCTGTTCAAAAAGAGGAGTTTGTGGAGATTCCATCGTGTTTTAGCAAGCTAAACCGGGAGAGGTGTTCATGGCCTATTTGTGTGCAGGTTGGCAGCCTGCTGCTCTCTCCATGAGTAATGTACATTGAGCAATGTACTGAGTTGAAAGAGACAGTAAAAATATGCAAGAAGTTCTGCTTGTGCCAGGAGCTGTCACCAGTATTTTGCACTCGAGCAAGGCTTGACTCTGGTCTCTGCAGGCAGCGGGGCTTTGTGATGCCAATCCAGCGGCTGCTGCTCTTCCGGAGTGTCCACTGACAGTGTCTCACAAAGTCACATTGATAATTCTGTGGTTTTGCTGTAGTAGGTTCTGGTTTTCCCGAATTAGAATGTGAATTTGACCACAGCTCAGAATTTTTTTTAATGTATGTGTAAGCAGAGAAAAGAGGAATACTTGACAGAACGCTGAGCAGCTTTCCTTTTCCATGATGGGTAAATGTGGGCTGAAGCCAGTGTCCATTGCAAGTTAGTGTACAGACAGCATTTGCTCTGAGATGAGGAAGGAATCACAATAAAGGAGATTAGTGGCTTAGGAAATAAGATTAAAGCAACAGAATTGGAGTAAAAAGCTAAGAGGTGAGAAACTATTAAAACTTGATGCAACAGAGAAAATCTCAATATATAAGTAGCTGTTGTCGTTGCTGTTAACAATTGCCTCTGGTACAGGAAAAACAAACCAGCTGACCCTTGTCTGCAGGGGTGGGGATGGAACTCTGTCCTCATGTTACTTAATTGTATCAGAAGCTGAACAGACTTGCATTAATGAAGCAGGGCTCATACCAAACTTAAAGAATACCAAAGTTATAAAGAAAGAAAGCCCTCTGTCCTTATCTTATAGTCATGTAGATCATCAAAACCTGTCTTTCCTGTATTCCATTTGTTAGCTTCTGCAATATATGATGGAAGGAAGCAGATAAATAGCGGTTTATGCATTTACGGTTTTAGCTAGAGGGAAACTTCTTTAAAATCTGAAGTATGCCTTAGAATTGCATCCAGAGGGGTAACTTGCTATTCTCTACAAGATAGAAAAGCCTAGAATCTACTTTAGCTGCTTTTTCTTTTTGTTTTTGGATGATTTCTTAAAGTAAGAAACCTGTGATTTCCATTCAAGTTCACTAACCCTTTAGCAGTTGTAATTTAGAGGGTTTGGATGGTATCTAAACATTTAGGTACATAATTAGTGAAAATAACAGTGAGATCAGAATCCATGAAAGAAGTATTGCTTTGTAAAGGCTACTTGTATGCTGATGTGATGGGTTTGTTACTTGAACACAGTAAATTAGTTGAATATTAATAGTTGAGGTGTTTGGTACAATAGCATAATATGAATGTGATTGTCTTATGCTGCCTGGAAAGGATCTCAAAATATTCTAAACATTTTTATTTTTTGGGTGTGTATGTTTTTGGTTTTTTTTTTCTTCTGTTGAAATTAGAATCTGCTACACATGGTACAATAGGTATATTCATAACTGGGAAAGAAGTAGTTGAACCTACAGATCAGTTATGTTGGTGCTGAGTACAACTGTATGTGATCAACCAATGTGGATGAAGACATGATGTAAATAAGGCTTACAGGAAATGGTGAAGGTTGGAATTTGGCCAGGATGTTCCCCTTGTTGCCTTTTTTTGCTGTTCTCAAGATCTACTTGTTCATTAAAATTATCAAAACAATTATCTTGGAAAGAGATGGACCAGCAAGCGCAGTGTTATTTTAGGGCATATATGCACATGGGAAATAAAACCTAGAGTTATTTCCGTATTGAGGGCAATTTTCTTGAGATTTCTTTGGATTTGCAGCGTAAGAGCAAAAGTGTAAAACTGTGAGACTTGCTTGGGCAAAAAGGATCTGAGTAGAAGATGGACAGTCCCTTAAAAATAACTTGGTTTTAAAAAATGAGCAGTTCAAGTGATCATAACTGCAGTTGTGGTGGTTGGGAGAAAACAATTAACAAGAATGAGATTATTTTTTCATCCTTTCCAGAGAGTGCAATGCAATCTGCTGTGCATTAGGTGTATTAGGTGCAGTAGGTGTATTAGTAATGGTGGAGGAAGATAAGGAGATAAATTTTAGGATCATGTGACACTTTTCAGTTTCTTCAGTGTATTAAAACAATGCAATGTGTGAAATCAAATGTGCAGCTAGTCTAGTACTTTATTGTGACTGGTAGATAACTGTGAGAATGTCAGGAATGAAACGGAGCCATCTTCCCAGTCTTTCTCAATGGCAGATTCTGAGTAGAAGCTCAGACTGTGTCCACAGCAGCAGCAGGTTCATGAGCACAGGACAACAGAACCCATCCCTGGTCAGGACAGCGCCAGGTACTGCTACCTGGCATGTTTCAACAGGCCCTGGACTGCTTGCAAATGTTTTACTTTTTTAGGTGTAATTTCCTTTCATTCAGCTTCCTCATTTTCTTTCTTCTTTTTTTTTTTTCTTAAAGTTCCTATTTCTAAAGGAAAAAGTTGTGGTGATATTTTTTTTTTTTTTTAGCCTTTTCCTGTCTGACAGGAATAACAGATGTAAGTGTGCAGTAATTATAAGTGGTTCTTCAGGATGTGTCTTTAGCCAGGTCCTGTGCTTGCTCAAATTGGCTTCAAGGTGTTTTTCTTGGTGGGGGGGGTCAAGTGAAAGATTCTCTGGGAAATTGATCCAATATCTTCAAAAAGAAAGGAACCTCTACTTCGTACCGCTCTGAAATACTTAATTTCTTATTTTTCGACTTCATAGCCTTCCCAGTCTCCTCCACAAGAACCAAGAAGTTTCTTGTGTGTGCTACCACTATAGTAATAATTTCCTTGATTGTATAGGTTTCATACAATCCTGGGTGCATTGAGATATATTACAAAAACTTGGCTTGCTTTTCCTCATCTTCCTTGTTTGTCTGTCTGCTTTTGTAATGCATGATGCTGCTTCCCCTCTGGCATGCCCTTGCCCATCAGCCCAACATAATTTGTAGAGGTGGCATTAGTTTACAAGGATATGGTTCTGTAGTCAAGAATCCTTTTATATCAGTATTCTCCTTTTAGACTCAAATTTAGACGCCCTTGAAGAGGTCAGGCAGCTGGACTAGATGATAATTTTAGGTCTCTTCCAACTGATATATTCTATTCAAAACTTCCAGTTTGCCTTGATATCTAGATGTAGTGCAGGTGAATAGAAAGACCTACTCATTTCTTCTGACAGCAGGCACTTAATGTGCCTGAACTTTGACTTCAGCTCTGCCCTTTATTTAGGGTGTGGTTTTTCATGCCTATCACACAGGATTTCACATTGTGCTGTAATAACTTACAATATTGCTTATAAGTCTAAGCCTCTTTAAGCCTGATTTGTGTTTTAATAGAGGTAGAACCTGTTCTTGTGTCTTCTTTGGGTTTTTTGTCCAAAATCGTTGGTTATTGTTTTGGGGTATTTCAGGAAGCAGGAAACAGAAATGTCTTTAACTTTCAGTGTTTTTAACAACCATGTTCAGCATCCTATTGAAAAATGTGCTGTTCTTTTAATTAGTAATATTTTGCAAAAGAGTTCTTTGTCATGAGCTTCTTAACCCTGTTGGCTAAGCCTTGTTTCTAGGACTTTATATTTGCTCTTTGTCTCTCTCCCACAAATGCTGCTGTTAGTGGCTGCTTCTGTTGTGGCCCAGGGATGCTTTATAAGAATTTCCTCCTGTGCAGTTGGGCTGATAACCAAGGACTGCCAGCTGCCCTATTTCCACTGGGATCCAAGGTTTTGCTCTGCCCAAGAGGACACTGACATCTAGTGGATGGGTTCCACTGACACAGGGCAAGAGAAATGCTGCTGAGTGGCCATCTTTCTTCTAAACTTTTACCTAATTTTTGTTTCATTTAGATCCTTGGGGTTGTTAGGAGGAAGCAAAAATGAGAAAAAGCCCAGTCAATTTTTATGTAACTTCTGGAGTTTAAGGAGTAAAGCTTGTGCAGTCAAAGTAGTTGTGTTTTGTTGTTGTTGGGTTTTGGTTTTTTTGTTTCTTCAAGTCACCTGCATATGAGTGTTGGTTGTTTGTAATAAAATTATTCAAGTTATGGCATTGGCCAGTTGTCCTCCCAGCCTGTGAAGAATATGTTACCTGTGGAGCACAGCAAAAGGCAGATCACAGAACCATAGAGTGGTTTGGATTGGAAGGGATCTTAAAGATTGTCTAATTCCAGCTGCCCTGTCATGGGCAGGGACATTGACTTGCTCAAAACCCCACCCAACCTGGCATTGAACACTCCCAATGATGGGGCACTCACAGCTTTCATGGGCAACCTGTGCCAGTGTCTCACCACCCTCAAAGTAAAGCATTTCTTCCTAATACCTAAGCCAAACCTGCCCTCTTTCAGTTTGAAGCCATTCCCCATGTCCTGTGGCTATGTGTCCTTGGAAAAAGTCCCTCTCCATCTCTCTTGTTGGCTGCTCTAAGGTTTCCTTCTCTTTTCCAGGCTGAACAGCCACAACTCAGCAGGTGTTCCAGCTTCTCACCTCCGAGACAGACAGTGCCTCTAAGTTGCCTTCAGTTCTTTGCCTGTTCTTTCCATGAAACTTGAAGCCTAATAGTTGTCCAGGATGAGCTGCAAGGCAGCTATTAGACATCTGTTAGTTTAACTGGGAAGCAAATAGCAGAAGAAGTTTCAACAAAACCACAGGTTTTCCAGGAATGTTCCTAAGCAGAGAACAGTGCTTAGAAATCAAACTTGTTGAAAGTATTCATCAAAATGTTAGTATTTCCTTAAAGACAAAAATAGACATTTTGTTTCTTAAGCAATAATGTCCACATTTCTTTATCAGAGAAAATAAACACTGCCTAAAGCTTGACAGCAGGAGATGCCATGCTTAAGTATTGCTGCAGATTATTGTTTGATCTCTCAAGTGTTTAAACTATTCTGCACTAGTGCTCATTAAACAATAATGTACTTGGTTTGGATTTGTTGACCATCTGGTAACTTTCTAAATGAGGTTAAAATGAGACAGTTTCAAGGAACTTAAATTAGGACTTTAAAAAAAAAAGCCTTTCAGGCCTCTTTAATGGTGCAAGAATCATAGGAAATGTAGACTGACAGTGCTTAGGATGAGGGTGTTAGCCTTAAATGTTCAGGGGCTGTTTTTAAAAGGAAAATACTGCTTTCTTGTCGAGAGTAAACATTGATTTTTATTTTTTTTTTCTGAAAGATGCAATTATTTGCTAGTCTTCTTTGGTTTGGGGGTACTTTGAAAGTATCCCCAGATAAAACCACACTAATACAACCACACCCATCGCCATAAAAAAAAGGATTTGTGTTTTATATGAAGTACGAGAAAACAAATGTAAAAGCTACTAACACTTTTTATGTGCAGTTATGCAATGCAAGCAATACTAGAATATGACTGTTTCTGTCCTAAGAGGAAAATTTCATTAATTTCAAGTTGAATTAGTTTTATGAATTTCAGACCACAGAGAAACTTAAGAACATACAGTCCATCAAAACAGAAAAATCACAGCTTTAACTAACCCGTTATGTTAACTAAAAAGAAAAACTACTTTGTTTTTCTATGCCCTGTTGTCTGTTGAGAATTTATATTGTCTCATCTGTAGTTTCCCAGCATGCCAAACTTCCTACTGAATACAGGTTATCAGTTACTTTTCTGTGTCTTTTTTTCCTTAGTGACTTCTAGAAACACTTGAGTTGCCACTTAGTTATTTGTGAAATGCATTTGTGTTTCTTTCATTATAACTTCTAGTGTACAACTTTATTTGGCATTTTTGAGGTTTATTCTTTTTTCTTGTACCATGAACGTCAGCTCTCTTGATTATTGTTGTATTCCCATCTTCATCTCTTACTGTCTTCTGCTTTGTCATCAGATGTCTGTCAGTGTGCACTGCTTTGCTGGAGAGGTCATGAAGGAAAATGCCTGCTTGGTCTGGGAAATTTTTTTGAGAAACTCTGCTTGTGCAATCCTTTCAGTCAGATGATTTTTTAATTTTTCCTTGTAAAAACAAACTAAAGAGACTAGTCTCGACTGAATTCCTGTAGAAATTCACATAGTCTTCTTTAGAATTGGCACCATATCAAATACTTATTTGAAGCTCAGATTGGAACAACTTCCTTTTCCAAGAAAGGAAGTGGAGTCACATATTCCACATAGATGAGAATTACAGATAAAGATCTTGAGGTGGGATCTGAAGGTGTTCCCGTGTGTTTCTGAAATTCCTGGAAGTAAATCTGTCATCCAGAACCCGGAGGTGTTGAATAAAGTTGTTTGTGTATCAGATAAAAACCCCATGCTATTGTTTACCAAACAAACTATCGACTTGTACATTCTGGATTGTAAATATTAATCTTTTTAAAGCAATGGCAGCTGAGGTTTCTTTTAAATTTATCAGCAGCTTGATTGACAAGGCACTTGCCTGAACCAGATTCATTTTACCAGTTGACTTGAGGACCATTCTATTTCTTGAAATTTAACACTGTATTGCACATTAGCTGTGTAACAAACTTAAGTTGTGGGGTACTTGAAAACCTTTAGGTGACTGAGCATATACTTCATATGAGCTAATTTTTTCTTTGCTCTCCAAAATGTAGGAAATGCAGAAATAATTGCATTATAAATGTAAAAAAGGAATCCTACAACTATTTGGAAAAGAATTTAAAATTTGTGCTGTGGTTTTGATGTACAGAATAAAATTTATATAAAGGCTTTATTTTACAAGTATGAGTGGTATAGTGGTGGAGGTTCTCAGCATGGGTTTTAAGAGGATGTACACTGAATGTCTTTTACTTGACCTTCTGGGTACAAGCTTTTGTGAGTCTTCAGAATTAAAAATTACCTCAAAAATGTTCATGATTTTAAAAAGTTAAACTTCAAACTGTTTGATTAAAACAGTATTTTCATTTACTTTCTGGTAACTTCACTGTGGTATTCTTGTCTTTGTATCTTGTCAAGATACAGGCCTGTTGAAGAGACAACTGTTTCTTTTGTAGCCACTTTTGGATTGGCATGGCCTGAGAATACCTGGGATTAAGGTTACTGTGGAATTCAGAGGGTTAATGGTTTGTCAAACAATAAATGGTTATGTTCTTGAAGTGGTTATTGAACAAAATCTGAAGAAAGTAAGAAACATTCTCCTTGAGTGGTAATACTATATTAATGCTATAGTATATACATATCTTCGTGGTAATACTGTGTAGATGCTTGTGTTACTTTTATAGGAGACAATTGCATACAATGCAGCATGTATGGAAAAGATTTAAGGACTTTTTTTTTTTTTAATTCATCAGAAACAAATGGTAGAGTTCATACTATCCAAGAGTTTGAACATTCAGCACTGCTCAGTGCTACTTGAATGTTCAGGCATTAAAGCAAGAACTCTAATGGGGAGAAATAATCTAAAGTCATGCCTGGGAATAATTGGTTGTCTGGATTTATTCTGTCCGAGCCATTATTGCTTTGGTTTTATTTCAATAGTTGCTTTATAGCTCTTTCTGCCAGAATGATGAGAATTTTGTTGGCCATTAGATTCCCTGTCCTGTCTCTTTTTGAAACCAGAATTCTGCCTGGAAGGTGTGTGCTTCTGAATTGTTGGGGACAAATTGGTTAGGCAAAAATTGACAGATACTACAAATATGAATAATTGCAACACAGAATTGCGTTGTCTCTCCATAAATATTGTGCTGGTTATTAGCTAGGGTTATTACAGTTGAAATCTTAGTACAAGTTGGTGACTTTAATGAGGCTACTTCTCTCTAGCTCTTAAAATGCTATTGAACTCTATCATAAATGGCCTCTTTATAACTATAACATTCCTTGGCTTGCAAACACAGCCTCAAAGAAGGGGTGAAAATAGTTGTTTAGAGTGTTTTCTCCAGATAGTAGAAATGTATCTTCTATTCGCTAACTTATCTTTTTTTTTTTCTTTTTTTTTTACAATCCCTGTGTGTGTGTTGCTGCATGGAAGCACTGATTCAGCACTTGTCAAAAGTTTTCTTATTTTTATTTATTAGATAGTGGGGGTTTTGGAAGGGGAGTAGCTATTAAAACTTTTGGGTGTTTTACTTGCCAGTCATGAACTAGCATAGTGATATTATCAGTATCCTAGCTTTACCTGCTGAATAGTGGAGGGTTCTAAACTGCTGAAAAGTCTCTAAAGATACTGTGTTTCTATACAATGCTCAAGATTGCTTAAAAAAAAAAAAAAAAGTTAGACTTCTGGGGAAAGACAGAATTGGCATATTTTTATTGGAATTGCATGTATAACACTAAGCTCATGTCATTGAATAGCAATTCAGCTGTATGCCAAAGGATGTCACTGGAAGGAACAGCACCTTTGAGCTCTAGAGATGTTTCAGTAAAGTAATTTGGACTCAAAACCAGATTGCAGTTGCAATGTTTCTTGATTGCACAAACAGCCCTGCTTTTTACCCTGAGCAGTTGTTAGGCTCCAGCTTTTCAGCTTAAAGTCATTCTCAGTGACAGTCTCAGGGCAGGGTCTGTGTTTCAGATAAATTGGCAAGACATGGCTGTTAAAACCCTTTTGGGAAGGCAGAACGCAACAGCTGTGGCAGACCTTTTTTTGAGGGAGTATGTGTGTGTGTGCAGATTTATTAAAAGACTTAAATAAGATTTTAATAAGGATCTAAGAGTATTCTCCTGTGTCTTTATTTATGGTAGCTTTGGTAGTGGGGGACTAGCAGGTAGGAAATTCTAGCTTACTTCTGTTGGAGTGAAAGCTCAGTGTTTCCTGTTTCAGTTCTGGTGCTTTTTTTTTTCACCTTGTATGAATTGCTTGGAAAACAAACACTGACCTCAAGGAAATGTGTTCCAAGGCGTGGGAAAAGAGGAAGGGTTTTGCATCTTGTGAAGGAAGGGGGAGGAGAATTTGGGTTGGTTTCCCCCCTTTTCTTTCACCCTGACCAGAAACAAAAGCAAGATACATTCTCCATGGATCTTAATACTTCATGCCACATACTGTCAAGTGGCAGGCAAGGGAATGGTAAAGACTGGGGAGTAACAGGTGGTGATAGATGATGAAATATTTCAGGGAGAATTGATCTGGTTAAAAAACCTCAATATTCTTCAAGGACAGAGGCTTAACTAACACTTATGTCAATCGTCATGCAGTTCATTGATACGAGTTGTACCTCACGTGTATTTGCTATACAGGTTTTCCTGTGAATGCTTGTCAGAGGGTGCTTTTGACTAGTTCAGGATATATTGGTTGAGACACGAGCACTAAAGGTGAAGAGCCACAAAGTTATCATGGACAGTGACTGGTCCAGCCCCTCCTGAGGCCATGAAGAAGTATAGCTTGTGTTCCATTTAGCAGCCTGATTGTCCTGGAGCAAAACCTCTTGCCTTTGGGGTGTTCTTTGTGGAAAAAATCTCAACTTGCCTTTAGATAATTTCTTCTAGGTTTCCACAGTCTGGTGCTGAGGACATTGTTACTTTGGTATCTGTTCCTGTTACATCACAGCTCTTGGGTTTTGAATTTCTGAGAAACTGTAAATCTGGTGTGTGTAAGGGAGACAAGCACAAGTATCTACTTCATCTCTATATCGGGTGAAGGACATGGTTTGTTGAAGGCTTCACTCAAATGTTGCACTGACAGTGTCAGTGTCACATCCAGGATTTCAAAATTTTACTGACTTAAGAGATAGAGTGGACTGTAGTGTGGTCACCTCTCCTGGGTAAGTCAGACTGGCTCTTGAAAAGAGGTTTACCTAAACCTATAATAATTTTTAGTTTTAAATCCAGATTAATGTGATGATTTTAATATACTTAGGCTGTCAGCATGCATAGAACCTGGTAGAGAAGGAATAAGAGGAAAATAATGAATCACGTAACATGCAAATAATGGTTTTAAACATGGGGGTTCCCTGGTTCATGAGTTTTATTTCTTTCTTTCTCTAAGTCCTTTGCTTCCATATGCTGTTTGAGTTTAATGTTGTGAAGACAGAAAATCATCTTGTTGCAAAAAAATCTGAGGCTTTTTTCTGTTTTGAATTATCAACAATTATTCTGGAATTGCTCTAACACAGTTGCTGTTAACAGAAGCCTGCTTGTTGTTATGTGTGCTAATGTTAACCTTTGCTGGTTTTGCATCAAGGTGCTTCTGAGACTTGAGTCCAGAGCAGTCCACTTTCTAATTGCGTGCTTTCATACTGACAGAAATGTTCATGTTCTTCACTCACAGTCTATAAAGAACTGTTACTGCTTCATTGTCCAGCATGTTTTCACTTGTTGTAACATGTTCACAGTAGTCACTGCAATCATGTGGGCATGCTGAGGGAACAGTATGGTTCAGAGATGGGAAGTTATAATCCCAGTTCATAATGAGTCTGCTGCAGGACTTTTTAAAATATCTCAGAACATCCATTAGTAACCAACTAGCTAATACCAGTAATGCTTTCGTAACTTAATGTTCTGCTTTGTTCAATTATTTCCTTGCTTGTCACCAAACCACACATCTTAGCCTTCTCCAGCCTTGTAAAACTGGCCGTAGGTAGGTGGCTTAACTATTGTGCTGAGCATAAACTAACTGAAACTGTAATTGGTAGTATTGCTAGTTTAGACTAGGATCAACATACAGATAGTATAAAAGTAGTTTTAGAAATGAGGGAGAGGAAAGAAGATTTTTTAAAGTAATCAGCCCACATTTTGATAGTGTCTGTGTAAAGCTGTCTTTAGTTATTAGCAGTGTGGGAGATGTGTCTGATTCTAACATTTTTCTTAGGGAAAAGATAGGTTTGGAAAGATGGGAAATGTTGGTCTTACTTTGACAATACCTAATTCTGTAGAGTAAGCTGCTGGTTTGAGTTTTTTACCTGTTTCTGGTTTTAATGTGAGACTGAAGAAAGTAAGATGTACTCCTTAATAGGCTGCTTACAGTACTATCATTTTGCTTTCTCTGCATGAGGATGTACCAGCATTGTCTATATTGGCTGATACTTCTTTATGGGATACAAGTCTCCAATTAACGCAATAACATGAATTCATCTCTTTCTTCAGAAAATATCGGAGAGTTAAGATGATGTAAAATCACAGAATGTCCTGAGTTGGAAGGAACCCACCTGGATCATTGATGTCCAACTCCTGTATAGAATACACTGGGCAATCTAATACTGAAATGATGCTGTTTTCAGTTGTCTGGGTAATTTTGGAGGGATTTTTCTTTTACGTGGTTCCCAAAAGCTTCCTGGAATGCAGTGGGTGTTTTTGGACTCATCATTGTCCTGCAATGAAACACTGAAGACAGAGCTCCCAAGGGAGTGTAGTTATCAGGCTTGTCTGTTAATCACTTCAGCAGAGATTCCCTTGGAGCACCTGGAGCTCGAGGGTTAGTAGTTGTTGCCAGAAGAGAATGCCAAGGTGATGAAAACTTCTATCAGTTCAGCCTGCAATCTCCTTTCAGGTCTTTGTTTCAGAGAGATAGGTTCAGTGCAGACTGCTAGCCTGGTTTTTTTGCAGCCAAAGCCATCTGTGAATGTTGAGATACAGTGAAGTTTTACAGAAGCAAATAATTCTCCTTTCATTGTTTGTTTCACTAGTGTTTGGGAAGGCTTTCCCCTCCTTCACGAGGGCTAGGAATTCTTGCAAACAATTGCTGTTTGAAAGCTGACAGGAATCAATGGGGAAATGTTGAAATGGGTTACAAGTGTATGCTGTTTTTCAAATACTCCTAAGACAAAGTGGTGTTCACTGTGTTCATTTATTCCTTGCTATTGCAACACAGAGCTGCACAGGCATTCCTGAATAGTCCATTCTGCACCTGAGTTTACTACCATCAGCTGGTCTTGGTGTTTCCAAGAGACCTCACTGATGAGAAAGTGATACAGGAAAACTCCAGTTGGATTTGCAAGGACTTGAAGTTAAAATACTTCTCGAACCAAAGCAGTTTTAGGAAGTCAGAGCCTCATGTGAGCACTGGTATCAAAGTCTGCATTGTCTTTTGCAAAGGCGTCTCTGGCATTTCTTCATTTATAGGTACAGCAGAACCTGAAACCTGGGCAATCTGACTGTAGATAACCAGTAGGTAGTAATTTTGACATTTTTGTGGTGATTAAGTTTCCTAGCATCTTCTTTTATGCTCTGATTTTTAAGGTAACTTTTATGCAAGCTTTTCTTTAATTTTTTGGTTTCTTTGAGTATTTCTGAAAAGCACTCAGGCAAATTTTGCAAAACAAAATATGTTCCTGTGTGATTGGTACAATATCAGGAGACCACTGCCAGAGCTGGCTGTGTAGAGCTTCCTGAGCCTGGTTCTGTGGCCTGTTGTCACATGGCAAGTGGGTGTTGTGGAATATTGTAGCAGCTGGCATCTGACACTCTGGTATGTCCTGCTCCTCAGGAATGGTCAGAAAGGAGAGTCTAGAGAGCATCACTGTTGTATTATCTCTTGTTTTGCCAATTAGACATGTCACACAAGGCTTAGGAGGCAGTTTGAGGACTTGAGATAACAGGAACTCTGGTGAAATATTTGTCATGTTCTCCTTGAAAAGAAGCCTGGAAAGGAGTCAAAGGAACTTTTTTATCTTAAATAAAGTTTATGCTTTTGAAGTGAGTTCTTTAAATCTCAGTAGGCTATATAAATACTTTCTTTAATCCACAAACAGCACTTTTATGATATTAGGCATTGTCTTTGCAGGCTTTCTAAAGTGTTAAATAAATAAATAAACTGATAATGAAAGTCAAAGATCTGTATTTCCTGAACTGATTGGACAAAGTTCTTCTTAATACAGTCAGATTCCATAAGTTTGGTTTGAAAAGCTGGTTTGTCTTTTTGTAAAAATTCTGAAGTAGATTTGTAGTACAGATTGTAAAACCACTGTGAAAGTTAGAAGTATGTTTCTGAACCTTAAATTGTTTCAAAGACTCATCTCCCCACTGTCACATGTGGTGTTTGTCACCACCCCACAAACCACTTCTGTCATGCAATGAATAAGCAGAATTAAAATCGAGCTTTTCTAACAGTGGAACTAAAGGCCTTGTGAATGTAGTTCTTAAAGTGTATATTTATGGTTCATCATACTTACCCTTTGACTATTTTCTTCTTAAAAGAATATACCAGTGAAGATTTCTGTGGTACCAGAATAGCAGTCCCACTGTCCAGGCGAACGTCACGGAAGCACCCAGTGTTATCTGCAGAGACACCAGGCTGGAGCTCCCATGGCCCTGCTGTTGGCATCCCAGTATCTTTGGGGAGCATTTTGGCAGTTTACTGACTTGACCCAAATGAGTGCTGCTTTGTACTGGAGACAGTTGTTTATTGAGAATTAGCATGAAACCGGGCTGAGACGAATCTTGCTGGATGTCTTGTCAGCTTAGTGTAGTCTGAACAGAATTCTTTTCTGCCCTGTCATTACCCCTGTTTTGCTATTGACTACATTCTCCTCATCCTGGTCACTCTGGGCTGTAACCTAGGAAGCACTGGATCCCTTGCATCCCACAGCAAGCTGAGAGCACACTGCAATAGCCTTCTGCAGGAATTTTCTATTGCATGTGGGGTGGAATCCTCTGCTGAGTCTGGCACTTTGCCATGCCTGTGGTAGTCTGTTCAAAGCTCCCTTTTTAAAATTCTTTCCTTACTCTTTAGTCAATTCTTCCTCTTCCAAAGCATGAAATAGATATTACTCTATGTAGCAGATACTACTATACATCGTTAAGAATGTTCCTTACTCATTTTGATTACTCTCAGGACTGTATTTAGGTATTTTCTATTACCCTTGTCACAGAACAGCTGGCAAACAGGCATTAAAAGCATGAATCCTGAAGTATTTTAGGAACAGATGTGTGCTAAAATCAACCTGTATTTCATTTCCAGGCTTTGCCTTGAAGCTGGGCTAAGCTAATCCTACTTTCTGGTCTGTTTAGCAGATTGTAGAGCAGGGGAGATTGAACCATGTAGGGAGGAAGGCCATGCTGGATTCTCATAGCATTGCTTTCTGGAAGATGAAAGTTGTTATTAGTCACTTGAACCTTTTTGCCTTACAATTCATCCAAATTGTATTGGTGGTAGTGTCTTTTCTTGCATGCCTTTAAAATGGGCTAAAGCAAAAAGGATCACCTTCCTAAGGTGCTTTTTGATACCTAAACTGACTTCCTTAAGTGTGCTCTTTCTCATGTAAAATAACTTTTGCTTCTATTCATGGTTTGTAGAGGCAGTTTTTCTCTAAACTTCTTTTAAGCAGTCATGACATTTGTCCCATAAAATCACTAAGATGGAGAAAAAACCATTTTAAGCTCACAATTACGTTGAGATGTGGAATAATGCAAAAAATAATATTAGTGACTGTGCTTGGAAAGTGTCATTGTTTGTCTTTGCTTTTTTTCCCCCCTTAATTGGAGGTCTGTAGCCTATTTCAAACTATTTCTCAGCCTTGCAGTTCATAGCTGATTTAGCCAAATTATGTGCATTCATTTTGCTATTTCTAGACTCCTGGTTGTGTTCAGTCTTAGCACAAGTGATATTTTTTGACTCAGGAAAGGTCAGTGTTACATAGGGCAGTGTCTCCTATGTGCAGTGGTGCTCTCTGTGCCAGGGGACAGCCCAGGTTTCTCTGCCTGCTGTGTGTACAGGTTATGCTGGCATTTGTTTTTAGTGTTGCAAAGATCAGTGTGGTCTGTATGGAGGCTTCCAGGAACTGTTTGTGTCTTTTTAAGAATTGAATCTTCCTGTTCCCCACTGTGGCAATGCTTTCAGGTTAAATGTTTAGCAGTTTGATCACTGTGTGGTCAGAGACTTACTATAACAACTCCATATATTTACTGTTTTTCTTCATTGACTAATACCGCAAGTTTCTCCAGAAAATTAATTTTAACAAAAAAAAGTTGTGGGCTAGTTCTGTTGCTCTTTTTAGTGTTCAGTGATTTAATCTGGGATTAAGTCCTCGCAGAAGAGAAAAAATTGAAAACTGATACTACTTTATTTGCTTTTTTTTTTTTTTACCTTGCTATTTGTTTTTTCTCTGTAAATGCCACTTTTCTGGTTTATTAGATGTGTATTATCCAATTAAATTAATGACAAGTCTTATCCACATTTGCATAAGTAATTTGATCTTTTTTTACTGTGTTGAGATAAATTTCATTTAAATGTTTCTCTCTATGTAAGAAAGATGCTAAATTTTATGTGATTTGATTCTTTTCCATGGGGTTGGGAGTGAAGCTAGGATGATTTTGGACCTAATATGCATAATTAATTGTCTCATTTGCATAATCAATTAGGACGAGTTTTTGAAGGGCTTGAGTTTCCAAAACATTTTTAATTGAAGTGTAAAATGAGTGTCCCGAGTGTTTTCTTCTTGAATTCTTCTAAAGCTACAAAAACTGGCTTTCCAAACAGATCATCTTATTTATGATATCTTTCTGCCTGTATGTTTTTGCACAGTCAGTGACAAACAAAATTCACATTTTTAACTAGTGAAAAACTTCCCCCATTGTCCCTCTTTCCCAGAAGAATTCAAGTCATGAATGTTTTGAATATTCAAGTATATAATGATGCATTGAATATAGAGGGAGGGAAGCATGAAGGATGTCTCTCCTTCTACCCATACAGAACACCCCTCACTGGAGATGCTGAACTGATTTCAAAGAGTACTTTTCCTCCTCATTTCTGAGGCTGCAAAGGCCTAACTCGTTTGGGATGATAAAAGCTGTATTGCTCTTTTTATTTCTTAGGTTACTGGAAGGCAGGAGCTGGTTTTTATTATTAGAGGTCTTGACTCTCTCAAATTTCTAGGATTTGAAATAGATGGAGGAGGAAAAAATTACGTATTGTGAACACAGCAGAGCTCCTCCTGTCACTCATTTTAATTGTGAATAGCTTGTGCCTGAGAGACAGGGACTTCCTTTCTTTGAGCTTGAAACTCAACAGGAGTTGGGCGTTAGGATCTGGCACCAGTTAAATGTGAGACTTTGGTTTCTGTTCAGTTGTCAGTGCTGGAAGCCTTGTGCCTCAGAGCCAAGGAGCAGCTGTTCCTGAGCCAGCCTGGGCTGTGCTCTTCCTGCAGGCATCCTGAGATGTTTCTGTTTCTCACAGGTATTCTTAAAGCAGATGTTACTCCACAGCAGGGCAGTGCATTGTCTAAGTGAAATACAGCCATAGTCCATGCTGGTGCCATAGTGGCTTTTCCAAAGATGCATAGAGCTGGCAACAACTTGGGTATAAACTGCTGATGTGCTAAAAGTCCTGGGTAATTAGATGTAATTAGAAAACATAATCGTAGTGAACATTAAAAAAGGGGAGTTTTTTTCCTGAGTGATCATCTTCATCAACGAAACTAATACTTTGTGATGTTTATCTTGAGGCTTGAAAATATGACATAAATCTTTTATTTCAGAGGTTAAGAAGATTGTCAACAAAATACAGAACAGAGAAGATCTACCCAACAGCCACTGGTGAAAAAGAAGAAAATGTTAAAAAGAATAGATACAAGGATATATTGCCATGTAAGTCTGATTTACATGTTAATAGGAGACAAAGGAAAGGGCTTGTTATTCTCCATGTATTTTGAATTTTACTTTTTAGTTATTACTGAAAGGCAAAATCTGAGATAATTTGCTGAAAGATGACATTGTTAAAGTTTTATTTTTAACTTGGAAGGCAAAGTGATTGAATATCCCTATATTTTATTAGGAGACATATCAGCTGAAGTTAAGTTTGTGCTCATGCTGAAGCCATATCAAACACTTTCATTTTAGCTCAGAATAGCTGAGAACTTTACTAGGTGCGTAAATGCATACTTTCCTTAGAAGCATGTTATTCATTGTAGAAAACACACAAAGATCAGCATAAATTCTAGGTAAAATTTTAAGGAGCCTTAAGGAACCTGGTTTGAAATAAAGTAGGTCTTTTTTGCCTGTTTGTATCTTGCAAATGGTGTTGGAGAACTTTCAGTGCTGGATTAACCTTGGTTTCTCTTTTGCTAGAGTCCAAATGAAATTATTTTTAATGTGTGGACACAGAAAGCAGGAGTCAGAGCACAGTTTAGATTTTAAACCCACTGACATGTGGATATTACAGATCAGTGACCTAAAATTCCAAGACTGTTAGTTACCTGCTCACCTTGTGTAGCTCCTGAGGCCACGTATTTCAGAAGCCCTTACTGTGCTTCTTGATCTGAGCAGCTGACAGTGAAATTAAAGGGTAGTCTTCTGAAAAATGCTACTTCTCTTATCCCAGAAGGTCAGCAACAGGTACATTTTACTCTGCTTGTTAGTTGGTGAGGCTGTGGCACTGCAGCAGTGAATGGCTGCACCTAGAGCAGAAGATGAGCATATCTGTCATCTGCATGAAAATAAGACCTGAGTCATGGGATCTGGAAGGGTATGAAGCTCACAGTGGGGAAATGAGCATACTTCAAAAGCTGACATTGAGGAAAATTGAAGGTATATTTTCAGTTTAAGTGAATGTCTCAAACATCCAAAGGTTCCAGCAGTGAAGTGATGGGAGACCAGCTTGAAATGAGAAGAAGCAGGAGGAAGGCAAAGTATCACTGCCCATCTCTCATAAATCCAGGAAAGAATGTACATTTGTAACCTAATCAGAGATTAGTGCTGTATTTATCAGGAAGTGTTAGTGCTACCAGAGAGATCAGTGTCTCAATACTAACTGGACACTGGCTTCAGAGTAAAAGATGCATGTTCCCATTACAGTTTACTAAGACATCCTAAATGGTGGTTATATGCAACATGGTGTTGTTCTCTGGTCACCTGAAGAACCAAGAAGTTATTGTGAACTGAGCCTTTAAGTTATATAACAATATCCAAGCACTTAATCTTCAGAAGCTGAGAACTGCAGTGGATTTTTCTTGGAGAATTCAATTCCTGTCCTAAAACTCTGTAACAGATGAGCTGTGGCACAGAGAGACAGGCTGGCAATGTTGACATTTCAAAACTGCTCTAGAATTTTGGATCTACTGTGCTGGGAAGATAGTGTCCCTCATTAGACTGCTACTTTAATTAGTCTGTTCTGCCATTTAAAAGCAGTTTTTAATATAAAGTCTGTGACACCATTGCATGCTTAGAGAGTGTTCTTGCTTCTACAGGTAAACTATTGTGTTTTTTTGCTCTGAGTATCAGAATGTAACAATGCACTGTGTTTTAAGGGTTTTTCTAGGCCTTTATATGAATGTGTTTTCTTTAGGTTTGTGATCTAAAAGTCTTGTAATTTACACTTGTGCTTTTTTAAGAAGCATTACATGGTAACACAAATATGTTTTTGCATGTTATGAAGACTCTGGCAGAAAAATTTCACCATCTTGCAAGGTTTTTGGAAGAGATTTCTGTATAGAAATAGCTCATTGCATTTCCTTCTTGTGGGCATGGTTCCCTGTTTTATTATGAGTGATGTTTTGTCAAAACAAAAAACCCAACTAACCATATTTTCTCTTTTGAAATATATTTGTTCTTTGTCTTTTTCTTGAATTAAGTTCTAATCAAACATTTAGCAGCTGTTCTGTTCTGTGGAATTGACCCTGGGAGCAGAAAGTAACAAATTGCTCGAGCAGCTGCTGTTTCTGCAGATATTTGTTGCCCCATTTGAAAATAATTCTTCTCTGATATGGATTTCCAACTAAAAAACTATTGTAGAGATAGTTTGAACAATTTTAATGAGGTAGTTAATAAGTGTTTTTATCAGCAAGAGCTGGAAGGACATGCAAACCTGCCAACCACCTACACCATTTTAGTAACAATCAAGTTGTTGTATTAAAGATGCAATTCTTTTTTTTCAACACCGTAAAGAATACCAAAATATTTAATTTATTCTGTCAGCAAGTAATAAGGCTATTTTTATATTGCTGATGATTTTGGTTTCCAAAAATCTGCTGTTTTTATTAGAAGCTTTCTCTTGAGACAGTCAGTAATGCTTGAGGCAGAAACTTGACATGTCAAAACCCCTAAATGAAGGAATCTGCTGCTTTCTAGCCCAGAAGTGCTCCAGCAAAGAGCCTGGTGCAGTGTTTGGGGGATAGGGGTCAGTCTGTGCCAGAGCAATAGACCCTGGTGCCTGTTTGTTTCCTGGTGTGATGCCTGGTGGAGTACTCCTTGGCAGAGACTTTAAGAGACTTTACCTGTGCACTTGTGTTTTATTCTTTCTGCTTTCTCTAAGTGTGCCTGAATCCTGACCACCATGGTCTGTGTTAATGTTGTGCAACTGCAGTTTTGATGGCTTCTGATTAATTGTGTTTTGCCCCTTTGAAATTGACTTGCTCTTGGAATTCCAGGAGGTGTGGTGCCCTGTGAAGTTGAGCATCAGAAGCACACAGCACTAGGAGCTGCTCTGCTTATCTCTGCCCGAGTTGGTTTACCCATAAATAAAATGAACTCGCTTGTGTGACTTATCTTTGGGAAATGTTCTTTAATGCACTATATTTATTATATTTGCTGTTATATGTTGATCTACATGTGTTGTAATCCTTGTTCAAAATAGTATTTTGGTTTTTTTTTTAGTTGATCACAGCCGAGTTAAACTGACATTAAAAACTCCCCCGCAAGATTCAGACTACATCAATGCAAACTTTATTAAGGTATGTAGTACTAGTTTAACAGTTCTTTGATTCTTTTTAAGCTTTTATTTCATGTCAGTGCAGTTTTAATATTATAGTCTGACATAAGACTTTAAAGGTGTGAGGGGAGATATTTTCTTATGACTTGAATAAATTTGCACACATGATGCCATTTATAACACAATTTTTAAAGCTTTGATTTTACTCTTAAGTGGAAATATAGTGTGAAATACTTTATTTTAAAGTGGAGATTTATACCATAGGAAAATTGAGATGTAGTTGTTTTAACAGGTGATGTTTTTAGGGACCATAAATGAGGTGTTTGACAAATTGTGTAAGTTAATACACATTTTGCACTGCTCATGGAAGAAGTGTGGCTTTGGAATTAGATCTAACATTCTTAAAGAGAAGCCAGAATTTGACTAAAAGCCTGTTACAGTTTTGTTTCAAAGTATTAATATCTTGAGTTGTCTTTGTTGCTTTATTCTGATGCTGCTTCTACACAGTATTTATTGTTCAGAAACAAGTGTTCCTGTAAAGCTCTCTCTGTGAATGTTTAGCTTGAATAGCTTAATATTAATGTATTCAAATTTTATAAAAAACAAATTTTGAAATTTTGTGATTTTGAAATGTATTGCAGGGAGGGAGGAACTTAAAATTTGTTCAAGAGGATGCTTTTTAGCAGAAAGATTTTCAGATTTTCATCACTGAATGCCAGAGTAACAAAGAAAATGCAGACTTAAAGGGAATCTGCAGAATCTAAACATACAGCAACTTACTTCCTGTGACAGTCTCTGGCAGTGCTGTAGCTGTTGTAATCTTGGGCTCCCTTGAGATCACCAGCAAAATTCCCACTGAAGTAATTAGGACTGATGTTTCACATTCACCCTTCCTGTTGTATATTAAAAAAAGATATTCCAATTTAACATGATTGTAGCCTAAAACTTTTTTTTTATTCAGTGCAGATAAATGTTCTTTAAAAACATTAATGGTTCCTTTCTGCAATCCCAGGGAGTACATGGGCCAAAAGCATATGTTGCTACCCAGGGACCGTTAGCCAATACAGTCATCGACTTCTGGAGGATGATATGGGAATACAACGTTGCTGTAAGTACCGGTGGAAAAATTCAGTGTTATCTTATTTCATGGCACTGTCACTGTGTATTTTTCACTTGACCTGGCTATTATTATCAAAATATTTACAGTGATTTAGATGATTTGCTTCCCAAATCTTGCTTTTTGTAGTTACATAGCATTAATAATGGTTTATTCAGTTTAACAATGTAAATCCAAATAATTTTATTGAATGAAGGTTATGTCCTCCATATTTATGAATAGGTTCTTGCTTGGTTACATCTGTTGCTGTAGGAGACCTTACAATTCTGACTTAATGTGGACTGGCAAAATCAATATGGAAGCAGCATGTGAAACAAAAAAAAATACCAAACCACCTACCTTTCTTTTTATACTAAGTTTGGGTTACTTATTGGTTTATATATTCTACATCTGTTTAAAGAGCTATTGTCAGGAATTAACTTTTTTATACTTTTGGAAATTGGATATATTTGACAAACCATTTGCGAAAAATTTTTGGGGGGTTTTGTTTGACACTTAAATCATGGTTACTTACTGTAACAAATAGCTTAAATGGCATTTTTATTGTGTTACCAATGTTAATGTACCTGAAATGACTTCACCTAAGAAATTTGATTCATGGTTGGGTTTTTGTGGGTTTTTGCTCTTATTTTATGCATTCTATGTCACTTTAAGCAAATGTAGATATGTTTCTTCCGGTTGACAAATGGTTCTATGTTTTTATGATATAAGTTTAGAATTTGCAGTCAGACTGAATAAATAAGGTATTTGTACTGGATTACAGTGTATTTTAATTAAGTACTGTATTACTGATGTAGATTTTGTGAAGGATGAAACTTTGTTACTGTTTTAGAATTAAAAGAGCAGGTTTATGCAGGAAGGAAAATAGTATTGATGATTAGTCTCTTCTGTGGTAACCCTTAAAGTGTATCAGTATCTGCCTGATAGAAGCAAGTGGTGAAGTGTAGGTTTAAGTTACATGATCTAAAAACATCTAACTTGGAGCATCTATTTTTTCTTTTCAGATAATTGTAATGGCCTGTCGAGAGTTTGAAATGGGAAGGGTATGTGTCCTAAATACAAAAATAAATGAGCTTTGCCCATATGGGACAATACCTGTGAAGATTCATATGCCAAATCCATAACTGTAATAATTACATGGCAGATGAAGTGAGAATGCTTGTCTGTGCATTTCTATACATAGGAAATAGTTAATGACACTGCATTTGTTTGCCCCATCTGTGGTGTTACATGATTATTTAGGTGTCATCTCAGTGGAATATCTGTTTGTATACAGAAATGTACCAAGGGTTTGTTTCTGGCCATGTCACTATGGAAAAAGAGTGTCTTGCTCTTTGTGGGATGTAGGCCAGCTATAAAAATCCTGAGTCCTTCAGAATTTCCTGTCAATTGATACAGCTGCAAAAACAATTTTTTTTTTAAAAATCTCTCTGCTTTATCCTTATTACCTTAGAAGGAAATCCAGAATTGTCAATTCTCAACTTTCACAAAAACTAAGCTTTCATTATTTCCCTCAGTATGATGCTTATGCATGTGTACAGGCAGACATGAAGTTCACGTCCTAATTTACAAAGTGTTTTTTGCCTGTATTTATGTCAGTTGTTTGGGGTCTTGGTTTTGTTTTTCTTTTGTTATTCAAAAGAGAAGTTATTTTACTATCTTAAAAGAAGTTCAGAATAAGGCATTCAGGGTTATGATTTTGTCTGCTCTGCTTCTGTTAATCATCTTTCAGTACCACTCATGAATTAAATTAGGATCCTTTACTTTAACAGAAAAAATGTGAGCGTTACTGGCCTCTGTATGGAGAAGCAGCTGTAACTTTTGGACCATTTCGTGTTTCTTGTGTAAGTATAAAGCTTTATAAATTAATTTTCAAGTATTTAGTGGGTTTGTAACTTAAATGTTCAATGAACTGTTTGTAGTGGGCTTTTTAATTGTTCAGTGCTAAATTTTACAAAAGGACTCTCAAAGGAATGTGCACATCTAAACTGTGTGTTTTTTTGAATCCTCCATGATTGTTTTATTGTTTTAAAGAAGGGAAGCTGTGTCCCTTGTTCTTACATCTTTCTATGTGTTATTTCTTGTGCTTTATATGATGTAGTCTCAAATGTCTGTACCAAACTCAAGAAATAAGTCTTGTGCAGTCGTTTTGTCTGTTATGACTTGGGTGTTCTGAATGAAATGAAAGTAACACTGAAATAGGGTTTTTTTTAAATTAAGTAAATTAACATTAAGTGTTTTAAGGTAGAAAAGAGTTAACGTGCTTTGTTTTTTCTGCTATTAATATTACTTTGAAATAGTCTAAGAACTGAGTATACTTCAATTTCATCTTGTCAGGAAAATGCATACTTGCAAATTTTAGTCTATAAAGATTCTGAGTAACCTTTTCATATCATAAATTTATTCAAATTTGGCTGCTTTTCACCCTGTTCCTCATGATGTTGGTGAAAGGGTTTTGTGTGTTTGTTGTAATTGACTTCTTGGCTGAGAGGTACTCTGGTCTATGTGGGCTGCATTGCTTCAAAAACCTTCAAAATGTTGCAGTTGTTGATGGGAAATGGTAAATTCCCAGTAGGAGATAGAAACACATTAAAGCATGTATGCAGTCTCCTAAATTCTCTGTGGGAAGCTGTGAAGCCAAGCTTTTAAAGACATTTCAAATTCTGATGTTACCGATATTTAAAGTACAATAATATTGTTTGATATCTACAGTATAAACTTTCTTTGATATTCCAAAGGAAGAGTTGAAAACTCTGTCAGGTAGAAGCTAGGTTTTTTGGCCACAACCAAGATAATCAGTGGTTCTTTCAGATGCACCCTTAATTGAAAATAATGGAAAAGGAAAAAATCAAAGGAGAGATCACAGGATAGAGTGGTAAGAGAATGAAGTTTATGTAGTGAAAGTGTTATAGAGAGACGGTTGTGAAAGACAATCTGTAAATGAAAAATATGGAGAAATAAAACAAAAGAGGTCTTAGAAATATTCTTACATGGTTTACTGATGACTTTGGAGTAGACAAGACATTCATTTCAAGACTCACATTTTTAAGTGAAGTTAACATGTTTTGCTGATCTTGTATAGCAAGCTAACTTGCTGGTGTGTTAATCAGTTTTTGATTGCCCCTCTCTTGAGGAAATCATAAACATAAACCCAGTAAATTAAAAAAAGACACATGAGTTTCAAGTTTGAATTTTTAATTATATCCTGTATTTTGCATATTGATTTTCTTTTTTTTCCAATGCATTGTTGTTTTCTCACGTTTAGGAAGCTGAGCAAGCGAGAACAGATTACTTCATTAGAACATTATTACTTGAATTTCAAAATGTAAGTACACAGTCACTTCTGGTCTCACCATCAAGGGTTGCTCAAAAGTCTCTAAAATGATACCATGTCAGAAACTCATGAAAACTTCTTTACTTTTTTATGTGCTGATTATGTATGTAAATTATAAAGTTTGGAAGTGATGTTAAAATCCCAGTATAGAAGGGAGGAATAGTAAAACTCTTTGCCTTTTATCTATGTTCTTGTTTACCCAAATGGTTTAAGCTTTTCTTATAAACTTACACTGAAATGTCAAATGTCAGACTCCATTTGACTGAAAAGCAGCTACCAGTAACTAAAAACTGTAGAGTCCTTCTGCAAAAACATGAAGCATGACAGTCTATTTTACAGAATACCTGTCCTTTTAATTGGCACCCTGCATTAATAAATGATTTATTACAAGTTACTCTCATTTGTGGTTATGTTTGCCTTTAACAAAGCTTTGTTCCATTTCGACAATTGGTATCACAACAGTTATGAAAACTGTGAAATTGTGAGGGAATTTTCGGGAATAATTTTTGTCTGCAGTATCTTGCTAGAAATGCATGAACCTAATCAGTTTGTTTCTGTTAGTGTGTCCTGAATGCTCATGACTGACTGGACCGTGAGACTGTTTAAGTAACACAAAGTCTGTGTAGTAACCAGAGTTTGTGACATTTTTTGAAATGGTGCATTTCAAAACAGAACTGGATACCAGAACACCCAAAGTAGAACCTGCCTTCCTTTTAATACCTGAATATTAACTAGTTACAACAGAAACTGATGTAGCTGATGTTTTGCTTGCCTTACTATAGATGCAAATGATGCTTAGCTATTGACTTTGGGGAGTTCAGTCCCAGTTAGATGCCATGTACTGCTTAAAAACTGAGCAGCAACAAAAAACTACAGTTTTGCTGTAGCTTTTGATCTTAGCAAGGAACCAGAAGTTTGTTCCTATGAGGAGCAATTTAACTGAAAGGGATAACAAGATCTGTGCATCTGATAGTGGTTTCTCTTCAGATTTGTGTAGCAAATTTGCACAGGGGTTCCTGTAAAATTAATTACAGACTCTTCATCTTACTTTTCTAAGTGTAGCCTTGCACTGGGGAGGAGAACGTGTATTTGTGGTATAAGTCATATCCTTTTAAGTTTGCTTTCAGGTTTTCCAGAATAAGTATATGTTTTGTCACTTCTGTAGCATTTGCAGTGGAGTATCGTACCAAAAAAACCATACAGTGCAAAAGTTATTTTAGTTTCTACAATGAAAACCAGTTTGACTGAAATGTGATTATTTTCCAGAAAGAACTTTTTTTTTTTAGTTTATAGGTGGCTAAAAAAAGGACTGTAAAGATTCTTTTAAATTTTCATATAAAAACAAATCCTTCTTTTTTTCTGACAGTTATGCTAATGTGAAAAATCACTGATCTTTTTAAAAGGAATTAAGTGAAATTTCCTGGTGGACCTTAATAGGCAGCTGTAACTCTGCCTTCTTACTGATGACCTTCGTTTTACATAATCATCTAGATTTTAAAATTTGTGCTTAGGTTGTTTTTTCTCTCATTTTAACTAGCTATGGTGTTTCCACAGAGCTGGGAAAAGTCAAGCATCACAAATAGATAACTTTTCATGCTCAAGAGGCCTGCTATGTTGCTTCTCACATAACTAAAGAGAAGGTAGTGTAGGTCTTGAAACCTGTAGACTGTAATGTGGATCAAAAACTTCATCTTCTCCAGTACATTACTTTGAGGAGGAATATGCTGGAACCCAGCGGTGTGACACCAGCATGGAAAGGTGCAGCCGAACTACCTACTGGTTCTGCTGGTAGCTGCAGATGCTTGGATAATGATGAGAGAGAGGATTTTCAGGGATTCAGGTAGCTGAGTAACCAAGCTGTCCTAAAGCCCGCTTCTGACCTTGTCTTTAGTACTGTTGTAGCTCCTGTTACGAGAATAAAAGTATACCTGTTGTTGCTGCAAGTGTGATCTATATTTAGATATGGTTTTAATTATTTCTGTTTTCTTGATTTCCCTCTGTGTACGTGTGCACACGCTTTTGTAATCTGACAAAACAACACCTTTGCCCCTTTTTTCCCCCTAATGTAAGTTACTGAAGTACAAATAGAAAAAGAAAGCGAAAGACCAAATGAAAGATTCTTTCTCCCTTTCCAAGTAATAGCTATAAGGACATAGAATCTTTTTGTATGGTGCAGCATGGTGGGTCCTTTAACCCATATATAGAGAGGGGCTTCTGAACTCTCCCATAGGGCATTTGCTTATGCATTAGCAGCACTTCAGATACTGCTTCAGAATTTCTCTATTTTTTGCAGTGGTATAAACTGTAGGGTTTTTTAATAGAGTAAATTACTTTGCTTGTCAAAAGGAATGTTCATAGAACTACTTATTTGGTACAAACTCAAATATGTGTCATTAACACCTTTCTCCCTGTTTCTCCCTCAGGAGACTCGTAGTGTCTATCAATTTCATTATGTTAACTGGCCTGACCACGATGTCCCTTCGTCTTTTGATTCTATTCTGGACATGATCAGCTTGATGAGAGAGTACCAGGAGCATGAAGATGTTCCTATTTGTATACACTGCAGGTATCAAATATATTTATCTTTTAATTTTTAAACATTTTAATTTTTTTGGAGTCTAGACTTTTGTTATGGGATGCACTAGTTTTGGTTCTAAATTAGAATTTATTTATTTTAGTTTGAAAAAAATTCTCGAGTCTAAACTTAATTTAAAATTGTACAAAGGGCTTCATTTTCTTGAAACTGGTGCCACAGTGAGATTTTGCTTCTACTTCAGTTTAAGACAATATCAATCAGAAAAGAATGAGCCTTTGAAAGGGAACCCATTTGGTTGTTCTTAAGATGTAAATCCTCATGAGGACAAAACAGACTTTGAAGATCATTGCAAATCAGCTTGGGAGTAAAGGCTCCATTCTCTATAGGAGAGACTAAGTAGCACATGCATTACTAAGAACTCTGTCTGTCTGTCTTCTAATATGACAAAAAAGATCTTTAATGAGCAGACTGTAGTTGGGAAGCCTTTACTTCTGAACAACAGTTTCATCCTTGCCCTGAAATGTGGCTAACAGAAGGACTGTCGAGATTGAGCTGCCATGAAAATATTTTGGTGAATTGACAGTTTCTGGCAATTTATCTAGAAATGTTGCCTTTGATTTTTAATGCTTTTTAAAGCAACAAAAGTTCATGTATTATGTCAGGAAAAATTAAATTCAGATTTGTAAGCCAGGATATGTTGAATTGTTGGGGCTTATTGACTCTTTAGAGCTCAGTTACTAACTCTTCAAGTGCTGCATAATTTTTATGAGTTGTCACTCTTAAGTGAAGTCTAAAACCATAAAAAACTGACTTTGCCCTGAAATCTATTTCACTTTGTCCTGTTTCTCTTCAATGTCAGTATAATTGTAAATGTCAATTCTTTACAACAGTGTAAATATAATGTAATAAATATGCATGAATTATGACTCTGCATACATAAAATAGAGGAATTCATACTGTTAGGAAAAATAAGTAAGATAATTTGCTGTCGTTGTAACTTTCAGATTTATGTTTCTTAGATAAAAGGAGAAAATACAGATGTGATACTAAATCAGAAAAATGTGGCAAGTCTTCAAATGTGTTCTGTTCTGCCATTTTACATCATTCACCATTAAACTTGGAGAAGGTCACACTAATGAAGCAGTAGTAGCCAGGAATAGTGTGACAAAAGAAAGAGGCAATAAAATCATCAGCATTGAAGCATCTTTCATGACTGCAGTTACAAATGGCTGTGAAAACTTGCATTAAAAAATTCAATGCTGCATTTTGCACTGCTGAATTGTTTTTTCTTTTAAGACATTATAAAATCAGGCTGAGTGAAATTAAAATGATAGATGAGAGATTTGGCTAATTTTTTTTAATGTGGACTCTTGAAATACAAAGCTTCTAGTGCTTTTTTTAAACAAATTTAAATAATATCTAACACGTAGCTGTTTATGTTCATAGTGCAGGGTGTGGAAGAACGGGAGCCATCTGTGCCATAGATTATACATGGAATTTGCTTAAAGCTGGGGTAAGGAATCTTACAAGAAGTTTTATGACATTCTGTAATTTCGTAACAGTGATTGATTGAGCTTCCAAGTGTTCTAAAATAGTGAAATGTTTAAGATAGTCTGGAACTCTCTTGACAGGTTGGATGTTTAGTTTCATTGCATTCATGTTTTAGTATGAACTTCCTTTCCTTTGAGAGCAATTTTTTGTTTAGAAAGATCACTGTAAAATTCTAATTTTTAAAAATATATATTTAAATATACACTGATTTTTGAATTCAACTGTCTCAGTCTCTCTGATTTATTTTGCAGCTCCTTAAGCCTGATATTTCAAATATAAAAGGATAACTTCATTATGGGATTTTTGGGTTATGGAGCATCATTAATGTTGCAGTGTCACATTAATGACATTGGATGTCTCATTTTGAAAATGCTTGAAATGCTCTCATCTGGTCTAAATCAAATGTCAATTTTAAGTTGCTTTGAAAAAAAATTAAATAGTTGCTGTGTGGAGGAAACAGATTAGCTTTAGCAACGAAAGAGACTTATTTTTTTATGTGTAACAGCTTTTGTGTTGTTCTGACAGTCATGTCATTGTAATTGACTTGCTTCTATATTTCAGAAAATACCTGAAGAATTCAATGTATTTAATTTAATACAGGAAATGAGGACACAGAGACATTCTGCAGTGCAGACAAAGGTATAGTTTGTTTTAAAATGAATATGATAATGTATCAGTATTCTTTGTAAAGGTCTTGTGCACTAATTTTTATCTGGTAACTTGCTATAGGAGCAGTATGAACTGGTCCATCGAGCCATAGCACAACTGTTTGAAAAGCAACTGCAAAAATATGAAAGTTGTGCAGACTGGAAGATTGCAGATGGAGTGGTAGGTGTCTTTTCCATATGTAGCTGTTAGCTTCTGATGAAAATTCTCCTGTGAAGTCTGCTTTTTCAAGTGTTCAATGGTGTGATCTTATTAAGTTCTCATGTTTTTTAAAGTACTACTTGCATTGGAATAGATTAGGGCAAAGAAAAATAAGTTGAAAATGCCTTTTTCAGGAACCTTCATGCTCTACCCTTTTAACAAAGGAGAAAAAAGTGGAAAAAATATTCTTCACTGATATTCACAGTATTTGAGGATTTTTCTGTCTTTCTGTCCTTCCCCTTTAAACTTCATGTCCCCTGGTTTTTCTCTTTTTTATCTTTAGTTATATTTTCCTGGCTGTTGCTGGGCACTATGTGAAAAGTGGCTTTTTGCATTAATATATTCCCTCTCTCCCACAGTCCAGAACTGTGTACCACCCTTTATTCCTGGATTGTGTTTTGTTTATTCAGTGATTTTTGTCTGTCCTTTCAGTACCTAATTGGTGTAGATTCCATAGCTCTCTAGAGGGAGTATGAGTGGTATCTTCAGGACTCTGAAATATCTGGAAGCAATTTTAAATGTTTTTATTAATAAGCATCCCATTTATTTTAGGGATTTAGCTGTCCTGTTCTGTGCTTTCTAGGAAGTTTAGAATGGTTTCAATTCTTGGATGAAAGGCATACACCCTTCTGCTAACTACTAAGAATTTCTATCAGTTCATGCAGTACTTACAAGGTCTTTAGTCATGACAAGAAGCCTGTTGACTAAATGCAATGTGGATAGAGCAGACTGCTTTTATTTGTTACAGGCTTGATTAAGCTGGTCTATGATTTTTTTTTTTTTTTTTCCCCTGAGGAATGAGCATGACAGGGTTTGGAATATGCAGATTGATTAACTTTATACATAAGTGATTTTTAGTTACTTTAGTTTTGATCATAAAACAATAGGTAGATCAGTCTACTGTATCTTCTGGTTATTTGACTTAAATCTGACCGGTGTCTATGCTCGTATATAGAAAAAAAAAAAGGTCTCTTATTTACTTGTTCCTTTTACTATATATATACTAAATTACTTACCTATTCCAGAGCATGAGTAAGGCTGTGGCACAATATGCTGATACTATGTCTGTAACAAAGACAAGTGCTGTCTTTAGTACAGCTTAAAAGATTTGCTGACTAATAAAACAAGACCAAATAGAAAATGGATGGATAATGTATACTGGGGAGACTGATAAATGCCACCTCTGAAAAGACAGTGATGGTGTGAGTTTAGACTTCTACTTGGATATGATTTTGTTTTATGATCAACAAGTTGTAAAGGAAATTGAATTTTAGCAGTTACTTGGAAACTAGTGAGGGCAGAAAATGTAATGTCCTTGTGTGGGTGCCTTGCAGCTTGACTACTGACTGCATGTCGAGTCTGCTTATCTCAAAAACATGTTACAGAATTTCAACATTAAACAACTGGACAAGGATCAAACGTGTTGGAAGGCTCCAGCTAAAGAACAGCCAGACTGAGGTGGGAAGAAATGGCTGAGGCTAGATACAATAGAGGCACAGTAACAATGGAAAGCTGATTCCTATTAATTTTTTCCAAGGGATACCAGTGAGACCTGAAAGACAATAAAAAAGTGACATTTTTATAAAAAACACAACATGAAGCAGCAGACCTCCTTGCAGCTGAAAGCCTGTATCTTTGAAGTGAATGTCTCACCGTCTTGGAATCTTCTGTGAATTTCACCAGCCTCTGAACTATGAAATTCCAGAGTTGCAATCTGTTGGAAAACATCCTAGGGAAGGATCCCTGTGTGCCTGCTCTGGCCTTATTCTTCCCTGGAAGTTCCCTTTTGGTCACTGCTGCAAGCAGGGCAAAAGAAAGCTTTGTCTGACTAGGCACAGCCCTTTTTGTGTTGGGAAATGATGCTTTTTCCTATTGTTACTTGAATAATTCTGCCGTAAGGTTGAGGGGAAAAAAGTCTCATAGGTGAAGAGTTTCTGTATCTAAAAATTGGGTACTTAAATTTGCTACTGTACATTTGATAAAGTTGCCTTCAAGTTGCCTGAACTGGTATAGGCTTAGCTTCTGTTTTGGATTTATAAGGGAAACCTCATAGAGACAGTTTAATATTTTCTCATAGTTTTAACCTGATTCTCAAAACTTTGAAGCTCACTTAAGTCAGTGTTTTTGCTATTCTGGCAAGGCTCCCTTTTTACCTCCAAGAGTGTTATGTAGCCTCTGTTGTATTTAATGTCTGATTTGCCCCAGAAATTTTCTAGTTTGTTTTCTTTTAAAAACCAAACAAGCATTCTCGGATGTATCTTGGTTAAAAAGTTAATTCTGAGGCAGGAAGTTTTCAAGTAACTTTATTAAATACAATGTAATATTCTAAGGTTCCTTCACGGGTGTTACTCTGCGTGCAGACGCTACAGCAGCTATGAAATCTTCAACATGTGAATGGTTTTGATTATGTCCAGTGGAAACAATTCCAAATAAAATTCATGTTCCTACTTTGGATATATTACTGTTATTTAAGTAGGAGATGCTACTGGGCTGAAGAGGAAGTATGTCATGTATTCTCCTTAGATAATACTCTGAAGAGTTGGAGTGCTCTGTGGGGTTGGTTTCATGGTTCTGTTTTCCAATTGCTGTTCTCATTTCTAGCAGTGTTTGAAATGGGTTGAGTTCCAGAGGCTTTGTAAGCAGGGCTTGCCAGTAACATCCCAGTAAAAAGTTAATCTGATTGGCAGCTAGTGGCACTATTCATGGGGAAGTAGCTCAGACACAATCCCAAACGTGTGTTCCTGTGAACTTGCCAGCTTTGCCCTGCTGGAAACAATACTGTAAAAAGTCAACAGCAAGGCATGCAGTGTTTGGAAACAGACTTATAATAGGGTTAGAATTTCCATTAGAATTTGACAGATTCGAAGTCACGTAGAAAATGCATACATGATGGGCTTTAGTGTAGTAAATGTATATTCTTACCATAGTTATACATATTGTGAATGTGTAGAACTACATATGTGCTTAATACTAAGTATATAAATGAAATTAAATAAGAAAAGCTCTGCTCAGATACCAATACTTTGAACAGTCCCCTACTGTAGCCAAATTTCAGGGCAAAGAATTGCTGCTCAGCAGTGACTTTTTGGATAAGAAAATAATTCAAATGCTAAATTTGATAATCAGAAGTATTCCCCACCCCCCCACTTAGCAGTACTTTCAAGTTACCAAACAATTAAATTGGAACAGAGTCTTGGAAGCCCTTCCCACTGAAATTCTTGATCATATTGTCATGTATTTCAAGTCAATAGCTGTGCTTCTCACCATCATTGGCTTTGTTAGTACTGCTGTGAAAATATTACACTTGGTGTTGTGTTTGGAAGCTTTTAAATATATGTGAGATCATTAGTCTTGGTCATCTGATAAGGTATCAGTCAGATCTGTATCAGTAAAATATTTAATCAGTTATTTGAGAAGGTTCTTCATGAGCTGAAGTAAACTGTAGCTGTCTTGGAAAGTCTGAATCATATGGAATTTTGTCAAGTTTGATGTTCTGTTTGGAAGTCAGAAAAAGAGAATTGGTTAAAAGACAAACAACCAAGTTCACTATCTCTTCAAAAATATTTCTCGTTGAATTTTGTCCCTTGACAGTACCAAGCATGTTGCAGTACTGCAAGTTCTTGTTTTGCCCTTATCCATGAGTAGAAGCTTGTGTCGATAAACACTTTCTCCAAAATCTGGCAGTGCTAGTACTCCCCAGTGTCTTGCATTTCATACTGTAAAAGCGACAGAGTTGTGTTGCTGTGGTTGACTGCACTTTTAGAAGTCATAGAGGAATCAGCTGCTATAAGAAGAATGCTGTTACTTGAAACATTAATGGTTTAGAAACAGTAAGTGAAAAGACTTTGCTGTTTATAATCTCTTTGCTGTTTGGCAGCTTGGAAAGATATTTTTTGTCATCACAGCATTCTAAAAAGTCATATATTTCTTCAGAGACATTTGTCTCATTGCCTCTGTTGGAATGTTTTATTTAATCTGAGTCACTTGAGTGTATCGTTTCAATCTGAAGTATTTCTCTTTTTATCCACTGATGCTCAGTGATTCCCATGCTGCTTTATGATAAGGGCAAAAGGAATGCCTCAATTCCTTTTAAGGGAAACCATGAGATTACTTCTGGAGGAGTCTTTGCAGTGAATTTGCCAGTATTTTACCAGTATAGGAAGCTTCTGAATGACATAAAATATTTCCACTGTGAGTTCCAAAAGAAAATTATACATTGCAATTCCTGGGCAAAAGGTTTTGAACTGTAGGCAGTGTGTGTGAAATCTCAGTGTAAGACTTTGATCATCTATTTCCTTGAAGTTTGTGACAGCTCTCTTTAGTGATTTATCCAGAGGAGGAAGCAGCTGGGGGAAAGAGCCACCCTTGGGAGGCAATAGCACAGTTGGGTTACCTTAGCAAGCTGGATTCAGACACTGCATCTGTCATGAGAATTCCTTGTTTCTCTGCATTACTACAGGAACATAAGTTACTGTGCATTTTAGTAGACTAGAGTTAATCTTCAAAGTGTTTGAGTTTATGGTCTTTTCATTTGTTAATGTAGACTTTCATAGGTAGATATGCACGTCTATAGATGTGCAATTTAACAGAATACCTGGAAATCCCTAATATGAGCATTTTCACTTGATCTCAGTAGCCACTCCCTCAGGGCAGTAACTCTGAGGGAGTTGAACTGTTGAACATTTGATGCATATAGACACAAAGGCTGGGGAAAGTTCCTATTTTTTTGTTTAGCCATGTTGCAGTAAGAAGCCTGCCACAGTAGGATGGTTGTCTTCTGTGAGAAAGCAGGGTGCTACACTGAACACTTGGTGAATTGCACATTTGTTAATCCATTTTAAAAAATTATTCTGTATGATGACCCCTGTGAGCTATGCATGTTGTCCTGGTTTGTCTAAGCTGGTGCTTTTAAAAATTGTGCTCTGCCTGAGAATGCAACATCTGTCTAGAGGAGCAAGGGAGTGTTGACTGATGTCGATAAGCTGTGCTTAGGAAGGCTGTGCAAGGCTTTTCCTTAATACCACCATCTGCTCTTCTCAACAGATGCAGTCATCCCAGTGAGATACCCTATATTCACTTTCAGAGCTGAGCTTCCTTGTTTCTGCTCCTTGCTAGGTTTTCCTGCATGTTTGCCTATTGCTTATTTTGATATATGACAGGGAAATCTGTGAGTTGGTGTCACTCAAGGGTGATAAATATTAAAAATACTAGTTATTCCCTATTACTTGTAACACCAAACTGAGAACAAGTAACCCAGAATGACTTCTCTAAAAGTAAATGAAGCCTTCACAGAAACATCAATGCATTGCGCTAATTAAAGAAAGTAGCAAAGTACCTCCTTTTTTTGTGACAATAATTCCTGTAATCATTCTTGCTCCTCCTTCAATGTAGCTAGAACAGTGAATGGGTCTGGAGTTTAACCTGATGCACAAGTGAAAACTTTTGAGCACCCATCTGCCTGAAGCCCTCCCAATGTACAAAGTTGGAGTAACCGCTGGCTTTTCTGGTGTTAAATTTAAAAATTCCATTTTGTGTCTGTGGGTTTTCTTGTTGGGTTTTGTTTTGGGGTTTAATTTTTTTTTTTTTGGAAGAAAATTTTTTTGTGACTCTGTGACTGTGTATGTGCCTTGGACATTTGAATTTATATACATTTTTGTAAGGAATAAACATACATTTTATTTCCAGTAGCAAGAATGTCAGTGCCTTTTCAGCTACTTCTGCCTGTCTCAACTAGAAACAGCTTCTTACTGTATACATGGAGTTTTTAAAATCTTTGACATATGTTAGCTTCTTTAATAAGCTTTTTCTTCTGCCTGTGAGAAAAGCATATCTCAGGAAACATTCTGTTCACAAACACTTCACTTTACAAACATAGAAGGACAGGGATGCAGCTGCTGGTTTGTTTTCTGGACAAGTTAGGCTAGAGCCAACAGGCACACCCTTTCCCTTGCCAATACCCTTTAGAAAACTGAGTGCATAATTGAGAAATCTGTTCCTCAAAACTTTTGTACTGGTGAAACTAAACTGGGAGACTTTCCTGATCTTTTGGAGGATGGAGAAGTTGGTGGTAAGGGGGAGGAACTCTGGTGGAATCTGACTCTTTCTAGTATCTTTCTGCTTTATGGAACTTGGATGCACTGTGGTGCTGAAGCAAGGCCAACAGCCTGCTCTGCTCTCAGGGTGCAGTTGTTCAGAATGATTTGGCTGTTAGCACTTAGGAATAAAGGGGATCTTTTTATTACAATACCAATTTAGTGCTACCCTTAGCAACAAATACATAAAGGAGAGATTCAGAGTTTGCACTGCACAACTCTGGGAAGTGGGGAGGAACATAACACAACTGTGGAGCAGGAAACAGAATTTATTGTTGAATACTGGGAGCCTCAGCATCTTTGGCACCAATCTTCAGAAAGGTTCTCTGTGTGAATGAGGCAATAAAATAATTGCTCATATTTGTTAAGGGCAAAATGGTCTGTATGGCTGCCTATTACCTGATGTCAAAAAGTTGGAAAATGCTTTTTTTACATATTTGAGAGGAGGCTGGTAGAGGGATTGGTTGTTCATGCCCCATGGTAATGTTTTATGTGCTGGGGACTCCAAAGCTATATGCAAACCACTGCAGACAAACTAACAAAAAAAAAAAACCACAACAACCCACATTCATATTTTTCATATTTTTCCCCAGTCATTAGCTGCATCCAAAGCAGCATGGGCAGCAGGTTAAGGGGGACCCCATGCTTGTGGGATCCCACCTTGGGTATTGCATCCAGCTTTGGGGTCCCCAGCACAGGAAGGATATGGAGTCCAGAGGAGGGACACAAAGATAAGCAGAGCAAAACAGGTCTCCTATGAAGACAGACTGAGAGTGTGGTTGTTGAGCCTGGAGAAAAGAAGGCTTCAAGGAGACCTTATTGTATTGTGGCCTTGCAGTACTTAAAGGGGGCTTATAAGAAATATGGGGACAGAATTTTTAGCAGGGCCTGTTGCAGTAGGACAAAGGGTAATGGTTTTAAATGGAAGGAGCATACATTTAGACTGGATGGAAACAAGAAATGTTTTATGATGAAGGTGATGAAACACTGCAAGAGGTTGCCCAGAGAGGCTGTAGATGCCCCATCCTGGCATTCCTGATGACATTCAAGGCCAGCTTGAACAGGGCTCTAAGTAACTTTATCCTTTTAAAGATGTTCTTGCTCATTGTAAGGGGGTGTGTACTATGTGGCCTTTGAGGGTCCCTTCTTACACAAACTGTTCTATGATTTTATGAAAACCAACCAACCTCGATTGACTGCAGTGGGAGCTTCAGTTGTGTTCATTTAAATGTGAGTGGCTTTTATCTGCTCATTGAATCTGATTCCAAAAAACCCCTGGTAGTTAGAGCTAGTGGTCAGCAGGACAATGAACTCCCTGTGCAATTTCCCTGAAAGGGTTGACACCGTCCATTCAGTAAGGAACAATAGGGTATTTCTGCTGGAGTACTTGTGCAATATTATATTTGACAGCAAGTTAATGGGGGCAGTTAGGGAAAAACAATGAGAAAGATCAAAAGATTTAATTTTTCTTCTTCACAGGTAAAGCACCACTTAGTACATTGAGGAATAGAATTTGATAATAGACTCTTCACAATAGCCAACAGTGCTATGGTAACTTTCAAGACAAGTAATGGAAATTAAAAACATGTAACTAATTAATCTAAATTTAAGTGAGGTTAGTTAAGTGTTGAGGCAACTTACAGTTAATCTTCCAAAGCAAAAATTGCTCACTGCATTCAAATGCAACTATCACATCTGAAGGAGAAATTAATGGATTCACTTTTGTTCTGTAAGTCTGAAAAAGGTCACCAGTTTGAGCAGGTAGGCTGGCAGATAGCAGACCCTATTGCATGGACCTGGTTTTCTGTTTTGAAATCTATTACACTGATTTGGGATGGTTGTTGTTCTTTTTTAAGATTGCTTTTCAGAAGAGACCTCCTGCAGAAAAAAGCCTTTAGGTAAAATAAGCATTAAAGTTAAGATAACACTAAGGTCCTCCTTAGGTTTGTTGGGTCTTTGGCTGTGGCACATGTTTGGAAATGGTATGTCAGCTTTAGACTCTTGCATGTTCTCTTTTGATTTTTGTACATACATGTTTTTTTACATATTTTTGCTGGGTGGCTGGGTTGTAGTTAAATAGTGTTCACAGCCACTCTTGGGTTGCTGTGTTTCAGATCTGTGGTGAAAGCAGTGCTGATGGCTGTTTGTAGCTGATGCTGCAGCTGTTGCTGAGCAATGTTTGCACAGTCAGCACTGCCTGTGCTTTTAGCCTGTCCTCCCAGTGTGGGGACACAGCCAGGCAGTTCCCAAATGACCAAGGAGTTATTCCATAACACCCTGTAACATCATGCTCAGCAGTAAAGAGGGACAAGAGGGCCTTCAGTGAGGCTTGGCTCAGGAACTGGCAGAGGCCCACCTGTGGAAGTTCGAGAGGGATTGCTTTAGCATGGCTTGTTTGATTTCTTTTCATCTTCTCCCACTTTTCCTTTGCCTGTTAAACAATTTTGTCTTGACCCACAAGTTTTGCTGTTGTTCCTCTTCTCCCTCCAGGGGTGGGGTGGAGAAATGAAAGTGGCTCTGTGGGGCTTAGCTGCCTGCTAGAGTTAACCCACAATATTTCACATGTATATACATGTAAGTGTGTATGGATTTATAAAGACATACAAATAGAAGATGTATCTTTTATATTTATGGTCCTAAAGTGAAATTAAAATCTTCATGCTTTCATGATTTGCTGGGTAAATTAAACTTCCTTGTACACAAATGGGAGATTATTTGAAAGTTTTTTAGATTGATGCATTAGGTGACAAGTGGATAAGATTTTTCTCATTTTCTTACTACACTGTAGATTAGTCTTATCTTCACTGGAGTGATTGTACAAGTGAAAATAATTAGACTGACTGGAAAATAAATGCATTCAATGTGAATAATTTGGGGGGTGTACGAGAGCTTGCTCACTACTAAAAAAGATCAGCATTTGAGTATTTTCTCTAGTGGATTATTCAATGGCAGGCAGACCAAAATATTCAGTCAGAAAAATTTGAAGTTGGATACACAAGATATAAAATAATTTTGTGCATTTAGAATAGTGTTCTGAAAGTGATCTCTATATGATAGCCAAAAATGGGTCATATTGTTATATATTATTGCTAAATATCATTACAGATCTTAGGACCTTACTGTTCAAATACTATGTGTATTAGCTTAATAGTGAGGAGTAAAAATACCCTTTTTTTTCTTTTAATCAGGATGAAAACAATACAGAGAATGCTGTCAGTTCTTCAGATGCTGAGAAACAGGATTCTCCTCCACCAAAGCCTCCACGGACCCGCAGGTAGTTAACTGTGTTCATATCCTGTTTTAAGATGAAAGATGAAGGAAAAGGGGAATAAAGCTACTGATACCATAAAGACTTAAGATGTATATGTTGTATTTATAAATAGAAATATACATAATGCAAAGAGAAGTCTTGTAAATGACTTATATAAGCTACAATATCTTTGTGAAGTCTGTGTTTGAATATACCAACCTTGCAATGATGTCTGTGAGTAGACAAGCATGCACCTTTACTAGTCAGATATGTTACATCTGCTGCTATTTTAATTCTGCTAGGTGATAGTAGTAAAACAAACTTAAAATAGGCTCAAATAATGACTGAACCCTCATTTTTGGAGACAAAACCATAATGAAACATCATACCCATTTATTCCAGAAAAGTCTCAGACAAGTACTGCTTTTGACTAGAGTATGGCAAGCAAATGACATAAGAATGACGTAAGAAACCACCAGCCACTTGATATTCAGTCATAAGTAAAGTATAATTCCTTTAAAGTGAACAAAGAAGGAGGTGGAAGTGAGTTGGGGCTTTTTGTGAACAAGTTACATGGTTGGTGCTATGTAAGCAATATATTTTTTACCTTATTTGGATTGATGGTAATGTGATTGTATTCAATTGTGTAGATTAATATGATGACAGAGGAGTCAGTTGAGCTGAGTTCATGATGAGTTCCAAGCTCTTGAAACTTCATCACTGAGCTTAGAAAAATGATTTCTGTCCAATGCATAATTTCCTTACTAGTGTTTCTTGAAATAATCCTAGGTGTACCTTAGTTTTTATTATTTTTATATATTCATGTAATAATAACAACATATGTATAATTCATGTAATTCATGTTTAAGCACACATCTGTCTTATCTGCACTGCATCGTTCTTTACTTGCTGCATTAAGTTAAAATCTTTTAATCTCTCCTTAAAGCCTGGGGTTTTTTTGGGCCTGTTTCCATAAACTCATACTTTCCCATCTACCAGCACTGCCAGGCAGATTAGTTCCTTAGAGGTGAATAAATGGAAGCTTTTAGCAAAGCTGTTGTCTTTCTAAAATTGAGATTATTTTTGAAAAACAAGTAATTACACCCCTCCTGGAAGATGCTTTTGAGGAAAGACTTTATTTGCTATTAGTCACATCTGCTCAAAATACCCACTAATGAGCATGTTTTTTTTCTTGATGGGGGGGGAATTTTACAAATCTACAGTCTGATTCAGTCAGGACAAAGATCTATGTTTTGTGTATTGTGGATGTTTTGGCATAGGTTAACATCCTTTTCCTGGGGAGGGTGGGAGAGCAGAATCAGTGAAACATTCTTATTTAATCCCCATATGCAGAAGGAAACATATTTAGGTTGCCAGCCAAATGTGTGCTTGAGTTTTACATGCACTGTCTCTGAATAAGTTAAAAGTTGCTAAAGCTGCTATTTTTCAAAAGAAATAGGGATTTTTAAATTCTTTATATTCTGTGTTGTTGATGGCTTTAGAATGTGTAGTTTGTAAAGCAAGCTGTATTTATATGAGGGTTTAAAGTTTAACATTTGCTTTATTTTCTAAAGCAGAAAGGGCTATAGGGACTGGTAGTGCAGAGTACTGTGGGCCAGCTTGGTTTCAGATGAACTTGCCTGAGATGATCCTGACTGAACAGGAGAAAAGTTGGGTTTTATTTCTTGGCCTCAGGCTGCTTGTTTTCCATATTGTTACCAGACTAAGCCATGTTTGCTTAGACAGTAAAGCTCATGATGCCCATTAGCTGTTTTTGATGCCCCCAGGTCTGCTGGATGAGATGGTGACATCTCCTCTGCAGCCCTTTCCGCTGGCTAACTGCTCAGGACATGGCAGAATTTTTCTGTGAAGGTGGCTTTCTCACTCTCTTGTTTTGTTTGTGACATTATAATGAAATCATCTCAGTAGCTTCTTTAAACTTGAAGATCTCTTCCTCTAAAAGTGTAGCTATTATCACATAAACTCTCATGTCTGTGCTAGGGATGAGATGTCACTGAAGACTTTTACAGTGGAAGGTAGGAAGCTTACTTGGAGAGGTATAATTAATCCTTTTAGTACTTGCTTTGGCCTGGGCATGTATTAGGGGAGGAGTGTTACTTTCTAGGCTGCTTTTATATCTTTTTCTTCTTGGAAGTTGCAAGTCCTTTAGGCTATTGGTATTAAATCAATATTAAGTTGGTATTTTATTTACTTAGCTTACCATGAAGCATCTAGCTGTACTTGTTTTGCAGAGGTTTTGGAATTGTATTGCCTTCCAATACTGAATCACCTTGTAATGCTTTAATGTAATTAAACTTGCTGTACAATACGTGAGTGTAGTAATTTAGCTTAATGTCTCTACTTGATGTCAATGTAAAAAAAATTCCAGTATTACTCCTTGATTATTACAGAGATAAACAAGAACAACTTGTTAGTGCATACATCAGTACCTTATCCTAGAAATTGCTTAGCTTGGCAGTTGATGATCACTTCTTGTAAAAGTCACCCTTCTTTAGAGGACTTGAGGGATGGAAAGTCTTTGTTAGACATAATTACTTTTGCAGGGTAATGTAAGAAGAGGACATAAGTAAGGTTTAACTTTGTTAGATATGCTACTGCAAAAACCCTAAGTTTTAAATTTGCATTTTAGCATTGTACTTGATTTTATGTGACTGATGCATCAGAATTCGGGGGGGCATCTTAATACCTTTAAGTATTAGTCCTTGAAATATTTGTGTTCTTAGTAGTTTATTCTAATGTATTTGGGAAAAGAGGTGGTTTATTTTAGTCAGGTGTGGTTACAAAAAGTTCTTTATTTTCAAGTTCAAATGCAGTTTCAAATCAAAGCATAAACTTAGACATTAACAAAAAGCAAAGATGATGTAACAGCGTTTTGTATGCAGTGTAATGAAGAGCTATGTGCTGAAGGAGAAAAGGTGAAATACTGTAGCACTTTCACTTCTCATCAGATTCTATTTGGACTTCAGTCTAATGATAGTAAATACATTTTCAGGGTTATGTGTTATTCTGTTTCATTTAAAGCCCTACCAACTATCTCTTTGCATCTCCTGCAAAGCTAAGATTAAACTCATTGATGGGTGCTCCTTGTTAGTTAGCTGTCTCTGATTTGTATGCCACAATTAAAATCCAAAAAGCCTTGCTAAGTAAATTTTACAAGATAAATTCACCAGCTGGTTATTTTTATTAATTCATTATTCTTTTATATAAATTATTTGTAGTACATTTGCAACAGCTTCACTCACTGGACTGCAGCTTTTTTTTCACATGGATGGCAGTGATTTAATGCAGAAGTAGAATAATGTGGTTGTCTAGCTTCAGCCAGCTTATGTTGAGTTTAATTTTCCTATTTTATTTATAAGGGAGGACGTAGAGCTTGTTATCTATTTTTGGTTGCTCATAGCAGCTGCATTCCATGACCTTGGCATCACACTCTTTTATTTGAAACACCCTACAGTATGCTGCATAGAATAACCAATGGATTACTTAAGGCTTTTTTTCTTCTGAACACTAGCCAAGTTTCATTTAAATCTGAACCCATTGTGTGCAGTTTTAATAATATAGCTCTTTCCCATTAGGAGTAGAATGGCTTAGATTTTAAAACATTCTAAAAAATTATTATGTATTGCAGAGAAAGCAATGTATGGCTTTTTTCATATGTACATTTTTGGTGGAAAACTGTGGGAAGGCTTTTTATTTTTTGACAAATTATAGTACTTTTGACGAATTGTGTGTAATTATTACTATGACAATTTTTAAAAGTTGTTTTTCAACAACAGTTGAATCAGTTGACTAATGAATTAGTTGACCATGAATTATTTGCTTAATTCATGGTTTACCTGACAGCTGAGAAGTCACTGGCACTAGGGCACTGCACCAGTTGCTCAGGCTGTGTGGCAATAGAAGTGTATGAAAAAGCTGCCTTGGTCACCCAGGGAAATTGCATATCCAGCTGTAAATGAGGAGGTGCCAAGGTAGTGGCATTCCCAGATAATCAGGAGCAGTTGGATCCAAAGAGGCACTTCAGGGCTGAGTCATGACAAAGCTATTTTTTTATCACAGTGGGATTTTACAAAACGTATGTGTTTATTTAAAGGTCTAATACAGGAAAGCTTACTTTTCTTACTTGAATGGCCTGGCTTTCTTTGGTTCACTGACTCTTTTCTGTCTCAATATCCTCTTTCATGAGCTTTCTGTTAGTTTCCTGGTGTTTCAAATCAAGCTGGTTTTTACTGTCTCCTGTTGTTTTCAACAGCATTAGTAGCTCATCTTCAGATAATTTTCTGCCTCTGGGGGCAGAAATGTCTCTAGCACAACTGTTGAAGGACATGCCCAAAGACAGCATTATGCAGCATCCCAAAATGCCCAAGATTCACAAGAGTTTTAGAAAAAGCTACTGCCAAACCGAGACCTTCTGAATGTGTTCATATCCCAATATTTCTCCTGTCTAGAAACAAACAAAAACATTATTTGCAATGCAGAACATGTGAAATAGTAATATTAAAAATGGCAATAAAATGGTATAATTGTTATCTATTGGCATCTACTTCCTAATTTAAAGAGAAAAAATACATTAGAATGCTCTTTGGGCATTTCAGTTTCTGAGGACAGGTATCCTTCAATATTAATAAGGCAGAGAGTGATTTTGGCAAATAACTTCTAATTTCTTCACTGTAAGCTCTCATTTAAGGATGAAGGAATGACATTTAACTTCAAATGTAATGGGCAACACTGTAGCAGTTCTGTTGAGATGTGGAGGAGGAAGTTGTTTAATCAATTTTTGGGTTGCTGACTTGTGCAACATTTCCTGTCTTGTCAGTTCTATGGATACAGCTAAGGGAACTGTTTGAATATATGTGGGGCTCTGTTTACCAGTGGATCAAAGGGTAGGATGATTTTATTGAACAGTAATTGGTGAAGAACGTAATGAATTTTTACTGGTATTGTGGACCTATAGCCTTGTTATATCTTGTTTAATGCTAATTTGCTCCTTTAGCTAATTGTAATGCTTAATGTTAGGTCTGTACCAGATAAGAAATTAGTTTTGCTGATTGCAAATAACTCTGGGTCAGGAAAATCAGGTCAATAAGGGAAAACCATGATTTTCAGCAGGAGGATTTAGTGGAGATTACTGATGAGCATCACTGCTGGTAAAAGGGGACATGTAAACATTTGTGCAAGTGCACTCACTCTCTGTCTCCCTCCCCCATTTGGAACAGAGGAGAGAAATCCAAGAGGAGGGAATTCTCCTGTCCTTATTGTGTATTAAATTAGAGCAAGACTTACATCCCCCCTTACCTGTTTTATCTTTTCTAATTCAGGCAAAGAACTTATTCTCAAGCTTATTCATTTTTTCAACAACATCTAGAGGCAAGAGTTCCCAAATTAAATTGCTTTGATGTGCTTTGTATTCCTTGTATTTTAATGTAAAGAAAAACAGCAATATACAAGTGCAAGGAGGAGAGGAAAAGAAGGAATTTGAGGCCCAATTCTTTGTGACTGGAGTCAGGCAGAGAATGGAAGAGATCACCCAGAACTGCAAGGGGGTCTGGGATTTTCTAGATACAAAGATACTTTTAGAATATAATTTGGAAGCTGGGAAGCTTGCAGGACTTCAGGGGGTTAGGATTTGTATAGACTGAGAATCCAAATGATTCCCTTTAGTATGGAATCCCTTGTATAAAGATTTTAGTTCTTCAACCCATGCTGCTATAGCTTGGTGCTAGTAAAGTCACAAGGATGAAACACATGCAATAGCATGTCCCAAGTCAGGTATGCTTTTAGTTCTCTACAAGACTCAGTTGTAAGACAGTCCCTCAGCTTTTTTATTTTGGGATGTTTTCCTATATGTCATGGTAGTCTCAAGAATTTGCACTTGCTAAGTCCTTCTTAGGCCTGGTTTGGAAGTAGGGGAGCCAATGGAAGTACTTTGATTTTGTTTGTGATGTGGCATGCAGACAAATAATGAGACCCTGATGCCTTTCTCTTGTAGACAGAGTTCCTGTGCAATTGTGTAGTTCTTCTTATGCTGGAGGGTCTCATGAGAGCAGACTATAGGGGCAGAGTTTCCTTGTTTCCATCTGCTGGCCACAGTGCTTTTGATGCAGCCCAGGACATGGTTTCTGGGCTGCTGGGTCACGTCCAGCCTCTCCTCCACCAGCTCCACCAGGTCCTTCTCCACAGGGCTGTTCAACTCCCAGCCTGTATGGATACCAGGGGTTGCCCCAACCCAGGTGCAGCACCTTGCACTTGGCTTTGTTGAACCTGATGATGTTCCCATGGGCCCACTTCTTGAGCTTTAAAAATCCAGGTCCTCCTGGATTTTTAAAGGAATGAAAACCATAAAATAATTCCTGTTTGTAGACAAAACCTACATCAGTTATGCTAAATGTTTGTAGTCAACTATGCAAGTAATCTGACCATATGCTTTTAAATAGCTTGAGATGAACTGTAGTTATAAGTGCTGTGGTTTCTCTAATATGCACTGTAATTTAGATCATATATTCTACTGTGAATATTTTTTTATATTGTATGTACCTCATGTTAGCTAAATTTGGTCTGTGACAATGCGGAGACTATTAAATATACAAACATAAAAATAAAATCATCTTGGGCAAGTACAGAAAAATGAAAATGAAGAAAGATATTCAGTGTTAAGTAGGCTGTAAAGATTTTTTTTTTTAAAGAAATCTTTCTTGTCTTTATTGAAATTTGAATTCCATATGTCAAATTTCTCTGAGCCACTTAAGGAAAAAAGTAGTGAAATGCTGCCACAAGAGGGCCTGTGTTACAGTGTCTTTGAAAAAATGCTTCTGGGAAAGGATGTGAGCAATCTTTGAACTATTAGTGAGGATTAGTTGTGGCCTGAATGAATGTCTTTGTGATATTCTGAAAGACATTTTGAGTGTGTTGACTTAATTCTTGCCTACCCCACTAGTCATATTCTATAACCATTGTCTGTGTGCAGTGGAAGCTCTGTGTGGAGTTTGATATTGGTATGAAAGCATTAACTACTGCAGTAGGGGATGGATAGATGCCTAAAATCTTGTCAAAATCCAGCAAACTTAAGACAATTGTGTTTTGGTTATTTTGCAGTTGCCTTGTAGAAGGAGATGCTAAAGAAGAGATCTTGCAGCCTCCAGAGCCTCAACCAGTACCACCAATCCTAACACCATCTCCCCCATCAGCTTATCCAACAGTCACTACGGTGTGGCAGGACAATGACAGATACCATCCAAAGCCAGTTTTGCACATGGTTTCATCAGAGCATTCAACAGACCTCAATGAGAATTATAATAAATCAACAGAACATTCAGGGAAGAACGAACCCAGCGAACACGCAGAGAAGAGGCTGGAGCGCAACTTAAGTTTTGAGATCAAGAAGGTACCTCTTCAGGAGGGACCACGAAGCTTTGATGGGAACTCCCTGTTGAACAGGGGACATGCAATTAAAATTAAGCCTGTGTCATCCTGTGTAATTGATAAGAGCTTTAAGCCACAGGAACAGATTTCAGGGGATTCATTTGTAGATGCTTCTCAAAACTCATGTATGGAATACAGCGTGCCACAGTCTAACACAGCCTTAATACCTTCACCGGAAAGTCTGCAGAGTCAGCAGGTGTCTGATAGCCCAGCAAGACCAGATCGTCTGCCTCTGACAGAGAAGGGACAAGCCACGTGGTCACTGCACGGGCCTGAAACTGCACTGCGTACGTCCGTGTCTGAAGAGTTGTCTTCAGACACCTTGTGTCACGGTGTTAAAACTCTCTCCCTAGTATCAAACACCCCCGTTGAACATCCTCCCAGTGATAATGTTGATCATACTCCTCTTTCTGTTCGAGCACCCCTCTGTTTTACTAATCCTCTCCATTCAGATGATTCTGACACGGATGAGATGAACTTTGACGGAGCCATGAGCAAAAGCGCGTCCAATGTGTCAACCGCAAGTGCCACAGTCTCTGCTGCCACTAATACTGAAAACATTTCTGCCAGAAAAGTATTGCCAATGTCTATTGCTAGGCAAGACTTAACAGCTGTAACATGTTCTGAAGATGGCAAAGGTAGGTTTCACTGAGGTTCAGAAGTGCTGCTCTTTATCTAGCTGCATCTGTAGAGTTGGACAACATAAATTTCTTTGCAATGAAGTTTTCTAAATGTAAATTTAATTAGTTCAGTATGGCAGCTTCAGAGAGGGCACAACTCTTCCTGCCAGCTTTCAGTTTGCATGTGAGCTATTTTTGGTATAAGATATTACAGACCATGATTAGCTGCTTCAAAAGCTGTATTGTGAGCTTTATTGTGAGCATTTGTTTAATGCTTTATTTACAATGCATTCCTGTAGGTTTGTATGTAATTGTAGGTTTCTATGTTATTATTTGGTGTATATTTTTTCTCTGTGCCCAGTTTCATGGAAGTGTTTATAATAATTGGCTGACTAGTCAAAGCATTTTCAACAGGCTTGTGCAAATACATAATGATTTCATGCTTACCGGTTGATGTGCTATTCGTAAAAATATAGATGTAACCTCAGTGAACTGTGTTGGTCTTTGAAGTTGCTCCTGATTCTCCTCCTGCATTTTAATAGTATTGTAAATATTTAGCTGTGCTTTCCTCTTTTTCTGTGCATGGCTGGGGCTGACAAGCTAATATGGCTGTTTATCCAAGTTATGATTTATTAGTGGCTTTTTTTTTTTTTTTTTTGTGTGAAAGAAACATTTGTAGGTTAGAATGCCATTTACTGAAGGCAAAAGGGTCCCAAAACACCAAGGCGCAGATTTCAGTCAGGCTGGCACTCTTAGATCAGATGGAGTGCAGACGTGGGAAGAAAAGATTAGGTGCTGGTAACTGCTTGTGCAAAGCCCAACAAAACAAGAAGTAAGGCTGTGGAGCTGAAAGAACATCAACTTCTGGATTCAGCTCAGACTCCTGTGCTTGGAGCTGCCTACAGTGATGGCCTCACCTCAGGAGTCTGTGCAGACTTCATGACTTTCTGAAGTGAAATGGGACTCAGTGTATGATGCAAGATGCAGAACCAGCTGAATTGAAAATACTGGCTTTGTGGACTAAATGTTCACCAAAAGTTATATATACAGAGATGTGAACTGTTTTGCAGCCTTAACAACAATCTGTTTCTATAGATCTTGATATAGATCTATAGATATTGTGAACTGTATCTATAGATCTATAGATTTTGTGACACTATGTGTAAACATAGAACAATACTTGCACATACCTGTATATTTTTAATACTGTGATTTAAAAGATGCTTTGCAGAGCTGACAAAGTCCTTTTGTCCTAGTTATTTCAATTTTGCAGGCAGTCCTCCTTGGATTTGTTTTATAGATTTGCGGGCTATTGTATTTTTCCTTTTAGCCAGAATTTTTTTCTTCTTTCCCTAAGCAATCATCATTTATCACTGTTTGGAAATTATCACCTCCCCGTGCATCTCATTATGTGGATGCTATAAGAACATGCAAATAAAATAAGTGATATGTCATAAATATGATAAAGAATTGGAGAAATGTCACTCTAGAATTTGTTTCATGTAACTGTGTATCAGAAACGTCTTGAAATAACAGTACAGCCCTTGTGCTGCTGGTATGTTGATGATTTCACAGGAACTGATTAAAATTCTAGCAATTTTTTTTTATCATTTATCTCTTGTTATTAAGGGTGTATGTCTTCCCTCTTTGTATGATAGTGAACACTTCCCATTTTATATTCTGGTTGCAGGTCTTGTAATCCCTCTGGGACTCAAGAATATAGAGTTAGATCTCTTTGCCCTAGTGATCCTAAACCCTATTTACAGTGGCTTTCTCACTTTCATACTGGCTCAGGACTCTTCTGTCTGAAGCTGGGAATGTGGGTGCAATCACCAGTGAAACTTGTCTGTGAACTTACAGCACCCTAATTGCCTAACCATAACTGCTGGTGTGCATGATCTTACCACACAGTTAAATCCTCTTTTTGATTCAAATGATGTGAAAAGTAGTTGTACCCTGAGGTTAAAGGAAAAAAATAAACCAAACAAAGAGAACAATAAAACAGCAACAACTTCACAGCAGCAGCAACACCCCAACCAAGACCCTAAAAACTCACTTTCAGTCAGTGCATATACATGGTGACTTTATTTGCTGGTTTTATAGAGCCCTTGCTATATAAAAAAAACCCTTGGAGTTGATGAAGGTTTTCTTGTGCTGTGTAGTAAACTTGAGATGGAGCAGAAGTCACCTGAAACACAATGGCTTGTAGAACTTGATGGAATTCTGTCCCTGCAGCAGCTGGGCATGCTGGCAAGTCAAGCTTCATGACATTTTTAGTTGAAATGTGTCTTCGTATTTTTGAATCCTGTGCAGAGTACAGTTGTCAGATGACTTTTCTTATGGCAGCAGCTACTTTGTTTTAAACCTTTAATTACTACTCCAAATTTCTTAGCAAGTCAGAGAGGGGCTTTTGCTGCCAGAATAGCTTGTGTAAGTGCACTCCTGGGAGGTGAGAGGGAGCAGACTGGGGACAGGATGTGGTACTGGTACCAGCAGCAGCCACCTCCTCTGGCTCCTCTTTAACCTTCTGCCTAGTAAACCTTGCACTAGGCTGTTTAACTAGTTTGTATCAGTGGTGTGAGAGCCTGTGGGCCTCAACATGGACTTGGGGAGCAGAACTGAGACCTGAAAGAATGAAAAAAAGTATTCATCGGAGTTACTGAGAGTTTTTTCCTCCAAATTATTTAGACTGAAAATGTGTTTTTGTTTTCTTGCTTGCATAACACACAGTCTGATCCTACGCCCTTAATGTGAAGTTAATGTTGTTAAATGAAGTTACTCCACAGCGTTAAGTGTGGTAAACCAAAATGTTTTATAATACTTAGAGCAAATTTTTCTTTTGCTTTAGATTTCATACCAAGTTTAGAATTATCTGATATATGAAAAGATCAACTTCTAAAGGTCTAGGAGAAAAATCTGTGTTTAACTCACCTAAATGTCATATTTGATTTAGATGCTGATGCTAGTGAAGATTCCTCTCCCCCGCTCCCAGAAAGAACACCAGAATCATTTGTATTAGCAAGTGAACAGAGTGAGTTCTTGATGTTTGGAGATAAAATGTGAAGAGCATGTCAGTATTGTATTGTATTTGAATACCCCTGATTTTTGGTTAGTCTGCTGGAGCAAGTTGTAAAATGGAATGAAATCTAGCATGTGTAGTGGCTTATTTTAAAGTTTAACTTTTACACACCCCTGAACGCAGAGAAATTATTTTTCATTTTCTGACTATATATGCTGTTACATGATATTTAAATACTTGGAGACTTCAATATTAATGGAGGTGGTTTTCAGTCTGAAGGGTATGGAAATTAGATGATACAGTGGGGAAATGCAGTACAGTTGGGGAATTTCCCAGCTGTTTTAGTTTCCTACTGCTCCCAGGTAGGGAATGGGCATGCACATGAACAGTGTTTATCTGATTCTTGGGCAAAAGAAACATGATGACACCTCATTCTGCACTGCATGCAGTGTACAAGCCCAGTTTGTCAAGTTTAATGTAGTTCACTCTTTGCCTGTGTCAAAAGGGCAACTGAAAGAGAAAGCTGACACTTACAGATGATGTTCTCCCATTGTCATAGTTCATTCATCAAGCCACTAATGGCAGAATACAAAACAGATGAATTGAAATGAAGTGATGAATTGGGTTGATGCTTAGTACCTTCCAGAAAACCTATTATGATGTAGGTATTTACTGAGACTTTTGTTTAGTGTAATTTTGAAATTTAAAAACTTTTGGCCCAAGTAGTTCATCTGGATACTTTCAGCATAAAAACACTGAAGTTTTGTAAATGTGTTCAGAGTCAAAATGATCCTTTCTTTGGATATTATGGACCTGCTGCTCTTCTGTGACCACACAAGGAACAAAGCTGTTCTCTTTTAAAAAAAAAAAAAAAAATCTCTCTGCAGGACTGGAATCACTTAAAACATTTCCATTTGTTTGTCTTTTTGCATGATGTCAGTAAAGGACAGGTGTGGCTGTCCTGACTTGTGTATGTTTACTTAGGAGATCTGAAAAACATACTATTACTGCACAGCTGATGTAACAAAAGTTATAAAACATCCTTGAAAAAGAAACCAATTCCCCTGTTGATTAGGAGCCCCCAAAGAAACAAAATGAACATCCACAACGCAAGCACAGCAGTCTTGTGTTTTGAGTTATGTTGTGGCATTTTGCCATATCTGGAACACTTTTTGTGTGAAGAGATTTTCATGTTTTTACAGGCATTCAATCTAAAAAAAATTGTTTAGGGCACAATTCTAATGCTGTGTACTAATGCCTGATCATGAGGAGAACTGAAGTATGTTGAGCTGATTTAATTCTTCCTAGGCACAGCCCTGCCGAAGCCAGTTCTGATTGCACAGTCGGAGTGGAGCGTGGTGCGTGATCAGCATCTGCCTGAGCAAACAGCCTCCACAGTAAGTGCAGCAGACAAGTCTGTACTAATCACTCATTTCTAGTTTGGTTGGGAGCTACAACAAAAAACAAAATACATACTTGGGAGAAGTTGCAGCTGTTGGTCATTTACAACTGGTCAGTTTTTCCTCCGCCTGAGCTGCTGAAGTGATGTGAAGAGCACATTTTCTTTCCAAGAAAATTATCTGGTGTTCTAAGGTCAGCAATACTTTTAAAAGGAGTCATCCTTAATATGTCTTAAATAATGGCCTTAGGAGTGTAAATATGCTGCTTTTAGGGAGCTTGCTGTCTGCCCTTAATGGATCTTAGGCCAATTCAAACTGTGAGAGAGCTGCACTCTCTTGTCTAACCTGCTGCATGAAGCAGGGCCTCAGCCCTTTTCAGAGCTTTTTCCAGCTGGGTCTTGAAAACCTCCAGAGCTGGACACTTCATATCATCTGTGGGCAACCTGTTTCACTGCCTGATAATGGTTTTCACGTTTGTCCATATTTATTTCAAACAAATCATTTTTTGCCCATCAGATTTCACTTTTCACTCATCCAGCTCACAGTCCTTCTGCATGAACAGCTGGCAAAACTTTAAAAGCATATAAATCTTTTTACATTTGTCACTTTTTTCATGTGCATCCTATATCTCACTTAAAAATATGACAAAAAAGGTAGATGTGAATTTTCAGGGACTGTAAATGTAGAGTGAGAACTAACCTACCTAAACTTGTGAATAAGTTGCAGTGTCATGTTTTCAAATTTTTATTAAATGCTAAGGTTCTAGTACTAAACTCTCTTACTAACTACTATTGGATTTTTTGTTAATGTTGAGTCAAGTCAAAAATGTGGAGGCAAGTAGGTATTTTCATGAATGTTTTATGTTTTTGGTGATGTTTTCATAATCTTAATTTTTTAACTTTCTTTCAGTTTTTTTGAAGTGGTTTGTGTAATTATTTTATATATCTCTCATTAACAGGGTTTGAAAACAACTTCACCTATACTACCTGGTAAGTGGTGGAAAAACTTTTTTTTTTTTTTTCAAAATACATTTTTCCTACTGAACAAAAATTTGCCTGAACTTTGTGTTTGCTCTGAAGATATCTTACTATATTGTCAAATATACTTGTATTATAGTAAATATATTGTTAACGATGATGTCTAAGCACCTTTAGTTTAGAAAGAACACGAACAGATGCCTTTATGTTGATGTATTAATGGCACTGTGAGCTTTAGCTATAAATAGATGCTATGTGGGATTTCAGCTATCCATACAAACTGTAATACAAAATAATAATCCAGATTTAGCAAGCAGGAATATGTTGCTGCCACTGAACATCTACTTCATAAACAGTTTTCAGTATTGTTTTTAGGAAATGAGAAATTTGCTTCCTAAACTTTATTTTTGTAAATAATATTTGATGCCAGCTGTTTTCTGGACTGTAATAAGTGGCATTGCCACACTGGTGACTAAGTGAAGTTGCAGTGAGGTGTCCGTGTGTTTACAGATCGTCCTGAACGAAGCAACAAAACACCAACTGACATTTTACCTCAGATTTCTTTTTCCGGTTCCACTGATACAAGAGGTCAAATTTCAGAACTTCCTGCAGAAGTAACAGATATTGGTAATTACAATTCTTTCAAAATATAATCACTAGATGACTTACACTGGGGATTCAATATCAGTGCTGGATTGGATAGCTGTTGCTAGTGCCTCCCTCCAACTCACTGAGATGCAGAACTCTGACAAATAAGTCTGCATATTCTTTTCAGCATTGCTGAAGGAGTTTTTCCCAGAATGAATGACTGAGTAATTCTTCACTTTGTTTTTACTCAAAGTGTGTGAAATACATACAGAATTTGTCAAATGGGTTATAATTTCTGTAAAGCACTGAAAACTTTCGGAAATAATACCTGATAACTTCTGTAGTATGCAGAAAAGGAGAAAAACAAAAAATAAAGGCTGTAATACTGTATTTACTGATAAATGCTTTCCAGTGAGGTTTAAGTAGTGAACTGTAATGATATGCAAATTCTTCATATTTGTATTTCCTATGGCTAGAGTGCCTTCAGAATTCCTCATTCCACAAAGCTGTTTTCTAGCCCTGAGAGGAAATCTCTTCTGTAAGAGCTGGAGCATGTCTTATTAATCTGACTGCCGCCAGCCTTTGTGAGCCTATGTTGTCCCAGCAGACAGAAATATTAAATACATTTCTTTCCTTAGGTTTTGGTAACCGCTGTGCAAAGCCCAGAGGACCAAGAGAGCCACCCTCAGAATGGACATGATCCAAGAACCAATGGACATACTGTCAATAAATTATACTGGAAAACTCAAGTGCCATTGAGAACTAGAGAAATAGTGTTCCACTTTCCTGGGGGGCGACTAACACAGAGCAGTGTAGATCTATCAATGGTACATTCTTGCAGTACATCCCATGCAAAACCTGACACATGGTTCACAACAGTGGATTCCAGTATTACAACCTAACTTTTTGCTGGGGCCATCTACCTGCCTTACTACACTTAGGAGAAAGTATTACATATGATTTATTTTGTAACTTCAAGTATTATTGCCTTAATGTCTTTTAACCCTGTTACACGCTGCTTGTAGACATATGTTAATATAGTAATACTTTTGACAGATTGTGTTTATGGACTACTTTTTGCTAACATTTGATTACCATGTATGCATTATTTTGTATATGTACAGGGCAAGTAAGTATATAATTTGATAAAGTTGCAATCATAAAATATTAACAGAAGATGTAAGAAATCTCTGCATGATCTAAATTTTTGTGTACCTTATTTGTAAATTATTTGCCCTGAAGTTTTAGAAAATAGTTTCTGGGGTTTTTTACAAAAATTGCTGGACACACACAGCCAGAATTGCAGGTTAGCAGAGATAAAGATTGTAATGCATTTTGTAAATTGTAAGCAAAAGGTTATTTTTATATTATATACTGTTTAATTGTCAGACCTGATTTGTTCTGGTTTTCATCTAGTCATGGAGATTCAGTAAGTGCCTTGGAACAGTATTGAATTCTCTTAGCCTGTGTATGTTACTTCAGTGTTTTGAGTTCATCTGGAATTAGATTATCAAAAATATTTGTACGTTTCTTAGTATATTTGACCTGCCAGTAAAAGAGAAACCATTTTACATAATCAACACTCCTTAGTTTTCATTTTAATGTTTCATCAGTTGCAATCTTTAGAAAATTCATCTCTATCACTTTTCTGTATAGTAGGATTTTACGGTTTTAATATGGCGTGTTTCTAATTTGGGAAAACCAGAACACACTGGTAAAAGGACTGTTTCAATACCACTGTCTTCTCTTACAGATGGGGAATACAATTTTTGTTGTTCAGCGACTGTGTATGTAAGAAAGCAACTTATATGAAGGTTCACCTGGAGCCCTTGCAGCTACACTGTATCTTGGCAATATATTATGTCAAGAGTTAATCCTTATAAGGATTCCTTACTTAAACTTTTCTGTAATACAATCTTTAAATTAAAGAAAGTAAAAATCTCACTATGGGTGTTTTTACTCTTAGGAAAGAAAACTGCGTCCAGAAGCAAAGTGTAACAAAATAAAGGATGGCAGTCTGGCTTAGCTTCCAGACCTCATACTTGAACAGAATGCTGACACTCAAACCTTATTTTTAGTAACTACTTTAAAAGTTCTGGCTAGCAGCAATGCCAGAGAAGCAAAGAAGAATGTTTAGAAGAAAATGTTCATTTTAGACAGTGAAAGTATTTATTAATATGAACTTTAGCCTTGGAAACATTGTCTGATCTACTACTTGTACCTTTAGTGTCCCTCTGCTAAAAGAGAGCTAATGCCCAGATAGCAGCCCTGTTGTAAAAGGGACATAACTTGCAATTACTGTCTCTGACTCTGGATTTAATCACTGTGTGCTTGGTACAGGTGACAGACTGCCAAACTGAGGAGCTCTTTCAAAGAACTGTGTGTACTATAAATACTTCCCATGGATGTAGTTTTGCAATTATTCATTTAAAAATAAACAGTTCAATGATATATGCCGTCTGGGATAACCTATATCAACTATATTCCTGATTTGTAAACAGTTCAGACAGCTGGAATTTTCTGCAGTTGGCAGAATAAGTCTGGCCTGAACTTTGTCTCCCTTCCCTTGTGTTGCAGATGATTAGTTTAGACTTTCACTCTTACGGAGCTCCTGTGGATTTGTAATGCAAAATGGGCTGTCAGCACCCCTGGGGAGTCAAAATCATTGGAACTCTGGGTAAAAACCAAGTTAAATAAGAAAATTTCCAAATATGTTTTGGATGTACTTTTTAATGATCTCTTCCCTATTTGTCCACCAATAAAATACAAATCTGGGCAGGTAGTAGATTTTCTGTTTTTCACATATGAATTTGACTTACAGCAAAGGCTGACCCAAATCTGTGCACTACATACAGGCCATTAAATAAAGTACATCCAGGTTCATCTTTTCTTCCCCCTTAGCTTTGCACGGATTTGGATCATATTCCAGGCTGAGTCTGTCACAGAAAAAACTCAAAGGTTGCAGCCTTTCTTTGCCTTTGTGATACAAAAGTACAGTTGTCCTGTATGGATTTCTGTTTCCTTTGACAGAGCTAATTCACAACTCATTGTTTCCTACTTTGAGTTTTATGTCTTCACCTATTGTATTTCAGACCATCTGACAGTTTTGAGAGCAAGGTGAGACCTGCCCAATGTCATTACTTTCTGTATCCTCTTGTGGGTGGTGCAGAGATAACTGCAGCTCTGGGTGCTTTACGCTGGGGAGTTTCACATCATAACTTTGAAATATTCTTGTCTTAACAGCTTCATCAGAAAAACCCAAGACCTTCCCTTGTGGTTTATTTGAAATGGAACCTAAAAGGGTTTAGAATATTACATTGGCTTGCAAATTATCACTGAATACAGATCTACACCTAGCCATTATCACTGAATACAGATCTACACCAAGCCATTTTGTGCATATATTGAAATCAATCCTGTTTAGCTCCAGTCTTCCATGTTATTTTTTCTGAAAGCAGTCTTCAGCTTTCATCTCTGAAGTGCAGCTTTTCAGGCATACAATTGACTTGATCACTGTGGCAAAAAAGCAGTAATGCTACTCAACCCACCTATTGTTATTAATAACCACTGCATTGGCTTCTTTGTCCTTCAGTATTTTTCTAATATGCCATTTATTAATTTTTTCTAAAGGTATTAATATTAAAAATTCATGTGGTAAATTATCATATCAAAAGAATGAATTCTCCAGTCTCAGAAGAAAGCTGACCTCTACTAATAGCATTGCTTATCTCTATTACTCAGCATATTTTAGGTTGTGCATTGATCTGGCAGGTAACATTCTATTTTGGTAGTAATTAAAGCATTACGCCAGCATTTTTATTTCTTATCTGTCAGGAAAACCTGCTGCGTTTACACATAATTTTCCTTAAAGAAGTTTCTAACTTGGGAACTGGGCAGAAGAATGAAAATCTCAAAGAAATGGGGTTTTTATATATTAGACTTTTGGACTGGGTTTCTTTGGAGATAAATCTCTAAAAGAATGAATAAGAAAGATCAAGTATGAGACACTGCCTGGGCAGTGTGATAACCCCGTGCTGCTGGAGCAGCTGCTTTTAGCTGCAGGTCAGACTGTTGAGAAGCACCCAAATACAAAGCTCTTGCCTGCAGCATAACCCTGGCACACTGCAGACACAGAGGGAACCCAGCAAGAGAGGGTTGGACTAGGGAAAGACTAGCAATGAATATCGATTTGAAAAAGGGATTTTGAGGAGAAACAAGGAGTTAAGGATTTGGGACACTGGAACTGAGAACCAGACAATTGCACACAACTAAGGCTTTGAGAATTTTCTCAAGGCTTGAGGGAGAACTAACATCTCTGCAGTATAAACAAACAAGTTGCAATTCCTGCAGCCCATTGCCAAAGAAAAGCCTTTCTCACAATCTCAAAATCTTCAGCTCTTGAGAAGCTGAAACAACTTCTAAGGGAGGTTATCCTGTGTGGGCTAAAAAGCAGGGCTAAATGCATTGAACACATTAAACTAGGACAGAGCATAGCTGGGGCCAGCCAGCACAACTCACTGACTGCTCTCCATGTATCTAAAGCCTAAGACAGCAAGGCTGTGAAGTGGTTAGTAATAAGCTTAGTAACATCCAGTAGTAGCCAGGCTCTCTGATGTGACTTTTTCTAACCATTTCAATGCATGTACTTAATCAAAACACAGGTTTATCAAGTGTTGGGTCAAACAGAACAAGAAAATAACTGCTCTTGGCTGCAAGGCCCCGGTATCCTCAAGAACCAAATGCTTCACTTAATCATTTCTCAAACTACATGGCAAAAGTTTGGTATTTGCAGTCTTAAAGCGGTAAGCAAATAAAAAATGTTGTTTGCTATTTTGATCTATTCAGTCATCATTGCTGTAACAGTTGATTAACAACTTGACTCTAGCCTCTGAAGTTATATTGTGTCTGCATGAAGAACTTACTGTGGTGAAGCCAATGTAAGAAATAGGTTTTGCATTTTGGCTTAAATCCTGCAACGTTATGTACTCTGTGCATGTAAACGTCTGTGGTGAGCTCAATGCAGGTATTCATGTGTGGGGTTGAGTGTTGTGTGTCAGTGTCTGCACTTCTGGGGCACTTGTAAGGACAGGGGCTAGCTCTGTCTCAGGCACTGTGCTCCATGGATTTCAGCTAGTGAGGTGGAAGTTGTCTTTCACATCTACAATTCCTAGTTTGATCCACAGAGTTACAGTCCTTAGTATAAAAGATCACAGGCAGGTAAAAAAATTGATCTTTTGGGTAGGTAGTGCCACAATATCATGGAGAGCTTGAATGTCAAGTCAATTGAAGAGCTGCACTTGGATCAAAGATGATCCCATTGTTCAAACATAGAGTATCAAAGACTGCAGAGCTTTTCTCCTTAGTTGACTCCACTCTTCTCCAGAAGACACCTGATGTGTGGTTCCATCCCAGAATATATTGCACCTGCTACATCTCTGACCTAACCTTAAAAGGACCAAAAAATCCCATAAGATTCCTAATCTGAGTGTTTTCAAGTATTTTGCTACATTTGCTCAAATTTTTATTTGCTTTCTTGCCGTTTTCACATTAAATGGTGTATTCATTGTTCAATTGAGCCTGGAGAAGCTGGCAGGAAGAAGGCACAAACCTTGTGAGGAAACATGCTAGCTCTCTGGTGTCCACTGGCTGTAGCTGTTCTTTTATTTGCTGCATCTCCAAAATATATATGCTTTATGGTGAATATTTAACTTCGTAATATCACTTATACATTTTATCAGCCCTGCCCAGTGCGCTCCTTGTGTTAGGATTTCAGTCTTGCCTGCACTGAACACTATTTTATGTAAGTTAAGGAAGGTTGGGCCTGATACACTCTAAGTCCACGTTACTCTGGTATCTGGACACAACTGAACCCACCAGCGACAGGCTGGCAGTTTTGTTACAAAATAGTAATGTAGCTTCTGATCTGTTTCATTAGAGACAATTGAAAACTAAAATAGCCATCCCTGTGAACTCCAGTAGGGAATCTAGGGTTACTTTTCCCATTGATGTGAATGGCCCATACCATCAGGCTTTTCTGAAAAAGCACTTGTACTTTAGTTTTTATAAAAGTAATTAAAAATTATTCATAACTCAGGTAGTAAGATCTGTGGGGAGTAATTTGTGAGCACTTCAGAAGTGAAGCAAGTTGCCTGGGTAGAGAAAGTGATCCAAAGAATGGTCTCTGCTTGGTGTGTGGTAAAAAGTGATTGGCAGAGTTGGAAAGAACAAGGAACATGTAATGCCAGAGGAGAGAGGTGGGAAGAGCTGAACTGTAGCAAGTACAAGGGTGAAGCTCTTTGCCTGTGGGTAATAAAAGGCTGAAGTGAACTTGTTAAGCAGGTTCCCAGTTTTGTAAGTTCCTCAGATGGGCCAAGAGGTGTGGTTGGGTAACAGGAATGCAGCACAAGGAAGACGCTTCTTTAAATAAATTGTTGGGTTTGCAATTGAGTACCAACCAGCCTCTTGGGTTTTGCCTGATCCAGCCCAGACAAAGATTACTCCTCAAGGTGGGAGAAAAATCAGAATAATAACCTAATAAGGATAAACTGACCCTTGAAGCATCCTGGGCTGGGTGGGAGAAGTGGAGACCTGAAGAATGCTAAATTCAGAAAGCAATCTCTTGTCAGGGATAGATTTTGAGACCTCAGAGTGATCTCTAAACAAGGGCACTTTATGATACCACTGCCATGCAGTGAATACATCTTTGTCTGCCTGTTGACACGTAAATCACTGATAAGAAGGAAGCAATGCAAGTAATTCTTTTTGTAATGTAAATCAAGCTTTATTACACATTAGGACTAGTGAGACACCTAACCGCTCTGAAAAGCCGTTGCTGAGCAGCTCTTTCCCCTTCTTTGTCATCAGACAGCAAATTGATACAAGTTCATTGATGCTGGAAAGAACACTCAAGAGTATTTTTTCCCTAAATCCACCCCTTTTGGAAATAAGTTTTCAGATCCTACATAAGTATTTCTACAGATAAATTAGTTCTTTACAGTTTGGATACTGGGTGGTGCTCAGAGTTGTCCTGAATTTAGTTTTCTGCTGCTTCTGCCTTTCACATGTTCTGTTTAGAAAAGCTGAATCCTCATTTAGGCAGCTATTTTACAAAAGGGAGGGTGGTCTCAGACTTCCTGATTCATAGGAAAAGAGGTGTCTAGTCTTATGATTTAAAAAAAATGAAAACACCAGGCCTCTGTTGGACCTCAGGCACCTGCCAGCCTCCTCTGGGTGGTAAGTTGGAATGGCTCCATGAGCCAAAAGGTCTCTCTTAGAGTTCCATATTAGTCCACAAGACTGAGCTCAACCCTGTCTCGAGGAAGGGTTTGGCTCCAAGAAAGGCAGCACTGCCCTTGGGCCAGCTCTGCAGGCCCCACATCACAGGGAGGTATTTTGGAAGGGAGCAGTGGTTGTCACTAAACCAAATGCTTTGTGTTTCAGCTGTTCAGGGCTCATCTCCTCACCACTTCTTGGACATGTGATGTGCTCTAGGGACTTCCCATAACTCATAAAATGTGTAAGTGCTCTTACAGACCATATCATGTGCTAACTAATTTATATTTGAAACCGTGGGACAAATCCTTACTTTGCTAGAAACTAAAATATGTGTAACAGTAAGGTCCAGAGAGAGGGCACTGGAGTATATCAGTGCTTGTAAATTCATTGCACACTTCAGTTACACAGCTCAGAAGGCTGGCTGGAATTTTTATTAGAATTTTTATGTTATTGATGTTATGTAGATATATCAAGCAAGCACTTTTCCATGCCTCTTCTTTCAGTGATTAAGAATGTGTGAAGAATTTTTCCATCTGCTTCTTCCTCTCCCTCCCCATTAACTCTGAGCATCAGAAGCAACCAGCACCCAGCATGAGGGAGCTCACTTGGAGCAGCCTCTGGGCTAGAGTGTGTGGTGAAATGACAAATCTGTTGTGCACATTTGCTGGAAATGGGGCTATCCTTTATGTAGGCTCAGCATTCCTGCCTCTAAACCACGGCAAGACCATACAAGTAACAAGGTACAGTTGTGATTTCACATTGAAAGGCTGGGAGGAGCCTGGTTATCTCTCATTTCAAGCCTGTGATCTGAGGTTGATAGTGATGTGTTAGATTTGTTATTCCTTCCATCCTGAGTCAATCCCATAGCCCCTAACTGCCATCCAAAACACATATTTAATCATTCTGGGGTGACTTTATGCAGTGACGTGCTTTCCTAATGCCATGGTCTAGAAATTTCAGGTGCAATTATCTTCCAGTTACATTGATACATCAGAAAAAATCTGAGGACAAAAAGTCTATGGCAAAAGTATTTTTACTTCGAACAGTTTGTCTTAAACAAACTGTCTCCTGGAATCACTGTGGCTACTCATCTGAAGAGCTGCTGCCTCTACTGTGAAATAAAATTTGTGAATAGACAGAAAGCTCTTTATTGTGGATTTTTCCACGTAGATGTTGTTTATGTGAGTGAGAAGCTGACATGGGCAGTGAAAGATTAGCTGCTACATATAAGTACCTGTTTATTTTCTTTTTATATATGCATGTACAAATATAAACTGCTACTCTGCAAATAAGTGCCTGTACCTAAGACACAAGACCTGAATTTCCTAGAACTACATGTACTCCAAATCAAGGCCAGATTGGATGGGACTCTGAGCAACCTGGTCTAGTGAAAAGTGTCCCTGCCCATGACAGAGGGGTTGGAATGAGATGATCTTTAAGATCCTTTCCAACCCAACCATTCTATGACCATTCCCTGATCTTTTTATCATTCCATAAGGCTTTAGGGATAGGAAAAAAGAAGCCATCAGGAAATCCCTATGGATTTCAGTTCATTGATTTGGATTCTGGTAGCAAGAAGAGGTATGCATACCTTATAGAATTGCTTGTTAACAAATTCTTTTAAAGTTTAGTTTGGGAGAGTCTATGCCTTTTCTTTCATACAATCATGGAATGTTTGGGTGGGGAGACCTTAAAGATATATAAGAGAGGCTATGTCAAAACTTATACCAAAAAAGCCCTAACTCAAAACCAAACTAGTTCCACAATCACCTGTGAAAGCCCTTGTGATCTCCTGTTGAAATACTTCCATAGAATTTCCAAGCTCATATGAAGGAAAGGATGAGGTATGGGGCTATTTACAGCCCAGGCCCGCACAGCTCAACTGGAAACGTGGCTGCTATAAGTCCTTGTCACAGCAAATAGGTATTGATTCCTGTGCCTGCTGAAGGAAAGCCTTGCAGGTCCTTCTCTCCATGATGTTTAGAGTGGTCTGCAGCTGGGAGCATCAACAAGCAGAAAACACGGTGATTTCCAGGGACAGCCCACAGAAAGAGCCCTTCTCCCATGGTCTCCTTTTCCCCAAGGACAGGGCTAGCCACAACCTTGCTCTAACAGCTGTGGTAGATGTGCTGGGATTTAAAGTTTAGGCTCTGTATTGTATTTTTTAAAATACAGCCAGGATATAACAAACAAATATGAGTGAACAGACTCTGGAGGAATTTAAGTGAAGATGGATCTAATGGTAGTGGATTCTAAGGGAAATGAAAAAATTACTACTTGTTTAAGTATCTGTATAGATCTGTGCACAGCAGCAGGAAATTCAGGTATCTCAAACTGCAGTGAGGAGGCTGTTAATCTGTAAAAAATCCAGAGCTGCAAACCAGCAGCTTCATTTGAACAAAATTAATATCTTGTTACTGAACTAAGAAAATGGATAAGACTTTTATCCATCTCTTCCTCCTCCCCTCCATATGTAAGGAAATACAGTTTTGCTTGACTTGCATCCTCTTGCTTTCATACTGATTTCAGTTATTATGTTCCTTTTGTATTGAAAAATCCTAGAGATCTTTCAAATAGTCAAAATTTTTTTGTAGGCTATGAAGACAACAGCTAAGCAAATTACCTTTCCAACTGCAAACAGATACAATTTGAAATTGTGTATATCAAGACTTTCCAAGTTTGCTCTATTGTTGTGATAGTTATTACACTTCAAAAGAAGAAATATTGGAGCTGGGGTGTTTCACATGTTAAACACAAGTGAGAAAACCAGTTGTAAAGACTAAAGAGCTGTTACAGCAGTAATCTGTAGCTGCTTGAAAAAACATTAAGCAAGAAACAAGTACTGTAGGTCCTCCCTGAAGTGTAAACTCCTTTTTGTGGTTTTTATGGATTCTATAAAGTGTTGGCAGATGAACTGTGTAATAAAAACCATGAGTGACCCCAGTTGTCTGCTCTGCCACTCTGCCAAATGTCTAACCCACCTCCCGTGAGCAGTCAGCAAAGAGACATCCGCTGCTTCTGAGGGGAAAAAGGCTTTTTAGGATAACCACTGCCTTGGTCACTGGTTTGATCAAAGCTGCTGAGCTGCACATTCCCATTGCTCAGGCGTGGGGACACTGTCCCTTGCAAAGGACAATGGCAGGAGGGGGCAGCTCTCATTCCCCTGCAGCAAGGCTTGTCATGCTGTCAGCAGCTCCCAGTTATGAGCCAAGCTAGTCCCCAGTGCCTCATTTGGTTCAATGGGTTGGGTGGTAATTGCAGAAGTATTTGGATATGTCACTGGTTGTTCTGAAAACACTGACTATGGAAAATGAGGCTCTTCTAAAAGAAATCACACTTTTACATGATGAGACCACCTTTGTCAGTACATTTCTGTGCACATAAGGCTAGTTTTCACCTCCATTTCCAAAAATGAATTAACTTTCAGTGAGTTTGAAGAAAAAACGAACAGCATTAAAAATTACAGTTAGCTAATTTTGCAGACAAAAACCAGCATAAAGATGTCTAAGTGTTATCAAATGTTTTCAATTTACACTTGGCACAATTATTTCCATGCTTGACTTAAGAACTGAGCAGATGCCAAACCAAGGAAGTAAGCACATGGAGAGCAAACTGTTGGAATTATAAAGAGATTAAGTAACATTTCTGAAAGCTGTTTTTCTTTTTGGAGACCCGAGTAAGGCTACAGAGCATCACTTTGGTAGGCAGCTAAGAGCATAAAGCCAAAACACTGTAACTCAACCTGTGTACAGCACTTACATTCAGCTTTTTATTTTATAGGGGGTGTCTGAAATTATTCTAAGTTCAGGTGAGCATATACACTAACTTGTTTAAATAAATGTTTTGATTAATTACCATTTATATCAGCATTTCATAATTATCCTAATTAAAGTGGCAATGTAGTTGCAATAAGCAGGCTAATAACATGAGAAGCTTATTCTTTATGGATGTTGGATGATGTTGGATACTGGACTGCTTTGTGCCTGGCATTTTTACTGTCATGGTTTTGTCTTATTTCAGTTTCCATGGCCTACAAAGTCTTCATAGATTTCCCTATATAAAATTATAGACAGAAGCCCATTGATACATTTTCCATAACCAGTTTAAAGGCTTCTGCTGGAAAAGATGAGCTCTCTGGTCTCTGTGTGTGGGGTGCTGCAAACACCCCCCACGGACTGATCCCCACAAAGGCTCTCCCAGATCATACAGCTCTGTGCAGTCACTGCAGAGGACTGGAGATGTGACACGAGACACTGTATTTCTCTGTAGTAGTTTGGTTTGGGGGGACTGTTTCAACAGTGTTTCTCAAGATTGTATTATTTCATTATAAGCATATATATTTTACTCTTTCCAACTAACATCAGAATAAATTTGTGATTCTAACCTTGTATTTTACACATGGTATACTGCTTGCATTTACCCCCTTTTTGTCAAAGACACCCTTTATTCTGAAGCAGTTTTGGTGTTTCTCATCTTGTCTCTTTTTCAGGAGTGTCTGCCTGGGGTGTGTGTGCCAGCAGCCAGAGGTTTAATTAGAGTAAAAACAGGTAGTACGCAAGACACTCTGGAATTTAGTTTTAATACTCTGGAATGCGAGCTCACCATAGGTATGGTGGAACACTTTAATGCATCTGTGTAACTGGTGACAAAACAAGGGACAGGGACAACACCCCTCCCTCTAATGCCCGTATGGCAGCACACTGTGGGAGCTGAAACAGAGCCGGCTGCTGAATTTCCAGCACCCTGCAATTTCCTCTGCTGACAAACGGGTATGAGATAACAGCAGCAAACCTCCAAACATTAGTCACACTGCTTTCCAACAAGCAACAATTACATGTAATAGGTACTCTGTCATCTTGCTCCAGCTGAATTTTACAAAGAATTCACCAATAAAAACTTGGTTTATGCTTACAAGCACAATATGCTACTTCAGAAAGCACAGGAAACAACTTCAGCTTGACCTGATCTTAATAGCACATTGTCAGCTGTTAAAGTTTCCTGCACACTTATTATTTGTCAATTTTTAAACCTAGTGTTGGGCTATGGGTTCTCCTTTCACCAGTTTTTATCTCCACATCTCTTTTCATATTGCTGGGTTGCATTATAATTCAATGCATATTTTACACATACAAGCATGTCCAATATGAAGTTCAGAAATAGGAATTGTCTTAACACTGATGTAAATGTGCATATCAGCTATTTATACAGCTGTCCAGCCTCATTAGCCTAGTAAGTCTTGCTGAGGCTTCTGCATGGAGAAAAGTGATGTACTCCTAGGTGAATCTGGCATTTCACAGAGGTTGTGGTCAAATTCCTTGAACCAAAACCAAGCCTTAGGATTTACTTTAGTTAAAAAACAAAGAAATGCTGCTCTTCTGTTTCTCAAAGCCCTCAAAAGTGAGAGGTGAGAATATGGTTGTGATATCTGAAGTTTAAGTGAACTTAATACACTGTTGATTTGGGATCAATACCAGCATAGAGGTAAGATGAAATTGGTTGTAAAGCCTGTGAAGTTGAGACAGTGCCATGAGGTGCCTCAAATTCTCACTCTAGAGTCACCACAATCCAGTTTCCATTAGGGACTGGTACACAGGGATACCAATGGCCTCATGCACGTATTGTGGCACCTGTAACATCAGTGAAACAAAATCACTGATATTGACTAAGGTGGATGGGTCACCTGTACTTAACCTAGAAAAGAGATGTGTCTATTAAAAGGCAAAGGTTCTTGTCACCCACTGATACAAATAAAACATTTCTGAGGGAGCTGAAGGTGACCTTCATACTAACAGGCCTACTCTAGTGTACCAGTCTATGTATGTGTGGATAGATTTGTACCTGGATTTCAGTCTGGATTGGATGTGAGTTGAATTTGCTCAAATACCTGCTGTGAAATGTCCTTCCTTTGATGCAGACGCCATTTTCCCCATCAGGCCCAGAAATAGAGTTTGAAGATATATTCTCACAGCAGTGGGACTTGAATCACCTGAGGGAAAAACAGAGCTGTCTGGATACAGAAAATTTATTCTTTGCTACTGTTGAGATGAACATTGAACTGCATTCAGCCTGGTTAACAATTTCCAAAGAAAATGAAACAAAGGAGGAGATAGCCCAAGTGCTGAAGCTGATCAGTGGCAGATCAAATGAAAATGGTGTTTGGAGCAAAAAAAATCTAAACTTAAAACCTTGTTTGCTTGCTGATACATCATGCACAGAACAACTCAGAGCAATCTGATCTGGCTGCCATCTGCCAGGTTCAGTTTAATGTGACAGCGACTCTGTTCTTCCCGCAGCAACCAGGAGAGCTCAGGTGTGAGTGACCAGAGCAGGAGCCCGGCAACGCTAACGATCCAGGAAACTTCTCCTCATTTCCCCGACGCTTCCTGCTGACAGCAGGACTTGGGGGAATTTCTGTCTGCTCCTGAACAGCAGCTATGGCAGCTTTAGACGCCAAAGGCACGGCTGGGGGGCTCTTATTTGGGACACTGAGCTCAAATCCCTTTCCTGAGGCACGGCGGCCCATGATCCCGCTGGTGACAGACACCCGGCTGCACCTCGCACAGCCGCTGGCCTCCGCAGCCTCTGCCTTCCTCCCATCAGGCTCTCCAGAGCTTCCCGGCTTTATCGGACTGCCTCCGACGATGCGGGAGAGCGTGAAAAATTCGGATTCAGCCCTTTACAGAATCGAACAACGGCCCCGGCCCCGGGACACGCCGAGGGACCGGTGCATCGCCTCCGGGGGATACATCCACCAGGAACAGCGCTATCCAGACCTTCCTTATTCTTAAACAAACGCCTTTCCCAGGAACAGCCCGCGGGGCTGCCGGGATCCCGTCAGCCGCCCCCAGAGCGGGGAAGCCCAAAACCTGAGGCGTTAACGAAACCCCCATGTTGGGCATTAATCCAAACCTTCCTTATTCCCAAACAAACGCCTTTCTCAGGAGCGCCGCCTCTCCCCCGCTCCGGTCCCCGCCGCGCTCCCCTCAGGCCGTCCCCGCTCCCGTCCCCTCTGCCGCCCCCGCGCGCCCTGCGCACTCAGCCGAGCCACCGCCCCCAATCCCCTGAGCGCCCGCCCCCCTCCCCGCCCTGCCATTGGCCGCCCTCGCTGTCTGTCCGGCGCCTCCCCTGCCCATTGGGCGAGGCCAGGGCGCTGCCCCGCCCGCCGGCGCTGTCGGTTGGGGCGAGCCGAGAGTAAATAGACGCCGGAGCCCAAGATGGCGGAGCCGCCCAGTCCCGGTCGTGGCGCGGCGCCTTCTGAGCAGGAGCCGCTCGGCGCCAGGGCGGTCCCGGACGCGAAGGGTTCCCGCGGATCCCAGCCGGCCGCCAAGAAGGTGAAGGGAGCCGAGGAGCGGAGCCTGAAGGGCGCTAAGCGCGTCAACGGTGAAGGGAGCGGCGGTGGCGGGAGCGCCAAGCAGCCGCTGCCCGCGGTCGTGCCGAGCTACAGCGGCCCCGCGACGTGGGGCTTCGCCGCGCTGCCCTCGGGCCCCTCGGCGGGCGCGGGGGGCTTCGCGTTCCCTTCCCCGCTGTCCCGGAAGCTGCTGCCGCCCGCGGTGCTGCTGCCGCCGTCCGCCTCCCCCTCCTCGTCCCACCCGCAGCACCAGCACCGCCACCACCGGCACCGCCTGGCGCTGGCGGCCGAGGCGGGAGGCGGCGGCGGCAGCGCCAAGCCCAAGAGACCCAAGGAAAAGCGGGACAAGGAGAGGAGGAAGCACGGGGCGCTGCCCGTGGTGGCGGCGGCGGGAGATGGCGGCGGGGCCCTGAGCCGGGAGGAGAACGGGGAGGTGAAGCTGCTGTTCCCGAAAGGTGAGCGGCGGGGCAGCGCCGGCAGCGGGGCGGGCAGGGAGGCTGTGAGGGCAGCAGCGGCTCGGTGGGGCTGGCCGGCGGCAGCGGGAGGTGGCTGTGAGCGGGCCGGGCTGCGGGCAGTGCTGGGCCGGGGCTGCGGGCAGTGCTGGGCCGGGGCTGCGGGCAGTGCTGGGCCGGGGCTGCGGGCAGTGCTGGATGGGGCTGCGGGCAGTGCTGGACCCGCTCACACCGCTGCCGTTGTGTAAGTTCGTGCGGAAAGGCAGCGGCGGCTCAGTCCGCCGTCAATCCTGTCAAAAAAGGGGGTGTGGAATTAAGCGATGGCGTCAGCCAGAAGCTGCCAGAGGCCTTAGGTTTTCTTACCTATTAGGGAAATGAGGATGCCGAGTAATTTATTAGAAATGTGCGAACAGAACTGAATTGGGGAAAAACGGAGAACGCGTTGCAAAAAATCACCCTAATTTAAAAATTAAATCGTGAACGAGCTCGTTTGTTAGGCTATTAATTTTTTACAGGCTAAGTCATTGACTACTAGAAAGCATGCAGTTTAAATTTAGATACTTAGAGTTTTGAAATATGCTCCTTTAGGTGTCATGTAGTTGCTGCTTCAGGCTTTCTTTATTCCTTGAAGATCACATCTCCCAAGGAATGCTCGAGGCCTTCAGGATAAGGGGAGGAGTGCTGGGTTAGTTCATTAGTGGGGCTGGAAAAAATGGCCATACGAGGTAGGACAAGACGTCAGGCGAGAGTTGCTTGGATTCCTGCTGTGATCAACAGTAAATCTTGGGAAGTTAAAGATAATACATGAATATATGAAGATGGTACAAGAATACATGCTTTTATTTCCAGTGTGTCCTTTCCCAGTCTCTAGTGACCTTAAACCAGATGTTGATGCTTTTATATTTACGTTGAAATATGAGGAATTTGAAACATGCATTCCATTACCTAGTTTAATCAAGTTTCCTTTCTTTTAAAGGAAAGATAAATTATACCTGTTGTGTAAATTTAGGTTACTTTGATTGTGGCCTATACCTGTAATTATAGGATCAGCCAAGCTTGTAGAAAAATATCAATATGCCTTTTTGTCTATTGATTATGTTGTCTGGCTGTCTTACTGCATTTTCCACTAATTTCCATGAGTATCTTAGTCTCTGATTCACTTAGCACTGAGGGTTTTTTTATTTACTTCGATCTTGATTGGTGGTGTACAAGTGGGTTTTAAGTATGTAATTTCAGTGCTTTCAAGTGTTCCATTTTGGGGCTTTTTTTCCCCCTTTATTCCTGTCCAAAAGTTGACTTGGAAAGTCTTCAGAAAGGATGCTCAGTACCCATTTGATGTTGGTGAAGACTTCTTGTCTTCAAGGATGGCTGCTAAGAAGCTCACCCAATATCCTTCTAGCAAAGCTATGTAATTAATAACCGTATTTGTTCATATTGCTGTAGTGTCCTACCAGTGTTAAAGAGCCATGTTAATCTTGGAACAATATTGTAATAACAAGGTGAAATATTATTTCACATTGGTGAAAGAAATTGACACTGGTAGTGTTAACTGAATAATTGATGTGATTTGTCTTTAAAGAGGAGATTCTGCACCTTGTATCTGGACAAGATACTTTTATCAGAGCTTATATGCTCACGGGCACAAATTCTTTATTTTTTTTTTTAGTTGCTGGATGCTCAGAACAGATCTTTTTGACTTACATTTATTCATTGAAAACTTATATACAGGAAACAAATAAATTTTCAGACGTAAATGATGCCTGTTTGGCATCTGAGTCTACAGATTTAGGTTTAGAGGAAGTAGTTTCTAAAGCTAAAATTTTATGGCATAATTTCCTATATAAAAGAAGAACTTTATTTTAATTAAACTGTGTATTTTTGCAGAGAAGGCTGTGAGAAAGTGAAGGATTCACTGAGTCTTCTGCTGAGAGCCACCAGCCTTTCAAAAGTGGTTCAGTATTTGACTGTAGATTAAAGAACAGGTTTGTGCTGTTAATCCTGTGAATAATTTACTTTGCAGAAAGGAAAGGGAAAAATGCAGTTATGATGCAGGGAGAAAAGAATGGCTGGGGGGCAGGCATGTAGAATCCTAAGTACAGAGGAAAGCTAAGAATTACACTAAGGTGGGTGGGTGGAATAGTCAGGACTTGTGCATTGGGAGTGCGGAAGCTGTGGCACAGACTGGAAAAAGATACCAGAGGGACTGTGGTTGCAGCATGTAATGAGTGAACGTGGAATGAGTTTGAAATACTGACGTGAAAGGAAAATAGCAGGCAAAAGCAGTATGGAAGTGATTTTGATGTTGTTTTGGGGCATTAGGTATTGTGCTTAGGTGCTGTAGAAAAGGCCAGGAAGGTTAGAGGAAGGTTGGTTAGAAGGAGAATTAAAATTTGAGGCAGCCTGCAGATAGGGCATCAGTGAATTTAGAGGATTTGGGGTAGTTATAAAAAGCTGAAAGGCTTGCACTCACAGAATATATGAGGGGTGGGGAGGTAGAAATAAAATATGCTCCTTTAGGTGTAGTGAGGTGAGTCTATAGAAGCTGTTATCTGTGCACTCTGAAAAGCAACCTCATGCAGGCAAGTGCAGCCTCTTGTTCTGGAGTCTGCATTTAGACAACCTTTTTGCTTTTGGTGCACTGGAAAAGGAGCAGCAATGTGGAATTGGTGGTATTGCTCCTTCTTCTGTCATAGCATTCAGAACTCATATACATACCAGTGTTGCACCTGCCAGAAGGAAAATTGTGCCAATAGGGAGACTAGAGGTTTAGGGGCAGAAATACCAAGAGATGAGCAGGTGGAATGGATGAGAGTTCCTTGGTTGTTTTGAGGCTCTGAGAGTGGAAAAAGTCCATCCTCCTCTTTGCAGCCAAAATGGAGATGCATTGCAGGTGGGTACATGGGATGGAGTGGAATTCCCAGTTGGCTTTGTACTGATAAGGCTTTGTACCTGATAAGGGTGCCAGTGCCTGTGAACGGGGAGGAGTCGTGTTTCTGGTCAGTGAACTGGATGCTCTGCTACACAAAGCTCATAGGGTGTGAGGAGAAGAGAGCCTGCACAGATCTCAGTACTGGAGAAAATGAGGAACAAAGCTTGGGGAATCAGGAGAAGAATGGCAAAATTTGTCTTGTGTGATGGTGTGACTGTGGTATAGACAAGATAATGCAGGGAATCAGAGTGTGCAGTGATCTGGAGTGAATGAATGTGAGATCTGGCCTTGAGAGTAGTACTGATTGCCTTTTATTAATTTTAGTTTAATTACTGTGATGATGATAAGGGGTAGTGACACTGAGGAGGAAATTGTGAGGTTTTTCATCTTGCATTCAGAAAGCTGATGATAGGAGCTGATGTTGTCCTTCACTTGCAGTACTGATTATGAGGTAAGACAGCCTAGTTCTGAAGCACCCTTCTTTAAGTGATGGGAAGATGTTAAGCTTGGTAGTAGCCAAGATGGATGATGTACTCAAAGCTTTTCAAAAATTTTTATATTTTATTCAAGTCTTTGTTTAAAGACTTCTCTGGTCTTTTAATTAATTGCAAAGAGCTTGAAGTTGCAGAGTCATAATCAGCACTTACAGCTTGTGATTCCATTAAGTGAATGGAGTTCAGTGAACCCTTCTGTGATGATCTACCATACAGAGAACCTGAAAGAACCTTTTGCCGGATGCATGATTTATCCTGCAGATAACGAGGTTTAGGCTGTTTAAAATGAGCTTAAATTTCACTTGTCAAGTACATTCTGATAGTGGAACTAAAGTTGTGCAATGTTTTTGTTTTTAAAACACGGTGTCAATCTGACAGAAGTGATTGCTGTCCAGGCTATGACTCTGCTGATTCAGTTAGTCAGTTAACTGATTTTCTGCTCTAGCAGCTCATAGCTGAAATTGTTTTCATAACAGTACAAAGCTCAGCTCAGCCACTCCCTACTTCGTTAGAGGATGCCTGTCTGAGCTTTTGGTTTTGGTGCCTGTACTTGCTGTAAGGTGTAATCCAGTGGCCTGATCCATCTTTTCTGGTTTTCTTGCCATTTCTCTCTACAACTTCCCTTTTCCTCCCCCCTTTTTTTTTCTTCAATGATCCATTTGCTGATAAGATTGCCTCAGTGTGCAAGCATTTGCAAAATGAGGCTGACATCTTTTAACTTGCAGATGGGGATTCCCCAGATGAGCAGGAAAGCTGAATATGGTGCTGTAGCTCTTGTTTTTAATATTAGTCTATTTTTTTTTTTAACTCTCCCTCCTTTGCCTCCAACCCCCTTCTTTCTCCTGCTGTCTTTGAAGAAGGGATAAGATTAGATTTCAGGTGAGCATTTAGCAGTGATTCTTCTGGTAACTGTTGCCTTGTATTGTGTGACCCTTCTGGGATTTTAGCTTTCAAGAAGTTACACTTTTCAGTCTTAATATTTGGTTTGCATCCACTGGAATGCTCATTTCATAGTCTCGGTTACCAAAGTATATTGGAGAAAGTTTTGGATCTTCTTTTTCCCTTCTTTTGAACTGGGGCCATTCATCTTGTTTCTTAGTTGTCTTTTCTTCTGGTAAACATTTCCTCCTTCTGATAACTTCTATTTCCTTTTTTTTTTTTTCCCTCCTCCTCGTACTGTGTGGCTTGACTCACTTCCCCCTCCTCTCTGCTGAACTGTTTAAATTCAGGAGTCATTTTCATGCTTATGAGGCCTCTTGATCACTCTTTTCTGAATTCTTTCATATATTTCTATTTAGATCTCTACTCTAAGCAGCAATGTCTAGAAAGTGTTCAGGGTTTTTTAAGTGTGGTATTCAGGAGGAAGAGGGATTTCTCAAATTTCTTTTGAAGTTTGAGGTTTACATGCAGTTCAGTTTTCAGAGCTGGTAGTTACATTAATGTAAGTATGTGATGTTGGGGTAAATTTGGAGCAATGCATCTTTTTCTTGAGGGATCCTGACCCCTTTTTGATAAGATAACCTGAAGCTTTGCTAGGCAGAACAAAATCTTTCTAAGCTGGAAAACCATGCCCCTCCTGTATCCCAGAATCCAGCTTTGTGTGTAATTTACACAGCAGAAACTTACTCTGATTTTAGTATACCAAATAATTTTTGTTAGTCGATACAGGATCGGGAGGCTGAAACATTTGATCTGAAACCTCTTGTAGAGGCCATGTTTGCAGCTGTCGCATTCTCTGTTACTGATTTCTGATGCAATTCCCCAGTGCTTGAGCTTAAACTTGGCTCATTCAGTTCTGCATATAGAAGGTCTCCTTAGAAGTGTGATGCTTAAAGAAACTGAGAACTGTAAAGATTATATTTCAATTTTTTGGAAGTGTTTTAATTCTGAAAGGGATCTGTCTTTCTTTCCAATGACTGAAGAGCTTGGGGAAGTCTTCTTGCCTGATAAGGGGATTTCTTTAGTCATATCTTGGCTTTTAAACTTTAATTACTTAAAGAAATATGAAAGCTTTTTTTTTAGGATTTTTTTGTTTTGGAAATACTGTATGGATTTTTCCATGTTCATGAAGTTGGGAAACCTACTCTCCAAGGTACATTGTAGGACTTAGTAAGTGCAGGTGTCAATGCTGTTAACATGGTGGTGTTAAATGTACTTCATGTATTTGCATAACCAGTTAAACATGACTTCTTGAGGTTTCATTTTTATGGGTGTTTGTTTAAAGTGAGGAGAGTGCTGATGGAAGGGATGGTGACTGATCCCTTCTTCCTTTCAGTTACACTGCTGGTGGTGTGATCCATATTGATGGTGTCCCTTAGCAGTAATCTGTAAATATTTTGCCTCATGTGCAGTGACAGCCCTTAAATCAAACAGAGGAGAGAGAGAGAGAATACTTTGAACATAATCTATGACTGACTACTAATGTGAGTTACCATCTGGAAAACTGATGCAAAGCAGCTGCAGCTTTTGGCATCTGACAGGGTTGTACAGCTCTCCTCTTGCAGTGCTGAAATGGACTTGCTTGTTTGAGCTGCTGCCTGGGCTTCAAGGTGCAAATTTCCCAAGTGACAACCACCATGTTGCATGTAGTCCATCCACTAAATAGAACTTCCCACTTGACTCATTCTCTATGCTGTTGGTTTACCTTTCTGTCTGGAGAAAGCTTCCAGTAGAGGCAAAGGTCTGATTAAATTTCTGAAATCAGGATGGTGTGATCTGTGAATTTGTGTTCCTGTATTTACTGGTTGAGAAATCATGGCAGTCATTATGAGAGGGTACCTGCTGAGTTGGGAAACAAAGAACTTTTCCTGTAGCCTTTAGTTGTAAATGACTATTTAATGTATAAATAGAGTGTGTATCCATTTATTTTATTTATGCACTTAACCTAACATCCAGAAAAAGTAGCTTTGGAATTTGAGGAGGAAGTATGTATATAATGATTAATTAATTCAGTTCATTGTGTAGAGTCTTCGTAAAGTGGAAATATTTCTCAGATGCCCTTTAGAAAGGTGAGATGGAACATATCATAATAAAATTCTTCCTGTCGGTATGTAGGACTTCTTTTAATATACTGCTGTTGCAGCGTTTCTTTCATCTGTGGGTGTGCTGTTTCTGTGACATGCCGAGCAAAGAATTATGGACTTCGTGGTGACACTCTTTACTGTGAACTCGAGCAAGACATGTAGAAATCTCTTAATTCCTTGGGTGTTGTGTTTTCTCTAAACAGGGGTACTTATACCTACAAAGTTCTGTATTTAAAAAAAGTGTACACTGGTTTATTTAGTAGAGTTGGATTGGGTTTGCATGGCAAGGTTTTGGTAGCGGGGGAGATACAGGGGTGGCTTCTGTGAGAAGTTGCAATGACGGTGGTAGCATCTCTGGGGATTATATATTGTAAGAAGGGAAAAAAAATATGGCACAGGAGCAATTACAGCTGGGGAGGTAAGTGAGAATACTTGAGAGAAACAGCTCTGCAGACACCAAGGTCAGTGCAGAAGGAGGGGCAGGAGCTGCTCCAGGTGCCAGAACAGATTCCTGTGCAGCCCATGGTGAGGCAGCTGTGCCCCTGGAGCCCAGGGAGGTCCATGGTGAAGCAGAGATCCACCTGCAACCCATGGAGGACCTCACACTAGAGCAGGTGGGTGTCCAAGGGAGTCTGTGACCCCATAGGAAGCCTTTGCAATTATTTCAAATGGTTGGCTTTTAGTTTTAGTGTCTTTAGAGGTATGTAAAGGCCTAGGAAGGCTGTGTATTTGGGCTGCATTATTTCTGTGGAGGCTCATTTAATCCTGTTCCCTCAGCAGCTCCAAAAGCTTTTTTTATTTCTCTGTTTTATTTGTCAGGAGGAGTCTTGGTGGAAGCTAACTGCAGATTATTCTGTGGACATAGAAAGCTTATAATAAACATCTTTCTACCTTTTACTGCTTTGTGATCCCGTTGCCCTACAAATGAAATGGAGACCAGTAGTAGCTTCTACTGGTGAACTTCAAAAAAGCTGTACAAGAGCATTCCAGGTTTTCATAACTTAAACGGAACAAGTTTTTCTTGTTTTCCCTTGCCAGTGTCACTGCATGTTTATTCTATGACATATAGGTTGTAAATTGCTTAATGATGGAGCTTTTCATTTTAAAGCAGGATTTTTGTGAACAATCTTCATGTTTCTGGATGTCCCGGAGGAGTATAATCTGCAAAATTTTGTTTGAGAGTTGTGTTTGAGTTCTGCAAGCCAGACTACAAAACACTTATTAATACTCATAAATTCAAGACATTTGAACTGAGAAGCTCAAGTGTTAGTCTGTGGAATAACTCTCATTTCGACATGGATTTTTTTTTAATGTGCAAAGATTTTTTTTTAAAAAAAAATTCAATATTTGTGCATTTTTTTTAAGGTGAACGACTAGCTATTGCTTGTCTGTTCTGTGAGCTTTGAGGGAGGAAGCCTGAGAATCTGTACATTCAAATTGAGATTCTCAACTGTTTTTTACTTGCCTCAGGCTCTACACTGGTTTTGTTACAATACTGTGATTATTGAAAGGGAAAATTTACTTCAAACTTCCCTCAGCTGCATTTACAGTGTATTTATAATCACTTAAGGTACGATTTGCTTGTGGCTGTTGCTGGAGGTCGTTACAGAACACATTCATTGTTTCTTTTGTTGGGAAGGTTTCACCATTGACTCTTAATTGCTTTGTAGATGTGAAAATAAACTAGAGGCTTTTTAAAAGGTTCCCTGTCCTTATGTGTTGCTTCTGACAAAGCTGAAAGATTCATTGGCCTGGGATGCTTTTCATGAGCTGGCAGTAAAGGATTCTCTCAGTCTTTCTTTTGTCCTCTTTGAGCAAGACTCAACATTTGTATATGCTCTTCAGTCTTTCTTTGATTCATAAGTGATAGCAGAAGTCAAGTGTACCTCTTAACCATATAAAAATGTTGAGATAAAATCTAGGTCTTCCCATGATAATTGTAATTGTGGCTGAGTTGAACATTCAGCACAGGTTATAAATCAAGCCTGGTGTTACTGCCTGCTAGCTGAGTGTCTGCTTTCAGTGTTACATTAACTCCTGTTGTACAGTGTACCCAATTTCATACTCAAGGGGCAGGGGATTTGCAAATTAGAGATTCCTTTTGGTGGAGAAACAGGTTGGAGAGGAAGATTTATATCTGTTTAACCTATTCCTAGAAAGGTTTGTGTTGCTTAGGAAAGCTTGTTTGGTTTCCATGGTCTGCTGTACACATAAATCTGCTTTGTCATCCATCCCTTCCCACGGAGGCATTAGAGGGAGGCTGTTCTTGGACATTACTGTTGCAGTCACTTAGAACTAAGACATCCAGACTGCTTTAGGTGCAGCTACCTTATTATATTTGTGCCACTATAGTTTCTGTTCTCTCCCTGCTGCTTATCATGATCTGTGGATAGACAACAACATATTTCAGTTGCCATCTCTTTTGGTTTTTGATTTATTTTCTTAAGACTCTCCCTAAAATACATTCTTTGCTTCACGCTAACAATTGCGAGGGTTTAAGTTCTGTATCCTTACTAGAAGCTCCTAAGAGGAAAGATATGAATGCTGTGGAATCATTGTTGGAACATTCATTTGTGTGGGTTACTCTGGTCCCTTTGCACCTTTATAAGCATGCTTTGTGAGTGGTTTGGTTAGGAGTCACTCTGCATTGCCTTTCAGAATTGAGGGCTTTCTTTGGTTTGGTTCTGAAATATTTCTGATTTGTTAATAGTGAACATACTTGCTGCTTTTATTTTATGTGAATGCTTAAGGAAGAGTAATTGGATTTCTTTGCTTCCACTTGGGGTTTATAATGCAAGTACCATGAATAAAACATCAGGGCTGTCTCTCAGCTGTATTACTGAAGCATAACATTATGTAGAAGCTTGAAATCAGATTTCCTCTTTCCCTGTGGAGGTTAAAAAGCCCAGTAAACTCTTGGAGCAGGTACTGGCTTCAGGCCAGGAAACTAGGCATGAAGTGCTGGCTGCAGTGCATATAAGCCTAGTAAAATCTGACTTCTCTAAATGCTTGGCCTCATAAGTGAATCTCAACTTGGCTTGAAAAGATGACTGCTTGAAATTATGAATTCCTCTAGGTCTAGTATTTTACATGCAGAAAGCATGCCTAGAGGCTCTTCTTTTCTATGTTAGGGATTTAAAAACCTGGAGTGACTTGACAAGAAAGTAGCTGAATAATGAGACTGCTCAGGTAAGCTGTTGCTGATTGTAGGTAACCAGGGGAAGCACCAGTGAATTAAATCTGCTGTGTGAATACAGCACATTTCATGTTTTTATTAATTGTATGTGACTGCTATTAATGCATTAACCTGTGAATGTCATATAAAAGATTTTCAGTCTTTCCAAGGTACTTGCAAAAGACTTTAAGTTTAGAGTATGTGTAGATATGAGGTTTTCAGTGTAGATGTGCACCCAAGAAAATGCAAACTGTACTCTTTTTTTTCCCCAATTCTTACATAATGCATGCAATTTCAATTCAAGAAATAAGCTGACTGCAGATGTAGTATAAGAGCAGAAGATATAGGAGTAAGCAAAAATTACTATACAGTTAACTTGCTGGGTTGTTGCATACAGCTACAACATAACAGAAACAAAACTTCACTGAGTTAAAGAAGCTTATGTTGGATTACACAACAGATAAATATTAGCTTTTCATATTGTAAGTACTGGGATTTCCTTGTAACTCCTCCTCTCTATCCTCTTAATAGAGCTTGCATAAAAGTAGTGTGAAACATGTATGTGACAATTAGTTTTCTGTTCTTGCTTAATTGTGAAATATTTTCATTTCAGCTCAAATCAAAGACAAAGTTAAAGAAAGGGAAAAGAAGCAAAAAGAAAAGAAGAAGCACAAAATAATGAATGAAATCAAGAAAGAAAATGGAGAGATCAAATTACTGCAGAAAGGTAGGTTCAGATGATGTAATAGTTTTTTCATTTGAGTGCCAAAAGTATTTGTAATTGGATACTGTGTTTTTAATATTATGTTTTTCATTTAACTTACGCAATTTTTCCTGGTTAGTTGGTACAAGAGTTGCAAATTAAAATGTAATTATAGATGTTAATTTTTTTGTCAGCTGTGCTAGGTACTGGAAATTGAAACTATCACATTGTTGCATATACAGTAGTAGTAATAGGAAAGATCAGTGCTTCAAGGAACAATATGAGTGATTCTTCAAGAACTGCTGACAAGGTGTAGGTTTTTATTTTATATATTGTGGAGAGGAAAATGAATGCACATTACATTTTATGTCTAACATTAATTAAGATGGAGTGATTAAGGAGTTGTACTTCAGGAACTTGGTAAAATACTAAGCAGTTGCATGCAACATGCAGTCTTAATTTTGGCTAATTTCTTCACTTTATTTTCTGTAATGGAACGTAGTTAAGGTCATGTTCTCACGTGGTTTGTACATCCACTGAATCTTGGAATTGTACAGTAATTGAGGTGGGAAGGGACCTAGTCCAACTGCTCCGAGTGTGATCAACTAGAGCAGATTGCCCAGGACTGTCAGACTCTATCTCCAAGGGTGGAGGAAACAGTCTCTCTGGGCAACTACATTCAGGTTATATACATGGAAGATTTTTTTACAGTGATGGTGGTAGGAGACTGGAACAGGTTGCCCAGAGAGGTGATGGATAGCCCATCCCTGGCAGCAGTCAAGGTCAGGTCAAGGACTAGGGTCTGAGCAACCAGATCTAATTGAAGATGTTCTAGCTTATTGCAGCAGGTTTTACTAAATGGTCTTTAAAGGTCCATTTCAACACAAACTGTGTGTCTGTTATATAATCTGTAAAGAAAGGCAGAGACTGCTGGGAGTGGTAGGATTGGATAAGACAAGGTTCAAGGGGGATCTCATCAGTGTGAGTATAAAAACCTGATGAAAGGGAGTGAAGAAGGTCATCAACCTGTGCTTCATGGTTTTGTTCCTTCCAGGTGCAGGGTTTTGCCCACTCCTCTGTTAACTTCGAGTGCCCCAGGTTGGCCCATTTCTACAGCCTCTCGAGATCCCTCTCACCGGCAGTGTAACTCTGTGGCTCATAAAATCCTCCTTCCGTTCTGGATCAGCTGCAGCTTGCTGAGGCTGTGTTGTGTCCCATGATTCCATTAATGGCAGTGCTGAGCAATACTGACACAAGATATCAAGGTCTGCGTGACTCCAGTAGTGACTGTTTCCAGCTGGATTTGGTGCTGTGGCTCTCAACCCTTTGAGCACAGCAGTTAGGCCAGTACTTGAACCGTCTCACTCTTCATTTAGATCATGATGTGTCAGATTTTCTGTGAGGGTGTTGTTTATTTGAGTAGACCAAATACTTTTTTAATCTGTTATTTTCAGACTCTGCTTTTGAAGTTAGGAACAAATTCCTGATACGTTTTTCTGTTACCTTGTCTGCTGTAGGATTTAATTTACAAACCAGAAACTGAAACCCTCAAATCAAAACTTGAAGTTCAAAGTGTTCGTTTGAGGTCAGAGGCACAGAACCTCATAATTACATCATTTATTATACTCTACACACAAGTAACTGTATTAACAACAATGACATCTTAAAACCTGTGTTTGATCATATCTCAGGGTATTGCCTTGAACCATGAGGATTGTGTAAGCTGGTGACTTCCTGTGAAAAGGACAGGTGTGACTTGTCTTTGCTGGGCGTGGAAGGAAGTTGGTGGTTGAGATACTGGGCAGCACTTAACTGCCAGAGCAGTGGGTTCTTTAGGCTTTGTTTGAGTGACAGCCTTTTTGCACACTGGATTCTGTTTCTGTTGCCATTCAGCAGATGAGGTAAATAAATGATACCTAATTGGGCTGTTGAGCATAACATGGTGCTTTATTTTCAGGTTGCTGTAAAAGTTTGTATGCCTAGGGACTCTTAGAACACCTCTGCTGAGAAGCAGGATAGGTTATTTTTGCAGTGAGTAGTGCTGCAAGTGCATTATATGCATTACCCCTATTTCACTTGATTTGTTATCACTCAAGTATGTTTTAGGTTTTCTTGAAGGTGTTGGCAGTTAAGTGTTTTGTGGGGCTATGTTTGGTTTGTCAGTATCGTGCAAAATTGACTCCTATTTCAGGGAAAGAAGGGAGTGAGTCAGGAAAGCAGACAGTATTTAGAGTAGACAGATCATCTCTGCGGGGTTTGTATCCTGTTTGGAGCAGCAGCTTGGTGACTTCTGTGGGCCTTCAAAATCAGACTGGCTGTGCTTGTATGTGCTGTGAGGTTTGTTTAACATTTCCTGAGCTGTCCTGCTGATCTAACTTTGCATCCTGGACAAGAGAGAGCAGAGGCAGAAGTGCTTTATGATGCAGCTTCATGGATGTATCAGTGCTCAGTGTCTCTGTGACCTTTTCAATATTAGCTCTTTATCTAAGGGTGTCTTCTTCCTGTGTGACAAAAGTTAAGCTTCAAGCCCTATTGTTTTGAGCTCAGGATTTACTGCATGAGCTTTGGAACAAAGTTTTGGAATGAGTCTGCCTTCCATTTCTTTGGGTTTTTGTTTTTGTGGTTGTTTGTTTTTTCTAATTTTAGTGTGTGTGTGTTTAGAGACCAATAGTACAGCTTAAAGACAGCTTACTTCCTTCTTTTAGGTATTTGATCTATATTTTATTGTAAGATGTTGCTCTGACCATCTGTTTGTGACTGACTTTGGTTGAGGGAGTGGAGGTAACAGCCTACGTGACTTCAGACAGCTAAATTGGCTGGCTGAGGTCAGAGGTGACTAGTTATGGAAGAGGTCAGTGCTGAGGGACTGATGCCTTTTGAGGGAGAACTGGTGCATAAGCCTAATTTTGGTTCTCTAAGCTGAATGTGGAAGAGTTTATTTATACTAGGAGGCTCAGGGTTGTGAGCTGTTCATCTGCCTAAACTTGGGTTGGCGTTCTGTTGAAAGCAGTGATAAAACTTGCCCATGTTGAAGGGCGATTCTTAGAAAGGGTGTTTCTGCTGTTCTTAAGGCTGCTAAAGGAAATGAGGCTTTTTCAGAGAGCCTGATGGCTTTTCTTATGAACGTAGAATGAAAAGGGTTTTTTGTCATCCTTTTGCATTTGAAGATGTATTCTCAGTAGATAAGGCTATAGAATTGCCTCTATGTCTTTCTGTCTGCAGTGTGGAAGGAAGAGCTCAGTTTTTAGACGAAAGCTGCTTGGCACACAAATATTGTTAAAAATTCAGAAACTATAAGTAATTCAAACTCGTTTTCAAAAAAAATCTGCTTTGTAAGTAGATACCTTCTAGAAATTGAGCGTTTCATGCAAAAAATTTGCACCAATGTGGTATGACACAGTTACTGGAGGTCTTGCAAAAAGGAAAGTGATTAATTGTAACTGCCTTATTTGTAAACAGTCCCATTTCTGTTTTTCATTTTAGAAAAAAAAAAGTCAGTCTTGTTTTTCTGATTATTTATATCCAAGCACAGCAACTGCTAAAAATGCAGTAGGAGAAATTCTTAGTATGTGTTTCTGCAAGATTAAATGCCTTGGTTTATTGAATGCCAAAATGCTGGAAAGAGCTGAAAATGAGCATTTTATTTTGCTGGTATGAACATACGTAAGTACAAATTGTTTTCTAAAGCTTTTTTTTTTTGTTCTTTTGGGAGAAATGACATTTGATTGTACATTATTATGAACCTTTAAATTTTTTTATAGATGAGTTTTGCATGAATAATTATAAAATCAGTATGTTGAACATGAAACCTGAGTCATACTGCATGCTTTTTCCTGTCCACTGTATTTTTTTGTTTGTGTATCTTTAGGAAAAATGTTCAAGGATTTGTATGCAATGAACTTTAGCTGAGGGAATGAGGAAGACTGAGATAAGTGTGCAAAGCACACAACCCACAACACTGATTTGACTGCGATGCTGAGTTTGCGTCACAGTTCTTATGCACCAAGTTACTAACTTTTACCAATAAAATGAGTAGAGGGTAAAACACAGCTGTCAAATGGGATGGGGCTAGTGGCAACTGGAGGAGAGCAATGCTGTAAAGCTTTGAAGTGCTTTTTGCTGGAGCTGGGGATCTGTAGCTTGAAGAAAAGACTTCTGGTTCATCAATGAAAATCGGAAGTGTTAAATTTTGGTGACTTGACTCTCTTACTGTTAGGAAGTGAAAACTGATTTTAATTACTGGCTGCTGTCAGAACTGTGCCTTCCTGCTACTAGCTGGCAGCTGGAAAATGGTGGGAAACAAACAATTTAGTGTTATTAATTTTTGGCTTTTGTTTTGAAATGTTTAAAGTCTCCCTGTAATAATTTTTGGCTGTGACCTCAAAGTTGAGAAACAACTGCTCTGGTTGAAACAACTGAATAAAGTATTTTACTTCATGGCCTCTGCTTATTTAAAATTTCAGGTCAAATAATCAAACACAACAAATGGATGAAACACAACATAAAATATACTTCAGGGAATGCCTGACTTCTTGCAAAAACTTACACTTGGAAGGTGTCTGTAATTAACCAGAGTTCAGGCTGTCTAGCATCAGTTTCAATTACAAGTATGTGTCATCTTGTAATAATAGAGCATTGGCTTATTTGCATAAAATTTAAACAATTTGGAGTCTCAGTCCTTAGTAGTATGTCCCATGTCACTCACAGTGACAGGGATATTGTGGCACCACCAAAAAATGAAGTGGGTTGAGTTACCTTGGATGATCTACCATTCCTATAGATGTGTGCATGCGAGAATTATTTTTCTATTTGTGGTACATAAGGCTTGACATGCCTAGATGTCAAGAATGTCAAGAAAAGATGTTTGGCAGTAGTTCTGATACTGCTGAGTATGTGCATGCATGAACAGAGCAAACATAACTTCCATTCTTCTAATTTCTTTAATGATAGGTACAGTGCAAGTTTTGTAACTCTGTCCTTGTGCAGATACTGCTAGCCAAATAAAAGCAGAAGCTGTTCTTCAGCTTTTTCATGTAAAGTGGGAGCTCAGTCTGCTTTTTAACATCAGATCAAGGGGAAACTTTCTGTAAATGTGGATGCTGACGGTTTTTCTACCTGCCCCCTGTCCCTGTTATTTCTTATTCTTGGGGTCCTAGAGCAGTTCTCTAAGTCACATTAAATAAAATGTTTTCAATATAATTGTTAACAATTGTTAACTTCGATCTCACGTTTCTGAATCATGTGGTGGAAAAATATAGATGGTTCAGTACCTGTTGTGTCTAAATGGATCTGAGAACACAAAGAAACAAAGATGCCATGCACTTCAAATGGGTGCAATAGATTCCAATAGTCCTGTGTGTATGTATGTATGTACACACCTGTATTGTGTGTGCTGGTGAAGACTCTGAAACACCTGTCTTGAAAGTTTAGGGTTGTGAGTGTGTGCCTCCACTGTAAGAGGTGAATGCAGTTAGCTTGTATCAAGTGCTGCACTGCTGTTCCCAAATCTGGCTTAAAACAAAGTAGTTTGGATACCTCAGCTTTGTGTTGGGATCTTTAAACTTTTGGGTTGCTTATTTATGTTTTCACCAAATTCTGTGTGTCTGCTCTGGGGCAGCTTGATTATTGTCCTAGAGTGATGTGGAAAGCTGCTGTTAGCTGCTGTTCTTTTTTGGTGTCCAATACCTGAGTGTCAAAGCAGTGTTACTGGTTTTCTGGAAGAAGCAACACATTTTACATTAAAGTATTTTGATACAGGCAGCAGAGGAGTGACTGAATGAGTGTGTTTCTGCTCCTCTCTACAGCTAATACAGAAGAAAAAAAAAAGGAAAGTATTTATTGGCCATTGCTGATAGCAATTCCAGTATTCCAGCAAGCTGACTCCTTTTGCTGGTGAAGTATTTGCAGCTTCTGAGCAGCTTTAAACTCCTACTTCAGAGTGGATCTTTGAAATTCATCAGAGCAGAAGCCGTAGGATAGAAATGTGCTTCCTTCTCTTTCTGCCACTATCTGTTCAAGCGTTGCTGAGAACTACTGTTTACTTCTAGAAGTCAGTTTTTCATTACATGTTTGTATTCTTCAGGAGAACTGTCTGTATGCTGAAATAATTGAACATAAATATTCTATAATTGGGTGTATGCAGGTGTCAAAGCAGTATGGAGAGCAAGCACTGTACAGCGCCACCCACACTCATTGTAAGAGGACAGATGGAGGAAATTGTAGTCTGATCCATATTGCAGTTAAATGAACTAAAACGTTACCTTTAAATGGCAAATTTTATAAATTCTTTGTTAAACTTAAAAGTTCAAGTGTTTGGGTTACAAAAATTTCCATTAAGGTTTGCTAGGAAATTGGTCCTGTGTCCTGAATGTACTGTTGGCTGAGGTGGTGGGACTTTTTAACGGTAAAAAACCTAAAAAAGCAAAAATAAACCAACCAAAAAAACCCCCTCAGCTTTGTTCAGTGCTGGGGTGGATGGAGCAGGTGTGGGGGGCATGGTAGCTCAGCAGATCAGGTGGTTTTCTGCCCTGAGGAGGGCTGGGTTCTGGTACCACTTGTGTCCTGCTCCCAGTGGTCTGTGTGCTCTAGTTGCTGTCTGACCGTGCTGTGAACCAGTTCACAGATCTAGCAGCAGAGTGACTAGTTTTCTGCTGAGCCATTAAGTTGTTGTGCAATAGATGAGCATCAGTCAGTCGCAGCAGTGATGCAGGACTGTGTGCCAGGAGCAGTGGCAGAGGAGAGTGGGGGCTTGGATCATCTGGGAGTGAGCTCATACACTGCTCAGCTGTATCATATCCATTCGAGGGCTGAACTAATAATTATGAATTTCACATTTTTTCAGTCTTGCAATATACAATTTAGTTTTATAATATAAACGTCATTTTCTTTGCAATATGGTGTATGAAATATCTAAAAATAATTTTCTGAATGTATGTTGTTTGCTGTCAGTGGGGAAATGAAATGGAGTTTTGGACAGAATTTTTCTTGTGTATGCAGTAGCAAAAGCTCATGTAAATTTGAAAAAGGCTCAAAACAACGAAGCAGTTTTTTTGAAGTTGTGTTACCTAATTCTGGCTTGAAATGGTTTTAGAGAACTAAGTTTTACTCATGTTGGCATGCAATTTTTTTCAAGGTCTTTAATTCTAGTAATGTTTTGGAAAAAGCCCATTTGGAATCCTTTTTGTCTTCTGATTTCTTATTTTAAGGCTTTTTTCAACTTCAGTGGCATCAGTAGATGAGACCCTTGAAGAAGGAATTTATGTTTTGTCTTCCAAGAATAGACATTTAGCATTTCTCTGTCTTTCAGTTGCAAGTAGCAGTTGAGGGAGCCCTGCTACCTTCCATCATAGATCTTCTGGTGGTTTTTTTGTTATACAGCCTTTTGTTCTTTCAGTGGTTGTTGCTCTCTTGGTTTCCAAGTGTTTCAGAATTAAAGCTGATCTCAGTTCCATTTTTTTGTAAACAGAAATCCAACAAGTTTTGTGGGATAGAGTTGCACTCAGAAGTGGGAGGCTGCAGGCAAATATTTATTTTGTTCCAAATTGTGTGCATCATTTCTGCAACTTAGTGTGATTTGAGAAAGTCTGCAATGATGAATTGTAATACTTGATATATATGTAAATGGCATAACCCTTTTATCTTGTGTTCAGAAGTAAAAACAGTTTATATTAAAATCAGTGTGTTTAAAGCTGAGCAGAAAATTTTATGTACCTTAAAAGTTGAAGCATTTTTAAGAGTTTGAAATACCTATGTATTTGTGGATGCTTTCTGGTTATGTATTCTTGCAGTCAGGAGGAGGGGGAAAAATGTTCTGGGTCTGTATTTTGAGATTTGGATTGAGATTTCAAAGCTTGCAATACATAACTTCCCACTGTCATAAACCATTTATTTGTTTTTATTTCCCCCTGAATGGAACCTGTGCTTTAATGACACCATTACAATAGCCCTGAATGTGAGCAGTAGGTGATTTTTGTCAGGTGATGACATTTCACTCAGGTACCTTGCCACCCTCAATTAACTATTTTCAGGATTCCTCTAAGGTTGAGGCACTTGGTTGTACATGTGTTGCTGCTGTTCCTGGTCTTTTCATGCCCACTAGACTTAAGGACTCTAGTGACAGAAGGAAGATATTAACAAAGAAATGGTGAATAGTTCATCTACCAGATGAAGCAGTCCTGTTGCAGAGTTTTGATGCTGGGTTTACATTAAATTTAGCCTAAGAAAGGACAGGGTTCCACCAGGATACTCTGCCTTTTGGCAGTTGAACTTAGTTAACTAAAAGTGAAATTGTGTTCAGAGAGTGTGCCATGTTAAATCTGATTCTGAGTGAAGGAAGTCTTTGTAGTTATTAACTGTGTGGATTAGGTTAAGAAATCCTAGAGACCATTTCCTTGTTTGGGCTAAGTAAGAAGTGAAGTGACCTCAGGGCGCTTCTTCCCCTCTCTGAGAAAATAGAATCCAGGGAAATAACTAACTCTGCTGCCACTTCAGGAATCCCAGAGGTATTTAGCTGCTGTCACAAACCTCAGGAGGCTCAGAGACAAGTGTCTTAATTGCTTGTTTTCCTTTCCGTCTTCCATGTCCAACCTCTTAATCATCAGCAAGAATTTGTGATCCCATGCACCAACAGTTGTGGTTTTTTGGGTTTTTTTTTTTGGTTTTTTTTTTTTTTTTCAGGACTCTTGTGAGTTATTTGGGCTGAGAATGGCAAGCTGAAAATAGCCTACTGCAGCGTAGTAGTCGAGACTGGCTAAACTTAACTCTTGTGGATTTCAGATTACGTAGTCTTGCAATGAAATACACAATTTTTAAACTTCTAAGCTTCTGTGTTGGAGCGTGCTGGTCTTGAATTGCTAGGTGTGAATATAATTTTGTGCTGAAGCATACCCAATAACTTCATTTAACTATGTGCTAAATCATTTTGACTGCTTGATCTTAGGGCAGTGTAGTACTGGAAGTTTTTTTGGCTACCACTTTTATTACTTGCAAAAAAACCCCTCACTTGTTTAAAACAAGTGAGAACATTTACCTTGGGAATCACTTGAATATGTTATACCCAAATGAGTAATTTCTGCCTTCAGGACATTACAGTTTGTTTTCACTTCAGTGTGCATATTATGTGAACTTGAAGCTAGTTTGTTTGAACATTTTCTTTAATGTCTTTTGTTTTAATTTTCTTTATTTTTTAATATGTGTAGGGTCAGTCTTTAGATGTTCCCACATCTTCAGCGAAGTTTATCTAGTTGTGAAAGAATGTCCTTGTAAAGCCCATCAGACAAGTTAGGTTCTGGCAGAGGCATCTCGTGGACAGCTTGCTGCTGCGGATTCATATCCATGGATGGTTTGTGAGCCCCTTGTTTGGCAGTGTTGGACAGCTGTCCTGTGATGTCTCTGGGCTTTCTGGGACAGTAACTGCTAGTGACCAGGACTGTGACTCATCAGGAAAGCAGCCTTGGGAAACTTGGGTTATTGTCATGTCCTTCCCTTGTTGTCTCAGCTTATTTATCAGCCATAATGTGACCATGGCAGGTGTCTCTTACTGTCCTCACTTCTGGTGAGCCTTGCTTTTGGTCTCTGTGTGCCCTGGTAAGGGTTTTGGCAAATTTGAATCCCAATCTTTAAATACATATGTTGTATACAAACATCCTTAAGAGATCTATTTTTTTAACTCTCAACAGGTGGGAAGGAGAAACCAAAAACCAATGCAGAAGAGCTACAGATTAAAAAAGTTAAGAAGAAAAAGAAAAAGAAACATAAAGAGAACGAGAAGAGGAAGCGTCCAAAAATGTACAGCAAATCCATTCAGACCATCTGCTCAGGACTGGTTTCTGATGTTGAGGATCAGGAAACCAAAGGCATCATAGATGATGATCATCTTAAGGATTTCAGTGGGAAAAATATGGATCCCAAGAAGGACTGTGAGTCCAAGATACCAGAGAACAGTGAGTTTCCATTTGTCTCGTTAAAGGAGCCACGGGTTCAAAATAAACTCAAAAGGTTGGACACATTGGAGTTCAAACAGCTGATTCATATTGAGCACCAGCCTAACGGAGGTGCATCAGTTATCCATGCCTACAGTAATGAACTCTCCCACTTGTCTCCTGTGGAGATGGAGAGATTTGCAGAAGAGTTTGTGGGTCTGGTTTTTAGTGAAAATGAAAACTGTGCAGCTTACTATGTAATGGGTATTGTTCATGGGGCAGCTACTTATTTACCTGACTTTTTAGACTACTTTTCGTTTAATTTTCCCAATTCACCAGTGAAAATGGAGATTTTGGGAAAGAAAGATATAGAGACAACGACTATGTCAAATTTTCATGCTCAGGTAAGAGGTTATACATTTTACTTTCTAAAGTCGTATAATGGTTTCAAACAACTGTGGGATTTTAGAGTAGTGTCTATTAGCTGTGCTATGTGTATGATACAGAAGATTAGAAACAAGGGATTTCTTTAAGTAATAAGTCAGTTCTGCAGTATTGAAGATGAGAAGAGACATAAAGTTGTTAACTGAGACATAAAACTGTTTCCTGGGGGGGAGGGGAAGTGTTTGCATGCTTGTGTGTGTAGGTTTCTTTGGGTTTGTTTCTGTAGCTGAAGTTTAACCTTGAATTTTGGATGGTTAGAAGGGTTTAGCTGTGGCTTTCTGTGTGTTTGAACTGTAGTTTATCTGTGTGAACTGTGTCATAAAATTGAAATGCTTTAATACAATGTTATACATAAAACCTGTGTAGGGCACAGTTAAAGTAGCTGCATTTGTAGTTGTAGTTCGCTAAATCCATCCCTAAAGGAGAACTTGGGGGTTAATGTGGCTACTGATTTGGTCCTTAGCCCTTTGCATTTCTCCTCACTTAGTTGGATTCTCTGGAAAGCTATTAAGTTAAATGGCAGAATGACTGGTAGCTTCTGAATTTATTTTAAATTTTTTGAAAGAAATTACTGTATACTCTGTTAACAGCTTCCGATTGAACATCACGTTTGCTGTTTATTAACTTGCTGCAGAAAATAAATTTCTGTTGCACAGAAATTATTTATAATACTGGTTTTCAGGAGAAAAAATCTGTCAGATTTTCACCTAGGTGATGAGGTTATTGCATAAAACCCCCACAGTATGAAACAATTTATGAAAGCATGAAACAATTTATGAAGAAACTCAATCCTGTTTTTAATTATATCAGCTTTATCTCAAAATTACCCTTTTAACTCCCTTATTTGTGAATTTAGATGTTGTATGGATCAACTTTAAACCCTTTTAGTCTTCACTTTTCAGACAATTACAAAGAGTTCAAGTGTACAACATTGCACTGTTATTTTCATTTTTGATGAAAAACATGTTTTGTTTTTTTTCTTTTGGCTGCATAAACATTTGCATGGAGCACTTGCATGTATTGACACATTTCAGATGTGTGTTACCCACAAGGATATGCAGAACTAAAACATTGCTGCAAGAGAACATTTGCAGTGCTGGCTGAGAAAATACCTACTGCCATGGAAAATGAATATTCTGTGAACTACAGTCACTGTTTTTCTTGAGTATGTAAACTGAATCATTAATAATAAAAATCACAGAACATATTATGGGCAGCTCTCCAGAGCTGCTCTGTCTTTGGCCATTTTATATAAGAAAAGCTGGATCTGTCCTTGTAAGTATGTTCCTTAAATCCAGCTGGTTGTCTTGGGTAGCATTAACACAGGCATAGCTGTGTGCTAGTACCTGCCTTAAAGAAATAGTTAAGAAAAGCCCAAATTTTATTGTTGTGACTATAATAGAATTATTTTACTAAAAGGATAGATTAAATTGGTATTGCAATGGTACCATCAACATCTGTAGTTAAAGCAGTCCTGTGTTCATTGGGGTTGAAATCATAATTTCCCATTTTTGTGTAAGTAAAGGAGGAACAGAGAGAGGCTATGGTAGATGAAAGAAGCCAAACTGTATTATTACATCAGTCAGCTGATCAGCTCCATGGTCTGTCTTCAAAGCTATATTTTTCTTGGCTGGACGTTTAGTTCTGGTATCTTCTCTTCCTTTGTGCTCTCTCATTTTTTTCCTTGGTTTTCATGTCATTTTATCACTTCTCAGTTTAGTTGCTTGACAGAAAATGCTTGGCTTCTTCTGTTTTTGCTAACTAGGAGGTATATGGTACATAAATAACATGTACAAGCAAACATCAGATTTAAGTTGTCTTCCGTGCAGCATTCCTGCTTCCTGGAATATTTAAGTCAGTGTCTTGGTTGCCTAGTTATTGATTCTATTTTTCCTTATAACTTCCTTATTTTTGTTTTACTTGGGCTGTTTATTATGATTTTTTTATGTGGTCTTTGTTTAATGTTTTCTTAGCTTTGTATTCTCCTTTCTGACTTGTTATGTTTTGTGCAGATTGAGAACATTCTTCTGTCTGGGGAAGTTCTTGGTGAATCTTTTAAAGGATGTCTCTAATATCCTGTTGCAGTATATGTGGCTGAAATTTTAAATGTATTTAGTTTTCTGTTCCTATATAATAGCCCAAGCTTTGTGCTGTGGTGGTCCTTGTCTTGAGCAGCCTGAGCAATGTCTAGCAGGCACTGTATAGCCTCAGTTGAGGAAGTTGTTTTCTGAGGTCTAATTAGGAAGTTGGTTTTATCAAGTCTGCTTTGAGTGTGTATCTTGGACTTCATCAGCTTTAAGACACTTGGATATTCCTTTTCTTATTTTAACTAAAACACTGAAATGAAGCTCACTTTGGTACAAGCTCACTTTGGTTCTTTGGTGCTTTCTCAGAGCTCATGTATTACATGTAATGAGTCTGACAAATACAAGTATTTAAAAAGATCGAAAAAAGTATTATAAAAAGGAGAAAGAAGGTTGAGCTAAGCCTGAAATAGAAAGTATTATAGAGTGTTTTATCAGTTTTTATTTTTCCTTGAAAAAGTTGATCCTTTTGATGCTATTCAATCATCCACCTCCTGTTGTGCGACAGATGTGGGTTTGGGGTTTTTTTGGTTTTAAGTAATGCATATTTTTAAGTCATCAAGTTCCGTGACAAAAGACAGTTTTCACAGTAAATACTGTTGCAGAGGTCAAAATTGGAGTCTCACATAGCTTACCTGCAAAGTCTGCATCTCAAGTAATTCACTTACTTTTTACAGTTGTAGAATTGAAAACTAACTCCTTTCAGCTTCCTTCCCAATACACCTGAGTCAGACAGGAGTAATGTAATTTTACTTGTTAGGAGATTATAAGGGACAGAAATCTGTGAGACTATTTACAGCGGGTGCAGGAGAGAGGAATTTGGAGCTGGCTCTGTCTAATGACAATTAGCTTTTAAATTTTGCAGGGAGAGGAATTGGGGAGTTTTTCACCTAGCTTGGGCCTGTGCCTAAGTACTCCTTAAAACTTTTTTGCACTAGTGGAACAGCTCTTTGGGAACTGACTGTAAGGCTTAGTCAGACTGTTTTTGTAATGGCAAAATGAAATTAGTCTGGATATCCTTGTAGCCAATAGGTCAGTCCTTCAGGTGATGAACTGTCTTGTAGCTCCATCTTCCCTGGGCTCTGTCATTTGCATAGATGGCAACAACTGCATCAGTTACCCGATAGCTGTGAATCTTGTCAGGTTCTTATGAGGATTTCAAATAATGTAAATAATCAGTTTTGCCACCTACTTGCAGCTTACATCACTTCACTTAAGCTATTTAGTGCTGTTGAGGCAAATGTTAATATTTTGAACTCATTACTTTCTCCTTGTACTGGGCAAATGTAAATTTTTATTGCTGTCCTGAAACCGCAAAGCTCACAGTTGATGTTTAACTGGAACCGTGCTTAGTGCATTGATTTGACGGTCTTGTCCCAGAGTTAGCTCCTTAGTACAGGCAAAGTAAAATGCTGCACAGTACCCAACAATTCCTCTGCTGCAAGACAAGATAGACTGTTTCTAAGTCATATCCAACAAGTCTTTGTCAGATGTGTTTGCGGGAGATCTCAAGGTGCTTCCACTCTTTCCAAAGAAATCTGTTGTAAAATAATTTTTTCATGTTTGTTCTCTTATCCTTTTATTCTGATCTTTAGTGGAGAAGGCAAACAATTTTTCCTTTTCTTTCAGTTTTCTCTATAGTTGAAGATTGCTTAACAGCTCCTTTTTTCCCCCTCTCCCTAGATTATGTAACTTGAGTTATTTTGGTCTACAATTACATGTTATACCCTTATCAGTCTTACTGTTCCTCCCTTATGCTCACTTCAGTCATCCTTGTTTTTTCTTAAAATATAACACTTAAAATCGACAGTGTTTGCCTGGTGATGTCAAGGACTGTGAGAAGATTTCTGCAAGTGTCTTGCAAATTATTGCACTTAGTTATCTATTTCTTCCTTTTTCTGCGCAGTCTGTGATCTTCTATAGCAGCATCTCCTAATTGAGTTACTCCCCTTTTCATGTTTATGCAGCTCATATATGTGAGTGTAATTCTTGCTTTTGTTTAAATTGAATTATATCCTTTGCATTCAAACCCCTTCTCCAGTTTCAAGATGTTAATTTTGATCCTTTGCTGGAATCGACTTGCAGTGTTATGATACCTTTGGGTTTCATGAGGATATACCGTGTTCAAAGGAAGGATCCTTGCCTCAAAATAGGTACTTCCATATTGATAGTTATGTGAGCAGACAAAACTGCCTACAGTTTGCACTTACTAGACCCATGTTTCTGTAGCAGTTTTTAGAATATAATGCAGATATCATTGGTCCTCTGAAAAAGCCTATCCAGTCATAGAAACAAAGGTTAGTTTGACTTGATTGGTTTTTTTTTTTTCACATGACCATATTTATTAGTTCTTACTATCTTATTTTCTGGGTAGTTGTTAGTTGTATCCAGCTAAGCGTTCTTTTTTCTGGAAATTGGAATTAGGCTAAATAGTCTCTAGCTCCTCTATGCCTTCTCTTGACAGTTATTTCTTTAAGATGGTGTCTTATTGTCTTCCAGATTTGTAGAACTCATATTGTGGTTTTTAGTTAGAATCATGGAGTGTTTTGTGTTGAAAGGGACCCTAAAGACCATCTAGTTCCAGTTACCTGCCATGGGCAGGGACAGGACACCTTGCCGTAGACCAGGTTGCTCATAGCCCCATCCAGCCTGGCCTTGAACACTTCCAGGGATGGGCTGTCCACAGCTTTTCTGGGCAACTTGTGCCAGTGCGTCACCACCCTTGGAGCAAAGAATTTCTTTGTAATGTCTAAACTTGCCCTCTTTCAGTTTGAAGCCGTTCTTCCTTGTCCTGTCACTACTTGCTCTTGGACATTGTCCCTCTCCAGCTCTCTTGTCGTCCCCTTTAGGTACTTGAAGGTTTCTCCAAGGTCTCCCTGGAGCCTCTTCCCCAGGCTGAGCAACTCCAGTCTGTCTGTGAAGAGTCTGTCTTTATAGGAGAGGTGCTTCAGCCCTCTCATCATCTTCATGGCCTTCCTCTGGACTTGCTCCAGCAGGTTCATCTCCTTGCTGTGCTGGGACCGCAGAGGTGGATGCAGCACTGCAGGTGGGGTCTCACCAGAGCAGAGCAGAGGGGCACAATCCCCTCCCTTGATGTGCTGCCCACGCTGCTGGGGATGCAGCCCAGGACACGTTTGGCCTTCTGTGCTGCAGGTGCCAATTGCTGGGTCATGTCCAGCTTCTCATCCAGCAGCACCTCCCAGTTTTCATCCCCAGGGCTGCTCTTGGTTGATTCTCAGTGCTGTATTTGTGCTTGGGTTTGCCCCAACACACGTGCAGGACCTTGCACTTGGCCTTGTTGAACTTCATGAGGTTCACAAAGCTCATCTTTCAAGCGTCTAGATGGCATCCCTTCCTTCTATTGTGTCAACTGTGCCACACAGCTTGGAGTTCTCATTGATTTATTAAAGCTTTGGCTTGTTTTACCTTACTACCTTTGTGCTGTAGCTGTGGCAGGATGCACATCATTCAGCCTATTCCCTTTAGGAAAAGTCAGTCTAACTGATCAGTGTGCAATTAGACAAATGGTCAGAGCCAATCTGGCACCTGCTGCTGCTAAAATAAAATGCCCTCATTCCTTTTTTCCTCCCACTTGTGTGTTCTTGTGCCAAGCTGTGGTTCTTCTTGGACTGGTGAGTTTGGTTTGTTTCATTAATCCAGCAGAACTACTTAACTACTCTTGAGGGATTTGTTTTATTACTGTGTTGGCAAATTATATCGTTTAAATATGTCAAAGGTAGCTCAAGGATGACTATGGGACTACACAATCAGCCCCATTCCATAACAGACACTTGCATCTTTAGGGAAATAATTTTTGTTGGTTTTGTTCCCAGTCTGAAATAACTTCATGTTGCTATGTTAACTGTGATGGACACTGGAATATTCAAATATTGTAATGAATAAGTATTTTAGAGGAAGAACTGTGATAGTAATGATAGTTCATGTTTGTGGTGTGACTTTATGTGAGAGGTCATTACTTCTTCAGATTCTGCACACAGAGTTTGTCATTGCCTTTTCTTTTATCCTCTTTTAATATTATCTTCTCCTTGCTGTCCTCCTTGTTTAGCTCATGAACATTTATTTTGCAGGTTGGCTTTTGCTGTTTAGTCCTCTTCTAATTTGTGAAATCCTTCTTGAAATCATTAATTTCTTTAGGATTTGAGGGGAATTGCAGAAAATATTTTTTAAGAATATCTCAAATAATTGGTTAGTGCTTCATTTCCTTGTCATTAAAGGCTTGTGCAGTGTCTATTTCCATATATTGTGTTACTTTCCAATGTTCTAGAAAGAATCCTTTTATATTGGAACTATGTCTTTTCAGTTGTGTTTTAGTAGTTTTCAGTATAATTTTGTTTTCAATAGAATTTGCTTCTTGCTTTTGAGTTGATCAAATGTTTGGTTAGTTGTTAAAAAGGTATAACATCTTTTATCAACTGCTAGCTGCTACAAGTCCTCTAAAATAAAGCCTACTTTTTTTTTTCCTTCTGGATGATGAAAAACTAAATTTTATCTCTGTTAAAGCATATATATTGCCCCATTCTCTTATTTTAACCTGAAAAAGATTGGTTCTTAAAATAATTTTCTGGAAAAAAATCTTTTAAAACATTATATAAAAACTCTAAAAAATACCAATTTTAAAAAACTAATCTGTAAGATTACATGTAACAGACTTTGTGATAGATGATGGCAACCTATTGTCTTGAAGCAAAAGAAGTTCTCATTTATTGAGTACCATTGAACAAAGAATGAGTTCACAGGTAATGACATTAGAAATGTGCAACATGTGCTCATTTTTTTTCTGCTTAGGGAACAGTTACCTAACAGAACAAAAGGAAAGTCATTTTGCTTTTTCAAACCTCTGTCCATCCATGGTATTATTTGAGGATTTAATCTGCAAGATGAAACGTGTCAGATGATAAATTAACTGCAGTGGTAAAAAGATGCTGGTGGAACTAATAATGCAGTAAAAATCTTGGTATTACACTTCTGGAAACTTCCAATTGGGAAATATTATTTGTTGAAATTAGGTTTTTAATGACAATTGAGCAAAGCCGGAACTGTCGGGGCATCCCATTCTGATACTAAAACCCTGACCTAAAAAAAGAAAAGGTGAAGGAAGTAGTATGAAGTACATGTAATTTAATAGTTAAAAGCAGCCAAACAGATTAGGAATATTCGTAAAATCAGGGCAATTTTGATGAATATTTTTTGAATGTTGGTTCCCATTTGAAATTGGAAATACAAGGAAGCGTTATAAGGATTTGAAAAAAATTGGCAAGGAAAAGAAAACCGCTTGGGCACTTTATCAAAATGTACCAAATTAGCAGGAATGGTACAGGGCCTCTTCATGGCTGTAGCATTTGAGATAATACTGACTGTGAAATTAGATGTTTTCCATTCTGAGATAGCAGTGTGTAAGTGCATTGCTTGTGCACTTGTGTAGCAAAATGGAGCCCTCTATTCCCTCAATGTTTTTGCATGTTCTTAGGTGCTATAATTTTTTTTTTTTTGGTGTTTGGCAGCACCTTACAGGTTTCCGGAAATTATTATGGGTTCAGTTGGTGGATAATTTTTTTATCTGTTGTTGATTTCTATTTTTTGTCTGACTGTTTTTCCAGACCTTCTTGGTTTTAAAGGTGAAAAGTTGCAATAAATTTAAACCTTTAAAATTCTAGAAGGAAAATTATAAAATTTCAGCTGGAAAAAACCAAGCCCTCTCTACCCAAACCCCACAACAACCCAGACCATACTATATTAAAAATAGGAATTCAATTGTTATTTGCTCCAGTTTACATTTTTTGAATTCCTCTCTTGAAGTACATGGTTTTGCTGGAGTGTTCCTTCCAATTGGTGACTTATTCAAGCACAAAATGGAAACATCTTTAACATAGTGTCTAAAATGTTTCCATTTGGAGGATGCTAATGCTCAAATATATTTTTGGTTATATATATATGTGTATATATATGTATATATGTATGCATATATTTTCACATTTAGTCGTCAGATTCTTGTTAGACACCAAGACATTTCTGTCAAAACATTTGTTGTTGCATTAAGAAATCAGTGAGGCCATGTGAGTCACAGAAGCAGATAATTCTCAATTTTTGCTAATTGTGGATTCAGTGGTGGTTTTACTGTCATAATTTTCTATTACTGTGATGCAATAGAATGATGCAGTCTCCTTTTGTGTGTTTTTAGGTGACATACCTCAAATGTAAGCTACATGAGAAGAAAGAAGTTAGGATATCATGTTTATTATTTTATATGTTTTTATCTCTTTAACCTGTCCATGGTATTATACTGCATGTACTTGGTGATTTTTGTGTGTGTATTCATTCCTGACCACGTGCTAGAAGAGTGGCATGTCCTTGATTCCTCCTTTTATTATGAATTTAAATTTTTCAGTTATTTATTTGTGCAAATCTGTAAAATGCTAAAAACATAGTCACACTGTAAGCTTTGAAATGACATCTGGGAAGATTACTTTATAGAAGTTGTATAATACTTCATTACAGGTCAGTGCATAATTTAATTTAGAATTTGATGAGTAAGTACTGGTTTTAGTACACCAGTATTGTTTTTGTGAGTTGAAAAATAAATAGAGGAATCTATTTCTCTTCCTATGAACAAACCAGCCAAAGGATTCTTGCTGATAGTAGAAGGAAGGGAAAATGTTGCTGTTATCTAATATGCCACAGGTTATATTTATTTGGTTGTTATCATTATGAGGATTCATTTTGTTTGTCACTGGTCAAACATCAATGGGAGGCTTTGGTGTTTTCACACTATTATTTAGAAGCAGTAAGTTGGGATTGAGTGAAAATTAGCTAGTTCTCCTTGCTAAGAATGACTTCACCTTTTTATTCATGCTTGTCTGTTTGTAACCTAATCTGAGACAGTGTAGTTTAGGCATCAGCCTCTGCTCTAGGACTGGAGTTTAGGATGCTACAGCCCAGTTCATGGAAGAGATGAAATGGGAGTTGCTTTTCACTGCCCACAGCTGCTTCATCTTTCAGATTCCCTCTTGTTCTGTCTGGGCAGGCATTAGTATTTATGGCCTATGTCTTTGTATAATTTTTATTATTTTCCAAAATAGAGAATTTTTTCTCTGGTAATTGTGGTGGTGCGTGAGGTAATTCCTGGATTAAATTCGGATCAGTTCCCTAGGCTTGCTCTTTGTCCATCTTCAGAGGATCTAATGCTATCAGTAAAGAAGGGAGCAGACAGTGCAAATCTTCCTTTTTGATCACCACCATGGATTTATTTCTTGTTTCTGCTGGGTCTGGATGGGTTAATTTTCTTTGTGGACTGTGTTTTGGGTTTGTGACTAAAACTGTTGGTAACACCCTGGTGTTTTGGCTATTGCTGAGCATCACTGGCACACTGTCAAGGCTTCCAGGACCCTCCTGGTGAGTAGGCTGGGGTGGGCAGCAAGCTGGGAGGGGACATGGTTGGGAGAGCTGGTCCAGATTGACTGCAGGCATATTTTGTTCCATATAACATCATGCTCAGCAAACAGTCCTGAGGGGACTGATGGGTTGGCTGGAAGGTGCCTGTTGCTTGGGGACTGCTGGGCACCAGTCTGCTTGTGGGAGTTGGTGAGTGGTGGAAAACACCACTTGGTGGTTTTTCTTCAGTTGCCTCTTCACTGAATAAACTGTTTATCTGGACCTGTACATTCCTTGCTTTTCCTGTTCTCTCCCATGTCTCACCATTGCAGGAGGTGAGTGAGCAGGGGGCTGTGAGATCAGTATCTACTGCCTGGGGTTAAGGCACCACAGAGTGCTTAATCACTCAAAACATTTCATTCTGTTTTTGCAATGATGTTATTCTGAATATGGTCCCAAAAGAAACCACTCATCATTTGTAACTTTGACATTATTTTGGCATTCATATTGGTATTTTCTCACTTAAGCTGGATCTTGAGAAGCAATTGTCCTGCCTGATGATCAAGGAGAGGGTGGTTGACCAGGGGAGCTCGAGGTGAAAGGGGTTGGACAAACAGTGCTTGAAAAAATTATGTTCATTTTTTAACTTTTCAGTGGCGTGGTCTTTTTTTTTAGGAACATATAAAAATTTCCTTATTGATCCACCTTAATGCAGGCATTATGCTGCAGATAAATACTTTGCTGACTTTATGCTTCATTACCAACACCTAGTGGTATATAAGCCAAATGAGTGGGTTGATCCAGCTGGAAGCTTCACAGCTTTTCCAAGCTTTAAGTTAGTATTTTTAGGAGAATTTTTAGAGTTTTCATTTGGAGTAGTTTCACAACCAGTTTATCATATGCTGTATGAATCATAAAATGATTTAGGATGAAAAAGACCTTAAAGACCTTTCTAAGAGTCCAACTGTTAACCCAGTCGTGCCAAATCCATCACTAAACCATGTCCTTAAATGCCACGTCTGTGCATCTTTTAAATGCCTTCAGGAATGGTGGCTGCCCGTTTCCCTGGGCAGCTTGTTCCAATGCTTGAGAATCTTTTTGGTGAAGAAATTTTTCTTAATATCTAATGTAAACGTCTCCTGGCACAACTTGAGGCCATTTTCCCTTGTCTTCACTTGTTATTTGAGAAGAGTGGTAGTAGGTAGCAGAAGGAAGCATGGACAAAGGCAGAAAAATGGTTCTCTTTAATCACGGATGTAGATGGAAACAGCATCTTAATATCCTGAGCTGGAGTGGTGGATTACTAAGCTACTTATGTCAGTGGAAGAAACATCCTTTTGCATATTAGGCTTTTTAATAAACTGCCACAGATCTGTGGGTGTCTGTTGCTTCAGAAAGTGGTTTTAGGGTTCTTCCTTGCTCAGTGCTTTAGTTGTACAAGCTCCTGATGCATTGTGCCAGTGCAGATACAGCTGAGGACTGAGCTGATGCAAATTCAGCAGAAGTGAATGTTTGGTGATATTTTATCACAAAATCACCAGCTGTCTCTGCAAAATAAACTCTGCAGGAATGTATGACTAAAGATTTGAGGAATAGGGGAATATTACTGTCTTAGCAGGACTGTTCTCTTCAGTGTGTCTGTGATGGCGTGCTATAGCATTAGCTAAGACATTTTGTAAAATCCTACTTTTAGCCAGTCCTCCGTTTGCAGGGTGAGTGAGATGACTGGGATGATCTGAACAGTGTTTGGTTCTGCATTTCTGGAAGGATCTGGTTACATCAGTTGAGTTTCTCAGAAGGGCACAGTGTTGTTCCATGTTCCATATTTTAGTCTTATTTTCAGAAACTGCTGCTAATTCTCCTCTGCACTGCCATAGCTAGAGGAGTGTTGATGGTCGTTTGAGGGAGGACCATAGCTAAGCAGTATTTTGTTAACTGTTTTCCTTGCACTTTTTTTCTTTTCTTGCTTTGGATGCAGAATGTCTAGAGGTGCAGTACAGGAGCATTACTTGGTGTGTGCAGTAATCCATCTGCTCTTTCCTCTGTTCTGATCTCTTAATATTTATTTATTAATGCCACTGTGTCTTTCAGCCTGTTGAATAGCAAATCAGAAGCTTAGGTAGATGTGATCCTTATCAATCTCATGCCTGCTTATTTTGGTGACCTAACATAGCATATCAGATTGTTGAAAAAAAATCTTAAAACAATATGTTTCTGTTCAAATTTCACAGTAAAAGATTTCTCATGATTTCTCGTGAGAGGTGAATGTTACACCCCTTTAAGATTGAAGGGAGCACAAGACATGCTAATACAGCACAGCAAAAGTGGAGGAGTAACTATCATTGTCTCTCTCTTTGTACAAATTCTTTATGAGCCTTGTGTTCACTGTTGTAATTTGCTCCAGTTAATGTGCTCACACAGTGGCCATATTGGAGAGGTTGATTAGCAGAGGAAATGCTTAGAGTTAAATTGCTTGTAACTCAGAGTTCTGCCTGTTGCAGAAAAAAGGTAGAAATTCAGATAGACTTGAGTAATTCAGGTAAGAGTCCTTATTGACTAGTTACTGATCAGGACATATGTTGATGTCTTTTTACAGTTGCTGGTTTGGAATGTTATCTTCTTGAAAGACAATAAATTGTTACTCCAGTTTATCTTCAGGTTTTAAAATAAAAAACGAATTGCTGGGGAAGTTTAATGAGATCTGAGTTCAGAAGAAGATCTTAATAATCTTAAGTGCACTGAACACTGAAGGACTAATGTTAGAAAGCATAAGCACAGAGATGAAAGGTGTTCATTGAATGTAGATTTTGCAGAGTAGAGGACTTGCTATAACTTTTGTTGTCATATTCTACTTATAGGTAAAAAGAACATACTCTCATGGTACGTATAGAGCTGGCCCAATGAGACAGATCAGCCTGGTTGGAGCAGTTGATGAGGAAGTGGGGGATTACTTCCCTGAATTCCTTGATATGTTGGAAGAATCACCCTTCTTAAAAGTAAGGACAGAAGGGAATGGGCTGGGAGAAGGGGGACGACATGCTGTGTAGTGCTGTTACAGTAAAGTGAGAGCATGTGATACTTGCTTTAGATAATTGAGTTCTAATAAATGCTTTCATCATGAGAGAAAAAGGCTGCTTTTAACAAGTTTTTTTCAAGTAACTCACTTCAAAATTGTGGCTTGTATTTCCCATTAGTGTACACTGCCATGGGGAACACTTTCTAGTTTAAAATTAGAGAGTCGTAAAGACAGTGATGATGGTCCCATTATGTGGGTACGTCCAGGAGAACAGATGATCCCTGTGGCTGACATGCCAAAGTCACCTTTCAAAAGGAAGAGGTAAGTTGAATTATTTTACTTGATAAATATCTGGTTAGTATTTTTCCTTACAAATTAATTTTATCCCAGACCTTTTACTTTTGATACTGTTTGTTAATATAACTTCTGTGAATCTTCATCTCCAAATACTTTTTTTGTTGTTTTGTTATGTAAGGATCTGGATTTTTTTTTTCTTATTTCTACCATTTGGCCAAGTAAGCTGCTGGTCTTTTTTGGATCTTTAGTAGAAATTTAAGGTGAAAACTTCAGGAAAATGTTTACACACATGCAACTACTGATACATGCCAGGAGACTGGAATTGATAAGCTGTTGTTACATGTGAGTGGATGTGTTATGTCTCGAGGGGCAAGGGGTTCTCTCTCACCTGGAAGATAATAACTCCAACATTAAATGAAATCTTTAAGCTTTGTTGTGGTATTGGGTATAACAACCAGCTGAAGAGAAGGGAGAGTCTCTGCAGAATGTGAATATTGTGTCATGAGGAATTGTCATGGGAGTTCTTTTCAAAATTTGAACACAAAATTTGAACACAAGAAGTGGAAGCAGGGTCATGTGCCTCAGAAGGAGTATAGAGATACTGTCCAGCCATGAAGGGGGTGTAGTTACAGCCAAAGACCATCTGGAGCTGAATTTGGCAAACGATGTGCAGGGCAGCAGGGACTTTCACCGCCATATGGATAGTAGAAGAAAGTCTGGGAAAATGTGAGGCATTTGCTGAATGAGGCAAAGGGCTTGGGGACAAAGGACACTTTGAGTGTTCCCGCTCTGCAGTGTTCCCTTTACTTTTGTTAAACGCTGAAGAAATAATCCTTCACTGTTTCTCATTCCCAGTTAGACATGGAACTAAATACACACACATTTCCCAGCAGTTTGGTAGAAACATGAAAGATGAAGAAAGACCTCAGGAACAATTGAAATCTATATCTAATAGTCAGAGAGCAGCAAAGGCTGGCAGTTTCCTGACCATGGCCTTCCCTCAGGGAAGCAGGTAGGGCAGACCTGGGGCTTGGGCACGAGATTCAGCCCAGACCCTGGTGTGTCAGGCAAGTGTGTGGTGATGGGACAGGTCTGAGGTCAAGCCAGGAAGTCAGTCTGCCTGTGAGGGTCAGGTCCAGTGGCTGCCATGGAGGTGCAGCATGATAAAAGTGTCCTGAGGACAAGCTGAGAAGCAAGCCCATGGCACAGCACACCTCTGGATGAGATGGAGAGCTATGCTCCTGCAGCACAGCACAGACCAGGACCAAGGACCCAGGCCTGAGCTTAAACAGAGCTCTGGGGCTCTTGGTCCATGTTTGTTGTGTGGAGACTGAGCAAGGCTGAAGAGTCATTAGGGCCTTTCCCTGCACTTTGGGGCCTGACGTTGTTGTTAGTGCTGGTTGGGTTTTTTTGTCTTCATTTTTATTCTTTTCCATTGAACAGGTATTCTAATTTTTTGCATAGCTCGTTACATTTTTATTTGACCTAAATGTTTCTGTTTTCCTTATTTGACTCTTTATTCTCATTGAAGGGAGAAAACCAGTCCTATTGGCTGTGATGAAAATCAGATAGTTCAGAGAAATTTCTATATCACTGTTACTGTTTTTCTTATGCAGAACTACCAATGAAATAAAAAATTTGCAGTACCTACCTCGAACCAGTGAACCCCGTGAAATGCTCTTTGAAGACAGGACACGAGCCCATGCGGATCACATAGGGCAAGGTTTTGAACGACAGACCACAGCTGCCGTGGGAGTGTTGAAGGCTGTGCACTGTGGGGAGTGGTAGGTGTTAAGCTTCACCTCAGTGTCTGAAAAATGTTTGCCTGAATTGCCATTTATAATTGGGAGTGCAGAAAGGTTAATCTAGGATTAAAGGTTTAATGAAGTCTTCATAGGTTCTGGCTGAGCATTAGATGTTTGTCTGCCCTCTGCTAGATTGCATATGGTTTTGCTGTGTGGTTGAAACCAGGAAGGTACCTTGCAGTGACAATTCAGTAGCTATAATTGAGTTGCTGTAACTGAGTTCATGTTAGATGTAAAAACACTTCACACTTTGTTTTGCTTTAAGTGGTGCACAGAGACTGAGCTGAGCTGCTGCTGAGAGATGCACATGGAGACCTTCTGCCAGTTCTTTGTGTTGTGTTGTTTGGAGATGAGCAGAATTCTTATGCTTCTGCTTCCCAAGTCATGGCTGTTATAACCTTGATTTATTTATGGTAGCTCGCCTAGGAAGAATCTTGTTGGAAGTTGTGTGATAGTTTTTGCAGTCTGTCTTTGGAATTCCTGTATGAGATTCAGGAAATGAAATGTGCCTTATTTGCAGCTTGTTTACATGTTAACCAAATAAAAAGCTGATAATCATGTGGGCTTCCTGGCCCAGATCAAAGAGGTGTTTTTCAGGATCTTGAGACCTTGGAAAATGACCTTAGTTTTGGAGGTTACCTTTGCATATGTAAACGCTATAAATACCTTTCGCCCTTTGTGTCTGTCTAGAAAATAGAGAAGTGAATTCCCTTTGGATGAAATGTTGTGAATTTGTGTTACAGTGCACGAGTTCATTGATGTAGAAAGTAAAATAATTATCATTGGGGAAGAACTGGATTGTTCAGATGATAATGTGTTTGTCTCTTGGGCTCTGAGGTTTTCAGTTTCCTTCCTCTTCAGGTCAATGACAGTGGGAGCCTTCAGCTTCCTGCTTGCTCTGACTGAATGCTGGGGTGAATAGGACTGAGCAGTGGTAGCAGGGCAAGAGCTGAGCTAACTGTGTTGATCTGAGTATTGTAAATTACACTTTGCACATTTGAGAGAGGGACTTGCAAAGGAAGTAAAGAAACCAAACCAAACCACACTCCCTGAACTTGGATGTCTGTGGAGATGAAGAATATAAGTTGATAGTAATTTAAGTGTCTGGAAACTTCCCCTTCTCGTCCTATAGCTTTATAGCATACTTGAAAGTACTTCAGTTTGGGGAATGAAAAAGAAATAGCAGCATTTCAGTTCAGCCTAAGGACTGAAAATGTATCTTTTAGTTCAGAATTAAAAAATTGTGACTGTCTGAAGAAGAGTAAAATATACAACACAAGCAACACTATAAAAGTTATGTATTTCAGGCTTGATTTGGCCTAAATGATAATTCCTATTTTCCCTTTCCACTTTTGTGTAATTTTGAAAAGCCATGATAATGTACTTATATGATGAGAACTAATCAGGGCTTATGATAATGAAGCATCATTGATTAATGTAGCACATTAAAATAATTTCTGGTATTAGTTTTGCCATAATTTGCAATCTGTGGGTAGATTTATTTTAAAGGAAACAACATGAATGGAAGTTTTGAAAAATCTGGTTTTGATTTTTAGCCTGTTTTGTTCTTTTTTTTTAATCTGTTTGAAAGTTAAACAAACCTAAAAAGCTGGAGATATTCTGGGGTGATTAAGGCACTATGGCAGTAAAAATGCACGTGCTCTAGTGATGAGATAATGTATATAAATATATGTTATATATATGCTGTATATATATATGATACAACATACATGTACATATATGATTTCTGTGAAGAGAAAATAAAGCAATTTCTGGACTACCTGAATGAAATGCCTAAAAATGGATTGGGTGTGCAAAAAAAGCTTTATAAGTTGCTGTAGATTTAACCGAAGTGGGATTTATTTCCTAATTGATAAGGATGAATGTTAACGTTGGGTGGGATAAATGTTGTCTTTCAAAACAGACAGAAACAGAACTGCTGACAGGCAAAAAGCAGGCTATGGTGCTAGAGGACAGAAATGGAAACCAAACATAGTATTTTGAAAGATAAAAAAAATATTTTTCCTTTCCCCCAAGTATGACAGGGTCCTGATTTGAGATACTTTGTAAAATTACTGTATTATGTATTATTATTTGAGTATTTACAGTTTACAGGCCTCTGACTATTGCTAGCAAACATTTTAAGGAATGCACTGGAATATAAATGCAGGTGTGATCGTGCTGATTACTTAATGCTGCTTTCATAGGTGATACCAAGAAAGCTTTAGAACTTCTGAAATGCCAGTGAAATTTTAAATTATGGAAATTTAGAAGTTTTTTACATGGGAAATCTGTGTGGGTTTTTACAGGGACAGCAAAAGGCACTTTGTAGCATTGTTGTTGGCAAAATGAAAGCTGTACTTCAGCAAGCAGCTCTCAAATTTATGTTCTAGAGACTGAAGTTGTGCTTCTCTGCATGATCATAGGAATTTGTTATATATTCGCAGACTTAATGCATTAGGTCAGAAATATTAATGGTAAAACCTGTAGTCTTGAATCTGTTTTGAAGAGTTACAGCAAAAAAAATCCTGTCCTTTTGAAGAAGGAGGTTAAGGGGAAAACATACTGCCAAAACCAGTTCTAGCAGTGCTCTAGTAGAGGCTTAAATGGTTTTTTTTGACATTATCTTATAGTTCTGTTTTCTGAATTAAATGTCTTTTTGGGCATTGACTGAACTTTATGCTACTGTTTTGCTTGGGGGTGGCTACACGATAGCTGCTAAATTAAGGGTTTTGCAAAATATTATCTCAAAGTTGTCCTAAAGGTAAAATCTGCAAATACAGAATTTAAAATGATCTGATGGTATTTTTTTCTCAGTTGTTTGCAAAAGGAATGTTGTGTTTTGTGAGAGAATTGCAGCACAGAGTTGGTGATCCATCCTCTTGGACAGATATGTAGGGATTGAGACTAAGAATGACAGTGCATAAACCAGAATAGACACTGCTGGGAAAACACATTAATTTGGACTGAAGTTCTCTTAGTTTGTGAAATATTACTTCAATTGATTTTAATTCTTAACTTCATTTACAAATACTGGTGGCTCCAAATGCAAGTTCATACTTTAAAAATAAATACCTGCATTATAAAAGGTAGATTAAAGTAGCGAATGTTTTTAATGCCACTGATTAGAAGTGTTCCTGAAGCTTTTTGCTTTCAGTGTTTAAATCCTCTTTGGGAGTATATAGATCAAAATACAGAGACACATTTTAATCTTTGTAAAATTGAAAGTAAAATATGTGGTCTCGAAATTCCCCCTAGCATACTTTCCACAAGTTGGTCTGGGATTTTTTTTTCTCCTGAAAATAGCCTCAGACTGGTTATTTTTTGCTTTATTGAGGTCGTGACCTAAAAAAGATAGGAGACATGTTTATTTTAAAAAAGCCTGAATGAATTGTACATCATTGCCTGCTTCCTAGAACAGTAATAACAGGACATATATGTATATATATCTTTATATAAAAATAGGTGATGATTTTGCTTTCAAAAAAAACACTGGAACATCTATTAGATTCTGAAATGCCTCAGTTCTGCTGCATCAGCTGCTCCCCAGGCCCCCTACACCTGACTTGTACCCTATTTTTGGAGGGGTGGAAGTGGGGTGAGGGATGTACTGGAGGGGTGGCAGGAGGACAGCAGTGGATGATGGTTCTGATCACTGTTCCTGTCCCTGGTCCCAATGGGCAGTGCCTGGACACGCAGCCTGTGCCCACTGTGGGCTGAGGAGGTGCTGGAAAGAACGAAGTCATCAACTAGGTTCTTTCTGGCTGAGAAACTCCTTGCAAAACCACTCCAATGGGAGCTTTATCCTTTATAAATGAAATCTTCGTAATCATCACATTTAAATTAAAAAATCCCTTTACAATGCAAACATCCCTCAAAAACAAACACGTGGAGCTCTTTTTTTTTTTTTTTAAGTGTTTTCGGTGAGGAACAGATTGTGGCCTTTAGCTCAGGAAGTGATAAGGATTTTAGCTGCGTTTGTGTTTTGATTGCTAATTCTAGATAATGTCTCCAGAGGAATTATATAAATGGTGCGCATTTCTTTGGGAGAGATGCTTTGGAACAAGAGATGTTTCTCCTAAAAATCTGAATATGGAGACAAAGCCTAATTCAGACTTTGCTCTTCTGTAGCTCTCTCTAGTGAGCATAAATAAGGATCTATTTTTTAGAGATGTTTTGTAGGGGATGCCAGTATTGGCTGATTACTGGCATTGTGGTAGCTTAATGTAGGTTCAGCTTTTATTCTGAGTAAGGTGTCTGAGGCTGAGATGCTGGGCAGTGGTCGCCATAGTGCTCCCAGTCAGACTGCATGCTCAGGTACCTGATGGCTGCATCCTGTTGGAGTGCTGACAGAGTGTGCCCAGCGTATCTGGGGCAGCTGTCTTTCAGCATCAAGGCAAACTAGAGGTCAGTTAAAAATAGAAATGAAAAATAGTCTGTTTTGTTGGCCTTTTATTGCTGCTTTTACTTCCACTTACAAAGAAATTGCAGTTGATTTGTTTAACCAGTTTAATGGGGTTGTATTTCAGAGTCAACCATTTTGGTCAATCTTTTTTCTTAAAAATTTAGGTTATGCTAGAGTTGTTGAGTTTTTTTCTTAAGTAATTTGCTTTGTCCTTGCTTGCAGACTTTGTTTCTGTAGCATGTTATTTTCAACCTCTGAGTGTGCACTTCTTACTCTTCTGTAGGTCTGAGCAGCCTCGTATAACCAAAGATGTAATTTGTTTTCATGCTGAGGACTTCCTGGAGGTAGTTCAGCGAATGCAGTTAGATTTGCATGAGCCTCCACTCTCACAGGTAAGCATGCTAAGAACTGATGATCAGTGTCCTCTGAGTGCTCAGTCAGAGTTTACACATTTTCCCCACCTTTTCCCTACAGTGTGTCCAGTGGGTTGATGATGCAAAACTTAATCAGCTGCGAAGGGAAGGCATTCGATATGCCAGAATCCAGTTATTCGATAATGACATTTATTTCATCCCAAGGAATGTTGTGCACCAGTTCAAAACAGTTTCAGCTGTGTGTAGTTTGGCTTGGCACATCCGGCTCAAGCTCTATCATTCAGAGGAAGAACTCTCTCAAAACACAAGTACTGTTGAAGTAGGGACCTCTGCAGACTCCAAGTCTTCGGTTGTTGGACTTCAGACTGACAGAATTTGTACCACGAGCAAAGATACCTCCGAAGACACCAAATTTCCAGATGCTCTGCAGACCAAGTACCTGCAGCAAGAATTTTTGCCGATAAAACATGAACCTCTTGCATCTCTCCGAGTAAAAGACGAACCCATGAATGTTGATCTTTCTGAAAAGACAGTGACACCTAATGACGTCGAGGGACAGAACGTTCAGGCAAGGCTGGATCACGTTGAGTTGACATCATTAAAGTTGGAAATGGATTCTAAATTTGAACCTGGCAACAAGGACTTACAAGGCAAGTTGTGCTCTGGAGGTCACATACATCCAGATGATACAAGACAACATAGTTCATCATATCCAAAATTGCATGGACAAAGAGAGGATGATTTTTTGTGCTAAATTTGTATATATGGTTTTAAATTCCTTTTTAAACTTAATGATGTAATAATGTAAAGATCATAAATTGTGAGGCAAGTTTGTGACTTGTCTTCGCATCTGTTACAGAAGATAGTTATGTAGCTTTGTAACATTCCTCAGTGCCTGTCCATAACTGTGAAGTATCAAAGCACTTAGGGCCAGATGCACTGTAAACACTGCAGGTTTAACATAAAGAAGTCTTTAAATAATTTTGAGTTGTAGGTTTTAGAGTAGAGCTGACATTTAACATATATATTTTTTGTAAGATGAGCCAGAATTCTTTTTGACAATTCCAGGCTTTTCCATAGAGCTTATTTATACCAATTTTTTCATTTTAAATGTGTCAGCACTGTAGTGTAAATATCTTTTTTAAAAATCTTTTTAGTGTGATTTATACTGAAATGTGAGCCGCTTAATAAAGGTTCATAATAACAGATTGGTTTTATTTTTGGGTCTGCAAAAATAATTCAGTTCAACTGCCTAAGTGGTTATGTTCCTACCTGCACTAATGCATAGGATGCCCTTACGCCTTGTGGGTGAGGAGCTGTAGCAAACTGAGGTAGAGCTGAGGCATCTTTGTAAATGCAGATTAGTCAGAAGGCAGAATCAGTCCTCCCTTCACACGATTCCTTACAGGTGCTTGTTAAAGGCACTCCCCCAACTCCTGCTGTCAGACATTCATGTGGAGCAGGGAGGTAAACTGTCCTCCCTGTTGTAGAGGGCAGTTGGACACGCAGTGGGCTCCAGGAGCGCTACCACTGCCCACCTGCATCTCTAGATGAGCTGGTGCAAGGGAGCAAACTCCCTCCTGGGCTTTGCCTCTTGGCCCTGCTCAGGGCACAGTTCAGACAGTTCCATTTCACGTTAAAAAAAAAAAATAACACAACAACCAAAAACAACTGCAAACCCACAAAACAAGCCATAAAAGCAACCACCCCTCAAATCTGTTATCTGACTACAATTAAACCCAGGAATATTTAAATGGTTACTTACCAAGCTAAAAAGGCCTCAACTTTGGCAGTGGCCTGTAATTCCCAGAGACGTATCTGGATTTGAATTGCTCCCTGTGCTGATAATGCCAGGCAGTGAAAGACTTGCCAATGAGTGTAGTAGGAAGGTTCCTCATGAGTCATAGTTTGGAAGCAAGAGGTGTTTCATTAACAAAATAACAGCAGTGTCCAAGCTAACTGTTGTCTTTCCCCACCTGTGGAACACTTGGAGTCTCTTAAGTTGTGTTCTGAGGGAAGAGGGTTTCAAGGACAGGTAGCACCTGATCTGGTAACTGTTGTCATTTAACTTGTTTGTTCTCCGTGTAATGTATTTGTGTAGTTCAAGCACAGCTGAATGATATGTCTCTCTTGGGTAGCTGCACACAGCAGTAAACTGCCCTGCAGCCTGTCCTTCAGATAAATATGTGAAATTCAGATCCAAGGCCTGTTACTTCCAAAGCCCTCTGTATCTCTGATTTTTGTTAGGATTTTTTGGTATAACATTTTTGAAAGTTGTACATCTTTAAGTACTCAGTTTATAAACTTTGATGCACTTAGTGATCACTTTGGCTTCATTCGTAGCAATAGAACAACATGATTTTTCAGGCGATGTTCAATTCAACTACCTGAGGTCCTTCTGTTGGAAATGTTTTTTTGCTTATAGGTTGTTAAAATTGAAAATGTTACTGCATACTCACAGCTGGCACTAAAATCAGCTATTTATTAGATGAGTGCCCTGATTGGTTTAATTTAAAATAGGTTTGTCAAGGAATTATCAATTAAATCAATATTTGAATTGCTAAACATGACTCCTACATAGCCATAATTATGTATTAGAGAAGCAATAGAAATGTGAGTCTCTTGGATGTGGCTAATACATCCTTAAGTCTTACTACTGTTTTCTTTAATGCTGGCTAAGAGTTTACTACCAGTTTTTCAGCCTCAGGGATCTTGCTTTCCCCTTTGCCATGAGCAAATGATTCATGTGTGATGTGGTAAGTTATTGCTCTAGCAGATTCTGATTTGAAAAATTTAATTTGTTCGTGTAAGAATTTGAGCCTTCCTTGTAGTAGGAATGTGGTCTCAGCTCCCTTTGTTGTTTTCTGGATTATCTGGAAATAATGCTTCCAGTTGTAATCTCTGGCTTTATGAACATCCATATACAGTTCCATGGCCTTCCATTCCTGTTCTCTGTGCTGGCCATGGAAGAACAGCAACAAGGCAGAGCTTCAGGTTGTAGTTTGCACCAAGCATGCAGCTCTCCAGGTGCAATAGCTGAGGGCTCCAGCTTTAGCAAAACCAGCCTTGCCAGATACTGCTTTTTAAAATAAAAACCACACAAAACAAACTCCCAAAACTATTTCATTGACTCAGAATACAAATCTTACTGGTGTTCTGGTCATAGCCGACCCTTTGTTCTGGTTCAAGTCGTTTTTTGTAACCTGTCAGCTTGTAGTGAAATGTGGACATACATCCTCCAGGACAGCTGACAACTTTCTGCAGCATAGGCCCTGTCCAGACCAAAATAATAATCTTCAAAAATGATTAGCAAATACAGCTTTAGACTTACAGATACAACTTTGTTTCCTTTGGAAGACCTGCTCAGTGGTCTTGGCTAATGTGGTCTTGAACTTCTGCTCAGGTATCTCTTAGTTCTGATATTCTGCTTCTAAAGTGCCCACATATTCAACCCATTTTTTTTCTTACTACTTTCGGAATTTTAAGATAATTTAAGAAGTGGCAGGTTTTTTTTCAGTTTTTATGTATTCTTTTGGTTTTTTTGAGACAGACTAGATTCTCACTTTAGGCAGAATTTCTTGCAGACAGAATTTCAACCATATTGGGATTATCAGACCCCCTTTGCATTTACAGGTGTTAGCAGTCTGGGCTGACTGGCTGCATTACTGTGTACCTTTTACTTGCTTTTTAAAGAAAAGATTTAAAAAAAAAGTGTTGTCCTCTCCCTGTGGTATGTTCATTTTAATGAGGATGTCCTTTGAGAGGGGAGTACTTTTTCTGAGAATTTCACCTCCCAAATTGTTCATTAGTCTGACAAAGGTCTTGCTTTAGTCCTGTGCTATAACCTTTATTCCTGCTGCATACAACTTCATCTTCAGACTTTTGCTTCAGCAATAAATCTTCCATGTGTTCTGCTGTACTGAAATTAGTCTTTGCTTATTGCTTTTCCTGCTTCTCTGGATTTCGGTGATTTATAAATCTTTGTTATTTTGGCTGAAATCTCCAGTGTTTTAGTTGTCTCTCTTGGCCCATGTTCTTGTGCAGATTGGAGAGATCTGCCCGAGGCCATTGGTGGTGTTCCTATCTCCCTGCATGTGCAGTGGTGTTCCAGTTAATGACATGATGTGCAGAAATTTAGATGTTTTCCTAGATACTGGTACATATTTGTGGGTCACAAAGAACTGCATTGTTACAGTTGCTACAAGAGCTTTCAAGGGGGTAGATACTTTTTTCTTTTAATATTACTGTATCTTTTGCATTTCACTGGCGACTGACTTCATGTGTTACATACAAGTGTTACTCAGTGTTGTGTCACCCCCAGCCCTCCAAATGCCTGAAAATTTACTATGAAAGATTTTCATTACAGGTACTGCTGGCATGCAGATTTTCCCTTCCTTGTTACTATAGTGAATATTTCAATACTACTTTAACTGAAATATTAATTCTATCTAGTATTAGAAATAAAGTATTATTTTAGAGGGTGATGATTTAATTCTTCATCTGTGAAAGAATTCCTTGGCGATAAATAAAGTTGATTTTTAAGTGGATATACAAGTGCACAGTAAATAAGTTGGAATTGCAAAAGATGTAGGAAATGGAAATCTGAAATAGTAGAATGCTGTTAAAGAGATCCAAACATTACAGATTTGGAAAATTGAGTAAGTCTTCCAAGAAACACAAGACTGGTATTCATTGATCAAAATGACTGTTTTCTAATACCTGCATGTGAATAAGATGCTGAATTGACCGAAATAAATCCATGACTTTTTCTTGTTCATTGGCAAAATGAACTCTTGTGACATAGTACACTGCCACATGACCCTGCTAGGCTGAAAGCAGTGCTGATTCTGATCAAGAGATCAAAGAACTCTGCAAGCTTCTCAAGTGTCATTTTATTTATTTTCTTCTAGTGGTCAGGTACATAGAGAGCCTAGTCTTTAGGCAGCACAGCGCCTGTACCTTACCCTGGATGTATCCAAGCTGGAAATGGAAAGGACAAATTGTCACTGCTTTGTGCTTTGCTGTGAATGACTGTCAAGAATGTTTTATTTGATTATGAGTCACTGTGTTCAGCTGATACTTTATTACTTAAATGGATTAAACGCACTTTAAAATTGTATAGAAGATACTGATATTTTGTGCAGATCCCACTGAATTTGCAGCATATGTGGGAATATTTGGGGAAACTGATTCCCATCAGTCACTCATTTCATTTTTCTTAAAAATGCAAGTTATTTTGTGTTCTGTTCAGAAGCAGTGATTAACTTCACAATATTTAGGTTGCTGTTTCTGTTGGAATCATCAGGGATACTGACTTTGCAAATTTAGTGTATTATATTCTAACCACTGTTTTTCTCTGTGCTTTGATGCTGATATTATCTCTGCTTTGAAGCCGTGCTGTACTTGAGTGCCAGCTAAACATTGATCTTCTCTTGTTCTGGTCATGCTGATAGATGAGCCTACTGATGAGGGCGTTAGTCCTAAATAGTCCTTTAATATTTGGTGTACAGTTATCTGATACAAACATTGATTAAAACAGCAGTTTAAACTTCTATTTTTATCAAGTTTGATTTTTCAATAGCTATTTTGATATACGTTTTCTTTTATAATTTAATTTCCCATCCACTGGAATGATGGTGCCATGTTGGGTGCAGCTCAGGCCTGTGTTCTAAGGACTGTGCTTCTTCTGGGAGCTTTTTTATGTGGTTGTGTTGAGACAAAATGGGGTAATTAGCAGAGAAAGCTGTTCCTGGTGTCTTGAGATGAAAATCTTTGGAGTTAGACTTGTGTGTGGGAGACTATGTAACATAAGACTACTAAATCTTTATCCTAAGCATACCATAATAACACACAGGTACTTGCCAATGTAAACTGAAGCAGTTGAGAATTCTAGTTAATCACAGAAATGAAATTTTTAGACTGAAAACCATTTTTTTAGCAGTGATTTCTTTATGAACTTCAGAAGGAACACTTAGATAAAAATTAACCAGATGAACTAAGCTCACATTCTCATTGCTTCCCTGTTTCTTGCTCTTGTGCTGTCGTTTTGCACTGTAGGGAGACTTTTCTTACTGGGAAAATTTGATCTGTTTGGGGTGTTGGTTTTGTTAGGAAAGGCAGATCAAAGGGAATAGCATTACTGAGTTGCAGATTTTCCTACTCGTTATCCCACTTCAGTACAAGAAGAAAATGCAGAATTTATTTTGAACAGTACTCTAGTGTTCCAGCTGCAGAGATTCCTTAAGCTGCCTTAGCTCTCAAAGCCTGATGCTTTTCAGTAGCAAGTTGATAGCCAGGCCCATTCAGGTCTACAAGGCTCATATGGGAGATGAACTCCATCAAAACTTTAAAACAGTAAAGATACAGTGAACAGGCACAAATGTTCTTTTCCCAACTCAGCAGAGTTGTTTTTACTGCAATCCTAATTAAAAAGTTTGATGTGTTATATGATAGTGCTATGTTTTCCATGCTAGTAAATTCAAACAATTTATTTCTGAGGATGCAGTTATTCAGAGCTTTATTACTGAAAAGCCATTATTATTTATTCCCAAAATTACATTGATGTTAAAATAGGGAAGTTTCTGGGCGTCTCAGACTTTTCACTTTCAATTCCACTTTGTGTTACCTAACTTTTAAATTGAGAAAATGTGAAAATGTTCATGAGGTTAGGCAAAGATTTTGCTTCTGTGCTATGATGCAGATAGGTCAGAAAATTACACTGATAATACACCTCTTAAGCGGTTGTGTACCTCAGTTTTTGATACTGCTTTCTGTGCCTGGCAGTGCATTTTGTGTGTGTCTATACACATTCTTAGAGCACTCAGGTTAAGTTTCATTTTATTATATTAACAGGTGGGGATGTACATGTCACACAACTGCATTTTTCAAGTATAAAAAACCTACAAAGCTGGATACTGTTCTAAAAACGGTGACAAATCAAGAAAAGCAGTATGAATTGGCAATTGAAAATTTTACTTTCATGACCTGTTTTACACATATGCATTATTTTCTGTAATCAGACAAAAGCAGATACTCACCTGCAAGGCATGCTGAAGTGTTCAAATTTCTTTAAATGATGGGAAGAGAGAAACTCTGTGGAATTTATCTCTCCATGTCCGATATATATCCTCAGTACAGTGAGATACTTCCAGTTCATCTCAGCAAGCTTTTGAATTGCAATTTAAAACAAAGCTGAAGGCCAAGTTCTCTCCTTTGCCCTCCATCAACTGCTGTAGAGAGCTGAGACTATATCCTTGTGCCTGTTTATCACAAATCAGTGTGAGCCATCTCAGCATTGAGCTCTCCTTTTCCCTACCACCTTCAGCAAGTCTGCTTTTCACTCATTTTATCCTTTTACTGAAGATCAGTTGGTCAGTTGGTAAATTTAGAAAAATGTGTGAGGAGCACTGGTTCCACTTCCAAGCTATGACCAGTGCCTTTGAGACGAGCATAATTATGAACAGATGTAATTAATTCCTACAGCAGTTTCTGGAAATGTCAGTGGCCTACAGTGTACTTTGTATCATAAATCCTTCTGAATTAAGTCCTGATATGGCATAGAAGCAACAGTCAGAACAGCTCAGGTCAGTTAAAAATGATACAAAATACTCAAAAGGGTATCCTCTTGTCCAAGTTTACCTGTTAGGACAAGGAGCTTGGAAAGCTGAGCACTTCCATCTGGCTGTGTGTGTTCTGTATGACACCAGCAAGAAACATCTGCTTCAGCTTTCCAAATAATTTATTTCAAGGTTTGTAAACCTTAAAAATAAACAAAAAACCCAAAAAAACCCCTGAAATTGCTGATCTTTTTCCATGGAATTAGAGGCAACAATTAAAAGGAGATTTGTAGAGACTGTGTGTGATTCTAGTTAATTTGAGATGCCAAACTTTCAGATAATTGTTACATCTGTGGAACAGAAGGGGTTTATTAAGGGGGCAGAGTCACCATTCATGGCCTATCTTGCTAATAATACACCAAGTTCCAATGAAGCCAGTTCTTATTCTTCCATCTTTTATGTTATAACAATCAATCACCATCAGCAGCTTGGCTGAGGAAAGCTGCTCTGCTCTTCTGAGCAGCATGGGGGTGCTTTGGCATCCTCTGAACAAGGGGTTTTGGACTTTTATTCTGCTGGAATCATCAGATGGGGAAGGACTTAGGGGTATTGTTTTATGCTTGGTCCCATACCTACAGCAGGTAAGCGTGTGTGTGTGCAGATAAAATCATCTTGTCTGAGGGTTTATTTGTTACACACTTGTATCACTGCTCGTTAAGTGGTTCATCAAAGTTCACCTGAATTGGAGGTATATCTTTAGACACTTCATAAATTTTGAAAGCACCCAAAACAGGTTTCACAAGGTCTAGGTTGCCTGCCATGGAGTTGCATTCCATTCCAGGCATGGGCTCAGTGGCCCTGGTTCCCATTTGCACAAGGGAAGAGCTGTTTCAGAGACCTGAGTGGGATGTGCAGAGGAAGCTTTTTCTCTCCACCCCACACACAGAGCTACCCATGGCACACACGTGTGTGCTCGCTCTCACAGCTCCTGTAGCCAGCAGGTCTGAGCCTGTTCTGAGACAAATGTACTCTTCTCCTCCTCCACAGCTCATCCTAATCACAAGTGCCATTTTTACTTGAAAAGTCACAAAAGACTGAAGGAAGTCAATTCTCCACAGGAACCTCCCATGAGTGGGCAAAAAGTCTCAAACACAGAGCAAGGTCCTTCCATTAAGTAGGGCAGTCAACCACTCTGAAGCAAATATCACTTAAATTCATTTGAAAGATGACTTGTTACCTGGTATTCTGAATTGAGATTCATTGACTTAGAATGGAACATGTTGTTTTCTTAGATAAGGCTCTTTCAGCAGTCTCGACAATGTGGTTCCTCTGTATCTTTACCCACGTCTGTGTGACTGAACAGCAAGAGTAAATCCAAACACTTCAGGAAGAATTTTTTTCCACATACAAGTACAGTTGAATGTACATAATTAAAATTTTATTAGTGAGACACTTCGGTCTGGGCATGTCCTGTTACCCTAGACTGTTTTTCATTCACTTGACATTCTTCAGTCCCTAGAACTGTAAATGGATCAATACCTTCAGAGTGAATGTTAATAATGTTCCAGATAACTGCTACATTTGAATTCGGTGTAATTGTATCTCCTGGAAGAGCACTTCAGCCCACAAAATACACTCACAGTTCCAGTTCTTCCCAGACATTCCAAGGAAGGTAATTTACTCACATCTGAGTTTGCCAGTGCTCCATAAAGCCAAGGCTTCACCCCTGACCATTTCATAGCCTCAGGCATTAAAAATTCTCTTGTTCAAGTACCACTGCTTTGGGCAGGTGCAAATGCAGTACTGAACTCGCCCTGCAGTTTCAGTCTCTTGCAGCACTGGTGCTTTCTCACTTGGAAACGAATCACAATTGCCTCTCTCTTCTCTGAATTTCAGGACTGCTGGCTCAGCTCAGCTACCAACCCTGTTCCATAAGGTTAACATACTGCTTATGGGCTGTTTCAAGCAGATTAGAAAACAGTGCTTAGTTTTAGACTGGTAATGGAATCTCACTGTCCAAAAAAATAAAAGGCCTTCTACTTTATTCCTTTTCTTCCTGTGATGCGGAAGCTGTCAATTGTTACTGATTTTTAAAGCAAATTTAGCTCCTTATGGAAATTACTGTTAACTGGTTATTTCTAGACTTACAGCATAAATAGCAGAAAATGTTAGTCCTCTTTCCTAGGATTACTCAATGTGCTGAATACTCTGGGTAGAACATTGGTGGCTTCTTTGAGAAGATCTACCTGCATGTGAAGAACCTTTCTTATTCCATGTAACAAATAACAGTAATCATATTAGAACATCTTATGTTGAACAAATACTTTTATTTACAAGAGCATATGTGACAGTTTTAAAATAAAAAAATGGAACAAGTCTACTTTCAGTCTTCAGCCTGCTTTAGATGAAGTCTCCAGCTTCACTCATTTGGCTTTCTAGTTTGAAGATCAAATTTGTGGCAAAATGGTACCAATCTAGTAATTTGGTGCCAGTCTTGGCACTGAAAACCACCTGGCATAGCTTAGTCTCTTCGTACATAGAAGATATTATATCCCAGTTCAACCATGCCCCCAATCAGCAAGGCCCAGAGCGGGATGAACACATAGGCCAGTTTCATGGTGGTGAATCGCTGCAGCTTCGCACACAGGGCGAGGCAGAAGGCCAATTTCAGCAGCATTGCTATGAGGTACCAGACTTTCTTCTTCATGTTCTGGGAGCCATTGCGAGGGTCAAAGCCAGACTTGCACCGTCCAGCCATTTTTACAATTAACATAACTAGAAGAATTGTATCAAATATCCACACTGGAATAAAAATGAGGAACCAGTTCCATGGCGCTTTCTCATCCAACTTTAGCACCAGCATGATCAGGAAGAGTAACGTAAAAAGCCATGTCAGCAGCACTCTTTGCGCCAGGGACATTCTCATTTAAACAGCTTTGAGAGGAAGTCCTTTGCTGTCAGCAACAACCTAACAAAACAAAAGTGGGAGGGAAGGCATCAAAAGATGGCACTACACAACCGTTAGGCATATTCCACAGAGGAGACCAATTCCTTGCTCTTGCTTTCCCACTCCTCACCCACATACTGCTTCCTAGCACTTCTTTCATAACTACTGTGCTCAGCTGAACAGTGTTTGTTCCAGTCCACCATTCCATCGGAGTGCTTTAAGTCAGCTGTGTAACTGCCTTAATCTAAATTTGTTCTGTGAAACAAACTGTACTTTAATCCTAAACAAGCTGTCAGACCCATTTAGGGATTTTTGAATGCTAAGAATATACTTAGATCCATTTGCCACCAGCAGTACCGAGACACTCATAGTTAACACTTGAAAACAAAACAATTATCTCTGTAACACAATAACCGCAGTAAAATGTGAACCAGCACAAAGGAGCACAAAAACGCTCGGAGAGATCCTGCAATCTGCAGAGCTGCAGCTGAAGTGACCCAGGTTCAAACTGAGCCATTGAGCACTGCCCAGCTTTCTGTCATCCAGCAATCTTAAAATTACTAAAAGCTACAGATAATGTTTGCTTTCTGGCAGGTATCTCAAGTATTCAGACAGTGGCTGACAGGTTTATTGGCTGGGTAGGATATTTAAATTTCTCTGTAGTCATGACGAAAGAAAACCAAGAAGAAATGCATCTACCACTACAGTCATGAAAGTTAGTTTTTACATTCCTAACTGGAAAGTTTTTACCACTACATCTGCCAAAAGCTTTTCACTACAAGTGTGAAAAACAGAAGTGTGAAGGACTATGATTTTTCTCTAAATTTCATGCGACGAAGATGAGTTTACCAGTGAAATGGTGCTGAAATAGGTCTTTTATTTATTACAAAAATTTGAGTTTAAAAATTTAATAATTCCCTTTAGAATGCTAATAGTCTTTCATCTGAAATAAGAAAATGAGCTTTGATTTGTTCCAGATTACAAATAAAATTGAATTAATGAAAGTGAGATGTGTTCTGAAGCATCTAATCCTCAGCACCGGATGCTGAGGGAAGGATAAGAGCTGCTTCCCCTCTGGACCCTGAGTGCCACTGCCCACAGGCTGCTGCTGCTGCTTCCTCTGTGTTATTACCAATGCTCACAACATCACCCGATTATGGCTGTTAAACTCACCCAAAACAGAGAAATCTACTGACACCTTTTTCTTATTAACTATGATAGTTTTTTGCCAGATTAAGAAGTTGAACAAATTCTGTGCTCAGATAAGCTTTGCCACTGGAAGAAGGAAAGTAAAAGTTGCTGTCTCAACTGGTTGTGAGATGACTTGCTACCTTACAGTGAGGGGATAACAATTCTGTACATCACTAAAATCATCCTACAGTTTAAATCGGCATCTTCTGATACACAGTTCAACAGATCTACTATTTTGTTCTATCTGGGTTTGAAATTTGAAAGGATTTGATTTAGTGGATAACAGTTGGATTTCTTTTAAGGAAAAGATCCTGTTTTGCCTAAAACAATCTAAATTGGAGCTGCTGTCAATGCATCCCCTCTTTGTGTTGGGGCTGACACTTGTGTGATCTAAAGCAGGACAGTTCTCTGATTTGAACTAGGGGGAAAAAAAAGTATAAAAGAGGATTTTTTAATTTTGCTTTTCACAGTCTCAGTTCAGCTCAGATCACCAAAGGGTCTGGTGAAAGCCAGCTACTGACAGGGTGGAACCGTGACCCCACCCTTTTCTTCCTTAGGGAAGAGGTGATGCTCCAAAGTGGCACTCAAGAGTTAAGGGGACAAATAACTGGAGGAGATTTAGATAGCATTGTTTTGCTCTTGATACAAAAACAAACCTAAAACAGCTGCTAGGGGCAGGGGATTACAGAACAATTACTATGTCCTGCCTAAAGCATTTCCAGTATTTTGAAAACACTTCCAATATTGTCAAGTGCAAATCTGTGGCTAAAGTGAAGAGTCATGATCTGAAATGAAGTTACAACATTCTTTCCTTAAGAATGTTTTTCAAAACCAGTTCTGGAAATCAATGCTACAAACATTACAAGAAGAAGACTCTCTTATTAGCAAACTGGAGAAAGCAGAAACCAAAGAAACAGACTGGAAACTTGGGTCTGAAAGGAAAAAAGAAATTCAACACTCTTAGAAGTATCAGGTTATCAGATACTCAAAGAAGGTGCTATCACCTGTCTCTGGAGGAAATACAAAGCTACTGAAGATGTATTACATGGGGCTACTAAATTTGAAGGCTGCTCACTTGAAAATACTTTCAGTATCTGAAGAACCACTTTGCAACAAATGTAAAAATCAAAGGCAAAAAATTCAGCTTGGGATGTTACGCTGCCTTTGTGTGACCTAACAGATGTTACTGGCAGATTGGGCAGGACTCCAGTAAGGCTCCAGTCAGTTTCAGAGGCATTTTTAGATGAAAACTGAAGAAAATCGAAGTGTACTTTTGAAATCTCAGAGTCCGAGTAAAGAAAGCTACTGAATTTTAAAGGCTGCCAGCTGGGTATAGAGCTGACATAACAATGAAGGGTTTGATTACATGGAGCATTTGATCTTCTCATGACGTCAGAAAGATGATGGGCAGATTCCTTGCCAGAGCCCAGCTATCCCAACAGGATGGTGACACTGGGAAAAGGATGCAGCTGTGCTACAGGTCTGAACTGGCACTTCAGTGAGAACGCTGAAGGGATGTCAAAAGCGGACTGTGAAAATAAAAAAGCTCTTGTCTCCTATTATAGGACCTACGTAATTAGGAAGTGAAAATTTTCAGTGATGAGAAACTATCCAAGGAGCATCAGTGACCTTGGTGGGACGATGTGCATAATGAGGATATTAGGATAGCTAAATCCGTCCTGCATAGAAGAAAAAATAATGAAGAGGAGGGAAACTTACACATTACACTCAGCTCAGTATTAATGATAACGTAAACTTACACATTTATACTTAAACCTTGAACATCACCTAAAAAAGTCCCGAAATTCATATTATGCTGAAATCATAGTAAACAGAACCCCAGTTCGATTAAATGCCATTTCAAAACTTGTTCCGAACGTATGAGTAATTTAACTTAGAAAGGAGCACTGCGGTAGGCCCGGTTTAAAACCCGCTTTAAACACAGCTTTGTATGCACAACCTCGGCCCCTCCCTCAGCCTTACGGCCTTGTCCCGCCAGGCCCCGCTTCCGCGGCTGTGCCGGTGGCCCCCGAGGCGGAAGCCCGCCTTGCTCCCCGTCACCTACCGCAGATCCCGGCGCATCCCCCGGTCCGCGGGGCCCGCGCTCAGCTGAGGGGGCGCCGGGCCCTCCCCGCCCGCTCCGCCTCACGGAACCGCCCGCCTCCCTCACCCGCCCCGCCTCGCTATTGGCCGACGGGCACGCGCGTCCCGCCGTACTCCACTCTCATTGGGCAATGGCGCCGTCGCTCAAGTTAATCCCGCCTTCCCCACCTCGGCCGTCCGTGACGCCCCTCGGGCTCGGGCCGCCCCTCAGAGCCGGCGTCAGCCTGGAGCCCCGCCCCCGCCGCCCATTGGTGACCGGAGCTGTCAATCACAGCAGCCCCGCCTCCGCCCCGCCAGCTGTCCGTCAGGCTCAGCCCCGCCTCTCTCGCTCTCTCGTTGGACGGCGCTGCCGCCGGTCACACCTCGGCCCCGCCCTGGGGGGCGGGAGGGGGCGCTGTTGGCTGCCGGCCCGCGCAGGCCCCGCCCCCGGCCCGGCGGCGCGCGCGGGTGGCGCGCTGTTGCTGCCGCCGCTGCCGCCTGGACGCGCGCGCCGCTCCCCCCGCTTCCCCCGCCAGCTGTTGCCTCGCGCGCGCCTTCCCGCCGCCGCCTCGCGCTCCTGCCGCCGTTGCGTGCGGCGCGCGCTGCCCCGCGGCACCGGCGAACGGTGAGATGGCGGCGGGGGGACTCCGGCTCCCGGGGGCGTCCCCGCCCCGCCGGGGCAGCCGCGGGGGCAGAAGCCGGGCGCCGAGTTACTCGCGCGGCTGGGGAAGGGGCCGACCGGGGCGCGGGGGGGCGGTCGGGGCGAGGCGGCGGTGCCGGTTCTGTGCCGGTTCTGTGCCGGGGGACGGCGCGGCGGAGGCGCGGGGCGCGCATCACCGGCGGGGCTGCCGCGGCTCCCCCGGCCGGGCGGCGGGAGCGGGGCAGCTGCCGCCCCCCACCCCTCCGTGGGAATCCCGGCCGGGGCAAGGGCGGGCGGCCCGCGGCCTCCGCGGCGCCGCGGTTCCCTCCGACGGGAGCCGGCGCGGTGCCGGCGCCGCCGGGGCGGGGGGTCCGAGCGCGGCTCCGAGCGGCCCCTGCCCGCAGCGCCGCCGACCCGCATCGGGTCCGGCCGGGCAGCGGCCGCGCCGTCCCGGAGCCGTCTGTGCCCGGGCTGCCGTGTCCTCCGCCGGCGGGGTCGGTGCGGGCGGCAGGGGTGCAGGTACGGTCCGGGGCCCTTGCCGTGCTCGGGGCTCTGCCTGCCCGCTCCGGCGCTCCTGTGAGGCACCTTCTCCCCGCTGAGCTGCTTGAACACACCGGGAGCTGCCTCGGTGACTGTGTCAGGTGATAGGACGTCTTTTCTCCTTCCCTTTAAAGGTCCTAAATTTCAGCATCTTCACCTTCTTCTCTGACCTCATCTCCTGTATTCTTGTGTTTTACATGCTGCCATGTCTTCTTTTTCTTTCTATATTTTCTTTCTTATTCTTTACCCCTTTTTTCCCCCCCACCCTAAAACAGTGACAACCTGACTACAGCTTATCCGTTTTCAGTTTGGGAATCAAAATGTTAGGCAACTCTTCATCAGTTAAAGTTCCTCTTGTCAATGTTTCTGTTCATTAATTTTCTTGGTGTTTTATTTGCTGTCTTTTCTGTGAGAAACAAAGGAGCTGGGGAAAATTTATTTCACACTACTGGGACTGTCCAGGTGTTTGTTACTTTTGCTTTTGTTTCTCATACCTAGCCTCAGAGTGTGAATTACTCGGGTGTATCAGATTCAGTGAAACTTTGAGTCCATAGTGTCCAGCTCTGTGCTTGGTATTTTGCCTTTTAGTGCTTTTATGTTTTATTGGTCATGTGAAAAGTAACGCTGCTGAGTCTTGCATTTTGTTCCAAATTTGCCAGTGTCTTATCCATCTGTCATATAATTAACTGGAAAAAGTAATTAATTGGAAAACCTGACTTGTTGAAAGTACTTTAATTAATGTTCTGAAATTCTTTGTGATGAAATGTTCCTACAGAAAATACAGCTGGTCTTACAGTTTGGACACACGAGTTCTCTAATAGGAATGAAACTGCATACAGTGTGTCATCAGTATTTGTCTGCCTATATTTTCCTGTTGATGATGTTAAACAGATGGTGGTATCTGTTTTATCAGGGAGAAGTGCATCACTTGAAATAACTTGTTAATCCTAGTAAGTGAATCCTAATATCTTCAGCTGCACTTGGAGTGGTCAGTAAGTGGCAGAAGGATGTATTTCTGTTACATACATTAGTGCTTGGCATCAGACTTTCTGTTTTCCTGGGGTTAAGAGGCTAAAAGTGTTCTGTGAATAAATCTCTGTGTTATAAATAGCTGTATGCATTTGGCTATTTTTGTAGCTCTGAAGGTTTTGGTGATCTTCTTTGATTTGCCTCTTTACTTGTGACTCCCTGGAAAGGATAATCCTTTTCTCAGAAGTCTTTTTTCTGTTCCAGTAAGGTGTTTATCAATGTATGTATACACATCACCTTGACGGACTCCACTGTACAGTATTTGCAAGCAACTTTCATTTCTGAAGGTGAAAGTTGAGAGCAGTGCTTGGAACTTGTGTGTTTAAGTTCTCAAGCCATGTTTGAAGTGGAATGTTTGTGCAGTTAAACGTTCTGTTGCTATGTTTTGCTGCCAATGTATGTTTTTATTCTGCATATAAACATTACAAAGGATAAAACATGAGCCTGAGTCACCTGAAAAAGAATTTGGAAACCTCGTTGATTTAATTCAATGCTTGTATTGTAATTTTTTCCTCTTGTGTTTTGTGGAATGTGACATACAAATAAGTTGTCAGTAGTTGTTGGGAACTCCATGGAGCATTTCAATTATTCTGGTACTACTGGATTTCTCCCAAAGCAGAGTTAGCTCAGCTTTTCTCAAAAAGTTGATCCCAGCTGTATCCATAGCTGCTAGGCATTGGTGTGAATTCTGGGAGAAATTAAAATCCTGTAGGTTTTGAAATAGGAAACAGAGTCTTGGTGTGTATTAGAAGGGGACATAGGTGCATTAGAGAATTCCAGTCAGTCTCATTTGAGGCGGTTGACCAGGCAGTGAAGGGCAGAATGGCTTTTGGAGTTGAACTGTTGATGCTGTTGATGGAGTTGATGCTGTTCCTGTCACAGCTGGCAGGGGTCACTGGAAAGCAGTGGACATTGTTTCTTTCCTAATTCTCCAACGTTACGTATGCTGTCTTCCCTGGATTTTTCCATATATCGAACTTCTACTTATTTCTAGTAGAAATTTTGTTGAAGGTTTTTTCTTTTCTCAGAACCCCTGTGAGTGAGAGTGATGACAGCCAAAGATTGGGATTTGGGTTTTTCTTTGTCTGTGAGGAGGTTATTTTCATAATAAGCAGTGTTGTGTATGGATTCATCATCAGACAGTTTATGTGGATTTTTAGCAAGGCTTATTAAGGGCACAAAGCTTGTACAATTGTCTTTCTTTGTCTGTCTTCTTCTCCCGTTTGAGTCACTCCTTGCCCAGACAATAAACCCGACGTTAATGGCAGCTGAAAGACATTAATTACCTACACTGTGACAAATTTTTATAAAACTTTTGACGGGTAGTGACCCAAATTAATGTTCCCACCCAAAAAGGGCAGTGATAATTGTGTCCCTTCTCCAAGAAGTGAGCAACTTTTGGGCAGTCTACGTGCCAAGCTCTGAGCCATCAGCAGTAGCCTACTGCTGCTGGCCCAGCCAAACACTTGGGATGGTTGTTAAAATGGGTGGGGGGCAGGAAAAATATATGGGTGGGGTGGCACAGGACAATAGGGAGCCACGGGACAATGGTGGAAGCAAGCAGACTTAATTGCTTCTGCCCACAGAGCAAGGTAGGCCTGTTCTTTCTGTAATGTATTTTTGTTTTGTGAAGGAAACAAAACTCCTGGGATACCTGTCAGAGGTATTGCTCCATCTGACTGTTAGAGGACAATTGACCACCACTTACTCAAAGATAGGTGGTGGTGTGAAAAATAAGAGACTTTGAAAGCTTTAAATATCATGTTTCCTCCCTTGAGTTTACTGTGCTGTTATTCATAAAAGTCCTTCTTGATGGGTGAAGAGGAAATAGTTACTATTTTGAGAAATTGTATTCAAATTTTTAAGGAGAACCCAAAGAGCTTAATAAATTGCCCATGGGGGAAGAAAGAGTTAATAGCAATTAGAGCTGTAATGTTTTGCTGTGTAATGTTTGGGTATGCTGTACGTGTAATCATAGAATAATTTAGGAAAGGGTCATTGGAAGTCATCAGTCTGGTCCAACCCCATCTCTGTGCAGCTTCAAAGTTAGAGCAAACACGTGTACATACATAGAGATAGCCATTATGTTGTCAGGAAATTTGGAAATACAGCTTGTGTTTGTGGTGGATTTTTTTGTTTGTGGGTTTCTTTTGTTTTTTGTTGGGTTTTTTTTTTTTTTGAGTTGAAGGGAAGGATATCAGGTAGTTCCTAGAACTATTCTCTTAGTTCTTAATTTATGCATGTAAAGGGGATTATTTCCAAATTCGTTTCTGCTGGGAATACACATAATGTTCAGTATTTAATTCTTTGCTCATTTGAGGTGGTCTTGGTAGACATACTCCAAAAAGTCTAGATGGCTTTCTGGAACGAGTCCAAGCATTGGACTCCTATTTGCAAATAATTTGTGGTTCTGCTCTTAAAAAATAAAATACAACTGCAAAGTGGGAGAAGAAATTAAAGCAATATCACATCAAACGTGAAATCGTGCAAGCCTTGCGTTTTGGAAGTTGGCCAGCGCCAGATGCTTTTGGGGTTTAGGTGGTTGGCAGATGCTGGCTTGGCAGCTGAACACTCTTCGTGTTGATCTGTCTAAGGGACAGTTTGTTCTCTGTGTGGCTCATACTCTCCTTGGTATTGGCTTCTGGCTGTTGTGGGGTCGAGTTCAGGGGAGTGTTTGGATGGCCCGATACAGCCCAGTGATCTCTTTGGATGTTTTCTTGCACCCTGAGTTATGAAGCTTGAGATTCCCTCAGCTGTGTGTTTATTTTTTTTTCTTATTATTATTGTTATTGTATGTTTAAATAGCTGCTTTCTTTTCGAATGGGAGTAAAATCTTGGCTTCAGTGACTTCCTGTGGTGCTGAGTTTAACAGTCTAATTATGTGTTGTAATATAATATTTCTCTGTTAAAAATTTGGCTTTGCTATCCTCTCGGCTCAGTTAATGAATGAAGTTGCCTGTATTATTGGGAAGCTGTTGTTTTCGTGACTATATTTTCTGTTTATCTCTTAAAGACTCATTTAATTTATTATAATGCCTTATCTTCTGTTCATGGTTGGCTGTTTTAATAGGAGAGTCTTTCAAGTGGTTGGTAATTCATAGCCTTTCTCAGAACACCTCCCCCAGTATTTTAATTTCTTCTCCCAATGAAGTGGGTGTGTTTCAAGTCAGGTTGCACAGCTGATCAACAGAGCTGTACTGCAGTGTTTTCCCTGTCATTCCTCTTTTATTCAGGTCTCCCTGCTCTTCTGACTGTATTATGTTGGAGGGAAGAGGTCCCTGAGCTGCCAAAGTTCCTTTCTGGATTTGAGATACCTGTTCTTAAGGCTTTGAATGGTATTCATAGTTCACTCCCCCTGCCTTCCCTTATAGATAACACTCACGTGGTTGATACTGAATTCCGTTTATTTTGCATATTCATTGTTAAGGTTTATACATATTCTTAAGCTTTGCTAGATTAAGATTGTCGTCTAGAAATGTTGCTACTTCAGGTTTTCTTTTCTTCTTTGAAGTATAAAAGATAAATATAGTTTGTACTGCCAGACCTTTTTAGAGAAGCTTAAAATTTGGAATAATAGGACAGGCTCAGTTCACTCCATTTCAGAACTTAATTTAGGCAATACTTCATAAAAACTCTATCCACTAGTCCACATAGTAGTAGGAGAGGGGAAATAGCCCTAATTAGTCCAGATTAACTGTGTTAATGGTGCTTGAGGAGGCTTGCAGGGAGAGATGCAGAGTGTTCAAGCTGGCAGTGCTCAGAGCTGCCTCAGTGCCATTAGTCTCACCATAGTCTGAGGCTCTGCGGGGTAAATGGTGTGAGAGCTGCTCGGGGACTGCAGTGGCAGTGAGCTCCTGGGAGCTGTGTCCTGTGCCGTGGGCTCTGGGGCTGGAGCTGGTGACTAAGGACAGTGCACTGTGGTGATACTGGTTTGGAGTGGTTAAACCCTTGTGGAGCCATGCTGGGCCATCATGACCTTTGCTGTCAGTTGTGTGGATCTGTCTTTAGGGAGTGATTGCTTCTGATTGAAGTTCTCTCTTTAGAGCTTCGAGAGCCAGCAGGAATGTGGGGCATCTCTATTTATTTGTAAGCTACCCTTGGGTGTCAGGGCCTGATGAGCAATGACATGGTGAGTGTCTGTGTTCATCTTTCTAGTAAAAATCTGATGGTTGGCATACTTAGCTGGAATTTGCCATTTCTGGATACTCTCATCCTTTAACAAGGTAGTTACTGGGCACATGTGTGCTGGATGAGGCTCTGAATGTCTGCCTCTGTCACTACAGGGTGCTAAGGGATGTGAAAGCTAATGGATCATAGAGACCAGACTAGGAAAATTTATTCTGCTTGATTTTGGGATTAGGATGCTTCTGCGTGAAGGAGAACAGGGATTTGTGTGCACTTTGCTGTGGACTGGCACTGAATAGAAGAGCTACAGGCCAGTGGTGTGTGATCCAAGGAGCTTTGGGCACTGCTATCAGGTGATCAATAGGCCTCTCTATGCAGTCTGGATGCTGCTGTTAATCTTCATTATACAGTTAGCTGATTGCAGTGAAGAATGTTGATTCCAAATTTTGTTCAGTGTTCTGGCTGGTTTTGATCTGTAGCAATGTTTGCTTTTCATAGATGACAGTCTATCTGGAAGTCATTGACATCTTTCCAAAGGTTCTTTTAAAGTCCACGTATGTTCTATCACTTGACCTTGTTTATCTGTTAGTTTGACATGTCCAGAAATACTGATAGACTGAGACATGATCTTCCTGTGCAGAAACTGCTGATTAGACCCTATCAGATAGTCTTTCGTGTATAATAGTGTTCCATTTTTAATGATTGTTTTGAGGACCTTGCCAGATACACATGTAAGTCTTTTTACTCGGCAATTCCTTACTTGGATCACTCCAGAGACCTTTTATTTTTTTTTTAAGAACAGAAGCTCAGCATTTGCAACTGTGTTCCTACAGAACGGTGGCTGTTACAAGAGACAGCAGCTTTTTCTGACAGCTCAGCCACTTCATGCCTCAGCTGCTTCAAAAACTTGCTGGATAACTATTTGTAGAACATGATGCAAACTTGGTGATTTAGGAGTGGTTTTCAGCTTCCTGACTGTAGTCATCAAGAAGCCACAACTCTGCTGTGCAGTGCCTGGTGACAGATAAACATGTCTTCCTAAACACAAGTCAGTATTTCCAGTGAGCAAGATTTATTAATGCGTTAAGAATCTCAAGAAGGAAGAGAGGAGCATGACTTTTTATTTCAAGGTGGTGACTATATTTGTTTGGTTACCCCCCCAAGTATTTGTTAAGACAGCTGTATATAAATTAAAAACTTGGTGTTTATAGAAATTCTATTCCTTAATAAAGTTGTTACAGTTGTAAGAGCAGGTACATGCAATGTTTCAGGGATTTCTCAGTATAAGATTACAAATATTTAATGGCATATATATGTGTGTGCATGTAGTATTCGGTAAAAAAAACCAGGAATTAGAAAGAACAGAAGTTGAGATTGACCATGTGCTGTGTTTTATTTAATCTTTTAAAAAAGATAAAGCATTTTCAGAAATGGCTTGTAGACCCAGTGTGCTAACAGCAATTTCTCTATTTGATGAGAAGTTTGAAATTGACATCTCTTATAGAAGATAAGAAGCAAAATTAACTGGACTGTAGTTCCCTTTAAGGGTCTGGATTTTTCTACTTTATTGAACAGTAGAATATGTTTAAATATTAGATGCTTTTTGCTACTAATAAATACTGCAGGAGGCTCAGAAGTAAATTATGGGAGGTGTAGAATCTTGGACTTCTCAGTTCTTCCCCCCTATTTAATGAGTAAAGTATCTATGAGATTGTGTCATGTTACTTCAAGTGGAGCCATGAGCCAGTTATGTAACAAAATTAGGAAACTTGCACAGACCTAAAGGCTGAGGGCAGAGATTCCAGAATTGGCTGCAGCAGTTGCAACAACCGCACGCAATGTTCTTTTACCAGAACCTGAAATAAATCTCAGAAATCCTGATAGTCAACATTTTGTTGCTATTTCAGACAGTTGTGTAATTCTCTGGCAAAACAAGTATTCCTTGGGTGACAGTTATTTTCTGTGGCATTTCCTTGCTTCAAATATTGGTGAGTTTGCTGGAAGTGAAGATGGCTGAGTCTACTTCCAATCAGATTTTGAAAGCTGGTTCTCACTGCGTGCTCTGTGCTGTGCCTCTGAGTTCTTCCTGCTTTGGCTGGTGAGTGATAAAGGGCATGAGCTTATAAGGAAATAGCAGCAGCAGAAATGGGATCAGATGCAGTGGTTTGTGGGCAGAATACCAGGGCCTGAGAAAATATCAGCTTCTCAGCATCTGACATCTTACTGGAGGCACAGGCAGGCATGGACATGCTGCCAGATGTCTGTGTGTGTCATCATATATGACATGTTTGGTCCATCTCTGTTTATCAAGAACAGGGTTTGATACACAGCAGCCAGCATGGCATCTCATTCATATTTTATTGTTGCTGCTGTTAGCCTGATAAACTCCTCAAATAAACAAAAAGCTCCCTAAATAGGCATCTAGAGATGTGCAATTTAAAAAAAAATCAGTTGTTTGGGGGTGATTATGTTTTGGGTTTTCAGGGTTTTTTGGGTTTTGGGGCTTTTTTTGAGATGGAGTGAAGGGCAAACTTTGAAAATTAACTCTCGTGAGCAGCGTCTTAGGAATGCTGGTATCCACTTATAGCAGAGTTGTTGGTCTTCCTTGGGGAAAGCAAGTATGTTAATTCCTTTTTATTTACAAGCTATAATGACTTTAGATTACAAGACAACTTGGGGGAGCTTGGCAGGCATGGTAGGAAGAGTACTTTTCGTGCTGGTTGGTGGGTATGATCCTCAGGTTAACAGTGTCTGGGGTTTTTTTAATTTTACTTTACTTTTTTCCTTCCATTTTGGCTGCTGCAGGTTTTCTTAAGGCTAGCTGGAAGGAGCATGACAAAACTTCCACTGAAAGGTGTGAACCTAGGAGTGACAAGTTTCTCATTCGCTTGTATACAATTTGCAATTCTGAAATGCTGTTTTGAGAACCGTGATGCATAGATAAAGTACTTAAAAAGAACACTGAGTGCATTGCATAGTATTTGATGTTCCCTTTCAAAAAGGAAATGCAGGTTTAATGGTTTACTTGTAATGCACATGAAAAGTAATGATTCTTTTGGAGCACTGCTTTAGGGCTTTCATCCTGGATTTGAGGGTAGGAAGGATGACTCCCAGTAAGTTTAGTGCTGTATCTGCATTACAGGGATACCTGCCTTGGTTTATTACATCATGGCAGAAGCAGCTTTTCAGTCAGCCCTAATGTGACTAAGCTGTTTATTGGTCTCATTTAAGATTAACTTAAAGTATCAAGTGTGGCAGCAATTTGATGATAGGGTTAACTTGTATTTTGATGTTGAACCCGGAAAGTGGGTTTTTTTTGTCCTTCATTAAAGTTGTTTTCTAGCTGTGCATGAGCAAGTGTAATGCTTTAAGAGAGTTTGTGTGATACAAGTGTTGCTATAAAATTAGCAGTTTAGGCCATAGGCTTTACTATTCTAATTATTGGCTTTTCTTAATCTTAATGAAATTATGCCTGTGATTGTGAAACTGCAATATGGAGGATCTAACAAAGTGGTAAAACATTTCTGTCATGGAAGGTAGTTGAAACCAGGTTGTAGTATTCTCATGGCTTTATATAATAATCTTTTTAAAACTGCCTTTAATTTGTTGTGAAGTGAAGTTCTCCTGAAAGTAGTAAAAATCAATGTGTTTTTAAAAAAAATTGAGACAAATGCGATCTAAGTTTTGCTCCTGATGATGTATAGTGAATGTGCAACTTCATTGCTTCATCATTCTATGATATAGTGAGCTGAGAAGGACAGTCAAGTCTTGACTCAACAGCTGGATGGTATCCTGACCATTCAGGTTGGGATTGCTATGAAGGGAACAGGTTCCTTGAAATACCTAGTGATTCACAGTGTTTACAGGCAAGGAAAGCAGCTATTTTCCTGTGTCCTTGCTTGTGTTGTATTTTTAATTATGTCCTTTTGCTGGTTGACACTGCTTAGACTTCTATGTTCCTCAAAAAAATTGTCATTTTTTTCTTTGTCACTGTGGAGGAGCCCTATTTTATTCTGAGCTTTTGTGAGAGTTCAGATTGCTTTAATTTGCTGTTGACTGTCGTTTAGAAATATATATATACATTTATATCTGACTGAGGTCGCCAAAGCCCTGTGGATATGAGTAAAATTTCTAAATGTATTTCTAAATATATTTGAATTTATTTAAATCCTATCTTACTCAGTGAGCACTGCAGTAGTACGGGGCTTGAATGAGTACTTAGCTACCTGAAGACATCTAAATATGGATTTCTGTGGCTTTTGAGAAGCTGCTTATTTGATTGCAAGGTGTATTGTGTAATATGATTATGCCCTGAACTAGAAAATGGCTAAGAAACCCCACCTCTAAATAGGGATCTCCAGAACCAAGTAATTCTCTCTGTTTAACTTTAGGGAAGTAAGGAATTTTGATTTAAAAATTTTGCTTGTTATTTGTAGCATTAACTGTGAGTTTGTTGGAAATGTAACTCTGTTGAATGTTACAGAGATGTTTCATCCAGTTGGTGTGCTTTAGAGCCAGACTTGTACAGCTTGGACTTCAGGATCAATATCAATTGTAACAATGAATGACAGAGTAACCTGTAATGAACATGCAGAGTTCTGAAATTGCTCAAATAGTCTCCAGTGTGAGGTGCTCAGTGAGCTGTGGGCAGATAAGGGTCAGAGCCAGGGCTGCAGCTGAAGTGCCTTGAACAAGTGCCTTGTTTCCATCCATCCCTCAGTCAGATAAGCTATCTTCAGGCTGAGTCTATTAAACTCAACATGTCTCATCTCACCTCATTAAACCCCCCAAAACCAAAAGACAAACTAAAAAACCAAACCACAGATAAATTCTAGCTCTTGGAGGCAGAAACAGTGGACAGAAATAGTTAAATAAACCTTTTCAACTTTCGTTATTATGCTGTCTCAGAAATGGTTGTGTATCTCTTGAAGAAAGCATGTGATATTTTCTTGTATAGGTATTTTTACTTAGCACACCAAACTCTGTTTTGAGACATCCATCCCATGATTTTGTCATATTTACTTTTGTAAGCATCATCTTTGCATTTGTTTATGCAAATGTGTATGCAAATATGCTTTAAATGCCACCAAAATAGATTCTATGGAGGATTTAATGCAGAGAGTTTCTTTAGAATATGAAAACCATGGATAATCTAAATAACAGGTTAGTTGATAGAAATCAAATCAAGCTACCTCTTTATATTCAGTTTATAGTTTTGTGTGGTAATTATTTCTTGAGGCAAAGCATTTTTGAGTGAATTGAAAAGCTACTGCAAACAAAGGTTACTGCCTCTAAAATGGCTTATCCAATTTTAGCCATATTTGACACAGTTCGAAGTCTTGGATTCATGATTTAATATTTGTTTTCCTGAAAAAATCATTAACCTTGGAGAAAGAGATCCAGTTAATGTAGCTGTTGAGAGAAGGGTTTCTGTCCAGGTTCAGTCATTCTTTAGTGCTGATAATGAGTTGTTCCAATCTTTTTCTCATCCTGTGATTATGGTAGTAGGAAGTAGGGTGTATTGTAAGTGAGAGGGCATTAGTTTAAGAGAAATGGGAAGGAGTTAAAGGTCTTCCAGGCTGAGGTCATGAAGGCAGGGAAGGTGAGGCTGTGTAAGTATGATCAGTATGATCAATATCTCTGTGGCTCTTCCTGCACTGGCACTCTGTGAGCAGTGAGCTGCTTTCACTGTGACTGTGCTGTACATGGTGTGTGTGGAGGCCATGGGAGTGTGGGGAAGGGGTTTATGTCCCTTTGAGTCCCACTTAGCAAAGGATTTTTAAAGTTAAGTTTAATTGAGGAGGTTTTCAAATAAGAAAGCAAGTCCTGTTGTAAGCTTTATATGGGTGAGAAAGGGTGAGCAGTCTGTGTGATATGCCAGGTTAAAGCAAAGTCTCTGTTGGACTCTTTGCTTTATGTGATAGTAATATTTTTATGTTTATTGTGCCACCGAATTCTTAATAATTTATAGGCACTGTTAAACAACCAGACTCTATTATCAGAAGCAAATATGTCAGAAACAACTACAGATGTTGACAGAGTCATGGCTGCCAGCTTTAACTGACTTGATGTGACTTACATGATATTTTCAGCAGGGGAAAAATTGCAGTGTTTTCTTGCTCAGTGCACCAGTTGTCAGTGTTCTGATATTTTGGGAATTTGCAGTGACTGTCTAAGCTCTCTGAGACATTTCTTTCTATTGGGTTGTAATTTTATCTGAAGTTGTATAAAAGATATCAGAGTTGCACTGTTAGAAGTCTTAAAAATAGGTTCGTTTGGGAAATGAAAATGTATGGCATTATGTTTCTTAGAAATCCTCAGGCACTGATATAATACCAATCCATTTGTTGAAGGTTTGTACTATACTGCATATGGTGCATATCCAAACTAAAGGCACCATAGTTTGCCTTTATGTGAGGCCACACCTGGGGTGCTGGGTCTAGTTTTGGGCTTCCCAGCACAAGATAGATGTGGATACCCCTGAAGGCTTTTTATGCTTTTTTTTTTTTTTTCTTAATGAACTCTGGCTGACTGATTACATGAAAGAAGACTGTAAAAATTAGTTTCAAGATACAAATGTTTTATATAGGCTGAAAGTTTGGATTTTACTTTTTTACTCATACTGAAAACTAATTACAGTAACATTAGAGATTAACTAAAGGTATCGCTGTTCGTTGCCATTAAAACAACCATACCAATTTTCCTTGGTTTTCTCCTTTTGACTTAGTTTTGGTCTACTCTTTTCATGAGAATATTGATTTTATGATTAGTAAAATTTTATCACTGGTATTTTTTTCTTCTTCAAGGGTATCTAATAGTCTTTGTGAATCTTTCTTGCATTTTATAGCATAATTATTGTGGGACTTCAAAATACTGTGCTGGGCTAACAACTACAGGTTGCTTAATTTAGCAGGAAAAAAAAAAGCTGCATGTAATATAACATTTGTGAGGTTCCTGTGAGGCAATGACAGATCATCTCTGTGCAAACTCTGTGTTTTACTGGGAGGGACAAAACTGAGGCTTTTGATGTCCTGTAGCAGCAGATTTGTAGTTTTTTGTTTGCCTGGTGGAGAAAACCCAAACTCTTACTAAAATAGAAATGAGGCAATGTGTAAAGTAAATACAGCTGTTCAGTGATTTGCAGGTAACGGGAGTGTTTCTACATTCCCCATTTGGCCTTCATAGGGAAGGTGGAAGTAAAGTTCTGTCTCTTTCTGTTAACAGCCTAAAATGACTCTGTGAATTCAGTGGAATAAATGGCGTCCAAAGTAACTGATGCTATAGTTTGGTACCAGAAAAAGGTAAGATTTCTATTTGTTTTTATGGTGGCTTATTGTGTTTATGTGTAAATATAACAAATATAAAATACTTATGCATTACTTGATAGCACTGTGTGAGAGTGAGTAGCTTGAAACTCTTCTTCCATAAGTAAACTAATATTTAGTGACTGTATCTAGTGAAATGAAATAGCTTGTGGTCTATGCTGAAAACTCCTTACTCCCGTGGTTACCTGTGCTCTGCAATAAAAGAAAATTTGCATTCTCAGTAGGGTGTTAATCAATGAACAGGAGAATGTTGTTTCTATAGCGCAGAAAAGAATCCTTGCATTTAAGTAAAAAGTAAGAATTGAAACAAATTTTCTATCAGTAACAAAAAACCAGTTTAATCCCTACTCAAGACAGTGAGTCTTGGCTCTCCATGATTTAATAAGTTTCTGTGAGTTAGTGTTTTCCTTGGGCCTGTAGCTGTCTTTTGGAGAGAGTACATCTTGTCCTTAAGTAAACGATGGCAATGGTCTTCAAAATAGGAATTCTGGTTAGCTTCTAGCAAAGCCACAGTTACTTTCTAAAAACAAGACAATACTGATCTGTTTTGTTGAGGTCTTTACTACAGTGAATTAAATGAATAGTTGACGGAGCAGAAAAACTAATTTTGCTGACTTAATTTGTAACAATCATTATGTATTAAAATTTTGAAAATAATTCAGTTTAATGATGAATTTTTTGTTTGTTTTCTTTACTGTGTTCTTTCCCTTCTCTTATTTAAGCTTTACAAAGAGTACTCCTGCAAAAGTATCAGTGGAAGTGCACAGTGGTTTCTGAACAGTTTCTTGCTTGCAGGTCCTTTCATAAAGGTTTGGAAGATGACTTGTGAAAGATTTAATGCAATGAAATTCAATGCAGGATCTCATGGAAGGGAAAATGATGCTGATTTTATCTGCTTCCACTCACTCTCTCATATACCCAATTCACTCACTGTATAGTCATATCAGAATACTGATAGTACTTCCAAATGCCAAGCTGTGCTTGTATTTGGTCTGGCCAAGCCCCCCTTAGTGCAGTGCAGGAGATGCTGGATGTCACATCCTCATCACACCCCTGGGGCTCTTTTTGTTGGTGATGATGCACTACTCTTTGGACAGATCTTTCATCATATTCAGCTTTATATTTAGATGGTCCTTTGATGCAAGAAGGAGCCTGCAGCCTCTGGAAATCTTAAATGAGGTTCACGTTTGTTGTCTGGTTAGTTTTGGTTTTGGTTTTTTTTTTCCAAATACATGTCTGTTTTCCTACTGGTCATACAGTAAAGGGAATGCCACATTTGATATAATCCAACTTTCCATCCTGCTGATGTTGGGAAGGCAGCATCTTCTGCTGATGAGTCACTGTGGTGTGATCTTACAGAGGGCAGACCTTCTGGTCTTGAGATAAACAACCCATTCCTCAATTTTACTTTTCCCAGGGCACTGCTCCTAACAGGATTACTTGTTATCAGTACAGGCCATTCTTTTAACCCTTGTTCTGACTTCTTTTCCAGTGATTTCACACACTGGAAAAAAAATCTCTTTTTTTTTTTGTTCATAGGAAAAACATTTCTGCTGCAAATCTCTGCAGGCTTTTACAGAGGTCTGCTTGGCCAGGAACTGCACACTGCCTTTATGGCAAGGAGTTGGGATGAGGTGACTTCTGTTACTCCTGGAAAGACTGAGCTGTCTTCAGGAGGGATAAGTTCATGTATAAAACAGATGTCAGTCTAGTCCCTGGTGTGATTAAAATTTAATTGCAATCCACGTGTGGACTGGGGTCTGCCAACAGAGCAAGTTACACTGCTTTAGTATGAGGAAGTGTAATGTTTGGAGACAAATGGCTGTGTTGCTGAAAAGTTGCATCTCCTGGAGGTGTTAATGCGAATTAGATTATTTCTTAGGTGCCACATCTTGAGGGTTCTCCTGGATCAGGCTGATAACCTCAAAGAGTTTTCTAACTTTGTAGTGTCATGTGTGTGATCTGTTCCTGGGAGTATCTAGACTCTTTCACCTATGCCCTTGATTTCATTTATTTATTTATTTATTTTTGTTTAAATCTGTTGCATGGCGCAGTATTTTTTCCCCATGGATTCGTTGTTTGAACCAAAGATTTCAATTTGGGGAACAGAGAGTTATGCTAGGGTTTTGTTAATACCTTTTTTTTTTGTCCTTTCTGATACATTTTATTTATATAGTTGCTTGTTATGTCAAGATACTAAACTGTGTGAACTGGTGGTTCCTTCCAGTTTTAAATTTTTATTTCAGTTTTTATTTTATTTGTCAGAGTTTTCCTGCTTACCATGCCTTTTAGATCTACTGACTCATCACAGCTGTAACTGGAATTGAAAGTGGGGTGGGATCAAAACTTAGCACATTGTGGCAGTAGGAGTTTGTTTCTGGGGCAAGAGAAAACTGGGGTTGTAGTCAGTATTGATCAAATTGATATGACTTGCCTCTGTGATAAAATGAGAAAAGCTGTTTTGGGGAGGTGTTTTCAGATTAATAAATTGGTACATGAATTACTTAAAAAAGAACATTAAGAACTTCTGCTATTTCTAGTTATACATGACTAAGAAGTATTTGAGTAGGTTGAGGCTGTGTGAGAAATACTGAACAGATAACTTGTTCCTTGTCTTTCTTAGTTTTCAATTTTAATATAGTTTTGGATATATTTATGTCTCTCTACTGAGTTTCAAAGGTCGGTTTCCCAAACAAGAGATGAGACATTTTTATATCTCTTCAATGGAAAGAGTTAAGCAATTGAGCTCTTCCAACCCTACTTTAGGCAAGTTTTGCAAACAGCAAGTTTACTCATGACTCATACTATTGTCTGAAATTGAGCTCCTTACACCAGGATGATTTAGTAATAGCCTTAATTGTTTGAAAGGTCAGACCTTTTATTATGTAAACATGTTTTTCTGTTTTGACAACAGATTTACTCTGCTCTTAGTGCATTGGAGCTCCTGATTACAGTCTTGTAAAAATACAGTAATCAATTCTGCATAATTTTAAGTTGGATTGTAAGATTTCAGAGTGGTATTATAGCAGTTTGTTATTAGAGATACTAGATTGGATGGACAGTTTTAATGCTTCCTGTGACTGCATTACCCAACTGCTACAAATACTTTTTCAGGGCACCAAGTCTGCTAGATACAGGTTGGCTCTGTAGAAAGTAAAATAAATGAAATATCTGCTGTGTTTCTTGATGCACTAGGGAGTACAGTGCTGAGATACTCGTGTGCCACACAGGGTTTGTCTGGCTTGTTTTCAGCCCTTGGAACTGCCCCGGTTTTTGCAAAAAAGGGAGTGGCAGGAGTGTCTGCATTGCTCTCTGGAAGGGTTCCAGTCAGCTGCTGAGCTACTGCTGCCATAGATGCACCATGCTGATTAATATCTTTAGGATTATATGTAATTACCACCATACTGAATTTGCTTCTGCTTTGGAATTGATTGATTTTATGGAGAAAACCATCGTGGAATTTCCTCCATACCCCACATTTATTGTAAACAATTTCAGTATCTGGTAGCATAACTTTTGTATGAAATTGATACTTTATGTGTACTTGAAGTATTGCCTCAGTAAAAGAAACTGATGTTAAAAATAATAAAGTTACGAATAATTCAAAATACTGCTTCTATTGCTTGTAACCTTTTGCATTAATTTCTCACAATACTTTCAAGCTTTTCAGATAATAATAGATGGAATTTTTGGTCTGGTTTCCAGTTTGGAGAAGATACATGAATTTACCTTAATGATTTTCTGATTTTCAATCCTTACAGAAGCCTTGCTGCTCAAATGGGGAGCTCTCTCTCGTGCAATATTACCAACAAATTTGTACAATTATGTTGTTCCTTCTCTTGGGGATGGTTATAGAGGAAGGCAGAATGGAACTTAATGATTTGAAGCTGAATCCTGCACCTGTTTATATATTAGTTAACTCTGCCAATGCAGCTTTCTGCTGTTTTGGGTGTCCCTTAGGTACAGCTGTTAAAGGGCACAATAAAATAAACGAGATGTTTTCTCTCTCATGGCTTTAAAGGACAAAATTTGAGTTCTAATGGCATGGCTTTAACATGTTAATATTCAGTGTTTTGCAGCTCATTAGTCCAAGATTATAATTGCCTATTTAGATTCATAGGATGGCCTGGGTTGGAAGGGACCTGAAAATCCATCATGTTTCAACTGCCCCACCATGGGCAGGGACACCTTCCCCTAGAGCAGGTTCAGCTTGGAGCACTTGCTAGTGAAGGCTGAGGCAAAAACATCTCCAAGTTCCCAATAACCAGCTTTCCTGGTTCCTTATACGGAGGGCTCACGTTTTTCCTGGTATTCCTCCTGTCATCAACAAACCTGTAGAAGCTTGTTTGTGTTGTCCTTGAGGTCCTTGGCCTTTAACTCTCTCAGTGCTTTACCTTTCCCAACCTGGTTCCTGTATAAAGTTAATGAAGGAGGAAATAAAACAAAAATTATATCCTTCCTTGAAACCACCTGATTTCCTTTTCGGCACTGAATTCACATGATGCCTTACTGACCCTGGCACCAAAGGCAGTTTTTGCCAAGTGCCCAGGCTGTATGGCTATTTTACCTAAAACTTTGGATGCTGAAACTGCATTGGTTTAAAAATGTCTGCCTTCAAGTGGCAAAACTTGACAAGTGTTGGACTTTCATTTGTCAGAGCACTGAGGAAGAAAATGTATGTTCAGATAGAGTTTCCTTTCACATTTGGTACTCAAGTAGTTCCCTGACCTAATGGGGGTTTACTTTCAGTGCCTTGTTTGGTGAGGCAAAACTGGTTTCTGAATCTTGTGCAAAAGGTCACTCAGACTGGGGCTGTGGCTGAATGAAGCAGGCTTACATTTTGCCTGCCTGTAGGATCCCATGCCTGCTTTGCCTTCCCACAGACTTTCATACATTTATTTAGTGAATTTGGTAAGGAAGCTCATCTAGTTAAAACAAAGACTGCGAGTTTACAGGAGATAAATCTATCTCATGACAGGGGAGTGACAAGATGAAATCCCTCTGTCTTGAGAAGGATTCTCTGATTCTTAAATTGTTTGACTAGGCCTTGAGAAATTGTAGCCTAACATTTTCTTTTCTCTTGCTGAGCGATCTGGTTGATCTTTCAGCCACCAAGATAAATGCAGGGGCAACAAGGAAAGCATTCTGTGGGAAGTGGAAATGATCAGGGACATAAGAGCAATCCTTTTCTAAAATCCCAGTTGCAACAATGGCAAAGTTGCTGGATTTTCAGAGATCTTCAGGGAATTATACTGAATAATGAGACTGCCAGAGTGGTTTTCTTTTCCCAGTTACATCTTGAGGCTGTTTTGTTTTGTGCAGGTACATTATCATTAAAAAAAATTAAAATTACAGAGGTCTAAATCGTTAACACTTGAAGAGTAGCTGGGCATGGTTAGCAGCAGTGTCGTCAGTGGACCTGGGATAGGGATAGTTCTGATCTGCTTACCTCAGACAGCATCTAGGGTGCTTTGGTTATTCCTGTACTCTCATTTAGTTTAACCTGCAAACTATTTCTAACTATTCTTCTATATATAGCTTTTCTTTGTGTTTGATTGTGTGATGAAAAAAGGTGTTTTGTGTTTTTAGTAAATCTGCTAAAATTTGTAAACAGTTACTCAGGGCAATAAATAAGTATAGCTGACAGATGTTAAGAAGAATTAATCTGTAAAGAAAAATTCAGAAAAACTATTAGCATGTAGTTGATAAATATTTAATTAGCTATTATTGGACTCTGAAAGGGATGATATCTCTGAAGTAAGCCTTGGTAAAATTATTGTTCAGTGAAATGGCTGTAAATACAGTGCTGTTGCAGTTACTGGCAGAATTTAAGTTGGCCATTAGTTGGTGATTCAAATAGTTAAGAACAAATAACTCTTATTAAATAAAAGTTTTGAATTGCTTGCTTAATTTTACTCTAAATAGCTGGTTGCAGCTCTCCCTCTGGCACCAAGCAGGGAAAAGGGGAGGGGAATCTTGGAATTTTTTTAATCAGAAGTAAAAATTCAGCAGTTAAAAATTCAAAGCTCTGTACCTTAGGATACAGAGCTTTAATCCCTTCAGTATCCTTCTCCATTTGACTAAAAGTTACTAAGCCCTTTGCTGTTAACAGACAGTGTACAACAATCATATAGTGATTTCTATCTGTGGGATTATTGGCTAAGTTTGTCTTAGTTTAGCTTGTCCAGCCCACATATCCATCATAAAAAAATGGAAAAAAACCTACCACCCTTGAAAATGAAAAACATCCAGAAAAAAACCCCATCCCAAGGCTAGAAATCTACTCCAATAGAGATAATTATACTGCTGAGCTAGTAGAGTTTTGCCTTTACTACAATGAGGATCAGTTCATGTAAGAAATAAACTGGAGTTTAAAATAACTCTTAATAATTCTCTTCTAAGTTTTGAGAGAATGAGACATATTGTAAAAATTTATAATATTGCCTGTATATAAATTATTTATATATTGATATCTTAATACTAAAATTGATACAGAAAATCATGTAGTTATTTTAATAATGTTGGACTGTAAAAGTTAATAAAGCATATTAGCTAATATTTTAGCACTAAGTATTTTATTAAGGTGTCAGACAGTCCAAGGAAGCAACTTTGTTATTTATTTACCAAACTCTAGATCTTATATCTTTGGAATTTGTAATACTATTGTGATGTGGCTTGTAAAAGTGTTTAGAGGTTTTAAAGAGCAAAGTTTAGCACACAAGTTTCGTTATTGATAAACATTAAAGTTTTAAGATCCAACAGGAAATACTATGTATTCTCAGGATTATAATCTTTGCTGGTCTGCGTGGTCATAAATTATAAATGCCTCTTGAAATATTGATCAATTCCATTAGAATCACAAGGGCCTTGTGAGTATTGGGCTACAGGTGGATACCATCACTGCATTAGCTTAAAGTGAATATCAGTGTCATTCACAAAGCTCAAATTCAATCTTGATGCCCACGTGGCTTGTTGTGAGAAAGGCACTGGGAAGAAACACTGCACAGTGCTAAAGCCCTTTCCATTGTGCTCTGGAATAAAAATTTGCTGTGTTTTCAATAGCTTAACTATTTACTTAGGCTAATTGCTGTTGCTGTTACAGAACCAAACTGTACAGGTGCCACATTTTAGATGTATGAAGAAATTTGATCAAATGTTTCCTGATGTGTTTCATTGGGAAAGAATAAGTGCAGTTATTTTGGATAATTGCAAGAGATGCACATATCTCTTAAACCAGGAAAATGTTATGAGGAATTTGCACTTAAAAAGGATCTCAAATTTATTTAATCTTTCAGTAAAGAGATAGCTTTATTTAGTTTTACCAAAAGTGAAATTGTATAGCTTAATTTTCCATGCCAAGTCACATACAAGTTAGTTCAGGATTTTTTTGAAATTAATTACTTGTGAGGAAACTTTTTTCAAGAAAACCTATTTTAAAGTTTATTACACCTTGTTAATTTAGGGTGTTAAACCGCTGCTTCTCCCTTGTAAAAGAGTGGCTGTAGTTTTCAGTCTTTGCATTTAATCCCTTATATGCTGTAAATGTATGGTTTGAAGAATGGTTGCTAATTCTGCAAATGCATAAAGGAACAGAATCCTTTCATCTTCTTTACTCGGTATTTATTGAGGAGTGGGATCTTGAGAACTGAATGTTTTAGAGGTAACTGATGTGGATAGACTGGATAAAATCTTGGCATTGAGGAGGCCTGGGATGCACAATTTAAACTAAGTGTGTATAAAATAGCATTTAGTAATTTATCTATTTCTGCTACAGGTAGGTTATACCACAATTTTTAATATCTGTAGCGTATTACTGACAAATTTTCTACAACAGGGTTGTGTTGATGCTTGGTGATAAATTTACATTTCAAAATGAGATAGGCTTGTTATCTAACTTTTTGTTAATCTATTTTCTGCCAAGTCATAACAAAAAATGCTGTAGAAGACAATTTTGGATAAGATATTTCATAAATGAAATCTGAATAAATTTGTGTGAAATCAATTTAAAGCTGGGATGTTGTGTTTTATAGTTTGCTTTAAAAAAAGTTTATTGCCAGTTGTAGGCTGGACTGATGGATTGAAAGTATTGGTGACAGCACTAACTCTTGGAAGAGATTTTAGAAGCATTTTTCACAGTTGTGTACTTAAAAATGGGACAATTTTTTTTTTACTCCTGTGTTTTGTACTTTAACTTTCCTCTGAAGGATCGTGCAGGATTGCAGCTGTGAGGGATGAGACTGCTGGTGGGTTCAGGAGTAGGGAATGGATACTGGAGTTGATCAGGGTATTCCTGCTGGCAGAAGAGTTCAGCCAAGGGAGCTTGGATGTCTGTGGAGCAGCCCTGGGGACAGCTGCATATTGAAGGAAACCTTGCTTTGATCAAGTTCTGTGTTTGTTTAAATTCCTCAGGTTCCAACCTGATCTTATCTCTGCAAGGTTATTCCTTCCTTTTACTTGCCTTAAGAGCTAAATTTCTTTGGTGCTAGACTAGGTGCTAGGCTTCTTTTCCATGTCCTGCAGCTATGTACAATTCTAAGGAAATACATGAATAGCCAAGAGCCTACATTTGCTTTAGATTTACATTCGATTTAACATAAAACAGAATTCAAATGCAAATACTTGTAAATCCAAACGCTTTGAAGCTGAATTGGCTGATGCTCTCAATAATTTAAAACTGGAAAGGTTTGCTAGTATTAACTTACATTCTTCAATTCATTCACAAATTATGTTCTAGATTTTAATTCATATATGTGTCTAGTATCTCTGATAATCATTAAATGTTATAATTTAGTTTGTTTTAAATAAAAATGTATCTTTCAATGGATTCTGCAAGACACATTTCACAACCTCTAAATGTGCTTTCCTGACATAAAGGAGAGAAAAGAAATAATGCCTGTGGTTTTAACTTTCCTTATTTCAGTAACAGTAGTTCTTCCTATTTTTTAATGTGGGCAGTGAAGTGTGCCAGTATCCACTATACCACTTCATAATGATGCCTTGGTTTTCATGTGTTTTCTTCTGATACATTTGGAAGAGAAGTGTAGAGGGATGCTCATGCAGATGGTGAGAAGGGAAATTAAGTATCAGGTCAGAATTTGGTGTGCTGAGTGGCATGCACACCTGCTCCCTGAAGTACTCCTCAAATTTTGTTAAAACACAAAGAGTTGATGCTGAGTAGATCAAACAAGAAAACCCAAACAACAACAGCAACAACGTGAGGGATTGTAATAGCACGTGCTGTCTGTAATTCTCTCTTCCACTCCTTTCAGTTTGCACCATCATGTCTTACTGAATAGTTCTGTGCTCAGATTTCAGTAACTAAAGTTGATCAGAGGTGGTTGGACAGAGCCACTCCTCCAATAAAACAGTTGTAAAGGACCTTGCTCTTTAAAGTAGTTCTGGCTGTCTTATTTTACCTCCTGCTGGAAGAATTGCTTTATGGGGCAACGTTAAAAGAGAAATGTGAATGGCAAAATTCCTGCTTCTTGTGTTTTTGTGGAGATGGAAGCTGCTACCTAAAGAGGGAAAAGAAATATTTGTAGAAAAATATTACTAAGTAAGATTTTTAAATCAGTTGACTTCCTTGCCTCAGATGTGTTCTGGGATCTGTGTTTCCCAGAATTCCTTTAACAAATGGTCTGTTATTTGTCTAGAAGGAGAACGCTGTTTTAAAGACTTTCAACTCTATACCAGTTTCAGCTATGAATGGAATTAGGAATGGAGTTTGCTTTGCAGCTTTATTGGCACAAAGACTTCCTTCTGCATTTGGTTCTTGCATAACAGAGAGGGACACAGACTTGCATCCCCTTTTCTGTCCTGGTAGAAAGAAATTTGTTTGGAAGTGGGGAGGGGAGGACACAACAATATGCAGCACAAAAATTTCACTTGGAGCTCTTAGCAAATTTAATGAAAACCAGGAAGGCCTGAAATTTCATTTGAAATGTATTTAGAGGAAAAGCCAGAACAATTAGCTATAAATGCCTGGGTGGAGTGGTTATTCAATATATTGACTTTTTAATTGCTGGCTGTTATCCAGGTGGTGTTAGCTGTTAAACTTCCTTTGGTTTAATTACTTTAATTGTAGCAACTACTTAATTCTGCCCACTACTGTGCCTGACTCCCTAGTTATTTCCACAAACTCTTTTATTTTTTCCAAATGAGAGGTGTAAAGTATTTATTACTATCAAAAAGCCAGTAGATTATTTCTTTTGTAAAGTTTTTAAGTAGCAAACTATAGAAATTATTTAGCTCTTGCAAATGGGAAATATTATTTAAATTTGAGAGAGTAATTCAGTTTGGTGTTCTCATAGATATGCTTTGGAATTCACTACTCTCTAAATTAGAATTTTTAAAATGTTTTTTTTTCCCACTAATTGGTCAGGTTTAGAGGCACAGAAGATGCCTTTAGATTTCTTTGTTTGTATGTGTATTTGTGTGTTGACTTCCCTGAGTATATTTTTTTGCACTTATGTTTTATCCTTGGTTAAAAGACCCTTTTTAACTAAGAATGGCTTTTTCTTTTTCTTTCTTTCTCTCATAACTTCTAAATTAAATCTGAAGGCTGAAATACTAAAAGAGAAATCAGAACAATGTTTTCTGGTACAAGGTGTTGTGCACTTGTGCTTGGGTCTTTCCTGTCTGTTGCAGTTGTGAACTGGAAGGAGGAGTCACACTATTGCAGTAAGATTGGATTTATGCAGGTTTGCTCAGATGATGGGAGTTGTTCCTCTTGCCTCTCTGGGAGGTACCTGAGCTGCTTGTGTCACCTCTGCAGGCTGGAAAAGGATCTTTGAATCTCAGGAACTGAGTTTGTCTCACCCTTGTGACCTAAAAGTGATCTTACACTTAACTGCTCAGAGTTTGTGATATGAATTGAACCCCAGATACACATGATTTATGTGTCTAGATAGAACAGCTGGCCAGGGTTTAAAATTGCCATGGTAAAAGAGATTATTATTACTGATTATTATTTAGAAATACTGTTTGTGTAGAGATCAAAGCAATCTGATGATAACTTTTGACAAAACATGGATATGTTGTCTCATATATTGACTTGTTCTTGTCACTGTCCTACATCCTGAAGTTTAAGGTTGCTCTTCCTCTAAATATCTGACATTCAGCAGGGAAAAGTGCTATTTCTTGATATTCTTTGGGTTCCCCCTGGGCTATAAGTTGGATGATTACCAGCCTGTCCATATATCTGGTTGCTGTGCACTGTTAAGAGATAAAACTCAAGACCACGTGGCTTTAACGGTGGGTGGAATGGAATGGGAATTATAGAGGGTTTGAAAACAAATAAATTAGGTGAGGGTATGGGTTCAACTAGGTATGCATATTTCTTTTCCAGTGATCTGAAAGGCTGTGTCAGTGTAGCTGCCATAGCTCTGCTCTCTGTCAGTGTGGAGGCTGGAATGCTGACCTGGGCTGGCAGGGAGCTTGGTGTTCCCAGTGCTCAGGCTGGCACAAGTCCTGGGTGAGGCTGGGGCTGTGTGAGGCTCAGCTCTCCCTGTCACAGTTCATTTACAGACTAGCTTGATCCTGTCCAGCCAAGATAGAATGGAGAAGATAAAAATTTCTTTGTAAACAAGTATCCCCAAGGAAATAACTTGCTGGCTTCAGGCTTCTCTTGTTGAAGGTTGATTTGATTTTGTTTGCTCAATGTCTTTTCAATCCTAATTTAGATTTTTTTCTGTATTTTTTTTTAGATTGGGGCATATGATCAACAAATATGGGAAAAATCAGTAGAGCAAAGAGAAATAAAGGTAATAATACAGCATTTAAAAGGCTTTTTTTGGTGGTTGTGTATGCTGATGTAATCTACATTGTATGTGGTGGTATTTAATACTTGTAAAGTAAAACTAGACTTCTGGAGTGTAACCAAATGTAACCAGCATACTATGCTCTATTTATTTTACATAATTAATAACTCTGCAGCATTTCGTGTGATGCATCTTTCTGTATCTCAGTATGTTTTTTTTCTTTTCATTTATCTTAAGACAGGGCTTAGTTGTGTTAATACTTCTGTCTTTCATTTTTCTTTGTGATGAATTCTAATGTCAGTTATCTGAGCTCTCTTTGCTTTCAGTTAGTTACCTTATACCTGCAGTTTACTTTCCCTCCTTTATGATGCTGTCATTGTTTTGTACAGTTTATTAGACTGGTAAGTACCTCAGGCTTTGTTTCTCTGAACAAGCAGTTTAACAGCGTTCTGTGCACTTTGGTTTAACTAACAGTACTGTCAGTGTCTGCAGCATTGCTAAATTGCTTGGGAGATAAAGGAAGCAATCCTATAGGTACTAGTTCCATGGGTTGTATATGATATCATGTCCACAATGTTAATTTACTTAACGTTTTCTTGCAATTAAACTCTTTTTTTTCCCCTCCAACATTGCATGGAAGTGTTGTGCTATTTCTGCATGAGTTTCAAGGTGTTGCTAATACTTAACATCAGTAAAATCTACATTGTTTCAGTTTCCCATGGGGTGGGTTTTTGCACTCCCCAGTGCTTAAATAAAATGTGTGTGTGGACTTCCTTGCCTTCTGTGGTTACTGGCCTGAGCTACAGAGTTTCTGTATGGAAATACACAAATTGAGTTGAACTGGATGGTATTTCAGCGGCACAGCTGAGCCTGGGGGTGCCTGAAGGGTCTTTCCCAAGAAAACCCAGTACAGCTATGAGAGGAGTTCTTGTGACTGCTGTGTAATAGCACATTATCCAAGTAGTCATTGCAAATAATGCCCTGTGCTTGTTCAAAATGCATCTTGTCTGGCTCAGGAGTGCAGTAACTAACAAATGACTGGTGGTGTCTGAGTTTGGGTTGACTGATTGAAGTGCAGTTTTGGTAACACCAAGGCACATGACTAACTTCAGGTATTGCACATTAGTGCCTTAGTCTCAAAGCTCCTGTAGTGCTTTGACATTATAAAAAAAATATATATATATATTTAATTACATAGTAATTTAGAAATTAACTTCACAAAAAATCTGAAAAATTCTTAATTTTTAGTAGAAAATCCATTTCTCTTACTATGAATTTATAATTTAGTTATAACTATAGAATCTATTAAAATCAATTTTAAAATTTGTGTAAAGGAGTTCTTACCATAATAGCAACTAGTTGTAAGCTTTTTTATTTAAATGTTCTTTTGCTAATGCTTAGGTGGAATGTGTTTGGTGCTGAATAGAAATTATATGAACTAACTGGATGGGTCTGAGCATTGTGAAACACTGAATTTTTTAAAAAATAACCTTAGTCTGAAACACTGCTGCTTTCCATGTATGTTACAGAGATTTGTGATGCATTAAGAAAGTGGAGAAATTGCATGTGAATAAATGGAATGCTTTCACTGTGTGTGGCAAACAGTTCAGGAACCAACTCAGTGTAGTCCATGGACACTGAAAGCCTTTACTGTTTGACCAATGGAATTTTTATAGAATGAGTCACCATTTCTTTTCCTATGAAGGTTGCATCAAGTTGTATTTGACTTAGTTTTTTCAGAATTCTTTAAAATGAAAACATAATTTGAGCCACAGCGGTGAATTTTTCCTAGGATTGAGCATGTGTTTCTAGGGGATTATTTCTTCCAAGAGGCACATCTTTATTTAGACTTCCAAGAGAGATCTTGTGGCCCATAAGCACTAATACATTTGAAAATGATTACATAATTCAGCATTTTCTTTTTAAGCTTCAGGGGTTTTTCTACAAAATGGAGTGGCTTACTTATGCAAGATTTCACAAGGATCTGTAGCTGATTCTAGAATTATGATAATTTCCAATTCTAATTGTGGGCTTCTTTTCTTATTCTGCATAAAATTACTGCAGTTTTAGGACTGCAGTTCTGTAAAAACCCTGCATATTAAGGTCTTTGTAGTGCTCGAGTCTAAAACACAACTGATTTTCTGTATTTGTCATCCTCAGAGCACATTTTATCATATCCATGTTTCAGTTCTATGTATTAATTTTGTTTCGTTTCAAGCGAACTCATTTTTCTAATAGACACATTAGGTAATGACTACATATCTAGTTTGTTGTAGTTTGATTTTTTTATCTTCTGCATGAAAAATAAATCCAGTTGAATGTAGATGTGAGAAATATTTTGAGCAGCATTCAATTTAAAATTTTGCTTGATACTGTTCTTACAAAGATTAACACTATCAGACTTCATTGATCTGTCTCTCATTGATAATTTCATTTTTATGTTATCATTTATACTTAATGTTTACATTTAAGTAAGAAATGTTTTTACTCATGGATGAACCATGGCAACAGTAGAAATGTACAGTTCACCAGTGAATTTAACTGCTTGTTGAATAAAAACAGTTAACTGACTTCCATAATAATTCTATTTGCATTCTGAATATTTAAAAAAATATTTTATTGTACTCTGTATGAATTGTATGCTGTGATTTCCTTACTGTCTAATATGACCAAGAATCTGGATGGAGATGCTGCCACTAAAAGACAAAATAAGCTTGCTTTTATTCCTGCTGCTTTCCTGTTGTGTGGGATTTCCCCCCTCCTTTTAATTGGCTAGTCTGTATTCACTACTGAGAAAAAGTTCAATACTTTTCTAGAATTTGGATTTCTGAGAGCTTGCTGATTAGTGGCTCCTGCATGGCAATGTGATTTGCTATCTAGGTTTGGAATTAAGGAGTTGCAATGTAAGCATTTTGTGAAGTTCAGTTAGATATCTAAGGAGAAAAGAGATTCAGGAATGTAATTTGTTGCAAAAGTTCAGAAAAGCTAATAGAGATGTATTACTAATTTTTGCAAGGGTGTGCATACATTGTCTGCATAGTGCCAAGCCATGAGTGCTCAGTGCCTGTATGAAAAATAGCCTGGTGGGTCAGTAATTGGTTGGGTTTTATTTAGATTGTAAAGTGTGTAAAAGGCATCTATTGTGCATTGTTCCTTGGAATGTTTAATTTATAGTACTTTAAATCTATGGAGTTGACATGTTTGTCTGAATTCTCAGTAGCAGTGTAGATTAAATACAATTACTGACCACATAGATATTTTTGTCTTTTGTAATGTCTGTCATCTGCATTGAAGTATTTTGATAGTATTTGTCTATTGCAGGGTTTGAGAAACAAACCAAAGAAAACAGGACATGTGAAACCAGACCTCATAGATGTTGATCTTGTAAGAGGTAGGTCCTGAGCTAGAAAAAGCTGAATTTGTCAATATAAAATAACAGCCATCTTGTCTTATAACAAGAGTAGATTAGTAGGTTTTAAATAACCCCAAATGAAACAAAACACACCCACTGTACATAACTCTTCCCTAAAGCAGGCGGATAGAAAATATTGTGAAATGATGATACTAAGATTAAATTGAAAGCTTAAGAATTGAGTTTAAATTTTGTTGTATAGATTTAGATTTTGGGAAAAAAAAAAAAAGAAATTTGTGAATTGTCTTTTATCATTTTAGAGTTACTAGTTTAGAAGTCCCCCACTGCCATGCATTTAGATTTCTTTTAAATCTTCTGGCATCTAGAGGAAAGGTTATGTTGAAGTTTCTGGAGAGTAAAAAAGTGTTTGGGGCTTGATTGTTTCTTGCCTGTTTTAAATAACAAAACAGCAACAGAAGGTCAGATGATATGAGACTTTTAGAAAAGTCTTTAGTCTTAATTTATTATCTGTGTGTAATTTTCCTCATGCCTCGTGAAGGCTAGGAAAATCATTACTTAGTGTTTTTATCCATGAGCCCAGCAGCCAGCAAAATCTCCTTTATCCATTCCGGGAAGCCAGTCAAGGCTCTTTGGGCATCCTGACACCCAGCACTGACCTCCAGAGACCTGCTCAGCCCCTTCTCCCTGGAGCTTCATCCCCCTCCTCCCTGGAGCTTTTCTCATACCACCTAACAATATAATTTTTTAAAAATGGGAAAGTGAGAGAAAGAAGCAAAATCAAATAACATTTGAACTTAAACTAGGAAACAGTGGTAGACCACTTCAGTGTAGTGATGTATATGAATAGCATTTAAATGATGGCATGGATGTCTAAGTTGGCATTAAAGTAGTTTCAGTGCTGGCAGTGTTTTACCTGTGCAGCACAGAGCTCACTAATGCCACTGCTGCTTCTAAGTGAGATGGGGATGGTGTAGCAGCATGCAGTAGTTACCCTTCCAGTCAGTAACTTGGCATAATTTAAGTCACATCCCCATTAAGTAAATTTTTCACAGTTTTCTGGCTGGCAATTTGCAGGAAGAAAAAGAAATGGAGAGATATGGGACAGGAAGGACCTTTGAATGAGAGATAAAAAATGGGTATAGAAGGAGAGACAAAGATAAATTATTCTTTGGGTGGCTTCCCTGCTCCTGCGGCTAGTCCTGAGTTGGCCAGATTCACTTCAATGCTTCCCAGCCTCATTCCATTTTCCTGAATGACGTGGCTGGTGCAATTTATAGATGTTGGTATTTTAGGTCTCTTTGCTGTGTTGGGAAAGGACTCTGCTGTGCCTGCATGGGCATGTAGAGTTTTCATATGACTTCTTGTTGTTTCATACCAAATTTTGGATACCTCTACGAAACAGAAAAAATTTTAATAATTTATTTTAGAATAATTTTGGCATGGCAGTGTTTTGTTATTCAAACACTCTGAAATACAGGTATTTGTAGAAGTTTCTGATAATGGCAGTCAAGAGGGCACCACATTTGGATTCAGGAGATTAGTTTTTTAAAGGAGCAATTATTAAACACAGTTATTTGAATAAATCTTGCACTTCCACCATTTCACCGTCTTAACTACTCTGCTGTTGAACAACTAAGGTTTCTATTTGCCATAATGATGAAATAAATCTAAATTTCTTCTTTTTTTTAAAGGATCTGCTTTTGCTAAAGCAAAACCTGAAAGTCCTTGGACATCTTTGACCCGCAAAGGAATTGTGAGAGTAGTTTTCTTTCCATTCTTCTACAAGTGGTGGCTACAAGTGACATCAAGGGTCATTTTTTTCTGGCTGCTTGTTCTTTACCTTCTCCAAGGTAGAGTTGGATTACAGCATCAGCTTCGACTGAATGCCTTAATTTAACCATATGGAAGCTGCAGTGTGCTGCTTGGTTCACTTCGTGCTGTTGTGGTCTATTCCAGTGTTTTCAGAAAATACTGGAATGACACATTCCCAAGGATATGTCTCTTGGTTAACAGTTCTTCTACGTATATAAAGGATACATAATGAAAAATTTAACAATTTCCTCACAGTCTTTCTTCAGCATTGGGCACACATTAGTTTGTCACATCTGAATAGAATTCAGATTTTCAGGACTGCCTGATTTAGTGCAGGACAACTGTTACTGTACTGATAACTCACAGCTTTTGGGATATTCAGTTCTAGCAGTCTGACTTGGTGATTCCCTTAATTATGTGTGATATATCAGAGGACAATTAGAAAGGGAAGAATGTAATGGAGTGAGTCAGTATCTATCAGTGTGAAAGTCACCAAAACAGTAAGTGCTTCAGAAGTTTATAGAACAGAAATGGAACAGAAGGTTAATGAAAGTTAGGAGCAATATAAGTACCCTGAGAAGCTAAATGACTAATGAATTTTCTACTGAAATCCAATTAAAGTGCAATATTACTTTTTCAAATTTACCATCTGTCCTCTCAGTTGTGAATCATTGTATCGTTCGGAAATTTTAATTAGAGCAATATACGGAGTTTAGAAAAAAACACAGTACCTCTTGTGTGGTGATGTTAGCAGATATAAAATTAATCTCACTGTGCCAATGCCTGAAGACCTGCAGTACTGACAATTATTCATGTCGCCTCCTATCAAAAGTTCTTTGTATCCCCATTTCTGAGATAGATTCCTAATTTGTCTGTGCTGTGGTAAGAGATCCCATAGTGTTAATAATATTAATCTTGTTTATAGTAATATAGGTAGTAAAATATGTAAATTGTATTTGGTTTATTACCATGGTCATGGGTGTCCTATTCTGAGAAACACCATTGCAGTAATTTTATATGTCCTTATTTGTAACTTTATTTTAACAAAATATAGTCACACTTAATTTGTGGAGCCTTCTAAGACCCTAAAAGCAGAAAAATAGTGAGACGAGTACAAGCAAGTTTTTAGGACATTAATCACAGAGCTATCTTATAATTAACCTTTTTCCTCTCAGTTTTCTTGGGATCTCTGATTTACTAAGTTATGGTTGGAATGCATCATTTCCTTAATCCATATAGACTGTAATCCATAAAGTCTGTGACAAAGTATTTCTGTGGCTGTGAATTAACAAATACCAGCAAATAATTAATAGTATTCCATATTACACTTTAATCCAGCTATTTTAAATACTTGATGTTTAAACTGTGCAGAATTAGCTGCAGATTTTTTGATAGTTTTCAAATAAATTAAAAGACATGTAAGTAAACTTAAATAGTCATATTTACTTATTGGGAACTATTCAAAACAACCCTCCAAGCACTTCTAGATAAATTTTGCTTATATTTTACTCAGAAAGTGTGCTTAGTTATTAATTTTATACAATATTGGTAAGACAGCACCAAAATGTCAAGAATCTATGATGGAAACTTAAGAATAAAACACTTCAAATTCCGGTGGCCATGTTTCTGCCCTGAATTTGGATTTTGTATTGTAGCTTCGACTTTCTGTCATCTTGACGGATTCTCACTGACATTGCTGTAAAGTGGTCTGACTATATTTCATTTATAAGTGTTCAGTTAAATTATTTTATTTGATTATGAAGGATTTTCTGTAGATTTATGAATTGCATTACTTGGAATTACTGCTTTAAAATTGATTAGCTTTAGCAGGATACTTGCTAGCATTTAGGTAAATCTACAGAGGAGAATTTTTTCCTTGGCTGTAGATTTAAACTCCAGGTTTTATTTGCATTGGTTGTCTTTTGTATAAAGTGATCAGCATAATGTGTGATAAGAGAACTACAGAGAAATGTTTTATGCTCAAGGTCACAGAACAGGACAATGACTTAAGATAGAAGTAAAACCTTTTTCTTCTGATTCCTTGTCCATCTAGTGTATAGTAATACCTCATTTTTAATTTAAAATTGTTTTGTATTCTAATGGGAAAATGAAGTGCGAAGTTACAGTGTTTATTGTGTATTTCCTAAGTATGAGGCAAGAAACTTCAATAGAGATGTAATGGTTGTTTGTTGTGGTGGTGAGATATATAAATATGTAGGCATGTATTTTTAAATTTGGTGTTACAAATATTACTGAACTTTAAATGCTCTAAAAATAAATGCTGTTTGGTTTTTGAAATGCAAAGTTGTTTTTTCTGAGGCAGCTTTTTGTTCAGTGTAGTATAATTTCATTTGTCTCTGTTTTACAAAATAAACCACTGTGTTTTAGGAGGGTGGAAGTCCACATACTTACTATAAATATGTAAATAAATGATTAAAAGTGCTGTGAGAAATCATGTTCCAACCAATGCTGCCTAGCTGTTGGTAGGAGCAATTCTTGGATAACTTGAGCTAGAATGTACTGACACACTGTGCAGGATGAAAATCTTGGATTTCCCTCCCATCTTACTTAAAAAAGATCAGGAGATTAGTAACGTTTTTCTAAATCTGTGTGAAACATTGTGGTGGGAATCTGCAATCTACAGATTTTTATCTTCTGGAGGATGATTTCTTCAGCTCTGCTTTTCTTACTGTTTTTTAAGTAGCAATAGTGAATTTTAAAATTTTGTGTAGGCCTACTCATGCAAATAATTTCACATAGATCTGTGGAGCTCTGTGTTCTCAGAAGTATATGTTTACCAAATTGTATGATAGGAGTCAAAATCGGCTACTTCTTTACATTTTATGCATCATAAAGCTAATTGTCTGTGTGAGGAACTCAGATAAGCTCATTTAGAAAGAGATAACATTATCTTTTGCAGTACCTTTTGCTATCTGTACCTGTTTGTATTGGTTTTTAATAAGTTGGATTTCTCATCGATGCATATGGTCTTTCTGAGAAACCTTGTACAGCAAAACCAATATATAGTGTATATACAGTATTTAATATATAGTAATAAGGGATACTTCATGCAAAAATTTTGTGCTTTAATTTAGGAAAAACACAGAGGAAAAATTAGAAATAGTTTTCCCACAATCAAAAATAATTTCATTGTTCTGTATGTTTATCATGTTTCTAATACTGGTTACCTTGCTAAAGATTCATTCATGAAAAACACATCAAATCTCTTTTTAGTGGAGAACATCACATGCAGGTATCTGCTGTGTTAGGTGTTGCTTCATGGGATTTATTTTAGATTTTTGAATGTGGCACCTAGCTTTGTATGTGGCTGCTTTTTTTTCAGTCAGTTTCATTAGAGAGCAGGTGAAAGCTGATGAACTTGTATTTTTTGTGCTAGAAATAGGTCTAAATTATGGGGCTTTCTCTTCTGAGTAGGACAAGAACAAAACCAAGTTCTCATGGGATGTGTGGATGTCAGGCACAGAGAATTATTTCCCAGTTTTGTTTCTGAATTGTTCCTTGGAGTTTCTGTAGGTGTTTTTGTTTTATTCTCGATAGCTTCTCTGAGCTAGTTACACAACGCAGCACTTCAAGCCAGAGCAGCAAGGACATAGAATGAGCAGAGAGGAGAGGAATTGCCTCTTCTGCCTGCCTTGTGCCTGGTGGATGTGTTCAGGTTCACTTGGAGCCTGTAAAGATGTTTCTGAGTGGTTGGGCTCTGGGTACAGGAGCAAGAATAGCTGCCTGGGTGGTGGCTGTATGTGAAGAGTGGTTATAGGGTTGCAAAGCTAGCAGCCATGGAATTGGAAACTGCCCCTTTTCCAGCCACAAGTGCTAGTTGGAGTCCTGGTCACTTCAGCTGGGCTACCTCGTAGTTTACATGGTTTATCTTTTGGTATTTCCTCACTGCTAAAAAATATGCACACAAGTATATTTGGAACATATACAGGGTTGTACTTAGGCATGGCTGTCTGTCCATATGGGCAATTTTGTCCCTTGGCTGGAACATGGAGTTTAAAATGCATTCTGCTTTGTAAGGAGTTTCTGTTCTCAAGTCTCATCAAACTTGTTGGATTGTGCTGTGTCATTACATGAGATACACAATTAAATTTATTTGCGCTGCTTTAAGGATGGTATTTACTTTTTGGTTTTGTCTCCTACTGATGTTTCACCATAGTTAAAGTGGCTTCATGACAGATAGAGCTTTCCAAATATTCCTCCCCCTTTTTTTTTTCATTCAGCCACCTTTTTTTGAGTAATGCCTTTAATATCACAAGTATGAAAGAAAAGGTGGGTATTAAGAGAGTAGTCAGCTGTTTAAACATTTATTGCTGCCATTTTTCAGCAATTACAATTTTGTTCTCTCAAAATTACATGAGCTGGCTTAAAATGCAAGTAAAGGTCCACATCTGACTGATTGTGCTTTTGTCAAAAGCACATATAATGAGTTGGCCATTTCAGACACTAAATTCAACTTCATTTCCCTTCTTTTGCAGTTGCTGCTGTAGTGCTATTCTATACAGCCCAAAGCCCACATAATATACCTCTGACTGAAGTCATTGGGCCAATATGGCTCATGTTGCTCCTTGGGACTGTGCACTGTCAGATTGTTTCAACACGAACTCCTAAGCCACCTCCCAGCACAGGGGGTAAAAGAAGAAGGTATAGTCTGTGTTAAAGTACTTTATCCTTTAGGATTGTTAAACTACTGTAGAGAATGTGCATGAAAAAATGTGGAGTTTTACAGTCTGTGCTTTGCTAGAGATGAGAAATTGGTGCTTTGTTTTTATTTGAAACTTCAAAATGGGTGCTTAATTGGTGCTCTTTAACTTCTATGCATTGACTAATTTATGCAAAGTTTTATTTGAATTTTAATGAATTAAATTTGACATTTTGTTGCAAAACAGTTATCTGAATAGTGGTGGAATGACAATGTTTATATTACTGCAAATTTAGTTTTATAACTCTGGCTAATGATCGGTAGGAAGTATATGTTAAAGGAGATGCTCTTGGAAATGTGGAATTTAAGTCTTCCAAGCACTCTACTGACTGTGGTTTGGCTACAGTGAATTGAATTGTCCCATTAAAATGGGAAACATTGCAGTAGTGAATTTTGTAGGTCTAAGCCTCTTATAATGAAATCTATTTTGTGTTTAAGTATTATAATAATGAATGTGTCATGCTTTTTTATTAAATGGAGTTTATTAAATTGATATGACAAAGCCTTAGCAAAATACTTTGAAATCTTGCTTGTTTTTGCATGCTTAAACTGCTGAATACTAGCAGATTGCACTTACAAAGCTACCTTCCCATTTTAATCTCTTCTGATGAAGGAAATTAAGGAAAGCAGCACATTTGGAAGTACATAGGGAAGGAGATGGCTCTAGTACCACAGATAACACACAGGAGGGAGCAGTGCAGAGCTACGGTACAAGCACCTCTTGCAGTATTGGCGCTGTCTTCAGAGATATCTGGCATGCTGCTTTCTTTTTATCAGGGTTTGTATTTATTCAAGGCTATGTATGTGTTAGAGATGCACTATCCCTTTTCTAATTAAGTAAATATTGATGTAATGATTAAACTTCTGTTGATCTAGTTTTTGCTCTTAATAGCAAACTCATCTAAGTATTTAAAAATGTGTTGTTTCTTGACTTTTGTGACTGCTGATGCAATTCAATTTTGAAAAAAATATTGAATCGTCATAGAATAATTTGGGTTGGAAAGGACATTAAAGAGCATTTAGTTCTCCCCCCTTGGCATAGGCAGGGGATGCTTCCACTAGACCAGTTTGCTCAAAGCCCCATCCAGAGTGGCCTTGAAGACTTCCAGGGATGGGGCAGCCACAGTTTCTCTGGGCAACCTGTTCCAGTGCCTCACCACCCTCACAATTAATGATTTCTTCCTAATACTGAAAGCTAACCCCATGCTTTTGCTGTTTAAAACCATTGCCCCTTGTCGTGTCTTTACACACTCTTGTAAAAAGTCCCTCTCCAGCTCTGGAAGTGCTCAAATGTCTCCTGGAGCCTCTTCTCCAGGCTGCACAACCCCACTTCTCTCAGCCTGTCCTCACATGAGAGGTTCTTCAGCCCTCTGGTCATCTTCTTGTCCCTCTGCAGTCGTTCCTACAAGCCCATGTCATTCTTATGTTGGGGGCCCCAGAGCTTAGCACGGTGTTCCAGGGGGGAATCTCACGAGAGCAGAGTGCAGAATTAACTTCTAGTTAAATTATATTTGTTGTAGGAGTACACTGTGTAAGTTATCAGGAAGAAAACCAACTTAGTTCCTCAGTTTTAATCCAATGACAAAAATTAAACTCTTTAATTTTACTTTTATTACATTACCTTCTTATTACTCCAAGAGAATGCTTATTGAACTCTGTCACTGTCATCAAGTCACACACTTTCTGAAGGAAAAACCTTCAGGATTCAAATAAACACAGCATTTAGTTTATAAAAAATGTCAAAGATATATTTTGTAAAGGTTGGAAGAAACATCTAAACCTGTTAGATTTGAGAGCTGGTTTGGAAATGATCAATCTGCTGATTGGGCAATTAAAAAGTTTTTAAAAAAAACATTCCATAGCAGGATGTATCTAAGATGTGCTATGCACACAGCATTTGAGTGATATATATCAGCATTTATTAACAAGAGAAAATATACTCCTAAAGTAGTATTAAATTGAGAAAAGGGATAATGCAAGTTATTACATTGATATTTTGTTGTGCATGCTGCATTGTAAATACAGCAACACTAACATGTCTGTCAAACCTGTGATATGTGCTCTTAACCACTGGTAAAACTTAAGTTACATTCTGGGAATATCTACTTGAAACCTTGGACAAGTTGTAAAAATGTTTAAAAATATTGTAAGAGGAGAGTTCATTTGACTTTTTCCTGTGTGGGTTAAGCCTCTTTGATAAACTGTGGGTCATAGTGATAGGCACCAGGGCTGTTCTTTGGGGCTGAGGGCATTACTCTCTGCTATGTTTTAAGTGTAATCTTTAAACTATTGAATGTTTTCCCTTCATTGAAGATACTGATCTGCAAGAAGAGTATTGGAAGATGAGTTTTTTTTTCCCTTACCTTTCCTGCTGTTGGGCTCAGAGTATTTTCAGTTTAGAAGGGCTGTGTGGAACTTATCCTAAAGACTTGTTTAAACCATTTAATGAGCGGTATTATGTGTATATATATAGATGTTAAGCCTCCATGATGGCAACTTAGTATATACAGTATCTTCAAAGGAAAAAGAGCACAGAGTGACTGAGAATGTTGAAAATAGCCCTTAGTCCTTTGTTACCCCTTCAGTTGCAGAGGCACAGTTGTTTGTATGTCTGGAGCCATATAAACTTGTCCAGATGAAAAATAGCCCCTTTTTTTCCCCCAGGGGAACATGCAGTTCAGTTTCTTAATGTAATTCTTTTTGTGGTAATGCAAACAGTTTTGTCAGCACAATGGAATGGCAGAGTGGGGCTGGGAACGAGGAAGCAAGAGCAGTGTGGAGTACATTGACTGCTTGGTGATGTTGCTTAAAGAAAATCTTATGAAATCTCAGTGCAAGGAAGCTTCACAGCTACACCTGTTCTGTTTCTTAAGACATATTTGAAAGCTCTTTAGATAAGCATGTTAGAATGTCTCATATAGAATATCTCATTAGTGTTTATTTTCAGCAGTTTTTCACTTATATTGAGCTTTGGCATACGATTTTCTGGAGCTTTAAATGTAGGTCATAAATACATGATTTCAAAATAACCTCAGAAATTATTTTTCTGTGTTATGGCTGGACCCTGTGTGCCTAGACCATTTGCCTATGCTCCGATCTTTGGTAATCTATAACTGTGTTCAATAAATATCCTTTGGAGTGGCAGAACTCAGTCTGACTTATAAATTATAATTCTAAACATTAATCCAGCACAGGGGCAATTTAGAAAATATTACTGATAAGTTTCACTGGAAAAGAGGGCAGTGTCCAAATAGGTGATTAGTTCAGAATGTACTACTGGTTTGGGTTTTTGCTCTGCGTGTGTCCTTCTCCAATGGAAACCTTCTAACTTCTCCAAAAGTTTTGCGGTGGGAACAGAGAGGAGAGTTTTTGTGATCAACCCCAGGGAAAATACATTGAAAGAAAACTTGAGAGTGAAAATGCACAGTCCTCCATAAACTTTATTTAACTCTTCCTTAATATTTTCTCTGGCTAATGCATGACATTGTATTTATTCTTGGTGTTGTTTATCTTGCTCTAAATACTTTTAGTAAGAGCATAAAATTGTAAAAGTTGATTAAGGATGTATGTATAGTAATTCCAGAAAACTATACATTTTTGTCAGCTAGGGATATAATGTTTGTGTTTGTTACTGTTTTGTTTCATTTTTCTTTTAAACACATGCACAAGAGCTTGACTTTAAGCCCAAATGTATGATTTTCTGGCTTGAGGCTTATGCTTAAATTTAGGGCGTCTTACAAAAAAATAAGTTTGGTTTCTATGTTATAACCAAATAAAGACTTCAGTCAAGCTCCTTTGTGCTCAGAATGAGCCTTAGTTGATACCAGGCAAGTAGCTTTGGTCTTGCAATTTTAGCACTCATACATTTCTTGAGTAGTAAAATCCCATTTGAAAAAAATTATGCATACATGCATATGTTCTTTCTTTATCTGTCCCTATTCAACTCTTTGAGGCTACTTCTTCCTCCTAGCTTTACAGTTTCATATAAAATGTATAAAAAACTTCTCAAATCAAACTTGGAAGAGTTGTCCCATTAATCCACTCCCACTTGTGGAGGAAGCGTCTCTGACTGGATCTGTGTGTATGTGATGAGAATTGCATTTACTTTTACACTGAGAGAAATTATTAAAAAATGCTGGTGAATAATGAATTACTAATTGGCCTATCTGGATTACTCCTCATTGCAGATAATTTAATATTAGTGCTACTTCCTTAGTACTCACTACTGACTTTACTGAAACCTATTATTTTACAATGAGTTGCCACTGAAAGGCAGTTCCTTTGCTTTAAAAGAAATAAAAATGATAAATTTTTTCCTAGGTAGGGTGAGGAAATGAAATTAACTATGGGAAAGGAAGATGAAACACCTTAGTAACATTGTCTCTTCTCTTGATTATTTTTTCTGCATTCCTTTATTCCATTATTCCATTTTTTCTGTATGCCACTCTTTTGTGAGCTGAATTGGTCCTCTTTGGATTTTTTTCTGTTTTATCCATCTCTCCCTAGCCATGTTTTGTGTTCAGGACTCCCCTTTATATGTGGGATACCTTATCTTGAAAGGAATGTGAGGCGACTATCCAAATTCTCCCAATTTGTTTGATGTACATATTAAAGAGGAATTCAATCTTCTGCTGTGTAATCCAAGCCCTCACAGAATGCCTCAGTCCTTAAAGAGAAAGGCAGTGCATATTCCCTTACAGGAGCACAAGATCAATTGAACAGATTCTTGATAGTTCTGTGACCTATGCCCGGTAATAAAAATAAAATATTTTGGAAGCCTTGCTTATAACACTTTCCTCTTGTCTTCTCCCCACTCCTTCCCCACCAAGCATTTTGAGAATCTAAAAAACCAAAATCTAATTTACTTTGACAGTACAGAAGCTTAAGAGAAGACTGAAAGTCCTTGTCACTAAGGTAGCAAGCTGCTATTCATCTCCATTCCTTCATCCACTGCACTTTCTAGTTAGTGAGCGTAATAATCCAAATGTTGGCTTTGAGAGAGCCTTCTTGCATTAGATAGTTTTGCTGCTACATCTACTGTCTAGGAAAGGGCCTTGATTCTAGAGGATATTATGGGAGACTGTTCACCAGTGTAAGTAGCTTCAAGATTCTGTCCTTTAAAAAACAGCTCAATTGGTATGTTTGTAAGAGATACCAAAAAACATTGCCTGGGTGTTAGTGGGTAATACAGAAAAGGGTAGATCCCTTTCTGTTTAGTAGGGCTGTCAGTAAGCAGAGTGTATTCAAAACAACACCAAATATCAGTGTAAGAGTACTGAACAGCATGTTTGTTTGTGGCTTCAGGAAATTTCATGCTTGCTTTAAATTAATAATTATTAAAGCAACTTCTAGCATACTTTTTTTTTTGTTAAGATAGAGGCATTTCTCATTCACATTTGAGGCTTGTGGTTCTGCTATTGCTAAAGCTTCTGTGAAGTTTTAGTTTTAAAACAGGTTTCCTTTTCTTTCAGTAGCTAATGATATACATTTCTTTCACACACTGACAGTTTATTTTGTAACAATTTTAGGGAAAGTATTATTTAGAAGATAAAATAGTTACAAATATGGCATCAAATGTTAATATTGTTTGCGGACATCTTAGTAAAGCTAAAACGTGTTGAGAGGAATAAGCAGGATTTAGACTGGGAAATAATTAAGAGAATAATAAATTTAATATATGTATTTGTTTTAAATACAGATCTAAGAAAGCAAAAAACTCAATAGATAAATCCACTGAAACGGATAATGGCTACGTGTCCCTGGATGGGAAGAAGGCAGGGAAAGGCAGTGAGGAATGTGTTCAGGGCCATGAGCGGCGGTGTGAAGTGATCAGGCCAGAGGAGACAGGGTGGAGCCCTTCCCCAGTGAGAGATGCCTTGGGCAACCACAGTCATCACAAAGTAAGTGTGTTTGTTGCTTTTTGTGGTGCTTTTGATGCATTTTTATCTGCTTTATTATTAAAAATACTTTAAAAATTAAATCAGGCTTAGGGTCCTGGCGCCAAAAATTACAGTGAGTTGTCTTACTTCATCATATTTCTGGCCTTTCCTTTTTCTTGTAGCAGGATGGTGTTTAAACATTCTTTGGTGTTCTGTATTTCAATGCACAAATTTGTATTCTATGTTTTATCTGTGGGTATTTCCTTACCAGGTAAATGTTCCATGCCTTCTCTAATAGTCTAGGTATCTATGGTCTGCCTCTCTGCTAAAATGGAACAAATTGTAGATTGTAGATTACTGACGGGTTGTTATTTTAAGGTAATTCTGTGCATTTACCTGTGAATCATCTTCCTTTTCCTTTTTTTGGTTTTTTTTTTTTTTTTTAGTTGATCTGTGTAGAAGATGAGGAGAGCAGGATTTCCCTCCAAATGAAATAGGCAGGACTATAGTGAGGAATAGGAATGAGAGAAGTAATAGAGTCATTACAGAATCATAGGAAGTGATCATGGGAGAAAGCAGGACTTTTAATTTGTTTGGGTCTTATTATCTCCTGGATATCCTATATTCAAAGTAACACACATTAATGACCTCAGTATTCAGCATGCAATCTCTAAGCACTTTATCCTTGTAAGAAGTGGTAAAAGTTTACTTTGTACTGTATGTGTTGATAATTCAGTGTTCTACTGTTATTTTTGATTGATTGGTTTCGATTTTTTGGTTTGTTCTCTTTTCAGATGTTGATATGTTTTCTCTAAGCCTTTCTTGGCATGTTCAGTTTATGAAAAATCACATTTAAAATAAGAATGTCATGATCTTTCTTGAGGCTAATGTGAGCTAGACCTTCCTTTGAAAAATTGTTTATTTTGATGTTACAATTTCTATTCCATAATTCCTGCTGTGCCAATTACTTTTGTGTCTTGAAAATGCATTAACATGTGTTTTAACTGAGCATAGATACAGAAGTTGTAGAAAGAAATTTGATTTCAGTAGTTGAGAACAAGACTTAGCAATATGACTCTGTCTTACTAGTACTATATTTCTTGCATAAGGATACTCACAGGACTGTGACAAATTTATCAGATGAAGTTTCTAGTGAGGAAGGGCCTGAAACTGGCTATTCTCTACGTCGCAATGTGGAACGAACTTCTAGTGATTGTACACTTCGAAACAGGAAATCTCACCATTATAAGAAACACTACCCTCTGGAGGTATGTTCACTTCTATTGCTTCTGCTCTGTAATTTTGTAGAACCTCTTGACTTCTTACTGAGTAGGTGTGTTGAGCAAGCAGCTTTTGTGTGCTTGGTTGCTGGCTGGAGTTAAACTATGACCTTTCCTCAAATGGTTTTTTTTTTCCCTATACTGGATTTTGGGAGTCTGTAGATTGGAAGTAATGCTAGTAAGGAACAGATTTCTTTTTTTATTTTTATTGCTGTTGTTTAATGACAGTGTTTTGAAATTAAGAGGTTTTAATTTAGTTTCTTTGAGCTTCATCTTATTTTTCAATTTGTTATAAGGAGCCTAAAATATGTTCTGTAGATTTTGCATGAGGTTATGGTAACTCTGTTGCTGTCTCATGACACCAGTTATCTCCTTTGGATATTGGCTATGTTACAGAAAGAGTAGTAATTGGCAGTATGCAAATTTTTGGCCTGGTACTGCTCCTGTTTCTCTCCATTTCGTATTTTAGATTCACTTGCTTTCATGTGGAGAAGTGTGATTCACTCTGAGTTTTAATTTCCTTGTGTTTGTATAACAATAATATAAAATCTTGGTTTGAAATATTAAAAAAATTAATGCATAAAAATACCAAAATTTTAAGAGACATGATGACATTACAGCTTAGAATAGGGGATTTTATAGATTCCATATCAGCAGAACTCTTAATAGTAAAGACTCAGACATTGAAAGAGAATGGGATATCTTATTGTGGTTTATTCATTTTTTTAAAAAAATTATGCCATTTTGCTAGTGGTTTGCAAATTCCACAGATATGGAATGCTTTTTAAAGGCTGTATTGCCCTTTTTTTCACTCAGGCTGAGTGAAGAGAATGAAGAGTAAAATCAGCACTGACAAAAGTCTACTGACAGATGGGTTTGGTAGGCAGAGTCTCATGAGTAAACTCTCTACTTCATACAAGAAAAGTCTCTTGGAAGGATTCAGATATTGCTTGCTCTGATCACAACTATAAAGGCTTGAAGTTCGTGCTTTGCATTAAAAAAAAAATCTTTCATAGATTTCTCATAGACTTTTGTTAAACAGATCCCGAATATTAATTGATTTAAGCGTTTAATGCCTTGTGCATGTGTGGTTTGTGCTAATGGCACTGCTTGTTTCACGTCACAGAAGATGTCCCTTCACTGTGAGCTTGTGCAGCCAGAGTGCTTCACCAGAGCAAGCAGAAAGACACTATCACAGTTGAATCTTTTGTTTTCCAGCTTAAATATATTTTCTCTTTCATAGAGTGCTTCAAAGCTAGGGAAGGCTTTGTAGATACCTTCAGAAACTAACAGGACAAAATTTAATCCATGTTTAGCTCTGACAGTGCTGGTTTGCACTTACTCCCTGTGCACTGATCTGACTGATGCAATGAAAGAGGAAGCTTTTCTCTCTTGCTACCAACTCTCCTCCCCCACACCATTACAAAGGAAATGAAACAATAGATTTCAAATCAGTGAAAGCTTTCTTTGTATTTAAAAAAAATTAATTAGTGAAGTCAGTGGATATACTCTCAAATTCTGTCCTGCATTTTCTTTTATCTTCATGTGTATATGTCTACTTAATTGTTGTTAGAGCAAGCTTTTTTGATGTTCTTAATTAACTTCAGGCCTCACTGGTACCCAGTAGTGACTGCCTTCTATAAATATCTTCTTTTTTTGCTTTTTAAGAGAAAAACAACTTCAGACTCTTTCTGAATTGATGTTATCCCTCACTTTGTAAAAGATGGAGAAAGCATTCAGACCAAATTTTTTGTAAACATTTCTTTACAAAACAGTTAACATAAAATACATTAAGTGTGGTTTTCAGAAAGAATGAAGAACATTTCTTCAGATAGTAATGCACTATGAATCATATTAAGTTAGTATGTCTGCTGAAACATTGCTTAATTTTTTTTTCAGTGTAAAAAATTGTATTTGCTCTCAAGAGAAATTAGTAGAAAGAAATAAACTTTGTGTTAAGAATGGAAATTGCCAGAGGATGGTAATGAGTAGGCTGGTACTGCTTTTAATACTACACCCCTGTCTTGCAGAAAATGGATTCTGTTTATTGTAGAAAGTAGTTAAAAACTCTGCATTGTTGTTCTGAAGACATCATTAGATTGTTTCATGACTATGTGCTGAGAGATTTAGATGTCCCAAACTTAAGATTTTTCTTTCTTTATCTAAGATCTAGATAAAATTTTACTTTATTTTACTTGTTTTTCAAGTGCCGTTTGTTTAAAACAATTAAAATTTTATGTATAACTGTGCAGATCACACATAATCCTGTCATCAGTTATGTGTACCCTTGCTTATTTTTCCCCTCTATACCTTATGCATTACTGTCTTCAGACAAGCTCACTCTGAGAAGGTATGCTAGTAGCAGCAAAGTGATTTTAGGGGACTTTGAGAGTCAATTGCTCAGAAGTTTGAGATACAGCTGGAGTCTGTGGCTTGATAATTGCTGTTAAATTCTATCCTAATGAGTTCTAAAAAATCTGTAAAATAGTTATTTCCTTTTAATAATGAATAGGATTTGATTCTTACGTGATGCCCTCCCCAGCAAAGCAGGGACCATGGGCTGTTGCTTTTTTGTACAGTGCCTTAAAATGTGCAACCTCCTGGAGACACCTACAATAAACAGCCAAGTCTTTCTGATGAGAAAGATAATGGATTGGAACCTGAAAATCCAGATAAACCCAGATTCACTAATTGGAACTTTATAACTCCTCTGCCAGGAAACCATGTAGATTAAAGCAGCTGCAATAATTCCAGGGGGTGTTTCTGTTTCAGGATACACCTAAATCAGGTACGAGCTGCAGTTCTCGGTGCTCCAGCTCCAGACAAGACTCTGAGAGTGCAAGGCCAGAGTCAGAAACTGAAGATGTGCTGTGGGAGGACCTCTTACACTGTGCTGAGTGCCACTCGTCCTGTACCAGTGAGACAGATGTGGAAAGCCCTCAAGTGAATCCATGCATGAAGAAAGAATACAGAGATGACCCATTTCATCAGGTTGGTATCCATCAGTTTTGGTTTTTTTTGCACTACACACAAGTTCAGTGTTAGCTGCTTTATCATATGTCACAGAAGGCCTGGGAGGAAGACCAACATTAAGTGGAAGTAACAAAGCTGAAGTGATTTAATAGAATTAAAACAAGGAAAACTTGATTTCTGCTACGCAGTCATTAATGTCTCAAATGAAGAGGGTATGGCAATATATCAAAATAGCCTATAGAATATTTGAGTGTTTGAATCTTAATTCTAGTTTAGGGCAAGTACTGATTGATTTAAGTTTCCTCTGTGACAGGTGGTTCTGTTTGATTGTTTATTTTTCTGTTTTTACCCCTCTTTTTGTTTTGTTTATATTTTGTTTAATTTTTTGTCATTTGGGTTTTTGTCTGTTTTCCCCCTTTTATTTTTCTCTAGTGGCATTGCTTTTTGTAAGCACTTATCAGACATCTTTCTGTTTGCTTATTTAAAAATGTATATATAAGAAAAGCAGACAGAAAAATAACATGCATATATCCAATGCTTTATATATATAATATCATGTGTGTATTATACATGTCTAAATTCGATTCAGTTATATTTTTTTTTACCTTAATGTTAATAATACCAATTTGGATTTCACGCAGTCTTTTTTTTATTTCTAGTTCTTCCTGCTTGCATTCCATAAAACACTAAGCCTTGGAGTAGTGAGTTGAATTACAGTGTATATATATTGACTTGAGGATTTATATTGACTTGACCAGTTGAGAATTTTTCTATTTGGTTGCAGATTGTAATTTTTTTGAGTTTCAGCTCCTGGTGTTGATACTCCCTCTAGAGGGAGAGCTTGGAAATCTGTGGTTAAGAAAAACCTGCAACAAATATTGACACTATTTTAATAATATAAATAATTTTTTCTTTATCCAGTGGAAATAAGAAGGAAGATAATTGAGTACTCAGCAGATTGCAAAGATTTCAGATCAATACTTACAAAGCAAGCGATAAAATGAAAATAAAAGCTTTACTTTGAATCAATGAAAATTAAAATCTAAAAATAATAGCATGCCCTTGCCCCTGCCAGCACCACCTCTTACAGCAGTGTGATGCACACAGTGCCAGGTGACTAAAGCTGAGAGCAATTTTAATCTCCTGAGTGGGAGAGGAGGGAGACAGGGCTGAGGAAAGTCAAGAAATGACCACAGTAGAACTTGTCACCTCAACATTTCTCCATGTCCTTTAGTTCTCTCTTGGCTCTGTGGTTTGAGAAAAAGCCCTAAGTGCATTCAGTAGATTAGCCTGGGATTGCTTGCTCTTGAAGCTGCTGTATTGATTAGAGACCTACTGCTCTGAGTCTGGCCAGGTACAGTGTGCACATGGCAGTCTTTATCCACAGTAGGGATTGTGAAGGATACAAATGTCATTAAGAGCAAATAAAAAGAAATTGTCTCCCTTAGGCTTAACTTGAGAAGAGGGCTTTCCCCCTGTTAGGGGGAAATAAATAATAATAATAATGATAAAAAATTCATTAAATGTGTCAGAATTAAAGCTAAATTATAAGTAGAACTTTGTTCTCATATTTCTCTCTTTTTTGATGTGTTTGAGTGAAAAAGAAGTCAAATCCTTAATCACATTAACTCATCACTATTAGAAAATGGAGCATGGAGGAGAGATCTCTGTTCTCACAGCTCTTTCTTGGAAAAGAAGGGGCTGATTTGGAGGAATGAGGTTAACATATAGTAGATGTAAATAGTACATAGTAATATTTGTCTGTCTAAAGTGTTTTGGTTTTTTTTGGCTTTTTTGTTTTGTTTTGTTGTTGTTGTTAGTATATTGCTGGCAAAGATATATTGACATGAAAATAGATTTTCAATTCTGATGGAAGACATTCCTTTCTTTCCCAGAGTCATTTGCCTTGGATCCACAGTTTGAATCCAGGACTAGAAAAAATAAGTGCAATTGTATGGGAGGGTAATGACTGCAAGAAAGCAGATATGTCTGTGCTTGAAATCAGTGGTATGATAATGAACAGAGTGAGTATTTGTTTTACATTTTGCCAATACTGTATTTAGAAGTCTCAGAACTACCAAAAATAAGCTTGGTTTATGGTTGGGTATTTTTTTTTTGTTTAGCTGGTTGTGGGTTTTTTGTTTGCTTTTTTGTTCATGTTATTGTTTGTGTGTGTTATTCACATTATTCTGTGGTTTACATCAGTCTGATTTACATGTTACTACCAGATTAAAGAGCTACCAAATCTGCAGTGTTGGGACAATAAAATATGTTAGCATTGTTAGGTGCTTGCTCAAATAGCCAAACTCAGTTTTTTTGATACCTGCTGTGAATATTGGTGTTTATCTCCTTAATTTCACTGAACAAGTAAATTATTGGGTTAGGAATATACAGATCTGAGTATCTGGATACTAAAGTTAGGATTGGAAAAGAATGCTTTCCTCTTTAGGAAGCAAACATCTAAGAGGGTGGATGGGATGTCTCACTCGTCCTCCCTCCTTTTTCCTAGTACTCCTCTTCAGGAAACAGTTGGAAATGCATTTAATTGATGTTGTGCTCTTTTTCAATATAGACAACGTGGGTATTTTGTAGAGTTGGTCATAAAATCCTAGCATAGCTGAAGAAAACTCACTAGTTCTGACAAGTTGATATTTACTCTCTCCAACTTGTTAAAAAACAACTTATTCACAAACCTAGTTCTGATCTCTGCCTGGCTCAGACACTTCACAGGTTTGGATGCAATCCACAGCAGATATAAACTTAGCAAACCAGAGCCAGCACAGCAGAACTCAGTCCTGTCTGCACTGTAAACACTTCAATTCCACTAAAAAGGATAAAATCTAAACCAAAACAGCAATAGGACCAACAAACAGGATCCAAGCAGCATGGATTAGCCCACTTGGCTAATTCAGCATTCATTGAATTTTTAATGCAGGAATATGCACTGGAGTTTAACTGCAGTGTTTTATTGTTGGGTTTTTAAATACTTTGTCTTGTTTGGTTCCTGTGCATTAAGTGCTCTTTGAGGACTTCCTGTTTTTCTAATAGCAAAATGGGAAGATGATTGAAGTTTTCATATAATATATCAGATTATAAGGTGTTCTTAGTGATAAAATAAAAGCATTAATATTTTGTTTATTGAATTAATGACAAAACTATTCCAAAATTAAATATATACTTTGTTTTCTTTTGGTTTTAGGTGAACAGCTATATACCAGGAATTGGTTATCAGATTTTTGGAAATGTCATATCCCTAATCTTGGGTTTAATGCCCTTTGTCTTTCGACTTTCCCAAGCTAAAGATTTAGAACAACTAGCTGCTCATTCTGCCACTGAACTTTGCATGACTGCATTTGGATCAGATGGAGACCTTCTGGTTCTCTCAATGGTTATTATAAGTTTCGTGGTCCGAGTCTCTCTAGTGTGGATTTTCTTTTTTCTGCTCTGTGTAGCAGAGAGAACATATAAACAGGTATGAACAGCAAACCAAGAGACTTCATCTGAAGCAAAACAAGGTTTAATGTCCGTATTTTTTGACTTGGTGAATATTTTAAACTTGTTTTCTACAGCACACTGTGAATCATAGGTCAGTGATGACAAACACTTCAGTGGGCCTATAGTTCAGGAGATGACTCAGTTCCAGTGGACTGAAGTCTCTGTAGCTAGAAGGTTTTTTTTGTTGTTGTTGTTTTTTGTTTTTTTCCTGGAGAGAATTTCTGAGGGAGAATTGGCTCAATATATTAACTCAACGCTTAGTCACATCCCAGTTTGTCTCAGGTTTATTCAAGGAGAAGTAGTTTCAAGAAAAGAAAACTATAAATTTCCAGTTTTCATTCAAAACCTTTAGATTCATAGAATCCTAGAATGGTTTGGGTTGGAAGGGACCTTAAAGATCATCTAGTTCCAAATTCCCCTGGACAGGGACACCTTCCACTTGACCAGTTTGCTCAAAGCGCCATCCAACCTGGCCTTGAGCACTTCCAGGGATGGGGCATCCAAAACAATTCTGTCCTGCTTTGTGGTTGGATCAGCTCTGTGGCTGGAGATGGTGAGAGCTGCTCTCTGAAGTGGTACACCATTGCTTGCTACTGAAATTCAGACTTCTAAGAGAACAGTCTTACTAGCTGCAGAATATAGATACTTCCTGGTCTTCAAAAGAAACATTTTTATACTCTCTGTTCTCAAATGATAGTAAAAATATGTGATGTAGTACAGTAGAATAGACCTAGTTCTAATAATGATTTCTGTTGAAAGGAACTGCTATGGTATAGGTGCTCTCTAATGCAAATCATTGGCAGGTTTTGAGTTTTTTCCCAAAATTTAAAGAGCATAACTGATCTGTTGTCTAAAATTTGAAGAAAAGAACGCAAAATGTTGCTAAATTTTGTTAATCATTAGAACATAGAGACTTTTAAATTGTTTTAGTGTATTTATACTGGGACATTGTACATTACTTTGATATATTTACTGAAGCCTTTCCTCTTATTTTTTAGTACCTCTGACAATCAATTAGCAGTTATAGTAATTTTTTTTTCTTCTCTGCAGAGGCTACTTTTTGCCAAACTTTTTGGTCATCTAACATCTGCCAGAAGGGCAAGAAAATCAGAGGTTCCTCACTTCCGCTTGAAGAAAGTGCAGAATATAAAAATGTGGCTTTCTCTCAGGTCCTATCTAAAGGTAAAATAATGTATATTTTTGCTTTAATAAGATTTTAACACATCTAATAAATTTTAAACATTTAAAAATAATGTATGTTTATGTTCTAACATGAAATATCTCCTATGCTGCTGATGGAAGGTTGGTATTGTAGTCTGAGTATCTCCTCCCCTGCACTTACTAGTCATGCATATGTCCCATATATGCTTCATTTTAGTGACTCTGGACCAGCAGTGCCTGCAGGCAGACAGATTTTGAGAAAGTTAATGTTTGGTTTTCATCTTGGATTAAAGCATGAGTGCATTCAGGTTGGAGTCTTAGTAATGCCAACTGAAAAGTCGTGTGAATATGTTGGGTAAAAAGTGACCACTTGTAGGCTAATACTGACAATATCTTATTGTGAGAGTCTCATCAGTTGCTGTCATTAACACAAGGAATTTATAAAACAAGACAGTTTGTATATTTGTGCTGTGAGTATATGTCTGCCAGGTGAAGCTGGTAATTATGCCCAAGTGTTATCTGTAAGACATTCTGATCCCTGGCATCTCCTATCAGTAGTTTTTACAAGCAGGAAAAGGTTTATGAAAACATTAAGGAATTATGGTGTGGAGGCTGGAGATGTGGAAAGCAGGAGCTATAAGTGAACAAAATTGAGTGTGCTGCTGGTGGGGTAAAAGGAAAATAGTATCACTTGGTTAATAGAATGTAGTTTTAATGTTTTAAATTTCCCCATAAGGTAGCAGCATTGTTATGGAGAGGATGTCTTCCCTGTTTTCCTCGCAACCACATCTGTATATTCCACCTTTTCCTGTGCCACCAGCAACATTTGTATAATAATGTGGCTAACAAAAAAGTGGTCAGAGGCAGGTGCAGAGGGAACTGACCCAGCTGAGAAATAACCAGTGAAGAACAGTGTGATTCCAGCTAATTATGGTAAATATCAGTGTTGGTTGGGTTTCACTCACATGTGTGCATATCCTGTATTTTCAGCGTCGAGGTCCTCAGCGCTCAGTGGATGTAATAGTTTCATCTGCCTTCCTGCTGACCATCTCAGTTGTGTTTATCTGTTGTGCACAGGTGAGGAAATCTTGCTTACATAGAAACAGCCATGACTTAAATAGTTTTTGAAACAGTTTTGAGTGCCTTTGGCATGGCGATTTCTAGTAAGTTAGAAGACCCCAGTGGAAAATCAGTAATAACCATTACAGCTTTTCAGAATGGTGCTCCATTTTGTATTGTTAGTTTCAGTTAGTTGAGAATATTTTTCTGTAATAGCTAAAGAAACATATTTGTAGCAACAAATTCGAGGGCTGGGCAATCACCAGTGGTGTGGAGTCTAACGAGAGCAAGTGGTGGATTCTGCACTTGGGCCAATGTGATTCTTGGGGGTGTCCTGTGCAGGACCAGAAGGATGATCCTTGTGGGTCCCTGCCAACTCAGGATATCCTATGATATCACTATTATTTTTCAAATCTGTGTCCTCCTTTATTTTTCACTGTGGTTTTTGGAAAATTTTTTTTCCTCGTAACATTTTGCATCAAAACACAATTCTGCAGAGACAGTTGCTAATGACCTTGGTTGATGCTTTTTGTGGGAAAAAGGCTTGTTGGCTATATTTGCCTGCCCTCTAGTGGAAAATCTTTTAGTAAGCAAATCTATATTTAAACAAGATTTCTAATGCTTAAGACTTGTCTTTGAGCTTCCGTTTCAAAATACAGAGGAGCTTCTGAATTGCTTCTGGCTGTATTTTCTTTCCAGTTTCTTCCCTAGTTAACTCTTGTGTTTGCTTGGTAGCTAACTATAATTATTTTATTAAGGATATAATTTAGCAGTAACTCTAAGGTAATATTTCATATATTTGAGGGTGTATTTTGCTTTTTATCCCATGTAGTGTCTTTGCAAGTTTGAACTTAAGTTCAAGTTTGAGTTTAAAATTGTCAGAGTATATCTTTTTCTATTGCTTTAGGAATATGAAAAAGAGTCTAAATTCTGATTTAGCCTTTCAGAACACATCTTTTCTCAGACCTCATATCTTTGATACAGTATTGATTTAAAATTATTATTCAAAGGTTTTATATGCCTAAGAGTCTTCCATATATTTATTACTGGGAAATGTTTTCGAAGTTGTGGAGATATGTAACTGTTTTCTTGTATTGTAATGTAATTATTATTCCAAATTAAATTTGGTTTTTTTCTCTTTTTTATTTTCAGCTGCTTCACATGCATGAGATCTTCCTTGATTGTCACTACAACTGGGAACTCATAATTTGGTGCATTTCTCTAACTCTTTTTCTTTTAAGATTTGTTACTCTTGGATCTGAAACAAGTAAAAAGTACAGCAATACCTCAATATTACTTACTGAGCAGGTAAGAATTTGCATAGACCTATATTTTTATATCTAAACAACTCATTCATCTGGTAGGTTGGATGCTTCATGGAGAAGATGAAATTGCAAATTCTACTTTTGCCAGCAGAGTTCCAGGTACTTCTGTGTGCTTTGTATTCAACCTCTGAATTTCATGATTAGGAGTCATGATGGGAAACTAAAATGGATTTTTTTGACTGTATGCTGTTTGCTTGTAATTTTTCAAGTCCTTCTGAAAGTGTTTTTAATTGGTCTCATGAATCTGTGAGCAAAATAGAATGCATGGTCTGACCATAATTGTCATCTGCCAGTTTTGAGTCTCAAAATAGGTGTGGTAGATGGCTGTGCATACACACTCCTCTCCTAATTTTTAATTATATACATAAAAAATTAAAAATATATTATTTATATATAATTTATATATAAATATATATAAACAATATATATAAAATATAGAAATAAAAATATATAAAAATATTATATAAAATGTTTGTAATTGAAATTAAGGAAATCATTAAAGCTCTTAAAGGAAATTTGAACCTTCCTAGGGTTTTCAGAGTAGCTAATTAGAGCCTTAATTCTTGGTTTTGTCCTGCTTATAAATCTTGAATTGTTGAAATCAATAGTTTTATATTTAAAGATTGGAATCTCTTTGCCTCTGAAAGCATAATTTTTCTTTAAAATGCAGTAGTAACAGATAGTTCAGGAGCTTAATATGGCTTGGAATATATTAGGCATAGGCTTTGATTTTTGATCTGTAACTTACAGTGGCCTTTTTAGGGGAGATCTGATAATATTCAGTTACTTGTTTTAGATGTCTGTGGCCCTTCTTTCAATAACCACCATACAACAAGGTGGTTAAATATATCATAGCATCATGTGACATCACTTTCTTTCTGCAGCTTGGTGTCATTGGCAGGACTACTTCAGCATGTTGCTGAATTGTTCATTTTTTATTTTGGAGGTTGTCATCCTAAAATAATAAGTTAATGGCTTTTCAAGACATTTTTTCCTTTGATTTGCTTTTGTTATGCAATAGAAAAGAAAAAACTAGTCTTTGTCTGGTTTAGGGTATCAGAGATAGGTTGTTTGAGAAAGAGAGATGATGTTTCAAAATTGCTAAAAGGCCAAAAAAGAACTAATTTGAACTCTTTAACTTTCTCAGAAATAATGACCTAAAAAAGTCTGCACCACAGAAGTATTGAAATGTTTGATATACTGTTCTCCTACAGCAATGAAGAGTTTAATAATTTTTCAAATATTTCAAGGCACTGGAAAGATTGATTTTCTGCACTCAAGGTGCTCATGAAGTACTAAATTATACTAGAATCTTTTAAAAGAAATTACACTTTAGCAGAATTATGTTTTAGCATTTCAGTCTGTTCAATAACTTCTGGGGATGTTAAGCCTTGTAAGGTCTGCCTACTAGTATAAGAACCTTCTGGGGATGAATTGTCAAACCTCAGGCAGCTCTTGAATAAGGAAAAGAAATTATGTAACCCTTACCTATGTGGTGGGGTTTTTTGCGTAATTTATAGATCAGACTAAACTTTAAAGTTGGTGCTATAATAATGTCAAATGTAATTTGTTGTATCATAAAGCATTGGATTTTCCTATGGTGCTAAGCCAGTACGTGTTCTAAAATATTAAAATGAAACAAAAAAAATGTGCTTGCTTGCAGAAATGTCATTGAAGTTTTGTCCTATGGCTGCTGAGTAATCACTTTGTTGAAATAGTAAATATTTCCAAATTAATTTCTTTAGATTCTGAGTAAGTGCTGATACTTGCATTTTTGTTTTAAATCAGATAAACTTGTACTTGAAAATGGAGAAAAAGCCTAATAAGAAGGAGGAACTGACACTAGTGAACAATGTTTTAAAGCTTGCAACTAAGCTGTTGAAGGTAAGAATTAAAGTAATATTCCCATATTATAAAAAAGAAGTAGAATAGATTGGTTAAAGAGTCACTTGTGTGACTTCTGCAGGGAGTAGGGTGTGCTTTGGTTTAAATTTGCCCTGTATCTCTTCCACAGTGATGCTGCTTGTTCATGCACTGCAGTCTGTTATGTTGCTATCATTGTGGATTGCAAATTATTGCTACATCCAGTAAGATTTATTTTTAGCAGTATATTAGCAGTGTGAGAGAAGGTAGTTCAGGGTGGACAGGATGATGAATGCTTGAGAAATAAATGATGCAATTTTATTGTCTGTTTTGAGTGTCACTATAGGGGTGATTTAAGACTTTGTGGCCTCACTCTACCACACACTGAATTCTGGTCCCTTAGCCTGTTGATTCCCATGTGCCAGGGAACAGTCCCTAAAATGAAGTTAAAGCTCTGTTTAATTTGGCTAGCCAGTAGCTGAGATCAGAGGATTTCTTCTAGTTAGCTGAATAATTCCCCCCACCAGCACACCTTGGACAAGCTGTGTGCTGATCCCCTCATCTCAAAAAAGATATGGAGCACTTTCCCTGAGAGGACTGAGAGCTGACAAAGCAGCAACTCAAAAGTTGTGCTGCAGCAATAAGGAGAGCCTGACTAAGTCAGTGACTGTCTCCTGGTGTAAGAATAAGGGACAGCAAAGCTTTTAGGACCTGGTTGTGGAGCAAACAAAAGGAAGCATTCTCAGTGCATCAGGTGGTCAGAGGACACTGGGGATGCAGAAAGGTTGTCTGGGTTCAGGGAGAGACTGGGCAAGTAGAACAGGCAAAGCCCAACAGCTTCAAGGTGTCATCTGATGAGCTGAAGTGTTTGTGTGCTGTGAGAACGTGGGTAGGCTGGATGCAGATCAACTCTTGATCTGAGTAATTTCTGTTTTTTTCTTGCTCTTCTTGGGCTTTTGAAAAAAATGTTCATGTTTTACTCTTGCCAGAAGTGTATTGACTGACAGGCTTTTCCAATGGGGGACTTGGCTTTTGGGGCACAAATGCCAGACCCAGGCCATCACTTAGTTACTGTGAGAACATACCCAAAAATGAGATGTCCAAGCCACCTTCCAGGAGCTTTAAATAAATTCTTGGCAGTTAGTGAGCAGCTCAACTATGTATTTCATGCCCAGTAGCTGAATGGGCTTGGGGTTTTTTAAATTTGATTTTGGGTGGTTTTGATCTTTAAACTTTTATTAAAGACTGGATTCTGTTGAATATTCTTACTGTTTTCTTACTCACAGAACTGGTAAGATGAATCCAAAAACTAAAAACTTTTTCCTTAAAGAATTTCTCTGCTCTCCTTCTTAGAATCATATCCTTTGTGTCTTTTGTATTTGCAGCTGAGTTTTATACCACATTACATCTAAATGAGAAGGTTGTTCATTTTTATTTCACCTTTTTTGAAAGAAGAGTCAGGGCTTTGAAATGCTTTTTTAAAAAAGGGTTTATGAGGCCCTTTTCAAGGCCCAGGATGTAATACAGGAGGGGGATGAAGATGAATTTAAAGCTAGAAAATATAAATGACCAAAGCAGTGATATCTAGTAGACTTTATATAATCTATTCTTATATTTTAAAACTTACTTCCTTCCTTTATGTGGCACATTTCTCGGCCAGAAAAGTTTGGGTGATTATATTCACACACCAATAACTGAAAACTGGTGAAATAGTTTCTTTGTTCAACTTTTGTTGCAGATTAATTTGGGCTAGTTTTTTGTTCCTTCCAATAAAAAAGTAAAATATTGGCAGTCAAATTATTAATATTATCTGTTTTCCTTTATCATCCTTTTCTGGCTATGTTGATCAGCCATTAGTCTCAAAATTAATGGAAAGGGAAGGAAATTGCAATAGGAAAGACATTTTTAAAATTTTCATAGTTGTGAGGTAGTCTTCTGTCATTATGGAAAACCTTTTTTTTTTTTGTGGTTCTGCTGTCTGTCAGTTCTTTCAACACTGAAGGTAATTTCTGGAAAACTAAGGAATTCTAAAATGGTAGCACCTAGGTCTTTATTTTCTTGGCTTCTTGAGCAGATTGGTAGATGCTGTACATGGGTGGCCTCCAATTTTTTGAAGGGTTATTTAGACAACAGCAGTCAACAGTCAGTTAATGTGGTAAATATTTTCCTACACGTTGTGTTTTTATATGTAGAATAATAGGAGAATGTTTTACTCCACTGGGACTTGAAGACTTCATAAAGTATCTTAATATTGCTCAATAGATATATGAACAAAATCCCCTTTTGTTTTTTAACAGTGCTGTTGTTTTGCATTATTAGGAACTGGACAGTCCCTTTAGGTTATATGGGCTTACAATGAATCCACTGCTTTATAACATCACCCAAGTTGTCATCCTGTCAGCTGTTTCTGGTGTCATCAGTGACCTGCTTGGATTTAATCTAAAGGTAAATACTTGAGAAGCATCCTTTTTTTCACCATGTTGTCATAGGTGGATCACATATTGTAGCATAGCTAATTCTTAAGTGGGCTAACTAGTAGATTTATTGTTTGAAAACGGTTATTCAATTCTTAAATTAAAGCTATATCAGAAGAATAATGATGTATTTGTCAGAGCAGCACTTTACACTTTTTTTTTCATTTTGGGGCTTTGTAACTTCATTTAGGACACTTAATTACAAGAATTCTTTAACATAAATACAGAGAGATTTATACACACAAATACAAGACCTTTCTTAACTCTTCTTCCTATCCCAGACTTGATTTCTCTCTTTAATTCCTCACTGTTGACTCTGTAGCTGTTTAAGGGAGGCAGACAGAGCAGGCTGTGCTTGTCTTGCTCTGCAGTGAAGTATTGCAGTAGAAATGGTATTACTGTAACTACAGTTAGTTTGTCATGGCTGAAGGACTGTGCTTAGATCCTTCCCTCTGACCCCCTCTGAGCTACAAACTCTGGAAACTATTTCAAGATTCAGGTTATGAGGCACAAGTTTGTAGTTGTCACAAAGCCCTTTGCTTGCCACTGAGTTTGCTTACATCTACTATCTTTTACCTGCTAGAAATAAATGGATGTAAAATGTGTTTTGTGTCATTAGAATGTGCAGTAAATGCTGTGAGAAAAAAATGTGGTGGTATTGCAGTTCTGGAAAACAGAAATAATTTGATGTACTGCTCTAATTTTTTCCAGCTCTGGAAGATCAAATCTTGACAGTATAGAAAGAAGATGAAATAACACAGTGTTACAGAAAAGCTAATTGATGGACAAAACTGCCTCACAGCAGCCACTGAATCTGTATTTCAGAAGCTACAACCTCTACAAGGAAGTCATTTGGAAAACTGAAGTGTTTACATCTGTCTTGTGCAATCTTTGTATTTATTTCATCTTCTCACTGGTTTATGTTCATTTTAGTTGACATTTATGTTTTATTTTCAAACTTACTTGCTTAGTTTTGGAAAGGGTCAGATTTAGGAAGGGTCAAAAACTGTGTCTGAGAATTTGAAATCCTGAAAATCAATTACACTAAATTGCTCTATCTGTTATTAAAGCTGAAGCCAATGCTGAACATTTTTAGTTACCAGTAACACTATATGGAAGTAATTTGATTTTTGATAGTGTGGTAAAATTGCTTAGAATATTTCATTTGCACCAGCCATTTATGAGGACAACATCAATAGATGTTTGGTTGCAATAGAAAAGTGAGACACATTCAAAAAATAAAGTACTGACAATACAGTATGACAGGTAGCAGAAATGTTTTATATTACTATTAGAAACAAGTGGAAATTTGTAATATTTTGAGTAATTCCAGGATCTAAACTCATATAGGCTGCAGTTTAAATATCCTGGGATATTAGAAAGGTATTATATAAGAAGTCAACAAGTGTTCTTTGATAACACACTTATTAGAGCAATAATTGTAAATGGTTACCATGCTGTATGATATTTTGATAAAAATTAAATATTGTATTTATTTGAAATACTGGGCTGTTCTGCGCAGCTCTGACTGTGCATGTGCACTTTTTATTGTTACTTTTAATGAGAAACTTTATACATATAAATGTATATTAATTGGAATATATTATGGTGAACTATGGAGCAGTATGTATTATATGTTGAAGTTGAATATTTAAACAAGCAAATTATTTACTGGTGAAAGGAATGCTTTGAATGACTGAGCAAAAGATAGGTAGATGCTCTCCTCTTGTACACTATAGTATATGCCATTCATACCACATTGAAGTTTAAGAACAATTAAACACAAAGAACAAATTGCTCTGGTGAGCAGCAGAGCTCACAAGGCCTGGAATTTGGCAGGTTTGTGTCTTGAAATAACTCCCATTCCTCCCCAGCAGGTGTCATTCCCTTGTGCTTTCTGCTGGGCTTTCCAACACCTCTCCCTCTGCCTGCTGTCCCTGCCTCCCACAGGGACCACTCATACTGACTCGTGGTTCTTCCGTGGGACAGAAATAATGTGTCCATCACTGTGGAATTAAGTATCTTGCAACAAACTTTCCTTCTCTGAATTATTTTGGGAGGATTAATACCACCAGGCACAAGTATTCTTACATTTGATGTTTCTAAAATACTGACTTCATATTGAAAAATGACAAGTAATTTGGTGACAAGAGTCTGCACATTGCACTGTGTGTGCTAATCTTCAGAATCTTGAAAGCTTGGAAGTATTGAGTCTTAAACTTATGTGGTATAAAAATATTTTTATATATAAAGCAACACAAACAAGCATTTTGTATTTTATTTGCCTCTGTACTAATGTTTAATAATGACCAAAGTGCATTCTGGTTTTTGGAAGAATGTATTACTGGAGCTTTAAGAACATACTATATTTAGTTTCTCATGTGAAAACTTCAGCTGCCTCTGATCTGTTTCTCCTTTCTCTGTTGTTTGACGTTGGGATTGTTTTTAAAAATTAAGTACATTTTATACACAGTTTTTTCCAAATTATGGTACAGACCTACACAGAACTTAATTTTGCACAAAATATGTTAAAAGAAAAAAAAAAAGAACAGCAGGAGTTCTATGGGTGATAAAAGATAAGGCTGTTGCTTTTTACAGCCTCTCATTATTACAAAACCATTCTTTACTCTAGAGTGGAATTATTTTTAGAAATGTGAAATAGTGAATATATGGCTTTCATTACTTCTAAAAAAAAAAGGAGAGAGAAAATATTGCGGTTTGGGTTGAAGGTGAAATTAGTTTAACCATGTATACCTCAGCAACTAGCACTGTGCTGGATTGTTGCACTAACAAACGGCGGCTTGGGGAAAGTTAAACATTTGTGAAATGAAATAAAAAATAATGAAATCCTTTATTTGTTACCCTTAGGTATACTCATTATGTTAAAAATGAGAGAGGTTTATTCTCCATCCCTCAATGTGGAAAGTCCAGTATAAGAATAGAGGCAAGTAGAAATATGGCAGATCTTGCGTGTTAACTGTTATTTTTTGCCATGTGTTTTGTAACTGAAAGTGTGATCAGGCTTGGAATAAAGCTTTCTATGGTTGATGGTAAAAAAGAAAAAAAGAATGCAGTAAGCTGTATCTTTTAGTCATGTCCAGCATATTTCTGTGTCTGCCTGTTTTGATTTAAATCCATATATTCTATTTAAATAAGCACATTTGGGAAAGAAAGCTGCTCACGGAATTCAAATGATATAGAAGATCATGTAGAGCAACACAAGTTAAAGTAGAGGTGAAACACAGAAAGATACTTCAATAATTTGGTAATTCTTCATGTTACCTTCTGGGAATGGGATATTTAAAACCCTTTGGGTAGCTACCAAATCTAGTAACTTCCAAAAACTTCTCTGGACTGCAAGCACATTTCATTCCAGGTAATGCTTTAAGGATATTCCTAATTCAGATTTCCGAGGTCCATCTTTGGCACCCAGCAGCAAACAGTAGAGAGAATTACCCTTTTTACAGAGGGTGATAGTGGGCTGCTGCTGTTGTCTTTACTGGAAACTTCAAACCCCAAGGCATCCAACTTTTTTGTTGGAGGCAAAGGGAGGAAAAAGGTTGTTGGTGTTACTGGTCTACCCACTGCTGCCTCCTTAGGCAGACTTCTGTTACGAGTTTCTCAGTAGTGAATTTCCCTCAGAAGGAATGTAAGAGAAGACTTTGAAGGAGGAATGCATGATTCTTTGTTCTCAGTCCGTAAAGCAATCTCATTTTTATTGCATGACTGCAGAAAATGTATCTGTATTGGTGCAGGAGATGGGGAAGCAAATCTAGTAATAAATAGCAGCTGACAAAGTCATCTTTTCCAATCATCTTTTCTGATTTAAATCTTGCAAGACAGGAGAGGAAATAATTTTGAGAAGGTGTTCATGTTTGTATTGTTAAAAAAACCCCACAACAGTCTTCACTTGTACTGTGGCTTTCCTCCTGAATACTGCCTTTGTAGCTTGTCAGTCTTAGGAAAAGTAGTGAGTCTGCTGCCTTGTTAGGATCCTGCTTTGCTGACACTTCCTTTTCCTGAAAGTCACCATCATCTTATCATCTTGTCATTGGTGATGGACAGAGCCTGCACATGTCCTTTGAAGTCCCTTTGAAGTCCCTGTGGGGGTTGTTTGGACAGGAGGTGATCTTGGCCATTCTGCTGGGCCTTGGGGAGTGTCTGGCTGCAAAACACCTGGAGATACCTGCGCTGCCAATGCTCCTGACTGGGCTGATGGAGGTGTTTGTGCTAATGCCTCAGTTCTGCTCCTTTTGCCTTCCTGATTGAGCACAGACTCCACTGGTGACAGCAACCAAACAGCTGTCTTGGGACAGAGGAAACGTCCAAGGCTGCCATTCACAGTTTGTGAGACAGGTAACACAGGAGAGTGTGATACCTCTGGAAACCTGGAACTGATGGCCCACTTCTGGTGACAGTTCTACTGTCAGAGTTGGGTATCTGCATAATTAAACATAACCCCTGAGCCCAGCATTGCCTGGGGCTTGGTGGAGATAAGATTTCCTCCTTGCTGTCTCAAGCAGTCAGTCACTGCTAACTTGGAGTCTGGCATGTCATGGACATTCTCTAGACACACAGGCAGCCTTGAGAAGGGCCTTCAGTAAAGCCTTTTCAATAGGAAAGGGCACCAAGATCTTCCCCATAGTGTGCTGCTACTTCCCCTGACTAGGACTGGGACAGGACAGAATGGACAGTTTAGGGAAAAAACAGAAGACTATAGAAATCAGAGGCTGCAGCTGTGAGTCTTTTCCCTTCTCACTTGGTCTTGCTGTGGATGGTCTTATTGCAGGCTGAAGGCTTTGTCAACCTGTGGCTGTAGATCACTGCAGCTTGCCCAAATCATCCTGGGGAGGCTAAAGCATGTGGAGGAATTTGTTCTAAATAGAGAAAATCCTCATGTCCTGAAACCAGTCTCAAAGCTGATCACCTACTGCCACCAGGTGTCTGTCCTCTTCAGTCATTTTGAGCCTCAAATGCTACAGCCCTTGGAGTTTAATTTGCATGGGCAACTACAGTGGTCTTGAGGATGCTGAAGAGTATTGCTCAATATCAGGTGTTTGGTACAGGGCATGTTTCATGTGAAGGAAAAATTGCCAGCCTGCTGTACCAGGAGTTGGATCTGCTTCTCCAGCCCAAGTGAGTGCCTTGCAGAGGGCTCTGCTTGGGGCTGGTGTTGGAGCACAAGGCTACTGCCACATCAGCTGGACTCTGGGGCAGCTGACCAGCACCTCAGCTGCTGCTATGGCAGGTGTAAGGCTGGCTGGGCTTTCTGGCAGTGAGGTGTCAGCAGATCTTGTAGTGCTGTCATGCCAAAGACACACTGGAGTTTTATCTATAAGCAGGTATGTAAGAACATGGGTTTTAATTGGATGTTAATGTAAAAGCTCAGGTGAGATTTTAAGTCCCATCTTGGTTTCATCAGGGAAAGTCTGCAGTGTGGCAATAGGGATAAACAGGAAAGGGTAAAGAAACCCATGTGGTTGATGCCATCTGCATTGTCCACCAGGCTGCCATTTGGGAGCTTCCCCCAGGTACCTTTGGTACCTGTAGGTCCTTGGGGAATGTCTGAATTATGTAAGTGTAAAATATCTGTAGAGCATTACTTCAGATTAGTTAGTTTAGATTAGGCATTGGAGAGTCAATATGTACCTCAATATGTTAGAAATAACTGTCCCAAAGTGTTATTAAATAATATTTTTTTTAAGCTTATGTTTTTACCTCTTTCTCCCCTATTTTTTCCCCACTCTTTACTCATTTTACACTTGAGCTGATACCTTGCCATCCTTAAACAAACTTCCAGAAATCAGAAGTTGCTGCAGATTTGGTTTAATGATAAAAAGTCAATTCTCTGGGCTGTAAGCAATGCCATGTCTCCTACTATCAGTAACTGAATTCTCTGGAGAGAGAAATCGAGAGAGATTTCCTTTCTAGCTCTTGAGAGATGAAGCTACAACATCCAGTATGGACACAAGCACCTCTGATAAAATAAACAGCACTGATGGCTGGTCAGATTCAATTTTTCCAGTACAACCTTGTATAAGTTCACAATCTGGAGTAGAAAATAAGGTCATGCCACAGAAAGATTTGTCCATTTTATTTCTTTTCTTCCCCTGTATTTGATTAACCATTTCAAGGAAAGGAAAGCACATGTACTGCAGGGACAAGCTCCCAAAAATATTCCATTTCTTACTAATTTAATTTATTACTTCAGTCTGTTTTTAAGAATGACATTACTTTATGTTTAGGCATGCTTGCATTCTTAAACACCCATCAGCTTATCACTTCTAGCCCTCATAAACAGTTTCTGCTTCTTGAGCATGGCCTTATTGGTAATGAAATTTGTCAGGAATTAGCTGGCTACGTTCTCCCCATGTCACAATCCAAGCCTGAGTCTCTGGGCACATGATTATGAATCAAATGAAATATTTTGCTTTTGCTCTGTCTCGTGTGTGTAAATAAATGGGAAGTGAATTACTTGACTAATTGAAAATTGCAGTTAAACACATGGAACCTAAGTGGAAGTTGGCACTAAACCAGTGAGTTTTGGTGAAATAGTTGTTTGTAGTGCTCCAGTATTTCATTAAACTGTCTCTACAATAGTGCTGACTGGGGTCAAAGACAGCCAGCCTAGGGATAAAGGTTTGACCTTGATGAAAAGTCACTCTCCAACAGCTCTGCATGCTCTGCTCACTGTACCCAGGGCTGCAGTCTTCCATTTTGTGTAGCATTCTTTGGCCTGAGATGTCTAAATTTTACGTCAAATTGACCCAGGACTTCCTTGGCAGTCATTAAAAAGTCACATTTACCTTTAGAGGGGAATTCATTCAGTTGATCTTTGACCCTCATTTTAGTGATCCTCTGGGATGTTTCTCTCTTGAGTGAAAAAGGAAAAGATGTGGATAATTTAGAATCAGATGCAAAAAACTTTCAGCCACTTAAGTTAGGGCAAATAGTCTGACTTTTCTGTTCTGCAGTGAAACTTTAACAGCATTTGCAGCTCTATAATTAGTTTGGCTGCCACTGGAAAGGAAGGCATTTGTTTTCTTATTTTCTTTTCTTTTTAAATTTTATTAGTTTTCCCTTAGAAACGATTTCCAAATGTGAATTCCATAGTCTTGCAGCAGCACTCGGATCTCTCCCTGTGCTGCAGTACTGCAGCTGCTGAGCTGCCCACATCAGCACAGCTGCAGGCAGCACTGTGTGGGCACAGCAGCAGCACCCAAAACAGGCACAGCTTTCCCCAGGGTGACACACAGGTGTACATGGAGAGATCTGTGTCTTAGTTACCAAAAAGAATCACTTGAAGGGTGGGTAGGATTGGCCCTGAACTTGACCCTACACATGGGGAAACGCCGTTCCTGTTTTGGCAGAGTTGCAGGGGCAATGCTTTTGTTCTTTGCCTGTTACACTGGAAATCCCTTATGGCAGTGCTGCTGACAGGTGCAAAGGTGAGATGGCATTGAGCTGTAAAACCCTTCCAGAAGCAGAGAGCCCTCCCTGCTTGGCCAAGATCTCTGTGATGTGTGTCCTCCCAGCAGCTGGAATCACACGTACCCTGTGCTCAAAGGGAGTAGGGCTGACAGAGACAAGGCTTTGCCATATGTCTCCTGTGTTATCTTCGGGCTGTAGATTTGCAGCTGAGCCAAAGATACTCCTCAAAGGCCTTTGCTGGCTGGCCTGAAAGTGTTTGCAGAGAAGATAAAAATAGCACAAAGAATCTCCAGCTTGCAAAGTGGGAACCACTGACATTTTAGCCCTGTCCTTCAGCAAGGTGTCCTGGTTCCAGTCTTTTGTGAACCTGTGCTAAGTTAGACAGCTTCTAAGAGTATTTGGTGAGTTATTTGTTCATCCAGCCTGTGTGGATAACAGAAATAACTTCCAATGACCCTCTGAGGCTGATGCTGGAGCCCTGTTTCTGTAACAGGCCATTGCCCAAGGCACTTGTGCTGTCACTGTGCAGGCAAACATAGCAGGAAGAGCAAAGTACCATATTTAACCTGCGTTTCTCACCTCTCCTTTGTGCATCACCTTTTGAAGCAATAGCTCTTGATAGCAGATAACCTGCACTGAATATAACGAGGTGAGTTTGTCTAAGTGTTATAAATGTGATTATTATCATGGGACAAGGTCTCTGGTTGGTCTTTTGACTTCTGTGCTGTCCAGGGCTCTGACTCTTCACAGCTCTTGCTTGCCTGTGCTGTGACTTGTTTTCACTGCTTGAGAAACTGGCTTAAGCAATTCCAAGTGCTTCTGCACATTTCTGCTGCCATGCTGTTTGCTACTCCAGCCCACTCGGGGGTTTTTTTTGACACCATTTATTTCAGTGTTGTTTAGACCCCACATGTTGGTACTGCCACAGCTGCACAAGCAGTGTGCTGTGGGAAGAGGGTGGAAGCTGGATTTTTGGCTGCAGAAAGCATATTGTGTTGCTACAAACAATAGGGATCACTGGCATCAACCTTGGAATAAGTAGGAGCCATTGAATTTATTGAAATGGGTTTAATTCCCATTGTGTATAGAGTGGAATTAATACAGTGAATGCAAATAATGTAGACGGCCAACAAGTTTAGCCTTGAGGTGATATAACACTGCAGTTAGGGACTGCCATTATTTCCTATTCTTCTTTCCCACACACATGTGCACATTGTGAATTCCAATTGCACCACAAATCCTGGCTTTCTAGATAAAAATGAAAAATTAGAAATTCAAAGTATTCAAAAGAGTAATTGTAAAATAATTGTTATAACTCGGAGGAAACAACAGATGTTTCACTTGTTGCTGGAATTCTCTGAAGGAGAACTAATTTTCCAAGCATGTCGAGTACATGCTAATCAGGAGCATTTTTCTCTATGCAGCAGCATAATGGTATTCCTGGAAATGTTCTTTGTGTTGGCTTAATAATGCACAGCCAAAGAATGCACTACTGGGACTAGTGTAGCAGCTTTTGCCACTACCTTTATATTTTGTTTCTTTCCAATTCTCTCAACTGAGCCACTTGAAATAAAAGGCAAAATAGATTTATTAATGCTTGAAAATATCATTTAAACACCCTCCCCCCATGAAGATAAGGGGAGGTCTCACTGAAGATTAGGTTGGTGCCTTGTTGAAGTTATTACTGATAATGCAGATATAGCACCTGCAACTCACAGGTGGGGAACACCAATGCTCTTTTCTCCAGATCTCAACCTTTGAATCAGCTCCTTCTAACAGCAGCTGTGGCTGCAACTCACCAAGGTACCAGCCCAGCTCTATAAAACTTACAGCTGCAACTGCAGTAGAAGAAAATTATGTATATTAGATAGCTTGGGTAGTGGTCGTGGTATCAAACATTGAAGAACATCTCCTGACCTTAGATGCAGGTGCAGACAGGCTGGAGAGGATTGAGAGGAGGGCTCAGGAGATGATCAAGCCACCTTCTACACCTGTCCTGTGAGGAAAGACAGTTCTCTTCTCCTGGAGCAAAGAAGGCTCAGGAGTGACTCACCACAGAATTACAGTGCTTAAGGGGCAGCTAAAAGAGAATGGAAGCTCTCTCTTTGCAAGGGGCAATGGGTACAAACTGCCTATTTCAGCCACAGGTTTCCTTGCATGTGCAGTTCTATGTTCTAAAAATGCAAAGGTTTTCACTGTATCAGAACACAAAACCAAAAAACAAAACCTAACAAGCAAGACTGCAGGACTGTTAATTCCCTGTAATGCTCCTTCTTAAATGCAGTTATTATTTAAGAAAACATTTCCAGAGCCTTTGGGATGGAGTTTCTCCCAGAGAAAAGAGATCAGCACCTCTCTCTTCCCCCCTTGAAGAAGTTTTAGACTGCCATGATGTCACCTGTCAATCTTCCCTTCTCTAGGCTGAACAAGCCAAGTGACTTCAGCCACTCTTTGTAAATTTTGTCCTCAAGAGATTTCACCACTTTGGTCACTTCTCTTGGGATGCTCTCTAATAGCTCTATATCCTTCTCACATGGAAGTGCCCAAAACTGCACACAGGGCACACCAGGGTGATGTGGAGCAGGACAATCAGCTCCCTAGGTGGGCCAGCCATGCTGTGGTTGTTACCAGCTGTGATTGACACCAGCAATGCTGGTAGTTGATACAGTTGGCCTTTTTGGCTGCCTGGACATGCTGCTCACAATTTGCCATCAACCCAGAGCCCCAGATAATTTCTTTGGTGCTAGGACTCTGGGAGCCAGGGCAAGCTCATGTGGCTATGAGCATGGAGAAGGAAAAGTTACCATGTAGAGAGCTGATATTTTTTTTGAAAACAAGCTTTGAGCACTCCACTCCCTTGTTAATGTGTCAGAGAGACAGGGGTGGCATTTCTTGCTCTTTTTCTATTTGCAGCATTAGCAGTAGTGCATCTCTGGGAACTTGTGGCATGTTCTAAAACATATGGCAAATTGCTTGCCCATATGGGTTTGGAGAGGCACTGTGTGTTCGGCAGTTTAAACCTCAGAACAATCAGAGGACAGGCTTTGCATTGCAAGCTGGAGAGCATGGCAATCATCTCACATTGTCTAGACTTTCCCCTCTCTGTCATTTTTACATATTTTGCAGTGATTACATTCATTTCCTCAGTCTTCCTTTCTGCCAAGATCTATCTGCAGCCTAGAATCGGCTAAGATAGCTTTTCATATTCATGGTATTAGTCACTGTGAGCTTATTTGGAGTGAGCACTTCTGATGCTCCCATCCATTTTCGTTATGGTAAATTAATCCCATTCTGGGGGGTGATGGAAACTGGTGGTTTTTTTGATTTATCTGTGCAGATCTTATAAATGGAATAAAAACCCCATAAAGCTAATGTTTAAAATAATGATTGATCTCATTTTTCTTAGGAGATATATTATTAGACAGATATAATAGAGAAAACTCATTACTCTGGTTGTAAAAATGTATTAATTAACGGGCTGTGTCACAACAAAAAATGAAGACAAACTTACTACAGAGTAATTTTCATTAGAAACTAGTGAAAGTGCAGTTCTTGACTTGCTGGACTTAGGTGTTAATATTACTTTTTACAGTTTTCTGATGTTGATGGGATTTTAAATTACTTTTGACAAATTTGAGTAACATTGCCTTTATGAGCAAGCTGTCTGTGAGCAGGTGAAGGAGAGTGCTTAGATAATGGTGAAACCTCCTAAAATGGGAAAAGGCTGGAAGGTGGACTTTAATCAAAACCTCTGGATTTCTCATGCTTCCTCAGCTAAAGGGAAGAGTATCTGATCTGAAAGCATTGATTAAGTTGTTCTTTTCTTTTGCCTTGGGCTAAAGCTCAAGACCTTGCTCTTAATCTTCCCTTTCCAGTGTAGGGAGCAAGGAAAATTTGCCTGCAGGGCTTTACTGCCTTAGGGCTTGGGCATCAATATATCAAACAAACAAAATCTTTGGTATCAGCAGGAGCTATGGTTGTTGGTGTTTGAGGAAGCAGTGAGCCACTGTGCAGGTGCTGTGGAGCTCACAGTTCAGCTGCATGCACTCCTCTCCCCAAATTTGTCATGTGTAAAGCCATTTCCTTGAGCTGGAAATCTGGGCCTTGGTCTGGTTTTGCTCATTTAATTGATCTGTGTCTGCTATTTAATTGATCTATGTCTGAGCAGGTAGCTATCTTCTTTCATCTGTCATGAAATCCCAGTCCTGTGTGAGGCTTGGGAAGCTGCTGTGGTTTGGGGATGTTTTGGGTCAGCAGAGCAAGGCAGCAGCCTGAGCACTGCATGCACACCCCCATGTCTGCAGGGCTTTGTGCTGCTCTTCTCTGCATCCCTGGGGCTTGCCAAAGCACGAGGCACTGCCACCCCTGTACCTGCTCTGCCCCAGCTGTGCACAGGGATGTGTCTGTGTGTAGCTTTTTCCTGCATTTCTGTCATTCCACCAATAGCTGTGTGTACATATTGCACACCTGTAGCTACCCCCAGCCTGGCTCTGGCAGAACTGCACAACAGCTGCCCCTGCACAACCACATGTGCAGACCAGACCCTTAAAGCTCTGGCTGGTGATTAAGTGATGAAGGGTAGACAAGATTTTATCTGCAGCTCCCTGCCATGATTTGGACAGACTGGCTGTTCTTCATCCTCCCCTGCAGTGCCATGGCTTTACCCCAGCTCAGCCCAGTGTCCCCCTGCCCAGCTGGGGTGCTGAGCTGCCCTGCTCCATCCTGCCTGCAGATGGGGACTGAAAACTGCATTTTGAAGGCGCAGATGCTCTGAGTGCTGCAGCTCACTTCCAGAAGGCAATTACTCTTCTGCTGCAAGCTGGGCTCTGCCTCCTCCTGAGACCAGCATTTCATGAAGGGGGGATGCAGAGTTTAAAGAGCAGCAGCCCTGCCCCTTGAGCTGCCTTCTCAGGTCCTCTGCTGAGAAACAGAAGGAACCTGAGGGCCAGTGATGGATAAAATTTATTAGTGCAGACTGCTGTAAGAAATGGGCTGAAATATGTGGACTGCATACAAATATGCACACACATGCATGCATTTAATATGCTTTGGTTTACATATCAAACAGAAAACACTGGATAAATAAAACCATGGCCAAAATGTCTTCAGTGTTGCCCATTATGGGGCACACAGCAGCAGGGAAGGGCAGCTTGGCAAGCCTGCTTTTGCTTCTCTGTCAAGGGGTGATTTGGACTGTAGATGATCCAGTTTGCAGTTGTTACACTGGTAATCAGAGATGGCTGCTGTGCATCAGGCTTCTGAGCTGGGCTGGGGTGCCCTGGGACTGTGGTTATCCAAGGTCCCAGGCCAGCTCAGCTTTGCAGACAACGTAGGGGCAGAAGGGCACTGCAGCACTCTGCCCACCTGCAGACACTGTTTCACTTTGGATGAAGCAAATCCAGGTATTTGCATTTGGACACATGCTGAAATCCTCCATGATAGATCAGAATTACTCCTTGTTTTGGAAAGAGCCAACCAGGGGATTTGGCACCAGATCTCTGGCTTTTATGTTGCTCGTAAAAGGCTTGAAGAGCTCTAGTAGCCTGGTACTCTGCTGGGGATGTTTGCCCTGCACTGAAATAAACCAGGCATTACAGCCCATTTCTCTTCCAGGTTTATGTGAAATTCTGTCCACCCTGAAATCAGAGGTTTATGTTTGATTCCAGCAGAGCCAAGCTTTCATTTTTATTTCACAGGGAGTTTGGTCTGATTTATATGATTAAGAGTTTTATAAAACTTATTATTCTTGTAAGGATACATTTTTTTCCCTTTTAGAAGCTTCCTATGTGTGGAAGGACAAACACACACCCATAAATTATGTCTCTAAGATGAGGGTGCTTTTGTGACTGTGAGCTGCAATATTGATAACCAGGGAGAAAACCATGACAGCCTTATGCTGCCTTGCTCCCCACTAGGAAGATCTCAGAGGGCAAATGCATGAACAAGAACATGCTCAGAAAATCACGAATACCTTAAATTTAGCAGCCTGGTACAACTTGGAGAGGGAAGTATGTCAAGGAGGTTAATGCTACTCTGAGTTTTCTTCTGTCTTGAATGTGCCCTTTTGTCTTCCTCCTACCATATTTTCAGATTGAAGGCTTATGAACACTTCTTTTTATACTTCCAGAAAAAAAATCAGATGCATACAGGTCTGTTTTGTGTTGATGTTAAAGAAGACCACAGAATGAGTGACACTGGATTTTTCTCAGCTCCCATGAAGAGTTGCTGCAGTACAGCACTGTTAAGATGCTGGTGCTGCAGCTGCCCTCCAGTTCCTCAGCAGGAGAGAACCCCACATTCATCATTGGCTCTCTCAGGTTTTTGAGCCTTGGCTTGACTGTGCACCCGTTGTGTTTGTGCTGCAAGGTGCAGCTCCCAGAGCTCTGCTGGGGTCAGCTGTTCTTGTCCCAGGGGGAGAGGTGATACAGGAGAGGCCTGCTGGGACTCAGGACTCCAACAACTCATCCCACAGTTGTGCTCACAAACATTGATCTTGTGACTTACCCCAAAATCTCTTTGATCCCTTCCTATCTCCTCAGTCTCTCCGCGTTCCCATGCTGGGCTTTAAAAGATTTACAATGGCTTTTGTTAAATATTCAAACCTTTTGCAACACTATGTTATGTTTTATAGGTTCCTGAGAGACTGAATTTCCAAAGCATTTTTTGTTGAACAGCCCAAACTTTAAGTCCCAGCTGTCTCTCCAACTTGTAGTCTCACTCCACCAGCAGTTGCAGGCTTTGATCATCAAAATTTCTATTATGCAACTTGATTAAAGGTATTCAGATCTCAAGGTGAGAGCAGAGAGAGATTTACATTTGAAGTGATTTATTAACCTGCTGTAATTTAAGGTCATGCTAGTTTCAGAATATTGTTAGTCCTTAATTTCGTTCTCTTTTTGTGCTATCCAGTAACAGACAACAAACATTAGTTTAATTCAAAGGCTTTTTGCTTCCTTGGAGGAAATACTAGAAGGAAACAAAAATGCTGTAGTCATTAAAAGGGATTAGGAAAAAAAAGCACTTTTGAATTCCTGTTCTCAAAATCCCTATGCTACAAACACAACTGATTAATGTACCATCTAGGTAAGAAATAAAAAATTGCCACCAGTGCCCCAGCTTGTACAGGGTCCTGGGGTGTGTGCCCAGGCTTGGTGGATATTTTTGTAGATAATTTTCCCTACCCTGAAGACAGGTTTCTCTCTTTCTGTGCAAATTAGTGATCATACACAGGCCTTTATTTCAGATCTTTCTGGATAGTACTCAGAGGGCTTCAGGGGTCTTGGGTAGTCTTGATCCCCCCTACATTCCATGCCCACGTTTTGGCTTCATTCCATGCTAGCACTGGATGGTGTTGTGCTTATCTCCAGCAGCCAAAAAAGGATGCTTGTCCCAGAAAAGTACTGCCTTATCTCAGTATATTCCCCTTCTCCACACACATCTTGCTCTTTCCCACAGAATGTTATTACTTACAATCCTTGGTTGGCTCCACAGCCATCCAGCTGTTGTTATCTGACACATACACATTATCCCCTTGTCTTCTGGGCTTCTGTACCAGCCCCTAACCATTTTTAAGAAAGCCGAGGACGTTAAAGAGTATTTTGGGATGCAGGCAGGGTACAGACAGTGCTCACTAAGCACACTCACTTCATTGTTTTCATATGAGTCACCTTTTTATTTCCTTGAGAATAGAATAATAATTTGACATACGTAAGAACAAGGTCATGACTACCCTAAGAAAAATAACACAAAATTCAGGTATCATGACAGAAAGCCAAAATGATCCCAGTACGAGAGAAGGTCAGGAGTGAATGTACCTACACAGGCTTTTCTGGTGAAACTCTGAGCAGGGGCTGCTTGTGCCACTGTTGGGATGTGGTTTTGTGAACAAGTGTGTCTGTCCATGCATGTGTAGCTCCTCTCTGCTGTGCCCTTTTTAGGCAGGGAAGTTCCATTTCAGCTTCTGCTCTTCACCAAACCTATCACACGTGCAAAGACGTAGAAAATAATTCTGCTTCTGTGCCCCCAAAGGCAGAAGTTAGCACCCAGGTATTGATTTCCTCCGTATTCTGTGAGGAGCTGGTCCCATTTCTGAGAGACTCAAGCTTAGATTTTGAAAATATCTGGTATTCTTTTAAAACAGGGGGAAAAAAACCCATAGGGACAATTTATGGGGAAAAAACCCACCAGACGCAAAAATTCAATCGTTTGGGAGGTCTGCAAGAAGGAAAGGTAAACGAGTCTGAGGAATTAGAGTTGGGCTGGTAGGCTGTGGGTCAGGGACAGATGTGCTGACAGGTTCCAGGCAGAAGCACCTGAAAGAAGGGATCTGTGATGAGCCCTGCAGGAACTGCACTCTGAGGGAAACCTTGTGCATGGTCTGTTAGATAAATGCATCTTTAACAGCTCTACACCAAACCCTGAGCTGTGCTCTCTAGACATTGAATGTAGAGGGAAAAGCAGGATCATCTCTTCAGAAGAGGACACAGGATCTGCCATGCAAATGTGAACTTTGGGAAGAGAGACTGTAAGTTACCAACATGACACCTTTGCAAACACATTAGTAATTACCTGCTAGTTAGATGCACTGTGAAAAATCCATTCTTCTAAACCTGTGACACCCACAGGCACTCACTTTTGTGTTACTTTCTGAGCACTGCATGTGTGCTCTGGGGCTGCAGCAGGCAGGGGCTGTGCAAGCAGTGCAGGAAGGGCAATAACAGGCACTGGGAGTTTTGGTCTCAGCAGGACTGCCTGGCTAGGAAGGCTCCAATCCTCAGAAGGGCTGGTCACCTTCCTGCCTTGTTAGTGCTGGTGGCAATTCTCTAGGCTGTCCCAGATGAGCAGAACTGCAGCTCAGCTTCCTGCTGAGTGCCCATGGGGCTGAGCCTCTGCCCCAGCTTGGAGCCTGAGGGGAGATGTTGCTCACAGATAATATAACAAATAACTGTCTGAACCCTCACGGTTTACCTGCTTAACTCCTTCATGAAGGCAGATCCTATTGATTTGCTCTGCACATGTCTCAAATTAAAGGCATCTGGAAATATTTTAGGAGGGATTTAGCTATCCTAACTCCAGAAATGAAGGTGTTGGACATGACTTGGAGCTAGTGACCCTGCACACACTTTCTACTCAGTGGAAATACTTAGATGCTTCTGCGGAATAATTCACTCATTCCTAAAGGTGACAAAAAGGTCAGACAAATATTTTTCTAAAAGTGCCCACTGGTGTCCTTTGCAAAAAGCCTGGAATGAGTAACAGTAATGTAGACATCTAAACTTGGGCAAGATGAATCTTGCTCTGTATTCATATACCATTAGTCTCTGGGACAGGAACTGAACTTGTGCCACTAAAATTTATCTTTCCAACCACTGGGCTACTGGGTATTCTCAGTCTCTCTTGCTCTATATTGTATAAATGTTTAGAGGGACTGATGACTTGCCTTTAATCTATAATGAGCAGTTGTGCCTCTGAGCACTGCAGCAGCACATTGCTCTTAAAATCCTGATTTTGTCTGCCTGGTGACATAGTAAAAGGTAACCTCCTTGAGGTGGCTGTTTGAGCTGCAGTGGCAGAATGTGGCAATGGGAAACCCAAAGGCAGAGCTCTTTCTCTGCTGGAGGAGCTGCTGCAGATGTGCAGCAATGCTGCTCATGTTAAGAGCAGCAAGGAAGATGGTGTTGGAGCAATTGTTTACCCACTTTGTCCCTTGATCCTGGTCTTCAAGGGTCCACAACTGCCTTTTGTACCCCCTTGCTGCCCTTTTTGCACTGTCACCCTCTGCAGGATATTCATGTTATGTTTTTAGCTGTGCCTTAAAACAGGCTCCTCCCAGCTCTTGGGACCACTGGCTGATAGTTTGTGATTTGTGTTTGTGTTTGTCACCTCGGGATCCTGATGTCATCCTGTTCCTTAACACATCTTTTGAGGAGTTCCTTTGGTGCTATTTGGGATGTTTGTTTTTTCAGAGCTCCTTGCTGTACAATACAGCCTTATCTATTGATTACCAGTTCCCAGCAATGATTAAGGCTACATATGCTTACAGTTTTTGACAGCAGCACACTGAACAACATTTGTCATGCTACAAGTAATAGTAAAACACAAAATAATTTCAAAGGGGAAAACTAATTTAAATAACATTGCATAATGAACACACAGAGAAGTTTTATTCCTGAGAAGATGACTCCAGTTGGTATTAAGCTGACCAGACACCTGGTGGATACCAGCCTGGGGAGGGTGTTTCCTCTCTGCCAAAGAATCAAAGTTTGACTGTTTTTCTAATGAATTGATAGTCTCATCCTACTTTTATAAGTTAAAGTAGTTGTAGTTTTCTTTACATTTTATGGATTATATTGATTGCATTACTTAAGCTGTAGGTTGGTCTGTGAAACTGTGTTGCTGTGATTTGAGTTTTTATGACATGGTAGTTTCTACTCTGTCCATTTTGTTCTGTGTTTTCATGCCCTGATTCCATTAGACATCATAAAATATCTGGTAGTTCCCTAAGGTCACATACATGGTAATTTAAAATATTTTTTTAAATGGTGCAATATTAGCCAGTGATAAGAATTCTGTGACTGTGTATATTATTTATGATTTAGATGATAAAATTGTTTTATTTTAAAATATTTTGGTTTTTCATATGCTGGTGAATGACCTTTCTACTGAAAAACCCTGGTAAAAAATACGCTGCTTACATTTTTTCCTAATGCTTTTTACTAAAGTTCAGAAGATCAGCACTGGGTTGCAGAGCCTATTTTCTCTTGCCTATAAATAACTCTGTGCACAGAGCAGAAGAGCTCTAGCAGGGCCATGCCTGCGTGGCTGGCATGCCCTGCCTGCCAGGGGCACAGTCCCAGGGGCAGCAAAGCTGCTGTGGGCTGGAGTGGCCATGGAGGTCACAGCTCCAAGCTGCCCTTTCCAGCAGTGAGGCTGCAAGGCAGAGTCAGCACTGTGGCAGAGCTGCCCAGTTCTCTCTGCTCTGGACGTGTCTGTGCAGGTGTGCACTGTGTTCTGGGGCACTGAGCAAAGGCAGCAGCAGCACACTTGGGCTGACTTTATCCCCCTTTCCCCCAGGGCAGCTCCCACCACTCCTGTACCCTATAAAAGCTGGCCATGGTCAGCTTTTTGACATACAAAGGCAAGAAAAGGGAATAAAAGATGCTATTAAATGAACTGGTCAATTCATACTTCGTATTTCACATGCTACAACTGCCTTTTTGCTTTTTAATCTATTACTTCAATACAGTCTTTCATAAAGAAACATGTAATAGTTCCTCACCATCCCTCAGGCTATGCTGGCTGAGGTTTCCTGTGCTTGGTAGCTTGATGTGAGAGTAATTGTAGCTGTTGTATAGTGACAGCTCATACTACCTTGCTTTGACTCATGGGACCCATTTATTCCACCTGAGCCTGCAGTGTTTACATGGCCAGTCCTGGATCAGTTGTCCCCAGTCAGTTTTCTGCATTGGCTGGGTCACCAGGAGGCAATCCAGACCTGGATGGGGAAAATCAGCATCTCATCCTGCAGGGTATTTTCCCCCAGGCCAGCCTTGGGCTGGTGATGGCAGAGTGGTTATGCTGCTGTGCACATTGCTTACTGCGTCCTCCTGCTGTGAGGGAAATGCCTGAAATGCATGGGGGAATCAGGGGCAATTTGTCATTATGTTGGTCTGTCATTTATTCCATTTGGACTTCATCACCTGCATAAGCAATGGGGGTTGCCAGGTCCTGCACATCAGAGCTGGGATAGCTGAGTGGGAAGGTCTGACAAAAAGTGGAGAGCTCTGGTGGCATCACCTGCAGTCACCTCCACTGCTGGGGTGCTTGCTGCAGCTAATGAGGCCCAGGGATGATGGGGCTTATAAGTGGGGCTGAAATAGGAATAATTTATGTGTAATTTGCAAAATACTTTAACAATCAGTTTTAAAAGCACTAGCTATCAAACCTTCTGAATTTATTCCAAAGCCATTGAATCTGGGACAGAGCTGCCAATCAAAGAACATAATGGACCTATAAAACTGTGAGGTAGAGACCTACTTGTTAACCTCAGGAGACTGAAGGTATGGAGGGGATCAATTTGGGCTGCACTTGCAATTTGTATGCCAGTATGAAAAATGTTCAGTATAAAGAGAGCAGGATGAGAGATGAGAGCAGGGAATTGGGCAGAGGCTGCTTGAGACATGTTCCCACAGGGAGTGAGGTTGCTGATCCTCCAGAGCTACATCATGACCAGAGCCTGGGGCTGTGATCTTTCAGTTTTGTCAGATGTGAAGCTTATCTTACATTGGGATGTGAAGTCAGTGCAGAAGCATTGCTGGAGCTCCTCTCTTTCAGAAAGAGTGCCTCACTATAAATTAATATGGCAAAGGAATAAACAGACGGGTTAAGGGGGTTGTACTCCCCAAAACAGAGTCTCAGAACAAACTGTGGTGGTTAGGGAAAGAGCTTTTACTCTTGACACAAGGCTGGTGTGGAGGCTGGTGCTGCTGGGTGTCATGGTGGGGAGGTGTCACCACACAGAGCTTAGTGCCACACACCCGAGGATGCAGAGATGTTTGTGCAGCCCCACAGCCAGAGGTGTGACCCTTGCTCAGCTGGATGTCACACAGGATGGTTCTCTCTGCTTCTGGGTGCAGGGGATGCTGTAGTGCTGGTGTGCAAGGCAGATGGGAAGGTGCCTCCAAAAGGCTTTGTGACCTGCTGCAGCTGCCATGGCATGGTGACACTGGGGTGCATTTCTGCCAGAATCCAACCTGAAAAGCTGGGTAGTACCAGGGATATGGGAGACAGGAGTCATTCAGGAGGAGGATCATGCTGGCATTCATCTTTCATGGAGTGATATAAAAGAGTAATCAATTAGTATTGTTTGTGATGTTCCAGGGTTAAGAGGTACTCTGAAATATTCTGTACTAACACATTGCAGTGCTCCATGTTGCCTGCTGGGCTTATTTTCAAAAAACTTCTGGAGTGAATGAAGTGCTAATTGGAATAGGCGTTTCATACATGGTGAGCTTTCTGGACTATGCTGGGAAAGGTCTGATTTTCTTCCTGAATTAAATAGGTACTTAAATCTAGCTTTTTGTGCTTGCTGGCTTAGAGACAGGATGAACAATTTTCTGGTTTATGGACTGCAACTTTTAAAGTACTTTAGTTAAAGCTCTTGGCATATTTTTTAATCCCTTTGGGAAAGTATCAACACCAGAATTCTTTAATTCCATATACATGCATGAATAGAAACTTCAGAGGCATGGGCAGCCCTTCTGCCTGGTGGTGGCAGGAGAGTTTTGGACTGGTTGGGGTGTCTGTTGTTGCTTACTACTTTTGAGCAAAGGGCAGTCAAAGAAGAAAATCTACATGTCTTTTAGGTGGCTTCAGTGGCAGCAATGGATGCCATTGCTCTCCTCTCCTCAGCACAAGCCAAGGCATTTTACTTAAATAAATTATTCTCTTCAGAAATGTAATCACTAAATATTCTTTCTTGCTGTCCCCAGGACTTGCAGTGCTTTGGTGCAGCATTTGCCATGTTTGATAGGTCATATTTTTCAGATTTTAAGCTTGAAGATATTGAAAACAGAGCAGTGAGTAGATGGCCACATCACAGAGACTCTTGTCACTCCTCTTTCTCTCCACATAATTTCTTGCTTATTTTTGATTTTTTTTTCAGTTTAAATGTCTTTACACTTACAGCAGTTGATCTGTGGATGAGCAATAACTTTCTAGATCAGTCTGCATTCCTATGTGTTTTTTTCCTGAGAGGGTCAGCCATCCAACAGAGATGGGTATTTGGGCAGTTCCTGAGTGGGAATGGAAGATGGTGCTCCAGGCTCCTCTGTGTGTGAGTGGGAGGGTGTCTGCATGCTCTGGTGTTCCCCCAGCTGTTTAAAACAGATATATTTGTACCTTGTAAGCAAATCTCTCCTTATCGATTACTTGAGCTGGCAGTGATTTATTGCCATAGAGGCACTAAAGACAGGAAGGGCAGAACATAATTTTTAGGTTGGCTATAATTCAGAGATATTGCTTATATTACTGTGTCTTGACAAGATATTTAAAAAAAAAATTGGTCTAAGCTGAGGTGCCAGCTATGGAGATAAACGTATGATCACATCATTACTCTTAGAAATACTGAGAAAAATATTCCAGAACCCTCAAGCCTGGAGTCAACATGTCTGCCCTGGTTCCAGGAGGGTGGTGGGTGATGCAGAGCCTACAAGTACTTGTCTGGGTGCAGGGGAGGGGCTGTTGCTCCCAGGGAGAGGAAAGCCCTGGGTGCTGGGCAGGGGAGCTGTGAGGAGCTTCGGGCACTGATGTGTGAGTCCTGGCTGAAGCACAGCTGCTTCTGTCCAGATAACACCCTGGATTTCCCTTTGGGAGTGACGGCTAATGAAAGTCACTCCCTGTTTGGATGACAGCTGTGAAGGTAAAGGTGTTTGGTTCTGAGAGTTCACTTCTCTGGGCCCCTGCAGTGGAAGATGGTGAGAGAGCCTTGGGAGTCCTGCAGTCAGATAGCTGTGGAGGGTGGGAGCCCTGCAGGACACAGCCCTGGCAATTCCCTCCCAGCCCCTTATTAGTCAGGAGAGCAGGCAGCCTGCCATGCTTGTGGGGCCTTTTGAGCAGCAATTAGAGAAAATATCCCAGGCTTCTGGGGACAAAAGAGGAAAAGGACTCTTTTGGAGACTTATGTGAAGTCAGTCCAAGTCAGTCCTTAATGGGATCAGACATCCCTGAGAAAGTCTAAAGCCTTCTCTAGCTTTGAGCTCCATGGCAGTGTACCAAGAAACTTTTCAACTTCACAGCAAAGCTTCCTTCCAAGTAAGGAGAAACCTGGAGGGTGACATCCTCATTTGCTGAGGTGTGCTCTTCCACTTTTACCTCTGCAGTTCTGGCCCCAGGTTTCCGTGGCAGCAATGATGTACAAAAAGAACATAGTGGCTAAGACAGAAATGTGCCTGGGGCTTTGTCTGTCCTTGCTTTTGTAAAATGAATTTGGAGACTTCCAGTAGAGATCTTGGCATGTTGCATCCACAAAACCTGGCCTGGATGCTTGAATCATTATCAGTACAGACATTTAGCAATGCAGATAAAACATTATTTGTACCTGCAAAAGTAGTTACTGGCTGCATGTAGAGTTAGGATGTCTAGTAAGTAACTACTGGTGGTTTCTGAAGGACAAGGGAGGTGATTTGGGCTTCAGTGCAAGGTGTTGGGGATGTCCTTGTGTCTATCTGACACCCAGGAGTGGGTTAATGACTTGGTGTGTAACTGGTCATGACACCTTTCAGGAGAGGTGTTGTATGCTGAGCTGCTGATACACGTCAGGTAGAGGCTGAGAGATGCCAGAGGGTGACAGAGGGCCAAAAGAACGAGGGAAAGAGGAAGACAAAGTTCGGAGGGACAGAAGGAGAAAATGGAGAATGGAGAATTTGATTTACTGAATGGCAGCAGTACTTAGAGACAAGATTAAGAACAATAGCAGTGAGGAGCTGAGGAGGAAGAAAAGAGATTCAGAATAAATCTGGTGGTGCTGAGAACACAGGGGATGTAGTTGGGGCTAAGCATGAGATGTTTGTGTTCAGCAGAGATGGCACAAATGGGATGGAGTCTCATCTTTGATGGAGATGAGAAGTTCTTGGCAATGGTGGCTGGCTGCACATTCAGATGAAAAGTATAGGGAAGAAATGGGTCCATGTTTGAACTCCTGCATCAATTCCCAGCAGGCAGCTATCCACACTGGGGCTAAATTGTTGGCAGTCGAATCACTGAGGCCGTGGAATCATGGGATATATGGGCTACAAATGTTCCTCCTATTTAGGGGTACACAGTGTACTGAAAACAGTGCAACCTATGCTCTGCTGTAACTAAATGAACAAAGCTATCTGTCCAGCAGCTTTCTGGAAGAAAAGATGACATCTTTGGTGAGATCTTGTGGGAGTTATTAAATTTCCTGGCTTTTTCATTAAATTTGTTTGAAGGTCTGCTCTTCCAGGCTCTGCAGTTTGTGCAAATGCCCTAAGGCAGAGAAGTACCTGCAGAAGGAGTGAGCTCCAGAGCCCACAAGTGCCCCTGGTTAAGCAAAGGGCTGCACTGACATCTATCTACAGTGTTTTTGGCAGACTCCTGCCCAAATGTGCATTGGTGGTCACAGGCTGGCAGGCTTACTTACACTGTTGCACTGCAGTTTGGAGCAGGGAATCTGCATCCAAGTAAGCATCTATTTCCTTGTATTGTTGCATAGGTATGAAAAAAAGACATTAATAGGTGTCATAATAAAAGCAGTGCAATACAAATGCTGAATGACTACGTTTATAAGAGAAAGAACAGGTTATTAACAGAAAAAAGTTAGACTGGATGAAGCTATAAGGCTTCAGCACACTTCCTTGTAATACATCTGGGTCTGAACCAGGCACACACCCATGTTTCCAACCATGAAAATAGTGGCTATTTAAAGAGCAGCAATTTTTTTTTTTAGTATTAAAGATGCTTCATATTTGTTATGTGTTTATTGTAATGCAAAATGATGTTATTAGTTCAGCTGGTTCAAATTTTCTGCGTGGAACATTAATCTGAAAAACAAGGCTCTGCAGAAGTTGACTCAGGCTGTATGAAGACAGATTATAATTTTTTTAAGAAAATTATGTTTTAAGGGAACAGGAAATACTTATTTTTAAAAATGTCATATTTGTGTGAAAAATATTGTTAGTTTTCGAGGTAGACATCTCACAGTGTACACAGTCTATAAACTGATGATTTATTTTTCCCTAACTGTAGGTAAGGAGCATTTAACAAGGGGTGGATTTGGTCCCAAAAGAGGCTGCCTGGTTACCAATATTTTTACACCCTTATGATGTTTTTTGAGACATTATTTCTGTAAAGTAAATTGAAAATGCAATTATGCCCCCTTCACACAGCTTGTCAACAAAACTTTTCAAAGGCTAGTTAGAACTGTCAGATTTCTGAGATAAGTATGGTTTATGCTGAGATTAATTCTGTTTATATGGTGTACTCTTAGAAGTGTCTCTCACTGCTGGCAGTCTGGCCACCTTGGTCCTGTGTGTCCTGGGACTGGAAGGAGAATAAGGGCTTAGGCTTCTCCACCAAGGAAGAGACTCTTCTGTGTCTGTGTCACCTCATAAGCCTTAACTTGTCATTATGGAATTTGTTTGGTCACCAACATGTTTATTCATAAATTGGAGTAAGAAAATAAAATAGTCCATTCCCTTTTTTATAAGGCTGTAGCTAATTAACTCTACCCATATGCAAGAAAATGATGGTTTCTCAGGGTAACACTGAAGCCTGCTACTCAAAATTAACACAAACTATATACAATTGAAAAAATGAAAGATTTTTGGATATATATTTTATTTGACAGTGGTTTAGAATATCATACAGTAAACAAGATTTCTGTAAAAGTTAATTTATCCATAGTGGTGCGTTTCATAAAAATAGTTGCTCACTTACAGCCTTTCTGTGACTATTAATACATGGAATTATATTTATAGAGATAGAGCTGTACAAGGTAAATTCACAGCTAACACTACACAGAAATATTATTTGGAATGGGGTTTAGATGATGTGCTGTCTTCACAGGTTATCGATTACAGCCGCATAAAGCAATTACTGCACAAGGAGTAGCTGTGAACTGTGCAAATTAGAGTTTATGCAAGCATAATCTCAACTGGTTTTCAGATTTCATTGTTTGCTTTCTTTATACATAAAAATAAGATACCGGGACGTGCATCTACACTACAGAAGCATTGTCCAAAATCAGATTCAATAAATTAATGGCAAATTATATTGGATTCTAGTTCAGGGGATAAAGATTTTTTTTCCCATTAAATAAGAGTTTTATAAACAGCTACATGGACTTGTGCTTTTTTAGAAATTATAAATGGATTTTTCTTTCTAAAAAAAAAGAAAAAAAGTTTGAAAGCTGCAAAATCCTTGACTTGAGGCTTTTCAAATAATTGGACAGGAAGAAACATGTCTATAAATTTCGCAGTCCAGTGCAATGTTTGAGACATACAGTAATGTGCTAATTTCTTGGAACAAAGCCAATCTCAATCTAGTTTTTCAGCAGAGCATGTGAGGAACTAAGATTGCTAGTGAACAATAATTTTTAAATATGAATTTTTGACAGTACTTAGCTTTATGATTTTTTTAAAATTACCAATGTATTATTGCCCAGGATTTTGTTTTAATTTTGACAGACGAATAAGCATATGCACACTTACACAGACACACACACATCTTTTTGAAACAAGATAATGACTGATTGAACTCGGAGTTATTTCCTGTGAAGGCAGACTGGAATGTTTACCTGGCACTTAAGGCTTGAAATTCAAAACAGACAAGCAAGAAAGATAAAAACAAAAAGAAAAAAAAAATGGAGATAGGGAAAAAATGGTAAAATGGAAACCATTTTAAAAATGGAAAAATACTGAATTTACTCAATGAGGACACCAACAACTGTATTTCAGAAACCAGTCTAATTATTGTTAACATGTGCCTGAAAGGCACCTGCTCTGCCAAACTGAGGGGATGAGAGGTGAGTGTGTCCTAAGTAAATGCAGATGGGTATGAAACATAGCACTGTTGATAAGTGATGCTATCATCTTCTGCAGGAAGGAAAGGCCTTTCCTTAAGGAAACTGCAGCTTTTTCTCTGTAGCACTCTTCCTTTCATTGCAAGGGCCTTGCAGATGTCTGGGGTTTGAGCCTGACCAATTGGTTTATGTGCTACCTCGCAGGACTTGGGGAACCTGTAATAAATCACTTTTGAGAATAATTTGCAAATACAACTCCACCCTAACTCCTTTCCAATGTACAGAAACATGGTTTGTTCACAAAAATGGCAGTAGAAATGGTATCACAGAAACTAATCCACTGGATTCCCCACTCCTCCCGTAGCGCCCAGTGAACTATGCTACAGGGTACCACGTGGACTATCCCAAAGCGTTAACAGTGGAGATGTGTCATGGGTGTACAGTTCCGAACGATGCTTTAAAGAAACCCTTTAACCCCTGTCTAGATATGTCGAGAACAATTTATTTACAACATTTTAGCTCCATGAAAAGATCCTCTCTCGGTTTCAGCTTGCTCCGTGCAGTTTTATTTAAGGCGATGTTCCAGTTTGTGATTGCTCTAACTTGTTCCAGTTTCTTGATATAAAGTTTGAATGAAATCCAAGTCCTTCATGCAGTGGGAAAAAAATGCTAAAGCTACACTGCACTATCCTTCTCTGATGTACTGTCCTTCATATTGTTTTGGTTTCTTCCATAGCTGCCAAAGTCCCTAAAATGGAACTGGGACTTTAGGGTCAATTTTAAATCTCTGTGTTGACTATATGCTTTTGAACTTATTAGATACTGTGCACATTGTCATGGAATTACACACTAATGTTTTCATTCCTCAATGCTTTGTGTATATGTGTGATAGTTAAAATAAATTAAAACAAACCAATGTGAGACAAAAACTAAGAAGAATGTTCTGCGTCAGGTTGAGACAGTTAGAGGGCAACAGTCCCTTGCTTATCTGCTCATGGCAGAAGTACCAGACTTCAGGACGCTAGGTAGCTTATCTGAGCCAGGGATTTTCCATGGCCCTGGAGAGACCGTTGCCTTTCGAACTGTGGTATTGGTGCTGCGTGTGCTAATGGAGTGGAGATGTCCCTTCCTGGGGAACTCGCTGGGTTTCCCATCAGGGTCCCTCTGGCTGTGGTCCATATCACTTCCAGGCGAGCTGCAGCGGTTGCTACTGAACGTCTTGGTAGCTCCTGTATCGATCTTGACATGGTCGGGCGCTGCAGCTGACTTCTCACTGGTGTTTGTGGATCTGTGATCTTCTTTTTTGCTAAGAGATCCTCCTCTCTTGCTTTCCGGCTTCCTCAGCCTCCCAAACTGTTCATCACTGGTTCCAGCACACATGTGCTCTCTTGCGCCAGCCTCGATCATAACGCTGTGTCCCACCGCTTTGCTTTCTGAGGTGGGCCTGCCACCATCAGTGGTCTTAGTTTTGCCTTCTGAATATCCTTTCCAAGAAGCCTCTTCGTGCTTTGACCTGTCTACCTTTTTAGGACTTGCTGACCTTTCTCTTTGTTCTCCTAACCTTTTCTTTTTGTGACCGTTCACCGAAAGCTCCTTTGGTTTCCTTACATCGTGTTCCCTCTTGATATCCCATATTGGCTCTGGGCTTATCTGGTGAGAAGGGTCAGAGGGTGGGGCTATGTGTGATGAAGATAATGGTGAGATTATGTCATCGAGGGAAAGAGCTACTTCCGGCAGACTTGGGGAGGTGGCAGAGGGAGCACTCCAGGAGTTTGGTTCGTCTGTTGTAACAACAAAGAGAAGAGAGTTAAGGGTGTATTCAGAAGCACAGAGTGTGTATTGCATAGGCAGACATATTCTGAGCAACACTGATACCCAAACCATGTACCAGACTTTAACCCCTCTGTTTTGGGTGAGGTGAAACTCCCTCAATTGTGGAGTCAATAGGGAGAAAGAAAAACAAAAATAAAAAAAATGCTTCAAAAAAAAAAAAAAAAAAAGGAAAAAAAAAAGGAAGAGCAAAAAGTACAGGAGAAGCAAAACCCAAAAAGTTGGTAACTGCAAATGCTGGAAACCCTTGGTCTTTTTTTCATACAGATTCTGCTTTCCTCTGCCTATGTTAAATTATTCTTAAAATAATAAAGGCACGTGCTCATGAAATCAAATAGCCTCTTTTGTAGCTGTATAAAGGATTTCTTAGCTGGGCAATATCAGCGCTGTCTCTGAGGACAAATGAGAAGGACTTTCTGCCATCTATTAAACATGTCCCTACAAGCACATAATAATTGACAAGAATTTGTAGCTCAGATAAGGTCATCATTGAATTCTGTCTCATATTTTTTCTAAACAGACATAGTATTGCAGTGTTTATGGCTCCACAATTCTTACAGGGTACTTACAAAGCTCTGCCTTTATATCACAGCGTCAGCTGCCGAGTCTCCTGGTTGTGCATTTTGAATTTCTCCTGGCTACTTAGCCTCAACACAATATCGCTGGATTGTGCAGATCCTGTTTAATTTAGCTAAATAGGCATATCCTTTGCTGAATCATGATGATTTTCCTAATCCAAACCAGAATATTCTGAGATGCCTTTCTATTGCATATACATCCTCATTTCTTTTGATTAACCTTCTGTCTGACAACAAATCCATCATGATTAATGACAGCATGGCTCCTATTCTTACCATCTACATAGAGGTTAGAGAAATCACTGAACTTGGCTAATGTCATTCCCTATTTAACACCATTGCCTGGCTTTGAATGGCATAAGGAACAATCTGTCAGAGATGAAGGACTATCTCAGGAATCCATGGAAACGAGGTAGAACTTGCAGCAAGAGCCGCATATTTTATGGGGGAGAAAATGTAACCTTCTAGCTTAAAAACAAGCGTGGATGTCTTCAGGTCAGGACTAGTATCTCTTAGTGATATCAACTGCCCTTTAAAAAAGTAACATGTATTTTTCTCAGTACTATGGCTCCTTTCAGATTATCATGGAGATGCACATTGTCTTGAAAAATGAAATGGATTCTTCTGCCCAGCCTGGGATCTGCAGCTTGCTTGACTAAAACAGCACTTTTAAGTTAATAGCTGGATTGAGTGATTGCTGTCTTGTAGATAAAAATAGGAGAGACAATAGTGAGGTGGGTGACATAAAGGGAGGGAGCAGCACAGTTAGCTGAAGAGCTATTTATTTTCCCAGATGGTGTTTGTCATATGCTTTTGCATAATGAGCATATGTGTGGAGAGGATTAGCATTTGAGAGGGGTAGAAAGTACAAGTTCTGTGTAAGACAAATAAACATTGAGCTGGGAATCTAAATGGGCTGAGGGTCTCAACTGAATTTAAAAAAAAAAGAAATCACACTTTCTTACCCTCCAGTTAAGGGTGAGTAATGTACCATCTGCTCCCAGCTTGGCACTCAGGCAAGAAAAAATAAGAGGAAGACTCATGCATGTAGAGTGTTTAGCTCCTAGGAGTTTGCTTACAAAAAGCGTTTGATGCACTTGTTCTCTGCTTCTTCTCTTCTGCACAACCAGCCTGGTACAGGATCACAGCCTGTGCCTGATGGGGAAAGCACAGACTCCACCCTGGCTCTTCTTTAATATGAAATCCAGGGGATCTCATTTTACTTAACACTTGAGCCAGGGACCATGCATGGGGTCCAGATCACTAAAACTATCCCAAGACTTGGCATAAAGCTGCCTGTATGCACCAGCAAGGTATCTGAGGCAAGTCTGAAGAAGCCACCTTTTGCTTTGGAAAATTAAGTTTATACTTTTAATGGCATTGTCACTCCTCTCTAAGGTACAGGTGGTGCCAAGGGTTGGACCAATGTATTTCTCTTAACTACAGTCTTCTTTCCAAGAAGTCCATGAGATATTTTTCACTGAGTGTCAGTGAAGAGCAGTAGACCATTATCAAGTCTTGTGTTAGGCTCTGTTAGCTTCTGATTACAGAAACAGCCTGTTACTTTGGGTAGTATCAGCTGCACACCAGTAAAAACACCAAATGGCCTATAGCAGCTAAAAGGTTTTGGGTAACAAGATTTCCTCTGTGGAAAATGTACCACTAAGCTCAAACTGTCTGTTTCTCCTCCAGGAGGACAAACCAGGGTGGCACCATTCAAAACCAGGGTGGCAAACACCACTTGTGGCTTTTCTGAGGCTCGAAGGATAATATGGTACCAGTTATTTGTGGGATGCCCAGGAGAGGAGACCTGGGTGTTACTGGCCTGCTGTTTTATTCCCTGGAGATGACAGAACTGATTTATTAATGATCTGCCCCTCAGACAAGTTTCTGGGTTTTTTTTTCTTCTGATTTCTTTTCTAAAGGGGATTAAAAAGCAGCCAAATGTTGTAGTGAGAAATCATAGAGGGTTAGAATGTATTTCAACAAAAGTGAATCAGCATATCTCTTACATACAGTGATATGTAAGTATAGGTGTCTATAAATTAGAACATGCCATATTATATGCATTACTGGATTTTATTTCTACCCCAGAAAACACTAGGCAAAGGACAACTTGGACAACTAAGTAAGACGGTTTGTAACCACAGCTTAAAAGAAGTTTGGCTGTGGGATAACCCCAGGTGTATCACTGACTGCACTATGTTTAAAATACTTGTTGGGAAGGCATCTATATATAGGTTGTATTTCAAGTGGCTGGGGAACAATGTTGCCATGGAATAAAACTATCATTTATATTCTGTGGCAATACAGCATTTGCAAGTAAGAACAAAATTACTTTCTTTAAGGTTTAAGTACCATCAATCTGAGACAGCCAAATCCAACCTAACCTGCTTTTCTTTCAAATGAAATGACATTACATAGAAAGTTGTCCTCAGCCTTAGTAGAGGTTAATGTCAACAAGCCATTGTTGCAATATGTCACTGGCTAGTGAGTAGAATACTCATGTGAGGGCATCGTAGCCCATTTCCCTAATATTTGAACATTATGGAAAAATATAAAAATTACTGGAGTAGAGCAAAATACAGCAATGTAAGTAATTTGCTGCTCAAAAGAAAAACCTTTTAAAGAGCTGTGTTCAAGCCATAAGGGTTCATTTGGACTTGTTCAACCAGCACTAAAATGATTGCTTTTCTGTAACAAATATAAACAGGATAAAAATACAAAATTTCATCCTGCAGAGCAGTTAAACGAATAATTTATTTTAATGCTTATACTCAGGTTCTAGCTGCATTTTTGAGGGAGTTATTAATATTTCTGAATATTTTTTATTCTGTTGGTCTAAGACTTTTTATAAAACCTTTGTGTTAATTGGGAACATAACCTACTTTTACTGTCTGTTATTCCAACATATCTCAAAGCATTTTGTAAACATACTAAACCAGAGATGGCGAACTGATTTTACTTTTTTCTTCCTTCACCTCTGGGAGGAACTGAAAACAGTATCTGTTTACTAGAGCATGAACTACTCATGCCCAAAAAACTTGCAAGCAGATAAGAATGATACTGCAGCTGCTGGAGAGATTTAGGGACAACAGAGTTTTAAAATTGTTTCTGACTTTGCCACCATGGATAACATCCTTACTGTGAGAGAAATTGTTTTTCAAAGGTATACATCTCACTGAAGGCTAATAGATGCCTTCTTCCCTTCTTTGAAGGGAGAAAATCTCCCCTGACCCACTAATTTAGACAAGACAAATGAGCCAGCAGCAGGACTATAATCTGTCACTGTAATGGCATTACATTTGGTGTAATTTAGTAGGTGTTTACTGGATGGCTTTTAGTTTCCACAAGCTCCTGTAACACAAGTTGGTGGCACTTCTCCATGGGATGTGTAAGAATGACTCACCTACGACCTGCTTTGCAAAACTCCCAGGCAAAGGAGTAAATTGCTAACTGAGTAAGAGACACCACAGACACAAGATCTTGAGTGTGTGGGAGGACAAGCAGGAGATGAGCACAGCCATTTGGGAGGAAGAGTGACAAGGGGAAAACATCAGGAGCAGAAGTTTTCTGTCTAGAGGTCTTTTTTGTTTGAGGTAGAAGTGCCACATACATGAATTGTTTGTTTTGCTATGTCAGCTCACACACATTTAATGGAGTGGAAATGAGGGTACTACTCTCATGTGTCTATTTGCTGCTGTCTTAACTCTTCTGTCTGGATCCAGTGCTTGCTGATAGCTTATGTTTGAACTATGAACAAAAGAACCCTGTCTTTACTCCTTATAGAGAGGAGAGCTCTGCCCATGGACCTCTGATTTGTGGCTAGGTTCTCACTTAGCATTAAGATATTTTAGATAATTGTTTAGTGGTTTATCAAGGGCATGTGATTTTTCATCAGATACAATTATCCATAAAGTACTACTAATAATTTATTGAATATTTAGTAGTAAGAGTAAAAATTACATCACATTTTATTACTTAAGTACAATAAAATCTCAAAGCCTTTTTAATTTTCAAATTATATGAATAATGTACAATATATTAAAGCTTTGAACACTTTCATTAGTCTGAATGAAGTGTTTTCTGAAATGTCTAAGCAGCTGTTCTGATATCTTCCCAGAATTATTTTCCTAGGGAATCAAAGAGGGTTTAACTGAATAAAAAATATGGTGCTTACTTTTCCTCCCCTTTTTTTGTCTGAAATTATGTATTGCCAGGAGGTGGCAAGCAGTTCTCACAGATGCTGCTAATAACAAAAATGGGACAAATTGTCCCCTGGTGAGTATCCACTAATGTTGGCAGTGTTACACCAGAAATGCATTTGGGTCTTTCTCATTATAGCTTGACATGTCTTTGATGTTCCTGATTGCATTGGTCTCCTGCAGCTTTTCTGTAACACTCTCTAAGGAGGGATATTTCAGAATATATAAAAAATCTTTAATCTTTTATCCTGAACTTTCCCAACCCAAACATACAGCACCCTTTGTCTCCTGAAATGAACAATTCTCTGAAGATTTCATGGTTAGAAAGGCTCCTGGTACTTTCTGTTCAGCTATCAGCCTTATGCAAATGTGACACTATATGCCACCCTTTCCCCCAGCCTCTCCCAGAAAGTGACAATGGACTCTGCCCCCAACTTACAGCCTGCTTGTACTTCTAGCTAGAAACTGTAATTCTTGTTAATTATTCCATATGCTATGCAAATGTTTTCTCACAAATTATGCTTTTCTTGGCTTAAAATTACACTTTGTCTCCCCTTCCACTGAACTTATCCACATTCAGATCCCTGAACACCAGTAGCCCTGGAAGAAAACACCAATGGATTTAAGTGCCTTCTGCTGCAACATGGTTTGGTCAATCACTGTGGGCACATCCAGGTGGGATAGCATTTCCATCATTAGCACTGCTCTTATGCTTTACTAAGGTATGATGGCAGTGTGCTATGGGTGCAAAATGTTAACTCTGTGTAAAGAAATTAGATACATATCATATACATTTATAAAAACAAATCCAGGTTATACTTGGCTACTATATGAACTACTTCTTTCTCACACATGCTCACACTAAGCTGAGTGATCAGCGTAGTATTTTGAAGTCTTGTTTCTGATGTAATGAAAACCTTATCTAATTCCTTTCTATCTTAATCTAGCCACATTTGTTATACCACTTGCCTGTTTGTACTCAGCAATGTCATGGTGACTCTGAATGTTTAGAGTACCTTATAAATGTAACTTTAAATGTAGCTTTGCCCAAGAGTGGAATCTTTCTACTTTTTAGTAATTTGTTTTTTGGCTTCATACATTTGTTTTTGAGGATCCGAAATTTGACAATGCTTGCTCAGGGTAATAAGAGTTAGTTTACAAGTCAAGAAAGATTACAGGAAAACCAACATGCATCTGAGTCCTGACATCCTTCACTTCTAAATTTTGTGCTTGGCCTTTTCAAAAGAACAGAATGATTCACTATGAAGGACTGATATTTGGGGTATGAAACAATGCTAGAACTAGTCTTTCTGTCTCCAAAGTCATTGCACACTTTTGTTTTTGTTACTGGTCTAACGCTGGAAAAGGTGGCCACTTTTACTATTACATGGAGCTATCCATGGCATGGCTTCTGCAGATGTTCACAAGAACTGACAAGATATGAATGTAAGTGATGAGTATTTCTATCTCCTGTGTAAACTTGAAATGTTTAATTTTACATCCAGAAAATTCAGTCACCAACCTATTCCAAGACTGGGAAGCACAGCTCTACATCCTACTTGGCTCAGTTCCCAGTGCCATTGATACCCAGATGCTCTACTTCTTTTCATGTTCCTGGTCATTACTGATGCACAACAGTTTAGTTCCTTTGGGCTCATTATATGCCTCTTCCATTGCCTACTTTACCTAGGTATTAAATGGATGATGCCTGAAATATTTTTGCAGCAGATATGCTGTTCATTTCTTGTATGGACCATCTAATGAGACTTTGAATGATCTCATCTCAGGTAAAATTCACTTTCATCACCTTTTCTGTACTCTGCTTAGAGGTTTGTTAGAGAAGTGCTTTCATGTTCAGAGATCTAATTTGAGAATTATTGCAACACTTCAGAAAGAGCAGATTGTTAGCTTGCTTGGAAGACCAAATCTACAGAAGCTCAGGAGATGCTATTGCTTGCTTTTGGAGCTAAGGGAACAGAGAGAAAGAGAAAATTTAAACTTGGGGCAGAGAGGGCAAAACTGTATATTGCAAAGAAAAAAAGTTAAAAAATCCTTTAGAAAAAATACTGAATGTTTTCTTGAAACAAGAAAGCCACACACATTGATTTGCGTTTGCTTTAATCTGTAGCAAGCACTATGGATGAAAGCACTTTTCAATTTTTTATGTGATGTAGTCTTTAAATATGACTAACAAAGAAACATGGGAAGCAACTGATCTGACTTAGAGAGTTCCTATTATTATTCTGCACTGGTTTTGATCCTACATTATTATACCCAAGGCATCATCAGTAAATCCCTTTCCCTGAGTTAGTTCTTTAATTACGCACTGTTTCACCAGTATTTTACTGTCCTTACCACTTGAGATAATAATTTAATTGCCTCACACAGTTACAGAGAGAGGTGTCTCAAAAGACCTCTGGAAATAGATGTCTGCTCCTTTGTTGAACATGTACACAACCAGTGTTGGGGAGTTCCTTATGGGAAACCCTTTTGGAGGCTGTGGATCAGAGCCAAGTGGATGAACACAGAGATCTACACCCATCACCCCATAGCAGCTCCTTTTTAGAAAACACAGGCCACTGCAAGTAAGTGGCCTGAGACTTTTCAGGCTGCTAGAGGAGCAGGCTGAAATGAATTCAGAATGAATTCAGAAGCACTCAGAGTTTCTGCTGTGGAGAGCAGGAGGAATGGATTGTCTTGGATGATCTTGGGGTGCTGCTTTAGCCCTCTCTTGGTTACTCTGCTATTGCTCACCCCTTAAATATAAATCACATCCATAAACAATTCACTGTCATTTTGTAAGAGTGCCTAAGCTCTGCAACATGTGGCTCTCTCCAACAACATCAGTCACATCTTACAACAGGGTTGAGATTTTAAAACTGCCCTTATAATAGCAAGAATAAAAAAGGGTAATTTTTCTATGCAGAAAAAAGCTATCCAAAGCACATAATGGGAGAGGGGAAAAAATAAGGAGCCACATCTACAAGCAGGTGGTATTTCAGAAACAGGTAAATTAATGTGGTAGTTTACTAAGTTACTGCAATAGTCTTCTGGCCGTGAATCTTGAGGCCAGATGATTATGAATATACAGCTTACCTCTCATTCCAAGACCCAGTTTAGTTTATTCCATAGATATGACTGTAGTAAAAAGTCCTCTCAACTAAATATTTAAATCATTGTTTAAACTTGGTGCGAGAGACTGAAATGTTAATGACTCAAACAATTGTCCATTTGCAAAAGCAGCAGATGTTTTGCTGAGGATGTGCAAGGTCACAGCCCAGGAGCAGAGCAGGTGTGCACTAACCTTTGTTTAGGGACAAGCTGGGTTTTGAGCCAAATCAGAGGAGAGGTTGATAAGAAGCAGATCCTGTGAGGTGGGATAATACTTTTTATCACGCCAATGTCCTCCGTTACACAACTGGCTCAGTTGTAAAACCCCTCTGGGGAATGTATCATGACATTCACGTTATTCATCCCTTCTGATGGGGCATAACTGGCCCAACTATGATGATGTGAGAGGCAGCTCTCATGTCTTAGAAGGTGTCATTAAATCAATCTTTCTTTCTTTCTTTCGTTCTTTCCTCTCTCTCTCTCTCTCTCTCCCCCTTATATATTTTGTTAAGTGATATTTTTCTGCTTTTATATTGTTATGTTACTATAGGTAATAATAAACAAAATGGCTACATACCCACTTTCCATTGCAACCAAATTGTTCTAAACACCCCCCCTATTTATATATTTATACACACCAATCATTCATTGTTGCTTCTCTCTAACTCCCCACAAGGGATCTATTAACAAGAACTTCAGTTACCCTTGCCTTCTGGGACAGGTTGTAACCCTTGGTAAATTTGACTTTTCCTTGAATCAAGTTAATCCATGTGCATAAATGTTGCAGGATTACTAATAGTGAAAGAGCTGAGGTAAAGAGTTGCACTCTGCATGGTGCTTTTATCCTCCACAGGAAGCTCCTCACTGCTATGTCAATGTTAAGTCTGTGGACAGCTTAAGTACCAGTCTCAAGTAATGCTGCTCTAACCACTCATTATCATTCACTAGGTCATTCAGGTGGTTTGGTGCCCTTTTTGAAGTGCTGAGCATCTCACATATTTATCAGATCAGAGCTACTCAGGCAATACTCATCGCCTCAATAAAGAAGGTTTTATTTTTTCCTGTGTGGCCAGGCAGCAGAGTAGAACTGGAGAAACCTCAGCAGTTCTCTTCGAGAGCCATGCTGGAGCTGGAAAATCTACATTGGAAGTTACTGTATAATTAAAAAAGATAATGACTTTCAAATTATTTTTTATTAATAGAATTAAGCCACATTAAGTCATAAAAGGTGTTCATAAATATGTTAATAGAATGTGTGGTATAAATGAAAAACATTCTGCAGAGACTGAATAATTTAAGAGTTGGATATTACACACGTAATTAAAGTTAAATATTAAAATTATTAATTATCACAGCTCAAATGGGCGTTAACACTAGGCATCACATTCTGTCAGGTCAATAAATAGCTGTCATTATTAAAAACATGTAGATAATAAGTAAAATTTACTTCATAAGTGAGGAATTCAGAGCATTTTGACTGTGTGTGAAATGCCCTAGAAAGTTGTTTCTGGTGGGCACTGAGGTTCTCACCTTACGAGTAAGAGCAGATCTTAAGCAAAACACATCACTTGGTTTGAACCCATTCTTAGTCACACAGCTCATGAATAAGAAGTCCTGTTCTGCTTAGGGTAGCAGCTGCAGAAGCAGCTTAGTGTCTCTTTAGCAACCTGTTTTCAGGCTGGGGATTTTTAGGCAATGAAGGTGCAGAGCTGACTCTGGGACCACACCTGCTGTCAGGGCTGTTGTACTATCTTTGGAATGCTGAGACAAATTTCTCTGAAAACTGTATAATGAGATGGAAGTGCATGAATAAACAAATTTTACACTATAATATTTTGCTCCTAATAAATAAACACAAGCTGGGTGTGTTAGAAAACCCAGATGTTCAAAATACTGGGCTGCATATGTGTTGCTGTTGCTCAACAAAATTCAACACTCTCTTTGGTCGTGTTTGTTGAGCATCAGTTGGAGAGTCACAGTTACCTCATATTGTCAAAGTAAAAAAAAAAAACAACACATTTTGTTTTCTGTGTTTTTTTTTTCCCCAAGCTAGGAATAACAAGCTCTAAGAAATCTGACAGAAGCCATGACCTCTTCTAACCTTTCCCTGTTGTTGGGCCACAAAGCATCAGCCAGGATTTGTACCATGGGATGATGGAGGGAGGACAGAGGCAACCTGCAAATCCCTCTGTGGACAGAGCTTGGTTCGCCTCCCTAATGGTTGGAATACCAGTTTTTTGTGTCACTCTCTGTATGATCATCCAGACTCATCATATTCCATATGTCAATGAGGAGAGATCACGAGAAGCCTTGTTAGTTTAATTTAGTCTCAGGCACCATCGAGTCAGGCCATGGGCAAGGCTCTTTGGCACAGGGATTGGGTGATACAGGAATATTCCTGTGTGCCTTCACACTGTTCCTTGGATACACAGCTCCCTGAGGCAAGGACACCATCACAGACACGTGGGGAAGCTAACTCTGAGTAAGAGCAAGTTGCAGTGACACAGTCTTGCTATTAATTGGGGGCCTGTGGCAAATGAGAGGGACTGTGAGATGAGCAGCAGGAGAGGAATTTTCTGGGATATTACGCTGCAACAGCAGAAGACTGGACTTAGTCCTGTGGCAAACTGCAAAGACATGGTGTTACTGAATTTTTATTTAACCTATTTGTCTGGATTACATGAAGGAAGGAAGAACTGATGTTGTGGAGACAGAGGGATGGCTGCATTCTTTCATATTCTGTATTTCGGGCACTTATCTTCTAGTATTGTCAAGTGGATGGAAATACAGAAAGCCATTAAAAGAAATGTTAGATTTGTAGGTGGGACTTCCCCCTTCTTTGGGAAGTCTGCTTGCCAGTTTATGTGAACCAAAGTAGGGATAATGTTTGTTCATCTGCTTTATTCACTGTAGTTTAGCTGTAATTATCTACACTTTACACCATATTAGCAAATCTACTTCAGAATATTATATTAGAATAATTAAGCCTTGATAATAAGAGAACTTGCTCAACAGCCTTACTAATAAATCTATGTTCAGATGTGGGGGGACACTGCCAATTTTGGCATGGATTAGCAAGGTTCTGCTTTAGTAACAATACTGAGTAGTCAACTGGGAATTTTAATCTTTAAAGTGCTTCTCAAGCATTAAATAATTAATCCCCATAACACTCCCATGAGATAGGTAAGTAAATATTACTGTCCCTGTTACACACATGGTGGAAGCCTAGGTTAGACTATTCAGCTAGACTGGCCAAAGCCACCGGGAGTGTAATTGCCAAAGCAATGTTTAGTATTTTTGCATTTAAAAAGTGAGGAAAAGGTATTGCCTTCCTGGAAGCTCACAGTCATTGCCACAAAACCGAAAGTGTCATTCCATGTGTCCCTTTTCCTCTCAAGACTGTATTTTCTATTTCTATATCAAGGGATACATATGAAAAAGGATTACATATATTTTAAAATAGAAATTTGCTGTAAGACAGAAATAACTATATGCAGCCACATATACATGCACATCCACCGTTATTTAATTGAAGGATGTTATACTTTTCTGCCAGCTGCTATATATTTATTAAATACTAAGGACATGTTTGTAAAGCAGGTTTTAATATTCAATTTTGCCCTTGAATAGTTTTTACCCATAGCAATAAAACATTCTAGGACCTTTGGGAGTCCATATTCAAATTGCCTGATGGTTTTAGACCAATTTTATTAACCAGTATATTGGTTCATTTAGTTAGTATTTTTTTTTTTTACACACCACAGGCTCCTGAAATTAAGTTGGTATTGCTAGAAATAGGAAGGTGGTATTGGAAATGCAGCAGGAATATGAATGAATGTTTGTAGTTCCACCAAGGTGGTCACAGGCAGAAAGGGCACTTTCCCAAAATGACTATTGATTTTTGTACTCACATCAGATGAATGTTATATGGGGTAGTTCAAGTTTCAAATAACACCCAACCTCAGCTCTGGAGATTTATAAAATGAGCACTTAAAATAGGACGAATTGGATTATCTGATCAGTACTCTGAACAGATAGGAGCATCTGGCTTCAAAGCATAGGCCAAGATGCTTTAGCCATTTATTAGACAAATGTAAAAGCTTCAGACACTCTAATAGAGTTAAAGAACTAGAAAAATGCAGTTTGTAGTAGACTGCAAACTGGAGATTTCTGAAGGATATAACTATATTCAAACAATACACCCAAAGTGTAAGCTCCCAATTTTTAATCTCTTTTTTGCAACTATAAATGCAGTGGTTACTAGTAAGGGCTACCCAACCCACGGTGCAAGGAAACCCAGGCCTGTATTCCTTGAACTGGATGTACCCTCCAAACTACCTGCATCTCTCCTGTGCTATATCTAAGTTCAAGTAAGCCTGCTGCTCATCTTCCAGAAGTGATCATTTATACAAATGGGAACAATTCCTTTGGGTGAAATGGGGTCTTATAAGAGACTGCACTATGATGTTATGGTAGGGCCTCTCCTAAGGCATGCCAGAAGGGTCAATTTATCTGTTCTGCATCAGAAAATTTGACTCCTTGCTCAGTGCTCTAGTGAATGGTAGCACAGTCACATTTTTGGTTGGGATAAGCCCCATCAAAATGGGCTCTTTAGGAAAATCCTTCCCCTCCAAACTCGTTCATTAAAAACACCTGAAATGGAAACATTTAATAACAAACATATTTTCATTTGACATTACATTGCTTTTTTATCAATCAAATATTTTGGTTTTGTTGTTGACCGGAACTAAAGTGCTTTTGATTTTCTGGATACATTATACTGAGAAAAAAATTCTGTTGCACCACTTCCTGCCAAATAAATGAGAACCATCCACAGCTGGGTGACTCGGCAAAACTAACTTTAGCTGTATTTACAGAGTATTTACATTTCTACTTATTTCAGGAAAAAGACTTATTTTCTGTGTATGTTCTTCTAAAGGAGGAAAAATAAAGATGATGCCCAGAAAGTTGTGCTTATAAATATGTAGAACTCGAGTTGGAACTGCAGTTCATTGAGCTGACAACTGGGACATGTAAAATTGCCCTAATGCCAGCCTAGATATCTAACCTCTCTGAGCTATGTTTAGTGAAGAACAAAACAGAGGCAAGGTAGGAATACAAGAAATGGTGGAATTAACATCTCTATATGATGCTGGAACTTTGTGAATAGGAGGTCTCTGAAGTTGACATGCCCAGTTGAACTACATGGGAACATTTCCAAATAGCCTCTAGATGTGTCCAGCTCTGCAGCAACAAAGTATAGGGGTTTGTCTGTGTTCAAAAGAATCTTATTTATAGACACAAATTGGAAATAAGCCCTAACTGGAAATACTATGATTAGATTACCTGCATTTGCACGCCAAAGACTAATAACTTAAGCCCAGTTTAGTGCCTGGGTGCTGGGGGTAAGAATTCTGTGAGCATCACACTGGAGGAGCTGCTTGAAGCTCAAAGGCTGGAAAAACATCTCTGGGTTTAATCTGTCTACCTCAATGTGTGAGACTGTCCTTATAATCACAGAAAATATCCTACATTGTGCAAAGTCAGCAGCAGACAGAGCTGAATGCAACTGGACACTGATATGTTTTCTGTGATGACAGAAATCAATAGGAAAATAGAAAAAATATGTTTTTATTTTCCTTTGTTTTCCAGGTATCATATCTGAGCCAGGACTGTATTACAGATTAGATGTATCTGAACAATCTGTGCAGTTGGATCTCATTCTATGAGGAAATTAGCTTGAAATGAAGAGCAAAGTGCTTTGTGTAAATTCAGCAAAACCACAGGGTTTAATAAATGAGTACTGCCTTACAGCACATTTCAAAATGTGTTCAATTTTACGTTTGTTTTTTCTTCAAGAGGCTGCACATAAATATTGTTTGAGATCAGCACCTAACTTCCACCTTCATATTGCTAATATTTTTATAAGCCAAGTGCCATAAAAAAGAGGGAAATTATGGCTTAAACTCAAAGGTTTAAGATTTTCTACCTGAAAAGTCATATTCAGAAAACAAATTTTTGTCATCAGAAATAGTGGATATATAGCAGACCTATGCACTAGCAGCAGTGTAACATGCAAAACTCATTATTTAGGATATTAAAAGGCATTTGTAGAATGCATAGCTGCTTTGATGTCTTAGATAATCAGTTATGAAAGAAAAGTCAAATACTGTAAAAACTATTAGGTGAGCTAGCATGTAAGAAAAAGTTGGAAAATACTGTATTAACAGTTGTGAGAAACAAAGTGTATTAGAAAGATAATATACATGCAGAGTTTACAAACCGTGTCTTTAGGGTGGCCCAATAAGTAGAAATATGGGGACCCATGCTTGTCACTTTTCATGCACATGGAGAGACTGGAAGGTACCATTCCTAAAGGAAGGGGAGGAACAGCCTAGGACCAATCATTAGAATTAACAGAACCAGTGACATACAGACATTTTACTACTGTTAGAGCAGAGAATTCTTAGTAAGTTTAGAACAACTGAGTAAAAAGCTTACATGTAACAGGAAAGAAGTATTTCTGTAAAGCTAAGACAAATAAGCATGCTGTAAGTCTAAATATTAGTGGATTATTGAAACTACTGTACATATATATTCAGGACATAGATTCACCTGGACTATGGATATGGAGTACATCTTGAGGTGCTTCCTGAAGGAGTCGTAAAAAATCAAAAGCAAATGGTTTAATGCATTTAAGAACAGTGCCAATTTACTTGTGTGAAAAATCCTTGTATTGGTATCAACTCTGACATTTTTTGGTTTTGTTTTTGGGGCAGTGCTGAAGCAGGAGATGAGAGTTTCTTCAAGACCCTTCAAAAATTACTTACTGCTGAATAACTTGTAGCTTTTATCTGTTAACCAGCAATTTGTATATACCCAAACTTTACCCTTCCTCCCCTAAACAGCCAAAACTGAACCTAAACTCTAGTTCTGTAAAACCACCCGAGTGTAATAAACCCATGGGGTGAGCTGTGTACACAATTTAGCATTGCTTGAAGTGACAGAGATTCCAAAAATACACAATGCAACCCCAGGACATGTCTTTTAACAAAGCTAAACAAAGTGGGGGAAGAGAAGGAAATAGACCATCATTGTGTAAATCCATAAAGCACCAACCATCACCACACAATGCAGACCCCTTGTTCCTGCTTTCAATTACTTATCATTTATTTTTCATTTCAATTAACAATCAAATTCGTTTTTTCCAGATGTTCCTCACAGGTGAAATTCAGTGTTTTTGCTCCCTCCACACCACCAGATAGAAAGCAACTGGGGCAGGGGGTTATGCCAGGCTGGAGGGTTGGAATCCACCTACAGGTGCTAACCTGCTTCATTCTTCTCCACCTTTACATTCTGTTTGTTGTCATTTGACTACAAGACTCATTGCTTTCAGATACTTCGAGGAACTTATATATTTTAATGGACTCTGAGTGATAAAGTCTCTTCAGTCAGAAAAGGCCAGGAGCAGTAAGCCAGGAGACACAAGCTGCCAGGACTACTGGGACTGAGAGTGAAAACTCACAGACATTCCTAGGGAACTTTCTCCAAAGATAATTAGAGAAAAAAGTAGTTGTTCCCACATAAAACTGTTGTTTTCTGGAGCTTATCAATCATTAGAGATAACTTGCTTCTTGCAGAACTCACAGCTGGATAGAGAGACTGATTTGTTAGTTTTACTTCCTCTTTGATTTTACTTTTTGAGATTTTGTGAACAGTTTTCCCCACATTTTGCCTTTAAGGATGACACTTCATCCCAGTGTTTGGCTATGCAAAGTACATGTCCTTCTCATGGTGTTTGTGTAGTTATGGCTAAGGCCTGAAATACATGAGCATCTGTAATGAGGCTCTCACAGTGTGAACAGACAGAGTTTTAGAACTGCTGCACACCCAGTCGCTCCTGCTGAAGTCAGTAACTTCTAAGGCAGGAAATTAGGCAGCCACTGCAAGAAAAATCTTGATCCGTCACTTTATTAAAATTATTTTTAATGCTGGTGTGAGAAGTGCCCAGTTTTAGTGATGACTCTGCGTTTTGTGTCCTGTGACATGTATGAAACATCACATTCTCTCCAGCCAGGCTTCTCAGGCATTCAGTGCATTCAGGGTCAGGATTCCCAGCAGTACTGCTAGTCTTTCTTGCACATTTATAAGATTTCTTACTATGACGTGGTTCTCTGGAGAACACAGCTGGCAGACTATTTCCTATGAAACATGATGCTGATGTTCTAGGGGTTTGGATGAGCTGTGATAATTCACATCCAGTGGAAGCACAGTTCCTCTGGCTATCCTTATCCTCAGCAAACATGTTCTGAGATGCTGGATGATAAAACACCTGTTTTCTAAGCTTCTTTTGTTGCACCCTGCTGTGAAATCAGCTATAGTTTTGGAGCATTAATCATATCTATGATCCTTTGCTTACATTCTGATGGTACCGTGCCTGCTTCAAAGCGATTTCTGCCTCTGAAATGCTCTGGGATCTTTGGCATTTGTTTTCAAGCAAAATCAGCAGCTGGAATGGAGTGCATTTGCAGCACACTTTATTTCTTACCCTAGGTTTGAACAGTGCTTTAGCTCAGCCAGAATTTTCCAAGATGTACTTGTAAGGACAGATTTCCAGGTAGTATAAACTGACTAACTCATTCAGGAGATTTACACCCTCGCAGGAGCTCGTTCTTTGCTTCTTTCCTGAGTGCTTTCTTCTTTTCAATACACATTCTTTTCTTTCACAAATCATGTTCTTACCATTGATGAATTTTCATAAACATTGCTTTTACTAATGCTGATCACATCATCATTCAAACACTGATATTTCTTGCTCGCAAGACATACTGCCATATTTTGTACTAACAGAAACATTGCACTGAAATTTAAAACACAAGGAAAATAAAGAAGTTGAAGACTGATGACAATAACGAGATGGTCTTGGCTGGTTGGTTTGGTAAGCTCTAGGTAAGTTTTTTCCTTTTTCATGTTGTGAATCTGAATGTTGCTTCTGTTGGAAAGGTCTTTAATCACAGCATTATTAACACTGATTTGGGAAGTCCCTGACCATTCCACCTGTCAGGGACTGAGAGAGAATATCCAGGAGAGGACCCTGGCACACTCATGCTACTGGTATGTTTCTCCCTAGGCTTCTGCTGCACACCACCATTGCAATCCCAAAACCAGCTCTGTCCTCCAGCCTTGCATTTTTATGCTCAACTTACTCTTATTTCCCACTGATGCTCTCCATATCTGGACCCCAATGAGTATAAAAAATATTTCTGACATGCACTTGCTAAAAAACCCCAACTGATTATTTCAGTTAATAAAGCTCCAATTAGTCTTGTTACATCTCAGCTGTGAAATTCTGGTTGAAGGAAGAGGGAGCTACTAAATATTGACTATTTTATCTGCTGTCCTCTGGACCACTTTGTCCTTACTGTCACAAATCTTCTCTGCATTCAGTTTTACATTATTTGGAATAGATCTTCTTTCTGGGGGTCTCTGACAGACATTCTTCACAGCATGATGACTTAACCTTGAGATCTGGTCTCCTGTTTTAATTGGTTCTGTTAATTTCTATTTTTAACTTCTCAAGCAGGCTGCTGTTGGAATTAAGGTGAGCCTTCTGTTTGTTCTTAGACTATTTCTTACACCTTTGGGAAATGACCTAGGGAAGACTTTAATTATCTCAGTTAATTTCAACAGTTAATTTCTAATTTTGCTTCTATTCTGCCTCCAGACTGGATACAGCACTAACACTTCTGTGCCTGCATAAAGCACAGATTAAGAACTGCAGACATGCAGATGTCATCCTTTGCTGTGATGCTTTCTGCAGGTTGTATGTACACTATGAAGTAACTCCTAAATACTCTTACTCCTTTTTCAGTGCAGTAGGACAAAGGGACTTCCAAGCACAGCTACATAGTTCTCCTCCTGTATGGAGCTGTAAATTTGGAAAATGTTTTGATTAAACAGCGCGTCTTAGTAGCAACTTTAATTTCTCAGTAATCTGCACTTTTAAACAACTAACACTAAGTATTCCAAATGCCTTTTCAAATGGCAAGCTTGGTTTAAACAATGCTGTGAAGTCACCTTGTTGCTTTCTGTTAGCACTAAAAGCTGAGTCTGGATTTCTAGTGGTTTATATGTATTTTCTACTCATCATCTTCTGTGGACGGGAGGACTTGTGCACATTTTGGAAGATTTGTTTCCCTAAATCAATGCTATTTACACTAAATTTTTCTTTTTTTCCTGGAATAAGGTACAGATTTATAAGATTATATAAGAAACAGAAATTTATTTTGGATTTAAGTGCCATTTGGAACAGGGATCTTAAGAAAGTCAGATTTGCAATGGGTCTGAACTGCAACTGATTCTTTGCTCATAGCAGCTTCCTGGACCTACCTTAGACTAAATTGTTTTCTGAGAAATCAGAGAACTGCTAGTATTTAGTTCTGCTGTTTGAGAAGGATTACTGCCACTACATCAGCCCTGGATGTTTGTTTGTTCTTTCATTAAAAATGATGCACCTCTCCCCATAAAACAGTTTTGGAGGTGACCTGAATTTCTGTTGGAAGTCTCTCTGAAAGGATTATACAGTGGTTAAAATTGATATTAAATATCTCAGTTCCATTTTATAAGAACCCCTGAAAGCCATTTTGGCTCTTTTTCTACTCAGCAAAAGTATAAATCACTAATGTTATTACCAGATGAGTGGACTATGGCCCATCTTTTCTGCCTTTATTCAGAAGCTCTTGAAAGCTGTAAAAAATGCAACTTACACTGTCCTGAGTATCAGCTCAGTCACAGAATTAGCTCTAGTTTAGAGAAGAAAATTGTGCAATTACCATGTGTATTGACAGCTGGGACTGACTTCCAGTGGAGCTAACTTTAACAGAGGTAGTGAATTTTTGTTCACAACAAAGACTCACCTGAACCTACAGTTAAGCTGAAGAATTTGAATTTTTATGTGACTGTAGTTTCTGGTTCTAATGGGAAAGCATTCTGGAACTTCAAAAGTAACAGTAAAAAAATTTAATAGAGTTTTTGGACCTCCTAGCACAAAGAAGTCAAGGACTTTTCATTAAAAAATAAGTCCTTTTTCCAAGAAATTTAAGGCCCAGAGGTGCACATCATAGAACTTATGTAAATATATGAAATTGTCACACCACACTATAGAGTAAGCCCTGATTTCAGTTTTAAAAAAGAACTCTGTCTTTGAAATTACCTTTGGATAATTTATTCTTACTTCTTGTCATTTCAGTTATGAAATAAGTTTTCTATATTGTCTAAATGACTCATACTTTTTGAAATACTGAAAAAAGTCCCAGAAGTCCCTCTGAAACAAAACACAAGAAGAACAGATCCTGTTTTCTCACCACAGTGAGCAAAATCTCATGTTTTAAATTCAGAAGTGGCTTCTAATTGATCATCCGTGTATTTTGTCAGAGATAATACAATGGGCAAAGTTGTCAAAGAAAGGAGTACATTTCAACAGTGCTTTGAGTTTCAACCTGAGCTGCTCAATTGCATGGCAACAAGATCATCTGCTGTGACTGAAAATGTGCAGAGAAGTACCAATAAAGGAAGAAAAGCAGAGTTTATGGATAAATCAGCAACTCCCAGCACACTCAGAGATGTCCCCTAAGAGGTTTGTAGTGCCTTCTCCAATGCACATCTTCAAAGCTGCTGCCTGTGCCAGGAGGGCAGCAGAGGACAGTGATGTGCACACACCTATGGGCTTGGCCAAGGGAACACTTAAACATGGGAGTTAGTCTGCCTCTACTCAGCTAAGCACTTCAGCTGATACTTAAAGTGCTCCAGGAAATTACAATATAAAAATATCTGCAACTGCTACTTAATTCAAAAGCAATATAATTAATTTATATAGAGTCATGCACGTATAAAATGTAAAGATGAAAACCCACCATATTCTGGGACCTGGCCTGTTCCACGTTTCAACAACAGTCGCACTCTCCTGCCACCAGACTTGATTAGCTCTATTGCTCTGGCATGTGTCATGTCCCTTGTGCTTTCTCCATTGATTTCAATTATTTGATCTCCTACCTGTCAGGTAAGAAGAATATTGAGTCAGACAGAATTGCAGTAAAATGAGCGTTTGAGAAAGAGACATATTCAATGGATCACAGGTTACTTGAATGACAGACAGACACATCAAGGTAAATTTGTTCCTGTCTATCTGAGGAGTATTACTGGCAGATCAAATAACCTCCAAAGTAGATTCTGAATATGGTGTATCAAATGCTGCTTGTCTTCTGCTGAAATCAGTGTAATGCCTTTGTAAGTTGCCTCACATCTTCTACATGTAATAGGCTTTGTTGAATTGCTTGATATGGTAGAATCACTGGAACATTATCCGTGCTACACCGGAACACGCAGAATTGTGTGAGCCTGAGAAGAACTTTGTTGCACTTGCTGTTTTCATAGAGAAAAGAGGTTCAAAGCACAAATATAAACTTCCATCATTTGAATTTCCAAATCTTGGTAGTAAAGTTTCACACTAAATTAAGAGTAGTTATGAAGCACACTATTAAACAAAGGTTACTGCTATGACACAGGACAGGCAGGTTTGCTGGAGCTCAAAAAGAATGCTTTGAACTATTTAACCACAGGAGCTTTTTGCTGGGAGTAAGCACAGCCTGTGGCTGAGCTGTCTAGTTAGAGCAGCTGACTCCAGGGTTCTGATTAAGGATTTCTGCCACTCATCTCCTGGCCAGATTTCCAGTTAGAGTTGGCTTCATTATTATTTTTCTGCCTCTTTCTACAGCAGTAAAATGTGGCACTGATATCTGCATCTCCCATCCACTCCAATTTCCCCGGCTTTGCCTCCAGCCTGCATGTTTTGCTTTTGGCTGATTTTCCATGCTGGAAGCCTTGTCCTTCAGCAGGGGACTGGCTGCTTTCTGCTGTGCCTGGTCAGGGCAGCAGAGAGCACCTTTAGGAGCAGCAGCTGCACAGTCTGTTGTGAATCCACTTGGTGAGAGACTTCAACAGCACAGGGAGGTGACATGTGAGCCTCATGTTAGCACCACCATAGCCTTTGCAGTTTGTGCTTTGCAGAAGCCTCCCAGCCTCACTGGAAGGGTGATCCCAGTGAAAGGCAGAAGGAGGGATGATCTCCTGGTGCTGGTAGAGGTGCAGGTCTGGATGATGGGCAGCCAGGAGTGGGGCATGAGTGGGGTCAGCACACTTATTTATTGGTGCCAGAGGAGCACATCTGTTCAGCAGGATCATACCTGCCTCGGTGAGCACCTAATGCTTCCTGACAGTGTGTTTTCACTACCCTCAAACAACAATGCCTACACATCCTAGAGAGGGGTTTAAGGAGCTTATACAGACTTCAAGGTGATGGGCACTTCCTTTTCCTCTTACAAGACTGTAAACTATCTCTTAGCTGGCCTCGGACATTGAAATGTCTTCTACTTTGTATGTTTTCTTTGCTACAATTGTACTTCTGTCAGCCAAAAGTGTAATCCTTAAGAGGTTTTCCTTTTTTCCTGAGTTTGAAATACAGTATTTACCAAATAAATGTGCACAATATGAAATGTCAACATGACTCCTAGCATCAAAGAAAACTCAAAAGGATGTCAAGAAGTTGTCTAGTCCTTACTTTTGCTCAGAAACAGAAAGAGTGCTAGTAGAAGTACTATGGGCAGTGTTTCTCAATAGGAATTCAAAATTTGTTAATAGGAGCTGCAGCCAATTTAGGAACTCTCTCAGGATCCTGTATGCAATCTATGCTGGTACTTTGCTGAACTAAAAAGCCATTGATCCAAACAAAACCTATTAGCCTTACACTTTGTAAATGCTGCAGAATGAACACTGGGGAAAAAATCAGAATTATTTTGTTCAGGATTTTTTTTTGCAGTGGAAATTTCTTCCTCAGCATATTTTCTCTCTTAAAAAGAATGCATTTGGTTGTATCATGCAGTAAACAATTGAAAACATTTCTAAGGACCTTCAGGCCACACTGACACACAACACAGGGGCTCTCTGGATCATGGTGAGATCTCCCCCAGGTCTGGCCATACAGGGCTCTCTGCAGCCCCCTGACTTTGGGAGAATGCAGTTGATGCACACAATCAGAGAAAAAGAGAAAACCTGTGTTACTACTCTTGTAACACAGACAGAAGATGGATTTGTAGCATCCCCACAAGGATACTAGTCAGGCCAAATACAGATGAAATTGAATGAGTGGGAAAACCTGTTTCTAAATGCCATGAAACAATTAAACCCCATAGAAATCCTGTAAAAGTAAAGTCAGATTTTCAGAAGGCTTGAGGACAACTCTTTTTTTGTGCTACATTGCCTGGGTAGACCATATTTTGCAGGTGTTTAAAATGTTCTTGTTAGCATGTTTTGAGAGAAGTGCCAGATTAGATCAAACGAAAGAGGTGCTTTTAACATTCCTTGATGAATAGCTTTTAAAATGAGTACTGAAAGCTGTGTAGAGAACATACAGTTCTTCAAATAAAATCCTCTGCACTCCAGAGCAGCAAGACAGAAAGATTTTAATACAGTTTAATATGTAAAAAGGTTAAGTTAATGTCACATTTTTCCTTTGATGTTTGCCTTTCTTCTATTTCATTGGTCACTATGCAGGAACTATCTTGTATTAATGTAACCTTTTCTGTATTTCTGTGAATTAGAAATCTTTTTTTCTCTGTAGGCAGAAGGTAGCTGATTTGATATTTCCTTTCATTATAAAATATTGTAGTTGATTTGATACTTCCTTTTTGTATAAAATATTATGTGCAAATAACTTGGGAAAGCTTAAAAAAAAGGTGAGCATCTTGGTTATAGGACTGAAGGAGGGGAGAGAAACAAGTTTGCAAAAATTAGGTGCTCTGAAATCTACATCAGAAGGGTGAGACCAGAGGTATAATGAATAGTTGCAGGAGCAGTGGGTTAATTGTGCTCCTTGCTTTTGTGTCTTGCGCTGACTGAGGTACAGCTGAATTATATTGCCTTTGCAGCTCAGCTGGATTGTATCACCCTTGCAGCACAAGCCCAGCTCTGATTAGATGAGGAAAACAAGGAAAAGTTGCAAACACTCCTACCCTGAGGAAAGCTTCAATTAGACTTTACACTCATATCTGGAAATTCATACAAAAGAGCAAACCTTGGCTAAGGAGTGGTTCTCCATGTGTCAGTAAGGTACAATTCTTGTTTTTTTTCTGCAGTTAGACCTTTATTACTTCTCCTTCCTTTCCCTTGAGGGTATAGATTTTCTTATGGCTGATATGGGAGGAAACCCTGCTGAATGTTTTCTCTTTGTCCAGGCATTCAAATGTGCTTTCTCCCTCAACTTTTCTATTGTGGAACCAATTTTTGGATTTGTGGAGCTATTTCTGTTTTTCGAAATCCAGTGATTTTTTAAGAGGATCTTAGATATACCCACATATTGAAGATGCACCAAGATGAGGCCAGAGGTAATAAAATCAGTGTCTGTTATATAGGATCCTAATTTCTCTTTCTAAGATCAAAAGTTGATTCCTGCAGTTTATACCTCATGGCATTTCTCTATACTCATCTTCTGGATCCTTCCATGTCTGTTCACAGTCTCCAAATTGGAGATATTATGAAGGTGGGGGGTAGGCAGAAGACATGAAAATGATAATATGCTTGCCACACTTACTGATAATGTTCCCAGCACAAATCCTTTGCCTTTTTGTAACATGTCAGATTTGCAACTCATGGTCAGTTTGGGTTCTGAGATTATCCTCTGCAGTTATCTCCTATTTTACATTGTGCATCTGATTTCTCTGCCCTAAACTGAGCACAATGCATCTTGATGAATTTTACCAGATTGACTGCTTTAGTACATTTTTTTAAAAATTGTCTATATCTCGAAGTCTTTTTAAACTCCCTATGAATAGTAACATACTGGTGTGTTAGCAAATTTTATTTTATTATTCATCAGTGGGTCTCCAATTATTAATGAAATATTGAACTGAGTTGGTTTCATCCCAGATGCCTCAGAACCACATTTGTAATTACTATGAAGGAGCAAACCATTCAGAGCAGCCTTTGAGAGGAATTATTGTCAGTAACCACTTTAAAAGAGATTCCACCTAGAGCCTTTTTTCTCATCCTTTTTATGTGAATTTCATAGAAGGTAGTGTTGAAAGGTGAAAAGAAGATTGTACATTCTCCTCCTCCTTTTTCCACATAGAAATAAGAATGAAAATAAGACATAAGAAAGGAAAATTAGACAGGTGTGACAAGATTTGCTTTCCACAACTCAGATGTTGGAGAACTTTCTCAACTTTTTGATAACTTGTCACAGATTATTTCTGAGCATGAAAGTTAAAGGAAGTTTTCATTATTTGATGTTAAAAGCAGGGTATATGTTCTGCTTGCTCTATTCTACTTCTAACTTTCTTGTTCTCCATGAATTCTTGGATGTAATTACTAATAGTCTCTAAATTTATTTCCCTTAGTCAGTGAGCACAGATGAACATCAGCATGTTCTGCAAATTTGAATCTAAATACGCTTTTAGCAGTTTTCTCCTTATTCTGATTTATAGTAATTTCTCCTTCTTTATGTTTCCTCTGAACTTCTCAGTGGAGACTGATACAAAGAAAACACTGAGTATTTAAGCTGTCTTCACATTCTCAGCAGGCAGTGGACCTCTTTTTTTTCAGTTCTTCATGTTTCTTATATTATCTTTCCTTGTTACTTTTTTACTTTCTTTGCAGACTGTTTGGATATAATTCTGACACATTTAATCTTCCCTCTTCATCTAGTGGGTCACCAACCAACCTAGGTGTTGCAGAATCAAGCTTTGAGTGTCTAATTATTTTAGTGGGTATGACCCTATGGCATTATTTCCTTTTGTGGAAAGTCACATATTTCAATATCAGACAGTTATTTTTAATAGGCATTTTACCAACCAGCCTTCTGTGGGCATATGCAGCTTTTCATATGAAACATCAGAATATTTTAAAAGCTAAACTTCAGTGTAGCAACATTATTGTTTTGCATGGCATTCAGGTCCCTGGTCATGTTACACTTTTTGATTTAATTTCTCTTAAAAAGTTATCAGAAAAAGCAATTCCCTGAAACTGGAGAGTTAGCCAGCCCTATGATAATACCTTCAGCTCCCATGCCATTCATGTACAGTGTTTGCATGACACCCTGAGAGGACACACGCATCCTAAATACCAAGATTTAGACACTCAAGCAGCAGGGAAAGCATCTGAGAGCACAGTCTTTGAGATGTAATATTTTAGCCTCAAAAAGCCACAGGCTGCTTTCACAGTCTCTAACAAATATAAATAATAAACTTTATTTTGAAGGTGTCCCAGCACGGGATCTGTGCGCAGAGCTGCAATGAGCCCTTGGCAAGGCTGGCAGCTGTTTGGGGACCAGTCATGGGAAACAGATGGATGGACCCTTTCCCAGTCCCAACAGGCAAATCCTGCATTGTGGGATAGTCCCCAGACTGGCAGCAGCTCTGGTTTGCAACCTTCCTGGCAGTCTTCAGCAAAGACTACAAAGCAGTAGTGATTTACCCCTATGTCCTCCAGATGTTCTCACCAGCTTAAGGTTGAAGAGTGTTGGCAAGACAGCATGGGAAGCTTGCCTGGCTGCAGACTGAGCTGTATTTATCCTGAAGAAACATAGTCTTTGCAGATATGAATCTGGAAATTTTATATATATTGATTTTGCATTGTGTTTCTTTCTTCCTAAAGAATATGACCACTGATGAATTTCCATGCTGTTTGGGATAAAAGCCTTGCCAAACCCACTGGTTCTCCTCCTGACTCTATGCCACTTGGTAAGCAGAATGCTCCTCTATTATATTCTTAAAATGGGCAAGTGTAAAATAAACACTGAATGCTTCACCCCCTTAATGTTTTGAAATTTGAATATTAATGATTTAAATGTAATTATGAAAGTAGTTGGTGTGTATGGAAAATGTTTCTTTAAAAAATCTGTTTCAGTTCAAGTTAATTCAGGCAGTCCATCCATGTGTAAGAACAACTGAGCTATAAAATTGGGCAGCCTGTTTTCTGGCAATAATGAGAAGATAATATTCCTAAGGAATGTTTAAGTGACATCACTATTGATAGGTTAATTAGAAAGAAAATTGTAAAGCTTCTCCAAATCATTAGAATAAAGTGCCTCTAGTACATGTGAGTTTATCTGCAGAGCCTTTGTTCAGGTCATATTTTATAGCAATTATTACTGGTCATGTTAAAAAAAGCTGACCATACATACAAACAGAGTTTCAGAAACAGGGTGAACCAGAAGGGAAACACATATAGCTTCAATGCAGTAAAGAGGCTTTTCCTTGCTTGAGTGTGCTTTTAAACCATGGATGAGAGCCTTGTGTATGTTTGCCTCTGTTGGTGCATAAGGAACAGTCTCTAAGCAGGTGTATAGTTCCCAGTTGCATGAAATTAAATTAACTGTATACGGACATTTTCATTCTATGTTAAATCTAATGATAAAAGCAGCCTCAAATGATTTGTGTGGAGGGCATTGCTATCTGTCATTTTATTAATGCATTTTATAATTAAACCTCAGGAAAGAGACTAATTACACTTAATTACTTTTATATGGGCATTCTATTTTTATAACTGAAACACTTTGCACATGTTATTTGTTGCTGTTGTTATTGTCAATCAGTCCAAAAGGCTGAAAAATTGTCTGTACTTGGAGAACAAATGACAACTCCAGAGTATCTATTTTGGTGAATTTCCAAGCACTGTGAAGCCCTAGCATCATTGCCTGGAGTTAGGCACAGGCTGGATATCTGCTGTGCAAATTTCCTCACAGCAGAGAATCTGTACTGCCTGGAAATCCCAGGTGTAAAATGTACCCTGAGCAAAGCTGTGGGGTTTTGGTAATTTTGGACTCCCTCCAGTGAATTTTAGGTATGTGAGCTTGGATGTCTCAGCAGGAGACATGGCATTTCTCTTTGGAAGAATTAAAATAACACATCCCATGCTACTTTTGAACCAACCACCCATAAAGGTTTAGAGTGATAAAGTCTTTTTTTTCTGTGACCAACCAGCTATTTAAGCAGCAGCTGCCACTTGTTACCCCTGGAAATGCCAGGTGTTTTGTTCCCACACAGAGACGCTCTTGACTCCTGTCCAAAAAAGGGGAAAAGAGGGGCCACAGGACATGGGGCAGAGCAAGAGAAGACCTTCACATGCCTCAGCTGGAGCTGTAGCTTTTTTCTCTTCATGTTTTCACCTTTTCCTGAGAGAGAGAAACTAGTGCTATTTGAGAAACAGAGCCTGGAAAGAGGAAAATGTACATGCCTGAGCATCTGCAGAGAATGGGGAGCACAAGAGGGAGAAATGGAGTTGCAGTGGTGGGTGCTGACAAGACAGCAAAGTGGACTTCTGGTGCTACAGTAGACTTGATGCCTTTCACAGCACTGTTGCAAAATAATCCTTGTATATGTAAAATAAAGCTGTCAAAGATAAAAGGAAAATGCATTGTCCTACTGGATTTAATTGATACACTCTTACTTTTTAAAAAGAGAGATGGGATTACTCAGTGTAGTAATCAGTGTAGTACTCAGTGTGGTACTCAGTGTAGTATATTAATAACATATTTCACCATTACAATCAGGGATGGGAACTAATAGAGACTATGAAAAAAGGAAGAAGATAAGTTTCTGGTGTCTTCTTGATGGTCTCAGGCAGTTCCCATTAGGCAAAAGCAAAGCAAATTCAGGATCTGACAGGCTGATTTTATAGATCCTACATTGAAAACTGGGCATGGAGTTTGCTTCATGCAAAGTTGCATCCAAGCAGCAAAAGACAAAAGAACATGAATTCTGACAAGACAAAGATAATACCACAAAAAGATTTTGATGAGGAAAAATGCTGAAATGTAAAATCTAAGGAGATATTTTCAAGCATACCAGAGGCATGGAGTCTGGCAGTTCTCAAAAGATAGTTTGGGCACAAGGTAGAAAAGACTGCAGAAAACAGATTAATTCTTTGCATCAATGTTCACTGAAGATGAGGGCAGCAAAACTCCTGCAGAGGGTCTGCTCACTGCAGGGCTGAGTGAGGAACTGACTCCTACAGCAGGGTCAGTGGCAAAGATTTTATAACAGACTGATGAAACAGATACTGAGAAACCACCAGAAGTAGATGACTTTTATCCTCAGTTCTAAAGGAATTTGGATATGAAGCTGCTCAAGCAGGAGCTACATAGGATATAATCTACTGCTTAAATCAGTAAATTGCTGAATTTCAAAGGAATGGGAAGTGGCAAGTGTGACACCAGTCTTTAAGAACGGTTTTGGAAAGTAACCAAGCGAGTCTCATGTTCAATTGAGCAGATGGAAGGAAGCAATAAGGATGGTGAGGCTTAGCTGGCACATGGATAATGATGATATAGTGGAAAAGGGTCAGTGTGGCTATTGTAGAGGGAAGCCATTCCTCACAGATCTATTGCAGGTTGCTGGAGCTCTCAGTGACTATATAGATAAATGTGATCTGGTTAGTATACTGACATTTTCAGAAAGCTTTTAATAGTAAAGTCTTCAATAGAGGCTCTGCTGTGGGATGAAAAAGAATAGGCTCTTCTAGGCAGGAGATTAAATTCTAGGAAAAAATGTTTTAAATAAGTGGTCAATTTTCACAATCAAAAGACTTTACCACAGTGATTATTCTGTTCATCATACTTGTAAATGGTGTGGGGAAGAGGTGATAGGATTTGCAGGCAACACATTACCACACAGTATTGTCAAATCTAAACTTAAAAGCTCTAAAAACAGATGGCACAATGCTGTGTGCTAAAGCAGCATGTGAAATCCAGTAGTGCTGAGTGCTAAGTACCAAGTATAGTACATGTGGAAAACTACCTGCACCATCACTCCAAGTCAGCCCTCACCCCTGAAGAGACAGATCCCACAGTCCTTGTGCTTAGCTCACTGAAAATGTCAGCACAGGCAAAAATCCAAAGAGAATACTAATTGTTAGGGGAAGAGTGAAGAAAAAAGGAATGTGTCCCTTCCCTGTGTCATTTAGGAGCACCAATATACTGAAAACTGTGGATTGTTCTGGTGCTTCCATCTCCAAATGAATGTGATAGATTGAGAAATGGTTTGGAGGAAGCCAATGAGGCTGGTAAAGGGCAAAGAACAGCCTCCTTTTGATGCAAGATGAAATGGATTGGTAAAGTTCAGTGGGAAAAAGGTGGATATGATATAGGTCAATTGAATAAAGAATGATATGGAGACTGATGAAGTAAGGTTATTATACTGTAACTACAAAAAAAAAAAAAGGAAGTTTTTTTCCCAAACAATGCAGACATTGAGACTTGGAATCCATTGACATAGTGTATCTGGAATGTCAAAAGTATGAATACATTCAAATAAATGGTTACAAAATAGTCCTAACACTGAGCTCTAACACAGAAAAATCTATAAACTTCTGATTGCCAGGGGACTGGATTTTATACCCAGTGAGAATAATTTCATACTCATCCTACATTCCTTTTCTAAGCATCCTTTACTTGTCCTTGGAATGAGGACACTAGACTGGTGGGCCATAGGAATGGGTCTCATATCTTTATGCTTTTACCTACAGAGGTGACCTCTCCCAGTTTCCACATTTTGTGGCTTGGGAAAACACAGAAGAAAAGTCGATGCTATGTTCCTCCTGTTGCTGGACAAAGAGTTTCAATTAACAGAGCAGCATCACGTGGTGTGCTCTTTTTTCCCTAACACTCTTGATTCTTAATTTTTATGTTAGGGTTAATTAATTTTTTAGACCTGAAAACCTTCCTAAATGTTTCATAAACCCCAGATTTAAATACGATGCCAAGTAAGTATTTTAGTCTTAAAATTTAATACTAAACTATTTTTATCAAGATTATTAACTTGGGTTTTTTTTCACAGCTGGCTTGAAAGATTTTGCTACTAGGCACAGAGTTACAAGGATACTTTGAATGTGCCAAACAGAACACATTTTTGCTAGAAGGATGTTAATTAAGTGTGTGAGAGGAATATTCCTTCTCCTTACCTTTCTGCAAACAAATTATAAAAAACACACACAGATTTTTTGAGAAATGCTGAATAATAGTTCACCTACAGTTAATTTGGTCTTGATTTATTAAGCTTTTATACTGTCAAAATATATTCAGGATCCCCGAGGGCCTCCCTTTGCATTTCTTTGTTGTGCAGACAGTAGAATGTTGATCAGCTTTATGTCTGCATGTCAATATATTCTTCCTTGGGTTCTGCCAATTACACTAACCCGGCATTGAGCTCCTCTTGCCACAGGCTGGCATCCAGCTCATATGCTTGAGTATCCCAGCTGAATTCTCTGAGTTCAGATCAATCACACCTAGCCTCACTACAAGTGAGGTTGGACAGTGATGTATGTAGTGGGGAATTGGAGTGTGAATTAGATTACCCCAAAGGGACATGCAATTCAGTGGGAAAGCATAGCTAACATCTTCCTGTACTGTTCAGATGGATCACAAATCACAGAATAAACGGATGGGACTCAGAATATCTTTTTCTTTCATTGTAATGACAGTGTTGACATTCACTGAATGCTTATTATGAAGGTAAGATTTATATTACTGCATAAAGTAAGCCAGGTATGCTGCAGGTTTTAAGAATAAGTGCTACTTATGTGGAAAAGATGGGCTACTTAACTGGCATGAATCACTCTGTGGGCATTTGTCTTTCAGACGTGTGCACAAGACCTTTGTCAAGCTGCTGCTGGTAGAGCACTGTATGTTCCTGGAGTGTACTTCTGCCCCTGATGTGTGGGATTATTCCAAATATTAATGATTTTTCAGTGGGGTTTCTGACAGGCTTCTCAAGCCCTCACTCGTGTCAAGGGTTCAGCAGCTGAATCCCTACTGTGCCCAGCACACCATGTGGAGAAGACCTTTCTGGCTCTTATCCCTGCTCCTCCTACCTTTGTGTTTGCTCTGACAAGAGTAAACTTTCAAGAAGCTTTCCAACAGAGATATCCACTTTTCTCCCATATTTCGAACATAAGACTTCACTGCCTCTTAGGACCTGGACAACCTGGAGATTTTCACAAGTCACTCAGCAGAATGTCAGTCTTGTGCTTTCTTTCCAATCCAAAATAGGATTCCAAAGTTTGCTACAGCAGAAATGAAAGATTAAGCTGGTAAATCCTTTGCTCATTTTTGGATTCTGGGATTGCCCTAAAAGTTCATAAAAACTCATGACTGATCAAGCTATTGCATTCTTCCCATTTCCTTCCTGCAGCTTTCTTGACTGGATAAAGAAATGTCTGTATCTGTCACCTACTCTCTCTACTGTGTGACAGCTGTTTCCTATTTTTAATGCTTTTTTCTCTAATCACCATCAAGCTCGGCTGAGCTACTTCTTGCTAACTGTACTTACTGATTGCAACCGTAGGTGTTTTCCACTGCAGGCTGTAGAAAATTATCCTTTAATGTGGGGCTAATCACTCATGGAGCATCCCAAATAGATGCTCTGTTCTTCATTATCAAGAAATCTTGGAGAGGCTCTACATAAGTGAGGAGTCAGTGCAGATTGTGGGGTCTGCATGGCAAAGTGCTCTCAGGGATTTCCATTTACAGTAGAGTAAGAAATTGTTCATTCTTCCTTTTGAGCTTTGATTTGATGGTCACTGACAGGAAACAGTCATGTTGATGATCATATTTATATTTTTTCATATTTACCTATTTTCCATATTCCTTTAGCAACAGGGCTACAAACGGCTGAGATAACCCTGCAAACACATTGTTCTGGAGGGAGTGAAGAAAACAACAATAATGCATGGAGACCAGAATCACAAAGATTAGAAGGTTCTTGAGTGTGAAACTACAGGAACTGCATGTGGTTTCTGGTACAAAACTTGGTTTTGCAATGGGAATGTCATAAAATGGGATGTGGCAGCCCAGCGATTTCTGTTGCATTTTGTCATCTCTGAAATGCAAGAAAACAGCAACTAAAAATAATAATTAAAAAAAAGAGGATATTTTGCACATGTTAATATGGACTTAAAAGAAGTATCTGTGGAAGCTGGATTATGTTCAAGCTTCAGAAAGGGAATGATTCCTTATTTGGTGGAAACAGACGACTGATCTTTCAAGAACCTAGAAATTGAGGACTGCAAAAAAGGGATACCATGATAAAGTGTCTAAATGAGCACCAAGCTAAATGAGTGCAGCACCAAACAATAAAGAAAGGTAAAATGGAAAAAAATAACTTGACGAAAACAAGAGGGAGTCTTTTCTTTTGCGCGGTATAAAAGACTTTCCAAACACTGTAGGGACAGAATTAGCTCATCTCTGACTATCTGTCCACTGAACCCAGAACAGCTCAAGTGATTTCTGGGTGCCCTGACCTGAGATATTTTGGAATGTTATGCTCCAGGGAGACAAGCTTTTGTTCCCCGGTTGAATTCCACAGCTGTGCAGCATTTACAGAGCCCAGATGCCTGCACACTACCTATTCCTCTGAGAAGCTTGAAAAGTCTTAATGGTAACAAATTTATTCTGTGAGACATAGCAGCAGCCAACTACTACATGCCACCCTACTCCTTAAAAGGCAAGACTCCAGGCTTTTCAAAGGGGCCTTAAAATTATGTGTCCTATGGCTCGAGAGGGTTTTAATATCAGATTATGAGTTTCATAGTCACTCTGTCCTTCTTTTGCAAATACAATTTAGGATGCATACAAAGAGGAAAATGTCAGTTTTGAATGTTGCTGAATGCTCATACATGGGTTTTGACAGCAGTTTTAAATGTAATACTTATGTCCTTCATGATTTGAAACTTTAGTTCTGTCTCCTTCCAAATAAAAGACAGAGTCCCTCCTTCTGCCTGCCATTTTTGACCCCTGGCTCTTGAATATCCAATTCTCCCCTTTTGCTAGGGATAATTCTTGGTGTGGGTGGTGGGGCTGAAGGTTTCTGAATAACCACAAATAAGGTTGGTGTGAACTTTACTATTATGGGAAATGATGAAATACACCAACTGTGCTGGTTTGCAGAATCCATGAACCTGACCACAGCATAGGTTGTTTACTGTTGTGAGCTTCACTGCACTGGTCAATTAGCAAGATACAACAGCCAAGCAATGCCACACAGACACTTATGCAAGAACACAGAAGCTCATAATAGACACTGTAGGAGCCTCCTGTCCACCGTGCCTGTTTTTATCTCCAACTGTGTACAACTGAAACAAAAAGAGGGATGCAAACTACAGAAAAGTAACAAACAGGAAAAAAATTGAAGAGTCAAAAGCAGGACTGCAAAGCATGAAAGATATGGAATTCTGCTGTGCCTGGATTTCAGATGTCTGTCCTGAAAAAATATAAGAAAAATCTACAATAAAATGAGAAAAATAATGTACTATAAGGAGATACGAGGAAGCTTGAGACAGGGCTAAATGGTGCATGAGGACTGAGAAAAATGACTTGACAAGACAATGAAACTAAAGATGTCAGAGATGAGATGTATGGCTTTTGTGGAAGATGTGAAAAAAGGATGTAACTCACAGTGACAAAATGACACAGATGTACACTGCCTATAAAAAAGCACATTTCATCCTCATTCTTCAAGAATTTCACATTATTCTGTACCTTTGCAGCCCTCAGCCACAGGCTCTTTCTTTGACACTGGCTTCAATAAACGTGCTGGCTGCTGGAGATATCATTCAGGGCAATAAGAGATCTGTTGATGATATCTCATGTCTGCAAACACTACGACCATGCTTAACAATTCTCCTGAGAGCAGTAAGGAACTTATCCCTTCCTTCTAAGACAGGGAGGGATAGAGATCTGCAAGCAGAGCTCTGCCCATCATTGTCATCTCCATGAGGCAAGAATAACATATAAGTTAGCATGAACCTTATCTAAATAGACCTGTAAAATTGTTGTCAGTAGTGTCTGAATCTTCCAAGGCTGTGGGGACTGTGCTCCACATTGTCTGTGTTATGTCCCTTGTCTCTGGTGACAGATTCAACTCAATATGACTGTCACTGACAGTGTGTGTGTCATGCTCTTGCCCTGCTCTGAGACTGGGCCTTGCAGCTTTATTCTTAATATTGCCATCACCACACCAACTAGTTTCAGTGTTTTTCCCTGATGTTAGGATTGCTTGAGAAATAGAATCCTGATGTGCTCAGACCTCTGCCAGTCTGGGAAAGATATCAAAGGCCCTAATAATTCTCCAAATGTTTTTCGTGGTTATTTTAATACATCCTTGTCTTATGGAGCACAGCCATAGACAGGTTTTTCAGAATTCACCATTGTAGCTTGCTCTTTGCTCAGCTATCAGAATTAAGTCAGTATTTACATATATTTGATATATTTTACATAGCTATATAAAAATACTCTCAGTATTTAATTCCAGTGTAGTGATAATGTTCTCCTTTACAGTGGTCTTTGTGAGGAGCTGCCATGTATGTTATCCATAAATTGCAGTAAAATCTTGCCACAGTTAATTGTGGTGTATGACCTGACATATGATTTTATATGCAGCTGCACGTATGGCTGTGGGTCTCCAACACTGCTTGAGAATAGTTTAATAACCATGTAGGCAGAGGATGCATGTGAAGAATCAGTTTCCTGTGGACCTCTGCGTCCTTCAATGGGCATTTCTCTCCCATGTCTAGTGACAGATGAATCCAAGTTAAACTAAGATATATGCTTGGGCTTTCTGCAGAGTCTATGGGCACAAATAAAATCTCAGTGCATGTGAAGGTGCCATGATTAAGTGTAACAAGACCATGAAAGTTTTAAAACTGTTTTTAAATCACGATTCCTACAAACAATATTGAATAAAATTAATAAACAAATTTAGCAAACACTACAAAGACAACTTGTTTAAATTAGCAAAATAACATAGATGAGGTCTTGGGTTCCATAGTTATCTAATATGTTTTCATATTAGATTATTTCATATCATTTCACAAGAGTTTTCACTTTTGTGATTAGAGATGCAAATGTTAGTTATGCTATTATTTTCTAAGAAACATCAAACTTTGTCTAAGAAACTTTTAAGTTGCTTAGATAAGAGTGAAAATAATAATGAGAAAAATTTACAACATAGCAGAAGTTATTATCAACAAGAATTAATATATTTATCCTGTGAGGAAACTACACAAATCTACTACATGTATCAACTAATTTCTTGAACTCTTACAGAACGAGTTTATTTTATAAGAGGGATTTGGCATAAGTTCTTTAAAACCTGATCAGAGGGGGAAAAAATGCTTTCTCTTTGACCCCATCACCAAACATACCTGTAAATGTTGAAAAAAAAGTCACAATGCATTTTACTCACCCTCATCCTTCCATTTCTTATTGCTGGTCCATCTTCTGCTAACCTCAACACATACAAATCCATTTTGTACTCCCTTCCTCCTCGGATACTAAACCCAAATCCTTTGGCTCCTTTCTCCAAATCAACAGTGAAATAATCAAAATCCTGTACAGACAAATACAAAATGGAAGACAGTTAACTACATGAACATTGTGGTATGCATTCAAGAAAAATGTAAAATACATCTCTTCAAAAACATTTTGATCCACTTCATATAAGCTCTGTAGAGGGGTCTGGGTGGGAAATTACTGTGTAGCTTCTGATCCATTGTCAGCCAAGAGTGCAAGATCCACGGGAGGAGGAGAAAACAAAGAGCAAGCTTGGGTTGTGTAGTCTAGTGATTAGAGAATTAAACTGGAGATGCTGACAGCCAGTCCAAGCATGTCTCTAGATGCTAAGGAGCACTTATAAGGTATTCACAGGGGGATAGGGATTTGCTATTTAGACACGGAAATGCACAGTATTTTCACAGGTCTCTCTGCATCCCATTGAAGAATTTCAGTATTTTCCTTGATAAGGTTTATGTGTCTGGCTTTGCAAATATGGACACACAAACCATCTATACATGGTTCCAGCACAGAGTGTTCAGAAGTTTACATTCTCTTGTTTTCCCTGCCTTTATGTAAGGAGAAAGGAGGGTTTTTTTCAAAGTCTGAACTTTGAGCTAAATCTTCCACCTTCAAAACTGTCAGTAAATATCTGTCATCAGAGGAGTCTTGTCCAAGGTACCACAACTCTTCATCTTACCCATCATCTCTTTGAATTTGGCAGATCATGCCTGATGTCAAAGAAACTAGTTGCATGAGCTAGTTTCTATTCATCCAGACTATTGCCAACAGAAATGTAATTTTATCAGTTAGGATTTGCATTTATTTATTTATTTATTCTGCTTAGATAAAATCTTAATTTTCAAGAATATTGTAGAAATGCAGTCTGACCTAAGTACACCCACCGTTTGATGACTGAGTTATGTCCCTAGGAGTGAAAAAATTCCTCTGCTGATGCAAAGGCTTTTTATGTCAGAACTTCTATTTCAACTCTCCAGTACCTTAAAAATGGCATTTATTTAACATCACAGTCACACAATTATAAATGTAGCGTCAATTTACAGATCACACAGTTACACATTAATATTAATGGTTTGGAAGTAATCCTCTCTACAGAGAAATATAACTCAGAGTAAAACCAATTAATGTGTCTTTTCCTTGTATGATGTCATCTTCCTTCCCACCACCCATGACCTGTCCCTGCAGACCCTGACGCCCTCCGGGTGGGAATGCTCTGAGAGTTTGTACCTGGGGCTGCCTGTACTCGGACAGAGGGTACTGCCTGGTGTCGGGGGAGTGCTGCCTGTAATCCATCAGGGGTGGCTGCCGGTAGTCCAGCGGGGGTGGCTGCTGGTAATCCATCACCGGGGGGTGCCGGTAGTCCAGCGGGGGCTGCCGGTAGTCCGTGGAGGACTGCCTGTAGTCTGTAAACGGAGGTTGCCGGATGTCAGGCTTCACATCCTGCCTGGCTTTTACTTCTGACCTGTAACTGAGGAAGGCACAACGACTTAGTTTCAGAGAGTAGCAAACCATTAAGAATATGCACTGCATGCACTACTGAGGAGTGAAAGCGAGCTGCCTCACTGCAAAATTGCATGAAACAAATTTCCACAGAGAAGCAAAACTCTCAAGGGTAAATAGTCGAGGCATCCAAAACCAGTGAGTGTTTTTGAAACATGGACATAAGAAATTTTCCCTCAGGTCACACTATGCAATTTTCCAGCTTGTATCAGTGAGACCAGGATTAAACTCGAAGGGACAGGAACAGGAAAAGCACCTTGATTCTCTTTTACCTTGCCTAATTGGAAGATGAAACTGCATGTCAAAACACCCACTATACTCACCACAAAATAATTCACTGAGTTTATAAGGTGCTTTTTTTCCAGAATTAATATTGCTGCAGAATAAATGGCATATCTGTGCAGTTTATATCCCCTTTCGTTGACATAGAATATTATTATTATTGTGAGCTTTTTAAGGTTAAAAACCATCAAATATTATTATTATTGTGAGCTTCTTAAGGTCAAAAAAGGATAAATTCTTTGTCCTAGCTGTTATCTTTTCAATGAAAGGTGTTCTTTGATTTAACATCTGTTAATATAGTGTGCATTATTTTTGTTACACCCTCCCTACAATGCTATCTGGCTAAAAGCTATGTTGGTTAAGTCATGTCAGTAGTTATGCAGAGAAATAACACAAAGGGAAAAGAAAATAAATTTGGTTATGTGGAAATAATAACAAGTAAAATATTGCTTTAGCTTCTAAGTGGTTACAGGGAGATGGGTCCTAAAATTTGAAAGAAAATGTGACTTTATACAGGAAATAGACATTTCAAACTCTGCTTTAATAATGGACTGGAAGTTTTCAGTCAACCAAGTGACCATATATGTACATGGACACATACAGAGACATATATAGATTGTGAAATGGATTTTGAAATGTACTTATAGATTAAAAAAATTACACTCTGTAAAAATTACAGCATTGTTTTTGATTATGCTAATTTACATATAAAAATGTAATCTGAATCTAAATGTTTCAAAATGTCTGATATGTTTAAAATCTTCATTATTTTATTAATATAGTTACAGTGACATTATGGCAAATCTTCCTACACAATAGTTTTAATAATCTCACTGTCTAGCCAGACACAAAAATATCAGAACTATTTCCCTTTGATTTTTCTCAGAAGATTAAAATAGACTGCTGCCATGTGTTTTTTTAAAACCTGTACATGGCATCTATAATAAGAGCTGCATGCATACATGCAATCCTCTTACTTTCTTTACTCAGTATCATGATTCTGTAAAAAGAAGACAGAGAACAAACAGGCTTACTGTGATACTGAGCCTTATTAGTATTGGAAGTAAAAAGCCAGTTAATATTCCTAAGAGTTTTAAATATCTTATTTTGGTAAAGAAACAATGTATGTGACTATACAAATAAGCTGTAATCTAGCTTTAGAAATCTAGTGAAAAATAATAGTACATGAACTAGCAATAGTTGACCTTTTTCTGAAATAAGAGTCATCTTTAGGCAGATTCCCAGTATATGGCCACAGCTGCATATCAGAAGATGATGTTTTTATTCACAGATGGGGGCACAGTAATTTTTGCTGAATATGTCAATGGTGACATGAGCAATTATAGCTCACACTTTTTAGTAAAATTATTACAGAATTTCTTTCTGGAACTTTAATTAATATCATTTACTGATCCCATCTGAAAACTCCCAATTTAACAGATATTTAATAGTGACTTCCAACAGCACAGAGCAACTTTTGTGAAAACTTTGCATTGAATTTTGTCAGAAACATATGTCTTCTAGGAAGCGATCACTTTTGGAAAAAGTACTCAATGAACTATAAGGCAAAGTAATTTTCCTAGCATGACTAATTGAAAGAAAATAATTTGGGCAAGTGAAAGTACATCTGTTAAGCAAGGAGAATTAGAGGGTATAGTGTCTAAATCATAACTGAACTCAAGTATTTTCAGAAGAGAAAAGTTACAGTCCTGTAACCAGCATAATTTGGGGAAGAGGGTCTTGATGATATGTGCTGGTTACTGAAGATTAGCATAAAGACAGTCAGCATAATCAGCCTTGTTTTACATGCTAAAAAATAATCCAAAGACTAAATGGTGCTGATTGGAGGTCACAGACTGTTGCATCATCTTCCAGCCTGAGTGTGCTTTTAACACAAACAGCTTTTAATACAGCTGGTCACAAAATTTCTGTCCCCCGACCATTTAATTTCCATTACAGACAAACTTGCTAATGTATATGCATAAATTACCCATGAGAAATTGGCTTGTAAATGATACATCAGAGATAAAACCCACCACAAAAATATCTTCCTGACTCCAGACTAATATACAGAGGGGAAAAAAACCACCAGTAAGAAAAAGAGAAACCTGTTCTCGTGTCCCTGTGGCTGGAGGGGCTGTGGAGGAGGAGGCTGGGCCACGGGGCTGTGCTGGGCGACGGGGCTCTGCTGCGCCAGGGGACTCTGCTGGGCCATGGGGCTGTGCTGCTGGGCCATGGGGCTCTGCTTCTCCGAGCTGGGGGCTGAGGCTGGGCTGTTCAGCTCTGCAGAAAGGGGAGATGGAGATTAAAGACCTGTCACAGTGCAGCATTTAATAAAGGGCAAAGGTAGACAATAATAATTTTTGGTCACACGCTACCTCTGTAAATTTATGCTTTGTCACTTTTACTCTCTCAGGTTATAATTAGATTTTAAGGCATTTGAACCTAATGGTCTCCTTTTGATAGTCTGTGGGATCTGAAATCTTAGTCACTTCTATAATTCTGGTTGACACTGTCATTATTTAAAACACAATTGAACAGGGGAAATTGCTTCCGTGTTTCACATATTCTTTTAAAGCATAGAAATACTGATCACAGAATGAAAGAATGATAGAATCATAGAATAGATTGTGTTGGAAAGGACACATAAAGATCATCTAGTTCAACCTCCCTGCAATGAACAGGGACATCTCCAACAAAACCAAGTTGTTCAGAGCCCTGTCCAACCTGGCCTTGAATTTTGACAGGAATGCCAGGATGGGACATCTACCACCTCCCTGGGCAACCTGTTCCAGTGTTTCATCACCCTCATCATAAAAAAACCACTCCTTTTTATATCTGTCTGAATCTACCCTTTTTTAGTTCAAAGATGTAAGACCCCTTGTCCTATCACAACAGGCCCTGCTAAAATGTCTGTCCCCATATTTCTCATAAGCCCCCTTTAAGTACTGCAAGGCCACAAAAAGGTCTCCCTGAAGCCTTTTCTTCCCCAGGCTGAACAATACCAACTCTCTCAGCCTCTTCTCATAGGAGAGATGCTCCAGCCCTCAGATCATCTTCATGACCCTCCTTTGGACTGGCTCCTATGGGTCCAGAGGACCCCACAGCTGCATGCAGAACTCCAGGTGAGGTGTCACGAGAGCAGAGTAGACAGGCAGAATCACTTCCCTCAACCTGCTCATCCATCGAACAGTCCCCCCATCAAATTCATCTCTTTCCAATTTAGAGAGAAGGATGTTATGGGATACCATGTCAAAGGCCTTGCAGAAGCCCAGATACATGAGATCCATAGCTCCTCCCTTGTCCATTGCTGTCCACTGATGTAGTTACTCCATTGTAAAAGGCCACTAGGTTGGTCAGGCAGGACTTACCCTTGGTGAAGCTGTGCTGGCTGTTCTGAATCATCTCCCTGTCCTCCATGTGTCTTAGCACAGCTACTAGACATTTGAAATGCTTTCCACTTAGAAAAAAGTTTTCATTTTGAAAGAATGAACATTTTACTGCATTCACCACTGTTTTGGATGATAGACCTGTCACAAAAGCTAAAACACTGATGTCCTTATGTTAGCTCCTGCTTGTCTTTGAGCTCATCAAGAGTTTCCTGCCTTTTTAAATTTTTGGGGACTGTGAACAGTAAAACAGTAATCCCAATCTTAATAAATTGTAACTAACAATTTAAACTGATGTTTTATTCACTGTATTGTGTCAAATGACCATGGTTTCACATAGGAACACTGCAGAAAAACAGAATCCTTCTTTCCAAAAGACACAAAATTGAAAAAAGACAGAGAGATTGGCACAAGAAATATGGTTTCGTTGCTTTGTTACTAATAAAGGATGCCAATCTTCATTCAGGCTTCTTGCTGGACTTGGGGGAAGACATATCTGGCACTGAGCTCTTATCAAATATATTTCTTCCAACACACTGTCACAGTCCTGTTGTTCATCATTTACCTATTAGGAAGCATAAATGAGAGAGACTCTGCCCACAGGAGGACAGAGCACTGCAGAAGTTCCTGAATTACCAACAGCAAAGGCAAATATTGTATTTTTTTTTAATTCCTGCTTGCAACAGAAGGAGTGAGACCAGTGTGGCATGGGCAAAACCACCAAAATGAATACATATATGGCTTAACTACCCTAACAGCAATAACTACACATGATACAGATCGTGCCTAATTTTACATTTGAATCTAGTTTTAATTTTTAGCTGTTTTATTTTAAATTTTTAACGTGAATTTTTCCGTATTCCCTATATTTTCCCTATAGGCTGCACATTCCTAATGGCTCTCTACTTACCTTATTTATGCTCACAATTATTATAAAAATTTTGGCTACTTTCTTAAAAGTATTTTCAATTTAGGATTAATTGTCAAAAAAAGCTTGTACACTTGCACTTAAAACACTCCTCATGCAGGTAGAAGCAATACTTGTCTGTGTAATTACTATGCTTAAGGTTGTAATTGCCCATTTTGCATCTGTGAGTCTCTTGTATTGCAAGTTTCAGAGAGCAAGATTGGAAATGTTGTCCCTCATTTATACATTACTCTCATAACTATGGATGAACCAGTCAGATCATGAGCTGCTTCTAAAACTGCTTTGCATTTATATGGTATTTTTCACCTGAAAGTATATTACAGAGGTATTAGATTTTCCCCCAATTTTTATAAGCTGGGAAGCTAATATCAGAAGGCAAATGAGGTGTCCAGTGTCAGTCGCACAGGGAAGCTGTGCCTTGGGCACAGATCATTTCTCACCACTAGCACCTGAGAACATCTTGTAGTGATACAACTCAGCTGCACTTCTGCTTTCTTTCTAATTTAATGTATCCATCTCTAACACAGAACTATTAATGATGTTATTTAACCCAGAGAGACTTAAATAAACTTCATGGAACGTATGAAGTATCACACTTGTTTTAGATGCTTGCAAAGCTGACCTCCAGTAATTACACAGATGCTAAGTGATGTGAATTCTCAATTTGCATATGTCTGTGTTTTCTCCTTCACTGAATTCGTTTAACAAAGTAGATGAGTTCCCTCTGTTGGAGTCTGTGACCAGTGTCAGACTATTTCCCTGTCCCGTTGCTGGATGCAGCAGTAGAAGATGAAGGTCATCTAACTGGGCCATGGATCATTAAGTAATTCCATTAATTTCTGTGTGTAATTCCCAGCTCTACAGTTATCTGTTGCTGAGATATAAAGACACAGTCTCATTAATGTGGTACAATGCATGCAGTAGTGTAGCACATTGTTAAAATAAAAAAAGCCCAGAAATCAACCTCAAACCCCATGGAGCCAACATTTAAAGATCTTCATTGATTAGATGTGGAGTAATGACCAGAATAATGAGTCTATCCCCTTATCCTCACCTCACAAATGAGATAATTTAGGGTTCAGTTCTTTTCTGCCTTGTGCATTTACAGTGATGTATCACTATATGATAGTGATGGAGGAAACTGCCAAATCTGAACTTTTCCTTCACATCACTTTTTGTCACACGTAGCTGGTAGCTGAACATGCCTGGTGACAGCCATTGCAGTCTCTTGTGAATCACTTTGTCAAACTTTGGCTTGGCTTAGAGCAAGATATAAGGGAATGAACTCAAAACTTAGCTCTCCCATAGAGTGCTTTTCCATGTAGAAGACAGTTCTTGCAAAAGACATCATAACCCTCTTTCTCTCTCTTTCAGGTTTCTCCAGGTTTGCTTTAAATACCCTTTTCATAACTTGGAACCTTTTCAAGAATTCAGATCCCATCCGAGCTAGCTCTAAGCTCGTAATTCTGGTGTGCTGCACGTTACAGCTGAGGAAGGAGAACAAAAGATGCTCTTTCAAGTGGTGACATAATTTAAGCTAATTGGAGGCTACTTAAAATTTTCTTCCTGTTTTTAAGGGCCATTGACTTACCCTCCTGAGGAATGATGCGAAGAGTTACACTGAGACCTGCATCTTTAATTAGCTTCACAATATCTGCATGAGGCATGTTAATAATAGACTGGCCATTCACAGCTAAGATCCGGTCTCCAACCTTAAGTTTTGCACAGCGATCCGCAGGACTTCCATCAATTATCCGCCCTATTTTATGGGGTACAGCTAGACAAGAAACAATAGACACAGTTAACACATGCTGACACAAGTGGAGATGTTCCCAAGTGAAAGAAAATGAGTTCATTTGGAAGCAAGTTCTATATGAATTGAAAAACAGCTTGTGTAAAAACATATAAGAACATAAATTCTTATGCAATATCATTTGCATTAACACAGTACTGTGTTTTTTCACTAAAAATTCAGAATCCAGATGCATATATATACATGGCATAAACATATGAAGTTCAAAATAAGTTTATAATTCAGCTATTTTGCAAACCTTCCATGAGACAACCTAATAAGCAGATCAGGAAAAAAAAAAGGCATTAAAACAAGGAAATGGGACACATTTGCACAATAAGCAGTAGTCATAAATTGTCTCCCACCTCCCGGTTTACAGAATTTCTTTATTTGTATGTTGCAATGGAGGCACAGAAAACATTATTTAATTTATATACCAAAAAAAGTGACTAAAAATGCCCAGTGTTCATGAAATTGTTCTCCTCCATTCAAATATGTTTATTGATAAATAGAAATAATACTGAAGATTTATTGAGATGTGCAGCTTTCTAATTAGATACAAATAATAAATTAATAGAATTGAATTGACAATTAACTGAGTACGTAGACATGTAGTACATCAAAACACCTCAGCCCCCTTCTAAAAACATTACAGAACAACCTTTGTTTGTGGTTTCTTGCCTTTCTGTTTACTGCATCCATGCTCTTGTTCTGTCTTTTCCCTCATTTTTCATTGAATTTTCTAAATATGATTCTTGATTTTTTGCCCAGTGTGTCTACCCCACCATCCTCTGGTTTTTAACTAAATGCATATGCTATAGCTGACTCTTTTCTCTAGGCTCCCCAAAGAACATGCTATTTTTCTTTCTCCCAACTACTCATAAATATGCTTTTCACAATTAAATTTGACTATATTGTCTATTAATATCCTAATGGTGTTTGACTATTCCTCCACAGTCCCACACAGTCTTGGAAAACAGCACAAAGCAACTCAGCCCCACTTCCCACCTTTAAATTGTTTTTTTAAAAAGTTTTGTTTTTTCAAAAAGAACACAACTTTAATATTTTATTATCTACGGAGAACTTGGAAAAAATGAAAGAAAATATTGTTCAAATGCTTTTTGGGAAATATCTAGGCTACCAATGCTCATATAAACCACAGCTCTAACAGGAGGTGCACTCAGAATACATCGCTGCAGAATAAATTTCTCAGCATCCTGGTAAACATTTATTGAAGGTTTTGGTGACTAACACAGATTGCACATTCTGATATAAAGTCACAATACACATACCTCAAAGTGACTTTTGTTTCTAGTATGGATGTAAGTGTTACATACAGTGCTAAAAATTAATTTTCTGAGAACTGAAAATATAAGTGACTACCCTGAAGGGCAAGCCATAATCAAACTGCATGCTTCTTTACCACTATAATTCAGGGAAAAATATAAATTAAAACATGGTTTTAGTAATACAGACAAAATTAGTGTGCTTCAGAAATGTCTCAGTGCTTAGGAAATAAGCACCTAATTTATGTCACAATGTCTAAACATTTCTATGTTTTAAAATATACTAAATATGTATAGCCCCACTTTCTACAAAAATTTTTATTTTGCCCTTAATGCAGACGTATAACTGCCATGCATACATATAAGTGAGCAAACAAGTAAAAGAGTAACTTGACTCTCAAACAGTTTATGTCCACATAGTCTTTTTCATCAAATCAGGTCTTAAAGCATCACCAAGAATCATTTAAACTAATACTAAAACATGCCTGTTTCTGGTATATGTAATAAAATATTGGTCTGAAATTGTCATATCTGTACTAGATATAAGTGGAGACCTGAAAATTAAGACTGTCTTATGTGAAAAAGTAAGAAATTTAGTCGTAAGAAAGAAGGGGAAATAAGGCAGAGGTGCCACAGCTAAAATTTCCATGCTTGCCATTTCTAACCCTAAAGATGTTTTTGCTAGCCTAAATATTTAAGTAGAGACATAATTTCAGTAGTAAGGGGCGTGGGAGGGAGGGGGATGGGAGGTCCAATTAATCTGCCTGAAAAATTTTTTGTTGGACTTCTTGTACCTGACAAGTGAATAGAGCAGATGTCTGCATGTTTGAGATGTCTGCTGAAATCAAAGCTGGAGGTGGGAGAACCACGAGAGCCTAATTCTGATCCAAATCCCAAGAAAAGGGAAGGGAGAGAGAAAGAGGAGGAACTTGGTGTGCTTTTCTTCTTCCCTTTAAGCCTAATGGCTTTCACCTTCCTGACAGAGGTACCTACTCTGAATGTTTTGGTATCCCTGAGCTCCCTTTATTCTGTCGTCATACGAAAGGATCAACAGTAGGTGACCCTTAGAACAAAGCCTGTGTCTGCCAAAGCACCTTTTCCACTGTGCTTTGGTATTTAAGGGTTTAATGCTCCTCTTCTCAGGTTGGATTGGTGCCATGTGTTGCCATACGATCTTGCTGCAAAATAGGGTGTGGGAAGATTTTGCAGCAGGAATCTGAATCTCTGCTGGATTCAAGGTTACACTGTTATACTCTGTAGAGTTTTATGGGCAAAGCTAGTAACTTACTAACAGAGCTCACAGCCATTCAGCAGAAACTTGTTGATGCACATTTCTAGATAATATGAGGAAAAGTTTATCTCCTGGCTCCTTCCCTTGCAGTAATATTATCCTGAGGAGTTTCTGTACTTTGCTTCTCTTCCCAGTGGAACTCTACCTGAGAGCTCTCCTAAGCCACAATATCCTGGCTGCCATGGTACGAACTGCTTCTTTAGGAAGGGAGAATTTATTTAAGGCTTTATTTTCAAGCATGAGTGCTTCTAAGGGATGCAGATTATCTGATTGCAGGTGTTCACAAAAAAATCAAGCATGTTAAAATATATTAGAAATCTTTCGATTTTTAGAGAGCCTTTGGTGGTGAAATACTTACTTTGAAGGGATAAGAAGGAGTTACTCTCATAGGGGATTAATTAGGTAAAAACTAAGGAACAAAGGTAGAAATGAACTGTGAATTGCTATAGTGGAAAATTTTTATTGTTCAGAATGGTCACATCTAAAACAAGTAAGACTGTAAACTGTCAGTAGGGAGTGGGCTGAGTGAAGTGGCAGACAAGATCTCATGAAAAGAAACACAAGATGATGCACGTAAGGAAAAAATAACTGCCTCAGATTAAGCAGAGATGAGCCCTAAATTAATTATTATCACTCAAGAGACCTTGGAATGAGAGCCTGCTTCTCTAAAAACATAAACTCATTAAAACAGTCAATATGACACTAGGAGTTAGAAAAAGAATAACAAATGAAACAAACCTAAAGTCTGAGTATTCCTGATAGTTTCAGTAGCCTCATCTCAAAAATCATAGCTGTGAACTCACAAAGATGCAGAGAAGGGAAGCATGGTAGTCAGATGCAGAAAACAGCCTCTGCTCAAAGGAGTTGTCCATGAACTCACTGTCTACAGCTTGGGAAAGAGAAGCTGGGGCAACCTTCTGGAGGGGCAGAAGAATAAAAGGATTCTAAAAGGGATTAGACCAATTCAGAGGGGCAGACCCATTGCTGATTAAATCAGAAAGCTTTGTTTCTGAAAGCTGAGGGGACACCTGGGGAAGGTCCTGTCTGCTGTAGGTGTCTTCCTCTCTGCCACTGGTCATGGCCAAGGGACAGCGTGGAGCTGTGTGGCCATTTGGTCTCTCTGAGCATGGCAGGTCTCTTCTTGGGAAGAAACCTCCCATGTCCCACATTTAGTTAGGGTTTTGTTACCGTATCATATTTTTTTCTTAAACTGCATCTTCAGTGTTTTATTTTTATTTAAGCAGAGCATTTAATAATGTAACCTTTCAAAGGAAGTCCCAGATCACTTGACTGGTGGTAAATGTTTCCTATCACCCTTAAAAATTTTTACTAATCTATTCATGCCTCTTTTAAGAATTCGGCACAAGCTGTTCTCCAACCATATGTATGTTTTGAACAGTGGCAGCATGTGCCTGGATGAGACATTGGAGACAATTTGATCCACTTGTTTCTACCTGAGCAGCATTTAATATTAGCTGGCTATACAGAAACTTGGGTTTGTGGCTTTTTTTTTTCCCAAGAAACCCACTGTTTTTGCTTAAAGTGAGCACTGAAAACAAGCTGCCCCTTTGCAGAACAATTCGTTTCTTGGTTCTCTCAGACTACACAATGAATGAGACTGCAAGGGAAAAAATTATTGTAAACAGGGATTAATACGTATTTTTTAACTATTGAAAATATGGGAAATTAGTAAGAATGAATTTATATGTGTACAAACCACACAGTCCTTCAAAACAGACATATGGAGTCTTTTTTCTCCAATACTATGAAGTCATGCAAAATGTGACACTCAAGAGTGATACAGTTGGATATCTACCTTAAGATAAAAGAAATCCTTCCAAGGCAGAAGGCATAATCCTAGACCCAAAATAATCTTGCAGAGAGCAGCAATCATGCAGAAACTTTACCCAACAAAACTTCTTACAATGAGAGTATATTTTTCAAAATTTCTTAACTTGGGGAAGATTTGAATCCTGAGAGAACCAAAGCCTCTCTGATATTTGAAGCAATTAATGTCTCCTCCTAAATCTCGCTCAGATATTTACTGCATAACAGCACAAACTGACCCAGAGTTGGCATGTAGCAGCTGATGCTTTCCCAGAAGGTAGTTAATTGTACAATGATCAGCTCTGAGCTCATTAAAGAGAAATTGAATTAAAAAATTAAAAGACAACATGATTTAAAAGAAATCTTTTCATTTAGAAAGTGGATAAGGTCTGCTTTCAGAAACTTACTGATAACTAAAAATTTGCGTTTTCCTCTATATTAATATTTTTATTTGATAAAAATCACCCACTTTTGCTCTCCATGGTTCAAATTAATATCCTTACCACACCTTCATGTCACAGAACAGAGAACAAATTTTGCGTCATTATCCCTTGTCCATATGCTTGGGTCAGCAGTACACAAACCCAGAGCAATACAGATACTGCTTCTAACACTGCGCATCACAGAAACACAGATGGGCTGGGGTTTGAAGGGACCTCTGGACACCACCCAGTGCAACCTCCTGCTGAAGCAGGCTCACCCAGAGCAAATTGCACAGGATTGAGCCAGGTGGGTTTTGAATATCTTTGGAGAAGAAGACTTCACCACCTTTTGGGGGGCCAAGTCCAGTGTGCAGTCATCCTCAAAGGAAAGAATATCCTCTACGAGAGATGTTCCAATTCCCTAATCATCCTCTCAGCTCTCCACTGGGCCCTCCCCAGTAGTTCCATGTCTTTCTTTTACTAAGGAGCCCATAACTAGGCACAGCACTCCAGATGTGGCCTCCCTAGGGCTGAGTAAAGAGACAGGATCTCCTCCCCTGACCTTCTGGCAATGCTTTTCCTAATGCTCCCCAGGACACCATTGTCCTTTTTGGCTATAAGGACACGCTGGTGGCTCATGGACAGCTCCCCCAGGTCTTTCTTCCCAGTGCGGCTTTCCACAGCTCAGCCCGACTGTGCTGCTGCCTGGGCTTATTCCTCCCTTGATGCAGGAGCTCACATTTACCTGTTCAAACTTCATTAAGTTCCTCTCCCCAAAACTCTCCTGACTGCCCAGGTCTGGTGAGCAGAGCTTTCAGGTGTATCAGTGTCCTAGGTTACGATATAGATGTATTTAGTATTCTACTACCAGCAGCTGTGGGGCATTAGCTGTTATCTCCTGCTATGACTCACCCCTGATAACTGTTAATGAGCAATCAAGAACCAACCGCATGACTCATGGAATTATCTCATCCTATTGTGAGATGCTCCACCCAGGAGGGAGGAGCCAAGCATTCCCACCTGATGTAACCAGGTTTTGGAACAGCCCAAGTTACCCCTGTCTACTGGGTTCCTAGAGGACAAGAGCTACCACTGGACCTGCAGCTGGAGACCAGACCTTCCATAGGATCACTGCTTCAACTGAACTACTTCAGTTGGACTGCTACCACCACCCTAACAGGGTGTCAGGTTATATCTGACTTTGTCAGTGCTGTTCCTTGTATTATTGCACTTATTTTTAATTTTCCTGTGAAATTTTAATCCTGACTTGCGATCTCCCACTGGTTTGTTTTCCAACTAATACGGTCAGCCTCTCTTCCCCATTTTGTAACATCAGCAAACTTGCTGAGGATACACTCTGTCCTTTCACCCAGACTACTGATGAATTAGTTAAACAAGACTGATATATCTATCAGCCTCTGGCTTTTTGGTAATGAAAATAATTTCCCTGTGTTGAAAGACCCACAAGCTAAAAAGAGTTGATTCTAAGAAAACATTTCCACAAATAAGGCTCATTTACACCAGTATTTTTTTTTACATCTATTCAGTACTTCGAGACATAGTTGTTGAGACTATATTTTTTAAACAGCAACTTTCCTGTTTTTCCTCTCCATATAGTAGCTAAATGTCAAAAAGCATCAGTTAAAGGAAAAAAATCAAACCTCTGCCTTATCTATTAAAACTCTCTAGCAGATAAATTCTTGCAATGTTTTCTAATTTTAACAGATATAGACAGTAAACCAAGCAAATGAGCCTTCCTGAGCCAGCTGTTCCTTTCAATGTTATACAGCTGATCCAATGAATATTTTTTATAATCTCAATTTTCTAACGTGCAAGGATTTTCTTTCAACCAGCAGGCTCCAGCATATCAGATTTTAATTGGAAGAGTATGTTAAGTATAAACATGTGTAATTTCATTGCTATGGAATAATCTAAAATTTGGAAAACTTACGTATGATGGGCTTTCCCTCTGGGCTAAAAAATATTTCCCTGATATCTATAGGATACTTTATGTGACACTTATTTGGAAAATAAAAATCTGTGGCATGCTCCATACTTGCAGGTGAAAATAATCAATTTTCTTTATAGGATTAATGAATCTATGAATGCAGACGTCCCATTGTGTGCTGCCATGGAACATATTTGCTTGCACAGCACAAGCATAAGAAGCTAGGTGGAAAGGAGAAAACACATGTTAGAAAGCTGTATATCTAAGAAAAAGTAATGGAACTTTTATACTTTAATTCAAGCTTCTAATGAAAGCAACATGTGCCCTGTGTAATTATTAGGAAAGACTTGATTCTCTTGATGAGTTTGTGCCAAGAAAACTCACCGTGTTTGTTCTTTGAAAATACATGAGCAGGACCTGTAGGTCCAAAAAATGTGTTCAGAAACACAGTGGAAGACAGAAATCATCTAGAGAGGGGAGTAATGAAGTTAAGATCCTCCAGTCTTTATCTTGAAAAAAAGTATCAAATAGACGATTGAGTATTTAGTGCCTGCAAACTGCAGCAATGTATTTTGATGATATTCAAAACCTCTTTGGCCTCTTAAAGTTCTTAACTATGATTAATTGCTTTTGTTGATTTGAAAAACTAGATTGTTTGGAAATTTCTTTCATCTACAAGTTTTACTATCAGTTAAACATAAAAAGTGTGCTTTTGTAGCTGAAGAGGCAGAAGAACAGCTCAAATATCAAAGCTACACAGAAATCAAAATCCAGATTCCTTGCTCAGAAGTTGCAAGTGTCTTCCATGGGGGACTCACACTGTGGATGGGTTTTCACTGCTGTGTTCAAAAAGTGTCCTAGGTGGGGTAGACAGACATCCTAATTTCCAAAGCTTTGTTTTCTTTAGAATTTGCAAACTGGTCACAGAAAATTATGTCCCTAGGCGCTATTTTACCCAGGAAAAGCATGGGTGAAACTGCTGCACAAAGAACTCAGATCACACAGTTATCACTGATCGATAAACTGGTTTTTATCTCTACACCATAAGGAGTTCAAAGAAACTCTGGGCTGAATGGGACTTACTCAGAATGCTGTTTTCTGCAGTCAGCAGAGGCTTATCTTCGATTTATGTTTTTTAGTTAAGACTGCATGTTTTGAAAAATGAAAAAAACTTCTTCCATTAAACTCTGTTCTATCATGTTTTGAAAATCCAGCAGGCACTGGCATATGCAGTGTAGGGGCAAATTAAATCTACAGCTCCTCTTTTGTGAAGCAGGAGGAAGATCATAACAAGTATGCAGTCATCTGCCTTTAATTTTTTGAAAACTGTTTAGTGATTATGCCTGTATTTTCAGTTTGTTTACACTTTACAACTGTGTTAATTGACAGTACCTGTTACAGTAAAATTCCTGGAAATATTGCCAATTTTCCCATTTCACTTGAAGTTGCAAGTTAAAAAGGTTTGTTTACAACAAATGGTTCCTTTCTGCAAAAATTAGGATCTAAAGAGATTTACAGGGGATCACAAGTATTTCTCCTAGATGAAGCTGCATCCCAAACACATAAAGTGTCAGGAAAACATGAAGTAGGCAAGGACAAGTTTACTCCATAAAAATTTGGGACACATTCATCCCGGAATCTCATTCTGTCCATTTCCAGAAGGCTGCAAGTGTTTTTCCATGGGCTGCACATAGTGAATTTATCTTGATACCCAAAAAATATTTCCCTAAATGTAATGCAAAATGTAGATTAATTACTCAAATGTAAGTATTTTAGCTGTAAATTTCTCATGTGTGGAGAAGGGATGAGAACTACATCCCCCTTTAAAGTTGGAAAGGGATCTGAAGGAAGGCACAATAATATATTTTAGAGGCAGTGGAAGTTAATCCTTTCATTATAAATAGGTCAGGAGCCTGGACAGGTGTATTTTCTTTTCTTAATCTCTTAGCACTGTAAGATCCTCTGCGTGCTGCACTAGGCAAAATTACTTGCTCCTGGATATACCACTCAAGCACAGCTCTTTATTTATCCACTTTATCTCCTTTTACTGATACAATTTTGAAGCATGGCTGACCTTTTCTGTGCCCCTGCTCTGCCCTGTGAAATCTCTTCATTCAATCCTTGTCATTCGTTTTCCACTCCTGATCTCCCCACATCTGAACTGTGGTTCAGTGCAAGATAATCCTCTGCGCTGGATTAGAGAACATCCCAAGCAATGCTTTGACAAAGGGAAAACAAAATTTCTACCATTATAGACACAAGAAAGTAAATGTGCCACAAGAATTGGATGTTTTAGCAAGTACCAGTAAGGAAAAATGACATTCAGATCTAAAGGCTGGCTCCAAACTCCTCAACATAAACTTATTAAAATGACAGCTATTACAGTGCTGCCCATCGCAAAATGTGAAAAAAATAGTCTGCTCCCTAATTATGGCCATAGTCTGCCCTCACTCTGTGCCTATATCAAGTGAAAAAAAAAATGCATTTAGTATTTTGCAAATTTCTGCAAGGCAAAGGCAGGCTTGTAAATCAACTGCAACAACAAACCCCTTGCAAACCATGTTGAGGGAAAAGCTAGCCAAGACCCTAAACCACTTGGAAAAAGAATGACATCTCTGGTTCTGGGAGCTCCTGAGCCTTTCATAGCTCATTCTCAGGCCAGAAGGAGCATGAAGCACTCCTAAGAGGCTGTGTGGAAGCAGTGCAGCCCATACCCCTTCAGAGGGTGGAAAAGGGATTTGAGACTCAGGTGGAGCACTGCTACTCTGACTTCATGGGATTGTCCTACAGCTTCACAGACAGAACAAACTCTCCTGGCAAACAGAGGATGAGCTTTTGTGCAAACCCTTCAGCTTCAGGCCAACAGCGAAGCAGCAAAGCACTGAGCCTGCAGCTCTGTAGCCATTAGCAACTTGGCTGGAATGAGTGCTTCAATTCTAACTTGAGCTTGAAGCACAGGCACCTAGTGACAAAAAGTGCTTGCTCCTGTACTCGGCAAGAGCTTTTGTAACATGTTGGACTGTAAAACATAGATTGTAAGTGTGATTTCAAGAACAAAGAAAATACTTTCAGTGCATAATTAGTTGCCTTCTTGCATAAAACTGGTGATGGTATTTAAACTTCCAGGACCTCAACTCTTTTGTTTTGCAAGAAAGTAGAGCAGGGAATAGAGTTATTGAAATAAACATTCTTAAATTAAAGGAACCCTTCTTCACTTTGCCCCGAGGATGCTCCCAGTGAGAGAACTTCCTAGGTGGTGCTCTTCCTAACAGTGTCTGGCACTACATGATACTCCCTTTTTTGACCTATTTTGCCCATTTTGATTTTCTCAGAATTGCTTTGCAATTACAACATTAACGTTTAACTGTGCATGCATGTCTGCATATCATTATTCTGTTCCACATGGAGCTGGCAGCAAGTGTACTGGCTCTGAAACGAGGGACACTGGAACCATAATACAACACTTCACCAAATAAACATATTACTGCTGTGAGAAGTGAGTAACTACCAAGGTGCTTAGCCTGGTACCATGCAGGTTCATGTTTCAATAGTGATGTATCATATATTTTGGACATTGCACTTCCTATATAAATTCAATATTTTCCTACTGTTAGTATGTTTTCTACCCCTGATTGTGCACTTTAAGGAAAGGGTTTTGTGTTATTTCAAGCTAGAAGGTACTTCAGCACATCTCAATGGCTACTGCTGAAGTTTCCCTGTTCTGTTTTCTACCAAAGGGCCCAAATTATGATGCTGCATTCTGAATGGATCTCAGTGAGTGCTGAATAAAAGGGGATAATAATTTCCCTCAATCTACTGGCTATGGTCCTGCTAATAAAGCTCAAATTGCTTCACCCAAATAAATATTAAGTAAAGAAAATAACCTCTCATACTCTACAGAGAGTCAATAATTTTTAGATTGTTTTTATTACTGATGACAGATCATATAATTTGCTGCATATTTTTTCCACAACAGTTTTGTAACAGAATTCACATAGAAAGGGTATTTTCTTCTCTTTTCTGTCACTGTCTACAGCACATGTAATTTTTTTGTTAACTGCTGTTCTTGTAAACTTAGGATTTGGTGCTTTTTGGGATCACTGAAATTCAATGCAGTTATTATTTGAATAAATTCTCTTGTCACTTCCACAGCAGACTGTCATTTCCCTTTACTACTGGAGATGTTCAACTGAGCATCAAAAATGACTGCTTCTGTAGCTGCTTGTGGAGAAAGAAAAGTACTGAATGAAAATGTGGGAGGGTAGGAGGCAAAGCAGGATCTTGAACCTGGATCTGTAGTTGTCAAGAGAATATTCCAGTCACAGAATTTCTGGTTGCTTGAGTATTTTCTCCTTCTCTTCTCTCCCATTTCCCTCTCCATCTGCCCCAACCACAAACTCTGTATGTAAAATAATTTTCTTAAAAAAATCATGGCTGGCTTAACCGATTAACATGTATGTATCTCAATGGATTTTTTTTTCCTTTTCTGATCTTCTGAAAAGAACTTCCTGTTGGCTATTATATTCAGTAATGTGAAAACTCAGAGTCCCATGAGGCCAATTAGCTATGGTTTTGTTACAATATTAATTTCGGCAATCATGGAGTTTTAAAATTCAGCTGAGGTAACACGAAAAGCAACTCTTTTAATAACTGCATGATCATGAAATACTGCAAAAAAGTTTTCTGAGATAATTTTCTACTGTGAGCTAAGGTTTTCCCAGTACTCTCTTAGCTGCATTTCAGGTATGAATTTAGAAGAGTGACATTTGACCGTAAAAGTTGAAATTGTGATTTTATTTTGTCAGGAACCGGTTTGGGGCAAAAGAACAGTTCCTTCAAAACATGTTTTCATGTAGGGAAAGGATTGGATTAGGCTGAAACTTACAAAATGATAAATGTTCTCACTTGTCTTGGTTTTTCAGCTGTGGTTGGCATTATTTGGTGGGGCATGGGGATGTCTCTTAATATAAAGCCTTTTTTGCTTCCTGCTTCCAGAGGCCTCAGCTCTCATTTGGTTAAATGTCACTGGAAAGACCCAAGGGTGCCCCTGTGCCTCCAACTGCCACTACCAGGGTTTCAGTCTTCTGTAGGTCCTGTGTCACAGCTGCCTGACCTCTCCCTAGATGTACCCAGGAAAGCCCAAGAGGCACCAGATGTTTGTATTAAAGCAATAAAATTGACCCACAGAACAAATTGTTTTTCTGAACAGAAAGTGAACTATAATTATTAAGGGCAGATCTTGCCATCTGAGTACTACTGAGTACAGGAAGATACATCCACCCCCCTGTACTCAGCTGTAATTTTTATGCTGTCTATATTCCAGCCAGTTAAATCAGCCTCTCTGCACCTGCATCTAACAAGTGTTCCCAATTTCCAGTTGCTTCCACAGTCACATAACTGGACAGCTGTTGTCATGGCGTTTGCTATGATCTAAGCTTTTTTCAACTTGCTGAACTGCATCTTGATTTATTAAAAAAAAGTCTAATTCAATTGCATGTGGGAGAATAATTTATTCACATAACCCTACTGGTTACTTAAAGAGTCTCTTTGGGACATACTAACAGAGAAAACCTACTTTGTGAGTGAATCCTCTATTACTCTGATAGTCAAATAAGTGTGTGAAGCACAGAGCCCGAGAGGCCAGAATAACCTTTGGTTTTGTCCAAGACACAAACAGTGCCCTTGAATCAACATTGAGAATATCTCCGCCATGATAAATTATTAGCAGATAGGTTTAAGTTAATTACTGGGGTTTTTTATTTGGGCAAACTTGGAAAAATGTGAACTGAAAAAGTGTAATACTTACTTATTGTAGAGCCAGATTCAGGCCTGTTCAGGGAGCTGATGATAACAAAGCCAAAGCCTTCATTCTCCTTGCGGTGGATCACCACGTCGCTGGTTTGCAGGCTGTGGGACGCGAAGCCCTCAGGGGGTGTAGCATTGCTGCTGGAGACAGCGTGATTACTGTTGGCGTAAGTCGTGTAGTCACTTCTTGGAGAGCTGTGGTGTGTAGACACTGAGCCTGGGCTTCTGCCATTCTCTGGGCAGGGCTCTCCTACAACATAAATCACACCAGTGTCACAGTCTGACTGGCTCAGTGGCTCTGGGACTTACAGTACATTTGCTAATGCAACATGAATACAGTTGACTGTCTACAGACCAGACTACCCCGAGTATTAAACTAGGAGCTGTAATAGATGCAGAGAGACAGGAATCTACACAATTATACAGAACGTTCAAGGGCAGTCAGATAAAGCAAGCATGAACACTGACTGCTAAGCTAGCTACGAAGAGGAAAGTAAGAAATAGTGTCTATCTAGATTGCAAAAACATTAGCAAGTGCTATTCCCTTGTCTGCTGGTTGATCTGTCATCAAGAGGAAAATGGGACTGTCTAATCCAATAAAAAATTATTTGTGCTTGGATTACGAGAATTTAAGCAGGGAGCTAACAGAGTAATTAAGATTAGATGCATAATGTTCTTCTTACAACTTGATTAGCATGTTCAAAAGACATTCATTGAACAGAGCTGATATACAATGAAAATTGATCACAAGTAGTTTTTCTGTGGGTGTCACAGCAGGAGCAGCTGTCAATTAAAGGCTTTGGAGATGCTCTTGTTTGGCAAGTTCAAAGGGCAGAAGTGAAAATGGAGTCCATGCACACTTTAGTATTACTTCACAGTAACAAGAACAGAAAACAAGTTAAAACTTGTGGGACAGCACATTTTTTAGTGTGAGCATTTTGGCAACCGAAAACAGTGAAGTTACACCTCCAGATGGGAAAAAAAGATTTATATTCCTCGCAAATCTAAGTTGTTTACACAAATCAGCATTTATTGACAGTTTTAATACAGAACTTTCAGATAAATGTAAGTAATATGTTTTCAGTTTGGAGCAACAAGAGTGGCAGAGTCATTTTACTGAACATGTGAGAAGCTCCCACATACAGACATACATCCTAGGTAGAGAGTTTGCAAATTAGATCTTTGGTGTGTATATATTAATAAAATAAACAATATCCAAGGACAAGCTGTTGTTTTTTCAGTCAGGTGTGTCCTTTAGCAGTCCTTCTGCAACTATGAAATAAAGTAATTAGAGAGTATAAACAGGAAGAAAAACAATTATTATATTCCTGTGTTAGAACTGAAAATCACTAAGAGTTATTGAACCAAATCTGTAACTAAATGCCATTGTCAGTGACAAGAGGGTTCTCATTTTCTGGCTGTCATGTTTCAGAAAGCTGAATGTTGTTAATGTTGGTATGGCTGCAACAGAAAGGAAATTATCTTACCCTGTAGAATGGCCAAGATCTGGCTTGGCCATAAAAGAATGCAACTGAATGCCATTAAATATAGGAGAAGAATGATAAAAGGAGGAAAAGCTTAAATGGCTATTCAACTGTCAACTGTGCAATAGATATTCATCAGAAAAATTACATTTTGCTTCTGCCTATGAAAAAATGGCATTTTAATCCACGTTGTTCCAAGCATCACATTTTCCTAATAAAATTGTTTTCCAGAGCTTGTAAATTGTGCTTTTCTGGTCCAGATCTGGGTAAGTATATGTACAAAATGGTAATTCCAGGTGAGGGCTAAGATATGTATATCAGATATAGATAGGTAAGGAAAACCCCAGATCCCTCTGTTGTATACATTCACGCTAGTGAGAAATTCCCATGAAATTAATTGGCCAGACGTATTAGTATAGCATTTTTCAGTCACGCCCAACCTCAGTCATTTAAAATTTTTCCACAAAGCTTATGTTGTAACACACCACATTAAAATCCTGTTCAGCTCGTGAAATGCTTAAACATTAACGAGCTACACGCTGCATTCCCTGGTGTGGCACTCTCAAAAGGCCCGAGAATAACTGCAGGTGTTTTACCAGCTTGCCTCATTGTCTGCACCAGGAGCCCAGCCTGGCTAGCAGACCCTTTAATATTTAACAAGCAGCAGGGAAGGCTGGCATCCACTCTGTGCTAATTTTGCCTGTGGTGTGTGTAGCGGCTGACCCGGCAGAGGCGCTGGCGACGAGGATTCGGCATTACCTTGGTTATTGGCCATTTTCCTCGCGCTGGGGGAGCTGCGAGGGGGCGTCGCACCAGGCGCAGGGGCACCTTTCTGGCTGGAGGACTCTGGAGTCAGTAACAGAAGAAAGTCAGTCCCGCAGTGGGAAGGGGACTGTGAAGACGAAGGTGAGTGGGAGGGCAGCTTTTTGGCACAGGAGCGAAGGGGAACGGCGCAGGCAGCGACAGTGGATCTAGGGCACGGGCAGGCAGAAGACAGGACAGGCTGGGAATGTGGTTTTGCTCATTTCTGGTACCTCAGTGAAGTGTACTCACCAAAAATGTTTTGAAAGTTCTTAAATGAACTTCTTTCCTCAAGTCATCAAAGGTTGTAATGGAAAGGCATCAAATTCTCCCATTAAAGCTTTAATAGACGCTGCTACACATTTTTCAAGGTCCCGATGTTTTCCAGCAATTGAGACTGAGCTAATCTAAATGTCTAATTTACTACAAATACTTCATATTGGTTTAGGTTCATTTTCTGAATGTGTCTGCTTGACAGAAGAATCCGGCCCTGTTCCTAGGAGCCACTTGTGCCCTACAGAGCATTTTCAGCCAGCTTGCATTGCAGTTGGGTGGGAAATTCCAGATTACATCAGTGAGACCAGAAATGGGCTTTTAACATACAAGAGTGAAATGAGTTCCTGCCCTGAACAGTTAAGAGTCTTTGAGCCTTTCTCTTATTGACACAGTCAGCTCAAATGGCTTTAACTTCGGTGAATGTTTAGTCCCAAAAGTGGACAAGAGGAGACAGCACAGACCAAGACAGCATGGAACAAATCCAGAGCGTTTATGATCACCACACCAGGGCTGCCAATATGTTTCTGCTTCTGAAGGAAACAACACTCAGTTGTACTTTTGTCAGAGAAACAGGACATACATTTACAATTATTCTTTTCTCAAAATGACACAAACATTCACTCTGATTTCCTTTATTTTCTTAAAACAGCACAAACAGCATGTGTTTGTGCTGCCAGCTTTGGGATCTAGTTTCCTTTCACCTTTTTCAGCTTTCACTCACCCGTGGGTAGCACCTTTCTCCTCACAGTAAGATTCACTTGCCCATTTCGGGCAGCGTTATGCATAAGATCAATCACATATCGGTGGGTTTTGCCGGCTACTGGGATCCCATCTACATACACCAGCTCATCACCAGGATGGAGACGACCATCTCGATCTGCTGAGCCCATGGCAATTACGGCTCCGATGAGAATCTAGGCAACAAAGAAACAAAATCTTTTCATATATTTCACTGAGCCTCCAGTGTAGTGACATGAATATTGCAGTGATTTTCCCTTTCTTCTGAAATTAAGCTAGTGATTTAGTACAGATTAAGAAATCTGTGTGTGTCTGAAAGCTGTGCTCGTGCTCTTGTGGGCATGATTGAAGATGCTTCCTCATCTTGGTAAAGTGCTGAGTTTCTATAGACTACGTGATGCAGGAGATCTAAACAGATGAATTCCATGTAAGGATCTTTTTGACTTAAAATCAGTGAGCCTGTGTATTTCTTTTTGGAAGTTCTTCACTGCTGTGTGATTCAAGCACCCGGAGTCATTCACCTGGGGTCAGCAGTGGAAGTGAGCCCACTACACCGAGTTCACTTTGGGACTCTTTAAGGGAAAAGAAGTACTATATTAAATGTTGTTACTCATAATGAATGATTGCTCAGGTAGTGCTTGATTAAAATGGAAAAAAAATAGGAAAAAATGTCAGCTTGCTCTGGGCAGATGTTGCTTTCTTAAACTGACATTTAAATGTAGTTTGTATGGGATATATAAACTAGTAAAAAATCTGTCCAAAACCTTTTAATGACTTTCTCCACTTTCTATGCAGATAATTTCACATAATTTATTAGAAAGAGACTATATATTTTCCCTGTGGAATAACTGATAGAACAGTGGAGATTGACTCAAACAAAACCTGCTTTCTTTGAAAGAACATTAAAGCATTCACAGAGCGTGTTCCAAATTTTCTGTTCACTTTTTCAGTGTGAGAGTGAGCACAAAATGACGGATATGACATGCCATGTGACAATCTGCTTTAAATAATAAAAGATAAAAGATATCAAGCCCTGCTTTTCATGATGAATTGCAAAGGCTACATGTGATAGTCACACAGGTAGGCCTATGGTTTTTTTGTGGTCTTTGCAGAGTTGCTAGTATCTCAGTAGCGTGTTTAAATGAAACCCTGTACGGAGCCTAGAGAATTTCCCCCAGTTTTTAGCCTCCCTTTGGCTTACTTTTGCTTTCAAAAACTTAGCAAAGAGAGAACATGATGCGGCTTTTTCCTACTTTCTGGTGTTCCTGGGATCCTGTTAAACAGCGCCAGCCTGAGTGGCTAGAGAGGCTGTTTCAGGTTCTCCATTCTGTTCTTCAAACGCTGAAAGAATATACCTCAAAGCTTTGGAAAATATGCTGTGCAAAATTCAACTATGAAATATGTATTTACGCTGGACAGAAGAAAAGCTCTCCAAGGCTATGTTTAGCTAGTTCTCCATGAAGTATTCTCAAAACATTTGAGAAATAGGCATCTCACATGAGTAAGAATTTCTTCCTAGTTATTTTGAGAAGAGATGGGTGATAACCTCCTGCAGCTTGGGACACTGTAGGGACTGGCTTTCTCCTTTGGTTTTATTGAGCATTTGCAGTTTTTTCATAATTGTCTAACAAAATATTAAACAAGTTGTGCATCTTTAACCTTTGGAAAAACACAAATGCAGATCACAGCATGATAGGTCATTAGTTTACATAGCAAACTGGAAAAGCTCTTTCTAGTTCTGATTATTTAAGTAGTTATTGCTGATATTTCATATGTCTACCATGGAACATGACTGTGCATTCATCTCAGTGGTAGACTCCTAACATAAGCAGCAGAGTCATACTTTAAACATTTCAGGTAGGAGTGTTTGTCAAGATGATGCCCACCATAACTGTTATTTGGTATATTTAATAGCAAGAATAACTTAATTTTCCTACTTTTTCATTTTCTGTGTCTGAATTTGTTTCTTATCCAGTATCTGCTCTCATTTCACGGCTGAGTAGTTGCCATAATAGTTATCAATTCTTCACGTAAAACACAAATTGGAAAAACATATATCAGCATTATATTACCTCTGAAATGTAGTTTCATACTGGCATGAGATTGCTTTGAATATGTGAGGAAAAGGATGATGACATGTAAGAAATAAAGTGTGTGTTAAAGAGAAAAAGAAAAGTTTCTCCTATTATTTGAGATTAAACATGAGAAATTCTGGGATTAAGATGATTGTGGCAGAGCAAAATCTGAAATTGAAACCTGTGTCTATTAATTTATATAGGTTAATCTGTTTTGATACTGACTTTCTTTGTAGTTCTAGGTAATTATTTGAATATGTGTTTAAGTTTCTCTGAATTTAACACAGTAGCTTCACAGGCACATAGCAACATTTAAGTATATACATATAAAAGGTGACTCGCCTAATTTTAAGTGTTGGTGATGTCTAAATCCAAGCTAATAATCTGAACTCTGTCTAATCACTGCTAAAATAGGACTTCCCAAGGCATGGTCTTATCCAAACATTTTGCTCTATGGATATCCCTGTCTTAGAAATGTAGAAAGATACTCAGAATATATCTTGGCATTGATGATAAAAAGAATACAGACATATATCTTGCAGACATTTTTGAGAAAAATCCCAGTCCATCTGTGTTGAAAAGGTAAAACTCTTAGAGGAATTATGTATGTGTTCCTGTGATTCTGAGTCTGAGCTGCACAAATGCATCCAAAATACACTTCCCCTTTGGGACAACAATTTGCAACTTCAGTAAAGTTCCAATTCTATGTGTTTTTGCAACCTTTCAGTGATTTTATAATTCACTGTAACAGAGGCAGATTACCTCTAAATCCTCAAGTTACTGGAAGATGTGATAAATAGCTGTTGTAGTGTGTTATTATAAGATTTGAGAGGTGATTACAACTGGCACAACCCACAGCCCTGACATTTGAAATTTCTCAACAAATTTAAGTATTTCCTTTCAAAAGCATTTTTACACTTACAAATATGGAAGGTGGAGTAGTACAGAAGCATTTTCTTCTCCTAAGGTGCCCAGCAGCTGATATAACTAGAAGGAAACTAAGCTACAGTCCCTCTATAGTGTATTATCCCTGTAAAATAATTTTATTTGGATTCTGCTTCTTTGAAAAAGTTATTGCCTTATGCTGAACAATCCATATTCCTTTTTAGAAATCAAACCACAAAGACAAAAACTTCCTTTTGTTCTGTGTTACCTGACTGCACAGCAGGAGAGCTGAAACAAAAATTTCAAAGTGTCTCAGTTCTTGTTTCATAGGGAAGGCAGGGGTTTGGAGAACAGGCAAAAACTGCTTCTCCTTTTCTGGAGGTGAAAGGAATGGGAGGCTGCAGGTGGGCTGTCCATGGGGGAGAAAAGAAGCAGTGGAGGAGAGAGAACAGAGTTAAGAAGTCTTGTACTTTGAATACAAAATAGAGGGACACTAAAAAGAGTACATCTGTTGTGTTTATTGGTGATGAAACTGAGCAGTGGAAACAAGTAGATGGGCAACAATGAGGGAGTGAGAATTGAAAACTTCAGCACTGCAACTCCTAGTTCTAAGAAGGTGCCTTTTTGATTTGCACAATCCTCAGCCTCAAGTTAGGATCTTATTAACTCCTGAGGACTTTGAGAAATGTTTGCGAAGAGACGTAAAGCCCGTTGGATTGCTAAGTGTTGGGGAAAAATGCTTTTTTATGTGCAAACCATGAAATAGAGGTAGCAACCTTGAGGCTAAGGGCAGGCTGGGAGCAATTGTTCAACAGCGCTGAAATGTCTTGGAGGGTGCCTCACAGAGGGCAGTGTTTTTGGTCCTGATCTCCAAAATAGTAAGGTGCTTATCTGTGCACTTGGTATCCAGCTATGACTCTTTGACTTCAGACAGTAAAGTCAGGTCAGTCCTTTGCTAAAGAGACACTAGAAAGAGCTGATCCTCTGTAACACTTCAGTGCATAATGCATGTAGCTGCAGGGCAAAAGACTTGTTTCAAAATTTCCTTTCTGCTGGATTGCTGACCCTCAAGTCTCTCACAACTCCAGCATGTATTTTGAATATGAACTATCAGAATATCAGATATTCTGCATGAGTTTTCTCTCAGTCCTTTAGGTTGAAATAATTCAATTTTACATAAATAATCATCTTTTCGATAAGGCATTTGAGCTGCACTTTTCCCCATGTGATTGTCATAAACCTCCAACAGGCAGAGCCAGTCAGATGCTTACTCTGTGTCTGCTTAATTATCCATTTGTAATGAAAAAAGCACTAAAGGAGACACTGAGAGAGACTTCCACAGAATACTGAGCAGTCTTGTAGCCAGGGACACTTTCCTGGGAGATAGGAAATGCCATTAGATACTACTGTCCAAAGCAGGTAGGAGGTTTTGAAGCAGATTTCCAAATCTTTATAGAATCATGGAATAGTTTGGGTTGGAAGGGACAGTAAAAATCCTTTCATTCCAATCTCCCCACAAAGGGCAGGCACACCTTCCACTACACCACGCTGCTCAAAGCTCCATCCAACCTGGTCTTAAAGGCAGTGCCTTTCTGGTGCCATTTCCTAACAGTATAAAAACATAAAATGGAACATTTCCACTACCACCTAACAGATTTCCTTTTTGGCTTCACCCAGTAGGTGTGCTTTGAGAACTTAGACTGGCAGGGCTGACCAGAAGGGACAGGAAAAACGCTTAGCTGGAGAATGTGCGGATGATGGCTCAGTGGCCACATTTTATGTGCACTGGGACATGCTCCACAGAAGGAAGGGACATGTCAGAGGGACTTCAGGCACACTGCAAGTGTAGATGATGAAGCGGTGCTGTTTTGGAGTCCTTCTGGGCAGCTATACATTATATTTGAAAAAACATTCAAAACACTTACTCTAAACTATTTCAAACATTTCAAACAGCATTTGAAGCATCTTTTTTAGAATACAGGGGATTCTTTTCTTTTCACAGGAGATGTCAGTAAACTAAGATTTAGCAGTACTTTGACAGATGTCGGCAATTTTGTAATAAAAGAACTTTGTTTCTCAAAGCCATGTGCTGGTTAACCGTAATGCATGAATGAAAAATATATTATTCTGTATTAATCTGAATATGGAAGATATAAATTATCAATGAGGGAATATACAGATCTATTTATTAATTATACATTAGCTCAGAAATGGGGTAACTCAGGACTCAGACTGTGCTTAAAGTTGTGATAATAAGACACTATCATTATTGACTTGAGATTAGTCCTAGCTGTCAAACTATAGTTACATCATCAAGTTTTTTTCTGAAGGAATACTAATTCTGCCTGCTCTCAAAGTTATAGTATTTAGATAGATCAGTAATTTATCAAAATATGTACACATTTCTGGTGTCTCATGCACATTTTACCCTTATCTTCTGGGCTTATACAATGTTTCTTTTAAATATTGTGTATATGGTTTATTTTATATTTTATTTTACCAGTACTCGGTCTATATTTATTTTGTTACCTGTTGTGTGGTTTTAGGGATGTTTCTCTCTGAATGGTATAAAGCTATCAGTTTCATGTCTGGTGTCTCACATGATGTTGTCATTTAACCTGGAATATTGACTACTGCTCCCTGGTGGAGCCTTCTATTTCTGGAAACAAACTCCATTGTTGACAGTATCTTTTAACCTTATGCATAAATTTTGCATACGATTTGCCTACTCTGAGTATGGTTATAGATAGTCTTACATAATTTGATTTTTAAAATCTGCTGAAGCTTGATTTTGGAAAGTCAAGATAAAGAGATGCCAGGTCACACTCTGCAGTAATGGGATAACTGATGCTCTGTTTCTACCTTAATTCCTTCGTATTCTAACTTAATTTACCGTGACATATTTTAGATGTGAACAGCCTGAGAGTTCTGTCTTTTTCTGTGGATGAACAAAAGTGATTTCACTTATAGCCTTAACATGGTGTTCATTTGGGTTCAGTTATGTAGTAATATTTTTCTGACCTTTACACAGGTTATAGAGCATGGAAAGAAAAGGAAAATCAGGGAGATATAACTCACAGGCTGTCCAGGCTCATCTCCTCCCAGGATCCTGAAGCCAAACCCAGACTCCATTCTCCGAAGGTGAACATCCAGCTCCTTGTAATCGGGACCTGGTTTAAAGGGAAATCCCATTGAGCAAAGCATTTTGGCCTCATCTTGAGAATTTGCACCAACTTCCCTCCCACCCTGTGCTCATTGCACATGACTAATGGCATCCTGGTTGGAGCTGGTGGAAACAAATGGGCCACAGACAAGGAGGAGAATTGAAAATGTAGGTGTCTCTTGGAGGATGATTATGTTCAGTAGAATACACTAAACCAAACTAGAATACATTCACAGAAGAACAGTACTGGAAAAGTCTGTCCAAAATAGAGGTTATAAAGGTGTCTTCTTCCTAAACCTGAGTGTATAATGGACTGCTGTTCATCCACCTCCGGTATTTAATTTGTCTTTTCCTTGCAGTTCATTAAACCCTATAAAGAATAAACTGAAATGGGAGACAGAGATACATCAATCCAACTCACAAAATATGAAAATCATTACAGGCCATTTAAGTTCCAAACACAGATACATATATATATATGTGTTTGTGTGTGTGTGTGTATGTGTGTATGTATGTGTCTTTTATGTAATGCAGCTTTTAAAGTATTCCACTTTCAGGTAATACCTTCAGTAAGGAGTTTTGATGAAAATTATCATCATATACCTCTCAGTCTCAGAGTTTAGATTGAAAACTAACATCATTAACTTGAACTGCTTAATGCTACTTAATAAAAGTCTCAACAGCTTTATGAATCATTAAGATTGAGATTCCATATGCCTTCCTAACCTGTCTTTAGGCATATTTTCTGTCCTGGAATATATCAGTTCAGCAACATAGTGTCTTTTATGAGTCAATTTCTCATAATAGTGTCTTTAGCTTCACTTGAAGAACAGTGTTCTGGGATAATCATAATAATAATAATGATAATAATAATAATAATAATAGTAATAAATAAATAAATAAATAATAATGTGAAACTGTAAGCATTTAGAGGATGTAGAAGATGTCTACTGTGACTATTGCTTTGTCTGCATGCTCAAAGATGCTTTAGGCTCATCACCTAAAGCAGTGATTAACAGGAATGATCTTCCCTATGAATTGCACTCTGGTCTACACATTGTGACACAAAAGCTTTTGGTCAGTGCCAGCTTGTTGCTGACCCCAACAGAAAAAAGGGATAATAAGGTTTACTTCAGCAAACTGCTCCTAAGTGTCTCCAGTTGTGCCCTGTTCCCTCAGGAGGGGAGGGATTATGGATGGCTGAAACATGGTACTTCAGCAGCTCCCACTTATAGATCTCCCCTCAGAGCCATCAGTGAACACCTCATGAACTGTGGAATTGGGCAGATCCCAGGTGTAGTCTGGGATTAAAGCCTAATTTGTTTCAGTAAGGCCTTGCAAGGACAGATACAGAACGAGATGCACTGGCACTATACTATGACTGTGCAATAAAAACCCTCTGTAAACAGCAGCATGGTGCATTATTTTAACAATCTATATTGGCAAAAGTGAGACTGAATCACAAATACTTCAATTGGTAAATCTATTACCTTTCCCTACCAACTTGCTTCTCATGAGAAGACAAACCTAAACAGAACCAAACAGCTTATTATACTGACTTTTTCAATTTATTTGATGTGTCTTGACAGTAAATAAAGGAGCAAATGAAGTCTGGGTGTGTTCAGTATGTTAGCTTAATGCAAAGTGTTTAAAAGTTGTGAGAGGCAAAGGAATTTCAGATGAAAGCAATACTTTACCTGATTTGCTGTGCCTACAAGGATGGGGCTTAGCACTGGGGAGATGGCTTTGTAGGTAGACACAGTGTGATCACCATTTGTAACCCAGCTCTAACACTCAAAGGCACTGTCTCCAGCAGTCTGTCACAAAATGAGCACTACCTTTTTTATGCACATGGGAATGAATATGCACAGTTGGGAATACAATAAGAAAGTATAAGAATGTCAGGTTGTGAAGAATAGTTGCCCTGGCAAACTGAGATGAAAACATCCCTCAGCTACATTGACAAAGCTGATCCAAACCAGTGCTGGCACCAGACTCCAAAATAAGGGGTACTATTTTTTTAATAAAAGAGGCTGTTTTTCTACCCGTTTAGAATTCAATTGATAAGTCATGTTGACTGTGAAAAGGTTTAGGGTAAAAATCACTGTATGTGGCATACTTTTCTATGAGCCCTAACACAGTTTGGAAGCCTTTGGATTAGGTGGCTGGGCCACAATGCTCATTCAGAAGAGCCTTCCTTCCTAAAGAGCTGGGATTCTATGGAGACCATTGTCTGCCACCTCTTACCAGGCCACTGAAAACTGCTTTTAAAAACTACTGTTCTTTTCTGTCCCACTAAGGAAGCAAAACACAGGACTGGAAAGGATCCCTGGGCCATGAAGTCTAGCTTCCTGTTATTGCAAACCTCTGCAAGCAAACAGCACACAGACCTTACCAGTAAAGATACAGGCAATGAAGACACTGGTGACTGAGCTTGTTTGTGGCCTTTGTCCCTAGGTCACCCACCATGCAGTAATATCATAATATCACAGGATCTCCAGTGACTGATGTGTACACAAACCCGTTTATTGGTTATTTCAGCTTTCATGTTGGGTATATGACTCCACTGGTGGCAATTCTCCATCGGTCTGGAAAAAGCTACACCATAGATTCCTGGAGTTATACCTCTGAAAGTGGACCCAACTTCTGCCCTTGGTTTTTGTGCTTAAGTGATTAATGGAAATAGGACGGAAGACTTATTGCAAGGCTCTCCAATAATATTACTCTTTCAGTCCATAAACTGTTCTAGTAGAATTACTTAGCTGCTTTCTAGTAATTCACCTTTACATTTCATGCTAAGCACTGTCTTTTCCAGGCTAACATGGAAGTGTTTCAATTATTACTGGCATTTTGTAAAATGTAAACTATGTCTTAGTTAATTAAGTAATTAAATGTAAAGATTAATTAATTAACACATACTTTAATTAATTAATTAATGTATGTATTAAGTATGTATTAATTAATCACTTGTTTGGTGTAAAAAATCAGTTACCAGGTTAGTCTGACCAACCAACTTTGGCTAAATTCCCTTTGCATGGTTCTCAGTTTATCTCTGTATTGGCAGTTAGTCTTTGATCAAAAATATGTTCTAAAGCCTTGCTGCTGCTGAGATCCTTTTTTCTTGCTTCAGGTAAGTTGTTCACTATTTTGTGCTTTTCATACAGGAGCTCATGTTTGGTAGATTTACTAAAAGCCCCTATGATTATGTGGCAGCAGTTTCAATATTTCTGAATATACATTGATTAAATATTCTTATTCATGTAAATGATTACATTTCGTCTGATATTCCTCTAGTGCTTGCTTCTCCAGGATTCTGGTACTTTTTTGTTCCTCACAAAGGATTGTTAGATAAACTAAATTTTGTGTTTTCTTGCTGGAGCAGATTTCCAGTTGATCATACAGAGAAAATTACTTGTAATTACAGAAAATGACACTCCTGAGCCTTGCAATATACTACAAACTGTTGGTCAATATAACTTCATTATGGAAAATGTGTCTTTTTGTTTTCTCTTGCTAACCTAGATCAGCACCTTGTGGTTCATGCCAAATAAGAAGAAATGAATAGGTTTGCAGACAAGCCAATACTGAATTAACACTCTCTTATCCAGTTTGCTTATCCTTCCAGTCAACTTAATATACCTTAATGTCCTGTCTCCTACCAGTTTTATTGAGTTTCATCTTAAAGTCAGTATTTTTGATCATGTACTATGGGTATCCTCTGCCAGAATGATAATTCTCCCTTGTCCTTCCTTGCCTCTCTGCACATTCATAATAGAAAAAGAACTTTAACTTTGCCTGCTAGTAACTTCATTCTCTCTTTTATTTTTTTAAATAGTTATACCACTTTATTTCTTCTTTTTGTGTGAAGGAAAACTTTCTTAACAGCTCATTTGGCCTGGAATAAAAGAACTCACACCAATTGACTTTGCTAGGCTATAAAACCAGCTGGCTCCCCCATGAATTTGAGAATGGTATTGCACAAGCTGTGATCTGATCATTGCTGCACAGTGAGGACAGTAAAGAGCACTGGCAAATTCTTTCCGGGTCCTGAACGACGGGGAATTTGCTTTAAATGTAATGGTACCAGAACAGATTGTTACTGAACAATAGTGAGATCCCACAGGTGAAGATGTGATTATCAACTCCCAGCTACCTTCCTGCACTGTATGCTTCTGAATACCTGTGTGAACTACACACTGATAAAAATACACGCAGCTGTTTCTTAAATGTTGAGAAAATATATACTTGAAAATGCTTAATTAATTTTCTGTGTGAACAAGTGCTATGTGATTTTACAGTGATAAACCTGGTATTCAGGATGGTCCTGTAAATTGATAAATTGAATTGATATAAAATTTTTTATCAAACCTGTTCTATATTGCAATTAAAGCAAAGATGAAGTGCTTTGCTGTAATAATTTTAGTCTTTTTGGGTGTATTCAGCTGCCTACTAAAAAGCAAAACTAATTTGGACTCCTTTGCTGAAGATGGTGAAGTTTTTTGTTTCGTACAAATTATTATAAATCGTGAATTGTGATTGACACAAAACTACAATAACTTCATCTCAGTTTCATATGCTCTTGAAAGATGTAAAAAGCTTAAAAACTGTCATGGATCTGCTGGTCTGGAATGTGAGACAATTTTTAAAAAAGCATACATATTCTCTCTTGATATTTATAGAGACGAAATCTGGCAGATAAAAACTTCAGCATGAAAATCATCAAAGAAAAGAAAAAAGAACTAGTGTGGTATCAGAGTTGTTCAATGTATAAACCCTATTGGGTTATGCAAAACCAGTCCAATTTTATATTTAATTTAGAATCTCTGTCCAACTTGTGTAGAACTAAAAAAACTTTAATAGGATTGTCAAAACAGCCTTTTTTTGTATGGGATGCCTGTTTTAACTGTTCACTTAACATGATCATATTGGGAAATCAAATACTGCTGTTTTTAAAAAAAGTCCACTGCCATTTTACAAGATCAGTGCTGACTCAAACACCTCAACATCTTCTGGTTTTGAAAGTTTTTGCTTTTACCTTTTTACAGAACATGACATATGTATAGGAGCAAGGAATTGGTGATAGAATTAAGATAGAATTAAATTCAAATTTACAAAAATTATTGCTTAAGCTTAGATTTGAGTAGGAACTACAGAGATACACTTTTATGCTAAAGAGTGAACACTAATATGAAAGTACACATAAAACACAGTAAAACATAAACAAAAACTGGCTGAGGAAAAAAGAATACTTCTCCTTGCTCAAAATACAAATCTAAAAAGATTTCAAATAAGCATTCTACAATCCCACAAAAATCATAGAAAATATAATGGTGACTGGGCAGTCATGACTGTCCATCATCTGGAAAAATGATTAAAAAAAGAAGAATAGCTAAAACATATAATGAAGTACACTAGTTTACAGAAAACAAAGTCTGAAAATACTTGCCAGAGGAATCCGCTCGAAAACCAGTCCTGGGCAGCACTTGTTCTGAATAGGAAAATGGGGAATTAAAGGTGAAATACATTTCTCAAGTTATTTAAAGATGCAGCATCAATTTCTCTGCTGTGTTTTGAATTACTAAAATGCAATTTCTATTTTTTCTTGAAATTTTGTTTTCTCCGCCCCTCCTTCTTGACTTTGTATGTTGTACATATACATATTCCTGCTAGATTAAGACCTCTCTGTACATTTCTGTGCAAAGTGGAAAAAGATGTTAAGATGGTAATGTTTCTTTAACACAATGTAGGTTTGGATGAAGATAAAATTTTTAGTGTGGTTAAAACTGTGAAAAATAGTGACAATATTTGTGCCTATTCAAGTACAGCAATAAAAGGTGAAGTTTAATGGGTGTGTTTGGATGACTTGACCACAGATGACTTGACCCCTGCTTTTATACAACTCAATTGCAAAATTTCTTTTATCATCAAGAAGAGAAACATACTGCTAGAGGGCTGTATGTTGCCAATAACAATAACTGATTGTACATGAAGGCAAATGCACGTATCCTATCCCTTTAACGTATTTTCATGCTGGTAGTTTCAAAGTATTTGTATTTCACTAGATGAAGTGCAGCAAATAACTGTTTTGTTTTCATACAAAACTACTTTGCTTGCATTAGAGGAATCTGGATGAGTCCATAGCTGAATTCAGTCATTCTTCCTTTGCTAATTTGTAAGACTGAAAGCCTTTTTTTGGTAAGAATGTTTATATAACAGCCATGACCTGTCCAAATTCAGGTCCTCTGAATGGGAACATCCATTTGGGTTTGGTGTTCCTGTTGTATTTGTGTTTACGGTCTGTGTTGAGTTATGTCATGTGGGCTTTGCTGTTCGACTTTGTAAGTGGCTGCACATCTTTACTGTAGTAAACACATCTTTAGTTTAACATCTTCAGTTAAAGGAGGGAATTCCTTCACACACTTCAGATTTTTACAGCGATTACAGGCATCCTACTATCTAAATGTAAAATATTCCACCAGCACAGCTCCTGAAAACCAAAACCTTTGAAACTGACGCTGCTCCACTGCAAACTTGGAGAAATGATTTTTTTTTACTTACAGCCTTTCAAGATTTTAATGGAACTCTTAAAAGAGACAAAATGATTTTAATGTAGAGAAAGCAATTTCATCTTGATAGTCTCAATAAGCTTTTAGGTTTGAAAGTACACAAGCTTTTTCTCTTGGTCACTCAGCTAGAATTGCTCTTCAGAGCTGCTGTAAGATTGGTTCATTCTGTTTCCATTTCTGCTTGCAGTCACTCTAATATCACCCAGAATTGGCCTCACGCCGCAAATGAAAGAATCACCACCCCTCTCAAACTGTGGCCAATTAGGGAGCAACTTGCTGTGTTAAGACAGACAGCCATATATTTCAAGTAAGTTAGCAGTGCCTTTTTTTGGGAACTATTGTTTCTGGTCAAGCAAAAGTGCCTGTCAATGAGGTTAGTTTCCTTCAAAGTAAATCTCATGAATTCTGTTATGGCTTTGTTCCTCTGCCTTGTAGAACTTCATGTGGATTCTCAGTGTAAATTATCATCTTGTAATCAACCATTCAACACCTAGCATGTGTTTTCACTGTAGTTTAGGAACTCACACACATGAAACTTGGGACTGTGCGATACTGAAGATGTTCAATCAAGCCTTATTTTTAAATGTCTGATCACCAGAAAGATAAAGCTAAGTGCAGACTTGTGGTTTTGGTAACCATAGCAAAGCAATGCTCATTTTAGGAAGAATCTGCTGTCAGCATTATAGGTCTCTGTGCAGTACAGGATAATTGTGATTATGTCACTGACACTTTGGAAAACAAATATATCCTCTAAATAGCTGTGCTCGTGTGACAAGCAAACTCTTAGCAAACATTAGAAAACTTCAAAATAAGGAAGATCTGTGAAGACCCTTTAACATGGATGAAGGGACGGAATTAGCACTGCCTCCACCTGTCAAATGCAGAGATAAGCAGTTTTTTTCAAAACTCATAGCTCTGCACTCAAAGACCCTACAGAAAAGCACCTTCCAACAGAAGCAGAAGGACTGCTGGGCTTGGTCCTCAGCTGAGCAGAATGCACATCATTTGTGCATATCTTTGTGCCTTCTATCTGCTAAGGAGAATCTGAACTGGTAACTTTACCAGAAAACTGAGACACTCTAGCAAGCTTTGTTTTATATAAATCTGTCAATTAGGTTTTATAGGAAACTAATCTTTACACAAGGCAATTTGAAACTTTCCATGTATTTATTACTAAATTAATGATGACATTTTGGAAACTTTTAATAATTTTTTTTTTTAATCTACGAAATGGCCTTCCTATGCCCCCACCTCATAGGAAATGAGGCGGCAGAAGGCAGTTTTGGAGAGGTCAGGAAAAAGAGACAAGTCTGCCCAACACTGCCACCATGAAGAGGCATTCAAAATGCTGAAAGTTTTAAAAATGATGACATAAGATTTCTGTATTCTCTCTATGATACCTTTTTCGTTGAACCTCTGCAGCTGCATTGCCATGAGTAGTTTTAGTCTTTCACGTGAAATAAGAATGAAGTAATTACAAAGTAGATCTTGAAAGTGTAATAGAATACTTGTTAAATTCACTGGTTTAATTTTTTTTAGTTCAGCCAACCTGTCCTAGAATCAAGAACTGGGAAAGTAAAACTAAGAAATCTTTTGAATTTTTACTTGTATATAACTGTAATCAAAATAAATCTCCACTGTGGTGATGACTCCCTGTGCTCTGTAGACCGAGGATGCAGCTGTGCATTTTGAGAAGTCTTGCCATACATCAAGATTTGGGGGTTGGAACCACTCTATGGTAATCATTCTACAAGTCTTTGCATGTCAGATGACTGCAAAGCCAAGATTAATTTTGCTATTAGAAGACAGAATAATAAAAAGCTTGCATATCTGCATTCATGTTTAGTCTAAAATAAATTACACTCATAGTTTTTAAACTGAAAACTGTAAAATATGTGTGAAAACAGACAAGCAATAAACAAGACCTGGGACATAATCCTGATTTAAATGAAACCAATGGTGAAAACAGTGTGTTCCTTTGCTGTCAAGATACAGCCATAGGAGCACAATTCACCCACAACATGACACAAGGGTATTTTTATTTGCACCAGCGGAGCCACTGGTATTCTCTGGAGGAAGAATTATGCTGATGAAAGGTAGGGATGATAATATTGTTTTCCACATTCTGTTATTTTCTGGATCAGTCTTTGCTGAATGCTAATTACATGGAACAAAACTAGCACGACGGAACATTCCTATTTCAGCATCTCAGTACTAGCCATGCTTCAGGTAAATAGGAGTTTCACAAATGAGAAGAATGAGTGTGATTATGCTGCCATGTCCTTTCCAAAGCTGTGCAAACAGCAGTTTGACACAGCTCATAGCAATGCAGCACCCACTTGCCTCATGCACCTGTGGCCAACTCCCCTATGCTTACAAGACAGTCCTCTTAAATAATTACTTTGACTTCTTAAGTACATGCTGCCACTTTGCAGATCAAAAGTCTATTTGTATACCTTTTAGTAAAGTGTAAATTGTTAAAGAGAAAGAAATACTGCATCTTTAACGCTGCCATCAGCTGTAAAACTGGCACTTCATATTAGCAGAGATCGCTTGGGACCTACTTTGCAATCCAGCAATCAAAATCATTTTACATCCATGGTACTATGATGATGATATACTCATAATTCCATTTGAAAATGCGTTTGGTTTCACTGTCAGTTCAAATAAGCAACAAATCCATTCTGTCATGGCGAGCGATTATTTCTGCAGTGACAAACAATACAAAACTATTTGACATTAGTCTGCTAAATTTCCTCTCCTTTTATTATATATCATCTCTTATTAAAAAGAAAGGGTTATATTAATTTAGTAATATAATTTCTTAGACCTACTCCATGCTGTTGCTTGGGGTAGCAATAGATGCAAGGGAAACACCAACATGGGCTGTTTGGAAATAATTTTGAGAAATTCCCTTCCTATACCTCAGTTGCTCACACTGTAGTTAAAGGGATAGTTTGATGATAATGCATCTTAATTAGCAATTTCCCAATGCTTTTATTTACTAAGTGAAGGCAAGCATGAGTCACTGACATAAAGGGCACTAACTGGTGAATAGAAATATTGAAAGACATAGTAAACTGTGTGCAAGGGAGGTTTGGAACCAGAATCCAATTTTCTAGTTTACAGTTTCAAACCTTTTACTCATACAAACCCCCTTTATACAATACTTCAGAATACTATGTATTTAATGCTGTCATAGTTCAACATATATATATACACATGTACACACATGTGTATAAATATATTTTAAAGCACCATAACCAAAATGTAATTTCTTTTTAGACTAAAAATGAGCAAAAATGGGAAAAAATGTTACAGGCAAATATTTTTTTTTGTCAGGAAAGTACTGTTTAAAAAAAGTTGTAGTAGGAATTACGTGAAAATTTTCCTTCAATTTTTAGTATTTTCAGTCTTTAATTTTTAACTGTAGCTCTTCAGCCAACAAACACTGGCAAGAAAATTCTGCTTAGTTGTAGACTATGCCATAGAAGCTCTCAGGTGATCATGCATTCAGTTCTACACACCTAATTTTTTTTTATGTTCCATGAGTATCAAATTTAGGAAACCCTGATAGCCTTAGTATTTTTCTGCAAGACTGGTATTTTCAGAGTTACACATTATAGGTCAGTTTAATGCTGTCTGACAGATCTTTCCTACTTTAATGCATATCTGTGCTGAAAACCTGCAGTGATACTCCAGAGGAAAGGTAGCCTGAGAAAATGAATTGAAGTGCTTGTCTGTGACCCTTATAGAAAGGTATTTATAAGTCTGCCTAAGAAAACACCTTATTTCATGAAGGCTAATTATGCAAATGCATTTGCTATTCATATATTTCACAGCTGTTGGTGAACTTTGCTTTTTGGTTCCTTTCCAATTTGTTTAAATCTCTGGCAGGAAAAAAACCAAACCATTGCATGAAACAGCTGGTAGACTTGAAAGGGACTTGGGAAATTCAAAATACTGTGGTCAGAGAAGAAAACAACATGGGAGATTTTGAAGAAAGTAATCTTTGTCCTTCCAGTTTAAGGTGGAACTGTAATTGTTCAGATTTCACTTTTAATGAGAGCTTATCACTGGCTTATCTCATTCTTCCTACTGGCATTTCTGTGTCACATCACCAGCCTTGGCTACCACACTAACTGAAGGACAAATGTAACCCAATCAACGTAAAAAATGTTTTATTTTACCACTTTCCTTAGAAGAATACAACCTCATATTTCTATTATAATTAGAGAAATATTATGGCGTTATGATTCCCAACAGCTTTGTGACTCCTGGTTGACTAATGTCTGCCTACAGGGGTATTAACAAACAAAGTTTGTTATAAACTGTGAACCTACAATAAACAGAGCTCAATATAAAATATAAGAGAGGATAAGGAGAATTTCTAAATCAAAAAATTTAAAATTCAGGTGAATGAGGTCTCCTAATAATAACTACAGGGCTTCAGTTACAGCTGTAACGATCTGCTGCATATGAAGTCATAATGTTTTCATAAAGAGGAAATACCTGATCTGATGTTCTATTTTCTAGCTTCTGTACCTCACCTGGTTATCAGGAGAGTCACACTGTCACTTACAATCTAACTCTTTTCTTAAGGAGAAAGGAGTTAAAGGTTTTGCTTAGAACTAATAGTAGGACAGAAAAAAAGGAAAAAGTATCCACTTGAAAAAATAATATCACAGTGGAAAGTTAGGAAGGTTTTCTTCATCATGGAGAAGAAATAAGAAGAGAGGGGAGAAGAGAGTTAAAAAAAACAAACCAAAACCCAAAACAAACAAAAAAAAAGCAGAGAGACACAGGAAAGAAAGAAAGAAAGAAAGAAAGAAAGAAAGAAAGAAAGAAAGAAAGAAAGAAAGAAAGAAAGAAAGAAAGCAAGCATAAACCAATTTCCCTTCTTTTGCTTTTAAGCAAAATGATGTAGTAATCCTCCTCAGTCTTTGGAAACCCCTCATGCTGCTTTTTTGGCTACTTGTAGCTTTCAGCACCAGTGATAAAGGGACAGTAGAGGCTGGTGACAGCTAAGAGAGAAGAGCTGACAGGTAACAGCTTGACAAACAATTTTCGAAGGTGCTGCGACATGCAAAATAGAATTGCACTCTGGTTTTGTACTTATGCATCATTTGATTGTCTCAATGAAACTATTTCCTGTGCAGAAACAGTAGTGCTTTGTCATTCATATGTGATAATTACAAACTGAAATCTTCCCATCACACAGGGTCTTGCAGGTTCTTCATGTTCCTTAGGTGGAAAAACCTTCCTGTAGAATGAAAATCATCCTTTTCCATTGAGACTTCCAGCTTGAAGCCCCTTTCTTCCTATCATTAGGTAGGGATGAGCTAGAGGAAACACGTTGGTCTAGCTGTTGCTCTGCTTCAAGTCATGTTGCTTGTGCTCCTCACAGAACTGTGATGCATAACTTGCTTCACTCCCTCCCTTACTGGGAAGCAGGAGGCTTTTATGAGGTCCTGGTGAGTGCTGACTGTGGGGAAACCCTATGATAAAAGGCTCTGTAGAAATTCAGAGCTATAGCAGTACGAAATGAACTGTTTAGTAACAGAGTCTCACTATGAGAGAAACAAAAATCTAGCACTCTCTTTCTGAATTTGCCAGGTCATGATTGTTCACTTTTTTGCCCTACTTTTAAAAGATCAAAAGAAGGTCTTGCCATGAGATAAGACAAACTTACTTTGAGATCAGAAGTACTTAAAAAAACCAAGTAGATGAACTCTTTCTGTGCACTTTTAGGGTACATCCTTCCCAAAGATAACCCACCTGACACTGCCATATGGTAGGAAAGAGTGTTGTCTTGGAACTCTCCCTCTATTATGCTCAGATGACAATTACTTGACTCAGTAATGGATTTCCTTCCTGTTGTTTCCCTCTTCAGGAAACAGAAGCACTACGTGGAGAATAAAAGCAATCCAAGGCTTGACAAATTGACTTTCCTAAAATGTGTGCTTATGGCATTCATGAAATAAAAATGTCAGGGAGAATAGAGATCTTTGGAGGCAGCTATTTGTGGATAAGGGATATGAATGAATGCAGATAGGATCTGGTTGGGAACTGTGGAATCAAAGATTAGAGAAAATATTGAAGGGATAGTAGTGTAAGAAGGTAAGAAATTTAAGTTTCCAGGATTAGCTGGTAGGTGGGACACTTCTGGAAAACTGAGAGGAGGTTACTTCAGTCTTGCTTTTCATCCCTCACTTTCTTGCTTTGGGCCTAGCAGCTTCATGACTTTTAATTCTTAGTTTTTCTAGGCAGCTGGCTGAAAAAATCTCATATACAATTTCTAATTGCTTCTTGGACAAAACTCAAATGCAATTATACCATTTAAACACAGGCTGTAGCATGACTCCAGCCTACAAGTTAGAAGCTCTCCCTGTAGTGAAGCATATACTCCTTAACACAGTAGATTATATAAGTGAAAGATAAGAGTTCATGTTGGTCAAAGAAGTGCTCAGAAAACTTGAAGAAAGCATCCATGAAAAATAATGAAGCACTTAATTCTTTAATCGAATGGTGTAATATATCTTGTAATACAATATATAATCTTCTGGGGTGTAAGTGAATCTTTGTAGTTGACATCAGCTCTATATTCCCACAGTTTTATGAAGGGCAAACATGGATCAAGCCTATATTGGGGATCAGGATGAAAGAAGATGCCAAATAAGTATGTATTTCATGTATACATACGGCATTTATAATGTTTTCTTAATTGTGTTACAGAGATATTTGTTTCAATGCAAGAAGTCTGCACTTTTGGCTTGATTACTTCAACCACAGAAGATGGCTCTGCCTGTTGAGTGGAAAGATTTTTGTTAAACTGCTTCATTTTTAAAAGCTATTAATATGGGAAATTATTATTTGCAAAGGGTTTTCTGTTCATTAGAGCACTACACGAAGCCAAGAGTTTTTTTTCAGTGGAGGTACTGAACTAGAAAAAAATCCTTGCTAACTTGGAATGGATTATTTTCCTTTTTACTTATCATATACCAAATTCTATCACTTTGGGGAATAACATTTCCACTCAAGCAAATCTTTATTTATTAGTTTAGGCCTTAATGCACATGAGAAAGTGGAAGAGGAAAGATGCCTGAAAACAATTTCCAAACTTTGCTCAAAGCTAGTCCTACTTCTTTCAAACCTATGTGGCCTACTCCGTATTTCAAAGAGTTTTAAAATTGCAAAAATCATAGTCTCTTTTTGTACATTGTCTTGAGAATACCTGCCAACATGTGCTACATTGTGTTTGTAAATATACTGGAAAGTTTAGCTCCTATGCCTAACAGTTTATAATTGAAGATTATATATTTTTTGCAGGGGTCTAAGTTAAGTCGTCAAATCCATATTTAGGGTGAATAAGATGCCTAGTATTCCTCAAAAAAGCCAAAAATTTATTTAAATACATACATTTAAATCTGGGATCTTAATTTCAGGCATTTGTTAAATAAATTTAAAAAACCCTCAACCACTGTCCCCCTCAAAAAAAAAAAAAAAAAGAAAAGAAAAAGGGTCTGGATTATGAAAAGTGAGTTTCAGGGTTACAGTCTTACAGAAAAGTGTTCCACTACCAGGACCAGTGTGGCAGAAGATAGTGGCAGGGGCAACAGTGGTGAAGAACTGAGGAGTATGAGATGAAACTTTGAGACTAGATTAGGGTTTACTTTGAGTTGATGTAAAACAAACTCTGGTGTTCCTCCAGCATATCCATTCTTCTGGGGACTGGGAATACCAAAGCCAAAGAGGAGATGCTGATGTTGTAACTAATGTATAAGGACCAAGGCAGGTAAGAACAGTATCAACCCAGTGTTTGGGACAATAATATATTTCCTTCAGACTACCCTTTGCATGCTGAAGAAATTTGAATATTCCAGGTCTCTGGGTCTACCTAATATTAATTAATGGGCTAGTCTGGATCACCTCCAATATTTTATGTGTAATGTATAACATATTTTGATCTATAGGCTCAAGTAATTTATAAAATTAATTGAAATGTGGTATATGTAAGTAATGGCAATAGTGAAGAAGCTTTCAGTAAAAAAGTAAACAATTTTTAAGAATTGATTCTAATAAGTGCAAAGGCTCCAGAAAATTTAGAACAATATTTTTAGCTAAAATGTTCTTTACAGAAGGTGAATAAGTCTAAGCCCTTTTAATCTTGTGAAAAATATGTGATAGATTTCCAAGAACATGAGAAATTGAGTCAAGATGAGCATCTTGATGGCTCAGTACTGTTTTGTATAGGTCTTCAAATATTACTTTGTGCTATGGGTTACTTTCTAACTACCAAGGACAATGTGAGAACTTATTAAAGACATTTTTATAAAAACAAACAGATTTGAAATTTCTTTAATAAATGTCACTTTGAAGTGAAAGTAGATAAAACTCTTTTTTTCACTGATAAATTCACATCTTCCTGTTGGTTGACTAAGAAAAAAAGTAGCACAGTAAAATGTGGTGGCACATATACTGTGCTTCACTAAGGATTTAACAGTCAAAATGGGGAGATCAAGAATATAAGAAAAAACCCCCTGTGGAAGTCAAACATGAGAATCTAGGAAAATAAGCTTAGAATTTTTAAATCATTTACAATGGCCTCTATTTACTCAAAAGAAATGTAGTTTCTTTCTTTAAATTACAAAATTTAAAACTAACAAAAGATAGTTATGGAAAATTATGTCAACAGTGACACACTCATAGGCAAAAGTTTAAAATACTAAATGGTCAGCAGGGTCAAGAGAGCTTTCACTTACGCCTACTTTCATAAATAGCTCTTGATTTCTCATACAGCTCATATGGGTCAGGTTTTCGTGGATCAAAGGCCTCTGTTGAATCAGGAAATGAACTCCTGTGAAGATTGGGTGGATAGGGAATATTCTGTGGCATAGCTGGAGCAGACACACTTGTTTGCGGGCTGCCTTGATTCTCCCATCGCTCCATCATCTGGAATAAAAACATACAGAAAATAAAAATGAAGTTTTGTAAAAACTTTGGCTTCCACAATGAGACCAAAGGCAGTGATTTCTGTTGAAGACTTGTTTTTTAAAATTACTAAATCAGTTTGTTGCCTTTTGAAATGAAAGGTGTGTACTGTGCTGTTTATAAAATGACTTGGCTAATTTTACTTAGTAATTTGTTGCTTATGGCAAGATGTGATCTTTCTCAGGTTAGATTAGGCCCAGCATCACCTCTGAAGCATTTGGAGTGCACCTCACAGACTGTGCTGAGCTCCTGAAAATTATTTGGTAAAGGTGAAATCTGTGGATTTGTGAAGACACAATTATCTGATTCATCAAAAGATATAACCGAAAGTAGTGCTGGACAAAGAAGGGACTGATTGCATAGAATGCATGAAAATAATTAGCTGCCAAGGGCAAAGTAGATAACTGTAACTGGGAGCAGAATTTACAGCTTCAATTGAAGATTTAAAAACCAAAACCAAAACCAAAAGAAAATCAAAACCAAAGATAAAATTATCACAGCATGCATTCAAGCATCTAGTGTTCAAAAAACCTAACTAAATTGGCATTATATAACCAAGTTTCCAAGCACAGCAAAAGGCTTTCAACTATTCCAGACCATTTACAGGAAAGAAGTACACAGCAGCCTATTGTCTGTGCATGAAAGACACCTAAATTCATGCTTTTTTCAAGACTCTCTTTAACAGTCCTATATGTACATCAAGCATGAAGATATGACAGGCTGTGGAAAAGAAAGCTTGAGGATCTGCGTTTTTCTTCTTAAAGAAGTTGGCTACTGATCAAATTGCATTAGCAAATTTATTTGGAGAGGCTAATTTAAACAAAACACAAATTTCTATCTCAGGAAATAAATACTTGGCTATTCCTATGACCCCTCCTGAGGACAAGGGTGGTAAAGCCTCCAGAACAGTGTGTTCTCACAGATAACCCAACAATGCTAATTATAAAAAAAATGCCTCTTGGAAGTAAGCTGATCTGTAATTAAATTCTACTGACTTCTATTGTATCAGCAGAACTTTATCAAAGATGATAGCAGGTTTATAGCAAGCTTGCTCTACAAATTCTGTGATTATCATTTGTCTTCAATTCCTTGGTTTCAGAAGGTGTTTGGGTCAGCAGGTAGGCTTTACTCTGTGTTCTGATGATTAACTGCATCAGGCTTTTTTCACAGCAAGTATGTGTGGACTACAGATGTTTTAGTGTCCTCCTGGTGAATACCAAGGCCTCTAGAAACACACCTGATTATGACCCCTATGTCTAAAAGAACTGAGATCAACTCAAGCTCCTTGTGATCAAGAAAATTACTGGAAAAATATGTTTAGGTTTTAACTTCCCTTAGGAATCTAAAGAGAAATACAAGCCAGCAAAACCAAACTATCTATCTTATCATTATGAAGATGAAAGACATGTGGGGCCATGTCAGTCTAAAAGTGAAAGATTCCTAATTTCTTGGAAAGTGCTGGGGAAATAGATCACTTACCTCTTTCAAAATGTGAAACCGGACAAAATGAAAATATTTAAAGAAAGATTTAAAAAAAAGAAAGGAAAATATAATTATATTTGATGAACAAACTTTATGCTGGAGAAAGGACAGAAAACTGGAGATCACTTGGCTAAACCCTACTGTCCAGTATGTGTAATTCTTGCTTGCTGGTTAGCTCTAAATGTTCAAGTGTGAAGTTCAACCAGCAAAATAAGCAGATAAACAGAAGGGGAATTATATCTCCCAAATCCACATCAACTAATTAAACAGTTACCTAGTGTTCAGTAATATGAGTTATCATAATGCTACTTCAGAAAAGAAGGCATTCTTGAAAATGAATAAGCACAGTAGTGAGTGCAGGGAATTAAATCCAAACTGGGGCAATGGTTTGGTGACATTCCTCATGGTCATTTTGTACTAATATTATATATGATATACATATATAATATAAGCAATACATACATAGGAACCATAGAAAATATCTGTTACCCCAGGTTACTTTGTTTTCCTCTGTTGTTGCACAGATCCAGGGGCTGTGTTGAGGTGTTGGGGAGGCTTTCTGAGCCTCCTGTGCTGGCCTTACTGCTTCAGACTATCTGCAGACAGTGCTGCAGGCACTTGGTTTCTACCTTCGTGTCTTGGACAGGAGAAATTTATGTCTGACTATTTCTCTAGTTAAGAGTGGTGACAGACAGAAGAATCTACGCTACCTTAAATTGGTTAATCATTTGTGAAATCTCTTGCTGAGATTACCCCGAAATTGAGTAGCTGTGAGCAGTCAGCCTGCATGCAGGCATGGTATCTGCACACAGTGGTGTTATATTATTCTATGAGCCCTGGTTTCCTCAGACCATTACACAAAATCCTGTATCACTCAGGCTGTTTTTCTATATTACAATAATTGGCAAGTGCTACCTGAGCGTGAACTACCATGCTGTTTATATAACAAAACGTTGCAGAAAATCATTAATATGCTGGTATTTATATCCCTTCATATTTGATGTGTACATAAAGAGGTTAAGTATGGACAGGAGGAGGTCTTTGAATGTGGATCTTTAACAAGTGAGCTTCAAGCTCTCTATTTCATCACTTTTTATCTGAGATGAAATGTTGAGCACCCCAGCCATTCAGGAGCCTTAAACTGGTGAGAACAAGCTAGCCCTTAACAATCTGATTTATTTTCAGAAATGCCCGGCTACATAGATGAATAAAGCAACTTATGCAATACTTATTCCAATATATTGCACACATACTCTGGCCTTTTACATAAAACCACTACAAGCTGCAGAAGTCTGATGAAGTTGCATCAGCTGATTAATTAAGTGCTATTTGTCCTTGACAGGCTACAAAAATTATTTTGGCATACTTTAGGCATGCCATGATCCAATCTGAGAGTATGCAAAATTGTTCAGATTCGACGTACTTCCCCTGCCTGCTCCCCAGTAAGAAAGCTCTAAGTGCTTTAAAAGGTATTGCTATTGGTATTCCTATTGCTCTTAGGAGTTTTCAGGTTTACTTTCCTCTACACACCCTTTATGAGAATTAAGAATTGCTCTAAGGTCTGTCAAGTATCAATAAAAAAGGCAAATTAAAAAAAAACCACAAAAACCAAACCAAAATCCCTCATAACAATAAAACAAACCAGACAACAAAAAATAGTAGCCTGTGATCTCTTTTTATACTGTGAATGCTGTCACAAATTCAAAAAATTATGTGGTGTCAACAGAATAAATACAGTCATTGCTTACAATCTTACAGTAGGGAAAGTCTTTACACCTTGGGTTTTAATGCCAAAATCATAGAAACACAGAAAAGTTGATTAGAAGGCACCTCAGTCAGTTATCTAACCCAAGCTATTATTTGAAATATGATTATTTGCAACTCTAGATCTACTAATGCAAGAAAGAAAAACAATTTCTTTGAGGATGTTAAACTCAAGCCACTTGTAAGCCAAAAAACATGGATGTTGTTCATTTCAAAGAATTTGCCAACTAGAAGACTAGACTGGCCTCAGTTCTCCTGCCTTCTCCTTCTCCTCCTCCTTGTGACCCATTTTAACATTGAAGTTTTCCTTTTTCCAGACCACTTCTGGCAGATTCCAAGTCAACAGACCTTCAGATCTTATCAGTGAGGCCACCCCTGGTGCTGTGTCACCTGGAGCTGGGGCACTGCTGAGAGGCATCTCATGAGCTGGGAACAGGATGGGTAGATGAAAGTCTACAGAAGTTTGCTTTGCACGATAGTCATCTTATGAACCCAATGTGTACAATTTTGAAAGGGAACTTACAGGCTTTGGAGTTTTCCATGGAGAAAAGAAACCTGAAATAAACAAAAAATAACGTTAGCAGCTTTTTCTGATGCATAAAGAGTGGAGGCTAAGTGGTGTCTATGCTCCCATTCTCATTCAGGTCTGCAGATAATATTGATAGATATGAAAATTCTCTACACACAAGGGGTGAAAACACAAAACACAAGGGATAATTTCTAAGAAAAAATAGATAGAAATATATATATATATATATATATATACACACATACATATACATATATATATATGCAAGTGGAGCTATTCAGATCATTGCCATACTTTACAAACAGCATGGGATTAGGTTGAAATTAAAAGAACTAAGCAAAAGGACTTCCAAATGTCTTGGTGGACATTGGATAAGACACCAAATGACCTGGTATTGATGTGTCAAATGCAGTCGCACCTTTAGGAAGAAGCATTCAGAACATCCCATCAACAAAACCTAATAATACAAGAGATTTATTTAGAAGAAAAGCCTGAAGAAAAATAACTGTTTCATCAGTCTAGATAAGGTGGCTAAGTCTCAAGAGGATTGCTTGTTTTGATACTGTCTGGTTTTTGGTCATAGCTAGCAAGAAGTCATACATGACTACCTCTTTTACACAAGTAGTTATCTCCTTTTCCTTAGTTATTGACTGATTGATAACTTGCTTCAGTGACTTTCCTAAATTTCAATTATTGTAGCTTACAAATGTTTAAAACTCTGGATGTGTCTCTATCATAAAAGGAAATAATTTGAAACACCCATTATAAACACTATTCCTATCTTATGCAGTACAATGTTAAAAACCTTTACAAAGTATTAAATAAAAAGAAGCATTACAAAGGGTATTGGGTCACGTTTTTTAAAATACCAGCTTTGAACACAGCTTTCATTAAAAAACTCATTCTCAGTTTAATAGCAGGTAAAAAAAAAAAGCCTGTAGACCTTCCAAGGTAAGATTAAAAGCTAATAACAAAGAGTTCATTTGTTTTGTCAGAAACTGCTTAAACTGAGATACCTAATAGGAAGGCTACTCTTTCACTCAAAAAATAATTCAGCTGAAAGGGTAGTACTGACTTCATTATTTATTTTTCTAAGGTGAGTCTAAAAAGAAAATGAAAATTATGAGCATTAGGATAGTATGTTTGTACAGATAAATCGCAACAGAAATTATATTTGCAGATATATTTAAGGTTTGTAGAATTGAGGTAATCTTTTCTGCCCTCATACCTAATTAACTTTGACTGAAATATCTTGCAGTGTAAAATCACTTGAGCCATTTGTAGTGATACATTGGCTGTTCAGTAATGCTGTTGTGTAAGGTGATAGTGCTTTTTTCTTAAAAAAAAAAAAAAAGTATATTGAAAAAAGTAATCCTGGAAAGGTTTATGCTTACTGACTCTACAGTGCCTGGATAAAAACTACTTTATTAACAAGTAGACAGATTTCTTTCCATCTGCAAACTCAAGCTGAGGTAACAGGCACCCTTGATAGATCTGTCTTGTACATCACTTTCAGTATTAAAGATTCTGTAGCAGAAACTTATTTAATAACTTACTGGATGGCAGATGGCTACCTTTTATTACCTGCTATGTTTCTGTACTGCTAATAAGAGTGAAAGCTAGAAAGTAGTTTTCCTCTCAGAGCTAAAGATAAGACTTGAAACTTGCTCAAATCAACTTACTACCCTGATTTGTTCTTCAGAAAATGTTGGTAGAAGTAACACTCTTTACCCGCTGATACTGGTGCACCTCCCATAACTTACTGTCATCAAAAATTACTCCTGATTAAACTGAAAGGTCTTTTTTTATTTCCTATTTATTTACTGTCTCCACCTAAAAATAAATTACGCTGGAGTTATAATAAAATTTTACTATCAATTAAAAATGCAATAAGCATTTATAAATCAAATAAACAATGATGTATACATCATATAAATATTTTTTTAAAGAAGCCCCTCAATTAAAAAGTAAATTATTCGCTCAAACAAGGAGAATATAGACTTATATTTCGCTTGGAGGTTATGGGCACAGACTGCAACATACAAATGACAACATCTACACTCAAAACAAATAAAAGGCAATATTTATTCACACAGTACAAAATTATGTTAAGAAAACTGACAGATATAGGATGCCAGAGAAGTAAAAGATCCAAAGAAAAAAAAAATGGAGATCCATATGTGTACAAAAGGATGCTATAGAAGCAAAAATCTCTAAAGGTAACAAACCTTGGGACTAATAGTAAAATCCATTCTTCTGATTTAATTTCATCTGTTACACCTTGACCTCATGTAAGGTGAGATAATCTTTCACCTCTGTCAAAGACTAGGTGCTGGGCTAAAGAAACGAAGGCCTAGTTCCATAAAGCAAACTTTACATTACATCTTTCACGTATTACTTGACAATTTCAATGTTGTCCCACAGAAGATCTGCACTCATATCTGAACTAAACATCCTTTTCCCAATGTAAACAAATCTGACTTTTACAGAATATATGGCATAATCAGTTATTCAATATGAGACTGATTATGGATAATTGCTGTGCACCAAACATCCAGAATTATCACTGGTATTTAAACACATGCAAAAAATGCTGCAAATTCAAGAATTCAAGGGTATATTGCACATGTAGCACACTGCAAGTGCAACAGAAACTTCACATGAAGAGGCATAAAAGCAAAATGCGTTTTCTTGGGTATGCTGCAGGCTCTCTTCTTTCACTTTTCAAGAGTACTCTGCATGAGTACAGGAACAAATCCTCTACATGTAGAAAACTGAGTCTTCAAATCTCAGCTGAAGAATGTACCTTAATAATGTGTATTCAATGCTCATTCAACAGTATTGGCTGTCTCCAGCCGTGTCTACACCGGGCAATGAGCAGAAGTGGACTTTCATTTAGTTTGACCTTACTTCACATCACATTTTCCCTCGACCTTCTGGTGCTCCTTACGTGCCGTGTGAGCATTCCCCACCAGGGACAGCAGGATCCCACCTGAATGACAGCTGCCAGCAGACTGGCATCACATCTTATACTGATACTGATTTATCAACAGGACTGAAATTTGTTCTCCAAAGAATGCAGCTTTCAACTTCTTTTGAGTACTAATACAGTATTAATACTACTTAACCTTCTGATCAACCTACATCTAACTAGAAACATATACTGGACTCATTCCACTTCCATATTGTACTTCTCCCTCCCCAAACTCCCAACCCCCTGCTGCCCAACTTGTGATGTCTTCTATAAAAACTTGAGTATCTGAAAATCTTACATACATTTACATATAAACACCCCTCACCTCCATATCCACATACACGTGTAAAATTTGAAATAATAAAAGTCAACTTAGATCCACACAAAAATTATTAATGCAGCCTGTTCTTACCCTGAGTGGCTTTTGGCTCACCCATGTGCCTGACAGCCACCCCTTCTCAAGGGAACCTCACCATATGAGCTGTAGCCCATTTTTTGAAGCTTCCTGTACCTTTTTTACTAATACTGCTTGTAAAGACAGCTACTAGAGGTCTGCATCAGTTTCAGAGAGTGGGGTTACTGGTTACTGGTGTTAAAGAGCAATTACCACCATTCAGCCAGGTGCTAGCAAAAAAATACTGTGGTAACATGCAAGCATGCAACAATAAAAATACATAACCTGATATACTTCTGCAAAATTAGTTTTGAGAATATAATGATTTCTAATTCAAGACTGGCTATTTAAACTGCAATAAGGTACAGCAGCTGGTGGCTCAACACATATGGACATTTTAGATGTTTAATTTCAAATAAATAAGCTGAGGCACAGGAACAATCACAAGTTTTCTAAAAATCAGAATTACATTTTCTCATAAAGCAGTGTTACAAAAATTATTTTTGACATTGCTTTTTAAGTTGTATTTACCACCTTCCAAAATGAGCTTCCCTGGAAATCAGAGCTGTGATGGTTTCTATGTTGTACCTTTACTAAAAAACAAACTGAAAACAGATTTTGGATTCAAATATATTAGGGAGAAAAAACTGTTTTTTTCCTTTTTTTTTTTTTTTTCAGATCAAGGCAAATTCCAGCTTCAGTTTACTTTACTTCTTTTTGATGAAGATATCCTGTAACAAAAGACAAATCACATCACACTCATTGTATCTACTCCTTCTTTTATCAAAATTTAAGTATGCTTTAGTTGTAAAATATTCTTACAGATATCATGTGTCTTACATTTCAGCAAGGATTTATTGTTGAAAAGTTTAGTTTTCTGAAAGCAGCTTATCAGGCAGGACTTGGGGCATTTGCAAGACAGAGTTCTGATTTATTTTCTTTTTGCTGTTTTTTCAGTAAAAATAATGAATTTGGCAAATTTCATAACATCAGTAATACAAAACCATCCCTTGGTTATTAGTCTGCTCCCATGGGGATGACTTTTGCTACATTTCCATCTTCATTATTCTCATTATTTTGCATTGTTTCCTGGAAAAGTTCTTCACACCTGGTAGAATCATAAGTAACTAACATAGCTATTGCTAAGTCACAGGACTTTTAATGATGTTCACCTCTGTGGCAGATGTGTATGTATAATTAAACATTGGGAACAGTTTGATTTCTGCAGTGGTGGCGTGTGCTGCAGGGAGGAACTAAACAGCATCAAAGACAAAGCCTTTTAAACTAAAGCAACATTCAGGGCAAGTCAACATCCCTCCACATCACTTGTCGCACTTTCACTTTTTATGGGTGAAAGCCCACTAACTTTCACTGGGCTTCTTAGGTTTTTTTTTTGTGCTTTAATATCCTTGTTGCATATGGCTTTCTGAGCAAAGCTGTCTTAAGCACTGAACAGACCTTTCTCCTTCCTAGATGCTTGGCAGTCACGGAACAGATGGCTGACGAGAGCTCCCGGAGCATTAATTGACTCCATGGGCATCTTATCAACATCCATGTGACAACACTTCACTTCAGCAAAAGTTTTCCTTTCTAGAAAAGTTACTGTATAAATTTACTGTCAGAGTAGATTCTTCTTCTGTGGTTTTCTCCTTTCTCTTATTGGAATCCCTGAGATGTCTGTCAGTTGTCTATATGGGCCTGATTTCCAAATGTGTGAAACACTCATTAACTTCACATGGATTTGACAGGAGAGAACCCTGAGAATTCAGACTCAGGTGTTCACCGTAAGCAGGGTGCAGGGAACTGTTTCTTGCCATTTACATCACACCTGGTTTCTCCCTCTGTATGTTTACCTTTTGTTGAGCTATGCTAGGTGTAGACAGATTGGGTGCACGGAACTAATACTACCACTGAGCTGACTCATTAAGGTTTAAAATATCCTACAGCTAAAGTTCAAAAAAAATTTGTGGGAGAGGTAATTTTTTGTGTGCACTTAGAACAAATAAATAACAGTAATTCAATTACTCTTCAAATATTTTTCCCCTTTAAGGAAAAGAAACATGATCAGTGAGAAGTAGTACATTCAATTAATTTATATACTGTAATAAACAAAATCTAAAAGGAGACAATGAATGAAAATAAATTGAAATAATACTTATGAAAACAAGCAGGTGATAAAAAGTTTCAGTTGATCACGTCATATTTAAAGTATCAGACGATGTATAGGGAATGGCAATTAGCAGTTCCATTTCTAATAAAATCAATGATTATTACATAGTATTTTTTCAAAGGTCCATCTTTTTCAAACAGCTCTGAATATGGAGCTCTTACTCTAGTGACAACAAAAAGTTGATTTACCTTGATATAAAGAGTAGGTGTAAGAAGACTGGGAGCTCTAGCTCTTCAAGCATAGTTAGCTAGTCCTGCTGTCAGCTGTCCTTCAGAGTGACGGTGCCATGCTGTGGAGGATCCATTTGGTCTTTAGCTGGGATGGCACCTGATGCAATGGGTCAAAAATCAACACATCCCACATCAGAGTGAGATGAATGACCCATGACCTTTGATCAGGTCACAACATTCCATATGGTTAGAGCCAGTGCCTTTTCCCTTGCAGTAGGCTACACACAAGCAGCATGGCAAGTCACTGATGCTGTGTTGCACTGAGATGAAGGCTGATTACAGTTGTTGTATCAAATGCAGGTTCACATTAATAAAACTGTGAATAGGTCTGTCTTCTTTATGGCTATATACATATGTTCATATGGTACTAAACCCAATTTTTCCTGAAAAAAGACTCACAATGTTACAAACTGATTCTCAGTAGTTGCTTGCGCTGGCAATTTGCTTTATGCTTCACTACTCAATTGCTCCTGATCTCAGCCCAAGTGAAACTGCAACAGAAATAGTGTTCCAGTTTAAATCATCACTGTTTTTCACTCTTTGGCCTACTACACCTAAGAAAAGTGATCCCAAAGAATGAATACATTTCTGCCTACAGACAATCTGTGAAGGTACAAGGGAAAAAGCAGGGACAGTTCAAAGGAAGGTCAGCTAGATCTTCAGATCCCATTGGGGTACCATCCTGTGTGGCTTATCTCTACTCCAGGTCACCTGGGGACATCATGAGCCCAAGTATATATTTCAGCTCTTCAGAGTTTCAGACTTCTTGACATGTAGCATAAAGTGTGAGATGGAGAAGTTTATCAGAAATGATGAAGAGGTAGAGGAGTACCTCAGGGAAATACAGCTGATCTCATCCCACTGAAGTTGCTGAGGTGAGTAGCTCTGATGCTGACATGATCGGCTGTGGAGTGCTCCAGTATGGTGCATGGGGAAGTGGCCTCAACTCGGGAAGCTCAGAGGAGGGCAAACAGCAGCCTGCAGCTCATGCCACAGGGGCTGACAGGGCCAGGAGCAACGGGCCAAGCCTTCCTCCAAAGGATAAAATAAGCTCTTAAGGATCACTAGGGGCCAGGAGCACAACCAGCAGGGTGGGCACACAGGGCATAGTGTGGCACCAAGGCCATTATGTCACAGTCTGGTGGCAGCTGGCACAGAAGGCCACACAGGAACGGTGCTGAAACCGTGACAGCTACAGGCAGAAAGACATGGCCTCTCTAAGGCTTCCCCCACCACAAGGGACACAGATGCCCAGACAGAGCCTTGGTGGGAACACACTGCCACCCCAGTGCCAGGCTGGGCACTGCCCTTGTGCCAGGACTGCTGGCATAGTGAGGTGATCCTGTGCTCAGTGACACCTCTGGGAGGAGGTGAATAGGCTGAGGAGTATCAGGGGGAATGTGAGAGTATCAGACTACTGTAATCACAGAATATTCTGAGTTGGAACAGACCCACAGGGATCACTGATTCCAGCTCTTAAGTGAATGGCCCATCCCAGGACCGAGCCCATGACCTTGGTGTTATTAGCACTAACCTTCTCACCCTGTCTTCCCTGGGACAGGCTCCCCAGACAGACAAGATACACGATACAGAGAATTTGTTATCCTCTCCCCCTGGCTGAACACAGTGGCTTAAGGGATTGGTGGCAGTGGTGCCAAGTGCCTGCCCAGTGCAGCCAACAGGTCTCCTCTGAGGCACTGCCTCGCCTCCCCAGGTGTCCAGGCATAGCAGCTGGGAGGCTCTGCAGGTGGAACCAAGCAGAACCAGGGTGGTGGTTCATACAGCATTGACGTGATGCTGAGGTCAATTGGCCTACTCCCTGTGCCAAAGCTGCTTTCCAAAACAAGAAAAGATGGGTCATTGTCACAGGAAACTCTCTTTTGAAGAGAACAGAAGGCCCAATATGCAGCCCAGACCCACTTCTTGGTCTGGGGTTAGGCCTGCTGCCTCCCTGCAGCCTTGGTGAAAGATATGAAGAGAAAGCTTCCTACCCTGACACAGCCCTCAGATTATTATATATTATTCATTTCTCAGGTAGACAGCGATGAAGTTGCAACAAGAGGTTAGAGGGAAGTCAAGAGAGACTTCAGGGCCTCGGGATGACTGGCGAAGGGATCAGAAGCACAGGTAGTGCTCTCCTCTATTTTTACAGGTGCAGGAAATTATGAGAGAAGCACCAGGAAGAGCCAGCAGATCAGTCCTTGGCTCTGAGCCTGGTGCCACCAGCACAACTGTGGGTTTTGTTTTGTTGATCATGGGTCGGTTTAGAGAACACCAGCACTTCAGGAAACAGACAGGGTACAGCTGTCTCATAGTGGGGAATCTATGCACAGGAGTCACCAGTACTCATTGAAAGAGATTTAAACTAGATTTGAAAGGGGCAAGGGATAAAACCAGTCTTGCTTGAAGCAAGCCTCAGGGCTGCATGTCCCTGTTTGAGGGACAGTGTGCTAGCAAGGTCCTCTGGTCTGCTCAGTGGAGGTAGGGGATGGAGATCCATGCATCAGCAGAGACATGAGGATTATTGATGTGCTAGAAACCATGAAAGTGGCTGACAATGGTCACACATGAAGTAGGACTTCTCCCCCCAAAAAGGTGGCAGGATCAATAACCCAGCAGAAGTGTGTCTACACCACTGCACACAGCACGGGCAGCAAACAGAAGAACTGGAAGCTATGGTACTGCAGGAAAGCTATGGTATAGCTCCCATCACAGAAATGTGCTGGGATGACTCTCATGACTGGAGTGCTGCAATGAATGACCATAAACTTCAGAGGAGACAGGCATGGAAGAAGAGACAGTGGGGTAACTGTGTATGTTAGGGGCTGTCTTGACTGTCTGGAGCTTAGTGATTTTATGACAGGGTTGAGTGTTTATGGTAACTCAGGAGAAAGGCCAACTAGACAGAAAACACAGTGGGAGTCTTTTGTAGACCACCCAACGAGGATGAAGAGGCAGATGAAATCTTCTATAAGCAGCTGGGAGAAGTTTCACAATTGCTAGCATCTGGGTTTGTATCAGCGATACAAGCAGGAGACGTTATTGCTCCACACATTTCAGGTAGGAGGTTGTGGTGACGTGGGGGTTGGTCTCTTTGCCCAAGTGACAAGAGATAGGACAAGAGAAAATGGCCCAAAGATGCAGAGGGGAGGTTTATATTGTATATTTGGAAAAAACTTCTTCACCTAAAGGATTGCCAAGCACTGGAACATGCTGCCCAGGGAATTGGTTGAGTCACTATCCCTGGAGGTTTTTAAAAGATGTGTAGATGTGGTACTTCAGGACATGGTTTAGTGATGGACTTTGCAGTGCTGGGTTAATGGTTGGACTTGATGATCTTAAGATGTTTTCCAACCTACACCTTTTTATGATTCTATGATTCTACATTTCTATCTTTATAGAACTGATACAAAACCTTAAGTGACTGTGAGATCAGGTACTGTCAATATTCAGCTTTTTAAACACAGGAGCACTTTTTGTGCAGTTTCTGAAGTTTCACTGACCTAGCCTGCTTAAGCAACAAATTTCCAACAATATTTAGGTCTTCACAAATAATTGGAAAAAGGATAGCTATTCAAAATCATGAATGCTAGAAGCATTTGCTGTTCAAGCTGGAGCCCTCAGCGGTCACCTGAGTCTATCACAATGTAATCTAAAATACACCAGAGAATCTCAAGCTACCATTAAATTTCACTTTCATGAATAGCAAAGAGTCTTTGTTAGCAAGAATACAGCCATCAGAAAAGGTCAGAAGCTGGCATAGTAATGAGTTAATTTACATTCTAATGGACATACAAGTATTTATTTTCCTTGGCTGCTAAAGCGCTGTGAATTGCTTATCAGTCAGAGATTTAAAATAACTTATGAAACCAGGAAAAAACCCAACAAGTACCATGTCTTTCTAATTAATCTGGATGTGAGGTAAAGAATTTGTGCATCATAACTAATACAGTGCGGAGGCAAATGCAACAGTTAGTGATAGTTTTTGATGCTTAAATATACTACAGGTTGAAAAATAATAACAATCTCAGTTTGTGGAAATGAAAAATACATTTTTGGAACAAGCTTTGTATGAGGTCAACATGAATAAATTATTTTCCAAGGACAAAGTTATATATTAAACACCTATAGAATGTCTCATTTTTACACAAACTGTGTTCTCTTTTCAGACACCTATTACCAGAATAGTGTTACTCTGTTACAGATTGATTTTCTTGCTGATAGCAAACTATATTATCTGAAGGACAGACATGCCTTTGAATAGAGAAAATGCTGCTGCAGAACAGATTTTACTGGAACAACTTGACGTGGAGTAGAAAAAGATATCTTATGGAATTGAGGAAAAGTCTTGCCTCTTGCTTTTTATGCCAGAAGTCTCTACTAAAAGTTCAAATCCTTAGGTTCATATCCTAGTTTTTGATTTGCAGCTGCAGGTAATATCGGATAAACTCTTAATTTCCTCACTGAAGTCTAAAAATATGTATTTTTATTTAAATACTAACCCAATTGGCAAAAGTCTGCATGCATAGGTACTAGTACATGATGAGCAAGAAATCTCAGAAGTTTGCTCACAGATTGTTGATTCTATCAACATTTTGAAAAGATCAAGGGTATATCTTTGTATGGACATGAAAAAGAACCTTTTGTTTGGCTGAAGGGAAATTTTTCCAGAAGAATCTCCAGTTTAGCTCACGTGTGTTGTCCAGTGACTAAAAACAGTGTCACTGATTCACTCCTCCAGACTAGCAATTACACTCTTGACTGTACTGCTCTAATGCTGTGAGAGCTGGTAATGAAAGCAATGCCCTGTCTTGGGCAAAAACATATTGTGGAATGCAACTCCCCCTGAGCAGAGCAGACACAGCAAGGTGAAAAGCCTGGTATGTGTCATACACGCAGAACTAGCAACATAATTTGGAATATAAATGGAGATTTCAGAACCCTGACAGCTTGTGGCTGTTGTTTCTAGAAGGGCCTGCAAGTGCTGCCATACCCATAAAGACTTTGTATACTTGCTAAGAACACGTCTGACAACTCAGCCTGGCTTTACTGAAAGCTAATTTAAGCTTCAAAAACTTTTCAGCAATACTGCATCACATTTTCAGAGCTCTCTGACAGTCAGAAACTCTGCCTAACTCTATCACTCCCTCTGCGTTCATGTGTTTAGATTCTGCTCCCATTTAAGCTTTAACACTTTCTGAGCCTAATAAAGAAATCTCACATTACATTATAGTATGTCACGCTGATGAATATCAAGGCATGTTCCAAATATTTTCTGTTAAAATGTAGATGAAGCATAAGTTGTTTTAATACAGTGTCCTTAAGTCCTCTTAATGAAAATACATTCACAAAATGTCTTCAGTGAGTGTGGGGGAAAAATATTCAATAACAAATCCATTCTTTTGCTTGCATGTGTATCCTCCTAATGTTGCCAACTGTGACAAAAGGACCTTTGGTGGGAAGGGAGGTGGAATATCCAAGGGCATCTCAATAGAATAGGATGCCAACATGTCAGCAGTTTATTAAAGTTCCCATCAGTTCTAATAGACACAGAGACACCTATGCAAAATTTAGATATTGATATTCAGACAAGTAAATTTTCTTGTCATAGTCTGTGAATTAGGGACTTAACACAGATGCACAAACACAGGTCTAGCATCCAGGGTACCATACCTAACAATATTCAGAAATCTGCCCTAGACTGGCAGATATTACACAGAATCTATGGAATATTTCAGAGCTTCAGTTGTCATCCTTACTCTGCCATTTCAGTGAAGATTTCTTGGTATGCCAGTGCATCTCAGATGGCCCTGGATGCTAATGAGTTCAGACTCTCACTCCTCCTGATTTTTGTGAGATTTGAGAGCACTGAACAGAACTTCATCATAAAGCAACAAATAAGTTAAATTACAGAGACATAGACAACCTCTTGGCTTCCTCTTACTGTCTTTCTGTAATTATTAAATTACACTGTAGTAACTTCAGTATTTTGGGTTTAATATGTATCAAGATGCCTGCATGGTTCTAAATTTTATTTATTTGCCTTTCAAATCTGTTCTGTGGCAATGGGAAGTGTCAGAAGCTCAGGTGTGTTAACCATAATTGTCTCATTTTCATACTACATGGTGGAATGGAAAACACTCGATGGCAATGTAATAAAAAGGTAACCATGCCACTTAGCCACAGTGGTGAAAGCTGGGATAAGCAACAGCATGATTATTTGATGCTTTGGATCCAGATGTTATTCAAAGTAATAATTAATTTCCAATTTCCTGCTCCTTCACACCAGCTTGACATAAGTTTATTCCTGGCCATAGGGATTTAGATAGAACAGAAAGACTGACAAACAGTTGGAGACTGTGAAAGAGAAAATTAACTGGAGAAACAAGACTTATCACAAGAGCCAAGATTTACATGGTTAAGTCCTAGATGTTAAAGTATAACATTTAGTGTTGAAAGGCGGAATATTTGGCTAGGGAGGTTAATGGAAGGCCCATGAACAAAGGGTAACAAAACTGTGAAAAGAACAGCAAAGTTCTAAATTTGCAGTTCCCTGATTGAACCTCCAGATAAGTCATTCTGCTTTGAGTTGCTGAAGATTTGATACTATTCACACTGGCACGTACCTGGGAGAGATAAATGTCTTTGCTATTACATTCCCATTCAGGAGGTAATACTCCATATACAACTTACTTATCAAGAAGAACAAAACTGAATTAGCAAAAGCTTTGCAGTGATCTAAATTACACTGTTTAAAATGACATGAAGTTCAGAAGGTTTAACATAAGATCATAGGAGTCTGAAAGAAAAAAAATGAGAGAGTAATAATGATTGATGGGCATGATATTACTGCAGTAGAGTACATTGAAGAGTAAAAAGCATGATAAATTGATCAAGATGACCTGGCTTGCGAAAAAACATTAAGAAATGTCAATTTTTTATGAATTCCTGAAAGTTTGGAGTTGAGTAATTAACATAAAGAACGGCTGTGTCCTGAAGTCTAATGAGAGAGGAACAGTATTGATGTGAATTTTATGATGTTTAGGTTATGTGCTGGTCACATGTAGTCCTATGCAGTACTTAAAAAAATTAATGAACAGAACACTAAAAAATGATGCTGAAAAAGGATCCTGACAAGATAGTTGGGAAGTGGTAAGTATTAAATGAATGTATTACAAGGAAAAGGATGAAAAACTGTGAATAGGTTTGGGTTTTTTTCCCTGTGACAGTGCTCTGTCTCTCAGAGGAACATAAATTGGTTTCAGACTTGAGATTTAGATGACATGTCCAACATAATGGAAATAAACCCCTCAATACTTAGAAAATTGGAACAGTACATAAACATGACAAGTTAAACAGAGGAGATTATGGTGCTGACAACCGTGAAACACCTTCTGGACCTTCAAAAAATTAGTGTTTTTAGAAAGACATGATAGGGTACATGGCATGTATGTCCCTCCTTATTTAAAATCAGAATTTACTGCATAAGAAAACAAACTTGGATGCAGCTTTTGGATCTAGAAAGCATCTTCTTCCTCAGTTTACTCTTATACCTCAGTTTCCCCATTTTATCACAAGACAAAAATTGAATTTATGCCTGAAGAACACAGCTGGCTGAAGGAATCTGGATGAACAGAACAATTAATCTGTGATGGTCATCATACTTTCTCTTTGGGTTTCCCCAAAGAATAGATAAATAAAAAGACACTAAGGGTAGATCTATATGCTCTTTATCCAGTAACCCTACAGGCTTACTGGTGCATAATGCCAGTCAGATAGGATATGAAATAGCTTGTAGAGGAAAATTTCCCTGGTGTTGTTCTTTTTCTAAATAATTTCTGGTTTTTAACGCTAATGACCTAAGTTAAAGAGTATAATTCATGTCACAGGGATCAGCAACAAAGGCTCTGCTTCAGGGGAAGAGGAAGGAGAAGGTTAATTTAAATTAGAGCCTTCTAGCAAAGGGGATTTTCATTGGTTAATGGTAGTTTCCTAAAGCCGTTTCTGTGAAAAGCAGCTGAATTTCCAGAATGCAGTAAACTTTAATGGGTAAAAATATGTAATAAATCAGATCTCAGATGAAATTTCTATTCAAGTTCTAGACAAAATACCTACTGACCATCTAACATTTAGCAGGATCATCTAATATTTAGCAAGCACTAAATATTAGATATTCCTGATAACATGGAGCCTGAAGTAATTTACCCTATTGTAAGCAGGCCTTTGCTTCTCATACCATCAAAAGGTTTTTGATCTATTCGGCAACTGACAGTTCTAGATTAAGTTGCTCTATTTCTCAGTGGATGTTCTCTTTGGTGATTTTTTCAGAAGGCTTAGGACTCATAGGATAGAGGAAACAAATGACAAACCCATTCTAATCTTAAAAAAAATAATTCCATCTACTCAGAAGCTAGTAATTCAGAAATTATTGCTGCAATTTGAAAATAAAATCAATACACAAAACAAAATTGTTTTCAGACCCTCTAGTGAACAATTTTTTCCCTGAAGAATGTTCTGAAAGTTGTGTGTTCTGCCATACCAAGAGACCTTAAATGGAAGACATGGCAAATACCTATAAATTTCCTTATTCTGGCAAAGTTTATTTACTGTCGAGGCAAATTGAAAAAAAACCCAAAACCTAAACAGTGTGCAAGTAGCTATCACATATTAATGAATAAAAATAGGTACTCCTATAGAAACACAAGTCAATAATTTTTATTCATCCCTTTCCTAGTAGGAACAAGTTAGAAATGTAACTGAATTGCAATTCTACACCAGCGCTCTGCAATAGATGTGTTCATATTTAGTGACAAAAGTATATATGTTGTTACACTGCATTTCTTTATCTTTCAGCGAACAGAGAGGAGCAAAAAATAAAAAGCTTTTGAGTGCTTCAGAATTAATACTCACTCTGAGCTTTATCATAATACAACTAAAATACATATGTTTTCAAATAGGGAAGATGTAAAATCATTAACAATATGAATATAGAAATCAAAGAAGCTTCTGAACAGCTTGCCCTGCTCATGATGTCCCTTCATTACAGATCCTTTTTTCCAGTGAAATCAGTGACTCCCTGAGTTTTAAAAATCTCTGTATACTCCCTGCTAGTCCCCAGAAGATATTCATCCCATTTCCTCTGCAGCCCAAGTGTCTGCTCTTTGCTCCTCTCAGCAGGTTGCTGGATTAGGCTGCGGATCTCCAGCTCTCTGCCCTGAGCCTTCCACTTGCTCAGAACCCACAGCCACTGGAAATCTCTCTCCCTCAGGACCTGAGGAAGGAGGGGTCTGTCTTCTCTTTTCTTTCATTTCTACAAGCTTTTAATGAACAACTACTTGCAAAATTCCTCCCAGGAAATAAATTCTGAAATTACATGCCTAGTCGTCTGCAGAGAAAATCAGATGTATTATAGGAGTTGCATATTAGGGAAACATCTTTCCATCTCCCTTGCACCTGGACAACTGAATCAGCCATTACTTTTACTAATGAAGAACTGTATGGAAAATCCTATAGAAATCCCATATTTCAGGTCTAAAAAAAGAAACTTTAGTAAAAGTCAAGAATTCTACAAGTTGCTTTATCTTTGCATAGTATATGGAAGTGTCACAAAGTAATTTTGAAGTAAATGGGAAAAATAGAAAAATAAGATGGAAGGACAAGTATGAACTTGAAGCAGGGAAGAAGTAGGGAAAGACAATCTGGAACAGGATCTAATTGAAATTGTTAAGATTAAAAATAAGAGCAATAAATTAGTTTACCAATGGCACCTTACCAAGAAAAATAAACAAACCCTTTAATTTTGAGAAATTGTGCCGAATTTGCCTTTTTAATTGTGATGTTATGCTCAGGTGATTATACATAATGACTCAAAAGCACTTTTACAAGTTTGGATTGCATTCCTTGCTCTCTTTCAGGAATTAATTTGCAATGGTTAGACAAAAACACTTCCTGTTTGCTGACAATTTATTAAGCATTCCACACAGCTCTTTATCAGTAATGTCTTATCTATTCAATGACAGGGACCCATCTCTCTGCCAGCTGCAAAGTTTATCTGTATTGATTTTATGTTTTTTACAGGATTTTCAAAGGAAGTGCATTTAGTCAGAAGCCAAGAACTTTTCCTAGAGATAGTTCATTAAAAATAAATTCCCTCACTGATTTGCTACTTATAATTATGTTAAAACATTAATAAGTAAAGCAATTTTTCAATTCAATGTAAGCCATGCTAATTTTACCGGTTTCCATTTTTAGGTAAGGAGTGGAGTTGCATGTAAAGACTTAGAAAAGTCCATTACATAAAACCAATTAAATTTTATAATAAAACTTGTAGTATTAATACAGATATTAATATATATTTAATATGAAATATTTTCTGCAAGTCTAGATTTCTAACTTCACTTTTATAAAGAAATCCAGACTGTTTTCTACAGTAGCATACACAGGATTCCAGATTTAGCCTCATGAGATAGATTTCAGCTTTTGTGATAAAGCAGGGTTTTTTAATAACTTTGAGTATTAATTATGCTTGCCTCTGGTGTGTGGGCAGGACTCATCCCATCACCCTTGTTCATCTGGTTGGTCAGTTAACCTAAGGTTCTCATCCAGACTTTTTTCTAATCTGTGGAGCACAATGGGCAAACCCAGAGCACAAGCTGCCCAGGCAATGACTGAATAAAATGATGTAAATCATCCTTTTCAGGTGCCTATTTTCCACCACTGGCTGTAGGGGTAAACATTTTTACTCATGTAGACCCGAAATTTAACTGTTTTACAGTTAAGTTGGGATTCATCTGACCAAATGTGAGTAGAAATTTAAATGTGAAACGCTGGTAGGTGAGTTTTTTAAAGCTTTAATAAGCAATAGGGAAGAATAGGTTCTTTTAGAATTCTATTGTTTTCAGTTACTTTAGATGTTTACAGCAGCTGAATGGCACGATAGAGGTGCCTATTTCCCTCACCATAAAGGATCCCTGCTTGCTGCCCAGATCAGTTGAGGAAGGACTCACTGTAGCTGCCTACTCAGGATTCCTGATAACAAGTGCTGAGGAGAACATGGCTGTATGTGTTGCAAGGCAAGACTGGGAAGACAGGTTGAAGGATGTTGCATGCAAAAGATTTTCCACTTATTTGCCTTTAGGGACATGTGAAAAAATGTAGAATCAATTAAATCACTGTGAGATAAATGCCTAAAAAAGACCATTTTGACTGAAGCTGTATAGAGATGGTTCTTCTTTTGGTACAATGCATCCTAATGTGATGCTATTAGGATAAAGAACCTGATAAAGTTAAAAGTCTGATATGCAATGAACAAGTTACAAGATAAATGTCTTGCTTATTTAAGATTAAGTTTAGTAGAAATAATCATTCTAGTTGGTGTTCATGCAGTGAATGTTAGCTGGATCAGACTCTCCAGATGTTTCTATTTTAGAGCCAACTCCACAAGCCACTGAGATCTCTCAGAAATGCTACATAATAAGTAAACAAACACTGAATTATTTTTTAATTACAGTGTGAGAATAATTTGTTGTGTATGTAATCTCAAGGAACACATCTGGCAAGCTGGAATCAAAAAGCATGTCATCATTCTTCCTGTTTGCATTGACTTCTAAATAACTTTCATATATAAATAAATATATATTCAATATGGTGTAATAAGGAGACAAGATTAAAAAGCTTCTCTTTTTCTCTGAGGAGTACTGTAGAAGAAATTTAAAATTATCCAGATGATGATTAGTGCAATCAGAGACCCTCTCATTTAGCACCCTGGCCCCCCCAACATGAGAAATATGGAGAACCATGGAATAATCTACGTGTTTAGCTTGGAAGGGACAGTTGGAGTTCAGCTAGGCCAATCTCTTGCTCAAAGCAAGGCTAAGTTCAAAGACTGGGCTGACATTCAAGAATGGCAACTTCTCTGAATTGCCAAATGAAGGAAAGTGGGGCCAGAATGACAAGCAATAAACACACAGACTGAGGAAGAACTGGGTAAAACACGGAAAAAGTTAGTGAAGAAGGGCAGAAATTGGTTGGAGCTGACTGTCTTTGACTCTACCATTTTGTTGGCTCTCACTGGCCACAAATCAAAGCCTTGTTGACTTTTCCCAGAATTCTCTCTGGGCTCCTCTACGACTTTCCATCAATGTAATAATTCTGCATTTTGGGTCCACAGTGGAATTACTGTGCCAGAACCTCTGCATTTTCATTAAGTAGTTCTTGATGCTTATTCCAGAGAACATGAGATGTTAAACAGCATGAGACTCAAGAGCAATGCAAAAGAGAAGCTGAGTCTTCTGATACATTATCCCACTAGGATCATATTTACAGTTTTTCAACTGATTATTCTATTTTTTTCCCTGAGGAACAGCTTAACGTATCTTTTGCTGTACTTAAGATATATGATGGTATTTATACTGCAGTAGAGAGGCACTGCTTGGCCCCAGATGCCTAAAATAATCATATTTACTGAAAACAAGTTAAAATGCAGAAGTTACGCAAGGGTAGTAAGGAAAAGATGTTGACTTTGTATTGATAAATGAATTTAGTTAAATTATTAAAATATAGATACAACTGTGGTATTTCCATAATCAGCAAACCTGTTCTATGATGTCAACTAATTGCAGGGTTACTGATTTTTAAAAATTCTTTGTAAAAAGGGTATTAATATTATTACTACTACTATTACTATCATCATCAACGTTTATCATTTAAAATATTAACAAAATTTATACTATAAAAAAAACCTAATTCTATAAATGGAAATTAATTGATTAAATGGACATAAAGATAATTAAAATATTTTCTCATTCAAAGATTTTGCATCTGTTCTTGTATTCATGCATATGGAGTATTTTTCTAATTATCAGAGAATTTTTGGAAGTGCTCTATCTAGAACACATGAAATGCAATAAAAATGCTTACATTATAGAAAAAATATTCTAAAAAGTCCATTGAGTATAATTTGCACCCAACTGAAATATACACTAAAAATAAGGTGACCTTGGCAATGTATGTACAGAAAACTTGCCTTCTTTTAGCTTATGGTAATAAAAGGCACCAAATAAATGAAAGTCAAGGTTTCTCTCATTTACCAAACAGGAACACTGCACAGTATGTTTCTTATATGCTAAAATACTATTCCAAGTTATGAAAAATCTGGCTTTGGAAAGCAATTTATTTCCTTTAGAAATCTCTTCGGACATACTTGGGAGTCAATTTTCAGAGTTTGTGCCTGGCAGCTTTGGCTTCCATGTCCTTTTTTTCATACTGTAAACTGAAGGTGACACAATAAAGGGGTATGTATCCTGGTGCTGGTTTTGCTTGTGTTTGAATTATGAATCACCCAAAGGCTTCCTGAGAAGGGCAGTGTGATATTTAATAAATGTTATAAACTTGGTTTATAAAAAAATTTTAAAAGCTGAGCATTAATCATAGAGGGCAAGCATAGCTATTGTTAAAGCCTTCCTTCCCTTTTTAAGAATGAAAATGAAAATTGGTCAAGGAATTGTACAGGGATTAATACCTCATTTAGAAGACTAATTTAGTTTCTCCATTTTTACTGGATATGTGAACCATAGGGGCCAAGAGAGTTTTGTAGCTTAGGAAGTGCCTGAAAAGCACACCTTTGCGTCTCCCCAGTGCTGTGTCTCATGTCTGTAGCACAATAGATAATGTAGTCACTTGTTTCATAGTGTATTAGCTTACTTTATTACTACAAAATATTGCACTATTTTACAAATCACCACATCACAACGTCTACACAAGGTACTTTGACAACAGAATTGGAAGCCCAACAAATGCTGTTTAATAGGACATTACATTATACTGAACCAACAAAAACATTGTCCAACACATTTAGACTAAACTTTAGACATGCCTCAGTACACAAGCACAGGTTGAAAGGTAGTTTTTTAGAGTCCAGCTCTGTAGTTCTCCATCCTTAGGCTGAGATCTCCCAAATCTCTGAGAAAGGCGAGATTCGCTCAGAAACTAGACTATGGGTGACTGGGAAAAAAACCCCCAAGTTTCTTCATGCCTCTGTGGGTTCTCCCACATACCATGCCTGGGAGGTATTTGGCTTCAAAGGATGTCATCTTTCACTGAGATGCACAGTCCAAGACAATACCATTAAATTTTCTGATAATATTGCTTGCAAGTGCAGAGGAGAAACCTCTCTGGCAGGGCCAGATTCCAAGGTGGACAAGCCAAAAAGTCTGTTTTCTCAAACAAACTGTTCATCAGTTTGTGTGAATTCATTCACTAGTATCAGTTAGACTGAAACCAGTCTGCAGGACTGCCAATGGAGCTCTTGGGTTCTAGCAGAGTCATGGGCTGTAGCTATCAGACAATATGCCCTGTACTCCTCAACAGGAACAAGTAGTCAGTTGCCTGTCCTGAAGGCAGAGTTCCTGCAGCTCTGCACAAGTCCTGCATGCACAGTAAGTCTCTTTGTAGTCCTAATAACTATAATGTTTGACTGCTCACTGTCTGTAGCCTCTTAGGTATAAGAATTTAACGGCAGAATAGCCACTGGAGCAAAGGTAGTTACCTCTTTATGGCATGCAATGATGACAATATATGTCTATACGCTTGTGTTTCTTTTTGCTAAAAGGTTTTCTACAGGGACCTCTTTCTCCAGTGTGCCAACTAACTCCTTTTAATGTCAGCAAGAGTTAGACACACACATCCCTAGGAGAGGTGTCCCCAAGTTTTAACAGAAGCACTGTTCAAATTTCACACAGATCATATGAGCCTACATTAGAAAACAGTTTCACCAATGATAAAAGCACTTTTGAAACAAAATGCTTCTAATAGTCATTAAAAACCTTCTGTGTAATATATGTAAAAAGAGTTTATCTAATACTTTGCAAAATTATCCACAAATGTACCACACAGTGCACAAACATTAATAAGAAAGAAGCAGCAAAATCATAGCACTACCACTTTGAAATGCAATGCAATTAATACTACTTCCCATAATACAGTGTAACAGCTACTAACTATTATTGATGTCTATTTTTTCAGGAATCCATATTCATTAAGGAGGTCTATGGTTTCTTTATCTTTTATTCAGAAATATGGAAGCAATTGCACACTGTTTTACTGCTAACCAGAGCTATACAAGGAAAGATATGAAAGTTTCATTAGTGCAAATTTTAGGATAACTGGTCTTCTGCCCTAACTCCTCCTGTTAAAATTTGTCATTCCCTGTGTTACTGAAAGGTTAAAATTTCTCTTACTAAAAAGATTTAGATTTAATCCCTTCATGAACAAGGCTATATATGTAACTTATTTTTTATTTACCTGCTATACATGTGTGATATTTATTGAAATAGATTTTATACCAGATAATTGCAACAAGATGCTTAAAAAGTATTTCAAGCTAATCCAAAGTATAAAACAGCCTCAACGTGTAGGGCAAAAAGGATGTAAGTAATTGGAAGGTTACTAGGAGAGTACATCTCTCTCAGCTAAAAATATGATACTTTGCAAGGTGAGACATACCTTGTAAAAATTAGTCAGGAAAGCAGTGCTTTAGGAGTTTTGTTAATGTAACAGCAAGGGGGTTTTTTTGCATGTTTTAACAGTATTTTCTAAAAATCTTTCAGAGATTTTATTTATGGAATTAACAAAGGAAAGATAACTGTCCTTCTCACAAGGCTGTTAGAAAACTATTTTGCACAAAATACTGATTTCTGTGTAGGGAAGTTAGGAAGGGACAAGTGTCTGTGACTGGGGGTGGGGAAAAGGGCAACATGACATCTAACAGAAAAGTCAGTGAAGTGGGCAATGTAGCATGACTCACAATGGTTTTGCTCATTAAATGTTTTTGGCTTTACCAGCTAAAAACAGCAACAAAAAAGAGCACCACAAAAAGGAAACAACTCAAAAGCCAGCATGAGAAGAATATGTTTACAGAGAAATCATGCTGAGGAAACAGTTGAATTTATGATGTAATAAAAAAAGCTCATAATTTTGAGATGGAAAGGATAAAGGTCAGCTATGAACCTTTGTTTTCCATCGTTTTTAGAGCAGATGGATCCAGGAACAACAGAGCACTTAGAGGGATGACAAGGCAAAATGGCGTGGCAAACTGGAATGAGAAAATTGTAAGAGGATGCTGTCAGCAGCATGTTGGACAGAAGGCATTATTTATGTCTTTAACTTCTAGGTAGCAATGGATCACATGGTTGACTTCAAATGGGTCAGTGGCTCACTGTTAGGTTCATGTGCACATTCCCTTTGGGGGATCAAATGTCCCTTAAGCTCACAAACAAGAGATATATGTGCCATTCAAGAATACAGGAGGGCTAAAAATGCAGATTTTGCCAAATATTCCTCTCACCATTAGACTACTTTCAGGAAATAGGAGGAAATGGATCAGGAGCAAATGTGCAGTTAATGTAAATGTCTGGAGAGAAGAAAGCATATCAGGAAGTAGGAGAGATATGACACCTTGTATGTCCCAAAATCTCCTCTTAGAAACAATGAAAGAAGCATAACCTCATGAAAAAGGCAAGCATGAACAGACTGATGGTGGAGCACCCATAGGAAACCAAGACTGGGTTCGTTTAGAAAGTGATTAGAAAGAATAAAATTTGTCAATGACTCAGGGATGTAAAACAGTGGAAATAGTAGCATGATGGAAAACCTCTGCAAGTCCCAAATCAAAAACCTACAACATACTTCCAAGAATTTAATTTCTTTTAAACCTTGGGACTGTTGCCTAGAAGGTCCTGAACTGGGGATGAGCAAACCATGAGATACAGAGTCTCTAGTTTGCAACAGGTACTCTGATAATATTTTGAATCAAGAACTGCAGAATGAGAATAAAAGCTACAGAGACCTCAGTGGTGGGCTGAGCTCACGAAACCAAGAGATCAGAATTTCCCGGGCCAGACAAGTGTTAGCAGGGTGACAGTGCTGCCTCAGCTTTGTCTTGTGCAGCTTTTCCAAGAGACAACAACCTGGAGATAAAGCAGCATTAGCGTTCCTGACCAGAGGAATTGAAACACATAGCAATCCTGGCAAAAAATCTCATCTCTATGGTAGAAAGGCAAAGCTGGCAAATCTGAATAAATCCATGGATAGGGTACTGGGGATGTTGGGTTCCTTCCATTGAAGTCTGCTTATTTGGTAAAATTTCTGCCTGTTTTTGAAATTGCTGATGTTGCATGTGATGCACTGTGGGTGATTTGAAGGAGTTACACTCATCTACTGAGATTTATACAGTATCTGAGAAAGATAGTTTGCTTTCCTTTTATTCACACAATTTACAACTTCATTGTTAAATTCTCCCTCCTCATCTTGACTATTTGTGCATTGCACATGGCCCTTGCTCTCCCCCATGCCGTGTCACAGTGACACTGGCTGCTGACAGTCCAGTGCCACACCAGGACTGGGATAACAATCAAACACTGTGGACAGCGTGTCAGTTCTCTGGCTCCATTTAATGGCAACAGTCTCAGTTTCTCAGAGCCAGTTTGGACTCTACCATTCTCTGATTCCATGATTATAAAATAGCCATCTGATGCAGGAATTCTGTGAGTCTCCCACTTTTTGCATTTAATGTTTCACTCTTAACACCTGTTATGAGTTGCCGTAATTTCATGAATAATTCCTTGGTTATCTGCAGGTTTCCTTAACAACAGTATCTCAGACATAGTCTTGATGGATCTACATTTGAATCTGTCAGTTCTTTTTTAGACAGGAAGACTTCTGGAGATGGGCTGCTGTCTATAGGTTCATATATTTCAAAGATACTGTCTGAAAGAGATGGTGTATGTCAAATACTCGGATAGCTCATCTAGTAGAACATGCTAAACCCAGTTTTTGAAGTCCTCATTAGTGACAATTTTGTTCTACATAAATTGGCTGCATACCACTTCAACCACTAAGTGCTGTTTTTCAGTAGTACTGGACTAATTCAGAATTTATGCTCTATCTACATTCAAAAAGACTGATTTCTGAGAGCTCTTCCACACTTTTGCTGCAGCCCATACTCAGTGAAGTCTGCTGCAGAAGCTGAGGTTAAAGTGTAAAGCCTGAAGCAAAGCTGGAAAGAAGTAAATATCTTTGGGTGTTGTTATCTTTTATTTTCTTTTTTTTTTTTTTTTTAGTTTTCTTAGGTAACACTTTTCCACGATCATTTCTGTTCGTTTTAGTTTTTTTTTCAGTACAAACATATCTGTGAGCTTATAGCAATCAATGGAAACAATATAGCTGTTCAGCAAAAACAGTTGTAAAGATGTTGAAATATTATGGTGCATCTACTTAGCAAAGAACTTGTCCAATAAACAAAAAAAGGCAGATGTCTAGCCACTGCTAGAGAGATGCTTTGTATTGTCTTTGATACACAATTTATATTATTTCCATTACTATTTTTTTAAAAAGCAGATAAATTGCTATTTCTGCTTTAGAAATTGTAAACCAACTAGACCATGAGCAGTGGGACTTCCTCCAGCTGGATTGTACCCCATGACAAATCTCTCTTTGGTGATGGTTAGAGAGGTTTTAGTGACCTCTTTAAGTTTGAGTACTGCTATTCCCTCCATCCTTTTGAAACTTGCAGACCTTTCCTTCTCCTGCATATCCTGACTGTTGACCTTCTAAGCTTGAGAGCCAATGTTTTTTGAAATGCTGTAGCATTCATACTATGTGCAACCAAGGGAGTATTTTTTCCAGTATGAGATACTTTTTCCTATAATTAGAATAAATCTCAGTCAATGTCGATCTGTTTCTTGTCTGCAAGGTAGATAAGATTGCTGGATGAGAGAGAAATTAAGTCACTTACAGAAATGGATTTGCCACAGCAAGCTGTGCAGTCAGGCCATATTCATATCAGAGACAGAATACAGAATACATTACAAGGCAACACAACCTTATGCAAACACAGCCTTCCTCATCCACAGGCAGGAACAGCACTTTGGTCTTAATCTTAAAAATGAGACATTAAAGACAGGATGCATAGGGTAATGATGGAAAAGGATGGCATAGTTCAAGTGTCATTACACATCAAAGGTAATAAAATAAAAATTGGATCCATGAGTAATGAAAAAGTATGCCTTGCTTTACTGGTGTCACCGACTAAAAATTTTAGAGTCAAAGAAGGTTTCTCTAAGTATTTGGTTTTGTGTTCAGATTATCTCACATAACCAAATCTTATCATCTATTTATTATTTATAACATTTTGGATAGACACATGCACCTGAAACAGACATCCTCTACTCCCTTTATAATCAGTCAAGCAGAAAATGTAATTTTTAGATATACCTAGGTGTACCTTACTTATTTGAAACATCTACAGTGGAGTTACATGAATTACATCATAGAAAAGCCTATTTCTGCACAGAGACTATAAAAGGAGACATGATAACTAACACAGACGTAATAAGCAGCATTATAGATGTATATTTAGTCACATAGATTCCCTTTTCCTATGAATATATGGAAAAAAAAAAAGAAACCAACCCCCAGTTGTCATCTTAAAACGGTTCTCATATTTGTGTTGAGCTGTGATTTACTTAGGTAAAGTAGGTTTGATTCATATGCTGTTTTTTCAGTTCTTTTGAATCACTCAAACCAATGAGTTTTTTGTTTTTTCTTTTACATTTCGTAGTCTCACAACCTTGAGTTAAGGTACAATGATTATTTCTGATGTACAAAAATTCATGATACTAAACTTGCATCTGTTCTGTATCATCCTATAAAGTTTAATGACACTGTATTACTTCCAAATATTGCTTTAGTCTTGGTCATTGTTTTACCATGAACAAAACGTGCTCTCTTTCTCTTCCTTGCATTCTCTAAAACAATGAACCACCTCCTGCCCCAGAAACACAGTGTTAAATGTTACTGCATTTGGACCTAGTCTGTTGTGTCAGCTGAGCCAGGGGAACGACCTGTACCTCAGTGTTTGGCCTGAGAAGAGAGCAGATGGTGTAAATTTACACTGCTTTTATTGAGCGTTGAGCTCAGTGCAGTATCTCCTACCTGCCACAGTGAAGTGTAGAAAATAACCACAGCTCAGTTAATGTACCAGAACTTGTTAAACTATCATGTTGATCAATGTTAAACTGTCATGTTTTGATGATGAATCAATGCTCTAAAAAGAAATTCCCTTCAGAGAGAGCAGTTATCCTCAAGGGCTTGAGTATGTTGCTGCTTCAGGTTTTTTTGCTACTGTCCTGCACTGATTGCTGAAATATCTATTTTATTGTCTGTTATTACTCAGGCTTGTTCAGCATACTGTATTTCACACTCCACTTCTCTCTGAAGACTGGTGTTCTAAATACTTTTCCTCCAGAGGGTGATTATCTTGCCTTTTTCAAAATAAAATTCCACCTTTTCAGGTTACACTAACCCCTCCAATCCTCTTTACGCTCCTTTTTGGCTATGCAATTCTCCCTAATTTGTCAACTTCTTAATAAAAACAATGTTGCTTACTCCACTGTTCAAGATTATTAATGTACATTAAGGAAAACCAGATTTATTACCAACAAATACGGCTCCTCTGCAACTACTAACTTTCTCCAAATTCATATATTATAGTGACCCCAATTTAATTATCATCTTAATTTGGTTTCATTCCCAAGAAATGTCAGATTCTGTCCCTTGTAAAGCATTCTTTTATATATATATATATATACACACATATATCTATATGAAAAATACTTTATTGACTATGTCCTTATGGTACTTCTGCAATTTTGACAAAATGCTACTATACTCCTTATTCCAAAGATTTTTAGGTTTTGTAATGATAAACATTTGGCATATGCAAACACTAAAGCTTCACTTCAAAAGGTCTACCCTTCAGAAGTAAAGTAGTTACTATTTTTGCATCTTTTTGCATAGAATCTTTTTTTTCTTTTGAAGCACAGAGTAATGTACATTAAGTGACATATGAATGCCTTTAGAGAAACAAAGATCTTTAATTTAAAAAATCCAATCATTATTCACTTCAGGTAATAAAAGATTATGATGGATGCTCACCTCAAACAATCAAAGAAATTTTGTTTGGGAAAAATAATAAAAGCTATGAAATAACATCACTGTTGCGTTTTCAACACTTTTTGTGTTCTTATTGCTTCTTTATGGATAAATCTTGACTGTCCCCTTCCAGTGGTGAACATTCAAACTTACTGTGTCAGGCTGGTGAGAAAAACTATGTTGCTAGAAGCTATTTTCTTAAATCAAAAAAATATATACCATGAATCTCTCTTACCAGGAAAGAAAATAACCCCAAAAACTGTTGCACAAAATTGATACAATGAATTAAAAGCAGGCAAAATGGCTTATGAAAACCAGTACCCTTGTAAAGGGCTAATAGATTGCTCTGATTGTGATCTACATTAATGAGTCAATAAATACAATTATATCTAAAGCTTGCAGCACTGCTTTGAGACTACATGAGTTTGCTGCAGACACCACACAAACTATTATGGGGTGAAAGGTCTGGAACTGCCCTAGTTTCACCCTTATACAGAGATGGGACCATTGACACTCAAAACACATAAAGAAATGTACAACAAACTGTAAGATTTTGCCTAGGATTGCAAATTAATTAATTTAATTAATTGCAGACACACTTTTCCAGAACCAATGGTGTTACCTCCCACAACATGGAAATTAATTTCCAATCTAGCAAACAAGGATGTGGTGAGTATATGTATGTCTTATGGTTTAGAACCTTTTACACACATTTTTGTAATTGTACAGACTTTCCAAACTTACCTCCTCTATGGATAATCAAAGAAGTTTCACTTCCAACAGGACATTCTTTAAGTATATCCACTACTTCTGCATGGCTCAGGTTCTGTACATTCTGCTGGTTGATCTCAACAATGAGGTCACCTTCACACAAACCAGGACATCCCTGAATGTCTAGAATTTGCTTCACCCTCTGTCCTGTAGGACTGTCTGCTATAGTGAAGCCAAAGCCCTGGGCCCCTTTCACAATGGTTAAGGTCATGAGTTCAGCTTGGGTGGCCCCAGAAGAAGCCATTGATACATTATCATCATGGGCAGGTGGTGGGAATGTGCTATCAAGCTGACTATCTGCTGGAATGGAGTGCAAGGAGTGTGGTGGTCGATCTGTTACGTCTGGAACAGACTGAGAAGTCCTAGAAATGTATTCCAAATAAGTTTCATAGTTATGTCTTCCATTTACCACTACCGGAGGCCTCTCCATTACTGCAAGGGGTGGCACCATGCTGTTGGCAGGATCTTCAGGATCAAAGGGCAAAGGGTATCCACGACATAGCACCAAGTTGACACTCTGACCAATAGGAACAGACTGGAAGAGTTTGACTACATCTGCGTGAGTATGTCCAAGGACACAAACTTCATTAATATAGACAATCACATCACCTAGAACGAGAAGAACAAACAGTGACAACATGAGACAACTTCAATTGCTGTAAATGCAGTGCACTTTTTTTTAAATGAGAGAGAAGTCTACTAAAAAAAAAATGATAAATTCAATCAACATATTGACTCAAATAGAAGAGACAAAAAAGTAAAGTTTGTCTGGCAGCAAATGTAATACAAAGACACAATGACAATACCAGTTATTTTCTGTGTAAGCTCACAGATGGAAAATTTATATGGATCCACACATTCACCTTTTCTTAACATTTCCTCCCTATTTTTCCAACTCCTTTCAGTGTCGTCTCCATAGATTAGTTTTTTTAATAAGGTAAAATGGAAGATTATTTGGAGACTGTGTTGTCAAGAAATACCATTGTTTGGTAAAGGGTAAAAGAAAAAAAGAATAGTAAGTACTCCTGGACTTAAGAATCAATGAATAGCAATGCAAGACTGTGTATGCATGTGCATAAAGAAACACTTTTTGCATTGATCATGATATTGACATTTTTCTGTTAAATGCGATTACTTGCCATCAATCATTCAGAACTACTACTGTCATTTTGTATTCTAGGCATGAACTATCTATCTTGCATAATGCAGAGATATTTCATGGCATTCTTTTTTAGCCAAAAGGCTCAAGGACAATGACACAACAATTTCTTTTAGGTAGGTTCAATGGCTTTTTATTAGAAAAATCTAGGCAAATATACAAAAATCAGTTTAATATTCTCACCTAACCAGCTTTTCAAATAAAGCCAAAGATACTACATTTACTTTCAAATCTTGTCTCATGCATAGCAGAGCCAGCAGTCTGAGCATATGGAAGCGGAATACTTTAAGTCAACAGGCTATTTATGGGTCTCCATATTGCCCAAGCACCAACCATCTACTGTTATTGAAAAGTTCAGAAATAAGTTCAAATTTCTTCTTGGTGTTAGAATAAATCTATATATTTATAGCCATAAATAAATTTCTAATTTCTAATGTACTGTTAAGGTACATATTAAAATAAAAAAAAAAGATCAGTACAAACAATATTCAGAATAGTTTGATGATATACGATCAGTTTTTCACTTTCAGAAAACTGTTTGCATCTTTATAGAAAAAGAAAATGATGTTTGGTGAGAGGGCTCTAGAAGCTAAAGTATTTTCTTAAGTGTAGATTGTCTTATTATCCTACCATTAATCTTTAGGATACTGTGAGCTGTCTACACGGTACGCGGTTCAAAAATTGACACATCACAACACAGAGCTTTTTAAAGGTATTTGAAAACTCAGCAATAAAATGAGAATGATTTAGGGAGAATGAGGTGGTTTGGGTGGAATTGCTTTAAGCGTATTTATAGAATTATGTCTTTCAAGTACTTAAATCAAAATATCTAATCAAGCAAACTGATGATAAGAGCATCATCAAGATGCCAATGCAAGGGCTGTTTCTAAGTGACAACAAAAGGCAAAGGCTGTTTCTATGTGAAAATGAAATGGTCAATTCCCACATGATCAGTCTGTGTAACAGCCTGACAGTAATTAATTGCATATGCACAAACTGTGATTCAGAGGAAGATTTCTTCAGAGGGTGCCTAGGGAAAAAACGCTAAGGAAGTTTGTTTAAATGATTTTGAATATTTCGCACATAAACCTTAGGAGCTGCAAATGCTTTCTTAGATGTGCATCATAAATAGATTTCAAAGCAAACATAAACAGTAATGTCACTTCATAGTCATTGCTGAAAGAACTCCAATGCTTTTGTCTCAAGCAGCTGAAAACAAAGCAGTTTTCAAAAATCAAAATTTGTAAGAAAAAATGCACCGTACAGATTCCCGTGGCAATGGCTGCAATTCATCGTGATTTGCTCATGCCCTGATATAGAGAGATCTTACCTGCATTCTCATCCCTGGCTCCCCCGTTAGCAGTGAGGCTGACATTGCTCACAACAGGACTGCTTCTGTTGAACTGAGAGCTCTTCAGTGCATGCTCCTGTTTCAGTAGCTATGCCTTAATAGTAACCTTGCGACTTTTTAATCCATGCAGTCTTTATTTTCCCGAGTGCTGGCAATGCAGCTATGTGGTGGGAGGAGACCAATCTGTTTGTTCATCCTCTCTTACAATACATTACCAGGGTGCAAAAGGAAAAATGCAATTTTTGTGTTGGGCAAGTAAATCATTGTGTTTTCAGCCCTTCAAGTATTTGGACAGGATTAGCTATGATATCAAACTTAAATCAATATGGTTTTGATATATAAAAAAAATTACAGAAACTAGTTAACATTATATAGGTCTGTAGTGAAAAGAAATTAGCTTTTGCAAAAGGAGAGCAGTCAGGAAACATACAGGCCAAGTAGTCCCTTGCCCCAGTCACTAAACAGGCAAAACTGAGCACTAGAAGATCTTGGGTAAGAACTTCTTCAAATCACAACCTTGCATTATCCCTCACAAGACATCAGAAAATTTTTCAGCCTTTCCTGAATGGATATTTTTAAAGCTCTTTGTGGTTGCTGAGGTATAACACAATTAGCATGCCAGGGCACATGCTGGAGCTGCAACTCAGTCACAGTGTGAGTGTTTGGGGCTCACCTGCTGTACCTTCACATGGAGAATGTATGGCCACAGGTTAAGGGTGATGAGCACAGTTACTAAGGTCAGCTCAAAGAAAGGAGCTGCAGTGGCGCTGCACTGGGGAGAAACATTTTCAGATCATGAAAAAGGAAGGAGGAATAAAAAGGGTTAAATTCAGAAATCCTTCAAATTAATCTCTTGACTGTACTTTCTCCAAACCTAACTCATTTTTTCCAGGCTGAGAGTTCGTCATTGCTGACACAGAGAGAAGTATCCAGCATTTGGTAGGAAGAGAGAGATAAGAGCATTACAGAGACAGTGCCATGCTAATGCAAAGTTCAAAACCTCTCCTCTTTAGGAAAACTCCCTTAAAGGTTCCTGTAGCATCTTTTCTGCCTGTTCTCTTCTGCTGCTTCTAATAATAATGGGTGCATATGGACAAGCATAATAGCGATCCACTTTATAATTCCTGTCTGATTTTCTGAGCAAGCCATAGTCTGCCTCCAGAAATCACAGTTTCACAGTGAGTGGGTATCTTTGAAGTTATGCAGAACATTTATATTAAGCATCAAACTTTGCCTGACTTTTAGAATTAAATTTTCTAAAATGACTGGAGTTTGCTTACAGAATGATTGAGGTTGCCAGCGATCTCAAGAGGTCATATTGTCCAAACCCTGCTCAATCAGAATCCCTTAGAACCAGCTGCCCAGGATCATGTCCATGTGGCTTTTGAAAACCTCCAAGGAGCTAGACTCCACATCCTCTCTGGGCAACCTGTGCCAGTGCTAAATCACCCTCCCAGCAGGAATGTGCTTTCTGATGTTCAAAGGAAACCTTCTGTGTTTGAGTGTTTGCCCATTGCCTCTTTTCTTGGCTCCATATTTGCACAGGTATTTATGTAGATTGGTAGAAGCCCCCTGAGCCTTCTCCAGGGTGAACATCCTCTCTATCAGGTACTCCAATTTCATCTTCCTCATTAGGCTGTACAATCTGTACTCAGGCCACACCAAGCTTATCTTACTTGAGACTGTTCAGGGATGAGGGAGCCCAGAAGGGCTGATCTATGGCACAGGCATCTGGATCAGACTCTCTAGATGAACTGGCAGGTCTGATACACACGGAGCAGACAACAGATACCCTGGCCTACATCTCAAACATCTACACTGTCATGAAAACAGATTCTTCAATGTCTAAATTCAGCATTGAGCTGAAGAATGTTGAAAAATACAGACAGCGAGCAAATTTGTCAAACTGTCTTAAAGTTACCTTTGCTTTAGTTAAGGCTCTTGCATATAACTGACAAATTTAGGAATATGGGTCTGGTGGGGACTTCCTGGATGGCTGAACTTAGGCAGTCCCTTGTTGTCAGACACAACATACAATGTTACAGCTGATGAAATTTGATGTCTTCTTCACAGAAACAACCACACCCCATAACATTTAATTTATTTAACTAGCCTGTTTTCCTTATTGCTGACCGTTACTTATTTTGTCAAGTAATGTTAATTGACTCAGTGCCTTAGTGTTTGATTAGAGGTTACATTTTGTTATCTACATATTTCAAAGCAAAAACCAGATCTACTCTATCATTATCTTTAGTTGGATTAATAACTGGTAAAGAAATTTATGAGCTTTAACATCTTTTAATGACAGAATCTGTTTTACATTCCTCTCTACAATAATGTTGCAGAATTAAATCTGACACCCTGGGGATTTTCCACAAGCATTAATTCTGAAAATAAACCCCACTTTTTTAATGCTTGAAGTGCTTAATACAAACAGAATCTGTTTTATTGACATAACCAGTTTCATCACAAATTATCCTGTAGTTTCAGGCTATGTTACCATCTCTATTTACCTCCTTTCTGAAGAACCTATACTATTCAGTTGACTCCAGTTATTGTTTCTGCTAGGTTTTTATTACCTCTACATTCTTCGTGTAAACATCTTTGACTAGTAGGTAAAGTTCATCCATTTTCTTACCTGCATTCCCACTATTTGTATACAAACGCCACTTTGCTTATTTCTTCCTATTATTGTTTCTTGTGCACTTAGGATTTTGGCTGTACTTGAGTGAACTCAATTGCCTGCTAGACCACCGTTCTTGTTATTAGAATTCACTAAACTTTGAACTCTGAATGCAGAGGAAAAAACCCGCAGATTAGATCTTCATTCGGAGTTTAGTAGAAATGTCTCCATTCTTTCTGACAGGTTTTTGATCATGCTCTTAATGTTAGGTTTATGTGCTTAAAATATGACAGATGGCTGTGATTTGGGGCGGAGACAGCTCTGCTACCCCCCTGCAGCCAGCACAAGCCAATAGCAGTGGAGCTAAAACTAGCTCATAGTTTGGCACGTCAGCACAGGACACACCAGCTCTGCAGGACTTGGGCTGCATAATTTTTTGCTGCATTTATAGCCCACATAAACTTCACTAACTTCTACAGCATTACTTATTCCCACTTGCATTTCTCACCCATATAATCTAAATTCTGCATATGCATACTTTGCATCAGTTTCAGAAGTACAGTACATGATTACTTCATCGCTGAAGCTTTCCCTTCACCTGCCCACCCACACTCTTTACTGTCATTACCAGATATTTCTGTCACTTCTCAGCAGTGACCTTGTCTTCTCTTTCTGCAGAGTGCTGCAAGATTGCTGGCACTGGAGCCTATTCATAATAAATTCAGAGCACGTTTCCAGTATCGAGATATGAAACATGGGTGTAATTTTAATAACAACAGCACGTGATTGATGGTCATAAAAGAAGCAAAGATTTGTTAGAAATGAGCCATTTTTTCACTCACACATACAATTACAAGTAGCAGCGCAGATAACTAGTGTGTGAGGGATCCTTTAGTTAAACAGCAGCAGACAAACTACATTCTCAAAGTCTGAAACTCAACTTCCCTCCACTTGCCATAGGTGTTAATCCATTGTGTGAATACGTATTTTCTGTTACAAATGGCCAGAAGCACTTTCTTGGATGTAAAAGCTTTCAAAAAGTTCTGCATAAACAGAAATCTCTGTTTTCTTGTGCTCTGATTTGCCACAGAACCTTGTAAAACCTATTTGGCTCTAGCTGCTAAGATCTGATGGCCTGAATTTTACAGACAAAAGATAAAGCCTAGGGTCCTGCAGTTCATGGTAGCCTGATTTGTCTTAAGAAAAAAAAAAAGCCCTAATTTTGTTAATACTCAGTACAAAATTACCTTTATTTTTAAATAAAAATTTTGGAATTATAACAACTTCTTGAGGGAGATTGTAGTGTCAGATGACTATTGCATATTAGTACTGAAATGCTTAAAACACCTGCCAAGAAAATCCTTACTTATTTCTTCTAAAGGGGAACATTAGATTAACTGCTAAAATGTATCAAGAAGGTAACCTGGGGAGAAGTATCTACATACCACAACTACAGCTACTGATTGAAAGAGCTAAATTTAAAACTGACCACTTTACTATAAGCTTTATAGCATCTTTTTCTGACAGACAGTACTGCAGCAGCCAAAGTAAAATGAAAAGAGCTGGTGGGAGACATAATGGTCAGCTGCCTCTGCACTCAGAAACAGTTTCAGGACCACTTGTTGGTATGCAAGAACACTGAGTAATCCATTAAAATATCACTGCTCATATTGGAATGGAAGAACCATTTCCCAGCCTTCATCACACAGAGAAAGTTTTACCCATGTGTGGCAAACTCAGAAAAGCTGTCAGGTAACTATTATCCACAGATCCTGCTTTCACTCAGTGAACTCTGGGAACTGAGGTTCAGGGGAAAAAATCAGGGTGATAGAAACTATTATTTATTTAATAATTAATTATTATTATTATCATTTACTATTTATTTAAATCAGACAAAAAGTCAAGCCAAAATCCCTAGGCATTCAGGCACTCAAACTGGCATGAGATAGGCCTACAGTTTCCTCTCATTGAAACCTCAGCAACAGATATAAATCATCTCTTTGTCACATTTGAGCCAGTACTTCTACTTGTACAAAACAGCACTGTAGGAGTGATTAACTTGGGCTGAATTCTGTTCCCATCATTGGAAGGACTGAGCACACTGGCTCTGAATTTTGCTTCAGGGGCCTACAAAAAGATGTGACACAGACACTTGTCTGCAACTTTACCCAAGACTCAGATCTGTTGAGTAAGCAAGTGCCATTTTTACACAATCAATTTTTTAGAACCCATTTTAATTCTACTGTGACCCAATGCATATCCCTAATTAAAAAGCTGTCTATTCAAAATTTTTGTGCTTAACCAGCATGTATCATGTAATTACACTCAGGCAGATGTGGATTAGTAGAAGAAACTACTTCCATTTTATTTCTATTTTGCAAATAGTGGTAAAAGCTATTTAAATAGACGCATTTATTTGGGAGAGAAATAAAATACATTCCAGAAAAATCTAAAGACATTGATTATTTGCTGACCCAGTAAACATAAAACATTGTAGATTAAAAAATGTAAGTAATGCAATAGCAAAAGCATCCTTAAATGAATGCTGGTCATAAAGTAGTAAAGAGTAGGCAAATTTTCTTCCTAGAAACAGTTTTTCACTTCTTCAAGCATCTGAAAGCATAGCATGGATGTTAAAACTGCTATTTTACAAAAAAAGTAATTACTTAAAAGCTGGTAAGTATATTGGAGGCAACACCACATAAAAAGAAAAAGGTCCAATTTTCAAGGCAGCCTTTTATTTACAAATTATGTAAGCTTGCTCTGTCTAAGGTTTGCTTGGAGGAACTACTTGTGCATCCTGAAATGCCTGGTGTGAATGAACTGTGTGACAGAACGTCAGTGGATCTGAAGCGCGAGATAAAAAATGTATGCCATGTTTGCATAGCTATTTGGGATCACTTTGAAGGGTGTCACTGTGCACAGAGGCTCATGTAGGAATGAAACCCTTCTTTTTCTTTAGAAAAAAGAGGCCAAAATTTACAACACATTTGCTTTTGTACGCACATTTTATTTCTGTAGGCAGCGCATCGCATTTATCTAGGTAATGGCTCCCAGGAGGAGGAATGTAGCCCAGGCAGCCTCCCGGCAGCCTAAAAGCATAAGGGGATGGAAAAAGCATGATGTAAATACCAAGCAGCCCCTGAGCCCAACTGGGAATCCTGGCAATGTGCCACCTGTCCCTGGTGGAAGACATTTTCAGCAGCATTGTCGAATGCACACCATTGCCACTGCTGATTCCTGACATCAACTGCCAGAAAGGAAACAGGGAGAGGGATGAGGTGAGGAACTAGATGGAGCATTTATAAAGACACTGCAGCACAGTGACAAATGCCTCTATATATCAAAATATATATATATGTTACTGGGAATTTTTAGTAATAGGCAGTCACGTTGTGAACTGAAATGGTTAATAGAGCTTTTTTATTTCTTTGAGTAATGCTAGCATCATGAGGACAAGAATAACTAGTCACATACTAAATTAGTAATTTGTGAAAGTAACAGCAGTTTGTTGGACATTTAAAAACATGTGCAAAGATAGATGAGTAGGATTAGTCTCCATTTAAAATTTACAGAGGTACAACTTGAAAATTCCTTTCTATTTTAGAGATATTATGGTTTCCAAGGAGATTCCTTGTAACTGAAGTGGGCATTACTGCCAGAAGTGGGTCAGTTTTATAACTGTTATCTATTTGGTAAAACTACAATTTTCATCATTATTTGATCAATACTCTGTTTTTCTTGCTACACTCCCACAGTGTTCATCCACGTGCCTAATTCACCAGTTGACTCTCTGAGATCAGTTCAAATCTGATTTGACTATCAGTCAGGTTATTAATTTAATTTCAAGCTAAGACTTAGAGCTTTGATTTGTGGATGTTTTGTGTATTCATTGCTCAGGTCCACATTCTGCTGACTGAAATCAACATGAGCTGCCAGCAGTCAGTGTGCTTATTTCAGATCCAAACCATGGATGTGGAGCCAAATGCCAGGAATCATATCTGAAGGTGTTGCTCTGATGTACTGATTAGCAAGGTTAATCAATAATAATAATAATATTAATAATACACATCCACATTCTTTCCAAAAGAAATGTTTACTGTCGTCCCAGATGCTACTTCTTATGCTATAAATTCCTACCAAACATTATACCAAAGGATATGACTCTGATTAAACACCTTGGGTCCTTAATCCTGCCAGTTGTAATGAAATGTGTGCTCATTCACTGTTTCATCCTAGCTATTGGATCTTCTCCTGTCATGCCAAACCAGAAATTCAGAATATCTATATGTGCACTTCTAGTTGTACATACATATAAATCCTCAGATCTTGCTTTATCTTGAAAGTAGTCAACTGTGTTTACAAGGTCAGTACCTTTCAGAGGCACATATTTCAAAAGAGGTCTGGATCACTACAGATTAATGTTTTTGTGCAAAATTAAAGACAGGGAGCATTTTATCAAGCAGAAATGAAATGTATCAAAACAGTGAAATACTTTTCAGCTAAATAATTGGATTTTTACCAATAATCTACCACATATAAATACCTCAGTGGATTTGAAATGGAGTCATATTTGATTACCAATTCATCAACAAATGTCTTATAAAAATGTAAGTCTAGTATAAAAGTAATTTTCTTCTTATGAGTTTTATAAAGGCCATTCAAATTTTATTTGATACATACTTATGTATTACCTCTATATTATCTATCTTTTTTTTTTTATTCTGATAGTAAAATCATCAACAACAAAAAAAAAGAACTTCAGAGAGCTTCTCACATAATTTCTATACAAAAAGATCAACTCAAGAGTTTTTCGGGTATGTGTAAATATATTCCTTGCTTTAAAATTGCATGGTAAAGATAAATAGTGGAGTCCCTCTAGGTTCTCTAAGGTTTTACAGTATTTTTCCAGGTTAATAGAGGGTAATGCATTATCAAACTGACCTTCCTTCCAAGCAAATGTTGGTTGCCTTAATATCTCTAGAGCCTCTTTTACTGCCAAGCACTCATTTTCAAGGACAATATATTTTTACTCTTTGCAAAACAATTTAACATCTTCACCACTGAATAATTATTATTTCAGCTCATTTCTGAATACTACACTGAGTATAAACTACAAAATTCAAGTTGCAGAATTTTTTTTTTTGTTGGAAGAAGGAGGCAAAATTATTAACAAAAGTCTCACCAAGCTCCTTCTTTAAAACTGGTTAAGACACATGCCATACAATAGTTAGGAAAAGGTCACTTTCCACCCTTATAGCTTGATGGCTAAGAATCACATTCTCCTTTTATGAGGACTATCCAATCTCCCACTAGCTATTCTTCCTCCTTGTGTGTCTTATTCACCTTGTCTATTTTCTGTTTTGGTTTGTTAGTTTTTGAGAGAGAGGAGAATTTGTGGTGCTCTTGTACGGTTTATAGCACTGAGGAGTCACAATATTGTTAGGACTCCATTTCCACTGTAGTAAATATGTGACCAATAGCAACACCACTGCAGGGCAAATACTCCATCATTTCCCAGTGCAATGTAGGGGTTCAGCTTAATGTTTGGATCTCAACACTTGCCCCAAACTGTGCTGCAATATGGATACATCAATTGCTGTTCAGTAGTCAAAGCTCAGATCTTATAAAAGGGCGTTAATCCTGTTGTGTATGAGAACACACCATATCTTCCTCTATAGAAAAGAATTAATTTCCTGGATGTCTAAATGTATTAATTTGTTAATTAGCTAGTGAATAAAAGTAAATTAAAACATGTTATTATAAATGACCATGATGCCGTATCAGACTATTTGGTCAGACCATGAAAAAGTACTATGCTTAGTCTCACACTATGCCTGTCATCTCCTAATGTTCCCTGTGAATCATCGATGGGTGACCTGTAATTAAAAAGCCCTTCCCAAAATTATCATTGCATCGAATTTTTCCTCAAAAGGCTACCACCTAATGTCATTTGCTTCCATACAACATTTCTATCCTGCTCCTGACAAGGTAGGTGGCACCATCCGTCCTGAGAGTGTATTGCTTCTGTGTCCATCAAAAACTGAGATCAAGCTGTGGTCTTCTATCCCACTGGAGATGGCAGCCATAGTGGTAAAACATGATCCATGGAAAAGTTCTCTCAAGCATACTATATGCACAACTTCCTCATCTTTGGAAAGCCTATAAAAATGGTGGGAAGTGGGACAGCTACTCTGTAAACTTCCTCTTTAGAAATGCTGCATGAGAAGTGCACAAAGAAGGGCAAGAATGCCATGTGTTAATGGCTGCAGCACACTGGAGACAGGAGCTAACTAAGGGTGAGCAATGGATGAGTGTGTGTGCTGTGGGCTGCAGGAATGGAAGGAGCAGGAGGAATGTGGGCCATGAATGCCAGCAGCAGAGTGATAGAGAAAGCAGAAATTGCTTTGCACTGGGTGCTTTGTTCTTCCCTGTCTTTAAAAATACCCTAACTGGGTATTTAAGAGCCCTGTCCTGCTTCAGGAAGGCACAGATTGGAGTGTACCAGTGAATCCTGCTCCAATAATTAATGCTTTTAAAATAGGGGGCAGTTTACATTAAAGCTCCTTTTGTTCTTTCTGCTTCTTATGGCATTTCAAGTATGAAATTATTAACTTTTCAGACTTGCATGCAAGCAATGTTCACATATAGGCAGTACCAGAAAATGATTTTCAGACAAAACCCAGTTTTTTGTCAACTGCTTATGTCTAACTGCTAAAAATAGCAGTTTTTAGAAATATAGTGAAATGACACAATCATTATTTCCAATCGGGATTATAATCACAGAAACTCAGGCACCTAAGAGCAAACTATAAAAAACACCCAAACAACCCTGGTTATAAAAATGAAAGTCTATTCTTTCTATTTTAGCTCTCTCTGCATTTATTACAAACTACAAGTTCAGAAAAGAAACCCAACATTGTCTTTGTGAATCACTCAAACCAAAGATGGGGCTGCTGACACTAACAAGAGAGACATCACCATACATAATATTGTCCTAACAGCAAAGTTAAGCATTGCTGGGTGAATGAATTCAGCGGTTTTTTTGACCGAGTGCAGTTTGATTTAGTGGGTTTTATGATAATATAGCAAGGAGATTTTATACCTGTTCATAGAACAATAAACCAATTCATAAAATAGAGCAAGCTTTTACAATAATTGGTAACAATGTACTAAATTTTATCATTACAAAATATAACTTTTTTCTTATTTTATAAAATTAATAGTTGATATATTATGTTCAATTCTTGTATTGTGTATTCAATTTGGAGGAACGAATTGCATAATTTTGAAACTGACAGTCCTTTAGCTCCTTGCAGCAAGGAATCCCAAAATTGTTTAGCCTTGACAAATTTTGCATACATAAAGATGAACCCATCAATCAATATATTAAATGTCTACTAAGCCTGTACTGTAAACTGCTACTGAAACATTGCCAAGGCTTTCAGGGTTAATGAATAGGTGGAATTGCAATTAAACACTCAGAAGAAACAAATTCTGAAGAGTTCTATCATTTTATTTTCATTGAGAACGAAACTATCCAGTCTTTTCACTATCCCTCCAAAAATATGTACATTTGTATCTCTTATGGCAAAACTATTTAACAGGACTGCTAGCATTCCCATGGCAAGGACTATGCTGATTAACTGGGACAGAAGAAGGGGTTTACAAAAAAAAAAATTGATACCATGTTGTTAATGTCCCTATAGCACAATTTCTAACACTACTTGTATGAATTATTCAATACGCTAGGGATAACTAGTGTGAACGCTTCCCAGTGTGCTTATTTATTATGTGACAGACACTATAAAAAGAGAGGACAGTAACTTTGATATTTGCAGTGACCATATTTCCATTCTCTGGCTTCACTGTCCTCCCAGATTATTGCAATGAGCTGCAAACTAAACACTGAATACCACAGTTCCACCTAGTAGAACTCATCTAAAAGGTACTTTTGGAAAACAGAAGTATGCATATTTTCACACTTATTCATATACTTCAGCTAGCTTCAAAAACAGTACTGATTTAGGAGAATAAGCAGTCCATCTAGTCTAAAATCTGGAGAGCATGTTTTGGATTCTGAGGCAATCTGGAATTTATAGAACAGCACACATGGCTGTTTCTCTGGTGCAGAGCTTCTGATAAGCAGAGGTGGCACATTTTCTTCCAGTTGTGTTCACTTGGGCTTGAAGGCACAGGGCAACCTTCACCCTGACAGAGCAGAGAGCATCTGCCCCTATGTCAGTTTTAGGCTGCTGCTATCAGAAAGAACCCCAAGCACCAGAGATCCCTTGAAGCCAGCTGAGCACAAGGGAATAGTGGAGCTGATAATGTCAATTAAGTGACATGGAAACAGAGAAAAGCCAAATATTAGCAGCAATGGAAGGAGAAAGATAATGAAGTGAGGTAATTGTGAGACAAAGCCCTCTGATATCACTGCCTACTGTCCCCCATACTGGCCAAGGAACGTGAAAGGCATTTCTGTATTTGCACAGTCCTTTCCAGTCCATAGATAAACTTACAAAGAGCATATTCCCCAAATGTATTAATGGCTCTTTGTCTTGTCATTAAAAAAAAAAATCATAAAATGAGTAATATCAAAGATGAGGTTTAGGTCCCATTGTAAGCCTTCTGCATGCACAGGGAAAAAATGTTTGCACATAACAGATGTGCTTCTCTTCCACTGGAGTCTATGCAGGTTCTACTGTGGATTAGAACTAAATATTTTCTCAACTGTCTCTTACCCACTCTCTATATTTCTTCTATCAAAGGACTCTTGCCCTCCCCCCAACCATGAAAAGTAGAATGAGTACTTGTCTGTATGGTTATTTTTGTGTAGTTAAAGAGAATGTGCAAAAGCAAGACTGTTTAAGATGACTGATAATATATTCTTCTTTTTCACTTGCACAAATAGAATCCATTTGGGAAGGATGCTCTTGAGGCATAACAAGGATTTTGAATACCTAAGTAAGACCCAGATGTGCTTAGATACCAACAAGATGTGAAAGAGATTAAAAACAGTTGCCATTAAAAGAGAAATTATTTACATGAGCATTCTGCAATTTCCTCAAGTCTCTCCCTCACAAATTAAAAGACAGACTCGCTGCCTAATTCAAACACAAAAATATGAGGTGTGCCTTCACCTAATGGAAGAACAAAACTGGTGCATCAAATTGACTGAAATTCAGAGAAATGAAAGAAAAAGGAATGAAAATTTTATGAGCTTAATGTGATTTTTAACAGATAAAACAGGATTTAAGAGAATATCTAACTTCATCACTATTAGCAATAAAATAGTAAGCCTATGGTGCATGAGAAATTTAAATTACTCTGAAGGAGTAAGTTGGATATTTAGCCTGTCCCTAAACCCTGCTATTGTAGAATGCAAACAGAGGTCACATAAAAGCTGTATGCCCTGTAATTTCTAATATTTGGGAGAACTTGTTGCCACTGCAAGAAAGGGTAAAAATCTTGCTGCAGTCTGTTGAAGTGGATGCAATTATATATATATGCATCACTCTGCTTGTCAGCTGGACAGGACTGCTTGCATTGCCACAGGAAGGCTGTCAGAAACTGACTAAACACATTTTCTCCTTCCAGTCTTGACTCTGAGAGAGATTGTTTCAATGATTATTTTATGATTTCTATTGTACACTCCAAATTTGGGGCAATCTTTTGGAAAATGATAGATTAAAGGTTGTCTCCATTGTCTTGATTGTGTTTGCATTGTGCAAGCAGATTTTGATACAGTCTTTATTGAGATCACACTTTGTATTTTATTCTTTGCTACAAGGTTTTTGTTCTAGTCCCTCTTTTTTCCCATACTTGGCCTGTCTGTTTCCCACACCTGTGTTTTCCAGTCATGGGAGAGAGAAAGAGAGGGAGAGGGAGAGCCTGATATAGTTTGCCATGACCACTGCCACTCCTGCACAACTTAACTGAAGATCCAAATCAGGGAAAGCCTGATCAGGCGTTTTCTGTCAGCCCATGGTAAAGGATATTCAACACAGAATTCACACTGGAGAAAAAACAGTTCCTGATTCTGACACACACATGCAAAATGAGACTAACATCTAAGTGCGGATATATTTCTAGGTGGAAAAGTTGAGATCCTATATGCCTGAGACCAGGCTGATCACTGTAAAAGAGAACCATGGAGCCCCTCAGTGATACACAGAGATACATCTTTAGCACACCTAGCTTGGGGTTGGGTACAAGATTTTCTTAGTTTGTGGCAATTTTTCTGGAATACTTAAATTAAAAAATCCTCAAAAAATTAGAAACATTGTGATTTTGTTTCTTCACTGAATGTTGTTAAGCTCATAATACTTTCAATTTGAATTTTTTTTAATCTAATCCAACATTTTTTTGAAAAATATTACTTCCAGTTGACTTGGAATTACAAGTATTATGCCTTAGCAAAGATGAATTCATTATTCTTGTAGCAAACAAAATGATTAAAGTATCACAATCCTGCTTTCAGAACTGAACGGACTATTGAAAGATAGTATTTGCAACACCGCACTGTTTAAAATAAAAATCCATCTGCTCAGCACCTTGGCTGCAGTAGAATTTTTGACATAAACAATTGCTCAAGTACAATTCTTATTATCCCTACTTCCCCAAACAATTCAGAACTGTTTTCTCAATAAGTAGGAACTGTGCTAGAAACACTTGAATCTCTTATATAATAGTCAACAGCATTTTCTTTTGATGCAATCAAGTCTGGCCTAAAAAAATATACTCTTTTCTGACATGCAGAAATTAATTGGAACAAGACAGACTAAAGAGATTTTAAAAAAAACCAAATAAAAAAACCACTAAACAAAGGAAGCTTTTTTTAACTCTGAGTAATGATGCTGCCGTTGTGACCTGTCTGGAAAATGACCATGGATGGATGAATATTTTCAGCTTCTATCTGTGTTAGAACAACTCCCCACCAGTAAAATAAAAGACATTAAAAGTATATACACATAAGTGCGATCAATATTTTGATACCATGTGTAGCACTGCAGAGTTTCATGAATTTCCTGTGGAATTTGACAGAGGAATTGACAAGGTCTGACAGGAGGCAGTGTCTTTGCTGAGGATGGATGTCTTCCTCTTAAGCTGCATGAGGAAAACCTGCCTGAGCACACCAGGCTGCATTGTGGCACACGAACTTTCGTGGAGGTTTCAGTGGAAGAAAGGCAACCAGACTCCAACAAACAAGATGAATACCTACAGCACTGGCTGAAGCTCTGCCCAGTATCAGGAGAACAATCCTGGTAACATGCTAGTGATGGAGGTACGATTAGTGCTGCCCCACACATCTAGTGTGTCTTTCACTCCCACACAAGGATGTTTCTCCACTTCCCCCTTACAAGAAAGCTCTGTCAGGTTCTTGTTATTACCTCAATTTCCTCATTTTCCAGTTTGCCACCTCTTTTTGCTGCCTTTTTTGAATCACCCCAGTGCAAAACAACCGATTTTTCTCTCTGCCCTTTCAGCTCTTCACCATGTTACAGGCTTAGCTCAGACAGCTTCTTCAGAACTGATGGGTTTGAAGGATTCAAAGGCATGATTTCAGGCCAGTAATCACAAAGCGCTGACAGCCTTTGCTTACTGAGACCTTCTGTTTTGCTACGTAAAGGTGGAATAGAACAGATCACCAATAACAGAGGAGCAGCATCATCCAACATAGTTCATGACTGCCTTTTAGCCTGTGAATAAATTCTCAAGGAACACTTATCAAGAAAGGGTGTCCAATATTATCTGACTTTTCTCCAGCAGTACTACAGGAGATGCTCAGTGTGGCAAAGAAAGTCTCAGTACATGCTGCCTACAAAGATGCTGATTTTAATGCAGAAGAGATTAGTTTAATACAAAGAATTTTAATTTACTTCCATTTGGAGCTGAAGAAGAAAGCAATACATCAAAAGGAGTGAACCTGCCAGTGTTTAAAAGATCTGTAGTCACATCACTGCTCTCAGACCTTTCTTGCAGAGCTCCTTTCTTCTTTTCCTTAGTACCTTGCCCTCCCCCTCCCACCTCCTACACACTCACACATGCATAGAAACACCCACTCTCCAGCCATTTCTAGCATAAAATTACTGCCTTTTCTCCCTGCCTCCCTGCAGAACAAAAACAAATTATCTCATCTTTAGCTCCAGCACATCCTAGTCCAGTTAGTTTTCTCCTGGCTCTGCACCCAGTCCCTGGAAACTGAACCCTCTCCTCCCCTCTCCACCAGCAAGTCACCCCCTGAGGCTGATAGGTGAGACCTGGCAAAATGCCGAAGCCCCAGACAGCAACAATTTGTCTAAGCTCCTGCACACAACCCCCACGTATTTGGGCATGGCAGCAGAGCAGTGTTTAGGGGCACTGCTTCCCTCTGGTACCTGCTGAAGGAGGAGCTGAGGAGGAGTGAGTGGAGCCCAGCAGCTCCTGCTGCTGCACACACAGAACATTCGGGAGCAGCAGGACACCGAGAGCTCCACCTCCATCCTCCCACTCAGAGACAACATCACACTTATGTGACTGCTGGAGAAGACTTTTGTGGGGCATAGAGAGAAAAGGCTGGAAGAATTTTTCCAGGGGCTTCTCCCTTTCCATCAGGATTCACTTCATGACTGCCTCCTGGTCAGAAAAGTGCTCCTTATGTCATTGAGAAATTTTCATTACAGGTCTTTGAACAAACAAGCCATTTTTAAAATGTCAGAATCATCAATTACAAAGAGGCAGTTGCATAAGTGCTGGAATAAACTTTGCTCTTCTTACAAAGGCTATGTGAGCAGCTAAACAGGGTCAGATGAGAGGTGCATCTGTGCTAATATCCTGATTCTGGCAACAGACAGTGAAAGATGCTTTAGAAGTGAACTGATAAAATTGCCTCAAATGTCTTTGTAACTCCCCATTAGTTAAAGGTTTGCAAAGCTCCTCAAATATTATTTATATGCCTGGAAATGTTTTGTCATCTCTAATGCAACCCTGGATAATTTTATTTCGTGCCACGCAAAACTCAGAGCACTAAAATATTGATCCACGTTTGATTGAGAACAGATTTTTCTTTTAATAGATATTGCACAATTGGACTTTGACAGTATTTGCCCTTAATAGCTCAAGCTGAACTCCATTAGGAGGTCTCTTCACTAACATTTTTAGCAGTTATGATGGGAGTTGCTAACTTCAATAATTATTTCACTTTACTAAGTTCTAAATTGACTTTCTCCTTTTGGATGGGGAAATTCTGGTACATAGATGTAAACTAATTTGTTCAAGCAAAATATTTGCTGTCAAGAAAGATATTTCCCATTCTAAATATACAGGAGAAATTGTATCTTAAAATTCATTACTTAATTTATTCTGAAATTTTATCTTAATATTAATTATTTAATTTATTCTTATATTCTCACAGAGTTTAAAATTTCTTCTCAAAAATGCTTAAAGGCAAAAAACGAGTGGAATTTCTGAACTCTCAGATTTTAATATTGATACAGATTGTATTTGGTTGCACAAATGTGGAGGCAGAGGTGAATATATATTCTTAATCTATTAGTTTTTAATACAAAATGAAAATAAAAATCTGAAACTCAGCTAACGTCAACTAAACTCAACTATTTACTTTTGGTTTTGATAATTGAATGGTATAATAAAGCTCTATATGCCAAAATGAGAGGAGAACATGGCATGGCTGATGATACTGAAAAGTGCAGTTCTAGATTATTTTCATAATGCAGTATGAAATTCTTACTTTTCCTGTCATTTCTTTATACAGCAAGAAACTCTTTCTGATCTCATAGATCATTCTTAAGAAAAAAAATGCCATTATTTATTGAATGAAATAGCGCATGAGAAGATGATGACTATTATTTTCAATGTATATTTTTGTCTGTTCATACAAACAGCAAAATCATGTGAGACAGATATTAATTACATTTGCTACAAGAAAAGTAATTTCTGCAACTGCAGCACTTTTGGCAGCCACTGAGTTCAATGCACACTACTTACTCCAGTGGCAACTTGAAAAACTTACAAATACTCTCCTAATAAATGTGAGGATTATGACAATATATTTATCATATCCTGGTCTATGTTAAATGTCCTAGTAGCAGAATCTGCAGATTTTGTATTATGAAGTTCAGATTGAAGAATGAACGTGGTAAGATATGAAAGGGCTGCAGGCAGCCTAAACCTAAATAAGCTACAGCTGTGCCCCTAAACAAGAGAGGTAAACACCTTAGAGAATGAAGCAGAGAATGCGGAGTGTAGGACTGATTAGAAAAGGCACCTGTGGATAGTTTACTGACCAAGGTAATGTAATAAGGAACACATGTTATGTATGTGAGGAAAAGTATAAAAAGGTGTACTGGGGCTAATAAATTGCTGATGCCTGTTACCACCTTGTGTGTCGGTGTTTGAGTCCACTGTCAAATGAATTTATGGGCTTCCTAGAACTTGTCACATGTAAAACAAGTGACAATATGAATGCTAGAAGTGTATAAAGGTGTATTAGGATGTGATAGTGGACAGAATAAATAGTTTCACATTTCTTCTGCTTTTGTATTTTGCATACTGAAGTAAGTATGACATAGTTTTAGTATCCTTGTCTATGCTTTTGGCCTTTTTGGCCATTTTTTCCATGGAGTCAGACCTTAAATTAATAGGAATTTGAGACTGCACATACTTGAATAATTTGTGTCAAAATAGTCTCTTTGCTTTTTCACCTTTACTCCTTTACATTTTAATTAACTATATTTCTTGATTTCTGTATGATCTCATTTTCTGCTAAAGATATAGCACCTTTGAGGACCAGAATGTCTCAATTTACTCTTTTTATAAGAGAGTGAAGCTGGTGGCTTAGGTTCAACAGGGTGTGTATATCTTGTGTTTATGGTTTGTGTTGCATTTGTCCATAAGAGACAGGATTTTTAAATTATCATAGATAATATTTCCATTATGCCCTCCCTTCCCATCAAATTACTTCACTGTTGGTTTCTGGGTTAAACAAAAACATTATCTGCAGGGAGGATTTTGTCAAAGATTAAACAGCTGGATAAAAGACAGTAAGTGTTATACTTGTGGAATTTGGCATGGCTGGATATGTTCAGTCCTCAGTCATCTCTAATCAAATATCTTCAGCTTTCTATTGCTGCCACTGGAAGAGGTGCTCTAATGGTTTAAATACTAGAAAAAATTTACCATATATAAGCAGACCTGCTCATACACTCTCTTCTGCAGAAGATTGTGTGTTACACTTACACAACCCAGAATTTAACCTATTTATGTGTCCAGTATTTTACTGTTTCAAGTAACAAGCACACATAATCATTCTTGGGACAGATAAACATAGATCAAAATACAGAGTCAGCAAATGTGAATTGATATCAAAATTAAGTAAGCGACATAAACTATGAGCATTATGAGTTGTCCCCTGTGTATAAATACAGATTTTATAAAAGCAAAATGAAAGATTGGTGCTCTTTTCAGATTCCTCCTGCATTTCTATGTAATATGTGGACTTGAAAAGAAATGAGTGACTCACTTCAAAATGACTTTTGAAGAAAAGTCACCATAGGAAAGAAGACAAGTTACATATATTATTAAATCCTAATATTGGTGTATTCTTTATAGATACTAATAATATATGAAGAAAAAGTAAGTGCTAAAGATTAAAATGAATTTATAATCCCCAGTGTGGTGGTTTTGATTGGCCCAAAACATCAGTGAAGTATTTTTAACATCTAGGAGAAATTTAGACCCCTCAGAAGCTGTTCTAGTAGGCCTAGGGAGGTGTCTGAGGGGTGGGGTGTGGCACAAAGATGGCTCCTGTGTGTCCTGAGTGCAAGTTCTGAAGTTTTTACATCAAGTCCAGCAGAGCCAATCTCTGATGGCTCTGAAAGTGATGGACATGCTACCGGCCAAGTTTGGGCCAATTGGAGGTGCTGGTTACGCCTCTGTGAAAACATATTTAAGAAAAATTCAAAACAAAGCAGGCGCGCACTTCTTTCACTTTGTAGTTGGAGGAGGAGGAGGTGGAGGTGAAAATATGTGAGGGAGAACAGCATGGAGATTGCCAAGGTCAGTGAAGAAGAGGGGAAAAAGAGGTGCTCCAGTGCTTCTGGCACTGGAGCTGAAACTTTCTGCTAGCCGTGGTGGAAGCTATGGGGGAGCCAGAAATTCCTCCTGCAGCCCATGGAGTCCATAAGGATGCAGAAATACACCCATAGCTCACTCCAGAGGAGGAGGTGGATGCCTGGAAAAGACTGTGAACCAGTGGGAGTCTCATCTAAGAGTTAAAACTGCAAAAGGCCTTGACTGGGAGAGAAAGGCCTTTTCCTTGCTCCTGGCATGGAAGCAGCCTGGCCTCAGCTCGGGAGAGTCTGCACAGCACCTTATGGACAAAAGAACTCATGTTGCAGCAGAATTCGGGCGGGATGTTGCTCATGAGATTAGACCCACGCCAAAGAAGTTCTCAGAGGACTGTCTCTCGTGGGAAGGACCCCTGGCTAAGTAGAGAACCTCTTTTCCTGATTGGACTGACCAGAGGACCCCTCAACCTGCCCCTGTCTGTGTTGCTGGTTTGGAAAGAGGGAAGGGGGGCGGTTGAGTGCAGAGACTGCTTCTTAAGAGGGTGGGGGTGAGAGCAGAAAACTGTCTGGAGAGAGAGAGAGAAACAAGTAGAGATGAAGAGTATTTGTTGTAGAAGAATTGTAGTGATGAATAAATTTGAGAATCTGCTCTGTGGACTGAAAAGAGGCCCCACACCCTGCCCCCCCCATCTGGCTTGTGGATCGTAAAGGAGGAAAGGGGGTGAATACTATAGGTTCATAAGAGGGAGGGGGGAGTGAACAAAATAATGTATGAAAAGTTTATTTTTGCCTTGCATTTATCCTCCAATTCTGTTAGGTAATTAAATCACCTTTTTTGCAACTTTAAGCTTGAAGCCTGTTTGCCCTTTTTTCGTGTGTCTTCCTGGCAAGGTCCTGTCTCAAACCCATGACACCCAGTATATCACTGAACTGAATCATCAGGCTTCTTATAATGTTGTTTGAATAGTTAAATGAGAGAGAATTAAGGCTATTAATTTTAAAAGGTTTTTTGTTCCTTCTTTTAAGTATTCCTAAAACCACAAATGTGAGTTTTGAATTAGGCTAGGGGAAACAAATATCCTTAAAATTGTCAGAAAAGGATTATTATTAGAGTAACTAATCAACCACTGCTTGCTCTAGCAGATGATAAGGAAAACCGAAGGAGTTTATTAACACACTCCTTGCTGAAGGAGGAATGAGGCCGTTTAAGCTGGTGTCTAATGCCATTTGCAAGAGCCTTTGGCATTTGAGATATTTATACATGACTTGCAGGTACCACACAGGACTTACAAGAGAGAGCTGCCTGGAAAGGCAGGAGGAAGCTAGGTGGAACTTTTTTTGTCACTGGACACCTCTGTTTATGCAACTGAATTGCATCCACATATTGGTAGTGTAAGTAACCTGATGGAGGCAACCTTTCCCTCCCTATTGACACCCTTCTTGGGGATCTATTTTCCTTAGTGTGCTGCTTTGAACCACCTCAAATTATGACACTAAGCCTAAAACTTGAGATAGAAGATTCCCAAAATTTCTACACTATGGCAGACTTTAGGGCTAAATCCCGAGATATGTAGTCAGAGAACAATGAGTTCCATTTGTACTAATAATGCAAGCCCAGAATCATCTCATGAAGTGAGACAGCGTGAGATGTGCAGGTAAGAAGTTCCTAAGAATTTAAAAAAAATTTTTCCTGTGCCTGAAAGAACACACTGTCCATTTTCAGAAGCATTTTGAAATCCAACTTAGATGCTCTGCTGCAACTGCGCTTTCAGTTTGCATAAATAATTTTAATTTAAGACTTGAAGGGAATAGACAAATGACAGAGCTAAAAAGAATCAAAAGCTCTCTTCATAGCTCATGGAATGTCTATTTGTAGGCAGTACTTAATGCTCAGTAGCTCAGAGAGGCAGCACAGACTCAAGCTCTAACTCCATATCAGGCAGAACACATAGTGACATATGGATTTTCTGCAACTCAGAGAGAACATGTGGATATTGAATATCACACCAGCCAACTGAAAAATCTGACAAGGTACACACAAAAACCTCAGATGTAGACAGTAATAGTGTGTGGTACACAAAATATGTGTCACTGTAGTACCTGGGACGGAGAGAATGCGGCAGGCACAGACAGATCTAGTGGCAAAAGCAGAGAGAGCTTTATTGTTTACAACTTCTGCTTATATGTGCTAAAATTTCATAGGTGATTGGTCAGTGGTCACCCACCTCCTGGGGTGATTGGCTGAAGTCTTACAAAGCTCAATTCTAAACACTCTTTGCCTTAAACAGATCAGGAAAACAGCAAGTATTTAGATACTATTTACAAAAATCATCTCATTGTTTTCATAGTTTGCATGGGAGAGATTCTCAGGGAAAAGCTTCTGCTAGCAGCTTTTCAGTATCCACATATATGGACACTATTTTTTAGTGTAGGCTCATCTCTGGTTATCATTCAATGAGTACCTCATGATACAGTGAGTATCAAAAGAAGGAAAATATGAAGAAAACACTAAGATAGGAACCTCAAGGAGATTAAAATTCAGTAACAAAAGTAGACACCTTTCCCAGTCCTTTGGTTAACATAAAGAGAAATGTACAGATATTAGTGTGACCACCATACCAAGTTATCGGAAAGCCATAGAAATATAAAAAATATAATGGAAAATTAATCTTAGAAAAAAGTAGCACAAGTACTAAAAATTGGTTGCAGCATAAGTACTGCCTCCTGGTCCTTCTATTTACATGCAGAGCTCAATCAACTGCCTGCCTTAAAATATGAAAGGAAGGGGGATTGAAAAAGAAACTCTTAATTGCTATTATTATTCCTAAGATGCAAGTATTAGTTTTACTGTCACCATCACACATTTAAAACCACAAGTCATATCCCTTTCCCCATCTAAGGTGAGTCTCAATATATTATATTAAATAAATAGTAAAACTGGCATTTTTTTCTTTGCTTCGTGTTTGAAACCCCTTAAATATAATATGGTCATACTTCAGCAGTTTCCTCTGCAACAGGGGAGTAGAAGATTTAGCCTGTAAAATTTAAGCTGATTCACATTTAGTCCCCTTTAAACAACAACAACAACAACAACAACAACAACAACAACAACAACAACAACAACAACAAAATTAAGAGTTTTGCTTTAAAGAATTGTGGTTACATAGAGACAGGATAAAATTGTGAGGACTAGCAATACAGATAGATTGCTAAAACAGGGTTAATTTTAACTCTACACATCTTGAATGGTTTTGGCATTAGTTATATGATGTGCAAGTTTTTATGGTGAGAAATATAAAGTGGATTAAATTAAATGGGATGCTGTGCACTGCAAAAAGAAAAAAAAATATATGTGTCTCAGCTATGAATTAGCTGGGCATCTAATCACTCTGTCCTCATGTCTGATGTAAAGACCACAGTACTCACGTTGTAGTTCCAGTCTCCATGCCTTTGCAATCCCCTTGACTTGAAAAGCCAAATTAACTTATGAAATGAAAGAAGACTGGTACTGAAAACCAGGCTGAGGTTTTAACAAATAGTTACTCTTCATATGTCTCACAAACAGGAAAATGTAACCAGCACCACTGGTGGAAGGAACTGTAGGTTTTGGTTGTACCTGATGCAAATATAGTGCTTCTACTGTGCTTTGCACCATTTCATCATCTGCCTGTAGGATGCTGGAATACAAGCAGCAAATATAACATAAATTCACACTGACTGGCCTGTGGGTCGGGAGGATCACTCTCCCTGATGCCTGAAGTAATTTTTGTTATTGCTGTTAGCTACTTTCCAAACAGTTAATTTTTCTTCTCTGAACTCCATGGGATGAATAGCAACATATGAAGACAGAGAGAGATATGCAGTCTCAGCTAGACTACAACATCAGATGAAACATTATAGTTCCAAAAATAGAAGGGGTAGTAAGGGAAGCTGATAATACAAGCTGGTTTTATATCTGCAGCTCCACTCTCACAGTGCTGCCTCACTTGGCATCAGCTTTCAGCTGCAAGATTGACACTTGATGAGGTCTTGGTGCATATCAAAATAGTGTTGTAGCCTGGAGATGCATAAGAGCAACGAAAATATTGTCCTTCCTCAGCGGTCCAACTAGTAGCACAGCTTCTCATATTCCTAACTCCATGCCTTAACTTTGGGAGGCCAGTTTTCCTGGAGCCACTGCATGAGGAGGTGTCAGGCAGGTGAGATAACTAAGTTCCAGCCATCGTCTGGCACTGTGGAGATCAAGCCCTACATGTATTTGTGATCAGCTCCTGGTCAGTGTACCTCTTGAGATGGCAACTGTGGTCAACAGTTGGCTACCAAAGGTAGGGAATGTTGTAAAAGAGAAGATTGTCAGTTGGATTTTGACTGATAGCATGTCAGGAAGACATGACCTGTTTGAAAAAGAATATAGGTACTGTGGTGTGTGGTCATGATACAATGAGCGATGTTCTTAAAGTATTAACATTTCCAGATGGCTGCCAAAACACAGATTTTAATTTTAACATATTTGCTTCTTTGAATTGAAGGCATTCTTTGTGCATAAATAGTTCATATTTTCTGCTGTTCAAACCTTGCATCTCAGCAGATCTCACATTAGGTGAGATGATGGTTTATTCACATGGTCTGACAACGGATAAAAAGGGAACAGAATTAAGTATTTGTTTGAACTAGGAAAAATGCAACCTTTTGCAGATATCCCCAATTCCTCCTGTCTTGAGTACTCCACTTTTTATAGAGGTCATAAGATATTAGCCTTACTGTGAAAAAAATATGTATTAATGAAACTAGATAATTATTCCCTAAGCCTAGTGACATTGTATGGTCAACCACCTGATAATGGCTTTGAGTTTGCTCTTATTCATTTAAATAGTAACATTAATGGCTTTGTAGATCAGCAAGTGTGGTTTCTCCAATTTGCTTACATTTAAAGTAACCTCAGCTTCTTGAAAAGTTCATCATGTGAAGAAGATTTTTATGGGTCTTGATGGTACATTCAAGGATTGCAGGAAGGCCATGGGTCACTCCTTCCAGCATTTCTAACAGCTCATTGCCTTTGGAGATCTCTAAGGTGCAGTGGAAACTCTGAGTGGTAGATGTGGGACCAAACCCCACATTTTGTCTCTAGGCTTCATCCTATTACTGTCATACAAAAGTAATAGATGTCTGCTTATATGGTAGGTGTAGACATCTGTATTGTAGACAAGTACATCTGTTAGTTGAACCTTATCTTTAATTTATGAATTTCTCTCTGTAGAATAGAGCAACTCATACAGAAAAAAACTATCATTCCTGAGAGAACAACATCTAAAAAAGCCTAGCTCTGCATTGTTTACAGATGATTTAGCATCTTAAAGCTGGCCAAGTGCATGCTTGGCAGATGAAATGAAGGAATATATTGAACATGTTTCCCCTTTCTTGATTCGCACTGTTGAGCTATGACATTTCAGCACCGATTTATGTTTCTGGAAAGTTCAACCTGCAGTGACCAAAGATATTCATCATTTAGAGGGGTCATCACCAGACTCTAGGAACCACTTGTGCACCGTGTCCTTGAGCAGTTTCCTGGAAAACTTCACCAAAGGAAATGGAGCTTGCTGAAATGTGAAGAGTGAGAATCTTTCCCCCTGCTTATGTGGGAGTGTTTCAGTTTATCCAGTCCATTGAATAACCTTGAGAATTGTAGGAGAGTTTTTGCCTTTGCAGCTTGAGCTTTTATCTGACTCAGCTGCAGGCCTAAATCTTTGTTTGCCTTAGAACAGCAGTCAGTCAAAATCACTCACTGTATAAAAACCTTTTCATGTAGATGTAGTCTTTTACCAGTGATGTTCACTCAGCATTTTAATGGAATGCAGGGGCCTCTTAAATACAGACAGTCTTCTATCAGCTGCATGAGGCTTCAGACAAGACAAAGAAATGTAACCTCCCAGAAAAGAATGTGGTATCAGCTCCTAGGCTGTCCTGAGGTAGACAGAGATGCTGGGGAGTTTAATGTTCATATCCAGCAGTTTGATTGAGCTCCAAATGCTAAAACATGTCCTAGAAAGGCATTTTCAGGATTATTAACAGCCATTAGCACACAGATGCCAGATTTACATGAGGGCATAATAGCCCCTATGAGTTCTGAAACATCTGGCAAATGGGAACAGGAATGTAATTTGGGTTGGTTTTGACTTATCCACCGAGATGTGGTTCCTCTGAGTCTGCTTGTGAGGTTTACTGTGGGTCCAGGACAAATATAAATACCTCTTAGTGCCCAGCACTGGGCACTTAGTGGTGCTGAAAGATTGTCAGGAGCTCAGATATCTCTTGTTGCATCTCAGTGCACTTGGTTTGCCTCATTGCTTTTTTGTTTCATTGCATCACAGCAATGCCAAATCACTGTCAGGCAGCTGCTGCTGTGTTCCCAGTGGCTTCCAGGCTTCAAGCAGTGTTCCTCAGGGGTCAGGACTGGGACAGGCACCATTTAACACCTGTGCTGGGGACTTGGACACAGGGACTGAGTGTACCCTCAACAAGCTTGCTGATGACACCAAGCTACGTGATGTGGTCACATGCTGGAGCTCCACATGGTTTAGTGGAAGGCGTACCTGTGCATGGTATGGAAGTTGGGACTGGATGATCTTTGGAAGGCCCTTTCCAACCCAAACTATTCTATGGCTCCGTGACTCTATGTTCCAAAGGATGAAATCCACAACTGCTCCATTTTGAAACCTGCAGGTCAAACCATTTTGTTATGATCATATTAAAGAGTGACTGTGACTTACATAGACTCACTCTTTGAATAGCATTTGTATCTGATCCCTACATTAGATTTTGGGTGGAGAAGTAAACCAAAGTTACAATGGTAGTTTTCTATGAACTTGTTTCTGTAAAAATTAGCTTGAAGTACAGCTTCGGTGTCTTCAGCCTGTGGCCAAGATTAGGTAAGATAAAAGAGATGGTGCCTTTTATTCCTTTTTCCCCCAAATCTGATGAAGGTCTGAAGCATGAAGATTTTGATAACCACTTGGCCAAAAAATAGCCTTGCAAGGGAGAGGGTCCAGAATCATATTCGAGCTGGGAGCACCAGTACCTGTGGTTATCCCTTACACTCAGGTTGCTTCACAGATCATTGTCACTGCCCTCAGACTTTCTACTGTGATGCCCTACTGCCAGAATATGATGTTTTGATCATTAATTAAATCTTCCCATGACTTTGATCGTATCTTGAGTGCACATAAATTGAACAACACACAGTGTGTATCAAAAGAATAAATAACATTTATTTTAAAAGCTCTATTCATTATCCAATGATGCCTACCTAACAAATAAACAGAAATATGTAATTTCAAATAGTTTTCAAATGTAAGATTTTAACAGCTTTATGAGCAGCTTTATGAAAAAGCTGTTGATGGAAGCTGGGAGACTTTCTTCAGTTGATTAGATTGTAAAATAGCTGAATAGGGTGAGAAATCCTACTTCAGGAAATGTGAAAAGGAAAGACAGGAAATACAAGCACTTTGCTGAACTGTGCTTTTATAAACATTCTGACCTTATATATATTTTTTCAGTTTACCATTTATTCATAGAAATTATTTTAGATGCCACAATCATTAGTCTGAGAGTGTTCAATTACTTTACATCAGAATCTGTCACTCTTCTTAAAAATGAAGACATTTGAGGCCAAAATTTGTTCTGAGATCTAATTTTGTATGTTTTGGGGTCACATAATTATAGAGTGATTATATATTTGAATGTGCATTTCTGTTTTGCATTCCTAATGTAGTTGAATTAATTACCTGAGGAAAAAACAATGCTATTTCTATGCATTTTAAAGCAAATTTTTCTTACATGTTCTCATGACAGTCCATGACTACAAAAATAACCATTGACAGTATTATGAAACCCATATTCAATTTCTGCATAAAAATTCAAGTAAGTTGCAAGGGTATCTTGTTTTCCAGAGAAAAGACCTCCATATGATCAAGTTCACTAATAAATAGCCCACACTTCAGAGGGATTAGCAAGTATATTTGAGTGGTGCATCTGAGAATGCTAAACCATGACAAACAAGGAAAAGCTCTCATGCCCTGAATTAGACAGTATGACAATATTAGGGAAAAATGAAGTTTATGTCACTGAAATCTTCTGAACTTCAGGAAGTCTGTTGTATCCTTTGTTCACTTAATCAGGTAATTTAATAAACTTTGCCTTTGAGAACTAAATTGCATTAAGTTAAAATGGCAACAAGAATTGAGAATTAAAAAGCTGTTAGACTAATGTCTTTTATAAAATCAATGTCAAAAATCTATATTCTACTTCTTTCTTACATTTTACTTCTTCATATAAATTTTCTGTTTATCTATTTGGCATTAGAAACATCATGCTGGCTATAACATTAGATTTGAAGCAAATTGTGCTTGTGTTTGTTTTTTCTTAAATAAAAGTTTTCACAACCTTCACACTTCCTACTTGTGAAGTCTTGAAGAATCCTATGAAATAAATTAGATTCCAGGGTGATTTATTCTGACATATGAATATGACTACAATAAAAAATTGACTACAATAAAAGAAGGATGAAATGAAATTTCCAGAAAAATCACTTCTGACTATTCCACTCACATCATTTGTGCCTGTGTGCATTTCTGTGTCTGCTACCTGTACTGTAACACACTAAAAGGATCCTTCTCTGCTGCTGTGATCCATCCACAATGACCTTTTATCAAAGTTTGGAAAACTATCTTTACAGTGTTTCTGGCCACCATGAATTTGGTTTTCTGCAGAGGCAACAAAACCCACAAACTAGCATTTCTTTATTACAATATCTTCACGAGAAATGGAAAGATTAATTATGTACCTATCCCATTACCATTGTGTAGCCTGACATTATCTGAGGAACAAGGACTGCTGGGGAGATATTGTACAGAGGGACAGGGCTGCACAAACCCAGGAAAACAGGACTTCAGTCCCTAGTAACCAGCGGTACCTGTGGAACACCCAGCTGGACCTAAAGAAAATCATGGAACCATGGAATGGTTTGTGTTAAAGGGGACTTTCAAGATCATCTAGTTCCCTCACCACCCACTAGACCAGGTTGCTCAGGGCCCTGTTCAACCTGGCCTTCAACACTTCCAGGGATGGGGCATCCACAACTTCTGGGCAAAATTCTTGACCATGAGAGTGGTGAAACACTGTGACAGGAGTCCACAGAGGATGTGGAACCTGTGTCTTATGAGATTTTCTCAAGATTCTGACAAACCTGATCCAATCACAAAGTCAGCTTTGTTTTAACCTGGGGGGGGTTAGTGACTGAAGGTCCCTGCCAACTGAAATTATTATATTATTCTCTGTCTTCTCCTAGAGAAGATGACAGCTGCTTGGATTCTGAATTCATCTTCCTCCAAAAGAATTTTGTGGTAACACAGACTCTTTCCCATGGGAATTTTCTCTTCTTCTTCCTGTGTTTTTTTTTAAATAAAGTTTGGATGTTATTGAAACGGTCTCTGGAAAGATAGGCGGTTCAAGCTTGGCCAATCGGCCTAGGGGGAGGTCTTGAATTGACCCAATCCGGACGATCTTTGAAAGTCTATATAAGTTTTAGAATTAAATAATAAAATCAGATTTTTGCCACATTTGATCTGGCCTGGTTCTTTCACTACGCTAGCAGTTCAACAGCGACAGAATTTCACCCATACATAGACCTGATGTGACCTTTCAGACAGCGGTTTGCAATCTTTATCAATCTGTGAACATGAAAATGTTTGCAGTGGTGGTCCAGATCTTCAGAGCAGCTTTAAACCTCTTCAGAGGAACTTTCTTTTATTTCATGAGTTTTCACAGATTCTTTATTAATAGGACACAAATGCCTATATGTCCATATGCCACACTGAAAACTCTTGTTATGATGGTTCTAATGAGAACAGTATTGGATCAGACTCAACTATTTTGCAAAACCATCCTTTCTAAAGAAATAAATTTGCACTTAGTAGTCTGTGCTCTCTCTGCCTATCTCTTTTTTTTTTTTTCTATGTAGACTCCGCTTAAGTAAACAGCCTATAAACCATATCCCATTTTTATGCAGGTAAATGCAGAGATTTTTTCTGCCTTAAAATATTGTGAAATGAGAAAAATAAGCTACCTGGAATTTACTGGAAAGAAAAATTACAACAAAGTTTTACCGAGAAACTTAGTGTTTCTATGTATTAACACAGAAAGTCATATGAAAAATGCATGCATTCATGGAGAGAGTGAGACTCAGAAATCTATTTCTCATTCTATTTCTCATATAAAAGAGCAGAAGAACATTCATAATTACCTGTTTCCATTTTCCCATCTTGTGCTGCAGGCCCATCAGGAATTACACTCTTCACCTGGAGAAACTCATCTGGCTCATCCCCACCAATGATGGTAAATCCAAAACCCATGCTGCTTTTCTTAAGCGTTGTGCTGAGGAAAGTCCCCTTCAGCTGTGATGCATCACGGGTGAAGAGTGGTTTTTCTACATCAGTCAACACAAACAAGAAAGACAGAAGTTCTGATCTAGTCACAACACAGCAGGGACAGCAGATAACAATACTGGCTCACACCAAGTGACAGTGTATCAAAGGCAAGAAAATAAAGAGTGCAGGCATTCCAGGAAAGATACTTGTGAGTTGTTGTACTAATACAAAGCTTAAAACATATTTCTTATCTATGGCAGATCAGCCATAAATGAAGAGATATAAATGTTCTTTGATATTAGAAATCCATTCAGAAGTGGATATTGTGTAGCTAAAATAATTACAACAATAAAAAAGATCTGTGAGGTAATTTAAAAACCTCTTTCCTAACCTATAAATTCAGCTTTGTCTACAAAGTAATGCATCCTTTATAATTTCCCTCCCAACCACAAAGAGGAAAATATCCCCTGTGAATATCTCATTCCATTTGTTACCAACAAGAGCTAAGTATCAGGTGAGATTTTCTCTCTGAACAAACGGGGTTTAGGCATCCAACCAACAAGTGACACATGACTGCTGTGCGAGCTCCGTGTGCCCTCTCTGCGTGCCTCGGGGTGCAGTGTGGGGCTCCCCATGCTTCTCTCCCGTGCTGCACTTGGTGAGGGAGGGTTGGGGAAGGTGCAGGGTTTGTGACCCAGCTGGCCCCGGGCTGGGGCTGGTGGGCAGCAGGGACATACCGTACAGCCCACACGCCCTGGCAGGGTCGCGCCGGCACTGCGACAGGTCATTCACGCTGCGGGACCTCTTGGGAGCGAGGCGCAGGCGGGCAAATTTGGGTCTAGGTAAGGTTGATGAGGAGCTTTCTACTGTTACAAAGGAGAACAAGCCTCATTCTCTGACTATAACTTACATTAAAGTTCATTTGTCTACACCAATACTGTTTGCTGTATATGCAGCTCATTTTAAGCGCATTAATTTTATGTTACCAAGTGGCTGTATTCTTGTAAACTCCTACAACACTGTGCTTGAGGCTTTTAACTTAATTGGTGCTTGCTAGATGAGCTAGCTTAGAAACATACCAAACATCAATTAAGAGTAATTTAAAGAAGGTACAATTAAGTATTTCAGTGTTGCCAACCTCGGGTGCTCAAGAGAGAGTCGCATATTCCCAGGAACAGAATTTCTGATTTTATTTTGGAAATTACTTTGGAAGTATTGTGCTTTCACTTTCTCAGCCTTTAGGAAACACTAGATTCAACTCTTCTGTTTTTTGTCTGCGCCTCTGAAGGTTTTAGTTGGCTCATGAGTCCTACAACTATTGGAACTCAGAAGGAAGAAAATTGCTAGGACACTAGTGATAACCTTTTGAGAATTGGCAACACTACTCTTTTAATCAGACTATGAAAAAATCATTGTCACATTAACAGGAGAGCAGGATCTTTCATCTTAACTATGATAACTAACATGGTACTGTACCTCGGAAACCTTGGGCCTGCATAGGCTTTGTTCCAAGTTCTGCGTTGGGCATGTTATGCTGCTGTAGCTTCCTTTTTGCTTCTAGGACAGGGTTTTCAAATTGAGTTCTTCTATTTATGTGGCTGAAAAAAATTTGGTTTTGATTAACAACTGGGTTCAGCTGGGTAAAATGATAATTTGCACAGTAGGATGCCGTAGGTGGCTAAGGTGTGTGTGGTTAGAGAGCAAAACTGTGATGAACCCCCGATGGGCCTGAGCGTGTCCCTTACATTCCACACAATTTTGTTTGTGTTGGGGATGAAAATAAACAACCAGTGCCCTGTGTATTGAACAGCATTGAGCAGCATCCTATCACTTCAGTGTGCTGAACTCTGCTACAGACAAATGCTTTTGATCTATGGGACTACGTATTAAGCAGCAGCACTGCTGAAACATGCTACAGCAACAGTTTTTCATCTCTTCAGCATGAAGCATTGTTCCGTGCATGATTCAAAGGATCTCAACCAGTTTTGTGCATTATGCTCAATTAGTTGTAAGCGAAATTACTCAATCACTTACAAAAAAAAGAAAAGCCTAGAACACAGAATGTTTTCTGATGGTAATTTAGAAATAAATCTAACATAGGTAATAAATTGAAGATTATTCCTGTTTAATACTATGGTGTGTATCTGCTCAGTTGCACAGAAAAATCAGATGCAGAAACTAAGTTAGATGATAGATTAGATCGCCATGATTATATATCAAATATAAGAAAAGTTAGTATACACATTTTTTCTGGATATTTTACGTTTCTTACTACAGGTCATTAAGTACATCTCCATCATTACACCACTATTTTTCTGTGTTGTGTTCACAGTTATAACCTTTACTACATATTCTCACCTTATCCTTGATTTTAATTCTTTAAAGCACACATTTTATCTATCACAGAGCAATACTACAATCCTGTCCTGGGATGTGTTTTGCATGTTTTCTGAAGAAGGCAAAACAATGTAGTTGGCCTCATGGAATAAATCCACAAGAGAGGATCACAACAGAATCACAACTAAGAGAAGGAGCTTGTGCTTCAAGTGCTGTTCTGGGGAAATAAATGTGTATGTACAGAAGGGTTCTCACTGGGCTACTATCTACATAGGTCTTCTGAAAATCCAATCCCAATCATGAGCTTTAAGAACTTGGACAGGTGACCCGGGAACTTTCAAAACTCTTAGATCCTAAAAGGGTCTTTTTTTACATTGAAATGACCTTTTGTGCCACATTAAGCACTTTTCAGGTCCTTTGGGATTCTGGTCCTACCACTGCTTCAAAGAAAGCAAGTGGCATTGCCATTAGTAAGTGAGGTAAAGGCATCAAGTCCCATGGGAGTGCAATATCCTCGCAAAATAGGATTTAGTGGCCAGTGTTAATGAAATGGAATGACGCTCAGTCATGTAAAAAAAATATTTGGTTTAATGAGATGAAGTAAATGTGATAAATCTTGAAGTTGCTACTTGCTTCACATGGCTATAACTCATTCAAGTGGCTCCTAAGTTAATCTCATAGTCTAAAATTTGATTAATAGTTTTCTTGCAAATTTTGGTCTGTGCTGCAGACAGGGAAAGTCCCTTTCATTTCTTTACTTCTTCAAACAGGCTGTTTAACATAAGCATGAAAAAAGTAATTATGCGATGGGTTTATCATGTGATGTATTTCTGTATTGTAAAGGAAATACTGCTTTTGCCTTTACACAAGACTGTGATGAAACTCAAATACTACATAAAGTTTTGAGCACCCATGATCAAATGAAATGCATCTCTATGAAAGGTTTTACAGGACGACCAGTGAAATACTCTTCTGTTATAGAAGCTCAAAGGACTTTTAGCTATTTTTTCGAGCAGAATGAATTCTGATATATAATTGCATTCTATGAATACATGTGGAAGTAAATACTAGAATGTATTAAACATGTCAGGACTTCAAACTTGAAGTCTGTAGGCTTCACACAGGGGAAGTGTGAAGTTAGGAAACAGTTTCCAGTAGGAGATATGGAGTACAACATCTAGGTTGTTTTATGTTAGCATTTGATAAGGCTAAAACCAGGTTTGCTACACATCGGATTATTTGCTTCAACATTGGGATCATCCCTTATTTTAGGGGCTCTAAAGTATCCTGTCCTGTTCTTCAGCTGCTCTCCATAAGAGCATCCTGTGGTAGCACAGATCCTTTCCCATGGGAATTTCTCTCTTCTTCTTCTATGTTTTATAAATAAAGATAAAACTTTCATGTTATTGAAACGGCCTTTTGGATACAGGTGTTTGACTGCCTGGGCCAATCAATCCCTGGGGGCAGATGATTATTGGTCCAATCTGAACGGCCTTCTGATGTGTATATAAATCGTTAATTAAATAATAAAGAGTAGTCTTTTCTAGCACTCGAGAGGTCTCACCTCTTCACTCCGCTAGCAGTCCAACAGCGACATCATCCCATGGTTTCCCATGGTTTTTGGGCCATATAATGCAGATGTAATGGATATCAAAGATTACACCCCAGATCTTCATTCAGGACCTTCCACTATGCTTAGTGTCATGTTATAATTGCAGGGCACATCTCAGTGCTGCAGGAGGGTCCTTGCAGGACTAAGTTTCAATTTATATGTGGTTCTCTGATATAAAAGAAGTTGGGATTTTAGCTAATTAAAATGTGTTCATGGCTCAAGAAAGATTAGCTACTGTGGTATGGATATCACAGCTAGAACCTGTTTTCTACTGCCTGCCTACAGTTTCAAGGTAGAATTTAAGTTGTGGGTTGGTCCATTTACACGGAAATATCTTTGATAACAGCTATCTTGAAAATGACATTTTGTCCTGTCAGATCAGATAGGAAGACTGAGAGAGGTACTTGAAGCACCTCATGTTGGTGCAACTTTAATAACTCTAAGCCCCAATTTAGGTCCATATTTTGACTGTTTTATGGTAGTGTGCAGTCTCAAAATCACAATGTGAAATTACAACTAATTAAGAAAACTGCATTAAATATTGTGTCCAAGAGGAGTCAAAGAAAAGAAAATTATACTGATAATCAGTCATTTTTATCAGTCAGTAATACTGTATTATGCTCCTACACTGATGATACATGTAACACATCTCTTTTATGCAATTTTAAGCACTATACAGCTTCATGGCTAAATCAGAAAAAATGCTCCTGATGAGTTTACTTGAGAGAGAAGTTATTAAGCTAAGTAATTCTCTTGAAAAAACATTCTAGCTTTTCATCTGGCTACTTCAACAGCATACAAAATATATATTACTAGCCTAGGCCTTCATAAAACAAGCCAAATGAGAGTTTTGGAGATGGTTACAAATAAGTACTTCTGTGGTTAAAACAGATTTTGGATGGAAGCCAAAATGTATTGCTCATTGCTCATAGGATCTAATTTGGAGAACAGTTCTAACTTCAATTTTCTTCCTTTATTTTATACAATATATATAAAATCTAAAAGCCTAATCCAAAGCCTAATCCAACTGATTTCTTTTTGTGCCATTGTGGCTGTGCAGAGAAGGAGTGGCTGGTGCTGCTGTCCCCTGTTACCTCCCTGTATCTTAACTGGGGACAACCCCTCAGAGGTAGGATTTGGGATGTGTTTACTTGCGATGTCAAAATCCTGTCTCTGTGTGATGAGAAGGTACCATCATCACCAGCTAGCCTATAAGACATAGACACCATTCTGCCCTCTCATCAGTCAGTGGAGCCAGGCCAAGTTGTTTTTGTGATGAGTTTCATGTTAGATATACTTAAGACAACTGAAACACATCCTTAGGAGATCTGTGGGCAGTAGGGCCTAGTTTGCAGGCTTTAATTGATGGTCAAGGTACTGAGCTCTGACAAAATGGTAGCAGGTCAGAGCATGTGCATCAGCAAAAGGAGTTTAACCTATCTCCTTTTCTTAGCTAATTTAATATACAGTAGCTAATAAGCTAATATACAGGGTGAGGTTTTTTGTAGTTTTTGCCTATAGCTTTTGAAATAGCTGTCTATCACCCAACAAAGTAATTCTAGTGATCAGGATGCCTATAAAATGGATATTCTAATGCATAATGTAATAATGCCTATCTACTCTTTATAGTCACTTTTTTTCAGTTAATAACACTCTATAATGACAAAAAGACTCAAACTAACTTTTTCTATTTGAGTAGTTACAGAGTGGTGTCAGAAATTTTAAGTCAAGAAGGTATATTTTTCCAGAATAAATACCTATATGGCTAATTTAGCTGTTCTGTTGAAGAGCCCATGTCTGGAAATTGAGCTCTGTGTTGTTGTTAATCATCCTTACATAGGGAAACAATCTTTTGGCAATTAGAATCCTGAAAGACCCAATGCACTCTAATAACTACTTTCCACAGCCCTGCACAGCTCAGTGCTGTTAGTTCTTAGTTTACAGATTAAGATCAGATTGTATGAAAGTTAACAAACATATAGCAAACACTTCTCATTTATGCCGAACATCTACACATTACAAATGAAGTCTGGATCTGCATAACAAGGCAAATGAAAATTATTATATCTCTCACACCTACATTCATGCATGATTAAGAGAGGTAGGTATACTGGAGACCTTTTTTTTAACAGAATTTGCAAATAGGTTGTGATTAGTCTTTATCAACTTGACTAGCAAGAGGTTTAGCTTTTGTTGTTTTGGTTTGTTTTCTTTTTTAGCTTTTTCTCTGATCTCAGAATATTTGAGCTGGACATGGCTGCTCCTTGTAAGGGGAAATGGAGTGTGTTTGCCTCATTTCTCATCCTTACAAACTTCCCATGGGATACTTGTACTCTGAGCAGAGTAAAAGCCCTCCTTCCATGGGGATTTTGTAGGCATGCATGTAAACTTGGACTGACCTGAATATGCAGAACTTCATAATCTTGCTTTTCATAATTTTATGATGTAATTAGGAGAGTTTATTGTAATCCGATTTTATCTAGTTAAAAAGGAACTCATCTGTTGAATACTGGTAATAAAAAAGTTACTGTTACGTTTTAGCAGGAAAAATGGAATGCAATCTTTGTTTCAAACTTATTGAGCTCAGATAGCAAATTAAACTACAGCTACATTTTACAGACTATACAAATTCATGTGAATTTAGCAGGGCTGCATTTTTAATGCCATACCATGAGCATCCATTCCACTTCTAAAAACCTCTGAGACTGCAGCAGGTTTGATGTATCTGTCCACAAATCTTATCTGTGGTAGGATTAATAAATTTGGCACTAACAGCCTTAAAATATGTAATTGCATCCTAACAGCTGGGCCTGGTGCCTTGAGTCTGTTTACCTGTGGTTGGACATGAAATGCGGATAAATACTTGTTCCTTTTGTGACTCTGCAGTGGAATGTGAGCCTCGCTGGTGCCAGAATGCTTTGGGCTGCACTAACAACCAAGCAGAGTCTCAGTAAGAGACTAATGCACAGAAATTGCACAACACCTGTTACACTCCAAAATACACTAAACACCACTGGGATCGAAGCCTTACTTACACCCAGCAGCTGCATAATTGCACGTGCAGAACTCTTTGCGGGGGGGTTAAGTACAAAATTATATGAGAACTCCAGCCCCTACCTACTTGGGCACATCATAAAAGAATTCAGACATAATAAGAGGGAGTAATTTAATGGTATTATGTAGGTACTTAAAAACTTATCTTTTTGCTTGAATCTGGACTGACTAAGATGATTTTAGCTGAGCAGCAAAGTAGATGGGGCTGCTGGCTCTTTCACCTGAGGGCAGAAAGCAAGCTGGGGACAAAGCAGAAGAGCGGGTGCTCTGGCATTTGGAGAATGGGACAGAAAGAGTCAGTAGGGGAATGACCAAACAACATTTTCAGTTATTTGTTTGCTTTGTAGAAGGCTGGGGAACATGCATGGGTTGCTGCTGTGACAGCAGTTAAGAAAGGGGCATCTTATATCTTCTAGATGTCCAGAAATCAGATGATTTTTTTATCTACCTGCACACCTCAACCCTGGCATAACAGCAGCATATCCTGAAGTCTGGAAAAGCTGCATCCCCAGTACCTGTCCAGGGCAATCCTGTAGTCAATGTGCTGGTATGGACTCAAGAGACCAATGGAAAAATAGACACACAAAGTAAATTTTCTATTTTCTATGAAACAACTAGAGAAATATACTGCTTTAGTGTCAGGATTTGAAACTGAGATTTTAGGTCAGGGGTCATATTCTCTAAAGATCCCCCTTATTGAATACAAGGCACTAATAGATAGTTGTTTCTCAACCTTTCAAGCGCTGTCTGCACAGTGACAGGAGTGGTTTTCTGCCTCCTCTCCTGCATACTCTCTGTAGAGAGCAGAGTGAGAACTGATCCCTTCCAGAAACGTATCTGAATCTAGATTAACTTTGCAAAAGTTTCATTCACTGTGTGTTAAGTTAAAAAGCAGAGGAACTCATCTCTCAGATTTACTTTTATGTGCAAACTGGCCAGGTTCTACCATTACTTCAAACAAAAGTGTTGGCCTTTTCACAGAGAAATAAGCTTTTTCTTTTCCTTGTTTCATGACTAAAATAAAATCTGAAGAAAATGAAAGCAAGCCTTGTGCTATGAAAATATAATTTATATTCTTTTCAGCTAGACTATTAAATACAAAATAAAACATAACACCCCTAGAATTTTATTTGCAGAATATAAATAAATTCTGATACAAACAGTATAAATATCTGCTTTGCAGCAATTGAGGACTAGTCAGAAAAGGATCTTAACTGGGCTAAAATGATTATGCTTTGCTCTATTCATTAACAAGACTTGCCTGATATATAACCTTGCTGGATATCCGAAGCTTTCATAGAAAATGCAACATCTCTTTAATGGATATGTTCTTTGTGCAAGTACCAGCAGGAATGGTACTGTGAAACCAGAACCTGATAAAGAGAGTGACTGAATGTCTGAGTCACTGATTTGAGACACATTGAGTATATCTGGATACATTTGCTGCATTGATGACTGAGAATTCCTGGTATACCCTCAGTTTATTTAACATGCCAAATAATTGTACCCATTCCTTGCCAGGCTAAGCAATGCAGAGGACACTAGTATTAGGGTATGACATATTAATAGCAACTTAATATCAAACTTGGGAACTTACTCAACATAATAAGTGCCATAAATGGGATCATCAATTTTCTCCCAGCCATATGGAAGCTCTGAAAAAGAAAGAGTTATCTCTCTCAGTAAATGCAGTACAGAATGCTAAGATTTCTAATAACAAAACTGTGGATCTTTGCTGGGTGTTGAGGGAAATAATAGTGAAATTAGATACAGTGACCAAAGCAAATGCCAAAAACATACCCCATGGCAGCCACAAGTAGTAGTAACAACTTGGAAATTTGCATGCAAAACCAGCTTAGTCTCTAGACCAACATATTTTGGTTGAACTGCTTTATTGCTCCAACTGTTGTACCAGCCAACAACTGTAGCACATCTTGTGTGACATTAGTGCCAGAGGAAGTGAGGGCATTCTATTTTCCCAATAGGTATACACATAAAAATTACTTTGCTTTTTGAGCTTTTTTTCTTAGGAATCCTAGAAAAGTTGGTCTAGAAGGAACAAAAAGAGTTTGTCTCCTGCCATAAAAGTACAGTAAGTATACTGAAATGTTTGCATTATTTGTCTTACGGTGATTGCAATTACACAGTCTCCAAAAGCATCCTGTTCCAAAATTTAGTTATGTATCAGGAACATATGAGTGCAAAGCAGTAAATGAAAGCACAAACCAAAATAAGATATTGTAGCATCCTCTGGACATTAACTACATTTTGGAGAAACAGAGATCCCTAAAACCTTCTGGTCTTAACAATCAAAGTGTTATAAACATTAATTCAATAATCTTGAATATCAATCTGCATTCCTCTATAACCAAACTTCCACATTTATATTCATGTAAATCCATACATATTTTATTACCACTCACACTGAATGCTTAAAAAATTATTACACTGACAACACATTACATCTTGTGTTTAAAAGGCACCAGACAGATGCAACAAGTATCTCAGTTGACATGAACAGAGTGAAAACCTCAGAGCCAGATGTGATGACTTTGATGGAGGAGACTCATGAAAGGATGGGCATTCCCATCACACACAGATATTGATTTCTGTGCAGTTAAAGACTATGGCACAATGTATGGGGAGTGTAACTGAGATTCTACTTGGACTCTGGAATGTGATATCTCAGTTCTTTTTTTTTTCTTTTTAAACTCAGTTGAACTTTTAAAGTAACTTTTTGGAGACAATGAGTACTGAACTAGACAGAACAGAACTAATGTAGATCATATTGAACAGTCATTAAACTGGTCATAAAGAAGTACTCCTGGATGACCTGAATTTTTTTTATCCCTGACAGTATGAATAGACAATTATTGAAATGCTCAAAGGAACAAATAGGAAAGTAAAGCCTGAGGGGGAAATGGGAGGCTAAAGGCTTAAAAGGAAATAATCTCTGCTTGTTACTTCTCCTTTAAATGCATCTGTAATAGCTGATCCTTTCTTGAGTGAACCTGTTTAGACTGCTGTGGTCTTTGTGTCACATTGCCCCCAGGGGATGCTCCTGCTCAAATTATTCCAATCCTGCCATGAAGGTTACAGTCCCCTGCCAGAGACAGGAAGATGAGGAACCCCATGTTACTTTTTTTTTTTTTTTTTTTAATGGAAAGCTTAATGTTGATACTCAATTTTTCTTATTATTCTTAGAATATTGTTGGCTTTGAAATCTTCCTAAGTCTACACTGTGCTTTTGTCAGGGCTATTTTGTTATTGTCACTTCATAGGAATAAATGCAGCACAAGGTGTTTAAGCAAGTCATAGAATTACAGAATAGTGGATATTGGAAGGGAACTTTGCAGATTGTCTAGCCCAGCTCCTCCGCTCAGTGTAGGGTCAGCCAGATCAGGTTGCTCAGGACCATCTTCAGTCAGTGCTTGAATATCTCCAAGGATGGAGACTCCACAGCCTTTCTGGGTAACCCAGTTTGTGCCCTTTTGCCTCTGGTCCTGTCACTGGACACCACTGCTAAGAGCCTGGTTCTGTTCTCCTTGCACCTCCCTTCATGCATTTATATAGATTGATAAAATCAGGCCAAATTGTCCAGGTCCCTAAGCCTTTCCTCATTGGAGTCATGTTCCAGTCCCTTAATCATTGTAGTGCCCATTCACTGGACTTTCTCCTCTGTGTCCATGTCTCTCCTGTACTGGGAGCCCTGGATCCAGCACTCCAGCTCTGTTTCACCTTGCTGAGTGGAGGGGCAGGATCATTTCCTTGATCTGCTGGTGATGCTCTGCCAAGTGCAACCCAGGAAGCTGCTGACCTGCTTTGTTGCAGGGACACATCCCTGGCATGTCAAGGCTGTAAGCATTAGAAAGCCCTGTGATGCTCTTTCCTGACCTTCTCAGAACTTGAGTAAAATGAGGTGAGTCACCCTGACCCACAATGGCTCTCACAAAGTACTGTGTATCTTGGGATAAGACTGTGTAATGTAACCATAAATATTCAAAAAGAAATCAGCTGATGCACAAATCCTGTACTGCCCCTACAATACGTTTCATTGCCAACTCATGCATGATAAACAAGGCAAAAATCTGCTATGAGAAACGATGCTCTTACCAAACAATCTGACACTGAATGAATATAAAGTATTAGCTTAAGTACTATTAGTACATTTATTTTCATTTAACCTTGCAAAGTTTTCTTCCTCTAGTTAACTTAATGTTGCTTTCATATCTGTCCATCTAAAATTACATTTCCTTGGAGAAAAGTCAGACAGGTACCAGTAAAACCTGTACATAAAAATACACACAAACACACACCCCCCCATATACACATGCACATGCGTGCATAGGTTCCTCTCCCAAAGTGCATTAGTAGATGGATTTTTTCCAATTATGAAATAAATAAATAAATAAAAAGTAGATATTTTGTCCAAATTTAAAAGTAGGTACTTTTATGTAAGTATATACACTTAAAGGACATAGATGCAGGTTTCATACTTTATTTTACATATTTATGAAAATCTGAAATAATTGAGGATTCACTATTAACCTATGGGCCTCTTTTTTCCTAAAGTAATACTTAATTGTATTTATGACCTGGCACAACTACTGAGAAGGAAAAAGAAAAATTTCATTTATTGGTGTAAAAGTCTGTAAAAATTTAGTGAATTGGACATACTAAGGAGAACCCACTTTTAAATGCATGGATTGAACCACTGATTATCCAACATCATAAGGCAGCCACAGGTTCAGAAGAAAGAAAAACAAGATTACCTTTGTGTACCATAATAAACTCCAGGTAAGGTTATGCTCTAATTTTGTTTTTCCATTTAAGATTCAGCCTATAAGCTATGCTGAATTAAAATGCTGTGTTGACCAGTAAAACAGAATTGCTGGACCACAAACCCCAGGCCCCTGCCTGTCGAGTATGGCAGATAAGGTTAGTGGAGTGTAGTTTACTACAGAGGTTCTGTAAGAAGAATCTTCTTCTACATTAGCTTTCAGGAGCACTGTGGTTATTTCTCATTACATTAAATAGTGGCATCTATTCTATTTTTCCCTATTGAAATGAAAGATTACAGGACAGAAATATTTCAGTGCTTCATAAAACAGGAAGCAAAGCACTTGCCAGATTAGGAGTGAGGGTATTACAGTTTCTCTTTTTGATTTCACTGTGCCCAGGGATGATCATTAGGGACAAAAGTGAACGGTAAATATTTGTAAAGGGAATTGTTGTAAAGGAGATTGCTGATGGCCACCATGATGTGAATAGGGAAAGGAGCTATATCTTACAGGTGATATTAATTTGGTAGCATTAGCATACTCATTTGTGTACAATTCTTGCAAGCGCTGGTTCATGGATACTATGGATATATGAGAGATATTTTCATTTTCATGAACTCAGCACTTCTATCATTCATGTTCTCCAATTCTATTAAATCCTGGAGGCTTTCTCTGTAGAAGAAAAAAACTAAAAATATATTTTTTTTCTTTTAAATCTTAAATATCTAACATTTTCCTATCATCTAGTGCAGGACCTGTTCAGGAATATTTATAAAATCACCATTTAAAAATCAGTAATAATTTGTGCAGTGGTTGACAATGCTGACACCATAAGTAGATGTAAAGGTGCTGGATAAATTTTATAGTATGTTTATAACCTCCAGTTTTCACATTTCGTGCTTTATTCCTTACAAGAAAAGCAGCATCGAGCCAACACCAGTCATCCAAAACAACCTTTGCTCAATAACCATCTGGGTGAGCTTTTAATGCAGAAAAAACTACATTTCTAAAAGTTAACTTCCCAGTGGTAATGCAAGTCAAAAGAAAGAAAGAAAGAAAGAAAGAAAGAAAGAAAGAAAGAAAGAAAGAAAGAAAGAAAGAAAGAAAGAAAGAAAGAAAGAAAGGGGGGGGGGGGGGGGGGGGGGGGGGGGGGGGGGGGGGGGGGGGGGGGGGGGGGGGGGGGGGGGGGGGGGGGGGGGGGGGGGGGGGGGGGGAGGAAATAAAGGAAAGACTAATATGAATTCAAGCAGGTCACTTTAATAATCAATTGTAATGCCTTCTCATCACAGACTGCTTATGCTAATGGTGCAGATGCTCTTATTCTGCCTTCTGAAAGCTGTTGCATTTCAGAATGATTTTTAATGGTGCCACTTAACATTCTCTAGGGATGGAGGATGGAGTATATTTTGGATCTCAATGTGCCAAGATGAAAATGCATATTACCAAGCCCAGAGATTAATTTTTCTGAAGTTTACCATTTACTAACTGAGTTAAAGAGAGTCATAAAAACCTCTCACGGTTTCAGAGCAACAGACAGCATTGTGTCACTACCCTACTGACAGGCGGGAAAGAAATATGAGAGCTTATTTCCTGATTCAGCTGCAATCAAAATATTTGCATAGTTCAAAGGAATATAGCATGAGAGAGAAAAAGAAAATATAATGCCTGCTGTTATTGAAAATACTGTCAATAAAGATGTGGAAGCTGTGGAAGTCAACATGAGTTTGGTTCACCTGCCTTGTTAACACCCAGGCACAGGCCAGGAATCCTTTTCTAACCTATATATGAGAGTTTTCAGAAAAATGCTGTATCTTCGCACTTGACAGCCTGTGTTTGTTGCATCTCTTGCTTTCTGTCTTATCTTTCTCCCTGTTTCAAATTCAGTTTTGCCTTTTTAAGTCAGTTACCTACTACAGAGGGTATCAAAAGAGTTGGGTTAAAAGTTACAAAACAGTACAGCTCCACAGTCCAATGCAGTGTCACAGTCCTCCAGTTTCTCTGAGAGAGACAGTCTTTGCAAATATTTATCTCTAAGTCTAAACCAATGTTCCTCACTGCATGGCTTACACAAAAAACCTTGCTTGTAATACCCTAAGGCACAGCACATAGATTCCCAGGGAATTGATGTTGCTCCTGGCATGCTGTGCTGCTCCCTTAGGAACTCAAGGTTGGAAATACTTGATTTGGATGCTTTTGTTAGTGCAAGTCCACGTTGTCCAGCTGATACATGAAATATATTGTGGTTGTGTTGCTGCTCGTGAACTCTCTGGAAAAGGCTGCCATAAGGAAAGAGAGTATCACACTGCCCAGAGAAAATCAGGATTTAACCTACTACCCCCATACCTATGTGAATTCTACCCTAGGTCACCTATCTACATTCCATCTGGAAGCTCAAAAAACTAACCAAATCAACAAGTATATGCTATGGTAACACTGAGTGGGTGGAGAGAAAAAATGGATTAAAAAGTTGGAAGTTGACTTTTTCACTCTCTCAGTGAAAATAACAACAAAGGTAGGACTGACAATTCCACCTCCACAAAACCACCCAAATTTACTATTCCTTTCATGGAAGATCTGGAAAACTTAGGGAAGGTACCACCTCCAAGTCAAGCCTCGTAAGTTCAATTCCAATGACACTCATGTTCTCTGCCGTTCTCATACCAATGAATTTCACAGTTATGACTGTTTCATCTGCAATCAAAAAGCATTCATGTGCAATTTATTCTCACAAATAAAATGTCATTTGTTTCCTTGCACAATGAAAATAAATGTCTAAGTAACACTCACATCTGATAAATGCATCTTCTTCCTTCTGTGCAGCTTATTGTGACATGCTACATCATTAATTATGTAGAATGTAGATTACTCAATATTACTATAAATTCAATGTAAGTTTTTCCCCAACATTGTTACCAAGTGAAATACTGGCAGTAGTAGAGATGTTTTTTAACATTAGGTGTACTTGATCCCTCTGACATGCAGAACTGTGTAACTATTAGTCAAGATTTGCATTAATATAGTGAAAAAGTGCCAGTTGAATTACTGGGGTTTTACTGTGGTGTTTTTTTTTGTTTGTTTGGTTGGTTTTTTGGTGGGTTTTTTTTTGTTTGCTTGTTTTTTGGTTGGGGTTTTTGTTGGTTGATTTGTTTTGTTTTGTTTTGTTTGTTGTGGTTGTTTTTTTTTTTTTTAACAAGCATCTATAAAGACCTTGTTAGCTTTTCATTCAAATAAACATTAAAACCCCCAATCAATTAGAAATAAATAAGGGGGGAAATAACTTACATGTTGGAAACTTAACTAGATTACTGGAGGCAGTGCCTGAGATTGTTTACTTAATAAAGGCTTAATCAGGAACTCAGTGCTCAGCAGGTCAGTGGGCAATAGCTGAAGTTGGTCAAAAGTACTCTCCATGGACCTTTTCAAGAAAAAGCTAAGAGTTTCTGTTAAAAGATTTCAAACAAATTACAAAATCATGTTTTCCATGTATTTATAAAGAATAGATTTAAGGAAAGCAGAAACACTGAAAAAAAATTGTTAAAACTTTATAATTTGTTTCATCAAATCTTGTTATCCTTTTATCCTCTTGTCTGTTCTTACTCCTGCATTATTTGTGTCAGGTGTCTGGTTCGTATTACAGAACTTCTGCGGAGAGAGAAGCTTAAACCAGCTCCTTGTTCTCAAAGTTCCCACTACAGTGACCAGTGTTTTGCTGGGGAAATAGAGACCACTGGGAAAGGTTGAAAAATCCCACATTTTAGCCACAAGTTCTTGCTCAGAAGACTGGATAGGAATGCATACAGGCTTCCTTGGAATAATTAAACAGCAGTGTGCCTTAGCTTCCAAGAGGAGCTTGGTAAAATTTCTGAATTCTGTGTGAAATCACACACTATCTTCATTTTTAATATAACACAGAGTACACATAAACAGAGTCACTGCATCTCTTATCCTCACAGCTCCTAGCTTTAAACTAGCCAATGTGGGCACTGCTAGGAATGAAGTCCCTTCAGGATGAGGGATATTCTGCAGCATGCTGACTTGCTGGAGGTGCCTGACCTGTGCCCACGAGCTGAGGGGCTGAGGTGGCACTGCTGGCTGGTTCAAGGTTCAGCTGGGCACATAAAGGGACTGTCACTGGCAACTCATTTTGCCTGCAGAACAAGACCTCTGGGTACATCAACTGTACACTGCATTATCAATTTGTATTCCTGAAGTTCAACAGATTTTCTTCCTGCCATGTACGGCTCCAACGCGGAAGATTCTGCCTTTGAAACTGATTTTATTAACACAGCTGTTTTATGCTATATTCTTTAGAGTTTGAAAAAAACCAGGCTGAGAAGAAACACTCCTTTTGATCTTTTGGATGTTCAAATCTTTTAGTGCTTGTATCTCATTACTGACTGTATGAATTCAGCCTTGTTACAAACCAGTGTTTTCTATCTAATAAATGCATGATGTCATGAAGTTAGGCTTTTCTTCTATTTGCTTTTCAGCATCTTAATTTATTTATATTCTTTCATTTGCCATTAAATGTTTAACAGCATACCCTGTGAATTCACAGAGTTACTGAATTTAGTTATTATAAAACCTAAACTCTCAAATTTGGCTCCTGACCTTAAAAGATCCATATAAAAGTATATAGCTGGTTACAGTGCAGGCCAGATTTTATGGGATGCTGCTAGGCATTTTGTCACTCAAATTCAACAATTTTAGTTATCTGTTCACCTCTTAACCTCTAGAATAACAAATTTAAAAAGTTGATTATCCTGTAACAAACCCAAATGACACAGTTCAGTGCTATTTTCAGTGCCACACTTTACTCGGGGGGAAACAGGAATACCCTCAGCCTTTGCACACCGGGTAAGTGCTCCTGCCCTTGCCTGTCTTGGTTGCCCTCTGCTGAACTCCTGTGTATCATGGGGTCCGAAAACCGGATTCAGTAATAAAGATGCAGTCTAACAAGTCAGTTCCCAGCCTGTACTGTTGCAAGATTTTCTTCCTGCCCAGGTGTAGAACTCTGCATTTGTCCTTGTTGAATTTCACAGGGTTTCTACTGGCCCAGTCATCCAGCCTGGCTAGGTCCCCATGGCAGCTGTGCCCTTGCCTGGTCTGCAAAGCTGACATTGTTGCCTCCTTCAGACTGCACACAGAGATGTCAAACAGGGCAGATTCAACCATAAACTGCTGCAATACTCCTCTTCCACAGGCATTCGGGTACAGTGGCCCATTAACCACTACCCTCTAAGCCTCAGCACCCAACCTGTTATTTATATGCGCAGTTCTCCATCCACCCGGACTTTTAATGTCTTAAAGGTAATACACAAAGTTGTGTGACAGTCAGTAAAAAAAAAAATCTTGAATAAGTCAACTGTTATGTGTGCTGAAACCCTGCTTCATGGGGAGTAGCTGGACATTGCTCGCTGATGGAAAGAAGAGAGCAAAATCTTTTCATTTGCTTTCACATGTGACCATTGCTCTTACTTTACTAAACTGCCTTTATCTTGACCCATGTTTTTTTCCCCCCAATCTTATTTTCTCCCCTTCATCCAGCTGAGTAGGGAAGTGGTAGGACAGCTTGATGAGCAGCTGGTATCCAGCCAAGGGCAACCCAGCACACTCTGTCATCACCTTCTCCCTCAGGTGTCCAGAAATGTTCTCAGGGAGCTCCATGTATCATGTGGGACATTGTCAGGGTCTGACGTGTGCCGCTGTTCTGAGCTCCTCTGCCACAGCATCTTGAACTTCACTATTTCATGGTCACTATAGCTAAAGCTGCTATTGATTATCACATCTCCTTCTAGTTCCTGCTGTTAGTTCATAAAAGGGTCAGGTGGCTATCACCTCTCATTGTCTCATTCAGTGCCTGTAGCAAGAGCTTATGTCCCAAAACTGTCAGAAATCTTGCGGCCTGCTTGTCTTCTTCCTTGTTGTCCCTGTAGCAGGTGTCAGGGAGCTTAAAGTCCCCCATGATGGCCAGAATCTGTGATCAGACTTTCTTGAGTTTTGTAAAGTATATTTCCCCACCCGGATCAGGGGATCTGTAAGAACAACTCAGCATGGTCTCCTTTACTGTCCTTTCCTTTGATCCTGCCTCATGGACTCTCCATCAGCCAGCTGTTCATCCCACAGGAGAGCTCCATACAGCCATGCTGTCCCTCTGCATGGACTCTCTTTTTCCTTCTCCTTTTCCTCATCTCCTCTAACCATCTTGCCTGCTCAAACAAGTTATTTTGCCTTGTTTCCAAAAGATTTTTAAAATAACAACACTTTAATAAAAAATTCAATCAACATTAGAAAACCTTTGCTTCATGACTGCCTTTTTCTCACTGGGCCTTGAGAATCTCAAGTCAGGGCTTCAGAATAAAGCACATAGAATAATGCTTTCTGGTTTTTTGATGGCTTTTTTTGCCTTGTTATTACAACCAATGGCAATTGCTGGATTTTATTTGACAGGCCAGTGATGCAAATGGATAGATGTATCATAAAAAGAGAAAAATGTAGCACCTCTAGTGATAAATGTAAAAAAAAATAAAAATAGCCAAATACTCCTTTGTGTGCTTACAATGAACTGATTATCTGTGGGTGGTCTACAAATAAAAAGCTATCCTGACCAGACTGTAAAATTTTAAAGGTACATTACGTATTTGTGATGAGCTGCAACTGCCTCAGAATCACCAGATACTAACCCTGGATGGAAATCTGAGAGCAGATTAAATAAACTAGTGCTCTGATCAAGTACCAGGCACCTTACATTTCTATGTTTTATTTCCCAGTGGCCAGGGAAGCTCTCTACAATCAGACAGAAGGATCCTCCTCAAGGTACTTTCTGTATGTTCTGTTTCCATGACTACCATGCTTTTTAACAATATGTTTTCACAGTTCTGAACTTGGTTGCATATATGTAATGCAGATACAGTAGTTGCTTAAATAGTATTTGATGAAATAGATAAATCAATACAATTGATGAGAAAGATTGCATTGCCCTGGGGAAAATTCATGTTAACACTTCACCTGCTGAAGCAGCAATTCTTCATTTACACTAGTGAAATCAGATTAGAGTCTGGTTTTGTCTTCTCGGTGGCTTCATTGCCTTGTCGAGGGTGAGAACTTCAAAAGTCCCACTTTTTATTATTTTTGCTTGCACAATCAATAAAAAGCTGCTTTGGTTGCATGGAACTGTTTTCTGAAAAATCTTGTTTTAACTTATTCATCACTATGCATTAGTGATATTTATGGGGACACTCCATACTTTAAACATTATGTTAAAAAATCCCTTGGGATTTGAGTGACAAGGAAATATGTATGAATTCATAAGCTTATTTTTCTTTATTTGAATTGTAATGCCATCTGCCAAAACTCACTCTCAGTATGGTTCTGCGACAGCATCAGAGAGGAACTTTGCATGAGAAACAGGTGTGTGGTCCTTTGTTAATCTACCAGACACACTGTGTTTGCATTCATAAGGGCATTTTGTAATTGTAGTGTCCAATTAATACATTGATTTGTGTCAATGACAAACTAATCAGGTTTCTAAGTCACTTTTCCTTCAACATTTTTAACTGTGTGGGAGAATAAGACAATAAATATCTAGCCAGGTTTTCTTCCTGTTTCAATATTCAGTAATCTTGGCATTTACTAACAGAAGAAAAGTTATAGGAAGAAAGAAAAATAAGAGGAAGGCAAAGTAGTTCTTTCATCTTCATAGTAATAATATTTTATTTTTATGTCCTGCAATGTCATAAAAAGTGACAGCACTCATATTTTGCACTCCCTTTGCCTTCCTTTCTGCCTTCTCAGTGTAAAACCTTTCCAAGAGTGAATGGAATAGCAATGCAAACAGTAGGAAGGGGACTGAGAGGATACTGTGTTAGAGGGACGGAGATGGAAATAGGATAGAGAGATGGGAAAAATAGTTGTTGGAAGAAGAGAGTGCCTGCTCACTTTTTCATGCACGTGCAGCAATAGACTATTTACATATCAGGGGACTTTCAGGTAACTCAGTCACGGCTGCCTTTATCATAAGCATCAGCCCAGAGAGATGAGGCATCTGACTTTCACAATCCTGATACATGCAAATTTGGAATCAGCAACTGATCTACTTAATTCCAGTAGAAATCAACATTTTCCTCAGTGTATGCCCTTGCACAAGTCTCACATAAATTGATTATTTAAATAAAATTAATTAGTTTTAATTGTATTTGTGCTTAATGGTTGAATGTAAGTCTCCAAATTGAAGCTGTACCAACTCAGTGGCATAATAAACAAATTTCAATTTCAATGTCTCTTTTTCTGTCAGTCTTTTAATTTCTGCTCTTTACTGTACACCAGTCCCTTCAGCTTCTTAAATATCAAGGTCACTACAAGTTCTTTAGAAAAAAAAGACCTCCAAACTGCTTCTCCTACAACTTATCCCAAAAGATATATGGTCTACCACAAAGTTACTACAGAATACAGGAATATGAAACATAAAAATTGAACAGATCTTTCACTGCAATATCTCATTTCAGCCTCCCTTTGCCTATTTTATGCCTTTCTAATTCTTCTGTAAACCAGCTTAGAAATAATCAGATAGAGGAATACAAAGACATGTCTTTTAGAGATTGACCTCCTGACACTTGATTGAATTTTTTTGAGGATTTCTCCCTCTGTCCCATGAGAACAATTCAGACAGAGTGATTAGGCTGGGTCCCCTCAATGTCAACACACCCTGTTCAGAAAGCTCAGCAAGAAGGGCAGCAGCATGATCTTACTCACTACAGCCTCAGTTATTTATAAAAATACATGTATGAGGGCCTAAAAGGTAGTATAAAAACTTCTATTCAACCAAGGCTGTCCCTAAATCAGTAGAAAAGAGTCTGAGTACATCAGACAAATAAACAGCAGAAATTGCAAGCAGAAGAAATGATAAGATTGATTTTGTTGTCATTGTGTGTAACTACACATAGCTGTATTATAACCAGGGAAGAGCAAATAAGTACACAACAGAACAACTTTTAGTGGCTGGTTATGTTTCTTTTCAACCATTTGCAGTCTTCATAAAACCTAATAAATGGTACTGTCCATCTGCAGACAGAACTCTGAGGACGAAAATTTTATTGAGACTTCTATATTGTACAGGTGTACAGATTATTATCTTAAAGCCAAACAGAGCTGGAAGGGACTTGATTTTACTTCTCTCTTGACAGGCACTCTACTGATATAAAAAGTAATGGTGGAATTATCATCCATAGCTTTCAGATGGAGCAGAATGGGCTAAATTAAGTTTCTTTGTAATTTATGATATATAAGTGCACTGTGTGCACTTACCCATGGCTAGGTATGTTTTTCCTTGGTGAACTTTAATTATTTTGAGCAAAATGTTATATGTCTACTGAATATGTGTGCTCAGTCCCTAAGTTTACCTTTTGGGCTGAGCTGCAGTCAGGACTTGAGGATTTAAACTACTGTTTACTTTCTTCCTTGATCTGTAATTAGGTGCTTGCATTTCACAGACTTGGTTAACATCTGGTTCACTGGTCTGCGCTTGCAGAAAAGGATGATTTCTGTACCATGGGAAAAAAATTAGCCTTCAATCTTTTATTAGAGGCCTTAAAAATGAAAACTGAATGTTACATGCATTTTAGCTGCATATTTGTCTCTGCACCACTGACAAAAACAGTTGTGCAAGTGCCATGTTTGTATACTGGTTGGGTCTGAGCACTTCCAACACCTGTGGCAGTGGCAGGCTCTGCCAGCCTTTTAGTACACAGTGAAATGATAAAAATGTATTAGCTTTCCACTTTTCAGTTGCAGTGCTAATTACACAAGGCAGCTGGTGCTGCAGGAAAATCCATGCTGTTTAAGAGTAGAGGAATTTAAGTGGAAGAAGGGAACATGGTGTTGCTTCACAACTGTCTCATTTTTGTCTTTAATCTCATTTTTCCTTCCAGCATTTTAATACAAGCAGATGATGAAAAAGGCCTAGGGAGCAAGAAGAGTATTAAAGACTGGTGGAAGGAAGTACTGAGAGAAAGCATTGGTGTGCCAGTGAGGGGAGCAAGGCATGCCATGATAGCTGGGCAAGTCTTGCTTGGACTGGCCCTGAATTACTCATTTCCCTCCATATGTTATGTCTCTCCTTGATTTGTCAATATCTTCTCATTTTCTCCATTTTCCCCTTTTCTTTTAAAAAATATTTTTAGCTTCCTTTCCCCTTTTATTTTTTGAAATTGTTTGAGTTAGTAATAAACAGGATACCCTCTGGTCTCCTAAAAGTGATGGAAGACAATGGTATCTCCTGCAAGTTAAAATAAGAACAAATGCTCCTACAGTTTGTACCATACAGCCTAAAAAAGATTGAACGTTTATGTCTACAACTTCAGAGTTTGCAGAAGCTGAGTCTGTATATCTGTACAAGTCTAAAGGAAATCAGGGGTTGTATAATATGATTTTAAAATCATGTGCTGGCTGTTTCTTTAAACACAAAGCCCCCAGTAATATGAATATATAACTCACCAGTGAATGCTTAACATCCCAAGGATTTTATAACATTAAAACTCATTTAGATGTCAGTCTAGGGTCCTCCTGAGAATATTTGCATTTCCTTGTCTTCCTATAATAAAGATAATTAATGCCACGCAGTTGTTTTAGGACCACAACTGTAAACAGGATAAATATGGGCTGTACCAGGCCTGTCGATTTCACATCGTCCCAAAGAGTCTGATGTTCACAACACTTAATTGTTCTGTGATGGGATGACCCTGACTGGATGCTATTTACCCACCAAAGCCAGTCAGCTGGACAGGGCAGAGAAAATCTAATAAAGTTCTTGTGGGGAGAGATAAGGGTGGGGAGTGATCACTGACCAATTGCTGTCTTGGGCAAAACAAACTTGACTTGGGGAAATTAATTTAATTTATTACTAATCAAATTCTTTACCTCCTCTCCTGCAGTGGTACAGAGGGATGGGGAATGGGGGTTATAGTCAGTTCATCACGTGTTGTCTCTGATGCTCCTTCCTCCTCCGGGGAAGGACTCCTCAAACTCTTCCCCTGCTCCACTGTGGGGTCCTCCAGAGGCTGCAGGTGGATCTTTGCTCCCCTGTGGAGCTCCCTGGGCTGCAGGGGCACAGCTGCCTCCAAAGGGCTGCAGGGGAATCTCAGCTCCAGCACCTGGAGCAGCTCCAGCTCCTCCTTGTGCACTGTCCTGGGTGTCTGCAGGGCTGTTTCTCTCACGTGTTCTCACTCCTCTCTCTGTCTGCTGTAGTTACTGTTTTTGCTTTCCCCCCCACTTCTTAACTATGTTATCCCAGAGGTGACCCCACTGCCACTGATTGTCTTGGCCTTGGCCAGCAGTGGGTCCATTGTGGAGCCAACTGGCATTGGCTCCATTGGACATGGAGGAAGCTTCTGGCAGCTTCTCACAGAAGCCACCTGCCACCAAAACCTTGCCTTGCAAGCCCAGTGCATATTGTTTTCTCAGATTTCCATGTCCTGCACTCTTGTGTTGGGTATGACAATGTCTAATTACCCGAAAAATTGGGGACCTCATGAGGAACTGCAATACTACAAACATCAAGGTCATTCTCATGTCCCTTCAGAACAGCACAGTTAAAAGCAATTGCTGTCAGTGGCTCTGAGCTAAACTCTGCCTGCTGTTCGATTTGCAGCTCAGACTTCTGCCAGCCAAACATTACCAAGGTTCTGAAATAATTTAATAAAGTGAACCGAGACACCAGCTATTCATAGCAATCAATCACAGGCATTCCCATCCACACTTGATGACAACATACTGTAACAGCCAATGAAAGTAATGAAAAATACTGTATTAGTATCAAGGTCCTAGAATCATCAATTCTTAATTCAGTGTGTTCACACAGCAAAATCTGAAGTCTGGAGGCTGTTTTGACCTAAAAATGGCAGGCAACAGCACCTTCTTTGCTGTAGCAAAAGTAATTCACTGCAACTACACAACAATTAAACTATTTCACAGATCCAATTATCCTTGAATGATGGGAGATTATATTCAGCCCTGCTCATGATTCTGCACTGCTCTCTTTCTTATGAAAGTCTTCCCATAGCCTTTTGGGATCTTCCTCTTAACTGATAATAGCAACAGCTTTATTTATTTTTATTCCAAGAGAAAACATTTAAAAAATCTTTAATGCACTGGAAATTTTCCTGTGGGTCTACTGATGACTATGTTATTTTGTGTAATCACACTTGTCTCTCATGAGGAGGAGTTCTCAATAAAGGACTCAAATTGTGATGCAGAGCACACAACTTTGCTACAGATACTTTTAGGTTTTCTACAATTCAAGGTTACACATGTAAGACAAAGCCTTTCTTTCTTGACACCGCAAACCTGAGATAATCTGGGTAATTCTACAGCAACGAGAAAGAAAGGATATTTAGCAGGACAGAAGAATAGAGGAAATAGAGACATGTAACGTGGAAATTGCTGCAGTAGGAACATTTCTGTGCATGGAACATGAATATGCTTCTCTCACTGGCAGTAGCTTCCCAGCCCTGGGTGGTCCTTACACCCACCTGCTGGCCAACCCTGGTGGCATCCAGACTGTCCCCTGCAGCACAGTGAGCTCCTCTCCTCTCCCAAAGAACCTGCACCAGCGTCACCACTTGATGGGAAGCATCTGAGTTTGACCCCTAGTAACTGCCCATGATACACTCTCTTATCTTAGAAAACAGCAGCTATTGATGGAGGGTTTTTTTCTGATGTATTTTAGCTGATCTAATGGTCAGTAGGAGATCATTCCTCAAGAGAAACTACTGCTATTGCCTCGTAAGTAGGCCACTTATGTTTTTAATTTTGATAAATTGCTAAACATTTCTGATATTAAGGACAATTAAAGACTGTGACAATAAAAAGAAAAAAATATAATAAAAACCAGAACCAAGGACATCAGCACTCAATCATGTGAGAACAAAATATTAGATTAAAGAAAAGTAAAATTCATTCAATTACTGCAATATGAATGGTCTTGAGATGCCAAATATGAATACAAAATTCAATTTTTAATCTATGTAAAAGTGTACATCTGCAGTCTTTGATTTAACCTCATGTCTAATGCAAATCTTATTAAATAGATGAAAATGTTTGAAAGAAAGAAAGAGCAGAATCAACTGCATAACTCTTCCCCTTCTCTCCCACAATAATATCTTGATCTCTTAAGGATAGCATACAAAGGCCCTTAATGTTTACCCTAGACCAGTTTTTGCCTATTCTTCTTTTTTTTTAATCTTAATGGATATTTTTGATAACCTTTGTGTTATCTAGAGGCCAGAAAATGGGAATCTCTGCTAATGGTTCTACTTCCAGCATTTCACATTCCCTTCCAAAGTGACATGAGCTAATTGAATGAACAGAAATAAAACAAACGTGCATAAGCAGACTTTGAAAACATCAAAGTGCAATTTTCAGTTAGGAAAGTCTCTTTTCTGATGTCCATTCCAAACCATATAGTAGACTGACAACATCCACAGATTATTTTTCACATTTGCCAAAGAAAATACCTTGCAACTCCATTTGTATGCAGTTGATGCAAGACGACAAAGATCAAAATAACAAAACCAGACAGTGTTGCCATATGTTCCAGTACAGAAGCATATTATAGTACACTAACACCCCATCACTATCATTTAAAAAGGCAGAAAAGATAAATGCACACTAAAAAAAATCTACTAAAGAATTAAAAGATGGGTAAGATAACAGTTTTAAATTAAATAAACCAATTCACCCGTTTTTTCCCTTCAGCATTCCTATTCTTTTTTTCTTTTTCTTCTCATTATTAATATTGTAAAAGATTCTTCCAATACTTCCTCTTACAATCATTAGAGATCTTAATGTAATCTTTGACCAGTAGCTCCCTATTTATTTTTTCTTACAATTAAATCTTTCAGGAACTATAACTTGAATAGTTTAAGAATATATAAGCTTCTTCTGTCTGTTAGATCAAAAAATCTCAGCCCACACATTAGTGGTCCTCATAGCAGCAAATCGTAGTGTTACATATGCTGCTCTGTCAAAATTCTTTTTTTTTTTTTAATATGAAACATGTGACTTGTCTAGTTTCATGTTTTAATAAAAGTCTGAATTTTCTAATTTCAACCCTGTTTCTTTTTCCCATCAAAATTTATTTGCCGTAAAGGAGTTTAGTGTTAAGGTAGGCTGTGCTTCGCTTTTCTATAGTTATTGCCCTGCATGGGTATCATTCTAGATTGAGGGTATCTTTTACCAGGTTAACCTTCAGCTGAGTTCTGAACACTCCATGTACACACAAGAATGAAGCTAGAAATATGACAAGCATGGAAACTCCCTGTATTCAAGGTTCTGCTTCCAAAGTATATAGAGTTGCTGGATTCTTCAGTTTCCCTTTTATCTTCAGAAGTAGGAATAAATATCTATGGGCTAATAATCACATTAAAAATCTAATGGAATTGCAATCTTTTTGTTTCTTTACAGACAAGCTACTTCTTTTGTTGCTCCACTCACCCCTTCCTTTCTCTCAACAGTTTCCAACCAGCCACTGTTCAGAGATACTTTTTCCAGAACCTCAGTTCCATTCTCATATATCTTCTAACAAATGCGCTCCCTCTTTTCTAAATATTTTTTTTTACATGATGCCCCTAATAATTTGTGTTGATTCACCCTGAATTAGCATTTGAAATGAATCAGAATCTTAAGAAGTGCTGTGACTTATACAAAGTTTGTAAAAAAGTGGTTTTTCTCAGAACTGCTGGATCTTGATGATGGTGTAGGTGGGTTTCTCAGCCCAGCAAGGTGTCATTGCCACGGCTCTTTTTAAGCAGACACAAGTCTAATAATACATTAGTCCTTTATATGGCACTCTTCCCTCAAAATAATGATGTTAAAGCACCTGAAGGTCTGTGAATTGATCCTGTGAAATGCGCAAACCTGACTGGACTGACAAAAACCAATATTCTATTTGAGGAAGGAAGACTTCTGACAGACTCCTTAGGAAGGACATGCTGGGAAGACAAGCAAGTAGAGTTGCCCTTTATGTGATAGAACAGCTGGAATGCATGGACCTCTGCCTGGGGATGCATGAGGAGCCAACTGACAGTTAATGGATGAGGATTAAAGAGAAGAGAGGTAAGGGCTGGTCTGTGTCTTCCATAGGCTGCCTGACCAGGAAGCGCAAGTAGATTAGACCGTCGACGAAGAACCAGATGAAACCCTCTACAGAAAGACAGGAGCAGCCCCACATTTGGAGCCCCTGGTCCTCATGGGGTACTTCAACCACCCCAGTATCTGTGGGAGGGACAACAGAGCAGAGGTTCCTGGAGTGCATCAGGAACTTTCTCAACCAAGTAAAGACAAAGAGGAGAAGTGATCTGCTGGATGTCATACCAAAAAAGAGGGGCTTGTTTGGGATGGGAAGGTCAAATGCAGCCTTGGCTGAAGTGACCATGAAATAGTTGAGTTCAGAGGTCACTCCCGACATCAAGCATGCTGTGATTCTGTTGGGGCAGATACTGGCAACATCTACAAGATCTGAGGTAGACAACTGGACATTTATTTGCTAAAAGTATTTAAAAAAAGCTTAAAGAACTGCATAGAAACAGGCTCAAGAAAGGCAATGCCAGGATTAAAAAAAAAAGTGAAATATACAATAGTATATAATGGGTGAAATAAATTTAGACTCCATATTTATTCCTCCTTTTGTCCATTTCAGCTTCAGCTTTTGCTTCTTGTTCCAAGATGTGTTTCAATACAGAGCCTACTCAAGAGGCACACACCTGAAAATGCGTAGGTGTTGTTGAATGTTTTCTTTTACTAGCCAGATATTTTAAATCTAAATCCTTTTCATTGAAATTAATTGAATATTAATGACAAATTTGCTTTCCTGTTTCGCAAAAGTATTCCCTTAATCCTTAATTATACATGCTATCGTATTCCAATCTAAACTGTAGGACTCCCTATCATATTTACATATCCAGTAGGTTCTCACTAATCACACAGGTAACATTTTATTGACCTATTTCAGTTTCAGCTCATTAAACACAGCTGTTCTGATGCTTAAAAAAAGAGCAGAATGTAAACAAACACCACCCCCCCCCCCCATTAAGTGTAAAATTCAGAAAAGTAAAATGGCTGATTTAAATTCTCTCATCTGAATTCTCTTCTCAGGTCCAACCAAGCCCTCAGTTTTTTCTCACTATGATCTGAGGTGTACGTGCAGGATTTCCATTGAACAAAAGGGACTAAATATTGCCCTCAGTCTGTAGTGTGTAAACCCTCACTGCAGCCACATTAACGCACCTTGGTCCCAGAAACAGTCTAGCAATAAACTTGGCAGCACAAAGCTGCATGCAAACTAAATTTATCTTGCTGCATCTTATGCAGAATAAGACCTTTAGGAGCTAGTCAGGCATCCCCTCGACGTGTTTTGAAAGCTGATTTTTAATTTCTTCGCTGCAGTGGAGTTGTCAAGGGTTTTCTTAGATTATAAATTCTTCTGGGCTGAGATCAGCTAATACTCATTTGTTTGGTAATGTCAAAAATGGGCTCTCTTTTATGCTCTGTGCCAGCACATATTAATAGTTATAAAGTTATAGTAGCAACAGGTCAAGCAGGGGCAAAACACAATGTTTTCAGAGTAACTGAAAATTATTTACTCTGTAAAACTTCTAAGCAAACAATAAAGACACAGGAGTGATGAAAAAGTTTGTATCTGAGATATATAATGAAAAGAGTTTTCTCTATGATAAACAGCAAATCACAAAAGAATTTTATATTCTTATCAACAAGCTGAGACAGAAGCAGATGGAGAAATTAATATAGTGGGATATATGGCATTTCAGCTTCTGAGCCATACCTTTGAACATTTTTGCTTTTCTGAGATGTCCAGGATACACAGATATGTTTCTATTCAATTAAGCCTGAATTTGCCTCTAGTTACTACTCAGCATTTATTGAATTACAAGGATCCTTATATTCAAGAGTTTATGTGCTGACTTCAGGTAAATCATGGTTCACTGCAACATCATCCTCACTACTGAGGTATTTTATGTTTGTTCTTTAAATCACTTGCTCAAAGCAATACTTGTTTTCAAAATGTGTAGTTGAATAACTAATTCTTCAAGAGCTTAGCAGAATCTTTTCCATATGAAATGCCAAATCTGGTTTCTGAGCTCAGATTTCTTTTTTCACAAGACTACTGATATGTGCTTACAGACTACTCCAAAATATCCACAACATACAATAACATTATGTTAAGAAGAATTTAGATATGATAGCTTAAACTGTACTTTTTATTCGCAATATTTAAACCAAGAGATTAACTGATTAAATCTGACAAAATAACAACACCTGCTTCTGAATGCAGAGCTGTTATTACTGGTGGCATAGTTAAAATTGCTTTGAGATTGGGAGCTACAGCTTGTACTGAATCCCTTGGACCTGGGCCAGTGCACTTTAAAGTTGATAGAGAGGAGATTTGCTTGCACTGAAATTAATCAGAAATGAACTAACGGTATTTAAAGCTAGCAAAATTGTATGTATTGTGTATTTAGTTTCCTAGATGCACACTTGTTTTACGTGTAGAAGCAATGGTTTTCATAAGAACTGCTGGAATGCAGAAAAAGGGATCCTTTCAAAGGCACAATGTCATGTCCTTTGCTCCTGTTGAAATTATCTTTAAATACTCCCTTTAATAACAGGTATTGCTCATGTAGGGGGGTAGCAATAGTCAATGGAATAGTTGGAAAATTTTATTTCACAGGAAAAGCATTAGTTTTATAATGTCTTTTCTTCAGAATCTACCAATGTTTTTAAATCTCAAATAAATTAAGCAAATACCATTATGCTCATTTTTGCAGATGGGGATGTTGAAACACAAAAAACAGTGCAATTTCTCATAGTCACACATTAAATCCCTGGCAGTGCATGGGACAGAGTCCAGGCCTGCTGCTTCTCTGTGAACCATTAGACTACACTATTCTCAGCATGATTTAAGGAGACACCATCAGTCTCAGAAGACAGTTTTGTAAAATACAATTTTGCAAAAGATTCTCAGCAGGGTTTCACACTCAGTAGTTGTAAGTCCAATTTTTTCCATTCATCCTATTTCCCAGGTTTTTGACTTTGCAATATGTTTTGGGATTAGCTCCTGAGGGCCTTGAGTTTCAGCCAAACATGGATTATGGATCAGATAATGCTAATTACAATTAATAATGTGGGCAATAGTATTGTAAATTGAGATATTAACACAGAATTAATTTTGTCTCTGAAAGTTGGAATGATGCTATAAGAACACAAAATACATAACTAGAAACCAAAATATGATAAAGATAGAATTTAGGCTTAAAAATATTTATTCTGAATGGAGCTGGATGAGAAATAAATTTCTCTAAGGATCCATAACTATTCAGAAACTGGGAATAAGATTTAGGATAAATTTGGCTCTGATATTTCTTCTGGGCAAGATTCATAACAATAATATTTGTTGAATTTAAACAAAGTGTGCAAGATATGGCCTTCATATTCAGAGATGAGTTGAAGGAAATTCACCACTTGCCAGAAGTATAGCCTTACTGGTGTTCTCAGTCAAAAAGCAACTGTTTTAATTTGCTTTCACTTTTTCAATTCTTATGAATATTTATTTAACAGACTAGAACCTGGTGTTTACATATTTTCCTATAACGGAGCATCCTTCTCACTAGGGTAAAAAATTACATATATTCTGTATTTTTTACTGGTTGGCTGTGCACAAAATGGCAGGGATTAAGCACAGGAGGGATTAAGAAAGCAATGACATATGAAGATCTGGTGTATGAACCTGTAACTGGGTAAACCTATGCCCTCACCAAGACTTTAATGATTATGATGGACATGATTAACAAAACATCCATTTTACGTTTAGTGTCTTACACTACAGCATTCAGGATTTACTAGAACAGGTAGATACATAAATATGTGCCATTTCTATGCTCACATCAGCTTTTTTGTTACTTTTCTCACTGTAAGAGCTACCAGTCAGGAACATCTTTACGAATGATAAGGCTGAGTTAGAATATACAAAGAAAAGTAATTCTGAAAATTTAGTGACTCACTGAACTGTTCCTGAAAACTGTTCTTTCTTATCAGAGAGTAGAAATTCTATCAGTAAAAATTTGGAAATTGGGCAAATTTTTGTGCTATGCCAAAATTTTAAAATTGACCTCTGAAATGTTCTCACAGAAAGTATGAGTTTCTAAGTGCTGCATCACAATATTTTAAGGAGTATTATTTTCCATACTTAGTTACATGAAAAATTATAAACTGTTTATAGCCATTACACAAGAAGCAAAATGCAACTTATAAATTAGGCGTTCAATTATTTTCTCTAATATCATTAGATATTTGGTGACTACATAGTAACAATTTCTCAGCCCTAGTTACTGTATATTGTTTGAACTTATTACACTGGAATCTGTTTGTCCAAATGAACATTAAAAGCAAATTATATTCTTTATAATAAACCTTCCAAAGAGCAGGCGCTATATCGTATTGATTCTGATGCTAAAATAGCTGAAAATTTTCAATGTTTAGAACTGACAATTCAAAAAGACAAATTCTGATCTGTAATTTCATTCTCTTACTTTGAAGAAAATGGTAGGTAAAATCATTACTGTGAAAGTGTTTCAACCAAGATTTATACTTATTCAAATTTCTTTGACTTTCTTTCTTCACCCTTTCCCAGACTATTATGACAATTATGTTACTTTCTAAAATCCCTGTAAAATATAATGTGATTCAGTTTTTATAATTTGCAGTGAAATACTGAATTGCATAAGTCTTTTAATGATGCTATTACACATATACTGATGCTCTACGAGAGTGCTTGGTGGAAGCAAAAAACATTACATGTGTGCTGGATATAAAAATTGTAAATTTGAGCAAGGTGGACCAGCATGTTTAATAACCTCTTGCACATCAACATCTGAAAACACTGAATGATGCAAGAGACAGCAATGCCTTTGTGGCAAATTTTTCAACTCATCTGGAATCCTTAAATATTGAAATGTTCTATTCCTGGCTCACAGGCATCATCAGTACGAAGCATCACAGAACGTTTCAAACCAGCAATCCTGGTGGATGCTTTGGAAGCATAGTGCAAATTTGGTATTTCACTTCTTTTCAGTATCAGACTGATGTAATAAAGCACCAGTCAACAAACAGCAGAGATTTGGGAGAATGGCAGGTGACCAAGGAAACTATGACAACAGCGATATAATAAATTCATCTCTTGAAGGGCTTCAGAAACTGTACAGGCACTTGCATTGTTAGTGTAGCATGTAAAACATGGAAAAAAACCCCACATTTTCAGCCCAAAATGATGGTGTATTAAGCTGGGCTTGGTGCCTCACTAATGCTGTTCCACAGCTCCAGGAGCAGACTGAAGAGCAGCCAGGCTGGAGTCTGAACAGAGCAGGCACCCAAATATACACACATCCAACTCTGTGCATCCACAGGCATGCACTGCTTTGTAGGTCTCACTCTGAAACCTTTATACATTTGAAGCCTGAATTCATAATTCAGGGGATGTTCTCATAGTATTATCTTTTTAACGCTGACATCGTTTTGTCCTCTTGGAGAAATAATAAGCTAGCAGCAAAAAGCTCTAAAACAAATGGAAAACCAAAACCAAAAGAAAAAAAAAACCCCTTAGTAAGGCAGTGACTGAATCTGTACTATCTTACTGCAGAATATATTAAAGTTAAAGGTGCAATATTACATTACCATCTTTAAAACCTTAAATAACCTCAGCTAGAAACAGCACTTCACTTTTTGCAGACTTTTTTTTAAGAGAAACCATGCTGGAAAACAAACTGATTTAAAGAGTTTGAACTCAATAGTTTTAAAGTTCTTTGATAAAAGAACATAGAAAAAGCCAACAAAAGAAATAAAATCCTGCCAGGGTATCTAATGCTAACATCTCCATAATTCAGTTTCTCAGAAGACAGAAATCTACCTGATTTTTCTCTTTAAACTAAATTCAGCTGGATTTCCTCAAGTACACTTAAAACCTTAACTGTGACTCACTTCAATTTAGGATCTGGAGAGAAAAGATAAATAATGGGTCTTGAAAAAACAAGAAAGGGAGAAACTTCAATGCAGAAAGTCAGAAGTTCTAAAGTGGGAGTTTCAGCCCATGATATTCTGGAGTGGAGGTCAGATAAGTGTAAATGATCACATGAAAGAATGCAGGGATGGTACTTCCTGCTTACAGCCAGGCCCAGTAAGTCTCAACAGATCTAACCAACTGCTGTGGCATCACTCTCTGATCAAGCAAAGAAAAAGAGAAACTGTCCAGGAAGCTTATCATACACAGAAATATATCCATTTTACCTAGGCCATGTTCACACTCAAATAGGTGGCAACCAAGCAACTAGCTCATGATTCTGCAGCAATTGTGATTATTAAATTGTGCGCCCAGAACCCAGGTGGTTCTCCTGGCTACATTGCAGGCAAACAGGAGAACATTCCTGGGTAGGACAGGCATGTCCAAGACATGCTGTCCAGAGCTGCTTTCTGTGGCTTCAGAGCAGGAGCCTTATGTTGTAGGCAATGCTAGTCACGATGGCTGGCTGTTGCCAAGCTGCTGGAAAACTCCCCTCATAACCTTCTGTTTACTTGCTGTGAACTGATAGAAAATTGGAATGAAAGTGGCCCAGCTATTTCCTAGAAAAGGCTCAGACATTGGGACAATGATAAAAAATCAATAGATCTTGATTTTGAAATGCTATAAGAAAGATTCTGCTTAGAAACAGAACTTAAAGAGAATGTTTTTATGTCCAGCAGGGCCCTTTGTAGACTCAAAAAAATCACTAAACATTTCAAAACCTGGTCAGGTAAAATTTCTGCAGTTCATGTCCTTGCTGAGCATGCACAGATGTGACATCTGATGAGATAGAAACATGCACCTCCTTATCACAACTGTACTGCACACGCAACTGCATGAGATAACAGAACGACAAGGGACAATCTTGAATGTTGTAAGTACTTGTTCTTTCCAAGATCATGTAATCCAAGATACTTGAATGTCACCATTCCTTGTCTGCTGGGAGCACGTGTGCCATAGGCTACCCAGCCCCTTACTAGAAGAAGGCCTGATAGACCTTACAGAGCAGTCTACAGCCACAACCCATCCATTCTGCTGTTTTCTCACATGAAAGAAAGTCTATTATTGAAGCTGCTCTTTGCAAAATTGCAGATGAATCATGTGAACAGAAATAGTTGTGTCTTTTTCTGTTTTTTTTTTTGTTTTGTTTTAAAAAGAATTTTCAATAAAACACACAGAAATTAATACTAAAATTTTATAATTAAAACTGAAAATTTAAGATGGGTTCCAGAGTCTTGAACTCACCACCCAAACAATGAACACTGCAAAATTGCAGTGTAAGATTGCAGATCTTCAGAGCTACGTTCAGCAAGAGCAAGTCAAATCAAGGTTCAAACTTCCCCACTTGGCCTGCGATTCCAGCAGTTCATGCAGTAAGCACTTTGGAAAAGAAGCAAAAATGTTCCACAGCCACAAGTCTCTTCTACAGAGCTCTGACTCGGGCCAGAGAACACAAAAGTCTGTCCTTGGTACTCAAGGAAGCAAGAGTCTAAGTGAAAGACATTCATACCCATGTAACAAAAAGACAATATCACAGCCTATATGAACAAGAGACCCAAACCGAAATCACAGAAGAAACCCGAATTTTAATGTGTTTGGATTTTCAGGAGTATGTTTCTATAATCATAACAGCATTATTTAACTATTTTTCTTTGTGTGTGTGTTCATGTGTTGAAATATATTATCTAGGCCAAAGTTTTCCTTCTGTCTCCACATGTATAATAAGATTCAGGAAGACAATTACCACATGGCAATTTTTTCATTTCACACCGATATGCTCACAGAAGAACCAACCTTACGTATAGAAATCCTAGCTTTTCTCAAAGCCCAAATGGAATACAGAGTGAGATTAACATTTTAGTTTCTGGTTTTGATCACTTGGTGGCATAAGGATAGTTCTATAAATTAATTAGCATACATACAGCAAGACAGAAATAACATTAGTCTGAGAAAAGACACATTTTCAAGCTACCCAGAAGACCTGAAGGGCCTCTGAAGGGACCAGAACATGGAGTCACAAAAGCTAAACAGCTGTATATTCCTATGTATAGTGACAGAAAAGGAAATTGGACAACTTAATCACTTATATATTAAAATTGGCAATTGAGATTTAAACAGATTTAAACCAATTTAAACTACCACACTACCACAGAGCAGTTGAAAGGTAAATAAAATAAGAAAGCAGATAGTGGATTATAATTCTAGAGATTCCATCTGATAATAAACCTGGCAGCTAAATAATAAAGTTTTACTGATTCTATTACCTGAGATTCACAAAAGGTGATCTGACCTTTGAATAGAAATACTATTAATCTCATTCAGCAATATGCTTAGCAGTTACATGGCACCAAGAATCCATCAATATAAGTATAGTTAGCAAATATAGTGTATAAGTAGCTCCAGCCATCAATTATTTTAATGCTTAATACTATTCCCACTTCTTTTCTGATACTGAAGAAATGTGTAGTCTGAAATAGTGATTTCACAGTACAGTTAACTAATAAAATTGTCTCCTTGATATTGTATTTACTTCTCAGCTGGATAGGTGTAAAAGTACACAGTTGTTACAGTTGTTTCCACAGCACTAATGAGACAGTTCCCCTTGAGCTGCAGCAGTAATATTTGTGGTTAATTTGGTTTTAGAACTTTATAGAAAGAGTTATAGTTTATATTTTTGCAGAGGTTAGGAAACACACTATGCAGAAAATCCTATACCAAATGCTTTGAACAACAAAGGTTTTCCCCTGCTATCTTATCTAGGCCCATGGAAAAGAGCTAACCCAAGTGCAGCAGAACTTGTCACTGGCACATTTACTTGGTTTGGAGGTTGATCAGAAATTCAATGAAAGCTTCATAGGCCTTTTCTGTAACAAAATTACTAGCACATCTGTCTTAGGCTGTGGCTAGCACAGGTCTTTCCCATGAGAAATCCTTTTGTGTTTTATAAATAAAGATAAGGTTTGGATGTTATTAAAAACAGTGTCTCAAGGTCTGGATGGTGCAGACCTGGCCAATCAGGCCTAGGGGGAGGTTTTTGACTGACCAATCTGGGTGACTTTTGAAAACTCTATATATATGATGAAATCAAAGCAATAAAGGCCTTTTCCTTCTTGCCACTGAGAACTGACTTCCTTACTCTGCTAGCTGCTCAACAGCGACATTAGGCAAAATGTAATATTCTCAAACCCACACCGTTTGTACTTACAATGTATTTTAAGAGCATGCTTCAGGCAAGGCCTGAGACTGAATCCACCAGCCAGCCATTTCCTTGCCTTCAGAAATGCTCTAAATGACTGCTCTGAGGCAGCTCAAGTGTTACTGCTCCACATGGGAGCTTTAGCTACATCTTGTGCTTTTGAGAATTGTTGATGTTGTAACCCTTAGGAAGCTCAGCTGCTCAGGGGCCTACAGCCATTCCACTGCAGGCCAAGCCAGGCTGGGTAGGCCACACTGCACACCACCAGTCCTGAGAAGGATAGATGTAAAAAAAAGTAAAGCCTCCCTCCTTCTGTTCCATTACTCCTGCCTCTCTTCTGTGCACACATGAAACTGGGAGCCCAGCACCTTGTCATCCACCATTACATTTTACCTGGGAATAAGCTGTCCTGGGAAGCACTGACTGCGGCTCAGCTCTGTGCAGCTGGCCAGGCCAGGCCAGGCCAGGCAAGGGGACTTAGCCTAGAGGAATCACTACTGCTGCAGGTGCCAACTGCCAGCCTTTCTCCCCTCAGCACCATCGCCTACTAGCTCCTCCTATAAGCACTGGAAATATGTCTAGAAATATCCAGAGAAGATGGACTGGGAGCCACTCCTGGGCTCCTGCCCCTGACACACACAAGCCCATCAATGAGGCTCTGCAAACCCAGCTGGCAGGTGGAGGAGAGAAAAAGCTTTCATAGTTGTTTGTCCAACTTCTGTGTGCTGAAGGAGATTAAATGGGCAAATACTTCCACCTACACAATGCAATGAGTGTAGAAATAACTTGAAAGATTGCCTGTGGACCAGGGCAGTAATGCAGGCCAGATGTAGACAAGGCCATTGATTCTCACGCTAGGAAATTTAATTATTATGAAATAAAAAAGTAGAGGCAAATTAATTCTACACAAAGGGAAGTTCAAAAGATCAGAACTATTTTAAATGGAGGTTATTTTACAGATGGATATACACAAAATAAATTGAACATGGCTATCTTCTGCCCATTTAAATAGAAAATCTAAAGCCAGTGGATTTAAGTAAGAGAAATAAATTTTTTCTCTAAGACCTGGTGAACTCAGCACCACAGAATATCACCAAGGCTTAACAGGATTTAAAGCAGGTTTAGCACTTTATAAGTATAATGATTATTTGTCATAATAACTGAAGGAAAAAATGTCCTTCAGACTGAGGTCCTATCACAAGCTCCAGAAGTTTAGGAGGAAACTTCCTCTAATTCAAATTAAACTTTAATTGCTACTCCTGGGCTTCCTGTGCTTCTCTCTGAATCACCTGACATTGTTAGTGTTGATCAGCAACAGGAGTGCCTATGCTCATTGCATGACATTCTGCAAAGCAAGGCCACTAATCTAATCCCTCCACAGATTTTTGTACAAGTGCTATGATTTCTACTGCAAGAAATAGCCTCTAAGAAAATTGAGTATGTGTGTGTTTTTGTTAACTCTGTGATGTGGCAGCATGTTGTGGATTGTCTGTATCACTCTTTTGCTGATGGACTCTCCCTTCCAGGCTGCAAAAAGAATATTCACAGTATTGCCCTCCCAGTCAAAGCAAAATGTGAAACGCTAGAAGGCAGCATACAGGGATGCAGAATGCATCCCTGCAAATAAAACAAGACAGAATTGTGGGCCTGAGTTTCTTTGATATGCCGCTGTCAGATTGTCCCAAATGATCGTCTTTAACAGCAACAGCGCAGTGGAAAGCATCCTTTTATTTTCAGAATAAATTACAGACAAACCAGGACATGCAGCTTAAAGGGTTCCATATCTGAGTATTTGTTGTGTGTTCAATTTTTAAATGATCATATTGAAGTTGCTCCCTCATGGCTGTCCTTTGTGAGTGATGGAAATTATATTCCAGAATATTTTTCTTCAAAGAAAATTTATGAATATTTCAATCACTGGAAATTGGCTACTTGTATTCTTATGACAAGGTGAGTGCCACATTATTGAGTGGAATTCCTGCCTTGGCAAAGGGAAGTCTCACTGTTACCCCAAATTTCTCCTGCCATTTCAGTATATCAGCATTATTCTTTTCACTTCCTATTATAAAATGTTTCTTTATTGACATTTCATTTTGCTAAGATGTTCTAATGTACCACTAGGGGAACTTTCCCTTTCAATATTCAACCAGACTGAAAATCTATTCTGTTTTGTTAATCGCTGTTGGAATACATAAAACACTCAGATTCTCAGATAAATGGTGTAACAAAACTATAAAAATAATATTATTTGTACCAATCAAATACTTCCAAAGCCACTTTATAGTTATGACAACTAACAAATTCACAAACCACTTGCATTAAGAAGTTTGTGTGTGTCTGTTGTCTCCTTTATTATGCTTTTCCAAAACCAGAATTTTAAAGATTAAAATAATTTCTCCTAAGGGCAGATCAAGAAATTAGCAAATCCCAATATGTGCTAGTATTTACATTTTTGAAACAGCTCACTATAAACTGATGTTCATGGTTCCAGGATGTCACAGCTATTTTTTTTTTCCTTAGTGACAGTTTTACTTCTGATAAATAAATACATTTTATTACTTAAATAACTGCAAAACACACATCACATATTAACTGTAATCTCAAAGTTAAAAAATAACATTTCATTACTGGGAAAGGAGGTCTCATGCATCTTAGGATACTTTCAGCCAAACATTTTACAAGCAAGCCATTTGAGCTTGATTTATTACACGCTGAACTGCTTTACAGGAGCTGAGCAGAAACTCCAGAGACAGCCTCTAATCTATTAGTGTACACACACATCTTCTCCCACAAACTTTTACACAATTAGGCCAGGCTATAACTTTAAATATAAGTGCTCATTATCTTAGCTACACAAATCTTTAGTTAATTTTCATACACTATTACGGAATATGGGTCAACCTCATTATTTCCTGTCTACTGAGGATAATTCCTCTTCCTGTTCATAAAAGCTGAATGTCATAACCTATGAATTAAAATACTTGCCTTGTATCCTAGCTTTTATTATTATTACTACTTATGCAAGTTCCTCTAGAAACAGGACTTTTTGTTCTGTGCCTACAAGTTCAAAGCCCAAGGTGAAACTTCACACTAAAAATTATATGTGATTAAACTGGAACCTGGCAGAGACACAAACCCAACATGGAGAGTTCAACTCATTAAAAAAAACATCAGGCAAGCAGGTGCTCTGCAGTTCTGGTATGACTGAGTCACACAGCAGATGGGGGTGAATAGTAAGGGGCAGATCTTAGCTGGTGAGTGTTGTCTGAGCTCTGCTGGCTTCAACAGAGCTGTCACAGTTCACATGAGAAGAGATATGCCCTTGACTGCTGAACACAAAAAAGCAGATACCCATCCATGTATGTGACTTAAAAGCAATGATAAGAGCCACAATGCTGTAACATGAGGCACAAAATTCCACCATAACATCTTAATATTTCATGAGGTAACTCAATTTGCTAACTAAAAACCTCTTTTGTATTTCTGCTTTTAATTTTTTTTTTTGGATGTGTAGATTTTAATTAATACCTCCTTGTTTGGATAGAAAAAGTAAAGACTTTAGGATAAAAACACCTTAAAATGGTATAAATCCTCTTCTCTTACAAAGTTTTATTGATAATCAGAAGAAAACTAGTGTTTTCTAAACACAGATGAGCAAGAATGCTCCAAGCTCTGGTACCTTTTCAGATGAGTGTACAGTTGTGTGCAGGCATTTATAAAGTAAGCCCTTTATTTCCTTTAAAAAGCTACTTTTCTCCAGTTTTAGGGATCTTCCTCCATTTTCATGGGGAATTGTCAGCTATAACAATCCTATATACCATCTGAGAGGGCTATTGATTATAAGTTTTTGTCATCCTGGTAAGAGCATGCATGCTTCATCTTCCCAAAGTCCAAATATTTGGGATGCCAAGCACCAAATCCTGTGAATTTCCCAGGCTCCTGATGTTAGATAAGGGGGTACATGGACACAGAATGCTGGTTTTGTGAGGGGTATGTTGTGTAAAGGAAAGGGATGCAGCTGTAGCTGGTCAACAAGATGCTGCCCAGGAGGACTCATGGCAGTGCAGGGCTGTATGTGACTGTAATCCCCTGGCTGCAGAGCATCTCCAGAGCCTTTCCCTGGGCTGGAGCTTTGTGTGTCCCAAATCCAGCAGTTGGGTGGGTTTCCCATTTGAACATGGTGGGACTGCGCTGAGACAGTCTGAGAGGGAAGCTGTGGGGCAATGGGAGGTGAGGGTTGGTAAATGTGTGGCAAGAACATGTGAGACTCAGCACATCTAAAGGGGCTCAGAGAGGAGCAATCCATGCCCAGCCTGGGCTGCTGTTCTAATTGGAGTCTCAGGGTGTCTGACAGCCAGAGCCTCCTGCAGCTAATGGGACTTGTAGCTGAAATATGATGATTCAACTGTGAAATTTCATCACTGAGTATGATCCTGCACCATACCAGTCCAAATGACAAACTCTGAGAAGCGAGTAAAAGTCTTGGAATATGTCAACTTTTCTTCTCAACAGGGTGAATTGGCACTGCTCCTACCCACAGTGGGCCAGAGTGCTCTGGTCAGTATGATCTAAAGGCAGATACTGCTCATGGACACATAATGAGCCAGTGGCTGCTGTCAGATTGAACTGATCTGCAGCAATTTTTATTTGTGCAGTGATCCTGTCTGACAAATTCTTGATATTGCAAGGATGAACACAAACCCAGACTGATTGTGAGTGTGGTGTTAGGCAGCACTGGGCCCACTGTTTGTACTAACTGAACCTCTTCTCACTGACTTACTGTGCTTCTTAATTAACATGACCTTGTAGGTCATTACTTTAATTTAATGGAAATGCTTAATGAGCACTCTACTTAGTCATTCAAAAATAATTGGAGCCACTTAAAAGCACAAGAGTCCTCAGAGAAGTACCTGCCCTGCCATGCCCCATAGGCCTGAAACACTAATACCTTTCCTGCAGGATCAGGGATATTTTTTTACTCTGACAAGAGAAAGAAAGACAATTTGAAGCCTCAGATATTATCTGAGGGGGCTAATTCCTCCCACTCAAATGTTGTTAAGGAAACATCACTTAATCAGAGGCTGAGAAGCCCAAAGCCTCTCTGCCCACTCCCCTCACCTTTCCAGCTGCTCTTCTAGACACCATTAAGGTTATTTCGTTGGCAAAGAGCAGAATCATGATGCCACTAAGTTCAGCCAAGAAAGCCTTTGTGACCCTTGCATCCACAGGGAGTGAGTATAATTTTCCCTACCAAACCTCAGAGAAGCCCCAAAAGCCCAGGTGTGGGATCTGTGGGGCTAGCCTGACACCTCTTCTGAAAACCTGAAGTGCCTGGAGCTTCCATGGCAATGCTGCTCCTCATGCCCAGCTTGTTTTTCCCTGCCTGACTCACAGACTGCCTCAGCAATCCTCAGTCTATATATATACTTTAGTTCCATACAGCCTCCAGCTGCTGCACTTGTTTGCTGCCCTTCCTAGGAACTGTTGCTGGCCCTGATCACAAAAGGTCCACACAATTATTTAGAGGAATGTTATGCCTTTCCAACACATTTTTCCCCCAGTGTGAGAAATGCCAAGGCCAGAGGTTTGTCTACCCTAAGTGATTTCTTTCTTGGGAGCTCTACAAGTCACAAATATACCCAGTCATGTGCAATGCACACTGTGGACACATCAAGGCCAGGTGTGGGCTGTGCCTGTGGGGAAAGACTGGCCAGTGTGGTTTCATGCTGTGCTATTTCAGTAGCAGTGAGGTAAATCTCACCCATTCATTCATAAGCTCTGCTTGTTTTGTCCATACCAGGCAATTTCATGTGGAAGTCCATGTCCTATTTCTCACGTTTAACCTCAGCAAATGCCTGTGCACACACACGCAGAGACCTGTGTCCCTTCACCACAGCTGAGAACAGCAAGAGGAGTCAGGAGACCCCAGCCCTGACTGGGATAGCAGGGCTGTAACAAATAATTCCTTCCCTTTTTCGTGCCTAAGCGGTTTATTCTGTTGCCAAATATATTCTGCTCTTTAGGTACCCCACCAAAACCATCCCATGGTTGTCCCCACTTTGACCAGAGCTTTGCTTCTCCTGCTACTCCTAAAATTCTTGCTGAAGAGAAGAGAGAATGCAACAAGTCCCAATCTTGGCTTCCTCTGAGGACAGTAGGCTTACCTGAAATTCCACCTCCAAAGTGAATAAAGGAGAGGAAGGCACTATTCCCCTCAGTCAGAGTGGAATTTCCCCCTCCCAGAAAAGGTTCATGTTCAGACAGCCCAACTCAATGGCAAGATATTTAAATTTTCCAGCTTGTAACAGGGAAACCTATTGGCATCCATCCCCTCTATGTGTCTGTGTTGATCACCACCATCATCTCAGCTACAAGAGTCAAAAAATGGGTTTTGATCCCTCTCAATTCCAACATCCTACTATGGCCAAGAGCTCAAAATGTTATTTTTCTTATATAATGCATTCATTCTTCACATCCCCATGAATCAGAGATGACGCCACGCTAATAGCCTCTGTTGAAATGGTAAGATTGAAATCAGACAGTCTGTGGGAGGAAAGGTTGCAGGATCAAATATATTACTCTCAAATGATTCCAAAATGGCTCCGCCAGGTCAATTATTGCAAGCTATTATGGTACCTGTCTCCTCTGTTCATTTAGATCGAGGGCAAAGCCTCATTTAAATTAAAGATTCGAACAGCACAGTAGTTACAGACTCTGCATAGAATTAATGACATACCACAATGCTTAAGTAAATGAGTTATTTTATGCTTATGTATAAAAAGAAAAGAAATAAGGAATCATCTAAGAATTAAGCTACTCAGTACCCTGAGCAAACCCTGAGATACTTCTCTTCTGGATGTTCTATTAGTGTGTACTTTCACCAGTTGAAAACCAGTCAGTGCACACAATTCAACATTTATTTGAATCCTTAATAGAAGTATACTGCAGCCAGTCTGACAAAGTGAAACAAACCTGATAATTACTTCCTGATAGTCTCTTAAATGATAAACATGAGATTTTAAAGGAACTGTGTGGTACAGCATAAATAACAGCTCTGACCAATTAAAAATGTATATTACTGAAACACAGACTTTCATGTGGTGGAAGAACTTCAGTGGGTTTTGTATCAAAGTCTGTCTCACTAGAGACCTGATCAGAGACAGAGATCTGATGAAGCTAGACAGAGAAATATGAGTATATCCAGTGCCAAGACAGGCCTTATGGACATCAAGAACAACAAATATTAATTAGATGTCCATTATGAAATTTCGTCATTTTGCAGCCTTATATAAGTTGAACTTCAATACTGTACATACCAAATTGCATTTTTCGCATCATCTTTTTCACTTGCACTCTTTTGATGATATCCCTGACATTCAGGCATGGTGATTTTTCCCAAATGTCTTTCCAGTTAGTCAGTAAGGAAGACATCAGATAAGAGAAAGAGAATGTGCATTATGTATTCCATGGTACGTATTTTAAGGTTGCAGCTGACTTTGCTCTGTGGCTCAGCATTTCCATCTGCTGACAGATTTCTCTTAAAAAATATTGTGAACTGAAAGAATAGCAAAACCCTCATGGCAAAAGAACTAATTCTGATCTTGCCTTCAGCTTGACCTTGACTTCAGTGCAAGGTACCCAAACTCTCCAGTCATTCCACACCCTCCAGCCTCACTAAACTGAGCTCTTGTTGGTGGTATCGCTTTCCTCTGTGTTCTGGCAAAGAGTCAGACATGATTCTGCTTCCCTTCTTCACTCAGACACACTCTCAGAGGTGACACGAGCCTCCTGCAGGGTACTGGGTTTCGAGATGGCAGATAATTATTGGCATTTCACTGAGATCTGGGTGTGGAAGGTTACTAATGTATTAGAGGAGTGATGTGAGGCTGTCTGAAGGGCAAAGAGATGAGATCAATTTTTACTGCTATAAAGGATCACAGGCTTTAGAAGAATTTTTCCTTTTCAAGGGTAACCAAAACCACACGTTAGTTAACATTAACTAGCATTACCTCCTTTTCAAAGAAAACCAGTCCCTTGCTTTTGTTATAAAAGAAAACAATTATACAGTTTTTAGAGAATTATTGTAACCTTCCCTAAAATCTAACAGCTTCATGGAAAGGACTATGGACCATAGCTAATCAGTACAGGTTTCCAAATCTGGAATACCAAATATGTGATACAGAAACAGCTTCCAGTGAAGTTGGATTCACTGACATGTGTAAATATCTTTAACGAGGAAGTATCTAATTGATGAGTTTGGAGAACATGGGATAGAGTTTACCAGGGATGGGTATAGAGGCATAGTGTGAAGTAGGGATGCCCAAGGGATCTGATTCTCATAAATCTTTTTGCAATCCTTTCTGGATATGGATAGCACCACAAAAAAGTGGATCAAAAAAGTTTCTCTATAATTTTGGAAGTTTCATTATGGTGATTTTATTTTTGGCTATCAAACCTCAATAGATAAAGGGTTGCATAACTTGCTCCCTTTCTCCATTTCAGCAGCTGGTGTGTTTTATATTGGTGCTTCTGATGTGGCTTTGTTCAAGCTGTAAATATGGAGATGGAGGCACACTTTCTTGAGCTATATTTATTAAATCTCAACTGAGACTTTCTCAAAGGATCAAATGCAACTCAGGAGCAGGGGAGACATGACCCTGCTAGAGCTGGAAGGCAGTAGGGAGACTTGAGAGATGGCAGAAGTCCCAGATGCACCCAATTAAAATTCACCCACCTCTCTGAAGGGAAAGCTGACATGCACTTATCTCTGAAGGGAATTATTCTCCCTTGGGATCCTGCATCCTCAATTCTAGGGCTTCCAGGCTGAAGAAATAAATGCTGCCTGCCAATATAACTGAGATTTGCTAAGCACTCTGCAAATGTTACTAATTTTGCCTTGTCAAAATGAGTACTTCAGAATAACATGAAAGTTGTCCAGCTCACATCAGTCAGACTATCGATGAGTAATGACAGCCTGGAGGAGTAAAACCTGAAGATTAAGGACCCAGCACGGCTTGATGATTTTTCTTTTCTTCTCTCACAGTTTTGAAACTGACATTGACTTCAAAGGGCATTAAAGTCACCTCAAACAAACCCAACTATAACTGTTTTTATTTTGTAATTACGTATTTACATATTAAGTTTTTGTTTTACACACTTCCCTACCAAACCTCCACAGTACATTCTCACTTAGGATATTTCATTTGCTTCATTATATTGCCCCTTTTTTTCTATGCAAGACTGAAAATGGAAGCAATTGCCATATGAAGACAAAATACTAGTGAAGATACTTCAGTTCTATGACAAACTGCAATAAAGTGTTTTGAAAACACTTCCAGTGGCTCCAGAAAGAGATGGGGCACACAGTACCTGACAAGGTGCTCCTCAATTGCTAGAAAACCATTTTAGCTTTGAATCTCTGACAGGCTGACTAGAAGTTTAAAGAATTTCATATTACCTTTCAACACAATTGTTGCTGTGGAAATTTTGTTAGATGCTGAAGAAAAACTACTTTCCTTTGACCATAACTCAGCTGTAGATTAACTCAAAGTCTGTGATCTTCCTTTCAAATTACCTTGCAATAATTAATTGTTGCTCCTCACAATGAGAATTTTTCCTTGTCTTTCAAATGAGTAAAACTTGTTCATGCTTTGAGGAAATGTTGTTAGAAAATTAGTTTTGTTTCAAAGAACTCGAGGAAATGATGTTAGAAAATTAGTTTTCTTTCAAGGAACTTGGACATGTTAAAATACATACATAAATATTTGTTAATAGTGTTATTTAACACATTAAATTCTAATTTCAGTGGTCACTTGAAGCTAGTAGAACTTAAATTTGAAGGAAGACTGGGTGAAGAAGTAGGCTGAGCAGGTGATAGCACAAAGCAGTTACTGATGGCTTAAGACAGCTGCTACATCCCATTTTAAAATGAACTTAATTGCTTAAAGATTTTGTAAATCTTTAACCATTTAACATAAAACTTATGTGCTGGGTGTCTGCCATACTAAATGAGACCAGGAATTCTTTTTAATAAACACATGCAATTAACACCTCTCTTAATTCACACAAAAATGATTGGACTAGAGTGGGTAATACAACCTAAATTTTGGTGTTTCCCCATCCCTGGTTGTTTGATGTTGAAAAAAATTCTTTATTATTTTAATGCATTTATCTTGGTCATAATTGTACATTTAAGAGCTGTATAAGTTTATTAAGAGCTTTAGAGACACATCTTCTGCCTGAATCCTACAAAGAACAGAAATTAATATTGGGCTTGGTGGTGTGCAGAACCTGCACTGGGATTTTACTGCAAATAGAGAGCCCAGGGCCCAGGGTGCAGCCTGCAGAACAGAATGAGGCTTAGGGGCAATTTTGAATTATGTGAAGGGGCAGAGTAACTAACTTAAAGAAAACTGACTTATACAAACTGGCTTCTCCCCCACAGCACACTTTCCCGAGGAGAGTGTGGGGTTGCAGCATCCAGCCTTGGTGCCTGTGAACTCAGGACCGAGCTGGGAGCTCCCATCCAGCACCACAACTCCTAGGACAGCTCTCAGCACCTTAGAAATAAACGATTTCCCTCAGTGTGAAATTGAAACAGATACTTTCCCCCTACAATTAGAATTGGTGAAAAGTTGTTCTAAGTAGCCTTTCTAAAGACTTCTAATTTTCTTTAAAGTCACAGTAAATACTGGAAAAAATACATTTCTAGGTCATAGAATAATACTGCACTACAAAGAGACCCCAAACAGCTGATAATTACAAGGCATTAAAAAGGTGCACAGTGATGAAACAGGAGTGGCCTTTCTAAACTCTGGGCACATGCCATAAGAGGCAGTTTTATTTTCCTCAAGAGGCATATGGAACCATAGAATATTTAGAACCATACAATTGTTTAAGTTGGAAAAGACCTTTAAAATCATCAGGTCCAAGCATTAACCCTGCACTGACAAGTCCACCACTAGACTGTGTCCCTAAATGCCACATGTACATGTCTTTTAAATAACTTCAGGGATACCTCTCAAAATTAATAAATAAAAATAATTACAAAAAGAATAGAAGAAAGCAATACAAGAAGGCTCTAAACACACGAAGAATAATTTAAGGAGAACTTGGCTTTCTTTTAAATGCATAAATTTTACATTACTCCCTAACACCTATAGAATGGTTTTTTCCTTTTTTTATTTGGTTTTATAAAAATTATTTCTTATTGTTCATTTGAATAGAATTGTACAAAAGGAACATGCATGCAGTGAGGAAGATGCAGTTCATACCACACAGATGCTAAAATTGTCTCAGCCGTATCAAAAAAAAGCTCTTTCTCAAGAGCATGGTGCTACAGAGTGCCTGAGAACTTGTACTGCTGACCTTCTGCACCTACAATTCTGTCTTCTGGAAGATGGAAATGGATTTTCTTTTTTTAAATGTATGAAGTACTAGAGTGCTGTTCGTTGTCTAGCTTGTAAGATTTACCAGAGCAAAAGAAATGAGAGGTTTAGTCAAATGGAAAGGCAGTTGTCCCTCATGAGATTACAAAATCAATCAGCTCTTGTTTACTGTACATTGACAGAGTCTCCTGCTGTGGTGAAGTTGCAGGGATTGTTAAAACACTGAACAACATTGCCATAAACCTTATCCAGTTTGCTGAGCGAATTTGGTGGTCCCCTGACACACAAGCAGCTTTCTCATTGCTACATAGTTGAGCCATCAATATTTCAGTCCGGGGTGAGAGAGGCATATAGGAGATGATGGGAAGTAGTACAGAAAGGCAAATGTGGATCCTTACAGCAGAGCACTGCTTTCCTCAGGTGTTTCAAATTCATTCCTTGGAGTCTGGAGGAATGAGGGCCCAACACAGACAAGGAGCTAGTGATGTCCCTCAGTCATTCCACTTTTGTTGCAGTCAGTCCTGAGTAAATCCTGATTTTTAGGGAGGAACTGAAGTACTGAAGATGTTGTAATGGATGGAGAGCACTTCCACACTTATCACTTCAGCCTGTGTGCTGGAATGGGTGGGATTTGTGAACACTGGTGTGCCTTTACCTGTGACATAAATGCTTACAGGACTGAAGGTGAGTCTTATGTCTCTGATAATCTCAGCAGGAATCATCACTGGTCCAGGAGTGCCTTAAAATCATGTGTCCTCTAACAAATCACCAGGACCACCTTTTGCGCTGAGATTAGAAATCCCTCACTGACCTATTGTATATGGCAAGAGTGGAGACCCCAGACTTGAAGATTGCTAAGATTGCACACCCAAACAGCTCTACACCACCTCTAGTCAAGGTGCATGTACTTTATAATATACTTACTATTCTTCACCCTCTTTTAAACTCCAATTTAGCCAAAAATTCCACAGAGCATTTTTCTTGATTTAATTTTTACTGTTTGGAATAGCAAATCAGTAATATTTCCTTAAAAGTGAGAGGTAGATGCTTCTTCCATGGACATAGATATCCAACCAGATTTAAGATTTTTGTGAGGAAAGATGGCTTCTATTGCTCAGTGGATTAGCTAATAATGCAGAAACTTTGGCATATATGACTCAGGGCAAATTGTAATTCTTATTTGCTCTCTTAACTGTGGTTTTAGTCTCCTAAATGACAAGTTCAGACAACATATTACCATTATCCTTTGTGAAGTGTATTAATAAAGACTGCAGGACATGATACAGCAAGTCTAGCACAACAAAGCACAACAGTGATGCTTGTAAAGCATCACTGAAATGGTTTTTTTTCTCTGTTATTGAAACGTGGCATACCACCCAGTGTTAGCAATCACAGTGAGGAACGAGACACGATTTGTTTTCTATTTCCAGCTATTTCCAGTTATTTATTTCTCAAGGAAGAGTCTACCTTCAGTGTTTTTAACAAATATTCAGTTTTCTTAAATACGCTGAATTCTCCACAAAGAAGTCCACTGTGTGGGCTTTAAAATCTATTAATTCAGGCCTATCCAACCCAAAATTTCAGATGGAAAACTTCTGATTTTGTTGTCTGCCTAAACCTGAGCTGTTTATAATGCCAGAAGAATTCTCTTTTGTTGTGATGTGTAAGTAACCTAGAAGCATTGGTTATAAAATATCCCATCTGCCTAGGCATGGAGAGCTAGGCCCATAGAGCAGGATTTGAGAAAATATGTAGTTCAGGGCTGCAGAATCCAATATTGTGCATACAGTGCTTAGAGCAGAATGCACATGCACATTGTGGTTTAAACATGTGGCATGGTCAATATCTCTGTACTCAGTGTTCACTGAACATTCCAAGGTGCTCTGCCCCAGAGAGAAAATCCAAACTACAAGAGCTACCAGCTGTCTGCCTTCTCTGTACAGCTCAGGACAGTAGAACTATAACACTATCTGAAAAACTGCATTTGACTACAGAATTAAACTAGTTTACAAAAAAAAAAAAAAAAGGATGCCTTTTCCATTTAAACATAAAAATTTTAAACCCACTAGTTTTCAATTCCACAGCAAAAGGTAAATTATAACACATTTTGTATAAAATCAGCATTTTGAACATTAAAAACAAAAAAAAAGCTACTTAGAGTATTGCCTTGATTTTATAAACCAAATATAACTATTTTTTAACTTCTAGGAAAAAAAAAAGAAAAACCCCCAAGAAAATATTTTTCTGCTTTTTTTTTTTTTTAAATCCGAAAGAAAGCTCTTCCTGCACTATTGGACAAATAGGTTTATCTTTTGTTTGGTATTCATAAACATAAATGTTCTGTATCTATTAATGTATTATCTTGTAAGTATTTTTTTTCCTTTTACTGGGATAAAGGTCTTTATATTGCCAAATTAATATAGGAAAAACAAAACAAAACTCCCCCCAGTGAATTAGTTTTTGACTTCTTAGGAGTTTCTTGTCATTAGAGAGGTATTTTTTCCTACATCAAATCAATGCTGTGGAAGAAAAAAATATTGTTTGTCAAGCTGCTAAAAAATCCTGAGAATTCACAGTTTAGCCATCAATGATCCTAGTCCTTCAATAGTCTGAATCACTACATTCTTGAACTGATCAACAGAAAACTTATAAAGGTAGAGTGGTTTTTCTACCTACCAGACTCTGAAGATTTCAAATTTCAAAATCTAAAATGAGACTAGAAGAATCAGAGTGGAAAGCCTGCTTTAATTTTTCTGATCTGGAGTAAGTTCTTCAATGCTTTTGCTCTAAATTTTCTTCTAGAAACTGTTAACAAAGAAGACAAGAGGTCTTTTTAATTAATAAACTGTCCTTTACAGTTTTTGTCCATCACCTTCCCTAGCACTACTGGATCCTGGCCTTTTCCCTAGGACTTCAGCGACTTGATTAGATTTGGGGTTCTGAGACTGCAGAGGGAAAGGACATCTATCACCTCCAGACAGCCTATGTAACATGTATTTTAATGTTAACAAAGGTGACTGGGGAAATGCCATCCATAGTTCAACGACAGCTATGCAGAGGAATGGATTAATTCTTCAGAGAGAGGAAGCAGAAAGAGTGGTAAACAAGAGAAAACTAATTTTAAGAATAATGCTACTTTCCTTATTGTAAAACCATTGACAATACTAGAATTTAGAAACACTTTGTAATTTTTCTCTATTGTCTTTTATTACAGAATGTATTTTGTCTCATCTAAGTTAAAGAATATGGAAGGAATTGTGAAGGGGTAACTTATGCTCATAAATTCTTCCTAGATGAAGATGAAATCTAAAGGAGGAGTATAAGAAGTTATGATTCTAAGCACTAAAAATATTCAGAGAAGCCTAGGGATTACTTATAAATTCTGTGGAACCAACTGGAAAGACTATGAATACACTATGTATATTTTTTCCTAAATCTAGTAGGAAAAAACTGTATTTGCCATATGTAATCACTATAGCGATTGTCTCGATAATTATTAGTTACAATTTTGGTATTAATTAGTGGCTATATATTAGGGGTGAATGAGATAACAAATCAGAGCCTTTTAATGGACAGGTTTAAATCTGTAATAAGTAGTTTCAATGAAGTTTGTGGTTCCTAGAGTGTCAAAACCTAGTAGAAAAAATTAGAGCCATTCCAAGTATTGGGTGACCATATAGTATAAAGTATCAACTGGTCAAGAGGTCATTTAGAACAAGTTGGTGAATATTGACATGATCTTGCTGGATCAAGTGTATTTGATTATTCTCAAGGATCAGAGGGAAAAGGCACACATCTCCATTGAAAAGCTGGGTTTCAGTAGCAGAAGGTGAACTCCCTGTGGGGTCCTAGCAGCAGGGTTAGGGGCAAACAGGTGCAGTAAATTTAACAGCTATGATTTTTGTTGTAGACTGCATAAGCATATCAGAGAGCCTTATGATATGTTCCATACCCAAGGTAAACATTTGGGTTAACTGGGCACTGATCAAAGATGAGGGAGTTAAAATACATGTTCCTTTTCCCAGTCGCTTGGAGATTTGGGGTGAGAGGTACTTCAGCTGAATTATAAGCTTATTTTTTTTTCTTTAAATTTCTTAGCATTCATCTGCCACTAAACAGCAAGCATTTTAACAAGTCATCACAGCAACAAAACTTTCCTTGTCACTTACTCTTTAAGGGAAAGTTTCATACCTTTTTTACTGATGGCACTGTTTCCCAAACCAAAGCCTTTGGTCCCTTTATTTTGCTCTGCTTATCTGGATTCCCTTCTTTCCTTTGGAAAGGCCCCTCTAAGTTTGTTTAGCCACCTCTTCATCCCATTTTCCCCTGTCTCGCTCTCCTCCATCCTATTTTCCTTAAAAGAAAGGTGAAATTATGTGTCAAGTGTATGAGGAAATATATATTTTATATTTGTATTTTATTATTTATCTATTAGATTTATTAATAATCAATTATTTTAGATGTATTACCATCAGAATTCCTTGATCTTTACTGAGGTAAGTGACAAGGAGAGAAATGCACGATATTACGGATCTTGGGATTTTCTTTGCAGTCCAAATCTGGAAAGCAGGCAGGATCCATTTAGATTGCCCAAAACTCTACAGATGCTTTTATTTTTTTCTCATGCAAATGCAACCAGTCAGTCCATGACAAATTCAAGTTCACAAAAGAGAGCACAGAGATAGGCTCATGCACATCCAGTCAGGCCAGGGTGAAAAGTGAGGTTCATGCTTGCTCTCTCTGTTGAAGGCTTAAAGCTGCTGTATCAGAGATACAATGAGTACCATATAATGGATGAGAAGAATATTAAGTGGTTTAGAATTTGGGGCATACTGAAACCTTCCAAGGGAAGAACTAATAGACATTTTATTTCTTGTGGAGTATTAAATTTGGTGGCAATAAATCTATGATAATTCCACCTTTCCCCACTAGGAGGAATAGAAAAAGGCTAGCATTTAAAGAGAAATGGGTTCTAAATGTAGCCACAGTGAAGCTCATTTTTGTGGCTGATGGAGAAAAAATTAATACAAAGTGAAGCAATATTCTGTATTTGTGGTAAGCAAAAATCTAAGCCTGAATGCACTGCAGCTGAAATGCACAGTCTGATGATGATTTCAGCAGGAACACAGCAGCTCTTTCCCTGGAATTCTGCCAATCCCTAGAAAATATCTGGCATCTGAAAAACTCAACAAGGTGAAGGGTGACAATTTCAGGAGCACGGTTACAGAATGAGAAGTAAGTGGGAACAGTCGCCATCTATGTCCGTGAAAGGAATAATCACATTTCAACAGAAACTTCCTTGCTAGGCTTTGTTCAAAGAATAAAAGCTGTCAGCATTATGGTGTACCAGTAACAAAAAGAAAAAACTGACAGGAAAATCACAAAGTTGACAGAAATGGTATGTCTATGGTTCCTGCTGACAGCACTTGCGTCTATTTTCAATGAGAAAATTGAAAAGTTTCCATTTCATTTAGGAAAAGGTCAAAATCATACAAAACAGATGATGAGAAAGTTCCAGTAATCAATGAAACAGGTCTTCCTCCCCAGCATAAGCTTCAGTCTATCGACTCCTGAATGAGATTGTAACAGAAACCTACTAAATTGGGCTTTTATGTATCTTCCTGGGAATCCCTCCAAGACCCAGGCATCCTTTCTGTAGGTGTCTGCAGAATCAAACTCCCCTCATTTCTGCCCTCCCTGCATGCTGCAGTTTGCAGGGTCTCTCCAGCCCCAGCCCATAGGGAGAGTCTGCCCTTTGGGTTAATAATGTGTCCCCAGGTTGATCTTATCTGATTTCACACATGCCTGTTTTTATCAGTGAAATGGAAGTCACAAGGTCACAGAGAGCTGTGATACAGAATTATAAATGTATTTATATATTGCATTCTGATTTCAGTTTCTGGTTCCAGTGAAGCCAAATAGCTGCTTCCATCTTGCACATCACTCAGTTTTTACCATCTTAAAAGACCTCTAGACCCTTGTTGGTTATTTTCACTTCACTTTTTATAAATTGGAGTATATAGAATAAGGCAGCTTGTCTACTTTGCTGTATTTGAAATATAAAAGTTCTGCTTGGCCTAAATCAAGGGAAAGGCCATGGCACACACGTGGGTGATTTTGGATTGCCTGTGACTGGCAAAGTGCAAATGTGCATCAAGGCAATACTAATTAGTACTGAGACATAAAAACTTCATTGCTTTTCTTCATTCTAATCCCACAGGCGAATTGTTCACAAATAATATTTGAGGTTAATACAGCTATGTGAATCTCTATACAAATATTTAATCAACCACCAATTCAGCTACCAGATAGTGCTAGTTTAAGTACCACTACTTGGGCACTACTGGAGACTTTCCCTTGAAAGTCATATTTTCATTACACTTTAATACAAAGATATAATTAATGGATAGCTGTCACAGCTGCTCTATCTGTGCATTCACTAATTCACTAAAAGATGTCTGAAAAATAAAATGTATTGCAAAAATGCCAGCTGCAAGTGGCAAACTGGAAAAATGACATGTTAAATTATTAACTGAAAAATGATTGACTATTCATTGTAATATGCATTCAGATGAACACTACGTTACTGAATTAGAGTTTGTTGTGATAAAGAGCCTGGTACGAAAGGCCTGGTTTTCAAAAGTCTCTGTACCTCCCTGTCAGAAGTTTTAAGGACAGGTCTGTGTTTCAGGTCTAGGTGAGAGCCCACAAAATATGGCCTCTCTGTGCACTTAGTAAAGCTATTTCCCTGTGCCAGGATGCCTTTAGCAATCATCTGATGAACTCCTTTCTCTCAGGAAGCTAAAACCCTGCCCAGCTCAGGGCAGATCTGGGCTAAATTTTTAGCACTGGACACTCCTGGAGAGCTTAAATGAAACCCAAGGTACAGTCAAATCTTTGGTTGTGCACCACCAGCTTCAGACATGATTCTGCCAGATAACAGTTTCCCTCATATAGGTGCAAAGTTTAAAAAGTTAATTACAACAATATTTTAGCAGAGAATAGGACTGATTGCTCTTTTAGGGTGACTAAAAGCTGATCATTTAATGACAAGCTCAAGTTTAAGTGACAATTAAAAGGTTGAAACTGCTGAACAGTGGTGATTATAGTACCAGAAAGATTTTGGAGCAGCTTTCTACTGCTAAGTTCCCCCAAAGTCTAACAATAGCCACGAGATGCATTTTGGAATTGCAAAGACAAAAGCATGTGTGGGTTCAGACTGCTCTGTGGGCTGTGAGGAAGTTCATGTAAGAGACTTCAAAGTGCTGATACACAAGAGCTTAAGGTAGGGCTAGATGGTTGGGACTAGCTAGAGTTTAGGACTGGACAGCAAAGTAAATCTGCCCCAATAAAGATGATAGTGCTTGCAGAATTAAATTGATGAAAAAAACAAATTTTAAACCAAAAAATATAATACAGGCATGACTTTCCCCCCACCTCAGATTCCACAGCAAATTTATACAAATATTACTGTATTGATTATCAGCATTATAACAGGAAAGGTTTAATTTAACAGCTCAATAACTTTGGACACATCATTACATAACAGCCAAGCAGGTGACTCTCTTTTTGCCAATTGCCAAGCTTTAAATTTATATTGTTTATTTTGTATAATAATACCTTCAGTGCCTGAACAGTAGACTCTAAAAAGGTGGTGGATTTCTGAACTGATTTTTTAAACTTCTAGACTGATATGTGCCCTTTTTCATGGTGATGATTTTCGACAGGCATTTTAAACAAATAAGAGAAACTGGTAAGGATTATCTTCACACACTAATGCATTCATCTATCTCTTGTTAGAACAAGAGCAAAACTAGACTATAGGTTTTCTTTCCTTGGAAGGTGATAATCCTGAAACCTGGGCATGTAGCTTGATAAACAATGGTAAAGTTTTGTTAATTTTATACACACTAGAGCCAAAACATTTTCTTGAAATGATGGAATGGGAAGCTAGCAGAGCTAAAATCATCATCCAAGTTTTAATTTGGTCCGCTGAGTGGAAATCTACTCTACATGCCCAACACTGTAAACATGCAGCCTCCTTCCTTACAGAAGGAGTTTATGGCTGTCTGTCTAGTGAAGACATCCTCTGTCTGAGGAGCTTGATAAGGAAAAAAACCCAACCAGGATCTAGGGGGAAAAGTATTACAGAGAGAAAAAAATAATAATTACATACACACAAAAGGCAGAATAGTGACATCTGCAATTCCTTCTACCTCATGGGTCTGTACCTGGGCAGAGGCACCTGCCTGCAGAAACCCAAAGGCAGGCTATAGAATTAGGGGCTCAGAGTTTGGATAAACTCCAAAGAAAGAGGAGTGATGGGAAAATGCCTAATTAAAAGACACAGAGGCAGAAAAGGGAATTTAACAAATAAAAAAAAAACAAACAAGGAAACACATAGGCAGAATATATTAAAAAGGGAAAATGCAGGAGAAAATAGGCCTGGTTTATGAAATACAGCAAAAGGAAAATATGTAAAGGTTAAGCTGTCATAAAAAGAGGGAATTAGAGCAGAATTAAATAAATTATATTTTAAAAAAATCACTGTTTCCTTCCTTTTTCATTCTGTGTAGTATTTTTCTAATTTGCTCAGCATTTGTGGCTTTTAGTTTTGTGCTTTTAGTTATTCATTTATAGTGGGTTTATCTGGGGCATTATGTGGTGCAAATACTAAACAACCATGATTGTAATTGGTTAATAGCCCAAACACCATCAAACATAGAGCTTCTGACACAATGACACGATCAGATTAGCATACACCTGCTACATCCCAATTCATCATCAGTGGTCAATCTGCAAATATTTCAGCAGTCACCACTGAGGAAGATAAAGAATGGTGTATAGATTTTCCTTCTCTAAATAGGGGCCTGGGTAAAGTCCATGACAGATAATCTGTGATATAGGACTGACATTGCTTACTCCTGAATTAACAACATCTTTAAAGTCTGATAAAGAGAGAGTCTGCATCTGCAGAGCTATCAGCCTGATATCTTTAGCATCTGCTGAGATCACTTAAGGGTGAGCAGGAGAAGAGAGATGGAAAAGGAAATAGGATGAATAGAAATGAGGTAAAGGAAGGTTATGAGGATGATAAACAGTTTAAGGGTTGAAGTAGCCCTCTAGTCTAAAGGAAGAAAAGTTGGGCTTTTTATACACATTAAATTACCTCAAAACAGACAGGTTTAAACCCCATTTCTGAAGATATATCTAATAATACTTAAAGAGAAAAAATATCCTAATAAATCCATGACTAAGAGTATCTGTAGGCACATAAAACTGTTAAAGCTGCAAAATCCTCTTAAAAAAGCCCCAAACCAGACATATTAATAGCATGATGTAGCGTCCTTGTTGTTCCTGTAACCTTGTGATTGCAGTGACATTGCCAAAGCATAAGAAAAGGCAGCTACAAACTTCTCTGTGTTGAATAAATTTTATATTCTCTGTTGCCGTGGGGATTTCCCAGTCTGAAACCTGCAGGATGCAGGTGACCCGGTTCTGAGCACAGGGTGCTGAGCCTGCTGTGTTCTGCTGGCAGCACACAAACTTGGCTGCTCAGAGCTGGGCACAGCAGCTCCCTTCTGCAGGGAGGGAGTGCCTGCAGTGATGGATCACTCCAGGAAAACGTGGGTCCCTCTGAGCCAGGCAGCCCACATCTGTGATCCCAGAAGGAGCTCTGGGCCCCCATGTCCTCAGTGCAGCAGTAGTGGAGGATGCTGAAGCTGCAATCCAGAGTACATCCTCGGGAAAATACTCACTGAAGCATAACTGAGAGGTGAGGGGAAAAGGATGGCTGGGATTAATCAGGGGGTGCTTCTTGAAAGACAGTCAGGATAGAATGGGAGCTGTTCCCCACACAGCTGAAGTGGGAATGGGGACTTTTCAGTAAAAAATCACTGAGATGTGTCCGTTAGGCTTGGAGATCACCTGCCAGTCTGAAACACGGGAAATCTATTGCTTTTTCCTATTTTAACTACACCTCCTCTTCAGCAGTCAGTACTTCTACCTTGGAAGAGCAGCAGCACCCCTATGCCAATTTTCAATGTGGTATATATTAAACCAATAGAGATAGGCATCTCCAGGAAATTGATTTTATAATGAAAGTAGCGCAGCACTAACTGTAGTGGAACTCCAGAGTGCCATTCAAATTGATAATAAATAACTCAATTTTCAGCCCAGTGGTGATAGAGCATTTAACACTAATCATTCCAGTAGCCAGCAGACTATGTTGTATCTTTGTTTTGCCTTGCCTTGCCAGGGGAGGAAGTGGAAATCAGAGAATACTCAGAATCCAATTACTGGCAAAAAGGGCAGTACAGAACAGTACCGACGTGGGATTTCAGGAGGAAAACAAAATAGGTAAAAGCTACTCAAACAGCAAACATTACAGCAGTTCTCTGCAGAATATACAGCATGCTCTCTAACAGAGGTATTGCAGAACCACTTACCAACCCCTTCCACAAAAGGGAAGTTGGAAGAGTACTTTGTGGCTCTTGGGGCATTGCACTTAAAGCTCCTGTAAGAGTATTTTTTCAAAATGTGTGATTGAGCTTTGTCCATCTGTACTAACTGGTAATTTGACAAATGGATTTTAATATTTCAGTGAAGGTTTGTGCCACAATGTGCTACTCATGGCTAGCTGATATAAGCTCTCTTAAAAGGTTAATAGATAAGATTCACAAGACTAAATGAAAGTTCTGTTTTCTCATCACAGATTTAGCAATTTAACTAGAATCATTAAAGATATTACATTCTGAAATCCCAACAGTGTGGACTTCACTACCAATAACTGTGTCCCTGTAACGGTCCAAAACCTGTAAGTCAAATTAGATTTTGTACAAGAGATCAGTTTTCTCCTTTTCATTTCGACTCAGTTAACCTTCATGACATAAAAAGCAAAAATGCAGGAAATAGTAAAATGCTTCATTCACCCTGTAAATATTGTAAATTGCTTTTATGAATTGATTTTGTTTTTAATTTTACCTTTCATCATTAAATTGTAAACAAGTTGATGGACTGATGATGCACACTTCTGTACATATATGTGGAATGGACCATTTTACATTAAGGTCAGGGAATGTACTAATATTTATTCCTTTAAAAAGATATTAGCTAGCAAAATTCAATAAATTGTAAGAATGTTCCAATACATATTCAATCTTTATATTATGTTTTTACAAACTGAATTTAAACGGAATATCAATAGGTCTTTGGATAGCTAAAGATTCCACTTTGTCATTATTAATGTCTGTCAAATGGCACTATCATTTGAAAGGAATATTTGTATAAAATATCGTTGAATAAAAGAAAGAAACAAAAGCATCATCTCAATGTATGTACTTTTTTCTGGTTATTTTTACAATTTTAGAGTGTCACTGCTTTATGTTAGTATATATAAAAGAATTGTTATGCAGTCCTCCACTTTCAAATTCCCATGTAATAGAATAATGATGCAATATTCACATTTCATGTACTATAAAAGGATACTTTTCTTGCTCTCATACATTGCAGACATGTACCTAAATAAATATATATGTATATAAATATGCCTGTCATTATGAACTGCTATAGACTTTTTATGGTTTTGGATCATATTTGAATTATCACATTACAAATCTGTTATTGAAAATGAAAGCCTTTTGGTTTATTTCCTCCAAACAAGTCTTGGTTTAAGGTCAACATCACAAGATAATGCATCCTTTAGAGAATTCCCCACTGCAATGCAGAGTTTTGCTAAGATCAGACAGGCTGTGCCCTTGGCCATTCGGGAATCCCCAACTGGTAATTTGGCTTACAAGCCATTCTATTCATGCCTCTAATCAATGGCCTCTTTTTTCCCAGGCTAATGACAACCTAATGAAGCAGTATTTCTCTCATGTCCCTCAGAAAAAAAACTAAACAATTAACCATAGCTACAAAATCCATTGACACAAATAATCTTCAAATTGGTTTTGTAATCTAAAACTGTGGAACGACTCCATAGTTAAACCACTCTGATGTTAGATTTATTAAGAGACCATGACAAAAGCTAGTAAAAGCAGTTATAATGTTTAGAGCAGGGCTTGATCCTGAGAGATGCAGAGCAGCTGCAGAATCTGTTAACTCTGCTGAGAATTCTACAGGTCTGTCCTTCTCTCTGTTCTGCATGTCACGTCTCTGTATTCCTAGTCAGCATCAGGCGCAGTGGGCACAAATGGCACTTTCAATAGATCTGCCTTGTAAAAGCATCAATCTAACACTTAACAGAGCTGTGCATCTTTCCTTAGCAAATCTGTTTTGTCAGCCTCTCCTGGATCTTGTGTTTGAAGCATTTACTTTTAGTGAGACTGTATAAAGCCTTTTGGGAAACAACCCAAAAGTTTCTGTTGGGCACAAAATGAGTCCTTTTCAGCCAATTTGTATTTTGAGCCAATACTCTATTAGTGTTTCATAAAGCCGACAGAGAAAAATAAGTACATCTAGTACTCATACTTTATATTTTTGGGTTCATGTTGTATAAACAGATCTGTTTAGTGGACATGCATTTCTCTTATAACACCACTAAACTTTGTAAATAATGAACTTTCACAGATTTCACACTAATCAAATTACTGCTTGCTAATAGGTATCCATGGAGGCTGCTCCCCAGGTTTTCTAATTTTGCTCATTATGTTCTCTAATTTTTCCAGAGAGACAACTCAAGCAGCTATTTGATATACAACGGCTGTACCCAGCTGGCTTTCACTTGAGCAGTTGCTTTGATACAGCATCACATGATGATACTCATTACTTCAGATAAATTATTCAGAAACTCCCAGATGCAGTGTCCTGCAGTTTACCAAGCTATAGGAGAGTTTCACTAAACTGTGATACTTGTATATCACAAATGAATATAAATTTCTGAGTATTATATACCCCTAATAAGCCAAAATAAACCAGGTACTGGATCACCAAGTTGCAATTAACATCAGCATTAGTTCTCAAAATGTTCCCTTGATGCAAAATTTCCTTTTCTTTTTCCTTTTCTCAGTGCTGTTTTAGGCTACTTAGGAGATACAACACAGTAGCAAAATCTTCTAAAGCTACAAGTTTGAGATTCTTAAAATGATTAATCTTGAAGAACAGTTTAACATTCTTAATGTTCCTACGGTATTCATGCTTCACGTTTCAAAATTTGGATGAAGTCAGTTTAAATTTAGCCCCAAATTTTTTATCCTTTCATTCAAGTTCTTTAAAGCTCTTATATGGATAGATAATACCCGGGAAAATTATTTTTAAAATTAAAAATTGAGTGTGTGTGTGTATATATATTACAAAATTTCCCCTGTACCTGCAGTTTTTAATCACAGTCCTGACTCCAGGCTGTATCCCAGCATAACTGTATTTCCTTTAAGAAAAATCTACTAGATTCTAGAAAATATTCTCAAAGCAACAGTGAGGCCAGAAGACTATTCCCTAGCAAATCTGGCTGTTGTCCACCTCTTACAGAGTTCTTCAGTAGCTCAGCACAAACAGGAGTTACCCAGAAATAAAGGACAAGTGTAAAAGGCTCGATGTGTCTTGCGAAAGAAAAGCAAGGTAATGGCTGCTGTTGCTGCTTTATCAGACCAATTTTGCTGGAGATCCCACACTAAATAAATTTCTCTGTCAATCCCCCAATCTAGTTAGATGCCTCAGGACCTATCAAGTGGAAGGCTGTTCCTGAAATGTGCCAAGACTGAAGTGAGAAGCATCTCATGTACTTCAAAGACCTCCATGTCACTCTCAGGGCTGATTCCCACTGATTCCCTTCAGATCCACCTGGGCAGACAGGGGTGTCATAAGGGAAATCCATCTGATTTAGCAAGAAAGCAAAGGGTGAGGTGCAACACCTTTTGGAGGTGTCTACAGATACAAAGAGTCCATGGTGTCCAGCCCTGGATTCCAATATCCCACTTTTCCATTGCTAAGTTGGGCCGGCTGGTTTCATTGCTGTAGAGTAATTAAATTCAGCTAATTAAACTGAGCTGCTGTTACCATGCATTCCTAAATCCTTAGTTTCAGAAACAAAATTATTGTATTAACTCTCTTTTTGGCTCTTTTAGCACAGTTTTAGTCCATTTTACTGGTGGATAAAATTATGCAAATAATCATCTTAAGGGATCAAGCAAAAAGAAGGTAAATAAAAATTGCCACACATTCCTTCTCAAGATCTTTTGATTCCAAAGTCACTTTCCTGATTCTGAGATATTGATGAAAGGCTCTGAAAGCTTATTCCAGATAATCAAATTAAACCTGCTTGTGAGAACCTGAAGAACAATCTCATAATACTGAGTGTTAAAGTGGATGATTAATTTTAATCCCCATAAATGCAAAGAAATGCAGAAAGCAAAAAAATAATGCTAACTGTGCATACACACATACATAATGATGGGCTCTAAAGCAGGTATTACCACTCAGACAAAAGCTCTTCAAGACACCAGGTTAAGCCCATGGGTAGTCAAAAAGCAAACAGAATGTCAGCAATGTCAGGAAAGGAATGGAAGCTAAACCAGGAAATACCCTAATGCCATCAGCAGTGCAGTTACACCCCAATTACTCTGTGTAGTTCTGTCATTCAATACCAAAAGCAGCTAGCAGAACCTGCAGAGGTGCAGGGGGGATAGATAATATCGTCAGAGATTTGGAAGACCTCATTTGCCAATGTGAGATTTTGTGGACTGCCAGAGAAATATCACTAAAGTGATATGATAATGGTATATGAAACCTTTCCAAGAGGCTGGGATAGTTTAAATGGCTCTAAAAAGGAATTAGACACATTTATAAGGGACAGCTAGAGCACAGTGATCCTGAGATCACCACCAGCTGAAGAATTCTGTATGATACTGAGAGAGGAAGTAGGAAGGTGCAAGAGGGAGAAGATTATGCCTGCTTTGTTTCTTGCAGCCTTGTCTCAACCATTTGCTCCAGGCAGCACTTAGAGACAGGATACACATTAGACAGAGAGCTATTCTGAGCCAGTAAAACAGATTTTGTGCTCTTACTATGTGTAAAGCAGGAATTTTTCTTTATTCAGCCTAAGATCCAACTTTCTTTCAACTTCAGAATCACAATTAAAGACTCCAGAACTCTGTTTCTGATTCTAATTCTAACATGCTAATATGAATAAGTAGCCCTAATTCACTTAATGATGCATTATTTTTAAACCAACTTAGATAGTTGCTAAAATAAGAAGAAAACTATGTTTCATTTATCCAGGAATAAAAACTGCTTTCAAACTATGGGCATGCCTAGTTTTTCTGGTTAAGTATCACACATAATTTTAGACCAAAAAGAATACAGTTCATAATCCAGATATTTAATAAGAATTTCTGTAGGACTATACTTTCCTAATTCTGACCACAGTCCATGAAAAATACCAACATTAAATATGCTTGAAGGAACTGCAATGTATAGAGATGCTTTTAGACAACCCTAGTGCATTATTCTGGTGCTGAAGGTTTGGGGGAGTTGACTTTCCTTATCTTCCCAGAAAAAAAACAAACAAACTGAAACACTTTACAAAGGAAAAAATAGAACTATGCTAAAGCCCAATGCAAAAACAACGTTCCGTAAAATTCAAGATGAGGTAGCCACACGTGATTTTAATTTTAATGATAGCAAGGTATTTCTCATCTCTCATCGGGGACTCTCATCACAGCATGACAAAAATCCAGATTGTATGCACTAAGCAGCCTAAAAACACCTGATCACAGTTATCCTTTTAGTTTAATTCCTTTGATGAGCAATTCCCAAAGGCAATGTTTAAAGTTAGTGGAGAAAATATATCTCTGGCATTAAACTCAGAGATTTACAGTGTTGGAAATACATTACACAGAAGGAGAAATTTCAAGAAGAAATCCGAATTCTTTCAACCAGTTTAAAGCTTATCTTGCTTTGCTCTGTGTTGCAAAATTCTGCATGTATGCAAAGCTGAGTTAGAATTTGGCTACACATAATGTTTAAAAAATAAAAACTGGGACTCAGTTCTCAGAAGGATCAAATCCACAGTGGCATTATTTCAACCTCAAATTCAAGTTTGTACAAAATCTCAGCTGATGGGCACTCAGTCATGTGAAAGACAATGTGCAACAGCAAAAGCTGAAGGGCAATATTCCCAGTTCAAACATCTCCTCTCAGCTGCACATGATACTAATGAATATCAATATTCCCCTTTTCTTATATAGCTCCCTACAGCAACATCAGTGGGAGATCTGTATACATAAGGAGGGCAGGGTAGCAAAACACAGAACCTGCAGCTCAGAAGTTATGGTGATTAGAATGTTAGAAACAGCTAGATTAGGTCAGTAGGATGAGATGAGCTTGCCCTCACTATTGCCCAAAGTATAAGTATTAAATTAACCACACTAACAACAGTGAAATCACTCTAAGGTTTGTGCAAGTTCACTGCCTCTGTATAAACCTGTACCTGCAACAGGAACACAAAGCACAATTAACCTTCCTGGGAACACAGGTTTTGTTTTGCAAAGAAGGATGTTATATAAATATCAGCTCCACCTTTCCACCAGACAAACATTTAAAAGGTTTTCTTATTGATTTTTCAAAGCCTTCTGTATTTGTAACAACAATGCCTAACTTAATTACTGTTGCAATAATGGGGCACTCTTACTATCCCTGGAAAGGAAAAAGAATCTGCCATTATGTCTCTTTTTTAGATTAAGAACTATGCAACAACAAGTACCCTGACACACCAAATATTCTAGCTGGGCTCTCTATCAATCTGATAATTACTAAAAATTATTCCAAGGAGAGAAAATTTATTACATTTTTTGAACATCAAGAACAAATGAAGGAAACATGAGCAGATCAGTAACTCAGAGATGATGGCTGGCAGTGAAGTGTAGGGGGGTGGGGGTGGTGTTGATTCTGGTTTTGTGAGTGCCCCAGTAATCATGGGAACAAATCCAGCACTCTTACAATTTGCCCATCAGTCATTAATTGTCAGTGACCACTGCCACAGTCATTCAAAAACAATTAGAAGCAAGAGAAGGAAAGTGTATCACAAAGGCATAAACAATCCAGAATAAACACTGCTGGCACACAAATTTTAAATGGGGATTTCACTGCCACAAGAATGCACATTGTTCTCTCTGGAAAGAATATTCATGAGGGCATAATTACAATATTTGGTGTTGCATAAACAAAATTTCAAAAAACACACTCCTCATCTGAATAGGGAACCCTTCAAGTCAGTCAATGATGGGAGCTTACCCTGAGAAAAAGGCAAATCCTCCTTTTTATAGATGTATTATCTTTCTACCTAATCCAGCACTCTTCAGTGGATTTCAACAGAAGCCATTCAGTGGGTTTTGAAGAAGTCCCCTATCACCTTTCACTGAGAGCTTGTTTGGGCTTTAAACAAAACAAAACCAAAAAAAGTCTTTAGGGCTCTTTCAAAATTAATCTAAAAAAATTAGCTACCACAGGATTTGCTACCTTCTTCTCTTGTAGTAGTGTCACTTATAGACTTACTGATGCTTAAGTAAGAGATTAACGTTTGTTTATTAATGTTCTTTATCCATAACAATTTATTCTATTTCTGCTTTTGCCTACCTAGTGATAGTGCAGGTAAAATAAATTCTTCAGTTCTTTACTAAGGCATAAATTCCTTAACCTCAGAACTGTATTTCTTACAGGATTAAGGGGGAAAGATTAATTGCTTTTAGTCCTTGCTAGACCAAATTCTACTTTTATAAGCATATGTTAGATTCAGTTATCAAAACAATACAGAATTTAAACTGGGCATAATGAAATTTTAATGGAATACCATCTACTGAAATAGATCTAAGACTATAGTTTTCTATCCAGCACTATCTGTTCAGTTTATTCATAGAAATTCACACATTAATAAATATGTTCTAGCTACAATCACAAATTTTTTAAACATAAATTGTTGTGCAATTTCCAGCAATCAGTATAGCAAGCAGTTAGTAGGCAACACTGTTTTACTTGCCACAATCTTTTCACTAGACCAACAGAAGTCCAAAACTACAATTTAACTTTTCAAAAATTAACACCCACATCTTATGAATAATCTAAACTACTCAGGAGATGTTAAATATGACAGTATGAGACCAGACATTGTAGGGAAGCATGAAAACAGAAGGATGGTGAGAAGAAACTAAAGGTGATAAAATCCTTCAAGGATTTGAAAAAAAGAAAAAGGAAGGTGACAAACTTCAAACAATTTTGAAAGTCCCCTATGTTGTGAACAGATATTATATGTCATGTTGTTAATAGCTGGGAAGACACACAGTCTAAGGTCTTTCCATACAATTTTTCAGTACTCATCCGAGCAAGATTGTATGGTCTTGTACATAAATGTAGAACTTGCAAATACAGACATATTCTTCAGGTCTGAAGAGACAAAGTCAAATAGTGCTGGAGACAGAATGCTCAAGCAGAAATAACATGGTACAGCAAGTGACCACAGAGAACTGGAGGGTAGAAAATATGAAAACATCTGTATCTTTGAAGAAAGTGGACCAGCAGAAAAAAAATGGCAGGTTTAATGAATATTAATGGAGCTACAACTGGCAACAGCATAATCCCCACTAAACCCACTGAATAAACAATGATGAGACCGAAGGGTCTGCAAAAACATCCGCCTCCCCAAAACCACCAATGATGGCAGTCCTTTCCTACATCCACTGCTGAAAGAAATTGCATGATTCCTCTAGTCCAGTGGAGGAAAGCAGGGGATCAATTCCAGACAGAAACCTTTAAAATATGAATGCCTGAGTGTACAAAATATAACAGTCCCAAGATAGCTAAAGCTGACTTTGCCTGCTGTTTGTCCAAGGGTGAAAATTTCTAAAAAAATTACATAAGTTGAAGATAAATTGATGGTCAAGTAAAATCCATAGTATGAATAGCATGAGCTCCATCCTGTGAGAGCAGTGGCAGACACTTTCAGATTCAGTAGCTGCACATGACCGCGATGAATGCTGTAGTATTTAATTGTTTAATTATGAAAGTGATATGCACTTATTCCGGACACTTTTTTCAACAGAAGGAAAAGGAATTTCAGATGTGGATCAAATGTTTCTATTTCTGTCACAGAAAAACTGAAATGACTGAAATTTTGTTAAATGAGTGAAAATTGTGAGAATTGTGTTCCTCTATAAGTAAAAATCTTGCTCCCTCAAGTAAATATTCTGTTACAGAGAAGGTAAACTATAATTTTAAATTCTCTAAGCAAAGACTTTTCTTGTGCAAAGGAAAACTCAGACTACTTAAGAGAAAATAGATAAGAGAAACCCAGCTGGGACTGAAAGAGGAAAAAAGATACTTTAAAAACATAAATCCAACTTTGCTTTAACCTTTGCTCCCTCCCTCCAAACAACAAAACTTTTGGACAGAGCAACTCATGTCTTTCATGGTGGTGTCAGAGCTGAAAGATGAATTAAAAATTTCTAGAATTAAAACATTTCTCAAATTTTTCAGTCTATTTGAGCAAAAGTACACTGAAACAAGGTCCACTGTCCAGTACATTCAAGTATGCAGACAAAAGAAGCTGTAGCTTCTCAGTTACCTCCAGAGTGAAGCAGAGCAATGTCATCACTGCAATGTTAGTAACAGGAAAGCTGTAGGTTATCAGTAGTGAGAAGTTACCTAGTCTAGAAAATTTCTGAGACAAAATTGCTGGTTTGCACTACTGTTAATAGTTTTGATAATAAGATATAACTTTTTTCCCTCATATGACTCTTTTTCCCTCCTTCATATACCAGAAGGATGAAGATTCAACAGCAGAGCTCGGTGCTTCATCTTTGTACAGGAAAGATCCCTGGGCAGCCTCCCATTCTCAGGAGTTACCAGAATCTGTCCTGCATGGCTACAGAAATATGCACATATTGGTATGTAAGTAAGGTTCATTTGTGTTTACAGCAAGTGACTACATTCATCTGGAATCATTCTGCATTTCTATGGCCTTTTAATTTTTACACTTGCATAGACAAAAAGATCCAATGCTTCACCAAAATGTGTAATCAGAAATTATTGTTTTGATGAAACATTAGACTGTATTCTGTAGAATGTAATTACATATAAAGGTTTGATGTTTAACAGAAACAAATTCTAACATTTTTGTCAGGATTCCAGAATCCTACATGTTTGCCTGTTATGAGTCCTTTTATCAGGCCTCAGGATTTCCTCATATCCAGAGATACTTTTCCCTCTTTTTGTTTCTGTGCTGAAATAATTCTAACGTTTAAAGACATCACAAATCCAAATATCTTTTTATATAGCCAGAAACACATTCTCCACATCTCTGCTTTTTATACTTTCCACCTTTTATAGCCTCTTATTCTATTCCAAAGCCTTCTACTATGAATTCTGAAAATGCAGTTCCTCCCTTCCCAACAGTTCTGCAATATCTACCATCCACACACTAAGTGCCTGTGCCATCCTCCCACTCAGGCAGATACTCAGCTCTCAAAAAGCTTGAAATGTTACCACGTTTTTTTTTCCTGTCCCACAAACAGTGATTATCTGCCACTGGGTCTTCAAGGGTATTAGTCATGAAAGACAGAGGCTTTTTAAAGTGCTGCATTATCTGTCAAATCTTAAATACAGGATATCTGTGCTCAGACAGGATTTCCCAGTTCTATTTAACAGGGACTCCAACACTCACTTTGAGGATTTTAGGCTGGAATCAAAGACCAGGTGTCACAAAAGGAAAATAACTGAGACCTTTTTAAAAGCATATTGCAAAAATAAAAAGAAATGGAAATAATAAACATAAGGGATTCACTTAATATTAAGACAAAACCCTGAGGTAACTGTATTTGCTAATGGAACAGAAAGGTTTGGATATATCTTCACTTCTTTTTAATTGTAATGCATTGTAAGCAAAGAGCAATCAAGCAATGTTTGGAAAAAATGACAAATACTCTACTTTAAAGCTGTCTGAAAAATAACAAGTGTTACTAGAGATTTTAGCAAGTCATTGTACTTCTTATTTGGCAGCAATGGACTTTGAAATTATTGCCAGGAAATAGCCAACTGCTCTTTGCAACAAGTCAAAATTTCCATCAAAACCCACCAAACTGGTTTTTAGCTTCTAAATTTGATGAAATTGCTGACCTTCTAGATAAAATTTAAGATGACATGACATGATTATGAAAAACAATTTTTAGAAAGAAGATTGACATTACTTTTTCATTAATTATCTCTGTTAAAAGCAAGAGCTTTCATAAAAAAGTCAGAGGGAGGAGAAATAATGAAACCAAAGGTAGTGGACATATTGTAATGAATATAATCCCACAAGCCACTCATTGTTAAATCTACCATGTTTCATTGCCATTTAGAAGTCAAGGACTGAAGGATTAAAGCTATAGAGAGAGTAGAATTAAAAATCATGTACGCTGATTTCTACGCATGATTCAACAATATTTCAGAAGGAATTTCAACCTTTTGTTCTTTACTGGCATCAAGGCCTTGATCTCTGCAAAATGTGGTAATGTGAATCCTTTTCTGTGTGAAAAGATGGGATCACTCCTTTCAGTGGTCCTTGTAGGAATATTTCAGGCCACCTCTATTCTCATACCACACGTTGTTTGCATTTTAGTGGCAAAAACCAACCTTGTGCTGTCAATGAGAATTTTGCTACTTGCTTCAGTGGTGAGTGGAATCCAATTTATAGCTCATTAAAGATGTGAATTGTTAAAACTCTGGCCCTGTTTCTCCTGATGAGTTTACAAAATCTTTCTCCCTCCCTTTATAAATTTCATTACACATTTCAGTTGAAAACTACTTAAGCTTAGCCATTTAACTTGGCAGCAAAATGAAAAAGAGTTGCTCTCAGAAAGTGGATGTGAGTTGCTTCAGCAGCTCCAGAAGGAACTCAAGTGGTCATGTGCCTTGGAAAAACCTTTCAGTTGCAGTGTAGTTTAAACTGTACTTCATTTTAGCTTCAGTTTGCTGGCTCTGTTTTGGGGTATGTTATTGGTGAACGTGTTTATTTTATTCTGAAATTAAATTATAATTTGAAAAAGTCTTACAAAATAATAGTCAACCTTTATTGCTGTTACAAAATGCATTATTCACTGTATCTTACACTACTAAAGAACATGCTGTGTTCCTTACAGGGGGCACTTGTTATACTTGTAATAATAATTTATGCATAAAGGGCCATTAGCAAAAATAATATTTCATATCTCTATGAACATTTTCAGGTGACAATCTCAGTGCACTTTACAAGCAAATAAGCTTCACAGCCACATGAAAGGTGTGTTTACATGACCTTCTTTCATAAAACTCAGAAATTTGAAGTGATTTGTTTGCATATCATCATGAAGTAATTGGAATGAAAGCCTGTGGTTTTCCTCTTGAAGAACCATGGGACAAGTTAGTAGCTTCCTCAGCCTGCATTTAGCAACCTTTAAAATCCTCAGGTCGCTGGAAGAGTCACTATGGGTTGTCACTACCTCCAAATGCAGGGATCCTTGCAGGCTGGTATGCTGTGACAGCAGGCAGCTGTGGGATGCCTCTGGGTCCTGGGCATCTCCCTATTTAATTGCACAATCTGGGTGAGCAGTGGGAGCAGTGAGTGCAAGAGAGCCAAATGCTCGCTGATTAATCAAGGAAAATAGAAATTTTTTTACTCCGTCTTGTCCTTGCTATTACCAACTCTAAGATTAATGTTATTACTCTACAGGGATTTGTATGGCTCAGACCATGAGAAACTGTAATGGTTCTGAAAGCAAAGTTAGTTATACTTAGTAGTCCATTACAGCTTAAAGGACTTACCTCTTACACTGGTAAGTGTGCTCCAAGGAAGTCTCACTGCATGCAAGAGTTCCCCCTGGGAGATACCAGAATGTTGCCCAGGGCACAGACAGCCAAGGTATTTATATGTGCACAGCTATTTTGTCTCAAAACTTATCCAAGGATGCAGAATTACTCTTGTAAGCTGTGTCACTGAACCAGATTGTCCAGAGAAGTGTCTTCTGATCTCCCAGGAAGGAACTCTAATGAGGTGACCCCTTTCTTATTTCTATTATCATTATTGTGAGTTTGGCACGGAAGGGTGTTTTGGTCAATGACTGCCCAGATGGTGGTGCCAGCATGAAATGTCCTTCCAAAGGTCATAACAATTCAAGATATTTTGTTATGGTTTAATTAACCCAAAATTGAAAATGCAAGCTGAGAAAACCATGTTCAATATGTCAAAAAATGACAGAAGAAAATTTATTGTGATCAATATTATTACAAGTAATGCAAGCTCCATTACAAAACTGATTAAATTATACTCAGAATGGGGTTAATAATGTGCAAAAGGAAGTTCTAGTAAAAACTCTGTGATTTAAAGGTGCAGTATTCTTATCATCTGGAAACACCTGGATTTAAGTCAAAACAAGAAATGAATGCAGTAGTCTGTCAATCTGTTTCCTAATTCCCAGTCATTTGTTCCTATCACAAAGCCACCAGGCAGGAGCGCGTGATGGGCAGTCCCTGCTCAGAAGTGACTCAGGCCTGGAACAGAAAAGGGTTTGATGTCTGAATTGAAAAGCGCTTGCAGAGCAGTATCAAAAGTTTGCAGCAAAATTACTCATCTATGCCTGGCACTCTCAGCTGAACTCTGTAAGCATTGCTTTCTTGCCCTTGGGAAGAAAACAAAACAACAATTTTTGGCACAGGAACTCAAACCATCCCAGAGGAGATAGTTTAAAATGTCGAGGGACATTGTCATACTCTATGTTTCTCTCTGGAGCTGCTCTCTATTATATCTCTGGATTGTTTAATCTGACATTGTATTCTGCATCCCACCTGGCAGAGGATCTTACTCAACACGTTTTTCTCACTTACAGGATAGTATTTGTTCCTGCCTGTAAGGTAGAAACTTCTACTTTAAAATAAAACAAAGAGACCCTTCCACATTTTTTTGAGAAACCTATACAATGAGGACTGGTTTTCAAGAGAGGATGCAGAGGAGACCAGATTCAAGCTCTTAGATGGATGTGATACTCAAAATTTGCTAGGCTCTGGAACAGATCAAAATTTGGGATGCAATCTTGTCATTAACCTTTTCTCTCTTCTGTCTTCAGCCATGGCCCTCTTGACTGCGCAGCCTTTTTGGCTCATCATTTAGTACTAGATTTCCTACCCACAAATAAACTCCCAACACAGGGATCTAGATTCCTTTTCAAGCACTGGATCTCCAAATATCAGATACTGCAGCAAGTATCTGGTCAGGTTCCCACATTAGTCATGATGGGGAATTCTTTCTTTGCCCCTCCACAGAGGGAGCGTTCCCATGGCCACCTCCTGTCCATCGTGGTTGTGCACACTCCTTCCCCTCCCACTTGAAATCACTTAATATGTGTATTGAGACATAACGATTCTGTATTTTTCATGGAAAATATGAACTAAAGTTTAGACTTCAGCCTCCAAATGGCTTCAGTGAACTGTTTTTGAAATTTGAAGTATTTCCGAAATGTCGTGTGAGATGGACAGGTGGATCGACAGAAAGGTTTTTTCCAGTGTGGTTGGCTTATGCCAACAGGAATAATGAAAGGTAACACAGACCAACTAAATTTTTGTGAATTGCATGGCTGCCATGGGCTGAAAACTGTATTAGAGACAGACACTTATGTGGCCCTTATTTATTTCTGGCTTAGTCATGTTATAAATTAACACTAAGCTAAAATTTTCCAAGACAGCTTTCTTGAAAAAATGCACTAGTGAACTGCTAACAAAATAAGTAAAGGCGTCTTCGTATATAGTCATGTCTCACTCTATATAAAAGCATAATTTCATATGGTGACCTATTTAATAACCAACAACATTTCAGCATTTGAAGAAAAGAATTAAGCTGTGCGGGTACAAAGCCTAAAAAAGAGACTCTTTTCAACATATTTCCAACAGCAAATATAATTCCCTGGAAACAAGGTTTAAAATAGTAATGCTGGTAAACCCTTGATTGTAGTAGAACAAATGGCACCATTTAACACACAATGTAAAATGCACATAGCATTAGGTATCAATCATGACTTGCATAATTTTTATTCTTATTTTCATCAAAAATAAAAACCTACTTTTCTGAAAATGATATCACTTTCTACTTTGTTTTCCTGGGGAAATGAACTTTATAGGTTTATACCATGTCCCCTTTAAAAGTCCGAGTCTATTGTTAGTTTTCAACTAAATTTAGCTGAGACTCAGGTATCTCAAAGACAAATACACTGCCCCTCCAAAAGATACTCTGAGCTCAGCAGATGCTTTCTAGTCTGCACAGTCCAATCTGGTTTGCAGAGACAGAAAAGAAGAAAAGCTTTTTACAAGTTCCAAAGAGAGAAAAAAATGTTGCAAGCAATGTGCAGAATTCCACGTTGAGAAACACAGTCCTCAGGGTGACACAGCACTACACCCAAAAGCCAGCCTTCTCTCCCAGTTCATACTGACATCCTTCCTTCAACAGAGACAGGGGCTTGGTCTGGAGTTATAAGATGTTTTGCTAACACTTTTTTCACTCAACAGTGTAGGGCACTTCCTCCTCATTCCAGTTCCTCCTCTAGCACTGCTCCTACAGCAGTGGTCTGTCCAAGTTTGACATGAAAATCACTGAAATGGATACATCCCAATCGGCCAAAAAGGCCCACAACTCCTTGTATCCTAGACTGCTGAAAGATTTGTTTTCAAACCCAAGGCTACTACAATCAAATAAAAAACTATTTGAAGGAAAGTATTTATCCTCTACAAGTTGCCATTAGTGGGTATTGGAAACCCCAAACTGTACAAGATGAAAGTTCACTATACGGCTTCCAGTGACAAATAAGTGTAAGGGAATCAAGAAATAATGCTTTTCCCATAAAACCAGCATGCCTATGCCCAAGTGCATCTATGAAACAAAAATATGAAAGATTTGCACATATTACTGCAGCATAGTAAGGAATCAGGTAACCAATGACAAATTCTGAAGAGCTCTGTGGGGCAGTGAGAGCATCAGAGGTACTGCCTGTGACTATGGGAATGGGAAATACATAACCCAACCAAACAGGATAGGAGAGTGGGGTGCAGTTCCATATGAACACACTGAAATGCAGCAGTCTGTCTGCTCACAGGTGTTTACCTGTGAGTCAGGTGTCTGTGTCCTCTAAGTGCCAAAGTAGAGCTGACATTTGCAGTCAATGAAGTGTAAAGGCAACTGAGCTCACCCTACATAAACATCTATATTTTGCAGTCAAGTTGGTGGGTGTGGAGGAGATGGAAAGACAGATGACGGATGAATGCTAGGTGAAATCAAAGTTTTATTTATAGTTGTAGGCCTACTTGTATTTGAAAACTAGGAGATAGGAGAAAGGAGGTTGACATGAAAAGAAAGGGAGGGTTAAGAGTGATAGAGACTACTGCTTGAGACGGATTAGTAATGAAATTAGTGAAAGTTGTAAAAGAAATAAATGAAACTTGACGTATCTGATCCTAGGAAATTTTAACAGCTGTTTAATCCCCAAATTGGATATAGAAGAAATTGCTGATTTTTCTCCAGAATAAAAGTTCCCTAAAATGAATTAAAGAATTAAAAAAAAATTAATTGCTACATTCCTTAATGAAAAATGAAAAATGTTCTAAAACCTATGATATTTCGTGTCATTACAGATGAACTGCCTTTCAATATTAAACTACATTTCTTACTGCCTTATGGGACTTGTCATTTTTTCCATATTCTCTCCTGAAGAACAGACTGTCTTAGAAGACCACTCACATAATGTACCTGTAATCATGCAAAGCCTGTGACTCTGCTATGTTTTATGACTTTACATGAAATTTAGCAACCAGGGAACCTAGCTGACAGAAGCAAAGGAGTCAGAACTATAACTTCTGCAGTAGTTGACACATAAAAATTGTTTAACTATTTTTGATATGAAAAAAGGAATAATAATTTAAAAGTAGTATTTAAATTCAGAAAACCAGCATATTTAATTTGTATTTTCAGCAGAGAAAACACAATTATTTCTATTAAGGTCAAGATTTTCTGGAGGAAATCAGAAATGTGTAAAAAATTGCAGCTGTTGTAGAACTGCCAGCTATTTCTGCTTATTGCTATTATGATATTCAGATTGGCACCATAAAAACAGAGAGTAAGAGGCAGCTCTTTCTTCAAAGACCTGCCATCTAAGTAGGTCTGACAGAGCAAAAGTCAAAGGAATTTGCTGAAACTCACACAGAAATTCCACAAGAGAGAGACAGAAATAAAGATCAGCACCTAAAACTTCCTGACCTACAAAGGGATTTAGAGCAGTAGGTGTCATTAAAGAAAAACAGAAAGAGTCCACAGCATGCAGGTAAAGAAAGTTTGACTTGGTAGAGCCTGTCAATCTCTTGGCAAAGGCATGTGAAAATTTTTCAAGAGGAGGGATGTGCTGGAAGATTGATTCAGATTTTGAGAAAGGAAATGAGCAAGCACTGGGATTTGCAGATACAGAAGCCAGAGATAATGAAGAAATCAGATTTGGCAAAGGAGTACTGAAGAGCAGAAAGTGGAAGATAGGAAATGCTTGGAGCAGAGGGGGGCCTCAATATCACCAGCCCAGAACATCAGGACTCTGATATTGTACTCTGCTTGGACATTGTCTGGTGTGGAAACTGCGTGCTCGTGGCAGAATGAAGAAGGAGGATTTGGCAGGATTTGCACTGAAAGGAGAACAAAAAAAATTGGGTTATTCACAGTGAAAACCTGATAGCAGAATCTGGTAGAAGATAAAGACCTCATAATGTATCTCAGAGAATCAATATAAGTTTCAGATGTGACAAAATGAATGCCAATGAAAAGCACGAGTTACGCAGGTAGTGATAAAACATCAAGGTAAGTATGATTTCCTATCTAAACACTGATGCCTTTCTAAAAGTTTGTATCTCTGAATAAAATATGCTGGAATAAATCATAAAGTGCAACAGAAAAGATGTTTGGCATAAAAAATCTACCAAGCCATAGCTGAAATTAATTCTTGAAGTTAGATTAAATTTAAACAAACAATCCAAATCCCTGTGTGCTATAGCAAAGTCCCTTGTGTTGGACCTCCATGGCAAGGTACAGTCATTTTAAGGCATGTAAGTGATTCTGAAGAACTTTTTCTTCTGCAGGTATTGGATTAAAAAAAAAAAAAAGCAAGCCAAACGACACTTTTGAACAACAGAAGAACCTTAGAAAAGAGAGGATGTTGCAAGAACAATCACTGTAAGAATAGAAAATCTCTCCCTAAAGTCTTTTATGCATCACTCCAAGTACTTTGCATTAATGAGCTAAGCAACCTTAAAAGAACAACATGACCCAGCATACTATAGTGATTCAGTAATCCAGTAGTCAAATAACTATAAAATAATGCTTTTTCTGTAATGCACAAATCTTAATTTTGAATTATTTTAGATGCTTTGGGTTTTTTTTAACATTTCAGTGCTGCTCTGATCTCAGTATACAACAGGTAGCAGAAAAAGAAAAAAAAAGGCAACACATATTTACTCCAAATAACTCTGTGCAATGTAACTCCATAGATACAGGTGGATTTTTTTCCTGCTTTTTCAATTATGATTTTTTAAAGAGCAGGCTAAGATACAGCTTCATATAAGTAATGTGAGAGATTTAGAAAGCTAAGCTCCCATGCCCTTGTTTTGTTTCAGTATTACGCCTCTATTGTAATCACTGTAGAATTTAGTCTGGGAGCTCATGCTGTCCGTGCTAGAATAAGCATCACAAAATCATTCAGACATGTAATTTCTGATGTCAGAAGAGAACGTCAGAATTGCTGCTGAAATAAGGAAGCGATTTTCAGAATACAGCAATCCTTGAAAAGAAAGTCACTTAAAAAAAAAGAAAAACAACCCAGGAACATTTTTTACCAAACCACTGACCCTGCAATTCATATAGCCAGCGACTCCTCAGTGACCTCTTAATCAGCCCTGAGTTTCCTTTCTGTTAATAGCATTTACATTAGCCAAATGAATATATTTTGGAAAATTTAAAATAAATCAGATGCAGTACATGAAAACATATTAATACATTTAAAATATTAAAAGCTGCATTGAATCAATGCACACAGTATGCATGCATTTAATGCTCTGTATCTCACAACAATAAAATAAGTAGCACTCTTTAGAAATCATTACATCTTAACTGACTAATCAAACTGACATGGAAGTATAAAACAATGAAAAAACCCCTTATCAGAAAGAGATCGATTACAACACATTCTTTCTTTTACTTTATTAAATTATTTTCATTATTGGTAAACTTTACCAGAGGAAAATTAGAAATTATACTGAACACAAATAGAGTTTTATATGATTTGTATTATTCTGTATCTCTGAATCTGTCAATAGAATAATCTCTCCTGCACAACAGCTACAGCTCCTTTAAGCATCCTCAGCAGTATATACGCTTTTAAATTTTAAAGCATTACCAATGTAGTACCCCCCAAATCCAGCCCTGAACTCTGACAGACACTGATCTCTTTTCCCCCTCCCACACCCTGTTTTATCAGACACTATTTTGTTTAAATTGGCTACTAAATAGCATAGCACTGTACCTTTAAATACAAATCAAACAATATTCATATTCCCACGGTGCTGCTAGTTTCCCTTATGCATTGAATCGCCTGTAGATTAAAAGCTCAGAATCTGAAAAGGGATTCTGTTCTGCAGACCAAAGTTCTCTGTAGGAGATGAGGGAGAGGGTCAGTCCCGGAGTCACACACACAACAGGCAGAAAACACACTTGTGATCCTCAGCTTTGGATAGCATCAGAAAGGGGAATAAAAAGCAGAAACACATGGCACACTGAGAACTGGTATCACTTATGGCTTCTAACCAAAGCAGCAATTAAACACCTTTCATCATTCTCCCAAATGCCTGATTTTTGTAAGAACTGAAAGAGAGACACACACACAAAGGAAAATCCCCTCTGAGCAGCAAGGAAAACTTAATCACCTACCATTTTCTTTGCACTCTTCTGGAGGTTTAGCCTTTTTCGCAAGTCGTGGATCCAGCCATGATGTTGTCTTTGTGTTATGGCTGAAAAGAAAAGAGATCACTCTGAGCAGACACATACTGAAAGGAATCAAGTTTATTCCTTAAGAAAAAAGGGTTAGTCCAACAAAATTGCAATCGATACACTTAATTTGCTTACTGGTTCTAAGCAGCCCTGAAGGAGGTGTAAGAGTAATTGTGCAAGGCAGCTGTAAATTTGGCAACCTCAGCTCCCTGTCCTCAAAGCAGCTATTTTTATTAAAATCAACTAGAATGTTGCCAAGTTAACCTCATTGAAAATGCAGAACTCATCCAAAGCAAAAGGAATTTATTACAAATACAGTGTTCTCCCGTTGAACGAGTGCAGGCGACAGGATTCTGTACCATTCTCACAGTTTTCGGATAGAATTATTTTCATCTTAAACCTGTCCTTTTCATAAATACAGGTTTGTTATTTCTCAGCAGCAGCAGTGACAAGGCATAGCAAAAGTGATGCAAATTACAGCGTGCTCCTGCAAAGTCTACATTTCCGGACAGGGTGATTAATGATACTTCGTTTAACAAACCTTTATCTCTCCCTATATAATCCTTCTATAGAGATAAAATAGATATGCACAAGCTGAATGAATCATGTGGCTCCTTTCTATACTCAGAATAGATCTTTGAGAAATCAGCCATCAAACAGCGTTGAACTGGCAAATTGTTTTCTGGGAGATTATTTTGCCAAATGAATTGATACTTAGCACAGCTAACGAGACTTAAAGCCAGTTCCTTTCAAGATATACCTTATCCATAAGCAATTAAATTTGGAGCCAAATAGTGTAAATGTATTAAGGAAGACTATAAAACAGAAAAGGATGTGATCATTACTCCCTGATTTTTTGAGATGCCTTTCCTACAATACCATCATTCAGAGACACTTCTAACCCATGTTTTATTTATCTGATATGTCCTAGGAGGAAGCTCATTCCATACACTACTGAATTATTTAGTTTATTATTAATTTGCTGTGTCATTTTAAAGTGTGCTTACGACTTCTCTTATAAACATTGGTATAAGGTGTACAAAAACAGGGGACCTGGCAAAAAAATTGATCAGGATGCAATTGTTTGTGAGTTTGTGAGTTACTGATACAGTCCATATGATCCCAACACCACTGGTTCCCCTAGGGAAAAATAAATAAATAGAGCCAATTCCTCCTCCCATCTTGTATTCCATGGCAGATAAATATTCCTCTGCCTCAATTTCTCTCTCTCTCTCAAAACAGTGACAGTGCTTATTTCTCAGCATAACTGTCACCATGTTAAAGCTTCCTCCACATTTTGGATGGGAAAGAAGGTAGATGAGAGTTATGTATGGATAAAATGGCAACTAAAATGAAAATTGAGGCATTTAAATTCTTTTTTCTCTAAAGCATTATCTAGTCTAGAACACCATTCATGACAGGTGAAGAGGATAAACAAACCCTTCCCTTTGAGAGCTGAGCTATATTTGCAGAGTATGAAGAATGATGAGCCAAAGGTAAGGTGAATTTGAAGTGATGCCAGCAGCCTGTGCTTGATTGCAAGTGTAACTAAGACACTTTCTCAGAAGCTCTGGCTGCCTGTGGTCTCCTGTAGGGTGCATTTTTATACTGCAGTCACAGCCCAACCACAGCTTGTGCAGACATCCTTGAGCTAGCTTTAAATTAACTGGGGGAGATGCTCCAGCAGTGTCACTGCAGCAGGATGGAGCTCAGCGTGGGCTCATCACCCCAGCATCCATCCACTGAGCTACTTGGGTGCATCCAGCAGCACATGCTGAGCTCCACACCACCCTGGGCAGCCTGTTAGCAGTGCCAGAGCTCAGAGTGAGCTTGGACATTCCTGTGGAAGCTGCAGTCGCACCTCTGGGAGGTGGGCATGTCTGGACATCAGCCACTCTCTCCCAGCTCTTAATTCTGAATTATTTTAGGGACCCCCACTGACTGCAGGGACTAAACCAGAATCACAGATAGTTTTCCTGTGGCTTTAAAAGACCAATATATATGACTACTATTAGCAATGTTTGCTGTGATATAGAGCAAATATCAAAGCATTTTACAAAGGAAATAAAAATAATCCCACCTGTTTTAAAGGTGAGAAAATGGAGTCATAGAATAATGAAATTACTATCCACAGCCACCAAACAAGCCAGAGACAGCAGCACTACTGAAAGCCAACTGTGTGGCAAGTCAACTGGCCAATGTCCACCCATCAGAACAGGCCAATTCACCAGCCCTGAAAACACCCCCACAACATCTCTAGAATGAGTTTTGAAGTATCTGCAAAGACAGCTGCCAAGCTGAAAACAAGCCCAATTCAATATCAATATTTAAAAATGTGAATTACTCGAATTACAACCTCCAAGGCTTTTATTGAAACTGAGAACAGCAAGCAAACAGTTACGCTTCCCTTGAGCATAAATGTGACATCCACAAACCCAGCAGGACTGATGTCCCAGTTTTGTGCAAGATGACCATATTAAACAAAACCATAAACATACTAAAAACTCAACAGCTCTTCCTACAGAAGAGTGATCATTCAGTCTGCAGTGAAATTTCAGAAAATGGAGACGATATTTCCTTTAGATCAGCTCTTACAGCACTCAATGTCCTCTTCTAGGTGCATCTGTCAAACCCATTCAGCTACTTAGTAAAAGCAAAACTCATCCACAAGAACTTTTATCTACAACAAATAACTGCAGGAGCCAAGTACCTTTTGAAACTCATCCCTCTTTTCCTTACCTATATCTATGCCTTTTCCCTTGCCTTGCCTCTCCACTTTATAATCTATAATAAACATACAATACAGTGGGACTGAACAACTCTTGCAATGGGACTTTAAATGCTTCTAGACTAGTGCTCCAGTGGGTAAAAAATCCTTTCCTGCTCCAAGGAAGGACTTGGAAGAAGGCAGAATCAACCCCACCTGTCTTCTAACACCTCTACAGTACCATCAATGTCCTCTTAAGCTCTCCATAGTGCTGTTTGCTTGGATCATCTTAGCAACCAGGTACACAACACACATTCAATCCTACAAGGAGGATAGACGTGACTACTGTCACACTGCTCTCAGTAAAAGAGGGAAATGAGTACCCTGGAGTACAGCATAGTGGTTTTTATGCATGAATACTTCTGTCCTGCACAGGAGGTTTACTTGGCAGGGTACTCTTCCAGTCTCCCTTGTGTCAGCTATTCCCTCTTCAGCTCTGCAAAGGACTAGAATTTGTAAAAGCTAAAGGGAGACAAAATTTATCTCCTAAACTGTTTTTAGTCTAATTTAAAGGAAGCCTTGACAGGAAAGCTTGAACTATGGGAGAAGAGACAAGGAATAGTAAATTGGCCAAATTAGCATAAATGGCAAAATTAACATTAACATATATCTGCTCCACAGGCTGTGAACCTTGAATGCTTTTTAAGCACTAAAAACCTTGTAGAGGGCATAACCTGCCTGCCTTACCACCAGGTCTAATCATGTCTGTCCATTTGGGAAGTGTTATAGACAGACCAGAAGGAAAAGGGTCTGGGGATTTACAGATTAGTTATGAATGAATTGCAGATGAATAGCAGCACCAGTTGTGGAATAAATGCTCAAACAGGCATTAGGAACTGTTGTCAGTGATGGAACGAAAATGATGTGATGCAACAAAAGCATCCTGTGAGAAATACAGCTGTGTCTCCACCAGCATTTCCCACTGACCAATGCTTCATTACTCAGCAATAACTATACCTTATCATTTAAAATATGTCTAGAAAGCCCATCTTTACATAATTTCAATGATTTTGATTACTAGTTAGGACTACTGAGATAAATGCTGGCACATCAATAATGCATACCTTAGAACCGATCTTAAAACCAAGAGTAAATTCCTAATTTTTGAAACTTTGAAAGCAGTGAACAAGGGATCCCCTTGGTCTTGCTTTAAGCAGGTGGAGCATGGGAACAGCATAACTTTTTAAAATTCATCCTAATTTGTTACCTGCTATACACAAAAGAGAAACTGCATATAGGATTGAAGTGTATTGCAGTATGTTTTTTTAAGAAAGGTCATTCAGTGAAGCAGTGAAGCTTAATATTATAGCCAAAAGTCAATAAAATAATTATTTCTGAGCTAACTTAAATCCTCTCTCTTTGCCAAGTATTTGCACCAAGCAGAAATAGTTTATTATAATCAGAGTCCTCAGGTACTAGCTGCACACAATTTAAAACACATGTGGAAAAAATATTCTTCAACTGGTTAAAAAAGAATGAAAGAAAGCACAGAATATTTCCCAGAAATGTTGACTCAACCCCATGTTCTTCTCCAGATTTTCACTGTAGCTCTGCTTTTAAGACTTCACAGAGACTGTTTATTTGCCTCTGTTCCCTGTTAATAGCACTGGAGCTGAGTACCAGGACCAGAGGCTCTCTGGGAATCTCACTGGATACTCTTCAATATCTTTGGGAAGTGAAAAACACTGGAAGTGTGGCTTTTCTGATCTAAAAATGTGTTATCTTTTTATTATAATTATTTGTTAGACAGTATATTATTTTACTTAAGATTTGAATATAATGGATTTTTGTTAGCAATCTGTCAGTTTAAAGCACTTTGACAGATAAAGTTTCTTGTACCAACAAAGCTTTCAGGCAATCTCTTGAAACATTTTGGAAGGAAACATAGAAAGTACTTACTGACAGGAATAGCCTTAATGTCTTATAAAAGCACTGCATATGTATCCTAAATTGTGAGTCTTGCAAGGTATGTAATTTGCATGTTATTGTGAAAAGCATTTCAAAATGGGCATTTACCATTGAATGCGTCAGTGCTTCACTGTGTTTGGGGGCAGCACATATAGGTTTGTTTGGGTTTTTATTGTGAACACATTACATTTAAGCTGGTCCTTGATGTAACAACTTGAGCAAAGTGGAGCCTATGAGAAGAAAACCACAATGCTCTGTAGGCCCCCTCCCCCCAACAATGCTAACTCCTCCCTCTGTTTTGGTTTTTTTTTTCTTTTAATTATGCTGAAGAGTTGTGTATCTGCAGAGATTGTCAAGCTCCAAAATAACGATCTTCCAGTCATTTGTGTGTGGAGGGATATGGATAGGAAAACAGAGCATTAAACCAGCAATTTTGTAATCCATCCATTGTGGGATGCTACCTAAACTTCTTGCACACATGTAGGAACAGATACAAAAGGAAGTTGTCTGGCAGAGGATTGCATGGCAGCAGCTGTGACTGCCAGTTTGCCTTGCATTTCATGGTGTGCTTGGAGTTCAAGGTCCTTAAGAGACCCGGGTTGGGAGTGCCTGTCCTGTCACTCTTAGATGGCCTTGGGCAGTAGATAAGCACTTATGTGCTCAGCCCCAGATACGGTGGCACTGCCTCTAGGCACTTGCAGGAGCAGAATGCTTATGCAAGATTTTTAGAGGAATGTATAAATGCCTAAGGTCTCCTATGGTAATTTCTTCTATTGAAGTATTTCTCTTTGACTCAGGCAGTTTAATTTCTGACAAAGAATGGGCTTCACCTCATGTGACTACAAAAATTGCATAGCTAATTGTGTAGAATTCCTCTCTCTTCAAGGGAGACACGCCTAGACAGAGCAATTTATCTTACCTGTCTTCCAGAGGGACCAGCTAACCATATGCTCTTCAGTGACATAATGCTGCTAAGTCACCTCCCAAACAGCCTCTGGCTGTCACTCCAGAAGGGTCCTGGTTTTGACAAGTTCTGTGTCATATCTCTCATGATCATGGAGATGTCTTGGACTATTACTGTGCCTCTACAGTGGTGCTTTGGCTTAGATCAGGAGGTCACTTTTCAAGTGAATCTCTCTCTCTCAGTTATCTTTATTTTCACACTAAGCATTCTCCAAGCTTGTAAGCTTTTCACTTGAATTTAAACCAAAAGATGATCACCAGGAGCTCATTTACTGCACTGCATTCACAGGCGTGTAACTCATGGTACCTTAAAACACCTATAAGCTGTGGCTGTTGGGTCATCAGCCCAAGAATTTCACTCTGCAGTCTAGTGATATTACTAATTTATATATGGAAATGGTTTAGATCAGAAGAAACTCAGACTGGTTTTAATTAAAATATGGTCTCATGGACTGATTTCAAAGTCCAGAGGTTGTAGAAAACTATGTGCACTCCCAAAGATCAACTTTCTTTCCAGTTTCATTTGAAAGGAATCCAGTGTGGGTACAACAAAGTGTGAACCGAGTCCCAGTCTGTGAAGACAACCAGAAGACTTCCTTCAAAAGTGTACTCCTGACACAACTGCATACTACAGCAGACATAGCTTTGGATATCTGGAGACATCTTTACTGGTAGAAGCAGCTGTATTTTGGTGATTTAATTCTGCCCTCATATATGGACAGCATGAATCAGCCTCTGGAGGTAATTATCTCTCTCCATTGACCACAGAAGGAGTCTTGGCAGTTAGTTTTTGTCAGATACCTAATGCTATATGGCAAGGCAGGTGAGCTGATTCTTCTAGTTCAAGAAATACAAAGGAGAAAAGTTATAACACTGCAAATATCAGAGGAAATGTGCTGGAAGATGAATTCTGCAGAGCAGAGCAGCAGAGACCTTTGGGGGTAAAGACTAGAAATAAGAAAGGGAGGAAAGACAAGAGGAGTTAAGCTGGCAGTTTGACCTGGATGTCAGCAGAGATAAAAACAGCAAGTGAGAGCAAGGGACAGTACGCCACTAGTACAGACTGATAATGTCTTTATAGCATCAAGAGACAAGAGAAAAAAAAAAAAAAATTCAGCATTCCACAAATTCTTTCCAGCTCTACCATCTTCACAATCCTAATTTGCCATGAGGCAAGGAAGTGGTCTCAGGAGAAAAGATCCCTCTTGGGTTTTTCAGCTGCCTGTCCCGCTGTATGTATTGTTGAAATCCAAAGTGCATTAGAAATCTGATTTGTTATGCTGACCAAAACTAGCAGATCCAATCCAATATATAAACAAAGAAAAAGAATTACATACATTTATAATGATATTTGCAAGACCCCTGATGAATCAGAATTGTCTACACAATGAAGTCATACTGACACAAGATGACTTGTTTCCCAAAGAAAAATCCCATCAGAAGTGAATATTATAACAGTATGTGAAATAAACTATAAAAAAATCTTTCATCCTAATTGCTACTTAACTCAAGCAGCAGAAATATGCAGACAACCAAAACATTTCAGGATTATAGACTGATACTGTGATGATGTAACATACTCACAAAAGTGCCAAACTAACTTATGAAAGTTCCTGTAGTTACTGCAGGAGTATGAGAGTAATCTTGAGCAGGTAGAAGGGTGTACCTCCACCTCAGTGCCTTTAGTATCTTCTAGTACAAAAGATAGCAATGGCGTATCCAGGCTTAACTAAAATATCTTGCTTTCTGATGGTGAACTGATGGAGCAATCAGCCTCATGGTTCTTCAGGTAAACAAGATGTTGGGATAAATGTTATTCCTGCAGTCAAGAAACTTTCCTACCTTAAAAACTACTATGAAGAAAACTGATCCCATTGAAGTCAGTAGCAATATTCTTAGAAACAAACTAGGCCAGTATTTTACTTTTCCAATTTGTAGCTGTACTCTTCAGACACCTGAATGCACCTGAAATTGTACTCTTCAGACACCTGAATGCACCTGAAATTGCACCAGCTGTATTAAAAAACTTAATGGCTGCTTTTTTACAGTGAAAAGCAGAGTCCTTGGCAAAGGACTATTTTGTAGCTGTTTTTCAGTCTTTTATAGTGCTTTTGTTAAAAAAAAATCTTTAACAACTAGAAAAGATACTGCAACAGGTCCAAAATGAAATGCTGACTATGCTGTTTGGAGAAGTGTTGAAGTAGTGAGAGACTGTCTGCGAGACGTACTGTAACGTTGTTTGTTAAACTTCATGGGGCCACATTCTCCCAGAAATCATCAGCACAAGTCACAGATGATCCTTTAAAGATGTTCTACAGCAGTTTGCATTTGTTCTAGACTTTTTCTGCTAGGAAAAAATATAGTACAAGCAAAAGAAATCATGTATGCTTTTGAATGTTATAGAGTCAAATAGCTTTGGGTTTCATGTCCTACTGCCCCTGCACTCCTTTCAGAGTTCTGCTGCCTATAGGTGGAGAGAGAGAGAAAACCAATTCTGCCCTCTATAAAAAGTATCAAAATGTTTAGCCAACTGCACAGGACAGTCTATAATGTACTAATGCATGGGATGGAGTTGGATCGTTCGCTGAGGGCCACATTTCAGGCTGACTGCACATGATTGCACATGCAACGAGAACCTTGATCCTGTTTTATTCCCTGCAACATTGCACTGGACAGCATAGCAAACACTGATTGCTTGGGATCCAACACAACCAGCATCTGCTGACTTTATGGGGACAACACAAGCCTGCGTTTCTAGTATGTGGTTTGAGGGTTACTGGCAAGGTGAGGGTTGAAGTTTATGAGGAATCACAGCCTTTCCTTAGCCCCAGGAGAGGGAAAAGCTAAAAATCACTGATGACTCTAATTTATTTAAGCATGTCAAAATATGCCACACTTATCAGCCATATTTAAAGCAGGCAAGAAGGAGCAAAACTGGAGGGGTTTTTTTTTGATAACATTCCAATTTATATACAGTCTGTTAATTATTGCATGTTCTCATTAGCATATGTTCTCAGTGAAACCAAATGTAAGAGATGGAGTCCTATTTGTGTAGTGTGTGCCTGTATTTGAAAATTCAGATTCATATGTAAGGGAGGCTGGAAACAGCCCAAGAAATGTACTTAAGTAGCTCTTCCTGAAAAACAGTGGGGAGTATTATGCTGCAAGAAGAGATGCTCTTGTTCTGTCTGTGAATACTAAAATAGGTAAACATAAGGTCATGCACCTATGTCCCTATGTCAAAAAGGGAAAGAAAGGAAGAAATGGACCAAGACATGCTCTAAAATACAGCCATCCTCTGAATCATTCAGTGAATCTGGTAGGTGATTTTTTTTTGGGTTTTTTGTAGTCCTTGAGGCAGAGGAAATTCCTTCCACTGTGCTTTACAAAATGCTAACTGAACCATGAATGATTAACAAATAAATAATCCTGTCTATAGACAGTTATCTTTCCCCTTATGAAGTCACTTCCTCTCTCACTGTAAATCTGCCACATTATTCTGATGGCAGTTTTGATAAGTGAGTTCACATACAAATTTTAGAGGTTAGTTTGAGGTGAATGAATGAAAATGCTGCCATGAAATCTAAGGCCTTTGGGTATACCTGTGACAACCTGGAACTTGAGATAGTTTGCCGCTAGAAGTCTTTAGCATTTAAAGGCACAATTCACATGAGCCTCAAATAAAGCAATAAAAGATGCTGCCTAGTGTGACTTTTTTCCCCCCGCTCATTGTGATGTACACTTTAAAAATGTTTGTTTTTCATCTATTATTTAATAATCTAGTACAATCTTTATTACTGTTCAGGGAGATGTTGTTAGACAAATAGGTTTTTGTTGTCTTTTTATCTTTCCGTTTTTTTGTGAAAGCAAATGGAGTCTCTTCATGCCATTAACCAAAGTGACTTGTAAACAAAGAGGCAATTTAACAGCATCCCCACAGCATTACATTCCTACTTAACCCTGCAAAGACTGTGCAATGTGAAAACTAAAACGATCAGAGAGTTTCTCCTTTGCTTGGATTCTAGTAAATAATCTAGCATTTTTACAGATGTGTAATTGCACTTTTTTGCAATTACATTGTTCAAGAATATTATCCCAAAAGCAAGAAGCCCTTACAACAGTCCTTCTATCCAGTCTGCACCTCTGATTTCTTTGCTTTACATAACAGTCATTTAGTGGAAGTGAATGATGAGCATTGTCAGAACTACAGTGTAAATCAGAGCATTTCCAGGAAAGTAAGTAAGCTGTAACATCAAAGGAATTTGAGGAGTGCAATGGCTGCTCTGTAGAGCATCAGGGCTATTTGCATTCACTGTATTTGTTACAAAATAGATATTTATTTTCTAATAAATTACCTCCTGCAGTATTTACTACTCTCACAGTTTGGTGATCTACCTGTCATCCCCTCCCCCATCCCCTAAATGTATCACAGGTTTTTGTTACAAGTAAAATAAAAGTGCCATATAATTAAGTCTGCTGTCTGTCAGAGCATTCAATATGTGCAGAAAAATTAAATTTTGGAGTAAGGTAAGAATGAAACAAGGGTTTCAACTACCCCTGAGGTCATCCTAGTTCTTCTCTGCTTCCTTGGGCAAAGTTATTATAATTATTCTTTTTCTAGAATAAGCATATTTTTGCCCTTTTCAGCGAAGACACTTATGTTTTAATAGTTACTGCTATTTTCAGCCTTGTGTGTGCCAGAAGCTATAGTTGGTCATGCCAGTGTTCATTAAAAAGTCACATGCACAAACTTTATTCTTAACATTTGTTTAGACTTCATGTGATAGTCACAACATTTTACATTAATACAGGACTTAAAAGAGAATTGATACCACCAAATGTTTTTTTTACCTACTAATGATCAGAATAACAGATAATGCTCCAAACTAAGGCAGTTCCTTAAAGCAAACGTAAATGCTACTTCTACCTCAAGAAGTTCTACCTCAAGGTAGAGTTCTACCGATAAAAATGTTAGTTTTTCCATTCTCTTTTTTTGTTTTGTGGAACACAATGTTGTATCAGCTCAGACATTTGCTGTATTTTTATTCTGGTAATGTATATTGATCACAGAATCATAGAATGTGTTGAGTTGGAAGGGATCCATCAAGATCATCAAGTCCAACTCCTGGCCCTTGTGCAGGAAACTCCAATCACACCCTGTGCCTGACAGTGTTCAAACCCTCCTTAACTCTGTCAGGCTCGGTGCTATGACCGTTTTCCTGGGGAGCCTGTTCCAGAAGCCAACCACCCTCTGGATGAAAAACTTTTTCCTGATATCCATCTAAACCTTCCCTGACTCAGTTCAGGCCATATCTTTGAGTACTGTTTCTGGTCACAAGAATGAAGATATCAGTGTCTGCCCCTCATCTTCCTCTTATGAGGAATCTGTGACTGCAATGAGTTCTCCCCGAGTGTCCTTTTCCCCCGGCTGAACAACCCAAGTTCTCAGCACCTCCTAATGCTTCCTCTCCAGACTCATCACTATCCTTGTGGTCCTCCTCTGGATGCTCTCTAGTAGCTTAACAAAAGCACATAGAGAATACAGAATTTTCATATCCATTTTTTCAATGAGTTTACTAATTAGTAACAGGTATGTATCGTCTACCAACACGGAAAAGTTTCTACACATAACTAATTCTCCTTATAGTCTGCTCATTTATTTTACCACTTCTATATATAGCGTGGTCTCCCTCTACTGTTCACTAGCTAGTTTTTAGTCCACTCATCTTTCTTTCCTTTAACTGACAAAAAGCTTCATGCTCTCCACCTCTGCCCACATAAGGAAGGACAAACCCAGTGATTGTGTTACCTTCCCAGCAGAAAGCACCAGAAGAGCAGAAGGTCCTTGTTTTCAACAGAAGAAACAAAAGCTTTACTTCCTGCCATCAAAGTAAGCAGACCAGTTACCTATCTTAAAACCCAGCAGGCTTCCATCTAAATCACTAATGCAGGAAATGCTGCCAGCCCTTGGGAGCCCTGACAGCCAGAACATTCCTGCTGTTTTAATGAGAAGGTGGGCAATGCTCCACTTCATCACACAAACCATTTTCCCGCCTAGTTAAATGCAATACAGCTATTAAAATAGAAGAAATAAGACTTACTCAATAAAGTAGACTTCCCCCTTTTCTGTATAAGCCATTTCCCAGTTATCAGGCAGTGGGCCCAAGTCATCATTTTCTTCAGGTTTAGTCTGTTTTGTTACATCCATATCCTCCTTTGCTTCTTCGGGCTGACCATATCCTGGTGCAGGACAAGGTTGGGTGGCAGATACCTCACCCGAGACAGCTGTACTCTTCTCTTCATGTTCACTTGATTCTACAAGAGAAGAAAAATTACAGGTTTTGGATATTCAGGTTAAGGGTGAAGAATTTACTGGGTGCAAGTCTCTGTAAACTGCAAGTCTTAAAGAGAAAAATTCCGTTGGATGTACACAAGGGTCCCTCTGATGATGCATTATATTTGGAACACAATAAAAGAAAATAAAGCAATAAAACCAAACTGAAACAAGAAACTAATAAAGAGTTCTGGCTCATTCTGTCCCAGGAGTGCTTCCAGACTAGCACTGAGCAGAAGGCAGCTTCATATCCAACAGCTATACTGTCTCATGTCTTAACTAAAACATCTATCCTGCTGTTTTACTACAGATTACAGATCCTTTTCAAGTAAAAAAAGTATATGCACTAATTGTTTTATCTGTATCCATATATCAAAGAAACCAATGACATCCATCAACTCATAGCAATGTGTTGACCATACAGGAAGTGGTTGTGATTTCACTACTGATACAACCTGTGGGAGACTTAGTTTCCCACAGCCAATGCCAAATGCTTCAACACATCAACAGTGTAGTTTACAGTAAAGTTCAAGAAGATGACAATTTATTAAATGATCTAACAGTGCAACCAGAGCTAGAACTATGCAGATACTTGTGTGAAACACGTAGGAAGGTGGAAGACAATTTGAGTGAAATATTCTAAGTAGCAGTGTTTACAGCAGCAAGAAAGAAGAGCAAAAAAACATTAATAAAAACTATTTATAAAGGCCCAGGCTTTAATAACCCACAGAAACAATAGATTTGATATTATGGTAAGCAGTCATAAGAGATAAAAAGTTTAGTAGAACTAGTAAAGATTGAAAAAACAATACCAAGGATGCAAGCACAAATTGTCGTAATGAAAAACAAAAATAGTAAGTATAATCAAAGATAATTTTAATTATCATGACTTTGCAATGATCTGCTACTTGAGACAGAATTGTACAAAAGGTGAAAACTAGATTAAATTGTTAAGGATGAGCACAGAAAAATAACATGGGCATCTAAAAGCAAAACAGAACAGTCAGTCTAGAAAGTGGGATACAGTCAGGACATTAGAGGTGACAAGAAAAGTTTCTGTAAGTGCAATAATAACAATAATACCAAAAGCAGACTCATTCTACTATGTGGGAAGGAAGGAAAGCTAATAGTTTATGACGCATAAAAACCCCAAGGCAATTAGTGCTCTTTTGCCTCAGCCACTACTACAAAAAAAATCACCTGTGATTAAATGACTAACATAGTTAACGTCAGCAACAGGGCTAAAGAAGGTGGAGTGGGCAGAGAACAGGTCAGGTGAAACTCAGATGAACCAGCTGTTCTCAATTGGCAGAGCAGGATAAAATGGAACCTAGGGTAAATAGAGTACCACATAAGCAGACTCATGGCTAGGAATGGCAACACTGTCTAGACTTCATGGGGAAAAGAAACTTTGAAAGGACAAATGAAATCCTGATTTCAGCTAAGTATCTATGGTTTAGGTTTTCAGATAGTTTTGTATTCTTAATTTCTGAGTATCTAAGTTCCCTTTGAAATAATTTGCTCAATTAAGCCATTTTATCTTTTTATACGAAAAAAGAAGACCTATGAAACTGTAACTGCACATCTTTTTCTTTTTAATTCCTAGAAGTATTGGAACTAGCAACCAAACACCCACATGTAAACTCTCCAAAGGTCATAAATATTTGTCAAGAGTTTCAGGAAGAAATTGTGTCAAACTAATCTTTTTTTCTTTACATGACATAGTAAAAGATGCTGCTTCTTGGGGATAAATGGTAGATATAGCTTTTATGATCTTAAAAAATACTTTTGACACTGACACATAAAACCCTTCAGAACAGCATGGAAAAAAACCCCAGATTCAACCTTGAACAGGGTAATGATCTACAACTCTACATTCACATGCAGCCCATGTTGCTAAATCTTAACTCATGCTTGATCTATGTGGAATTACAATAATTTTATGCTGTTTGGAAACATGAATCCATCTGTCTGTATTGTTTTCAAATATGTAAAAGTTTCCTGCAAAGCAAAGATGATATATGGACCCCACTTCCCCTGAGAATAGGACAATGTAATAGTTGCTGATAAGTTTTGGGGGTATTTTGTTCTTATTTCTGCAAAGCAAAAGTCCTCATCTGCCTGAAGCATTATTAACAGATTTGTGAGTTGTATTCCTGAGGCTGCCTGCAGTCTTGACAACATTTCTACTGCAGGAAGGTATACATACAGATTAAATTGAATATAAGCCATAAGGTCACAAGGCAGATATGAGCACAGCAGAACAAATTCATTTGGGGCACAGGTGCATCATACACAATGACTATTGATCAGCCAATTGGTCTGATAGAGCACAGATGTGGTGACACTGCTGTGTCCTGGGATTTTACCGTGATACCTCTAATATGTGTTCTTCCTCGAGATCGTATTTTCAACAGGTTTGAAGAGGTCAGATTTGTGATTTTCAATAACTATATTAACAAATCCAAGCCATCATGATGACAGGCAAAAAAAAGGCAAAATTAAACCCTGAGGATCAGAGGAAATATTCTAAGCTTTTCTAAGACAGAGATTGCTATCAAAATACAGCCGGGGAAAAAAAGGAACCTGATGCTTATATTTAACAATTTAAAATATAATTATTTTAAAGCTGATCTCATGAATAATTAATTACTGGATTATTATCTTTTAATAGCTTACTTTGATAATGGAGAAAGCATCATGATGACTAAAACCCAAGCAATTAAGATGGAATTGCCTAATGCTATTTAATAACTGTAAGCTTTACACAGTGGACATCCCAGTCACACTTATCTGAAAGCTCTATAGTGTCATCTCATCTTCTCTGTATCTATCATTCCCATACTCCATGTAAGGTAAATATTCACCTTACTGGTTTTGTTTCTGCTAATATATAGCCACATATAATTTTTGATTTGATTAAAAAACCCCAAACAACAAACAACTGACTTCTGATTAAAAACTCACAGCATCTTTAATGTACAAATAAAGTTTGAAATATTACAGTTATGCACTGTGAGCACAAATACTTACCTTTGGACAACATGTGATATAACAAAGATCCTAAAATTGTACCAAAACATGAGCCCAGAAGTATTTTTGTCACTAAAAAACCCCAATCAATTGAATTAGAAATAGCCTGGAGCTTCTGTCTCACTACAAAGCAGATTACATGGTGCAGTCTTCAAAATCAGATTAGCACCATATCTCAACAGTGTCCTGAGAAGTGACAGAATAGACACCACTAAAGCACCAGCAAGCTGTGTGTGTGGAATACAAAGCACTTTGAGAACAAGATAATCTGTGTGTTAAAAATAACTATTTATCTTTAAATAGCCCAACTTCATCTCTGTAGTACCCAGTTTCAAATACCAGCAGCTAAAATATTACTGATATATATTGATATGACATATTCTTTATAATTCTGTAGACAATACGGTGACCATTTAAATAAGCCCAACAAACTAGTCATTATGTTGTTACGGTCTCAGCCTTTTTCATCAATGCTGTTGCTTGCACTTTAAATTGTTTCTATTATTTATGGTCTAGTTCATGAAATGTGCCATCTAAACACGTAAGAGGACCTTGTCACTTTATTCCTTTATTTTAACGCTGCGTGCAGAGAAGTTTGAAAACTTATTCTCTTCATCTAAAAGTACCAACTTATATGACCTAAGTAATATCAGCAGAAGAAAAAAAAGATTATTAAATAGTAACTTATGGGATGGTTTTAGCATTTCTGAATAAAAATATTTTGTATCTTTATACCCTTTTTGTATCAAATGGCTAATTTCTTAAATTCTGTACAGGAAAGAGCCCATCCCTTTTAACTAACTGTTGGATACAAGAGTATTTTAACTCAGGTTTGCCAATATAGCTGTATGTATTTTCTTGTGAAGGATACCACTTTACAGCCTTGGAGCTGCTGCCTTTCCCGCAGAGCTGGAGCCATATTTATGGCTAGGTGCTTTTGTGTGGAGCCACTGCTCCCACAGACTCCTGGCACAGTGACAACCTGGAGCTGACCTGGACAAGGAAAGCAGGAGTCATGGAGACTGGGTGAGCACAGGGTATTCTGTGGGTCACAGGATGTGACCTAGCTGTGATAAACTGAGTTTAAAGAACACACCTAGAAAAATCCATGGATACCAACTTTTGTGTGTTTTAAAATCTCATGGCTCTCGGAAGCTGTGTATGTTGTTTTCTGAAGTTGTAAAAGGGGTCCGGCGGGGTCCGGCCGCCTGGCCCCAACGAGCTTCCGGGGCTTCGGGAGACCTCGGGGGCCTCACCTGGCCCAAGCTCTCAGCCCTCCCGGCTGTTCAGCTCTGTCCAGAGGCGGCTGCGGTCAGCCTCGGTGTTCCCAGGGTCGCTCCTTGGAGCAGTAGGGACCACGCGGCGGAGGCGGGTGCCTGCCGGGCAGGAACGCCGTGGAGTCGCTGGTCGCTTCCCGTGATAAAGAGAGTGCTACGAGTTGAGAGTCCGCAGTGTGCAGTTTATTCAGGAGAAGCGGCGCGGGGGAGGCACACTGGGGGCTCTCGGGTGGGGCGGTCCACGCAGCTGCCGGGCGCAGAACCCGGCGGGGCTGGGGTCGCGGCCACTCCACGCCGAGAGAACAAAGGGAAGGGGTTCTTAGGGGGAAATACGGGGTTTCCCGGGGAGGAACAGCAGGGGCGGAGCCAACGGGGCTCCGGGACAACATGAGGGACAAGCGGGGGAGCAAATGAAATATAAGTAGGGAGGGGATTACAAGCAACTCATGGGGAAAGCCCGGCAGCAGAACATTCTAGTGAGGGCAAGCAGCGGGGGCGGTGATAGGGGCGGGGAAGCAAACCTTAAACCAATAAACTTAGGAAAAACTTTCCAGGGGAGGGAGAGAGCGGTTTACGGCCCGGCCTCCTCCGAGTCCCAGGCGATGGCATCCTCGGCAGCGTCCCCGTGGATTACGCCGACCGCCGGCCTCGGGGACTCGGGATCTGCAGCATCGGGCCGCCGCACCCCCACAGTTTTCATGCCTCTGGCTGTCTTTGCTGTGTACTGATAGAACAGTTAACTCAACCAGCATTGAGACTCTGGTCTTTTGTTAATTCCTAAGGTCTGGAATGATAATTCTGAAATTTGATGTAATATCTTACCCCTCAATTAATTTGAGCCTGACAGAACTTTATTCTCTGGGTGCAACTTATCATTGCTCAAGTACTGTCAGAATAATACATACACATAAGCATGCCTTCAGTGTTAAAGTGATTCTTCTGGAGTTTGGATGATAGACACTTCATCATTCAGCAGTGGAAAGCAAATTTGACACGACCAACACAGTGTCAAATACTGATGCTGGTTTTGAAGGAGACTGACTCAATTCTTTGCAGACATAAACAGCAACAGCAGTAAAACCTGAATGTCTGACAAGTTTTGGATCACAGTTTGATGAAGACTCTTTTTACCTGTTTGGTTAAAGCATCAGTTTTGCAGAAATCACTAATTTCAACACAGTGTCCATCAGAAAAGTTATTTCAGGTGCAATATGTCCCACCAAGTAATGTGGACAATTGCAATAAGTGTAATAAATCCAATGCTAACTCCAGACTTGGCCATCTCTACAGTAAATCCACAGATTATGTCTCTCGTGTCTCACGGCAAATAGTAAGATTCTTCATTTAAATTTAGCCATTTAGGCTCCTCTGTATCTGTAGGCTGAATTAACTGTTCTAAAGTGTAGAGATGATCCCCTAAAATGTGTATCTAAACCAGCTATACTCTCTTACTCTTTGGAATTTCTTCTTTCTTCTTGTTTTATATCAGAGCAGAGACAAATAGTTCTAACAGAAAATGTAAGGCATTTTGGCATATAATTTACTAAAGCAGAATGAGATAAATGCCATGTGCTAAATCATACTATTTTGTCCTGTGAGAACTTGACCCAGGATGAAGGACTGAGAGTGCTCCATTCTAAAATGGCCAAAAGCCCCATCCTAAAGCATTGAGAAGGATTCCTGGTGGCTTCTGGGCTGAACACAGGAGACAAAAATCAGAAAAAAAACCCGCATTGGGCAGACAATTATGGTCACATATAGAACTGTCTCAGGGAAATCTGATGGACATGATGCAAGGCATATGGAAGGTATCAATGAAAAATTGCTAAAGATCAACATTTACACGGATTATGCCAACAGACACTGAAAAGTTGCCTGAAAATTCATACCAAAAGCACAAAGATCTCTGTAACCACAGACATCACTTAATTGGTCTGATAAAGATGGGTTTCTTTTCTTCAGAATCATCTTAGATCTCTTACTATTTCAACCTAGTAATGCTATGTGTTAGAGTGGTCCTTTGAGCTGATAGGCTTGGATATGCAGGTAATAAGCCATTAAACTGCTGAGCATCTATAAAAAATATATCAATGTTTCAGATGTCCCAGGAGACTTATAATTAATAAAAGCCTCCTCCTGGAAGTGAAGTATTTAAAATAGAACACACTTTCTAAAAGAATTGGAAATAATAGAAGTCCTAGCTTTGCTGATTCTTTATAAAAACTAAAATATTCTCTCCATCAAGAGTTTAAAAAGAAATAAATTAATTAATATATTCTGGTTTTCCTGATTGTTTAGAGACACAAACTACAAATGCACTCACATTTTAGAGGTGACTAAGCCTCTGTCAGCTCACAGAGAAAATGACTGCAGTAACAGGGTCTGTGGGAGCCACACTGCCCAACAAAGGCAACACAGCATGTATGTACAGAGCTGCTTTGCTACAATCCCCAAAGTCCTCAATCAGTGTAACTGAACAACAAAACCCTGCTTATGAAACCATGAGAGCCAACACAGGCACTGCTTGTTCTGCTGGCCACACCGACAGGAATTACTCTGGGGGGCAGAGGAGAGGGAAGAGGGGGGGCTGCCTTACACCCATGCTCATGTATTTCATTTTGTTACACAGCACATGCCACTGCCTGCTTCTTGGGTGCTGCCTAGTCATTGCTCACAAAGAATTTGCCTAGGAGAAGCAAATTATAGGTGAGATATTAAAAAAAAAAGGCAGGTAAATATTGCCTCTTGATCCACTTGGAGCTGAAACGTATTGTCCTGGAAATTGCTCCTCAGCAATGGCCTGTTATGTGGCACATTTCGAATAACTACAAAGAATGATCTTTCTAATGATTTCTACACTACACATCAGAGACCAAATCCTGCCTTTGCCTCTTTCACTGTGGAAGTATCCTGGCAACAGCAGCAGTGCTGATGTTTTATGTAAGGATCTCTGGGCTTCATCCTTTCCTGCTTAGCTGTGTAGGAAAGGCACTAAGCGCCAGAGCAACGCCAACAGATGCCATGCTGTGTGGAAGGGATAAGCAAGGCTCGTGCAGGGTGTGATGGCAGTGGCCAGGGAGCAGTACGGCAGCCCAAGGGGAAGAACCAGACCCACTCTCACCCCACTGCTCCCAGACACCTCTGGTAGACAGGGATGGATTCTGCACAGGGATTTTCTCTTATATGTAATGTTAGGCAACAGCTACAGAAAACGCATGTGGCAAATTCATCCAGGATGGGAAGATATTAAATTCGATATGCTTTGTAATGAAGCAGGAATTAAAAAGCTATATATAGACTCTGCAGTACAAAAATCCTTCCACAGAGCTTAGAAGTTTAGGTAATAGATATATTTTGTTCCACAGTGACCTATACATTTAGAGAACTTGCAATATTTAGTTTTATCTTCTCATTCTCATCCATATGATTGTCACTATAGACAGTCTATGACTTCTACTTCAACGATCTGTTTCTGAATTTCTAAGTTTACCAATAAGGATTCACAGCATTATTTCTCAGAGAGATACAAAAATCTGAATTCTTTAGTTTTCTACATGAACGACAACAAAATAATTTCTGAAATTCTATTTCAGAATAAGAATTATTAAGTCCTGCGAAATATTGTTTTGCTGAAACTTTGAGGGGGAAGTCGATTACCTGCTCCAGAAAAGGCTGGACTGCTCTCACTCCAGATACCAGTCAGTACTCAGACCCCCTTTTTTTCTGAAGCACTGTGATCCAAGGAGTAAAACAACAGTTGTGTTTTAGGACTTGACATCTGAAAACCTTATCAGCTTTATGCAGGCTCCAAAAACATTCCTGAAAAAGATTCTCTTGATAGTATTGCCAGCTAAGTTTCAGTGGCAACTGTCACAACTTTGTTAATGTAATGACTTTAGTCTTCCACAAGATTGCTAAGACTTCATGACAATTTTAAAAAGTTCACTTCATAAAAGGCTGGACAATCTTGTGTGTCACCATGTGAGAACAAGAGGACCTGAAACACAGAGACTATTCATCTGACCAAACTGCAGTTCTCTAGACTCCCTCTATAGTCAACGGAGAGAAACAGGCACTTGCAATTGATTTTCTTACCTAGAAATCTAAACCAGGTCACAATTCATGCTCAGAAAGAAGGTATTTTTCTCTTTGGTCTATAAAGAGGGTTCAAAGGGACTAGTTCAGAGACAGAAATCTTCACAGTAGATGAGATAAGTGAGACGACTCCCCAAAATAGAGGTTAAGTAATTTTTTGGGGGCTTCAGAGAAATCCTAATATTCAGGATTCCTGGCTTTCATTCTTGCAAGAACATCCTTACCTGAACATGCATATTCTCACTGCAGAAGGAGGTAACTGAGGACTCTGAATAACACAAACTCACTGCAAAGTAAGAAGGAAGAACAGACCTGGTGTTACTGTCACATCATTTCCATTGACCACAGGCCTTTCTTCCTCTTCTTCCTCTGGTGGTTCAATGCCTGTCTTCTCCATATTGCTCACAGACTTATTCCTTTTACGTTTGCCTTCAGCCCCGGGAGTGGCACCTGGGAGGATCTGGTCTGTCACATTTAACAGCAGCGGAGCAGGTTCTGCTGGAGGCTTCGGAGTGCCGTAATAGTTGTCTGGAAAGAAAGGGAATAACATAAGATTGCAGAAATACACAGGCTGCTGCTGCTTCTTTTATCTGAGATTAGTGGATGTGTGAGGTAGGATCTGGCTCATCAGCTAATATAAAGAATAGTTCAAAATATTTTCTGCGAAATTGAATATTTACCTTTCATGAAATGGTAACTAATTTCCTTGGTGGTAGCACTAGTGATCAAGTTATTCTCACAAGCATGTCTTATTAACAATTTCTGAAACTATAACAGGTTAAGTTTACATTCCTCTCATCCAAATACCTAACAAATAGGCAGTGTACCAGGGCTGTTCTCTTATTTCAAATCATTAGTTAGGACAAATTAGTTTGGCAACATTTATGCCACAAAACAAGAGTTTCTTAAGGAACAAAATTATGACAAGAATATTGGTTATTTATTACATCATTTTCATTCCCTCAAATTATCTCACCTGCTTAGAAGGTAAATAATCATCCAATGATTCAGAGATTTGCAGTTTTCAGTAACACTTTCACTATGTTGTTTTTCATATTTGTCAAATTTTTGCTATTCACCAGCTCAAAATTTGTAATAGTTAATGCTAATATATTTTCAAAGAAAGCTGAAACCTTATGCTTTAGGGCTTAACATTATCTCAAAGTACTAAGGAATTCTGAGAAGACTTAAGGTGGCTGACAGATTGCCTTCTATTTGTCTCTCATGAAATTTCTGGCAACTTCCTCTGAGTCATCTACTTTCTGTTAGAAGGGTTATTAGATTAGATGGACCATGGTCCCTTCTTATTTATCAATATCTGTACGTTTACATTTCTAGCACATTTGATCTCAAAACTGGTGTCTTACTGCTACCACAAATTCATCATTAAAAACATGGTAAAAAATAGAACAGTAACATAATTAAATAATATTTTAAAAAAGCATGTGCTTTCTAAAAAGAAACATAAATAGTAATATAAGATATAAAGTTGAAAATATGCTATTTATGCAGTTATCTTTTTTCATCTGTAAGCTGCATTGAAGGTCAATGAACATGATGTTTTACAAGTAGATTTCCAGCAGTTATTATGGGAAACTAAAAATACTGTCCAGAAAGCTGTCTGAGAAACTTAAAAAAAAATAAAAAATAAAGCACCTGTGCAAGGATATCAAGTAATGAAAATATTTGTAGACCATATGACCATTTTTTAATTTCTTAGCCCACTATTTAGGACTTGTGTACAATCAAATATGAGTAGGAACTGATACAAATACTGTAACCACATATAGGCATGACAAAAATAAATGCATATGTTATATGTGCACAGTAAACCATCATAAAATACATTTTGCAGGCAGAGTAAAAATTATTACGGGAAGTTGTATTCCTGTGTGTTTCCAAGGACTTACAATGTTGTACATGACCACCTCAGTACAGGTAAGTAACTGAACAGCCTTGCAACTACTGAATACTCTGAATTTTTCACAGCAGTTTAACAAAATAATATTAATAGCAGATGTTTCTGTAACTGTAATACACAGAAAAAATACACTGTGTTAAGTGACACTCCTATTCACCCTGGACTTAGGGATGTTTGGATGAAACACTGAGTCACTGCAGAATTTTTTGGATTTTATGAAGTGGCAGCAAGTTTAACCCAGAGCCCCAGCAGGGCAATGAGATGTGTCTCTGTAAGGGTGACTGTGGGAGCTCTCTCTGAGTCCAGAGTTAAAGCAGAGGAGCAATATTTTGGGTTTAAGGGGAAAAAGGAAATCTACATCGATCCACTCACAAAATTGTACCTCCAAAAAATGTCAAGGTCAGATCTGGTCACAGTCAAATTTCTAAGATCTGACAGCACAGGCTATTTTGGGAGTATCTGAAAACCAACAGTGCTCCGTTGGAAGTCTACTTTTGTACTGCTTTAAGATCATGTTACCTTTATTAGTAATGCTTTACTGGAGACTGCATGTCTGAAATATCACATATTTTGAAAAAAAAGATTCCTCAATTAAAAAACTCCCTGGCCTAAGCCATTTTACAAGTCTCCATGAGTGCCCCAGAGGCCTCAACCCTCACAAAACTTGTCAAATATGCACTGACTTCCACTGATTCCATAAATCAGTGTGACACAAACTGTGAAACTAAAAGTGCAGTACCTTGGCTTTTTTCCTTTCCTTAGTTTTGTCATTGTCATACAAAATTGAGTTCAGCAGTAATTAGCAGTAATGCTAATATACTGAAGAGTAGATGAGGTATTTTAATTAAAGGACACTCTCATGTTATTTTAAAATATTAGACACTTTCAGTTTGACTGACTGCATGCATTAGTGAGAAACAGAGATAAAACTCACTAAAAAAAACCCTGTGAATGTTACATATATAAAAATATAAGAAGAAAATGCACTTGTAAGATCAGGAGCCAAAGAGAATTTAACTTACTCAGTTTCAAAGTGGACATACGGTGTAATTTCCAGCTTCTGTCTTCTAATGTAACACTTTATGTGCTTCGTGATCCAGTGACCATTGATTTAAATGTGAGTTTTACATTATTAATTGCAACCTACCTATCAATCTATATCTTTAGCTCAAAAATATGCATAAGCAATGCAAATAAAAAAAAGGAACTATGCACACATTGATATAATCAGTGTGTCATAAAAAAATTAGTTAAACCCCGATGGAAAAAATACATAGGATGAGAGACTAGCCATTTAAATGAAGGAGAAATGCTCCATTACAGAAAAATGAGAATCAATGTAAACTGTATCTTTTATCAAGAAGAGATTTGCAGTGTCTTGAAATTCCTTATTTAAGACTTAGGGCATTAGAGCTAATGGGAAACTCTCTCAAAAATCCTTGGTAAATTTGATACCTAGGCATAATATAGACACTAAATGTTAAAAACCCATAACTTTTGTTGCCATGAATATGGAAAATCTCTGATCTCTTTTTCATCTTGCCTGAGCAAAGCCAGGGCTGGTTCAATAGGTTATTGTTGAAACACTAATCATAAGACACTGAAATTAATTTTTCTGTATGTATAGAAGGAATACCACATAAATAATTCCAGTTTGGGTTAATTTTTAAAAAGAAATCATTAAAAAAAAAGAAAAAAAAAGAAAGCCTACCAAAGAAAAACATAAATCCCATGCTCATTGGCAGTGAGAAAAAACAGCAGTTAGGAGTTTTTTTAAGAAATGAATGGAGCACAAAACAGACAACACCTTTATAACACTATACAAAACCACATAGTACCCTCTCTTTTGTATACTGCCTGCTGTTCTGGTACTTGCCTCTCAAAATTACATGGGGGAACTAAAGAAGGGCAATTAAAGCTTGGAACTGCTTAAATTGATTTTGAGTTTTCAGCTTGGAAATGGGACAACTGAAGGGGCATGTGGCAGATATGTATAAAAACAGGAGAACCCTGGGAAAGTGCCTAGAAAATCAATGAATGGATGCTTGACTTCCCACTTCATGAGAACAAGAGGATGCCCAACAAAATTAGCAGGTTTAAAACAAGCAAAAGAAGTGTTTTTTTTTTTCACACAGCATCAGAGAATAGTAGCATTCACTGTCAGATGCTACCAGTACCATAAATGCAGTCAAAAAGCAATTATACAAAATCATAGAAGAAAAAAAGGCCATGAAAGCCTATTAAATGTGAAGGTGCAAATTCTGAATCAAGAGTTTCACGCAATCTGATTGGTGGAGTGCAGAATAGAACTCTGCATGCCTTCTCTGTTCTTGTATTTTATGCCTTAACATCTACCAAGGGGCACTAGTGGAGACACTTTCCCTCGATTTGACTACATGCAGCTGCTCTATTACTCAGCCTCTTTGTTGTACTCAAGAAAATGAGCGTATACTCACCTGCCACCCCTTCACAGAGTCAAGAGAGGTCATTTTAAGCCCAAGTGAAGCTCTCTGTGCTGAGCCTGAATCAAAGCCTCCATGCAGACAGGCATTGCAGAAAAAGCACCACTGCTGAATCCATCTGGCTGCTGCTCCCGATTGCTGCAGTGGTGCCAGCTGGTTCTGAGTGCAGCTGAGCACTGGAGATGGTCTGGCCTAGCCTACTGCACTTGGCTGCCCAAGTGGCTTGGAAGCCATGGCACAGCGACAATTACCGAGTGTTCCTTGCCACCCCCGAGCTGTGTGAACCCTGATCAGTGCCCTGATTCTGCAAGGAAGAGTCAGAGAAATTACTGGGTGGGTTTGCTCTGATGGCAGAGATCGGATCAGGAAGTCAGAAAGTCACAAGAAGCAGAAAAAAGGGGAAATAAGGAAGACAAAACAGCTTACTTTTTTCCCCTTAACCTTAGCTCACTTATGTCAGGAAGTAGTAAGACTTTTATCGATAAAGTGTTTGATGATGAAGCAATATCCTAACTTGCTTCCTGAGGAAAGGTAAGCCCTTGTGGAAGAAAAAAAGACAGAGCATTTGGGTGGTAGTAAAAAAGCACAAGAATCATCATGCTGAAATGATAACAAGACTCAAATCTACTGACAGTCCCTATACTGCTGTGTACAACACCCAGTGCCCTCAGTTACCAGGCAGTTACAAATGTGTCTCTCATGTTTGTGCTCTACTTGTGCTCCATTGCAGGGACTGACCTACATGCATTTTCCTGGCATTTTCCTCTGCCTGGCCTTCCCCGTCCCTCTTCCCTTGTGTGAGGAAAGAGCCAAAATGCAGAACAGAGTGGACAGAGAAGGGCGAGGAAAGCCTTTGCCAGGCCTGCCCTCCAGGCTGTGGAGTGGGATGTGCTCCTTGGCTCCTGGGCCAGGCCGGCCTGCGCCATCAGGCTGTGGGGAAGGATGGCATTGCTCAGAGCGTCCTTTGCTCTTGAGGCTTGCTGGTCTCATCTGAGAGATGAAAAGCTCTAGTTTAAAAATGTGTTATGAAAAGTTGAAATACTGCTGAGGAATTGGGAAATTATAGTAAAAATGAACAATCAGACAGAAAACAAGAGGTGTGCCAGAGCTTGAGGCTTTTAGGATGAATACTTCCAGCTATGGTGTGACTCACATTCTGAGCCCAGAGCAGAAACACATTCCTTTTCACAGTTATTTTTAGAGTGGGATGAAATAATACCCAGCTACAAATACACACCTGCCTCTGCTTATTCAGCACCCTCATTTAGATGGATCTGTCTTTGCTGTTTATACAGCTTTGAATTGCTGAAGTATCAGTCAAAATTGCGTGAGTCAGCCACAACTCTAGGAAATGAAAGACAAACCTTATTTTTCAGTTATGAGAACAATTATTGCAAGTGTTATGATGAATGTTAAACCTCCACATATTTGCTTTTGTGATCACTCACTATTGATAATAAATTAAGGGGAAGTACTCAGAAGACTAATTGTTGCCTAATTTGAGTTACATTTGATATTTTAATGGTTCACAAGCAAATACACAGGGAAAAGTAATACATTATGAAGGTATAGGGTGTTTTAGGTAGGCCAAAATTAATTTAAGTTTAAACAAAATAATAATGTGAACACATATGAATATTTTATTATTTGAATAAAAGAAGATGGCTGCATTTATTTATGACTAGAAGCTTACTGCATACAACAAGAAGCATCTGTTTATAATTTATGTCTGTTTATAATCAGTATCCAGATGAAGACTGGTGACAAATGTTGTCCCTCAGGGGTCCGTATTTGGAAAAACAGTATTTAATGTCTTCATCAGTGACATCACCAGTGGGACTGTTCACTCTCAGCAAGTTTTCAGATGACACCAAGCTGAGTGGTTTGGTTGATACACCTGAAGAGCAGGTTGCCATCCAAAGGGACCTGGACGAGCTCCCGAAGTGGGCTCATGGGAATCTCATGAGGTATAAAAAGACCAAGTGCAAGGTGCTGCACCTGGGGTGGGGCAACCCCCCCTGCCAACACAGGCTTGGGGTGAACAGATGGAGAGCAGCCCTGCTAAGAAAAACTTGGAGGTGCTGGTGGGAGAAAATCTGGACATGACCTGGCAACATGCATTTGCAGCCCAGAAAACCAATTGCATCCTGGACTGCATTGAAGGCAGTGTGGGCAGCAGCATGAGGGAGAGTATTCTGCCCCTCTGCTCTGCTCTCATGAGACCCCACGTGCAGTGCTGCATCCAGTTCTGGGATTCATGGCACAAGAAAGACATGGACCTGTTGGAGCAAGTCCAGAGGAGTGACACAAAAATGATGCACCACTCCTATGAGGACAGGCTGAGAATTGGGGTTGTTCACCCTGGAGAAGAGAGGACTCCAGGGAGACCTTATCGCAGGCCTTCAGTACCTAAATGGGGGTTATAAGGATGACTATATATAAAGACCTGTTGCAACAGGACAAGGGAAAATGGTTTTAAAGAGGGTAGATTCAGACTCGATAATAAAGAAGATATTTTTTTGTTATAAGGATGGTGAAACACTGGAAAAAGTTTTCCAGGGATGTAATGGATATCCCATCCCTGGAAACATTCTAGGTCAACTTGGACAAGCCTCTGAGGAACCTGATCTAGCTGAAGATGTCCCTTCTCATTAAAGGGAGTTGGACTAGATGACCATTAAAGGTCCTTTCCAACTCAAACTATTCCATGATTCTATGAAAATCAATGATCTTTTCATAACACTTATTTTTTAACTTAATCTGCTCTGGAGTCTGCAAATGAACTATTATGGCCTATATTCACCCTACCTAGCTTTAAGTGTTTAACTGATGGAGTGCTTAATTGGTGTTAAGTACAGCAATCATCTTTCAGGAAATGCCTAAAAAATATCTGCATCTATAGTGACCCCCAGCCTGCAAGCCCTGGGATATCAGGCTCAATCCTGCTGCAGTATGGAGTTCATGCCCTGGGCATTCTTTGGATGTAAGTTTAAGTGTAGGTTTCTGTTAACCTCCAGAAGACAGCAAGATAACAAGCTTATGGTTTTGGTATTGTTTAGGGCAGGCCCAAAACACTGGCAGTATAACCAGCAGGGTAAGATCATATGTAGCTGGTAGTCTTTCAAATTTTTTGTTAAGATTTCCTGGCCAACATATCCCAGGAATATGGGTTGCAGACATCTTCTTTGAAGGATTTAGTATTGGAATAGTTAAGACTGGAAAAGGCAGCTAAGATCATAAACGCAACTGTTAATACAGCACTGCCATGTTCACCACTGAACCATGTCCCTAAGTGCCACAACTACAAGTTTTTTGAACACTTTCAGGGATGGTGATTCCACCACTTTCCTGAGCATCATGTTTCATTGCGTGAAATGGATGTCAGACTGGAAGGAATTCTTAAATGCAGGTTCTGTGGACTTCCATGAACCAACCATGTGGTATCACCATGTTCTCAATTCACTGCGCTCACATATCACTTTGCCATAAAAGTATGTCTAATCAATTGCCATCTTCTTATGAAATCACTTTATTCTAACATTTCTGATCATCTGTATATGTAATTTAGAACATTTTTGGATGTGTGTTTTGTTCTGCAGTAAAAGCACATAAGTATAGAATATTCCAAAACTGAAAAATCCCTTTCTCAGTATCTTTACAACCATCTCATAAAGTTCCTAAAGAGGGAGACAGTACATAGACTTTGTTAAAATATAATTAGTGATGTATTTTAACAAAATCCAAGACAATTACCACCTCCTTAAGGAAGTCTAGCAAACTTCTTTTCACCCACTCACCCCTAAGTGATTAATTTATTTTGACGGGTGACTATGCTGTAATTAGGGCTTTTTTTAATCATTGCTGTAAGGTTGGGTGAGTAGAGTTTGTTCTTGGGTTCATACATTTTCATGATGGTTTTGCAAAGCTGCTTGATGGATTAAAGTTGCAGAGCTCTTACTGTGACGCCAAAGAAAATGGAATTAAAATTGAAGCCTTCTGAAACCTTTAGATTTTAGATTTACATGGGTATTATTTTTACTCATGAACTTGTGTCATTAAAATGGCTAAGAAATAGGAAAGGTCGTAGTTCAGATCTCTCAGAATTTAGGGAAAAAAAGTTAGATATGCTACTATGTTTTACAACAACAGCTTTTAACTTCTATTGTGTTCCCTGAAATATTCCCAAGAAAAGTTATATTTTTACTATGATCTTGGCATCTACTTTCAGTTTCTCTTTGCGGCTACTTCTAGGTTTTTTTTAGCCAGAGACTGAAGGTCCCAGAGATATCTTTGCCCTTCTTTTTCTAACTAAGCCTTTGAATCCAGATTTCTTAGTTCTCTGAGTCTTGCTGTTAAATTAAAATCTGAATTAAATATACAAATTAAAATTTATTTACTACGGGAATGCTGTCTGAATGAGTTACACAATAGATACAGAACTAATTCCACACTGGTTGGATACAGACATCCCCAGGGCTACTTGTTACAAAGTCTGTTTTTTCTCCCCTTGCTATTTCCTAACTGCACTGGGCTTTAGCTATAAATGAAGTTACTCAAAAGAAATACTTTCTGGTCATCCTGGGATTCTGCTAGAACAGAGAGGTGACACTTATTGTGTGTGCATTCCCAGCAAAGACTGGAGCATTTTCTGGCAGGGGCTGTCCAGCTGTTTCCCAGAGGCAGGGGGATTTTTGATGCCTTGTGTTGCTGTGCTTCTTCCCCAGGCAGAATTCTCATTTGGGTTGGTCTCTGCAGCTTCTGCTAACAGACATTAGGCAAATATGCTAACTTCTGTGTCAAGTAATGGCATTTTAATAACTGGCTTCAGGATTGTCTATTCATCTACATTAAAATTAAATCACTAATTATAGCTGTGGATTTTCGCCCAAGAGTGTTCTGGCCCCCAGTGAATGCAATAGCAGAGGAAGTTTCTAAGTTCACAAATACAGCAATGGAGACAAGACGGGCTGTCAAACCTTCCAACATGACAAAACTGCTGTTCTCTTACTATTGGATGGCAACTGCCCCTGATAAGAACATCTCTTTTCCATACAGACTGGGAAGGAAATACGAGTTTGGTTTTTATTTCTTAATTGGTATTTTTCAAGACAAATATCAATAACAAATGAGTTTTTGTAACATTAAGGTGGTGATAGAGTACACCAGATAAGGGATAACCTAAAAGAATTCTGATTTTCAGAAATTTTGAAGACTCCCAAATTATGGCACATGTAAGTTAGTTCTCATTTTTAAAAATATATTTTTCTTCAGAGATATCACTTCACACTTTAGTGTATTTCAGAGAGTTCAGACTTCTAAGTTTTCTTCATCACTGTTTCCATAGTTCCATTTTACCTAGCTGCTTTTCCTTTTAATTATTCTTTTTTCTCCCACCCTTTTCAGTGCTAGCGTGGCTTTATCCTATAAATACTCTGTGTTCCTTAGATTTGCTAATTAATCTTTTAGCTGTTTTCCCATGTACAAATTTAGGCACATGTGCAAGACTAATCCCTAAAGCTCTGTGTTAGAGTACAAGAAGGAAGTAGAAAGAACAATTTCACCTTTACAAAATCAGTTATTGCCTGAACTGTTTGCATCATCCCTTTAATTTCTACCAAGACCAAGCCATGTGAAGAGATACAATCCTATTGAGCACTAAATCTCTAACAGCTGGGAAATAACAGTTCTCCTGTCATATGTGGGAATCCCATGGGTTGAAGGTGTAAATAACTTTCAGATAAAGTAACTATAAACCATCCCGTGTCAAGTCCAGGTGGAGGTGGCTGCAGAGAGGGAACAGTCTTGCTTTAAGATCCCTCAAAGATTAAGGTCCTGACCTTATTTCTCCCAAATATTCTTCAAGTTTGTATTTCTCTCTGAGAAGCAGAACACATCAGTTTTAGATAATGGCCTAGAAGAGAAAGCACTGCTTATCAGATGCAGCAGTGTGCTGCACACACTACACATCATCACACATCATCACACATCTCCCAACCATCAGCAAATATGAAATGACCTTTAACTTTCATAGTGTACCAGAAGTGAAAAATTTAGACAGACCTCTTTAAAAGACCACTACTTAAGGAAAATCATGGAAAAAGGGAGAAGATTGAGTAATTAATACAAAATGGAATTTGGACTTCACAAGCAAGAATCACAGAAGCATGAATGCAGGCTATTGGAACAAGACTATGCAACAATACAGATTAATAAATACATTTTTTAACTGTTTAATAGTGTTTTGCATTCTTTAAAGCAATTTTGTCATCTGGTGTCATCTTCTAAAAAGCAGTAGTACAATCTTAAACCTCTGCTTTCCCAGCAAAGAAACATGGCTCAATTCCCAACAGTGTGTTCTTTGCTGCAGCTGAGCACAGATACCAGGATACTTCTTCCTGGTATTTTAGCTTTTACTGTGAGCTGCCTATTGTTGTCTGGATATGACCCTTGAATAATCACTTGTCCCTAAATGTGTATAACCCCTAAGTGATATAGAGAGTGAGGTTTTAGGTAATTTCACTTTTCCTGCTTAGAAGTCCAGTGTGTAAAGTAATGAACTCTCTCTCCCCATCTGCCCCACTGGTGATAGGATTAATTGACCTCTGGAAGTGTATTTGGTTTTTGGTTGTTAACTTTACAAGAAGGTCCAGACACCTTTAAGCTTACTAATGATAGAGGACATGATTCAGACCTTTCATGACCAAGGTCCCAACACACTAAATCATGCTATTACTTTCTGCCTTCAGTTAAAGATTCAGGCTAAGCAAACAGTAAGATTTTCTGCTTCCCTTGTATATTTTATATATTGTGGCTAAGATTCTTGTAGAAGCAAAACTCCTTTGCCATATTAGAGAACAGCTTGCAGCAGAGTCCCTCCTTTTTGACAGTAGTGCCTACATGGTTTTACACCCTTACAAATTATCTGGAAAGATGAGAAAAGTCTAAGAACATTTCTAGACAAACTTTGATTTAGTTCAGTCTGGGCCACAGAAATGAATGTTTCTGAAGCTTCAGAAGGATTAAAAAAAAGACAAAATATAAGTCAAGGGGAAGTTACCATGTTAGATGAAATTTATTATTGATTAATGCAAATCAGGGAGCCATTTTTTTTGCAAATTACTATCCTTTATAGAGAGATACTGGCATTATTTCAGACAGCTCACTGTATAGTAGCAGCTTCCTTCTGCTAAATAATAAGCAGCACTAGAATCATTAACTGAACTGAAGGAATAGAATGGCATGCAGTGCTCATCTTCAATTATATGGTTAAGGACTTTATTGCATGCAGCGTTGGCCCAGACATTTTTAAGGAAAAAAAATACAGAAATAAAAGATGTTCTAACAAAAGCAAGTCAAATTATAAGCTTCCTATATAAAAATAAAATGCATTTCAGTTGTACAAATTATGAAGGAAAGGATGTGCTAAATTTTTCAGATGAAGTTTTGAGTGAAAAATGGCAATGAATTTCAAGAACATAGAGTTACTACACAAGAAGTTCTTGAGAGATTACCCATATGTTAAATCAATTCATAGTTGCTACAGATCTATCTGAAAATGCCATGCGCAGGGAAGTAGGAGCTAGATGAAGTTTACTCAAAAAATGATACTGCAGAGGTCTTACAGTTCTGAGAATTGTCTGATCTGTCTTTTGCCTGACATAAAATGCTGGATTAATGTGCCCACCCCTGGTTTGATCAGTACTGTGTTTCCTCTTTTGTTTTTGTAGGACTTTAGGCTTATTTTAAAATCTGTGTTTCTAGACACCTTATACATTTTCAGAGTGGCATTTTCTCTGTGTTATAGTTGGAAAACTGTCTCCAACTGCCTTGACAATCTCATGCAGCCACTCTACACTGTTAATTTCATTTGACATTTTCTTCAAACTTGAGGAAAAAAGGAGATCCCTGTAGTCAATCAGTTTTTGTATTCATTTATTCAAGCTGCTACCAGAGAAAGTTATCTTGCCAATTGGAGAGGTGTATAGGGAATCCTTTCCTTTTGTGCCTAAAAAAGCATCCACAGATTGTCCTGGATAGTCATCTTGTGAAACATGAATATATCAGATGTTCCCTATTGGTCTTCCCTTAAGGAGTTGTCAGAATAAATAAAATTACATCTCAGAGACTCACAGTAATTCCAGGTACAAAAAATCAACAAACAAGCTTCCAAAAAGAGCCCCAGAGAAAAAAAAAAACTACATAAATTCTCTTAGCATCAACAGATTGTTATTTTGCCATATTAGTGCGGATCATCAGGTTTTTTAAGGTAGTTCGGCATTATAAATCCTAAATACTAAGCCATAACTAACACTTAATGGAGGTTCTGTTTCCTGTTTTTCTTAAAGCCAGTAGGATAACGCTTTCTAATGTGGTATTTTTGCCTTAATTTTCTGTCTACCACCTTGCTCCTGAGATGACTGAGATATAGAGCTTTACCTTTCTCATGTGAGTTTTAATCCATAACTTTACTGCCAATGAGATCCTGTGCTATAACAAGACAATTTAGTTCCTCCAGAGCTCAGTAACTACATAAAGATGTATGATGAGGCAATCCACAGTCCTAAGAACCTGTCATAAAACCACACAATCTACCAGTGTTATAACACAACCTTCAGCCAGAAAGAAAAAAAGAAGGTTAAAAAACTAATTATTTTTGAATCATTCAGAAAATTTCAGATTAGAAACAAACTAATAGATATTGAGGAATTAAATAATTGATATTGCCTGCAGTGAGTTTATCACATATCAGTAGGGAAAAAAAAAAAAAGAATTTTTTTTTTCTGAAATTTCTAATAAATAAGTTTGATCATGCTTGATGAGCCTTTTCTCCTATTTCTTGCTCCTAAGCTATATAACCAGGCCCCACAAATTACAAGCTTCACAATGTCATTCTCCCAAAAGAAGGAATGGAGGGTCAGCTTCATTCAGGAGTTAAGGCATTCACTGGGAGGGCAAGGTGAGACATTAAATAAACTCTGACCCTCCACTGATTCTTTTCTTTGGACATGAGGTGACCAAGCAGGTAGCCAGAGGTTGTAAAGAAAGTGTCACCATCACCATGAGAGCCGGGGCATTCTGCCATTTGGCCAACTCGTATTACACATTCTCTGGTGTGCACAGGACTGCTGGGGAAGTGGGGTAAATACAGATGCTTTCCACTCATTTATTGACAGACAGAATTTAGGCACCAATAGACACTTTGGTCCCAAGGTCATGGAGGTCTCTGCACACACTGAACTCCAGAAATGCAGCAGCTGCCAGTGCTGACTGAGTTAAGTGTTATTGGAGTTCATGGTGGCAATGTTGCTCTTAATTTACACTAGAAAGACACAATCAAAATGTTGTTTACAACAGTAAGAGTTGTAGATCTGTCTGATCAACAGCAGAAAGAGCAGTTGTAAAAAGATGAAGAGTTTTCACTTTGTCTCTCAAAGATGTTATCTAATAACTGCCTGAAGGCCACTAGACAAATAATTAAAAACAGAAGTAAAGTAAATTAATTGTTATTCACCAGGTTGACTATGAGGGACAAAAAAAAAAAGAGAGGTAGCTGAAAAATCTGTGCTCTTTTCATTCTCTGTCAAGGACAGCCAAATGTTTTTGATGTGTGGTCTGCACAGTCATTACAGATTGAAGCCAACATGCACAACTGTCCAAGTGTTTCTTATCTCTCTCTTTCTCATTGACACACTGTGTTGCCCCAGGCTACTTTTTGTTGGCTGTCCTTGTTTTGCCTGCCTGCCTGCTTAATTTCTGATCCTAAAATCCCATTCTGGGGTAAAAGACTTTTGTACTTTGTCATGGATACCTCTTGACTCTGCCCTGTGAGCCAGCGGAAGCAAAAAGGGACATTAAATGCATATGTCTTGTTTTTACTTTATTTTTTGAAAACTGCACCTGAGAAAAATTCTCTGCTAGTGCTAAGCACTGGCCTGGTCCTATGAAAAAGCTAAAGGGTTAGTGCTCTATGGAAAAAGAAAAATCAGTTTGGCATATGTGAATGATTTAGGCAAACTATGCATCTGTGAATGAAGGAATTTTCCAATCTGTAAAAGACTGGTACAACTATGCATATCCCTCCCGTGAAATAAACACATCGTAAGCTCAAATTGTAAGTTGATTAAATGTCCCAATGTTTTAATCATAGTTAAATCTTTAGAGAAGACCTGTGTTATCCACAACCTTCATTCCATCATGAAACTACCCTCTCACAGATATCAAAGATCTGATTCTCCCTTTGCGTGAGCGTAAAACAAATACTTTCACTGAAGCTAATGGACTTGCTGTGTTATGAAGGAAATGCAAAAAGTTGGGTTTTTTGGTTTTTTTGTGGTCTTTGAGTGATTACTTATGACAAGATTCACTATATTTACTCTTGTAAATGGCAAATAATTTCTCGTAATTTTCATTCTGGACAGAAAATGGTTGGGAAGATTCAAAAAGTAATAACAACCTTGAACACTTATGCAACACTTCACATTTCAAACTGCTTCAGAAATACAAACCAATTAGGCTGTCATTATGATTTATGCTAAGGGAGACGAAATATATAAACAAAGTCAAATGCAGGGCTCCAAACTACAGTTCTGTGAATTACAGATCACAGAAACAGCTTAGGGGTGTAAAGCACAGAGACTGGGCTAATCCTGGAAAATGGAACATAAAACTATGAAGTAGATTGAGTAACAGCAACGACATTGTAACCTAGTTACTGTTGAATGGTCACATCTCTCCATACGGCACACAGAACACTTAAGTACACTACTTGTCTAAATAAGCATTATCAGCTTCATCTCACATATAACTATCGTTCATTAGCTCATTAGTGAATTTCTTGAGAGATCTGATTTGCAATGCAATTACCCCTGGCAGATCTGTCTAAACTGATAACCAAAGGGCAATTAAAATCAGTACCCACGTCTGACCATTAGATGGTTTAAAGAGTAATATCTATGCTACTGGTTCCTTTTACGAGTACATTGTTAACATTAGGAGCATAAATGCTAATTAGAGTAATGACTTCATTCACCAATTTCTTTTCTACAAGGCCATTTGGATCAGAATCCAGCTTCTCTGTTTGAAAGGGCAAGTTCTTTTTAATTAGGACAGCTACTCCACTGGCACCAGTAGTAAATGAGAGGAGAGATGAAGGTCTCACCCATCAGGATTTTTCCTTTTTTCTTTGTTTCTGTGTAGCATTCAGTATTTCAGAAAAAAGCTCCAGTTTTAGTCAGGAAAAAGGAAAAAGTCCTCATTCTTTTAATGTTAATGCAGATCTTTGACAAACATTTATTTGCAGCCCAGATATTTTCATATGGTCATTTTTGAGATAGATTTTTCCTCCCTGCATGTTTCAGTAGGTAGATCAGTAGCTTTAGGTCATTGCTATTCCATTGGATCACCCCCCTAAGGCAGAGGTCTGTGCCAGAGTGAGACTAGCTAAGCAAAAGCTTCAAAGACTATTTAATTTCAAGCCTGCTCTGCTTTTGTGCATCTCTCACTCCTCAATCACTCTCTGACCCTGTCCAGGCACACACATGCAACTGGGAGAGGACAGGCTGCTCTTAGCAACAGTGGTGCCCAGAGCTCTGCCTGGTGCTGACCTGCACTGCACAGCAAAGGATTCTGATTCCAACCTGCAGAAATCACAGCAGGAACAGACAAGGAGCAAACAAATGTAGGCTGAGGAGATAGAGTGAGGAACACACGACTGCACTTGCAGGGTAGGAAACATTTTTCCTCATCATTTTTGCATAGACTGGCAAAGCCTCATGGACTTTCACAAGGCCACTGACACCTTTCCTTCTTAAAAGCTGGGATACATTTTTACAGAATATGTTGGACTCTTATGAATTAATTCCTAGCAATGTTTCTTAAATCTGTCCTTGTAACTGTTGGACATCTGCATACATATGCCCTTACAGCTCTTAGTGGCTAACGATGGTCTTGAGTAAAGGGGGCTGGAGTTACATGATTACTTCACATGACAGAGCAGCAGGGTGTAAAGGCTGAACTTATGTTCTCAGAGGCTCTGAAGGACTCTGTTTCTGCAGGTTCTGAGACCCACACTTCACATTCCTGTCCCCAAAAGAGCAAAGAATAAGAAGAACCAGACATAACTGGGACTAGATCTGGATGTCAATCTTCAGCCAGTTTTGAAACAAGTTCCTTCTGGACTCTCGTGCCAGTCTATGAGCTTGTGGGCAAATTCTGTGTGTAGAATCATGAGGTACATTCCTCTGCAGAAAGGAATAACTGGCAGATAAGATAGGAATACTCTAAGGAGCAACCTCTTAGCATCGGTAAAGATGGCAACTTGTGCATGCAGAAATGTGCACAAGAATATACATTTACACACACACATTAGTAATATCATGCACAGGCAAGATTTCTCAAGCACAGACATGAGAGAAAGACATGTCTTATCTTGACCCTAGCTAGGTCACTAGGAGTTACGAGTGGGAATATGCAGAGGCCTTGAAAGAACAATTTATTTGGACAATACCAACAATCCCTTCCTAAGATTTAGCACAGCAAGAAACTGTCTTACTCTGATGTAGACCCAGAAAAGCATTGCTAAAATCAGTGTCTTTAATCCTATAAAAGAAAGCCAAGCAGATTAATTTATAATATTAATAATAATAGCAATTCTTCCATATTTCTAAAAATAGTATACTCCTTGTACATAGTTAATACCAGGTCCAACTTATCCATACTAAACACCTCTATAGCAGGCTAAAATTGCAAAATTAATAATTTTGTCAAACTCTCTTCACTTCTAAAGGGTTTTGATGATACTGTGGCCAGTTTATACAGATGAACTTGACTCAGTACATCGAAAGAGCAAAGTTTAAAGAACTGCTGAAATTGCCAGGTTGAAGCTACATCAGCGCAATGTCAAGGTGATGCAGACATTTTCCCTAGGGCACTACCTATATTATAACCAAAATTTATATTAAATCAAAGGAATATGTAGTCACTACTACAAAAGAAGTCAACAGTGTAAGCCCTGCTATTAATAGTTCACAGTGTTAGAAGATCAAAGGTGACCCAGGCATGGAGAATACATAAGAATGAGATCCTCAGACAGAAGGCAAGATTAGATGGTTACTGAGCAGGCTGCAAGGAAAAATTTACAGGGCTACTGTCACTTCTGATTTTTAAGCTGGATGTTCCACATTAAAAATGTCATTCAGAATGATCCTAAAACTTGCTGCTGCGTGCCATTAGTTAAAGTGCTGCGTTAACATATTAGTGCTGCAATAACATCACTGCCTCCCCAGCACAAAGTTTTAGTGTTTTCTTTGGAAATGCTGAATTTCTGTGCACATTTTCTGTCCAGAAGAACTAATGATATCACTGCCACTATATTCACCAACCTTGCTGAGCAAGACCTATTTTTGTGTGAAGTTCTCAAAATAGGTTTTAGATTGCAGCCGTGTTGCAAGTTGGAATAAATCCAAGGCTGGTGGAAGTTGTACCTGAACCCCATTCCTCATCATTGCCCTGTTATGGACCATCATCCTTACTGACAGTTCACTCCAGTGCTCCTAGCTGTTTTTGTCTAAAATACCAGAGGGCTGTTGAGTACAACCTGCTCTGCTGGCAGATAAATGAGAACTACAGAAAGAGAGGGGTGAGAGAAAGCAACAGTGAACAGCCAAGGTGGCCAGTTCTCCACCAGCTGGTGCTGGGAGGGATGTCTGTCAGTGCCCCAACAAAGGAGTGAAATCCAGCTGTCATATTGACATAATGAATCCAACTCAAGCACTGTGCAATAAAGGATGTAAGGATCTTTTAACCCATTAATTCTTTTTTTGGCCCTAGCATTAGCTTAAAATGCAACTCTATTGTGTTCTGTCTCTGAATCTCCTTTAGTTTCATGCAAGCTTGGATTAAATACAGATATTTCAGGTTATTAGTCAAAAAAGCTTTCCAGATGCAGAACTCAATGTCCTTCAGATGCCCATGAAACAAAGACTTTTGCACTGAGTGCAGTGGAGAAATGACTAACTGGAAATCCAGAAACCTGAATGGTAGTAAGTGTATGTAAAGTTGTATTGGGTAGATGTGAAAGCAAAACAATTCTGCTTCATACTGCCAGTACCTGTGCAACTTGGAAAGAGGTTTTGGGCTTGACTGCTCATATGTCAATCTGTCTGCTCACAATACAGCAGGATTGTTTATGGGAGAGACATTTTTAAAAGATAATTACCTGGTGGTTAGAAACCCTTGGACAAAATCCATTCACAGACATTATTTGAAGAAAGTAATCTATGGATGGCCATGAATACGGATGCTTTTTTTTACCCAAGTTACATGTTTTATAAATTGGCATGCTGATTAATCACTTGATTCTGGTTTTCAGGAAAAATGAAGATAACTAATTACTTTAAAAATATTTTTTCTTGCCTTTACTTCTTTTTTTCTTGCATAAGAATATTCTTCATGGAAGGTTTTGAGCTAAATTTAACCTATCTACTACCAATGTAGATATCAGTCACCAATTGAAAAGCAGACATAGCCACATGTTAATTTCCCTTTTCTTATTACTCCTGACACACCATTTTACTAGATCAAATTGAAAAGCTAACATGCTGAACTATTTACTATGAGGAAAGCTAGAAGGTGTTTGTCATTCAACTGATTACATTTTAATTCAAGTAAAAATTGTTGAACTGCAAATATTTTGTTTAAGGAATAGCAAAACAGTTAAATGTGAATTGTTTTAGAAAATCTATACCTAAGATTTAATGTACTTGCATTCTGATATTTTGGATTACAGCTTCTTCACAAATGTATTATGAAAGAAGACATTTGAGATTAAGAACCGTCTTTTTAAAGAAATGGTTTGAAACTTACACTCGTTTCCTATATACACTGTGAATCTTTGGTTTCCAAGCCATTGGTACTTATTTAAGCTGACTGAAAATGAAAAAATTTCCTGGCTGATGATGCTCTCTACAGAGTGGAACAGGGCAGGAAGGGCAGTAGGAAATCAGAGGGAGCTTTCACTGGATGAAGGGGTCAACGCATTGTGCAACCACAGTCTGACAGACACCTCTGGCACTGTTGCTGTGCTGGGGAGATGCTGCTCTGATGATGCCAAATACCTCCGTGTTATAAAAACAAAGAGTGCTCCAATGTTCTTTAGGATGTACTGTGCAGATTTTAAATGGATATTTTACATTTATAGACTAAACAGACAGTGTGCTCTTCTGGGACAGCCCCATTATGCAGTTGCTAAGCAGCCAGAACCTCCCGTGCACAAGGCCCATGTGCCATGCGGTGCCCCAGCAGAGTGGCTGCATCAGACCTGGGTGTAAAGGCACCTGCACAGCTCCTGGCACACAGCAGTGCTCCCAAAAGCTGGCTGGGGTGCAGGGACCACACCTGCACCCCACACAGTGCCTTGTGGCAATGCCACTCACCACACAATCCCCTAAACACAGCCAGGGCATCTCTCCATGCACAGCAGTGCCTCCCCCGTGGTGTCCTGCTGGCGGTGGTGGAACTCTGGGAATGCCAAAACTATTAGATGGACCCATCTGCTGACAGCAGAGGATGCCAGAAACAGATTCACCTGTGATGCTATGCAACACCACTGCACCAGGCAAATCTCCACCTATGGCCTGGACACAGACAGAAAAAGGACTTCTGCATCAGGGTGACTCCAACTCTGTTGGCATTTGTCACTGTTGGGAATGTACCAACAGAATCTTGTAGCAGCATTCTGCATGAGATGGTGTGATCCAGAACAAGCCACCTATAGAAGCCACCTGGCTTCTTCCTATATCTTCTTCCCCACAGGAATCTTATTAATTGGTGAGAGGGGATAATATTGAGGTTGTCAGACTGTAAGTTGTCATGGTACCCTTGTCGATACATCCATCCCTGAATTAATTGGCATTTGAATTGTTGACTGGTAAAAAAATATAATCACAGTTTTAAAAACTCAATACATGGTAGCCCTTGGTTTCTCATTATTTGCCTCCATTGCTAAAAACATGTGCATCATGTCTAATCTGAACAGGCTGAAGTTACAGCCAGGGGATTGTATTATACTGTGGCTGCGAGACTGAAGAACTATCTATTACCTGGTATCTGTTTCTACAAACCCTGCAGAAATACTTCAATAATGTCACAAAGTCACCCCTTCACCTTTATTATGCTAAACCAAACAAACTCAAGTCTGACTTTAATATTTCTTATTAATTCCTCTCCAATTTGTCATCTTCCTGCTGCACTGCATGCACCACAACTGGCCAGAGACAACCAGGAGAGCTTCAAGCAGCTTCATACACAAAGATGATGTAACCTCAGGTCCTACCAGCCTACAGACACCTAATCTCTTTGCCTTAACACTAGAGCAGGAGCTCACACCCATTTAACGCGGTTTGCCATGCTCTTAACTACCACCAATTATGAGAAAAAAATCACAACCTGCATAAATGTGTCCCAGACTAATCATTCCTTCATAAAAAAGCTTCATGTTTACAACCTATCTAATCACAGCCTACCACTCTAATGCAGAACTGGTCATCTGTCTTTTAGCAAGCAGTCCTCACTCAGTAAAACATCTCTTCACAGATGTTTGGATTTTGGTTTTTAAAACTGTGTAGTACATAACCACTTTGAAAACTATGGTGTCTGGGTATCAGAAAAACAATTTTTATATACAATTTTATACCTATTGAAGCATAAGAAAGATGTCTGTGGGGATGTTGCACAGAAGGAGCTGTGAGAACAAAATGAATTAAGCTTAACAGTGAAAAGCTAACACCGACAGACAAATACTTTCTCAAAATATTTTGCTTCCTAATAAGTCATTGTGAGTGAGAAACCTTCAAGAGAGCTGGATCTACACAAGTTTACATAACAGAAAGACCTGTATCAAAACCTTAGGAAACAATGAAATGTATGGAGGTATAAAAATATGGATTCCATCCTGTTATTGACAGAAACTGCATGACAAACTACTAGAGCAAAAATGATACATGAGATTATATTAGTTACCTCTACAGCTTTGGAACTGGAGAATAAATGATATTCAATATAGTGAATGAGTCACAGACCACTGAAACACTGTAACCTTGTCCAAGCAAGCACAAAGTCAAATTTCAACTAATCTGAATTTTAACAAATGTAAATATGATTCGTCACACTGACTTTAACAATCTTTTTTTCAAGTGTTCCAGCAAGAGGCATATTCTTATCAATACTTTTATTCAATTCCACATTACAGAAACTCCCTAGATATTTTGACCCCTAGTTAGCCTACCAAAACAATTAGCTGTTCATCATACATGATTTATTTAAACGAACAATTCAATAAAAATATTAAAAACCATGCATATATCAATAAATTATATAATAAATTGTATCCAGTTTCCACTAATCTAGTTGCACACCCACACGGGTCCTAACGTACTCAGACACTTGGTTACAGCTATAGCATGTGCTGTGGGGGAAGAAAGATGGGAATCAGACTTTTAATCCTCTTGACCTGCTGCAAGCTACACTGTTGTACAGTTTGCATCTGTTTAATGTGACTTGTTAAGGAAGACACCCTCCTAGATTAAGCTTAAAACACTCTGTGTCAACCACACATCAATAAATGTTACAAACAGAAAAACAACATTTTTCTCAAAATGATTAAAAAAAACCTGAACATATAAAACTCTCTCAAGCTGTAACCTGATTCTGATACTCATCCATGAAAAACTGTCTTCCACTTCTCGTGAGTGGGCCACAGAAAGAAGAAATTTAAGAAGGAGATAAAGCCAATGTGAAAACAACAAGCTTTGATGTTAGGAACCTATTTAGTTTTATTTAGGATTCATTGCAATTCCCACTCGCTCTACAAAGTTTTGTGCTTTTTAGTGTTTCAAAGGATCACTCAAAACTTATTATTTATTTAATACCATTCATCTTCTAGGTGCTTTAATGACTAGAACATCACAAATGAGTGGCAGAAAAAACACATAGTATTATCTATTTCAGCCCCTATCAGAATAGATCTTTTTTCTTGCACTGCAGTTATATTGCTTTCCTGTGTCTATTTAAAATATAATTAAGGTATAAAGTCAATCCTAATTAATCCCTTTTTTTAATCCATTCCCCTCCAAATAAGAAATGCATATAGTTAAGATGAATTCTGTTGAGAAAAAAGAAATCAGAATCTGAAAAGAGCATTTTACACATTATTTATCCAGCCACCAGCTGAATACTCCAGTTCCTCATAGGAGGTGGGACGATGTTACAACTTTACTGTTACAGTGGTTCTTTGTTGTCAATGCTTCCTCCCATTAAAGAATTAAGAACAAATATTACTTTTAGAGTCATTTTACTAGTGCTGCTTGAATTTCCTTTTATGTATAATTTAATTATCAGGAATATCAGATCAAAATGAGAATGACAAATGAGTTTTAAATGACATAAGGCAATCCAGTGATGAAATTTCTCATATGTTATATAGACTTCATAGCTATAGACCATGTTTTTTTCGAGTTTTTATTTCTAAATTGATAATTATTGTGCTTCACAAACTACATATAAAGATTTTTCTTAAAAGAAATGTGGCCTATAAAGCTGTTTAAATGATAGAATGGTTAAAGTCTGTTTAGATTACGTCAGGAAACCCTTCCAGGCATGTGGGGGTACAAAGGAGTTTGTACAGATACCTGTGACCAGAGGACAGTTCTGGAAAGACTGAAATATTCCTTGTCATTTCAGACAAATATTCACCATTCTGCTTAAATGATGATGCACCACAATGATGCATGTATGGAAAAAGGAATAGGATATTATCTAAGACATTTCCAGAGAGACCCAGAAGTCTCTCCCATCTGTCATGTTCAACATCTCCTTCAAAATTCTAGTCAGATTTATGAAAAAAACCCCCAAACTTCCAGGCCATTCAGGATGCTTCTGAAACATCTAACTCCTTTTCTCTTTAAAATGAAAGTTTAGGATTTCATTAATTCTGTTTTTCATCCCTGGTCTCTTCCTCTGAAATTGTCTTTTCGCAAATCCGACTCAAAGTGACACCAGTGTCCCATGCCCTGAAATAAAACATGGTTCCCTGGCAACAATATCAACACGAAAGTTCTCATGATTTTCTCTCTCACTCCTGAGTCTGCATAGATTGAATAATCCAAATAGCAGAGAAAAGCAACATGCATCTGATCTTAATGCACTGTAATTGCTAGAGACAGCATGAAAGCAAGCAAAGGTATTTGTGCTATTTATAAACTACTGGATCAGCTGACTCAGCTTCACCAGCATTTGGAATAATTCATATTATATTCAGTGAGTCATTTAATGAGATACTTTAGTGTGTCAGGCTGTGTGAAAAATATTGTTACACTTCATTTTTACCAGCAGTTTGATCTGATGGCTATAATATATAAGAGATTAAGAGCAGCATGGGTTATACCTTCAATACAATCAAGAGATGGGGAAAAAACAGCAGTTAATTAACAGACCACAGAATGGAATGGCCATGTGGATCCAGTGTTCTGAAGAAGGCTTGAATCAGTTTGTGACTAACCCTCAGCTAAATTCTCCCAAGACCTGTTACCCATCACAGAATTACAGAATCAATTAGGGTGGAAAAGACCTCTGACATAACTGAGTCCAACCTATGAGTGAACACCACTATATCCACTAGACCATGGCATAGTTTCGACCATTTGAGTTTCTCTTACCACTTCAGCTCACCCTACAATAGTAATTTGTCTGTGGGTGGATTTTTCCCATGGCTATGAATGTTGTGGAAAATAAAAGGGAAATAAAATGAGAACACCAAACTGTAATTATTTTGAAGGAGTTGTTATCAGTCTGCTTTTGTCATTTGTCATTCACACCATCTTTTCAACACTTTTAGTTACAGATTAGCACCACTGTGTATAAGATGGTTTAGCCTGTACCCTTATATATATATCTTTGATGTAAGCGTAGGTGGGGACCTTTTCTTCCCCTTATGACTGTGGGGATGCTAACACTGGATGTGGCCTTGTCTGCGCAGCTACTTTTACACCAACCTGTTTGTCATCATTCTTTCTGAGAATGTCCATCTAAAGAACAAAATAATACTGTAGTTTGTGTAAAAGAAACCCTCCCAGACTCCAGCCATGACTGACTACCAAAGTTCACTCAGGACTATGGCTACTAGATGTTGGATAAAACAAAGACCAGAGGTTACCAGCTAAGAAAACTGGAAATATTGGTCTACAATAAAGCAGAAAACGGATCACTCCCAAATCTTCCGTAGTTTAATTCTGCAGTTGTGAGCTAGAGGCATTTGGCACATAGCCAAATACTTGTCTGAGATTTTATGTGATAAGCAATGTGTAATTTACAAAATTCTTTGCTGCTTCTTCTGGGACTGAGAGAACATCTAACTATCATTAGTATTCACTGAATGCCAAGACCAAATGTATAAATATTACATTACTCAGACATGAATATAAATGAAAAATGAAGTATGTGAAACTAGAGCATGAAGTGAACCTAGAAGCAATTGGCAATTCCAGAAACACAGGAAAAAAAAGATTCAGTTGCTGCAATTGAAAGTTCATTCTTAACATTAACAGAGACTGAGACTGATAGCAGTGGGACATCAGAATACTAGACACAAGTGTCTTACCATGGAACTGAGTCCCACCATTTGTGTCAGCATCACAAAATCTTTTAGGGACAATAGTTTTGTAACCTAGAAACCACAGCTTCCCTACAGACATCCTCTGTTGGCAATGGCTGAAAGGGTGTGGATGATCTTGTACATCTGGTAGGTGAGCAGAATCATTTGATGCTCTTGTCACCATCTAATATCCTTCAAAACATCTACACTAAACATGAAAAGAAAACCTGAAAGTCAAGCACTAGTAAAATCTTCAGTTAACAGAGAACAAATTGCAGCTAATATATAAGCAAGAAGCCTTGGGGCAGGTTACTGCCTGTGAAAACCAAATTTCTGTTATTTGTAGCCAGATGTTAGTTTCTGCTGTGAATTTTCCTTTTAGCTTAAAATAGGGATTTTAATTTATAGCACTAATCAAAAGCTGCTCCAATCTTGTAAAAAATGTAAATAAACAACACTTATTCACCATGTGAATACTAAGATGAGTCTTGTAAAATAAACACATAAAAATTAGCATTTTTTATCAAAAGTACAGCTGGAAAAGACTTATTTTGTTCTTCAAGCTGGATTCCAGGGACACTTAGGATAATAATTTCCCCAAATCATTTCCTCAGTCGGTGCTTTAGTTTACTTTGGATTTTCTAAATGAGAATTTTTCTGCTGCTTCTTTTCAAAAATGTTCTATAACCCAAAGGATTCTGCTGTCAGAAATTAACCCTGAGAGCAAGATGAAATCCCTTCTTTTTAAATTTTCTGGCTATTTTACTAATACTGCTCACAACATCCTAAATAACCTCTCTTCCCTGCTGAAACTTACACATTTCAAATACATGAGAGCGTATTTTGCAATCACCTTTTCATCATAGTTATATAAATTTAATTTTTTCATTATGCTGGTCTCCCTATGCTTGATAAAAATTTAAATTGAATAAATACATAAATACTCTGAGTAATCAGGTAAAATTCTAGATCTAATTTATCCACACTACTTACAGCTTACTCCTTTGTCTAGTTTTTTTTTCCCAAATAACACTATAAATCTTACCTTGTAAACTTTAAACACTATTCAACTCACTTTATCATCCAAATCACCTTAGCCCTTCTAAGATTTTTGCCACAAGTATTTTCAGTCATCTGAAGTACATTTTAACCTGAAGCAACTGGATACAAAAGTTAGATAAATCTTCAGAAATGATGTCATTGTTTTAGTTAATGCTGAGATAATTAATAACAAAACTGCTTAACACCAGCGATGTGACTCCCAACACAGGATCCTGAGTTTTTACAGGCTCCTGTAGTAATGAAAAACTCTGAGGATTTGGAAGTATATGAGAAAATTTATGAGCCCCATTAATTATTTTCCATTGATAATAAAGACTTTCTCCTAAGCACTTGTGGAAAAAAGTTTTTTACTCGCTATACTAATAGTCTATACCCATGTGAAGTAAAAGAGACTAGAGAACATGATTATAAAGATGTGTCTTTATTTTCATTTTACAGTTTCTCAAATTTACTCATTCTTATTGCTGGAGTTCTAAAAGTGGGCAACTAGTTTGTGGATAGTTCATTTCAAGGATTATTAAAATTGTGATCTATGATTAGTGATTTGATTGGAGCACAGAAGTCACATGGTTTTGATTACCACAGGAAAAATAATATAAAAATCCTAAATGGAGAACAATCATGAAACATCATGTTTATGGAAACACTGCAAGAAATACTCACAATATTTATTGATGTATCTGCTGAGATTCAAATAAGCTTTAATAGAATCAGTAAAATGAGAGTAGAATCAAGTAATGTACCAGAGTGAAGGGATATTTCAATTACCAAAGTAATAAACACTGAAAGAGATGTCATATTATTTACTGCATTTTCATTTCTTGACACCACTCATTTTAAACCCACAGACTAAATAGCATGCATTAAGATAATTTTTGATTACTGGCAGTGAAAACATAATTTTAACTGATAATAGAACACAAATCAGGATCTTTAGATTTTGGCTTTTACAGGTTCATTATCTGACTTGGAGGAGTACATCCTAACTTCACATTCAGATAGCACAGTGATTTTATAAGTGACTTTAAGATGAGAAAATGAAGGCTTGAATACTCAACCCCCAAACTTCTAAATCTATCTCATAAGTAATATTCACGTTTAGCTGCTTTCTTAGCCTTATGATTGCCTACTGGTAATAGGATGCTTCTAGTCCTATATTTTTCACATTATTTCACGTGGACTGCATTCAGGTATGTTTCTCAAAATTATAAGTTATCTCATGGTTGCAAATTTTACTTTTATACTGCCATGGTATGTTCACCAAATACATATCCCATGATCTGATTTCTAAATACTTAATTCATTCCTTGTTGGAATATGCTTCTTAAGAACAGGACACTGTGAAAACATCAGTATTGGGTTTGGAATTAATATTTTAAACATATATAGAAAAAAAATAGGATAACCTCATGATGATTTCACTTTCTTTTTTTATAGAATGTATTGGCTAAATTATGTGTAACAACTTTGCCCCAGCAATAATCGACAAAACTGGGAAACTGGTGATGCAACTACATCTTAAAACTCAAACATTAGACTATGAACATGAATCACCCGAATGAGACTGTGATCTCCTGAGGACCAAATCCCACTAGCCCACTCAGTGATCCACTTGTGTTCACTGTCACAAATTAATTTTCTTTGCTGATTTATAAAATATGTTATTTAATAAAAACGCCTTTTAATTAGTCAGGACTTTGACCTTACTAATTGAAACTTTATTGAAACTGGTGACAATGAAATTAAGGAAGGCAATACATAACTTCTCTGCCTTTAGATGTTGTACTCTCTTCTTGCTCATTATTCAAAACATCACAGATGCCTGTTTACTCACCTTTGAACAGACAAGGGAAGATCACCTGAATTTCTAATTTTTTTCTTAATTCTGAAATCACTGAGGAATAATCAGGATTTTTGTCACAGTAATTAGATTTGGAGTGTGAAAAGATAACCCTCACAGCCTTCTCAACTAACACGACTGCATTGGCAAAAGCCTCAGAGTGGACATATTTATACTAGCAAAGAACGCCTCTTGTTGGGATAGTTTATCTTATTCATGGAACCAGTGGGAGTTCTGTCCTTATAAAACCTCTCTTGCTAACATAAGGCACATTTTCTCAAGAATGTTTTACTGATGTGAATATATCAGCAAATATGTCTTAGTGTAAGAAGTCTTTAATTCAATTAAAAATTAACACTATTCAAGCCTTAATGTTTTTACTGGATAAATTCATTAATATTAACTTACATAATAATTATGATTAATGATATGAAAATTTTACCCTATATTCAAACAAAGTTTTAATCAAATTCCTGACATTTCCAAAGGTATTTTACATATCTCAGGATTGCCTCATGTTCTTCAGATTCACTATTTTTTATCTGGTCTTGAAAGCCCGCACTAGACCTTTTAGAAACCTTCCAGATGCCTATACATCTTCCTTTCTGTACCTTTCCTTTCTTTACTGCCTTATTTGTCTTTCATCCTACTGATGTCATTTTAGCTTAAAAAAATATGTTGCTTGGGGGGAAAGAAGAAGTAGGTTTTCCTACAAAGGTAAGTTTGATTTGCCTGGTACCTAAACGGATACCCTTGGATATTAGGAGACAAAGTGATCAGATATAGTTCCCTTTTCACACATATGTTTGAAATCTCATTTTATGGCTCTGCTTCAGAAGCAATATTATCTCAGCTTCGTGGATGTCTATTTTGCTGAACTTATTGCTGTCTTAGTACATTGCAATTGCAATCCTTGCTTTCCAATTATAGGTGAAAGGCACTCAGTTTCAGTTATTTACTCAGAGTTCATGTGGGACCATTCAGGAATGTATCTGTTGTGTAAAAATACATCTTAAACACAGATCTTCAAAAACGTTCATAAGTTTTCTAGAGAAAAAGGTATCATTGCACAGTATACCACACGAGTACCAGAATAGATAGAAAATGCAGAGTCTAGAAACTACAAATAATAATAAATGCATGAAATAAATATCTGTCTTATTAAAGACTATGAAATAATCAATGACCTGATGAACACTATTTTTTGAAGGAATATTTTTTGAAGATTATGATGAGCATTTGATTGCATTTATTAAGAAATAGTTACCATGAAAGCAAAACCAATAACTGTTGATAAATAAATTATTTCAGAATTTAAGTTATTTATCCTTATAGTTCTTCACAAACCACCATTAAAACCTTTTATGCCAAAAAAATGCTGAGGAAGCTTACAAGCTGCAAATGGGTGCTGGGCACCAGCAAGCATCATCCCAGAGGGACTAAAAAAAAAAAAAGAAAGAAAAAGCTCCTTCAGGAACAATTTATATTTGCTGCCATGAAAAGAAGAACAATAATGTGTCTAGGAATGATCCACAAGTCAGTGAACGTGTTCAGGAAAAAAACTGCATCAGTGAAGGACAAAATGAACTAATTCTAGCTAAGACAGAAAGGACATATGCTGTGCTTGGTCTGATTTGCAAATACAATGTATCAGGGGAAAATTTCTGGCATAAAGCAAAATTATTAATAAGTAATGATAGCTGGTAGCCAAGCCCCACTAGAGGAACAAGGAGGTCCTAGTGGGGAGTGTGAAGCTTCCAGGCTGCCTCTGAGGGCAGGGAGTTCTTTTCCCAGCATTTTTGAAGGCAAGAACTGGAAGTCTTGCTGCAAGACCTCATTCCTCTGAACAGGAGGCCTGGGTGAAGAGGCCATAGGGACCAGAGCACTATTAACTTGATTCTCCTCTGTGCCACAGAACATAAAGTTTTCTAAACCAATTCTAGTGAATTAAAGCAGAGATGCTTTCTGTGCACTTTTTCTATTAAAAAAAAGTTACTTTTTTTGCTGTAATAAGAATTTTCCAGATTCACTTTTTTACCCCTTATATAGTTTCCAGTCATCCTGCATAAATTTGCAGTACCTCAGTTTTAGTTTCTTCCAGACTAACATCCTGCAATTTTCCATCACTACCAAAGGATATTTAATTTTAACACCACCTTAACCCTTTTAATTTAAACTGTAAATAATAATTTCTTTCAGACTTTCCATTACTTTTACAGCTTGATTCTTCTTCTCCCTTCCTGTGATGCTGTGTGATGAGGACCCAGGTTACACATGCCAAACCCACCCAAGTGCTATTGAGGAGAGTGTTAAAGCAGTGAATCTGGTGGAGAAACAACAGTGAGCACTGACTGGAGGAGCTGCAGTGAAGTGACATGTTGATAACTTACACCTTGGATTCAGAATCTGAAGCATTTCAGTGCCAAGAAACAAGTGGGAAAAAAAAACCCATGAAAGAATAGTATCAGAGTATTGCACTGGCTCTAAGAATACTTAGAAAGTATTTAGGAATGGTTAAGTTAGACTCAACTAATTACAATCCAGAATGCATTGTGGGGAAAACTCAGGGAGAAATATGATCATTACCTCTCATAGGAGGGTCAAACCCAGAGTAAGAAGAAAAATTATTTGAATGTCCTCTGTGGATACAAATAGGAACAGTGGATTAAAGCTGTGCAAAATAAAATCTCCAGCCAAGTATCAGGAAGCATTTTCTCCCCGTTAGGATGTCAGATCACAGAGCTGTCTCCCAAGGGAGGTGGTGCAAGGAGCTTCACTGTATGAGTCATTTAAAATTAGACAGAAACAAAGCACCTGCATATACCTCAGGCAACATAGCTTCGTTGGCAGGCAGACAACCTCAGTGACCTGACAAGACTTAACCAGCTCTCCTTTCCATCATTCCATTTAATTTTAGTCTGTTCATATTAAGTAAAATGAGAAAAAATAGCATTCTGTGTAGCACTCCTGTATTCGTTTCCTCAAGTGACTGATTACAAATGAAAAATACATAAAGTGTTATAAATATTCAGAGATCTGATAGGTAAAACTAATGACTAGCTCTGGTTTGTGGTATTATTTAGGAAGTTATTTTAAAACATTCCCCCTCTCCCCCCTACTGAAATGACAAATTTTCCTCACCAGAAGGTGAGCCAGCCAGGGGTAATCAAATACATAAACAAGATTTAGTTATACCTGGGATGATTATGGTTAGGGCATTTATTTTTGGACTCCTACTGCTTGAAATATCTGCCTTTTCAGACACTCCTTAAGAATGCCAAAGCAAAAATGGTAGCAGCAGAAAAGAAGACAGTGCTGATAAGAAAACATTCACATCTGAGCAGCAAGACATTCCAAATTTGCTCCCCTGAGTTTTTCAGCAGGTATTTCAGAAGACTGAATACGTCATTTGCCTCTTTTTTTCCAGTTCAAGACACCATGGACTAAAGAGAGAAAGGACAAGATTTAGCCTTAAGCTTTGGGGGAATTTACAGGAAAGGAACACAGAGAACAAATTGATTAATTGATTCTTAATTCACTTCTGATATTGACATTCACTTGACTCTCCTCTTTAATATTATTTACAGTTATTTTCCATGATTAAAAAGGAATTATCTGTAATTATACACTGCAGAATGTGGGGGGAAAAGTAGAATGGCAAAGAAGATGTTGGTGTTCTCAAACAGGTAACCTTCATTGCAAAAGCCCCGTACCTGACCTCTTGGACTGGCAGTGAGGAGTAAATGTATTTATCAAACTTTAGGTTTGAAGAAGAGCAAATAAAATATCAATATTTAGGAGAGAGGGGAAAATGTCTGAGTACACAGTGGCCTATTATTCTGACCTCAAAACTATGCAGGGCTTTAAAACACACTTTGAAAATGAACAATGGGAACCTGATCTCTCTTCAGTTTAAGAGTTCTATGTGAACCCTTGCATAGGAAGTGACTAAACCAACATGGTTCATTCAGCCTGTTCAGGTCCATTTGAATGGCAGCACAACTGTCTCTAAATTAGTTACTCCCAGTTTTGTATCATCTACAAACTTGCAGAGGGTACACTGACCCATTTTCTGGATCATTAATGAAGGTGTTTGAGGAACAGTATTGGCCTTAGTATCAATCCCTGGCATAACACCACCAGTGTCTTACCTCCAACCTGACTTTGTATCACTGATCTCAACCCTCTGGACCTGGCTGTTCAGCCAGTTCTCAATCCATCATACAGTTCTCTTGTCCATATTTTGCCAGCTTGTCTATGAGAGGGATGTTGGAAACAGTGTCAAAGGTTTTATTAAAGGCCAGGAAGGAAACATTTACTGCCCCCTCTTCATTCCCAAAGCTGGTCACTAGATGACCTGAGGAGCAGGTCATACTCCATACCAAGCAATTCTGGCACCCTCCACACTAAGCAATTCTGAGAGCCTGTGATCTTGAGGATGACCATTTTTTGCATGGCAGACAAGAAGAGCAGGCAGACAGTGGCAATCTGTGTGTCAGATCACAGATAGCCACTGCAGCCCCAAAGTGGTTGGCACAGAGTAATATCAGGTTTACTGATAAACCTGTAACCTGACCCTTACCTGTCAGGCTTCTTTTGCAATCCTAGGGAATGTTAGAACTGACTTCCTCTGAATTCATGCTCATCAAGGCCATTGATAAAAATGGTAGCTGACCTCTGTGTCTGTACCCAGTAGATTAAAGCACTGATGCATTTCCCTGTCCTCTGTTTGATCATCAGCCCTGGAATGCAGTCCCTGTTCTGCTAAGGGCCTCTTCTGGGATCTTAAACAGGTATTCAGCTGTATAGGAGTGTTCACCTAATCTACTTAACTCCTTCAGCACATGCCTTGTAACTTACTGCACCCAAAGTTAAGAACTGAAATTCTGGATATACAGAATGCAGAGAATTTAATGCCTGTGAGGGATGATTAGGTGCACTAAGTTAAACACTTCATGTTACATAGTGTAAATAACCTCTCAGTCACCTCTCAGTCATATGTTATTTTTCCTGGTGAATTCCTGATTCATTCATACAAGGAAAAGGTACAGAATGAAATGAAAGAAGGGTATTCAATATTTATTTGAATGTTGTGTGTCTTCATAACATGTATCATGAAAACTTTCGCAGTTGATAAAGTAGATGCGCTGTGAAGAATTTTTTCAATGCCTAATCAAAAAATACAAAGGCAGCATTGGAAGTAGGTGGTTTGTTTTACCTTCTTTTGCCTTGATGACTTGTTTGGAATGGCACTTCTGAAAGTAAATACTATCTCACAAACCAATTTATTTCTGAGCATCTTTGGAATGAGGAGTGGAAAGAATGAGATAAAGCAGCAAAGGAAAGTAATTATTTTGTAAATTGCAGGTCAGCTTGAAGACTACTATAAAATATATCACTGTGCTTTGCCCAACCTTTTTTTACAAATAAAGATCATATTTGCAAGTTGAAAAGTAATTGCACTGCTGAAAACAGTGGAAACTGCAACCTGTAATTCAAACAACAAAACAACCCTCCTCCCTCCTCTCCCCACTCCCCACAGTTTTTATATACATTTAGAGCATTTTGACAGAACAAAGCCTTTCTATAGGGAAAAAACCTGTTGCAAAAAATTGCAGTCTATGTGATGCATGTTTCCTCCTGAATTTTGCTTATCTAGTTGGATTGCCACACTTCTAAAAAGGATCTCTTGAGTTCATATAAGCTGTTTCACCATTTGAAGGCATGTATAAAAGTTAGGCTCTGTACAAGCCATGGACCATTAAGATAAACACTCCAAAACCACTATATACATACAACGGAGAGAAATAACAGAATGTTCAAAAACCAGAATGATTTTCCTTTGGAAAAGACATAATCTTTTAATCTTGTGCTTGGAATGATTTTATTTTTTTCCCTCCATGTGACTTTCACTGACAAAATCAGTGGTCCCAAAGGTCAAAAACAGTTTAGGATGCAAGAAATTTCTCATAACCGATAAAACAAAAAAAAACTTGCTGAAAGCCGAGAAGGTCACAGATGCAGGCTCTGCTCCAGCTGATTCAACCTAAACCTCAGCATAGAAGATAATACCAAATTTTCACCTCACAATCCCTTAAAATATCTTTCTCTGAGCTTGCATTAAAGGTGAGGCAAGAGGGTTATTGTACTGTGGTCAGCTCAGCCTCCTCACAGAACACCTCCTGTTGACTGTGGTCCTGTTAGTGGTTTCTGCCTCACCCTCCAGTATAATCCCAGTAAGGAAAAGGCAAACCAGTCTTTTGCTTTACTCTAATCAACCAAGGACACTGTCTTCATTTCTAGGTTATTCCTTTAGGTAGAACAACCCACTCTGGCATTGATGGAAACCCCTTAATGTGGGGGTTGTAATGAGACACCAAAGGCTGGGGGCTGAGACTGTAAAGACACTGCTGGGTGAGATTATGAAGGAAATTGTTAAGTAGGGTTATAGGGGCGGCTCCTTCATTTTGTCACTTTGATTTCCTTCCTTGCTCTTTCCAGCTAAATTTTGCCACTGAGCATATAATCATGCACATCTTCATACCATCTGTCTCCTTTCACATTTTTTACAGCTGAGTCAGTCAGAGTTTTAATTCCAATTTTCATCGATCAAGAGATTTTTATCCTATCACAGAGAGAGAAGTAGAGGTTTTCCAAAGATAATAACAGTTTCAGTAGCCTGCAGAAGATTGTATTTCTATTTCTTTTAGCTGCAGAGTTTTATGCTCAGCAGACAGGTATCCAAATACAGCTGGGAAAAATATGACAACAAAACATGTGCTAGGGATTACCAACACAAGTACCTGCAACCAGAATCTCCACAGGGAGGTGAGACAGAATTTCTCTCAAAGGACTCTCAATTACGAAGTTACAACAGCCAGCGGCTTTTGGTTAAGTCTAACTCATAAAGCAAACTTGTGTCTGACATATCCCAAGTGCCAGCTTGGGATGCTCCTTCCCTTGTCACAGTCTGTCTATCCATAGCAAAAGAAGTGACAGTGCAGGATCAGCTCCACAGCCTGTACCCTCTGCTGTGGAGTCTCCAACAGGCCTGGCACACACTGGGCAAGCAAGGAGGAAAGACTTGCACCTACCTCCTTGTCTCTGTGCAAAACCCTTTCAAAGCCTTATAAGAAGACTGTTAATGGGATATTTTGTGATAGCATGCAGCCTATGCTGCCTACTGTAGTAGCAAATAGGAAACTGACTTGCTTTAGATAAATCCTTTGGAGTTATTATGAACCAGACTGAATATAATCGTCTTTAACAGAATGTGTTAAAAATGCTGACAATAATATTGTTCCATACCAGAATCTGTGCTTTAAGGTTTTTTAGTTGTGAATTAACTCTCCTAGTGAAGCTTTAAGCGATGAAATCATTGAGCTTTTCCATTCACATGTGGTTAAGCTGATATATTTCTTATTAAACTGGGCAAGAAAGCAGCTGTGAGCTACACCATTTCCTGATCTCCCCAGTGGTGGGATCTTCCACCTCCTTAGAGTGAGGGAACACTGCACTCCCAGCTGCAAGAGCCATTCAATCCTCACTGTATTTATCTACCTTATAAATACTTCGCCACTTTTGACTAATTTACCAGCAGCCTTTTATTCATCACAGCACCCATCTCTTCTCCTTTCCTCACTTATTTTCCATAGTGACATCTTCCCACTTGCATAACTCCTCGCTCAACTCATCATTTGCTTTACCTTTTCTGTTCTTGTTAGCACCTGCTCTTACACAATCTCTTTGTATCTCCTGCTGTTCCTGATGTGCTCTCAGGAAGAATTATTTATAGACACACTATGATGTCACCAACTTCAGGCAGATGAAGCTGGAAGGGACTTCCAGAGATAATTTTGTCCAACTCCCCTAATTAAGGAGGGTTACTCAGAGCAGGCTACCCATGGTTAGATGGCTTTTGAATATCTCCAAAGATGGAGACTCCACAACCTCCTTGGGCAACCTGTGCCAGCACTTGGTCACTTTCACAGTAAAAAGCATTTTATAATATTCAGACTGAAGATGTGTTTCTGTTTGTGCCCCTTGCCTCTTCAATACCTCTCTTTACCTCTTTCATCTCTCTCTAAGTGTTCTGAAGTACACCTGTGGCAGCCGTCACAGTGCTGGTCCACGAACACCCACTGTTTGGCATTCAGCTGGTTTCCCTACTGACTCCTTCCATCATTGTCCTTCATCTTATGATATACTTGAAAATTCTCAAAAGAAAGCACTTTCTCTATTTGTTTTCTGCTTCTGCAGCACCTGGGCAATGATTTCCAGTCTATGCCTGGGGTTCTCTGACACCACGTAAATACAAATAGCAAAAATTCTTTCATCTAAAGCTCCTAAAACCTTGTTAGAGAAGAGCATTCATATTCACAGAACACAGAGGGAGAACAACTTTATAATTTCCCTACAATCGACCTCAATGTCTGTGGAAGACCCTGCAAATGTGTTTACCCATGGACAGAAAAAGTATTTGATTTCTCATCACCAAAGTGAAAGTTCAGTATTCTCATCAGGCACATCGCTATGCAATTCAGACAGCCTTAAAGATTTTTTTTTTTAAATTGTAGATTTTTTCTCCTGTAGTCCTGAATTCATTGAGAGAGTACGTAACATAATTTGGTGGTGGACTTAGATCAAAGCAAGATTTTTTGTCTGATCTTCAGCAGCCTTGAGGATGCTCTAAATCATGTCAGATATCAGCCAGCCATGGTCATGGCTGTCTTGCATCCTTCCAGGTGATGACTGAAGGAGCTTAGACATACCCTTAACTGAGTCTGGAAACATACATCTGGATCCTGAAGAGCCACTCATTTTGCATACTGTGGCACCTGTCCTGCACCATTTTCAGTGCAGGTGCACTTTCCTTGCAGGCGAAGCTTTCTGCTGCGTCAGTAGTATCTTTTAAAATTTATTCTATATTCTTGGCTATTTTTTCCCATGTGCACAAAATAAAATAACTGTAAATGTAGGTCATCACCTGTGCTTTATATATAATTCCTTAGCAGGATCTTTGACCTTGATTTCTGATTGCTTCTCCACAATTTTTCTTTTGGAAATATAAGGAGAACCTTCCATTGGCCAAACCTCCCTGTAGTTCTATTTATGCTTTCATTTACACAAGGTAAAACATAGAGTCATTATTTTTGAAAACAGTGTAAACCAAATATACAGATTTCCCTACACTTGAAAGGTTTTGTTCATTTGTTTTTAGTATCTTCAGGGTTTTTTGTTTTGTTTTTAATCAGAAACTCCTTGCTTTGAAACACAAACACTTCTTTTAGTGCTTGTGTTTTTTTGGTCTTTTATCTTGCTTTAATTAGCTCACTAGGGAAGTAATGTAACCCTATTGCAGAAAAAGCTGTATCAGTAGCTGAATCCTTCTTTTCAATTAACCATACAAATCCAGGCCTTCTTCCCACACTCATACTGCATTATTTCGCACTTGGCACAACCTACTTCTCTCAAAGTCCTTCATTATTTTAATGTTATCCTGACAGGATGCTTCCTGTCTTGTTTTGTGCCAGCAGGCAGAAGGATGCACACTTTTGTTCACCTGTCTGGAGTCCACCATAGCAACCATGACCAGGGTTACATGCAGGACTGCAAAGTCTTACAATACCTTGCTATTGAAACAGAGTAATCAAAGTGAGATTTAACACACCCCCTCCCCAATTCCTTCCAAGGCCACAAAATAGAATTTTTTGTGTCTTGCTGAAAAGCAATTTCTGCTGAAAGAACAGAAATACAGAAACTGTAATCCTTGCTAGTATACAGAAGACTTATCCTGATTTTGTAGAACATTGTGCAAACAAGGGAAGACTTTAAGGGTCAGTTTTGCTCCCCGGAAACTACTCCTCACTAGAGGTGTGTCAGGAAGGCAGAAGCACAGACAAGCAAACAAGTAGAAATAAAGAATTGTTTCCTGGTTATACAGGGCAGAATTAGGAAGGCCAAAGAAAAGCTGTAGTTGAGATTGCTGAAGGACATTAAGGGCAACAGGAGAGGTTTCTGCAGCCACAGCAGCAACTAAAGGAAGACCAGGGAGAACATGGGCTGGTGTGATAGGTGACCAAGTGATGGAGAGAGTAGGAAAGGATAACCTGATGAAGGACTCAATATCTTCATTCCCTCAGCCTTTACTGGTGATGTCTGCTGCTCACTCCCAGGCCATTCAGGTCTTCGTTTAGGAGCAAAGAATGGCAGAGACAGGTACTACCCATGGTACAGAAGGATCAAATTAGCTACTAAATAGGTCAGCTGAACATGTGAAAGTCCATAGCACTGGATAGGATGCACCTGAAAGTACCAGGGAACTGGCTTGATGTTGTTTTGGGACCATTCTCCATCATAATCTTTGAAAAGTTGTGATTAAGAGAGCAAAGAAGGCACTTGAGAAGGCACTTATTAGTCTTCAAAAAAGACAAGAAGGATTTACAGTACATACTCAGAAAAACACATAATCTTTGATTCATAAGAAGATGCTAATAGAAAGGTATTGTAGAAGCTTCAGTATAGCTTGTGTTTAGAAAATATAACAGCTTCAATATTTGTGGAATATTCCGAGATTGAGACAAACAGAAAGGGGATTTTCTCCACTCATTTTCAAAAGAACCTCCCAAACACTTTTTGGACTGCAGTTTATGGTGTTTAGCAGAATACTATTTGATACAGGAAAGTGATCACTTTTCATCTGAAGCTTCATAATGAAGAATATAATAAATATGAATGTGTAGTATCTGAGAGGATATAAAATCCAGCGGAGCTTCACAAAAACATAACAAAACGATAAATACATGTAAACTGGATATAAGAAATATTGTCTTTCAAGTAATGTACTGAAAAATGGAGATCTCTGTAACTGAGCAATGTAGCTAAACATTTCTCCAGAACACATCATAATGATTTGTAATTTGAATGTTAAATTCTTTTACATCTTTTGTAATTACTACAGGTACATATGCCTCATCAATGTGTAGCCTGATAACTCAGGTTGTACAGTTTGGTGTTTTTTTCTAACAGAGTTTGCATTCAAACTAAAACTACACAATATGTACTGCAGGCAAAGTTCAGTTAGAAATGTAACTGAAATGCAAACATGAACTGGTTGTGACCTGAAAAAACCCCACAATCAAAATCTCATGTGTCATGCAGACAGCATTAATATATACTATACTGAAGCACACAATACTATACTACAGCCTTTAATTAATCCCTCTACTAGTGCAGGAATATTTCTACTAATAACTACTTTTAAAATTTCTAAGAGATGAAACTTGGATCTCCACCTCTGGAGGTTATTCTAGCATTTAAATCACATCAGTATGAGATTTTTTTTTTTTCAGATATTGAATTGAAATGTTCATCTTTGCCAGCTTCATCACATTAGCCCTGGTTACTTATTTGCCCAACTTTGAATTATCTTTATTCATCCATTGGGTTCACACATTTTAAATTCTCTGAGCTTCTCAATCATTACTCAACAAAGCTCTGTCTGATGAGTTCTCTAAATTTATTCCCTACAGCTCTCCTGGTAATTTGCATTACTTTTGCCTGGACACTGCACTTGGTTAATACCTTTCTGGCAGTGACTGCACAGAATTCTAAAGATTAGGGCTGAGGTCTTGGGTTGAGCTGACACATGGTCTACCCAGCTTGGAAAAAGGCATGAAGGCAAAATTTCTTTCTTGATTTCCCTGCAGTTAAGATCCTCTTTGTGCTGATCTAGTTTTGATGCAAAATAAAGTACCTTGACAGTTGTTTCACTGAGCCTGTTCAAGCAGAAAGGGTTTCTGGAGCACTAAGACATCTATATTTGTGCTCTGCCCCAAGAGTAAGAGAGAAAATACAACAAAGCCAAAAAAATCTTACTAATAAAGAACTGGTGCAAGAACACAATCAGATCAAGAAGTCACTGACTGCATTTAAGATTTCTTCTCCTATCTGTTGACCTAAATGTTGAAACATCCATGCTTACATGTTCTCTGAATATGGGGGTGAAATGTGCACATCATAATAATATGAGATCTACCTCTTCAAGAGGTACTTTCAACAGGAATATGATTTTTACTATCAAGTATTTCTATCTCTTTTCATTCTACTATGCCCTTGAAAACACTTTCAGCTGTTAAAATACATGGCTTTTGAAGGACTACTTCTATTTTTATCTCTATACATCTATCCTCATGAATCCTTTGTTTTCCATTTTAAATCAGAATATTTCATTAACTACTGTGTTTAGGTCTTAGGAGGGCAGCATTTTATTATCTTCATGTTGATTAATTTCCTTTGTATCCATCTGCTGTGGAGTGCTCAGGATGTCCTGCACACAAGGGAACACTGCATACAGTAAGTGGGTGGAATTTTGAATACCTTACAATTTTTACAAGGAAGAACGGAATCAAAACTACTGGAATCAAACACCAGCTCTTTATAAAACCATTTTCACCACAAAGCAGTAATTAAAATCTCCATTGCCTACATGGAGCAGTCCTTAACTCATTTTTTAAATCTACAGATATTAAAATGAAATGTTAATTGAAAATGCATTAGCTGAACAGAAGGGTTTAGATCATTTAGGCTAAATTTGGCTTCAGAGAAGAAATGAAAGCCTATGTAAAACTTAACGTCTTCTTAAGGAGACAGTATGGGGACTGTCTCCAGGTGAATGGAATCAGAGCACCTCCCAGTGTTGTTTATTGGAAGATGTTGGAAGTCACCAGCAAGACATTGGCTGTGACCCACATTCTCTTCCCCAGCAGAGCTCATTATAATGCTGACCCCTGACGACTGTGCTTAAAACAACTGAAGTTTTGTCCTCAAATAAGCAAGCAATACAAAACACTAAGGTTTCACCCCTGGGATGTATTCAGCCTGTTTTTTAAAGACTTAAAAATTACAGATTTCTGAAGTTCTAAAGAAATCCCAGCTAACACTCATCCTTCTGCCAAATAATACTCCATCAGTGAAAAAACCATGGGTGAAATTCTATTTTCATTTAAGCCAGCTGGAAATTTACCATGGAATTCAGTGGGGCCAAGGAATGTCCATGATCATGTAAGTGGTTAAACAGTGATCTTGGAATTTTCACCAGTGAATGAATTTGAGACAATTCCAAACAATCAAACAAATATTAAAAAGTGGATTTTGGACAAAATTAATGGCACAATAACTAAAATAATTGCTTTTCATAGAATAAATTAAGGACTACTATATTAACAGCAAACAAGATGTCTTTTACAAAACATCTGTTATGGAGATTTTCTGAGACAAACAAAAATTTGAAAGAAATAAAGACTTCTACTTAGTACTCTATTCATAGGTGTACAGGTCGAATCAATTTATGTGCTTATTTTTGCCACATCTTTGACAGTAATGAGCAGGCTTTTTTAAAATGTTTTCATTTGTTACAGAGTTCCACATTACTAAAATCCCTCTTGCTTTAATGTCTTAGAAATATATTTCTATCCTTATGAATTGCCAACAACCATGTTTCTTTTTCTTACAGTATTTATACACTGAACTTTTCTTGTTATTTCTGGTACTGCCACTGCATATGTCACTTTTAAGAGGCAATTCTACCCATTCCATGCATTGCACTTAAACTCTTACATTATTAACACTTCATAATGATGTCTTACCATAACCTTCAATCATGTTCTTAACATGTCTGGGTTTTGGAAATACTGAAGCTGTTACACTCCTGTTAATAAGCATTTACATTCTCAAGCAATATGCAGCTCAAGTGCATTTTCAGTCTGCTGATACATTGCACTGGCTAAGAAATTTTGCTGCTCTAATAAGGAGATGGGAACAACATTTGATGTCAATGATCCATGAAGTCTCCATGCAAGTTTTGACATATCAGAGAGATGATTGTGCTGAGCCAAGCCTCCTGCTGGAGAAGTTGTAGAAGTTCATACACATATACACACATATACACAATTTGTCTGTCCATCACAGGTTTGTTATTCTGCATATTATAGATTGACACATTGTGTCAATTCAAGGACCATCTTCGATCTTCATTTCAGAAACCAGGAAAGGAATGTGGATTATTTTGCTGGGGCATGTCCTCCTGTGTTACATGAGTCTGCATGGCAGTGGCTTTCATTCTGCACAGCAACACCTCCTCCTCTAGCTATAGAACCATGTTATCTAAATAAGTGTGTTGGATAATGAAGTTATCATTTTGAGTCAATTCAGAATGCCTTTAATCAGTAGAGTAAATTGAAATTCTACTAAAAAGCAAACAAAGTGAAACCTTTAGGATTTGGCTGTGCTGTTATACATTGACCTTGAAATAAATGTTTGATGTGCTTCAGGCAATCAGCCCCTGCCTCAAATAGCAAGGTGACGGTGTATAATAGATTTTAAATTTTAGATACATGTGCATGATAAAATTTTTAATTTTATTATATATTCAAAACTCAATGACAACATCACTGAAGTTAACATGACTTTGACCCTTAATCTGAGTGAGAGTGGAACTGACTCTGGTATTCTTTCTCTTGTTCTGCATTGAATAATGTTACTCAGATTGACAGGGAACTTTGCCACAGGTAAGCAACATAGCAACTGTTTATGTAATGTTATGCCTGCTTAAAATAATTAATATCTATAAAGATAGCTTTTTTCCCAGCAGTTACTCAAAAAGAAAGCAGAAAAGGTCAAAATAATAATGGATTTAGTCCTGCTGAAAGGAAATATTTTCATATTTGCAAAACTGCTAAAAAAAGAGATTTGTAGAGTTTTTATCATACTATTGCTCTTTTACAGTGCTTTGGAATACTACAGTCATTCACAGTTGTCACAAAAGCAGTAGACAAAGAAAGGCGTATTCAAAGCCTAAAGTAGTAAGCAGGTCACAGAGTATCCTATTTTTAATTCTAAAGAATTTATAACTTTAAAATCTATTTAAAAGTCCAAAAATAATGTGTGCTTAAAAAAAAAAAAAAAGAACGATAAAGCTCTGCCTTTCTAAGAATGTATGCTCCTTTCACTGTTAGATTATATCCTGTTCAGGTTGGAATCACAACTCTGCTGCAATAGAACAAAACGTTTCTTATTGTTCTCACTGGTTTTGTCATTACTGTGAGAAAACATCCCCCTTCCAACAATACCAAATACTACAAGGAACAACACAAACAGCCAGTATCAGGTAAGTCTCCACTTGACCTCCTTCTCCTCTGGCTTACCTGGATATTCCTGATTCTCTTTGGAATTCACACAGTAGAAGACAAATTGACTGAAACAAACCTTCTAGTCAAAAAGTGATGATGAAAAACAACCCAAGTATGCAGTCTGTCTTTTTATCTCAACTAAATCAGAAATCCCTCATTCTTTAAAACATTTTTCTGGTATAGACAAACTGTTTTATAGTGGCTGCAGTTAGACAATCACCTAGACTGATTCAGGTCACTATAGAAACTTAGCTAAACACAGAATGATTTTCTTAAAAAAACCCCCAGAAATAATAAATATTCAAACCAATCTATTAACAATTAGAATAATTAAAAGAAGGCTAATTTGTTTCAGAAATCTGATAACCAGTGTTGATAAGGAGAGGAAAATTCATCTCCCAGAAATATACATGCTCACATAAGTTGTTTGATCTGCCCAAGAATTCAAAAATCATCTTCTCCTCATGCAGGAAATCGAAAATTTCTTTGCTCTGGTTGGTATAATTGTCACCAGTAAACTTAGTCACTGCAGTCCTAACGTGCTCAGGAAAACTTGTGACGGGATGATTAGTAAAATTTCTCCCCAAAGAATGTGTTACAGTCAAGAATTAACCAAGAAACTGGGGGTGTGAATTTGTATGGTCTGGTCCAAAAGTCTTTGTAAGGGAAGAGGAGGAATAGCATCTGTAAAATAGTTATATTTTCTCATGTGTTACCTATTATCTGCCAAAAGGCATAAGCAGATAAAATGTTATTTGTTATTTGTCAGAATGCACATCCGGTGAGCAGGAAACCTGGGACTCAAAGACAGGATTTAGGCAGACTTGGTCTGTTAAGTTTAGTTAGTTTTATGTTTAGTTTCTGATTTTTTGGCTTCAGTGAACTTGTCACCTGTGATAAGCAAATGACGAGACAGACGTTGCATAGTCACGACTTTGGACCTCTCTTCAGCAGGGTCCTCAGCTGGTTTGAGGAGTTATGCAGAATTCCTCAACCAATCTTTCACCTTGCTGTCCACTCAGCTCTGCTAGCTGGTATTAAAGACACATCTCAGTATCCCTCCAGGGACAGAAGAACTCTGTGAATTAATTTAACGTAGCAGTTCAATCTCTACAAACTTGCTGCAAACTAATGAAATTACATGGTCAAGCAATGACAGACTTTTTTTTAAAAAAAAGCACTTAAGCTTTTCTAATGTTACTTTCAAACACCTGAGGTAACAAAAAGACTTCAAGAAAGTCTTGTTATTTAATTAAGCTGTGATAAATGTAAAATTGTGGTGTTCTATTCATGCTTAGGTAACTTGTACCATTACACATCAGACTGGTGAAAAAAGTAGAAACCTGAAAGATTACATACTTTCTTTATCTGACCTTCTTTAATGGAACTCTTTGTTACAAGTTCTGTATTGATATAACTGTTAATGAAAATTTATTTACTTCACAATGGGTACTTTGTGCTGATTAGGTGGGAAAGAATTACCTTCTTTACTGCTATTTATAACACAGCTAATGATTTTTTTGGGGTGAATAGCTTCTTATTTATCTTCACATGCTTTCCTTGACAGGGACAAAGTCAGGACAAAAAGGTCTTTATTGTTTCTTTTGCTGCAAGATGAAAATATGGGGCTGATTTCTGTAAAATGGCTCTACTCACTCAGGTATTCCCACATATATGGGTTACATTTTTCCTATAAAGTGTGTTCCCTCTAATTCTAAATATTGCAGTAAAAAACCAATATCCGTTACCCAGTTGTTTAAAATACTAGTGTATTTGCAAGAAATATCTGGTTTAAAATAGTGTATCATTATTCTGGTTTTATTAAAATATCCTGCTATGTAACTGCCCACCTCTTTACAAAAGTTTCACTTTTAGGATAGCTGTGTTTTGGAAAAGGTTTAAAATCAGATGAATCACCATTTCTCCTGGGAAGCAATGTTATGCAGTAAGCTGCTGGCTCCTTGCCCCATAGACAGGCATTTCTAATACAGACATTAGGACAGTTCCTATCCCTCTGCCATATTACAAAACTAATGAGTTCTTTTCAATAACTTTACAAAGCCTATAAGATATGACACAGCAAGTTCTTCCTCTGTTACTTAAGTAGTGAGGTCTCAACTTCTGTCCTAGGTTACAATATAAATGTATTCAGTATTCTATTACCACAAGCTGTGGGGCATTAGCTGTTATCTCCTGCTAATGACTCACCCCTGATAACTGTTAATGAACTATCAAGAACCAACCACATGACTCATGGAATTATCTCATCCTGTTGTGAGATGCTCCACGCAGGAGGGAGGAGCCAAGCATTCCCACCTGATATAACCGGGTTTTGGAACAGCCCAAGTTACCCCTATCTACTGGGTTCCCAGAGGACAAGAGCTACCCCTGGACCTTCAGCTGGAGACCAGACCTTCACAGGATCACTGCTTCAACCTAACTGCTTCATTTGGGCTGCTGCCATCACCTTAACAGGGTGTCAGGTTGTATCTGACTCTGTCAGTGCTTTTCCTTGTATTATTGCACTTATTTTTGATTTTCCTGTTAAATTTTAATCCTGACTTGCAATCTCCCACAGGATTGTTTTCAAACGAATACAATTTCTGATACAGATGGATATTTGCAGCATCACACATGCAAAGGAGAAGTGTCAGCCTTACACCTGATTTCTCTTGTGGAATGTGCTTCTCCAATGTTGGAAAAGCAGCTGACATTCTGTGGAAATACATTGAGTATTTGGTGTAAAGGAGTAGTGTTTCTGTCCTGTAAGTGCAATGCATTATCATGTTTCTCTTAACAACTATAATATACTGAAATTACAATGAACCCATCTGCATTTAGATTTTACATATGAAAATATTTTCATAATGGCCATATGGCTCTTCAAAAATTTCTGATAACAGCAGCAATGACACATTTCTAACAGGATATCCCAGTGCAATTCCATCAAATTAGAAAGCAGTACAATGGAAACACGATGCAAATTTAGCAGTAAAATTATGCTTACCTTCATATGTTCCGCTTTCTAAGAGAGCACCACTTTTCTCCAGTTCCATAAAATCTTCAACAGTGATGAAAATATAGTCCACACCAGGGACTTCCCCCTCCTTATGTGGCCTTGTGGTGCCTATTAACAAGATGAAAGACACACTGTCAAGCACATGGCCTAAATGTAGAATAATCTCTTTTAAAGCCTTGGAAAATTTACAAAGAAAACCATTTACACAACATCTTCCTTGTGAGGATGCCTTTCAAAACAATATAGCTATATTTGCTGAAGCTGACAGAGGTATATGAGATGCATGTTAAAGATCATGCCAGACATTATTTGGATACATAGTTTTTCTTTAGTGAGAAAAAATAATATCATATGGTTGTTCTTTTTGTCTTACCAGAAATACCCTCAGTGACATTAGGCATTCAGAGGTAACACAAAACAATTAATCTGCTTCATGTTAAACATTTATTTAAAACACAAAATAATAGTTTTGTAAATAAATCTGTAAGAGCTGTGTTCACATTGCTTGTTTCACTGCCGTAAATGGACTTGACAAATGGTTAGGCTTTAGGGCCTGTGGGATTAAAATCACCTGCTAACCATGCTGTCAAACTGCAAAGGTGTTTATATTTAGTTATTGCCTCTATTGTCATCTCTGGATGACAGAACTCTGTAAAAGCTGACAGACAATATTACACACAGGCTGAGAAGTGACTTGGCTTAGCCAGCAGAAGTTGGGATGCTAGCAGGGAAAGGTCTGAAATTGACCTGATTTCCTAATGGTTCATTTTACTGTGGTCAGACTATCCCTGCTTTGACTGAAACCACTAAATAAGTCTCAAAATTCCATTTGTAAATAGGAGAGTTTTAGGTTCTCCTCAGTCTCAGAGTGTTTGAAACACGTTAATCCATTCTTTATCAATACTGTACTGATTACATCACACGTGCAGGGTTTGGTTTAAAGACTGTTGACACTGGGAAGTGACTAGAAACCTGTCCAACCTGTACCTCCAAGTGCTGTTACTTGAAGACACTGAGAAATAAAAGTGTTAGGTTAACTCAACTGCCTGTCTCAGAGACATTTCTCTCCCCAGAGACAGCCTGAAGTATCTAGCAAAGACTGAATAAGCCTGCCAAACTAATATTTCATAGCTAACATGGGGAATATATTTTGACAAATCTACAAATCTTCCCTCATTTCCTCTGATTCCAATTCTCTTCTCATCTCAGCATTTACAACTAAAACTGGCTGTTTGTCTCTGGGAATTTTCATACTATGATCTGGAGTCCTCTGTCTATCTGGAGTACTGTGTCAAGATTTGGGCTCCTCAGTACAAGAAAGACATGGAGCTCCTCGAGCAGATACAATGCAGGGAAAAAAGGATGACTGGGGGTCTTAAGAATCCCTCTGATGAGCAAAGACTGAGGGAGTTGGGCCTGTTCAGCCTTGAGAGGAGACTGCTGAGAGGGGACCTCATTAATGTGTATAAATATCTAGAGGGATGGCAAGAGGATAAAGCCAGGCTCTGCTCAGTGGTGCCAACCACTAGGACATAAGGCAATGTCTGATGCACAGAAGTTCCATCTAAATATGTGGAAGAACTTCTCACTGTGCAGTGACCATGCTCTGGAACAGATTGCCCAGAGAGGCTGTGGAGTCTCCCTCACTGGAGATATTCCAGAACCATTTGGATGCAATCCTGAGCCACGTGCTCTGGGATGACCCTGCCTGAGCAGGGAGGTTGGACCAGATGACCACTGTGGTCCCTTCCAGCCTGACCCATGAATTCATTTCCCATGGATTTTTTGACCTCTGGGGATGCAGCAGCATCCCCAAAGATCTCCAGCCCTTTGTGAGAACTATGTTGAAGCACAGGGATTCTGGTGAGCCCCTGAGCTCCTGGGTCCTTTCTACTTCTTAGAAGCACTGAATCTTCACAATCTCTGTCCAGCGCTGCTACTTTCAAAAGCAGGAAAGGTGCTCCCCCAATATTTCTTTTTTTTGCTTTTTTTCCATGCAGTTATGGAAAAGAAAGAGAAACAAATTTATTTATATGTCAGCATAGGAATATGGATATTAATTAAAACTCCCAGAACCCTGACAGGAAAGACTCAGAAAGGTGTTTGCTCAGTAATTTAGACATATTTTAGAGAACTCCATCCTTGCAATACATAATCTGTATTTTACACTCTTTAGCAGCATCACAAGGATAATAGTGCAATAGTCATGCTCCTGTACAGTCTATATGATGGTCAGGAAAGTAGAAGAAAAGGCCTTACTCCCTGCATGGTCCAATACTCAGATAGTGTGCTCACAGGTTTCAATGCTACAAGCTTACAGGAAAGTTATAAATATTTCAATTATTACTTTTTTTTGGTTACGAGAAAACATGGTACACCACTATCCAAACATCTTCATACGTATAGCTGATTTGTATTTGGATTCACAGATTGGTTCCTCTTGCATGAGGAAATTTCAAAAGCAAAGGTATGTCTTTGGCCAAGAATTTACAGTGTAAATTAAGAGCACAGGAAAAACAATAGTCCTTTTTGCACAATGATCTACTTCTAGAGTAATTTTCTAAATGTATGGAAGCAAATCATATCTAATTTTGCTTATCTGTTCCAAATGTAACAAAATGTAATGAGAAAAATGTCTTTAATATATGAGGCCATTTTATTAGACAATCTACTGAAAATTTGTTTTGTAATTCTGCTCTGTACAACAGCTTGTTGTGGAACATGGTATGCCAGGCTGTCATATATTACAATAGCTGGAGGGATCCCTCGTGCAGAAACAGACTGCTAATCTTTAATAAACTTCAGCTGAGCCCTTGGTATGACCTTGTATATACTTTGCCTTAGAAAAATTCAACAATACTCAATTAGCTCTTTTGTTTGTTTGCCAAATTACTCTGGAACACTGTTGCTGTGAGGAACTGAAATGTATGGGAAATTATACCTATCTTGTCAAATTACTAACTGCATTAAGCAGAGAAACACCACATTTGTCTTGATCTACTGAATTTCCAGCTGAAGAGAATAATAAGCATAATTTTCAAGTAAAGTGATTTTAGATGTACTACAAAGTCAGAAGCTTCAAGTGTTTATGACAATTCTCATAACAACAACATAAAACACAATGGCATAAATTCCCTCCTTGCCAATGGTCATGAAGAATAAAAGTGTTTCCCCTAAGTGTGCAATACCAGCAATTTCTCTGATGTATCCCTGTTAAAAAAAAACAACTGCAGAAGCAAAAGAATGATTTCCAGATTCCTGAAAATGTTTTTCAGGGGTAATAGTTTCAAACTCCATTAATAGCAGATTGTTGGCAAATATGATCCTGAAGATCTGGATGTCAATCAGCTCAAATTTAGAAAAGATGCTGACTGCTCTATGATGAGGCAAGAAAACTGAGAGGGGATCTGATCAATGCACACAGATATATTAAGGGCAGGGGTTAAGAGGATGGGGCCAGGTTCTTTTCAGTGCTGCCCAGTGACAGGACAAGGGTCAGTGGGCACACACTGAAACAGAGGAAGTTCCATCTGAATATAAGGGAAAACTTCTGTACTGTGAGGGAGGACAGAGCAGTGGAACAGGCTGCCCAGAGAGGTTGTGGAGTCTCCTCTGAAGAAATTCAAAACCTGCCTGGACACAATTATGTGCAACCAGGTGTAGGTGAACCTTTAGCAGGAGGTTGGATGAGATGATCTCCAGAGGTCCCTCCCAACCTCATCCATTCTGTGATTCTGTGAAAGCCAGGCATTTAGCAATTGCTGAGCTGTGAGACTGCAGCATTATTTGCAAAGTTACCTGTACTCAGAGGGAAAAAACAGATGCTATTTTGAATAAGCAGTATGTTTTTACTATCTCTTGGATTTTCTGATCAAGTTTTAGTAGAAAGTGGAAAACACTTGGAAAGCACTGTGATTTAATCACAGAACTAAAAGATTCATTTCTAGGTGTTTAATTCATGTGAACTAAAAAGGAAATTTTCCAACTGCTGTGAATAATTAGCATCCATCAAAAGTAGCAGAAATAACAGATTAATTACATGGCTCAATCTATTGTCCACTGAAATGAGGTGGAGAATTTGATTCATATCAAAAGAAACCTTTAAAAAGAAAATAAAAGACTGACCCATGGTTTTAAGTTTCTGTTATAATTTGGGATTCATGACGTTGTTGGATAAATTTTGATTTTTGCTGAAGAAGCAAAATATAAGACTGAAAAGCAGTTTTAAGGGACTGTGCACTAGGTTGTAGTGCACACATTCTACACCACCACATATTTCTTAGGGCAATATATTTTATATTTTATAGTGTAAACCAGAGACCACAAATTCCTGATTTTGAGATTTACAATGCACACAGGAACAGATAAGCATGTCCTTTATGGAATAGGCATTCTTTGAATGATTCTTTAGATCTTCACTATCTCTAAACTTGAGACATATGCTTTAGGTAAGCTAGATAAGCCCCTGCCTGGTGGTTAGCAGGATTATTATATTCCAGATGCATGTCTCCTTTCAAATACCTTTTTTTAAAATTATTTTTAGATTCAATATGCCTTCAGGAGCTTCTGATTAAACATAGCCTGGCTTTTCTATTTGTTCTTTTGGTTCTGTGCAATGTGACAGACAGTGAACAGCCCTAAGATAATTTATGCACTGTAAAATTAAGTCATATTGGAGCTGAACAGAAAAGTAAAACTGAGAGATGGGAAAGACAGTAGTTCTAGCTAAGGACTGTGGACAGGAACATTATATATTTGTTTATTTATTTGGTTAATTATCAGAGGACCACTGGAACCAGCAAAAGAACCCAAATAGAAATGCAGCACAACAGTTCTGCGCTGAGACAGACACTTGGAGAGTTTTCTTTGAAATAAACTGTGGCATATCCAGAGTTACCCCATGCAAGGATTTGAATATTGCATTTGTGCTCTTGTCCTGTGGCAGGCACTGATGCACTGGGTGTTCCATCTGCAAGGGCATGTGGCTCATTGCTGGTTATTGTGGCATGAGTTGGGTCACTTTCCTGCAGTTGGTGAATTGTCATTAAGTCTGCAGAGTACTTCCTTTTAAGCAGAACTCTCACCCAGCATTTACCCAGATATGCAAGTTTCATTGCCAATACCACATTTGAAGAAAGAAAAGAACTTCTTTTTCATTATCTTTGCCAAGAGCAGTTTTCAAAATGTTAACAATAAACTTCAAAGACAAAAAGCTAGTAACAGAGAAGTGTGAATACTTTGTGCAAAGTTAGGCATGGAAGACTGCAGAAAATACTTGTAAATAAATCAGAGAAGCTGTTGCTAATGCAAGTATCTTAAACAGTTAAATTATATTCCATGTAATTCCTGGAAAATGCCAAATTATGAAATTGGCTGTTCAGGCATTTGGAAGTATAGACCTTAACAGGGGTTAGACAAGTCCCTAAAGGAATCTGATTTGCAATGCTCAAAAAGTGGAAAAGATGAAAAGAAGGAAAATCAGTTGGGAATAATTTTGGATTCCACAGTATTGCCTCAAGAGTTTTTTGTGTTTTGTTTTATTGGTTGGTAGGTTGTTTTTTTAAAGGAAAAAAATTAGTACAAGTCAGGAAGCTCCAGAAGACACAAGGATTTTATTCACAAAACATGTTAATGCCTTAGCAAATACTCCTGCAATATATCCCAGTATCTTTCATGCTTATTAGAAAACTAAAATTCCATATCAGCTTTCCAAACAGATAGGACAGAAAGCAGTGAACTGCTATTAAGAAACCTTTGAGAACAAAATTTTGGAAATCTGATGATTAATGAGAGGTAGATTGTGGTGTAGGAAGTCTGGGGTTTTATTTTGGCTAATTAGGAACTTGTTGAGCTACTAAATAATTAATAAAGTCCAAGATTTTTTTGTACATGCTTTCAACAGCGAGTCTTCTTTCATGGATTTTAGCTCTTTACAAACTTTTATCTCTTTTGGAAGTTTAAACTTTGTTTCCTATTGCACAGAGTTGTTTACACCCCCATATATTTATTACAGCTACAAAGAATAGGTTTTACATGAAAATGAATATATGTGCACTAGAGAACTATCTCAATAATGAAGACATACATTAGGGCATCATGATGAGAGAATCATGTATACATGAACATTTAGGTTTCCACACAGATTTATAAAAATCACCTGCTAATGAGATCCAGAGAGAGACTTTTGATGTTCCTAATAAAATAAAGGTACACCTAATTACATGCAAAATGCTTTCTACTACTGGAAAAGCTTAATTAGCAAATGGTTTCTTATGGTCTTTAGAAGAACAAAGTCTTTTCTGGGAAATGTCTGATTTTTACAGTTCTTAAGAGGATAGATGATATGGTTAGAGAATGCATAGTAGTCTGTTGGCACATGTAGCTCTGCTAAACAGTCAGATATTACAGCTCAATTTTTGTCCAGTATTAGCAAATCTGTTATTCCTGCTGATGGTTCAACTGACTGGATCATCAGTGGAAATATTATTAAGTGAGATTTGGGATTGTTTGTTCAACTGTGATGCCAAAACATCTATTTATACTGCACATCATTCAAATATACTTCCAGAAATCCTGGAAACACACCACTTCTGGCATAAAGGACAACATTTCTGCCATCAACAACAGAATCTGCTTTTATACCATTTGATTTTATTAACATTATAAATAAACTGCTATGGATGACTTCTGTTATGCAGCTTGTACTTATTACCACACAATGCTGAAGAACTCTCTTAAATCATACACACACCACAGTGTACCTTGAAAGGTTCTGCAATGCCTGCAACAGTAACTTTTCAACTGAAAAAACAATAATATATTTTATTCGAACATAGGAAGCTGTATAATGTCTGTATAACTGTATAACTATACTGTATAACTCTGTATAATGTCTATATAATAGAACATTTTAAAAGGATTTGTGAAGTTGTTAGCTGTTGCTACTAAACCTCTGAAAATATTTAAAAATGGATTTTCTAAATCTACAATCTTACTTTGAGAGGCATTAAAAGATGGACTGTGAAACAGGCTACCATAGAAACCATCCACACATGTATTCTTAACAAAACTCACTTCAGCTGTTCAAATTTGTGTCAATAATACAGAACAATTAGTAATGAATCAATAGTATGAAGTAATAAGAGGATTTTAAGAGCATCAGGGCAGATGGCTAACAGAAAAATGAGGGGAGTTTATGCTTAAAATGAGCCACTACTTAGTATGTGTAAATGAAAATAACCCCTGTATTTAAAATCCGTTAGCTTTCAGATATGTCTGTTCTCTCTCTGTAGTCTTCATATTTATGTTCTGCTGCCCCTCTGAACAGTGTCTGTCCACAAGGCAGGGCAGCAAGAGCAAATCCAAAGCACATCTGTTCTTCTGAATCAAAAAGTACTTTGAAAAACCATAAGGGATGTCTGAACGGTAGAAGAGAGTTACATGTTACTTGGGTTTCCTATCTTTCTGTTCATAGCTTGTTCCAATGGCTCTATTATTTGGATTCCAGCCCAAAAGCTGATCTGTATAGCCAAAATTCTGCACCATTCACCAGACACTGGACTAGACCTTGGTTTGGTGACAAGATGCTCATATGTAACAGCAGATACTGTTTCAGTCATTTTTACTGAACAAGTTCAAAGAAATGAGTGTCTGTGCAATACTGTGCATGACACTTCCAGTAGATTCCCAGCTGAAATCCCTGGTGGCCAACTGCTATCCAGACAGCAGAGCAAATGCTCAGCTGAGACACAGGGAATGCTGTTCCCTCAGTGGGGATGCCATCAGTGCTAGACAGAAGTTCTTACTGTGGGATGCCACCACATGCTGAGGAGGGCTTTGAGCAGGAGAAGTCGTGCTGTGGGATTGCTCCCCATGGCAGCACTGCTCTGTCCCTGTGGAGCACATTTCTTATCTGAAGGTTACAGGCTAATGAAGGCTCCACCTCTCAGGCACACTGGCAGAGCAAGCACGTTTTCTTGTTGGCTTCTAGAGTTAGACAAAACATCTTCCCTCTTTCTTCCTCTTGCTTTCCAGCACAAAAGTAGGATATACACAATAATGGTGTGAACCCCTGCGAGAGACTGAAATGTTATGGCTAACGGCTTAAACATTGTCAAAATCACCAAAGGATTTCTGTCCACTGTGGCAAACTTTGTAAGGAAGGAATTGCTCATCTTTGACCACTGAAGCCAAATCCCTCCCAGAACATGTCTCCTGTCTGGAAATGGAGTGTGAGTTAAGCCACCTGATGGCAACTTGAGATAAAATAATTGTGGATAATTGTCCAGTTATCTCAAGTCTAAGGAGAAGTAAATAAGCCCTGGGGGAGAAGAATGTATCCACAAAGGAGCCTTTCTGAGCAGCTGTGTTGCAAAACCCCTCTGTCTGGGTTCAGTGGGGGGAGGCCAAAGCCCATAGACTCATTGGTGAGGCCAGGTGTGCACCCCTGAAGGCAAGCCTGAAACCCAGAAACTGGGGATGGTGCTCTTTATAATGGTCATGGTCCTCTGCTCCGGGGTAAAACTCCCTCCACTCCCCAGGGGAAGGTCTGATGGGGTAGAGGCAGCTGTCATGTCTAGAAGGTGCCATAAGCCACCAAAGACCCCCAAAGTGCCCCCAGACCCATTCCTCAAGCCTTCCACCAGGTGACTGCACACAATCTAAAAGTGCTGCAACAGATCCAGAGTTTGTTGCAAGAGAGAGTAAAACTTTCCCCCCAGGCAGGGAAGGCACCTGGGTGTTCCCACCGAGGCTGAGCCTGTTTTCACCTAGGGACTTTGTGTATTGGGAACTTCTTCCCCCACCCATGATGGAGCAAGATCATCACTTTGACCAGTGGAAAATTATATTGCAACAAAAAAGTCTTGCCATGAGCTCTATGGGTGGTTGTCTTCTCTTTCTTTCTTTCTTTTCCCTTACACATTTTCTTAAGTGATATTTTTATGCTTTCATATTGCTATACCCTTATAGACAATAATAACCAACATAGCTATGTATGTGCTTTCCTTTGCAACCAAGCACAACCAAATTGTCCTAAAATAAACTCTCTATATATATTTACAAACACAGATCATTCAGCATCGTTTCACTCTAATCCACCCCAAGGGATCTGTTAAGACCAGGGGTTACCCATGTCATCTGGGTAGCAACCCTTTAAAAAACACTTTTGTTTCTCTTTTTCTTCTGCTGTTTCTCATACAGAATAAAGTTTTCATTGAACTATAACCTTATGCAGGAAATTCCAAGGAAACACAATGTTTTATATTTCTGTTCTACAAAGTCCAGTTTAAAACAGTGGAATAGAAAATCTATTCTTCTTTTAGATCAATGAATGCATCATGTAATACTTCTACCATGGTATTCAGAAAAGAAATCTATTATTTTGAAATCATCTTAGTTTTTATACTATTTTCCCTAAAAAACATCACTTCTCATAAAAAGCAAGTATTTGATACAGATTTTTTTCCATCTGTTTTTAGGAAAAAATAATTTTCAACTTAACTCATTAAAAAAAATCATTCCTTGATTACAAGTTGAATAAATTATTTTTACAGAAGTCATTATTTATAGCATATTCACAAACTTAAAAGTGCATGATGCAAACAGATATTATGATTATTTCATTTTTTAGAAAGAAATTTAAAAACCTTGTTCATTCTTCTTCCGGAGACAGACAAAAAATAAGCTCAGATTTAACGTCAAAGGAATCAAATGCAGTAAAATTGAGGAAATAAATGTCACGTAATTCTGAATGCAGGGAAGCACATTGCTATTCTTATCTCCAACAGGAATTATTTCTGAGATGTAACTACAGCACTGGTGAAGGTTATTTCATGAGGACTACATGATCCAGCTAATGGATAAATTCCTTACTCCAGAAAAACCTAAATGTTATGTCTGAATAAGAAAGGGCTTGGAATGACCTGGAAGATTTCAGTCTTGGGTGTGATCTTGATGGTTTTTTTGTATTCAACAGTGTTGAAAGAAAAGTTGTTGGTGAACAGCAAGTGCTCCTCTGGTTGGATCACAAAAATTGATGCTTTTCATGTACAGTGAGGCTTCCTTTTCTGATGTGATGAGTTGTAATAAACAACCTTGCAACATTCAATTCAGTAGTCACTAGAGAGCAGTTATTTTAGCTCCAAACAGTTAGCAAGAACTAGCATCTGTTCCTACTGATGATAACTGAGCAAATTAAAAGTACCTGTATCAAATTGAAACACATCTAATTATCCTCTTTTTATTTTTATGGATGCAATTAATTACTATTAAGGAATCTGTGCTCTAATAATTAGTATCAGAAAACCAAATTCCCTAAAGAGTGTGGGTCAACGATTCTTACTCCCCAGCTACCAGAGAACGTGGATATTCAGTATTTTTAGTGATACTCTTTCTTTCCTTTTAAGCAGCTTAGAATTTCTGCTTCTTCAAAGTTCAGTTCAAGAGCTCTATATACCTATGTAGAGTATCACTATTGCTTTTTCACATAAACCATCTCTCTGATCCAAATCCTGATGTGTTGTGGGTTGATTTTTGTTTATTTGGACGGGTTTATTTTCTGGCATCACATGCCATTAATACAGTGGTCCCTTTATCCCAGTATGTAAAAGTGCCACTGCATTCAATAGCTGTAAAATTTGAGATGAATTTATAACTTGTGAATTTACCACAAGTGGTGTACATGACATACATACATTGCCTGCTACACAGCTCACTGTGTGCCTGTCAAATGCACAAGTATGTGCTTGCCATGAACATGGCTCATGTTCAGACACTTCAGTTCTAGGAATCACCACACCAGCTGAGCTCCTCCTTATTTGAGCAGTGGTCAGTCTCTCCAGCTGAACAGTTTTCTACCTCATAGAATGTGTGGGGGATAGTTTCCTCCTCTGAGACACCTTTTGGCATTGTGATCTCTTCTAGGAAAAGGTGTTTTCCCCACACACTGCAGAGCTGACTTGCTGCCATGGGTATTGTGGTGGAGAACATCAACTCAGGGAGTTTATTTGGCTCAGGCTCCTTCCTTGTGTTTTTGCAGCACATGACATTTGTCACTAAGCTGTTCAAACATGAGCACTGCTGAGCTCACTTGGTGCCAGAGAGGATATACTGCTGCATCCAGACCTGCCAAACCTCAGCTAATTCTGCCCCACAAGTATTCCTCCATGGGAGAAAAACAATGAGCTCTGGAAGGACAAACCATTGCTGCAGTTTTTATGGGAATAACAACACATAAACACATCAACACTACCAACATCACCTCCTGTGCCACCATGCTCAGGAGAAGAAAGGAGTCATTTACACCATAGGAACTGACTTTTCTCCCCATTTACCAACAAGCCTCAGGTTTGCCACTCAGTAGGACTTCCTTCTCACAGCTGTTAAACCAGCTCACAGGGAGTAACATTCAAATCATTAACTTTCTCTGATGGGTTACCAGATTGAATTTAAACTTGAACTCCCATTTTGCAGGACTAGTTTACCACAAACAGGCATGGAACTCATGAAATTCTCCAGACAAACACAGTGAAACATAGCTGTATCACTGGTGGAGCATCTTTGTCAACCATTTGACAAAAACAGGGTATCTTCCATGACCAAGTAAACACAGCTCACATAAAGCTGTGACTTGAATGTCTAATCTCCGCAGTTTAACACCAAGTTCATTGATTAATTAACTGTTTTTCTTGCTTTTAAAAGGTTTGCTTGGTTTTGTTTTAATTTTTGTTTTAAAAGAATGTGTTTCAAATAATTTAATTTGAATTCCACTATAAAAGACTCCCTGAATTAAAAAAAAAGACCACTTTTTTTAGGTTTTGTAAACCAAGTCAAGAGCTAGCGGTTACATCAGTTGACCTTGAGGAAGAAAAATTACTAGAACCAAGGCCTTTTTCCTTTCAGCTATAGTAAACAGCTTCCTGAAAGTAGAATAAAACAATGGCAGCAATAACAGAGTTTTATGTTTGCCGAACTCCACAGGAAGAAAACTTAAAAGAATAAGAGAGTTTTCAATACACTGAAAAGAGTAAGAGAGTTTTCAATACACTCTGTTTGCTTAAGGCATGAAGCTGTCAAGGGCAGCAAGTATATTTTTATTAAAGTGGTAGATGCATATGTGTATCTAAATTATACTGGTTGGCTAAATTACACCTAATAAAGATAATAATTACAAATTAAGTAATGCTATAATTACTGCATAAGCCCACCCCTTGCATATCCGTTGAATCTAATTTTTGCAATATGTATTGCTTGCACATCAACCTGTATAAGGAACATTGAATTTTAATGACACTTTATGAAGATTTAAGATGTAAGAATTATGAGTGCAAATTGGCCTATTTATTATTTAACTCAGAGTTGTTCTTTATTTTTATCTGCAGAGAGAAAATTAATTCATCACTGATATGTTCTGTGATTCACAGGAGATTAAAAAAAAAAAAAGAAACTAATGATGATGATATATGTCCAGAAATCTTGCATTCAAGTACATCTAATGAAACATTTCAACTTGTTGAGATATTATTCAAAATACGTATGCAGCAAAGCATATTCATACCATGGACCACCAGAACATAAAAGATTGCTTACAAGTTCTACTAGTCAACAACATTTTGACTGTCATCTTATAAATGTATGAAGATTTTGGAAATAATCTATTCATCACTAGAGGGAGTATGTAATATTCCTATCTGAAATGATTTATTAGCTATCCAAAGTCTGTATCTCTTTCACAATTTCTTTCTGTAATGTAAAACAAGTTTTAAATGAATATACACCCATCTCTTGTCTTTTCAGAGCAGTCCCAAACTGCCACTAGATGAGAAGGTAAAGCCACAATAGTGGCTGTTGAATTTTTTATCAGCTACAAATAATGAACGATCAAGTTAAGTGGGCTCAGCTGATGCAAATCTCCCATGAGACTCAATTTTACAGTTCCTGACATTCTGAAGTATTGTTGTGGGGCTTTTCTTCTGAAATACCTGAAGGAAAGAACAGAGTTATGAAGAAACTAACAATATATAATCATACCTGCAACTAGCATAAATAACAGCAATTTCATTGATTTATACCAACCAAGAGGTCGATCTGTGGCTTTAAAACATTTCATGTAATTGAAATCAAGCTTATAAATCACACAGTACAATTTCCTCATACTTTAATATTAATTTAAATCTAAAATTTTGCAATAAATAACAATCTCTCTCTTACTGCTGGTTTATCTATCTTAGAATCCAATAAAGTCAAGGAACCCACTCGGGTGAATTAGTTCTCTAACATCACAAAGCACCACTGTATCACCTGTTAAACCTCCCTGGATTCTTGTATAGACTTTTTTGTGAGCTGCTGTTGTTTAAAAAAAGAATAAGTAAACTGTATGAGATCCATAAATATGCCCTCTAAAAAATGCAGACAAGTCAAAGTATTTGGTAGAAGCAGCAGACTTCACAGAGAAAATGGTAGTAAGATAAAGCAATTAGTATTTCAAAAGATGGTTTTGTATGGTGGCCATCTCAGTAAGAAATGTGTTTTACTGAATGAAATGAAACTTATTTCTCCCAATGGAAAAAAAGTTAAAAGAAAATCTCCTAAGGTGAAACATTTTGGATCCTAAGCTCTTTCAAAAGCATCCTCAGTAGGAAGACACAGAATGGAGAACCTATGAACAGCACCAAGTTCTTTGCTCACTCCCCATGCTGCACCATCCCAGAAGACCTTGTTTTATAGCAATGTGGATATATTTTCATTCTTTGGTTCTCTAACTTTGGATGCTGCTATGGAGATGTGTTGTTTTTGATGGCAGTCTTGAGCTTATACTGTTGGACATTTTAATAATAATTATGACTGTCCTAACAAAGTCAAACTGAGCGACATAAATGTTCTCTAATTGTTTTTCTTTCTTGAAAAAGTTGAGAGTTACAATGTTGCAAAAGCTCAAACACGTCAGTCACACTTAAATTCACTACCTGTACTATAGTACAAGAAAACCTGATGCATAGTCATATACTAGAAATAAAAGAACTAGCCATTAGAGAACAGAAGGAAAAATACAAGAATTACATGCACATTCTTTATCCAAATGATCCCAGAGTCCCTGAAGATTTTGTGCTATTATAAGAACACATTTAAATACACATAAAGCAAATGAACTCATTATATGTTGACTCTGCTACAGCAACGAGGGTATAAATAGATAACAGGAATATGAGTGAAATCAGATGCAGGTCCAAGGCATGTATGTTCTAGGATCTCACAATGGAAGGATTTAATTAATATTTCAAATTTTAAATTATGGAAGAGTAATTGATGTCTAAAATTATACAATATTTTTAAAGCAGGAATTTCTTTAGTGAATAATTATATGCTTCATAAATTGTCTAGTACCATGATCTATCTAGTAGCTAGAAGGTGAGTGTTCATGCACTGAGACTAGGAAAAGGTGTATGTTTTTAATATTGAGGCTAATTAACAATTTGAATTATTATCATGTAGTAGATTCTGTGTATCTTTAAGGTTATTTTCATAGGAATTGTCTTAATTGTTAAAAATGGTTGAAGAACTCTATCCTTTATGTAACACAGAAGGTCAGACAAGGTGAACATAATGATCCCCTCTGGCTGTAGAACTTCTGACTCTATGAATTCAGCATGAAGTTAGTGACGATTTTAGCAACAGAAGTATTAGCACATTCATTTTTGGGTAGTGTACCCTACTCTTCCTCAAGCTGCCTCTCATCAAAGGCAGTTCACTGGATGAGACAGACACAGAAGCACCAGCTTCCAATAATATGGATAGCAGACCTCCATCCATCCAGGGATAAACTATAGACCCTGGAAGACGTATGACACTTATCTTGCACACTTATACCTCAGAGATTTCAAGACCCAGAGTTTAAAACCTTCTCAGTGCTGTTCAAGAATTGGTGACCAATCTCAAATATTTTACACAAGCAGACTTATAACTGTCAGTTTCTGGCCACTTTTCCTTCACCTAAAAAAATGTCCACTGCTTCCAGCTGAAACTGGATCTACTAACAAAGTGGTTTTATTAAGAGGCATCCAAGAATGAGTGGGGAATTAATTTTCTCAGCCTAAACTCTCCTCTAACTATGCCAAATATGCAGAAAGAAAAAGTAGCAAACACTATCAATTAAAATATTAAGAGGGGAAAAAAAATACATCAGAAGTAATCAAACACTGGAGCAGGTGTCCCAGAAAGACTGCTTAGCATTGTAGATTCTCAAAGTCAGCTTGACAAAGTTTTGAGCAACATGATCTACCATCCAAGAGGGTTATAACTTTGCAGTTGTTCCAGCTGTGAGTGGAATGTTGGACCAAATGATACCCAGGGATCCTTTCCAGGCTAATTATTAGATGATCCTGTGATAATGGAGTTTATCAATAAAAGAATTGGCCACTGTTAGTCAACTAGAAATGCCCAGGAGAGTGCTGCCTTTCTGCAAGTGAAGTTTAAATGAACCAGCTGCACTAGACTTTGCTTGAGATTTGTTTTGTACTTTTGAATCTAGAATAAAACTTGCACTTAGGAAGGAACACTCCTATTCCCTTCACTTCGATACTTGAGAGTGCCTAACACAACTCCCAAACATGTAGCAGTTGTCACCACTAACTAGCTATGCCATGTGCCCTGAAGTCCATCCTGAATGTTCAATTACACCTCTGCTTTCCTGTCCTCAGCTGGCCTGCAAACAGGAGTATTTAAGAAAATGTTACCTGATGTTAAAATGGAGCCAAGGAATATATTATATTTTGGTTACAGTAAGTCAGTCCCTTGGAATCAAAAATAGGAAATGAAGTTTTTTATATTTTAAAGAATGATCTGGTTCCTTATGAAAAACAATGTCTATTTGCCTTCTGCTCATAGATGTAGTGCTGTAATAAAAAGTGAAATGTTACATAAAAGTAACGGTAGTAACGTTTATTGAACAAAGAAACAGAGGATATTCAGCAGTCAGCTTTTCTAAAGGCCCACAGGAGCCCTGAGGAACTCATCCTTGTTAATTGGTACCAACAGAAGGGATGCTACCAACACAACAGGCTGCACACAATTGTACAGCTATGTGTTTTCTGAGGCACGGTGATATTATGTGATAGTCACAACTAGGAACAGTGCACAGATGAACCTGAAATCTCACCCTGTGAAGCCATCTCCCCTGTGCTGTGTCATAATGATTCAGTTTTGTTGATCAGGGATTACAGAACTAACATAAGCAGCTTTAGTAGAATACTGTGATTTTTTTCTTTTTAGTAGAATGATTTTATGCTGTCAAAGAAAACTAATGACTGGATTCATGTTTACCTCATATGGCATTACAGCACACTGGCATGAAAAGACCTTAGAGGGAATATGTAATTTCTCTATTTTCCTTAACATGCATGATGGTACAGATGTGAAGGAGACATAGCTTTTCCCATTGGCAACACACTTTTTTACTTTGCTTTAATTAACAGATTTAAAATTAACTTCTCATTCTCCATGGACTTTTTGATTCTGCAACTGATTTAACAGGATACTTTGATGAAGAACATAAGAAGGTTTGTAAAAGATCATTATTGAGAATTCTACATTTCTGTTAAAAGGTTTTGAATGAGCTACCCATTATTATTTTAGTTGTAATAAACTTCTAAAGAGCTGCTTTGGCATAAAAACATATCCCATATTTGAAGAGGCACTTCTCAAGTGCACAACTTTGCTTTTTAATGAAATGCTTATACATGGGTATTTTATCTTTTGAAATGATAATAGTTTTTTCTGACATTTTGTACAATATAATAGTAAAATAAATACAGTATGGCTAATCCTACAAAACTTAACATTATTGAATGGTTTCTACAGACTGGCTACTATCAAGTGCACTGTTCCTCTTCTGATTGGGAATTATATTCTACTTAGAAGAAAGGTGACTCTTTTTAATTTCATCCTTCTTTCCATTTCATGTTCTAGAATTTGTACCTGCGTTCCACACAGTGTTATAGAATGACTTTACTTCACATTTTTTCATCAGACAAACATGAACAGCAGGCAGCAATGTAATTAACCATAAGTTGATGTTTCACCAAACCTGAGATTAAGAGTCTTAATTATTTTATATTGGCCCTGTTTGTGACTTTTAAAGTTAAATAAAAGCAATAATGAGAGAAAAGAAACCATGCAAATTACACAGCATAAAACTACAAGCAAAATATACTGCAAAAATACAAGAAAGCAGCAAATGGCATGAAGTTGACAACAGAAGTCCCAGTGCAGCTGATAGTTCACATAAAATATGGACAATATAACTAATGTAACTGTGTCCTTAGCAATGCAATATTGAATGTAAGAAGTAAGTTATTTTAACTGTGGTACCTAAAACATTTAAACTCCAGAGTCCAGAGGAGTGTAGTAAAAGTATTAGAAGTTTTTTAGCCTTGAAAGATGAACAATAAAATATCACCTTATGGCTGAAGTACAAATTTTTGCTCAATTGTGTTTAGAGGTACCCAGTGTCCTTCCTTGATATACTTTTCACATCACAAGTACGTTTTTCCCTTAACATCCATTCCTTCAGAAATGTAATGGCTATTCATCGTATAAATTTCCTACCTCAATTGCAATATGATCTTCTACATTTGGTTCACAGCATGAAGGGAAATCATTACACCTTCAAGCAATAAAATGTACTATTACACCAATTTATGTAGTGTAATCAAGAATAATCCAGACTTCAGATTTCTTAGCAATATACAAAAAGAGGTAAAATTAAACCCTGCTTTTAATCTAATTTTTTAAAAGATAATTAACGGTAAAATGAAAAATGAAATTTCCCTTTTGATACTTCAATTTTTTTTATTATTGGTTTTATAATACATTGCTACAATATAAAAATACTGGGTGCAAATGCCTTCAGTTAAGAGTTCAAAAGTTTTCATAAAAAGTCATCCTACAGCACAGTTTGACATAAAAACCTTGGCCTGAAATAAAGGCAAGGTAGGAAATTATGCATATACTGTACCTGTTACAGAATTACTGTCTATTTTTGCTCTGTTTTCTTATAAAACTCTCTTCTCATTTAATGTCTGTTCTGAAAACTGCAAATGCAATGGTCTTCTACACATAAGAAAACAAAAAAATCTGAAAGTTGCAGAAGATAAAATGTCTTGTGGCTTTCTGCTCACATGTCCTTGAAAGGACCAACTCTACATAGTAAGATAAATCAGCCTCTTCTCATTAACTTCTTGATTTTTTTTCTCCAAATGTGATACTCTGTGTCCATTCCAGGTTTTGGAACGAGCTCACCCATGTATATCCAATGTACATTCACTGTGTCTCTCTTTCATTAGGGAAGTGCTGGCCCAGAGGTGTCATCCTCATTTTGGATTAGTGAAACAGTTGGAATGTGCCACCTAGAGCCACCACTGCAGATTTCAGCTGAGTCTGAGAAACAGGATAAGAAGTCTGAAACAAAGTATTCAGAAATCCTGGTTTTTGTATTTTAAAATATTATTTTGAAAATACAGTCCATTACAGTCTAATATTCAGGGATCCAATATATAAACATAACACAAATACAGCAAAACTTCAAACTTTACGGGGATATTGCCCCACACTTTGAATGTGAAAACCTGAGTTATGCTTTCAGTTAATCTTTAGGACATAACCACCCTGACATCTGAAAAAATCCTCTGAAACTCTGTTCTGTTCTGTTCTATTCTATTCTACTCTAGTTTTTTTCATCATTATATTATGTCAGTAACAGTGGCAAAATTAATAACTCAGTACTTATTTCCACAGCATGAAAGTGCTAGGATAGATGGAAAAATTATTCAAGCTAAAAATTAACAATAATGCATTCTTGATATCTTCATGCTCTCATGCAGTGCTAGAGAAGTAATGGGTGAGAGGTGGCACATGCAGAAAATGCTGTTTCATCATGAGTAAAATCACAAAAACCACTCTTTTGACTCCAGAACTATTCCCATATGATTATCTGCACTGTGGTGTCCAGCCTGCACCCAACATTTAAGAAATGCATCTTTTTAATTGTCTGCAGTGACTCTGCTCATGGTAATGTGACAGATCAAATACCACCTACTGTCTGACTGTGCAAATAACGTGGGGCTGGCTAACTTTTCTTTAGATTACTTTCCCTGAGAATATGGGAGAAAAAATGAGCTCAGAGTACCTGTGAGGTCTGACAGCAGAGTAAAAGTTGTATGTTGAGGACAAATGCAACGTCCACAAGACAGGCTAACAATTTTCTAAATAAATTGCCAAGAGGTGGAAAGGGTGCAACAATTCTTTTTGGGCAGACTTTTGCAGAACAACCAGAAGAAAGCTTCAAATAATTTTTAGTAAACCTCAACAGCTGGATTACACATCTCATCCCCAACATACCTCAGCATTGTCTGCTCACCCCAGAGCAGCATATGAATTCATTAAGGATAATTAAAAGAGACAGTCTGGAAGAACATTGCTACTTCTATCACCCTTTGCAAAGATGTATACAGATTTTTTTCATTCATTATCATCAAGCTGAACTTTACAGGGTCAGGTGAAACAGCTATGTTTGCATACTGCATACTATTGCTGATTTTACATGACAGACTTTCCTGCAATATACATATGCACATGTGCACACACATTAATATATAGTAAGTATGTATGTTATAAAAATACGTCTGTAACACATACCAACCTTTCCTTATTCTTGATTTGGTTTAAAAAAAAAATTCTGCTGATCTTTCCTGAACTTTTTCTACTGTGTACATGATTGTCTGCTTTCATCAGGTTGGATTTTAGATATTTAATCAATTGAAACATACATGAATCCCCCTGAAGGTAATTCCATTTAGGGACTCTGCATTGGCCATGTAAAAATATTTCTCCTGAGACCTTAAAAGACTTTGACTGCTCTGAAAATAATTCCACCTACTCAGGAGGTGAAGGAGGACTAATTGCAGATTTCTTGTCTCTGGCCAGTTGGAGCAGCAATAAATAAAACAATTTATGGGCGCATATAGCTCACACTCCTGAGGATGGGGATCTTGAGAATGCTGTAAGGAGGGAAGAGCTCTCTCCTGTAGAGCAGTTCTGCAGACATTTACTGTCATTGCTGTAATTTTAAGGCAGCGCTGCTTCACCTCCTGTCTGTGACCTCTTTCTTCTGAAGGAATTAAGTATCTACATGCTTGTGCACTCCCTTGCTCATAGAAATGAGAAATTTAAAACACTGACGTTATCTTCTTCTGCAGAAAATGTGCTGAGTCCAAAATCAGAAACATTTCAAGCCACAGAGAGCAGAGGAGCATGGGATAGTAAAATTAAAAGCAAAAAGACAGTCTGTGTGGATTTACAGGGTTCTCATCCTCTATTATCACTCAGATCATTGACAGACTAGCCAGGAAACTGCTCCAAAGGTGCAACTTCCATCCTGCTGTTTGCATGAAGTAACATTTTAGAGTTTCAGATATCTTCAGGTATCCACAGACTATTACAACTGCCTTGGTTCTAAATATTTGTGTTACCTGTCCCATAGACTTGGGCAAACATCACTAAAGAAATGGCAATACAAAAAATTCCTCTCTAAATAGTAATGGACAATCACATCCCTGAAGATCATGTTGTGCGGATTAGACTCTTGTTATGTCTCTATTTCAGCAACTCTCTTTTACATATCACAGTTCCAACTGAAAATACCCTTCACTACCACTTACCCCATTCCTTCACAATCCCCCCTCCTCCCTCTTCTTTCTCACTTAATTCTTATGGCTTTGTTATTTTAATTTGTAAATCACCTGGGGAAAGAGTGTGCAATAAACACCATTGACAACTTTGCTTTGTTTTACACCTATATGAGCACAGTTCTTACAAAATTTGCACACACATTTTGAAACACCCATTCTGTAATTCTAAAAGCACACAAAAATTTCATAAACAGTCTTCAGGGGATGAATAACTGCAAAACTTTGAAGGATTACTGTAGAATAAAAACTCAGTTAAGGCTAATATGATGTTGCTAAGAGCAATACCTAGAACATTTACATCAAAATTAACTGAGCAGGCAAATATTCAGCTGCACCATTCCTATCATCACTTATCCCTTAATAGAGTCTCTGAGACATACAAATATCACTCACAGTGGCTCAGATTTCTTGGTAAGCACCCTTTACATTGGCAGTCTCGGTGCCATTTCAGAGACTTGCAGAAGCTCAGCTCTTTAGCTGGTTTCCTATCTTGTGATGTTATTTCCATTTATTTTTGACTGACTGAGGAATTTACAAATCTATTTAATCCACTTGCTAAAAAGAAGAAAGTAACAATTCCTCCCCAGAACCAAAGACATTTTCCTAGATGTACTAAAGTGCTGATTCATGCCTTCATATATTGGCCTTATCCTATATAGCAGACATCAGCTTTTTATTTCTTGGAGAGGCAGGAAATCAAACTCACAGTCAGGTATGGAAGAGATTACATGGTTTGTGGGAACCTATTGCTCTGTAAGAAGAACCTGAGAGCTGTGACAGCTTCTAAATGATAATGTATAAAGGCCAAATCCACTTCTTATGTAAATCCACTGAGTTCAAAACAACAAAAACTATTTAGTCCACAAATCCTACTTCCCTTAAATATATATTACATTTCACATTTCTAACAACTGCTGCAAGTCCTCAGGGTTCAGCTCAGTGCTTTCAAAAACATTTGCCTTTCACTGAGATTCAGGGCAGGCCAGATTTTCACAGATGGAATGTATGGTTGCAAACACCTGACAATATTTTACATTAATTACAGATTGCATCTGCAGAGCTCACCAGGAGACAAGACAACAAAACCCTTCAAAACCACGTTTTCCCAAACAGGTGCATGTGCATCTTTAGGTTTTATTCTCAAGGAAGCCCAGTGTCCTTCTGCTCAGGAAACATTGTATATAAACCACTGCAGAAGAGGAAGAGACCAGATCCATGTGCAGGCTGCAAACTGCATGTTAAAGAAAGGCAGAAATCCTTTGAGGCAGGCTTGACTTCTCCTTCTCCTCTGTCTCCCATAAACAATCCCATGCCAGACACTGGGGTGACCCAGTCTGGGCTCTGTGATGACATGGTCTGAAAAGGTTTGAAGAATTTATGTCCATTAGCACTTGTTTGTGCAACTTATGGATGTGTAGGTTTGGGAAAATACCAATGAAAAGGCTTCTGAAAGAGACATCACTTCAGTTTGAGCTGTGGGGTGACAGCCAAGTTTTGGCAGCACTGAGAATTTCTCAATTGGATGCTTTCACCTTCTCTACTCCCTTCACGAGAAATGCATGTTGGTATTGGTCACTGTGGGTCAGATCCCTGGAGTGCAGAGCAGAGAGCACAGGGAGCAGGAAGCAGGAGGGATGATTCCCTTCCAGCACTGAGAAAATTCCCCTCTTGGACCTCAGCACATGTTGTTATGCCCCAAATGCTGGACTTGCTTACATTTGCTTCCAAGAAGGAAAAGTTAACGCTGCAGCAGTTCAAGAAATGAATGCAGGTGCAAACACACACCCTGCATATAGACACACCTGTTTTCTCTCTACTTCTGTATTTTTTCTCTTTATCCTACACACTTAGGACACCTTATAATGCCCAGGTCTAACAGCTGGATTGCAGGCAGGAAGAAAATGCCATCACCCCTCCTGTGCAAAAGGAGATCACCCAGCAGCTCAGTGAGACTGCATGCTGAACGAGGGCTCTGGGCTCTGGGAGTGTTGGCTGAGCCACTGCTGGAGTTTATAGGACCCTTTTACAGCTGTTACCTATGGCAAGATTTGTGTTCCTACACTTGCAATTGTCAAAGCAAGATATTTCTTGTCATGAGGAAGCTTCTTCTACGTATGTATTGCAAAGCTCAGCTCTAAATACCTTCTATACCAATAATTCTGCAATTTCTACTGGCAAAATATTTCACTGTATAATTATATTCTGTAAAGTTTATTTCTACCATTTAAGCTTAAAAGACCAAGCCCATTACTCCTAGTTATGTTCTTATTAATTAAGAAAAAATAACCATTGGTCACTCTTCTCTTTACGGTATTTTTATACATTGGTAGATAATTTTTATGCTTCTCTGCATTTTCCTCCAGTGAACATGGTGAGATCTATAATCACCCTTGTTAGTTCCCACTTTTCAATTCCATTCTTTTATGTAATGCTTTTCTAATTTATACTTCTTCACTATTGTGATAATGGCTGCAAGTTCCCCACACCCCTTTCTTAACGACTGTACTTGTCACCTATTGTCCTACCTTCCCTACTCCACATAGTCCTAGCCACGCCCCCAGTTTTCCCTATTGGTTCCTGTACCCTAACCCCACGTGGCCCTGGCCGCTCCCTCGGGCTTCCCCTATTGGTTCCTGTACTCCTAACTCCGCCCCTGTACCTCCCCTGTACCCAGAGGTCACTGGGCCTGTGTGCTGTCCCTGCCCCTCTCTGTTTCCCGATAAAACCCCTTACCCTCCGCCATCTTGCTGTCTATGCTCCACGTGTGTTTATGCTCCACATGTGGCTGAGCATGTGAGGCCTTCGCCCTCGAGGCATCTCTGCCTCGGGGAGGTCGTTGGCCTCTGCTGCACCATGCGAATAAACATCTTCCATGGACACAACGCATAGACCCTCCTCGCCTCCTTTATCACCGCCGGTTGTGGAAGCAGACGAACCAGAGCTAGCCTTATGGCTCCCTGGCCGGTGAGAGCGCAGTGTCCAGCCCTGGGACAGAGGGTTTGGAGCACTGAGGCACTGAACTGGGCCGGGTAGAGAAGCTCTAGGGTAAAGTCTGCTGCAACTTCCTCTAAACCGCAACACTTCACCTTCGTTTTCCTTTATCCCATATGGACTGAAGACAATGATAAAGTTCCCATGATTTCAGCAGTTCAGGATCAAGACATGGTTTGCAGTAATTAGCACAGTAATTTAAAACAAAATTTGCCATTGCTGATTGCATCAGAGATAACTTGTTTTTCATACCCAATTTCAAATATGTCCTTAAAATCATGGAGCTCAGCAAAACAAATGTGATCAGTCTGTGCACACATTTCTCTTTAATTTAAAGTATAATTCACCTTTTGCCAAAAACCATGTAAGAGCAATTCAAGTTTCCAATATAATTGAATCTCTTTCTAAAGCTAAGAGTAGGACATTTCTATTACTAAATTTTGTATTTCTGGATGTAAACAATATCATGCCATACCACCTGCAAAGCAGACAAGGGAAAATTACAAACAGTCATGCACGAAAAACTTTGATTTGAAGCATATTTTTGAAGTATGTTTAAAATATATTTTAAAATATTTTAGGTCTATTAAGTATATTAAAAAAAAAACCCAACAAATACTCTTAGTCACAATAGTAATAAAAAGAGTTGTATGCAAAGGATATAATTTTAAAAAGGTTATACTCATTACTGCATTTTATTTCAGGGCTTGATTTATGTGCACTTTATAGGGTCTATAAAATAAAGACCTCTGCATATTACTTTGTGGGCTAATTTAAACAATTGATTAGGATGGCATTTTCAAACTTATCTGCTCTACACACGTGTGTACATATTTTTATAAATCCTGCAACAAAAAGTCCAGCTAAAACTATGTCTAGAGCTCATCAACACCATGACCAAATTCTCTTCCTAAAAAAAGGAAGAAGAAACAAAGCGAACTGTTGCACAATGATAAAGTAACCTGGCAAAACCAAAGACTTAACTTCTGTTTGTTTTTAAAGTCCTCAATATAATGGATGTCCTAAGGGAACAGACAGGACTTTACTATCCATGCAAGTCCACTGATTCCAAACAAAAGGGAAATTTGTGCTCAGGATGCACAAAGACAACTCAAATGATCTCATCTGACCAGACAGGATGTCAGCCCATGGCTCAGTCTAGATTACTCACAGATTCTGACAAATATTCAAATCCCATTTATTTATTTATTTGTTAATTATTGTTGGATGATTGAAATGCAAGGTCACCCTCCACTCCTAAGATAACAAGACAATAAAATCCATATCCTGTATCAATTGTGGCTGCAACTAGAAAATTACCATCAATTTTCTCTCTAAAGAGCAAGGCTGTGTTTATCAAAAACTTGATTCTCACTAATAATTTAGAAATTAAATACATGAATGTACATTTTACTTTCATTATTTTACTCTTCACTGTCTATTTGTGGAAAAAATTGCACAGATGATGTAATATAAATAGCAGAAGTTTGAAAAAATATCTGCACAGAAATGCAGTGAACACCTAGTATTAAGAGTAACAGATCCCTCAAAGACAATAATACAATTTATCAGTTGGTCTCACTGTCCATAAGATCTTGCACTGGATATGAACATTTTCTTTGGGCTGGGTTTAAATTAATTTCTCCCTATTTTTATATGTTTTCATTTAAATCCTATTTAGGTTTGATCGTTATTGATAGTTACCTTAAAAGAGACCTCACAATTGTTTTTTATAAGCAAATGGAAAAGAGAAACAAATTCAGTCCATTCAACTGTAGATTCTAATTCCCTAGACATAATTCACCTTGATATGGTTGGAATAATGTACAGGCCTGAAGACCTAAAATATGGGCAATTATGTTACTCCATTACTCCATATGATTATTTCTGAGTATCCATAACATTCATTACAAATTATGCTCTTCCTCTATTCCTCATTCCGCAGTCTCCGGGATGGGTTAAGATCTATTCCTTCTATTCACAGAACTGCTATATAGAGACACAGACAGATGAAATGAGCTGCCCAGTGTTATTCATTCTCTGAGCAGCTAGAAATAGTCTGAAGCCTGTGGCAGAAATAAAAAGAGAATTTGTGCTTTTGATGAGCGGGTTTTGCACCGGAACTGGAAGGACAGAGATTTCTCAAATATGATGAGAAGGAGGGGAAAAGCAGGAGGTAAAAGCTACTTTGTTGATAGGTTAAGTCTCGTCTCTAATTTAAAAAAAATGCTGCCATTTATTGCATTGGAATATTTCTGAAAGATTGTGGTGGAATGGCTGATTTTTCTACAAGAGATGTTTTTAATAGCAGCAGGACAAGGCAGGCTCGAATGCACTAGTGAACTCAGCACGACAAATAAGCCAATTAAACTCACATCACATATTCCACTTACTCAAAACATGAGCATACAGGCGTAATAAATCTAATTACAGTGTGATGATGTAACAGACAAAGGCTATTGTTTATATAGAAGGCAGAGTCTCTCTTCTTTTTTTATTTATTTATTTTTTTTTTTAGATTTCCTCAATTTCATTTAGACAACTGTCATTTTACAGCTTTGTTAATAAAACAGAATCTGAGACTGCTATCTCTTCTCACACACTAAATTTTTTTTGTGGAAGCAAAAATATAACTGGAAGAAAATAATCTTTTACTTTTTAAGCTATCTCATGCATCTTTCGAGTATAATCTCCTATAAACAGGTTAGTCCTTTTAAAGCCAAATGATGGTCCTTCAAATTAAACTTTCAATGATCAAATAAAACTTTTCCACTAAGGACAAAGCTAGCACTGGGACACAGCACTGCCTGTTAATATTGCAGAAATCATATTTTAATCTCCTTTGTGAGATCTTCCCAGGAATAATAATAAGGGAAAAGAAAATATTAGTACTGTCTCTTGAAGTTCCATTGTGAACACAGTGAAAAATGAGTTAAACCAGTGAAGGAATAAGATTTGGTTCCTTCAGTTTAAGTGGTGGTACTGAGTTTCATCTCTTTTCAACATTTCTATTTCTCTGAGAAAAAATTTTATTAAACAAGAAGCATGGATAAGTGTAAGTCAGGATATCATAGTTTGCATATTTTCACAGCTACAGCAACTAGCGTGTGAATGGCAAATTGTTTCATAGCCAGAAGATTGAATAAAGTATATAAAGGTTTTAGGATTATGTTTAAAATTTTCTTTAAAAAAACCCAACCACAAATCTCTTCAGTCTCAACTTTCTCACATGCTCCCATAATATTTGTGGAAGGATGTTGATAAGGCAAGAATAGTTTGTTATGGTTTTGTTTGTTTGGGGTTTTGGTGATTTGTTTGGGGTTTTGCTTGCTTTGCCTTGTTTTTTTTACTAAGAGACAGTAGGAAGTCATCCTGATTTCATGCAAGAATTACTTATCCCAAGGTAAATTTAATAGACACAAACCTTCTTTTAAAAGAACTTTTAGTAGGGTGGATTTTTTGCAACTTTTTTGGTTTTGATTCTGTTGGGTTTTTTTTTTCTTCAAAAAGAAACACTTGAGAGAATAAACAATTCTCTATGGTACTTTAACTGGAAAACTAAGAGAACCTTAATTACTACAGTAGAACATTCTTCAACTGGAAAGACAGCTCCATTATAATCAAAGCGCATTGTCAGAACATGTCATTTTAAGACGTTGTAACAAATGTGTGGAAATGAGGCATTAGAATTTTCCTACTTCATCCTCATCCATTATAATATTATTTTATGTACCTAATATTGTTTATTTGCTATTGCAATATCCCCAAATACACCCCACAAGCCCATCAACTTTGACTTTGCAGTTCAGCTGGAATGAATGAAAATATCAATATCTTTAGTTGTATGTATGAAAACTTCTGTGACTTGCTGTGTAGTAGCACCAACAAATACTTAGGTCTCAATTTTAATGAACACATTTTAATCTCTAACTTACACATAATTATGTAAAATTCAAATGATCCAGTGATTAGTTTAATTCATTTAAACGAACACTGCACTGCCTGCAGATTGCTCCCACCAGATAGGAGGCAGCTTTGTGTTTGCACAAATTCTGATTCAGGGCTGCTTTGAGTCCAGCAGGATTTGGAGCAGAACAGGTTCCTTCATGCATTCCCAAAGAGCCTGGGAGAAGAGAGCAATAAAATATACAGCAACAAAGTGGAAGCACCCTGTCCCAGAAGGAAGCTTTGTGTTGACTGAGGATATTAACTGCCACCACCTTCCTTAAAAAACTAAGAAGGTGCTGAGTATTGCTCTGGGAGAACTTTCAGCAGGAATTCTGAAATCAACTTCACTATCTACCAACAATGCCTTGCTCAACGGAACATCTTCACTTCAAAACCTTGCATTGTGCCCTGATACCACTTAGTCTGTGGAGCACATAAGAATGTCTTTCTGGTAATAAACACCGTCTGATCTTTCTGTGTCTTCCTCTCCAGAGCTATTTTTCTACATTGTCATCCATCCTCGGATGCTTGCTTTCATATGTCTGAGATTAATGAGGCATTTATATTCAGCTTAGATGCTACGGAAGTTAACACTGTTTCTTCTGTTATGGAACAGAAATGAGCTAATTAGTGACCTTCAGGTTTTGGATTAAAAATGGTTTTTTTTGTAACTGGAAGCATAACAGAGCACACAGAGCCAGCAACAAAAAAAGTTTAAAATCAATTGATGTATAACGAAACTGTAGCACAATTCTCTGGGAGGAAGGAAAGGAAGGATGGAAAGTTGAGAAAGGAAGCACAGATAGTTAGAATTCCGATTAGAGCTATGAAAATAAATTAACTTTTCATGGGTGAATTTGAAAAAATAAATGTAAAAAAATCCATTTTCACATTTTGTGGCTTGAGTACTCATAGTTAATCAAAATGAAATTTATAATTTTGCCTTCTAAGCTTGTAATAGGTTTACACCTTGCGTAATTTTTGGTTTCAATATAAGCATAATTTTGAAATAGAATCCTTCAAATATTTCAGTTAAAATTATTGGGTTTTTTTCCTTTTATCGTGAAATCTTTCCAGGTAATTTCATAAATGGCTGGTTTCAAAGTAAAAGGACTATTTCTATCTAAAACTAAGCCATATGAAAGTTAAAATCAACCAAGTAACCAACACAGAGAAAGAGGAAACAAAAGACATAGTGAAGGTAAGAGAGACGGAAAGAAAAAGAAAGGATGAAAGAAAAAGGAGAAAGGAGAGGAAAGAAAGGAAGTCAGAAATGAGCAAGACAAGAAGGAAGGAGAAAAAGAAAAACACATTCCAACCTCCTTTTCCAAGTTTGCTGCACCTTTACTCTCTGTAACTCTCTGTACTTTCCAGCATGGGTGAGAAATGCCAAAGCGAGACCTGCAAGGTCCAAGAAAGCTTCAGAAACACTACTAAAGAAAGTGTTTTGTTTTCTTTCATGTGGAAAATTGTCTGAGTAAATTTGAAAAGAGCTACAGATTTTAAATAGAATTATTGTGTGGATTTCTAAGTTTCTCTGAATGTGTTAACAGCATTTCCAAGGACAGCATTCGCATTTTTAACAGTTATATAATTTTCTTAGCACCTTTAAATTTTTTTTTCTTTTTTTGCAATACTTTTTTCTAAGCAGTAAAGTGAAAAGCAATTTTATGGTTTATAAAGTCCCATGTGAAAGAAGTTTTGAATACAAGTTGATCAAAAGTGATACATCTCTTATGTCCACTGCAGGGATGAATAATTTCAGAATCAACAAACCAATGCATAAATCATCATCTAGTATTACTAATACTAGAGGCTAATTGGGTTAGCTGAGACGTCGCTCTTAGCTGTAGCACTGACTCAGCCAGGCTGAAAACCACAAGAATCATGGAGTAAAATCTTCAAACCCAAAGTATCATAGACAGAAAACAGCAAAACTGTTTGTAAAAGGAAAATTATGGAAATCTTGGAGAACCTCTGCTGGACCTGCTCCCTTCTTACAGTCTCTGATTTTGCTTTATTTTGTGGGTCATTGGTTCTTTCACTAGTTTGCTCTGGGTGAGCTTGTAGGAGAGAAGGACTGAAGGAAGGAAGTAGCCAAATTTGGGGGGGAAAATCTTGCTCAACCTACAGATCTGAGCACCATATCCATATGTGGTTGGATGTCACTGCCATCTGAAAGAATGTCACTCCAGCAATCTCTTCTGTGGTTATTGAGCAGCTCTGGGGACAGTGAACCAGATGAGGATGTAGTTACTCCGGAGAAAAAAACCCCAAAATCAAAGCTTGAGCCTCAGCCAAGCTCTTATAAAATGTAAATGCATAGGAAGGACCAGTTTAGCCTGCACAGAACCAGAGTACATGTATTTCACAATCTGCAGGCTTAGGAGGTCTTGCTTTAGGGCTTCAACTAATAACTGAGAGCTTCAGTCAGTGATTTATTACTTTTACATCAATTTCAGTAGACTTGAATGAAAATTTAAATACCCTGGTATTTTACAGGAAGAGAGTCAGATGGCATCATCTAACTAATTTCTGTCTTTTCAACAGGCTCTAGCAGACTTTTTTCTTCAAGAAACAATTCACTTCAACATTGCTCCACTAATGGCATTTTTTGTGACAAATTTGCTTAGTTTATTTGTTATAATTGAACTGGGCAAAAATCAGTAAATGTGCAGCATTGGTCTAAATGTACTTCAAGGGTGAAAAGTCAAAATTCCAGGGCAGAGAGACCAAGTCTTATGTTGGAGGCTTTCCCTAAGACAAAGCCTTTAAAATGAATGTAGGGTGTAATACTTGCTGAAGATGAGAGGTTCAGGCAAGAACCATTTGTAGAAATCTGGGTTTTGTGTCATGAGATCAGGGAAGACAGATGATTAAAATGACCACTCCTAGTCTGCAGATCAATGAAGTCTATGAACATTTGTTGCAAAAGGACTTAATCACAGGAAAAGATCCAACAGAGGATCCAACAAGCATGTATGACAAAGCCTGCAACTGTCTGTCTCAAATATCTTAGGTATTAGATATGTCAAATATTTCAGACTAATCAAACTAAACCAAACCAAAACCACCCTCACCATTTTTCTATTCTTTCAAAGTGTCTTTTTCCTATTCAATGGCATTGTTAAGCACTTCAGTTATTTCTTCCAATGTTGAAGGAAATGCAGGAAACAGATCCATTAAAAGTTCCAGGAACTAGTTGCTTTTCTTAATTTTAAATTTGAGTTGATGTTAGATGCTCGCTTCTGTTTCTTATTTCCAAAATGCAATTGCTTCTCCTTGAGTAACAAGGGTAAAACATACACTTGTGTGCAATTTATCCAACAGGCTATGCTTTCATGGTTTCAAGCAACAGTTAACTCATCTTAAGAATTAAAATTAACAGCTCTCAAATGAAAACTGCCAGTGCTTGGAGGACAGGCAATAGCTGAACATCCAGATGTTCCCAGCCTGTTGCAGTGCAAAGAAAAGGAGTTAACTTAAGCCATTGGTGTGCTCAGTACTGATGAGTGACATTTATTTCTTCCCCAGATATGAAAATTCTCAATCACACTCTTGCATCATTATTAAATTCTAATCTTAATGCATTTCATTTCCATGAATATACTTTAAACTAACTTTAATATCCCAGTTCCCTTAATTATCACAGCAAAGTACAATCTCCTCTCTAACTAGGACTGAAAATAATTTTTTGCTTGAAGGTCAACCATTATAAGCAGTCTAAAATCTGTGCAATTAGACTTCACCATGGCTTGGAGAAGGGAGAAAGAGACAGAATTACTGATCCAGATGTGATGTCATTTGAGAAAGCAAAACTGAATCAATACATTCTAAGAACCCACAATCTTATTCCCACCTTCACTCTGACCTTAGACATTAAAAGATGATCTTACACAGAGAAGAAATATCAACAGTATTATTAAAAAAAGATATATGTTTTCTGAACTACTTCAGGAAAGCCTGTCCTCACCCCAAAAATCATGTGCACTCAGAAGAAAAAAGATTCAATTTAAACTTTGGGAAACTAGGACCTTATACCTCTGCCACATCCAGTCACACACTAAGGTTGACATCAGACCTGGCAGGTGTGAGAGAAAACTCTGAGCATTTTGTTACTCTTCCATCAGGGGAAACAGAAGATAATCACACTGGGGTGTGTAGAAACTAAGAAGACAGTTATATGCTATACACTTAATAATTGAGTTGGTAATTTTGGATGTCAGAATAGCCACATAAAGTTGGGAGACTGGACACATAAGATGTGAAATTAGATATATATTTCCATATCTTGACTCTGTTTAGAAGTTTCTTTCCTTGTATCCAGTGGACTGTGTGGCTCAGCAAGGAAATAAAGTATAAAATTTGAATCCTAGTACAATATTCAGATGAATGCCTTCTCTCTCAAGCTATTACAAACAACCCAAACAATTAGTTCAATTATCCCAGCTCTATTTATTTTTTAAAGACAGAAAAATAATGCTTTTGTCTCCATGAGCTGTAAATTGATTCTGAAGGTAAATGGAGAAAGAAACAGAGAATAAAGAAACTGATTTAAAACAGAATTTAAGACCTCATTGTAAGACCAATCTGTTCTGAAGTGCTCACCAGTGGCTCACAGGGAAGTCTAACTCTGCAAATAAATGACATGTGGTCTAACACACTCACATACTTGATGGCAAATACAAATTCATACTCACATGATTCCATGCTGAAAGACTCACAAAGGTATTAAGAAAAACTTTCCACTCTTTAAGTGTTTAAAATGCTTTTTTGAGTTGTGAAGAGTGACTAACTCTCACGACTCACTCTCAGGCATGGCTCTCTCTCCCAGGAGAATCAATACCCTGATGAGTTTGTAATGTGAGCTGCTTGCACAGAGAAGGAAAGAACTTTGCTTACTTGGGGATCTCACACCATCAGACACTACCCTGCCTCTTGTCAGGCTCCAGCAGTCCCAACTAACAAAATAGTTAGAGTTCACAAACTATGAAAAGTATTGTTAAAAACTGACATTTAAAAATAAATCCACAGTAATTTTGCTCACCTTTTAGACTTTGAATTTAAAAACCTTCATTTTTTATTTAGCATATTCTTTGAATTTAAAATTGGAGGAAATATATATTTGACCATGGTCTGGAAAAACTCACGTGAAATAACAGACTAAAATTCCTTATTCAATGCAGTTAATGAAATTAATGTTGCAGCATTTTTAGAATTTTCCACTTGTATAGATTAGTGTTTTTCTCTAGTCCACAGAAAAACTAGACTCTATATTGCTTTTAATTGTTTTGCTGCTGATTATATACCAATCCCCATTCTGAAAATAGTCTTTTCTATGTTTAGAACCTGAAACAGGATTCAAAATCACTTGTGGCTTGGCAGAAGAGTCCAGTATGTGAAATTTGAAAATGGATGAAATGTAATTACTACTCAACATTCCATTTTTACTGGATAACCACTTTTGCCCAAGTAAAGTTAGGGTAATCTTCTAACCCCCATAACCAGAAGAATACCAACTTCAGAGAGCACCTAGAATAGAAACATTGCTTCAGGAGATGCTTTGCAGGAATGTGCCAGATTCCAAATTAATATTCTTGGGTTTAAATTTCAAATAGCCCCATTGACTTATTCTAACTCCACTGGAGTTTCCTGCTGGAGGGAAACCAGGGTGAGGTCAGAATCTGGCAGTTCATTATTGAATGCAGTCAATGTCACATGCTGACTGCTTTCTAAAAGTAATCCTACTGTAATATGGTCAGCTGTGTCTAGTACAAAATACACTGTCTGCCTACTGTAAGCTTTGTGATGGAGTTGGTTTGTAACTTCGAACTTAAAATTTGAAGTGAGGCTTAAAGGTGCTTTTGAACATTTGCCACCCAGAATAATAATCCCAAAAATTCACTGCAATTGTCATTATGCTCTCCAGTGCCAAAACAGTTAAGAAATATATTGCCAAACCTTTTCATGTGGTTTGGCAATACCTTTTTACTGCGAAGCAGCTCCTCACCTCCACCTGCCTATCACTAGAACAAGATAAGATTACAGCAACGGGTCAGGCTGGTTCCAAAACATCTATTTGTTACCAAGATTTACAAACTGACTGAAAACCAAACTGACCAAAGTGTAAAGCAATGTGTTTTAAAGAATGACTTAAGATCAATCAATGCAAAAGGACTACAAGGATTGTTCTGCTGTTTAGGGTTTACCAGCTGCTCTATTTTGCCCTGTGCCAAACCCCCACAGGCATCTTCTTTAAAACTGGTAACTGATGGAAAGAAGTAGCAGAAAGGAAGGAAGCATAAAAAGATTTGCACCTGACATTTCTATGCTCTATCATATATTCCCTTTGTGCTGCAAAAGTGCTGTTGAGGGTGATCTCCAGGCCAGGACTAGCCAGGACATCTGGGAAACAGTCAGAGCCAGTGTTACCACACTGCAAGAACTTGGGCCATCGTTAAATGCTCCATATTTCAGTCACACTAATAACTGAAATGAGTGCTAATCACTGTCTCTGCACTGTTAGGAGTCAATAATCTTTTATTGAAAAAACACCCAATATAAACAATGTCTCCTTTCCCCCTGGAGCTCTCCACAGAATGATATCACACACAGTACCCAGTGAGTGAACAATTCATAGTGTTTATTTCCTATTTCATCTGATTCACTCCTTTTGAGAGTGGAGCTACACATATCCTTTTATTGATTCTTGTGATACAAAGGGTTAAAGTCAAGAAAACACCTGCTTGTGCCTTATTCTTACATATTGCCTATATATGATAAAAACATATTCAGAGAAAATAATTCCTACACAGACATCCTAATCCACTTATTCCATTCTCCAGTATGTTTTATCAGTCTTCATTGTTTCCGCTCCAAGCATGTTTTCCACAGAAAAGACAAATAAAACCCCACCAAGCCAGAATGGACTGCTGGAGAGGGACTGTGAACAGGGCTGTAGGACACAAGCCTGAAATTTGACACAAAGACACTACCAGCCCTTGGGGAGAGATATACAGGACTTTTTCCAGCACTGAAACATTCTGATAGTCATCCTAAAATACTAATTAAGCAAGATCTATGATAGTCATAAAGGGATGTTCAAAGTAGCCAGTTTTTTCAGTACTGCAATATTATTTGCATAAGAAGAACAGATGGATTTCTAAAACCAGTATGATGGCTCTTTCTGCACTTCACTGCCCAGATTCTGGCCAGATCATATCCTTTTGGCATGGTTTCTACTACCAAAGCTTGACAGAGACAGACAAAGGAAGAATAATGGACACTGACTAAACAAGAAATCTCCAATTGATCTGTAATTATCTGTATGTTCTTTAATATTCTATAGACAAACTCTTCAGTAAATATACTTTCATGTGCATATACACAAATAGGTATAAAGCCTCTTTATAAAAAGCCTCTTTATAAAGAAGCTGCAGACATGTTAAATGTGAAATTTTCATTCCACACATCATACAAAGTTTGACATTTTCCACTGAATCTTTGCATGAAAGGTAACATTTCCATACATATTCATTAATTTGGAAGCATTCGAAGTATATCTATTTAGGAATTGTGATTTCAATACAAATACTTTAACAGATTGTATTTTATGTATATATCTTTTTATGACATAAGGAACTACATTCAAATGTGGAAAAACTCTGCTCTGGGTAATTTGCATCCTTATGTCCCATTATAGATTTTCCTATTTGGAGTTCCATCTGGTCTTCAATATCCTTCTGAGTTTATTACTTTAATGAGATCATCTTGGGTTTACATACCTATAATTTTATTACTATTTGGAATTAGGGCTGCCTGCTTACCTATCCACAGAGTCTTTAGTCTTACCTTCGAAGCATAACAATGAGCAATGCTTGGGTAATGCTGATGCAGAATGAACAAAAGGACTATAAATGAAATAATCTTGTTTTGAAGAACCCCTAATGAGGCAAACAAGAGTTCATGCCAACCTTTTTCTTAACCATTCATACCCTGTTCTGGAAAAGTAATCACACTGTACTTTAGGGTTTGCAACTAAAAATTGCCATTTCTGTCTAAGGGACCTCCAGTTTGATCTTTGCCACTGGCTACTAGTATAACCTTGAGCAAACTCATGTGTTTGGGAAACTGTCAGAATGCCAGACGTGTCAACAGAATACTTTGAAAACTTCAGCATTACGTAGCTACTACGCATAAATAATTTTAGGAATAATTTAGTGCTTCTGCTTTGTCAGGTTCATAGCAATTTGGGATAAAAACACTGGCAAGGCATGCAATCAAGATAGACAATATCTATCTGCATTTATGGTTGCATATGTAAAACAAGAGAAATGACTGAAAAAGTTACCAAACCCAGACCACTCTTCCTGGAAGACAGGACCTATTTTCACTTTCATAATTCTACCAGCCTCATTTCAAACTAAGATTTTACCCTGACACTTCCCTCAGAAAAACTGGTCTAGCACCTTTAAGTAATAAGGCACATCTTCCAATTTTCAGCCAACATCTGTTCATGGCTGATTTATTCCCGTTTACCTTGTGCCAAGAATACACTTTCAGTAAAGTACCTTTTACCACCTTTGTGTTTGCACCTTGGAACAAAGCGATCATTTCTCAGCACACATTTTTTCCTTTGTATCAAACTCTTTCTTTTTCCTGTCATGAAACAGTCTCTCAATACGAGTGGTAAAACAATATCCTTTTCTGTTCCTAACACAATTCCAATTTGTCTTCTCAAATAATCATTGCCACAACTATGCATAAAATTCCAGACATGGTCGCATCAGTTTAATTAGTCTGTGCTGTTTAATCCGCACTGTTTTATCTCCATCAATATTTCACGTTGATGAGTCTCCAAATTATAGCAGAAATATTTATATGCAGAAATATGCAATTTTTTAATCAAATATTCTTAGGTTTCTTCTTACTTGTACTCTTCTACGATATTCCATTCATCCTTTGTACTGAAAATTCATCTATATTCTATATTTTACACTAACACCACTGAAGAAATCATTACATACAATTTGTTCTAATAATGATCCTTGTTAGTTCTATTTATGAAATCCCTTTCAGACCGAGAGTGCCCTTTTAGCAAAGCCTGCTATTGTTAGCTAGATTCCTTTATGGTCCACTACCCCACAATTCTTTTATTAATCCCCATTTTCTAAGGTTTACCTAATAATTTCCTACATGACACTATATTAACTGCTTTTCTGAGATCCTGACAGATTAAATTTAACTTTGTTTATAGCAAGTTATTTGCTTTTGCTTTTCAGAAATATCAGTTAGCTTAGAAAAAGACAACCTTAGCATGATCAACCTGAGTAAACCCATGGTGCATTTCTCATTTAACCACTATATTCCTAATTATTATTTCTTCTCAAAACTTGTGTAATAGTTTTTGAATGCACTCTAGGTCAGCCTCCTCTACATTCCAGGTCTTGTCTATATTAAAATTTTTAGCTCTTTATTCCAGTTGACTTCACTAATTAGTTTTCTTAATCTCTCAGTCTTCCCTTTTTCAAAATTAGAATGTCTAACAAAGACCTATTTTGTTTATTCTTCCATTCAACTTAAACTGAATAAACTCATGAACATTCAGTCTGTCTTCTATAGGAACTTCTGAAATATTTTGCTTAAAGTAAATTCAAAGACAATCACTTTTTTGGGGGTTGTTGACTATTTGGTATAATTGGTAGGGTATAATTGGACCTTATTGCTGTTAGTAAGGATGTGCAACAAGGACTTCTACAATATTCCATTGTGACCAAAATTGCTGCAGTTTTCACCCCTGCATTGCATGGCAGAACTTCTGCTCTGTGTCCCTGTCCCTATCTGACTGTGCTCATTTTGTTTCCTAAAAAAAAAGTAGGAATCTTCTCTCCAAATATATGTACATTTCAGAGCAACTGCCATAAGTATAATAATATTCTGATGTGTGTGGGCATCTCTAAACAATACTGATATAAGAGGGAATAGGCAGCTCCTGAAATAGGCATGTTTTTCAAAGATGTTATAAAGAAATCAATATAAAATTAACAGTACAGAGTGACTAAAAAGTATCATGAGCTTCACATGAAAATGCAATTTTTCTCTCTTTTCTCAAAAAACAAGATTTCTTATTAAACTCTCATTGAAGTCAGTGAAGGTTGTTGTTTGATAGGATAATTTATCCTTGCTGATAGCTTCATTTCAACTGAACAAGTAAGCATGTGACACTTGGACTTAGATCTTATTTTTACTGGCAGTGTAGTGTCATTTCACTAGATTCTTCTCATACAAAATACATTAAAATGTGGACTGTTACAACTGGACATACTAAATTACTGTTTTGAATCATAGTCTCACTCAAATAATTTTGCTTTCAGTAGTGAGGATATTTCTGAAAAAAACAGATAGTGACTGCAAATAAGCTACTTTTGTTCTGCTCAGAAAACCTGTGCCCTGCATTGTCATCAGTCAAACTGCATTCTGCAAGACATCAGCCTGAAAGGGAACCATCTAGCCAACATAACTCTGAGATGTCCTTGTTTTCAATAAAAAGCTATCCTGACTCTGCTGATGTTCTTCAAGGACACTTCAGAAGTTGTTTCTTAAAAAAAGAAAGACTTTCCTGAATTGGGTAGGACTTATTATAGAGCATAGTGAAAAACAAACATGAGATTGTGCTGCTGAACCTCACAATTAAACAGAATGTTAATACTTTATGGAATCTTTGTCAGATAAATCAGCTGAGAAAGGAGTTTATGGAAGAGAGAAAGGTGCTTGTACACTTTGACCTTCCAGATGGGCTTCTCTGAGGTCCATCCAGGAAGAATTTAAGATTCAGGCTTTCTCCTGGGACTATCTGATGGGGGTGTAGTGCTGAGACCCCCAAGGACCTGTCCTGCTGCCCACTACTCCAGAACCAAGGAGAAAAATCTATTCCAAAATCTACTTGGAAATTCTATGGCTTTGCTGATCCAATATATAGATGAAGAAGGACCTGCAAAGGAAGGGAAGGGTCCTGGAAAATAATATGCCTGACAATGTTTACTCTATTGCTTATAAATTTTCTAGGAAGAAATGACACCCCCATATATGCCTTTCACTCCAGTCCTCAGCCCCTAACAAATGTCATCAGAGAGAGAACTTCCTGTCCCCACTTTTCCTACTTAAAAAAAAAATAGCCTTGCAGGCCTCACCAGTGCCTCTTCCTGTATTTAGTACTTCAGCTTTTCCAGAGAAACTTTGATTTCACAGTTCACCATGCTGTAGTTTAATTAATAAATCTAAATAAGTGAAGTACAGAATCTAAATTTTGAGGATGATAATGAAATGTGAGCAATGGCAGGTTTTCAGGAATATTTTTTGAAGCAGCTAAAGTTCATTTTGGGGGACTCTCATATAGCAAATATATTCAGAATGTCTTCCATTGTTTCAGACAGCACAAATGCAGGGGGATAAAAATGAACCTATGGGTTCACACCAGTGAGCTTTGCAATGCGAATTGCAAATAGAATATTATTTGTTATCAGGCACAGGACCAATTAACTGTGTGAGCTTGGCAAGGATCCAAGTTTCTAAAATAGGTATAATACCTACTTCAAATAGATTTTAGAGATCCTTAGTGGATAGCATTCAAAAGACAAATTTAAAAAATAGCTGAAATGTACTGCATTAGGATCACTGATTTAATTGTGTTACAAAGTTGATAGGAAAGACTTAGCATTATCTATTAAAATATCTTTGAAAAGTATCTTGCTATTGTTAAAAAAAACCCCATAGAATAAATGCAATATACATTACAAATAAGGAATAATTTAATTCTAGATAGACATAGTGGCACCTGGAAGGGCCCATATGATGTTTTTTTTCAGAAGAGGCCATCTTCTGAATACAGCTTTATCTTGGGGAAATTGTTTGGAATATTGATAAAAGCAAATCTTGGTAAAGAGCTGAATGATAAAACAGGAAGAAAACCATATGAAAAATAGCAACAGAAGTGAGAGTAGTGGATAGCAGAAGCATGCAGTATGATAGATGGTGTGAGACAAATTTTCACATATCTAGCATAATGCTGTATTTTATTTAACATAATTAGATTACTGAAAGTGCAAATTAATATTGATAAAGTATCTAGATACAGAACAAATACCTCATTAAAAAATTCTGAGAATTTACTGAAAGCATGAAGCATCAAGGTCTGAGATACCATTTACACCAAGTAAAATATACAACTTGTATTACTTGGCATATTATAATCTTCATACTAGTATTGAATATTACTCATCTTCAGTGTACTCCTTTGCATTTTGCAAATGTCACCAAGGACATGAGATAATTCTCAAGAGGAAAATCTGTACTGATAAGGGATTGATTAGCAGTATGACAATTTCATAATTGCTAGGCAATTTATCCAGGCAATCAAAACAGATCAGCAAACAATATGTCTCCCCAAACAGAGTTATTTTATTTTTCAATGAAAAAGTTTTCACTCAGTTATTACAAATAATAACTGAGCAAATTTGGATAGTCTGGTTTTTTTTTGGTTTTGTGTTTGGCTTTTTTTTTCCCTGCAAAGTTAAGAATAATAACTGGTGACTTGAAAACAACTTATTTAGGTAAACTCTTATTTAAGTAAATTAATTTAAGTCTTTCTTTTAGTGACTCATATTTCTCAATAGAAGAAAAATAGGTCAGGAACTGAAACCTGTTGCTAAGATTATTTTTTTGTATCAGGAAAAGAAATATTTGCTATAAAGAAATGTGCTCTAGGTACATTACTGCTATATTTCATTCTAAATAATAACCTCTTCTACATTTCTCTCCCCCTCATCCCCCCCACGAAAGTACAATCAAAAAGAATTCAGCATTTTGGCTGTTTAAAGAACACATCATTCCCTGCAAGACAACTATGTAAGAATAAGAGCCTCAGGGCAGATTTTGATCTTACTAACACCAGTATAAATGAGGTGTCACTTTCCTGACTTCAGCAGATTTACAGTTAACTGTGATCAGAATAAGACCTAACAAATTCTGGTTTGGGCTGGAATGACCAGCTGCTGCAGTTCTGCCTGCAGACAATGTTTGAGCACCAGCACAGGTGGTCTGGGGAGGCTGTGGAGTCCTGGGGGAAAGTAAAGGCATCTGGCCATGGTCCTGGGCAACCTGGCTGGCCCTGCTTGAGCAGGGGGCTTGGATGGCATGACTTCCAAACTCTGATTCTGTAAAGTCTCCTCATGGATTTTCTGCTCAGTCAGTGCTATCCTGTCATTACAGACAGATCTAAAGCCATTTCAGTACTGAGCCCAAATGGAAATGCTACAAAGGGAAAGCAAGGCTCATGTTGGTTTTCCTTCACCAGGAAAGGAAAGAGTTTACTGGGAATCACCCAATCCAGAGGGCTGGAAGAACTAATGGTATTGAAAGAGTGAATGTGGATTAAGGTAGACAGGGGTGTCTACATTTGGGGTAGATAGAGAGGGAATGCAGGATAAACATCCAGATCCAGTAAGATTTTTATACTCTGTCTCTCAATTGAACAACTTGTATATTTCTTTTCTCCCAGCCAGCACAGATATGTACTGATCCATGCTAATTCCCCATAAAGAGCTAATATTTCCTGAAGGTTGCACCTTGAAATGAGGAATAGCTCTTAAAGTCTCTGTTAGCCAATGCTGCAGTACAGACTGCTGTACTGAACCAACTGAAGTAAAGAGAAGGTTTTAGAGATCATTTCCTTAACACTTGCCTGCCCTTGCTTACATCCTGCCATTTAGCTGTCCTCCTCTTCTAATGTGCAACTCAAATATGGCTTTGGTCACTGTTGTTAACATGAGGACGAAATGGCCAGCTGATCTGGGAGAGAATGGCAAAATTAAGGGATCTAAAGCACAGAATTTTAGGTGGTTATGGTCTTTACATATGTGGGTAACACAAGATAATGCTGATAAATATAAATCTAAATCCCAGAGAAAAAGACACATGCCAGAAAAGGTTTTTAAAATGCTGTCTCCCATAATAAAAGTATGGAAAAAGGAGCTGCATGTAAACATTAAAGTTCCCAAGACATATCTCACCCTGCCCCAGCTCCCCTTCCCTTGGTAAAATTCAAATAGCTGTGTAGAGGAAAGAAGGAAAAAAGAAGGGAGAGAGTTAATCAAAGAAACTCAGAAAAGTGAGGACATTCCCATCAGCTTCTGCTTTTATCCCTGGAGATACCTTCTCAACCATTCACCCATCCAAGTGTTAAAGGAATTTTCTCTAACGCTTTGCTAATAAAATCAGCTTTTCTATAATAATTTGGGTTTTTCACTTGTTTGTTTTCTCAGCACGAAGCCACAGCCAGGTTTATGCTTCGTTTACAATTGACCTACCCTCTTCAAACATGCCCAGACAACAGGAAACTGGTTTCTTTGGAAACAGGAGCTACGTGAAATCCTTTAGTACTTGCATTCATTTCAAGCTGTTCACACATATGTAACAATAAGACACCAGACCTCCAGCACGTGATTCAGCTTCTCCAGGCAAGGTAACTAAGGGGAACACCACCAGTGACACCCCAGGATGGTAAAATACATTAGTGCGATTTGAATAAGAGCAAAAGAAAAATACCATCATCTAAACTACTTTTTCTATGTATAAAAGTTCTTAGTGGTCATAACAATACAGAAAGCAGCAGAAAGAGCCTTGGTGACATTTGTACTGTGCAATGTGAAGATGTTACATCATCTTTCTGGTGATAAGGAGGCAGCATGGCCACATATACTGAAAGATGATTTGTGGAGAACAACACATTAGTCACTGATGGGACTAATAAAACTAGTTTAAAAATATTCAAGCAAAACTGAAGACTTCTTAATTTCCCATTAATTCTGTTTTTGACTTTTAAAGACTGCAGCTGGACACTGACAGTCTTGGATACAGCTGAGGCAGGGGAAGGTGATGCCAGTACTTTCAGTCCACTTTGTGCTCTGAAAGCAATTAGTAGTCCCAAAATAGTCATGTCAGAAGCAACACAAACCAGTTTCCCAGGCACTGCCATTCACAGGGTGGTATTAACATAAATCTCAGCTTAAGGTGCTTTAGGAGAAGGTATAGGACTGTGATTAACAGCAACTGAGGAATCAGCACAAGAATATTGCTCCTGCTTCAATTACTGCTGGAACTATAACCTTTAACAAAGTTGTGGGCAGAAAGCAAAGATAGAAACATCTTATTTTATATCTGCTATATTTAAACCCCCACCACATCTCAGAGCTCACTTTCCTCACTTCCTCAGAATTTTTCAGCAGATAGCCAATTTCCTGACTTTGCTAACATTTCCCACAAAATTCCACGACATTTGGATGTGCATAAATCAAATTGTTCCTGAATTGTCTTTGATCAAGAATGTGTAGAGATCTTCATGGTGCCTTCACACTTTCATCAGAACAGCAGGACTGTGCATGGCAGATAAAAAAGAGGTAATAAAGACATCCTTCCCTGTGCTTTCCCATGCAGGGATTCCAGGAGGGAAGGAAAATTAGAGATTTTGAATACACCTGGCAGAAATAATCATATTTCAATCAGTGAAGACAAAATCAAAGCATTTAGTTTTGAGATGTTTTAACTATGATCACAGAATTGGATTTCATGAGGAAGCAACAATTATTTAGGTATTGAGATACAAGGGTGGAGAGGGATGACAGCTGAGGAGAAAAGAGGAAAACCATCAGAAGTTATGTCCACATCTGATACAGAGAAACAGAGACAGACATTATTCAGACACACACATACATTTATTCAGATATGTATACAAAAGATGGTAAACAAGCATGTTTCCAAATTTGCAGGTAAATACTGCTTAAGAAGAAAGAACCTTTTTCCTAGTAACATTGCCTGGGTTTCTATTTCAGGGTAGGATTCTGTCACAATAGACAAAAACTGCAGAAAAATAGGACCTGGTCAAGGGACAGTGACATGAGAATGCCTCTGAGGACAAGAGGAAACAAGAGGAAACAACCACTCAGCTCAATAAGAAGAGATAACAGAATCAGCTCAGTTCAGTTTTGTTTGTTAGCTCCTCTAAGCATATTAACATCTCTTGATGAACCAGGGTGAAATCTGCTATAGACCTAGAAGTGTGAATATTTGCCCTTAATTGTTAAAAGAACATGTATCAGTCCAATCAAAATATATTCAAAAGCTTCTTGAGTTTTTGAGGTAAAATCAAGGCAGTTACCTTACCGAAGCAGAAGAGATTAGAAGAACTAGGATAACAGTTGGCAAGATTACTAGTTTAGAGTGATATTTTCTTGAGCCATGGCCAGATTAGAGACTGTTTTAGCATTGCTAGTAGATTGCCAACAGTGAGGGAGGTGTTGACAATCACAGCTGATTGGAGTCTCAGTTCCTTTTCACCATTTTTTCACTGTCTAAGGAAGCCATGTCATCACTGGCAGTTTCTCCACTGCTTTCAGGGCATATGTTTGCAAAATCTCTCAATACAGTCCAAGCACAGGTACAAATCTGAAATGAGGCAGTGCCCTGGGGACTCAAAAAAAGCTAGAGACAATTGGGCAAGAAAGGTTGATTTCCCAGGTATGTCCAATGAAAAAATGCACTGCTCTGCTAAACTACCTCTGACATGAGCTACTGTGGTGTGGCTACTACAGAGCAGAGAGTTCTGCCACTCTGGCTGTTCTTGGAGACAGAGTTTATTTGTCAGTGCAAAAATCCTTTCTTATCAGGACAAAAGGAAGAGCATTAAATCCTGCAGAAAAATCTCTTTGCCCATATTTCTCCACTACAAAAGACTGAAAATCTTGCTATGCCAAAGGATCTTTACAAAGAACCAGGAAGGATTTGGAGGTGTCCAAAAGCAGTCATGGCACATGCTTGAAAAAGAGAGAGAGACCTTAGAAATTAAGGGTGCCTTTTCTTGATTTGGTGACATTTTGGTTACATTTGTAACTCCAGGAAGGAGGCAGCAGTTTCATACCAAAATGTGCTTACAGTCAGAGGCTCCATTGTCAGTGTGACTCCATCTAGAGAGCTTCTCTCAGGCAGCAAAAGGATCATGACAGCATTTTTCCACTAGATCTTTCCTAAAGCAAAGACTCCAGAGTTTTATCAAGAGAAGGGTGCCTTCAGTCAGACCAACTCCTACCAAAAGAGAAATTGCTTAGGTCCTCATATCCAGTTGCCTCCTGCTGGAGTTCACTATGCCAAAAGCACTGAAGTGATCAAGCCTTCAGATGGAAGCTAGCAAGTTCTTGACCCTTATATTGGAAGCTCATTTCAGATCCTCATTCATTGAGTAATTAAAACCACCTTCTAATCCTTTTAATCCTCTGACTAAATTTCATTTTTCAAAAGTGTCAGCAGCAACTCCTGACCAGTGTTTAGATGAGCCTAGAATTCAAGGAGCATGATGCCTTCCAACACAATTACCTGAGAGCAAAGCTGAAGTATTTCCTTTGCTTTAAGGACATACTAATTAGTGGGGATAATCTATTCCATAGGTGTTTATGAAATATTATCATATACTAAGCACTAAACTCCCTGGTTCATTCTCAGCTACTTTTAATACCTGTCTTCTCTAATTCACTCAGTCTTCTTCTTTACAGCCTCTTAATTTTATAAGCACGATTTTATTAATATACTCCTGTCAATAAACTGGAAGGTTGACTTGTCTTTGAGCAATGATTACTTGACATTGATAAGAACAGTTACTCTATTTTTTTTCTTCTTTTTTTCAGATGGCACCATAGTTTACCATCATGGTCCAGAAAATTCTAAGGATTATGCTTTGCACAGCTTTCATTAATGAGCTCTTATTTTTGGAGGATTTAGGAGCTAAATCCAGGAAGACATTAAGAGACAAAGCTCGAGAGGGGTGAGGGACATATGGCAAATGTGATCAAAATCTTGAGTTATGGGGAACTGCAACACATAGATAATTCTCATTGTTTGAGACAATGATTAGATAGCAACTGGAATGGAAAGATCTTAATTGACTTACCACTGCAAAGAAACATAATCTTTAAATTTTCAACCTCTGGGTGACTTTATCCACGGTAAATCAAACAAAAAATCACTAATGATGAAGAAGAAAATCAGTTTTTAATAACACATTCAGAAGTTAAATAGGGTATAATGGCAACACCTTGTGTGCAAAAGTCTGTACCAGCACAGAGATTTGGTTCATACAAGATGTTTTATAAACAGAGCTTAAAAAATATTATTACTAAATCACAGAGCTCTGAAGAAGGCAGAACATCTCATTTATTTTTTTCATTATTTCTTGTATTTCTGAATTAAACACGTTCATGCATGCCCAGAGAGATATGGAACTGGATTATTTAATTTCTCTAAAAGTATAATCCTTGAATTTATTCTCTAAGAGAAAAAGCAACTTGTTCTCTTGTGTTTGCTTTGTATTCTAAAGTAAACATTAACAGTAACAGTAAAAAAATTCCCTTTTAAATTTATCTTGTACCTATAATATCCTTCTGAAAGTACATGGAGTATATTCTTCTAGGTTATATGATTAATGGAATGGGCATCATTTAAAAAACGTGTCCTTGAAATATGATCAGGAGGTAGAAATGGGTAATTTTAAAAAGCAATCAATGATTCTGTAACTTTGTATGACATTGCTTCTCATAAAAATTAAGACTGAATTATTTCTGCAGTAGAAACTATGCCTGATGTTTCCAGTACTACTTGTTCTCAGCTTCCTGAATTTGTGAGATTTTAATAAGCCACAAGAGAGAGATTTCTGCTGGACACCCCAAGAACTCTACAGGCAAAACAAAATAACTACAAAACAAGACATTTTGAAAATGAAAACCAGGGTGAGATTTGCTGAATCTTCATTTTCATGATACAAATTTGATGAGAAGTTGGTGCTTGTTCGGAGAAATGCAGCTGTGCCTTGAAACGGAAAGTCTGCCACTGATCCTGCAGTGCCCATGACTGGCAAAATGTCAGAGGCTCTCATGCATTCTCCCATGTTTGATCCTGATGCAAATGCTTGAATAACCTCAATACTTTAATGGTGTGTGTAGAGTCAAGCTCCTGGATGGATCCTTGTGGGATTGCATACTTTTGTGCTACTGATATTTCATCTGAAATACAGGAGATGCTAATTGCCAGCTTTGCAGTGCTCCCAGGGTGGCCATACTAACATTAGTTTGCATATTTGAACTTGCAATGTAGCTATGGCAAAAAACCTTACAGCAAACAATCCCAGCAAGGAATTAAAATTCCAGTCCTGGGCAGCAAACATTGTCCAGCAGCTCTACAAATTTTAGTCTAGCTAACAAAAAAATCCTCTACTTATTAAATCTCAACAAAACACTAAACCATTATTTATCTGTTCTTTCTTTTACTCTTGCCCTTATTTGACAGTATATATCAAAACTCCTGGCAAAACTTAAAAGCAAATGATTTGTCTTTCTTAATCAGGAAAATACTTTAAAGCAGACCTTCACTGGCAGAAATATAACTACAAATTATTTAGATTTTAAAAATTGCCTTAATAACTATCAGCAATTATAAAACCAGACATTTAAGATTCTGAATCAATTAAATATAGTGTAAATATGGCACAATATAGAACAGATTTAAATTCTTTTCATTATTAATGATTTCCTTTTTTTATTAATCTTCTTCAGGTGGCTTTTGCTCAGAAGCCTTCATAAGCACCTCGTTGGCAATTCCAGCAGAAGTTTCATGAACTATCCAGTCAAGGCTTGAGCAGGTCTCTGGCAGTCATTCAGTTCACCTTTAAAGTTTGAGGCATGTAAGCAAACCCACACAAAGCTCAGAGGGTATCAGGAGGCCAGGAAGCTAAATACACATCTTCCAGGCTGATTTCCAGTGGGGAACCTGTATTTCCTGTAATTCTCCCCCAAACCTTGCAGCATTGATGCTGCTGCACTGAGCTGCCTCCCTGAAATGAATGAGCTCTGCTCCTGGTAATTAGGCAGCCCTTCAATCCACTCACTCTTAACTTTCCTTTCCACTGTGCTATATTTGACACAAAATGTTTAATCAGGTTCATTTATCATGACTGGAACAGCCTGACTCATTCCCCATTTATAATTAGAAAGGATTTCATCTAATAAATGTTGAGCACTCTCAGCTACCAAAAGTCAGTGAATGAAGAGTTTGCTCACCACCATGCGAGGCTGAGGGTACATAAACCTATTTTATGTGGAATCAGAAGATTCCCAGATTTCTTCAGAAAATGTTCAAAATTTGAGGCAGTAAAATGTTACTTGGGTTGTGTGTAAAAGTCCCCAGCCTGGAAATATGGAGGCAGCAGATAACTCATTCAGCTTTCTGCCTTGGTCAGTCTGTACATAAAATGGTGGCAGTGAGGGCTTTCTTACTTTGTTAAGTACTTCCAGGGAAGCCTGATTACTCAGTCTATATCTACAAAATATTTAATAACAATTTTTTTCCTAAGCAGCAAGTATCTTGAACTTGTAAGAAAATTTTAATAATAAATTAATGAAAACTTAACTTACAAAGAACAAATTAAAAATACCCAACCTGTGGTCCAAAGATCAAAATGAAACAATGAGAGATTTAAATGTTTGAAGGTATTGAGGTAGGTACATAGAAACCTGCCTTTATGTCTACAGTCTAAAGCCACTCCATGTTTTTTGTACTTTTTATGGTACTGTGTTTGCCCTATATAATAACATGGAGCAGTGCTGATTGCTTTAACCCAACTGAGAAAAGGTAGATCATAAACCACTGCCAATTAATTTCAACACTACATGGTCAGTCTTGAAAAAACCATGCCGTGATTACCTAAAATGGAGAATCCTCATCAGTTCCTATTGTAAAATAAGAGAAAGAGAACTAGAGTGGGGGAAAAAAAGCATAAAAGAATAATGCAAGGAACAATGGGTGAATAATAATGAATGGAATGTCCCCACTGCTGTATTCTTTCTGCCTGAAGGCCTTTACTGGGGAAGGAAAGAACTTGAAATGAGTGTGCTAAATTTTGAAGCTGTGTAAATTGGAATTTGACAGCTTAAGCTGGCTAAACGAGCTGAACTTCTATGCTGGTAGGTATTTAACATATATGGGGCCATAACTTTAGCAATGAATCTTATAAAATAGGAAACACTTTGAAAGAATTCATATAATGAAGAGACAAATTTATAGAATATGAATACCTAGGAAGACAATAAAAATGAAGTACATATGCTAGGAGGGAAAATTCTTCCTGCTAAGACATTCCTTTCTTGGATACTTTTAAGGAGTTTAGGCACTTCTTGGAATATGATTGCCTTACTAAATACCAATTAATTATTAAGATTTGGTATTTTATCTAACTTAATGCATCAGTTAAATGCTGAAAGCTAGGTAGGGTGAATATAGGCCACATTACTTCATTTGCAGATTTCAAAGCATGTTAAGTTAAAAAATAAATAATAAATACCTTGTTATAAAAAGACCACTTATTTTTGTAGAATCACAGAACAGTTAGGGTCAGAAGGAAGGTTTAAAGGTCATCTAGTCCTCTCCACAATAAGCAGGGACATCTTCAACTAGATCAGGTTGCTCACAGTCCTTCCCAACCTGGCCTTGAATGTTTCCAGGATGGGACAACTGCCACCTCTCAGGGCAAACTGAGCCAGTGTTTCACCATCCTCCTTGTAAAACAATTCTTCCTTTTCTCAAATCTGAATCTACATTCTTTTAGTTAAAATCATTAACCCTTGTCCTATCACAACAGGCTCTGCTAAAAGGTCTATCCCCATCCTTCTAGGAAGCCTCCCTGTTGTGGTTTAACCCCAGCTGTCAACTAAGTACATTGCTATTCATTCACTCCCCCCAGCCCCCCACAGTGGGATGGGGGTGAGAATCAGAAAAAGTTAAAACCCACAGGTTGAGACAAGAACAGTTTAATAACTGAAATAAAGTAAAATCTAATAATAAAAGTGTCAATATTAATAGTAATGAAAAGGGAGATGACAAAAAGAGAGATGAAAAAAAGAGAGAGAGGAATAAAACCTAAGAAAAATAAGTGACACACTGATGTGATTGTCCCCTTCCAGTCAACTCCACACAGTTTATATTCTGGGCATGGTATGGTATGGTGCAGTTGTGTGGTATGGAATATCCCTTTGGCCAGTTGGGGTCAGCTGTCCTGGCCGTGCTCCCTCTGGCCTTCCTGTGCACTTGTTCACTGGCTGTCCTAGGTTGCAATATAGATGTAGTTAAGTATTCTATTACCACCAGCTGTGGGCCATTAGCTGCTATCACCTGCTAATGACCCACTCCGGATGACAGGCAATGGGCCATCAGGGACCCACTGTGTGACTCATGGACTTATCTCATCCCATTGTGGGATGCTCTGCCCAGGAGGGAGGAACCAGGTGTTCCCACCTGGATATAACCTGGCCTTGGAACTGCCTGAGCTAGCCCTGTCTACTGGGTTCCCAGGGGACCAGAGCTACCCCTGGATCTTCAGCTGGAGACCAGACCTTCACAGGATCACTGCTTCAACTGGACTACTTCAGTTGGACTGCTACCACCACCCTAACAGGGTGTTAGGTTGTATCTGACTTTTGTCAGTGCTTTTTCCTTGTATTATTTCACTTATTTTTAATTTCAGTCTTGACTTGTGATCTCCCACTGGTTTGTTTTCAAACCAATACACTGGCTCAGCCTTGGAAACTGAAAAGTCCTTTAGTTAGAACAAACAGTACTGAGAAACAACTACACCATTGGTGTGTTATCAAAATTATTCTCATACTAAATGCAAAACACAGCACTGTGACAGCTATGAGACAGAAGATGAATTATTCCACCCAAAATGAAGACCCCAGCACTGAAATGGCACAGTAAGGTCTTCCTGGAACCTTCTCTTCTCCAGGGGGAACAGCTGCCTCATACAAGAGAGATGCTTCAGTGACCATTTTTGTGACCCTTCTCTGACCCATTCTAAAAGGTCCATGTCTTTCCTGTGCTCAGGACTCCAGAGCTGGGTGCAGCACTCCAGGCAGAGTGGCATCAGGGAGGAGCAGAGGGGCAGAATCCCCTCTCTTGACCTGCTGCCCACACTTCTTTTGATGCAGCCCAGGGCAGGGTTGGCTTTCTGGGCTGTGAGTTCACATTGCTGCCTCATCCCCACCTTTCAATCCACCAGCATTCTCAAGTCCTACCCCATAGGGCTGCTCTCAATCCCTTCATGCCCCACCCTGCACTGGTACCAGGAGCTGCCCTGACCCAGGTGCAGCACCAGCACTTGGGCTGGTTCAACATCACAAAGTTCCCATGGGCTACTCACTCTTCAAGCCTGTCTAGGTCCCTCTGAGTGGCATTCCTTCCTTCAGGCTTATCAGCTGTACCACTCAGATTGGTGTCATTTGCAAACTTGCTGAGGGTGTCTATTTCATTGATGAAGATACTAAATGTCCTGGTCCCAATATGGACTCCTGAGGGACACCACTTGTCACCAATGTCCATTGGGACATGGAGCCATTGACCACTACCCTCTGGATAAACCATCCAGGCATTTCCACTGAATCTATCAAGTCCATATCCCTCCAATGTAGAGAGAAGGATGTGGAGGACTGTGCCAAAGGCCTTACAGAAGTCCAGATAGAGGAGACAGCTCTTCCCTTGTCCACTGATGTAGTTAGTTTAAAGGTATTATTTAAGTCTGCTATTCAACCGATATATTTTATAGATTAAATGTAATCTTATATAGTTATTTTCACTGACTGGTACTCTGACAAGGCAATTACACCCTGCTCTTGAGTTCATGCAAGTATGTCCCCTACTTTAACTGACTCTCTGACCATAATAACTTCTTCCCCACCTATGGCTTCTTACAGATTCCTGATCTTCACTTCAAAAGATCGATGTTTCATTATTGCCTCCACCCAGGACAATTATCTATCCATTTCTGACTTCATTTCTCCCACTTTATCTTCCCTTTGCTTTTTTCCAACTATTATGCATGGAACACATTTCCTGCCCTCCCTCACTGCTGGCCCTTGTCTCACCAAAGTCAGACAAATCTCTTTCCTAATTCTCAGTACAAATCTTTCATGCCTATTGCATTGAATTCGGGAGGCAAAGAACAGAATTAAACCCCAACAGCTAGACAGGTTATGGTGTCTGCCAACCGTTGTGCTGCTTCCCAGCTCAGTGCTGCCCTGTGTTTGAACAGTGAGTTCCATCAATGACACCACCCCGAAGGGCCAACTTAATCTAACTCATCACATCCCAGGGAATGCACAGCTGCTCCTGGGCTCTGCAGTGCTGCTCTGATTGACCCCTGTCCATGGAGGGTCAGTGAAGTTGGGGACCAAGAAGGCTTCTTTCTACCATGCCAAATCTTTTAACAAAGAGTTAAACACAATAAAAGCTTGTGTCTGTATGCTGCATACAATTGCTGCAAAGCAAATTATTCAAGAACAGTATAGAATAGTTTTCTAAATATTTCATTTTGGTAGAGTAAAATAACCCACGCAATTAATAATTAATATAATTATGAATTATATACTATAGGTCATTCCAGTTGACAAAGAAGATTTTAAATAATTTAAGACAACAAATCTATGTATAGCCATTAGAACACACAAATTAGCCCTTCATTTGAATGCATTGCTCGGCCTTATAAAGCTATACAAAACATTTGTACAAAAATTGAAGTATAAAAACTTGCATATTTTCCCTTGCAATGAGCACCAAACAAGCAGGGACTTGAATTATAAGTGAGAGCAGTGACATATGCTAATAGATTTGTCATCAGGAGATAATGCAATGCCATTAACTCATCTCATTTCAGATTCTAGCAACTGCATGTCATGGTAGGAAACACAAGCTGCCTCAAGGTCCCAGAAAAAGAATCCAGAAGGAGAAAAAGAATTTGCAAGACTATGGCTCAGGGGTATATCTCACCCATGGTCAGCGATGTCTATTTTAACTTTGTTGGATTTCATGTTTAATGAGCATCATACTAAGGAACGAGTAACTTGACTCACTAAGTCCTCTTAGCTCTATTGAGAATGAACAGGATTAGCTGAATCCCATTATTTTTGTATAATAAATATGCAGCAGAAGGAAAGAATGCTGATTTCTAAGTGGAGAAACTCAGAAAACTGTCAGAATTACAACAAAACCTGAAAAAAAAATTGCCTTTCATACAGCTACACAATCTCTCCTTTAGGTTGCATCTAATAAAAGCCGTTCTGACAAACATTTAAGGAAAAGAATAACTGAAATAATATATATTTCCACTAAAATCAATAGTATTAAGCACAGGTAAAGATCTGCTCTTCACACAATAAAATTAAAGATAATTTCCTCTTTAGTATTTTCCTTAATGGCATTATTGTTCATTTACCATAAGTAGTACAACAGTCTAGATCATAAATATATGCATAATATTGATTAAAACTTAAGCTACTACAAATGTTCTCCAAAGAAATTTGTAACAATTTACAGCAGCTAAAGACCTTCTTCTCTGATACCTCTACTATATGTTTATCTCTGTCTCTTAAATAATCTAAGTAATTATGTACTTATCCAATAGACTGGAATGACTTGCAGCAATTCTAGTCTGCTGGATCTATAGAGTTCAGTTTAATATATGATAAATACAGGTTCTATAAATTTCTTTACTTAGTGATTAAATGTGTTAACATCAGCTATTAGAAAATAAAAGTTGATGGCATTACAAGTGGAAAAAACCCAGATGTCAGTTTCTTTGGGTTTTCAAACAGAAAACTCCCATGTGGATGTTTCTGCTGACTCCTAGATGAGGTTCAGTGATAATATAAATCCAGCTTTAGGGTTCCTAGGACCAGATCAAATATGCCATGACCATATGACAGAGTGCTGATCCTGTTCTAACACACATTGTAATTTCAAACACGTCAAAATAATTTTGATAGATTAATTATAATGGGAGGCTTTTTCCCCCGCCAGGTTAGGCATTGGCAGTCTAGGTATTTTTCTGCAAGTCTAACCTTTTTTAAAAGCTGCATAGACTCAGTAGTATTTGCTCTTGCTTAATCACCATAAATGCAGGTGTGTACCTCCTCTGGATCAAATATGAGCTATTGAATGACCTGAGAAAACATAAATTTGACAGCAGGAAGCAAGTGACTCTTCCCTGAAACCCCTCTTGGAGAAGCTTAAATGTGGACTTGAGCCATCCCACTCATCTCCACGGAGCTGCTGACATGTAGTACCAGCAGGCTGAGGTCTCACTGCATAAACAATGGACAGCCTTTAAAAGATCCCATAAAGAAAAAGTAGTTTTCAATAATTAGTTGAAGCCATCAGTTTCAAAAAAATGTCACTAATTCTCCATGATTGGCAAAACACAGGATTTGGAAACTTTATCAGATTATAACAGAGTTGGCCATATTTAAATATAAACATAGGTTTTCAGACACCTGAACCTCCATTCAGGAATACTGAATTGAGCCCTGATTTCAGTGTGTTTATCATAACTCAAACACAGCTTTTCCAATGTCTCAAAATTTTGGTATTAGTGATTTTAAAATAGTAAAATGAAGTTCATTGGAATAAAAAAGTCTTGGAGTTTCCATTCCTATTTAAAATTTTACTCATCTGATACCAATGTGATAAGAAGAATATTGCTGAAAATCAACACGATAAATTATGTTAATTTTTAATTAATTAATACTTGGTTAAACATGGATATCTGAAGGCACAAATATGGATCTGTATGTTAGCTTCTAATTATTGAAATCAGTCACTAGTGAAAGCAGATGTGCAGAAACCATTCCAGCATATTTTTCCAGTTTTATTTGTAAATTTCTTTTTTAGATTCAGTATGAAGAATAATAACTTGATACCAATGTCCAAGACAAGTATAACAGAATGATAAGAAGTTATCTCCCTCCTTAGACGTTTTTCACATTCACCAGCAATCTTCCAAGAACTCATTTGGGCTGCAGAAACAATCTGTTCTTCATTGGAAGTGGCCTATCAGTGCTGACATACAGAACAGTCTATTAAACCCCAGAACGACCTAAAGCCAGGGTGTGTCTAAAGGCTGGATAAGGATGGAATTCTCTGCACATCAACACAGACAGCTTTGGAAGAATGGTTGAAATCTGTGTAACACCAGCTCTGCAGCCACCAACACACAACAGCCACAGCCACTCCAAGTATCAACCCTTTGTCTTTTCTGAACAACCTTGAGGTTGTTTCTTGATGAATAATCGTGGTTTGTAATAGATTTAAATTTTGAACAGACTTTTAATTCTAACTCATGCAACTGACACAAAAATTGTCAGACTTTGCCAAACCCTACGTGCCTACCATTTAATCAGGTATTTTTAGCTGGAAATAATATTGTTAGTATGTGGAATTTCTTTCATACCCTTTGCCTGTAGCTTTTAAAAGTCACTTAATGTGTCAAAACATGCTGCTTCAACTGATGTGTGAAGAGGGAAAGGCTCTGGTTTTGTTTTTTGTTTGTTTCTTTTTTTTTAATAGCTGAGACTATATAACTTTCTCATATATAAGTAATAACATCTTAAATATTATGTTATGGTATAGGAGTTATGGTCCTGAGCAATTCAGCATAATTTTTTTCATACCACCACATGGAATTCTCTGTGTAGTCATAGGGTTTGGTTGCCTGCTCACATTTTAGTTGTTTCTACAATAAAAGCCCAAGTTCCCTAAGTAACTCATGAGGAGCAATGAATACTTCTTACGTAGCAGTAATAAGGAGACATAAATGGTAGGTCTCCAAGTAGATCTTTAGATCTTTAGAGTCCTTTAATGGTGGTATTACTGAAGTGCTTATCTAGGTTGTTAGAATTTCCATATCTTACAGGTTATGGAGGAAATGCTTCTAATGCCACAAGGACTCGATAATGACTGCAGTATCATTTTCCAATTTACTGTGAACTTGTATTTTAACCGAGCAATAAACACAACACATTAGATAAAACTTACTGGGAAAATGAAAAGTAGGTGATGTTTTGAAGATCAGATGGTCAGCAATAGGCAATATTCTTGAACAAACAGCTTCGTAAAGGCAGGGAATGTAGAGTATATAATATACCAAAGCAATTATAAAAAACAATTGTGTGCAGCAAAATGAAGACGATCTCCTTAGTGTCCTCAACTCCAAGTGCACAAATATATGCAGTTATAAAATTCTCAAAGTGTTAAAGTAAATGCAATAAAAATTATTGATGTTCATTTAAGTCCTGGGTTTGTTCAACAAAGCCTTGGTTCTGCATTTGCACACAACTGGATAGGCTTCTGGATCTGTGAAGACTGCTTAAGTCTTTTAATAGGGAGCTGATTAGGTGTAAGTGTCCTTCCAAATAACCATCATTTGGAAGACTGGAGCCCAAATGGGAACAAAACACAACCACTGAAAACAGTGTGAATGTCACAATGTTGTAAGATTACTCCATCAGTACTTTTATTGCTGCTACACAAAAATACACTAAAACCCAAGACACTATTTTATTACACAGCACCTTCAATCACAGGCTTATTGAGACTGCTATGATTTTATGCTACATGCACCTGAGCACAGACTGATAAAATACATTTTAAATAAGCAGCACATACACTGAATAGCAACAACCACCAAAATCATTGAGACTGATTTGACCTAAAGTCTACACAGAGATGTTGAATCATCTCACATAAGATACTGAACATCTGTGGGCCATTGTTCAATGTGTGATTGCATATTTTAAGTGTATAAGCACTTCTCATCATTAGGTTCTGCTGGCCTACTTGTGAATTGTTGACCTAAACATCAAATTTATTTCTCAGTTTTTCTTAATAAAAGTTATCAGTCTCCTTCATTAATTAGCATTTTCATTTAAATAATGCTGTGATGTAACACTTAGATTTCCTATAGGAACAAAAATTTATTGAAAAATAAAATGGAAATTATGAGAATGGGCCAATACATCTGTGGGAATATTTGTTGCTTCATAATATATTTTACTAACTACACATTTTCTTCAAGGAAATTATTATTATTAATAATAATAACAATAAAAATAACAATAATTCTAAATAAAACATAAGACACCATAGAAATGTAATAAACAATTACTTGCATGAAAGGGATCCAACAATCCAGATTTACTAATGACAGCACTGTAGAAGACCCTAATGGGTCTCACTTAATTATGAATGAGTTCAATAATGAAAGCAGACAATTTAAATAATTACACAGAAAATGAATGAAAACCTAATTTTAATGCACACAACATGCACACCTGAGCAAAACAGAAGCACTTCACTGAAGAAAAAGTTGAATGAAGTCAAAGAATTTTTAATACAGCTTTTCCTTTTGCAGCTGAATTGAGTGTCTTAACAAATCTTTCAAAAATCCATTCAAATGGTTTTGCCACAAATAGGAATGATACATCATAATTCTGTTAATCATACCCTTTAGAAAGAGAAGGAACAAAAGTTTCATTTATGATGGCTATGGTGAGTACTTTTCTTGAGAAACTGTATCATTAGAAAGCTGATAGTGTTTCCGTGCTTTCAAAACCATTCTATTTAGAGAAAACAATGTCTGAGTAATTTTCTCTGTCTGCCTATGCTTTTTGCCTCTCCTAGTACATTATTTGGGACATTTTTATCTCTAGGAATATTGAATGAAAAAGGTTTAATTCTGAAAGAGTGTCTTTCTCTCCTGTAGCTTGCCTGTAGTTCATTTCCCATCTGATAATATTCTCTTTCTGAAGGTAATACTAAATCCTGTTTTACGTAATGTGATGGTCTAAATATTGCTATGAAATTGGTTGAGGAGGAAGATTTATTCTCAGAAGCATTTTCATTAGACAGAAAAATATATATTGAGAAACAAGATAATATTCTTTTTTTTTTCCCCACTCCCCAAAAGATGAGGAACATTTTTGTCTATATTTACAGAGTTTTGGCCCTACATTGGGGGGTCTGGCCCACAAAGAGACACGTTAGCTATTATGATCAGACACATAATGCATGCAGACACACTCTGCCCACCTTTACCCTCAAAGCTCTGTGTATTCTGCTGTTAACAGCCTCCCCTGACTCTCGGGTCTGCAAACCACACAGTATGACTTTGTTGACATGAATTCTTTTAATCCAACTCAGTCATCCCTACTCCACCTTTTTTTTGTGATGGATGTGGCCTAAAGGACAAGGAGCAGCATTTTCACCTTTAAAAGACTGCAGTCTCATGGAGAACCTTCCTTCTTCACCCTCTCTTGTTAACAGTGGATGAGTCAGAAAGAAAGATATAACAAGCTACCAAGTCGGAAATTATTTTGTAACAGGCACTTTCCAAATATTCCACATGGTGTCAGTGGCTCCTCTCACTTTTTTAAAAAGAAGAAGTTAGGTTTATACATTTCCAAACTCATCTATGGTGTCACATTTCAATTGTATATTGATCGTGTAGATACTGCATGCACTGCTGCCATGCACCTCGAAAATTGTTATATTTGCACTTTAAATGAAGAATTTGTTATTATGTGTTTGAGTAAGCACTTCTCTTTAGTGCCTAAACACCACTTCTTAATGTCTTCCTCTTAACCAAATTGTCTTATTTCCTAAGACAGGCAAACATGTAAAATAACAAATATCCTTCTTTAATAATATCAGCCAAGAACTGAACAAACCTTTTATCCAAAAGACAATCCACTGACAAAAGCAGTACCCTTTTCACACACCCAAGAAGTCCAACATAGATGTTTTACTTTAATTGGAGTAAATCAATAGACTGTCTTGCAGAACATTCTTATTGATTTATGACTCATGACATACATTACAACCACAGCTATTTTTAGTGTCTCAGTAAAAAGGAATTACGACTTTGTTCAGAAGACAAGCAGTACAATAATATGTGCATTGCAAATGTTAAACTTGAATTTTAGATTTATTTCTTATTGAACATGAATTGCCCTTGGTTTCTTTATATTAAAAAGCACAAGTTGCTTTTTAAAACTAGCATTTAAAGTGCCATTCAGTGAATATATTGAGCCTTTATTACTTGAGCGTTCAAGAACCTGCATGAATAGAAAGACAAGAGGATTACAATGTCATTTACTGCTCTGCCTGCATATGGCACTGTGCTCTGACTACACATACTAAGCCACCTAAATAATGTCCTGCTGCCACATTTTCCTGCTGGTGATGCCCAAGGACATTTTCTTCTGAGGATAATCAATAAATGCATCAAGGATCTACCTGGCTATCTGGATGGAAAGTAAAACCAGTTTTAACCAAAGTCTTAATGTGCCCTTCAAAAGGGCTAACAGCCTGTATTCCCTGTTTATATATTCCTTACTACTATAAAAAGCAGTAATGTTACTAAAAGGCTCTTTATTCTTGCCTTTAGTCACAGACAGTAGTGACTTAAGAACAATGGTCACCAGACAGAACAGGGAGGAGGGACAATGTCCCTTCCCATAGAAAAAATATTACCTTTAACAGACTCTAGAGACTCTTGTGAAGAAAGGTTACAGATATGCTTCCCAATGCATTTTTTAATTTCTCTCCCTTTTTCCTCTTTTGTCTAAGGTAGCTTCCAGTGAATTCTCTGAGATCAAATAGGTAGGGTCACACCTGCCTAGATTTACAAGGAACACCTTTCCTTAGCCATAATGTTCTTTGGTTTGGAATGCTCTGCCCAGTCAGTCATCACTACCATGGCACATGAAATACATCTCCTCTCAGGTATCTTAAGATTTCTCATTGAAAACTGCAGAACACAGAAAATGTAGCCAAGGTGCAGGGGTCAAGCTGGCACCCTGCCAGTTCTCCTAAACCTTGAGGTTGTGCTTCCAGGAACAGTCCCACTGGCTGTGACAGATAGGCTTTTGTTTTCACGTGAAATCCTGATGTCATCCCACTTCTGGTCCCTTTAGGAAACCAAATACTCACTGTCACACACAAACCAAAGTCAAGCACATGTACTGCTGTCCTCCAGCACACCCACAGCAGCATCTACTCAAACTGCCATAGCCAGCTCCAGCTGCACCAAAATCAGCAACAGGCTGGCACTGAACCATCAGAGAAGCTTTTGGGAGAATTGCATATTTCAGAAGTCTGCACTACCACTAATTTTGGTTTTTAAAAGGCGAATGCACTCTGATTAGAGTCTTCTTCTGTGCACAATATGTTTTAAATAAAACACATATCTTTGCAGTTTCTGCAGCTGGAAATTATAACAGGGGGATCATTAGTACTACTTTTAGTGTACAGAATGTGCTATTATGAAGTATAAATATAACCTACACCTTTGATTCTGTATGCAGTACATCACTTTTTACATTTATTTTTTTTAACAGACTATCAGTCACTTTGCTAGAACTAGGAGACATAGATTTATGAATTGATAACAGATCACAGACTATTTTTTTTAGGTTGGTGCTGGAAAATCACTTCTATTCATAGCCTGCATGAAAGGAATTAGTGACCTCAATAAGTTACTGAAAAATCCATCCAGTCCTGAAAAGTCACTACTGCATCTATTATTATAATTAGCCTTACCATTAAAACACACCAGTCACTGGCACAAAGAGATAAATGTAGAGCCTGATCTAAAGCCAGTAAAGGATTCAGATTTTTTTTTTTTAAAGAAAGGAAATTCCTGAAAAAAAAAAGTGTACAGTATAAATTAACATCTCCAGTAATACAATGGAAGGTGAGCTGTACCCTGTATTTCATTGCAGTGTTATCTACTATACACTTCATTTTGCTCAGTTTCTCAGGTATATAGCTTGAGTTATATTTTGTAACAGAAAATAATTACAAAGCAACCCCCAAAAGTTATAGATACTCCCAAAGGTTCTTGATGAAAGGAATAACTCTATGGAAACTGAGCTGACATTGTAGTGTTGCAGCCTTTAAATCCAAACACAGATCAGTTAGTCAGAAGGTGGATACCACTGCTATTAGTACAGCTTTCCAACAAAACTGCTCCAAGCAGTGGCATGAAATTTCCTTCAGAGAGTGAAATGTAAAACGAGTGTATAAGGATAAATTGACTGTCTAAAGTAGTCTCTTGTTTATTTTCTGTACAGCTATATTTCACTATGGATATGATGATGATAGTGTAGAAGAACTCTACCAAAGCATGGATAAGACAAGTGAAGAAGTCACTGCTTTGGAGTACCCTCAGTTATGAATCCTGTGTGACTAAAGAGTGAGGAAAACGACAACATGAAGAGGAAGGACACATCGCAGTACAGTGGGAGGACACATTACACCCATCAGAGTTCCATGAGAAAATACATGGTCTACACTGTTTTGACTTTGCTCTCTGCAGCAAGAGTGGAGCAATCTGAGAAAATCCTGATTCCAGGAATTAGGAGAGGCTCTGTAATTACAGTGCATAATATGCAGATCATGTCCTTTAACCTGAAATGCCCATGTAAAGAAGAAATAATCGAAAGCTTTTCACAGGACACTGGAATATTCCTACATTTCTACTTTTTCTGAGGGTGAATGTACAGAAAATCATTTGAATTAAAATAATATGTGATATCTTTTTCAGCTCATTATGCAATCACCACCTGAAGTACACTAGCACAATAAAGAAGAAATCTACATGATTGTAATCTCCGTTTTTTTGAGTGTGCAGCTCTGTGCACTCACTGTGTACAGCAGAAAAAAACATTATTTTTGAGTGTGTCCTAAACAAGCATCAATTTAGAATAGCACATACATGGGATGTATAATTTTACATCCCTCCTGTGTTTGCAAATGGAAGCAGAAGAAGCACACCAAAGAAGAAAATGTGATTCACTAAAACCAAATGCTGGTCTTAAAGAGCTCACAACTTACACAGTAGGTCTTGCAGGCAGCGAAGGCTATAATCTACCTCAAGATCTCAGGAAAGGAATAAAAATCAAGGTCTCTGGAAAGAGAGCTTCAGATCTTTGGAATGTATTTTCCAATTTTAGCAATCTCAGATTCGCTGCAGAAAATACACCAGGGCAGCACAAGTTTTCATAGAGAGAAAACATGAGCAAAATAGAAAAACTAGTATGCTAGATTATTGACGTGGTTGGTTCTGCATTATAAATAGTTTCTCTGAAGCTGGGGAAAAAAAGGGCATGTTTCAGTCCATTTGTGCTATAAAACAGAGTACTCAGGAGCTAATAATACAATGTGCTACTGCAGATCATACAGTCAGATTATGACTTCCCCTTACGCATGGCTGAGCTGTTCCTCTCACTAGTACTTCTCCATAAACAAAGACGGATGGCTTGGAAAGACACTGGGCTTTGTGTTTATCTCAGATGAGTGTAAATCAGGAAAAACTACAGCAAAGTCACTGGGATTATTGTACGATGAAATGGATGGGAGAGCAGGACACAGCTTCCTGCCTGCAATACACAAAGTGGCATTTTAAAGCCACACTTTTAATTCAGCAATTGCTGTTGCTAATCTGGGATAATTTAAAGATGTTTTTCTCCCCTCCCCCAAGCAGGACTGTGTGACACCTTACTTCCTTGCTTAAAATGCCCAAAAGGCTAATTTAGCATCACTGAAGCTTGGTTAGCTCATCATCTGCCACTGAGCAAACCTCTGCCTGCAAGGTGCCCCCAGCCTGGCCCCGGGGGCCACACTGCACACTGGCACTCCAGATGTGGCCAACAGCATCAGCAGTGCCAAAAATGTTTCTGTGTCCAGTCTCCTGCACTGCAGCAAGGCCAGGGAGTGGCAGAGAACCCTGACATTACCTGGATGTATTCCTCTGTTGTGCTGGCCTTACAGGGGCTGTGGGAAGAAGAAACAGTGGGGGGATTTTAGTGAAGAGCATGGAGTGGCAAGAGGGCTGTGACACAACTGGCATTTCAAGTGCAGTGAACAAGGAAAAATTGCGTTTTCATATTAATGACATTTTAGAGAAAGGAAACAGGCAAGAGAGACAAGGAAAAGGGCATATTTTTGCCTGGTTTTGAGCTTCCAGAAGAGGCTCCTCCATTTAAAAATGTGGCACAGAAGAGAAAGGACCACTGTATTTTCTGCTAATTATCCTACACGTCCACTGTCCTGCTGCCTGCAGCACTGGGATAGGCTGGCACCAGGGATGCATCTTCATCTTTAAATCATCTTTAAATCAAGATGCAAAACATTTCATAAAGATATGCTCAAATTCTAACAGAGGATCTTAGGGCTAATAAAGTTGCTAATATAGTTAGGGAAAATAATTCTCTCTGCTTTAGGGATTATCAGGTGAAATTCTGCTTAGAGGCATGCACAAAGTTGCACTACTTGATCAGAATGGTCCTTCTTAGCTATAAATATCTATGCAGCTATCTCTCATGATCCATTTAGAGCATAAAGACCAAATAATGCATTTTCGTAATTTAAGATTAATTGATAAAACTTTTCAAACAGAAATTATTTAGAGTCTTTGAAAACTAATACAGATATTAGAAAACATCTCATTTTGAAATCAGTAGCACAATATATATTGAAGATTGTTTCTCAAAGTTCTCAAAGTAGAGAAAAAATTTAAGAAACCCCAAAGAATATAAAATAATATTTGGAATTAGTTATTTAGCTGGCATTAGAAGTTATTTTCATGTTAACATCCCACTTTGGCAGTCATGGCACAGGCTTTCCAAGGGACCTCTACAAGAACTTTAAAGGAATTGTACCTTTTGCAGTAATAAAGACAATGTAATGTTTTCTGATACCAAACTGTGCTTTGATCTATGCAGTCATCTGAAAAGGAAGAATGGTCTTACAGATAGGATGGGGTAGGGCTGGATAAGATGGATAGGTCAGGATAGAAATGGAATCGGTGAGAGATGCTACCAATCTGTGTCCATTTCTGTCACTTGATGCTGTGCACGTGCAGGACTTTCAGCACTAGCTTCATCCCAATTTAAAAATGTAAAACCTTAAGACTGGAACTTATTTCTGGTCAGACAGAAAATCTGGGCAATGCTAAGGCTGATCGTAGTTCTCCAAGTTCTGCACTTGGGTCCCTATTCTCAACTGGTTGATTTCTAGAAATACATTGTAGTGGAACAATCTTCTGTTCTAAATGCAATTTTGCATTTTGCATGAGACTTCAGAAATCACAGTGTTTCTGCTGAGATCTTGCAGTAGCATGGTAGTATGCACTTTTTTGTAAGGTATATTTAATGAGGGGCTTTACAGATTCTTTGTGGTCTCATGGGAAAGTACACATGTCTTTGCAAATGAATGAACAATGAAAGCTCAGCTTTACAAAGTAGTGGAGAAGAACAACACTGCATTTATTCCCTAGGGAAAGGGTACATGTCTTCCCTTCCCTTCCCTTCCCTTCCCTTCCCTTCCCTTCCCTTCCCTTCCCTTCCCTTCCCTTCCCTTCCCTTCCCTTCCCTTCCCTTCCCTTCCCTTCCCTTCCCTTCCCTTCCCTTCCCTTCCCTTCCCTTCCCTTCCCTTCCCTTCCCACAAAACACACACTCCCTGCCTGTTTCCCATGATTTGTCCACAGTTTAGTGAACTCCCTGCACATAAAATATTGATAAAACTATCATGACATCTCTCTTATCAGCCAGTGTTAACAGTATATGTTCCCTAAATCTCAGCACATTGCAGAATCATAGCCATGTTCACCTGTTGGGTTATTCCAGGCTATAGGCCAGATTGTATCCCCCCATAACCATCATTTTAATTTTTTAATACTTCACATGTGAACTGCACCCTAGGACCTCATCCTGTCTGGGCACACGCAGTGGCTGCTGACTTTAATGATCACACCTTCCTGCTTCCCCTTTCCTGTGCTATGGACAGTGGCTCCCATGGCATCTTGCCCAGGAGCTGGATGAGAGTGGAGGCTGCCATGCCTGCCAAGCCCCAAAACATGTTTGAGAGGAGGGCAGTGGAGCCAGCCAGCACTCTGGGGTCTGCAGGCACAGGTGGGCACAGTCAAAAGGGAAACAACCACTGGTGTGAGACTGGGCTGTGTCCTGTGAAGGAACACGTGACAGTGCAGGAGCTGTGTTATAAAAAAAGGGTTTTGTTTGCGTTAAGATAAGGACAACATATGGCTTGGTAATTGCCTTCAAATCCACTCCTGACTTGGCAGAGTTTTAGCTAAACCAAATCAGTCTTTTGGAGGTTAGGCCAAGAGCTGCTTCAATTTCACAGGCCATGTTGCATTTCATATGATACCTATTTATAAAATCCTAGCTACATTTGTAAAGTTAGTGTAGAAACAAAACTTCTGGAGAAAAACCAACTTTACAGGAGCCATCTGTGTCCCTTCCCCCCTTTAAACTCAGATCACAACTTTAGCAAGTTTCTTAGTTCAGTATGAACCACAATAAAATTCAAAAGCTGAAGGTCTACAAACTTTTGTTGAAATTTTATCTAATGAGAGAAGACAAATTCTGAAATTTTTACTAAGAATACGTAGGACTTCCAAAGCGATGTCATTTCATGTTATTCTGTTGGCCTACAGTTTGCTCTATTATTATTCTTCAATTCAAACTTGTTCTGGTGTATCTGGTATAAAAGGAAGAAACATTTATTCATCCAAACCCATTCTCATCTGTAGGCTAGAAGCTGTGTGCAGTGATGAATGCTGTTCCCAGAGATACTGAGTTGAAGTCATTGCTCTCAGAAGGTCTGACCAAGCAATTATGTTTCAGACTGGGGTTTATGTACACATCATGCTCTTCCCAGCCGTATTTGTCTGCTCTGCTTCCTTATTATGGTGATGAGGTGAAATGTTTAAATATTCTGCCTTTGTGAGAACTTCACAGAACATGACTGTAGGATTTTTGCATATCCCACTTAGCTGTCTGCCTGCAGTAACAAAAGTACAGGGCAGCGAGGGAGGAGAACTGCTTATGTGCAAGCACTTACTGTCACTAAAACAGTCAAGCAGTTTTCTGCAGTAACTAGAACTTGAAAAAAAAAAAACCAAATAAACCTCATTCTATTTCTGCAAACTGCTTGTTAGATCCCTGATGAACCCACTGAGCAGCTTTTGGATCTAATTTACTGTGGCCTCTCTTTTAGGAAAAGACAATTGAGGCAACTGCTTAGAGCTTGTCTGATGGCTGCATGATTTTCCATTAAATAGATACAATGACCACCCCAGCTTGAGGATATCATCTCTACGATGCCATTGGCATCTGCATCTGCCCTTTTTGCAGTCTATATGAATTCTATCACTCAAATTCTCTGCTGAAAGGACTAGCTCTCTCACGAACAAGAGGCTAGAAGGGGGAATAGATTGCCTTCCCATTTGCCGTCAAAAATGAAGAGGAAATTCTTACCTTCTGACAGCTCTGAGCAGTTCAATAACTTGACTGATTTGTTACTACTGCTGCTATCCCTTCAAAAAAAGCTCTTTTCCTCTTGCACCTTTTCCCTTTTCCTGCTCTAGTTAAATAAGTAACAAATGAGGAAAATAAGCCTTAAGTACGAATGCCTGATCTGCAGTGTCAATAGTACTAGGAGCACATATTTATCTACAGCATTGTGCTGGCATTTATCCATTAGAGAACATTAAGGAAGAGATCTGTACAAGCCTGGGGAATATTAAGTCTGCAGGCAGCCAGACCTGCTCAGCCACAGACTGGCAGTGGCAATTACAGAGCTGCCTCAGGTGAGGAGCACTCATTTAACTGAGCTCCCCATGCCCTGTGAGCAGCTCCACACGGATCTCCAGACACTGAGCATCTCTTCATCATGCCCATGCAGTTGGCAGCTGTTAAAACAGGGATGAAATGGCCTTTCTCTCTGTGACCTTTTGACATTCTTGTTCCATGGGTCCTCTTCCCTTGATTATGTCTTAACCCTAAAGCTAAGCTGTTCTTGGGATCTCCAAAGTACCTCTTATGCTGGCAGCTGCTGTTCAGTGGAAGGACTGTCTCAGTATCTCCAGCAGAGAGGGGTAGATGTGTGCACAATGGAAAGAATACCAACCAGTATCTGAGGTTTTGCAGCCTCAGGAATGTTTTGCTTACTAAATAGAGTAATACGCAGCCACAGCACTTACATGAACCCTCAACCACACTGGCTAATGCAAATTTCCTCTCACCCAGTGCCCTTCCTGCTCGACAGATCTCCATGCCTATGAATAGCTAATGTGTTTCACAGGAGCAGCCACAGAAAGATAAATTAATTTAAACACTAGCAAGGATTCCAAAGAAAGAAATACAGTCAACAACCAATTCACACCTCAATCTTTTGTTGTCCAGCACTGCATGCACACCCCTGAGTTTACTCCACCATGCCACAGGCAGTATCCTGGCAGCCAGGAGGGCTAAGAGTGTCCTGGGGGCATCAGGCACAGCACCAACAGCCAGACAAAGGAGGGATTGTCCTGCTCAGCTCTGGGCTGGGGCAGCCTCACCTTGAGTGCTGGGGGCAGTTTGGGGTGCTATAACATAAGAAAGACATTAAACTATTACAGTGTGCAAAGGAGGGCAACAAAGATGGTGAAGGGCCTTGAGGAGAAGCCACATGAGGAGCAGCTGAGGGCACTTGGTCTGCTCAGCCTGGAGAAGAGGAGACTGAGGGGAGACATCATTGCAGTCACAATTTTCTCATGCGGGAAGAAGAGGGGCAGACACTGATCTCTGCTCTGTGGTGACCAACAACAAGACCCAGGAGAATGGCCTGAAGTGCCGGGAGGTTTAGGCTGGATATCAGGAAAAGGCTCTTCACCCAGAGGATAGTTGGGCACTGGAACAGCTCCCCAGGGAAGTGGTCATAGCACAGCCTGGCAGAGTTCAAGAAGCATTTGAACAATGCTCTCAGGCACATGGTGTGACTCCTGGGGATGGTGCTGTGCAGGACCAGGAGCTGAACTCAATCACTGTGATGGGTCCCTTCCAACTCGGCATATTCTATGATTCTGTAGGATTTCTTTCAGCTTTTTTTTTATCCTAACCCAGTATGAATTGTTTTAACTCCTTTTTTTTTTCCACTTGTAGGATACATTGCTCTCATATAATTCTGTCATATACAAATCTATATCTTGCAATTTAAACTTTTCACTTAGGGAAGAGTGTGCAGGAATATTCACTATTTTTTCACAATTACAATTTTTAAGTCAGTATTTCATTACAGGTCAGGAAATCAGGGTGCCTTTAAAAGCCATTTTGCATTTTCCAATCTTGCTGACTTGCTGAGTTTTCCAGCTGGAGATCTGATGAATCAATATTACATTATTATTACCAGCACCTACAAAAATATAATTAGAATGCTAAATATTATTTCAATGCTTTGAAAATCTCATATCCGTTTCAATCAGCTGCCAGTTCATGAGACGGAGGTGGTGACTTATCGGGAGAGCAGAAAGAGCAGCAAATTTCTCAGAGTAGCTTGGAACGATTCACAAGAGAGCAATAGTGGGAATTGCAGGGCTCACAAATGATGATCAATAGATAATCTTGAGAGTGAAGTCCTTTGTGCAGCCACAAGATATCTATATCAGCTGTGGGAGTGCTCTGTGTGAAACCATGAAGCAGAGTGTGAAGACTGGGTCATGGACTGAAAATGGTTTAAGGTCCATTGGACAGTCCTGTGGACACGCTGTACCTGTAAGCAGCACAGATGGGCTGTGGAAAGCTTGCTGTGTTCATAGATTAGTTTGGAGTATCTAGATAGGTAGGCTAGATTTGAGGCATCTGAAGAAAGTGTGCTGACGGCCCTGTGTGCTTTTGCAGTGTATATGGCCAGCCTGCAGAACCCAAACTCCCAGAGATACTAAAAAGAATTGCTGAAAGATTTTGCAAGGGCTACAGACACATTTCCTCAGCCATTTTTCCCTTTTTAATGTTTGAATGCCTGTAGAAATGCTGTCAGTTAGCACTGATTTGAGTCTCGCTGCAGTCTGTCAGAGTCCCTGCAGCCAATGTATCGGAAGCAGTGTTTGCTTTGGATATCACCATCTCTGACTTGCACACATGAAACAGTGTGAGCTGCTGTGAGTTTAATTTCCCCCACTGTTTCCACATGCCTGAAGATGAGTGGGATGGTGGCCTCCTTTCCACTTTGCTGGAAAGGAGATGGTAATCCTTCTTCCTCTGGCCAAATGTAAACCGACACTGCTTGAAAAGCCTCCCCTCTAGCATGAAGCATCCCTCAATGCACTACATTAAGAGCCTGGCCCTAAACAGACAGTGTTGACCTTTCAGTGCTCTCATACTGTCTTGCCTTTAAGAAATATGCCTCTTCCCCTTTCTCTACTCTTTTTCCCCCCCTAATCCTTACAGTTTCTTTCTCCCTAAGCAGCTTTTTACAGGTACACTGAGGTAGTGAGTGCTACTGTCTGCTCCAGATGCAGCTTCTCTGAGTCAGGCAGAGAAGCTTCAGGCAAAGGTTCAGCCCCCCAATAAAGCAAGTATATTCTAAGATAAGTGCTGCATTAGGAATTGTGGATTTTCTCTTTTCCAAAGTTGATGGTTAATACAGAAATTTTGTGGGATTTTTTTCCAGCTAACTTTAGAGAGAAAATGCTGGGGAAGTTTTCTGGTTTTACTCTGAAGCCTGAATCTTCCTAATCCTACACCACAGGTCCTTGAATATGTTGCCAGGCTTAAATATTAATTTCAGATAGCAGCAAATTGTGGCAGGGCCTCATGCGGATCCCTGAGCGTGGGACTATCTGACTTAGCAGACTTTACAGAGAGAGAAGTTCCCTAATCACCGAAACCAGACCAGCACAGTGGCTCACAGCTGCCTTGTAGACAGCTGGCTGAAGGATGGAAATGTTTTATAGAAGTCATATATAAATGCTACAAGAACAGAGTTGGGCCAAAAATCATTTACAATTTATTAAAGTTGAAGGAAATTTCCATACCAGAATACAGGAATAAACAACTAGAGACTCCAAAGTGAGCCTGGGAGGCTTGGGAAGCATCAAGAAAGGGAAGACTGAGCACCTGCTTGTCTCCATTCCACCCCTGTGTAGTGCAGCAAGAGTTCATCTCAGGGCAGCAAGGAGCCAGCAAGGGCAGGTTTCACTTGCCAGCACACTCCAAGAAGGCATTTTTGTGCATGTTTTGTTTGTGGCAACACTGAAGGGATAAAATGATTTATCTTTGCAGTACAGATGTTTTCTAAATTACTATGTAATTTGAAGCAGAATCCCTGGAAAAGAAGGGGCACTCTGGTTCATGAACAATGCTTCAAGTGATCCTGTTTGCTGCAATTTTAAAATGCCTATTCTTTGAAATGCTTACTTTGACAGCAATATTTTTATATGGGAAAAAAGTGTAAGGTTGGCTTGTGTGTTTTTAGGAAAGTTCAGATCCCTGGTTGGTCAGCCTGACAAAAGTCCCCTTAATAAACTCAAGACATCATTATCTACACAAGTTTTTTTGCACTGGATGGGGAGAAGACAAGCAAAACATTTTCAGGGTTCCTCCAGAACTGCCATTTGTATAGGCTGTAATTGTTATTTTAATAGGCATCCTACCAGGACATTATCTTTTGAAACAAACCTTTTCCTTCTTTTAACAAATAGGCTCCTGTCAAACACTAATCCAGGCACTTTTGAGAGCTGAGATGGTGACTGGTATTAGTGACCAGACACTTCTGACTGCATCTTAGTGCTTTGTTCCTCATAGGATCTTTTCCCAAGCTGTAAAATATGATGCCAGATTTAGTTTCTAAAGCCAGAAGAATAACACTAATAGACAGTAAATGGGTGTGAGTTGTCACATACACCAGCATCACAGAGTTAGTGCTATGTCTCAATTAGCAGCAGACTGAAAATCAGTGGGAGCAGACTATTCTTTCTGGTTTCTGTTGCAGTTCTTGAGCTGAAGAGAAACTAAAAAAAGGAGTGTATGTTTACTGGTGAGGAGAGAAGCCTGTGACTGCAGTGCAGCAGTGAGCAGTGTCCCTGACCTGCCTGCTTGGTGTTTCTGGATCCTTGGGTGGATCAGTTTATCCTCATGCACAAAGCTGAACACTAGCAAAGTGTTTAGCAAAGGTTAAACCATGCCTGTTTTCTGATGGGAAAAGCCAATGTAATTCCTGCTGGACAACAAATGTTCAGTGTAGGCAAAGTATAACTGTTTCTGGATATTCCTGTAATTAACTGAGGTTGCAGCTTCTGCTGGTCCTCTTTCCTGTGTGTAGAAGGATGTCAGTCCCACCTTTCTAGAAATCATCTGAAGTTTTACTACCAATTTCCAGGGCAACAGAATTATAACTCCTCAGTTGTGAACAGTTTTCCAAAGTACACAATGAACTCATTTACCTGCTAAGATGAAGCAACAACTAGCAGAGATTACAACTGAAATAAAGTGAACAGTTTGCCAGTTCACCCTTGTACAATGCATTGGCAAAGACCTTCAGGGAAGGATGCTCTGACTCAGGGGTGCTGTTTCTTTAATGCACCCAAAACACATTTTCATACAGTTTACACAGGCAGACTGCTACATATAAAGATGACATAACCTGCTCTATAACTGAATTGTCTGATGTCATTTTAATACTAGCACAAGACTTGAAATCAGTACAGTCATCAGCTACTAAGAAAATATGTACCTCATCTAAGAATAATATTTAAATATGCTTCTATTGAATCAGGGTTCACAGATATTTTTCAAACATTTCAGTATTTAATTACTTTTAATCACAGTCTCCATAGTTCAAAAACTCCTATCTGCAACATAGCATTTCTGTTGACTAAATTCCAGCTATATCAGATAGGGAATTAACAGTCATCCTATATAATACATTTCACACTTTCTAAACCTCCTTTTTATTCTCTGAAGTAAGTCACTAACGAAAGTGCATTTCCTTTGAGAAGTACATGCATGTCACTGGCAAAGCTGATAAAAGGGCCTCGAAAAGCTGAAAAGTTCACCCACATCACCCAAGAACAAAAGCTGAATGGCTGAAGTTAATAACAGTGCAAATAAAGCTAATTAAAAAAATATATTTAATTATTACTTGTTTATTTGACCCTTATCTGAGACATTGAGGATGTATTCATGAGAATGCAAAGCAATGAGTTATACAGGTAGTTCCAATGTATTGCCTATACAAATGTGGCCTCTCTTAGGCACTTTTGAATGCATTGATACACCTCAAGACAAGCAGAGTAAGCATGAGTGTACATCTTTCATATCAGACATCCATGCAATATGACCTGAAAACTGAGAGAAGCAATTATATTAATAGAAAAAAGATTCATGGACCAGTGATCTGTGGTTATGTGGAACAGTCACTCCCAAGTCTGGGTTTGTCCTCACTTAACTCAGTTCTAATTAAGCACACTAGAAATAACTGTTCAAGTTACTCTTAAGCTTATCCACTTTATGGCTTTGTGTAAAAACTGATAACACCACCAAGTCAAAAAATAGCATATTTTTGGTTTTTTGGTGCTAAACTGAGAGCTAAACAGACCTCACATAGAAAAATTCTTTTAGCATAGCAGGCTTCATCCACAACTCAAAACATCAAAGGAGAGATGCCCAGAGCCTTTGCTATATCCTTCATACAATGCTTTTAAAGCACCTATATTTACACAACCACTGTAAATATAAAGTTCACCACTGATATCAGCCAGGGCTGAGGAGTAACATGCCGTTTGTGTCTGGTGGATATATGCTGCCCTGAGGCTGGGAGGGAGGTGCAGAACCAACCACAGCGGCTTTCAGAGCAGCTTTCATTTACCACCTCAGGCACATGAGCACAGCAGCCATGGCCCAGAGCAGCACTGAGCCCAGCTGGCTGGGAATGGACATCACCATTCCCGTGTGCTGCCATAAGGAGCCCCACAATATCCACTCTGGATCTGTTCTGATGTCACAGGAGGTCACTGCTCTGCACTTCAGGCTGTGCCATGGTGCTGCACATGCACCCAGCTACCAGATCTGCTATCAACCAGTGCTGTTCCATGAGTCTGGCTCTGGATCAGCCCTGAAAAATGCTTTTCTGGACTCATTCCACACCACAGCTATGGTAAATCTTGCTAGGCACAATTTGGCTCTAGAAAGAAGTACCTCAGTGTCTCCCTCACTGCTGAAACTTGACCATATGTACAAATTAGCAAACAGCCAGGAAATATAATTTTCCAACTATTTTAACCTGAAATATAAATGATCTTTGCCGATTTTTTTTATGTCATTATGATGTTACTCCAGTTAAAAATCCATCTGAGAAATATACATACCTCCACTTACTATCCTAAGTACCTATGTTTTATTGCTGTTTGGAAAAACTGAATTACATTTTAGAGGAAAATGAACTGGTTACATTTCCCCCAATTTTCTTTGTAACTATCTCTCATTGTATTATCACCTCTTTTTACAACCTATTCATGTCAGCTTGCACAGCATGAAGAAAGCAAATGAGTGCTGCCAATAAAATATGCCAGCTTACCTGGTATAGTCCTAAATCTTTCTCAGTTTTGAGAAAAGTTCATCTTCCAGTTCATAAGGAAAAGGAAAAATAACACTTTTTTCATATAAGAGGCCCAAAGTATGCTGTTTCCTTAGAGTGAGAATTTGGAAACTGACTCCTATCTCACTGATTTCTTTTGTTGATGTTGGTACTCTTAGGCCACTGAAACATAACATTATACCTTTGCCCTTGATTAGGTGCAGCTACATTAACAACAGCCCAATAATCACACAGTAATGGAGGATGAAGTGAGAAACATAAAAAGTAACATCAAATTGGAGATTTTGGGTTTAAAGAGATTTGAAAATTATTATCTATAGTATTTCACATTTTTGTCTTTCTGCACAAATTTATTTTAAAAATAAAACCCTGTAAACATCATTACAGAAACATCATTATCCTTATATTATTGATATACAGACAAAAAGAATGCCCACTGACTTTCTCCAAGGTCAGAAAGCAAGTTAATTGGAGTCAAGGAAAGAGTGCTAGAGAATTCTGATCCACTACTTCAGTATGTGGTTTGAACTCTTCAGACAGTTTGAAAAGCAATCAGTGCATTTGTAATACTGGATTTGCTTGTTTTGATTTAAATTTTTGAGGGCAATATCTTGAAAGAAGTAAGATGCTGCAAGGAAATGAACACCTTGGTACAATGCTTTACAGACATATGTTAGGTAATTCCTCACTTTGAATATGAATTCAGATACATCAATTAGCTTTAAGTTCTCTTCTGAGTATTTTCAACACATTGAGTTTGGGCATAATTGGATTTTTTACCCCTGAAACACTTAATCAAGGCAAAATCAAAGAAAAAATTCTCTTTCAGAAGAATTCTGCAATATACAAAGAAAATACTTCCCTATTTGCAAAAGATCTGCCAGCTTTATTAAGTTTCCTTCATTTAGAGACTAACTTGTTTTTCCTTTTATCCAATTAATGCATTAAATCACTTTGATGTGTTGCTTTTTAAATACGCAATATCTGCAGTTATAAAAAAGTACTAGACACATCAGCACCATTCATTTTCCCAAACTGAGACAACACTGTGCTCATCTCAAGTACAGAGATGATTTTAAGGTGACTTGATTATTCCCCCAGTGTTTAAACAAACCTTTCATCAGTTTTAAAGCTACACAGCTGAAGTTTTTTCTTCCCTATAGAGCGAGGATTTCTGTCATCAAGCTGGCATGAGTCAAAGAGATCCTGAGGAAAAATCAATGGCAAGCAAGACTCGTAAGATGAGTGTATTTGAGGAGTGTAATCCTTTTTTTTCCATCTTACACATGTTTTCCAATAGCTTCCAATGCAGAAGAAGCTAATATATGTGAAATCTGAGTGCAATTTTGTTTTAAGTAAGCTGTCTTCTCCCTACCCTTGCACACCCAGAGGTGGATATATATGGAACTTGCTCTGCACCTGACAAAAGTGTCAACATTCTCAGGAAAGACATAGACAAAAATATGGTGTAAACAGAGTATTCAGCAACAAGCCCTTAAAAATCTGTTTATCAGTATTTATTGTAATGTAGGCATCAAATCTTACCTATAAGAAGCTGTAATTCTTATTACAGCTTAAATAAATTCTTATTACAATTCTTAATAATAATTGTAATAATTCTTATTACAATTCTTAAATAAAAAACAGGTCACTTTGGAAAAATGTATAATCACACCTTTTATGTCTAATGTTAAGCATGCTGTCTAGAAGGACTGGCATAGTTATCAATCTCCATATTTCACTGTCAAAAGATCAAAGGCATTCAGAACTTAGGTATGAATACAGACTAGACCACTATTAAAAAGAACCCAAACAAATCCAGAACTCATTGGAATCCCAGCCCAATCTCCAACATTGTCTTTCTCTCTAGAAAGCAAATCAGAGCTTATTCTGCCCAACAAGGCTCAGCCAAGTCAGTCATGGATACAATAAAAGGACTTGTCTCAAATACCCAACTGTGCCACAGACATTCCTCTCTGTGTTTGTATTGGTGTATTTGAGATCAGTAGTAATAATAATTCCCAGATTCAGGTGGATACACTTAGTACAGCATAACCTATTTGCATGGAAAGCTGGTGAGTTTTATTGCTATACAGAGCCTATGTGAACATATGCTCAGTCAGATTTTTCCTGATATAACTACACAGGCCACACACACAAACACACACAGATTCCACAACCCAAAGGGGTTTATAAAAACTTCAAAATTGGATGCAGTGCTCAACCCGTGTTTGTCACCTATTGGGAGCTGCTACTCAGTGGAGGTGGATCAGCTGGGAGAAGCTGTTGCATGTCATTGCCATGGCAATGTGGATGTGGCTTCCAGGATGATGCAATCTGATAGTCCAACTGCTCCATGAACTCCTGTTCTGCCTGGAACTAAAAGCCATGCTGAGAAGGATTAGTACTTTCATTTCTTCAACTGCATGGTTGAAGAAATGAAATGGGAAAAGCTGGGACAGCCTTAATTCTTCATGAGAGGCTTTAGCCTTAAGTAAAACCTCTAGCTAAGGTTATATGAAAGGTTCAAGAAGGAATATTGGATGTTTCACAATGAATCTGAAAACAAGTATCTCTAGAGTTATAAGATTTCTGTCACAGACTATGGTTAAGACTTTAAGGAAAACAAATAAAAGATTTATGTGAAAACCAGCATCTTTTCTAGGCTAATAAAATGTATTTGGAATCTTCTTCTGTCTTCCTGAGATATGCTTCCATCTTTTGTAAGCTTTTTTGTGCATTCTGTACTTGATGTATTTGAAAAATAAACTTACTTTATGAGCGGCTCTCAGCTTGTGTCAGCACTTTCACAGTGTAAACACAGAAAGCCTTATATAATGTGGATTACATTCAAAATAAAAGTGGCTTTCTCAAACTCCCAAGTATGCCTTTCTTTTTTCATTAACGATATGAATCTTAATGAGATCAGAATCATTGTGTAAAACAGCAATAACAATGAGCTGAGCCATCCCAGTGCCTCCTGTTTCTTCACACTCTCATTTTGCACTGAGCTCTGTTTCAGTTGACACAGTCATATACCCAAATATTCTGCCCCATTAAGGGCTTGGCAATCACATGAAAACAGCACAGTGTAAAGTTCTAGCCACTGCATCCTTTCCTTGTAATTTCCAAATTACTGAGTTAATCTTTAGGGTTTTTTTCCTGATTTCATCCTGTTTAGAAATGCCTGTCAACAGGAGAAGCAGTTTCTACTCATTCCTCCAGTTGCTTAACAACCTTTACAGATTTTGTTTTCACAATAATATTTTCTTTTAAGTTTTGTTTCTGCACTAACCCATCATCAGGTTAATGTGAAAAAATAATAATATCCTTCTTTCAGCAATTACACACCTTCCAACTATGTCAATCCCTTTGATATTTTCTAAACAAATGCATGACATTTTTCTTTATTATTTCTCCATTTACCACAAGCTGTGTCACAGGTCCTAACACTTTTCTTGGAGTGACTTTATACTTTTTGATTTCTGTTAGTTTTGAATCAGCACTTGTAAATGTAGGAGTACAATCTTGGGATCGTTATGTTTTGGTTTCTTGTCATTTCATCACATTTCTTTCCTGTCGTATTGGTTTTGCATGGCCTGCCAGAATAAATAACAAATTCACTCCTGGGACATCAGTGTTGGTCAGAAAGCCACAAGGGACAAAAAGCATGGCACACGCTCCTCCTACTTTGTGTTACATGTGTGAAGAGTTTTTAAATTTCTTTTTAATTTCCATTTCTAATGTCAGGTACAGAAGTCTCCCACTAATTTATTGTGGGTGTTTACCAAAATAGCAGTTTTTCCAGAGCTTACCAAGCTATGCTCTGTTTTGAAATTCTTATGTGAAAATGTGTTTCTCATTAAGAATTCAATGGTCACTGTGATATTTCCATTTCTCAGTCATCCCTTCACAGGTCACACAACATTTCTCACAGAAAAAAAAAAAAGTGTTTCAGGAAGCTAAATATCTTCACCAACCAAATGGGAAATAAATGAATTTTCACTTTGTCTTCCATGCTGTGGACAATAGAAGCTTGTCAGCTGCTTTTATGTATAAATTCTAAGCCACTCATCTCTTTCATGAAAGGCTAGAGCACCCAGTTGTCCATATGTGGCTGTTTTTTGCTTCTGTTGCACCTGACTTTAGCCTGCTCTCCCATCTGTCAGTCTCCTCTTGTCACTTCAAAAGCAGAATCTCAAAGCATTCTGGAACGTGGCTTTTTCTCAAGTGACATCTCAGGGTTGAGAGGCACTTGTGAATATAGCTAAAAGTTACCACTTCACTAGTGAGTTCAGTCTCTAATTTCTCTGCAGGCGATGCTGCCGGTAAGCCAAGTGGTTTGAATTCTCCTTGACAGAAGGGTCTAGAAATGGAACAGCTCAGAGTCACAGCAGCTCACAATGGCCAAAGTAACACTGTTTTAGAAAGCTAGATAAATATTCAGGTAACAAAAGCTACCTCACCTGCATGGAATAGTTTGTTTATGTAATACTATTTATGTCACAAACTGCATTTTTAAGAGCAGGAAACTCTCTTTTTTTACCACAGGTTTGTGTTAGCAGAATACCTTAACTGCTGTTTAGATATCCAGATTTTGTTTTCTGCCTGGCTGGATCTTTAGCTAGGCAAGTCCCATATTTATGGGAAACATGCTTTTGCAATAATGTCTCTCCTTTTTTTTTTTATTAGAAGAAATAAACTCTGAAAATTACCAATTTGCTTCCTATCTTGTCAGCACCAGGAGGAGATCAAAGGATGACTATTAATATAAAGAGTTGGGTGCTATATAGAGGAAAATTGTTTCTTCATTGCTGTTCCCCAATACTCAAGAGTCTATTCTAGTAGTCTCACGGAATATTAATTTTAATTTTTAACTACAGATTTTTTGAGATTCCTACAATACACAAGTGTTGAAGAAATGGCCTCTATGAATTTTCTAATAAAATCTTCTATTGAAAAAGTCTAGACCAAGCAAGGTCACAGAAAGATTGATTTAAGATAATATTGAAATGTGGAAGCAAAAAAAAAAAAAAAAGAGTGAATGCGATATGATCAAAAGGGTGTGACATTTCTCCTTTAAAGTCAAAATCATGTAAGATTTAATGAAGAACACGGCAAAAATCACAGTGAAAGGGGCTATACCTTGTGAAATGTCAGACATCCAGAACTGAGTGCAGCAAATACAGTGATCATGTTTGTACGTGAAGGTTGTTTCACTGATCCATCATTACCACAGATAAAACCAGGAGTTCAGAAAAAGATTTGGCATGATGGAAGTCTCACCATCAAGCATGTTTAACAGCTTAATGATCTCCTCTTTTCTGTGCTATATGCCTTGATTCAAGCACCAAGGACAATGCTTGTTTGCATTACTAAATTTGTTTGACACAAACTGGATGTGCACTGTGGCAACAAAAGTTAAACCAATCTCTACTGTGAACAAAATTTTAAAATAAATTTATTTTTAAAATATAAATTAGAGATTATTCTCCCCTGTATTGACTGACACATCTAAAAATCACCCATTACTTAATATTATGACTGTGACTTTAAAATAACAGATAAAAAGGAAAAACATTCAGTAGAAAAAAATATGATCACAATGCAGCTAGACAGGTGGAAGAGTATAAAGCAGCAAATCTGGCTGCTGGATGAGAGATTATTCTGCAAAATGTCTGTATTTGGGTCAGTGAAGGTGATATGCCTAGTTAATTGGTGAATAGAGCACAGCACTGAGATCAATGAAAAACATTGATAATAGATGAGGACGTAGCTGGTTCTCCTCACACTGAGTGTAGAAAAACTGATATGCTTATCAAGGAGATTATATGATACAGTTGCCCATGATTATAGGGGGACTGAATTCAATGGCTCAGAGGTCTGTTCCAGTTCTACACTTCTGAAAAAATGGTACAGGTATTTTAATTAAAAAGAAAATATGCAATCTGTGATAGAGTGTTATAACTCTAGTAATTTTAATGGGTGGTTGCTATTTTGCTTCTTATTACCAGGAAATTGTCAAATAATTTAATTTATATGCAGAAAGGTTTCAGGTTTTGTCCTTCCTATGCAAAAATCAGTGGAAAACTATAATCTTGTATAGGAACTGTTGCGGTTTAGAGGATGTTACAGCAGACTTTACCCTTGAGCTTCTCTACTCAGCCCGGTTCAGCGCCTCAGTGCTCTAAACCCTCTGTCCCAGGGCTGGACACTGCACTCTCACCGGCCAGGGAGCCATAAGGCTAGCTCTGGTTCGTCTGCTTCCACAACCGGCGGTGATAAAGGAGGCGAGGAGGGTCTATGCGTTGTGTCCATGGAAGATGTTTATTCGCATGGTGCAGCAGAGGCCAACGACCTCCCCGAGGCAGAGATGCCTCGAGGGCGAAGGCCTCACATGCTCAGCACATGTGGAGCATAGACACACGTGGAGCATAGACAGCAAGATGGCAGAGGGTAAGGGGTTTTATAGGGAAACAGAGAGGGGCAGGGACAGCACACAGGCCCAGTGACCTCTGGGTACAGGGGAGGTACAGGGGCGGAGTTAGGAGTACAGGAACCAATAGGGGAAACCCGAGGGAGTGGCCAGGGCCACGTGGGGTTAGGGTACAGGAACCAATAGGGAAAACTGGGGGCGTGGCTAGGACTATGTGGAGTAGGGAAGGCAGGACAATAGGTGACAAGTACAGTCGTTAAGAAAAGGGTGTGGGGAACTTGCAGCCATTATCACAATAAGGAACCTCTCAGTGTCTCTTCATTAGGGATGGATGGATAAGTTCTTTGAAATGCCTGATTACTGCATGGTTTACACTTCTAAAAAATAACCTTTGTACAGCGTGCTTTTATGCTAAGAATTTTGAAATCCTTGAACAGTAGAATACATTTGTACAGCTACAGAACAGGTCAAATGTAAAAGTGCATGTTCACGACCCCTTTAAGGCCAACACTGAATTTCTCTTTATAAATGTGTACAAATGATACTTATCAAGATTTGTAGTACCTATTGCATCAGAGGCAATAACTAATAAGTTAATAGTCATCTTAATGAGGAGAAAAAGCAATTATTTATGAAGGACTAGTGAAGAGGACTAAAAATAGTGCATGACATTAGTGTAAAAAAAATAATGATGATGAGAGGATTAGGACTAATGGTCCTAGAAATGAACTCTTTTGATTATTTCCTGGAATATCCTCTCACTTTGACACTACCACCTGGGATGCAGAATACAGAGCCTAAGCAAATAAAATTATTCACCTCTCTTGTGCATATTCAGTCTTTGCCTCTTGCCACTTTAATATAAATTGTAACACTGACTCCTCATTAACCACCATCTACACCTCTTCTCTGATAAACCCAGCACTTCTGTCATTGTTACAAACTGAGAAACCTTGGACCACCCTGAAATTTACTGCATCTCTAACTGTGAAAACTGAGAAACATTGGTGGCAACATTTCAGAGACAACTTGCTCTCCATGTTTTTATTATGCATTCCCACATTTTGGGAAACACTCCTGAGCATAAAATTTAAAGTAATAAGTATGAGTTGTAGCTGAAGTAAGTTTTCTACAGTGTAACAGAAAGTTAAAACATAATGATTTAACTTAATTTAGTATAATTGCAAAATGAAGGTGATGCTTAATTCTAATCTTCCAGAGGAAAGCAAGTGCCAGCACTATGTTGGGAGGAATTTACGGTGCCAACAATTTAGAACAAATTCATCCCCCTGCTTGGAAGGAAGGGGTGAAGCTCCTCTTTTCCACTGCTAGGAAAATACCACTGATTTTGAGCAAGTAATTGCAGATTTACACCACAGTGCCTCAGATCAGAGTATGGTTTGTAATAAAGCTTCAATGTGTTTCAGGAGTGAAGACACTTCTTCAAAGACTTAAAGTATATGTTTTAGAGCTTTATTTAACCAGGTTTCATTCAGGTTGAGCTTCAAGGAACCTGAGTGTCAAAGTGCTAGAAGATGACTTTCTATCAAAAACCACACTTTTCCCTTGCTGTCACATAATATTATATCACAAATCAGCCAGGATTTTGGACCATTTCTCTCGCACTGCTTCCTCTCTGCCTTTTCTCATGAGCAGGGATGTTGCAAAGAGGCCACAATGACTGAGTTTCTCCATCTTCACCCTCCCACCCTTTTCTTCCTCAACAGCCTATGGCTCACCAGGATGCTGAAAACCTGCATAAGACTTTTTGCCCCAGCAAATGCCCTGATATCAACCCCTCCCCAAACTGCCCTGATGGAGAGAAGCCTTGTACAACACAGCACAGCCTGCTCCTTCTGGAGAGAGGAAATTGTGTTGGTGGGACATGGATGTTTTAGAGCAAGAGTGGAAGTGCATGAGCATCAGGAGCAAGGAGCAGAGCCTGGGGTGGAAGTGAAGGACCCCACTGCCCTGAGAACTTCCCACCTGGTGAAGGAAACTCCATCACTGGTTTAACACTCCTTGGACACAATTCAGCTCACAACTATTTTTCTTTTCAAGACATTTTTCTCCTTACTCCTCAGCTTCCATAAGGCAAAACCATCCATTTCTGTTAAGTAGCATGGTGTGTCAGTTTTCTGGCATTTGAGTTAAACAGTAACCATAAAGAAGGCTTGTGAGAGACAGTAACTGTTCTTGATGTCAAGTCTTTCCACAATGGGGAACTGCTTTTAAATAACTTCTTTGAAGAATAAAATAGAATAGTTTCTTGGTAATTGTTTTATTTCCATGGAGAAGTGAAGGAAAAGCTGTAGGGCTTATATTCTTTACCATGACAGCTTGAGGATGTGCATAAGGATTCCTGTTTCTGGCCTCATTCATTTTAATATTTTTTTCTCTCATTTCTCTTAATTTTGTTTTTTGTTGCCTTCCCTGTTTCTCTATGAACTGTTGGATTTATTTTCCTTCTTGGAGCTTTATTCCAAGTTCTCTGCTCTCAGCTCCTCTCCATGCTCTCTCTTCCTCTGTGCCACTCATTCAGCTTGTTAAACACTCTCCCTCCCACTGACCTCTTGGTGCAGAGATAGTTGGTTACAAACCTTTGTTGATAAAGGTCAATTCTCTTTGTCAGTGTAAGATGTTTGAGCCAAGACTCAAGGATAGCCATTTTCAGAGAGAGGGTCAGTAATTTTAAGGGCAAACAGATGCTGACTCTTACAGACAACTGCACTGCACTCAAAGACAAAAATGCATTTGTTCATTAACATCTATCTATTTCAATCCAATCTCCTCTCACACCTTTGAGGAAGGGTGGGAGAACCCTAAAAAGAATGAACAAATGGGCAAACTAAAGTTATATGCAAAGTCAAAAGATGAAATGGCATTGCAAAGGCATGCCTGCAAAAAAAAAATTGTGGGGGGGAAATGTTCCCATAACAGAGAAGAGGTAATTTTATGGAGAATCCCATGATCCCAGAAGAGGAGGCACATTCTATGTCAAATACTTTAACAGATTTTTTTGATAGAAATTTCCTGAAAAAGAGTTTATTCTGATTCTTTTAATTTTCTTTTTTTTCATTTTGGATTATTGTACTTTGCCTTTGCCAGGCATGACTCATATGCACAAAAATGTCTTCATCACAAATGAAACACACTTTCAGATTTACATGCTGACTTAGCCAAAACTCAAAGCTTTTGATTTTTAAAGTTTTAAAGTATCTCTAATGATGATGGGAAGGTCTGATGTGCTTGAAGATATAAGGCTCATCACTAAGGCAGCAGTAAGCTCAGGTGAAGGTAAAGCAAAGCAATTTTCCTCCATGACTGGGTCACCCTGTGCTGAGGTGTAAAGGTCTGGTTACATACACACCACTGAGCGTGTATCCATGGGACCAACGCTGGAAATGACATTTCTTCTGCATTGTGTGGCCACATAACTATCAATTTGTGCTTTAGAACAAGAATGTCATATCACTTGGAAAATATCACAGTATCTTGGCAAGTTATATTGGAAACTGGGAGGCATAAAAGGAAAGAATTACCCTACATGGCCTGGTGCTGCTACTCTTTCCCAGTGTGAAAAGTAGGATGCTGGGCCAAATACCCTGCTGTTACTCCAGCTGGGGAAGCAAGTTCCATATCAAACATTCAAGATATTTAGCCAGTAATTTTTGTATTTGCTGTTGAGGTGGAATCTGGACTGTCTAACCACATATTCTTATTACAATGGATAATTCACAGATGCTAAACTTTATACACAGAAGTAATTGACAAAGACAGAGTACAATAAAAAAATAATGCTTGGGAGGAGGTAGGAGTGGGTCCTCTACCTTCAAGAGTTACCACAGCTGAGCTGGTGGGTCTGGTGCACCAACATTTCTAGAAATAATCACGGACTCATTCACCTGATGTGGGCTGAGAACCTCAAACTGAGAACCTCAGTGCTTCTTAAAAGCCATGGTCATTCCCATGAGAGACTGTGGGGGCATGTGAGACTTTCCTATTAAAATGAAAGTGGAAAGAAGAAATGAAGAGGACAAGAAAATACTCAAGAGCTGGTCACAGTGCAGTGTGCCTCTGCCAAGGACAGTCTGCACATTATCTCCTGGAGGTACAGAGCAACAAAAACTTTCTCCTGGTTCTTAGGGCAGCTATAGACTACCCATCTTTTCCCATGGACTGCTGGGGCTATCGCCAAGAGCTGTGGCAAAGGAAGCACACTAGTATTAAGCACTGTAATGCTGAACTAGCAGATAATACCAAAGCACCTACATTTTCTTGTGCTCTCTCTCCTTTCATTTCTTTCCTGCTTGTTATCACAACTATGCCATGGAGAGTTTTGTTTGAAACATTCTTCTAAACACAATAGACAGCATACATTATTTATCCTAATGGAATAGTGTGCAAGGCACCCACCATATCTCACTTCCTCTGAATAACTTCAGAGAGAGCAAGATAAAAACAGGCTACATTTTTCAGTCAGAAAGTGATGAAACCTCACAAAAGGCAATTCTCATGTGGATGAGGTTGCAAAAGTAGGAGCAGCAGGAGCTAGAAAATCCAAATTTGTTTTCTCCTGTGCTACTGAGTCATTGAGGGAGCTGGGTGCAGTTACCTACAGACCGACGCACAGACAAATCCAAGAGCAATGTGTAATTAAGAACTTGTTGGGAAGAGCCCTGAGATCCTGACTATCTCTGATGACTGAAAGCTACTTCTGTTTAAAAACTGTTGTGTACTGTCTCTGTCTCAGCCTTCCCATTTATTTTCACACATGAACGAGTAAACCCCTATGAATTTTTTTTGATAAAATGAACTACACAAATGTAAACTATTACTTGTAGGAGAGAACTGTTAGCACAGGGAATTTGACTTCCTTACATATCATCAACAAGGTATTTTTATACAGGTTCCACCATTTAAGGGGTAGAGACCATTTACCAGTACAAATGAGCAGTACTGTAAATGAACACTGCCATTATTCTGCTGGTATGAAAGCAGCAGCAAACATGCTTCCTCAGTTTAGTTTTGAATTCTGAGCAGAGCTCGTATTTCACACAGTAATAGTCAGTAACTTCCATGGACAGGGAACATAATTACAGTGTCCTAGCTCCAAATGGCTGAAGGTTGTAAAGGATAATATATAGCACCTGCTGAATCTGCAGAAGGAAAAAAACCTAACACAATAAAGAGCTCCCTACCGGCACACTCCTCCTTTGTCAGAAGGACTTTCCAATAGGCACACAGGCAGGTGTTTTTTGATGGTTATGTCGCTGCAGCTGGTTTGACAACAGCATTTGATGGCTGTGATGACAGAATGGGAACAGACTATCCCCTCAGTTATTCCAGGTTTTAAAATCCAGCCATGCAAAAGCTGGGAAAGTTTGGAGTTACCCTTTCCTTTTGTGCAGCAAATTCCTCCTAGTGCTGTCTGAGGGATAGCTACCATTCATCCCACAAGGATTTCTGGGGTGGAAAGATACTCACATTTCCACAAACTGTTCACTTGTTTTCAAGAACCTCTTTGTATTATATCTTCTGAACAACAAACACCAAAAATGCAGTGTCTCCTGTTGGTCAGGAGCTGCAGAGCTCTGGAGACAGAGGCACAGTCACTTCAGTCATAGAAGACAGGGAACAGTCATGATCTGATCAAGTTCCTTTATTCAGCCATCTGCAAATCTCCCCAGATGTTCTAGATTTATGGAATATTCCAGTGGCTGGTGTCATAATCAAGCTTTGCTTTTAGATGTTCTTTATCCCAACCATGTGATAGAGAACCTGAGTTAGTGACGAAGGTCCTGTTCCTCATGCCTCTTTGGGTTTTGTGCACTGTTAAAATACAAAATGCTGGGTTGCTTCTGACTGCAGAGCATTACAGGGTGATTCTGAGTTACTTCTCAGAATTTCTTCCAAGAAGCTGACTCTGAAGGTGAAAAATCCTTTTATGAAAGGGAACTCTGCCCTGAAGGTCCTGTCCCTGCAGACACTCTGCTCACCAATGTTTCATTACAAATATTATCACCTCCTTGACTCATCATGGCTTCTGCCATCACAGAGATGAGTACAATCAATCCAAGAACTTTGCCCAATGTCATGAGCAATCCTGAAGACTTAAGCCAGGACCTTGAGAGAGGAGACAGATGGGGAGCAGGAGCAGCACAGCAGTGCCAAGGCTCTGTGCTCCCATCAGAGAAGGTTTCTCAGCAGATGACCAAGTCTCAAGTTACACAATCCATATCCAATTAGTCTGCCTGAATCAATCCACACTCCAAAAGTTCCTAAATCTTTACAAACTTCCAGAAATCTTTAATTTCTGTTATCTAGGACAGACCTTTATAGCTTACATCATCTCTGTCATCAGAAAAGCACTCTAGTGGCAGTAATTCTTCACACTGTACTTCACTGCAATTTATTTATTTGACTGGAAAGGAAAGGATAACTGAGAAAGAGAGCTTTTATTGTGATGTGCTCTCTACTGCAATGCTTCCCACATCCATGCCCATTTTTATTCCATCACCTCTGGGTTATGAGCAATTCTGTCAATGGGAATTGTCATGGCTGTAAAGACTTAACTCCTAATACCTTCAGATTAAAGAATTTTTCCCAGGCACTTTTTTCGTTGTTCATATTTTCATAAGGGATAATAGTTAGGGGGTTTGGAGGTTCAGTGATCACCCACTGTCAATCCTATTTGCTGTTTTCTTTGCCAGGAAGGTGATAAAATGTGTTTAACCTGAGCCCCTCTGCAAGATCAGATTTTCTCCACTAAATGTTCTCTTGTCTCATCTCTAGAGTGAAACTTGGCACCAATTTCAGCAGGGGCAGAACTGAGTTGTAAACCCCACTCTCCTTAATACCATTCATATGATGATATATGTGCTCAGGACACAGACTCAGATTACAAAATTGTCCCAAGAAAGGTACCAACTTTCATTGCTTTCTTCAGCAGTTAGAACCATGGGAATATTGGCTACATTCTTTACGGTATATTTGGCTGATGTTGGGATGAAAAATAATTTCCTTTTTTTTGGAAGAAGACTGAGGAAATTGAACACAGTATTGTGTTCTGTAGGCATCTGGATATGCATGTCTGTATATCCTAGTGCCCCAGCACCAAATTCTGACTTCAACTGGACTAAAGCAAGCCCTGGTGGCAGAAATTGCTTCTCACTGTCCCAGAATATGGAGTTGGGGCAGAAGGGAAAAGTCATAGATGGTTGCTGAGGTTAAATCAAAGAAGGTCTACATAAATAAAGTTTTTGGAGAGTCAGAAAAAAGTATAAGAGGAAAAATACAAATAAATTAGAAGGGTAACAGGGAAAAGATTGTAATGCCAGGTTAAAAGTGTCTTGCATGTGTTTAGGTGAAAGTTGTTTTCTTTATTAAGTTGAAAAAGTTAACCTAACCTTCCATGATCAGAGAAAGAAAAAAACCCAAACAACTTTCAATTTACAGTTTTCAGCTAACCCTACTGTTGATGTCTCATTTCTACAAAATAGTTGGCAGTCTCTAAAACATGGGTATGCTTTGTACACAAACACCAAAAGTCATCGAAAGAACCTTCCCCTTCTTTATCCCACAGCATAACATAGTCAGAAAACAGTTGCAACAGTGATCAGAGAAATTTTTATCTGGTGCCAGAAACCGTGTCACATGGGTCTGGGGTATGCTATATTTATGAGGAAGCAATGACAGAGGAATAGCTGGGATGTTCTCATGGAGAAAAAAAAAAAAAAAGAGGTAAATGATGCTGACCATACTCTTTTCTTGGCCCTATGGGCTATAATCAGCTCCGTTATAGTGACATCATTTACAACAAACTTGATTTAAACTGGTTGCATTAGGGCAACCGGGAATACTGTAAGGCCTTTAGTGTTCCTAAGCTTATTTTGCAATGAGAGCATGATGGTTTCTGTATAGGCATTTGCTGCTGAAATGGGAAATAGGTGGGCTGTTTGATGAGTCTGTCAGCTGGAACACTGGCAATCGCTACTTGGGCTGCTTCAGTGTAAATATAATTTTCTCAGACTTCAATACTCTATGTCTGAGTCTTTTTTTCCTGTTAGTATGTACTAATCTACCTAATTCTTGTTATTATTTATTTTCATCACAATCAGAATACAATCCTGACCTTTATGCTTATCCACGGGATGTATTTACACAGCTTGCAGAAAGTGATAGTAAGAAATTTGCCTGGTGCCACCATTTTTATTTCTATCTATGATTCCCCTCCCTCTTTACAGAGGTCCAGTGTGTCAGTGCTGCACCATGAGAAAATTTGCATTTCCAAGCAAAGTCCCTGGGCAGTTTTCATTTTGTAATGACAATAAAAGTCAAAAGTCATGCTTCATTTCTTAAATCAGATTTTCACTGTTAAACCCCACTTTAAAATATATTGTAGTTAATAATCACATAATCAATAGACAATACTCCTAGTTGGGTGTCTGTGTTTTGTTTGGGTAAAATTTGCTCATTTAACCTCTTCTGGAAACTTTTCTGCTTGTAGTGATCTTCAGTCCAGTTTTTTCTTAATGTGTAAAGTTCTGAAATCTAATTTGTTCCTGTTCAGTATTAGACTCCCTTTTTTTTATTATGTACATACACACCTGAAAATCAGCCTGGTTTGGTTTACCTTCCAAAACTGAAGCTGCATTCCTACGCTTTATTACTATGGTCAGTGTGAATTAGGCATCTGGAATCTGTCACTCAAAGCTTTTTAACTCTATTTATTTGAACATCTCTCATTGATATTTCTGCTTGTCTGATGGTTTGTAAGATGCTTGTTTTCTTTTTCACAATCCCACTGTGCAATTGTGTCACTCTCCATGAAGCAAAGTGTTTACTACTGTCAAATTATCTACCTGTACAAAAGGAGCAATGGGATCTGCATGCAGTGCTAAAGTTCCCTTTTTGCTCCTTTCCAGTGATAGTGGAATTTTATACCATAGCACCAAGCATTTAGGTCTGTGAAAATTAATCTCAAAAGACTGTAACAGGTCTGGCAAGCAACATTTGGGGGTTTTATGAGTACTGCACACAACATGCTTTCTAAGCAGCAAATCAAATAGTAGGCACTATTAAGCAGTAATAAAATACACTGGCCACATTTTCTGGAGAGGATCCATACTACTGACAACTTCTCACAGCTACCCTTCTGCCTCCTACTTGCCCTACTTTTGTGCTGTGGAGCCACTTTATCTCAGGGAACATTCAAAGAATTTTCCACTGGAGCGAAATTCCCGGTTGCACCATGAATCCCCCGGCACAGATCCCTCTGGAGAAACACAGTCCCCTTCCTCTCTCCCCTGCACTCCCCCACACATGGACAGGCAGAGGCTTCTCCCACCTCTGGGCTGCAGCTGCTGCTCAGGAACGCTGGAGCAGAGCTGCAGAGTCAGGCAGATTGGCCATTCCACCCGGGCTCCTTCCACCCAGCACACTTGTAGTACAATTAAAGGAGTGCCTCCCCCCCTCCTCCTCCCCCCTCACTCCTGTAGTATCTGAATGTGAACTTCTCCCTTGGATAAACAAACACTTGTACCCGTATGTGTACTTCTGGCCTTTAAGGACTTTATTCCGGTGCCTTTTTTTAGGATTTGCTGTTTTACCTGTCAGTTGCACTCACCACCGGCTGGCATTTCTTTCTCACCTGTGTCGTGGGCAGCACATTATCTAAGACACATGTTTTTCAACCCACTTACCTAATTCCAGCAGAACTGGCAGAAGCTGCTTTATTAGCAGTATGTATACAACATATTTACAATACCTACTTTAATTAATTTATTTTCTTGGTAAGCAGTAGTATTGGCATGAGGTTCTGATTTCAAGTAAAACAACCACTGCCCACTATAGCCCCTCAGCCAGTTAAACAGTCAAAGAAAGCAAAGCAAAACAAGCCAGTCAGACATTATCAGAGAGATTGGTGATTATAACAAACAATACAAGGGGAAAATGCATGGCTATTCAGAAACTGTCTTTTGGGGACTGAAGAGGAGATCTGGAGCCATTTTTCACTAGGTTCACGAGAAAATGTCAGCACACAGATGCTACTGTACTGTCAGATTGCATCTTAATTTGGCCAAAGGGGACCCAGGCAGTCACCCCTCACAGACATTTTTAAAGGCCCATTACAAATCTGATTTATTGGTTGCTAAGAATCTCCCTGCTATAGTCTGCAGATTTTGCATGACATGGAGCTGAAATCCAGATACAGATAAATGTCTGCTTCTCTGTATGATCTAAATCCATCTGAATTCAGTATTTCTTGGTCATCGGTCAAGCCTCCCCCGGTTTGCCCACCCCCTCTCCTCCTAATACCTTAAGGCAGTTTACTTCAGAATGAAGCAGAGCATTAACCTGTATAAAATTGCTAATTTGTATATAACTCTCTTGCTGCCATGAAAAAAAAAGAAAAAAAGAATAAAAATGAGATGCCTTTTGTTCTAAAGAGGCAGGGTAAAAATTTCAGGAACAAAAGAAATGCTCTGCCTAGCAAGAGCAATGAGAAATTGCTGGGATATGTTTTAGATGTTTAGGCATGCTGGTGTTAACAACCATTCACATAGAAATGCTAATTTGCTTCTGCTCTTCAATATTAAAAAAAAAAAATCGGTTGCCTTTTTCCTCAAAAACAAAAAAAAGAAAAAAAATAATTAATTGCCTTCTGTGAAAAGCCAAGGATCATACGAGTAAAATGCATTTGGAATTGCTGAAGAAATGCCATTCAAACTTGCTCTACTCGAACTGCCCATTGTTACAATTCAGACAATGTACAACAACAACCACATCTCAACTTCTAACCATGCCCGCATCACAAGGAATTCAAAGTCAACAGCTCTTCCTATTTCCATAAACTCACCTCCAAAGCCTTCATTTGCAGCTTCTCTGACAAAAATCTACTAGCATCGGAACAGTCATCTGACAATTTGTTACAGAGGCATGCAGCTCGTCCTAAAGCCTTGTGTTTTGTGAAGGAACTATTCTAAACAAAGACAACATCAAAAGCTACACAAGGATCACTCACAGCAAGTCCAACTCAGCCCAAGTTTGGGTTCAACGTCTGTCTGAATACAGTAGTGCCTCCCATTTTGGTTCTCTTTTGTGGGATTAAACCCCATCTAATCTCGTTAAGTGACCCCAACTCAGGCTCCAGCTATACTGCTTTGCAAATCCAGACAGAGAAAGAGAAGGGAAAAAAGGTAAGAAAGAGAAGGCAGCGCCTTATCCCACCTTTCCATGGCTCTCAGCCCGTCTGTCTTCGCATGATCTGCAAACCACCTGTACCGGATCCAGCCCATTCTGGGGACACAAATTATCTTCCCGGTAGATGTAGTCTCAGCTGTGCTTTGATTTTTCAGCACGAATGTCTAGAATCTTCTGCTCAAGCCAGACACAGCAACACAAAACTGCAGCTGAGCTCTTTTGTTTTGCCTCTCTCTCTCTCTCTCCGGGGCTGAGGCAGCGGCGCTCCCGGCGCTCCCGCTCCGCTCCCTCCGCCCCCGGCAGCGCCGGAGCGCTCGGCTCCGCGCCCCGCAGCACCGCCGCGCCCTGCCCGACCCGCCGCGCCGATTCCTCCGGCAGCGGGCAGCTTCGGGGGGCGGTCAGGTGATCTTCCGGTTAAAAACCGAGAGGATGCTCGGGGATTGAGCGCACGGATCCGTGGTGGGATTCAAACTAGCCATTTACATTACAAAGCAGGGAGGGAAATAGGGCTCGGAGGAGAGCATCAGGCGTCCTTCTGCTCTCCAGCTCTCCGCTGGCAATCCGCGCAAGCAGGCGCGGCGCAAAGATAGGCAATTAAACTTTTCGGTGGTAATAATCATACATAGTTTGGATACTATGACACTCCTAAAGATTTAAAATTAGGGCTTATTCATAAATAAACATTTTTTTTTAGGTGCTATGCTGGTTCTGTATCTCCTTACAGATTCTTCCCAATTGTACATTTTTTACAATACAATCTTTAAACATTTATGCTGAAGCCATATTTAATTTCTCATCAGCAAATGGACCGTACTCAACTAAAAGCAATTATTAGTTCTTTATTCACATTATTATATTGCAATTCAAAGTATCTTTGATGTAAGGGTCATTATATTTAAAGCTGACTCTGAATTGTAGGCTATCCAATGGCCCTGTTCCCTGGGATTACCCTGATCAAAGCTACCATACGGCACAGGGCTTTGGAATTTAGGCTTACAAGACTGAAAGAATTCAGATTTTGTGAGAATCCTAGTTATTGCCAAGTAATAAGAAATACCCAAATATTGTCAGAAAAGTCAGAATTACTTGCAAACAATATGTTGCAAGAAAATCCTACAGGAAACAGACTGTGAGTCTTGATAAAATACTGCATTTTTAACCCAAATTGCCATTAAAAAAATTTCTATCATGAGACCAGAATTTCACCCAACACACCTGCTTTGCATTCATTATAAAATGGTAGCAAACAGGAAACATCTGCAAAACTAGGCACAAAGGGTAAAGTAGGCATCCACATTTAACCAGTCTTTCTGAGAAGCTAAATGTGTAATGTATCATCTATTCCAGAAGAAATCTAAACCCATTTTCCTACGACCATGTTCTTAAAGACTCAGGTTAAAACCAGAAAGCTTATCCATCCATCCATCCATCCATCCATCCATCCATCCATCCATCCATCCATCCATCCATCCATCCATCCACCATCCAACACAGGCACTGCTAACGCTCCCCAATGTTTCCAACAATATAACAAATAACTATCTGAAGATCTGTCCATAGACACTTCAGTTCCTCTGGCACTACACACAGAATGCAGATTTCCACCTTTTACTTTACGTACTATCACTCTTATGATGTAAGGTAATTTTTTTGGTAAGCACACAAAGGAGCAACCTGCATTTCTTTTAGGCTACTGAGGGAAAAGAGTTGTGTGAGAGATCATGGATTATCTGCACCATATAATTAAGCTATTATTATGTCTACTAGATTGATACTAACAACTCTATCTTGCTCTGACTTTCAGAGACATAACGTTTTTAACCCTGACACATCCTTTTTAGTAAAGCTCTAGTAGGAGTGCTTCACAGGTTTCCTATCATAGATGAAGTTTTTGCCATAGTCCATGAGCTTTTGGCAGAAGCCAATACTGACTCCAAGGGGCTGGTAAAATTCCCATAAGTACATAACCATATATATACACACACACATATATACACAGACATATATATGTACCACATATATATACATATATATATACACACATATATATGAGACATTATTTCAAACCAGTCTTCAAGGGAAAAAAAAAATCACTGGACTTTAGCTTTCCTACATTTCATTTAGTTATATATTGAAAAAAATGTCAGAAGTGGGACTCTTGTCATGCCCAGGTAAGCATACCCTTATAGAAAGATAGCTAATGACTATTGCACACTTAACATTAGAACATATTTATGATTCCAACAATGAAGACCACAGGAACCAGTAGAAGACAGAAACAGAACAAGTTCATCTCAATTGTCTAAGCCTCTGGTTACAAGTAGAATTCTACAGTTCTTTTGGGCAATCTTTGTAGCCACATGTAGTTATTCTGTTAATAACTTTTTCCTTTCACCCTCCAGAAGCCACAATGGTGAAAGCAGAGTAGTGACATTTACTGGCTGGAATGGGTTAAATATGAGAGAATCAGCTGAGAAAGTAATCTGAAGAAGCTATCAGTGCCAACCAAGCTACAAAACTCAGAACACAGAATGACACATATATCGGTGTTTGCTAACTTGGATATTATCAATATTTTTATATTGCTATGAAGTCTACATAAAACTTGTTTTTAGTAATGAAATAGGTCTGAATTATCATTGATGAAAAGGCAAACACACACATTACCCTGCCTGGTACTTACGAGTAGTTACAATACTGTGTAAAACATGGGACTGCTCGACAAAATTTCCAATGTAGTCAACAACTAGAATGCAGTTGTGTCATTTGGCACAGAACTTATATTGAATGTGATGAGTTTCTAGATGAGCAAGAGGATCACATCTCATGTACACTTATTACAGTCATCAAAATGCTCACTTTAGCAAAGCTCAGTACAGTAGAGCTTTTCAAAAATGAAATGCTGTGGTCACCCATCTATTGCAATGTATGGTTTACAACTCTCAAAAGAAAGTAATTTCCTTTCTAAGAAATAGAGCAATGATTTTAGGCTTCCAAAACAAGGCTTTTATAATATCTGGGCTGCCATACACATTGACAGGAACAAGACATTCAGACTTTACACGTTAATGCAGTAAAAATTACAGGCCTAATCCACTGGAAGGAACTGAAGGAATATCTTCCATCTAAGGGCTGTATGTATACATGGAAGTAGGTATGTAAATAATGTGTACAGACATGTATACATAATTAATTAAAACCTTATAATAAATATGGATAAAAACCTGTCTCAACCATATAGAAAACAATTACATTTTTGAAACTGTGCGCTGTAATACTTATCAAAATAAAAATCAGTACAAACTGATACTTTACTCAAGAACTAAATACATGTTTTTTTAATCATGAAGTTTATCACCTTTAATCCTTTGAGTGGAATTTGTGAGTTTCCCAGCAGAATCACTGGTTTTAAATCATACTCTTTTTAAAATTAGAGCTTTAATTTAAACAACAGCACAGACATAATCAAATTATTGAGGCATGACAAAAATAAATTAATGGTCTACTTTGTGATAGAAATAGTCTCAATATTTGCAATGTTAATTTCAAAACAGTAAAAAATTGCATATATCAACATAAAATAACAACAAAAATCCCTATTTTAGTTATAATAATATCAGTCTTAAGGCTGGATTTATTTCTAAAAGAAGCCATAGAACTAGGTTGCATCTTTTTTACAGTTTATTTATATGCAAGTCAAAAAGGTATACTCTTAAAAATGAAAATATATTCAATCAGTAAGAAAGTGGGTATGTCTTCATGTATTTATGAAGTCTTTTTGAATTTGTGCAGCAAACAGGCACAAATAGCTTCTTTTTCCATTACTCTTCAGATACAGAATTTGCAAGTGTATGTTTCAAAATTAGTACTTAAGGAAGAAAACAGCTATTGACTTCAGATCCTTTACATCAATATTACTGATGAGTAAAAATATCCAAATGCATACAAGTTACACACATAATTTATACAATGGAGAAAACCATTTTAATAGCATTTACAGTATTTTAAGTATCTTGCACTCTCAGAAATATTGTAAATTATAACAAGTAAATGTAACAATTTTGAGGTAGATTTGGTTTGGGTTTTGGCCGTACCAAGAGTCCTTTATCATCACAGATTAAACACTGTGAAGAAGAAAGTGAAAGAAGGCTGAGATGGAGATGTGGTCTGAATCCAATTACATTATAAATAAGCCATTTGATGTGTGGTTTGTGACTCATGCTAGAGAAAGCCTCTAATGAAGGCCTTTCCATGGAATGGATTTGTTGTTATCTTTAACTTTAAAACAGACAGAAAGAACTGAGAGATGATTAGCTACGTTAATACAAATATCCTTTGGAAATCATGACCTTTTCTTGTCAAATTATTGGAAGCCACAACAAGAAATTATGGAAACTTTCCCTCCTTCAAAAAACAGGTGAATGATAAAAATAGAAGAAAAAAATTCCTTTGAAAGTGAGGAGAATATTCTCCATCAAGTCTGCTGGAATATCCATGCTTTTTTTCCCCTTGTGGGTATGTTGCACACTGCAAAGGATTGTATCCAGAGGTTTTTTGATTATTTCCAGTGAGGGAGACTCCACAACCTCTCTGGACAATCTGTTCCAGTGTTTGGTCACCTACCTACACAGTGAAGAAGCTCTTCCTCATGTTCAGTGGAACTTCCTGTGCAACAGTTTCTGCCCATTGCTCTTTTCCAGTTGCTCAGCACCACTGAGAAGAGCCTTGCCCTTCCTGTTGACTGTCTCCCTTCAGATACTTAGACATTGGTGAGGTCCCTTCTCAGTTATCTCTTCTCAAGAATGAACAGGCTCAGCTCCCTCAGCCTTTCTTCCCTTTCCCTTTCCCTTTCCCTTTCCCTTTCCCTTTCCCTTTCCCTTTCCCTTTCCCTTTCCCTTTCCCTTTCCCTTTCCCTTTCCCTTTCCCTCTTTCCCTTCCCCTTCCCCTTCCCCTTTCTTCATAAGACAGATGTTCCAGTCCCCCAGTCATCTTCACAGCCCTCCACTGGATCCTCTCCAGGAGCACCAGGACTCCCTTACACTGAGGAGCTCAGACACAGCACTCCAGATGCAGCCTCACTAGGGCTGAGTAGAGAGGAAACTTATTCCCTAGTAAAAAATTTGTAGAGGGTTCAAGTAAATTCCATACAATTAAATTTGTGGAGGATTTGGGGGATAGAATGTGCAGCTTGCAGCCAAATTTTTACAAAATTTCTTTACCAACCAGTTCTTGTGAACTACTACTACCAACCAGAGACTTGTGTTTCAGGGAAGACTGAATGTCTTAATCTAACTGCTAAACTCAGTAGTGTTAATAACTTTGGCAGAAGCAAGTGGGTAGCAGTGGGGAAAAAAATCCCATTAAAAAGTCTGGTTATTTTTTTGAGGATATTAATTTAACTTTCATGGGATAGTTCAACTATTTCTCCTTGAGACTGCAATATTTCCTATTCAGGCTCATGATGAGAAGGAGAAGATAATTATAATCCTCTTCAGACAGTGTGTTCATTAAGTATGTTATTTTGGATAAGTAAGTTTTTTAATTGGTTACCAGTGCCTGCCAGTAGGATGGTCTATGGTAGCATGGCAGTGAGGATCTGTGCCCCTAATGCTTTCCCCTGTTGGAATTCAATACAGTTTAATTGAATTACAATGGGGGTAACCACAAGATGTCAATTACTGCTTTATTCACAGTATGGACCTCTTCTTCCAATGGCACTTGATTGACTAACTCAGCACACTTCTCCTATTACAGGACCTCTTCCCCTCTTCCCAGAGAATAAGTATTGTATAAAGGTGCCATGTTCTTTATTAAACAGCAGCATAATCACACAACTCAGAGGCACTGACTGCAAAAATTAAAGCTCTACCTGGTCTAAGTTTACAGCATGTGACCTACTTTATTGGAAGCTAGAGTTGGAATGTCTTTCTGCATCTATGACTTCGCCCATCTGTTGATAGTTTCGCTCTCTGGAACAGGGAAGATACCATTTTTTGATCTTTTATCTTTTGTCTGGAAGATAATTTTTTTCTCTTCTGTTGAGAAAATAGATAGAATAGTTTGGAAAGAATATTCCTAGATTGAAAGTATTTAAGTTATGTAAAAGAATTAAATAAAAATAAATCCTTAACCTATCTTTCTGACTGCTCCCTAGTACTCTTTCATCCAATTTAAGACCTGAAACCATGAAGACACCAAATGTTTTTGCTAAAAGCACTTAGTATGTTTCAAAGACCTAAATCCATGAAAACTGGTCAATGATTTTGCCAATTCTCTTTTTATATAAACCATATGTTGATTAAAAACAATTTAAAATTAAATAATATTTTTGCAAGTTTGGTTTTTTCCCTCTGTTAAATAGCCAAGCATAATAAGTTTTGATTTGTAAAACTTTTTCATGGAGAAAAATAGTTTTCTGATCTGTAAATGTCAATTATAGTGTCAATTTGAAAAATCACTGTGGCTATATCAACATTAATATGACATGACTATGTTTTTACTCAAATGCTGTTTCACCATGATCTAAGAAGAGCTAAATTACATTTTAGCAAACATTCTTTAATCCTGTGTGCAAGGCTGATCCTACTACTAGTAGGAATGAAACAGAAAGAAAAAGAAAATTTAAATTTGCAGGAGGGATGGATGTTAATATTACCAAATAACAAGACTCTTGACTGAGCCTTCTCACACTAGTATTATTGCACTGTGCTCTCAAGTTATTACTTGCTAGAGATTATTTGCTCAACTGCATGTTTGCTCAGTCCTCACTAGTCTCTATATATGATACCACCAGCTTTTAAAACACTTCTCAACATTTCTATTGCAAACTTTGGAATGCTAATAACAAAGTAAGAAAACCAATTTTTAAAGGATTAAGTCTATTAATTTATTATATTCCTATTAATTGTAACTATAAAAATGTTCTTTATGTATTTATTTAATGTCATTAAAAGAAAAGAATTTACAAAATAAAGCAAAATCCATTTTTGTATTCTGCTTGTATATACTTTAGTAAGATACCTTGTTGAAAATAGGTCATGTTTTAATGGGGATGCAAAAGAAAATGGAAGTTCTATACTTTTTGCACAAAGTATAACAATAACTTTACTATAACAACAACTTTAACTATAGTCCAACTCCACAGCTTGGTATTTACAGAACAGGAACACATTCACTATTTTAACTCCTAATGGTTACTGGCTGAAGACTATAATACTCCACTGAAGCCAACAATGTTTTACTGGGAAGTGCCTGATTTTAAATTTCATATATGATCGTTCTACAGAAACCCAACATTTGGAAATTATTACACATTCTTCCTTTTCCCCCTCCCACTCTGTCATATGGGAAGAAGAGGTTTGTGCTTTTCATACTATTGCTCTTCCACTCTGAAACTCCTAATGTGGGGAATTCCTTGGGATCTCTATAGAGGCTACGAATTTAAACTGAAATTCTGGATTTTTTGTTTGTTTGACTCAGTAGTTCCTATTAGCAAAAGACAATAATTAAATTAGTCAGAATACATGTAAAAGAATTGTATCTATATGTGAGTATGAGGTATGATAGCTCCTATTTTAATTATTTTATTTTATCTTTCTGGTACTTGCAGCATTTTAACTAGCTGTGATGATATATTCTGATTAATAAAACCATGCTATTATTAATAATAGTATCCATCTCTGTATTCACATGGTGTTTTAAAAGAAGTCTCTTTGTATGTTATGTTCATTTTAAAAGTCCAAAGAATTGCATTACTTAATTCCTATATGCACACATAAAACTGACAGTTTTGTATTTCAGTCAATTATTGGACAGTTGCATAAGAGACTTTTCTGGTACAAGTTTTTTTCTTTCTAGAAGAGTTTGTCTAAAAAAGCGCCTCATATTCATAGTGTACATAGTAATATTCCATCAAGTCATTAATAGTCAAACACTCACACAATGGCACATCTGACATAGGCAGCTGAGTTGGGAATTGAAACCATAATAATTAACAATAGATTTCCTGATCTCACCATGACAAGTAAATGAAACATTCTGTGGTGTGCTTGCCCACTGGAAAAGGGAATTAACTCAGTATGAAAAGCAGAATGGAAGCATATCTCTGATTAGATCTAATGCACAAGGAATGCAACAATGGGAAGCTTGTGTCAGCAGAACACATCAAACTCTTTTCTAAATATTGTGCATGAGTATGCAAAAACATGCACATACACATTCCATGTAAGAACCATATTGAAATGCACAGGATCTACAAAACACAATGCCTACTGCAATAAGAAAATAAATAAATAAATAAATTTTCTGCATGTTCTCACTTACACAAAAAATTTTATCTAAGATTTAAACATCTTCACTAATTTTGGTCCCATTCACTTCAAATTTCCGATTTAAAGGACTCCTGCCTGTGTTCCTCGCTGACCACCCCGGAGGCTCTCAGTGTTCAGGACCCTGGAGAGCAGCAGCGCCCGGAGCCCTGCTGGCAGCGACCCTCGCAGAAACTGCACAGCTCTGCGCTCTCATGCTCCACTCCTTATCGTCCTCTCTTCTTATTCTGTGTCTCTTACTACTGCTCCATCTCTCCCTTCCTATCCCTCAAATTGTCTTTTTCTTTTATAGTGACATTTACTGTTGCAGAAACTTTTTGTCTGAAACAAAATGCTCTCCCTTTCATTCTTCAAAGTATGTTGGTTTTGTTTGGTTTTTTTGTTTTTGTAAGGCTGCCTTGTATTTAATGTTGACAATACCACCATGGGACATTCAATATAATTACTGTATCAAGCATTACAATTCTGTTGTTTTAATATGCACCTGTCTGCATACACTGCATTCTTTCACACTGTGTACTGTTAGAAAACTCACTTTATAGAAATCTCAGAATCAGAAATTACTGTGTTTGTAGTCATATAAATTAGTTCAGTACAGCTATAACAATGCAGTTGTAGTTACTAATCTTCTTGCATGCATTAAACACACCTTAATATTTCAGATTCTCTTCAAAGCTTGAAAGACCAGCTAAAGTTTGAAATTTTAACCAAAAACCTGATTCTGCAAAAATTTACAAGGGTGAATAATCCCAGTCCATTCACTGGACCTATTCACCTGCACAAAGCCACATGGTATGTCCTTGCAGATCTGTTCCTAAGTGATCTCATTAAGCCTCAGAGTTTAATTAACTCTCAGACAGATATAAATCAAGAGTGATTCCCAAAAGTCAGTGGTGTAACTCAGAGAAATTTTTTAATGTTGGTTTCTTAAGCAGAATCAAGTTTCTGTAATGGCATTATGAGAGGGAGGCAAGAAGGAGGAAAGGAGGATGTGGGTAGGTCATGTACACAAACACACATTTGTCTGTGTGTCCTTCAGTCTCCCCTACTATGCTGGAGCACAATGGCCAATTTCAAATGATTTTTATAATGCAATTATCATCTTCAAGCTATCAAGCTTTTAGAATTTTTGTGAAGATACAGTGGGGTAGGGGGAATCAGGATGGCCTGGATAAAGAGCACATTCTGGAAATCAGCCACAAGACTAAAAAAAAAAAATCAGTTTTGTGGATTTGGCATCATGGAAGCATTCTTGCTTTCTCAAAGCCGTGAGAGTTCAGAAAATATATTTCACATCTCTCTTTCAATATGTGGCTTTTGTAGGTTTATTCTACTACATGGAATTCAGAGTGCATCCTCAGCACTGGTCCCTCCATCAGAATAAGAAGCAGCCTCTCTTCACAATAAACAAAACACTCATGCAATGTGCTTTAGAAGATTCAGACACACACAAAAAATCTTCAAATGAAAACAGTCAAACTGCAGAAATGCTGTGAAGAACTGCTTATAGTGGTTCCAAGGCACTGTCTACCAAAAATACACTTTCAGTCAAAGCACTTAGCAATACACAGTAGGAAAATCAGTCAATTCAAAGTGGGAGGTCTGAAGGGTAAACCCCATATATTTTCAAAACTAGGGATGTGTATCCTTTAGAAAAGAGTAAGTCCAAGGTGCATTTAAATGCAGCCACATTCAAACACCATCAAGAAATCATAGCCTTACTCTGGATCACTCAGAACTCAATTTGGGCTAACATATAGGTCATTACATAACCTGGCAACTGGGAATAAAGAGAAGTCTTGCCTGGCACCAGTCTGTCCTGAAGACAAGCTTCACAAGTCTGAGGTGAATTTTAGACTCTAAAAGCACATTGGGCTGAAGAAGCTCTTTCTTGAGCACAAAATCACAGGTCCTACTTCCATATGCAGTGAAAGAGGAAGGCCAACCATCCTCATTGCAAGGCCAGGAGCTCTTAATACTACTGAGATCCCATGCCTTCAAATTCGAAAACAGAGAAAATAATGCCACTCACTCTGTAGGCTCTGAGAGTGAATGTCAATGGAAACCAAACCTGGTACAGGATGCTCCTAATAAATAATATTTCAGCTCTCTAGGTCTTGTTTTTTTCCTAGCACAAATAAAAATCTTTTCTCTAGAAGAATTCTTGATAACTTGACTCAGATGGAAATCACAACTTAGCCAAACCACAAAAGAAGTTATTTTCTATAAGGATTCTGGAATTAAGCAGCCCCACATTTGGCAAAAAAAAGTTGTCAAGCAAAGATTTTAAAAGTAATCTGTGAATTCAAATGCCAGCTAAAAGTTATGACTGGCAATACAAAGTGAATGTTATCAATAGGACTTCTTAATGTGGAACTACAGAAAATTAGGGTTTCCTAAGTCTTATATCCCATGCAATGGGAACATCAGAAACAGTTAAAATACAGAGGAACAATTGCAGTTACTATTTGTAAAAGTCAGAAATAAATACTAAACTCCCAATATTTAATGATACTTTAGGTGGAAATGTTATGATTTACAATTATGAGTTGGCATCGCAAGCACACAGTTTAATCTCCTCAGAAAGTAGGTAGCTGCAACTATGCATTTTCCAGAGTGTCAGGCCCGTATCCAGTTGTCAGATTCAACACCAAGAGTCTAATCTTACTTTTTGTACTACTGTATTTTTCTTTATTCTGTGGAACACCTTCACACATGAAGAGAAACCCATTTTTGACATACATGTCAAGATTTCTGATATCACAACTTACCCCTCTGTTCTCTACTGACAAAAAAAATTCTTGTGAACAAAACATACCAAAATTCAGTGCATATTCATTCAACCTTTCCAGTTTCTTATATGGAATTTGATAAAGTAAGAACTAACTTTTGAGTATTGTTGTTGAAATCTTGTTGCAGCCTAGCAAGCAAAAATTTCAAACAGAATATTGTATTGCAAATACTTCTGGCTTGCTGCTCCATTAAAATATGATACAGAAAGTTTTTTTCATTTCAACGAAAGAGCAGAACAGGGAGAGCTGAAACCTTGACTAGATTAGAGATCTTTACTGCTGGTCTCATGTTCCCTAGAGGATTCAGAAGAGGACTTGTGGATTTTTCCTTGCGTCTGATTCCACTGATACAGGCAGCACGGGTACAGGCAACAATTTTCATGTATAGACTATTAAAGGTATTTTTAACTATGAATAAAAAAGAATAGTTATTCTTCAGAAGTGGGCTGTACTGCACATGCTACATTGAGCTTTTGGCATCCTTTTTCTGCTATTCAACTTTTTCACATCATAGCAAAATATTCTATTTTACAGGTAATCCTAGATAAGGAGGAGCTGCTTAATCAATACAATGATCTTATTACCAGTAACAGAGGCTATTGAGTGCTATTGGCATTTCATCACAACAGCAAAAAAAGATTACTGAAATGCGGAGAATTCATTTCTTTCCAACCAGGCTACAGTCCGATAAAGTGCATTCTGGACTGAAAGCTAGATAATGAATGACTGGATTGCTTCTGTCCTCTCTTTCAGAAGGTAGAGCAGGATGTATCAGGAGGAAATTCCTTCCTATTTACAGCATGGTTAAAACTGCCATCTATGCATCTCATTTCATGAGGGAAGGAAGAGAATAGTCAGAAATGAGTGATGAGCTGGACCATCACTTGTAGGAGTAGTGACAGAAGGTGTCACAATAAGTCCTTTTAGAAAACTATGGATCTGTACATAGAAAATATCCATGTCTCATGATTCTGTGGCTAGGATTTTCTCTGAAGTGCAATGGAAGATCCATGAGACAAATCAAAACAAGAAAGTTTTCAACTATCTACTAAGAGTATAAAATCATGTTATATAATTCTTGCTCACATTCTGGAAAGGTTCTTCTCACTTCCTTTCTTTAGAAACCTATTTTCCTTGAAACCTGATCACCATGCATGCTTCTACTACAAAATGTATTTATATTAATAATTTAATGATAGCTGAGCCGCACAAGGTCATTTGTGTTCTGTGAGGTAGAGGTTATTTTACTAGATTTAAAAATGAAGGAATAAAAGAAGCATGACATGACTCAGTAAAAAGGCTTTTTTACTTTAAGACTTAAATATTCTAATCAATAATAATGTGGAATCATTCTTCCCTGAGGAAAGGAAAAAACCAAACAAAAAAAAAAAAAAGTATTTAATTGGCGTAATAATTCCTTAGACTCTGTTGCAATTTCAAGACTGAGTTCCTTTGGCATAATTGGTCTCTCCTGTTTTCATTCCCTGACCTTAATGTCCATCTTTCTCCTTTTCTGGAGTATTACCAATAGATTAACTATTTTGAAAGCCAGCCAAGCTAACAGTGGTGGTGGTGACAGTAGATTTTGGCATTTCCTTGGAACACGGGATTGTGCAGCTAGTTAAACTGATTTGAGAGGTGATAAAATAATCTAATGATCTGCAGTCTAGTGCTGTGTCTGATATCTATAACCTCTCTAAAAGCAAATGGAAATAAAAACATATTCCTGTCAGAACACACAAAATAGTCACAGGAAATATCTCAGGAAATAATTAAAAGCCTGTGTAAACAAATGAAAAAAAATTATCAGGTAAAACGGCTATATCTTCAGAAACTCAAATCTCAAAGCAGAACACCGAAGCCTCAACAGTCCAAAAACTGAAGTACTGATAGCATAAAACAGAGGACACCCCCTACTCCCATCAAATGAATTCAGATGCTGGGACTGCAATTACTATTCCAAAATTAAACAATATAAAATGGAGTAGGCATTTTGACCTTGGTTAGGAAATGCACAGCAGAACAGACAACAGTATTAGGCATGCCTGGAAATAACATAGCTGACATAATTACAAGAGAAAAAAATTAAAGAAATAAAAAACATTCATGTACCATGGAACTTGTGCTTCAGCAAGGATGATATCTATGGATTATATGGCTTTCGAAGGCTTCCATTTACAGTTAAATCCAAACTGAAACACCAGAGCATTAAAGCCAGAAAAACCTGAAGGTCAGCATTTTTTTCAATGAACAAAGTATTAAAAGTACTCTCTAAGTGAGCACTTCTTTTGTTATATAAAACCCTGTTCACTGAACCGATTTCCTGTTAGTAGACTGAACCATGGATTAGGTACATTTGATTTGAAGAATGTCACTAATGAAACAAATCATCAGGAAAGGAAAGAGAATTTAAAAGTGTGCTTAGCACACTGCAGGGTCAGAGTGACGAGGTTTTGTAAAGCAGGGTGGAAACTCAGTGGAAAGAAATGAGGGAAAAATGTGAGTGTATAAAAAGGGATTTATGATGTGGCTTTAGAAAGCTGAACCTTCTGAAAGAGGCACTTGGATGTTGGGTAGCTAATGAAATATAAATGTCAACAACCATTATAGCTTAATACAAGTGAAACATTTGTAATACAAAGTTTTAAAGACGTGTGGCTGTAGTTGAAGTCAGTCTGGATTAATGGATGCTCTATGTTCTTACAATTTGGATCAAACAATTGCTAGTCAGAGCCCCTGGCTTGCACCAATAACGTTATCATTACACTGGTGTAATTTTGAGCAAATCATGACTGCAATGCCTCAGTTTACCTGTTTATGAAACCAGAATGGCATTTGCTGCAAGGCTTAATTATGCTCATAAGGTACAGGGAATCATTGTGGGAAACATTATACGCATGTGAATTTTTATAAGCATAATATCTGTATCAACAGTTCTTTGAATAATAAAAGACATAAAATCTGCAGGATTGCAGGTGTAAAGATGGCACTTTGCCCCATCATTGTATAGTAAATTACACATAATTAGAAAAAGCAAAACTAAGATAAAATGGGACAACTTTATAATTGTGCTGAGAAACCAACACTTATCATCCCACATGTAAAAATCTATAACCTTAGGACACTTTTTTTTTTATATTTGTCCAGAGATAGTCAAGGTTATGCATCAAAATCAAGTCCATTTTTCATACTGGTGCCACAGACAAAAAACATGACTGGATCCTTGTTTCTATGCCAAATGATAGCTTTAATTGTGACATTTACATTACCATCAGGACAAAACAGTCCAGCAAACTATTTCACTATTTTCCATGAAAACTTTCAAAACATTGCTGGACATATCCTTCTCTGAATGCAGTCATGCTGAAGAGGCAGGTGCATTTTCAGCATCTTTCTAAGTGTCTTTGCCTTCTTCACATAGTCAGAAATTTGCATATGTGGTGCCTTTGACTCACCAAACAGTTCCAATTCAGTTCTAGTACCTTTCTGTTAATTTTTTTTTCTTTTAGTTTGGGTTACTTTGTGGGGTTTGTTTTATGGGGGGTTTTTGGTTGGGTTTTTCTTTGTTTTTTTTGCTGCTGCCCTAGGGGGATTCTGTGTTTTAGTTAGGCTTTCAATCTTAAGACAATATTCCTGTATGGCAGAAATCAGATATAAATCTATATCCTCCTACATTATGAAATTACATTCTCTGACAAAAAAACTTTGTTAACATACATTTAAGACTCTCCCTATTATCTCTTACAGTGCATCACTTCAGAAAAATTAAACCTTCTGAAAAGCATAAAATAAAGAACTACAGTACATGACAGCTCAGTCTAACTCACTCCAATTTTACCTCTGCAAAAGCCACTGGGAATATCTGTGACAGCCCATCTCCAAAAGCAGTGCATGACAGGGCAGAGTGGTGAAATATAGAGTGAGTTAAAGACAAAAAAAGTGTTTCTGTGAAGTAAGTGAAGTGCTTTTTCCATGATTCTTTTATATTATCTGCAAAAACAGAATGCAAAATTTATATGGCAGGCCACAGATTAGCAAGGGCAGAGCTAAGGTTAATTTTATATTTCCTCATTTCCCACACTTTAAATTTGACAGGTCAAAGCAATGGTGGTTACCTTGTCAATCAGGCTACAGAGGGAAACTTATAGATATGTAGGTAACTCATATATATTTCAATTAATTCATTGGACTACTTTCCATAAACACTAATTTTATTTTTGTGAAGTTCTGTGGATGCTAAAATATAAAAGCCAACCCATTTTTATACAAGACTTGAAGTGGATTTACGTGGATATAGCTATTTCAGAAGTTGAAAGCTGAGATACTGTTGCAATTAGTCAGAAAGAAGTTGGTTTTTTTCCTCTCCTGACTACATTACTACAGCAGAAGAGTAATCATCGTTCCCATTATTCCTATAATTCCCATCACTGGATGCTGGAGTTACTAAGATACTAAGAGAGATAGATTGTTAGTTTTTCTCAAACCTAAATAGCATCAATCTCTGTGTGTTACACTGCTTCTAAGTACAAAGAAGAAGGCAGATGTTTCACAGATCTCTCATCTTGAAATAATATGTACAGGGCCAAAATTTCCTGACTTCAGGCTCCTTGCAGGGGGTTCTTAATGATGAGCACAGAGCTGCTGGAGATGGAGTGTGCTGGGTTGCACGTTCTTTGTGAAAGAACATGCCTAGCCCCTGAACAAGGAAGAGTGAGATGTTTATTATTTAAGTTGTAACCTGACCTGGATGTTATGGAGCAGTGAAATATATAAATGTGATTTCCTCCCACCCCTTGTGTTCATGACTGAAATGCTTAGTTTCTTTTTACCTGATTTTATAGCCTGCCCCTGGCCATCCCTAAATCACTGAACTTACCTTTTCAATTGCAGCTAAAAAAAATATATATAAAAAATTAAAAATCACCAGACATAATACAGACAGAGGTTGGACAAGAAAGTTCTGGACCAAATTCAAAATAAATTGGCAAAATCTATAGCATTTAAGTAGCAAATAATTCCTATATTTTATAAGAGCTATCTCAAAATGTTTCATCCTATCAGTTTTTTTACCCAAAGACAGAAGGTGCAGGAGTAGTGTACTCTTGAAAGAAGAGATAAAAACTTCAGTAAAGTGTTTTGGGGGGAAGAGATGTGTTCTTACTATTGTCAGTTTCTGCTGCCATGAAAGGAAATGGGACAGACTCAGGAGCAGACAAGTCTTTGTAAGAAAATTGGTTTTATCATAACCACCAGTTAGGGTTTGTCTTTTAGAAAGTAAGCTCCAAGTTCATTTTTTCCCCAACTTCTGCTGGATTTGGAGATAAGATTATTTAGAATGAATAATGTCATGCAAATTGAAACATTGGATCTACACTTTAAACCCCATTCAGCTGAAGATGGAAAACAGCAAATCATTATGGGCCTCCTGAATTAAAGACAAAATTAGATAAATCTATACATACTCAAGAGATAGCATACTTTTGGAAGAAGTACCTAGTTCACAGGAATTTTAGAAGAAGAAATTTAAGTATTTGAGTTTATCTAAAGAGGTCTTCAATCACAGTATTTGGGTTGCTATATTCAGCAAACTGTGAGTTGATTTGAAATGGAAATATATATCTTTAGAGTAAAAGGAGTGTGCAGATGGTCTTGGATGACTGAGAAACAAAACGAGTACTAGCACAAAATGAGCACAAACTGTTCATTTTATGAGTTGTCATGGAGAGAATTATGAATGGAAAATATTCTTACACACTAATGAAGGCAGGAGAGCCTTGAAAGCTGCATTAATTATACTGTAACTGCATTACTCCAGTATGGACAATTTGTTGTACAGTATTTCTTATTTCAAGTGCTGACAAACTACTGTGTAAAATTTCATGCAAACACATCAGTTTTCTGAAGAGCAAAACAAAACATTTAGATTTGAAAGAAGAAACTAGCTATATGGAAGAAAGTTTGCTCATTCAGCAAAAGTGAACATGCCAAACCTGAAAAAAGGTCAGAAAGGAAAAGAGTGCATTTAATTTTAATTCAAGGGTAGGAGAATAAAGCAGAAACAGAAATCTCTGTGTATCTTTCTGTAAAGACAGAACTGGATAGGTGATGCAGAATAAGTTACCAAATACAAGTAATGATAAGAATGACCAACTGATTGTAGTTTGGGAAGTTAAGTGAGCCAGCAGCTCAGGTATGGTATCAGTATATTACTGAGTGATGAGAATTCAGTGACTGAATAAGTTGCTAAAGTTATTATAAAGTAAATTTATTCATTTAGTAGTTTATCTGGTAGAAAGGAAGATCATCAAACAATGTAATTTGTCACTTTCCAAATTTATCACTAGAGGACTTGCAGTGCCCATGAAGAAGGAAAAGTCAATGCAATCAACACTGGGAATAGGATTTTCAAAAGTACTTCCATAACTGGGAAGGCAAATGCCACAGGAAGCCAACCATTGAGGTGCTCTGTTACCTACCCACTGCAACAAAAAGTGAAAAACTACCTATTTAAGCACTTGAGATACCATTTTAAACCAGGCACCTTCAGGATCCATTAAAATCAGTAGGAACTGATTATGTAAAATTGAATGTAGCAGCTTATGTTTGACACAGTTCTGAAGTTAAGGAACACAGAAAAAAGAAACAACACTACATTTCCATCAACAGCTGTGAGTACCAAAATTACACTTTTACTGGTCATGTACATTCCAAGATGTTCTTCACCTTCCATCACTTTCCTGGCAGGACAGTAGGAGGAGAGGGAAAAAAAAAAGCCTGATTCCCATTTGATAGCAAAAATACACTGGTTGGGATGCAGCATAATGCTGGTTCCAGAGGCAGTTCCCACCTGAAAGGTGGTTTGCAGGTTTTGAGATCAACTCTGTTTAAAGCAAACTCCTTTCAGACTGCCACAGCCTGTAGTCATAATTTGTTGGATACACAGAGAAAAACTCAGCAACTATTTTAATTAATGATATTGCCATCAAGAGTGGTGTAAAATCAGATGTGTATACTGGGGACATGCACTGTTTCTTTAATGGAATCATTTCCCTGGGAGGTCTGGTGTTTCAAGACTAGTGTAATATATAAGACAGTGTTATTTCTGAATAAGGAATAATGCTTGATTTTCTTACTCTCCAAGCACCTCCAGAAGCAGTTCATTTCTCTAGCTACACTCTAATAAAGTCACATATATAATAAAATTAAAATTCATGCCCCATGATTGCCTCTTTCTGCATCATTTTCTTCAGCTATTTTATTCAGTCTGAAGATTCAGTATTTGCTTTCTTCCTCACCCTGTGTATGAGAGGTTGTTATTTGCAGCGTCTGCATCAAAAGAGAGATGAGAATTCTTAGATGCAATACATGTGGTACACATACAATACAGCATTAATTTAATCTCAATATTTGTAAAACCTTTCTTGTTCACTAAAGAAACTTGTTTTTTTCTTTTTGGCAGTCTCGTTTTCATGGCAAATAGCCAGCCAGTAACAAGCAATGGGTTTTTCTAGTTAAATTCATTGGGAGCAGGTGTCTTACTTTTGTTTATACTTGCAATAAGTCCCTGTTTTGTGATATTAAAAAAAAAAATTACTTTTCTTTTGATTCTAGCAAATGTCAAATGTTTGAAATTACTGTATATTCAAATGCAAAAAATAGGTATTTGTGAGATAAAGTATCAACTTTGAAATTTCTCCTTTACTATATTTCACACCACAAAATTATTTCTCTTTCATGTAAGTTTTTTTTGCATTTATTATTTTTAGGAATTTACATAAAATTTCCAATATTTTCCCGTAAAGTTTTTAAAACATACCTGTTTATATTTAATTGCCAGTCTGTATAGGGCACCTTGTATTTGTGCTCCATTGGAGGAAGGAGGCAGATTATACATTTGTTTTTTTTTAAAAATCCAGGAGGTCAGCTAGTGGGGCTCTCTCAGCCACTGCCTAATCAAGGTCTCTTCGGCTGGTTTCTGAAGGGTTGAGCAATAATGCTTTCCACTGACCTCGGCTGGCACTTTGCATGCTCAGTTTTGGTTTACAAAAGCAAAATTAAGCATTCATTGCCTTTTTTTTTTTTTTTTGGTTGGGTTTTTTTTTTTTTTTTTGTTTGGTTGGGGCTTTTTTTTTGTTTTGTTGGGGTTTTGGGTTTTTTGGTGTGATCTTTTTATTTTTGCAAAGGTACCTAGTAACTCATACCATCACATAATGAATAAAAGTCAAAAGATTTGCACAGCTCCTCACAAAGTTCCCCCAGACTGGCTCTTATCTGGTAGCAGAAGGTCTGCTTGACATAAAGTGGAAGGGTACCTCAGATTCCATGCCAAGTCTATAAAGTTCATGATCTCTTTATATTGCCAATCCACACGAGTGACATTGACTGATTATCTTGCATGCTTTATTTTAAGAGGAATAACAGAGAATAAGGAATTAAGATTTAATTTTTTGTTCTGGTATCTTTGTTAACAAATGTAGAAATCTCCCCTTTAAGCAAATTACACTAGAAAAATAAATGGATGAGGTTTACAGACACTAACACCTTTCAAAGAAAACACATTAGAGTAATAATAGTACATTACAATATGATGACTCTATCCACATTACTCTTCCAATTTTTTAGCAGACCTGAACTTTCTTGAACTATTTTCATCTACCTAGCTCCAAGAAAGACCAATTTCCAGAATGCAAATGAATGTCTAAAACCCAGTATCCTGCAACTTAAAATTCTGAGGAATATTTCAGGCAGAAACAACTGCATTCCAATCTTAGCTTTCATACAGAATGTGCTGCTTGACACTGGCAAAGTCAGGTAAATGCTGGACATCTGTTTCTGCCCTAACAGGAATAATTCTTACTTTTGGTGATAATTAATCCAGTTAAATGTTCCTTTTCATTTATGTAACATCAACACCAAGTCTGAGGTCCCTTGCAAAACAAAGTGTTTTTTCTCCAGTGTATTTAAGCAAATAAAAATCTCACTTTTATACACAGGTTTCTAAATGTCATACTTTGGAATAAAAAAAGCCACAATATTTAGTTTCAAAAAAGTTGAAAGGAGATATTTCCCTTCCTTCCCTGTAATTCATCTAAGAGCTTAAGCAAAAATCACATGGAGTTTAATCTCTGAACTGCATTTTTCAGAAAACATACTATTATACACAAAGTAAGTCACCAATAGCTAAGCCTATTACTATCCCTGCCTCAACACTGCCTTGTGTTAGAGATGTGCACATTTAACTGAAAAAGAAGAAAACAAAAAGATTTTGTGCTCTTACAGTTTTATTCCTATACTTGAGGATTTGTGTATTTTTCTAACCAAGGCCCAAATTTTAAAAATACATATTTTTATACAGATCAACAGATTTTTAAAATACATAATTTAAAACCAGAAATTTCTAATTTATAGTATGCAGAAAATTGTAACCAAAAGTAATACCTAACTGCTCTGAATTGCTCTCTTCCATCACAGATTTGTTTCATTTTGTTCACAAAATCCATTGTTTCTGAGAAGTGTTCTAATTAACAGCTTAGCCACAGTTATAAAATATCTTCCATGCCAGTTGCTTTTCTCTGGTACAAGACAGATAAGGAAATAAATAGGTTTGCCCTGCCAGAAATGCAGTTAACCCTTTTAAGTCAGCTGATCCTTTCCAAAGCAATTTCCCTTGATATAGTTAGTACATTATCCAACAAAAGAAAAGCAAACCAAATTCACTTGAACATTAATATAGGTTTTCCTTCTAGCTACCATTCTAATTAATCACACAATCAATAATGAAGTATTTAGAACCTTGTTTGTAACAAAATATAGATCTAGATAGGCTACTTCAAAGAGAATATTTCTCTAGTCAGTAAAATTTACAACAGATATGCAAAAAGTCAATCTAATGGGAACATTTCAAAGCAGTCCTGCTTCCATGTGAGAAGTGTGACTTTGCCTAAACTGCTGTTCCTTTCAACATTATTGTATGGTGTCAAGTGATTTATACAGTGAAAGATAATCACTCTATAAATACATGAAAGATAACTGGGGATGTATTTGCAGTAGGAAGAAATCTTCTTTGCAATTGTGCCCATATACTGGGCTAGATTCTGAAATCTTGTTCTTTGATTTATTCCTATTGTTTCACATTGAGAGAGGGACAGCAGTTCATGTCAGTGCAGAGCAAATTTGCCATGGCTTCGTCCTCTCTGTCTTCCTCCATTCACTATGCTAGTTCAAGGTGCTGATCTGTCCCAAGGCTGACCAAGGCACTTTTACAGGCAAAATCCTGTCCCACACCCACTTCCCAACCTTGCTTACAAGCCAGACAATCCCCAGGCTAGCACAAAGGAGTAGGTGCTCTTTAAGCTATGACTACTCTGAAGTTAAGCCCAGTTGCTTCATCTACCCCAAGAAAAAGTCTATTCTGTATTGCAGCAGCCTGTCCATAAATGTGGTTTAAATTTCACACTCGCCTCCTAAGCAGGATGCTTTTTTTTGCTTCAATGTTACCCTGCACATTGCAGATTTAACTCAAAGATTGGACTTTGGGTGGCTTACCACAACTCTCTGAGCCATCAGTTCAAGAAGTCTTCAATCCACCTCTCAGTCCATTACTCTAATCCATCCTTTATCAGTTAGTCTATGAGGATAATACAGGAGACATTGTTGAAAGCCTAGCTGAAGTCAAGGTGTACATCATCTCCTGCTCTCCTCTCATTCACCAAGCTAGTTATTTTATTGCACAAAGGCATGATCAGGTCTGATTTCTGCTTCATAAATCCATGCTGATTATTTCCAATCACCTTGTCCTTCATACATTTAGTAATGGCTGCCAAAATTTTTCGCTCCAACCCCTTCTCAAGGACTGAAGTGAGGCTGGCAAGCCTGCAGTCCCCTGGATCCTCCTCCTTTCTCTTCTTAGATATAGTAGTAATATTTGCTTTCTTCCAGTCCTCAGGAACCCTTCCAGACAGCTGTGACCTTTCAAATATAACCTGCAGTGGCCTTGGGGTGACTGGCCAGCTCCCTCCATACAAACTACTAAATCCCATCAGAGATGCAGCCACACTTCTATATGTCCAACTTGTCCTACTCTAAATGTTCCCTCATCTGGTCCTTCTTCACTGAGGGTAATTCTTCCTTTCTCCAGACTTTTCCTACTGGCTTCAAGGACCTGGAATTGCTGAAAGCCAGTCTTTCCAGTAAAGGCCAAAACAAAGAAGACACTGGGCACCTTTTCACATCCTTCATCTTCTCCAGGTACTCTGCACAGTTCAGCAGCAGAAACACATTTGCCCTGTTTTTGTTCTTGCTATGGATGTGCCTGCAGAAGCCTTCTTACTGCCTGTTATGTCCCCTGCTGGATTTAAATCCAGAAGGGCTTTGACATTTCTAACCCTTCTCCTGCATGTTTGTACAGTGTTTCTATATTCCTCCCTGACCACATGTCTCTGCTTTCACCAGTAAATACTATGCTTTTGGTGCAAACTAAGGTTACTTGCAGAGTTACAGTTATGTTTTGTGTGTATATAAACTTTCATTCTATTTAGTACTTCGGAGTTTAGTACCATTTTCTCCTGGATGTTGAAAACACTGTGCTTTTGAAATCCACTCTCTTGGACAGTTGAACATTTCTAAAAAACAATAATTGTAAAATTCATAGCTCATTATAATTACCAAGTTAATTCTTTCTACAAAGAAAAATGCCTCATTGCCAAACCATGGTTTTCCTTCATCCAATACAATCATTTGATTAGGCATTCTGTTCCATACTTCCCTAATGGTTTTAATTTTTTCCTCTGGAGACTGAATTTTTAGTCTTGTTTTTCAGATGAATGTCATAGCTGATAAAGAATCAACTTACTTCTAGCTTGTTCACAGATAATGATAATAAAATGGGGAAACATCAAGGATGATTTATTATATCACATAGAGCAGTGAAGGAAAAAAAATCTTGTCAGTTGTGCTCACTTCTTTTTATTTAAATGAATGTGATAATGTCCTCCTTCTCCATCTTTTCCAAAGCAATGTTTATTTGCATCTGATTTCCCAACAATACTACATCACATAAAGGAAAAAAAATGGCATTTCTGAAAGCACAGTTGGTAGACTGAGTAGGCACTGGTGTTTGCAACTTAACTGTCTTAAACCCCTTGCTTGCAATATTTCTAGATACCATTGACAGTTCTCTTTAAAATGTGATGTACACTGTAAGAAGAAATTAAATTGCTGGGGATTGATAAGCAGAAACAGCATGTGCCAGCAGGAGAGATGTAACTCTGCAGGGAGCAGTGCACCTCTGCTCTGTCTGATTTGGGTACCAACACCTACTGTGATTCTCCATGGTTTCCAGAGAAACTGTGCTCAGGATTTCCACTGACTCCAGTGAAAAGAGTCTGCATCCATACTTTTCCCCCTATGTTTGTGCAATCCTTTGCTGCATTGACCAAGGGATACTGACTTATGTAGTTGTTGCATGAAAAGGGAATAAGATCCAGTTCCCTTTCTGACACATGCAACATCTCTGTATGTCTTGGAATAGTTTTATAAAATCCAAAACAATCTTCCAAAGTGAACACTGTTTTACTTACTAAATTCAGTCAATGTGAATTAGCAGCATAAAAATACTTTCACAATAGATTTACACTTTATGAGCAGAAGGCATTTATTTCTGCTATTACACATTATAGTAAAAAAAAAATTAAATATTGGGTAAATAACAAATTTTTTCTTTCATTTTTCCAGGAAAGTAGATTTCCAGTGACATATGGGTCCCATTTCTATTTTTGCTGGTTTGCAAGATACTGTAATGACCTCTAAGACCAAGGCAAAGCCACCTCCTGTTTAGCAGACTCTGAAGGTGGCCCTTCCTGCCCTGTCATCCAGAAATATCAGCCGTGGAAGGAAGCTGATTGTGTTAGTCCTTGAAAATGCCTTGATAATGAGCAAAAGATTAGCAGTACAGGGGAGAGAAAGGAACATCTGAGAGGTTTTAGCTCTGTCCCTAAAGTGTGGCCAGGGTGGCATTGCCAGATCTGCTGCTACACAGCAAGGTGGTGGCTGTGAATGATGCTCAGGTTTCTACATGAGCTGCATCCCTCTTTTCTTGTGCTTCCAACAGACTTCTGCTGAATGAATGGGAAGCAGGAGAGGAGACTTCACCCTTTGCCAAGCTTGGAAGCTCTCTCTGCGTGAATTGTCACTGGTGTAATAGGACATCAAGAGCTTACAATGAGGATGACAGACTATTGTCTGGTTTTAGAGACAAAGTGGCAGAAACTGCCAAGAGTGAGTCCCTCGTGTGCCTGTGTGTGTAAGGTGGCAAAAAAGGGAGCCTGGAATAAAAGCTTTATTTAGAAGCAGCATGTAAGCTGCTTGCAGGCTCATTGCTACTGGGATCTTTTGTACTGAGAGATTTTAAAAGGAAATTTAATACATTTAAAAAAAATAAAATTTGTCCACATTCTCAAGCCAGACATTATCAGTGGAGACAATGAATTGCACACTTCCCAGTACAGGGCGTATTGCTTTGTCATGGATTAGGAGAACAACACAAACTCCTCACAAACAATGCAAGTGATTCTAGGATTGAATTCTTCCTAGCAGAATTTCAGAATATATTTACAGACGACATAGATAAATTGCCATCTTTAGTATTCCTTAACACCTTGCAAAAACTCTTCAGCTCAACTTTCACACAGAAAGTTGATCTGATTATCCACTGTTTATCTATCAATGGCAAAGATAAATATTGCAGAGACTCTGAGATGGGATGAATATGATTTTAGAGTGGTCAAGGCAAATAGTTCTCAACAAAATTTAACTGCAAACAGTGGGAATCAGTAGGAAAAATGCTTGCATGATCAAGATCAATCTCTGGACTCTAAATCAGATTAAGAAAGTTTTGAAGTTACTTTAGTCTCTGAAAAGGTAAGAATTCAGAACCTATACTTAAGTACTCATTTTTGAATACTGGCCCTCATTTTTTAAATTTTAAATATGATGACAAAACTATATTGATGAAGCTCATGAAATAGAACAGACAATTTAAAGGAATATTAAAGGGTAGATCTTACCTGTTTTACACTGAGGAACATTTTTACTTCACAGAAATTGATATATCAATTTGCAGACTATATGAAGGATTCATTTTGGCTAATATTAGCAACAGAAATGATAGATGTCAAGTCTAACTTAATCATCTACTCTGCCTTACAAAAAGAGACAGGAATGTCCACAGGGCAATGTTTTCCACTTACCTTTAGTACTTATCTTAGGGGGAATTAGCCTCCAGCATCACCTATCTCTTTCAGCCAACTGTTAGGAAATCCTAGGCAACTATCTGAGATTTATATGCTTAGCAGATTATTGCATTTTATTTGTGAAATATTTTTAATGCACCTCAGGAAATAAAGATGTCTGCAGATAATTGAATAAAAAATCCAAAGCTTTTTTTTTCAGTCTTTGTCCATATTTGGGTTTTTTTTTTAATTTATTCATCCAAATGCATATTTTCAGGGAATAAGAGAGGAATTTGGAACTCAGAGCCTCAGTGTTTCCTAAAAATGAGCATATCAGTGGACTTAAAATGCCCCATTTTTGCTCATATTTACAAAAGTACAACAAGCCTTCTCTCATATGCTTGCAAAGATACACAGACTTTTAAAAATGCTTAGTTACTTAGCACCCAAGGTTTCCATACATGAAATCCTGTGAGGTGTTTGACATTTTATTGGATGCTCAAATATCATCACAATTGCTTTTGAATATGTTTGAAAATTTGGACTGTTCAAAAGTCATGGATTGCCATTTACATCTATTGTGTATTTGTACAACCTCTAGCACCAAAGCAACTGAATAATTCATGAAAGACAACAGTAAGGTCTGACGTCACTGGAACTAATAAAACATAATTTGTTACAGAAGTGTCTTGTGACTGACTGACCTTGATGTCTAACTGAAACATTTATAAATCTGTGGAAATCTAATTATTTAATTAATTATACTCCTCTACTTCTGTCACATTCAGTTAAAATACATCAACTCCAAAAGTTTTTGAAGAGAACACAAAGACACAGACACATGCAGGCAGGGGGGATCTGTGATCTTTGCCTTCTGTGCAAATAATGCTAACAAGAAAAATCTCTTCTATGCTTGCAGAAACTTTGAGCCATTCAACATAAAGCTCTAATTGATCATCATCCAGTCTCATTCAATTTGTTTCAGTCTTATTCAGCTTGTTTCCAATTCTCATTCAACTTGTTCAACATCAGTGACCTGGATGAAGGGAGAGAATGCACTCTGAGCAAGTTTGTTGATGATATGAAACTGGGGTGAGTGACTGATACACCTGAAGGCTCTGCTGCCCTTTGGCCTGACCTGGGCAGGATGGAGAGTTGGGTGCAGAGAATAATTAGTTTGAACAAGGACAAGTGTAGGGTCTGGCACCTGGGGAGGAATAACCCAAGTACCAGGGAAAACTGTGGCCAGCAAGTCAAGGGTGGTGATCCTGGCCCTCTGCTCTGCCCTAGTGAGGCCACATCTGGAGTATTGTGTTCAGTTCTGGTCTCCACAGTTCAAGAAAGACAAGGAGCTACTGGAGAGGGTCCAGTGGAGAGCCACAAAGATGATTAGGAGTCTGGAGCACTTGTCTTATGAGGAGACACTGCAGGAGCTGGCCGTGTTTAGTCTGAGGAAGAGAAGACTGACAGGGCATCTCACTAGCGATTATAAACATTTTAAAGGCTGGTGACCAGGGGACTGTGCCAGATTCTTTTCAGTGGTGCCCAGAAACAGGAGAAGGAACAATGGCCATAAACTAAAAACCAAGAAATTCCACCTCAACATGAGGAAGAACTTCTTTACCTGGAGGGTGGCAGAGCACTGGAACAGATTGCCCAGGGAGGTTGTGGAGTCTCCCTCTTTGGAGACTTTCCAAACCCACCTGGATGAGTTCCTGTGTTGCCAGCTCTGGTGATGCTGCCTTGGCAGGGGATTGGACTGGATGATCTCCAGAAGTGATTCCATGATAACAATTAAAACAATGAACATACAAGGAATATATCTACAACAGGACTTTCCACCTTTCTTTGTCTTCTCCAGGTAAATGTTATAACAGGAAAGTGTGGAGCTTCAGGCAAGTGGCAGGGGATACCAATGGAAATGCAAAACAAAAATAAGGCCACAGCTGCAGAAGTGGCCTTCTGTGAGACTCCTACAAACAAGGGCATTATTTACTCTGTCTGTATCAGTTATGTCAACTTAACCAATAGCAAAAGAAGAAATTCACCAGAAGGCAAAGAAATGTAAACACATGGCTCAAAAAATATATATATGTATCCTATTGGGGAAAATATTTTTCAAGTTATTTCCCCATATAAAGAAAAAACAAAAAAGACTGTTCCAACAATAAAAACAGTTTAAATGACAAATTTCTAATGTGACCTCTTAGAGCTGCAGAATTACTGTGCTTGCCCACATAAACTAAAGAAAGGTGATAGCAAGTTTTAGAAATGGCTGATATAAGGGATGTCTAAATCCTCTGTCAGGAACTCTTGGAGTATCTCTAAAGAGGCTTCACAGCAGTTTAAGGGCACTGAGAACATCAGAAGTCTCCTCACTCAGCTTCCCTGAACATTTCCAGGTACTAAAGCTGTCTGAGGTACACAGCATGGTAACCATGCAGCCTATTCCTCTGCTCAGTTAAAGTAACAGCAAATCTTCCAACAGCAGGTCTTAAAAAAACAATTCTATTTGCAGCTCTTTTCAGGTCAAGCACTAAAACCAATCACTGGTGATCCATGGGGTATCATTCTGTGCCTTTTTCAAATAGGCATAACAGGTAATATCTGGCCAGAAAAATCCCCTAAGTAGAGTTTTGAGAGAGAAACTGATGTGAAAGTGATGGACAGTAACCAAGCTGTATGGGAATGCTTCTCAGTATCCACTGTCTGTGTCTTATGTTGTAACCACGTCCTACAGATCTATCTCAATTGCCATCTCAGCTGCAGCAAGTTGATAATGTGATACATTAATGGGTAACATAGAATTCTGATATCAAGGGCACAAGAAGGCAACAAAACTCCAACAAAATGCAGACATAAAGAACAGACAATGAAATCCAAGGTCTGTTAGGAACTTCACCAACAAACCACAATAAAGGACATAAGAAAACTGTGCACTGAAGAAGAACATCAGAAATGAGGCTGAATAAAATAAATTTCAGTCTCTCTCGCTCTCCTTTCTCCACCTCCCCCCCTCTTTTATTTTTAATTTAAAAAGAAAGATGTAAAAATTCCTGGAGTAATCCTTTGTAAAGATCAGTAGCCTCTGTTGTGATCTAGAAACCCTCATTAGTGAGCCTTGATTGCCGGACATCTAAACCACATCCAGGGGTTTCCAATTTCTACCAGGGCACCAACACAACCCTATCCTATCCAACACAAATGATATTTTGCTTCATTTTCCCTTCTGTCCTCCTGACTACCTCCCTTTTTTCCCCTCTCTGCCCATCTCTCTCTCAATTTCACAGTGACCCTGAGCCTCACTACACTTCACAGCACTGGCACAACAGGCTGCAGCAGCTCCTGCCGAGAAGGAAACAACATGCCTGGTGGTGCCTTAAGCTGTGAAATAATCAAAAATAAAAAGAGGTGTTGTAGAGGACAGACTGCAGTAGTTGTTGACTACAACTGTGGGTACCACATTAGGGTGCCTGTTTGTGGCTGTCATAGCCATTTACACTGAGAATATATTCTGCTCTTACTACTATGGGCTGCTTTGACAAAATTGGAAAAATAGCCATTATTCACACTTGCCCACTCAAAATTCAGAAATGGCACTATTCAGACTTCTATATGTGCATGTCTAAAATAGCAACTCTAACCAATATTTTCAGTCTGAAAAAGATTAATATAATTTTAAAATTAATTTATTTTGCTTATGCATTCTGATTTTAATTTCCACTTTTTTCCCTTTCATCCTACAGAGCTTTGGAAGGGGACTAAAGTGTCTAAGGTCTCTGTACTTAAACACAGAAACTATTGAAATGTTGAATTTCATATGTAGTAGGGTCAAACTCTTAGCATATTGGTATATTGAAATATTTCTATTATCTTGGGTAGAGTGACATTACAGATATGGTCAATGCCATATGGTCTATGTGGTCTAAATAAATATTATTGCCATATTGGCCTTTTTTTCCTGTATTCAGACAAATTCAAATAAATTCAACTATCAGCTAAGAAATTGGTCAGCATTATACAGATAAAAAAATAAAGCCCCTTATCTTTCAGAGGTTTATCAATGCAATGCTCTTTAAAAATAAAATGCAGTAAGTATTTATATAGCTCCCTCAATCATCTGGCAAGTTTCACTTTTTTACTAATGTTCATGGAATTATGGCTGACTTTCACATTGGCTTGTGGGGTGTAAATGATGACAAAGTAGAATAGAAGAGTTCAAAATGGTGTAGAAGGTAAAGGATCAAATTAACTGATAGCACATACCTACTTGTCTCCATGGACTTTGTTACCAGACAACTTTGCTGCATACACAGTTTGAAATACAGTTTGAAATAGAACCCTGTAGGAAATGGGGTCAGGATAAAATCAAATTACATCTAGATGCTAATGTATATTTCTTTTTTCATCAGGTAAAATAAAAATGGGCTATGATACCAAAAATATACCAAATCATGAATACATGCCCATGAACATATTTCAGAACATTTTGTTTCTCTTCCTTTTATGAATCCAGATGGACAATGCAGAATAAATAGAAACTGGATGAAAAAGGATGGTCTCACTGTTTAATGATGAGAGTCAACCAACTGAAAGTGCCTACTGCTCATTTAAACAGCCAGCTGAAAACTCTGCATAGTTGCAGGAAAGACAACCTAAATACAAGATTACTGCCATCTCCTCTGTTCTGTCAAAGTTTTAGTAGGTTTTCAGACTTTCTTTTTTTAAATCATATGACAGCAAGAATGCCTTTAAATAAAAGTTACTCTGTTTCAAGATAGTACCTATTCAACAAGATGACTGTTCAGTACCAATAAAAGAAACCCAGGTTTAAAAAAGAGGTTGAAAACAGCTGGTTTTCCCAATTTATAAAAAGCGTAAATGGAGATTAACTTTGGTAAGTGCTCACAGCAAGATTTGTTTTGGCTGTTTAAGTAAATTAGATTTAAAATATCATTCAGTTTTTCATTTAAAACTCGGGAGTGCTACTATCAACCACTTTTTAGAGGTATTTAATTGTACTCCAAATGGTCAAATAATTAAGGACTTAATGTTGTAATTCAGTTTATTCTCAACTTAAACAATGAACCTATTATATGTTCACTCAGAAAGAAAATAGAACAGACAAAAGCACTCCATGAGCTCTGCTATAACTTAGGAATTGCAGTGTTTACATTAGTTTTGTATCTTAATTACCAAAGATATCATTAACTTTGTAGACTGGGACACTTTTCTTTTATTGCTGCTGTAATTTTATTTGTCAGGCATTGGCTTTCATTGCAGTATAAACTGCTGTATATTTTAAAATTTTGGCTTTAGCAACTTACCCCACTGAATCTCTTTCTTTTTTACAAAAGTAGAGGTAGTTAGAGCTCATACAAATGCACAATGAGACTCTGTGGAGGTCAGTCACAGCTGTGGCACAGGGGATCATGGGGCACAAGCAGCTCAGAGTGGTGGGTTTTAGCAAGATATTTCCCAGGCCCATTTTTAGGATACTAACTACTGAACTTGCAAAGAAACATTAAATTCTCCTTTCTGTCTCCATCTGAGGGAAAACCATAGGGCCAGTTATACAGGTATGATAATTGCACAGTGGAAATTAAATTGTTCCAATTACATTTGCCCTCTATAATCTAGGAATATAGAAAAAAGAAAAGATCAAATGCTAAAAGAGAGTAATAAGGACTATATGTACTCTGCAAAAGATGCCAATTCACCTTTACAGCTGTCTCCAAAGTCTCTGAAGAGTCCCTGAAATGGAGTCCCAAGAGAAGAGAGCCTTTCCAGTGAGTTTATCTTTTCCTGCAGCCAAATGACACTTGTGGGCAAACCTTGTTAACATTATGCTTTCCATGTCTCAGACAAGGACATTTTCTGTAAAATCAGAAGCCAAATCAACCTTGCCTCTGTATTCAGCACATGGGAAGAAGGCTGCCTATAATGAATAAATCCCATCCATCCACATAAATAGGGTACTTTCTTCCACGATCAGATTTATTCATCTAATTTCTTTAAGCCCTCAGAAAGATTAGCTCCTGAGCCTACAGCTCCACAATGATGCCTCAACCTTGACTGTGTGATGATGTCAGCTTTAGCATTCAGTGTGTTCATGTCTACTATAAGAAGAAAAAAAGTGCAGTTTACCAACTTATCTTACTGGCTTTAATGTTCTTAAATACGTATCTGGACATCCAAATCGAAATCCATTTAAGTACTCAAGGAAAGAAAAGGAGTTATGAATCAAACAATTCCTCAGCTGTACCTGTTACACTATGGACATGGCCAAAATTCAGAGCCTATAGAGAGGATACATGTAATATTTCAAAGCTTACAAAGACTGAGGAAAATAAAGAGAAGATAATGCTGACTGGACTCTTCCTCTACTCAAGCGCCTTTTTTTCATACTGGGTAATTGGTACAGCTGCAGTGACACCCCCTTAACTCCTTAGCACCACCTCTTAGACTGAGTTTCAGTCATGGATCAGCTTGTCCATTTACTGCTTGCTCAACCTTGTCATCCTTCTGCTTTGTTTCTTTTTCGTGTCTTGATGGATGCATTTGACCTCCTTCAGAATCATTCTTCTCCATCTCTTTCTGCTCAGTACCCTGAAAGCCCATGATCTATCAATGTCCAGTATGTATTTACTATTTCCAACCTCATTTTTGCCCATTTTCTCCTTTAGCAGCTCAGGTTTCTTTGTCTACCTATCACAAAACAACCTTTACTTCATTATTCTCTACTGTGATTCTCCGTCAACATTCAAATTATGTCTCTTACCTTTCTAAAATTAGAACACTGCTAAAAAACTTGTAATCTTGTGAGACAAGATCACAAACAAAAAAATCCAAATAATATTTTAGGCTGTTTCTTATTACAAGTGATTGAAAAAAATGATATTTAAATGCTTTGCATGCACAGACTGTAGCTAAGTCTCAAAACTCAGATTATGGGGAGATATATTGGAAGCAAATATATCCTCCAGCCTCCTTATCCAGTCTTTACATTTGTTGTCCAACTGGGGCATTTAATCATTGAGAAGGATTTTTTTTTTTCTTTTTGAGAATATCTAATAAAGCAAGAACACGGAACTGTATAGCCTAAAGGTTGTATTACTGGTAAGCCTGTGCTTGTCCAGGATTACTCATTCCTGCTGCCACATGAAACGGTTTACTTTGTGTTTTGGTCCATAGTTTAAAGCATCATGTTTGTGCAATGTGCATCAGTCAACCTTAATACCAGCATTTGCAACCAAGGATAATGAAAAATAGAGAATCTGTCACTTATCATAATTGTATCTTTTCCTAAAAAGGCAGGAAAAACATATTATCATCATTTGAAAAAATGGGCATTTAGCTACATTGACATAAACACTTTTATTTTTTTTCTAATCATATTAGCATTTACAACATTAAATACAATTAATTCATTTAGAAGCAATCTAACTCTTGTCACTCAAAGACTTTATTATCTCAATGAATTCTGGGGTGGCATCCTGTTAGATGTCAAACAACTTCTAATTGCAAATACCAGATTTTAAATATTTACCTGTGGATGTCAAGTTGTGTGACTCAGACACAAAATGTATGTATACACCTATCTGTAAAGTAGATATCTAATTCAGTCCTTGCATGAAATGCCATTTTGAGTTCCCCAGTTGGTCTTATCTGCTGTTTGCACCATCCCTGCACTGGGACATGTAGAGGAGTTTGTGGAAATGTTACATCTGATATATTAATTTGACTGAAAAGCAGAGGCTCACCTGGTTGCTCTGTGGGGCAGGGTGTGATACCAACCTGTGGCCACAGTATGTTCTCTTAGGTAATGCACCTCTGCATTGCAATTTTCTCTTGCATGAATTCATGCCAGGCACAGCTGGTCGCCCACGCAAGCTCAGCCAACCAGCTGCTTCTCACACCTGGGACCGCAGAATGAGCAAGGCTGCATAAGAAAGGACTTAATTATGAAACTCTGCAAATCAGTTGTTCACTCAGTGCTTGACATTTGAATTGCTACTTTCAACTGCATGTGTTCAGCAGCCTTCCATATCACTGCAATTCCTGCTCAGTGTTTCCCAGAAAAAGCCAGGCACTGCATGGAAAAACACGGGCAAATCAACAGGACGATTTGTTCCAACCACTAGCACTATAAAGTCAGAAAACATTAAAAATAAAGGCACTGATAAATGAGTGCATTAAATGAGTCCAAGACACCTGTGTGTAGGGAGCTATTGGCCTATTTTGTACTTACATTTCTCCTCAGAACTGCCTGTATTTTGGGTATTGGAAAATAATACCAGGAAACCTACATTTTGAGCAAGGCAAAGCAAAACATCACCATCTTCTTGCTTAGAGGACTCTACCATTTTAACCTTTGTAGGTACATTATGTAGCTAAAGATATGACATAAAAAACAACTGACCAAAGTCCTAGGAAAACAGAAAAACAGCAGACTTCACATAAAAAGATGAGAAGCCCAATGCATAAAATTTACTCCATCACTGTTGCATGCCATATGTAATCAGACTTCACCCAGTACAAGAAAATCCATCTAATGTGTTTGCTTTCACTTGTCCCCCAGTAGGACTGCTGCTGGTCAGATGACCAAAGAGCTGATTCAGTGCACCCTGTCTGACAGCCTGTAAGACTTGTATAGCTTAGATGAGGTTTAAAGATGCCCCAGGGGCCCCATGGCCCCAAGAGGCACAGGGTTGTGAGGGCCATCACACAGCTATCTATAGAAATGCACACAAGAAATTCATGACTTGCTCAAGATCTCACTATGTGTCTGGCATTAGCGATTAGGAGCTAAGTGCTGCTCTAAAAGCTGCTGCTGTAAATTCATGGTGGTCAAGACCATCTGACCTCATATTTCTATAGTCTTGCTCCTCTTCTTTTGCCGCTTGACAAGCAGTCTATCCAGAAAATGTTGGTTTTCTGTTATTTTTCCACAGCAGGCTTTTACTAACCAAATTATACTGGAGTTTTTAGAAGTGGTCTAAAGTAGATAATCAACCTTTATCAAAAGGTAAAGGAGGGCAGAACTCACAATATTAGTCATCATTGTAATATGAGATGCATTGTTTTGACAATAATGAGTCTTTTTATTTTCTTTTTTTTTATCCATATGTTCTATTTCCTCCCAGAAACACTGTCTCTTTTTTTTTTCTACACTTCCCTTCATCTTGTGATCAACATTTTGTCCTTCCAGTGATCACAGCTGCCCAAAACAGTGCAAAAACAGACACAAAAAAGCAACGGAACATGGATGAAAAACAGAATGTTCTCTGTGTCCTGATGTACTTGTTAAGCAACAAAGATTCCATGGAAGAAAAGTTTGTTGCTGCATTCATTAAATATAACTCAGGGCTGTTTGTGCATACTCTCCTTGAAAGCCAAAAGCCAGCCAAGAAGGAAGGAAAGGACTCTTCTTTCTCTCAAGCACCCTTCAGCATAAAAAGAACTGCTCCTGCTATTTCTTGAATGGAGAGATGACTTCATTATCTGGTAATCATGTAGATGCTGAAAGGTAGCTACATCTATTTTTATCTTGTCAATCTAATGGACCAAAAAGGCTTAAAACATCTATAACCAGTCTAAGTGGCTGTGTCACTCACTGCTAGATGTTTGTTCCACGAGGATAAGTACACACAGCAGAAGATGGGATCCCACGTGTATATTTCAGTGGTCAAAGGCAAGCTGGCTCACATGCCAGAAGGAACATCACCACACCTACTGGTGGGTTTTGTCTGGGTGAGCGAGGCTTGCAGCATAGCTAAGTGTATTACTACAGGCAGAAGGCCATGCTCATACAGCTTTAAACCTTTCTTAAATTAGCACAACCTACTTCTATGAGGAATTGCATTTTGGAGCAATATCCAGAAATTCTCACGTCAGTGTTATTTAGGTGTAGCAGAAATGCTTGCAAGAATCAGCCTCCCCACAAAACTCCACCATGCTAGACAGTTGCTTTCATCTTCAGACAAATGTATGAGCTTGATTTTCTTCTCCCCTTCTTTGACTTTACATAGAATTATTTCAGCTGTCACAAGGAATCAGACCAACTACCCATCTAATCCACTATCCCATCTTTGACAGAGGCCATCACCTCATGCTTCAAATGAAGGTGAAAGGAACTCTACAGTTGACAATTATGAAACAATCAGCCCACAGGCAAAAAAATGCCATTAGCTAATGCTTTGTCCTGCACTCAGAAATCTATGAGTTTGTATCCCTTCTCAAAAGGACATGCTTTATCTGATATGACTGTGGGTATTCTTTAGTCATGTGTATCACTTGGTGTGTTTGTTAATACTCTCAACTCTGAAACTCAATTTATTCAAAGATAAATTCAACCTCATGCAAAGGAAAAAATCATAGAAAATAATTAAACATGTTGTCTTTTAATATTAGTGACTACCTTCAATTTTAGTGACTATTTGGTATAAAGGTAAAAGATACCATAGGGACTCTGGTTACGTTGTCAGTACTGCTAATGTATTACATCTTACTATTACATCTTACTTGTTGTGTATACAAGTTAGCATCAGACTTCTCAAGCACTCTTCATTACTTTCAAAGTCTTCTGCTCCTATTTATTTTGCACTTCAAAATTCTTTCCATTTTCCTTAAATGAGGTGATTAAAATTTAGCATGGGAAATTTGAACTGATAAGATGATACTGAATACTCTCCATATTATTTCCTACTTAGTCTTTGATCTCTTAAACATCATTGTCTATTTGAAAGCTCCTGTGCACTAAACAGAATTATTAAAAAACCTCCCTGAAATGGTACCTTGTTCCTCAGCAGGAGCAATTTCAATATCTTTAGGTCCAGTGAGGTACACAGATAATTTGAATATATATTTTAGTATTCTTTACCTTGCATCTTCTATCTTCAAATTTCTTCTGTTGTCATGCTAACTATGTAATGAAGGTTCATTAAGTCTCTCAGAAGCTAAGTATGCCTAACCCTTAACTACTGTGATTTAATTTGCAATCCCCTCTGCTGCTCTTTATCTTTCCTGGAGAGTGTTTGAAAAATTCTGCTCAAACAGTATGACAGACATTGTCAAATCAAACAAAATCACTGTTTCTATAGCCTCCTGATCCAGAAGCTGGGTGATTTTGAAATAGGTATATAACCTCAGCTCAGCACTCTAATATAGCTCCTTGCCACTTGGACCTCTGATCAGGATCACAGGCAGTGAACGGATGATTGATTATGTCTACTCACAAAAAGATACCCAAATCAGTAGAATTTTAGTGTAATTATTACTGATATACAGTATATCAATGTAAGTATCAGACTTTCTAGTAGAATTTAAGCATCTGGTGGTAGAGATTGGATGTTTTGATCACAAAGATTACACACATGTTTGTGTCAATCAGACTTCTGTCACAAAATGGCAATGAACTTCTGACTTGAAGGCTCTCACAGGAACTCAAGACTTGTGAAAATTGCAAGTTAAATGAAAGCAGTAGCACACGTCTGGGTATATGTTGTGATTTCAGGAGCATGGGGCTGATCCAAAATACATTCTTGTTTAGCTCCTGTGAGTTTTCACACCAACTTCCAAGCAAGTATCTTTCTAGGCACATTGGGTTTCTCTTGTCCTATTTCTTGCAACACTGAACATTGCTATCTGTAGTTATTTAAAAACAGGTATGTTTACACTTTCTTAGCAGAATATAGGGATTCAGCTACTTTTAAGACAGATACATTAACTTCAATAATAACCTTTCCTATTAGAAATTCACATTAAAATACTTAAAATTACAATCACAAAAAAACAACCAATAAAAATGATAATAATAATAATAATAATAATAATAATAATAATAAACCACCAAAAAACAAAAAAGCAAGAAACAAACCAGGGAGAAATATCTCCTCTGAGTTTTCAGTTCCAGTGTGACAGGGTTTTCAATACAGCCTCTAATGCAATAAGTTGTACTGAAATCTAAAGGCAGAGAATTTCCAGCAAAAGGTAAAGTTTTCTATTGCTTGCAAAGAGAGCTGGCACAGAAATGCAGAGATCAGTTAGGAAATACTGAACAAACATCACTTTCTTATAATGGCCAAAATGTACTTTCATTTCTACTTCATTTTCTATGTTTAATACAGAATGATTTTAATCTACTGTTCATGCGTTCTAATCATGTCAGATGTGTGGGCGTCCTGTAATTCTTTATGAATAATAAGGAATGCAAATAGTGCTATCTTCACACTCACAGTTGACTGCACTCTGTTGGCTCCCCATCAGCACCTAATTTATCAGCTACTAATTTTCAGAGAGATAATGTCTAAGGCTAGAAGAATATCTTTGTGCAAATAACATTACATTGCTGAGGAAGAATGGTAGAGGCGTCAGACCAATTACATGTGCATCAAGACAGTCTTAATGGTTGGAGTTAATTTTCTAAATTTCCCACACCTTATTTATTAAGACTCTTTGTTATAACCAACAGAAACTAAGAATGATTTTTGATTGTTATCTCTCAGTTAATACAGAATTTCTTCTTTGAGGCAATTATATATTGAAGTGTGAATGGCAACAGCCCACTGTAAATGAGGACTACATAAATAAATGCCTAATATAATCTGAAATTACTAGTAACCAATCCACAAATCTAATACAAAAAGAATTTATAAAACTACTAGTAGTATCATCAAGCAATGTTAGATGACTGAGACATAATGCATTTTCCACTATTTTCCATTTCCTTTCTTCCCTACATCACACAGACATTTCTGCCGAGTTAAATTGGAATTTAAGTTTACCTTCCTTGAGAAAATTGATTTTAAACTTTTGATGCAATAAATAAATGTTTATGTATGCAGTTTTTTAGTTTTTAGAATGGATGCAGAATAACATAATTAAATATAAGTTTCATATTGTCAACAAGCTTCCACCTTTCTTCATAAGGATTTTCCATCTAACTTGTTTCATATACAAATAGCATTTCCTCACAGAAAATAAATTTTGAGATAACTTAGGGAGTTACACAACCTAATCATTCAGGTTGCATTAGCAAGTTTCCATGCTAATAGATGTGAGCCCTGGAGCAAATTTGATACACAATTAATTTCTATGTTTATCTGTCTGGATGTCATATTCTAAGACACTACTCTCATTTTCTTATATACCTTATTAGAAATTAGGTTTTGGGGCCGAAGCTTTCTGTGCTTTGATAGCAAACAACAAAATAGATCTTTAAATCTTATTGGAACTTTGAAATAACTATTACTCTTCAAATGTCTGGTTATTAATATCTCTGTGTCCACTAACTGCACTACCAAAACTAAAACCTAAATTTTTCAGCCTATGAACCATAGAAAGCCTTTTCTAATATTTAGATTCCTTTAAATTGCTGATAACTACTACTACTAATATGCAAAATATGCAAACCATGATCTTACAGCATCCAAGAATTTCAATGATGCTGCAAAAATCTTTATGTCTCACTATAAAAAATGAAACTTCTGGAAAGTCATTAATTGCATTGAAATTATTTTCCCATCTACATAGAAAATCCTTTATCAAAATAAAATAGGGAAAATCCTATATCTAATGAATTCAAAATAAATTTCTGGTTGGCAAGGGATCTTAAATTATGAACAAAATGCCTGGTCTATTCCTAACTCCTTGCCTAGCTTTCCATGTGACCTCAGGAAATTTGTGTGACTTATTACATTTTCAGGTTCACGTCTTCACAAAGAAATCCTGATTTATATCTTTTCACAGTATTTTGATTGCTCAAGCAGAAGATATTCTATAAATACTTGAACGATATTATTTAAGCCTTATTTTTGGAGATGAAAAAACTCCTGGGTAAAAGTAAAAACTTTCTGATACTACGAATGACTACCAGTTTTTGCTTTTTTTGTTCTCATAGCAGTTTTGTGGGGGTTTTATTTGCTTGCTTTTTTTTGTTTTTTTTTTTGTTTTGGGTTTTTTTTCAGTAGAACAGCAGCTTTTAGGGAACTGAAACGTATTGGAAGAAAATAGAGCCTTAGGAATACATATCAATATATACAGAATATTAAATGAAGATTCATTCTACATGACTTATGGATAGATAACAAAAGAAAAATTAATTAACAGTGTTCAGAGACAACATGGAACAGTTTTCTGTGCTGCATCTTTCCCATTATTGGAAAACATTTCAGTGATGCTTTGAACTTTAGCAAGAATTGTTGGTACTAGTTTGTTTTGACATGTGGATCTTTTATCAAACAGTTTGTTCATCATGGTTTCTTTTCTACGATGGTCAAAGGGTAGATGATATTTCCCATGCTCTCTTTGAGGTCAGTATTCAGTTATGCTTTTCCAAGCTCTGTCTGGATGCTGCTAATCCAGGGACTGTCAGTTTTGGGGTATTTGCAGGACTTGCATATTGTATGAAGCCCATCCTTCATGTAACTTATCAGAAGAGAAATTATGCAATGCCTATAGTCCTTTTTTCCCCTAAGCTCTCTCTCTCTCATGCTCTGAGCAGAGCATGCCATTTCTGTCTAGTCTGTAATGGTTTTGTTATATAAACCAAGTCACTGACAAAATTTGATGTCAAATCCTATTCACTGGGGACTGTTTGTAGCCAAAAGATCAGAATGACTTTCAACCAGTTTTGTCAGGACTTAGTGTCTGGCCTCCCTTACAGAGTTATCCTAGGTTCATATCATGTTTTTTATAATTCTAGAGGAGTTCTTTCAAAAAAATATGAATAGCACTGGCATTTTAATTTTATTCTTTGTACCACAAACATAAACATACTTTAATATGGGATCACTAAACCTGAATTTATGTTGTTCCATTTTTCAGTTGATTTAAAATGATACCTGCAAATATTTTTAATTCTATAGTTAGTCACAGTAGACAGAAAATTAGAGTTTTTTTCTGATCAACTTCAAGTTTATAGTACTGACATTGTATCAATTACACTGTTTCTTGTTAATTTGTAACAGCCTCTCATGCCAAGTAAGATGTTATAAAATAATTAAATTGCAAGAGAGGCTTATGGGGGTGGGGTATTTTCTGTCTGCATACCTTGTCTGTGGAACACACTAATTAAACAGATCAAACTGCTGGGCAGAATGTCATTAATATTTGAAAAAAAATGCCATTATTTACTCGTCTCTGAGAAATACAGATGTACAGATATCATAAAAGGCAATCAGTATAAACTCTCTTTTACAATTAGATGTTATGTCTAGATATTTTTAAAAACATCACTGTCTTGGATTTCAGCTCCACTTCTTTGTTTACCTGCTTTTGCTTGAGTGGAAACTAATAAGTGGATTATTCAAGTCCTAGAGACACAAATTCACTAGTCAGGGATTAATAGAAATTGTAAATCTCAATGGATCAGCTTGGAATTTGTTTAAACTGCACCTTTTAAGGTGTTTTAAATGGATAAGCTTTGATAAATAAAATTCTTTTTCCATACAACTCTGGGTAAAGAAGATGCAGATGAATGGTGCTCAACCAATGGAATTTACAGCTAACCAAAAACTAGTTGGATGAGGCTCTAACTTTACAGGGTAGAAAATTATGACCAGAAAAAAAACCTCTACAGGTTTAGATCTGATCTTTAAGTTATATAAAAGGCATGTCAAATTGCCATCTTTAAATTACCTTAAAAAATGCTGGTTTCATTTCTTAGATTGCCAGAAGGTATGAAATTTGGTTATATAGAAACATAAATTAATGACACTTTAGACAGAAGTGGAATAGTTAGGAATTCTGTAGCAGTTCTATTGCAGAAGGGACTTTGAGTGAACAGGTTATCAGGCACTTTTGTTTTGCTATTATTCCACATGGGCATGGCTCCAGAGAGTGAACTCCTGCAGGCAGATCCCCTTGGACACTGGCACAGGAGCAGGAGTTGCTGTTTGGCCAGGGGTTTTGCCCTCCTCCAGTTTGTTACTCACTCTGGCTCAGCTAAGGGTCAGAGTTTACACTAAATACAGAGATATTTCCAAAAAATACATGGCTAATGCTTCCATCCAGTTCTGATAGTACATTAATGATTGGAAGAGTAATTTCACCCAGCTGGCTTTTTAGGGAGCACATGAACACACCTGCACATGCAAATACAAATATAAACATATGTACATATCTGCACAAACTGAGAATTTTGAATACACTTGTTCTTATGTATAATACAGATTTGCAAGACTTACAGGAGGAGAAGTGAAACTTCACACAGACTTTTCTGGTCTTTCTTAAGAAAAAAAACAACTGAGTCATGAATATGCAAGTCTAATGGAATGTACTCATCCATTTTAAAGAATTTTAAAAATTTTATTCTAGAATGTTGGAATACCTAATGAAAAACTTATGGGAAATAGATGGCTCCATCCTGTTAGGTTCCATATTAGAGTCTACACTTCTTTACAACCTAATTAATTAGTTATGACAATAAAAAATTACATTTTTTATTGACTCCCAATTCAGTTACTAAATTTTCTTCAGCAGCAATTTTCTGCTTGGAAAATTTACTCCTATCTTTGTATCTTGGTTAGTGAAAGACCTTGAGTTTTCACAAAGAACAGAGTTCATGTCCCTTACCAGTACTGAGAAATCTGGAAATATATAAATTTATGTCATATAAATGCGAAATCTATCTTCTTTTCTATTCATATTGGAAATAATTTCATTCTGAGACTTAAAAATGTGTTTATATTCTCCCACACTTAGATATGTCTAAGTCAGAAAATGAAAACATTTTCCAGTGATGTATTGTATAGTTTAACAATGGAGAGCAGCTCTTTTAGCACATCTGTGGCTGACTCAGAAACAGCTGAAATTCAAGGGACAAGCTTATGATGACTTCAAAAGGTTTCAAAGGTTTTTGAACAGGCCCCCTAGTGTCTCATCCACTCTAATTTTTAACACCCCAAGCAATAAAACTCCCTCTAGTCTTCTTTAATTAGCTCACACAGTAATTTTGTGAATTATTTTAAATACAGAGTCCTTGTATCTTTGCTGATTTCACAGCTACTTGTGTAGAGCCCTCCTCTTAGTGCATTCTCAGAGAATTTAATCTTTTATTTTTGAATCAGTTCAGAATGCCTTTCTTCCAGATGTAATCTCAGTTTCCTCAATCACAAGGATTGCTCTTTTATAACCTAGGAAACCCTTTGATGTCTGTTTGTGTGACTGTGGTATACCAGTACGTATCTAGACCATTAATATTTCATTTGAATTGGATATACTGTACTTTAAAGCATCTTGGAAATCTTTTTCCTCTTTTTCCAGCAGACCTAATGGTTTGCAGAAGATTTTTCTAGTGCTTCTATTCAAGACGACACAAGATAAACCGAAATAAAATGAACCCACGTCATTTGTCAAAACACAGTTTGCTGGAGTTGTGATTATTGTTGATACACTGTTGACATACCCTTGTTACCTCCTTGTAAGAAGTACTGTAATACTTTGACAATATATAGTCATTGATGTTCCAGCAATAAGAAACATTACCCAAAACTTACATTGGGCCATTTGGCCTTCCTACATTGCAATTTGCACTATATTTTAATTCATATTCAGAGGTACTGATTAAAACAGTATATTGCCATCATCTTAACCTCTCTAGCCCATGGCATTTCTGGCAATGGTTTCCTACTTTGATATCAAGTCCTATAAATAAGTAAAAGTCTCAAAAAATAATTTCACAGTATAAAGTCAGATAAGACAAATTTATTGAAAGTGCAATACTAAGGATGTAAACCACTGCAAAGGCATTTTATAATCTTAAACTAAATGGAAGGATAACTCTTTTATGACAACAAATTATCATGTCTTTACATGTCAATCACAAGTTCCACACCAACTATACCATACAGTCTGAGCTTTAAAGATCACAGAATCATAGAATGGATTGGATTGGAAGGGACCTTAATGATCATCTTGTTCCACCCCCCCCTGCCATGGGCAGGGACACCTTCCACTAGAACAGGTTGCTCAGAGCTCCATCCGACATGGCCTTTAACACTTCCAGGGATGGGACATCTGCAACTTCTCTGGGCAACCTGTTCCAGTGTCTCCAGTCTCTTTTTACCCTCACAGTGAAGAATTTCTTTCTAACATCTAATCTAAACCTGCCTCTTTCAGTTTAAAGCCATGGATCCTTGTCCTGAACATGAACTTGTAAAATGTCCCTCTCCACCTTTCTTGAAGCCCCTCTTAAGTACTGTTAGGTGCCCCAAGGTCACCCCAGGACTTTCTCTTCTCCAGAATAAACAGATCGATTATTCTCAGATTTTCTTCATAGGTGAGGTGCTTCATATCTCTGATCATCTTTGCTTTCTCCTCTGGACTCACTCCAATGGGTTCATGCCCTTCTTGTGCTGGGGACCCCAGAAGTGGATGCAGAACTCTGGGGTTTCACAAAAGCATAGTAGAGAGGAAGAATCACCCCCTAGACCTCTTGGCACTCTGTTTTTGACGCTGCTCAGGATGCAGTTGGTTTTCAGGGCTGCAAGTGCACATTCCTGGTTCATGCCAGCCTTGACAACCAACACCCTTTAAGTCTTTCTCCCCAGGGCTGCTCTCAATCTGCTCTCCATCCAGCCTGTGTTTGTCCTTGGGATTGCTTCAACCTACATGCAGGACCTTGTACTTGGCCTTGTTGAACTCCACGAGGTTGACACAGGCCACCTCTCAAGCCTGTCAAGGTCCCTCTGGGTGACATCCTTTCCCTCCAATGTGTTGACAACATTGCACAGTTTGGCATCTCCAGCCAAACTGCTGAGGGTGCACTCAGAAAGATGACTAGATTCTTCATGACTATGAATGACAAATTTTCTCACACAAGCAAGCAGTATTTCTTTAACATTCATGTTCAAAGCTATTGTTTGGGGTGAAGGATAAAAAAAAAGCTAGAAAGAGCTCTGCCTCCCATAGTCTCATGCCCTTAGTGGACCAATATGATGAGTGGCTCATAGACACATCTTCTCATATTTGGTGGGTTCCCTCGCTCACTCATTTAATGATTTAAGATTTCAGACACAAAATACCCATGCCAGGACTTAGTAAGGCTCCTATGGTGTAGCTGTTGGTGTTCCAGGAGTCATAGTTTTCTTATTGTAATCTCTGACTACCAGAGCCACATTTGGTTTGCTTAAAAAGCATGGACAAGACTTAAGGTATTCAGTGGTGTCTATTCAACAACAAAAGAAGTTAGAAATCATGGTACACTTTTTCTAGATGTCTCTAAGACATCAAAGTCTGAAAGTACAGGGGAAAATATTATCTTTTGGTATCTTATTTTTTAAAATTATTTCTTTATTTCCTAAGAATATAAAAAAAACAAAAACCCCCAAAAGTTAATATCCTGTCTCAAATTCTTATTGGATTTGAACTTATCTAAATTGGTATTTTTTCATGGCCCTGTTAGAATCTTCCTCTCAAAATGACCAATGTGTTTCTGAAAAAGAATCCCCAGCCCTCTTCTCTTTCCTATATGACTGAGATAAGATTGTATTAGCTCCTCCATCTTCCAACAGCTCTCACACTATTTAGACATCTTTATCATACCACATACATAAAATACATTACCCTCAGATGGAGGTTTTTCTATTGACAGTCCTTTTCACTCTCACTTAAAATTGTCTCTAAGATTATTCAAACTCCCATGAAATCTGGAGGAAGCCTCTGGTAATTCAAACAAGATTCTTTCGCTTCATGAAAAAAATATCACCTTTTCATTTCTCTTCACTAAAATACCTTTGAAAAACCTGATCTAAACTTACTGCTTAAAAAGAGAGAAAAACAGTTGTTTTTACTGTTGAATATGGAAACTAGAAGACATGTTACATATAATTAATGGCAGTTTACAGGAAAAGTTCCACTTTTTAGACATCAAAACTTCTCAAGAAACTTTCTGACTGCCACCTTTCTGACACTATTGACTTTTCCCCAGATAACTGACACCTGAGTCCAATGAGAGGGTGAGAAAATACACTCTTAATCAACACTCTTAATGACTGCAGAAAACTGAAGTTGCTCATGTGTTCTTTACTGAGACATCTCTTATGTTAGATGCTCTGTTTCCTTTTCTATTTTAAATACAGGTCAGGTTCAACCTCAGAAGAAAATATCACCTGAAATTATGTTTAAAACAAAAAAAAAAATGAACAAGATCAGTTCAAAACAGCTATAATATCAGGTGTTCTACACAAATGACGACTGTCCAGAGCCAAATAGTCAGTATATGGCTGTATTGTTCTCTGATCAGTAACTGTGAATCCTTATTATTGGGGTTGGGTGTGATGTTTGTGCATGTGTTTTTATTGCCTTTTTTCTTTTTTTTCTTCTTTTTAATGTCCAGACAGAGAAACAGCCCTTCCTCATCTTCTATCCTTATCTAAAAGAGAAATGGGGAATCTGGCTTGGAAAATTCACAGGCATATACCAGCCTTTTTAAACAGCCTCTCAGTCTTCAATATTCATTGCCTTCACTGCACCAACTTGCCATCTGAGTTGTGCCATACACACACTGGAACTCCCTGTCTCCACAGCAGCCTCTCATGATTCCTCAGTTGCCTTTGGACATTCCAGTGTATTTATATTCCACAGCATTTTTACCCATCCATCTAGTCCTCAACATATCTCATTAAAACCCACTGCTCTGCTTACCCAGGGTCTGGAGAAAGAGACCAGCAAGTCCCAGGATAGCTGTACATTTTGAACCCTTCTCCAAGAAGACAGCTCATCTCATGGCTTAGCCTACTTTGAAAAAGTTTAACCGACTTTGGAAAAAGTAAGTCTTTGGTAGTTTTAATAAGGAAGAGATTGAAGTCTGGGGACCCAAAATAAAGACATTTGCTTACCTAGAAGCAAACCTTTTGGGAAGCTGTGTTCTGCAGGAGAAACCCACTCCCCTTGTGAAGAAACAGTTGAACACTACGTGACTGCCAATCCACTGCATGGTGTTTTACTGAAAGCCTTGCACCTAATGAGTCACCTCTACTGACACTTGACTTGAGAACCACAATCTCAAAACTACAGCACAGTCACTTGTACTCAGCCAAAATGTTATGATGCTATTTTGTGTCCTTGACAGCTTTAACATCACAATGATACACTATAGCAGCTCTGCTAAGAGTGATTCCTGCTTTTAAAGCCTTTTCAATAAGCAGTAAAATTAAATCCTTAAATAAAAGAACAAAACAGCAAACAGTTTATTTAGCGGGAATCTGTAACTTCAGAACGGTAAAAAAATGAGATTAATATCATAAGAAAAGCTGACATGCAAATGACATTATCAGGTTTTCAGTTTCTGCAGTGAATACATGCCTTAAGACCACAACTGTGCTTGCCCTGCACTGAATCTCAGCAGTTTGTAACAAGGCCATTTGCCACATAAGAAGAGATCTGCTCAGATGGAACCTCAAATATTTACTTAAAACAACAGGGCTCATTATGATCATTATTTCACAACAGCAAGATCCAAACATTCAGAGGAAAATAGATGACTGTGTTTATTTTATGGAAATACCATATTTTGATCCATGTACAAGAACACTTCCATGTAACACTGGGAAAATGCCCAGAAGATGAGCACAACATCATCTTTAGTGTGGTACTGTGAGATGTTCACGACTCAAATATAGGTACAAAAGTTTAGGACAGCTTCTGGGAAACTGCTGCTGACCTGCCAAAAACTAGTCATCAGGTGAAAGCAAAGAACAAGAATCTGTAGTCATCTATCAAAATAAGCTCCATTCCTATGTGCTGTTCTACATTTGATTTTTTTTCTGTTCTATTTTTATACAATTTTCAGAAACATCTAAAGACATTTTGTTTGTTAAAAAATTCATACTGGAAGATATTTTTAACTTTACTATGCTATTCAGCAGAGCACACAAAATATGGAAATATAAATCCTCCACAAAATATTCTTGTTTTTTCAAAATAATACATCATATGCAGACTCCTCATAAACATCTGTGAATTAGCCTTTGAAACATAGACCAGCAAGAGCTGTAGATAACAGTGAGAAAACAAAGGCAGAACAAAGGAGATTCTTGAATTATTACATATTGAATTACTAACAAACAACTCATTCAAAAAAAAAAAAAAATTAAAACTCTTCTTGTTGGCAGAACAGTATTTGACTTTGACCCTCCTTCATATGACATGATTTACCATGTCTGAGGGTTCTAAAAGTTAAATCTACTACTCTAGGTCAGTCACTGTCAGCTCTCTTCATTGTTGTCAAAGAGAAACAAGCACCTCCAAAAGATAATACGTTTTATCCTAAAATAGCTTCTAAAGTAGGCCAGATTATTTATCTTTCAGCTATGCCTATTTATTCCATTTTCTGGAAAGGAAGCCTGTGTGACTAGCATGAAATTAGACAACTCACTTTAACAGGACTGAAGTTACATAAAATTAAACCTGTTCAAATCATCTGTCTTTCATTTAAGGATTGGCATGGGAATACGTGCATTTAATGCTGTATTTATTTTTATATCTGTAAGGATTTTTAGACAGTAGTTAAACATTAATGTGATGTCTCATTGCATTCTATACAGTAATGCACAGATCCCTCACCTGGTTTAAATACATTGATCAAGTTAATGTTGAGCCTGCAAACAGTGTCTGTTAAAAGAACTTTACATTGGATCAATCTCCATTACTTTCAGTTAAACATTCATTCACCATCATGTTGGTTACTTACTTAATGTTTTTCCTCATCTCTCTGCAAGGAAAATTTTGAAGTATCTCCACTAAAAGCTCGAGGGCTGCTCTACAGCCTTTATTTCTCAAGGGTCCATGGGAAGAGAGATCAGACTTCATCTGAAGAAAATTCCACACCACACTAATTGAGTCTGGGCTACCAGGTGAATATTGTCTTCATAGCATGGCTCTGCAAAAGCTGTCCATTGACAGATGTACTGTAGCTTTCTGTGCAATATCAAACAATTTATTAGATTTTTTTTAAGCTAACATTTCTATATTGATTTTCTGCAAAACTCAAACTATCTTCATTATTTTTCGCCATCAATTTTTTCCTTCTTTCTGTAATCTCTCTATAAAACTTTCCTTCTTTCTCTTGCATTTAATACTTTCGGTTTTGGTTTTTGTTTTTCCTGAAACTGTCTTCAAATTTGCTGCTTGTTCTCCTTGCCCAGTCTTTTATAAGACTGGGTCATTCCCATAATTCCTACCATGGTACATTAACAATTCACTACCCAAGCCAGTAGTACCAGGCAGAAAACAACTATATGTTAAAAGCTACAGGTTTTCAGGCCCTGAAGGTTACCTACAATACTCTCCCCATCTCCCCTCTTCTCTTTTTGCAATTAAGCTCACACCTCGTATTAATAGACTAACTATCCTGTATTAGTGCGTTTTCCACACCATAACTGTATTTAGTGACTACTTTAGCTGTATTTCAAAAGCCTATTCAGGCACCCATCATCTTCAGTACAACCCAGTGGCAGGGTGTAATTTCTGAAGATTTATTCTGGTGATATTTTCTGCAGCAGCTAGCAGTGTTGTAGAAGCAGAGAAACAGGCCTGGGAAGCATTTATAAGGCTTGACAGTTTTCAAAGGATAACTGAATGTGCATCTAAAGCAGCTTCCAACCCTCTGAGCTTGGCCAGTCATACAGGATTTTCATCTCTCTCCATTTCCACCCACGATTAAGTTTTCTATAGGCAGCATAATTTCCACAATGAATGGATGTATTTAACTGATTTTCATTTGATGTTCCTGTCTTCCAGCCCAATAGGGTCTCCTGCCTCTCATGTAAAAAAATAAAAACCCACTCATACTGGAAGAAAATGGCAAAACCACTTGGATTTCAGTTGTTGCAACTGTATGAAGGACTCTGGGTATTTTTGGATGCAAAATACTTTCTGATGTTCAAAATTATTTTCCTTTATGGTCAAATAAAGAAAACTGCCTTAGGAAATAAGTGATTTCATTCAACCTGGCTTTGAAAAAGGCAAAACCCCTTAGTTTTCTAAGTTCTTCTGCAGGAGAAAACAAGTTGCTTTTTTAAGATTCTGTTGAGCAACAATTCAAGGGGAGATGATGTTTATCATATTAGTAAAATAATTTAAGGCAAATTCTACCTTTAAAATATACAGCACAAGGCTAGATTGACATCTAAATGAAAACATAGATCACTGGTCTCACAGCAAGACAATTCCCCTGGTGAATGGGTTAAACTGTTGCTGTCAGATTGAATACAATTAGTACAACTGATATGCAAAGAATTGCTCTGTCAGGAAATGTCACTGTCATTGAGCACTGTTCCCAGGCTGCCTTCAATTTTTTGTTTGGCTCAGAAAATTTTAGTAACGGGTCAGAATTCAAATGGAAAAATTTAACCAAAGTGCATAGCTTCTCCCCAGCTTCTATTTCAATTTTCATTTTCTGCTTTGTGCTTCACATAATTTTTTGGTTACCAGGAAACTATTCTTAACTGTCCATTTTCTGGTTTACTTAACTCTTCCTCTCTAGTTATTAAGTGAAACTAACATTTTTTGTTCACATTTCTTATACAACTTTGTCTTTTGATTGTTCTTTTAAAAATAACCACCAAGAAACCATACAGACAGCAAAAGACAAGTACAGAAGAAGAAATAATTATTTTCTGTAGAACACCACTGAGAACCTATTCACTGCAATCCCCACCCACCCTTGTGATCAATCCTTTTTCCACCCTTTCTTTATTGTAGTCCTCCAAATGTTGCTTTTGGTGCTAATCTTTTTTCCCCCCTCTACAATTCCCCCCTCAGTACACACGAGAGATTTTAGGACCTTGTACATCTGTGCTAACTCCTCCAGATCCTCCTTTCTGTTTTGGAGCAAATAGTCACCCTTTCAGTGCCTTCCTGTTATTTTCCAGCAGATCACAGATTCCTGCACAACACTGTGCAAAAGCTTTGAGTGAGTTTGCTAACTCCTAGTTCTTCAAGGCTGGTAGCTGGGGAATAACAGTCTGGGAGAAAAATGCCATCAGGAATCTGGGTTGGGGAGGGAGGGGTCAAAGGGATGGTTAAAGGCCTTTTCCTTGAGTCACACTCTTTTACAAGCCAGTGAAGAAGGCAGGATGAAATGCTGCTGTGATGGTAGGCAGCTAGTTATTGGCTTAAGGAAATGGGTGACCAACACTCAGGTTAGTCAGCTTGACCTATCTGGGAGCTGTCTTTGAGCTGGAGTGCCACTGAGTGACTAAAGGATAGCAGTGCCAGAGGACAGACCAAGGGCTTTTGTGAATTCCTTTCTCCACCCTTGTTAAAAAGTATCTTTTCTTATATAAGGCACTGACCCTCATGACCCAGGAGGCTCAGAATGGGGCTGAATTGCCACTTCCTCAACATTTGTGACCCTTCTGGCCTTACAGATGGGTAGAGCAAAGGCTACCTTTCCTGTCAGCCCCACGGGGGCTCTGCTGACCTGTGGGGGTGAGTGCTGCTGAGCTGCCCAGCAGCCAGGCCACTGACCCCGGGCAGCCTCAGCTCCTCCTGCCTGGCACTTCCTTAGTGACCACAGAGAGACCCCAGCTTGTCCCTTCCCATCTCCTCCCTCCTCCCACCACTGTGAGCAAAGACACTTCCTCCTCAAGCACACAAGTTTACCAGGGTCTGTGTATCCATTTTATTATCAGTTTGTTGTGAAATTACAGACTCTGACTCTTTAGCAGGAACCCTGCTCCAGGTATGAACTAAATTCCCTCTCCTTAGGCAATAACATCACAATGCTAGGACGAACCCCACTTTAATCTGCCTCCTGGTATGCTGAGGCAAGTCTGTGTGCAGGCTGTTTTAGCTGAAGATAAATTACCTTTCTTACTTTTAACTTCTTGTAATAATCAACAGGGTTTTTTTAACACTGACATCTACCAAAAATGTGATTACAGCTTTATTTCAGCCCATATCCCTGCCTACAGCCATCCTGAGAGCCATCCCTTTTCTATCTCCCCTCATCAAAACCCTTCTCTCATCATTTTCATCTTCTCAAATCTCTTAAATTTTCTTAACTCAGGAAGTTTAAAGTTCATTTACTGTTTGCTGAAGCCATTATCTCCTTTTTGCTTGAGAGCCCCATATGTCCAGTAAACCACACAGCAAGATGAGGGAGCAGTTACTGTAGTGTCATTGCCATCTAATTAAAAAAGACACGCTGCACAGAGCTGTCTAAGATTTCAATTAATTTGCTAAAATACATATATCCAGATCTTCTGTCTGTGAAGATAACACTAAATATGTGAGTACAATGCCTTCCTGAGAGTACTGGCTTCCTGAAACAGAAAGACTCAGAGGCAAGCAAATTGTTCTAATCAAAGCTTCTACTTTCACTTACACTATTGCTACCCATAACACATTTTAGTGGAATGATAGAACTGATGCTTTTAAGTGGATGCAATGGCAGATAACAGGGCATGGTCTAGGGGAACCAGCTGTCATGAAAACCTGCAGAAGATGAGGAATGAGATAATCCTTTTTCTTAAAATAAAGAAAATTGTGTCCCCTTTCTCAAGTTGGGATAGAAAATTCATCTTTTCCTCAATATTAAATGTTTCAGTAAGCTCTAGATGTGTGAAATACACATCCTTCATGCCAACAGTCCCAGCTGTCCACTAATCACTTGCCAATATATCCTTTTTTAATATGCTGCCACACTCATATGGGAAGTGCTAAAAAGTACAATATAATATGATACACACATAATATATATAATGATGTGCTGTAGGCTAATTTTAATGAAACAACAGTGTGTTTCACCGCTCTTTGTTGTCTTTCTAGGACTATTATTTTTACATTTAATCAGCTTACTGAAATTTGAGATACATCAGATTACAAATTATATTAAATACATATAAGCCAATAATTCCTTTATAATATTTAGTCCAAATATTTTTACTCATGAGTCATTGTAAAATTTGACTACATGAAGGTGAAATTTTCAAATTCACTTTTCCAATTCAGATAAAGTAATTGTCCACAGAGAAAGAAACACCAATTTTTTTTTTAAGTAGTATGTATTTTAACTCATATTTAAGTGTAGTGTTAGAGGACACTTTCTACTTCCATCTTATTCTTCATTCAGTCTGTGATAGGTAAGTAAATTAAGAGCAAAGTCATATCCATAAACTGATTTTCTCAAAAAAATTATAGGCCTTGATGTCTTTTCAGAAGCCAACTCCTCTGAGTAAGTAAAAAGTGTTAATAATATTGCATGAAATTGTTTTGAAACAATTATTCTTACAAATATTAAATATTAGATACTAAAAGACAAGTGAGTAATTCTGCATGTTCTGAATGTTGTCTTATTTTTGTATAAACCATTTTTACATAGTAAGGAGCCAAAAGGCTGGTGAATTGCTATGAATCAAAACATCTTATTAACAATGTTCTTATTTTCAGGACTATCACCGAAAATCATAAACAAGTTTTTATTTCTTTTTAAAGAAGAATACAATTGCTCCTTAAATGAAATCTCAATATCTTTAATAGATTTAGATTTTGTATGCTAATTTCCTTGTAGATAATTCAAAACCTTCAGATCAATTTGTTTAAGTGCAACAACCACTCCAGTCTAGGACAAAGAAAATATGATTGCTTAAATCTCATATATGCAGCTTCCCATAGGAGTAGAATACAGATGAGCTGCAAATGAAACACTCTCATCACCACACTGCCCAAAGCAATTTTCCAGTGTGCCCCCTCCCCTCAGGACATATTTTACTCCACCTTTACTATGTTTATAACATGATTTACATGTTAATGAGAAGTGACAGGGACTAAGTAATTAGGAGGCAAGACTGTAGCTCGTCACGCATTTTAAATACTGTAGACTGCAATTCTGAAATAAATATTCAGCCCCTTTCCTCATTTTCTTCTTAATTAGAAAACACAATCAATTTAGTCTTCATAACCCAAATATACCTTGCAAAGGTAAATAATAGAAAAGAAATGCATTGTTACAATAAGCACATCTGATCAGCCCTAGTTCTCCTATATTTGGTAATTTTTCTTATTACATTCTGTTTATTAAGCTTGGACAATACAGCAAGAGCAACATAAAACCTAAAGAAACAGTCCTGTGGCTGTGACTGTAAAGCCATGGTGGTTTGCACTGGATGGAAATGCTGCCTGGATGTGCAGCTGTGTGTCCTATCTGGATAATTCTGTGGGTAAGAACTTTGTGCTATCACTGCAAAGAACATCTCTACATGGAGCTTCGAGGCCCTGCAATAAGGTCTGAAGGCATCTGTGTTTGGACAGAATGTCTCTCTAATGATGTAGAGGAAGAAAAGGGCAGAAATTCAGGACAGCTGACAACCCCTGTGTATGTATAGAAGGCAGGGAGTGGGAAATGCCTCCCAGTACAGCCATTTCCATGGCAGGGAGGAAAGTGGTGCCAATCAACACAACCTCTTTCACCTCCTTCATCTCCTTCCACACACCTCCCCCACATGCTTGTTCCAAGTTTTTACATGGTGCTCTTTGTAAGATCAGGACCTCAGAAAATAATGCTTACCATTTCAATACTAATTGTCTATGGTGCTGAGTGAATTAAGTTTCAGAATACACTTCTGAGCTATGAACACATTACCATTCTAATTATTCAGGTCAGGAAAAAACTCAGAGCAAAAAAAGTAACTTAATTCAAAGTATTCTAATTGAAAAAAAAAAGTCATTCTCCTTGCAGATCTATACAGTTCTTTGTGCCAAATATATAACAAAGTTTAAAGAACTCTGAAGCTAAAAACTCTGTTGGGTTTATGTTTCCATTCTATGCATTTTGCTTTCAAATATTAAATGTTTGGAGCATGTCATAGTCATGTGGAGCCTTTTTTAATAAGAGATACTGAAGGAAACAGGATGCATTTTTACTAATCCTTATTTCCTTACTGAAAACAACGGTTATGGGTGCAAACATAATGGGGATTTCTTGGTGAAGAAGTGAACAAAATGCAGATGATGACTATCAGTTATGTGGTGATAGGTGCAGCACCCCTTCTCTGAACCAGAAATACTTTCTATCAGCCCCATTTACAGTTCATGACTGACAGGTAAACTCTGTTCATTCACAGGATGTCCAGGTTTTCAGATGCGTGCTGCTTTTGCTTGGATACAATTTGCTCCATAGTAGCTGTTATGGGCTGGATTTGTGCTGGAAAGAGCATTGACAATTCAGGGATATTTTAGTTATTGCTGAGCAGAGTTCACACACAGCCAAGGTCTTCTCTGCTCCTCAGCCCATCCCAGCAGCAGTCAGACAGGTGATGCACAAGGAGCTGGGACACAGCTGGGACTGCTGAGCCCAACAGACCCTGTGGCCTCAGTGCAAGGCTGGGGGAAGAAGGAGAAAGCAGGGGGCTTTCAGCATGGTGGCTTTTGTCTTCCCAAGTCACCACTGTGCATGATGGAGCTGTGCTTTCAGGGAGATGGCTGAACACTGCCTGCCCTTGGGAAGTGGTGAGTGAGCTCCTTGTTTTGCTTTGCTGGTGTGCACAGTGATTTTGCTTTACCTCCTAAACTGTCTTCATCCCAACCCACGAGTTTTCTCACTCTTGCTCTTCTGATGCTCTCCCCATCCCCTCCAGGGGCAGGGAGTGAGCAGCTGTATGCAGCTTAGCTGCCAGCTGGGGTTAAACCATGACAAGATGCTTACATAGTACTACGAAATCTAAGCATTCTCTAGGGGCATATTATGTATAATTGCTATACATGCAAGGTCTTTACAACCATTACCATGAAAAGGATCTTGTTGATACAGGATTTGAGAACTAATCATGCATATACTTATAAAGATTGAAGTCTAAGTAGATTTTACCCAAATCTAAGTGCTAAGAGACTACAATGATATATGCAAAGAAACCCCAAACTAGTAAAAATAGTTTAATTTTGTCTCTTTTCAAACAAATATGTTCACAACTTTTCTTTCAGTAAGACAATTTATACTCTAGTTATCATGATGTATTTGAATGTCCAATCATACAAATATTTAAATATGAACATTATTGTCAATCTGAGAGCTACCCAAAGGTAAACAAAACACGGCAGTGATTGTTTTTTGTTAGCAATTTTCATGGGAATAGAATCTAAATATCTCAGCTTGAGGTACTTGTCTCCTTCATCTATAAAATATGCAAAACAGTTAATTAAAAAGGGACAGCCAAGCTACTCCCAGTTCCTTATTACCTATATTGAATACATATCAAAATAAAGAGCCAGAACTTAACACTGAAAGGTAACTGGCGACTACAGAATTTCCTTGTAATTCCCTCTGAACTCAGCTAGCCAGATAAGCATAAATTGCAGTCTGTCTAGCCATTGAATATAGGAAGATAAAAGGTGAATTATTCCTTTGAACTCATTTTTGACAGGTGAAGTGCTGGCAGTATAGTGAGACAGACTTTCTCATCTTATTAAAAAAATAATTAATAAGCCAACTTGACCATCTGTTTACCTATTGTATTGCTACTACTGTATCTGAAGCAGTGTGAAACGTGAGATAGAAAAATGCCCCTCATAATGATCTGTTTGGTAAATTAGTTTTTTATAAATGAAGAAAGGAGAGTTTGAAATGCAGAGATTGTAATGGGGCAAAATAAGATAGTTCTGGAAGCTGAAGCAGGTATACTCAACAAAGAAAGGTGGATTTACTCAGCATTGGTGCAGGAGCATTTCTATAAATTAACCCAAGGCCTATGTCTCATAATTCACTTGACAGTTTATCAGCCCTGAAAATGAATTCAGGCAATTTAGATGAAGGATGGAAGCAGTGGCTTCAAAGCCCTGTGAGGCAGCTCAGAAATATTCCCTGAGCTTAAGCTTTTTGTGTTCTAAAGGTTAATGGTCCCAAATCATGCCTTCCACTGGGTTTTATTAGTGTGAAAACCAGCCTGCAAGATACTCTAGGTGCAGCATAAGAGAGGTAAATAGCATGAAAGATAGTTATTTTCAAATCAAGCTATCCTATGTTTGGCTAAGGGACAATGGGTTTATGAGTCTTCAAAGCCACCCTGAGGAACAACCAGGACTACAGGAAAAATCACACATTGTAGATGAGCTTTCACTGTGGTTTGCTAGGTCCTGTTGCTATCTGAGTGGTTATATTTGGAACAGGACTATTCAGACATGCAGTAGACATTAATATGTCTAACCAATCCTTAATACTGATGAAATCTGGCATATGGTCATGTACAATTAGTTAAAACTATTTTCAAATATTATGCTGAGGTCTGATCCTCTCTGCACACATCTGCAGTTTAGGAGTCAGAGGTTACAAACCTATCTTTGTGAACTGAGCAGCTACATGCACAAAGAACACTTTTGTTGGCACAGTGGTTTTTCATATACATAAACTCTCGAAAAGAGGATTCTTTAATTCATGTATTTTTAGCATTAAAGGGACAGATCTCAGTTTTGTGAGGTAAAATTTTGTCAGTAAAAGATAGGTTTACTAACTGTAAGTAAAGCTGACAATGTTTCTGTTATCTTTTTTCCTTAGTTCCCATCAGGTTGTGAGAAACACTGTCTCAAGCAGAAAACACAGATTGTTAAGCCTGAAAAACATGAGAGTGATATTAAACAACATGACTTTGGGTGACACCTAAAATTCTCAAATACTTATTGTAACGATCTGGATTTTCAACTTCTATTTTTTTTTCCTGTCTATCGGTCCTTTTGCTTAAGTTCCTACTCTACAGCAAAATTCTGATTAGAATTTCACATAATTAGGGCAGTCTTTATTCCTGCTCCAAATGGCTTTACAGTGTTGCTATGCCCTATTAAACTGCCTTATGCCATGCTGAGAGAGTGCATGACGTGATTCCTGGCTGTGGGTTAAAAGATGTAACACTGCAGTCATATTGCACTGTGAATGTCACTGCATGGTTCTGTTAGACAAGTCATAAAAGTTACTGCACTTAATCTGTTTAGTTAATCTTCCTGGCACAGTCCTTCTGTCCAAGCTGGGGGAGAAAATTCCCTGACTTCATTGCTGTGCAAAAAAGAGAACTGCTGTGAGCATCAAAGATGATCACTTGTGGCTCTTGGTCCTCCAGCTCCACTGAAGTTTCTCTCATCAGCAGAGACTCATTCTGAGAGCCAGGTTAGACTGAGAGATCCCTGAAAGGGAAGATGTACCTGGCCCAGCCTTGCAAGAACCTTTATTGAAGGATGGTTGGGAAAGAGAAAACGTAAAGAAATCTCAATAAACTAGAATACCCCATACACTACTCTCCTTTTACTGCACTAAAATAATTTACAGGTCCTCAGAAGGGCAACAGTTGCACTGACAATATCACAGTAAACTTAGCTTTCAGCTCAGCTCCACATGTTGTCTTTTGCATAAAACACAAAGAATGCGAAGGAAACAGAAGTTTTTCCTTGTATTTTGGATGAAAAAGTTTGTGTACCTTAACCTTTTTAAAATGTAGCTAGATTTAGTATTGCTGAAATGGAGAAAAGTGTTGAATTCTTTAATTTTAATCAGGGTGTCTATTTTAAACCAACAAACCTAGAAGCTTCCTGATTAAAAAAAAAAAAAAAAAAGAAAAACCCAACACTGTGAAGTAGCATTTAAATATATATATATATGTGCCCATCTTCCTTCTTATAAAGCTAAGCTTGTAGCCTAGGTCCTAGAGCATTCACATCTCATCTGAGAGAAGGGTTGAACACTTCAGCTAAGTAATTGGCTGGCCACTTCTAAATTTTTAATCCAGTTAAATTTTGATCATCTGATAATCTCCATAATGTCTTGTGACAAGAATTTTGCCTATATTTTTCAGACTTCATACTCTAAATAAATACTAGTAATTTCACAGTAGTCAGAGGTTATAGCTTGAGGATGTTTTTCCTCCTGCTGTAAAAACATGTTATGTAAATGATTAGAGAGCATTACAATGGTTCTGTTTTCTTTAAAATGAGGAGAAACATATTGAAGTAACACAAAATTGATGAAATGATTCACTTACCCTTCTAAAACAGAATAAACAAAATTCAAAGATATTAATACACATGATATGTCATAAGTGAAAAGAAAACTGCAATTTCTCTCTAACTTTATTAGAAATATAAAACCATCATGCAATATCTTTCAAGTACTAAAATAGTATTTATCTTTTCACTTCTTCACAGAAAAGTGCTACTAGTTATTTAGTTTTAGATTTCCTTTTATGGCCCAAGGGAACCATTGTGATAAGTCAGTCTGACCTCCTCTATAATCTTTCAACAACACTTCCATCCTATGAACTGTGTGCACAGAATTACACAGAACAGAATATAACTTTTTTTTCTTTAGTTTCTTTAATACCTAAGGTATTTCAAAGCACTTTACACATAGTAATAAAACAAACAGTGACCAAGCAAACAGTTTGCAGAAAATATCCACCTCTGCTCCAGAGGACTACAAACCTTTAGTGCTCCAGTGGAAGTGATTATATATCTCAGAGAGAGATGACATGAAACTTTAAAAGGAAGAGAGAGGCAATTCTTCACTAAATGTAAAATTTAGCACTCATTTACACTCTGAAATATTTTATAACCTTGCGGAAAACACATTCAATATATATTTGACCCTAAATTGATTTTTTTTATAATACACAATACTTTTTACAGAACACTGTAAGATTTTAGTGACTTAAAAAAATTAAATTTTTTGATACCACAAAGAATATAAGTGCACATTGGCATGACCAAAGGAGAGCAACAAATTTTGAAGTTTACTACAAATCAGCTAGAAGAAAATAATATTATTTATAGAGATAGTGAAAATGGCATAGCACTGAATTAACATGAAAGAATATGCAGCATTACTTCCAAGGTAATTAGAAATATTTAGATATGTAATTCTCTGATTACTTGGCATACTGAAATCAGCATTTGCATAGTGCAAAAATATATAAATGCAATGGTTTCTTTAGTATTTTTTATTACTTTTTCAACCTTTTAAAAGAAGGATTTTTTAAGTTGAAAGAACAGATGTGAATTATTGGACATATTTTATTCCTAAATCTCTTACAAATGCTTCACTTCAGCTGCATTTTAGATGCTAATCTCTGATGCAGAAGCAACCTTAACCATTTTTAATTGGCTCACAAGCTCTTGTCTCTGCATTTGACTTGCCCAACATCATCCTGGAATGCAAATAGAACATCAGACCAGCATATGACTCTTACAAAATCTCCCTTGATGCATCAGCACTCAGGAGGTCCAGCAGGTCCTTAAAGCCAGCCTGTGCACCCTCATGTGTGTGCATTCCCTGGGGAATACAGGGAACATAACAGGGAATACAAGTGCACCTCCCTCCCTGCCCAGTGGGAAAGGTCTGAATCAAGGGCAAGATTCACTATTTATCTACAGGATAAGCCATGAATTTCCTTTAACATAAGTGCAAAAATATATGATCATTACCAAAACCACCCAGAAATACACAGAAGAACCTGAAAGCTCAGCTGATATATTGGACAAAGCATCTAGAAGATTCTTTATTGTCTCTACTACTGATGTAGGTACAGTAAGTGATCAAGGAAAGCTCCAGGCTGTAAGAAAATGCCTTTCACAGGGTGATGTGATAGATTAATCTGACCTTTTCAAAGGCACAGCCCACACAGGATTTCATAGAGTAAATCCTGGATCAATCATGCCTCATTGACCTAGAGACTATTACTTAGAAAAACATGAAGGGAATATCTTGCTTTAAGATATCTGAACACAGGTGTCTAATCTTAAACCAGGTGCTTTAACTACCATTATGTGCAACAGAAATCAATGCAACACTGTAAAAGGCTACAGAAGTCTGAACCATCAAGTGAAAAGCCACTGACCTCCAGAGTGAGCTGCAGTGCTACCTACTCTCCTTCACTTTTTCCAGATCTCTCTACACCCAGTCCCCAGTTCTAGCTTTTATTAGTCTTTGTATTTTAAAGTAAAATGCTTCTGCTCTCAAAAATGACTTTTTTCATAACTACTTCTTAAGTACTTTCTTGCATGATCAAGTCAGATTCTCACTTCTCTTTTTTAAAATACGATAAATGTTCAGAGTATTTGGATTCTCTCAGCTTTTCTAGAATTAGAATTAGTCTTATTGTTATTTTCTGAACACTTCCCAAATATGCAGGTTTTACTGAACAGAATATATCTCTTACGTCTGTCATGAAACTTCTCTTACACCAGTGAAAGCTCAAAAAAAAAAAGCTTTCCAAGTAACTCCATCTGACAACTATTACAGGCTTTGAAAAATGCAGTGGCATAAAGAAGCACAGATGACTCTACTATTTTGTTTCAGGTAGCTTACAAACCTCATTAAACTGTTTTTCATTTTCACATTAAATGCATGGACTGAGAAAGCAAAAAGGCATATATGTTTAACTCTATGCATAGTTAATTTCAACATTTTCAGCAGGACCTCTCATGGCCTAACCCCAGCAGGTACACAGACCTATGGTAAGGATAAAGTTTTGAATCCCCACCTCAAACTAAAAAAAAAAACAAAACAAACAAAAAAAAAAACCTAAATCCTGTTCTCACTCTTTAGCATTTAATTGCTTACATATATGTTTAGGAGCATTGAGTCTAACCTGAAACCTTCTGGCACTGGATATTTAGGCTAAAAAAATTTAGTTAGGTCCTTTCGTAAAAGACATAAAATTTAAATTCCCCAGATAATCACTAGTTAATTATGAACAGGATGGACCACAGCTCAGATTGAGTGAACTAGGTCAGATGGGCAATTGCTCTGCTGACAGGTTTCTCTCCACTACTGAATTTTCATGAAGAAACAAGACAGGAAAGAGGAAAGAGATTTTCATTGATAGAGCTTAAACTGGAATTTTTTGCAAGTTTCACTTCTTTGAGCTGAGGAATTAAAAAAAAAAAAAATCTCTCTTAAAAAAAATCTAATGGAATAATTTAGCTCGTATGGAAAAGAAATAAGTCACGCAATCTGTTCATTTGGCTTGAACACAAAAAAATGAAAGGTAATAAATTATTATAGTGGAAGAGGTTACCAACAGAAATCCATGAAACAATGCTAAGTCAAATTAGGTGAAAACAGCACAAATCTCATAAAACATGCTTTTTAAAAATATGGCTAATATCGCGAGAAAAGCTCTTATAAAGACCTTATGGGTCATTTGATGAATTTTTTTGTTAGAGAAAGAAATGCAAAATTCAAGATTACAAATAAAATTAATTCTTGAATGTTACATTGCATATCACTTGCATTTATATTTTTCTGCAATTTTCAGTCCAAGACTGAAAGCTAAAAGGGGAAAATTATAGATATGTTGTAAATATATATATATATATATATATATTTCCTTTAAAGCAAAAGCATCAATGAATGAAAAAACTATGCTATTTCTCCTTAAGAGATGGTGAAGTATTCTGCCATGAATATTATCATTTGGTAAGTGAATCCATCCAAAACAATAGTGCAGCAGCAGTTCAGAGGAGTACATGCTATGAATATTCTCACACACCTGTGTTATAACCACATGCTTCTCATTAGCTGCATATGAACACAGATTTTATTTGATGACACTTTCATGATACAAAGTAGGTCAGTCAAAAGAGAGGCAAACAATTTATCTAAAATTTGCTCTGACTTTATGGAATCAAAAATATTTTCTTTGAGTATACAAATAAGGACGTGCTATATGAACACTGAGAAATAATTCCCTATACAACAATGGAAGTTGAAAAATAGAAAACAAAATCTGAAAATTCAAATGAATGAATGTCTGCTGGCTCTCCAAAATGGGAAAATGTTGCTGTGGGTAATTTCATCCTCCTCATCTGTTGAATTCACCATGTATTTCTAACCAGATCTCTCCGCTTTCTGATGGTAAGTGGCTACAGAAATTGAAATATCCTGACTAGTCTTTCCATCTAAGCTGAACTGAGCCATTTTGCTCCTGGGACTTCTATCATCTGGCCACATAAAATATTGGTATCCTACTGTCCTACCAGCTCAGTGAGCACAGGTAATTTGACAGCTCTAATGAGTTACATACACACAGTCCTGAGAATTCAGTAGAATTTCTATTCCAATTCATTCACAGAAAAGGTCAGTTTGCATATTCTGTCTCATTGCTGTACAAAAAGTGTATAGTACATAATGACTAAAGGCCAATTCCCTCAATCATTAAAAATACAGTATTCATGGTATTAATGCTATGGTTAAAAATATATTTATGGACATTTTTCTATGGTATTTATTTCCTAACAACCACTTCCTTAATAGAAACATTGAACAGCTTCTTACAAGCTTTCTCTAAGTGTTTATTCTTTAAGGTTAACAGGCCTTGCTTTGATAGAAACAAATCTTTTGTTCACTAGGGCACCAACATAATTCCTGGATAGCTGAGAGCACAGAATTCTCAGGGGCAGGAAATATATCGAGACAGAAATATATTTCTCAAAAAATTGTCTCATGCTGTAACTCTATATTTTTGAAAAAGTACAATATTTCTTCCTTAGTATTTAGACAACTTCTTTGAAGAACCATATTTTTTGTCAGAAAATATGTCAGAGAGAAAGCTCTGGAATGTTCTGACTTTAAAAATATGAAAAGAAGGTTGATGACATTGTCATTAATAAATGGACCTTTATTCCCCAAACAGTAAATTACTCAATGGCATCATTGACAGATGCTCTGGCTATGTTGCAAAGTATTGATTCATGTTACTTGACAGTATCTAATTAATTTGGTGGATTTCAAACCATTACAGAACCAACTGACAGATGGAAATGACCCAGTGGTTGAATGGGTGAAAAAAAAAAATGTTTGCACATATAGCCCCAGCACAGCTGACCAGGAGCAAATACTTCACCACCACACAGACCTGCAGGGAGATTTTTGCAGGAGCTCCTTCAGTGTATTTGGACTTACATCAGTAACATTAATACCCTAGCCCTATGTTTTCTAAACACTTCAGTCATGTATCAAAAACCCACAAGCTGTGAAATATTTTTAAAGTTAACACTGTGCAAGAAAAACATTCAGAACTGAGTTCTATGAAAAGGCCTTTCTAGTAAATGGTTGGAGCACAGTTCAAAAACACAAAAATATTGTAAAAAACAAGTGTTCAAATACACAGTAAAAATTGTTTTTAAATCCGTAATGGCTTATCAAGTAAACCTGTATTCAGTGTCCTCTTCACAGGTTTTTGAAAAGGGAAAATGTCACTATAAACTGACCTTTTCCTGAAGCATTTGCTAAAACTTTACAAATGTCAAAACAGCAGTTCAAAATGAAGACAGCATCATCAGGAAGGAAAACTCCAGGAGTAGCTGTGCATGTAATTTAACAAAGTAACTCACGGTGTAAAATGTTTTTACTTTGACTTGTAAGATCCCCATCAAACTAGTAGACTCCTAGCTATATTTGAGAGCAAAATGTAGCCAATAGCTTGCAATGTTCCACAGCTTTCTGCACATTAAATGTGGTTTTAAAAGATAATGAAAAAAGCAAACTAATACGGTTTAATTGCCACTGAATAGCATGCAGGACCAAATAACACGAGGAAATTTCAGAGCAATCAGACAATAGTACATGTTGTCCAGGTCTTTTTTTTCCTCCTTTTTCATCTTTTATTGTATCACAGTCAGTATTAATACACAGAAATGTCACCACAGTAAATGAATCCTCATTTTGTTTTTGAATGGGTATTCACCACCCACCAGGAAGATCCATCAGCTGAACTCAAAGGCTGAGAGGAGCAAATGCGTAGAAGTGCTACCTAATGTTTTACCCAATCTTATTTTCTAAAAATTGCATGACCCTAGGATGATGACTAAGATTATAGGTTTCTTCTATTTGACTATCAAAATGTCAGAGAGCTAGAATGAAGAACAATACAACTGTATTTGAACCTAACAAAAATACCATTGCCTTTGGGATTACTGGGTAGCTTTGAAAAAGAACTGTCATGACAGATTCTTACAAATGTCATTGATTGAATGAATCAAAAAGCCACGGTGTTAATCCCAACCTCATTGTTTTGGATACTTGTCCATCTCCTGCCTTTTAAATCTGTTGTCACATGCTTGAGCTTCACCAGACATTCGAACCAACTCTCCCGAGTTATTGCAGAAAATGAACCCATCCTACCTCATTCAGGAAAGCCTCTAAAATCACTGACATTAATCAATTCACTTAAGATGCAGGAATGGACAGTATGAATGAAAGCCAAACAACCAGTATCAGTGACTGAACATTGCAGCAGTGTCAGAATTACTAACTCCAATACTGGTATGCAGAAGCACATATATGCAAATTTTGCGCAGTGAGTTTGTGGAACATACTGTTTAAGATCATTTATCCCACTATTACTGTAAAATATTCACTTACTACAGAGATATAACTAGTAGTAAAATAAAGTAAAATACCCAGTACCTACCATGATCCTTATAGGTTACTTCCAACTTGAGATGTTCTATGATATTCTACTCTATTAGTACAGATTTTTTGTGAACCATTGGAGATAAAAGTAGGTACTCACAGGATAGCAGTGAAGATTTTGTGACTTGGGGAGGCACAGGTTTGATTACTGAGGTTTTTTCCTAACGATTTCAAGAAAGCAAATACTTTCTACAAAGCATTTATAGATCCCATAATTTCCACTGTGTACCCTTTTACTTGAGCCTAACTAAGACCACATTACTGACCTGCAGCCAAACTTCCTGAAGTTGCTGGGTTGAAAAAAATGTTGCAGGAAGCCAAATATGACCTCCAAGCTAAAGGAGATCATGAAATAGAATCATTTCTTGTTATGGAAATTTAGAGGGTAGATTGATAAAATACAGATTGATGGGGACTGATAAATCCTCAGAGTATAACATAAAGATATCCAAACAGGTAAATGAACCTATTCTATTAGAAATCTATCTTATACAAAAGAGTGAGGCACTGGAAATCTGCAGAGCATCAGACTGAGTTGGATAATCAAGAAACACACTGGATGTTATATCCTGTTTGAAGAATTATGCCTGCTGCTCAGCTTTATGGCTGTCTAGAAGCCATTACACTGCATTTAGCTGGAAGTGAAACAATATTTTTCAGTGTTCAAATGTGGCAGTTTTGAGTGTGAGACAGAAGACAATTTAGGAACCTCTGGAACACTCGTTGGTATAATAGCAGCGATCCATCCTCCCTAAAGCACCAGTTGCTGCTTTAGTTTTCTCCTCCATTTAACTAGCAAAGTGCTCAGATGAGCTCTTGTTAAGCCCTGCTTTTGCCATCACTGGCTTTGCTGGTTTTGACTCCTAGGATTTTTGGAGCCTCACCTGTTTTGCACAGTGCTTCATCCCCTTAATTCATGCATTAAAAAGCATTTCCTCTGCCTCGTAAACAAAGTGGGAGTTTGTTTCCATAGAAACAACAAAAAACCTGGAGCTGTTTCTGTCTCCACAAGTGTGAGGCCCTGGTTTTCTTCCTTAGGAAAAGCATAAGGATCCCACATCATGCCCTTTGTGAAGGAGATACAAGACCAGCACTTGCTCAGATCAAGTCCAATTCTCTCAACTCTTATTTGAATCATAAACTGACCTTGCTATTCTGTTTATTGAGATGTAAGCCACAAATGTGATATTTCCTAACTACACTGTTATTACCCCATCACCATAATACAACTTCTGGTTCAACTAACATTTTAATATCATTACATGTTATTCAGAAATGGACCTTTTTACATTATTTCCTTAGCCAAATAATACAATTATTCAATTATACCAAAATTCAGCACAAAACAATGTCAAAACCACAAGGTTTCTATATAATATAGAAGCTGACCTAAAAATAAGGAACAGTAATTTTTATACAAGTTTTCTTTTGATTTTCTTTTGCTTTTCCCTCCCCATACTATACATATGAAATACCAATTTCTGTTTGCTGCAGCTTCACTAATATTGCAGTACAGCAAATTCTGAACACTTTAATTCGTTTTAGTTCTCAACAGTCAGCACTTGTTTCACATTGGAATTTCCTAAGGACTACAAGATTCAAGCTCTTCATTCAAGTTTCTGATAGGTTCATATTTAGAAACTAGTAAAACTTCTTCATTTTTTATTTTTTTAATGACCATACATTTGCACTATCAACTCCTTCTTATGGAGCTTCTACCTATGACCAGAGTTCTGAATTCCCTCCTGCCCTTTCCCATATGCACCCAACATGTGTGCACTTTGTTTCATAACACAGACCTAACTGCTTGTACAGCTACACTATTCTGACAGCTGTATTCATTAGAAACACAGGTACTCTGTGTCTTCATCAGCAAGTGACAAGAAAAAGTACAAAGAAAAGGGAAATCCTTAAGGCTTTGAATATAAATATTACAGTACAGGTTGAAAATTCCATATTTTTCTTTGATTTTCATAAAATAGCTATTTTGGTAATAAGCATTAGGTTTATTCTCAAAATGAGCAAAAGCATCATCCTTGCCAATCCCATTCCTTTCCTTGTTAACTCTTCTGTTGTTTTTAATATCATTCTCTCTTCAGTTTTTTTGTTTTCCTTGAAATTAATTCTCTTTCATTTCTACTCACTGGTATTATAACTTACCTGAGTTCATTGTAATGTCTGTCCTGTTGACATCTGTTTTTCCTGAAAGTTTACACTATTACTCAGCTGAGTGGTTTCACTGACTTCAGAGGGCAAAGAGAGTAGGGGTGATTAATAAGTACTCAACAGAAACCCCAGGTGCAGAAAATCACTCCACTTATCACTGTTTTCTGCCTTGTCCCCTTTCACATTTTAAAATATTTCCTGAACCTTTATGAGCTGTCTTTGTTATGCTCTTTACAGAGGGGAAAAAATACAGTCTGAAATAAAAAAGCAGGTCACATTTCAACATTTCTAAGGCTCAGAATTTGCAGTGAGACTCAGATAGAAATGGGATGCTGAGAAAGAATTCTGCTCTTTTTAGGGCTTGAATGAATGAAAAGGATACTCAACCCAAAATCTCTTAGTTGATTTATACGTTCTTTGAGTCACTGTACAAGACTAGCCTTCCCCAAGCTGTAAATCTCAGCAAACCAGAGGCTTCCCAGAGATATTCCTGATCACACGATTCATCACCTTGGTTGACCTAAGGTCCTTCATGAAATAAAACAAAATCTCTTGTCTCAGGACTTCATATATCATTTATAGAACAACAAATATAGGAAAAAAGATTTGGCATCACCTTGAGCAGATTCTCTAACTAGACAGGAGCACAAAAACTATAAAACTTCCCTGCCTATCAGGTTTATATAGCATTTACTTTCAAACAACAGGGCATGAAATAAAACAATTCTGCTTCAGAAAGTAGAAAACATTTTGTGTCCTACAGACTCTAGTCTTACTAGATTAGGATAATCTTGCCAACAGTACACAAAGATCTACCTCTTTCAAATTCCATCAGGAATATAGGTCCTGTTGTCAATTACTTCATCCCAATGCTTCAATTACATATAAAAAACGAACTTGTGACATCTAAGAGATAGATAATAATGAGAATGTAGTTTGAAAGTATATATCTATAACATCCATACAGAAATGCTTCCTCACAGTAACTACTGTTCTCAGGAATAAAGAATGGGATCAAATCACCAACAGTGGCATCATCAGTCAAAAGCTGAAAAAATTCATGGCATGAGATTCCTGCTCATTTTTTTCTGAATATTGGAAATTAATTAATGTTTTGTTGTTTGGGTTTTTTTTTTAAGTATCTGGTTTCAGTTGCCTTCATCTGATCTGTCTGAAGTCATATTATCTGTAGATATCTCAGCCAGTTATCCCCTTTCCCTGTGTGGTTAATAAGACAAGATGTCTCATGCCCTCAACACCCAGGTCCTGCTGGGGGCTACAACCTGAGTTTAGCAACTAGTTTAAATGGAAAATTTGCATTATAAAAGTACAAATGTAGGTGAGAGTAATCTTGTTCTGCATTAGAGATCTGGCTAGACTAGACAGACTAGATATAAAAGAGTTTCCATTTTATCTGAATTTTAGAGTCACTTCAAAAAATACCAGAAAAGGAAAAAAAAACACTTTGAAGTATACTAGACCCACTAACTATTATTTCCTCAACCATTCCCTAATGGTGTGCCTGAGTTCCTAATTGAATAAAGGGTCCAACTACATTTTCTTGCTTGTAAAGGTGCCATAAATTTACAGAATATAAACTGTGAAATACCCAGAAAACACAATAATGGAATCATATAAGTACCTGGGAGAGATGTATACAGCACTACCTGGATATGATCTTGCAAAAAACCAAAATGCAATGAAATAAATCCCCTGCATTATATCATTATGCTGAGGTTGAACACAGTAAACATTTAGGGTCAGAAATGGAAAAATGAAGATTTTAATCTTTTATATACATATTTTTGCTTTCTGCTAAGGCACAAGTCTGCACATATATGTCTAGAAAATTCACTGTGTATTTTTCATCTTCCATGAAGCAAACATTTGGGAACAAGTGGACTGGCAAGCAGATAAAGTGAACGTAATCAGTTATTTTTACAAATGCCCTTTTGACTTTCACGATTCATTGATCAAATGTTGATTTTCTTCTTCCTATTTTGTATGTAGGAAATTTGCACACCTCTTTAGGCTGCTTGGTTGAACCAGCTGGCAGAGATTAAGGATTACTGAATTCTTTGTCATCTGTTATTCAAAAGAGTAATCCCATTGCACATGAAATAAAATAATTTTACACTAATGGTTAAAGACATAGACTTGAAATCAGCTAGAGATTCTGGAACATCATATGAAACCTGAACACCAACTCTCATTTCAATGCACAGAATATAAAATGCTCTGTTTACAAGAGAAATTTTGCAAACTGCTGAACTGTAATCAACCATGTGAAATCTTTAATACAAATCCAGAAGTCAATGTACAAAGCTTCACCTGGTTGCTTATCATTAGCTCCTGACTTAAATGGAAATGTGTCCTAAATAATTTAACAGAGATCAAATTACTTTCCTGTCTTATACATGTGTCCCTCTATACATTTTATTTAATATTGTATGATATGTCCTGCACGCACTTTAGGAAATTTTTATCCATTCCATCACTTAGAGTAATGGGTTAACAATCCAGATCCATTTCAAACACGCTAAATGAGAAATATTTTAGATGCCAGCAATATCAGGAAAACTAGAACATAACTGGGCAATCTATTTGCACAGACTTGCCTTGCAGTGTATATACAAAGAAGTGTTTATCTAAAAAAAACCCCAAAAGCTTTCTATGCAATTGGTGGAAATGCCAAGGAAAGGGAAATGTTCTGAAAATGCAATAGTTGCACAAGCAAACTTGCATCATTATAGCACTACTCTCACAAAGAACAATCCATTTTTAAACAACTAATGAGAATAAGTCTTCATACCTTTTAGCTCTGTCAATACCAATTAGCATTTACAGCACATAGCATCTTGGAGGAGGCACTGAATTCAAGGAAATCTTTTTCCTGCAGAGCAAACCTGCTTATTTGATCAAAAGGATGCTATGGACACATTTGGCACTTGTTAATTGCCTCTAGACATGGATCAGAAAACAAAGAGGGGGAAAAAAATCAGTAAAAACTATCCTGAACCAAAACCAAAAGTAAACACACACAACACATGGTGTGTCAAGGTTCTACAAGTATTATTATTTAGCATTTGTACTTCGGCAGCTAGAGATAGCTGTCAAGACTCATGCTTTCAGATAGCTTAGCTGGATAAATATGCATTTACAACTTTCTATTTTTGAAACTGTTTTCCTAAACAAAGAAAGCTATCCTGCTCTGCCATCCTGAATGACCAGAGAATAGAAAACCCAACCTGAGAGACCGAAGAGTAACAAGTATCCTGAATAAGGGACATATTCTGACTGTGCACTTTATGCCTCATTTAGTCATGTAATTTATATAATGAAATATCTGGCATTAATGTAATCATTCAGGGAGCTCAAGTGATGTTCCTGAGTCTGGCACCACTGCAGAATTCTGATGAATTGAGGCATCTATTCCTCCCCCTTGTGTTTAGACACATTTAAAGGAAGATTTAATGCATTTAGCATATTTAATGAAAGATACATTGGATAGGAGGATACTCTACAGGAAGCTAATACAAAACACTAAACACAGGGAATTTATGCAGGCACACAGCCTGGAGCTTCAGAGAAGTTCCATCTTTTTCTGTATGTGGATATCAATACATATTCAAGAATGCCCATGAATTAAAAGGTAAATATGAAGTTAATTCCTCCTTATTTTTTGGCATTCTCAGGACATTCTGAATTGATCTCTGGAATGCATGGCTTCATTTTCTCCTAGGTTTTTTGCTACAACTTAGAATTACTATTTTAGACTTATTCCTAGGGCAGCAAAAGCTTTGAGTAATGAGAAAGACTACATGTCATGTCTATATTTCCTTTGGTTACGCTTTTCTTGAAAAGTTATACTCCCCTGAAAACCTACAAAATATTATTGTTAAAATTGTAAGAATGCCTGCACCTTTTTGTCTCTTGGTTCTGCAGAAGCTAAAGAATAGCTTTGCATTGATTTGAACAGTATTGAAGATCAGGCTTTTCACAGAATCACAGAATATTCTGTGTTGGGGGGAGACCTACAAAGACCATTGGGTTCAGCTCTTAAGTGAGGCCCCCAAACAGAGATAGAACCCACAAACTTGACATTATTTACATCATGCTGTAACCAACTGATCTGATCTCTTTTCATAGCCATGTAACTGAAATAAATTCAGTTTCCTGAAACTTCCTTTATTAACAATCATTTCCAGATGACCCATAATCATTCCCTCTCAAAAAAAAGCCATAACTTAAATATAGTGAAAAGCTAGGCTAAGTTTCATCTGAAAAAGACAATAGTGCAGGGCATTTCATAGAGAAGGAGGATTAGCTAGCTAATAAGCCTGTCCTTCTGCAACTTTAATTCTGGAAATGCATAGAAGCAGAGCAGAGGTCACTGTTCTGTGCTTGACTAGCCACTCACCAAGTCCCCAGCAGATGCTGGGTTAGACTCTTGCTCTGTTTCCCAGCTGTGCACAGGATCTGAAATGCTGCCACTGGAAATGCCAGCACATCATATGTGCAAGGATGTTTGTCCTTTCTGTAAGAACAAATACTCCTTAAAACCATATGATTCAGCTTTTCATGTGAGATCTTTATAGTGAATACCCTACATTAGGTGCACATATTTTGAAAAAGCTTTAAAAAACCTTCAATGATGTCAGCAGGTTTTGTGGTTTTTAAACATTTCTTTCTCTTTTACAGAAGATCACAGAATACCTCAATGTGGAGAAATAACAAAATGTCTCAATGTAGTGCAGGAGAAGAACTAAGGCTCTTTGGGGAGCACAGACCTGGGAAGGACCTTAAGTTCAAATTGCAACAGAGAAATGTTACATCTATTTCTGATTCTTAGCATTTTGGAAGAAACAAGGAACTGTTTTCCCTAAGAAGCCTATTTAGTGGTCAAACAGTGTGGTGACATTTCGTCTCTAAGGAAATTAACAACAACAACAAAGCAGTAAATGACAGAACGATGACTGAGTGAAGACACCAAGCCTTAAAAACAATGGAACACAGTTTCAATACACCGGTTGAAAGCATATTCAGGTGATAAAGGTCAAAAAAAAAAAAAAAAAAAGGAGGAAAAAGAAAGTGAGCGAATTCCTTTCGGGGATTTTCCATAGAAGGGCAGCTTGATACAACATTGGGTTTTTTGATTACTACTATGACTTAGGGTTGTAAACTGCTCCTCTCCTCCAAAGGATGTTTTCCAGTCATTCTAGGAGAAACTATTATCTGCCACTTTGTCACATTATTGAGGTATCTTTAAAAAAAATAACCAGAAAGCACTTTTTTTTTTTTAAATTCTGGCCAAATTTCAACTAAATGGTCAATGGTACATGATCTGTAATATTTATGAACTATTAGAACTGTGACACTGTCATTGGCAATTTCTCCCTTAAATTTGGCAGACATATATGAACTGTTACCACAAAATATAAGGAAAAGAAGGAAAGGAAATAAACAAACTGGAATAAGCTCACTAAATAATTATTGCCACATATGAGGTCGATACTTTGCTTTACACATGACATATGGCATAAATATATTTTACACTTTGCCCAGTATTTGTGATCCTACTCTCCTGCAATCCCAAGTCACCTGCCATGTACTGTATTAGAGTTCCCTCTACTGGATGAGTGACTGAAGCTGTTCCTTAAGAATTTGCAAAGTAAACTTTTAATGTACTTTTATTCACTCTGTTTATTGACCTGAAGTTCTTATGCTGAAAAACTAAAGTCTTCTCTTGATGACATATTGAACTAGAAGACCAAACCACATATCAAGAGTGATAGATTTCCCTGATTTTGGAATGTATAGTTCAGTTCACTAAGAGGGCACAGTTCAATACAGGAACTATTGTCTAGGGAATGTGTTAACCCCACAATAGAAGCTTAAGGAAATTCCATAATCTGACAGCCTCAGGAAAGTGTCAGGATTTGAAATAGAAACAGTACCTTTAATGTCAATGATAGATAGGTTACCTATGTACAGATAATTGCTTAGTCAATGTAAAAAGTTATGTTGGTTTTAGTCATTGCACAAGAACTCATTGAGGTAAAGGAAGATTTAAAATCTGACTTCCTCAAAGAAATCTGCAATTTTAATTACACCTAGTCCAGATGCATTATAATATAAAGAGTAATTTCTTGCCCATGGTATTTTGCTTCTACTGTTTAAGGTTTCAGATCCTCTGCTATTACTCATCTCTTTGATCTTTAGTAGCAATTCACCACTTTCAGAACATATTGTGACAATTGTTTAACTGGAACTCAAAATAAAGAGTGAGCCAGATGACACTCATGAGCTTTGCAGTATTCATCATTTCCTCAATCACAGCTCATTGTGCCTTAAGATGGTGCATGAATTACTAAACTTGTTGGGACTTCATCTGATACCTGAATGTTGAGAGCACAGAAATACTTGAGTGTGTATATAATTTTCAAAGGCATGTGAAAACCTCTGCCACATCAGGAGGAAAAATCCATGTATTAAACTGTTATAAACGAAGTATCCTGCTTTGAATATTAACTATTGGAAAACTGTAAAATGCCAAGCAGTCATAAGGTCCTTTCTAATCTCATTCTGCTGCTGGTTTTTCATTCAGCACTGAAATTAGACAATGAAATTGAAATTAGTTTAAACTTCTATTTCATATAGTAGTTGAAATCTACTGCCTTATCTTTGGGAGTTTGAACATTATGGCCTAATTTTAGAGCTCTATGTATTTCCACGCCCAAATCCTCCATAGGAGGACATTCACACAGTTTGAATATCAAGTATCTATGTGGAGGAGCAGAGGTGAGAAGGAACTGCACAGGAATTACACACCAGCAAGGGAACAGTTGCAGCACATCAAATAGGCAGTGTAATTCCTGTGGCCTTAATGAGGAGAGGATAGATTGCTAGAGTTGCACATATAGAGATTTTGCCTCAGACTGGATGTGCTTTTAAAATAAACATGCTGCAACAGATTCCCAAATCCATTTGAGCTGCATGTTCAAATACTGCCAAAGAAACACATTATGCTGGTAATGGCAACTGAGTCAATCTCTCCTGACTAGTTATGTCACAGGTGAGAGCCCATATCTTAGAAATGATTAATGAAGATATTATATAGCATTTTTCATTTTTAAGATCTTAAATGCAGTCCTTGTTGATAGCTTGGTGGTTGCATACCTTACACATGACCATATATTTACACGCGAATCCCCTTAAGACTTCGTCCTTGAAAACTATTTAAGAATATTCTCCATGTACTTGTAAATGGTTTCACTAGTGTCAAGAGCACAACTCACAGATTTAAGCTCAATGTCCACTGAACTGCTACTGCTACATTAAGACTTTAACAATTTTTTTTTTTGAGGATTGATGTATTTTGTCTGGGTTTGGTTCTCCTCAACATTAGTATGGCATGAATTAAACAACCCAGTGTTAACCTTATCTGCTGAATTGATTTTACTTAGATATGCCTATCCTTTCAGGGGGATTTAAATTTACACAGTCCTCTAGGGAGGCACTCATTTTAACATTAAAAAAAAATGCCTTATGCCTAATTAATCTTGATGCTTAGGTTTCTGAATGAAACTATTGTCTAAAGCTTATGTTTGCTGCATGTAATAAACGGCAAAAAAAAGCACCAGAGAAAAAGCAGAGGTGCATCTAATCTGAGTTTGCATATACATGGATTCAGATATGTTACTCTAAACATTTAAATAGAAGAAAATTTGAAAAAAAATTGAGAGGGAATGGCTGAACTAAACACCCACCCTCACTGAATTTGTTGCTGACCTGCAGTGGAGACAGCCCTAAACCATTTGGCATCCAATGCATGTGTTGTCTTTGAGGCCACTGGCTGTGGGAGAAGGAGCTACAACTGCATTAAAATCCCTCTCTCTCCTGGCAAATCTATATTGTGTATAACCACAATGAGTAACAATAATTTAATGGATTTTTTTTAGTGTTTTATGAAACATGGATACTTTTGAGATGTATTCAAAACAGGTGGTGATATATGGTCTTCTGCATTATCAGCATGAGTTTCCACCTCCTAAATGAAATATAGTACTTCACAGTCCTCAAAAAGCTATTCTTTTTCCATGTGTATTTCTAGAGAATCATTATGATGTGTGATATACTGGGTTTCAATTAGACCAAGATGTGCTAGTACTGTATTAACATTTCATAGAACAACCAGATTTTGCTAATTTATTTCACACCAAACTTCCTAGCTTTAATTAGGAAAAGGAAAATATCCATTCAATTTGATTAAAGATCCCCAGGTACACTCATGTCCGTCTGAGGAAGTTCTTCTGAAGATTATGATAATGAGTAATTACCTTAGGCTAAAAGCTGTTTTTATTCCATTGTCTGGAATGAAGAACTTGAACTGTTTCCTCTCAGGAAATAAAAAAGAATTAAATATTAAATTATATTCAAACTCTGGTTGGATAGTGAAATTTACTTCTTCACTTTCTCTCTACTGATTTTCTTTTAAAAAAACACTTTTCCATGACATATGGTCATACCCTGTATATGGTGTATGGCAGAACCTCTCTTCTGTTTAAGATTGGCAGTGATGGTGTCCCTGGAAGTATTTACACACTCTGCAGTGATTTTTTTTCCTTTTTTTTTTTCTTTTTTCTTTTACAGGCTTCACCTCTTTGATAGGTACTGACATTTTTGACCTAGATCTAAAAGGAAAGAAATTACAACTGCACCCTTAACTTCTCAGGAAACATGAATACATTTCTCAGGCATTAACTTTCGTGGCACTGAGCTCTTATGCCAAGTCAGATGCTTTATTTAAGGTTTTGTACAACTGAGAAGTACAGTCATAAAAAGGCTCTTTCAGCTGACCTTATTTTTGTCTCAAAGACTTTTAATCCCTTATTACTTAGAATGAAAAGATGAAAGAAGCCCTCACAGAAGCAAGGGAATGCCAGAGGCAGGCTCGCCATCTAACACATCCCATGGAGAAAGAACACCCTGGGTAGCACAGATTGCCTACATACAGCCTGAAATGCAGATGCACACCATGGTCAGCCCTGGTGTCTTGTCCATCCCAGCAGAGATCAACAAGTCCCTTCTTGGTTATGCTCTTTGGCATCCTTCACACCAAAAATAAATCAGGGGAGAAATGCCTGCCTAGGCCTTGCCCTAGTGTGGTATTTTGACAAGATTAAGTTCCCACCTGGGTTTAGGAATGCCAGAATTGATATTGGTCCACTGGTCCAGACAAAATATGAGTGCCACTCATAATCCTATTATTTTTTAAAGGGAATATTCTCCACCTTCCTAGCAGTGCTGGCCAGGATCCTGAAATGAGTGTGTTTCTCTGTGTTTGTGTGTGACCAGGAAGAGCAGACAAAAGGTATTATCCAAAGAGTTCTCACAGACATTCACTTTGGTGGCATGAAGAGTTAACCCCCAGCTTTAACACACATTGCTTGTATTAACATCCTAACCATGATTTCTTATTACCATGCCTTATTACCAAGGGAGCACTCACAGCTGAAACACTTTACCTCAAGATGGATCAGGTTACATCCTTAGGGAAAATATCTAACATGTGCTTTAAGTAAAAAGAAGATCTGTGGACACTGCCCTATTCATTTTTAATGATTTTTGCATATCATGCCAATTGAAATTATGCTGGGATGCACAGCATGTGTTAGATAGGACAGCAGTGGGGAAAGAGCTGGATGAGAGGAAGTGGGGAGAGAGTTGCTTCTTTAAATGACTTCCTTCCAGACAGTTCAACTCTTTGAAACTGTAAAGTATGTCTAAAGTGGTTAAGGAGACATTAAAGCCACACACCCTTCACTGCACTGTGCAAGCACTACACACATTAGCATATTTTAAAGCAATATGCTATCCATGGGACAGATAGAAAAAAAAAATCCCTATGGATAGATTCACTTTCTCTTTGTATTGCTTCTAAATTTACTTGTGATTTAAAGGGCAAGTTACATTTCAATGTTATCAGGTCACTATCAATGTCACTTCACTTTGCATCTGGATAAAAAATGTTCATTACGGAAACTGCTGTTCCTTAAATGAAAACACCCCCCTGTAGAGATATCCTGCTGTGTCTAGTTTTCTTGAGAGCACAGAGGCTGCTAGAAACTCTGCTCTACCCACAAAGACACTTTCTGATCATCAACAGCCACACTCCTGCTCATGGTGCTGAGTTGTTTGATCTCAAATAAGTGCCCATGACAACTGTTCAGGAGAGGGCTCAGGACAGCTGTGACCAAAATCCTTCCATGGAAAGGCATTTTTAATGACTTGTTATTACTACAGGATTTTAGTTTTTCTGAGGTAGCATGCTGGTGTATCAGCTTCAATGAAACTGACAGCTCTGGTTAGTTTGGTTCATTTAGAGTTGATTCATGCCCAAATTTGCCAAAATCTGCACCTGTTTAACGCGAAGTAAAACATCCTGTGGAAGACTAGCATTTACAGGTCCAGTTACTCAGTCCAGAGGCAACAGACTTTTTCAAAGTCTTTCAGGCAAATCCCTATAAACAGAAAACCAAAAATCTGCATTGTCATGGACACAGAGAACTTACTGCACAACAAACGTATCCATGGAATCACACTTTCAACCCCAAAAACCTTGTGTTGGTTGGCCTTCTTCTGATCTAAAGGCCTCCAACTGTACACTGCTATCTCTTATCAATCAGACATTCTTTCCAAATAAAAATAATCCAGTTCGAGTTCTGAACACTTAAGTTAAAACCATTTCTTTGAAAGAAATGAGATTTTCCCACTTAAGCTGATGAGAAAGAGGGAAAAGATCTGAGTAAAGACATTCTATCAAAGGCTTTATATCAAATATAAAGATATTATATTCAAAGAACTGTGCACTTTATTCCCCACTTGGTTCTCTGAAGTGACCTTCACTGGCTGCTGGTGCCAGATGATAAAAAACCAGCATCTCACTCCAGAAAAAAGAACTAGTGACCATGGCATTAAACTCCTTACAATCAACGTAACAGGAACTACAAGGAGTCTAGCAATTTCCTGGCTTCCAGGAAGGGCTCCTCACCAGCAGGAGGAATCCTTTGTAGTTGCTGAATTTTAAGCTCTTTTAAGAAACTTGTTCTCTAAACGCTTTATCTTCACTGAGTTAGAATGGTTCCCTGGCTGGAGAATGTGGGTAGTTTCAGATAGTCACTTCCCTTCAACTCACTGGAGCCAATTAGAAATCTGTAGGGATAAACTGGGTACCTGCCAGGTAAACTGGAATGGGAAGCTCATTAAATGGCTTTTTGTAAAACAAGCAGTCTAATTATAGCTGTTGAATGAAGACAACAGGAAAACCCAAAACCAATGCTTTGGGTAATTACCAAGAGACTTCTCATAATCTCCCTGCACCTGTGGGTTTGTAGCTCTTTGGATTAGGGAGTTTTACTGCATGGACTATGCACATGTACAAAAAAAGACCAAAACAGAACAACCCGGCTTGGTCTGTTCTTTTGTATCATTACCCTGACTGAAATCCAGCTTTAGCAAAGGGCGAGAGAAGCTTTGGGTTGTTTTGGTGGAGTTTTTTGGGGGAGGGAGGTTGTTGGGGTTTTTTGGCTTGGTTTATATTTTCTTTTTGGGTAAGAATTGGGGTTGTTTTTCCACTTTATTTTACAGGAATACTAAACTGACCTTTAGGTCTTAGCAATTTTCTAAAAAGGGTCAGTTATGCAAGAGAAGACAGGGACATGAGCAGAATGCCTTAGCTACCCTGAATAGACCATTAGTGGTTATTACAGGGCATGTTAAGCAAGTTCATGTCCTTCATAAACTCCACGGGTCAGTTAGCACACTGTCTTTGAGTGCAGCGGGGGCTAGGCAGGTCACTTTCAAGTACAATTTCTGTGGTTCAATATTCTCAGCTGGCCTCTCAAATGGCCCATGTATTACCTTCCACAGGAAAAGCAAAACATGTAGACATCACTGAGAAATTGTCAGGATATTTCATTCGATACACAAGCAGCAAAGAGCAAAAAATTATGAATGTAATAAGTTCACTGAAGACACAGTATCACACGTAATTAGTTTTTCACCAAATACTCTTTCTTAACCATACTATAAATAAATTGTTCCTTCCCCTTTTGCATTAATAAAGATCAAATGACAAGCAATCGTTGTGAATGAATTACCAGAAGCCATTACTGCTGCAGCCATGAAGTGATGTGTTCTGCAGGAAATGAGTAGTTCTAAGGACATCCAGATATAGCTGACCAATTGGGTATGCAAAAAACTTAATTAAAATTAGCAATAATTCCTTAGGCCATTTCCTCTTAAGTAAATATTCTGCATCTTTCAAATTCCTGCATGATGTACTCTGACAGTTTTGGAAGAGTTGCTCTTTTTAACAGATTGCAATCTAACCCCAAAATAAACATTTAATAAAAGAACATTTTTAACGGAACATTTCATTTAATCTTCTAGTGGAGCCTATTAAAAACATGTTCAGTTTAAAACCAAATAAAAGTGACATTATTGAAGGTTTTAGTTTAGAAATTAAGATTTTTCATTAATTTTTCTTTCAAAAAAATTATGTAGTTATTCCACTGGCTTTAATTAAAAGTATTTTTGGTACAAAACTGGCTTTGGTTTTTTTTTCCCTATTGCTCAGAAGTTTTAGATTTCTCTTTACTGCTTGCTTTTTTCTGCACTACTTTATGCACAGTGATTACAATAGTACTGGATCTGATCTTGAAGATGGTAGGCACCAGCTTGCACAACTTATTTTACTATTTGGGCACAAAAAGCAAGAGACCTGCAAACTGTCTGATGGCATCAGTATTCTGTGATATTTCTTCTAGAAGGCACTTCTATTCCCTTTAACTCTGGAGGTACCTTTCATATCATATCTCTCTAGCAAACTCTGACCAGGGTAATCAAGGGAGCACTTTCACAACTGAAACACTACCTTAAGCGACATTTAAAATGGGAAAATACTAGAAGTGTTACATTCTACAATTCTGTACTCCAGACTTTTCTAGAAAAAGTAGCTTTAAACACAATTTTCATAAAAATGATGTTGGGACAAACGCTGTTTGCATGCATTGCTTCTAGGTTTTCTTGGTGGGGTATTTAGGAATGACTGAGAAATGACAGTTGCCACACATATAATTGCCCCTTTGAATAGGGCTTTCTCACAGATAGCTGAAAGCAGAATTCAAGCTGTTAAAAACTCTCTAGAAATGTCATAGGCATACAAGAAAAGAAAAAAAGCAAAGCCCACTCTGAGGGGAACCATGTGTTTCTGTGAGGAAAGAAGCACCTAAAATTGCGTAAGTACATCTGGAGAGGACACAGATACTGCAGCCTCCCTCCAAGGTAGCACTGTCAGCAGACCAAAGAGTGGGTCTGAGTATTTTTGGAAGGGATCCCTACCCACAGCACCTCAGAATGTCCATATCCACTGCTCATGATTATCCTTTCCCCTGATAATATCACTGCTTCTGTGATCCCATGTCCCTTAAATGAAGCTTCATGCAACTTTTGATGAAGGAGAAGATTCACATTATTAATTATTATACATCTTGGTAACACTTGTGAGTTGAGAAGGACAAAAAGGACCAGGAAGCCTTAAAAATATTATTCAATGCCATGCCCCACTACTGTGAATATGGAAAATTATAAATAAAACACTTCACCACACATTTTTTGTTCAAGTAGGCTATAACTTTGCAGAAATGCAAGAACAGAAAATGATGTCAGACATGTCAGACAACAAGACATTTTAACATCTCAAAACTGTCAAACATTTTGTTCATTTCCTAAGGAAGCAACTAAAAATGATAAATGACTCAGTATAGATGAGTTTATTTAGAGTTTATTAAGTTCTCTTAACTTAGGAGAAGGCAAATAATATCCCCAGCTCAAAACAAATGTACTTTCCACAAGGATATGTTCCTGTTCTTGCCTTCATGACCATTTAAAAGCTTGCTCATTTGTGACATTTCTATGACTATGATTAACTAAACACTAAGTTGAGTTCTCACTTCTAGTATAATTTTTAACTCTTCCCCCATTTCCTTGACATCCCTATTTTTAAAAATGAGGCGACAGAAAGGAAGTTTTAACTTGTGATTCATCATAAAGAGAAATTAATTATTATATGGATACTATTCCTCACACTCAATTATTTTTCAAGGCCTGCATTTTTATTAGGATTAAGTTAATACTAATTTTTCTTCTGATGTATTGTAGAAATCTGGTGTTATCAGTTCTGTGATAAAACTGCTTTTTGGAAATTAAAAAAAAACAAACATGAGTCAACTATAATAGGATTATTTACTTATTTAGTGAGATGTAAATAATGTAATAAAAATTGAAACCCACTTTGGTTTTTTTAATATACATTTTTCTATAAACACTTTGTTTATAGTGATAAGCCAACTAAAACATGACAATACCTAACCATTTGGTGGTCATTATTGCTCTGCTTTGAACTTCATGACATGAAATGATAAACTAATTTACACACTTGGTTAGCTGGTAATGCCTACTTCGTCTATTTTTTGAACATGAATGAAAAATAAATCAGACTAGTACTAAAAGGTAGTTATTTTTCTAAAACTCAAAACACTCTTGCTGATTCCTGTTGGGCATCTCACATTTTTGCCACTTGATGGGTCTGGACCCACTAACCTCATTGTATTGACAAACCTACACAGTGCACCTTCAGCAAATAATTTAACTTACAAAAAATGATTATTCTTTCCAATTATGAAATTAAATATCATCTTGTACTTAAGGAAGTTTAAAACCTTTCCAGTTTCTCTGGGTGGCTGATTCAACAAGGAGAAGTGCAGAGGAACAACCCCACACACCAGTGCTGGGGCTCATCTGTCCAGAAAGAGCCTTGCCAGGAGAGGACCTGAAGGACCCCAGGTGGTGGAGGTGGACAGAGTCCTGGGCAACTGGCTCTGGATGGCCTTGCTTGAGCAGGGATTTTGGAGGAGATGCCCTCCATGAAGTCACTTTCAACCTCAGCCATTCTGGGATTCTGCTACTATTGACTGCAAGTAAAAATGAATTCCTTGTTTTCTCCAGTCGATTGTTCTAAGAAATTTTCAGTGCATGTTGCCCTCATTGTTAGGAAGCAGCCTTTGATTTCCAATCTGAATATTTCAGATTTCTATTTCCAGCAGTTGGATCTTGAATTATTTTTTTTCCACAGACACAAAGATGGGTTGGTCGGGTTTCTCTCCAGGAAAAGAGAAAACTAATTAGTGTTATTTCTGATTCTGAAATGCTCTCATAATAAATCTGTTCCCTAACTGTGTTTGCTGGCACAGAGATGCCAGCCACCACACTGAACAGATGAATGACCAATCATCTCTTTATTTTCTTCCTTGGAAACAGTGAAAATTACAGAGAAAATTAACGCTCTTAAGTTTTTTCCAAGGAGATTATTTTGAAATGATTCCTAAATTGAAATCATGAGCAGAAGTAATTTGAAATTGCTCCAGTTGTGCCATAGGAGTCCAAACAGGGATAATTTTACATCTTTCAGGTTCAGGTTCTAAAGAATGAGCCTCCCAGTGTGGTGAATTTTTCCACACACTGTATAAGGACTGAGGGTATCAATGCAGTGATTCCTTCCTCACCGTTATTACACTACCACTTGTCCAGCAATTATCTCTGAAAATGTGCAGAGCAGAGGGTATCACCCTCCAATATTCCTAGTACTGGGGTTGTAATGAAAAACAATATCTAAAATACACAGAGACGAGGCAGAGACAAGACGCCAGGTTGTAATTCACTCACAAACATTTTCTATCTGGCTCCAACTCACATTTTTCAAGACCCACTGGAACATTGTTGAATTAAAAGCATTCTCAATAGATTCCTTTGCCATGACAACAGCTTGGAGGAGGTTTTAGAATGATTTTATGATACAATTTTTGTGCTGTGCTATATTATTTTCATGCAACTGTGGAGCATGCAGACAGAAAAACACTAAAGTGCCAGTATCTTTGTAGTATAGTGTGTGGAAATAACAACCACCTTTTTTTTTGTATTGGTCTCTGCTGCATGACAGAAGTGACCTTGATTCTGCTCTGTATGTTTGATTTCAGATGTACAACTCCCATCATGGCCAGTTAACAAACAGTACAAAGTTCATAACAGACCCAATTGTCTAAATACCTCAAAACCAAATGAGTTCTTTACAAAAACCAGTGTCCCATTTAAATGCAAGTTGACACAATGTCCAAAAACTATGAAACTTCTTGCGTGTGAAAAATATGAACAATCTTTATAGGTGGCAACATGGAAGGTATGGGATCTTTGCATTTATTTTTGATATTTCAAATGACAAATGTTACATTTATTTATGAAATGCCTCTACCTCTTTACGAAGTTATTGAAGAAATCATGTAAACTTACTGGCAGCAAACTCTGGGCATCCTATTCACACATGCAAGAGAAAGGGGCTGTTCCACTGTGTTCAGTAATTGTATGATCCATTTCATATCAGGCTGCCATTTTTGATCACTGAAAATATTAGGAAAATAAAGCAGAGTTTGCTGTTGTTTAAACAAATGAGCACCTTGAGACAAAGCTGTGTTTTCTTCTTCTGTGCTCCAAAGTCTTCTTCTGAACCCATATCTTTGATAAATAGATACAATGTCACATAATTTACTCCCTAGTGCAAGAGGAGTTTTGCATACTACCCAAATTTACACAGTGACATAGATTAGTGGGAAATCACCATGCATTCCAGTCAGAGAAAAATGATGTTCTAAGATTTCTTATTATGAGCATATTTCATCAATATTTTATTTGTGGCTCACAGCAAACTAATTCTGAGTTGCAGTATGTGCTCTTTTAAAATGATCAGAAATACTACGAAGCTGTCAAGCTTCAACTGCTTGCTTTGAGGGAAGTGTTAAGTCACTATTTTAACTGTACTGTCAGGATACAGTGCTAGTACATGACAAAAAGAAAAAAAAGAAAGAAAAAAAAGAAAAAATCAGACTGCAAGAGTCCATAAAACTAAGACAATAAAATTCTACAGCTCCACGGGTAGAAATAACAGCATTTACTGTTACATACCTGTCCCCAGTTAATATAGGACAACAAGAGTGTATCTGTGGGACTTTCATGGACAAACCTTGGTGAAATGGACTGGGTAACCAGGGCTGTCAGAAATACCTAAGCAGGTGTTTTCCAAAAATTGTCTTAACGAGGAAGATGACCATTAGCTGGATTAAACTGAAATGGGGAGTTAAAGAAACTTTCAAAACAAAAAAGGCATCATCCTTAAAGAAGTGTAAAGCAAAACTGGAAAAAGGCACTCCCTGTGTTAAGTTAGGCTGAGATATTCAAGTGGATATGATCTTCCTCTGAGGGTCTTCAACGATACATAAAACTTAACTTTACCTGAAATACTTTTGCTTTCTGCCTTGACAAAAGGTGCCCATAGGACTGAGATTCAAGTTGGGTACATGTGAAACTGGATTGGGTTTTCACCTAATGTTACCTAAAATGAAGGTCTTAAAGAGAACATCTAAAATAATTCTAATCCTACAATCTTATCCAGTGGGAAGTTGCCCAGTGTTTTCAATAGCTTCTGACTTCAGTGAAATCTTGCTTTCCATTTTAATGGAAGGCTTTGTTTTTGAGACATTTGCTTTCAGTGAGCAACTGAGAAGACATCAAAAATGCCATTGACAAATATAAAACCTGTGTATATAGTCTGCTGGTGAACACCTTTACAGACAAAGACAAGTGTGTTACAGTTGATGCAGCACCTGCTCTCTCACCTCTTACATTTCAGTCTGTGTATCAGAATTTCACAAGGACATTGTTAAGTCCTGAGAAAGTGGAGATCTTTCTCAGAAAACCTGTCAGGCCCTTAATTATATATGTCCTGGAGGACACTGGTACAATAACAATTTAGTTTCCTTGGTTACTAACTCATGTAATCATAATGTATATATTTTACCACAGCCTTATTATGACATGCCAAAGAAAGCATGTCATTATTCAGGCTGGCAAACATTTAACAAAAACCAGCTGTACACAACTTTAGATTATTTAAATTATGTCAAGCATTCTCTTTTCATTTGGCTCAAAGAAAATGGCAACAGTAAATCAGGGAATGCACAGGAACTAAACCAGCATGATATTAATTGCAGTTTTGCAGTGTACTCTTTATGATCAGCTGTATACAGTGGACTTCAGAAGTTATAATAAATGTCAATGTCTTGTTATGAGTACTGTATGAACACAAAAGTGATTCAGTTGGACAGAAGCAGCTTGATAGATCGTTCAAGTCTCCACTAGGAACGAAAAAAATATGTCTCAGAGTCACAACTGAAATATTTGCAATCTCAGGCTTTCATTAGCACACAATAAGATACTCAACTCAGCTTTTTCTCCTGTTCATTTCTACCTCACGGTAAAAGGATGTCAATTTCTTTTTACTTGAATATGACAAATAGGTTTTGTCAATATCTCTTTAGCTATAGGGTGTTTTCTGACATCCAAAATGGATGTCTCTGCAAAGAGCATAGCTAAGAAAAGCCAGACTTAAAGGGAGAGTTTACCTTGGGGTTTTTTAGCTTTGTAACTTTATCACATTTGGGGAGCTATGAAGAAATGTTAAATAAGGGTTAAGTATGATCCATGGAATTTGAGTGGATGTGTGAGAGCAGACAAACTCCATTAATTTCTACTGCAGGCAGTTTCACTTTCCATTGAACAGGAGTCAACAGAAAACAGCACTAGTGATGACAGCATTTTCCATTGTTTTACACCTCATTTGGGGCAGGAAAGTGGTGGTGAGTTGTTCACCTGTTGAGGAATTAGCCACAAAATAGCTCCAGCTGCTCTCATCTGCACTTGCTGGTGTTGAATGCAGTTCAGTCCTTCCCTGTTTTTAAACATCACCTCTGTTCATTTTCCAAAGGTTTCCTTCAACCCCCTTTGGAATTGACTTAGAAAGAGTTGAGGATCACTCACATAATATATACAAAAGGTTTCATATAAAATGTTGAATGCAAAAATCACTACAAGTAAGGGACCTCTGGGACTCCCTTGCTGCAGGGTTTCTTTTGCCTGTCCAACCTCACCTTAGAGAAAAATGTCCTGAAGAAGATTCAATTGTAATGCAGTTTCTTTCGTGTATACTTCAAAGTGAATTACGTTTCCTTGATAATTTGGTGTATAAAATATTTTAACTTTTGAAATAACTACCCTTGTCAAAGAATTTAAAATACCAGCTGAAGGAAAAGATGAAAATTTACAAAGGAAAAGTGAAATTAGCATCATGAATACAAAAGGTGAATTAACAGAATAGTGACTCTCGGGGGGGGGAACTCCAAATTTATGTACATAGACATCTTTGTTTAAAATGCTTATTTGGCCTATGTGTATGAATGGTGAAAAGAACATTTTCTCCCAGGGTAGATGTTGGAATAGATCAAATGCATGGCTTGGAATACACTCAGAAATAGATCAAAGCAAACCCACAGCTCTACAGTGGTGCAGCCTTGTTGGCCACAAGTGAGACCAAAGAAACATTAGGGTTGCCATCAATACTTAATGGGATGTGACCAAAGAAATATTTTGGTACTGATGGAAGCAGTGCTCACTGATACATCTGGAATCCCAAAATGATGTATTGAGGGAACAGATTATTATGGTAGTGGTAAGCAAAATATAAAGAAAGAAAAGTCCTAGTAGTTTCTGATACTTAAAGCTAATGACACTAAGAAGGCAGGCTGTGAACATGGTATTTATGACAAGTCTAAAGCTGGTAATAAATAAATTCCACATATATTAACGTTTGCATAGATGAGAAGTTCTTGTAAGGATATCTGCTCATTAGATGTTTGCATCATCTTAGCTGTGTGATTTGGAACAAAATTTTTATTACCTAAAAAGACTAGTTCCTTGGGTGAGGTGTAGAAACAGGTCAATGTGACATGCTCATACCAGGTGGAAAATACAACCACTTTCAGCTCTGCTTCCATAAAGATGATTAAATTGTGCCTTAGAATGGATAGCCCTTAAAGCAATGAAGGGATGGTTTGGGACTCCTGCAGGAATGAGTTAAAATCTGAGGGAGAGTGAGAAGAGCATTAGGGAAATGAGAAAATAATAATATTTAAGTTCCAGTTTACAATGTGAGAAGGGAGATTACACTTCTTTTTCTGTGCACAAATGTAGATCTGCAATGACAGCAGCTGTCAGTGCCATTGGTGGGTGATAACAGACAAAGAGAGTCTGGAAATTTCTGCCTAACTCATTGAGTATCTTTCTAAATCTATATGAAAGACACATATTGTTTAAAGACTGTTAGAAGGCCCCCTGGATAGCTTTAAAAGAATTTTTAAGTGTTTTCTTTTAAAAGACTTTCATAAATCAAGACATTATTTTTGAGAATTTTCTGTACTAACTGAGCAGTTCTAAAATCTCAAATCAGAAAAATGTTGGAAAACGCAGTTTTCCAGCAAAACTCATGCTAACTGAGCAAGCCTGAGCAAGGCTTTAGCATGGTCAGGCCTCAGTAAAATTCCAACAAGCTGCAGTGGTTTGTTTGCCTGAGAATGTTCTGTGGGAAGAATGTCATGAGAAAGATTAGGAAGTCAGGAGTGTTACGAGAAAAGAATAAGGGAGTTAACAGGAGGATCCCTGAATGTGTGAGAACAGCTGCAGGTGTGTGTGTGTATCTATAATTAGAAATATCTGTAACAGTATATAAGTTTCTCGTTTGGTGAAATAAAATGGAGCTTACTTTATATCTCATATTGAGACTGCTGTGAGTTTCCCTCTCATCGTTTCTCTTTAGAAAAATACATTATAAAAGTTAAAATGAAAATAAATAGGTGTGACACTGCTGATTTTGGAGACTGGTTTTCTTGGTAAAACTCTATAAACATGCAATTTCCATATCTAAATTCTACAGATATTCTGTTATATAGGTAATCTGCTCCCTTACATCCCAAATCAAGTTCTTGGTTTTTCCCATATTTTAGATGCAATAAGATTTTTTTACTTAGAAACAAAACCAAAACCACACACAAAACCCAACCAATGAACCAACCAACCAACGAACCAACCAACCAAAATCTATAAACAAAACCCCCCAAATTTACACACTTCCTCGTTTGCCATTTCCCCCTATGTCTAGGTTCTAAATGATCCTTACTTTTATTTTATTTTTTTTGTCTGGAGTATAGCAACTCCTAATCACCTCCTCCTAATGAACCACCTTTCTGCTTTCTTTACTTAATTTCTTTTTAGGTGGTCCAATAATTAATTTTTTTTTTGTTTTGTTCTCTGGAGGTCTAATTCATCAATTTTTATCTCAGTCTTACTTTTCAACTGCTAGAACAGAGCTTACTCTCTTGTCTGATAACTATCTTTGCTGTTTCTTGTAGATTCTTCACTTACTACTAATATATATATATATATATTGTAGTTAAACATTGAATCTTTTTTAAATTTTCTTTTCCTTTTGCCTGGAAGAAAATTCTGGATGGCTTTATATATTCATCTTACAGAAGCTTCAACCCCCTGGCTATGAAATTTCCCAAGTTAAATGACTTAGTACAGCTCCTTGCTTTTTCCAGAAAGAACATCTTTGAATAAAACCTGTAAATAATAAAAGTACACACTTTATTGTGCGAACACACGTACTTGTTTCTGTGCTTATTTGTGAAAGTATCCTTCAGCCTGGTTTTGCTGTCTTGTTTCTTGTTTGCCTCAACCTGTTTTAGATTTATTTGTGTTCAGGTGAGTCACTCACCTTTTCTTATCAAAGGAGAAAATAAAACTGGAAAAAAATTTAGGCAAATTTTCTTTGTGGCATTGACTGGCATTTCTCTTACCCCTGGATCAAAACACTATTAACTCAGTGATTGCTGAATGGAAAGCTGTGAGACATTATCTGAAAATAGATGTTTAGAGCTTAATTCACATATATGTGGCACACCATTGAAATGATACTTTGTATTTGCCTTGGCTGTTATCTTCTCCTAGTGTATAAATGGCAATTGAGGGCCTTGACATCTAAGTCATTGTGTTAGCTGTAATGCTTTTTGTACCATAGCCCAACTGATGTTTTTATCTACAGAATAAGTATTATTTTTCAACACAAATTACCAAAAATAAATACTTTTTGTTAACAAAAATTGTGCTTGAATGTGCAAGTGACAATAACTGGATACTTCATAAAACATTTCTCACCACACAGTGAAACCATAACACTTCTAACAGTTTCATCAACCTCTGTTTACATATTTTAAACTATAAACAGGAAATAAAATGAATAATAATCAGAGATAATCTCAGCTGAAGTAGAAATCCACTAAAGCCTATAATAAACTTACAATCATCAAATTTAATTGCAAATCTTTAACTCAGAATTGAGTCAGAGATAAGAACTGGACCTTGGTCAAATATACTGCAGAACTTCCATTTAACTAAACTTCTATCAGCCAAAACTAATATTGAGCTCTAGATTATTCCTGGACCTAGATCTGTATTGATAGCAAGTCTAAAATTATTGATTTCTTTTTCTTTTTCTCTTTTTTTTTTTCCCCCACCATCCTTCCATGAAAAATAATCAAAGGCAACTACATAATAGAGGCCTGAAATATCTTTTCCCCTGAGACTATCTTCATGGCATAAAAGTATCATGAAGTTGAGGAGATTACTCATATAAGGAATGTTTTGGCATTTTTCTCAATTAATGGTCTCTCTCTTGAAAGATCTGAAATCATATGCTTATTAACCATAACCATTAGAATAAAATTATGCTTTTAAATAAAAAAGAATAAAAAATCCCAGTCCTCCCACTGTGAAGTCTTATAAATTTAGGGTTCAATAAAAACACACTGCTCAAGGATTCCACTGCATATGTATTGTGACTTATACTAAAACACATAGAAATTATTACAGAGAGAGGGTGGGAAAAAACCCAAAACAACTGGGTGTCATAATATGTCATTATGTGGAATCCACCTGGATATGTTTTTTTTCAGATCTGAGTAATTGTTTAGACTTTGATTTTGATAATACTAGCTAAATATATTTTACTTGATAGTATGTTCCATTTCACACGACACTTGATGATAGGAAATAATTTAATGAATCTTCATTATTCTGCCTTCACAAGAATCTTACAAAAGCTGTTATTTCTCTTGGCTTGTATATGAATAAAATGATTTTGCAGCAAAAGTTTACTAAGGTCACAGAGGAAGAAAGAGACATGATAAAATGAAAGCAAATACTTTTTTAACCCTAAATAACTTTCCCTTCTAACTACAAAACGACCTTAATTTCCTACAGAACACAGCTCCAGATTCAGCATACAATTCTTGGTCAAATACATGTTTCACTTTGGCATTTGAAATCAGCATATTTCAATTTTCTTCTTCTTTAACTATCTTTCTTGCAGCAAACTGATGCTTGCATCTTGTCAATAACAGAAACCACCAGATTCATGATCACTTATTTGCATTTAAATTAAATTAAATTAAATTAAATTAAACATGTTTAAATCATTTCACTATTCATTAATTTGCACACCCTTGGCACACCCTTGGTCATTCTGTGACTAAAATGAACATAAAAATGTTTTCAAGAACATTCTTCTACTGGGTCCTCTGACATGTCATTAACAGGAAGCTTTTCCAGCTCCTGGCTATAACTTGTGACGGTGAGATTAAAAATTTTTATTAAAAAAACCAACCAAACAAAAACAAACAAAAAACCCCCAAACAAAACAAAACAAAAAAAAACCCAACCCAAATTAAGAAACTATTCACATGTACATTCTTATTCTGCTCAAATGCCAATATATTGAGTCAAGAAAACATAGAGACACATAAAATAGAACCAAAAGTAAAAACCAACTAATGAATAAGATTCAAGAAAGATTTTGTTGCAAATCTTTAGCTAGTCTAGAAAGTTTTAAGCCACTAAAGATATAATAAATATAGAGCTTTTCTTTGTAGCAGCAATCTTCTTTACTGCAACAATTTGGTCAAAACTGTCTCATTTCTCATAAGGGACATCACCTATTTCCCACTTCTTTCCCTCCTGCAGGCTTTGGAGTCATTCCTAGTTCCTCAAAGAGCCACACAGAACCAGGACATGTTGAGCACCTCTGACTGTAAGAGTCCATGAACATTTCCTGGTAAGGAACAATGTGTAGTACTGCTGTGTGGAGAAAACTCTGAAATCTCAGTTCACACCTTCATTTAGACAAAAACATTTCTCATTTTAAAAAGGATATCATTGCAATGTATTTTTGAGCCACCCCAGCACTCACAATGCATCTTAAATGCTTCTGAATTTAACAGAAACCCTGGAGAAATGTTTGAGATTAAAAGAGCATAATCCACATCAACTGACACCAGAAAACATTAATTATTGTTCTCCCCCTTTAACACAGCTCCACTGTATTTTTCTAAAGAATGCTACCGGCTTTTCCAGCTGATATAAAAATGCCTGCTTTTTTCATGATCTTGGCACAAAGATCATGAACCAGTTCTCTCACATGTTATTAATTATTTCATGACTCACATAAGCTTTACACAACTCCTGTAAATAAACAACATAATCTCAGTTTTATGAATACTGGGCTAGATATGCTCCAAGCAAGCTTTTATTTTTTCAGAATCTTTATTTATCTTTGTTTTCTGTATCACTCAAGATTTCTAGCTGTAACTGCCAACACGTATTTTATTATTTTTCTTTTCTCCAACAACATCAGAATGATTGCATAAAACTAATTAAAGATTTGAAAAAAGTGTAAATTTATGGGAAGAAAGTCTCCCTGAGAACGCCAACTAAATTTTTTCTTTTAATATTTAAAGCAACACTGGGTTATCTATTAAGAAATTGTTTCATTTTTCACATTTACTGAGAGCTGTAGTTATTTTACATTAAAGTGAGCTTGAAAACTTTTTTTCCCAGAGTACTGTTTGTTGTTGCCAGTTCCATAGGCAGAAACCGTAAGATAAGAATCTATTTTTTTTTTTAAATCCCCTTAAAATATTATTATTTCCTGTAAGGAAAAACAATTAAAAAATGTTTTATGACTATCTCTACAGTGTAACTTACAACAAAAGAAAATTACTACACTTACAAACCATAACACTAAAAATTAGAAAATGTCATAGTTTAGCAGTTTTAATTCATATACTTTCTTATTTCTATTATAATGAAATGTTTAACAACCCTGTCACACATTACTTTCCCCACAGGTTTACCACTTCAATCAGTCTTGTGAAAAACATACCCTCTTATTTTTATTAACCCTGGAGAACCTCGTGCCCCCCTTCTCCATCCTCCCTGCTGCCATCTCTGAACCCATCATCACCCACTGGATCTCATCCAGTCAGTACTTCTGAGAGGAAACTTAAATCTTAGCAGCATACCTGCATGTCAGGCACCATTTGGGCAGCTGCTGTCCCTCAGCAAGATTTCTGACTTTCCTGCAATCCCCATCCTGAACTGGGCCAGGCTGGGGATGTTGGCTCATTTTTGAAGATGCAGCAGTGTGCCCAGGTGGCCAAGAAGGCCAATGGCATCCTGGCTTGGAACAGGCACAGTGTGACCTGCAGCACCAGGGCAGTGATTGTTCCCCTGCACTTGGTGAGACCACAAGTCAAATCCCAGGTAAGTTTTAGGTCCCTTACTACAAGAAGATCATTGAGGTGCTGGAATGTCCAGAGAAGGGCAACAGAGCTGGTGAAGGGTCTGGAGCACAAGTGTGATGAGGAGTGGGGAGAGGACTGAGGTTGCTCAGCCTGGAGAAAAGAACTTCGCTCTCTGCAAGTCCCAGAAAGGAAGTTGTAGCAGTATGTTCTCCCAGGTAACAAGTGACAGAATGAGACAAAACAGCCTCAAGTCATGCCAAGAGAGGCTCAATTAGATACTAGAAAAAACTGCATGGACAAACATTGGAACAGGCTGTACAGGAAGCAGTGGAGTCACTTTCCCTGGAAGTGTCCAAAGAACACGTGGATATGGCACTTGAAGACACAGTTTAGTGGTGAACATTATGGTGATGCTGGGTTGATGATTGGCCTTGATGATCTTAAAGGTCTTTTCCAACCTTAAAGACTCTTTTTGTTTTGAAGTCTTTCTGCTGTATCCACCCTACTCCTGATTGTTTAATGCAATCTTTCCTTGTGCCATCTACAGCCATCTACACCAGCTCCATTTGCCACCTTCCTGGATTGCTCCTCTCACACTCTTTTCTGTGCTCACTCATCCTGTCACACTCATCCTGATAGAGCCATTTTGTAGCATGTTTTTTACCTTCCAGGTCCTTTTAGTACAAAAGATATAGGTCAACCTTTTCCCTCAACAAAAGGCTGTTTGCATAGCTATTTACTGCAGAAGGAGATCAGATCTCAATTGTTGAATCTCATCTGTTACCTCTTCATCTGTCACTGCCAACTCTTTTTCTTTCCATTCTCTTTTTCTCTGCCTCTGTTGTTTGTTAGGTCTTCTTTACCAAGCTGTGGTCCTGGCTCACTCTCACCTCTTTCTTTTGATCTTGCTTGTGCTGTTGTGAAAATACCTTGAAAAGTTTGAATTCCTTCTCTACGAAAGTCACTCCTAGTCCAAAAATTGTCACTGTTAGTCACTGAAGTAATTGAATCCTGTGACTTACTTCACTCCTCAAAAAGAGGATTTATCATGGATATCTTCAGAAGAATGGTAAGATAAAACATGATCTTGCTCCTCTTGTCATAAGAAAACAGTCTCACACCAGTATCTACTGCACTTTCTTTCAAGAAAATAAATACCCCTTGCCTATGTGACCAGTGCTAGCCCAGGGTCTTACTGCTCTGCTTGTGCTCTCAGAGGCACATGTGGGCTAAAACAGCCCAATCAAAGCAGTTTATCACATTCTTCCTAACTGTGATCAGTGCACCTGGGTTTAGCTGTGAAGCCTGCACCAATTTGGTAAAGGGAAGAATAGGTAAATCCTCAATTACAGCTGCACTCAGGCATGCTACTGCTTAAAATACTGCTTAAGCCAGAACATGACATTTATTCTCAGAGGTAAAGGTTAAAGAAATAAATGAGGAGAAGTGACAGAAACAACCTTGGCAAAGGTATCCATTCCTAGGCAGCAATTACAACAATCTTCACTATGCTGCAAAATTAGCCTGCAAAGGTGAATTATTTCAAAAACATAAAAATGAATGAAAACAGTTTTCTTAATTTAAACCTAAGTGTGAGCATTGGGTTTTGGGGTTTCTTTTGTTTGCTTTTACACTACACAAATGACAATAACAGCAAATTATTAAAAGAAAACAATAAAGCTCCTGCTTTTCTGATTTGCAGCCTTTTATTGTTCTATGATTAAACTTTTAGCTAATTTCTTTTGTAATTCAGGAGAACAAAGCAATTTACAAGTCTCTACAGAAAAATGCTACAAAACTTCCAATTTAATTATTTTGATATTTCAGGAACATATTTAGCTCAACAATGAACAGAGCTATTTCTGCCAATCTACATCAGTAACATCCAGAGAGCTGTTAGCATTCAGTAATCACTTGGAAAAGGAACTTGATGTTTCCTGGCTATCCTAACAAGGTTAAGCCTGAAACTGTGCTAATTCCTGAAAATCCCCAACAGTAATGAATTTATACTGATTGACATCAGCGGAGAAATGGTGGCTGGTGTGTATTCAGAACAATGGAAACTCTTAAGACTACTAACTTAAAATTCATTGTATAGAATAAGTTGCAGAAGAGGAAGAGTTCTACCTACAGACCTAATTCAGCTGTTACATCAGTAAGGCACAGCTCTTGACACCTTCCAAGTCCCCTGTTCCACCACAGTCCTTGTGAGCACTGCACTTTAGATCTTGATTTTACAAAGCCCTGTGTGTGGCCCACCAAGGGTCCCTTCACATCTGCAATCCATTCAGGCATTGTGTTCTCTCCACATGTATGAATACAGTAACTGCATAACTGCAGGCACTATCAATAGGGAACAACACATATCATAATTAAGATAACATTTTCATAGATTGAAGCACCAGGGGACAAATAGAAAATTCAGCCTTTTAAAAAGAAATATAATTATTATGCATGCTTTAGTTACCAGGCACTGAATTTTCATTTGAATAATACAATTTGGGAGAAAAAATAAAACAGATGAAACTGAAAAGAAAATTAAGAAGGGTTTATCTGATTGCCAATCTCTTTTCTTTGCATTCATGTAAAATAGGCTGCTTCCTCAAATCACCCAAACAGCCCAAATAACAACTATTTTTACTTTCCTGGTATTACTCATCTGAAGTATTTTTCAGGATCTTGACCCATCATTCAAGTGTTATGGATGAACAATACATGATAGCAGGATTCTACTCAATCAACAGTATTATTGCAGCATTACTGGATCCAGGGACATTTAGACAGTGAAATCCTTGCCTCTGTGGATGGCAAATGAGCTCAAATTCTTAGCAGAGTGATATTGGTGCTCATGCTGCCTGCAGAGAATGCACAGGCAAGTCATGCTTGTACTTCCGGCCTTGATGAGGGAAACCATGAAAGTAGAGCAGACTGATTATTGATACTTATCTCTCCTGATCCTACTGCAGAACTTATTGTGGAGCTGGATGGTGAGGGGATGGTGAGAGTGAACTCTTTAATGCTAGTCTCTCCCACACTTTGGGGCTGTGACTGCTGTCTTCTGCTCAAGCTTTTTTGTGACACAGAAGGAAGAGTAGGATATGGCCCAGATTCAACAGCTGGCCAAAATCCTGAATCTAACAACAACACAGAGAACAAAACCAAAATTCTGACTCCTCATATTTTAAATAGTGCTACATAGAACATGAAAATAAAGAAGAATGAAAGAAAAAAAACCCAACCATACCAAACCAGACAACCACAACAACAAAACCCCAAACAACTAAACAAACAAATAAACCAAAGCAAATCCCCACCCAAACACCCAAAACCACTTCAAAAAACCTGTATGTGTGCTAAGGGAAATATATTATATATTGCCCTGATAGAATAGTGTGGCTAGCACAGGTCTTTCCCATGAGAAATCCTTTTGTGTTTTATAAATAAAGATAAGGTTTGGATGTTATTAAAAACAGTGTCCCAAGACTTGGACGGTGCAGGCCTGGCCAATCAGGCCTAGGGGGAGGTTTTTGACTGACCAATCTGGGTGACTTTTGAAAACTCTATATATGTGATGAAATCAAAACAATAAAGGGCTTTTCCTTCTTGCCACTGAGAACTGGATTCTTCTCTCTGCTAGTGGCTCAAGAGCGACATAATAGTGCAGAATAATATTTGCCAGTACATAACTATGGGGAACAGAGCAGCTCTGCACAGTGAGGTACAAACATGGTTTGAGCCAAACAAACTGACCAACCCATTTTAAATGTTCCTCTCTCTCACTAAAATCCCCCTTCTCTCCTCTTTCTGCACTGATATGGCACTAAATTAGAAGCAGTTTGTATGAACCCGTTTAAAACACCTCTGCTAGAGCACAAAACAGGAAGAAAAGATATTTTCAATCTCATGCCATGATCTGCACCAGAATAAAAGTGGAGTGGAAGAACACATTGCCAGAGCACTACAGACCCTCCTGTGTATGACTTCTGGAATAACCAGGTTGAGTCTAGTTTCCATAATTACTCATCGTTTTATTATTTCTGTGTACTCTTACCCATCAATCCTTCTGGCCAGCAATGTGAGGTGTTTTGTGCTTGAGTTTAAAGGACCTGAAGATATTGATTTGTTCAAGCTTTAGCTTTGAAGGATTTGTTAGTGTTGTGCAGATCACATCTTTATAGGTCCTACATGGAATCACACAATGAAAGAAAATTAAGCTGCTATAAGCCTCACTGTATTGTCTAGGGAAGGAGGTGCATTATTTTCTAACCTGCAGAAAGCTAAGGCCTGCCATAATTTAACAAAATTCTACAGGGGACATAGAGAATGAAATTAATTCTCACTTCAATTCAATGAAAGTTCATGATGATATTTCACTTGAACAGTAAAAACTGTGCTCCAAGTTATGACTGTTCCTCTGTACACTCCCTATGTAATTTTCCTTATGTTCTTTCCCAGTGGGTTAAAATCATCTCTCAGGTGACTTACAGTTTATTTTCACTGTTTGAGCCAAGGTAAAGTGGTAGTTTTCTTCCTTCCCTTAAGATCAGTCAGAGCGGAAATGGGTAAGTAATTAATAATCACAAAAGACTTCAAGAAATGAAATACAAGGCCTTTTCTTTGGAACTGCATGCATATTTTTAACTGCATTTAAGATGATCTTCAGTCTAAAACAATGATCTGGTGTCAGATTGAGTATTAGCAAAAATCAGGAAAATTTTCAGAAAGTTTTTTAGATGTAGAAAGTTTTCAATTTATCACACAATCGTTTATAAAATGATCTTCTACAGTTACCTTTGGTATGCTCTCCACCATCCAGATGGCTTCACAGATGACTGTCTCATGGTCTAACACCATGTCATGTACTCTGTGAGGTGTCACTCCATGGGAGGAAAGGAGGTGCATTTTTTGCTCAGAGCTTACTGTCTCTCCAAATCCATTATTATCCTTTTAAAATTCTTAAAACTTCTGCCTAGTCTTTGGTAACTGTTTATGAGCACAGACATTTCCAAAGGTGAAAAAGAAAACATTTATTGCACTTTATATTGGAGTTTATTGCATAATATGTCCTTAGCAATGGCAACAACACTGTGATGCTCAGGAAGCTCTCAAGTCAGGAAAGCTTCTGCCTTTCTTTTTCTTTATTTTCATCTTTCAAGCTTCCTTGTTTTGTAGAAAAGAGAACTTAAATCTGTAACCTTTTTCTTTTTAAAAAACAAACCTTTATTCAGAATTCTCTTTTATGATGCTAATGGAGGATTGTACAAGAACTAACATTTTCTCATGTTTGTTATTGTTGCTCAAATCTTCCACATTTTATAAAGAGGGACAAAGAGAGACAATATAATTGCATCTTGAAGAAGCCTTCTCTTTTCTTTTAGACTTTACTGCTTTTTCAGAATTTTAAAAGAATTTCAATAAAGTAGGAATTATTTAACAGAAATAAATTTTTCAAAACTTAGAGCTTGGTTACTTTCTTTCACTGCGTAGGCAAAAATGCTCTTAAAAACACAGTGCCATGTGGACTTCAAATATTCCCTTTTAACAGTGTGAGCTAGTGCAAGCAAGGTCACCACTGAATCCCTCAGATATCCTGGTTTGGTTTTTTTTCCACTTGCTTTCTCCTGTTCAGACTGAACAATTCTGATCCAGGACAGATATAACCTTGTATCTTACTCAAAAGATTCTGAAAAGTAAAACTCTCTGCAAAAACCCACCAGACATTCCAGAACTGGGAGATGCAAATTGAGGATAATGACAGGAAAGGAGTAATTAAATGCTGTCTTTTTGTGAAGATGATGAAAGGAAGGATTTTCTCCAAAATTCATCACTTTCTTCCAGGACATTACATTATAAAGTACAAAAACAGAACAACAACTATTCTCTGACAGTTTACAATCTGGATTACTAGATTGTTTCTGGCTGCAAATGCCATGTTTCTGAGTCAGTACAATTTTAACTATGTATTTAAATAGTAGTTTGTTGGTGCACAACTCTTAATACAAGTACAGATACATGTAGATAAAAGTGACCGATGAACTTAAGGCAAGTTTTGAAGTTTTGCAGGTAATAATAATTATTTCAGAAGCACACAAAGATAAGCTAAAGATTAGATAATATATATTACAACTTGACTCATTCTATATGATACACAAGGAGGAATAATTGTCTTTGGTAATTGATGGGGAACATTACATTTCACATATTCCTTGAATGAAACCCTGAATAGTAGAATGACTCACTGCTCAGCTTTACCTTTCACCATGTCCTCACAGGACTCTGAAGAGAGAAAAAGAGAAATATGAAACCAGCCTGATTTTATCCTATTCTTGAGAAGGAAGCTGCACTAGCTTAAACATAAAGGACATAAACTTTGAAGTATATTTGGGAATGTGCCTTGCTTACTGTATGGACTAAAGTTACAAAATTCCACGCCCTAAGCACCAGCTTTGGTTAAAGCCACCTCCTGCAACCTGTGTCAAACCCACAGCCTGAAGTCATCAGGCTTCCCTTCCCTGAGCAGTTATTGAAGGCTTGGAGTCACCAAAACTCCAGTGTTCTGAGCAGGGAGTTAGCCAGGGTTTAGTAACATGGAGCCAACAATGTGCAGAGGCTCAGAATCACTCAGCATTTTAGTGGAAGTCAAAGCAGGACATCTCTAGGGGAACTAGAGAATTATTTTATAGATGCTGCTAATACAAGGATATTGTATATAAAAGTAACTTCTGGTTTTACGCAAGAGAGGAAATCTTGTCAAATCACTGTTTTGAGTGCCACTGTAGAGTACACTTTTAAATGAATTAAAGGTAATTAAATTACAGCCCGTTCTCTGGGTTCTAAGAGCTCTTCAAGGAATACAGTGCAATGTGCATTTGCCAAATACATGAAGTGTCCTGTGAAATGAATGAATCATAGCAGGGCAGAGCTTTACTGCAAGATTTCTGCCACACCTGCAATCAAGCTTTCCAGGAAGAGCTCCACAGGTTCTTCTGCAGAAAAAAAAGATTCTATTTTTGCAAGAAGGGGTGTGTTGGTTTTGATTTAAAGCTTAAAAAAAAAAAAAAATCAGGGTTTCTCTGTATTAACAAATGCCAAAGGAAATAACCGGTCAAGCATCTATTCAAGTCAGTACCAATATGAGTTGAAGAAATCACAGCAGTACCAAGTTGAAAAAGAAAGGTCAATAGCCAGTCAAAACCAAAAATGGGAATCAGAAATTGCAGATGAGTTAAACTGAGTGCTGGTGTGCATTTTGTCACCAGATAAAAGCCACTAGAACACATGTGGAGACTGCACCTTCAGCAGCCTAGAGTGAATTTCATGCTTTCCTACATATAAAATGATCCACTATTTTTGTGAGCAATGTGAAACTATCTTAGCAACATATCACAGGTATTAGTGATTAGTTTCAACAAAGTCACATTGATAAAATAATAGCAAATGTAATTTATTGTGAAATTTAGTACTAAAAAATCTCATCTCTTAACTGGAAAGCATAGTGTTTTCTAGACCCAGTAATATATGTCCATGGCAAGCTTTTAATATTCAAAGACAAGAATTTAAAGCTAAAATTATGACACTGTTCTGCATTTAAATCCAGATTCCTGTATTCATTTGAAATACAGTCTGGAACCTTTGCATTAATAGAATTATTTTTTTCTAACCAAAATATATTTCTGCCATCTCCACAGTAAGAAAGTTTCTCTATTCAGACTCATTGAAATAAATTTGACAGAATTATTTGAATAATCCATAATAGATTGATAGCTAGTCAAGAGGTTGATGTGTTAATAACAGTAATAAATTAGAAAAAGAAAAATGCATTGGGTAGAATCAAAGCCTGGAAATAAAGGAGAAACATAAAGTTTTGACAAACTGTCATGGGTCAAAACCAGAACAGCAGTATCCTCAGGATGCAGGAAAATAAAAAGAAAAGGACTTGCAGAAAAGGAGTTTCTTCATAACAGTTTTTCAGCCAGTAAATTATAAATGAATCTTGCCCCTACTGGTGAAACCAAAGCTTTATTCACTCTTCAGGTGTTAAGACCTCTTAAGGTGTTACAGCACCTCTGTAATCTTCAGTCTCTAATTCGTTTTCTTTTCAAAGGGATTTATTCTAGCCAGGGTACTTTTGAATCTGAAACACAGTGCCACTAGAGACACCACCATTGACCTTGGCTTACTATGCACAGAAGGCTGAAATTCTTTCTTTTTTTGTAAGACACAGAAAATATGAAAAAAGGTGTGCCTTCTTCTCTAGAGGTGTGGGCATGACAAAAATCTTAAATCTTGAAAAAAGGTCTCAAGTTGTATAGTTTCATTGATTTAAGTAATGACCTTTTCAAAGGAAGGGAGTGGTGGCTCAGAGCACCAAACGACATCCAAAAGAATCACAAAGGCTCCAGCTGGGGTGAGGAGGCTACTGAGCTGCAGGTGCACCCAGAGACAGAAATGTGAGAAGATGGTTATTTGGTGACTTTGTCCAAATGCTTACCAATTCAACTAAATTTCTCAGTGTGCACCTGATGATGTATTCACAACAACGTCCATCATCACTACCACTGATCTGCTTTTGATGTGGCTGTAGATGAAAGCTCCAGAAGAGAAAAAAAACAGAAGCCCATTCTGCCAAAATTAATATTGGACCTTATTGTTCATTAAATTGGTCATTCAAGTCAGAATATTGATTCTTTAACACTTTTTTTGTTGTTGTTGTTGTTGATATTGTTCTGAATTTCTGAGGACACTTGTTGGTGTTCCATCTTCACTGTGCAATTGTTCTTCAGATAAAAATCACCAAGTAAAGTAAAGATTATCTAGAGGCCCTGACATTTTATCTTCTCTAGACTAAGAGAAAACACAGATATTTAAAGTATCTCAGTTTATGTCAAGAAAATAATCAGTGTTTTGACCTATTTGACTGCAGATGGAGGCTAAATTTATCTAGAGGATATATTTTAGAACCTTTTAATATCAAAAGGTAATTTGGAAAGTTTGTGTAGGAAATAAAAAATGCTTTAGAAACCCTAGGAGCACTTACATTCAACAATGCTGCAAGTTTTATCATATTTGTGATTCTTTGGTTATTTAAGGAGAAAGGTCAGTAGAATATCTAAGACCTTCAGGCTTGAAAAGCTTACTGTCATAGGGAGATACAGCCTCTGCACAAACTTCAAGCTGCTTTAGGCTACTCAAGAACTATGACTTGTATTTGTGAAAGAAGTTATTTGTAGCCTCTTCTACTGTTTGTTATTCTTGTTCTGCTGAGACAAGGTACTTCATCAGATTCATGCTATTGCCCTTCTAGTTGCTGCTAGTTCCCAAGTAATCAATAAAATTAGTGCTACCACAAAAATTCATTTAAAACTGCCATTATCCTTTATCCTTTTGGTACCATGTGAATTAGAGAACCCATTTTGCAACACTAGAAAGCCTCCCCAAGGTTTAAATAAACATGTAGTGATTCCTGAGGACAATCAGCACAAATATTGCAACTAAACTCTCATCTGGAAATGTGCATGTGCTATATCACACACAAATAATTCCAGACAGATATGATAACCAACCCAAGCTGCTTGACATTAATCTTTAAATCACATGCCAGTTAACATCAGTTAAGGAAGATATGTGATATACTTTTGTAGGAAAACTGCTTTAGAAAGATTTGGTTTGTAATTTCAGAACATTTTCTTAGGTTTTCTTCACTGCTAAAACTTTTAGTGACTAGTGGTATTATATCAGCTTTCCAGTTAACAGGGCATCAGATTATCTTTCAGACAAATAATTTATATCAGCACTGATTATAAAAAATATTCACTGATTTTAGAGGATTTGGTTTTTTAAATGGGAGAGAAAAGCATGGTATTTAACAGAGCAGAAAGGAGGGAATGAAGGAGTGGAAAGAATAGGAGTAGGGGACAGAATTAGCAGTCTCAGTGTCTTACAGATGTGATTTGGGGGCAAAGATCTCTGAGAAACAGAACTGTTGTACACAACTACTGCTCTTCATTTTGTTACAACTGTTCTCACTTCCTACTACAGTTTTACCATATCAGACACATTCCTTCCCCCCTTCATCTTGAACAGTATATTGTCTTTGGATCTCTGTTATTTTAAGATGAGTATTTAGTCACTGAATAGCTGAAAGTTGACATCCCCAGTATGTAAAACTGAGACATATCTGAGTAAATGAAACAGAAATTATGTGCATCTTCTCCCTCATGACTAAAAAACAGTACAGTATTTTCCATCAGCATTTGTAGATAAAGTTTGGACACTGGTTTAACCTAGACCTTAATTAAAATTGCAGTCCACTTTGACAAATACATTTTAAAATTTGTTTTTTCCTTGTTTTTGTTTTCATCCACTCCTTCCTGCTGAAAGCAATGCAGTGCCTGCAGCCCAAAGATGCTCTGAGCACAGGCAATGCTCAGTACAAACTGAGGAAGCACACTGCTGACTGCAACCTTTAGCACCCTGCTATGAAATAGACAAAATGTTCCATAAAATAGCATGGAAAAGTCAATACAAAGATATATAAGTCCCACTCTTTTGACCAGGCATTCCCAGGGTCATCAGAAAAACAGGTCATTGTCCCGTGTGGGTAATTCAAGCGAGTAATTAGGAATGCTGAATGTAGCAGTGGGAAAGAAAGCAAGGTCCACAGGCAACAGTTTAATCACCACTCTACCTAATACAGGATGACTTAGGCACTGTCAGTGCTCTATGTTTTTCTGTCAGCTGTTTTTTGCCTCTTAGGCTGTCAGTTACTGGAAGCAGTGACTTCCTCCTCGTCTCCTGGTCCTGTGCTGCATCCAGCACAGTCAGGCCCTCATCTCATATAATTACCTGATTTTGCTTGAGACACTAAAAAGGCTGAACACAGTTGACAATAATTTCACTTTAAGTACACCTTGGAGGTGTGCTCAATCAGATACACAACAAGAAGAACATTTTCTTAGGACTCTGCATTGCTCTATTCTGAACCATCAAAGTCTAAGCAATAGCTAACACTGTCTGGAAGAATAAAGTAGTCATTAAAGTTGGGTACTGTTATTTTCAGTGATGCAGACATTTCTTGGCAGTAGGGTGTGCTAAGCACAGGTTATTTTATCCTAACAATAGTTTCACGTGACGTCAAACTGGCAGCTCTTTTACTGACAATATCTCTCGTAAGATACTTTTGACACTGAACAAACTTGTAAGAAAAATATATTAAACCATTGGCAAGTATGTTTCACACATTTTCCTTTAAATTTTCTTGGCTATATACTTTTCAGAAGAAGAAAAAAGTACTTTTCAAAAAAAAAAAAAAAAATTGAAAGGGTTTATATTTGTCTAAATATGGATCAGTCAGGTATACCTCACATCCTTATTCAGAGCAGCAGAACTGTGCACATAGAGCTTCAAAGTTTGGGCTACCCTCAATCAATAGAGTTATTGCCCACTTGACTTCTGCTACTCTATCCTTAGCTTGGAAATTAGAAACCTCACATGAAAACCTAGGTATGTAATGGGGATTTCTTTCAGTATTTACTATTGTGACTAATATAAGGTGTTAGAGGGAATATGAACTATGATAATACCCATCACCAGGAGAGGAAATCTTACACACCCCTAGAAGTTCTTTACTTATGATTGGTACCCATGAAGTAGATTATGAACCACTGAAGTTTCCCAATATATTACACTTCTCTGACAGAGGGAAAGACCTTGTTTGTTTTGCACTGTTTTGCAAATGGAGATTTCTTCAGGTCTAAAAATGTGAATTCCCCTGCAGCTTCAACTATAAACATCTTTTATTTGCTTTAGTATCACAGAAATATAAGCTAATGTCACTACTTTTACTGTGTATGATAAACATCAGAAAAAAAATCACTACATGTACCCTTTCTTCTCAGAGGACTCGACAATAAACAAGCATGCTGTAAGATATACCATTTCAACAGCACACAGACAATATTGAGGCATGTAGGTTAAATTTATATATAGACCAGATTATACTAAAGTACAATAGAAAAAACTATAGTTGAAAATTCAGCTCTTATTTGAGTCAAAACTATCTAAATCTAAAGGATGTGAATCTATTCACAGAAGATGGAAAAAAAATAAGTCACAGCAGAAGTGATCTAAGTGGCTTACTAAGTGTTCATAGGTATCATATGTGCAGTGCAGTGTTAATTATATTCACCTAACACAGAGAACCCATAGCATCAGCAGGCAAGCTGAGAAAAAGGAGGATTTGTTATCCCAGTTTGGTATGTGGGAAACTGCTGCTCATAATGATTCCATTTCTTGCCTTTGGTCACTCACATATAGCATATGGCTGAGTCACAAACTTGAATTTTTTTGCTATGCTGCTGACAAATGTCTTAAATAAAACATCCTTCCTCCAACTTCTGTGCTAATGGTAATACTACAATATCCAGTGCTGTAAGGCTGATCCACACACCCAGTCCTCTCCATTCTCACATCATTCCTTTTTTTCTAAGCTCAAAGACTAGGAAGGAAGGTTCCTCATCTCCATATTATTTTTAAAGCTATTTTTCCCCCCATTTTCACAGTAAACAATACATTTATAGGCTGCACCCTGCTTTGTTGCAGCAGGATAGACTAACTCATCTGAGTTACTGTCAATCCCAGAGGATATCAATGAGCATCTCTTCAAATTAATGGATGATTTTTTACTTTTATGAATCAGCTTGTCCTTTACTTTTTACAGTGCTGTTTAATCACAGTGTTATCCACTATCATTTCACATTCCCTGTCTGGAGAAGCAGCATACACAGATTCTATTTTCAACCACAGCTACGTTATTTTGCCAGCTCTTAAAGAAATGGAATTTGCAATTGCTGGAAAGGACATATCAAAGGAGACATGCCTGACCATGACTGTCACTACTAAAACTGCTTTCCTGTGATGTATTCTCCTCAAAGCTTTATTCTTGCAATGGTGTCCTAGGTTGCAATATAGATGTATTTAGTATTCTATTACCACCAGCTGTGGGGCATTAGCTGTTATCTCCTGCTATGACTCACCCCTGATAACAGTTAATGAGCAATCAAGAACTAACTGCATAACTCATGGAATTATCTCGTCCTATTGTGAAATGCTCCACCCAGGAGGGAGGAGCCAAGCATTCCCACCTGGATATAACCTGGCCTTGGAACTGGCCAAGGCAGCCCTGTCTACTGGGTTCCCAGAGGACAAGAGCTACCACTGGACTTTCCGCTGGAGACCAGACCTTCCACAGGATCACTGATTCAACCTAACTACCTCACTTGGATTGCTACCACCACCCTAACAGGGTGTCAGGTTGTATCCTGTATGTAGCCAAGTTGTATCTGGATTTTCCTTCTATTATTGCACTTATTTTTAATTTTCCTCTTAAATTTATAATCCTGACTGGTTTGTTCTCAAAATAACACAAATGGAATTATCTCTAACAAAGTTAGAGCTAAAGAATTAGAGCTACCTCTTCTCACGTTTCTGAAGGCTGGAAAACTGCTTGCCCACATGGCAATTGCAGTTTGCCCAGAGCACTACTAAGAAGAAGCCTAAGGTGTTGTCTGCTTATAGCATTCAGAGCCCTACATGTGTTTCATGCCTTTCTCCAGATTCCTAGATTTGGATGGACAGTGCCAGACAGTGCTGACAGCTACCACTTTTTACCATGCCTATTTTTCTGTATTGTAGGATAAGCTCAATGGTTAGTGCTTCTAAATAACTTCAGGAATAAGCTTAGGCTATGGAAAGTGCTAAAATCGTACACCACAAAAAAAGGGGAAGAAAATGCATGACACAAACTTCAGCTAGGTCTTCTGAATTTGGAAAATGAGGAACTTTTCTTTCCCCCAAAACTGCCCTGTTATCAGCTGCATCTTGACTGCTGCAAATACAACAGTACATCCTGCCCTGGGATATATGCATAAAATTCCTGTTGGCAATGCAAGGAAAATCAATTTCGTATGGCACTGAGAACTGCGACACTTATGGAAGGCAGCGTTTGACTCTCAGGGTTACACGGTCATTTCGAATTTAGAAGAAAGGAGCTCTGCTTTAGCAAAACCAGAGCATTGTAAGGATCACAAACCCAAGCAATTCATCCCATTCCCAGGAGCTACAATTTCTGAGGGCAGAATCGACCCATGATCCTCACATCATGTGATTCTGGCCCATCTATTCTTTGGTGCATGCAGGGATGTACACTTGAGTAACAGAAAATGCAAATTCTTATCTAGAATCACAGAATGCTAAGGGGTTGGGGAGTTCTTAAAGATCCTCTAGTCCCAACACCCCCACCGTGGGCTGGGACACTTCCTGCTGGAGCTGGTGGTGTAAGGCTTTATCCAGCCTGGCTTTGAACACTGCCAGGGTTGAGTTCAAGGACCAACCTTATCTAGTTTCTAGTAAATACTAGTTCAGTTGTCTAACTTGAGTTGGCTTATCCTGATTTAAACCAAGTAAGGCTTAGTTCTCTGTTTCCTGGTTTCACAGAGAATACTCACTAAGTCAATCCAAGTGAAAGATGACTGGGTCTGACCTAGAAGGCTGAGAAATCCATGTTCATACCCACTGGAGCTGGTGCTGCCAGCATGAACAGAAAGCAAGGAACACTAAAACTCCAGGTCAAGGACTCTATAAAGCTTCTCATGGTTTTACTGCAATTAGGCTTCTGTAACAGAGATTGTACATCTTTAAAAGGAGAATGTTGCCACCTATTTCTCAATTATTTTTTTCCTCTTCATGTGACAACCTTGTCATTGGAAATTAAGGCTATGCTGCCTGCCGTTGGCTTTTGTTCTCTATTTTTCTGCACAAGAACTTGACCAAATTGAGTGCTGCTTTTGCTGTGTTGGCATCTGTTGCAAGACTTGTAATAAGTTCATGGTTAGGTGCACACATTAAGGGAACTTGTGGTCAGTGGTACAGTCAGTTAAACATTACCACTGTATACTAAGGACTGTAAAATACAGTGCTAGGACAGCTATCCAGTACTCTTACGCTATGTACAGAGCTTAAAAAAAACACCGCCCAGAGCAGAAAATTATGAATACCAGTGCCCTTGAAAGGTAAGCTTGTGATTCAAAAATTAGTGAAGTTACATGAAAAGAAGAAAACAGTTGAGAACATTTTCCCTCCTAGGCATGAATGTTGGAGACGGTGAGAAATGGCATTATAAAAAGATTCACCACAATTATGATTCAGGGGAAATCTGGGTTGAAAACTATGTCATGGTGTCCTTTTTATTTGCCTGATTATGGAAAATCCTTTAGATAACCACATATCATTCTGCCTGTAAACTTATTTTTTTTTACATACCCACGTTTCAGTAGGATTGCTTTAGTAGGATTTTCAAGAACATTTTGTAGAAAATATGCCAGTTGGGCACTATGGATTTTTCTTTTCTACCACCACTATTGAAGAGAGTCCTCCACTTGCCAAGACCATGCCAGCTTACCTTGCAATTCAATATCTGTCATCTGCAACACTACACTGTATTTAAAAATGTAGATTTTACTTAGTTCAATACACTCAATATGCAATACAATAATGACCTAAGAATTCAACCTAAATGACCCAGAAGATGGAGAAGCCAGAGCAGAAAGTAAAGGTAGTATTGTTTATCAGTTCCAAATTGTAGCCTCTGCGGTTGGAGTGTTACTTTTTGAATGACAAATTTGCATCTGTGAGTACTGTATTCTACTTGACACATGAAAACATTTTATTATTGCCTTGATAACAACAAAACAATCTCAAAACTGACTCATTGTGCCCATATTGCTGACATAGATATCTGTAATATGACATGTGCAGTAGTTGCAGTATTGTTGGATTTTCCTTCATTAACCTGGACCTGTGGTACGAATGATGTAATAATAATAATAAACACACTCCTATGATAATGATGCTCCCAGACATCCTTGAAAGTGGGAATAATCTCAGAACTTTTTTCTAATTGCATTTCCACTTCAGCTATGATGCTTCTCAGCACTTTCAGACAAATCTAATTCATCATAAATCTCACAAAAATGTAACTTTATTTTCTGCATGCAGCTAATAACTTTTAAATGCTTTTTCTCCACCTTCCTTTCTGATCAGTTGCAAATTGAACTCCTGAAATTGAGAATTTATATTTATCTTCAGCTTCCAAAAGAAAAAAAAGGGGAAATGCTTGAATAACTTTTTTTAGGTGGAGCTTTTCTAAGCTCCATTCTTTAATGTTATGAAAGAAAAAGAAAAAACATACAGTAGCATTCACAACAACTCCTCTTTCAAAGAGCATCCACTCATTACCATATAAATAGCACAGCCACTTACTCAGTATACCTTCCTCTGCCTATCATTCCAGTGTCAAGCCTGTAAGTTCAAAAGTGCATCCTTTTTTTGCCAAAACCAAAAGACCCATTTTGTGTCTGCTAAGCAATTATTTTATGAGGGAAAAATAATGGAACTCCAGTCCATTTAAAGTGATATATTGTCTGTCAGCCAAGTATATCTGCTCTGAAAGGCATGGTCCTGACAGTCGGACCCAGCTTGCGTGACTCTGCTTAATTTCATGTCTACTGTCAAAACAGCTGAATACTGTCAATACAGCAAAAATTATTTTAGAGGTTTCCAAATATTTTGAATGTAGATATCATTGACTTATGTGGCAACAAACACATTTGTAAGGCATCTATTGCCATGGGTGTTGCATTCAAACAAACAAAATCTAGTTTACAGGTTTCTTCTGTTGTTCTATTGCATTCTAAATCCAATGGTATTATTACATAATGTATATGTGAAACACAAGGCAGATCAAACTCTCTGTTGGATATCCACTGAACAGCACAGAAAACTGTTCTTTTTCCCTTTAGATCCATGCTTTCTAAAACTACAAAGGAAATAAGATTGTTATTCTAGAGTCAGACTTTATGAAATTACACCTTTGAAAACACCATGAAAACATCAGAAACTAGTTCAGCATTACACAGCTAAACTTCTCAGCAGTAAGGTGGAAGACTTGAACCAAGCCACAAATCTATTTACAGAAAAGCTGCTTTATCCACAGACCACCTCTCCATGCATTGCAAAAGGCCTCAGCAGCACTCATTCAGACAGTCTATCACCACTAAAAATCCAGGTTTGTCCATCTCCACCCTACTCACATGGCACTGTGCGGAGGTAGAGGTTGTCTCTTATGATCTGCTGGAGCTCATGGTCCACCGAACCTTTCTGGAACCGAAGATTGAGGTAGTGACGAAGGTCCTTATCAACAATGCCTCCTGTCAGGGAAAAGACAAATGAAAGTATAATTTAAAATTATATTGCTTTGATGGAAGCAATGAATCACTTGTGAAGTCTTTGTGACTCATTTTCCTTTGTGTTTCTATCACAATGGAGGACAAAAGCACAAAAAGCTTTCTAGTTAAGGTATGTGGTTGGTACAGTATTTTTTACTATTGGTGACTGTAAAGGTTAAAAACAGTTAATGACAAATAACTGGTTAAATCTGTACAGTTCAGAAAATACATATAGGATTATAGACAGAGCTGTCAATTTTTTTTTCTGCACAAAACTTGAACATATTGTTATTATATAAATACCTACCTCTAAAGGTCTGTATGTACCTATGAATCTAAATAATAAAGTATTAGGTATTATGTTTCCCATGACCTTGTATGAGGGAAGATCATATAAATGTTATATAATGTTTTATTTATTTCTGATAGTGTCTCTTTCAATTGTGAGTTCTATCACGAACAGGGGTTCATATTTTATTTCCACCACCAAAAAAGGTCATTACAACATCTCAGCAAAACAGTGCAAATGTGGAAAAAATGAGTAAATAACCTTGTATTTGCCACTTTTATTATAACTTTAGGACAAAAAAAATTAAACTACTGTTTAGCCATTGACTGGTGTATCATGTTCCACTATGAAAGGCATATCTATAAATCTAATCCAACATGATTAATAAGCATTTCCCAATATAGTTCCTCGCCATTTCTTTTAACCTTGAATATGGATCACATTTATAATTATGGAGAAGAAGTCTATAAATAACTCAATTTCTTCCTTCTCTGAAATTCTGACATAGGAAAAATATAGAAAATCATTATTACATTGAGTTCTGACATATATTCCCAAGATGAAAAATTGCATGTAGATAGATCCCTAACTTGTTGCTTCACACATTCAACCTTAAAACATTTTTTCAAATGGCATTTGCTATTGAACCCTCTGCCAAAAGTCTTATTGACTTAGATTATATAAAGGTTTTCCTGTAAATAGGAACACATAAAATTCCTACCTAATTATTTGAAAGTCACTGCAAAGCACAAATGGTTATAAATTAAAATATATTTTTCCTTACAGTTATTCCTATTTATCTGCCTATTACAGGTCCATAATCTCATTACTGTTGCTCTTTGTTAGTAACTTCAAAACCTTTTCTTCCAGGTTTATAAAAAACTTATAAATAATTTCTCTCTTCTTTAGCTAAAGGAAAAAATACCACAAAGTTTCAAATCATAAGAAGGGGGGAAAAGCACCCCATCTCATAACAGACACAATGAAATACCTGTATGCTGAGTTCCCTGAGGCTGAGAACTTCCATATGGATCTCTGTTCTTCCAGGATCCCCGAGCTCTACTTGGTCTCCTACTTTGTACCACTAACCCTGTTTCTTGCAATAGGTTTGGTTTGCAGACCAGACCATCCTTACTTCTAATTTCTTGTGAGATTTCTGAGGAGGCTGCAGAGAACTCTCTGAGTCTGCTGTCCTTTGTGATCGGCTGCGGAGAGTAAAGGTCCTGCAGCTCTTGCTCTTCTCGCTCTAATATACAGAACATGCCCAGTGATGCAGATGCTTTTTGGCAGCCTGAGAAAATGCCAGCTCGAGAAGAACAGCTGTAGCCTGCCCACTGACACAAACCCGAATCATTCAACTTATAAAGTAAGGAAGTTTAGGAACCTACGCAGATTTCTGACCCTCAGAGTGCATTCTTTATTTACAGCCTCCTGCTTCAAACACATCCATTTAGCTCATTTAGTTCACCGTGTGTAATGAGTGCACTAAAACCTCCCAAGCACTTCATAAAAAGCGTCACCTGATATTTTTGGCAAATTGCATATTCCAAACTAAATATAAAAATGTGTATTTACAGGAGGAGATGCCTACAGCCTTTTATTCGTTAAATGCAATTTAAAAGCAAGTTTCTAACAGAAATAAACAGAAATAAAACCATGGTGCAGAGGAAATAAAACTTAACAGCTTGCAAGCACAAGGGGAAAAATATAAATTTTTTCTTAGTATCTGAGTATATACTGTACAGATTAGTCAATTTTAAAGAGCAGTTAGATTAACTCCAGACAACATGTACAATTAACAAATTTTCTTCTTCAAAAGTCATTCTGTTTTCTGAACTACTTCCTCTTTTTCAATTTTTTTTTTTTTTTTTTTTTAAATCTGGTATAACAATGAATTTTTCCTCCTGGAAACTGTAAAAAAATAAAATAGTTCTAGAGCCCTGAAAAATAGATGCAGTATTTTTAGTTCATCCTTTCAATTGTCATTCTTCTGCTTTTCTCTCCTAAAAAGTTCTGTAGTTTTACCTGATGCTTTTTAAAAGCCTATTGACTCCAGATGTGTTTTTGTGGTATTTATAGTACCTGAGCTTTGGAGCAGACTGATCCTTTTAAAGTTCAATCAGAACAACATCTTGTGTGTGCAGCTTTGGGTCCATAAGACTTTTTGAAAGAAAACTATAGTGAATCGCAAGTATGTAAATCAGCCGTGATTCAGAAGCAGTGAATTACAGTTTGTGTTACAGACTATATAAATCAAGAATAATATGAGTAATAATAATAGGACTATGTCCTCCAAAAGGCTGAAAATAAGAGACAGAAAATGTGATCATTTAGTTTAATCTGGAGGGAAAGAACAGTGACGCTGACAGTAAGTTCACAGAAAAAGAAACAGGGATAAAGCATTTTTACAGCCAGTAACTACTATTTAATGTTCCCATCCAGCCCAGTTAGACAAGTAACTGACTTGGTTTCTATGTAATTCAACTTCCCTTTATTTTCTTTTTGTAGTACATTGAAAATTACTGAGGTGTTGAAAAATTCCTGACATGAACCTAATCCCCTTCCTTTCTCTTATCCCAGGCCACCCAGAGTGGAGGAGTTGGGGACGATGCTCAGGGACCACAGGTGCCCATTGCACATTTCCCCAAATCCCCCAGCGCTGCCCTGTGGCTCCCAAGCTGGAGCTCAGAGGGAAGGAGCTCCCCAGGGCCACGTCCTGCTCACTGCTTTGACAGCAGCAGGGAGCACTGCTGTGTGTCAGAGGTGTTACACAGCTCAAGCTTTAGGAACCCAACCCAGAGACCATAATTTAAAGGGTTCTTTGGCCACTGCCACAGGAGGAAGCTGACAACTGTGTGATGGAGCATTCACTGGCTTGCAGCCATGCAGTGCTTTTATGGTTTTTTTTTTCCTTTTTGCTGGCTTGAGGCCTGTGCTCTGTTTCAGTTTCATTTCACTCCAATGAATCCCTTTGCTCTGCTAGCTGAGAAACATAGGATGTGAATTAAATACTTCCAGTAATGATCTCTTGCATAATGTATGTGTGGTTTAGGTACAGCTACCAATCATGATGGCAAACTCATAACCATGACTGAAGTTGATTCCAGATATTACAAAATAAGACACATATAGATGAACTAAAAACTGCTCTGTTTGCATGTTAGACTTATGGATTTAATGAGAAAAGTATTTTTTTGTACAGTGTTTTAATGCATTTCTCTCATGTTTCCTTGTCTTTATAAAATCTAGTAGCAAAGTCCAATCTGAAAAGGAGCACAATAAAGAACACACAGACAAAAGGGTACTGAATAGTTTGTAGCTCATTAGAAGATTCAAACCTGAAGATAATTGCCATGTCCAAGAAAATGGCAGGGATAAAGGTTTATCATTTTCTCTAGTCCTAAATATTGTAACAGTTATTTTGCAGCTTCCTATTTGGTAACTCAACGATGTTCCAGCTGGAGTCTATACTTGCATTTCATTTTCCACGAAGAACTGCTTGTAAACACGAACATCTCTCTTGTTGTTCCTGCAATGGTAGCTCTAAATAATTTGTTTTACCCTTAACACATTTTTATTGGTGTAAATTTTCAACAAACACTTCTGAGTATTCACCCATTAGTATTTGCTCATCTTGTATCATAATCTTTCATTGAATTGACTTCCCAAAATGTAGTGTGGTAAATTATTTGGGTTTTTTTAACAGTAAAATCAACTGCATCTCATCTGAGAATAATTTGCCTTAGATAGTTTATTTGCTGGGATTAAAATGTAAAAGATTTCAGTTTCCCTGGCTTCTATAAATACTCCTGGTTAGAAACATCTATGAGCAAGCAGGACTTTTAGATCTATATTTGCATCTTTACGTGATCTGCGTCTGGGGAAACTAAAGGAAATATCTGAGTATCATTACTCTATGAAAGCAGACAAACTCATAAACTTTCTGTATAAATTACCCCCTCTCTTCTAGTGCCCTATTTGATTCAGATTGACTCTCCCTTTGTTTTCAACAAGCTTCCACTTCTGACTGTAAACATAAGCCATATATTTGGCAAAAACAAATGCCTTGAACGACCTGGTTTTCACCAAGTTCAGCAGGATCATTCTACTGGAGAGTCTAATCCAAAGTATTTATTCAGGTGGTACCTGGAGCTTTATATCCATACCATGGGGTGGATCCATGGACATCTGACAACAGCTCAAGGTTCTTCTGTACCTCTTCAGTAAAATTTATGCAATTTGGTGCCTGCTAGGTAAATTCATCCTTCATCATAGAGAGATAATCTAATTGACCTTTCTATAAGTACCCTAAATGATGGCCTAAATTCTTTAAATCAGCTATCAGGAATATCTCATTTATTAGTTCTTTTCTCTACCAATGAAATAAAAAAGTCTTTTACCCAGGCAGGTGGGTGCTGGAATATTCTTTTTGTGACTCTCTCTGGGAGGTATCAAGAGGTATCTGGGAGGTATCACAGGTAAAAAGCTGTGTACATGGTCTAATTGCTCATTTATGAATATATGTTTAAATGGTCCAGTAAGAATCCAGAATACCTGAAATTACCCTATAGAACCCCTCTTAGCCATTACAATCATTTTGGTGACACCATGACCACTTATCTTTAAACATCTCTATCATTTTTTTCATTCCATCATATACAACCTAATGTGAGGTGACCTAGAATTCCCCTCTTTTTGTCCTCTTCTCCAGACCCACACAACTCTAGGCTGATGCACAAAAATCAGCAATGCAAGTTTGAGCAGCAGTGAGGAAGAGGCACCACACAGCTGAGAGAAAGCCCATGTCAACCACAGCTCTCAAACACTTCCTCCACCTCACACCCTAAAGATTTTAAACAGAAAAGAAAATTAACTGCTGTATCCCCAGATTTTACCCCAGATGATCCTCTCAGAAGAGCAGCAGAATTCATTTTTCCCTCCCACAAGTTCAGTGATATTTTATTGTAATAAACTTCAAAAAATATCCTTAAGAAAGCCTTCATTAAAGAAAAAAATATGATTACCACTACTCATATGAACTCCTTCTGTTTGTAGTACAAATGGTACTTTTTAAACAAATGAAATATGTCTTATTTTAGTACTTGATTAATAAAGATCTCAGGCATTTAAAACTTATGACCCAGTATAAGATGATTTACTTTAATAGTTCCTTTAACTGGCAACAGTTAACCAGAAAAATCACTTTTAAGAGAGAATATGAAAATTCCAAGTAATATGAAAACTCTTGGTTGGATTTTATAAGGATTCATTATTAAAATACAGCCTGTAGCTAAGCCTATTATTTAAGGGAAATTATTCTCAACAAACCTATCTGGTGCTCAGAGTATATAAAGATGAGTGTTGGCATTTCACTAGTCATGGTATAATGGGCATACTCAACAAGGGATGTTCCTTTGGGTTTCCATGTAAAATATCCATGAAATCACCATAACAGTAAAACAAAGCTTTAGAAAATTATATGAAGCATGTATTACACTCCCAGTCATGAGCTGAAGATCACACATTTTATTTTTAAAGCCTTTCGATCTCTAGATTAAACTGTGCATCATCTTTGCACTTCTGCCTGCCTTCCACCACCACCTTCAGCCAAGTCTGCCACCTGACTTATCTGCAAAGTCTCAAACCATTAGGGGTGAGCTATGATCTATGAGCTTGACTGTGGAATGTGTGGTATGATCAAGTGTGACAGAGAATGAAGAGGGAATTATGCAAGAAAGTTAGACTCCTCAAGGAGAAAATTAATTTCTTTCATATTTGGGGCTACTCCAATAAATTGCACTCCATGATCCCTTTCTGGAGATCTAAACGAATTCCAAGACTAAAGGCCTTGGAAAAAATTACATCTTGGTGCTCTTCTATGTGCCATATAAGATGAAGAACATTTTAAGATCTAGTTTATTGATGGGAAATGGCCTTCTCTTTCATTGCATGCTGTTTTGTAGTCTTTTTCATTCTCTTTGGGTATGGATTATATTACTAACCTTTTTGCTTATTGATCCTTTATATTATATATCATACATATGTATTGTTATTTATAACACTTAGACTTGCATCCTTAGCTTTATCCTTTGATTTCTTCCTCCTCACATTTTAAATTCAAAATTTTAAAGTAGGACTAGGAGTTACAGGTTAAATTACATGGCAATGGCACTACATACAGACTGTATTAGAAAAAACTCCAATAAATTCTAGGCAATGAATGATTTTCTCCACGATGAGCATTCATATTTGGATGTATGTCTCCAAAAATATGTAATTCCCTAATCTCTGTCGATGATATATTCCACCTGCTCTCAGACCAAGAGACAGGCTGAGGTTTGCACACTCTTTGATCTTCACAGTGCAGAAAGTTTCTGCTGTTGCTGGGAATGGAGGAGTCCTCAGTGCCTAAGGACAGCCTGGGTTCAATTCACTGTGTTACACCTGCCTTTGTGGTACCTTCTGGGGGAGTCTGTGGACTAGATAAACAGGATACCCTGGAGCAGCCACAAATGAGACCAGCACCACGGGGAAAGACTGATGCTAGGGACACTGTGAAAGCATATAATGCCCTGGATTTATTTTCTTCATTTCTTGCGGCTAGCCTCAAGTCGCTGTTTGAAACAAGAAGACACAAGTGTACACTGCGCTGGAAGCAAAAATGTGGTTTGTGATGGTACAGAGAGGCTGTGTCAGCAGGAGAATAACTGAGCCAAACACATCTGCATTTTGTACTTTATCTCCGATTACTGAACTTCAGCTTTTAATACAATATGGAGCTCCACTCCTCACGGCTGCAGAAACAGTTTTCCATTGCAAAGCCACCTGCAGCACCTTCCAAAGACTGCTGGCAGCGTGCAACATGGACTTTCTAATCTCAAAGTTACCCCAATTAAACCTCAAAAAACTGACCTTTAACCAGTAAAACCATTTTGTACCTCTGCTATTTAGAGGTACTTTGTTTTGTTCTCTTCAGTCAATTTACTGGTCAGCATAGTTCTGGATTGAAGTTTCTGGGAAATGCCATGATTTAACTGGCTGGTAAAAAAAAGTCCAGCTGTCATTCCTGTAACAGAGAGGACAGTTTGAGGCCCTTTGCTTTCAGAACACTTTTTATTCAGTGTTCCAGTTAACAGGTGCATAAATAAAGTGATGCTCAAATAGTGTTGCTGTTCTCTACAAAGCCTGTCTAGAAATGAACTGTATTTTACTCTGGTTTTGTAAATTCATCAAAGCTAATTATGAACCAGCTGTTTGTAGACACCTCCAGTTTATCAATGGTTTGATTGATAGCTTACACACAAATGTTAATGACTGCTGCTGAGATATTTTAAAGCCTGATATTGTTCCTACAAGACTTGCTACAAGTCAAATAATTCTCTTTACAGATGTTTTTGACAAACATAAAAATGTAAGAGATTATACATTTACTTACAAAATGAGAATGTCAAAAACCACGCTTATCCTGTGCAGTCATATGGAAGCCAGCAATATTTGCACAGATAGGTTTGTCTTGAAATTTGTACATATTTATGGAAGTCTTTGCTAGCAGTCAAATACTACCTGGCATTCAGGTGCTCCTGTTTACTGAAATCTCCTTTTATTTGGTCAAAGGGTATCACAACAGAGTGTGAAACTTGCTAATGCCAATGTTTGTTATGTAACCAAGATCTCAGACACAGCTCCCAAGAAAAGTTCTAGAAAGTGACTTTAAGAAGTCAGTTGGAAAAGGGAATAATACATCTTATTGGTATTCTTCTAAAGGCAAAGCCTCTTTGAAAATTGATGGCACATAGAGATGAAAACTTACTGAATAAGTTCAACCAGAGACTGACTGTAACATACTAAAAACATTTGACCAGAATACTAAGGCTACCTTCAGCTTCAGAAAAACATTTATATTCTTATTTGAGTTGGATATATTTCCAGGAAGATGTTTTGAATTCTGGGAAAATCTGCATTAGTCACAAATGTACAACAGACAAATTTAACCAATGAGAAAAGTCATAAAGATGTAAGAATTTTATTTTTAATCAATCTGCAGCAAAATACTTTGTAATGTATGTACTTGGAAAACAAAAAAACACCCATGTGCTGCTTACTGACATGTTCATTAGAAAAAAAGAGACAAATTGACTTCTCTGAAAAATGCAGCATCCATCTGTGGTACACAATAATGCTGATAATGGGGGCCTCGTTTGCTCTGGCTGGGTACAAACTGTGCCTCAGTGAGTCAGAGTAATTCTCTTGCTTTAAGGGTGAGTCACTGAAGCCCTGCAACCTCTCTTGGGGTCAGCTGGTGGACACCCAGAACACCTGAAGAAGGGCCTGCTCAGACAATATTCCTCAGAAACCAGCCACACACATCCTACTTGTGCCAATAGCCACCTTTGCCTTCCACTTCCAGAGCCTCGGCAGTTCCCTCTGAGCTCCCATCGGGGCCACCAGCCCCAAAATCCTGTGCTGGGAGCAATAGGGGTACACTGCCAGTCTTCAAGGAGATTCTGTTACAAGTTTTGTTACTCAAGGAAAAGCAGAACTTATATGTTCAAATTTCTCTTCAGTGGACGAACATTCTCCTGTCCTTGCTTTGCAATGGGTAAAGCCAGATCCTCGCAAAAGTAGGCAGAAATTGCTCCTCACCTTTAATGGAAAAGTTACTGCTCTGTTTAATGCTCTTTTTCCATTAACACATCAGTACAACTGTACATCTACTAGGGACACAAATATTCTTTTTCTCTAATACTCTTTTCACTTTATCTTCTATGCGGACGACAACTGTGATGGAACTTTGAGGTCTGACATGTATTTAAATAAAATATGAAAGACTGAATTGGAATAGTGGCATAATTTTACCAGACTTGAATTATTTGAAAGGTATTTTACTTAAATCATAGCTGCACAATTTTAATTGCTTGAGATAGAGACTTATTTTCTGTACTTCTGGAAATAATATTGCCACATTAATAGGCTGTGAATTATGTGCTGACATTTTGTAAAAAGAAAGATTAATCTGGGTAAAAGAATCCAGTTAATACACAATTTATGAGGGAAGCAAGCTCACAGAGGTTACCATTGTGTGAGTTCTAATAATAGTTTAAAAATATGATTTAGGCTGGTATCTGAATCATGGCAGCCCAGTTTTTTAGTCTTTGCAGCATCACAGTTTGAACTCATAATGTACCATGAAAAATCGCTACCATAATACTTCCGTGCTTTCTGATAGTCATAAATAGCACAACAGCATTTTGCAGACTTTGTACTCAAGAAACCTGTCAATTGCTAACTCAATTTTGCAACAGATAATTTTGCAGAGTACATAAAATTATTGCTAATTTCTGAGACTGAATTGCATATATGTTATCAAATGTGTGTCCTTCTTACAAAATGCTATTTTCCGGAGTCAAGTGTCATGGTATTCATACCAAGTCAAAACGAGGGTAAAATGCTGAGAAAAATTAAAAGGGGAGATACTTTACAGCTGTTTTTCAGCAATGGGAAACTAAGACAACACAAAACATGCAAACAAGCCTGAGGCTGAGAAGGTGCCCTCCCATTATAGAAACAACACAATGCTCAGCACCAGTGTCACAGCCCTCTCTGTTTCATTTCTGTGGGATGCTCCTCTCAGCTTGCAGCCCACAGTGGTATCACCTTGCAGTTATCACACAAGGCAACCAGGAGAGACAGAAAACTCAGCACACAAAACCAAAATGAAAGTCATGCTGCAAACTGAGCAGTGGCACTTCTCTTCCCAAGCCAAGTGCAGGTGAGTGCCTTGGTGTGTTGAGAGGCAGCTGGACCATTTAGTCCAGGATGCACCATTTAGTCCTTGTAGAGTAACACTGAGGTGGGGATATTCCACACTCTAAGAAACCTGCATTTCAGTCAAGACAAAAGAGTGAAGACTGTGGAGTTCTTGAGGTCCCTTGGAACAAATTCTGCTCTACTAGTTGAACAGGTCATTATTAGGCTTAAAAACAAATCAAACAAGAAATAACTAGTCTAGGAGTAGACATAATATTCAGAGATTTACAAGACCGTACTGCGAATTCCACTGAAAGGGAATTAACACCCTACTCAGGTGTTAATTAAATTTAACAATATTTGTCATAAAAGCACTCAGCTCCAGGTACCAGATTATTTCAGAGAACTATTGCTCTGGATCATATTCTGGGTCGTTATGTTTCATGGTTTGTCTCTGACAAATATTTTGTCAAGGCAAAAAAACCCATCAGTCTGGGTGCTCTGGCTGCTGCAATGTGGCAGGGCAGACACCTTCTCTAATTCTGCCTCTGAATCACTCCCACTGAGCACACAATTCCTACAGTCATTCTTTTTTATGCATACGGAAAGGAAAATCTTCCTGCTTGTCTCAGAGAGAAGCTAGCAAGATAAAATGAAAGCAAATAAATAACAACACACCAAATACAACATGGAGATCTGTAGATGACAAAGCAAATGACTGCCATGTACTTACTGCTGACAAAGTTTTTCTAAGCAGTGCAACACCATTCTTCAGTTCTAGGCATGGACAGACTGCATGAGCCCATGTCTCTGTGTCAGTCAAAAATAGTAGATCCCCAGCATGCAAACACTATGTAGCTTCAAATTAGCCCCTTCTCAAAAATTTACAAATATTGGACGGATTTTTTAAAATACAAAAAAAAAGAAATCTTTGTAATGCCACTCAATAAACATTTCAAAATTACTGCACGTATAGCCAATAGATCAATGTCTTTATGCCATCAAAGTTACCTTTTGTGTAGGATGGTACTTTAGCATGAAAGACAGCACTTGGTCTTGGAGCACTGAACCAGCTGCTCGGTGCATGAAGAGGCTGTTTTATTTTGGGACTGTCTCAGTTGGTTAGCTTAGTCCCCTTGTGCTGATTTAATTAGCACTGCTGGAAAATGCAAACGACCAAAAGCGACACTGTGCGTTGTGCAAAATTAGATTGTGAAAAATATGTGTGCTTACATAATATGTTTCAACGGAGCAATGAGATGCTCCTGTTCCCAGGAGCTGCAGGCAGGCAGATGGTGGGTACTCCAGCAAGATCATGCACTCTGCCTGCACAGACACGATGCCCTCAACCTCTGGGGAAGAGGCTGCTGCTGCATTTCTCTGATACCCCAGTTTGCTGAGCCACAGAACAAAACACAGGATTACAGCTGGACTAAAATTGCTCACTCTGCATCCCCAGAAGCGGAAAGGTGTCACATCAGGGGACAAGAACGAGATGACAGAGCTGTAGGTTCACTTTGTTACCCTTCAGGCACATTGTCCCCATGGCTATGATCTACTGGACTGAAATCAATACAGCCTGTAGTTCAGGGGTATGCTTAGTTGTTTCGCACAGAATTTATTACATTTTCACAGTTGTTACTTAATTAAAAGAGAAAACTAAAGGGATAAAATCATGGGACAATAAAGAATTTGGCAAGCCATTGAGGTGTGGATTAATAGTTACACATTTCCAGCTTTATCTGTGCATGTTAAGGTCAATAGCAGTCTGCATATGGTACAAAGCCATTCAAAGAGCCTCAAATATGAGCATTATCAAGCAGGATGTGTCTGTAATTTTACCTGCCTTTCTCTGTTGAGATTTTGATGCATACCCCATAAAATATTACATCTGTACTTTCCCAATGCCATTTCTTTCATTTAATGCTACAGTCCCAATAAGTAAATTTTATACCATATAAGAAATGTCAGAAGTCAATTTACCTTTTTCGATTTTTAACATGCTTGACAGTATTAAAGTAGCATGCAGAGATAATGGAGAGATTTATGGTTTTAAATCAGGAAGCCAGTAAAAATTTTCTGTTTCTCTAAGACTGCAATAAAAAAGGAAATTAAAACAATAAAAGGCCGGATTCTTGGATGCTTGTATAGCTATAGTAAAGAAAATTTCTTTTAATCTCATATATTCTCTTCTACACACTTGAAGACTGAAAGGAAACAGAATAACTTCAGTACTTGGCTTGAATCATTTTACCTTTATCCATTTTGAAACACTACTTTGAGGCCTCTGGGACAAATCCTGATGAACTTGTGCCTCATAAGCAGAGCAATGCTAGTGTGCAAGTCAGATTGTTTACTCATCCTATACTAACAAGCTCAAATAAAGCTAATGCCAGAGTAGGTCTGCATTCAGATTTTAGGGTATAAGGTGTCAGAGCAGAAAAAACAGATGGTTACATTTAGGGATTCAGCAAGTGTCTCTTTTGCTTTAGGAAGATAGGCAAAGGATGATAGCACAGGATGAAACAATGACTTTACAATGCATATTTCATGCAATAAATAAACCATATCATCCGCTGCACATTAGGAAGGAGGTTTTTTGTTTCAGGAGTCCCTTCAGACTAAAACGTGCTAAGGGGTTGATTCGAACGTGGAGGTTGCTTCTGAAGGCTCCTTGAGCTGCCAAGTGATGCCCCAAAACTGTAAGTTAGTCTACATGACAGAAGAACTTAAAGATTGCATTGGACTTATTCTATTTGAAGTTCTCAGAAACTGCACAGATAAATGAAAAAATAATGCAGTTTGGTGATCAGTATTAGTAGATATCATGTCCTTCTGGCCCTGCCAACCATGCTGAGTCCTCAGAGGAAGTGAACTCCACAGGACCAAGGCTCTTGATTGTCCCAAACAAGCAACTACTGGGTCTGTATATATCTGCATGAACCTAATGCATCCATGTATTTATATCTTTCTTGCAATAGATGTCAGATCTAAAGAAATGTCTCATGAAAAAGAAAATATCTGTACATGTCTATATCAGTACAGCACAAGCAAAGCACAAGCCAACCACCCTAAGGACTTTCAGACTCTATAATACTGAGGGGAAAACATATTTTTGCTTGCAATCAGAGAACACTAAAAAAACCCCATAATTTAGACCCCCTGCTAATGATCAGATTTCTTTTGTATAATAATAAGTTGCAATGGTTTCAGCAAGTCAGTTTAACTTGGACTCAGTGCTAGTTTCTACATCAAAATAGTGAACTCCTGAGGGGGAACATCTAGAGCTGAGGAATTATCTTGTTTGGAGACAGTGAGGGAAGTGAAAATCATGTTTGTCCCAGCAAAAAGAAAGAAACCAAAACGTTTCAAAAAGTTATGAATGTGTGATGTTGGTTGAAGCTCGGAGCAGAGCATCCATGGCTGGCTGCTTCGAGACTGACTTCAGCTGAAGCTATGATCTTATTTCTGAGGTGAATTTAGAGGTATTCCACAAAGGCATCTGATTTTTGGTGCTTTAATTAAACAAATGGAGGAGAGACATTTCAAAGAAAATTGAGTACAGCAGTCTGTCCTGTACTGCAGTCTGGAGATATCTTTTAATCAGTAAAAGACCAAAGACACCATGAAAAGAGGATCTGGGTTTTGTTCTTAAGGAACACATAAAAGATGTACTAATTCACCAGTTGTCAAAGAACAGCTCACAGATGCCCCTATTCAGAAAGGGAATTGTCAGTGTATGAAGATACCAACTTTTCATGGTTGGAGAGATTTCAACAACAAAGGAATGCCATACATCAAGGAAAACCAAGAGGAAAGTGAACTTCTGAGGATGCTGCCAGCACTACAGCATCTCCTGAAGATCATCAACTAGTCTAATCACATGGACTCATGGTGGGCGTCTCAGAGCTGGCCACTTTCTGGTTTATCTTCAACCAAAATGAGTCCAGCCTGCATCTTGTGATACTGATCTGGAGGATGAACTCAAGTATAAAATAATTTTCACATTGAAAATATGTTTCTCATGCTATAAATTCTTTCTTTTCAAGCTACGCTAGCTTATGCTATGCCTCTTGTTTTTGCTTCTGTTCTGCAGGCATAATGATTATCTGTTAACCCAACAAATACCCAAAAAGAGGCTCAATACTATTGCTACTTTCAGTACTCAATACTGCTGCTGCTTCCATTATTTTTATTAATCCCTGTAATAATTTGTGCCAAAAATAGAATACCATGAAGGGAAAAAGTATGCATTTTGGGATAGCAGCCAACTATTACACCACAAACAAGAAAAAATGTTACTGAAAAATGCTGGATATTATAAATAATTTATTTCCAGTTTCAGATTCAAACTAGCCAGGCTGCCAAAGGCTACTGAAACAATGATTGGGTTAGAAAAATATCACTGAGCAATATTTATGTCTCTAAACATGGAACCAAGCATGAGACACTCTTATACAATACTTCTTTTCTGTTTTAAGGCAAATTGCATTTTCTGAATTTCTGCATCACAAATGTGGGGAACTTAAAAGCATAACACAGAGAAATCAGATAGATATGTCATTTGATAGCTGCAGATTTGGAAAGATCAAAACCCACTCCAAACATGAGCAAAGGTATGCAGTTATATTTTAAGATTACAGATACTAATGTTTTATGTTCTAGGTCAGGAAAAAACCTTTAGATCCTTTAGTCTGACCTCCCACATGTTGCAGGATATGCTGTTTCAACCAGTACAGTGACCCCTGTACTAAGCCTATTAATTTATGTTGCTGCAGCTCTTTCCAGAAATGTCTACAGGCTTGAAGATGAGAAAATCTGGAGACCTTCCCCTCTTTCTTTGACAGCTTTCTTGGTGGTGGTTTACTCCTAAAAATGTAGGCCCTAATTGTAATTTGAATGTCTCTGACTTCTGTTTCCAGTCCTTGGCTAGAGAACCCCTTTTTCCCTTCAACAATGAAATATCCATGACTGCTCTACGAAAAAAAGTTTATGTTGCAAATTAAAATTCAAATTAAATTAAATCACTTTCTGTCTCCTGTGACCAGCACAGGTCTTTCTCGTGAGAACATTTTGCTGTGCTTTATAAACAAAGATAAAGTTTGGATGTTTTTGCAAACAGGGTCTCAAGACTTGGGCAGTTCAGGCCTGGCCAATTAGGCCTAGGGGGAGGTTTTTGACTGACCAATCTGGGTGACCTGTGAGAAGTCTATATATATGGAAATCAAAATAATAAACTCTCTCTTTTCTTGCCTGAGAACCTGGGTTTTTACTTCTCTGCTAGCGGCTCAACAGCGACAGTCTCCTTCCTCCTTTTCCTTTTTTTTTTTTTCCACTGTTAATGTTGAGCTGAACAAACTGAGGGAATGGATTTCTCTGGTTTTGTATCTCTTGGATGTTTTCCCCTGCAGCTGATTTCTAATTTGTCTCCATCCCATGCAAAGACAAGAGCAGAGCCAGACAAAACCCCTCACTGCCTCACCAAGAGCCTCAGAGCCCCCATGACTTCAGTTCCACCTCCTGAACTGAAGGCAGTTTGATGTCTCTTTAGAGGAACTGACTGAAATGAACTCTTGGCTCTTCTGAAAACCTCTCAATTCTTCACAGTGCCTACAGAACCCTCTGCATTTAAGAGTGTTTCAGTATCATAACAGGAAAGCTTTTAATGGTAATGAAACCGGCTGTCACGGGACTCAGAAAACCAGAGCATTCAACACAACTATTTAGGGAATGGAAAATGTTTTAAAATTACAATACAAGAGTAGGACTGTTTTATTAGCACCATCAATCATGCCATTCAATGCCACAGGTGACCACTAAGAAATATGTTCCAAGGGCTATTTGAAAAGACAAAGGTATTTACTACGATTTCAAAGTCAGCCACTAAAATAGAAGGTGGATATCTATAATTTTTTTGTGACCTGGGCCTAGATAACTTTGGTATTGCGAGAAAAAACTGCAGGAGAAAATCTGGAGTATGTTAAAACAAACAGAAAAATGCTTGCAAGAAATAACAATAAAGTCTTAGAAATTATTTCTTGCATGTAAACTGAACCTTTTCTGCACAAATATCTCTAAAAATTCTATTTTGCATTTTCTCAGATAGTTTAATAATTTTCACCTACTTGCCTAAAGTTTACACAGACTGATATCTCTAAATGGTGAAGTGGCTTATGATGCAAAACAAATTCTTACTTTTATAGCACAAAGATGCCATTTCTTGTTATTAGTGAAAAACTGTTTTCTTAAATCTTTGAAATTTAGGAAAAAGAGAAACTGCAATTTGATGAGAAAAGAGGTGTTTTCAGGTGATCACTGAGATTCCCCACCCCACATTTGTTTTGGTTTTTTTTTTGTTTTTTCTCTAGTAGATATTTGAACAAATTTAAAAAGAGAATAAAAATATAATGTCTTACTCACTTTCAATTGCACACATATGGGAAGGCCAATAGAAAACTATATCCTTTTTATTATTAACAATTCTTCTGTTATTGCCCATGTTTAACAACAGAGACAGGTCTGATGCAGTAGAAGAAATATGAAGTGATAAACTGTAAGCAATCATACCATTAAGGAGTATCAGAAGATACCTGTGCACAAGGGACACTTAACACTAACCAATAGTTAATAATACCATATTAAGTGGCATTTCACTGCTTCTGAAGGCTTAATTGTCTGACATTAACATTCCTCTTGCACTCTAGGGATGTGCTTTATACCACTCCTTTAGCTAAGGCAAATGTTATTGCAGCTAGGTTGTTTGCCCCTTCCTCTCCCCAAAGCACTCTGCTGATGGCTAAATAGCTGCTGCACCTACAGAGGAAGATATGTATTGCTGATGAGTAGGACAATAATGTTTGTTATAAATAGCATAACGAAATAATGAGAAAATTATTCTGATGAACACAAGATGTATGTTGAAATTTCCAAACCCCTTTTGGCAGACCACAGAAGTCAGGACACCAGTTTGCTTGATAGGATTATGTCAGTCATTCTACTTAGCATGATTTTTCAAATGAAGTATAATTTCATTTTCATGGGTTTTTTTGGTGTAGATTAAAGTCCCACAAAAATGGAAGATACAGCAGTCAGTGTCCACAGAGCAGATCATTGATTATCCAACATGATAATTCTCAGTTTTCCCTCAAATTCTCTCAGCTTACAGTAACAATAACCTTCCCCTGCTTTTCCTAGATCATGCCCTAAGCTGTGGCACATTTCTGTAATGATGGGTATGGGTACATCACTCAAGCCTTTTCCATAACCTTTTTATAACCAATATCTTCTAGGATAAACAGGTGCTCTGATGTCTTCCTGCATCTGAAAGACTGCTGTCCTGGACAACTAAAGTGCCACTTTTCTCAACTGGTTCCTATGGCAAAACAGGACATGTAAAATTCATGATAGTCTAGCCTGAGAAGACTTTTTGTATAGCTGTGTAAGCTTGTCTTGCTTGTAAACACTGTGGTTAAAAGTTGTCATCACTCAAGGCCTTAAGATAACTTCCTCTACCCTCCAGAAGTTTCACTGCTTTGGAAATTAATCAATTTTACCTCGACCTGCATAAACAAGTTCAATCCTTTGTGAATGGTACGCTAATTTTTTACATTCCAAACTAGATATAATACAAAATACTCTTTGCTGCAAATAATTTAAAGACAGGCATTTTGACAGGTCCTTTCTCCAAGAAATATGAACTGTCATTCCCTTAGGAAAAGCATATAAGAGAGAGATGTTTTAGGATTTTTGAGCCTGTTTCTCAACAAGGAATTTTTGTTTGTTTGTTTCCAGTGCTGGTATGATTAAAAGAGGAAGTACCAAATTTCATTTCCAGCGATTGCATTTGAAAGTCACAAGAAGTAGAGAGTAAATATGGCTTCCTTGCTTTAACTAATTAAAAATTTTACAAGCTTTATTTAAAAAAAAAAATTAAGCTTGTGTGTAAACGGTATTTTTACTTGGTAACAGTTGCCCATTTATTCCAATGTCATATATTCCTTCAAGCGTTATTTTGGAAGATTCTTCCCTTGAAATAAAACATTCCTTTACAGTGTATTTTAATTAAAAGATACAGACTATCAGTGAAATGTGTACTAGGCTTCTTAAAAGTAAGATTTCACATGTTGTGGTACTGCAGGTGGCATTAGACTTTGAAAACAATTGCTTAACCAGAGCTTCCTGGAACAGAGTCAGATTCATTGCAAACACCAGATTTGCTGCTGTTGAGTGCATTAGAGGTGCTATGAAGTGATGGAACTGCCCTTACCTCACAGCAACAGGCTTGACTTTTCTCTGGAAGAATGAACAGCTAACAGGTGATAAAAGCCCATAAAAAGCCCAATAGAGCACTTTATTCAATATTTAGGCTATGTTAAAAATGTTAGATGCACCAGAAAGCAGAAGTATCTTGTAAAGTATATGCACATTTTAAATAAAACCTTTTTGTCTTTCCATTGTTCATTAGGTGGTCAAAAAACCTACGTGGATTTTATGTGCCCAAGGTCAATTAGAATAATGTTGTCCTCCCATTCTTAGCCTGGAATCAGTTTAAGTGCAAACCTCCCAGTCTATCTAATAAGGTCCTGCTGAGGTGCTGTCTGAGAAGATCATTCAGCAGCCTCTGCCTTTGAAACCACCATTCCAAACCCATTTGTAAAACCAGCATGTTTATGAAGTTGCATTCTGGACCAGGCAACTGCTAAATTTACTGTGTTTGGAAATCCTAACTCTACATACCTACAGAAAATGAGTAAAATCAGAGTTCACAGCTAATCTGTGCATCACCACTTGTAATTTGCACATAAATGTCTTTGCAGAAAAGTACCTCAGTGGTGTTCTCACATCAGTAGGTTTTAGCCACAGCATGCTACACTTTGACAAAAATCAAATTGTTGCACTGTTAGAGAAGGACTTTTAAAAATGAATTGATGAGTCTTGCAAAATGCTTGGGATTGCTTCCAATAGGATTTTAACCATAATTACAGAAATACAGTATTTAGTTTTCAAGGAAAAAAATCACTTTACAATTTTGTAGATTCAACTGCATAAAAGTAGAGGTATTATGCTGTTAGCACTTATTCTCATCAATTGATTTGCTCCTTCTGTACTCTTTTCTCCCAACATAAGGCAGCATTGTAGCTCTTACACTGCATAATCCTGAATAAAAATAGTACACTAGTAAAAAAAGTGAGTTACAGTGACAGAGAAAAGGAATGCTGCTAACTCAAATTCTTTATATTTAACTTATTATCCATTTGGTTTATCCCCACTTTCTATACTTCTCTTTCACTTCTGTACTAATACTGTGAGGCAGAGCTCTATATGTCTCTAGTATCCACAAGGGTATAAATTTCAGATTCCACTCAAAATCCCTTTAGGTCAGTTTCAAAACTGAAGGCACATATTTTTTTGGTGCAAAAGAAGATACTTGTGTCTAATCTTCCAAAGCTGCAAAACTCCAAACAGCAGAGGCAGAGAGCTGACCATGCCTGGCTGCCCTCAGGTACCCTAGGGCACCACCTGGGCTATTCACAGTTCTTACAGAGGTCCTTACTGCTCCTCCATTTTCACAGTCATACATTACTTGCTTTCATTAGCTTTCAGATTTTAATTTCTTAAAGGCCTTCCTGATGCTGTTTTTAATTGCCAAGGAATTAATGCTACAGATACTGGAACAGGAAAATTAAAGTTGAAAGCACCCAAACCACTGAAGCTGAAGGATTCACGACTCTCACAGCTCCACTCATCTTCCATTCCTTGCTTACTGGGGATAAATTAAACCATACAATAGAACAAATATGATTCATCTTTAGCTACCTAAGAGTCAGATATCCAGTCTGAACTAGTCATTTTGTGTCCCTCAGCAGTTAATAAAGTGACTAACAATGTAGACATGCTTTTAGAGAGGGTAAAGGAGAAGGAGAATCATAAAGGAGAAAGAGAAAAAAAAATATCCTAGACTGGTGCAGGAAAATTCAACACTAGCATTTAGAACCCAGTGTCTCCTAAGACTGCCTGCAGTCCACTGGTAAAGTTTCCACCAACAGCCTCTTCACCACTCCTTCCCATGTGTTTCCCTCCACCCCCAACATTTTGGCATAATTCCTAATATAGATTTCATGCTGGGACAGTTAACTTCCTAGCCAAACTACCAACAAAAATTTGCTAAAGTATCCATCAAGCTTCATTTTGAACTTCTTTTTTCAATACCATATGGTAAACGAATAAGCTTATCAAGTTTTTCTTATATTGTGCTAAGAATATCACTTTGATTCCTTATGTGACTAAGGACACAACAGTGATTACATGACACAGAAACTGGGATCTTTTCATTCATTCTTTTCAGCAATCTACAGAGATTTCTAATCTGCACTTTATAGAGCAGTCCAACCAGAATCAGAATTTAAGGCTAAATCTGTATGGACTGGTCTTCCAAAAGGTTTAATTGAAAAAAAAGCATAAAGCAAAAAAGCATTGCTGTCAACAGAAGTGCTATTTTCCAGAGAGCACGAGGAACATTCAGTAAAGCAGACCTATGGATGCACTTTATCCTATCAAAAAATAATGTTAAAAAATTTCTCTAGAGACTTGAGAATCCATTAGAAGCTGTTTTGGTGGGATGAAAAGCGAGATATTAAAAGAAATAAAATATGTATGAGTTCTAGTAAGTCATCTCTCCAGTTCCTTAACTTCTAACCTCTTCTTCAAAGCTTAAACCCAGCTTTTTTTCTACAGAAGTTTCTGGCAGAAAGAATTACTTTCAAATCAAGGTGTTCTACACTGGCACCATTAACTGGTAAGATTTTTTCTGCAGTGACCCATGTATGATTCAAACATAGTTCTTTTATTGCAAAACTATTTTCAGAGATGCACGTGGCTCGGGGGCCTCCAACACAAGGAGGACACAGACCTGCTGAAATGAGGCCAGTGGAGAGTCATGAAGATGATCCAAGGGCTGGAGCACCTCTGCTGTGAAACAGAGGCTCAGAGAGTTGGGGCTGCTCAGGCTGGAGGAGAGAAGGCTCCAGGAAGAGGGTAGGTGTAGATTAGATACAAGGAGGAAATCCTTTCCTGTGAGGGTGGTGAGGCACTGGGATGGGTTGCCCAGAGAAGTTTTGGATGCCCCATCTCTGGGCAGTGCTCAATGCCAGGCTGGATGGGGCTTTGAGCAACCTGGTCCGGTGAAAAGTGTCCTTGCCCAAGGCAGAAGGGCTGGAATGAGATTATCTTTAAGGTCTCTTCCAACCCAAACCATTCTATGGTTCTGTGATTATAGCAGTGTGCTTCTGGCAGGAGTATGGTGAGTTAGATGACCCAGTTTAAATTAATAGGAACACCTTCAGTTCATGGTCTGCTGCACTAGGAAGACATATACAGATTGCTGCACATACCAGCACACAGAAAACCTGCTTAAGATTTACTAGGATTCTTGCCTGATTTGTTGCTTTCTACTTTCTTAACAGTCAAACACCCACAACAGCTATGTCCTTTATTTTAGCCTTTTTATTTATACCCTTTACATTTATGGCCGCACAGCATGATCTGTCCAATGCTTTAACTACACTATAATCCTTTCTTTCAGCAAATACTTAACATATGAAACATCTTTAACTGGATGCCGGACAAAAAATTCTCAATTTTTAAGCACAAGCACAAAACACTGGAAGCTTCCTTAAATTGCCAAAAAACCAAAAAAAAAGGAATGACTACTTGCAAAGAATATCCAAGTCACACAGAAATATGTGAGACTATGCATCGATGTGTAAAACACAGAGTCCTGTGAATGGAGATGAAATATATCAATTCCACATCTGACTGACTCATGCTAACATCACTTGACCCTTCTCGTGGTGTCCCTTCTTCTAGCTGGTGCTACCAGGAGAACAGGTACACCTCACACTGTATGTCACACTAGAAATGACTATGTTAAAGCATGCACAGGTCCTTATTCTCTTAATAACTGTATCTGGTGCACTGGGAGCCCAATAAAAAAAAAATATATACCTCAGTGTGTTGCACTTTAGGTACAAAGAAACCCCAAAATGAGATTCCTGGCTTCACAGTTTGAAAATTTCTCAGGCATGTACATTTGTTTAATCACCAGTGTGGCTATGGCTGAGCAGAGGACCCTAAGATTCTAACCGAACTACATTTAAATCTAGAAATTAGTTGAGAACAAAAACCCCTAACTGAGGTGTACCTAATTCACTCCTTTATCTTTCACATTTTAGAGATTAAAATAACAACCACTTGAACTAACTCTTCCTTCTTGTACTTCAAGGAGACAATCTGGTTGATCAACTGTGTCCTCAGATTCCTCTCTCAGGATCAGGGACCTAAAACATGAACATGACTGTTCTCAACCTGCAGCTACTTAGAGCCTGTAATGAACATGAAAATAAAAGAAGTCTGATCAAGCTTGGTCTTGCAAAAGGAAGACAGATCTACTGAGATTTTTCAGTAACTTCTCAAGCTGCATCTTTAAGACCTTCTACTTCAATCACCTGCTCATGAGTGACTTCCCCTCCTTCTTTCCCCCCAACACATTACCAACAGGCTAATTTTATTCCAGGGTTCCATTTACACAATTGCCTCCCAATACAAAGCAACACACATTCCCCACCATCATCCTGTCATTAAGAAGCAGCAGCAAGCTTTCTGCTTGCCCAGGTTTCTACCAGTGATTTTTTCCTGGAAGGAAGGTCCTTTTGATAATACTCCTCACCCCTCTCTGGAGATATCCTGCTGACTATTATTTTATTTGCTGCTATTTTATTTTCTAAGGTTTGTGCAGAGCTGGAAAGGTCTCATTTGAATTCTAGCACAAAGAGTCATGAACTCTCACAGTTTGCACCCACTCCACTCTGTCCACTCAATCAAAAATAATTCCACTGAACTGCACAGGTGCTGCATAAGTAGGTAACAGGAATTGGCAAATATGAGTAATGCACCTTTCAAAAAGAAAAACTCAATATAGGTACTGTTGGCTATTCCCAAATTGGCAATTTAACTGGGCAGTACAGCATAAAGCCTGCAAGAAGAGGCTTTTCCCAGACATTTTCACAAGAAATCAAGTGAGGATTGGCTCTCACAATTTTTTAAGATTTAAGAAACTTTCAGTGAATTGTTTCAGTAGCAGTACATTGTGCGGAAGAAAATAATTTTCAAGATGAGATTTTTAATCACGATTTCTTATCACTAGATGACCTGCCATCTAGTCATAAAAATCTGTAATTTTTACTTCTGAATTAGACAGTTTTAATTACAATGTTGATACACACAAGAGAATTTGATCTAGGCATTTTTAAATAATTTAAAGCACATTTTGTAACTAAAAAGAAAACAAAATTACCTATTTGCAAAAATATTAAAATAAAAATATACATCTTGTGCATGAATTGAAGTGTACCTGGAGGGTGTATGTAGAATTAAAAATCAGATAGTATTCAAATGCAATTAAGAAACCATAATTATGTGTTAAACAGAGACACAAAGACAAGGAATAGCTTCGTATCTCAGCTGTGGAATAGCTGTTCAGGGTAAATGAACTGAATACAGACTCCCCCTCACAACACATTGAAACTGCAGTTTTTTGTAGAGCTATGTAATTATTTAAGATCTCAGCAGCTGCTCAGAAAAGCTAAAAGCTGGTATTGGCTAAGCAGTTCATTCAGGGTTCTGGATGGCAGTTCTTTAGCTTTCCTAAGGAGATGGTTTCAGTTTTATCTCTGTATCTGAGGCAAAAGGCTTCCAAGGTGGCTGTAAGAACTGATGCTACAGACTCTTTATTTGGGCTAATAAACTGGAATCTGTTTGGATGCTGCAAAGACAAACTCACTGCCTTTCTTCCCCAGCCAGAGCCACATGCACAGCTCTGCTGCAGGGCACTGGCTGCCCCAGGCACCCTGTGTGGCCTCCAAGTCAATGAAAAAAAGGGAAATTTGTGCAAATAAAGGTCTGACCCAGAGGAACAGGTCTTTGCTATCTTCCTAGAAACTACACTGTCACCTATACTGGGAACAACCACATTTAAATTGTGAAGTAACAGTTATTCCACACACCATCAATTGTAGTTGTTCCACTGCAAAATGGTGTCTTTGGTCTATTTTACTATTTTTCTATCTGTTTGCTGTCAGGTTTTGGTTTTATTTCTTTGTTTTTGTGGGATGCTTTGGCTTTGTGGTTTGTGGGGTTTTTTTTAGTTTCTACTTACAGCCTTGGTTTCAGGAGTCATAAGAACAGCAAAATCTAGAAGGAGTATCTAAGCTATTTAGAAATTACAAGAAACAGTTTGGAGAGGAATACTTTCCCAGGAAAAAAGGAATATACTCACTTAGAAATATTCAAAAACCAGTAGAGTTATAATTCTGCTTGTGATGGGTTCACCCAAACTGAGAGATGTCTGTGCATTTATGTAAGTGAATAAACTCGAATGATTCATGGTAAGAATATTTCTATTTGGCACATTATGCATATTCATAAGCTACTTGTTTGCCTAAGATTCAGGTAATTTCTTCTTTACTTATAAATTCATTTAGAAAACTGTGATGTGTCTCACCAAGACAGAAGTTCCAGGCAAGACCAAAACACTACTCTAGGCACTAATGTTATAATAAAATAGAAAGGTAGCTTATTTTTTCCCATTTTAAATAAAGTTTTGACCTAATTGTCTGAAGTCCAATGTGAAATAATTATTTCTACTTAAACAAGTCTGCTAACACAAATGATATATTTGATTTGACAACTGGATATTCTCATGGCACATTGGTGACTCATGTGTCCTCTAATCCAAGTCACAGATCAACGTTTTATCATTGTTTTTTAGAAAGAAAAAAAAAAATTGCACACAGCAAATGTTCAGGTCTTAACTATATACACATTATTTAGAGTTAAGTTAATCAGCTTTTTATGTCCTAAATTTCCATTAGAATAACGTATGTTCAGTGTGAAAAACAGTCATTTTTATTCAGTGCAGAGGAATGAGTCTTTCCAAAGCACTTTTTCAAAAGATAATAAAGATTAACAGTTTTATCCCACTGGAAAGCCAATCGTGTCTTTCAGTGTTGCTCAGGAAGTTACATGGTCTGTGTTATAAATACTGAGATGTTTACCCTGACAGCTCCCAAAACACCTGAGAGAGATTGTTTGTGGTTTTTTCTGTACAGCCTCATAACACTTGCTAGCAAAATATGATGATTCATGGGTTGTTTATTGTAAACTACATTTACAAGGGTCTGTGCAGCCTGAAATAAGCAAGCTAATGAAGAGGTACTTTTCCGTGTTCTGTCACAAATAACGCCATAATTACAATGATTTCTGAGAAAACCAGAAAATGATTACAAATTACAAATGCTTCTAGACAGAATCCATTTATTTTCCTTTTTCCCCCCATTCAGGTAATATGGAAAATATACAGAAGCTCCAACAAAGCACTTGAAAGAATTTTTTTTTTCCTTATGGTGCTTGTATTATTAAAGCTCATATTTAACAAAATTAAAATAGTTCTTTTCAGACATCAAAAAATGGGGCTGCTTTTGGTGTTCACTTAGTCCAATGAACTCCTGGCTGTTGCTAATCTAGATGCTTCAAAGGAAAGTGCAATAAAGGCAGCATAGATATTAGATATTTCCTGATTTTATGTCTGCCTAAATTTCATAGCTGCATGTTAATTGGTAATTGCATACTTCACACACTGAAGGATGATAGATTGCAATTCCTTTTGGAAATACATTAAAAATTTAGTAGGATAATTGTTAAAAAAAAAAGCTTTTCAATTTAAAAAAAATATAACTTAAAATTTACATTATTCAATTACTAATATATCTGGAACTTTTAGCTTTATCTTTAGCGTTATCCTTGATTCTTCCTGGGTTCCCTTGCTGTTTGGTTCAATCCACCAATAAATGAAAGTATCTAATTTAACACCTGTGTGACAATAGCATGCACATTTTTATTATGACAAATTTTAGCATTAAAAAATTCTGTGGTAATGTCTGCTTACGAAAGTACACTCATTCACATGCCAAACTGGCTAATCAAAAAAGAACAGTGGCAGCATTTAAAACTGATGTGTTACTTTATCAGTCCATTCATTCAAATTAAACAAAGGCAAAAAATCAGTGAGAAGTAATAAGTAAGGATTTAATTTCAGTGTGTGGAAATGTTTGGGTTTGGTCAGGTGATTCCTGCTCTCTCACTGCTCTGTTTCTCATTGTCTGCTTGTCGAAGGTGGAACTTGGTCCAGCCTTTGCAGGTAAGAGCATGAGCCATGGCCTTCAGAAGTTGGGGGAACTGAGTTCTCTCTTCAAAACACTGCTGAAGGAAAGAATTGGTGATTGTTTTCCCAGTGGTACTTCTCTGCCTTTCAGCTTTCAATGAAGATGCTCAGAAACCTGTCAGGAGACCTGCATTCAAATCCTTCTGCAGAAAGTGATTCCAACCCATCCAGCTTCTGCCCAGCTAACATGGTTTGCCATGTCTAAGGTATTCCAGGGGCCCTGCAGGAAGCTTTAAATCATACCTCATTTCCATTTTGCGTAAATACTTGCAGGGTAAGAGACAGATTCAGCACTGGGCTTAGTTTTAGGGCATTTATCTGTGATGGTAGCTCTGACTTTCAGTCCTTGTTGTACCTTTTTGCTCAGCACTTCCTGAAACCAGAACTCGTGTTCCTCGGTGGTATGGCTAATTAACTGTGACAATTAGATTTTCCTTCTGGAATTTTTATGTTAACATTCATTTACATTTTTTTTTTTTTTAGTTGGTGGATCTTAATTATTTAGGCCAAGTGGAGCAGCCCTTATGAAAAGAATTTAGACTAAATTCTTCATCACAGAAAATGCTGATGGCCTAATTATTTTCCTACACAGAAAATGGAGACATTTACTTCAGAGGTAGTTACATAGACTTCCCTTACAGTAAATGGGGAGGAATGAGCATTTTCAGACATGATTCATCTCACCCTAAAGCAGCTGCTTAGTATATAGTGGTGCCACACCAACCAGACTCTACAAATGCCTGCAGAGATCTAAAATCAGGTGAACATAATTACACAATCATTACCATAAACTGCCTCTACACACAACAAAAGAAATGGGAAACTTCCTCAGGGAAATCAGTAAGATGAATTTCCATCTGGAATTGCCCTCCTCTGTTTCCACTGACATAGTGGGGAGCTAATGCACTTCAGAAACAGCTGTGTGTAGGTGTGATCAAACAAGCTACAAGCCTCCAAGGGAAAGAACATTAAAAATCAGTTTTCTGTGCAGGCCTGTTGAGTAGGCAATAGATGGACCTTCAGTGTTTACCTCCTTTGCCAGGGTAGTCCCCAGCATGTGAGCAAGGGGAACATTGCAACTTCAAAATTAAAAAAGTTGATAATTTACTTTTTCCTTTTTTTTTTCATAGGGAACAAAACCACAGTAATATTATTTCCTACTATAATACAAAGCCCGTGAGGCATTTTAAAATACAAGTTAAAAAACAAAATATCCACTGATACACTAATATTTTTTTCCTACTATGATACACAGGCCATGAGGCATTTTAAAATGCAAGTTAAAAACCAGAATATCCACTGATCCCACTGCTGAGGAACTTAACATCAAGAGTAATAAAGTCTTAAAAATATTCATGGCCACTGCTGCATTTCAAGGGCATTGCACTGAGCTACTAAACAACAACAAAAAATCAGCTCATTTCTAAAGGGATCCTTTGGACAGCAAGATTAATTCCTTGGAGAATCAGAAAGACTGAAACTAAGATTATCCAACTGAACAGATTTATTTTTATGAACAAGGGATGCAAAATTATAGATACTGAAAGTGCTCACAGATTGATAGTCTTTATATGGAGACAGCAGTGAATCACTGACTGATTTGAGCTTATCATAACCAGGAGGAAGGTCAAGTCTGTTACTACACAAATTGTTAGTTGGCTCTGTATCTTGTTCCTAACAGTAACAGATATTTCAGAAACAGGTGCAAGAAGCCCATGCAATATCTATATGCAGTAACACTTGATCAATATCTAACAGCAGAGATTGGGACAAGCCTTGATGTGTACATCTTCACAGTTTTTCAAAAAAATCTGAAAATATTTATGATCAAAAATTCTGAAGATTGATACCTTATTTTTCATATTATGAGGCCAACTCCAACATAGAATCACTATTAGTTCCCTTCCAAAAAAAAAAAATGGTGTTATTAACACTTCTTTTCTGTGAGAATTGCTTCCTAAAAATCCCTGACCATTTACTTTGCTTTTCAGTGAAACCTCTCTTGTTTAGCTACAATTTCTTTCAGGGAGATGTTCAGCACTGAGTCAATTTTCTTCTCACTGCTAATCATTCTCTTCCTTATTTAATCTGATTTTGTTTAGCGCTATCAGTTGCAGGTTATGCAAAGGTCTTCACTTACCTATGAACAATTTCATTTTGGGGTGGATTTGGGGCAGCTGGCTTAAAACTATGTAAAGTGTATTAAGTACATCAGTATTTCAAAAGTGAACCTAGTAAAAGATACTGCAGCTCATTCTTTCCTTTAAAAAAGTAAGAAAGAAAGCAAGAAAATGTTATTTTTAATTTGTATTTATCTAAGCATACCTTGTTTAAATATTTAATAGTACAAACTTTTTTGCCTTTGCAAAGAGGTATAATAATTGTTTTAATATGAAATTACCTAAACATATTTCTGATACTGTGATTGTGACAATGTAACTAACAATTTGTTTTACAATTTATTTTTCTTTTAAATAAACAGTTTTGTAAAAAAATAAAATATTTTTTTTTGTAAAAAAATAAAATATTTTAGAGGGTTAAAGAAAGTGCACTGGGTTTTGGTAATTTAGTTAAATATTTTTTGATAAAAATAGAAACTCATTACTATAGAAAAAATGCGTGAAGTATTTTCTTGCTGCATTTCTTAATTAGCAAGGACATGAAGTACTGCTTATCACAGTTACACTGTTCTGTCTTGCTCAATAATTTTTTCATCAGTCTTATTTAGTATAAATTGTCTGAGCATGGCAATAAAAACTCTTAATAATGCAGTTTGTAGGATGTGAACTGTTTTATTTGAACTGTTGTGACACAGAAATAAAGACAAATTCAAAATGTGTCTTTTTAACAGGGAATCTTGGCTGTCCCCATGGCTTTGTTCAGCTCCATTATTTTGATTTTATGTTTCCACATATATTTAAACTGGGGGTTTTGTATACACTCAGAAACACAGCAGAGAAAAAGCATAGCTGTCATATCTGATATTAAAGAATACTGCAAAATCTAAAAAGAGTAACTGTACAACAAATTACCTGGATATCATGATTAAATTTTTGTCCATGAGAGCAACTGGCTTTAGCCTGAGGTCTGCTGGACTGGACCTGCTTTGTCAGGATAATTGCAGGTGGATTTTGCCCTTTCTTAGTGCTTTGGCAAATTGGTTGGTAACAAGCTGCACAGGCTCTGAGCTGGTGCTGGTAACGAGGGTTATCAGCTAACATCTGCAAACAGAGAGGATCCATCATCCCTCAGATATCCTCTGTGACCTTTGGTGATGCCTGCCAACTCCTCCAGCCTAAAGCTTCCCAGGTGTGCAGCACTCTAACCAGCCCCTGCTGCTTTTTTCCAAGCAGAATTATACATCTATTTTCATACTCAGAGCTGTCAGGAATCAAACAGCAAAACTGTTGCTCCCTTAGACGTATTGAAAAATAAATAAAACATAATATGCTTTTAAAATCGCTTTTATTTTTATCCATTTGAAGAGCACCTTTGGACACCTACAGTGAAAGCTACAGCCTTCTTAGTATAAATTATTTGCACTTTTGTGAATCTCTTACATAATTTCTAAACAGGAAGTAATTAATACTGCAACAGACGATAATTTAAGTAAATGAAATTGCAAATACTGAAAGAGAGTCCTGAAAGAAAAAGAAAACCTCATATCTGCTTTTTCATAAAGCATCTATAACGCATGCCATGGAATCAGGAAAGGAATTTTATCATAAGTCTAGTACCTGAGGTCTCTGAATATATTTTGTACTGGATGTCACCTCCTAAACTACTGAGAATTGAAGGATATATCAAATGTAATTTGAAAGCAATTTCTTACAAATATATAATAAAGGCTAGAATTTGACCTAAAACCTCAATCATTTAGGCATTCACAGAATATATGTTCCCCAGACCATTCCTTGGCCCATACTCACCTCAGGAAATACATGCAATGAAAATATTTTAAAAAGTCACTCTAAGTCCTCTCCAAAAAGCACATAAAATTTAAATTATACAGAAATACAGCTAATGCATTAGAAATTAATGCAAATAAACACAGCAGAAGCAATACTTTATTCAGACTACAGTGCTGTATTGAATAAGGAAAAACGTCTTGCTATGGCTCAAAGGTGAAACCATGACCTGTTTATGATGTTTTTTCCTGAAGGAATAGTTTGACAGTCTTAATAGCTGAAGACCACAGAAACATTGGACATGTTTGCATACAAACCATTACCAAACAGCAGCTACAACTGACCTACTCGAACAGTTTGCTGTCCAAAACACATTGCTGGGTAAATAAGCATGAAACTTATGAAACACCCTACCTCCCATACCAGAAACTGGTTACTTGAGGATAATTTTTGAAGTACTGCAGGAACATGTATTTGTTTTGGAATCTTGCTGGATGAGTTAAATATGAATTGCACTAAACCATCAGACATTCGTGCTTTCTGAAGTAATAATAATAATAATAATAATAATAATAATAATAATAATAATTCTGAGATGTTTAGGATTTGCTTGCTACCACTGTCTCAGAAGAGCTCAAAGTTCACTTGTGTACAAACCAGAATCCCCTTGTCATTTTTTATAGATTTTACTGACAACAGGAAAGTTCAAATGGCTAAGAGCAAAGCAAGAAACAGATTCCATAAGACAGCTTTAAATGTTAGTCAAGTACAAGAGATTAGTTATGTACTTTAAGAACTGATTGCTGCCCCTTCCATGAAAGCAGTTTTTCACCAAACCAGAGCATAACCAGAGAAATAAGGATTTTACTTGTATAGGTATTCTTCTAAGGTGACTGAAGTCTTATTTATATAAATGCACATATTTTTACATCAATTGTGCTGCATTAAGAAAAAAATAACCTAATAGACTACTTCCACATTTTACAGAGCTGTTTGACAAGTTACAAAGCAACAGACTTTATTTCACTGTGCTATAATCAGCACACCAAATACTGGAATATTGCCCTGCTGTTTTGTGTCACAAACTGACGTGTTACAGCAGTGACAAACAGTGCCTTACTCACTCTTTTGGTTGCAATATTAACGTGTTTCAGTGAATGAGCTTTCATATTTTCCCATTTACTACCACATCTAAGTTCTACATAACTTCCATGGTATTTATCAATGCCAAGCAATCTCATTTGTTTTACAGGTGACTTCTCCCACAGTTGTTTTCCCATACAACTGCCAGGCGTAGCTGAAGAGCTTCATGCCTCCCACCACGCCACTCCTGACAGCAGCTCTGTCTCTGCTAGAAAACTTTTAATATTAACAACAATAAAAGTTATGCATGAGAAGAGTCAGACAATTTTATTACTCTAGCAACTACTATATCAGATGCACTGCAAGAACATGAATGAAATTGCTCCACAGAGAGACTGGTCCTTAGCAGTCAACAGCAAAGAAACCTACTATATGGGCTTTCTACACATTAGATACAATCAATTCCTCCCCGTACTCCAGGATCCTTAGGGCAAAGAATGCTGAATTAATATAGCTCAAATCCTAAAGTGTTTGAGGCCTCTTCAGTGATTTTAAAGAGAGAAATCATGTGCAAAGCTCTTAATGAGCTTAAACTGTGTGGAGGTTAGATATTTCTGCACTAGATGTGAGTTTCTCATGGGAAGTGATTCCCACCTCCCTTTGGCACAGGTGAGGGCAAACTGGAGCCCTGGAGCACATCCTGGCTTGGGCTCTCCAGCATGAGCCAGACATCCCCAGTCCAGAGAGGACACACAGACAACCTGAGAGCTGGAGCACACAAGAGGTGCATCAAGAACTGTGGCAAAGCAGAGCACATTTGACATTTTAATTCTCCACTACTGACAGCACATAATAGCTGCTCTTTTCTATTTGCTACTCAGAAGGTGCACTTCCCTGAGATGCATATGATTTTAATGCTATTTTAATAGTGTTTGCATTTAACTTATGGCTAGTAATGTATCTTTCCTTTGTCATACTATCTTCTCCTTGAGGATTATCCAGCAGGAGTTTTGTTTTCCAGCACTCGGTGAGATATTGAAGTATTCATCATCATCTACAGTTCTCAGAGGAGAAAGTTAAAGTGACTTGCCCAGGGCTGTGAAGAAGCTGCTAGAGAGTGTGGGTCAGAACACAGATTGTGGTATTTTAAGCCATAGCCAATCTTCTAGCATAAAAAAATAGTGCTTTACACTGAACCAAGACCTCATGTTAACAGGCCACTGATTCTTTTTATTTTTTTTTTTTTACATCATATTGTACTGGTGTGCTTGTAGCAAGAACCAACCAATTCATAACAAAGAACAGAGAGACTACTAAAGCCCCACAGCAAAAGAACACAGCCACAGAGGAAACTATGTTTGCTCTAATGACTTGCCATGGATCATGTAGGGCATCGAAGCTGACCTCCCTTAGTGGCACAGAATAAAACACGAAAGATTTTGAAAGAAATGGGTCTGGTCTATTCAACTTGCTTGGAGCATTTACACCAAAGTTTCATAGCTCACCTAACTAGACTATTCCTTCCTTAGAATACAAAGATTAATTGAAATAGAGTTTAATGCTTGTTTACATCAGGTGTCAAACTCCAGAGTCATAGGTAGAGACACTGAGTAAGAAGACACAGTCTAATAATCATAGAAAAAATCAACTTTGCCCAATGCCTGAAGGAGATGTATCCACAAACTTTCTGCACCGATGCAAAAATACAACAAAACATAATAAAAACCCACTCAAAACCCAAATTTGAGCATTCTGGTTCAAAGGATACTGGAACTGGGCTGCTACCTGCAGCAGAACATAAGAATTGATACCAAAGTGGGCTACTTAGACCCTAATCCATTTCTTCCAAAAGGCATTGTTCTTGTGGTTTTCTGCTGATGATGTCATATCAGGACAATTATTACATTAATTGAATTGTGCTTTTTGTACACTGTTATATACACTAGCATGAGATACACAGAAAAATGGAGATTCTGTTCCTCCAGAATAAGAAAAAATTTAAGTTCTGGAAATTATTATAACTTGACTTTGATGGTCCTCAAATCTCCTCTGAATAAAGACAACAGGAAGAATGGGAAGAGAGAGAAAAAAGGTTATTGTAGTTGCTTCAGTGTGATGTTGTTCCTCTTATTTGAAAAAATCTTCAGATTGTTTCCTTTCTGTGATAACCAAGAGCAGTACATGTTGAAGATACTCACTTTGCCCAATATATCCTTTAAGAAATGCTGTAACATACCACCTGACTGGAGACACGTTAATTATAATACCTAATTTTCAAGATGCCTTTCTTCTTTTTCATTCCCAGAGTCTTAGTCTGCTGCCTTTACACTGCTGTGATACAGGAGGATGAGACTTAAAGGAAGTACAGTAGATACATAATATTCTCTGGACTTCTAAAATTCTATCCTGACTCTTTATCTTCTTATAAGCTTCAATAAATACAGCAAGAGACAGGTGACTTCCATGGAAGATAAAAAGGTTCAACATACTGGAAAGAGCAATCAAAATAGCAAGATTCAAACAGCAAAGAAGGTTCAAACAACTCCTGTCTCTACATGACTGAGGATGTAGGCAAAACATCAAAAAAGGTCAAGTCACAGTAGTGAATAAAGACCCTTGAGAGCAGCCAAGGAATTATCAGCTGCCAGGACTCTCCTGCTTTCCCAGTGAAGGATGATGAAACACATTACTGTGACCTCATGACTGAACAGGCTAAAAATACATGCATTGCTCAGCAGCTGCTCACCATTAATTTTTTATACAACTAACTCATTTGCTTTCAAACATCAACTGTCATCTTTTAGTTGCCACCACCATCCTTTTCCTGTCCTGTTGTCCTAGGTTACAATATAGATGTATTTAGTATTCTATTACCACCAGCTTGGGGGGGGCAGTGGTTGTTATCTCCTGCTATGACTCACCCCTGATAACTGTTAATGAGCAATGAAGAACCAACCACATGACTCATGGAATTATCTCGTCCTATTGTGAGATGCTCCACCCAGGAGGGAGGAGCCAAGCATTCCCACCTGATATAACCTGGCCTTGGAACTGACCAAGGCAGCCCTGTCTGCTGGGTTCCCAGAGGACAAGAGCTACCACTGGACCTTCAGCTGGAGACCAGACCTTCCACAGGATCACTGCTTCAACCTAACTACTTCCCTTGGACTGCTACCACCACCCTAACAGGGTGTCAGGTTGTATCTTACTCTGTCAGTGTTCTTTCTTGTATTACCCTATTAAGTTTTAATCCTGACTTGTGATCTCCCACTGGTTTGTTTTCAAACTAGTACGCCTGTCTATCCCGAGTGCAAGGTCTTCTGGGGAGAACTGTCTTCTACCACACACTTCTGCAATGCTTGGGAAAATATGGTGTCTGGTTATTTTATGGAATTCTAGCTGCTGGTGAAATAAAAAGAAAACAAAGAAAAACAAAAAGCAGAGTAATGGTCCATATTTGCTAATATTTTTTTTCTGCCTGCATTTTTCACACATATTCAGTTTTGTTTTCATGGAGTGGCAAAAAAACCTTTATCTCAGACACTTTTCCTCTTTGCAAATATTACTTCTTGATTCTCATTTTCTGGTTAGTCCATAAAAGCCAACAACTATTTTACAGAGAACTCATCCCAATGCATCATTTGTATGGATCCAAGTGACAGCATTCAGACACAAAAAATAACTCCAGTGCATTGGTATCTGTAGCTCTGGTGAGTTCTGCATTCATAGCACATCTTTACCATAGTTCATTGCTTAGTAAAACTCTTTGAGCTATAGTATATGAAAAGCACTAAATCTGTAACAGAATATAAACTGAACCACCTTATATTTAAAGTTTCCTAGATCTGAATAACTGTCTTACAGAACTTTCTGTGCTCCTGTGTAGGGGCTGTGTTTAAATTGTGTGTATTAAAAATAGGGAGAAAAAGTTGATATGACATTTTGCTTGGTAACTATTTACCTACACTCTAGACATGCTCAATGGGGAAACAACACATGAAATTTAACAGTCCTTAATTTTACTGATCCTCTGCTAGAACTAGTTTCAATTTTTACACTGTTTTTTCTCCAACTGCTTAACATTACTTTAGCTTGTTTATTTCCATATTTTTATATGTGACTTCTCATGCCTTATTATCTCTAGTGAGGCCTTGCAGATTTGCCTACACAGTGAAAGAATCTGCAAGGGTAAAATCAAGTCTGGGTCAGGATAGCCTGGGATAGACAGGAGCAAGGTGCTTGTTCATGTTCACTGCTGCTATTCCTATGAAAAACTCAGGCAGTTTTATGAAAATTAATAACTACATGACTGATAATTGCTGAAGAAAAACTGACCCACACCTCCCACTGAAACTTCACAAAGTATCAGATGTAAGAAGGAAATAATTTTATCACTTTCACCACCAAAGTATCAACAGAAGTGAGATCCTTTGCTTCTTTACTCTCCAATATCAAAGAAACATTAAATATAAACTAACCAAATCTTGTAAATTGTTAAGCCCCACAATCTGCAGCCCTGTGCATTGATTTCAAATAGCAGTTGATGGCAGAAAGGGTTAGCAACTACTGGGTTTTGAAATGGGAAAGTCTAAAACCTTCTGCATTCAGTACAAACAGGGACTAATATTGTCAAAACTCTCAGCAAACCCCCAGCTCTCCCCAGGTTCATTGGAAATAGCAGGAAGAACATGTCCTGAGGTTAAAACAAGGAGATGCACAATGAGATGCATTCTACAAATCAGCTCCTGTTTCAGGGACACATTTTTTCTATTGAAATCTTCTCTACTACATAAATGCTCACAAATATGCAGAAGTATTGCTTTTCTAAACACACGAACACAAGCTGGCAACCAGAAATATTAAGAACAAATTCTTAAACATTGCTCAGCAGCTTGAAATTATCAATGACATCACAGAGGCAAAATGCAAGCAAACTTACACCACACAGCTCCACTATCAGCAGTGACTTCAGGCTTTGCTGTTAACTCCAGTTTAATTGAGTATTGTCTTTCCAATTTGCAAATAACAAAATATTTAGATTTTTCTATTAAGTTCCAAGTGCACTGAACAAGCAGATGCAACCTGCATTTCTATTCTCTTCTACTGCAGTACCAGCAACTGTGTCAAGTTAGCAGAGCACAGCATTGTGCTATGCAGTGTTGGCTGCCTGTAGCAGAGAGGCTCAGCTCTGAAAAGCTTAAAACCTTCACAAAAACTGCAAGAAGGACAACAAAAAGGTGCAATTAACAACAAAGAATTTCAGGATTAAAAGAAGCATCCAGCCAAGGATATGACCACAGGACAGGAGTACTTCTGACATGGACAAGCCCTTCACTGCCTAATCTGCTAGGATTTTCTCTCACAGTTTTTAATAGCATATTTCACTATTGATTATCCATTAGCAACTGTTTTCCTTTTAGTGATACAGAAGTTACACTTACAGTGACTTACAGGATTCAGAAAATTCTTTCCCATTCAGACATCTTACACAGATGCTGATGCTCTAAGTACCTATGAATGATTTCAACGTACTTGTGGTGGAGAAATTTAAAGCTAGGCATTTACCAAGATACAGATTTGTCCTATACACATTGTCTCACAAGTGGAAATGATCTACAATAACGTTTAGACCCTGAACCCCATGGCTTACATTTTTATTTTACTGAGAACTTTTGCCTTTGGCTGTCCGAGCTTAAAAATCAATTCGCTAGTTTACACTTTATGCTGCTGATGTAATTTTTTATTGTTGAGCTCAACGATCTGAAAACTTCAAAGAACAAGATCATGAAAAATTGCTTCCCATTTACCACAGTTTAAAGCAAAAAGTGACCACTTTCAAGTCTTCAGTTTATCTTTGCCCTTGTGCAGCATGAAACTCTGCAGGATCACAACTTTGTGGTGAGTAGAACAACATGTGAATCTCCAGCTAAAGGGTTTGGCTCTCACATGCTATTCCACTTTAACAAACTCCTAATACCTCTCTCTATTTTCACTTTTATGACTGACTTTTATTGATCTATTTCTGCTCTCAGCTATGTTTACTACCAGTTTATAGCAATATAATCAAGATCAGATTTCACTTCAATGCCTGTGAAGCCATTTTCCTAAACAAAATAAAAATTGTTCTCCCATATCTATGATTCCAAAATAATTCCTGGTGATATTTTGGAACTGGATCTGATTTTCTTAATGTCTCACTCTTCTTTGAGTCTCAGAACCAAGACAGATTGCAAATGTTAAACACTTAATGAAAAGTCATTAATGTCTACCTGGGATCCACAGTCTCCTTTTCCTCACTCCTTCAGCAGAGGGGAGAACTCAGCTGCATCACTCAGTAATATAAATAAGCAGAAAAATTAATTTTTCTCATTTTCCAGACCCCTGGCTCATGCTGTCCCCATGTGAGCCCATCAGCCATTCCATTCTCTGCAGGTACCTGGCTGTGCCATGGCTATGGCTCTGCACAGGAGCTCCTCCACCCCTACCCAGGGTGTTCCTCTTTGCCTGGGCCCTTTCCCATCAGCAGGCTGCCTTCTCTCATCCTAGTGCTGCCAGGCAATCAAAGGGCACATTAGCACTGCTTTGATGTGAGAGGACAGAGAACGATTTTTGCTAATTGACAGCATTTTCACCATTTGCTGACAACCAGCACACTAGGTTTGGCCTGAAGCCCTGGATGCTGGCTTATACTTTTCATTTCTCATGGTGCTAAACTGAAATGACTGCACATTATAAACAGATATTTGGAGAGAACCTCTCCATCACTCCATTTCTTTTTTTCTTTCTTCTATAGACAGGCTTTTTATTTGTTTCCTTCCATTAGCAAACTCATCTTTTTTTTTTTTCCCTGTACCTTTTTTTATGCAGCAGATGATTTTGTGTTTATCTAAATGTTTTCTGTCATTCTAAATTGATTGCCTCGATGACTGTGCAATTTGGTGTCTGAAACCAAAGCTCTGAAAATGTCAATGCGTAAGCTACAACATCTTAGCTTTACTTTTATCAGGCCATAGAGTCTCTCCTCAGATTGTTGTTTTCTTAAGTGTGTTTGAATGGAGCTATAAAACAAGTCTCCTGCAGGAAGCAGTCGGTCAGTGAATGGTTATTGCTTCAGCAGGAGCAATCACAAAGTATCACAGAATCTGTCAGATGGACAGTGTTAATTCTTTGGTGTTTGGCTGGTAATTACAGAGCATGGGAAAATGCCTCTTAACCTGGAGGCAGTAACTACAACTGCTGACACACTGTTACTAGCAACTCTGGTACCATGAACAAGCTGGCAGAGAGATTAGTGCTCCCAAAGTCAATACTTGCCAGCAGTTACTGAAGCATGTGTTGTGAGACACTGAGGAAAGTTACAATAAGGAGTAGCTGATACTGCAGCTCTGCTTATTGGATTGCAACTCCTCTTTCTCCTGTTCCAGGGGGCACAAAACCCTCTTGCAGACTCTGAAACAGGAATGGCTCTGCAATGTTGGTCTTGAAGGATCAATTTGATTACTTCTAATTGGGGATTTGGACTCAAGAACAGGACTTTTTGATTGACAGATTCACAGAAGAATCATAGAATGGTTTGGCTTGGGAGAGACGTTAAGGATCACCTTATTCCACTCCCCCCCCCCACCATGCCTTGGGCAGGAACACCTTCCATGAGACCAGGTTGCTTAGAGCTCCATCCAAACTAGCCCTGAACACTTCCAGGGATGGGACATCCACAGCTTTTCTGGGCAACCTGTTCCAGTGTCTCACCACCCTCACAGCAAAGAATTTCTTCCTACTATCTCATCTAAACCCACACTCTTTCAGTTTGAAGCCATTCCTCCTTGTCCTGTCACTACAGGCCCTTGCAAAAAGTTTCTCCATCTTTCTTGTAGGCTTCCTTCAGCTACTGAAAGGCTGCAGTTTGGTCACCTGAAGCCTTCTCTTCTCCAGGCTGAACAATCTCAGTTCTCTCAGGCTTTCATTGCAGGAGAGGCTCCATCCCTGTAATCATCTTAGTGCCCTTCCCTTGGATTTGGTCCAGCAGGTGCATCTCCTTGCTGTGCTGGGGATCCCAGAGCTGGAAGTGACTCAGGTGGGGTCAGAGCAGAGCAGAGGGGCAGAATCCCCTCCCTCTCCTGCTGCCCACGGGGCTTTGGATGCAGCCCAGGACACATTTGGCTTTCTGGGCTGCATTGCTGGATCATGTCCAGCCTCTCATCCAGCAGCAGCCCTTCTGCCATTGAAGACTGAGGCACAGAAGTTGTTGAATACTTCATCCTTCTCCTCACCCATTACCAGTTTACCAGCACTGTTTACTGGGGGGAGGGTGAGGAGGAAGGGGTGTACACCCTCACTGACCTTCCTTTGGTGGTTACCATACCTGTAGAAGCTTTCTGGTTCTAACACAATTCCTGAGCTGAGCAGGAGATAAGTTATTTTCCAGCACACATGATAAGTTATTTTCCAGCAAGTTCTCCTCCCCTTTCAAGCACAAGGTGTAGGAAAAGCGTAATTTCTGTCTATCCAATTGCTTCAATGTACAGCAGCAGGAGACACACCACTGGAATGGGATCAGCTGACAGGACAGCTTTGGGGCAAGCAAAGGCAAGAGCTGAGTGGGCTCTGGCTGGGACCACAGCACACACCCACAGCCAATTTGGCACCCAGTTCCATTCTCAGTCTAAAGCCATTACATATATTGGAAAAATAGAAGCCTTTTTTCTTATTTTCTGAGGTAATAACCCTTTTCCTCCCCACTGCCAGCAACAACATCACCAGGAAGTTTATTAATGTTCTGAGGAGCTTTAAGGACAGTGTTATTTGATAAGGTGCATTTAAAGCACATCTAATTACAATCTGCAGCAAAGTGAGAAGTTACTAGACATCTGTCATGTAATTGCACTGCCATTAATTAATTTTATCAAAATGCTACTGCTTTTGTGATATTGCTGGAAAGTTTATTTTAAACTAGTATGGCAGAAAATGTTTTTTGCATTACCACCAGCTGTTACGGAAACTTTTGAACTCTGCTTAAAATAAAACTGGAAGTGAAATACACTTGTTTCCCCTTCTGATGTTGCTAAAATAGGTTAAAAGTAAAAGAAATGGATGGTTGATATAATGACTAAGAATGGGAGAAAGCCAGCAAGAAGGATAAGAAAGAAGGAATGTCATGTTCTGGCTAGCTTTGGATAACTGGTAAGAATTCTTAGGTAAGAATCCTCAGCACATATCAGAATCAGGTTTTTTTTTTAAATCCTTCCCTACAAAGTAAGATTTTTTTTAGATAAATTCAGCACTATGGATGCTTGATCTTCAGCCTCCCAATTGAAACAGCTGGCCCAACAAAGGCATAAGAAGCTTTGCCTCTCTAAACCCCTGACCGAGTTAGACAATGATCACAGACTTACCATATGGCTGATGTTAAAAAGAAATATTGAGTAGTTACTGGTTCAGTGATCACCACTTATCCCTTGCTCTGACTGAGACAACAATTTTGTGCAGAAAACAAGGGTTCAGGGGCACTGAGGAAATAAGAAGGAGGTAGGAAACTGTAAGTAATTTCACATATTTAAAAAAAAAAAATCTTATGGTGCTATTCAAGGAAATGGCCCAGGCTAAAATAGCTTGGTTGTGAAGAAAGGGTAGGGGCTGGCAGCGAGAGGACATTCTTTCCATGGGGACTTACCACCCAGAGAGGAACATAAGGCCAGCTTCAGGCAGAGGCAAAACAAGTAGAAGTCCACACTGGCAGACTGTCCTAGTAAGAGATGTCCTTGCTGCTGGCTCTCCTCAATGGCATGGTCCTGAGGTGATGACCTTGCTGTTATTACTGCCAGCAGCAACAGCCTGTGTGCCTGGGACAGGGCAGTGGGACAGAGGGAGGTGTTCCCACTCTTGCCCCACACCGCAGCAGTCAGAGAGAAATTTTTCTCTTTTACTTAGTGAAAAAAAATACTCAGTGTTGTCTGAACTAACAAGCAGCATTGAGCTGGTTCTGATGATGAATATTTTTCATTTCCAGTAGTGCTGAGAAATAACAGATCCCAGCCTGGGGTTCACAGTAAGCCTGGCCTATCCACAGCACACAATTCTGCTGTATCAACCCTGCCTCTCCTTGCCTGCTGCATCCCTTACCCCAGGTCTGTGAATCTTCCAGCCTGACTCCAAGTTCCCTCCTTACTCTCTTTTGGTTCCTGCTTTTCTTCTCCACCTCTGAGAAACTTTTCCTTTCATCATAGCTGCAGAAATTCTTTCCTTTTCCATTGGGTCTTCTGACACATCTCCTCCTCCCTTCACTGCTCCCTGCCAATTCCCAAGCACTGCTTCCCCGCAGACTCTGAACTCCCAAGTGGTTCATGTTTGAAGCTATTATTATGGTTCAGCAACCAAAAGCAGTTCTGTAATAGGCAGTATTTGGCTGAACTTGAATCCAAAGCACAGATAATATTCTGCTGCCTCTTACATATTTTCTAAGGTAACTCAGCAATATATATTGTCAAAACTCTAGTTGTCTGTAGCCCCTTCTACCTTTACATCAAACAATCCCTTTGTTCTTTCCAGAGCCTGTTGAATAGGTATTTTTCATGCTTATTTCAAGCTCTGGACATTAATCTTCTGAACTTCCATCAATAATTGCAGGATCCTCTAACAAATGATGCATCAATGAGTTACAGTTTTTGAGAATACTTTCTTAAAAGACACTGTGGAATGGGGGCTATCAATGCGGTTCCATTCTTGCAAAATGAGCATACTTGTGGATGCTGCCTTTTTATTATTTTAATAATTTAATTTACAATTCTGGTTTTTTTTTTTGTATATAAAAGCTATATGTCAAAAGCGGTAGCTCAACTCATGAACATGACAGACAGCACGCTCTCTGTGTGCCAAAAGAATCTGACTCAGAGATATAATGTGAATAAACCCAGTGTGTAGGTTTTTTTGTTTGTTTTTTTGGGTTTGTTTTTTTTTCAGGGGGGGTTGGGTTTTTTTTTGTTGTTGATTGTTTGTTTTTTGACAAAGGTTAGATGTTATTACCAAAAAAAAAAAAACCTAAAACCCACCCAAAAGAATTGTTGCTCAAAAAACCCACCCAAAAGAATTGTTGCTCAAACTAATGGTTACCTTTTACTCACAAATTCTATTAATGCTATTCTATTATGCTAATGAGTTGCTTGCATTTATTAAAGAGGGAATACCTCTTCCTCCATAAAGAGATTTATCTAATGGAACTATGCTTTGGCTTTAAGTACTTTGATGGAATGGAGCCAAAATCATAAATCCCATCACTTTCTTTAGCACAATATGAAATTCCAGGTTGTTGCTCTCACCTTGAAGACCTCACTGAGCACTGCAGCTCCTCATTTATTTGTCCCCAATGTTGCCTTCTAATGCCATTTATTTCTAAGCAAAAAACCAGAGCACGCCCAACAACAGGGTGTCCCTGCACCAAGTTTACTTGGTTTGACTATTTGGAACCTTCATATAGTAGAAAGCACTCAGAGATGACCAAGATATTTATCAAGAAAGTATTAGATGCAGGTCCTGTTGACATTTAGAAAAATATGCAAGGCTCTCATCTTTAAATAGCAGGTTACCATCTTGGGCACAAAGTAGATTACAAGAGAAACCAGAATGAAAATATAACTGAAAATTCTCACAGGGAATTGTAAAAACTACTCCTAAAGCTGCCTGCAAACAAAATTAAGAAGGTGTAGATTACCAACTTGAAAACCTTCTCAAGCCCCAAAATAAAGATTAAATTTATGAAAAACATATCTGAAGTGAAGAAATTTTCCAGTGGAAAAAGTGTAAGGGATAACATAATGAAGTTTCCTGCATTGCTACTGCCACTGTAGCAATGGACTGGAAAATAAAACAGCAGTAGGGATGTGAACCAGACTATGCCAACTGCTCCAGGGGCCAGAGAACAGACTATAATCTAGAAGTAGTCTTTGAACTTCACTCTCTGAACAGCATGTAGGATTCCTTCAGTTTGTAATCAGTTGATCAGTTGGAATTATTTCTGCTCTACTGAGAAGAATCCAATGGTCCAAGTAGGAAGGTGGCTAAAGAACTCGATTAACAGTAGAGAAGATTTCTACAGATTTATCCCTTAGTATAGTGAATACATTCCAGATATGCCCCACAAACACAAAAATTTATTCTCGATTTAGGGAGTATGTAGATGTCACATGTAATATATCTAATACTAGCATTTTCCTTCTTTGAGCCTCGCAGCTTGGTAACAGATAATTTTTTATAAAGCTGTACAAATATTTAAAGGATGTTATCTCAGGGCAACCAGATCACCTGATGTTTCTAATTCTTTTACTTCAGTCTCAAGTTGGCAGTAAGCTGAGTTAATTTGCCATCTAGATTTTGCACAGTACAAAATATATACACAGCAAATGCAAAAACATGGTAAAGAAACATCAAAACACGTCATTTAGACCCAGTGACACTATCTGAGCTGACAAAAAATATGAACAGCTAATGTAACATTTCTGATTTTATTAGATAATGAGGTACCTTCTAGAAACATGAAAGACAACTGATCCCAAGATCTCTGTGGAACTTACATATCAGCAGTATCACTTCCACATTTAAAACGGGTTGGAGTGGATTACAGAACTCACAAAAGAAAAGATGGTGGTTTATTCACTTCTAGAAGTTATTCAGCACTGGAACAGCTTCTAAATCATAACAAGAGAGGTGAAATTGTGGTGTGTGCTTCTGTTGTGCTGAATAACTACAGTGAAATACACACTGATCATGAATTGGTTTTTTGTGGTTCGTCTTTTCTGATTCTGAAGTTTAAATTGAAATGACCAAGAAGCAAGAAGGGTATAAATTCTAGAGTATTCTTTCTCACTGCTAATGGTACTGAAAACCAATAAAATCTAATGAATTCTCAATTTTCACCTCAGTAGCAGTGGATAATACCCTTAACAGAACAGAAATAGATCTTTTTAGGATTAACAGAGATACTGACTAGACAATAATGCAATTACAGGTCTGAAATACATTTATGTTGTATTTGAAAGTACTTAGATTGTGTATTCATGAAAAACCAAAATAATTCCATTTTTAATATAGCTTTAGTTTTGTCACACGTGTAACAAATGTGACTGTTACGTGACATGTGGTTGAATTCAGCATACCCATAGAAAAAGCCTGTAATGGAAGGCAAAGTTAGCTCCTAAAAAGGGAAGGAACTTGTTATACATTTGTATTCAGAGGAAATATGTTGGGTTTTCTTCTGTTTCCTAAGGCAGTGATTTCAGTAATTCAAAAGCACCACAAAAATATGTCACATACTATTCCAAACAATGGCACCTGTATCCTGAAAATTAATCCATCAGGAACAATCTTGATGAGCACAAATCTTTGCCTAGCACATCAACAATGCATCGATTTTCTCATTCAAAGATAATGTATTCATCCAATAAAAAACATCAAGGGGTTTTAGCCTAGTCTAATGCTGCTATATTTTTCCACTTAAACTGAAAAAAAGTTTGTAAAACAAGTCTGCTTTTTTTTTTTTAAGTGTGCTACTTAATGGTTTGATCCACTTTCTCCCAAATCTTCCTCCGAACATACCCATTATGTCTACCTCTATCTTCATAAGCCCCATGCTTCAGGTCTAGGAAAGTTAAGATGAAATAAATTATCCATCTTGACCCAGGCATCTTGATTCTGTTCCTTTAGTAATTCATCTTGCAGACATTTTTGACTTGTATTCAATCTCTGAATTTGTTTGTTCAGCACTCACAATATCTAAAATTCATAATTCCTTAACTCTTTATTGTCATTGTTGTTTAAGAAAAAATATAAAATATATATTACATGTAACAGCTGCCTAAACCAATCTGCTCTCCTGGAGACTGGAACAACGGGAAAGCAGGAATATTTTTATAAGAAGGTATTATCTTATTTTCAACCTTTTGTTTCATTCCTATTTACAGATAATCTCCAAGGGAGCAGGGGCAAAAGAGATCATAAGAAAGTGGAGTTGTAGATTCATACTAAAAATTTCTTCCTCTATTAAGCAATCTTTTTTTTTATTATTTTTTTTAGATTTCATGATGCAAACTTGACCAAATATAAGAATGTCTCAGTTAAGGCATTACAACCATTACCTACTAAAGGTACACAGAAACTGGTTTAGTGAGAAAGACGTCAGGCATAGTTTTACAATTAAAAACCATTCTGTTAAATGCTCAGAAGCATTTCCTAGCCACCAACTATCCATGCACTTTTTTAACTCTCTGTGAATGTTTGAGTGCTTATAGTCACATCACACCATCTCTGTCCTTCAGGCTTTCAGGGAGCAAATCTTATCAATCAGCAGCTTCCTCTTTGTTGATTGGGAACGTTTTCTACAGTAGAAGTGCTAAACTCAGAAAGTCAGAGCAGCATCAATTCATGTTTGGAAGATTATCTTTATAACAATAAATATGTAGAAATTTATTTCTGAAGCGTCAAATCCCTCTGAGCAATCGTTACACTTGAAAGTGTAAACAACTCCTAAGCCCCAGCAATTTCAATAGGGCACAAAAAATGCTGAATAATGATATTCTGTAAGCTTCAGTAATGAAATTAATCTCAAGACCTTTTAAATACAAGGCTTTAATTTAATGGATTTCAACAGGGGTTTTTGTCTATTTCTGACAGAAGCAAAATAGAAAAAAAAAAAAAGGCATTTGAGGGCTAATAATGCTTTACCATGGAAAGGTCTTTGCCCTCCAAAGGCAGAAGAACCTTGCTGCAGCCATTATTAATTATGGGAAACACTACCCTGCCCAGCTCTGAAGGCAATGGTGATGCTTGTGCCACTGGCATGGGGCTCAGCACTGAGCTGGGTCACCACAGCACCAGGCCCAACAGCCCATGGGGATTCACCACTTTTACACAGCTCCCTTACACTGGGGCCAAAGCTCTCCCCATTTCCACAGCAAGATTTTTACAGACAAATCAATTAATTAACTAGTGGCAGAATAAGTTTCTTAATTTACTACATTAATTCAGTGCTGTCTGGCTCATTTTCTAATTCCAAGCACCCCACTCTTGAACCAAGCTCAGAAGAAGGAGCCTGCACTGCTGGGAGCTCTGAAAGCACTAGGGTGTGTGTGCAGGTGGCCCAAACAGAACCACCCATCAGCAGGGAGATGGAAGAGCAGGTGACACCATGAGGAACATTTAGGTATCAAAACAACCCCCTAACATTTTTACACAAGTCAGATAGACATCAAGGAGAACTTTGACATTAAAGTAATAATGAAGCAAATCTTAGGCAGATAATCTTAGAAGAAATATCCCTGTTCCTGTCTGATGCAGGCATTTGCTGCTGCAAAGCACTAATAAGCATTTTCTATTTCACCTGCAGGTTGGCAAGTGGCTGCAATAAATACCTCCAGGTAGGCAGATCTGAGTTTCACAGCCTTGCAGAGCTCTCTGGGATGTGTTGTGATGAAGTGCACTACAAGATACCTTTATTATTATAAAAATACACTCCAACTCTACTCTTGGGATATTCACAAAATATTGTCTCTGTATGCCAGATCTTTTTAACAAACTGCTGTAATTCCCCCTCCAGGGAAATGCTGTTAAATGCCAAGAGGATGCATGCACTCATAAACACCCACTGTCTTTCTCTAACTGAAGAGAAAAATATTAATAATATATCACCTCTACGATTAAAAACCTGCACTAGAAAAACACATAACTTGTTTCTAGAACAACTTCCAATCTGCCCTGAGCTGCTGTTTGAGCAAATCTCTATCACCATGATTTTATTTCAGCACATAAATGCAATCAGTTATGCTTCACTGAGCCCTTTTTTATCCCTCTTCTTTTTTTTTTATATAATGGAACTGTCTCAAATTAATAGGTTGGCTTCAATATCTTATGAATTTTGACTACCTTTTAAACACAGAAGGATATTCTTTGCAGTTTAAATTTGTTTGTATCTAGTATACCTGTACTTCCTAAAACTCATATACAAATAGAAATGGTGCACTTCTATTCCAAGTAGCACTTAAAGTTAATGGTCTTTTGCTACTGCATCCCTTTACAATGTCAAATATAATATTCCCAATCTGATTAACAAGGTGTGCTTCCAGCACTCCACTTGGATGCTCAATAAAACTTTCATTCTTATTAAATCGAGTAGCATTTGCTCTTCACTCCAGTTCATTCAAAGTCAATGCAAATGAAAGAAAAAGTTAGATTTTAATTAAGAAGATGTGATTTAGGTTTGCTTAGGAATGACAAGAGATGCTGACAGTCCATCTGGTTTTTACATTCTGGATGGCTACTTAAACATGCAAGATTCAATATCATATGTAAAAGCAGCCTGATTTGATTTAACAACATAATGATGAAACCTGGTCACAAATTATGTAGAAAACATGTTAATGAGATTGGTCCAAACATAAAACTGTACAAAGAGGTGGTGGTTTAACCCTGCGTGGATGCCAGGTGTCCACTAAAGCTGTTCTATCCTTCTCCTCCCCAGATGCACATGGGAGAGAAAATATAATGAGAGGCTCACGGGTTGAGATAAGGAGAGAGAGAGATCAGTCACCAGTTACTGTCCTGAGCAAAACAAATCTGACTCAGGGAAATTAGTTTAATTTGTTACCAATCAAATCTGAGTAGGGTAATGAGAAATAAAACCCAACCTTAAAAACACCTTCCCTCTACTCCTCCATTCTTCGTGGGCTAAACCTCACCCTGAATTCTCTGCCTCCTCCCCTAAGCAGCACAGGAGGATGGCGAATGGGAATTTTGGTGAGTTCCTCCCACATTGTCTCTGCCACAATTTCTTTCCCAAGGGGAGAACTCCTCTCACTCTTCCCCTGCTCCAGTGTGGGGTCCCTCCCACAGGAGACAATTCTCCATGAACTTGTTGTCCCAGGTGATTTCTTCCCACAGGCTGCTCATCATGAACTGGTCCAGCTTGGGTTTCTTCCATGGGACACAGGGATCATAGATCCTGTTAGAAAAGCTGCCCCAGCAGGGGCACTTCTCTCCATGGGACCAGAGGTCCTGCCAGGAGCCTGCTCCAGGACAGGCTTTCTATGTGGTCACAGCTTCCTGTGGAAATTCACCTGCTCCAGTGTGAGGTCCTCCATGGGTTGCAGGTGGATCTCTGCTCCACCATGGACCTCCCTGGGCTGCAGGGGCACAGCTGCCTCACCATGGGCTGCACAGGAATCTGTTCTGGCACCTGGAGCAGCTCCTGCCCCTCCTTCTGCACTGACCTGGGGGTCTGCAGAGCTGTTTCTCTCACACACTCTCACCAGCTGTAAGAAAACTAGACCTAACTTGGAGCAAAAAGAACCAGGCTCCTTCATTCTCCTTCGAAACAAACTCTCCCTCAGGGTACAGCTCAAGCAAATGTGAGCTCATAAAAACACCTGCTGGCCTCAGCTTCTCTCTCTGGGTACATCCAGAGTTTTGATACATGCAGGCATGACTAAGGATGGGCAGAATGCAAATTCATATTGTAATTAATGCAAATCAACTATCACACTAAGATGTAAAGCACTGTGACAATGTAACCCAGAATCCCTTGCGAAATGGAAGGACCAAGACAGCAGGAAAAATCAGCAGAGCCCTACACATCACACAGGCTGGTGACACAAGGAGCTGGTAGGTGACTGCTTGCAGCACATCTTGTAAAATTATCTACATAAAGAGAAATACATGTGTTAAAAAATCGCTGGTTATTGGAGCACTACAAAATGCATTAACTTGCTTAAATGATTCCTTCAAGTGCTTGGCATACTTTTGTGGGCCATAAAAATAATTAATAATAATGTCAAGAGCAGGTGAAATACTTCTCATTTCTCACTGTCAGTAACCTCCCTGCTAAACATATCTGTGTTTACCAGACAGAACTATGCCATCTAATGACAGAATGACCTACTGTGTAACCACTGGATAAAATAAAGGAGAAAAAAGATTCATGCATGCCTCAAGTGAGAGAATTATTTGCTGTATATATACTGCATTGCCAAAGGTCATCAAATGCTATAAATCTACGCTTCACAATTCCTTAAGGAAATGTAAATTATATAATTTACCAGAAACATATAACCTTCATGTTTGAACTGTACAGGGCCTGTATCACTTAAATCATTTAAATATTCCAGATACAGTAGGGTGTCTATAAATATTTCACGCAACTAGGAAAATCTTGTTCATATGCCTGTTGATTCCCTACAGTTCCCATGAATCAGGAGCCCAAATGATCCTATGCCTTCAAATGCAGTGGCTTATGAAATCTCATTTACCCTTCACTTTTATCAACAGCAGCCTCAGTTACCTAATAGTTGCTCCATGGGTGAAACACAAAACAAAATATAAAGTCTTTTAAATTTTGCTAGGAGTCAGATGTCGGCCTTTGAGGAAAATAAGCATGATCATTAGATTTGTTTGGGGGCAGTTTTTGTCCATTTTTATTTTAAACTTAGCTACTGGAGGGAAAAAAATGTACAAACTGTAATTTTGTGTTTTTGAAATTCTGCAAACCACAACAACTCCAGTGGAACAGGGGTTACAATAGGAGCATTTAATGTCATTTGCTGAAATGTCAGCAATAAATGCCTATGTCACTTGCTGAAAAGTGTAAACATTACATTGCTTCAATTACAGTCGCAAGAGTAGAAAACAAGTAAACAGCTGTGTTTACACTCCCTTTAACTGAACGTGAAAATTTCGTGGACAGCTACCAAAGTCATATACCAGCTATGACTGTCCATCCACATACTTGCAACTGAGAAAAAGGGATATAATTTAGTCTCCAACAAGGGTCTCATAGCATGAACTTGACTGTTCCAACAGCTCCCGACACCTCATAGAGAAATCTCTGAGCTGTCACGTTGAAGCACTGACATGATACACACTCAGTTTATTTGAACACTAAAATTTTCATGGCTTTCACTTAAGATTTCTGTTACTAATTTAGTAATGAAAGATCTTTTGTGCCTCATTTGGATAGAGCAGGTAATTATGACATAATAAAAGCAGGAAGGCTTGTGTGGGCTACCTTTGCACGGAGTCAGTAGATCTGCTGCCTCTGAAGATGACCACAGGACTGGCACAAAAAAAGATCCCTGGTGTGTGTGTCAGCAGGCAGATGTTCAACCCTTGTCCTGCTCCATAAAGGATGTGTTTGTTTGCACCCTGCATTAATATGTCTATTTGAAAGCAGCCTGAAGGAACCTGACACTTCCTTAGGCAGTTGATGTTTTAAGGATTAAAGCACATGAAGTATGAAGGTATGCATCTGAATTTTTTGAAATAAACACACAATCATAATGGACTCTACTGACTGAAGATGCAATTATGGGTTCAAATAATTTCAGCCAGAGATTGTCTATGACTAATCTTTAATAGCTATAAGCCATTTGCTTAGTTATCGCTTAGAAAAGACATTCAAATTTGTAATGAATTATGCTAAAAATTATCTGACCTCAGGAAAAACACAGCAGAATATGCAATTAATTATGTGCTTTGCAGCTAAAGACACTGTAGGTATAACAGAACATCCATAATTCCATAAGCATGGTCTGAGGAACCTTTTTTTTTAAGTCCAGAGAAGAGAAGGCTTCAGGGATAGCTACCTCACCCTGCCAAAAAATCAAAAGGGTGACCAAGAACAGAGCTCCCTACTGAAGTTCAGAAGAAAGAGAGGTGATGGGCATGACTGAAAACAGAGGGATCCCACTGGATATAAGAAAAAAATAAAACCACTGTGGGGATAATTAAGCACTGGAACAGGATTCCCAGAGGCTGCAGGTTCCCTTTCTTGGAGTTTCCAAGACCCATTTGGACAAAGCCTCCAGCAACCTGCTCTGAATTCAGCATTCCTTCTGCTTTGAGCACATGGACTCTTGAGACCTTTCCCACCTGGGTGAATATATGATGCTGTAATTACCCAATGAAGTTAAAGTTTTCAGTCAAGAACTGCAATCTATTCAAGGGCTGGCCAGAAGAATACACTTACATGACAAAAGCGCAGGTATGTTTTTTCTCTTGTGCCTTTAGCAAAGGCAAAATAAGGTAACGTATATTAGTTTTTATATAAAAAGAATAATGTGGTATAAAGACTGCTTTCCCCCGAAGACTCCAAAAATTCCTTAAAGTAACAGGGCAAAGATTTAGATAAATGGCTGCAAAAAGAGACATGCAACAACTGTAATTCAGAATAAAGGTTGGCATTCAGCCCCTGGGAGATTTTGTTCATCAGGATCACATTACGGAAAGACAGCTGCCAGGAATTGTCACATAATGCATTTGAGATCTATATACAAGATCTAGTGAAAGTAACTGCTTTCCAATGTTATTTATAATAAATATATTTCAAGCTCAATGGAGAGTTAAAGCTAAAACTATGGTACAGACTAGAAACACTTGTTTGTAGACAACCTGATGTAAACAATACAATACCCAAAGTACGCCTGGTTCAACTGAGGTTTTTCAGTTTGCTTTTCTAGTGACAGGATGCTTTTGTATTGGACTCAGGTCTGCTTCCATATAAATCACTGACAAAAGTTTTGTTGACTTTATGGGAACAGATTGGGCCCTCATTACTGAATCATTTTTCATGAATCTTAAAATATGTGGAAAGGAGCCACATCTGTTAATCTAACATAGAAGAGCCTCAGTTGTCCTGAGATTATCAAGCATCTCAGGCAATGCGGATGCCATGAAGCAGCAGCTCTGCTCAGCCCACTGTTTGTTTTTTGGCTCATATTTAGGTCTTAAATTCAGGGACACATACACTGGACAGTTGCTGGAGGTTTGACTCCAAGATCTGAGCTCACAACATGGTTGGCTAAATGTGACACAAAACCAGTCTTCCAGGTGCCAGCAGTCCATGGCTACAGTTTTAAACTCCTAGCACTCCAGTGTAAACCCAATTGCTTTTCTGGATAAAATAATGTGAATGACTGAGATGGACTGAGACAGAGAAAGTGTCACCACTGAGTTCATGCACTTAGATGCTAATGTATTTGCTTCCCCAATCCTGAAGAGCTGGTTCAAAAGTAAAGCTACGATTTTCAGGTTAATACTGGGGAAGATTTATTTCACATTTTTGATAATTTTCAACACAATTATGGATTGATTTATATCATAAAGCTCTTCTTATATCTTTCACTGGTTCAGAAAGGGTGAGAATACTAATCAGTTCAGAGACTTAGCACAACTGCTTAGTGGCATTAAATTTTTGGCATAATCCATCAAGATCTTTTCCTGAGTGACCACTTGGTCACCAGGTTCCTGGTTATAGCACCACACAAGAAGCCTCTGTTCTCTTCAGTCCTTGCCTGATCAAGTTTGGTACCCATGCCCTGAGAAGAGGAGCTGCAACCTCACTTCTGCTGTGGGTTTGAACCAGGAATGGATATATTCAGCTGCTGCAGGACTTTTGCCTGTTTAACTAGAGAAAAGAGTCAGAAAGAACTTAGTCCTATTGTTTCCAGAGTTCCTTCCTTTCCAAACCTTCTGTAATAATAAGAGATATTTGCCAGGGGTAGAGACATGCCTTAGGAGGCCTCAGATTATAAAGAAAAATTAACAGAGTAGTTTCCAAGCCCACCATAATTTGGAACCAGCACTGATTTAGGGAAAACTGTGCAAAACTACACTTAATGCAAAACCCACTGCTCTTCCTTCTCAGTGCTTTTTTTTTTTTTTTTTTGAGAAAAAAGCAGCCCAGTTCAGATCCAATCCAGCTCAAATTTAACTTTTGTCACTCCGCTGCTTCAAAGTTTTAGAGATAATGTTAACAGTGTTCAGTTACATATTATGGACCTGGATTTATTTGAAATTGCAAAGGTTAGAGGCAGCATTGGTTCATATCTACCCCACAAATACTTTAATGAAAATATTATCCTTTCTCTTCTTCCCCCTGCCTCAAAATTTTAAAAATTCCTATTCCCATGATGTTCTCCTTTTATCTTTCTATAATGGTAATAACATGCTTACTGCTTGAGATGGCTTTTGTAGCTCCAGCTGCACTTCAGCATTTAATAAACTATAAAAGCCATTTATTGCTCCATGGACTCAATCTCCAGGAACATTATCGCTTAACTATGTGATTGCCCAAAGCAACAAAAGGAAAGCTGTCTATACAGTAGATATATGCCCCATTCATCTTTTTGTGTAGTTCTAGAACCCAAGAGCAAATTATGGCTATTTTGTACCACTAATAATGTACCTTTGCAAAATCAGTGAAAGAAATGCACATACTGTGCTCACACTAAAACTATGTTTAGGGAAAACCACCAGCTGGAAACTTCAGCCTTCAAATTATCAAAAAGATTAAAAAAAAAAAAAAAAAAAAAAAGGAAAGCAACCCGTATGTTTTATAGGCATAGAAACCAGAATGGTGCTATCCCAGTGCTCACTGCTGAGCCAAAAGTAGGAAATGTTTCTCTCTCATTTCCATCATTTTTTGTTTTCAATAGTGAACATCCTGTCCTCTGCCATTGCATTTCTCAATTATTCAGTGCAGCTTTTCAAGGTGGTATTTGTCTTTGCTATACAGAATAACTTACTATAATCAGCAAGTTTTACTGTAATTTTCCAGATGATTCATGACCAGGTAAAAACCCACAATTTTTTTTGAAACTCTACCGCTGAATACCTCTGATATGAAAATCATATTCCTGTCCTGTTTCCTGAACGTTTTTAGCCAGTGCAAGCATGTTCTCTTGTATCTTATTCTTTCAATATTCTTCTGTAACCTTGCCTACTGTCACCTCAGCTTGAGGCAGATCCCTTGTCTCTCTAAAGAACAGCTCAGCATAACAACCTTAGTCTCCTTTCAAGTGAAGGAGGCCATTAAAAAAAATCACTTAATTACCTCATTAGTCTTAGCCTTTCATACTGCTTTAACTCCTACAAAATAAGGCTCCAGAATAAAAGGCTGTGTCTTGTACCCCTTCTCCACTGGCATCTTCTCTGAGGACCTTGCAAGTTCAGTCTTACAGCACATTTCAAATACTGCACACCTCTGCACAACACAAGCAGAGCTTTGCTTGTCTTTCCTGCATACTTTGCTTCCCCAAGTGCACTGTGAGTCACAAGCCCTTTCATACTAATGAAATAACCTGACTCGTACTAAATAATTAACTACTTGATCCTTTTGGGACCTCCAAGCCTTAATGAAAAGTTTCAGTTTTCTTGCATGTTAAAAAAAGGAAGTTTTCTCTCTGAAGAAATCAGAAGTCCTTAAATACAGTAACTCAGTTTTGGTTTACCCAAATCTGATCATATTCCTGTGGATAACTTTTCAGGAATTGTTTTCATTAACCACCCACTGAATGTCAGTGATCAAAAAAAGTTAAAATACCTCTTCAGCTTTTGACAGAAGAGTGAAGAAGATCTAAATTATCCACTTGACATGTGGCACCTTTATGTCACATTTGGTCTTTTCTCTACAAAGTTCTCATTTTCTTTCAAAAGCTGATTAAATGCAAAGCAGTCTTGACCACTTGCGAAAAATGGGGAAAAGCCTCCTAAATCAAATTACTTATTTTTATAATTTAGAATTCCATACATTTGAATAACCACTCATCAGATTAAAATTATCAAAAGAAGAAACAGAAACTCAACATATCTCACTTATTTTTTCACACAGCAGTAGCATGGTTTGCTTGGTTGGCTGTGGTGTGAGGTTCTTTTCTGGTTTTGGTGTTTTTTTTCTCTTAACAGTATTTGTATAGCAGTTCATTCCTGCTCCTTCCACAACTGCACTAAAAATGATACATAAACTGAAAGAATCACTTTGCCTATTGCTGAAATTCACTGTGATAAAAGGCAACAGATGTTGAATAACACAAATCAGCCACTGAAGACAGGAAAAAAGAAAAAAAGAAAATAATTTACAAAGGCATCCCAGGACACAAGACATTTGTACATCTGCATCAGCAAAGCCTCTGAATTCAATGGAAATGATACCAAGCATCTAAACTACATTACATTAACCAGAATGCAAAGTGTGCCCATGTGCATAAAATTGTTCATCTCTAGGAGAACAGAGATTCCTCTTAAGAAAGAAGAAGCATTTTCACAAGCATCAGAAGAAATTGAATTTCCCTTCCTTGTTGCTGTATCACCCTGTTGGTGTCACTTTTCTGTGGAGCAGGCTGAGGGAGGAGCAGGGCAGGAAAAACACATTTCAGCCACATGCTCTCCTTTTATCTACTCCTGACTGCCAGAATATTGGACAGAACCCAGGCCCACCTGAAGGCTCAATGGCTTTCCTATGTTAATTTATTTCAGAATAAGCTGAAATTTGATAAATGCAGCATACTCTTCCTGACCTATGGCAGATGCTCTCTCTACCAACTGATCATCTTGGTTCAACACCAGCTTTCTTTCACGTAACTTACACAGTTTTAGCATGTTCTCCCCAAAATAATTCTACTTCAAAACTGGAGAGGAATAGACCCAACATACTTAGTATAATAAATCAAGAAATCAGCAAGACATCTAGGTAACACATCAGTGTGTTAAAGTGTCACTTATAGTGATGAACTGATGGGATTGTAAGAGGCAACAACTACTTCAGTACCAGGTAAAGATACATTTCCAAGCTGTGGAAGAAAGTAAGGAGATCCTTGGCTGGAGCTCTTGCTGGGGCAACTCCACATAAACCTGTAACTACAGCTGTTGTACATAACAAAGAGTGTTTTCCTGGTACTGACAGTGAGATTTTTCAGGCTTCTTAATTGATTAAACCCAAAAGATCTCTGCTCTTTCAGTGTCCTTATGAACTTTCACAGTCTACACCTAGTTAATGAATACAATACTCTTACCATAAAAATAACAGGATTTTTTCAAAGGCTTTGGGGACCAGGGTTTGAAACAAGGCTGATACACATTTCTTGCAGAAAACATTATCTTTCTTCAGCTTCCTGCCGTGATTTACAGCATATTAGTTTTGTCACCGAGTAGGAAGTGATAAAAAAGGGATTTTTGCATCGATACACGAAAGTGGTTTGAGCTTCCCTGCTCACACTACACCCAAGTGGGGCAGAAAGAGTTGCAGCAGAGGAAAAGCAATCTGACATACGTAGGGCTGAGCAGCTGAAATCATCAAAGCCAGGGGGAGATTGGAGCATGAGCAAGGTTAGTGTAGGTTCTGAATCTAGGATAAGGAGATTTGAGAGGGAATAGATAAGGGGATGCAGAGAGATAAACACATGGGCATGAAAGCAGGAAAGATTATGAAGGACACAAAGCTGACTGGGCACAGGAAAAAATGGAGAGTGGGAATGTGAAAATCAGGACTGTGAAATGTTTCAGGGGATTTCAGAGCCAAGGGAGGTGCAATATAATGATAAAAATAATGACAGGGAAAGAGAAAGGAAGGGAGAAACCAAGACTTTGGGCACTTAACTTCTGCATGTAATAAAAATAGAATTAATTGCAAGGTAAGCAAGCAAGATTTTTGCTATTTTCTGCAGCCCTTGTCCACAGTGAGAAGCACTGATATCTGAGTATTTTATGTATAATTATCTGTGGCTTTTTGTTATGTGATTATTATGACTATTTTTATTATATTTAACAGGCCATTAATTTTTACCACTTTTTCAAAAATTTGATAAAAAAGCCAAGATTTTCTTAAAATTTACAAAATACATCAGCTGAATTGTTTGATATTTAAAGAAATACCAGATGAACCATGTCAACAACAAATCAGCCATGCTCAGCATGTTTGCAAAATCCTAAGGAATAAGCCCGAATTTTTTGGTAGGTGCTAGAGAAGACAATATTCCTATTACCCATCTTGTTGTATCTATGCAAACTATGCTAAATACTGACTTTTGTCTATGACCCTCAATTCCCTTAAAATTTAAATGCAAACAAGAGCAAGTGTAAAGGTCCCTGATTAAGACACATTAGGAACACAACTGTATTTTGATGAATCATGGGCTGCTCCTGACATAATTCAGCACAGGTTAACTGGGGAGGTCCACAACTTCTGCATTAGGTTAGGTAGTAGGATGAGCAATGGAAGTCCAGGCTAAGTAATTTTCAATGGGAATTAATAATTTTGAAGAGCAGAACTCTATGTTTAACTTTTGAACTAGAGCACTTAAAAATATTATCACAATAGAGGAAAGGCTGAGCTCAAATTATGTGTTTTAGTTTCATTTGAACAAATTTCTGTGAATATTTGCTTTGGATTTTTCTCAGAACTTTTATGAATAGAAGGAAACTTGTAGATGGCTGTAGACAAACACCTGTGGATAGCTGCCAATTTTCTACCATTACAGTGTCAGTCAGTAATAAAAAAGAAAAGAAAATCATACCTGCTGTAAATGCTTAATACTACTGTCTCATCCAAATAGAAGTCATGAAAAGGTAGACTCTTAAAAAGGTGCTTGACTAAAGTAGTGAATGAAGTTTTAGTGGGAATAGAAAGGATAAAGCTGTCAGTATTAATGCACACATGCTTTTCACATGACATTGCCTTTATAGTTCTAACCTGTTATGCAAAAAATGTCTCTGGAAAAAAAGAAAAAGAGATTTTCAACAGTTATGCCTCCTGGGAAGAAAGACTGTGACAATGTCTTCACAGAAAATACAATTGCATCATAGGAACAAACTCCACAACATATGGTCTAATTTGGCCTAATTTAATCTAACTCACAGATGAGAAAACATTTCCTTGTATAATTTCCAGTTCTCAGTACTTGGGGAGCATCAAGTAGCTCATGCAAATAGATTTAATCATCTTATATACACGACTAAAAGTGAAGGAAATTTAAGGGATATTAAAAACAGACTCTAGGACAGCATTATCAGTTTTTTTAGAGACTATATTTGATTTCCATTACACTTTTCTGAGTTTACTGCAAGACTTTTGAGTTGAAACATCATCAACAACATACCCTGGCATTTCCATTTCAAATGCTGAAAACTGAAATCTTTACTAAAGCTTTTAAGGACTTTTCAGATTGTGAAGACTGCGGAAGGTCTTTGGTGGATAGAGACCTTTTCTGGGAAGCAGGGGTTGCACTTCAGGCTCTCACAGACCTCCTCAGCTCCCCAGACAGACAAGGGGGATGGCAGCTCTATTTCTCTCTCTGGGCTGAAAGCCCACCATCTAGTTACTGAGATTAACCAAGATATTGTCTGTCAGCTCAAGTCACCACGTGTGTGTTTATAGCCAGCCGTGAACAGGAGATTTCACTCAGTTTAAACTAACACACTCTGTCTTCCTTTACTCATGAAAGCAGATCAGCTCATGTGTATTTTTCCTCAAGTGACAAGGAGAGTACATGCAGTAACCATTTCTCTAATAAGGGGTTCTCAGATGAGGGAGAAGCTACCTTGATCATTTGTCACTTTATGAACATGCCTTTATTATATGTACACAGAGCCTCAAATAACACATTCTTCTCACCAGTTCCTCTGAACAATAATATTTTTGCCTCTCTGCCATTCTGCTCCTTTATAAAATGAGAACTGACTTCTCTCAAAGGGATTGGAGCTGACAGTCACTAAAATGGCTGCAATAGAGAGTTGGATAGTTCCGCCTAGGAAGAATGAAATGTAGGTTATACATTATATTTTCAACCTTCCTTGAACTTCCTGCAAATAAACACATTAACATTTTAAATTCTAATATTTTAACAGCTGCTTAGAGATCTTCCTTACACTGTGAGAATACACTGATGATCTGCATGGAGTGAGTGCCAATATTTGCTGTGTTCCCATCCTGAATCCCCAGGACCCTCCAAATTGGTTTAAAAGGTACAGTTAAAATAATTCTGCATATCTGTCTCTGCTGGATTTGCAATCTTTCCCCATCCACTGAAAACTGCTCTGCTACCCAGATGTTAGGCACTGTTTGTGCACATCAGACTGGTCACAAGCATTTCCATGCCTCCTCTCTAGTGCAAACAGCCAAAAATTGACATCATGCAGTGTGGTTTTGTGACCTTCATTCCTCATCAAGGCCCTGAAATAAGTTCTGAATGATTTTTTTGGTTGCAGTTGATCCAAAACATTACAAACGTATGTACTTAAGCCCGGTGGAGGAGAAGATTTCATCTGACAGAGATTTCAATACAGCACATCTCCTTTAGACACTAAATACAGCTTATGCCACAGTAATCCTCTGAATTCACAGAGCTCGAGATGAGTTTGGCTGTCCCAATATCTTGGCACCCACAGATGCCACAGTGCTGCATTCAGTGTGCTAAACTTCCCTGCATAAAGCAGAACATCACCTCGGCAGGGAGGGTGTGGGCATCAGATCCAACATGTGGGTTAAGGAGTCCAAATCTAGGCTCCTAAAACTTATTATAAGCTATATATATAAACACCTGCATAAAACTATCCTAAGTTTCACATGGTCTGAAAGTATTCCCTTAAAACTGGCTTCCAGACTGTCAGTATTTCTGTGGGGGGGGAAAACCCCAAACAAACCCCACCCATAAATGGGCAATACGCAGGGGAAAGAGGTGAAATGAAGAGGTGAAATAAAAGTGAAAAACATCTGGGATCCACCTCTCACTGCAAGACTGTTGTGCTGTCTTAGAGAGCAGGACCAGGTTTTTATTGCCTACCAAAAAAAAGAAGGTATCTGGGGCCACTTTATGTGGTTCCTGGACACTTGGGCAGCAAGCTGCACATCCAGAGCAGCTTCACTAGCTCATGTGCCATGTCAGTATATGCTCTGCAAATACGTCAGATATCCCAGTAACCTAAAATTGCACTAGGTGTCCATAGTCAAGCAATGGAGCTCTATTCCAGCTGTGATGTCCTGGTGATTTACTGGTCTCTGAAGTTGTGGAATTAATTCAGATTGTTTCAACTACTCCCCCCAGCTGTCAATCTGTCTCACCATAAGCTACTCCTGTGTGTCACTGTCTTCTTCAAACAAATAGAGTAAACACCTTTTAAAATAGCAGCTGTCTCAACTCTAACAGAAAAAATAACCATCATCTTTAGTGCACATCTACTTCTGAAAAGCAGTGGCACTGAGTCAGACTGAACAGTGAGTTTTATAAAACAGAACATTTGTAGTAGAGAGTAAGAAAAGACAATACACTGTATGGAAGACAAGACTTCAAGATAAGCATTGTGTAAGTTATTTATTCCCATTCAGCTTATTCTATTTCTGCTTTAACAGTATTTCCATATGTGTAGCCCCCCTGAAAACCTAAGCAACAAAATGCAAACAAATCTGTACAGGAGAAAGATTTTACTGGACCCAATGCTGATTTGAATATAATGAAACACCTCTCAGAAGAAAAAGAAGAGGAAGTTTAAAAAAAAAAAAAAAAAGTAAAGGAGGGAATAGATCAATAAGACTAACACCTCTGATAGACCAGAATTATGGTTTCCTAACTATGGTCAAAATCCTATAAAAAAATTAAATGGAAGACTGTGGTTAATTTAAGAAAGATATAGCTGAGTTACAACTCCACAGAGATCTACCCTAGCATTAAACTCCATTGCAGCTCTAGATTACATTTCTGCTCGAAAAGAACAAGGAAGGCAGAATAAACTCAGACAACACTATCTGCATTGCAACTTGCTCCAAGTCAAGCCCTTTGTTCTGCTCAAACGAGCAATGGACAGGCTATCACTGCTCTCTGACAGCACTTCCCCAGGCTGGCCTAATAATTAAAAATAAATCCAACTCTACCATGACAGTATTTACACAACATTAGTCACTGGGGAAGCTTTGGTGACTGTTTTCTTTCCTTTTAATAGTACATCTTAAAATGCATGCTTGTGGCTTTGTGGAATCCCATCAAGAAGGAAAAAAAGGTGTAATTAAGACATTGAGGGAAACACTTACTTGCAGAACCATCCAGAATATATTGCTGGCAAATCAGTGGTTCTTGTAATGTGTTTGAAAGCCAAGAAAACATAGCTGGCTCCAAATCTGCAGGTGCTAAACTCAGACAGGAACTTAAGCTTTTATTTTTTGTTGTGTCATCAGGGCGTATTCTCTCCTCCAAACTTTTCTATGACATTTATTTTCACCACTATCAATGCCTGAGATCCATCACTTACAAAGTAGGACTCATAAAGCCTAGAGGGAGATTTAATGGTACTTTATGCAGCATTAAACAAGGAAGTTAAAAAAAATTATCTGAGACTGAAGCAATCTTTATTTCATAATGTCTGTTCTCCTGTGGTTGCTTAGCTGTTTCTTGGTCACAACAAGGGTCAAAACAATTTTTGAGAGAGTTTAGACATTATATGAAAAATAGCACTCGTTCAAAACACAGAGTTATCTTTTTCTAAGGTATCTGAGTCTCTTCAGGGATCCTGTATCTTTAATTCACTTTCATTCTGCATGGCAAGAATAAGCACACAGGAAGGTTTGAGTTGGCTTTCTTAATACAGTGCTTCTCTCTGTTATGATTTCCTTTAGGCATATTTCAGGTGTTCTATTTCATTAAAATTGAACTATTTTCAAACAAACTAGAACAAACAGAGAACTGTGAATAGCTAAAATTTAAAAATCCCTTTGAACACAAACAACAAACCCACTGATATTAGCAAACCTAACCCACTCATTTCTTGACTTGTCTTCTGCTTGCCAGTTAAGAACACAACAATACATAGCTTGAATTTTGCTCCCAGAGCTGATCTTTAAATAAGGTTTACATTTAAGGTTCACCTACCTCTCTCTCACTACTACCCAATTTCTTTTCTCTTCTATCTCAGGACTGGAGCTAATGAGATCAGGCTGACCTGGCTGCCCAGGGAGGCAGCAGATTTGCCCCTTCTCTGTCACCCTTGCCCTGTAGAAACATGTCACACCATTTCAGGCACCCCAGAGGGTCACTCCCTGGCAACTCTCTCCTGATCCTCCTTCTCCAAGAAAGCTACAACAATATAGGCACTTTTGTGCTCCACCGATCAATCAGACACATGGAAAACTTGCAGAGCATACATTGGTAAATCTAACCAGCACTTTTCAAAATAGAAATGTCCACATCCAGTAATAGATTTTAATGTAAATAAAATGCTCACAGTCATATTGTTTGGGTATTTGAGATTGAAATATGGATGATGATAAAAGGACAGCTACACAGATAGCAGATGATCTCTATATTCTCTCCATACTCATAAAATTATGGATGGGTGTCTGCTCTCCAGTCAACATCACTCCCTTCCCTTTCCTAAAAATAACAATCGCCAGAAGCAGCAAGGACCTTGGTAACAGAACACAAAGTAAATTTTCAGAAAAGCTGGGAAGAACTGCCAGTACCCCTAAGAGCATCATTAAATCTTAACAAACTGGAAGTACACTTAAAAAAACAAAAAAAGCTTTTACTCAGGTTGATCACAGGAGGGAATTTGAAGCAAGAAAATGAACTGTAATGAAGAACAGAGTTCCTTATACATTTTCTTAAGGATAAGAAGTAACTGAATTTATAGTACAAAAGGGCACAGGTATTTACATGGTTTCACCATCTACTTGTCAAATATGTCAACTGTCTCAGGCTATTGGAGGGAGGGCAAACATCCTACTAGGAGGACATCATCAGCCACATCTCCTTCCAACCCATTCAGCCCAGGTAAACTGTCACACCTGGACAGCTGTGATCAGCATTTATCAGTCTGAAACAGCACATTAACTCCTTAGGGACACAAAAGAGTAGCTTTTCCTCTCTACAAATAAACATGTGCACCACAAGGACCAGGATCTCCTTTCCATCTTTAAGGCTTGAAAAGCATCCAAGTTAAGAAGGCTCAGATAGGGAACAGTCCTTTAGAAATGCCCTTTTAAAAAATGCATATACTTCAAAACTGCAACTCTAAATTGTTGTAGCAGTCAGTTGGAACATCACAAGGGACATTAACTACAGGACAGAATCAACATAGCAGCAAGAAGAATAAACAGAAGGATAGGGGAACCCCAAACCTACAAACAATCACGACAGTTTAGTCTAAAAATTAGAGGGCAATGGAGAGGCAGAGCATGAAAACAGTCTTCAATTACTCCAAAGGCTGCTGCCAAGAGTAAGAAAGTAATGTTTAGTAGACATCATTAGCAAATGATAGACCCAACATCTAAGAATGATTAATATGAGATGAGATTACTAAAGAGCTCACTTGAAAAGTTCCTCTGATGCCAAACAGCATGTTGTAGCTGTTTCTGGATTGGTTTTGTTTCTCTCTGCCAGATGCTCTTTGAATGTTCTCAACAGCTTCAGGGGGGGTTGTTAGGGTTTTTTTTAAAGTTATTATTATTTTTAGTATTATTACATGACTAGGAAAGTTCTCACACGACAGCACTGAGGCTGTAAAAGTGACGTAAAAAAATTCATGCTTTGACTTTCAGGAATGTCCAGTTATGATTACCAAAAATTTAGTCATTATTTTCCCACAGTTCTGTAAAAGCTATCTTTTATTTCTTAGTCAAAATGTCACAACATTTATAAAGTAAACAGAATAAGAAAAAGCATGCCCATTTTCTTTACATCTTTGATAGATTTCCATCATAATTAATATTTTATTTCTGCTCAGGACTTTCAGATGACATTTGAAATCCAAAAACTTTATGATGGAATGGAAATTATCAAATGGAATATTTAAAGGGAATTTAGACAGCATTGCAGACATTAGAAAAAAAATCTTCTTTATGGAAATCCGACAGCAGGATAAGAAGATCATCTTTTAAACAGATTCTGTACTACATGTTTTTAAAAGAACATGTTAATTTGTTGAGACTATTAGGGAAAAGATGCAAACTAATTTACAATGGGTGACAATTTTAATATTTAAATTAATATTTCATGCAGCTTTTACTGTATTTGCACAACTGTTGACTGTTTTCAAGCAGGTTATGATAAAAGATCTATGTGGGGAATCACAGAAGGGTTGAGGCTGGCAGGGAACTCCAGATATCCTCCCAGCCAACTCCTCTGCAGAAAGCAAGGTCACCTACAGCCATTTGCTCTGGGTTGTGATCAGCTCTTGGATACCTCTGAGGGTGGTGATTCCACAAGATCACTGAGGGATCCATGTCAAGGTTCCATTCATCCCAACAGTTCAAACAACAGTAACAACAAAATTGGTTTTTATCCATGAATGGATTCTCCTGTATTTTTTTGTGCCTCTTGCCCTGTTGCTGAGCAGTCTGACTTTGCATTCTTTGCGCCCCATCTGATATTTGTTCACACAAATAATATCCCACTGATCCCCCTCTCTCAGGTAATTCCCACTTAAAGATGATGTAAATCCCTGCTTTCAAGAGGGATGTTATGGAAATCAATTTTAATCAGCACAGGAGGTCAGGGCCAGCACTTAGCCTGCTGTAAAGAATCAAAGTACATGAGAGGCACACTACAGTAAAAATAGAGCCCTTTTAGGTCCCAGAATATGAGAAAAGCATATCTGGTATAAAACCATGGCTTTTTCAGGCTGACAGGCATAGTTGCACACCACAAAATGTACAAGCTGGTGATCAGGGGTGACTGTGAACATTCCAGCCATGCTGTAGGTGCGCACAGGGGAACACAGGACATTCAGTAAGGACACTTCTGCTAAGCTCAGATGCCAGTCTTCCTGAAATTTGTGGCAAAATTCCTGCTAACATCACTTGGGACAAAAATTGCTCCTAAGACAGGCAGCTGGGCATAATGAACAGTGTGAGGGAAAGTTCAGATGTTTTAAGTGTCTGGACTTCAGAGTAATGTCTGTTCTTACATCTCTGCTCCAAAGGAGTCATCTCTGTTGAACCCACTGAAATCCACTCCTTTTTCTTTAATGATGTGACGTTCATGGATTTGCCCTCCAAATATCTCACAGATCACCTTTCTTCCTTCATTTTTAAAAGACTCGTCCCCTCTGCCAGCAGTTCATCTGCTCCTGCAGTGTTTGTGCATGAGGGAGCAGGATTTCCTTTTGAAGAGCAATGAAACCAGTGAATTTCAGTTTAATGTCTGATAACTCTGTCTGGGATACACATCCAGCCTGCTCTTTCAGGGCAATGCATTTGACAATGAATAGGTTTCCAAAGGTTTAATAAAAATTCTGTTTCTAATATCCTAAATTACCTGGAGGCACTGAGACTGATAAACTGAGCTTAGGTTGTGATTATGAGACTCTGTCTCGATTTGCTGACATCCTTTGCCTGTGGTCAAGTTGTTAATTCTGACCATTCTGTCTCATAACTTAGAGCTACCCCCAATAAACTTGTCATTATACTTGGAGTCAGAAAACCGAGAAACATTTTGAAAATATCTTCATTATGAGTTATTTTAAGGCTGTGATGAAAGAAAAAGCAGAGAGGGCAGGTTACCTGCTGCAGAAGTTTCAAACTGCAGCTCTTTGCTGCCCTCTCTAGATACAAGCAAAAACTGGAAATTTGGGATAATGGCAATGGAATAGCAATTCCTTTCTACCTTTACACCCTGGGTTATTCACTAAAGAACATGCAGTAGTACATTGTTTTCAGTATTTAAATAATCTCAAGCACTGTATTTCCCTCTCACCTCACCAGAAGACACATTCACCTTGGTCTGGTTGTTTAAGACTGATACTGAAATAGTATAGAAAAGTGTCAAATCTTTCTGTGCAATGAGCTGTGGAAGGTGAGAAGTCCATGAACAAATCCAAACTTGAAATCTTCTCCCTTAGTTTTGTTCTACTGCTCTCAGCACTTCAGTATTAAAATGTGTATTTTGGAAAAGGCAAAGAAAAAAGAGACATCCATAGGAAATAAAGAATTGTTGGAGAGTTTTCCTAAAAATATTTCTCTTCATATATATCCTCCTTTTCACTTTAATCCTAGTGCTGATGGTGACTCCCTTCATTGCCTTGGGCAAAAGAAATACTTACTGTATCTTTGGGGTGTTGAGGAATTATCATTTGGAAGGCATTTTGAAGCTGGAAAGTGCTAAGTGTTATTACAGATTAAAGGCCTCTTAAAACAAACATGTAAAGCTGCTCTTATCCTAAAACTTAGAACAAAAGTCTGAAATCCTGTAGGAATGAACACTTTACAGCAAGCCTTTCATTGCAACTGTTCTTGTCTTTGAGAAAACCTTCAAGGAAGTAGCCACTTCCCTACAACTCAAACTGGATGCAAACAACTATCAGACTGATGGCACTGACAAATAAAACAAATTGAGTCTGGACATGCTCTTATCCAGTCAGATGGATGTACTTCTGACAACAGTGCTTTTAATGCTAATTAATTGCTTTCTCAATGTGTCACCTACTATTGCCCAGTCAACACCCACGACCAGATGAAGTGGAAAGAAGGAATGGTCTGAATGCAGGGCATGTGCACTGTGAAGGTGTGAAAACAAATGGGCATTTAATCTAATTCTGGAACAACAGGGTTTTTTCAAAAACACATGAGACTCTTGTAGCCTTCTGCATAGCATAAGAAAAACAGCTCCTATAGCCACACAATGCAGCAAACACAGAGCACTGGAACTTTTTGTGTGGAACTGCTCGGTGTGATGGGCAATGCTGGCAGAAAATGAGTGCAAGTCTATTTGAAGAAGAAAACAGAGTTACATGTCTCTTGTCACACTGCTGTTAGACTTGTTTAGTGCTATGCCAAACGATGGGGATGATCTGGAGAAAGTATGACTTTCATTACTTAACACTTGGGGGTTTTCTTTGGTGTCTGAGGGACAGAATTTCTAAATTCTTAGCTTCTGCAAGTCTATTGCTCTGATACATACTCTTAAAGCTTAATCCTATACATAGTATCCTGCAGTAAAGGGAAACACAAAGAGCTTTCTGCCCCTCTCACCAGTGACCAATTACCCACTGCACATACCACACAGCTCCATCCTCTTTACAAACCTGCCTCAGAGTAGTTATACAATCCCTCTGTTATAAATATTTTAAGAGGATAAATTTACACATTAGATGTATAAAAGATACCTTATAAAAGACATTTTTCTTAAGAAAAATTCTTGCTACCACTGAGACAGGGGAACCGTAGTGCTAATTAACACAATTCACTCACTGCTCTCTACAAGATTGAAATATCAAACACTCCTGACAAAGGCTTAACAGAGACTCAGAGCACAATAGTTTTTCTAAACTTCCGGAATACCACTAAAGAAGAATGTAAGCTTGAAGGGCAACTACAGTTAGAGCTTTCTAAAACTGTATCTTAGCAGCACCGTAATGCTGTATGATGCCTCATGCTCATTGCCTTTCCACAAAAAAAACCCACTTAGAAATGGGTAGAGCCTTTTAAAACAGACTTCACCCCACCTGCAATCTGAGCTGTACCAGCCTATCAGATGTTTTTCAGTAGTGGGTTTGATCTTATTCTGAAACCAGTGAAGGGCTACTTACTGTCATTATGAAACTGTGTAGTCACAGAGACACATTGAGAAATCTAATTTGTAAAATTCTTGTGAGAATCACATAAACCTCTCTGAGTTGAAAATGCAGACTTTCAGACTTTCACATTCTATTAATCTGAAGCTTTTCAAGGCTGATTACTCAAACAAGAAAAGGAAATGGAAGAGTGACTTTTCTTGCTTTGATTTTATAATGTTTTCAGGGGCAAATATTACTTTTCTCCAACAATCCTTTAATATTTTTTCCTCTCTTTTTTTTTTTAGAAAATAATATTAATATAAAAATTTTTCTGTGGAAAAGAAAAAGACAAAAGAAACAAACTCAGAAAAGACAGTATTTAGGTCATTAGCATATGCCTAGCACAGTCATGGAATATCTCATGAGGCAAGATTAAACAAGACACTTTGAAAGTTGTTTTCATAATGATAAAATATGGTTAGCTGCATTTGTAGTGATCTGGTCAATAGAGATAACTAGCTATTAATGAAAATTTAAAAGAACTCTGGAAATATCTGGATATTTCAGTCATCAGATACCAGGTAGTCAAGGATGCAGCCCATGAAACAGAATGCCAGATTTCCTGCTCTGGTGGCTTTTCTCCACTCACAGTAGTGCAGCCATGCCAGGCTGTGCTCACAGGGGCTCTAACACTACCATCTCCTCTGCTCTGGGTCATTCTTATCCCAAACTGATTTCCAGAAAGCTCCAGAAAGGCAGACACTACACAGTGCTTGCAGCAATTTCTGGAGATGGGTAGGTAGGTTACACCCTTCATTGGGGCATTAGGTTTTCCAAAGTAGAGGCAGACAACTCAGCGTGGAGTCAGTGCTGCTCTACATTTGCTTCTGATCCTCACATCAGTCTGGATCTAAGTCCTGGCTCTCTTTCAGTGTTATTCTCTGCCTCATTCAAAGCTGTCCCTACTCTTCCTGTCTGACTCCACTGGCTGCACTCATGTTTCTGTGCCAGACCTTGTGCCTTGCCTCACCCACAGCAAACCTTTCTGATCTCTGCTTCTCATTATCCCAGTTACATGCCCAAAGTCTAAATCCTAGGTTTCACTCTAAGTAGCTCCATCATTAGAGTTTCACTAGGTTAGATTACTTGGCTGGAAAAATCTTCAGTATATAGCATGAACACTTATAATAATGGTCTATAAAGGATTTTGATACAGTTAAATCCAGCTCGATACAAATGGGATATTTTTTACTTAGTAGCTGCTGGCAAAGGTTTGATTGCTAGGAAAGCCAACAAATATGAAACATTTCTCTAGAAGTGCAACTGACCTTTGAAATGCTTCTTCCCAACAGAAATTTCAGTGGGGAACAGACAGAACAGCAGTTTCCTCTACTTTTAGAAAAGAATTCCCTGTTTTAGGACTACATGACAATGGGATAGTTTTACATCTGAAGGAATCCCAAGGGTTTAGAAATTTCTTAGTCTTTTTCTGGCAGCTCTAAGACAGAATAAGAAAAAATATCTCCTATTTGGGGATGTGTTGTATAATTTACCCACAGGGACATGGCATTTCCTAAGACTTATTATTTGTCCTTTCATTGCTGTTTCCTATGTCTCCCTGGAGAGAATTAAATAAGAAAATCACAAACTATTTTGGACCTGATTCTCTGGAATTTTGAGCCTAATGTAGCCAATAAAGCCTGTTTCTTACATCTGCTCCCACTGGTTTGAGTGGTTACAGAAGGTTTACATAGACATCCATCATGCTCTTACTGGTTGCACTTATAACCCATACACACTCTGCCATGATGTAAAACCTATTTCTTAGATATTTATTTCCTTGAATTGTCCTCTCCACACAGAGAAGTCCTTAAGATCTGAAATTCCAGTACAGTACTCTAAGCAGCAAAATCCTAGAGATGCTTAAAAATTAATTTTTAAAATTAATTTTTAAAGCAACTATTCCTTTTAAAAATAATTCTAAACCAAGGTTTCTTCTAAAAAGTGTAGACTGATCATGACTTTATCTACTGCATGCAGTCCACAGGGCTATGTACATTGTCACAGAGTTAACCACAGGCACTCTCTCTGATAAAAGCAAACTTGGAAATTAAACCTCCATTACAGTTTGCACTTCTCAAAGATCAGAAGAATGGCCTTATAAAAGTCTTATTTTGGGGATGAGGCTGGGGTGGGGAGGCTCAGTATAATACTTGTATTTGTTGGTGCAGGTGGCTTTAGGCTATAAATTGATCCAAAACACTACTGTTATTACAAAAGCAAATAAAATTACGCCTCTGTCCAACCTGGCCTTGGACACCTCCAGGGATGGAGCGGCCAGAGCTTCTCTGGACAACCTGTGCCAGTGTCTCACCACAATCGCTGGAAAGAATTTCTCCCTAATGTCTCATCTAAACCTTGACTTACTGGCCACACTTTTGTTGATGCAGTCCAGGACCTGTTTGGCTTTCTGGGCTGCCAGTGCACATTTCCAGGTCATACTGAGCTTCTCATCAACCAGAAATAGACTTTAAAAGTGATTAGAGTAAATGCATAGAAAATAACATTATGGCATTGACTTCTATGAGGGAATGATCAGAATATTTGACACAGTTAAATATCTTCTCCAATTTAAATTTTACGTTGTGGCTTCAAAACTAATTAGACTATGCTACAGTCTGATGATTTGCCAAATTATCCTTTCTAAAACAAAAGTGGTTTTTGACTAACAGAGGCAAAGGAAAACTGCAACTATGGTCTTTATTTTCATTTTTATGGCGTAGTATATCTAGTGCTGCACCTCAGTAAAACCATTTAAGCATATTTGTAAATTCATGGACACAAGAAGCCTCTACCAAATCACTATTCCAAGATAATGGCTTTTCCATTGACTTACCTGAGACTGAAAAGTAACTTAATGGGTGCACTTGTGCATGACAAGAAATACATATATATGCTCACGTTTTTGTTATTCTGCTACAAAACTCCCTAAATTAAATCAAACATAAGCTCTTAATTCCCAAGGGAGGAAAACAGCATTGCCACAACATCAGCATATAGTGAGAATAAGCCAATAGAGGTCAGCAGTACATAAAGAAATATCTTTTTAACAGCAGCCCATCAACTAGATTTACCCACAGTCATAAAAAAGTTTTAACTGATATTTGGTGGAAAATTTTCTGAAAAAAAAAAGGAGCTTTTTTCAAAACAAAAAGCTTTTTCCTATTTTAGAAACCATCAGTATTTCCTCACTCACAATGCACATTGCAGAGCTTCACAGTTTGACTCATGTTCTTTTGCTAAGCTCTTATACTGTGTCATTCCTTGGATGTTGGCCATATAAAGGTTAAATTTTTAGTTACATATCTGAGAATTTCACTGCAAGAGGGCTTAGTCTGGTGTAAACAGATATTAACTCAGATACCTCAGACTTCACCTCCTTTACTTTAGAAAATCATGTTTTTCAACCAGAGGAATTTGGCTTTCCTTCTTTGGTAAATTTTGTATGTATTTACCTGTATTTCTAATTATGTCATAAATTAGATTTTTTAAAATCAAAATAATCTTTATTCTTCATCTTGATTTTCATCATGTGTGTCTGCTCTTGCAGATAAGAGTTTTAGATACACACATGAACTCTGACTACACAGGTTTTGAGATTTTTTTAAAAATTTTAAATAATTTTGAGGAAAAATAAAATTTTAAAATATTCACAGATTGTTATGAACAACAATAACTCTACTTTAATTCAACGGTAAAGTTCATTAATATTCTATGAATAACAAAACTGGGAGAGACAAATCCCTTCTAATGGATACCTACTTGAAAAATACTACATTCTATTTGTCCAAACAAGTGGCTGCCTGCAGTCTGGCAATCACAGATTATAGTTAACAAAAGGAGTATTAAGTCTAGAAAATAACAAAGGCAGCATGAATAGCAACAGCTTAAAACAAAACCTTTAAAAAGGCACAGACATAATTACTTTTCGGTGGGCAAAACTGTTAAAAACTAATTTGCCACCTGCTATCATAGAATAAGTCTTGATCATAATAATAAGGAGATAGTCAGATATGTGACTGTAAAAGTTAGCACATATTCTTGAGAAGGGATAAGAGTAACCAGTGAAGCAACTGCAGAGTGAAAGTTTCCTGTTTCCTAATGCATTACACACACATTATCTGTTAATGGTCTAGAAAAAAAGCAGGGGACATTTATTTCCAAAGCAGGATACAAGAGGTACTGTAAGACTTTTGCATAGTTTTTTTCCTTTAAAACAATGGATTCTGTTAGCCTGTACTCTGTATATAGAATATTAGAATATGGAGCTTATATGTAACTATTAGAATAAGGAAATCCTACAGCTTCCAGCAGTGTCTAGTTGAAGATGTCCCTGTCTGTGGCAGGGGGTTGGACTAGACGGCCCTTTGTAGGTTCCTTCAACCCAAACCATTCTGTGACTCTATAAACACTGTTCACAAAACACAGGTACAATGTGCAAAGTTTAGCAAGCCCTGCCATGTCCAGGTCATGAGCTGGGCCAGGTGGGTTTGCTGGACCCAACAACACCCGAACACCTCACAGAGCTGAGCGCTGGGTTTGAATTGCTAAGAGCAAATGCACTTACATGGCTTGAGTCTCTGCAAAACATTCATGAAGCATAGTAAATACAAGCCTCAGAAACAGAATTTACCTCCTCTTCCTTCTTCTATCCTGATAAATTGCAGGTAATAAAAATCAATATAATTTTGCCTAGATTTCTTCCTCTCCCCGTGCACTACCACAGAATTGCTTTCAGACACCTATGGGAGGGTATATCCACATTTAGATTGCAGGGAACCCCATAATCTCACAGGTGAATGCATCCTAATGGAGTAGAAAGATCTACATAATCCTTGCTTGCAGAGCAGCATAATTTATAAAACACTACTGCAAAATTCCTACTGTAATTTTCTTCTTGACATATTATTGTCTCACTTCAAATTTCTTGAATTCAAAGAGGGCTTTTGTTTTGTTTTTACCATAACTATTTATTTTAACTTTGACTAGTTTTTTTTCTTAACATTTACTCCAGTATGTCATGCTCTGTTTGAGAGGAGTAATTGGTTCATTCCTTCAGGGAAAAAGCAAAACACAAGCAAATACAGTTTTTGCACACAACGTGCACACAAATTTTTGCTTTAAATCAAAAATAAATACCCTTTACATCCTCTAAATATTAAAAAGTGAAAGTCTTTGCCTGAGTGAATATAATGTTAATTGTTTCAGATTTATGGTATTCTGATACCATGGTTTAATAGTGTTTCTTACCAACCAAGCGAGAAAGCTTAGCTACACTAAGTAAATAATATCAGCTACTGCAAGGAAAGAAAATGCTGTTCTGGTTATGGCAGTGGACTAAGATTAATAAAGCCTTAAATTCCAGATTCTGTCACAGTCTTTCTATGTGACATTAAAAAAGATATATCTTCATGCCCTGCCTTTAGTTCCTTTCTATAAAACAGAAAAGTAAGAACTGTAAAACTATTGGAAAGAACAACATTCTGGTTTTGTGCTGGATCACTGGCTTGCATAATTTTGGTTAGGGTTTATCTGCCATTCTATAACAATTAATTAATGATAGCAATCTATGCCTTCATGAATAGAAACACTTGCACAAAGACCAAATGGTTGCATTGCACATTATTTAAGAAACTGAGTTAAAAGAGTGCCACGTTAACACCAAGAAATGCAAGAAGCATGAGCAGCAGCCCAAGGATGAGGGGAGGCAGTGCAGAGAACCACAGACCACAGTGGCTGAGAATTTCAGTCAGGTCACTAAGACATCTGTATCCCTTCCCACTGCTGCTGGCTGGGAGGGAGGGAGGGTTTTGCTACCTGAGGAAGGAAAGCTGCTACTGCCCTGCCCAGGAACTTGTGCACACTCTCAGTTAGCCATCACTGTGACTCCATCAAACCCCACAGACATCCCTTGGGCAGCAGCAGCAATTTAGCTGGGCCCTTCTGCATGGGCTTGAACTGCCAGCCACACCATTGCTTCAGTTTCCTCCACTTCCCACACCATCTCTGAGCAGCTTCTACTAAAACTGATACCTTCATTCCTCAGAGCTGAACTTGAAGAGTAGGAAAGGTTCTTTTCAAACATGCTGATCCCTCACACATTTAGTCCACAGGCACTCTGTAAAATCAGCATGTGGTGCGGTTCGTTGTGGGTTTAATGTCAAGGGAGAAATGCTAGTCAAATAAAATTAGTCATGTACAAAATCCTGGGCATGTTTTGCATCTGTTTTACTCTTCATAAAAAGGTAGATAAATCACCATAAATGCTTTCTATATTAATATTTGCTTATGGATTTATATTTCCAGGTAAAATTGCACTCAACTGCTGCCACATATAAAATACCACATCTGGTGTGAAGCGAAAAGACCAGTAGCCATTTTATTATCTTTACAATACACTTTACAAATCTCACACAATCTGGGGGGAGAGAAGTCTGTAATGGATTTGAGTGCCACAGATTATATTTGTTAGGTAATTTTTCAAAACTTCTTAAATACACACAAGAGTTCATAAAAGCTTCAGAAAAGATAACACTCCAAAGTATTAAAAGGAACAAGAGAACCAGCAGTGGAACATTTACAGTTCAATCAATTAATTGCTTTGCACTCTTTCTCCCTGTTCCTTCTAGCAGAATCTCTAGCAGTAGCCAAGATGAGTACAGTAATTAATCTTTTTTATCATCTGAGATCAGCATGATTACTGGGCACACCTTTTAAGTGGAAATCTAGTCTGACATCCTGCCCCTAATTACTCACAGTCATGATTAAAGTTGGTGATAGAAAAAGGAGTAAATGCACAACACAGACTTACAAAATTCCACTGAATAAAGGGATTAAACCCAGAGATATCATCAACACTTTAGCCACAACATCCTCTGTAAAAGTTAGCCAAAAGCAGGAAGGAACTAAAAGTTAGATCTGACAGTATTCAAGGCAATACTGAAGACACAAGACATTGGATTAGCTTCCAGCCACGTGCAAGGTAGCAAACATCTCTCTTACACATTGCAGAAATGAGAGACTGGAACAAAAACATTTATAAATGCAATTCACTGAGATGCATTTGACACAATTCTATATTTTAATGAGTCATTTTTAGAGTCAGGTGGTTTGACAGCCCATCACACAAGTACATGAATGAATCATAAGCAAATTACTTTTTTGAATCACCGACTAGGAAATATTGTCAAACTCTAATTTATTAGTTGTGTTATTTATTGGGATGATTGTATCATTTATTTTGACAAAGGTAAATCAGTTTTCAGTATTAATGTAACAAAAGCTATCACACAGAATGCTTGATGCTGAATGTGCTAAGAGAAGCACAGCTGTGTTGCTGGTGCTTAAAGTGGCCTTATATAACAAAATTTCAAATTACTTCAACTTAAAACCAGGAGTTTGTGAAAAACCACTCTCTATTAAACTATAGTGAAGTACCTCCCAGTCCTACGGAAGTTTTCTTCTGGAAATATAAACATGAATTTTTGCTGAATAAGAGAGAAGCAAGCCAGGTTTGTGCAAATCAACTGATTTGAAATACAAGCAGCTTAAGACAATCCTAAGAGGTGTTGCCTTAAATTTTCTGATTTACTTGTAACAGTACACGGTTTACAACTATAAGTGAAACAGAAAACTGAGAGCTTGATCCTGCAACATATTCATGTGATTTAAAATGGAATAATCTGCAAGGCTCTGGATGTGGAAAAGATTTCCAAGCCTAGGTATGCTTACTTGGTAAATACTCAACTTTATGATGACACATACAGATTGGTCAATGGCAAAATAGTTAAAATATTCACTGAACTTAATTCTTACCAGAAACCGATAGTCATGTGACTAAGTTTCAATAAATTCACTTTGAAATTACTACTGTCACAATAATATGGGTCTGAATTTCAGTATAGCACTGACTGCCAGCCTGGACTGACAGTTCCCTACTCTTGAAAAGCTGTCTTCATTTCTATAATTTAAACATAATCAAAAACAACAAAAAGCTATCATGTCCCTACCATTATAATGTTCCCCACAATTCCCAATATCCTAAGGAAATTAAAAAACAAGAAGCATGGAAAATCCAGACACAAATCATTACCCCAGCTCTCTCATTTTTCTCCCTAAAATTGTGGTAACAAGAAATTACACTTGCATGAATACCAAAGAAAAAAATTAGGACTTACTATTCTGAACAAGGAGTAACACAAAATTAGTTTTCCAGATAAGCTTGGATGATTTGTACAATATTAAGACTAAGAAAGATCAGAAAATAGATTAAAATTTTGTTAAAAGCCATGAATACAAAATTATACATTTGGCTTCTCATAACACCATCTTTTGAATAAGTATTAATAATAATTTCAGACACTTTACCACACAAACTAGCAGAAAGGTTTTGAATGTAGGTGAAACTAAGGGTAAAGAATGGATCTTTATAGCTATTAGGAGACATTTGCAGGAAACCATGATTAAGAGAGCTATTAAGGGGTGTTCTGGTATGGTACAGTGATACACTTTTCCACTCATGTAGAATATGACTGGAAATATTTGTACTTTGGCAGTGCACATATGCTCAACTTAGAATTGAGATCCCACTGTGAAAGGTAATAGGTGTACAAAGTTAAAGATGTAGGCCAGTAAAATGTGCACTTTGCTCCCCATATTAAAGGACAACAGAGAAGGAAAAGCAGAGGAAAACAAGGAATGGCACTGCTCTGCAGTTAACCCTTCTACTGTGCACTGTAGTTATTTCAAATACAAGTAGATTTGAAACAAATGAGGGCTCCATGATCCTATACTTTAATTTGGAAGGCATGAATGTGTCAGCACTGGAACTGGTATCAAATAGACTGACAGAGCAAAGAAACAAACGTCAAAGCCCATGTGAAAAGCAAGAATGTACATGAGAGTACAAAACCCCCTCATTCTGGCTGTTTTTATTGTGGTAGCATAAGGACAAGGACAAGTCTACCTGCCTCTGAAATCATCAGCCATTCTCCCTTGCTCTCTGATGGCCACTTGGCCTGTAGTTCATGGTCTCTGGTTGAAGTCAAACAGCTGCTTTTGCAGAATCGATAGAATAAATCAGAGTGCAAAGTCATCCATCTGTGAAGACAGTTTACTCTGTTTCCTTAGCTAGGAACAATGTTTAGATGACTGTGTAAGAAAACTAAGTGAATTGTTTACAGCAGCACTGGGAGCAAGCAGCCAATGCTGGTTTGTAATGGGGTTAGGGCTGATAAGCTGAGGCTGTGACAGATGTGTCTCCCCAAAACACTTAAAGAGAGTCACTGCTGCTCAGGCAGTTGCTGTAATGACACCACTCATTGGGAAGGGGAGTGTCTTACATTTTCTGGTGAAATAAGGAAAAAAGAAAGTTCAAAGTTAAGTAACTTAGTTAAGCAGCATTTACAATAAATTCATTTAATTTTAACCAACGTTTCAAAAAAATCTCATATCTATTCCCACAGATTTAGGAATTTCCTAATTTTAAATATCATCACTTTCCCAAATGTTTTCCAAAGCATTTTCAAGTATTTTTGTTGAGTTCAGGTTAAACTCACACATTATTTCTATTAAAAATCTATATAGAAAAAAATTCCCATTTTCCAAAGAAGATGAAAAAATTCCCCCATTTTCAAATGGCATTTTCTCATCTCTCAGAACTGTGTTAAGTATTCATTGTTGGAAGTTTATCCAATATGCTTTATGAAAATCTTACAAAGCTAAGATGACAGATTGGTTTAGATGTGACATCCTTAAATTTGTTTTTCTTTTGACTGATTTATTATTTCTAAACTTAACTCCTTATTATCAGACTCTAAGCCAATGTCTTCTGTTTTCATTACAGAGGTATAGAACACTTGATATGAAACACCAAAGCTTAAATCTGCCAATACAGATCTCAAAGAAAACTTGGAAAGACTGTTCAGGCCTGAATTTGTGCCATTCTCTTATCCATCTGTCAGAAAAATTGAAAAGCCAGATGTTTCTTGGAGAATTTACCCAACATTCATAAAGTTCAGTGAGTCAACTACTATAACTGTATTTCTGCAGATTTGGTAACACTTTGACACAATTCTGTTTCCTGAAATGAAATTACATGAACCTGTTATTTTACTGAATTTTATGTGAAACCAATTGTTTATTTTCCTACTTTGAGCAGTTTTATGTTCTGAGCATAGAGAAGCAGTTCAGCATTGAGGTATTTCCTCCTGTCTGACAGCCCCTGGCCTGTGAAGAAGCTGCAGGCAGCTACAAAAGCCACTCAGTGGCTGGCTTTCAGACACCCAAAAGATTGTCCTCAGCTTCCCCAAGACTTGCTCTGCAGTAAACTACTGCTCCACCTTTCCCTTTTCCCACCATGGCTTCATCTCCTTCCCCACACCTGGATTGCTCCTGTTTGCAGCACAGCCTGGGGAAAGGCAAATGCTGAGCAGTGCCATCTCCAGCCACAGCAAAGCCCATCCCTGACAAATCCACATCCAGTATTTCCACTTGGTCTTGAGCATGAGAATTGAGCCAAGCAGTTCAGTCTGTGCCATGAAAAGGTTTCACCAAAGCAAAGAAGTGGAAGAAGGTGAGGATTTGGACAATTGGGTTCTGGAAGTAAAAAGGGAAAGATGAAGAGAGGCAGGGGAGGACTATTAAATTGGTGTTTTGGCCTTCTAAGAGTACTGCTTTCATGCAATAATCATGCAAATGGGAGGATATTTTACCTGTGTAGCCAAACACAGCCACACAAGGTTATAAACATGTCTGGGCTAAGATATGCTCCTGATTAGTCAATGTAATAAAAAAGGAGAAAGACTAATCTATGCAAATTAAAACATGCAGCAGAGCCTTTGTAATATCCAAAGCTGCTTAGTCAGGCTTCAGAAAGACAACACACATTTCATGGTTGACACACAAAGCAGCACAGCTGGGAATTGCCTGCTGGGAGCTAAATGCTACCTGTAGGCTCTGGTACCTTCCCTGGCTGTCACCTGGTGCAAAATCTTAACAGCATGTTCTAGGAATTCCTTGGGCTGCTGCCAGCAGTCCTGCCAGACACTAGTTAAAAGGCTTTGTTAGGAAAACTGGGTATTTGCTCTATTCTGGTTTTAGAAGACATACATGCAACCAGGTCAGGATTTTGATCCTGAAGATATAATTAGTACAGTTGAATTTACTAGTTTTAAAGGCATTATTGAGTAAGTCAAATACAACTAATTTTGAAGAATGACTAAATACTGGAAAATCTGCAATAACATCAAGCAAATGTTATTAAATAGTCCACTGTGGATGCTAAACTGCTGGCTTGGTTAAGAAGCTCAAATACTTATACATCTGTTCAGGTACACAGGATTAATTAACAGGTTTTATTTTACAAGCTCTGCTGAAGTTTTCACAGATTATTAACTTGCGTAATCAATCTTGTAATAATATTTTTTTTCATATTTCTAGGATTTCATATTTCTAGGATTGTTCATAACAGTAAAAAGTAACTGCCAGCATTTGAGGAATTCGGATTGTCCAGATTCTAATAGAAGAAAGCAACAATGTTAAACTGAACCTCCTGGAGGTGACAGAGAAAGATTATCAGAATAGTTTGAGCAACAAGAGATTGTGATCTGCTGGAATCCTAAGGCTTTGTGATGTGAATATGAGACGCATCCACCAAAATGAAAGCCTGGTACTTTTCTTTTGCTTAAACTTACTAAGCATTCTTTTTCAGATTGAATTGTTTTGAGTAGCTTATGGAAAACAAACAAATAAAAGGAAGCAAAAAAACAACCAACAAAACATTTAAGCTTACTGAAAGAATAGACCTTGAATGGGAAAGTAATATGTTCTACACTGTTTTCCCATGATAACAATACTTTCAATTATATGTAAAGGACAGCTGCTGTACTTGATGACAGATCCTTTTTTAAATTGCCAAATCACTACATAGTGCACATTCCAAGTTCAAACAGTGTTTGGCTACCTTTGGGATAAAGGGTACAGGTCCTTACCTACTTAGATTTTTTTTTTTAATTTAGCTAAATACAGCCTGAGTTATTCAAAACTGTACTGATAAGCACAGGCTACATAATTAATAACAGTAATTAAAGAAAATTACTGGTTAAATTAAATTAACTGTTATTCTGGGAAGCAAAAGGACCTGAACTCCCCAAGGAAGGGGGTTTGGTACTGGATGACCTTTAAGGTCCCTTCCAACCCAAACCACTGTATGATGTTTCTATGGTATTTCTTGAACTAACCCTGAAAGCGAACAATTAAATGCCTAATCAGTAAATTCACTGTCAAACCAAACATTGCTTTAAATGGTATTTTACTTCAGCAGAAATAGTATTTCTGATGGTCCTTTAGAAAAATTAATTACATAAGTAATACCTGGACTAGAAATATTCAGTTGTTCTTTGTGAATGAGAAACAGGCATATGAAAATTTCTGACTCCAGTGAATTCAATTGCTTTCATTCCTCACAGTACACAATATCCTTTTGGTGAGCAAGCTGGAAACAGCAGAGCTCCTTCTAATATTTCTTTAAAAAGCACATTTTTGGGTATTTTGTTAATAAAAACAAACCCTGTAGGGCATGAGAACTAGTTTAATCCCAGAGAGATACATTTTGAATCACAAAATAATTTGGAGTTTTATGGCCACAGGTGTGTTTAGTGAGCTGTACCTGAAGTCTGGAAGTGGGGAAAAAGATAGCGCAAACATCATGACATAAAATGGTAAGTGAATGCATTAGTCATATTTTTCAAGTGGTTTTAAACAGTCAAACTTAAACTGTTTTCCACACCTTTAATAACTTGCTCTGAAAGTATCAAGGCCTGGGCAATGAATTTACAGACACTGATGTATAAACTATCAGTTCACCTGCAGTAACATGTTAGAAACACTTGCTATTCCTTGGAGTGTTAACTACCATCACCACAGTTCAGCAAAAAGCCAGGGCATCTGCAGCCTCTGAGTTCTTCAAAACCTTGCAAAGAAACACCAAAAACTGAAATCACTGTTGGCTCAGCAAAGGCTGGAGGAGAAACCACATCTGACTGCTCTGCTGTTATCCTGGCTGCCCTTTCCCCAGCCCTCTGTACCTCTGCCTGTGAGTTTGTGGCACCTGCCTCTTCTGTGCTTTCTGATGTGAATACCTCTTCTGCTAAATGCCTCTGCAGTATCTGCTCTTTTCTTTGCTGTGCCTCCTTTAGGCAGAGAGTTTATCTTTGGTGGGCAGGTGGAATAGGCTGTCAGTGATAGGAGAAGGTAAAGCTGCTATTTCTAGAGCTGTTAAGGTTTACCCACAGGCTTGAGTCAAATTTGCATGAAGCTTTAGGAAACTTCTTCAAGACTAAGAGACATCTCAATTTTTTCTCTCGCATATTTGATGCTGAAACAGCAAAAAAGAAAAGAAAAAAAAATCAGGAAAAGGGCAAGTTCTAGCTGGATGAGGGAATGAACAGTGCAGCAGCAAATGCGAGGGAATATATAAACAATTCCACAGAGTAAAGACAAAGGCCAACTCGATATGCTGCAGAAGAGCTTCAAGGCACTGAGTGGAAGAAATGACAAAATGAAATATAAATTAAAATGAAGTGATATATGTAATGAAAAAAATTGTATGCTGTGGTTGGGTTTGAAATAGTTATCACCACAGAGGAATGAGATCTCAAGGCCAGAGTTTCACAGAAAGAAACTCAATGACCATATCGACTGTTACAAACTACTGATGGAATGAATGCAAAGGCCATTAGGCACAGTAACCCAAACTGAAGCAAAATAGGAAATATTATAGCAGAGGACTATGTACAATGGGACTTTTGAACCTGGACAAGATAAAATTGGAGTGAGACATGAAAGAAATATAAGAAATCTGGACTGATGAATGAATAGGTAATACTTGTTCACTGCCTTTTTAAAAATTAAGCTCTTGATTGACAGATCAAGCTTGCCTTCTGCCTCATTTCTGCCTCAGTCCCTCCCTGACCATGTGCTCTGGCCTGGAAGCAGAGGGCTGAGGAGCTGCCAGATCCTGGGGATCCAGGGGACCCACATGTCCCCTCTCCCTCCACAGTCTGCCAGGCCTGGGCACATCCAGCCTCTGGGCTGGCTGATGCTGCTCCCAAGCAGATTCCACATGGGGATGCTTAAAGAAGCCATTGGCAGGGTGCAACCTTTGCTCACATCCAGGCTGGAGGAAGCACTGGAGCAGCACAGGGCTTGCTGTGAGACCCCTCTGGTTTTCCCTTGGCTGCAAGCACTGGAGAGCTATGGGAACAAATCTGGGGGCTGTGTCCTCCATTTCGGCAGGGCTACCATAAAGCACTTTGTTTGGGTTTTCTTCAGGGTGGTGGTGGGGGAAATGCATCCATTGTGCCAGAGATTGAGAAAAAAAATAAAAAAGAAAAAAAACCAAAACTATTCAACACCTTACTAACAAAAAAACCCCACAATCACCCCAGATCTGATCACACTTTGATTACTTGTGCTTCATTCTGACCTTCATGTTAAATATGTTAGACACAATGAATATAAAGATACAACAGTAATTGTAACACCCCATGGCACCCACATAAACTCAAGACTCTCAATTTTGCAGAGTGAAGGGGAAGGAAGGAAAAACTGCAGAGAGTCCAGAATAGAACCACAGGAGAGCTACACGATGACCTGTGAAATGAAAGAAAGAGCTAAGAAAGTAGTTTCAAATACATCTGCAATTCAGCTAAACAACAGCTCAAGAAGGGACTTGGAAACAGTTTTCCAAGGGACAAAAGCTAATACTGAATGAGTTGTTTCTCATTAGCCCATGTCTGTGCAATTAACTGAATGAAAGACAAAGACCACAGCTGAGCTCAGAAGTTATCTTCACAGCTTTCTTAAATTGTGAAATAATTGCTTGAGGGGAGTTGTGGGAACTCTACCAGTTCTGGGATATTTTAAAAACTACAGGGGGCATAATCCTAGAAACAGTATTTTAAGAGAGATTTTTATTAGCAAGCACTTAACAGAGAAGTTACATTAATTGCGTGGAGCTTTTTATATATTAAAACTCAAAATTGCTGGGGTTGTCCAGTAAATTACTTTTGTGGTAAGTGTTCCCTGAAAGCAGCAACTTTTACAAGGTTAAATGATATAAGTGCCACCAGATTAACGTGTTATTTGAGAAAACTTACATGCAACATTCAAAGTTTATTAGGAATCAACTGCTAAAGACAGCAGTTTACCCCAGCTCTGGATTATATTTCCTTATTTCTTTAATTCCCCATTTAGCCACTTAAAGCTCAATTTCATCTTATTTCAAATCTTATAATTTTTTTTTCATCTTTCTGTTGCTCTTTTATTCCACTTTTTCTCTTGTTCCCTTAATCTATGTTGCTTTCACTTTTCTTGTCCTCTCCTGCACATACTGCTCCATTCTGTATTTTTGCATCATTGGTGCCACACATGCCTCACCAGAATCCACCTTTTCAATTCTCTGCTTCTTTTTACTCCATGTGCCCTTTTTTTTGTTTCCTCAGTTATTCTCTGGTCTTTATGGCTCCCTTTAGCACTTTTCATTCAATGCAGTATTTGCATTTGGTTTTGCAATGCAAAAGAACATCATAGCTCAAACAATTTTACACAAACCTGCTTCTTCTTATGGCTGTCCTTCCTTGTGGCTTCTGTTCAGACAATATACACATTTTGTTCAATTTTATTTAGATGCCACAAGGTCAGGACTAGGAATAGTCATTTGAAGACATCAGAAAGCAAATTGAAAGCAAATACAGTATTTCAGTAGGCAATAAGATAGCTCCTAAACTGTTATCTGTTAGGAAATAAAGATAAAAAAGAAAGGTCAAAAATGGGCAGTGAGTGTGACACAGTGCTGTCCCTTGGCTGCTGCACCCTTCACTCCTGTGCTACATATCCACACTAAAGTGCTACTTCAGCCTTGACTCCTAATTTCCCTGCTCTGGATAAAGATGTGGACAGGAGAGGCTGCTGGTTCCTGATTTTATCAAATGCTCAACCAGGATTACCCATCTCTGATCAACCAGAATAGCACAAATATTGCCACTTTTAAAATCACAGTACATTACAAATACTCAAAATTTTGATGCATAGGGGGATAGCCAAAATAATTGCATCCTAGAAGAAGAATATATGTAATAATAATAAAAGGAGGGAGGAGCAAGTACTAATTAGTTCCTCTTCAAAAGAAGTTCAAGAAGAAAAATCCCATCTTAACATTGGTTTTCCCACACTGATTTTCAGTCTCATTTCTATGCCATTCTCTGATTAGTAACAGAGACATGCATAATATTTCAAACACACCCAGGTACATTTACTTAGCTGATATGCTTTAGAAGGTTCTTCATTTAAATAAGAAACTAGCCTCAGGCAAGTGCCTCACAAGAAATACTTGCAAATAGATGCTCAGCCCTCTATCTTAGCTAGCAAAATTAAGTTGCTGTTGAAACAGATTAATCAACTATCATGCAGAAAAGAAATACATCCACAGTGGCACTGTGAAGACAAATTACTAAACAAATTTTATGCCTAGATAATTCTCAATCTTTAATTCAATTATTTATTTATTTCAATGCCTTTATTCAAAAGGCAAATACCAGTTTCTATTTCTTAACACTAGCTGCAAATAAGAAATTAAAGACATTTTGTGTAAAGCTCACTTGTCCAGCAAAGACAAAGGTAGAAGAAACAGAGGGTTATGTTGCAAAAAGCCTTACTATAAGCATTTATAATGGCTAGAATAAACACAGACAACTACTGCTACAGATTACTTAAAAGCACTTAAAAGAGACACAGATTTTTACCATTATCCTTGTCCATTGTATTTAACAAGCAGCAGAAATTATAGCGTGGCAGACAGCAAAACATTTTCCTGCCATAACCCCAGGATTAAACAGTCCTGAGCAGTGACCTATGTGTATATGAAGGGAATTTTTAATTTTCTCCTTTCTGTAGGCTACAGTATTGTGTGCTAACCACATCTTGCACCATTCTTGATGGATTTGCAGACTGCCACTGAATTAAACCTGTTTGCTGTAATTGGAACAGTGGAAGCTGTTGCTCATGTTCAATGAAGCTAGGGACTTAGTATGTAACATCTTTCAAGGCATAATTACATCAGAGCTGGGTCAAATTAAGAACTAAAGTCTTTAAATACAGCTTCTAAGGCTCTGTTAAGTCCTGCTAATGGTTTGTCTGGGTTTTTAAAACAGATTCTTCAGAAATACTAAGTGTTCAGCAAAATCTGATGATAGGACGTATTTTCACAAAGGAATAGAATTATTTTCAATGATTATTTAGTTTCAAAAGCAGACTAAGATGACCTATGTCTCAAGGCAACATATTTCTGGGATCATAAGGAACACACCACCACCACCAGTCCCTGCCTCAAAAACAGTCTTATGAAATTTTGATTTTTTCCTCCAACTCTGCCCCAAAGAACACATTTCTGTCTTTTGCAAGGAAAAGTCACTGATTCATCTTACGTCCAGAAACATTCACAACCTTTTCTTCTAAATTTCTTAGCTGATGCTGGAGCTCAAAGTGAAATAGAAGCTCGTGGGGACTCTGCTGTTTTCTGCACTGGCTTAACCAGCCTTGGATTTCATCAAGTAAATATATGATGTAAAAGTTTCCTTGTTTAGTATCTTTAATATGATTAGCACAAGTACTGAGATGGATTCTGAAAATATATTCTAGGTTGAGGTCAAAAGAATTCCCAGAAGAATATGCTTTTTTTCTGTTGCCCCCTGTGATGGGGTAACAGTTTAATGACTGATTTCCTGTATGATAGGCTGGCTCTGTGCTTATTTGCCTACATATTTGAGCAGTTTTTACATTTAAGGTATAGAGACAAAACTGGTAAAGGCTTTTTTCTTTCTGTGTTCTGCTGAACTAGTGAAATCACTCAAGGTTAATACAATTAGATGACGGATAAAGTTCTTGATGGATGGGACTGCAGTGACACTGAAAAATGTGGTGCTCATTCTATTAAGAGAGATTTCTGCATCCAATGCAATTAAGGGAGGTACAGATGTGAATATGGAGTAGCTGGAAGAAGAAAAAGAAATGGCTTCATACACCTGGAAACCTCTATAGAAGACATTTGAATTGAGACAAATACTGGTGGAGAGATCATCTTTCTTCTTCTGATTAGGAGGGTCAGCTCAAGGAACAGGATTCATACACTGTGTCAAAGCTGTGAAATTTTGGAATGCTCCTGAGGTGGGAATTTCCTGGAATTTGCCTGTCTTCCCTGTTACAGAAACTCAGAGGCATGGAAGATGAGGTCGTGAATACTGTGGAATGAACCTACTCTCAGGTTGAAACAAAACTCCCAAGATACTGTGGACACACCTTTTTAAAACCTTTTAGGGACAATATAAAGGTTAAAAGCGTTTCTCGGCTTGCCTTTATCACATGAGCTTTAAGTCAAATAAGCATCTTGAAAAATGAACTTTTATTTCTTTTCCTCAGAAAATCTACAAACAATAGGAGTGATATTTACAAACATCAGAAGCAAGGCTAGAAACAAAATTATGTTCTGAAAGAAACTAAGCAGAACATGATGCTGCTTGCAGCTCTATTACTAGCTCCCTGTGCAAGTGTGAATCCTCCTAGAACTAGATCAAACTCAGGAACAAAAGAGAAGTTGATGAGGTTGCTCTGATCTTCATTTGACAACCTTTTATTTACAAGTGTGAGAAAAAGAAAAGTATTGGTATTTGTACCAATCCAGCGTGGGCCCTTTACACCAGCTTTTTCCCTTGTGAATTTGATTCTCCCTTACCCAAAGCTTTAAGTACCATAATAATTGGAATTGCATTTTTCTGTCAAACCTGGCTTAAGTTGGACAACTGATTTTGAAAGTTGGACAATTGATTTTGAAGTTATCACCTGCATCCCACTACCTGCATTCAGAGATCATGACTGCAAAATCCCCATTTCCCCTGGGGAGATGAATGTAAATGAGTCAGTAATGCTCATTAACATTTTAGCACAAAAAAATAGGCCAAATCATCAGAAAGCCTCTGAAGGTTTTTTCTCTGAGGAAAAAGCTTTTTTTTGTTCTTGTGCAAATAGTGTTGGCAAATCCACAGTACTACGTACTTTCTGCTTGGAAGTCTTTGTCAGCAGTCAAAGCTTCACAAAGTAAGAGACCAAAACACCTACCCTACCCCAAATGTAAACTACTTGCTTTACTTCCTATGCTCTTTAATAATGTGTGCAGATCCATTAAAATGGATGGCAGCTTTCCATCATAGCAATAATTGTCACATTCTTCTGCTAATAATAAGCACCCCTGGAAATTAATCTGCTGGTACAACTTTTATAACCATTATTTCACTCTGCTTTCCTCAATTACAGGGGAGTTATGCCTACCTGGTGTTTTTCCTTAGTGTCTCTTATCACAGATCACAGGCACACCAGGTCTCCAATTTAACATAATGAAAACTTCTGATAGAAAATTACATTTTCAAACCTGGAATATATTCTCTATGATGACCAAGGAAATACATCTTGCTTGATTACAGAGGAAAATGGGAAAAGAGAGGGAAATTTGCCTATTCTTTATTGTCATGATTTTACTAGAATTATCAAATGAGGATTTTTGCTGCATCATCAACCCCAGTGTATGAAGTGTAATTAATTTTTAAATATGGACAGCTCAGAATTAAGAACTATATATTTTTATTTAATTCTGACCACTGAAAAAGGCACGTGCTCAAATCTGCCACCAAGTGACCATTATAAACTACTTGGCAACTGCCCATATTTTCAGTACACCACAGCATTTTAACAAGGAAATCTCATTACAGGACATACAATTTCCTCACCTGCATTTTCCAACAGTACTAATGTTCTTAATGTTTATGCTTGAAAGGAAAAATAATTATTTATCACGTTTGCTGAGGGAAGTTGTGGCTATTAGGAGCGTTCCAAAGTACAAGTATCATTCTGGGTCTCATCCAAGAAGGCTTCCAACTCCACAAATGACCAAAATAATCAATGCTTTAGTTTAGGACAAAAGAGAATGTATGCTTCATCTGTATATCCACACAGGTAACACTGCCAGGATGGTTTCCACTGGGACGTATTTACCTTTTAGGCAGATGCTAATAGGCTAAACATAGACCTACTTAAAGTGATCATTTTAATGAATGTAAGCAAAATGCACCAAAGGCAGCAATAGAACCAAGACATGCAAGTAGTAAGATACCAGAGACAATAAATTCACAGCCATGCTTTGACTTCAACAGAAGAACGAGACAGGTTTACTAGCTTTGCTATAAAGCTCAGGAAAAGTGACCAATGTTTCAGGCAGGTATCTATCTGAGTTCCTATGAACTGAGAGCTGAATTTGATAACTTGAAACATCCTAATGAAGAAAGAAGTATGTTTAAAATCCTGCTCTTATGCTAATCAGCACTGCCAAGCCTTCCTGGCAAAAAGGCGTGAATATTCCTTCTGCTGCTTCCTTCCTGTATTTTATCTGGCGCTGAAGAGCTCTGTGAAGATATATAGCAGCAACCTTTCCAATCTGCGAGACACCATTTATCACCTGCTCAGACAAGTTCTGACACCTGAAGAGACTGCAAGGTGTTTTATAACTGGTATCAAGTTAAAAAAAATAAAAAAGAAGAAAAAAAAATAGATACACGATGGACAAGGATATTCTAGGGACAGGTTTTTCTCCATGCTATTGACCCTATAAACCTTGGGGTGAGTTTTCTCCTTGGTACTGCTGCCTAGTCCACAAAAGATGCTGATTTTTTTCAGCTGCATGGTACTATTATATGTCTTCCAAGTTCTTCACACAAAGTCTGCCAGGCACACTGGCTATCCTAGCAGGAACAAAGCAGTTACTCCTGAGAGATGGCAATGGTCTTTTGAGATTCAGGGGATATTACACCTTCTCTATTAGGTATCCTGTCCCCAAGCTATTTCACTTTGTTATTCCTGACAGCACATGGTTAAGGATCATTCACCAGCTAAACAGGTGAATCCCTTAAAAATTAATGAAATATAGGATCTTGACTTCTGCCAGTAGGGTGATATGATGCAGTATGGAGAAATTACAGGAGAGCTTTAACATGAACACCAAGTAACTGAAGAACACTTGCAAATGAAATCATGGTTCCCAGATGATTTCCCTAACAGCTACAGTTTTGTTTCTGATACAGACATGCCTTTAATGACTATCCTTCCAAGATCAGCTAACATCCTTCCAAAAGCAGTTTTAACTAAACGAGGCTGCACATTCCATCCAGGCTTCCTAGTATAGCACTTACTACACCAGGCCTGGTTTTAATCAGAAATCATGATATTGCATAAAAGAACATAAGAGGTTTTTTGCCATCTCTGGAGGGAATGATGACTAGCAGAACATGTTTCCATCTTCTATTTTTCTAAATACTGATTTTAATATTTCTGTAACCCAGGAGACTTTTCAATATTTAGAAACATTTTTAAGAGCAAATGAAACATATTTATATTTATATTTATATTTATATTTATATTTATATTTATATTTATATTTATTTATATTTGAAAAGCCAATGCCCTATAAAATCACTCATGTACTGCAGGCGATGTGGACAGTGAGTGGGGATCTAACAACAGCACCTGCTGTGGAGGTATTTATAGATGGAATCTATAAATTGCTTCCCACAGCTTTATCCAAAGACACTCAAAGATCCTACACCATTATGTTCCAACATCCATGTTTCATGGTTTCTACTCCACAGACAAGTTTGCAGGAAGATTCTTGAAAAGCTCCACAAATGTCCCCCTCTGGACAATGCCTATTTCCCTCCTTTTGTCCAAAGTCTTCTCCCAGACTGAAAGCTCCTGGCTATTTGCAAGGACCAACTCCAGGAAGGGTGTGTTAGGAGCCATTCAACTTGTTCTAGGGTTTGGAGTTATTCCAGAAAGTGCTTGCAAAGTGATTCTCCCTCTTGTTTTGCTTTGGGGTCTGCCTCAGACTTGCCACTCAACACTTACTCCTTTCTGTGGATTCTGACAGAAAAGAAAAACAGAAATGAAAAGGCGCACAAAAAAAAAAACAAACCTGTAATGGACTCTGGTTAGTCTCAAGCTTTCTGCACAATTTTCTGCTCTGGCACTGAGAGCTGGGATTTTCCAAGGCCATCTAATTTCAGTGCCTATGTATCACTTTCACAGATAAACCTCTAGAAGAGGGGACACAGAGGACTGTGCAAAACATGCTGACACAGCTGTAGCTCACTCCTATTAAAGTGTTGAGGGGTTTTTTTGGTTTTTGGGGTTTTTTTGTTGAAAAAGACCAGAAATCATACACTGAGCACCAGTTTTAGAACACTTGTGAAAGTGAGGGCACAGTGTTACATGACCTTTCAGGCTTTTATCTTCCTTGGTATAAAATGACAAAAGTTTGGTTTTGAAGCTTTTTGTTATCTACAGACATGGAAGCTGAAGTTACATCTTTGATCTGCTGTCTGGAAAGGGTTAACAAGACAAAGATTCTGAGTTAAAAACAAGAAGGAACCCTTTTCAGACAGTCATTTATATCAGACCATTACTAGGAATGATAAATTTTGTAGCATCACAAAATATAGGGAAGATTTTGTCTCTGGGAGTTGGAGCAGACAGGACAGCAGGCTAATAAATGTGCTGTTAGCAAGAGGACACTTCTTCCTCTGTATTAGGTTTTTTCTCTTCAGTCATGGGCAGAAATAAGCAGGAATCAAACACTGTAATCTGACAAAGGAATAAAACATTGTAATCTGCAGCTGCAGGCAGAAGGGCACAGAAACTCACAGTGGTATTGGTGCCTCGTGGAAATAGCCAGATAGTGGTTTGGATTTCCACAAGTGGAAGAAAGTCTTCTTAAGTTCCAGCTTCCCAAGCAGCATTAAACACAGGAGTGGCTATTGCTTTTCTGGGGCAGCTGTACTCACAGTGCTTTTAAGAATACATTCACACTCCTTGAAATTCCACTACTTATACACAAATGCTCCTACCTAATCTCCCAGTACACATAGGTGGCTTTTCTCCCTGTAAAAGGGGAAAAAAACAACCAACCAGATCCTAAAATATCTCAGGAAATCAGCTTAGATTTGTGCCTTGTTCTTTCTTCTTTAGTCTCCATCATTCATTGGGAGGACAGAAGGGGAACTGAAGGCCAAGAGATCAGCCCTCCATACTGGATTGCAAAATGTAAGAAAAGCTAGTGCCAAGAGATTGTCTTTTAGACAGGCTCTTCTTATACTTTGGGGGATCTGTTGCTATGATTGTCTTGTGGCAAGATGAGCAAAACTGAACTCAGACATTCCTAGGAATTCATCTTCCTTCAAGCAACTCTTGAAGCACTTGAAGGTCAGGAAATGGTCCAAAATCAAGACCCAAACCCTCTGATCAGCCTTAACGCTGAAGGACTGAGACATTAGGACAGATCTCCCAAGAAGGATGGCATGGAGAAGGCAAGCAGTACTAAGCTCTATGACAGCATGCTCAAGCTTGAGTATCAGAAGCCGAGTTCTTCACCAGATGAAGGAATTCCAGGACAACTGTCACGACACATGTGTACCTCACTGCCTACTGCAGAGTGAATCTCTTACAGGAAAGAAAACAGGGAACCTTTCACACCTGAAGCTTTCACACTTGGGCCAACAGTTACAATATTGTGTCCTTTCTCTCCTGCCCCAAAGCAACTCTGTGTGCTATGAAAAGCTACTGAAGTAGGTATGTGCTTTTTCTTCTGGCTCTCTCTCCTCCATTTGAAACCAGTGCTGCCAGCATCCATTGAGAAAGACTCAGTGAAAAGGAAGACCTAGACTTGGATGATTAATCTAAATTATTAGTCAAAGTGTTAGAACTTTCAAAGCTGATCCATCAGGTGTTTCTAAAGCACAGAGAGCTTTCATCAACAGTTCCCTAATGGTAGTGACTGGTAGCTCTGATCCATCTTTCTCTCTGCATCTCTCTAGCCATGAAGTATGACAATTTTTTCCTTTTAAATAGTCTGTAGACCTTCATGCAACAAATAACAGCATGTGTTATTTGAGATTACAGGTGTTATACAAATATTAAGCAAAATATACAGTACATGCATCAAGCTGTGATGAAAAGAAACACTGCAGTGCAATTACAGTAATTACCTCTCCAATGACTCTGAGGCCAAAAGGTCCTCTACTTTTATATTACTTGAACGTTCTCTAATCTTCCACAAAAGCTATACTATTCATCTTTAATGAATTCAGATATCATAGGACAGAATATCTGCTTCATTGTGAGATGATTTTATAGAAAACTTTGTTAACATATTCGGAATTGAGATTCTGCTTATGGTCTATCTCCATCCTGAATATCATAAGAACATTAGATAAAAGGAGCTCTGGCTCAGTACTGACATTTTTATAATGATCCACCTTGCCTGAGATCCTGACTCCAATAGGCACCAAAACTGGATACAGAAACAACAGAGTGAAAGAAGTATAACACTGTAATTGTCCACATTCTCTGTATTTCAAAGCAGTTTGCAGCTGAGGGAATTCCTGACCCACAGCTCATATCCCTTTTAACCCTTGTAAATTAAAATGCACAACTTCCTGTGATAACAGTGCTCTTAGCAAATTTGCACTAAAAAAGCAACTTGAAAGAAAGCCAACCCAAAATCTAAGTCTCCCACCAGCTCATCCATGGAGCCAATTCACAGAACACTTATAACAAGGTTTCTGGAGCACCGTAAATGCTTCGTCATTTTGGTCCTTGCCTCTGTGAGGTGAAAGACAGGAACAGCACATTACTACCTAGCACAATCATATTGATATGTTAAATTTTTAAAGACATCTCATATGTACCACATTCCCAGAGTCAAAACAAAAATAGGCAAAAAGAGTGATGCAATTTTATCTAGCAATTCATAAAAAGAAAATTAGAATAACAAATTACATTTCCCAAGCTTAGAACAAATAACTTCTCTCCTTCCCAAGAACTGCCATGTGTTCCAACAGAGGCTGACAAACCACAGTGATGAAAAACCAGAATAGAGTTGTGTGCACAAAGATCCATCCACTGCCATTCTGGAAATGCTTGTCTTAACACCAGAACCAAAGACTGTCAATCATTCTGCCAATGATAACACATTCTTCCAGAAAAAGAACTGCCCATAGTTCCCATGTTGGCCATGTTGTGCAGCTTTTGCATGCATCTGCTCAAAGCAATAAAGCAGATTGAAGTCTCAGTGACACAAAACATCCCTGTCTGAGGGCTGACAGGGATTCTGCAGGGGCAAAAGCCCTTGAACAAAACGCAGACTGGGCAAAGCAGGCAGGCAAGTATTACTTCCCCCCATGCCCTCACCTGTTATCTTCAAAGAATCCCAGAATTGTTTGTGTTTGAAAGGATCTTGGGTTTTTCTAAACTTATATGGTTTCCTTGAGGACAGGAAAATTACCTGGAAGATCCCTGAACAAGCACAAGACCAAAACAATTCACAGCCAGCAGGACAGATGCTGTTAGAGCTACCAAAGGGAGGGACTGCACACTGCCAAACCTGTGATTGATGACCACTCTGTAATTAGGATATTTTAGGCAAACAATGCAGTTCTTGAACTTTGTTCCCAGTAGGATTCAAAAGGGAATCATGCCCATGAGTTCAGCGTGCCAGCAAGGAGGCAATGAACAATAAATCAACAGCCAAACTTTACCATCACACAGTTTGGGCCACAATTTCCAGAGATAAAGAATAAATATAGAGGAGACATTGCAGTGTTATATTTGGAATAATTTGGAGAACACTGAATGAAGACAATCTCTCCAGTGATGAGAAAGATTTCAATAACAGAATAACAAAGTTATTCTCTTTGCAACTCAAACAAATGACAAAGTACATTTGTAATACACTCAGAACTAGAAAGGTCAGTTTTGTATCTTTTTAAAGCAATCGTCAATGTTATTATATTAGAACTATTAGACTACATAACTTTAATTTATTCAATTTATTTTCAATACCCTTGCTTTACATTTTGCACAATAATGTAACTTAGGGACTTTTTTTTTTTTGTTGTTAGACAGCCTGAAACATAAAGCAGATTCCATCAAGCACACTGGGATGCAACTGCCCTTTAGAGCACAGATTTTCATTTCAGATCAAATTCTTCCAGCCAGTTTCTGCCTTGTAGTCCAGTCAACTCTTTTCTTATCCAGGATTTCAGACACTGTTGGTTTGTTTCCTGTTGCTCAGGAAGAAGCACAGACTGTCTGATGTCCTCCTCTGTGCAATAACTGCTGGACGAGATACAACTCTACTCAAGCACTGCAATATTAAGGAAGAGACTAACCACAGGTTTTCTTAAAGCAAGCTCTTTGAGACTCTGACATGAATCACAAAGCCCAGTAAGATAATACAAAACACTTTCAATAATTCTGTATCTTAGGAGTTAGAAGACACTGTGGAGTTCATAATAGGAACAGGTAAGAATTAAAAATGGCTAATTAAGGGTTTTCCCCCCTGCTGTTTTAGTCAAATGTTTCTGTATTTAGAAATCAATGATGTATTCAGACTAAAATGATGCCATTTAGATAAATACACACTTTGGAGATGTCAGAAATTTTCAAAAGCTTGTAAGAAACCTTCTGAAATAAACATTCAAACCTGAAAAGCACTGTAACACATGCTTCAACTTGCACTACAAATTGAAGTGAATAGACAGCACTCAGCACTTCTGAGAGAGCAAGAGCACACAAGCCTCTTCCATCCAACTCAGCACAGCTGGAACCCAACTGTGAGCTTTGTTACTTGAGCAGCAAAAAGGAAACCTCCAGTCCATGTTCAGCACAGTCACTGCCAGAGCCACCCAAGGGACACAGCCATGGACCTACATGAGGTGGCTAATTCAGGTGTGCTCCACAGCCTTCCCTCCTCTGTGACATCGCTGGAATTGCTTCCAAGAGGCAGTTACAGCTGTGCACATTTGTGAGCCAGTGGGCACATTTACTGCCAGTAATTTCCATAACAGATAAAACAGTGCTGTACAGAGTTGGCCTCAGTTCCGAAAACTCACCTTAAGCTTCTGTGGTGCACCATGTGCAAGTGTCAGCTAACGGTTCTGTGTTTGCCAGAATCAATACTGCCCATTATGTTGTGTTTCATGTATCACTAGCAGGATTGAAGATGTCAGCCTGCAAATCCTACCAAGCCAGGCACCCCTGTCCTGGCCCACGCCTGTCCCCACAGCTTTGGCCATCCACTCCTGGCTGGGTCTGACTGCTGCTCCTCTCTCGGGGTCTCATCCTCTTCCCCCTCCACAGCTCCCTGACCACCAGACCCAGAACACCCTGCCAGTAAATGCTGCAGTTTTTCTATGCACTAAGTTTTGAAAGTGTGCAAGTAATTCACACTTGGAGAACACCATGTTTGAACATGGGAGTGCAGAACTACAAGTCCACATATAAAAAAGGGCCCATCCCATTTCTCTTTTCTTTGGAAAAAGAATTGGCAACAGCTTCCTAACAATCAAAAAGAGCAGAGGGGCAGTGACCTGATCCGCTTTCAAATGCTCCAAACCAGCAGCTAAATTTGTTATATGTCACAAGATGCTTTAATTGATATTTGACCTTTCCTTTGGTCATCTCACCAATAAGCAATCACCATGTTATCTGTATTTTACTGTTTTATTACTGTATTCTACTTTGAAAAAAAAAAATCAGTGGCTGATCATTTTTCATCAATACTTTTAAAAAATTACCTTTGTAATATGTAGTAAACAGACCACTCATCAGAGCTCATGAGCAAGGCAGAAACTGCCAAGACTCTTTACCAAGATGACTTCAGAAACAGATGGTTTTTAGGAGGGTAGTTAATATCATAGAATTAATATCATAGAATAATAAGTCTTAGTTCTTTATCCTAAAGGTACTTTGATTACATTTGAATAAATAATTTTCCAGACCAACACAATTACTTGCACACCATGCAGTCAGCTATGGTTGGAACAGCTCGGCTATTATTCTGGCAGTGAAGAGTGAGAAAATCTTGACTCTAAGAAAAGATAAACATGCTTAATTTCAGTCTTTGCATTTAAAGTAATATTTTTAAATTGAGGAGTCCAAAATATATCTCTTTAATCTGCTTTCTTCATTAACATTTTCCCTTTTAAAAATGCAACATTAAGCTCAGAAAAGAAAAAAATAATATAAAATCACTAACCTGAGCAAGAGCACGGAGAGGGAAGGATCTGAACAGTGCTCAAACACTGCTAAAGAAATATCCCTGCATTGGCAAGGTCACTGCTGTTTCATGGCTGGGACTCTGCTGACTGGACATTGCTAAAACAACCCAGTGGCAGGCTGGTCTTCTGAGGAAAACAAACACTTAAAAGATACCAAGTCCACTAAGCACATTTTCTTTTTGCATATGTTTGAGATTCTAGCTTAAATTCTCATAAATTAAATGTAGTGCAGTCTCCTCTGCTTTCTTTCTCTCTCTCCCTTCCCCAATTTTTTTCCAGTGAAAAATCAATGCTCGTGAAAGCTGCAGAATGAGGACTTCAGAGACTAAAGGCCTGTAATTATCTAGAAAAGCACAAAAATCTATCCTTCCCCATTTAACCCCAGGAATGCCTCGACCCCTCTTTGCAAGGATCACATCCCTAGAAGAGGAAAAAATAAATACTGCAAGGAAGCAGTTCGACCTTGAGCTTTCTGCTAAGCCTCCAGAGATGCTAATTATTGCCAAATCTGACAAATCTCCTCATGGCAGTGTCACCTTGCTGTTGGAAAATACACTGACAGCCAAGTCACCGGAAAGTGGTCACTGCAAGGAACAGCTCGTTCACCAGGGTCTGAGTACCACATCATCTAAAACTGCTTTACCCTGAACTAAAAACAACACCAACAAAATATTGTAAAGCTTAAATTGATCTTTTCCTCCCCCACCCCACCAGAACAAATTTCTATTGATTGAGAAAGAAAAACTGCTTAACAAAAAGCAAGGAAGCATTCTGCAACAAAAGACTCCCCGCACCAGAAGTCCAGAAATGTTATCAAGTTTATCCTCCGATGGGATCTGAAACTCAAATGGAAAGCCTTAAAAAATATATTGAATATACTAAAGTGAAACAGCAAACCTAGAGATTTTTATTTTAAATTATTTCACTCAAGTTAGACCAGAATAACAATAATTTCAGAAAGCTACTTTGAAAAAAACACATGCACTGGTGCGTATCAATTCCAGAGTTTTAAATATGCATATCTACTATAATAACTTAAAACTGACTGTTTCCAGAGTTTCTCACACTTCAGAAAAATGATTGCTATTTAAATGTGTAGCCAGATGTAGTCACCAGAACTGCTAAGAAACCTTCTCAGGACAGGAAGAGAAGGGAGGTAAATTTACTTTATTGATATTTAGATGAGCTGAATCTAGAATAGATTTCTACCAGTGTTATAATATAATAAAGCTATAACACAGATAATTTAGATTCACAAACTTATGCAAACCCATACATTACTGTGATATGCTTGGTTAGTGTACCTGTTGGCAAAATACCTTTAACATAATTAGGGTAAAAATGTCTTAAGTTTCCAATTCTACCCATCTGGCTCATACATCATTATGAAGTTTGTATGGAAACATCTCGAAAAGAAAGTCTGGTAATATGGCATGTTTGAGACTTTTCATCAACAACAAGGAGTGGTTAAATCCTAAACCACTAAACAATTCAAATTTTTTTTTTTTAAGTGTAAACCTGAACTTTTCCCAGGGACAAAGAATAGTGCACCTCCAGTCACTCTGCTCATTTAAGGATATCTGCAGACTTTAACCTGGATTCAAGCCAAGTTTTAACCTTTACACAGACTTCTCCCCCTGACCCATCCCAGTTTAGAGGTGCTATCAAATCATTGAGTCATATGCTAGAAATCACTTTCCACTTCAATCAAGGCTGGGAGCCATCTACTTCGAAGGGAAGATACTGGCACAGATCACTTATTCAGAGTGTGTGAAATATGCTTCTGAAAATTCCTCTCATCTCCCCAAGGACAAACAAGTATTTCTGCAGCAGACAATAGACTGACTAATCCTAAAGTATTAACACACAAAACCAAACCAAAACAAAACCCACCCCAGGACAGAAAAAAATTCATAATCAAATAAAACCTCCCAAAATACAAATAAACACACACACACTAAAAAAAGCAACCAAAGAGGAAGCCTGTCCCTGCCCATACACACAGATCAGTGCTGTGCCTTTGCACCACCACTTTACAGCAGTGCTGCAGCATTAATCTAACACTAACAAAAAATGAACAATAGCTAATGCAAACAACATTCAAACAAAAATCATCTACGTACAGCACAAAAAAGCTTTTGTTGCAACATATACTAAAACTAAAGCATGCACACCAAAAAGATTAATCCAGTTGTTTTATCTGCATTACCAAAGTCCTAGATGGGAGTTAATCAATCTGTGGGAAAACCTTGAAAAGAAGCAGGAAGCTACAATGCTGTTATTCAGATTTTACACACAGATGAAAATATATTTAATACTCAATACTTTAAGTAGTGGAGACCTTGGATGGGCTGAGCAATTTCACAGTAGAGAGACATCTATGCAGTGATTTGTACTTCTGGCACAGACTTAAAATATCTCTGATCATCAATTACCTGGGCAAGGAAAACATATTTAGTGTAAGATTTTTAATTTTTTCTCCCAGGTTTGTCTTGAGTACTTTTGAGTCTATATACATTGATATGTACTGATTCACTCTTGAATCAGCAGTTTAACAGAGAACAGTGTTTGCAAAGGAGCTGCAATGTAGAACATACACAAATTAAATGGGTCGGGGCTGTAAAAGCAAGAGGGCAGAATATATTAAAAAACCACAGTTGCTTACAGACACTTCAGCTATATCTTAATAAACAACATTCAAAAAGCTGACAGAATTCCATACTTAAGGGATAGCCTTCCATGTGTCTGCAATATGATGTCATTCCTATCTGTATCACCATATCCAAAGTCTTCTGCAAGACCTTTGCCCATTTCAATGTAAAAGATGGATGGCAAAGTTCATTCAATGGACAGATACTTAAAAATCTGGCTTTCTCCACAGTGTTCCCTGTGTGACCATATGCTTTAGTTTACCATGCCCCACTCAAACATGCTCTGCAAACAGAACAATTAATTTGCCTGTGGAATTTTTCTAGTACTCCTTGATATGATCTCAAACATCAAAAATATTAGTTCATTTTCATTAGACTCCTTCTAGGACGAAAATTGTTATCTGAAATTTTCAGATTAAGATATTTAAGACAGGAAAAAACAGCACATATTTAGTGATTTAGTGCCCAGTCAGCAATACATTACTTTCTAGAACTCTTCACATTACTTGGGCTTTACATATCTAAAGTGTTTAACTTCTCTGTCAATTCTGAGTGCTCATTATAACTGCAATTACAGCTTCTCTTTTCTGTGAAAATTCACATTTAAACAATTTGATTAACAAAACATAGGAGTTCAGTGACATTGCTATAAATCCAGTTCCTCACAACAGCACTGCACTTCAAACACAAGACAGTCTCTTCTGTTCCTACCTTCCAGTTTGATTCACTCCATACCATTTGATTTTTTTCAGGAAATGAACCAAATTGCAAAAATCATTCATGGTGAATCACAGGAACCATGAATCTCATTGTTTTCGATGTACAAAGAGCAATTTTGGACTTCCTTGTCCTTAAGAGTTCTCAGGCTTTTCCTTCTCTCCCTATGTGCAGGATCCCTTCTGTTTAAATCCCCTCCATCCTGTCCCCCACTGATGCACACAGTGCCACCACAGCCAATAAGTAAATGGGCAGATGCCTCTGTCTGGCATTTCAGGCAGGAGAGGATCAGCTCTGCACTGTGTGCTTTAACAGTAAGGTGTTTGTGAAGGTGTTATTGCAAATGTACCAACATCTACACACTCCCAGGCTCCTGCTGGCAGGCAAGCACAGCTTGCACAGCTTGCTGTGTCACCAGCCAACACCTTGACCCTGGGCAATGACACAACATGAGACCAGCTGGATGTGTCCTGCTGGCAGCAGCATTGCTGGGGCTTTACTCCCTGCTCCAGGGAAGTGGCAGTGCTGGTAAGAACATGAATCCCATAAGCAGTCTGGGGAAGTCAGACAGGTGTCTGTTGTGACCCAAATGCCCTGACCTCATTCCCTGAGCTCCACCACAGCCAACTGCAGCAGACAGCTGGAGGAACAGCAAAATGATGCTCACCAGCCTGAGAAGGCACGGCACAGCTCTGGAGTCTCAAACACTGCTTGAATGCCTTGATGTGGGAAGCTTTTATCATTCAATTTCTACAAACAGTGAAGGACACTGATACCCCCAGCTGATATGTAGCATTTCTAACCACGTTGGCTGCATATGCCTTGAGTCAGTTTGGAGCATTTCAAATCCTCCCTCAGGCTGGCCACCAGTGAACAGGAAACACCCAGCAGTTCTGAGCTCCACACAGAGCTTTCCAGATTGGCAACCAGAGCTGCTTCATTCTCACCCACAATCTCCAAGGGAGCTTGAGCAACAGTTCACACTTGGGATCCTGCTTTGCTGGGGAGCTGTCCTGAATTTAAGTCATGTATGAACTATGAGAGCCCAAGTCTACATTTTGGGCTTTTTTCTTTCTTTTGCACCTGAAATAAAATGAAGTCTTAAAGGTTTTCCTAAAAAAACCCCAATGCATTACCTGTGTCTTTCTGTGTGGTATTTCTATTTCATCAGTGGTGTTTAAAGTCCTGTTGAGTTTTACAGGCATGCTCCCAGCAACATAAAGGAAAAATATTGGACTTTTCCTTTAAGAATTAATATTTCAATCTGGCTACTGATAGAGTGGTCACGTGATTGCCCATGAATTTAAAATGAAATCCTAGTCACATTAAGAAAGTCATCTCATGGGTTCCAAAGGTACACTGGAAGGGAACAAAAACTTACATTCCAGAGCATGGTTCTGTCCAGGAGATGGACAGGTTTCCTATTTCAGGGTCACTTGTGGGTGAAACTCTACCTTGGCTAAAGTAAACAAGTCCTTTGATGTTGATTTCAGTGAAACCAGGGTGTAGTTTTAAAATGAAAAAACCACCCAGCCCAGCCCATAATGAGAGAGAATAAATCTCCAGCAGGAGAGCCTTCAGAGCTCTCTGCACACAAGCAGACAGAAACATCTTGTGCTTTGCCTCTGTCCCTGCTTCAAGCTCACTTGAAAAGCATGAGCAGTTGAATTTCTTAAATTCCAAACGTGTTTTCTTATGTTGAGAGACTTGTCCTTCACTGTTGTTTTTATTCTGAAAAACTTGAATTATTTCTATTGCAGTTATCCTTTTGATCTCTGTGCTATTTTTGCTGGAACTTTTCAAACTACTCCAGCATTTATCTACTTTCTTAGAAGCCAAAGAAGGAAATTTGCTCCTGACAAGCAGGAAAAGAGGCAGGGGGGAAGAGCATTCCTCACATTTTAGTATGGCATTTCAACACTAACATTAATTAAACAACACCTGTTTGTACAAGCTGAAGAACTGATACCATTAGATTTAAAAGCTAAAGAAAAACAGGACAAAGCTATCAAGACAAACTCCAATCCCAAAATAGTTGAATTGCACATATCTGGTTCTGGCTTTCCTCAGTGAACAAGCATGGCGTTTGAGGGATTAAAAAAGCCTGAAGTTTTCAAATACAGTCTCACTTATTTCTATTTCTTTTTTTCCTTGATAAGAACACAGAAACATGAAAAACTAATCTGACCTTTCTATCACGTTTTCCTTCAGTTTGATATTGAGGGGAATTCTTTGACCTCTCTTTTCTCATGCTCATTTCCACCACTCTTTGAACATCTTTCTGTCATCTCTATTTTGCCAACAGTAGATGGCACCAGTAAATTCTATATTCTTTACAAAACCAAGGGGTTTTGTTGTTGGTTGAACTTCCATGGTTATATTTTCCTGACTGTATTCTATGAGTTTCTTTAATTTGTCAACATGACAAAATTCTGCTTGTGGAAGTCTCCTAATTTATTGGCATGTGCTTCATTTAAATATCTGCTGGTTATTCACATGCTTAGCATAATACCAACTAAAACTATAGCTTGATACAATGCCAAAACAGTAATTTTCTGCTTTAACTTTAATTACTTCACTAAAATTGCATTAATTCAATAACTGAAATTTGGATTTTTAATTACTTTCTTGAAATTACATTAATTTAATAAAAGCAACTTGAATTTCTCCTAGCAATGTTCTTGTTTTCAAAGAAGAAATTATTTTTGCCACGTAACTCAATTTAAAATGTTCCACAATTGTATTAGCTTATTTATTTAGCTTATATATTTAGAATGAAGAAACTAGGCAGCAGCTCTACTGGTGTTTGGGTCAACATGTTGTTTTACCCTTATATTAATCTACAGGTTCATATCATACTTTTTTGTGCTATTCAGGTCTAAGCTTAATCATACAAACACAGATGCATCAGAATTTTTTAGATATTTACATAAAAATATATTTACAAATGAAAATCCATAAATATAACAACACACACTTCTACACAAGAAAACAATTACAGCAAGATCTAGGGATATTCCCCCCAAAATATCCCAAAGCAAACCAACCCTAAAATCTCCATTGCGGATACATATATTTAATTCTCAACAAGTTCTTTCATATTCTGCAGGAATATGCAAACACTTCTAAGATTTTAGCTGAATAAATTTGGTCAGATGAATTCCACATGAATTCCAAAAATTTCATATTTTGCAGAAGAAATTTATTATTAATTTAGCAAATTTATGATAAATTTCTGCAACAACTTTTCTTTAATGGAAATGAAATAGTAATCTGGGTTACTACATAGGTTCACATATATCTATATCCATCTATCTATCTATCTATATCTCTATACATATATGTATATGCCAACATAAATAACAAGGAACAAGGACCACAAACAGGAAAGATTGAAAGGACACAATTCTTTGGAATCATCATTTCAAAATTCACCATGAAAAAATATTCCAGTGCATTGGGTAAAAGCATCACAGACCTAAAAGGAAGGCTGTCCCTCTGACCTACAATAATGGATTGCTGACCTATTGAGTTCAGAGATCAATTGGCTTCCTGCATCTCAAGAACACATCCAGCAGGCACTTAACAGCATTCAGATCAATGGGTTTCCTTTTGCCATGATGCACAACATCTGATATCTGTACAAAGTTAATGCTCAGCCCCACTCCCACCCTAAACTAAGGATCCCCAAGTTCCTCCTGGTGTGAGAACAACTTGTGTTCAGGTCTTCATATGAAGAATCTGCCACCCCCACAGAAAAGAGAAAAATATGTTTGCAAACAGTCATGGCCACTGAGATACCACAAAATGACAGTGAATTAGATAAAAGGCAGCTGAATACCACAGCTGTGAAGCTCATGAGGTTTTCAAAAGCTTTCACAGACCAGAAGTTAAAGTAGACGTTTTTTGCTTGTTATTGGCCTATGCCTTCAGGGGAAAGAAGACAGAAGAAAAAAAAAAATTCTTTTAAAACATTAAGAATAAGAGCACAGTGATGGTGTGTAGTAAGTTATCAGCCCTTACTAACAAGTAACTCTGAACTGTATTTCAGCCACTCCAACATGCTGACCTCCAAGTCAGAAGAACATGAGGAAGTTGCTTGAGGCTGTACTGCTCTTAGAACTAAATTAACATAAATCCATCTCACATCTAGAAAAATACTGCTTTAAGCATGGAGTTATTTGCAGAGAACCTAAAAACCAATCAGGGATGTTAATGCATAGTCCATACCCAGCTGGTGCTCCAGGTGATGTCTGGGCAGGAGGAGTTGACAGCAGTGAGGTGCAGTCAGGCTGCAGTCCTGGCTCAGCACATCCTTCAGGGCACACCAGGGCATGGCATGGGCAGCCCCTTCCCCCTTCTCCTCTCTCTTTTGTTCCAGTCATGGCTATCCCCTGGCCCTCAATTAGGCAGCAAAATACTGTGTTTTCATACACATTTCCCATTTGGAACAAGCTAGAGGGGTTTTTTACCACTGTTTCGGTTTGGTTTTTCATAAAAATGAATTTTCAAGCTGATTAAGTCTCCATTGTTAAAACCCTTCCTGAGATACTCTGCAAAACAGCATTGTTGGAGGTGTTTCTACTTCCATCTTGTACTCTACTTGTGGTCCCTCATTTGAATAATATATATATTTTTTGAATCATTCTGCTTTTATTCCCAGATGAAAACAAAAAGAAAACAAAACCAATCAAGCAACCAAACACAAATGCAAATTTGAGGCATTCAAAATAATTCAGAACATCTAACTTCAAGCTGCAATTTCCTCTGCATTTAAAAAAAGGAAAAATGAAATTTTCCAGCTTTTAGAACTGCAGCATTACTAAAAGAAATTAAATCAAGACCAGTAAGAGCTGGAAAAATCTGCCTAGTACCTGCAATTTATTATGAATGAATTGTAATGTTTGCTGCAATCTTTTAATTGAATCCCCTTCAACCTCCTAGCAGGTTCCTTATAATTCTACATTTAAACAAAAAATAATTTCCCATATCTCACTTTGTATTCTACACACTTTCTGTTCTTCCCATTCTGGCATGACAATCATTGGTGGCATCACAGGTATCTGCTGGAATAAGCAGGTATAATTAAGAGCTATACTTAAAGTACTCCAAATCAATCTCACAGTAAGTGCAGTTATATCCCCTACACTACAGATTCTAGATTTCAGTATAATCCTGGGATAAATGTTAAATGAAGAATGAATAGTGTTTAACTTGCAGAAGATTTGGAAGGATAATATTACCTCTTTAAATAAATACATGGAAGTTGCTGCTACAAATAAAAGTATCTCTTGTCATCTTCTATAAAATGACCTTGAATTGCAGTAACACACATTCAGGTTAGAGAACTGGAAAATAACTCTTCTGGTCTAAAAGCAGCACCAGAATGGACTGCCTGGCTACAAACACTATGGAATTTCCATTACTGCAAATCTTTAAGAAAGAGCCAGATAAACATCTGTCAGGAAGTACGAAGGTATAGTTGATCCAGCCTCCAGATAAGAGAGGAACTAGATGAGTTCTCAAGTTTCCAGGCAACCCTCTCCTTATTTTAACTCTAAATAACAGAGATACAATTTCTATATTTTTAGTAATTACCATAATGATAAAGTAACTCTATTACTCATTTCTAAATTAATTTAATAGAAACTTCTGGTATGTTCTCACTGAAGAACTCAAAAGACACCAAATTTTCTTTTTCTACCCCTCAAAAGAATAAAAACAAACCCTCAAACCCCCAATAAACTCTTACAACTAATTTCTCTATAGTAACTTTTGTCAGTTAATATTTTAAGTCATAAATACTCTTTGTAGAATACAGCTACTAAGCTACAAACCAAAATTGGGTAGATTGCAAATAAAATGTGATTGTTTTGATCTTTGATGTTAATGTAACAGTTTTCCTTAATGAGAAAAAGCTAGTGAAGGAGATCCCATTTTACAGATAATTTTATTTAACGGACCAGAACTTTATAGCTTGACTGACCTAATATCTGTCAAAATAGAGAATGTGTTTTCCTGTTTCTTTGCCAAACAACATATCCATGTGCACATGCACTCATACAACCACATGGTTTACAACCACTCATACAACCATATGTGTCTTGCACCTGAGACTTGTCCTTGCACTGAATTTTAGGGGGATACACACATTGCTGGTTTCTCCCCAGTGCTATTTACCTCATCACCCATGTGAGTGAAAATAGTGTCTGCTTTTAACATTCCAGCATCTCAGTAAGTTCAAGAATGTGAAAAATCCTATTAGGTAAGCACCACTTTTGTTTGTGTAAGTTAGGCACACACACTGTCCTGGTGGATCACCACCTCTGAGAAATATGTGAGAGTTAGTCAACAGCTTCTTACTTGTGTCTATAGCACAAATACAGGGCTGAGACCATCAATTACCTACACATTTAAAATACTTCTCTTTGGTTAGCTGGCACCAGGCCTTTATCAGCCTCTCTCAACAACAGCACCTTTCCTTTTTGTCATGCAACCATCATCTGAATTTATGTGGAAAATCTGCCATGTCTAGCCCCAGTATATAACTTAGAACATCATCAAAAACAAAAGGCATTTGCTGATGTGGAACGTCTGTGGGGTTTGTGGATTTGGACTCTTCCCAACATTCCTTTCCTTTTCTTGTTTTTTTCTTTTTTTTTTTTTTCCTATCCTCTCATTTCCCTGATTTCAAGCAGTAGGGTTTGGTTTTGGCTTTTTTTTTTTTTTTTTTTTTTTAGAGCAAAGATTGCACTCTTTTTTTCCCAAACCATACATTCGTAATAACATTGAAACCTTTACACCTCTTCCAGAAAGGGGAAAGTAAGTCACAGCCGTGACAAATTTCAGAGGAATTTGGAGACTTAGCAACTTAATTTCACAGAAATTTGCTTAAATTCAGTTGTCCAAACTAGGTGTAGATTTGAGCCAATCATCAGAATTGCTTAGATGCAGTCAGATTTCCATTCCATGATGAAAGTTATTTAATTAGAGAAGGGAAGAAGTCCCATCAGCGGTTAATCCTTTAATTTCCCTTTTACCTCAGGAGACCTGGAGACTCGTTTCTGTTCAATCTGACACATGGCATTAAGTCTGTGAAGTGCACTGTTCTGAAAACCTGAATTTGGCATGGAAGCTCTGTAGCAGCAAGTCAGCTTAGAGCTGAAGAAGCACTTTTGCTTCCAGCTTCCTCCTCTCCAAGGCATGAGACCTTGCAAGCATCATTCTCCAAGACCTGGCTCTTTCAGCAAAGCTTTTACTGTCACTACCTGACCCCAGCCAAGTCTTCCATGATCTCAGCCACAATTGAATTAATACAGTCAGGCTGAAGCTTTTTCTGCTTTACACAAATAACCTACAGAAACTCTCTGAAAGCGAGGACAATGAGCAGCATAAGCTCTCCTCATCTTCTTCTAACACGTATTAAATGCAGCATTAGTCCTGACACTGAATTAATTCTTAAGGGAAATTGCTAGATCTTAAAGCACGTAGAAATAAAAAAACCCAACATCCATTGTGCATCCTATCAACTACCACAGCAACAAAATTAGATTCTCAATTTTATTTACTACAACACCTTTGCTCACAATATATCAGAGCTGCTCTGACTGAGGAATCCACTTCAGGCCCTTGCTGTGTACTACATTTAAAAGAAATTCCTTTCAGTGATCATCTAAATGACAAGCTTGTGCTCTAATTTAAGCAAGTAGTTAGGAACACTTTAGAAGTTTTAGGTAAGAATTTTTATGAGGCTTTAGTGATTTTCCTATCAGAGTATAGTTAATGCAATCCTGGTACACCCTAAATTATTGTCATATTTTTGCCAGATTTTGGGGAAATTCACCTAGTGGGAAGTTGCAACTGTATTTGACATCAGCAAAGATGTTAATTTGATTGTTCTCGTTCCCATTGAATTCAAGCGCCTTTCATTCATTAATTTCATTTCTGCAGACTTGTGAAAAGGAGTAAGCCAGGATATGACCTTTCTGCTTACATGTAAGTCCTTTTTAATTTCCAGATCAACGTGAGGTAGCTCAGTTGTGACTCTGCATTCAGGAATATTGCACATTTTGACTGACCTGTGCCTGCCAGCTCAGCCAGAAGCAGCTCCCTGGTGTGACAGGTTCTGAACTCACTGCCATCCAAGCCAGGACAGCTCGGAGCAGCACTCAGGGCACTCTACTGCTGTGTCTTCCCATGAGCCATGGAAACTGCCTGCCTTGCCAAATACACTTCCCTGGCTCCAGCCTGGCTTCCCTGGGATGAGGTAAACCAAGACTAAATGATAAAAGAAGATGTGTGTGAAGGATTTGGGAAATATGGAGAAAAACCTAAAAGAGCTCAATCTCAGTCTTCACAGAGCTTTACCCCACCCCACCCATGGGGATTTTTGTGCAACTGCAAAGGAAGTAAAACCAGTGTGAAAACTTGAAGAGCTGCTGCTGCTTCACTGAGAGATTAACATTATTCTTCTAGGCAGTTCTGATATGAAAGACAATAATGCTGCTTTTGCTTCCCTGAAGCACAACAGGTTCAGCTAGTTCAGTCCTACAACTCTTGGGAACGATTTCCCATTGAGTCAGTGGGACCTATGTCTGATTTGCATTCCAGGATTTTAACCAAACAATACACTTGTATTCAGTGTGCAGAGGGAATCTGGAATCAATTAAATCTGTAAAACCAACACTGGTGGAAATGCACCAACACTGAGGAAGTTCCAACAGCTCAGTCATGCCTGGCACAGGAGCATGTGACTGAATTACAAGTCTAATAAAATGCAGCATGAATATTTCATTATGAAGCACTTAAAAATAATTTTAAAAAATTAAAATTAAAAAAACCCAAAACAAAACTAAAAAAGTAGCATGCATATTCTTGCTGAAATGCTGAGTTTGCTCCTCCAGGCTGCTTTATTTTATAATTAACATTTCCCAACTCAACTTTCTTGAGAAAGGGCAAGATCTGAATTGCAGAGACTCTGGTAACACTCTCAGACTGACACCTTCATTTAAGTACAAAGCTCATGTGCAGATTTTATTTGAAGAAAGCAGTTTAGGCCTTTTGAAACTTATAATAACCAAGCCTATAATTGTCACAATCAAAGTTTCAAAGAAAGTTAGTATTTGAATGAAAACCATTTTCTGAAATCCTGGGCAGTCCAACAACCAACTATTTCACTAACTCTAAAAACTGTTAGCAAAAGGTAGGGAAAAAACCAAACCATAAACTTTCTTATTTTTGCTATTTTCAGTGACCAAAATACAAAATGTTAATTAACATCATGACTGTTTAATCACAAATAACATCATGACATAAATGCTTCATTTTTCATGATTTCTTGTTAGACATGGCAAGTGTAAAGCAATCCCTCATTCAGAAGAGAGCACTTGCACATTTTCCATGAAGAATTATTTATAAAAGAAAATTTACAATTTATTCTACATTTACATGCTGACTTCTTCAAGACCACTCAGGGTTATATATTGATAGACCCTAACTCTGGGGAGGAGAAGAGCTCGGCAGCATCGCTGCAGCCTTGGGTTAATCAGAGATGGCCGAGATGAGGAGAGAGCCTGCGGAATCTCCATGTTGCTGAGAATTAAGGACTGGAACAACAAGATCAGAGGTATTTACTGCCTCTTGTGCACCCACAATGCCTTGTGTGTGTGTTTCAGTGGGAGCAGCTGAGTGCCTCTCCACCAGCCTGGCCTGAGCTGGCAGGCAGCAAGAGGCAGGCGTGGGAAGCAGAGGGAAGCGCGGCTCTCTTTGTCTGACGGAGCACCTGGAAATGTCAGATGGAGACCTCTGCCAGCACACTGTCCTCCTGCGCTCCTGGCAGCCAAGAGGGAGGATGAGACAAGGGCAGAGCAGAGCAACCCAGGCAGACCTGAGAGAACAGTGCTGTGGGTGTTGTGAAACGCGCGGCCGATGCGTTCCGACAGCGCGGGTCGCGGCAAGCTGCTCCACCAGCCAATGCAAGTGCCAGGCAAGGATCAGCAGCTCCACTCAGAAGTGCAAAGTGCAGCTTGGAAAAGCCAAAAGTACAGCCTCGATCCAGCATGGCACAGAAGAGGCTGCGGTACAGAGTGACAGACTGTGGGAGTTAGCACAGTTTGTTATTCATTCAGTAAGATGTTACCCAAAACAGAGGAATGAAAAAAGTGTCTGAAGAGCAATGTTTTGGTTTAGAGCTATGCAAGCGTGGGGGACTTTTCCCCTTATATTTCAGAATTCATAAATATACTAGAAGTCCTATAAATATATTTCCCTAACTAGATTTTATTAAAAGCAAATAAATAAAATTTTGATGAAGTATTTAAAAGCTTTTGCCACTCTCCTCTTCTTTCTGCTTGTCTGATGTGTGAGTCTATTAAAGCTTCAGTGACAACTATTCCAACCGAGTTACACAAGGTACAGAACTAGGCCGAGTAATAAATCCAGCCTTTGCAGGTAAGAATGCACTGAAATGACACGTTCTTACAAATCTGACATTTTCATGTTTTTATTGGGGTAGTCAGCTTACAGCCACCACCAACGGATAGAAGTTCCAGTAATTCCAATGTCCTCTACCATGATGTATTTATTAGTTAGTAAGAAAGTTAAAAAAAAACTTGCTTTTCCTTTCAGAAAAAGGTAAAAGGCAGACAGATATTACACAAAAAAGTTGCATTTTTGAGAAATGCAGAGTTTAAAAACAAATCCATTAACTTCGGCTAATCAGGACCATTCCAGAAAGTATTCATTACCATATAGCTAGGTTTGGGGTTTATTTTCTTTTCACTCCTGGTATGCATTTAATGTCTCACTGTTCCCTGCATGTCTTCTGTCAAATGAAACATCTTTAAACTAATTACACTAGAATTACATCCATGCAGGATATATTGCATGTGTGTGAAAACATGTGCCAAAATAAGGCTTTATCTATATGACGTCACAAGCCCTAGAAAATGCCCTGTTCCAGACACTTCAGCAGGACAATGTGCCTTGAGAGCCATGGCCCAGGTTCTGGAGTATCCTCTGCTGTGAGGAAGGGAGACCTGGCATCCAGACCCCATGCTCTGCATGTCTGCAAAAGTCTGCAATTCAGTGACTTCTGCTTGTTCTGTCTGAGTCCTGAAAGCTGTCTGCAGGAATATCACGTCACATCTTTGTGTGCAAGCATGTTGGCATTTCTTGAAAATCATACACACATACACACACTCACAAATAGCTTCTCCTCAAGTAATGATTTATTTGCTGGTTGGGTCAAAGTTTATTCTGTGGACAAATCTTAATATTTTCATGCTGGCAGAGTCCATCTTAATAAGAGTAAAAATAGCAAGAGAGGGCATGTGAGGCACACTTTTCCTTTCCTCATTCTTAAAATAATTTTTCTTCTAGATTAAAAATCCACAATATGTTACAGCCTCCTATGGGGCGCATGCAAGCTTCAGTCACTAAGTAGGACTATCCAGCTATAAATTTTGCATTGCAGGCTTGGTACATGCACTTAAAAATAGCCTTGTGGTAAATAACACCATTTGTAACTTCTCCATTGTGCATCACACAGCCAAATGAAACTGCAGATGAGTTATTTCTGTTCCTGCGGCAGGTCACTGAAATCCTAGTCCTGTTCAAAGGTTGTCTTTAATTTATCATCATTTGCTATTATAAGAGTGCTCCAAACAGAGTTTCATCACATTCCAGTGCACCTTAGGAAGGCAAAGATGCTATTTGATCTCTTGGTCTAATGTTACACCTGGTTTAAAGTCTCTACAAACAACTCACTGCAAGCAGGCAAACACTGCCACAGGCAATCAGCAGACACAAAGCTCCAAACAGCCCTAAAGGATCAATCTATCTGATGCACTTCTATTTTAATCCACTCTTCAGTAACAGGATGGTAAAATACCTCCAAGTCTCGCATTACCTGTATCCTGAAGAAAACTGCAGTGAAGACATATTTTGCACCTTCAAACTTCATGACTTGTCATCCTCTCACTGATCTTACAGTGTCTCCTAGTCAAGTTATTGTATACAGAGGTAGGATCCCCTTTCTCTCTTGCATTCCTTTGTTTTCTGTTTCATATTTTCCTGTCCTCAACTTCAATGATTTACTAGTGGCAACAAGATGCATCACCATTTTCTCTATTGCAGTCTTTAAATGGCCTTAAAATGCTGGACTCTAAACTTCTTGGGTCAGAAATCTGGAGATTTGTAGCTTTTTGGCTTTTTCCCTGGTGCAAATATCACCATAGAGTAAAGTTTCCACAAAGCAGCCACACTATACACTGCTAATAGAGATAAACTAAACTGACTGTCAGTGTCCAAAATTTAACTCTCTGGAAAGGACATCTCAGAGGCAATGATTAATACATGCTTTTTAAAAACAAACAAGCAAAACACCCAAATTCTTCAGGGAAGTGGTCACAGCACCAAACCTGTAAGAGTACAAAAATGCTCTCAGACACATGGTGTGATTCTTAGGGTGACCTGTGCAGGACCAGGAGCTGGACTCCATGACCATGATGAGTCCCTTCCAACTCAGCATATTCTATGATTCTTTGAAAAAAGTGAAGAGCCGAAAAGGTCTATCAAGAATTTAAATACGTGGCCAATATTTTCTAATTCTAGCTACCTCACGTTTGCTGAGAATAAACTGAAAATCTCACTGACCCTTTCAAGATTTATATTTGCGGCACATCCCTTTTGTCTCATTATGCTTTCCTTCTTTTATAAGGAAAAAAACCCCACAAAAAACCAACCCAACCAACCCAAACCAGAAAACCCAACCAACCAACCAAAGCACTAGTCTCCAGCAAAGCACTAGGAGCTCTTCATCTATTCCTTGAAGCAGACCATATGTAAACTTCAAATCAGCAACTTCAAATCTACAGTGGGGACTCAATGACCATAATGAGCTTTTTGAAACTGAATGATTCAGGTTAAACAGCAATTTCTAACACTGATAACATTAAATTAACACACTAACATTAGTCCCTAGAGAAAAGCAGGTTGGGTGTTCCACTACCTGCTGTTTTATAGAAGTTTTATACATTTTCTGAAGTGAGAGTACAATAATAGCACAATGATCTGGTCTCATGTCATGTCTGGGAATGACTGCGTAAGTTTCAAGATAAACAGAAGCATCAGTTACTTTGGGATCAAAAGATTCACAAAATCAATGGGCAATTCACAAATGCCAAATCACTCCTTTCATTTCACTTTTATGAGGCTGGAAAACTGGATAAGAAAATTATTTTATAGGTCTTGTTTTCTCCCTTGCCTTTTTTGACAACTACTTTGTGATGTAAGATTTCACAGGAATAGGAAAACTGGTAGAAATTACTCATTTTTCTGCTTGCCTCTATGTGTTTATTGCCTGGGATTAACAGCAATGGTTTTCTCCTTGAATTTACCACTGAGGAAGCAGAGAAAATCAAAGATGAAAGGGAGAAGTCAAAGAAAGGACTCATTGGAATACCTTAATTATGGAAAAATATAGTCTATTAGGTTTTAATTGGGCTCAACACTGGACATGACACCTCTCACAGCCCTTCACAGACACCTCTACCCGAGGGAGACACAGACTTTACCACATTCCCTGCACTGATTTCCTTCTCACCTATCTGGCTTGCCTCACCAGGCACAGAGCAAGAGTTTTCATGAGGAAAACCACTACTGACATCAGCACACATTCTTAGGATTCCCTGTTATTCTTCAGAACTCACTCAGAGCCATTCCCTAAAACAGCGCAAGTGACAGCAGCATCTTAGAAAAAGGGCTACACCATTTTCCCCACCACCCTAAATTTGTAATTCGTAACATATGGATCCCCCAGGAACTTGTGTGGCCTCCCTGGGAATATATCAATCTATTTCTCAAATACAGGCAGTTATGTTACAGCACCATGGAACTTAACGGTTTGAATTCACATTCAAAATAAAGTTAAAAAAACAAACCAAAAATATTTCAAACGTAGCTATTTCTTTTGGCAGAGCTCTCAACAGTGTGAAAAATATCCCACTCACATTGTAATATTCAGATGACAGCCTGGACAGCCACATCATTATCATTTTCTGGAGTGGAATGGAATTGATAAATAGTTCAGGGGAAAAAATAAAATAATAATTTCAGCCTTGCATGTAATTCGATTTATTTTCCCAGACAGATTTACATAGGCATTACCCACAGTAGTGAAATAAAAATTCACATCCCAGAGGAGTTTCATGAAAATGTCAGTAGTGAACTCCAGAAATCAAACTTTCTTGGCAGTTTTCAGGATTACACTGATTGTAGAAGAATATGAGTGAGCATAAGTTTTTCCCTTAACAGGTCAAGTAAACAAAGTGAAGAGCTGTTAAAGTGTACTAGCTGTAAATACTGTGCTTAAACCACAGATTCCTGCACAGGTGTTAGTTCTTTCATAAATGAGTGAAAGATCTTGCCATGCAGGTCTCTGAATTTCCAATTGCTTTAAAGTGTATTTTAATATGTATCATGCCGGAAGAACAGAACAAAATTCACTCTTCAGCTGAAGATAATTTTAGCTGCAATGTCTTACAGACTAAAAAATCTGCACATAAAAATTAAATAAACAGGCCCAAAACAAAGGACAGGGAATAAAAAAGACCACCAAATGAACCCTCAAAAAATCAGCAGAACCATCTGAATCCATGTGGAGACTGGCCCATCACGTTTAAAACAAGACATTTTGTGGAGTTTGGCAGGCGAACAAAACAAACACAAGTCTGGCAGAAGTAGCCCACTTGGGAGAATAAGGAATAAAAGATGATTGCTCATTCTGGTAGAGGTGGGGAGAGGAATGGTTATAGCATGTGAATTTTGGAACTGACCCACAGAGTTGGGTAAAAATGAAAACATTTGGAGACATGAAATGGAATGCATTAAAATAAAGAAGAGAGAGATAGGCTCAAGTCAAATTGGGTTCTGTTATGTGAGAAAGATATTCCCATCTGGCCCAGTGATGGAAAGATGCCTCTGTATCTATTTAAGATTCATAGCTCAAAATTATTAAGAAAGAGTCAACTGACTGAGCTATGCATCAAATCAAGTCCTTTTCCTCAATTTAATATCTCTGAAAGTGAATGCAAGAAAGCATTTCCTCAGTAGCACATAGCATAAATTTGTGTGTATTTTGAATCCTAAGAAATGAAATAATAAACACTGAATCACAGAATCATAAAATTCTCCATTGCATTGTGTCAAGGAAAAAAAAAAAAGAAAATAACATTCCACAAGGTGTTCAAGCACACCACTAAGCAAAAGTCACAATTTTTCTCCTGATGAAAGGATAGACACAAGGTACAATTACCCTAACATAGGTATATTCAAATCCCTCAGATTTTTCTCTGCAGTTTCCTACTAGCCTAATCAGTGTTTATTTCTGCCCACCATCGGCACCTGAATAAATGACTTTGGGTAGTATGAACTGCAAAGCTGACATTTGTAAACTTTCTATTATTATTTGCCCTAATTCTGCAAAGACTGAAGGGTGTGTATTCTCCAGGTTCAATGGGATTTCTGAAAAACCTATTGATCACTGTGGTATATATGAACCTAAAGGCAAAGGGGTGCTGAATGTGGAAAAAAATCCACACTTGAGTACTAATGTAATAATGAGAAGGGGGTTACAGGAATGTCTAAAAAATTTAATATAGGTAGCTTTACAGCCATGAGCTGTACTAGATTCTGCAGCACACACTAGAACTTTAATCTTCTTTAATCTTTAATCTAACTTTAATCTTCACTACAGAGTGCCTGTTCAAGAACTTACCTTTTCATTTCAAAAATGCTTTATTTTTTGTTTAATAAATGAAAACAACAATCCAAATTTAAAATGGGCTGTAAAAGACCAATAACTATTTTTAAGAAACCAGGGATGCAAATAATTTTGCTAAGTATAAAACTATTTAAATCACTGTTTTTTGGTTTGTTTGGGTTTTTTTTTTTGTTTTTTTTTTTTAAGAACAGCTCTGATCATCTTTCTGACAGGACAAAAATTTAAATGAATTTCTTTCCAAGCAAAAATTCTAATTTCTTAGTTCATACAAGTTTTGGATACTCTTACATCGCATGAGATGTACACCTTTACTATGCAGGTATTCTCGACTTTAAATATGCTGGGTAATTTATTGTTTTTATGCCTATTTTTTGACTTCAGGGTAGTGTAAATTAAACAATAGGAAACAAATAAAAACCTGTCATATGTAGCCTTGAAATCCAGTCCCAAATTAAAAAAAAAAAAAAAAAAAAAAGTGAAAATTCTGCATAAAACAGAGCAACAAATGAAATATTTCAGCTTTGGAAAATGGTTATTTTTAATTGAGAGGAATTAGCAACCATTGGGCAAGAAATAAAATGGTGTCAGAAAAGACAATCAAAGGAGGGGCATTAAAGGTGACTAACCAAAGTGTGACAAAGCCATGCAGTGTTGATGTGTGGCCAAAAAAATAATCCTGAACATTTGGCACACATAAGCAAAAAAATTGCCAACCTGGACAGAAGAATCTAATAACATGAGGAAAGAGAAGTCTGATTATCTTCCACTAGTCTCCTGCGGCCTTTTTCTGTCACAGAAGTGGCAGGGTTGTTATAATGAATATTGATTCAATTACTATATTTTAAAAAAACCCATGAAAACAAAAACAAACCAAAACAACACCAAACCAAATCCCCCTCTCTACACCCCCCAAAAATAATGTTCTTTGCACACCACCAGGGCAAAGAAAACAGATCTCCAAATATTTGAAGGATTTTTACCCAGAGAATTTTTAGCCCCCTCTTAGGAAGTCTCTTTCTTTGAAGTCTTCTGCTCTTACTGACTACCCCACCACTCACTCATTTCAGGAAAAACAAAAATGGGCATCTGCTTTTTTTTTTCCTGTATATTTTCTACTTTGTTTTTTAATTACTTCATGCCCACAACAGTTAGCAGAATTTCAACGAAAAATAATGCTGTTTGCTGTGATTAGAGTGATATATAATTGTACTAATTTAATATTGGTTCCTACAGAGAGTTTTAATATTTTTTACTTAATGGAAACATCAATGCTAAACTATTTTAGCCCTTTTTTATACTATATACTGCAGAAAACTCATTGCATCTAAACATCAGTTCTCCATTCTAAAAACATTAGATACAAACCCCTGCAAGGGAAACAGAAATTCAGTCTAGACTCTGCTTTGTGATTATCTGGAAGCTAGAGCAATATACATTTTGGCTTGAAATAATAAACTGATTGGAAATGAAGCACTAGAATAGCTGATGATAAGGAGGTTCACTGCCCTTGCTCTGTGAAGAAACTCGTGCTCTGCATGAGCATGAAGGGCAGTTTTAGCTAATGCCCATTGTTAGAATGAGTAAATGAAATCAGAAATTACACATCTCTGAAGTAAAATTTGGAGTCAAACAACACTCACATGAATAATTAGTAAATATATATCTGCAAGTATTTAAGCCCATGCAAACTGCAATGAAAATTAGGGACACAAACAATTGGTGCCAGGGCCAAACAATGCTCTCTTTCACCCAGCCAATGGATGCACCACTAAATGCTCAGCACTAAAAAGCAGCAGCTGCCTCCTCCTGTGACCAACGCTCTGGCAGATCCTCCACTGGCTTGGACTGATGCTAACCTAGCAATTTTGCAATCTGCATCTCTTGTCCTTCTATGCCCAACATCCAAGTTCTTTGTGGGGTGTCAAACAAGATCCTCATGTGGCATCACTCGAGAATTGAACTGAGGTGATTAAGCTTCAGCAGCACAAGACCTCTATCAAGGCAGAAGAGTAGAAGTAGAACTGGGCATGGTCACAATAAAAAACATTTTGGAAAGACTGTGAAAGGAAAGTTGTTAGCACTAAAACACAGCCAGCCCACTTCCACCGCCTTACTTAGAGACTTTCCTTCTTTCAGCAATTTGCATTGAGTAAAGGAAGGTGGGTCAACTTCTTTGAAGAAAATTCAATCTACATGGTGATATTAACATAGGTTCCCAATAAATTTATGTGGCATATTGAAAACTAATGTCTTTGTGAAATCCCCTGTTTTCCGAAATGTTTAAGAAATGACACTTAGATAAGCTTCAGGAACTTGTGTTCTCCTATCTCATTTCAGAGCCACCTCACATCAGCACTGAAATCAGGAAAGAAATGCAAATTTTAATTTTTATTATTTTAGTACTCCGCAATGTTATGCTTGTGTATTTTAAAGTATGAGGGAAGTGACATAAAAAGTAAATTTTAAGTAGAACTTAGATTTCTTTTGTTAAAAAATAAATCTTTTCTGATTTTCTAATCAATGCTGTACTTTCATTTCTATGTATATGACAATGAAATTGTCAGAAAACCATCTGGGTATGATTTACCTAACTTTTTAATGTGTTTACTGATTTACAGAAATGAAAAATTCTGCCTTTAAAAGAAAATATAAGTAATCCAGAAATATACCAATCATCCAGGAGTCAAAACCCAAGTAAGCTTCAGAAAGGCATTACTCAGAACTGGCAGTACAGAATCATCCTGATACACATAATTTGCTTCCCAAAAAGCCAGCTCTAAATTTGAAAGACAGAGGCCGTTCAGGTGAGAGCTAGAGCCTACAAACAGATATACTGTAGAGTGTGAAATACACATCTGGAGTTGGGAACTACTCCCAGTTTATTCCAGCATGGCAGGAGGAAAGCTTGGCAGAGTCTAATATGGCCTTCTTTTTTTATAGGGTGGATGAAGGGGTAAAATAAGAAGCTAACCTCTGCAAAGGTTTGTAGGCAACATCTTTGCTGTCCCGTTGGATGTCCTGCCCAGAGCTTGGATGGGCCACCAGGATAAAACAGCTCTGCCACAGCCCAGCATTGCCACCACTGCCTCATCTCCAGCTTTGGAGCTACTCCCTTGGAGCAGCACTGCTCAGTGGCATTTAGACACTTCATTCACAAGTAAAGCAAGGAGCCAAATCCACATTTCTTCTACTAGGATGGAAGAAGTTTTGTTCTACTGCCTCCAGACAATGCTTGGTCAAGGTTTTGTAAGTATTTTTTTGGGACCTTCTGTAGCACCTCGGCTCCAACAGCCAGTGAATCAGCTATTTTGTGACATATTTTCCATACCCACATAGATTTTTAACTTATTTCCCCTTAGTCTGTAATACAGCATTGTGCACTAAAACTAAGGAATGCAACTCCTCTTTAAACCTTTGTGTTTCTAGCTCTTTTTCAACAAAAATATTCAAGCAGGCAATAAACTATTCTCCCTCTGTGGCATTACTCGTAATAGTAATCTGTTCAAGAAATTGTCTGCTTCTGCTGAAATCACAATAACCATCTCATTTGCAGCAAGGCAGTCATATTCAAACATAAAATGCAGTAGAATGCAACCTCTTGAGACAGAACTATATTAAAGTTACTAATAAAGGCCCCAACTCTTTTTCCGTTAAAAGTACAGTGACTTTCAACTCAGTTCAATGCAATTTGAATTGGGTCTAAATTACTCTTTTTTAAACATGAGGTCAAACTTTCATTTGCCCTGGGAGAAGCCTAGTAATTCTACCCTGGGTCTCCCTTCTGTTGGGCATTAACTGATTTTACACCATTTTCATCTCAAAAGAATTTTGCTGCATGGTTATAAACTATTTTTCTTCCAAAACATAAAGATCACATTATAATCAGGAAAAAGTAAACAACTACAGAAAGCTGTACAGTTTTGAATCTTTACTTGCTTTTCATGTCTTGGCCAGGATAAAGTAAATCAAAACATCTGCGTAAGTTCAGCAGTTTATAGCTTTCTTTCCCATTTCCTCTGAAGCAAACAATTTAATGCTATTAGAAAAGGGGGTACCCCATATTCAATATCCACATTTTTGTTAAGTTGCTGCAATATCATTCTATTTTTCTTTTTTTAGAAAATTTCTGTCATAGTCAAAAAGTCATCACTTAATACAGAAATCAGGCTTTGCTATACTTTGGCTACTCTACCTTCCAGAATGGTATAATTCAATTGACATTCAGAAGGAAGATATTGAGTCAAAAAAACAGACATGCTTGCTTCAGACCATGAACTTCTATGCAAGATATAGATGCACAGAACTTCTGTCTTTAGAGAAGCTTCCACTGACTGGAGACCTTCTCAACTGCACATGGGCCAAAAATACGAGGATGCTGATCCATGAAGGAAAGAGTGTACTTCCCAAAGTCAAGAAATGGTTTTCTTTCATAAGCTGCCCAGTGAGTCACAGAGGAGATATTTGTTAAATGCTCACTTTGCTTCCCTATGTTTTTGCTTGGAACAATTATGCTGAGCTGTATCTATCAGATTCAGCTCAATGGGTCAGGGTGAAGAATTTATTTTAGCACGTTCAGGTTCTGCTGACATACCATCTGATATTCACTTCTGCCAGACTATTCTTGTTTTCTTTATGCAAAGACTATTTGCAAGATGGAAAGAAATAAAAGGACTATAAAACCTTTACACTTACAGAGAGCAAAAATGAAAAGGAGATGAGAATTTGTTCTTACTAGGTGACTACATAAGGAATTCTAAATTTATGTGAAAGTGACTCTTGTCTTATAGAGGAGATCAACGGGTCAAGAAAACACTAAGCAAATACAGCAGTGTTCCAAATAAAACTGAAGATACTGGAGGTTCCCATAGCCTGGACTTCAGGCAAAAGAACAAAGGCAGGCATGTAGACTCCATTTACAGTAGACATAATGCATGACCTCCTAAGAGAACTAAATCAATAGTTAAATTCTTTTTTAAACTTTGGAAACTCATAAATTCTGCTGCATAAAGCTTCTCGACTGACACCAAGGACAACCTGCTGGCTCCTCTCTGACTGCAGGTGGTAAATTTAGTCAGAAGTTATAGAAAAACAATTTCAGGATCTTTGTCAATCAACAGAAGGATTTTTCACAATGCAGAACAAAAGGAAAGATGGTCTAGCCAAAAACATGGGAGAGAGAGCTATCACAAAAATCTTGCCTATAAGGGGTGGCCAACATAACTGAATAATTGAGAAGGTCTGTATCAGCACATGCAAATATTGTTGGGGACATTGGATGCATCTATACAAACAATTTAATGCACTGAAGGCATTTATTTTGTAAGAAAAAGTTTTCATTGCATCTGTCCTTGGAGTCACATGGTTTGTTCTCAAGCACACACCTTGCACACATGAAGCACTTTATCTCCTGGCAGAACTGAGACTGAAGTCACACAGGAGATTTCAGCCAGCATATCCAGGCTGTCTCTCTCCTTTACCATATCATTCCATCCCACCCAGCCCCTCTCCCCTCTCCTGTTTTTCTCCAGCTGCAGCATAGTCTCTTCATGCAATCCAGCAATCCCTCAAGGCCACCATTTCAGCCCCTGTCCATTGCTCAGCCAGAGCTCCTTTCTAGGATCCACATCTTATTTTAGTGCTCTCCCCACTCCTGGTTAGCCATGCAGACAAATCCAACTTTTTTTTTTTACTTACCACATAACTAATAACCACTCCCATCCACCTGGCCAGTTCCTATCCCTTCTGAAGCTTAATCCTCAAGGTTTAATTCATATTGATTGTAACAGGGTGCTCACTAGGAAACATGACAGGCAAATTCCTTGATCTCAGCTCCTCTGGTTGTACTGGTTTGACCTGTTCAACTCAGAGCAGCAATTTCAAGGAAAGCCCTGTCTTAATGGAGGCAAACATCCAATACATACGTAATCTTTTGGAAATGCAGCTGCTAAAAATCTAATAAAACTTGACCAGGAATGTGTGAAATGCAATTTTTCAAATGTTCATAACTTTGCCAAATGTGGGTGGATTTTTACAGGCGTAGTAAAAAAGCATATCCAGGCTATAAACTTCAAATCCCTCTACTATACAAAGAAAAACCTAGATGTTCAGAAAGAAAATGTACCAAGACATTTAATGTCAGCAAATAAAACTAATATTGCAAGATGTTCCCTGAAAGCTTGGCAGTTTCATCCAAACAGTAAACTGACAACCTAAGAGTTTCAAGTACTAATATAAAAATCAGCCCTAACCCCACAGAATAAAAAACTTTTGCAATCCTCAGCCACAAACTTGAAAATTCTCTATTTGAGGAACTAAAAAAGACTTTGAAATTTTTTTTACCCCTGAAGAAGTAAAATTAAAATGTGCTTGAATTCCAAACACACACCTTACCAGATCCACCACAGCATCTGGTACCCTGCAAATTACATAGCTGACTTTAAGAAAGGCCTGGGATTTTATCTTCTTTTTCACCTGTTGGTGTGCATTACTACCACATTTTATATAGCACCTAATAAAAACCAAAGAAGATTAAATAAAAGAAGTCACAGACATTTGAAGAGACTGGCAAGACAGTCACACTGAGGTAAAACTTCTGCATTTCATACTTAAGTACAAGTATTTTAAACAAATCCTACAGTTGCAGCACAAATGGATTTTCTACAAGTCCTCTGAGCTCTCCTTTGGGCAAAACACAAAGATTCTGTGCCTTCCTCGGCTGGACAACCCCATAAACAACTGCCCTACTAATATTTCTCTAAATTGTCCTTGTAAAACCTATTGCTACTTGAATCCCACTTTAGGTCATCCTTTCAAGGGGAAACAGGCTTTGGAAAAGGAGAGGAATCATTTAAGGCATCAAGACATTTTGATGTAGAAATGAAAAAGTCATTGCTGCTTAGCGGCCCCATTAATAAAAAGAGTGCCTGCAATAAAGGACAACTCCTTATAGGAAGTCCATCTCTCCAGCATAAATGGTGCTGTGTAGCACAAGCCCTGGACCAAAAGAACAAACCCAACCATGCCAACAGGAGTTGCCATCTGAACAACATTGCAGACACACAGTATGAAAAATGGGCCCACTGTGTAAAGATTAATTATCTTGTTGGCTTTGTTTTCTAATTAGATAATCCCATTGATTTATCCCTTTCTATTACTTTCAAGATATTTTTAGTGAGCAAACTGCTTGCACAGATGCAAAGCAAGACTATAATTTTGCAAGCAACAGGCATCCTTCCTTAGCCTTACCCCTCACTGAAGCTGCTCCTTCCTGCAGGAGGAACAGCCAGAATCCAAATCATTCCATTTCCCATACATGCAGCTCCTATATCTGCTAGGCAAGCCCACAGGCCATTTGGCTGATTTTTTTTTTTTCTACTGAGAGTATAAACTCTATCTTGGTCATTATATTCAAAAGGCCCTCTGGGTTGAAATTTCTTTTTTCCTTTAAAAAAAAAAAAGTTTCAAGCTTATGGAATGTATTTGTCTGATCTCCAGTACTGCCCAGGTAAAAGCAATAGATCTTAAAAATGTTTTTGGAAAAAAAAGGATATGCAAGATTTATGTAAATAACCTGGACAAACTCAGGCCTCTTCACACTAACATTAAGCTAAAAATATGCCAATCTTAGGAGGGAGACCACTGAGAGTAATTGTTTGTAAACTGAACTGAAAAGGTTCAGTTGAGCTTTGATGGCAAAGGATTTGTTATGATCAATTATAGTGAAACCTGGAGGCGTTTATGTGGTTATAAACCATAACAGCAGCAGCTAGGAGGGAGCAATTAGTTAAGCAGGGGAAAGTCAAGGCAAGTAGTCTCTCCTGTGCTGCCTTTTGTACAGTGTTGCACAAGTACAACTTTAATGCACAAATCCAACTTCTCTGTCTATGAATTAGAGTCCTGTCTTTGCCAGTCTTTCACTCCATGTGCTGCTAATCTTATATTCACTGCTACTGAGCACAGCCTGCATCAGAGGATAGCTGGCTGCATTCCTAGTACATTGTAGCAATAAATATTAACTCTTCTACTCCTCTAACTCCCACTAAATAACTCTGCAAGAATTGTTTATACATGTTTATGACCAGCATTTATGAGAAATTAGGCTTTATTCTATAAAGGTCTGATATCAGTCTAGAAAAACTAAGATAAAGTAGCATTCTGCCAGTTAGCACAACCAGTTTATTTCATTTAAAGGGAATTCTTGGCATATTTTTCTCTAGTTAATAGCTACAAGATTTCTGTGATGAGCATTTCTGTTTCTAGCATTACCTGTTTTGTCATATAATAAAATCATGGAATGGGTTGGAAGTGACCTCAAAGATGATTGAGTTCCAATCCTCTGCCACAGTCAAGGATATCTTTCACTACACCAGGTTGCATCAACCCTGGTCTTGAACACTTCCAGGGGCATCTACAGCATCTCTGGGCAACCTGTTTCAGCACCTCACCACCCTCAGTAAAGAATTTCTTCATCACATTCAATCTAAACCTACTCTCTTTCAGTCCAGTTCAAGGCCATTACCCCACGTCCTGTGGCTACACACCCTTGCAAATGTTCCTCTCCAGTTCTCTTGAAGGTCTCCTTTAGAAATTGTATGGCTGCTGCAATGTCTTTCCAGAGCCTTCTCTTCTCCTGGCCAAACAACCCCAATTCTCTCAGTCTGTCTCTGCAGGAGAGCTGCTCCAGCCCTCTGATCATCCTCATGGATTTTTCTGAACTTGCTCCAACAGGTTCACATCCTTTCTTCTGTTGGTGACCCCAGAACTGGACACAGAACTCCAGGTGGGGTTTCACAAGAGGGGAGTAGAAGGGGAGAATCACCCTCCTCAACCTTCTGGCCACACTGTTTGTGACACAGCCCAGGACACAGTTGGCTTTCAGGACCGCGAACGCCAACAAAAATGTTAAACAGCACCAGTGCCAGTACCAACGCCTGAGGGATGTCACCTGATGTATTTGATTACCTCTACTTACAGACCTAGGCTGTTAGATAACCTTGGCCTCCATCTCTCTACAAACCCACCTTTCTTCCCTTTACAGACAGGGAGTTTTCTGTAGGCTAGATTTCCCTCAGACAACTTCCATACAAGTTGTCAATTGAAGTAAATTATTTGCCTGATCTGAAACAAGCAATAAAATAATTTTTTAAAATTGCAAAGCCTTTTAGTGACAGCCTCAACTGGACAAAGCAGAAAATTTCACCTGAGAAATCAAATGCTTGACAAAGCCTACAAGAACAGCAACTCCTACTTTGTGAGGAGACAAAGACAATGAGATCTTAAATTCAGGGTAATTTTATTGATCAAACCATTCTAAGAAAACCACGTGTTGCTATTATCAGGATCATCCATCAGAAAGGCAGTTTGGCCAACTCTTTATCCCTATTCTCTAGTTAAACTACTTAAGTATAAGATGTACAAAAGCTATTCAGATCAGGTAACAATAAACAGGAAATTTTAAAAAAGAGAAAAACCCACAGAAGCACCTATAAAAAAAATATGTGATTTAAAGTATATTCACAATCATGGTATTTAACAGAACCATTAGACAACAGTTGACAGTCCTGGGCAACTGTGCCCTGGAGAAGTAAAAGTTAATACCATAACTAATTTTACTTAAACTAGCATAATGTAAGGTTCACACGAGACCTTGAAAAGAGTAAAAATATTACGAATTGTGTTCATAAGTAAAAAAAAAAAAAAAAGCCTATTCCCTTACTGCAAGATGTTTAAGCAACATGGCTTCCTTTAAGCAGTAAAAGATGAGATTAATATTTTCCAATTCTAGGAAGCTAAAATTCAGATATCTAAATCAAAGCTGGTAACTCTGAGTTCACCTACTCATTGGGAAGAGAATCAGGCACTTCTAAAAGGCCAGTATAAAAATATAACCATAAATATATTTACAAATTTTAAAACTGAACTCTAATATTGTTTGAGAACACTTCTGCAAAACAATTTATGACAAGACTCTATTATCTTCTTAAGAAAGGATCCATTATCTTTGACAGAAGAACTACAGAGGAATCTCTACTGAGGTGCACCTCAGTACATCTGAGCACCTCAGAAATTAAATAGCTGGTGAGCATGAGGCTGCATGGCCACATCAAAATTTTGGGTGCCAAGCCACTCCACTCCAGAAATCCTTACCAACCCAGGACTAGAAAATGGTTCCTCTTTCCTTGGTTCCCAGATTTCAATAGTGTTCCATCTATAGAGAGATTTCAAATGAAGAAAACTTCCCATAAACATAGCAGAAAAGTTTTCCCACTGAATGTAGAACTCAAAGTAAATTAACACCAAGCCAAGGAGTTCCTGCCCTTCCCTCTCCTGCTTTGTTCTGGACCTGTGTACTCCACTGCAGAGCACCAGTATCCTAAGTTGCAATATAGATGTATTTATTCTATTCCCACCTCCACCAGCTGTGGGACATTAGCTGTTATCTCCTGCTATGACTCGTCCCTGATAACTGTTAATGAGCAATCAAGAACCCACCACATGACTCATGGAATTATCTCATCCTATTGTGAGAGGCTCAGCCCAGGAGGGAGGAGCCAAGCATTCCCACCTGGATATAACCTGGCCTTGGAGCTGCACAAGGGACCTTTGGTCTACTATATTCCCAGAAGATGAGAGCTATCAGTGGACCTTCAGGTGGAGACCAGACCTCCCCAGGATCACTGCTTCAACCCAACTACTTCACTTGGACTGCTACCACCACCCTAGCAGGATGTCAGGTTGTATCTCACTCTTGTCAGTATTTTTTCTTGTATTATAGCATTTATTTTTAATTTTCCTATTAAATTATAATTCTGACTTGCAATCTCCCACTGGTTTGTTTTCAAACTAATATAACCAGTGATTCACTCTAGGTCTGAGTATTGTGCCATTTTCAAGAAGAGGAAGTAATGTGACCTATGTTAGGTTTGTATGCATGTATTGCACTCAGTACCTTATAGATTAGCCAACAAAATTCAGAGTTTAGTTAGTGCTAACTTTTCTGAGTTAGCAAATGCCATAGGTGTATCATGTGCCACAAGCCCTTGAGAAGGCCTGCACCATAGCTGACTAATGCCATAAGGACATGGCACTAAACATCTGGTCTCTGGAATATTATGAAGATTAACTTTAAAAGAACAAAGCAATCCAAATGCTTATCTAAAAAGAGTAAATTTCAATTAATATGTTTCCATATTCTCCTGTTTACTTCCATCATAACAATTACATTTAAAGTTTTTTGAAAGCTTGGTGACAGCCCCAGCTTTAGTACCATGTCACTCTGGGACTTGGTCCAACAGCAACTTTGAGAAGACTCCTTTCCAAGTGCATTGGAAGCATTTGTCTTGGTGAAACAGACTTTCTTCTCCCCTGTCTCCCAAAGAATCACACTTGTGATCATGAAAAGTCTCTTAATAAAAAAATACTATGATGCTTGTACGATGAAAAACATATATATGCCAATCCTCCATGAAATGCAGTCTGACTACAAATCTGTAGTCTGTTCTCACGCTTTCCAGAATTTCAGAGTAACAAATTCCAACTCACAGATTCCAGTTTTGTGCATTATCATTGGATAGCTTAAAATGCAAGAAGCTAAAGCAATAGCAGAAGTGAAAGAGAATATGACTCCAAAATGAAAAGAGAGAAAAAAACCCAAACCCCAGCACCCAGAAACATTGGCTCAAAAAATCTGTTCAACCAGCATGAGCAGAGACAACCTTGGAGAGCTGACAGGTTGCAAAGCAGATTGCTGGCACTGTGTTTTGACTTGCCAGAGGAGAGAAATGACAACTAGAACACAACAGTCTCCCTGCAAATATTGCAAGCAAGGGGAAGTGACTTGAAAACAGACTTTAGCAAGTCTCAAGGTGTAGTCGAGTCAGGCAGTGAGGCAGGAATAAATTCAACATATTCCAAAGTCTCAATCTTCTCAAAATAACTTTATTTTACTTTTAAAAGGCATAAAGAAAGCTTCCTTCAGATTACAGAATCTGACAAGCTGGAAGGAACCCACAGGTAACATCAGATCCAGCTCCTGGTCCTGCACAGCACCATCCCCAAGAGTCACATGTGCCTGAAAGCATTGTTCAAATGTCTCCTGAACTCTGTCAGGCTCGGTGCTGTGACCACTGCCCTGGGGAGCTGTGCAGTGCCAACCAACTGCTGGATGAAGAACATTTTTTAAATATCCAACCTAAACCTCCCCTGACACAGCTTCAGGCCATTCCCTCTGGTCCTGTCCCTGGTCACCACAGAGAACAGATCAGTGTCTGCCCCTCATCTTCCCTTTACAAGGAAGCTGTAACTGCAATGAGGTCTCCTCTCAGTCTCTTCTTCTCCAGGCAGAACAAACCAAGTGACCTCAGCCACTCCTCATATGCCTCTTCACCACCATCATGGCCCTCAGAGAAAAGCTTCTCTGTAAGAAGACAATTGTCTACACCTCAGTCTAGCAAAGTAGTAACTTATTTGAAAGTTTCAGTCATAAGAAGCTTTATTTCACCCTCTCTATTCCATTTCAAGAGCATTTCTTTCCCTATGATTCTTAAACTGTACCATCTTTAAAATTAGAAAAATCACCTGACATTTTATCCAGATGTGACAACAAAGTAGAGCAGCATTAAGCTATTGCAGCATGCACACATCATTTCAATAACATGCTTTTAGCATCTTAGGACCTCATCTAAACACCATGTTAATGAACACAATTCAAAAATCATTGTGTCCACTTACAAACACAGATATGTACCTCAGCTGTGACTGTCGTGTTTTTGCACTTTGAACAGGCCAGGTGTGATGGTTTCAAAGCATGTTCATTCCTGAAGCTACATATGTGGTAAGTACATGGAATTAGAAGAGGGCAGGGCACCCTGTACTTCCAAATGAAGCTTTATGACAGTAAAACCTACAATGACTTTATGGTCCACAGTGGCTCTAATGCCCCAGTCTGTGCTCCTGAGTCTGCTCCCAGATTGTTCTTCAAGCCTTAAATGCCTTTGCACTGCTCAGAAACCTGCTTTAACTGCAGCAGAACTACGCAGCCTCACAGCCCTGGGGATGTTATCTTCATCATCTTGAAGAGGTTTCCCTCCATTCCATTTCAGCCTACAATATTAACATATTTAGATAAGCTTTTTAATCAGGATTTACTATACTCATGCCAAAAACACAGAGTAAAAGCTGGTAAGTCATCAGATTGCAGTGTTAAATGCTTGTTTCCAGGATGAAGTGAAAGACAAATTTCCTACTATACTATAATATTTTAATTTTCCAATGGCAAAAAAAGACAAATTTTGTTTTTAAAAGGGAAGAAAGAAAATCCAGTAGCTAGAAAGGGGAAGACATAAATAAACTGACATTAGTGAAAATTCCACAACTCCCTAAACTCATACACCAAAGGGTGTGGTAATAATGTATTTTATTATGCTAGTTTATGTACATAAATTTATGCACTCTTTATCCCCTCAATCTGTGAAATATTTACATCCAAATTAAAGCTGCAGGACTATAGTGTTTTTACAAAATAATCAAATGCCATTTTGCAATATTCCACCCCCCCCAGTTAAATCAAATAATTGAAGTTCAGTGAATGCATTCTTGAGAGCTCTCAAATAAAAGCAGATCTTCGGTCAAATACACAAAGGCAACATGGAAAGTAAATTAAGATAGAATATAAGTACAAAGAAAGATAATAAAAGCAACAACAGATAATGCTCTCTCTTCCAATTGCCAAAGATGATAAAGCCAAAGTTTGGTGGGAATCCTTTGCTAGACCCAAATATTAAGACCCAGAAAAGAAATAGTAATGCCTCAGGAGGAAAATCATTATTATACATGCATATTTCAGGGGAAAAAAACCCAAGCAATACAAAGTGTGCTCAGAAAACAAGAACCATACCCAGCAACGGCCTAATTGTCTCTCAGTGGACACAGCATGCTAATCCTGGTAGTAGCAGTATCACAGCTGATCTCATCAAAGTGCTGACAAGGGAACACAGTCCCAAATTTCTACTGTAGAAAATGCAATACACTTGTGACTCTCATAGCCTCAGAGGGAAATCTGTGGCCAGCTTTAGGAGAAGAAGAAAAGCTGTTTTTCTATTCTCACCTTGTCTGGCAAGGTAATTGCTTTCAGTAACGGTGGAGACTGCATTAAAGTGGAAGAACACTTGATTTGAAAGGACAGCTTTGCAAGAGAAATATTAATGAGAGACTGACATAGGGTACAGCACACCCTAGAGCAGTGCTGACAGCAGACAATGCAAGCCACACTACACACAGAATACTTCCTTAGCTATAAAGAAAAGTCCTGGGATATGTAAGTGAACCAACTGGCTTCTCAATGAGCTTTTAAGCAACTCACACAAGAAAGGTTTATAATAATCCCCTCAAAAAAGAGCTTTTTTTTGGGGGGAGGGGACAATAATGCATACAAGTTATTCTGGAGAGCTAAATATAATTTCTATTATTAAAGTAGGTCTATGGAGAACAGCTGAAGCATTTTATATGGGATAGGGCAGCTTTGCACATGAAAGCACATCCAACCAAGAAACATGACAATTTAAGACTAAAGACAGCAAGTATAAATCTTGTCTAGATTATTTTGAGTAAAGATAACAGAGGTTTATTTGATAACATGATCTGTGCATGCTTTCTCTATTAGGGTCTACTACTGATCAATTTTAGAGATTTGAGTGTGCATTACAGGTCTGATGAGTTTATCTGGGTTCTTCTGAGGGTTTATCTGTCACTTACATAGATAATGAAGGGATTTTAAAGGGGAATTTTACTGACCTAATTACTAATAAAAGTCTTACTGCTGCAGATGTACATGGTACTTTATAAACAAAAGATGTGTTCCAGGCTCATGGTACTGGAAGAGATAAATATATTTAGAAGACTTTTTAAAAAGCTGAATTATTTGTTAGATATGTAGCAGAAGACTCAGTCTTTCTTAGTTATTAGATCATTGCTTCATTACAAAGATCTGCAAAGATTGCAAAGTCTCTAGCAGCCATTTTCCGTTGCATATATGGAGTCTATTTCCCTAACATTTTTATAAACCTTTTGTTGTGGGGAAAACAGTTTAAAGAATTTATTTGAACTGATTTGTAAGCAGAATAACCTAATTACTTCCATAGCATAAATTCCATGCCATAAATTTCATGTATTGTTTGCATTTCTCTTTTCCAGCTCTTTATTTAAATGATCATGAACAAGTTTGCTATTCCTAAAGGACTGGAGTAAATCCAGTTTGACATATTGTACAGAAGCCTTTTATTTATTCTAAAGTTTCATTTGCTATAGTGTTCTGAGCACTGCACAATAGCGTGGTTAGTCATTTGGCACAACTTAAAACAGAGTAATAATAAATTATATTGCTGCTAAGGAACACCATTATTTACTTTTTCAGAATTGCAATAATATATGATATGCATAGTCAGTGAATACAAAAAAACCCCTGAAACACACCAGCAAGATGCATTACAGTAAGATATGAAAAATTTAATTAAAAATTGCAATGCTTGACCAGCATGTTCTATATAAAAGTAAAAATAAATTTAAAATAGTGAGTTTGACCTGGTAACTAAAGTATTCAGATTCACGAGCATCTGCAGTTATCCCTATAACACACAATGAAACAAAGTTCATGAGATTATTCCAATTTACTTGTGTCTCTAGGGAAAAACATGTTTCTAGAATAGAATAGCTTCATTTTAAATCAATATATCAGAGTCAACAGCTAGACTACGTTACACATGCATACATAAGCACTGAAACATAAGGAAGTTTTGCACTTCCTTGAAAATTTTAAATTGGCACTTTCTGGCTTATGAACTATTCACAACAGAAATATCCCACCTGAATGCTCAGTGATCAAACATTCAATTTCTGTATGTCAAATGTATACACCACTTCATGTTATATACAGCAGCAATTCCTGAGAGTGATTTAGTTCTTGGAAGAGGATAGTTCTGGCATAAAAAGAGGACTTACAAGTTTATTTGATTCAAGGACTGCAGAGACAGCACAGGAAGGAGATGGAAGCAGACTTGGAACTAGTTAATATTGGCATCCTTTTTAATTTATATTTTGCTCCCTACTGAAAATTAATTAACAATCAAGAGTCAAAGGTAAAAATAACATGCTTGCAAAATATTTTGGTAATTTTGATACTTTTCACATATCTGTTTAAGTAGCTTATATCATTAATTTGGAACTCTATTGCCAAGTTTAAAACCTTATAAAGCACTGCATGTCAAAAGATGGAGAAGCAGCAAAGTAGTAGCAATGGATGCTACTGTGGCTTGAGAAATACTAAAATCTCTAACTGTGGCAAAATAAAGTTTTAACATTAGAATTTGCCACATATTTAGGGATATTGAAGTTTATGCTGCTCTTTAGGTGCTGATGTATTGTGGGGAGAAAATAAACAGTATTTCTTACATTAAATTTCTCAGCCAAAGAGTATTATACATTCAACAAGGACAGGAATCATTTATGGGATGTGGCCAAGAATACACTTCATTCTTTATGAAATGTTACACAACAACAGATTTAAGAGTGAACAGGTACTTTACTGAACAGGTTTTGCAGGAAGGCCAATACAATTAAGATATTTTCTTGTTGTTGTTGTTGTTGCTCCATAGTAATGTCCTTAGGCCTCAGGAAGATCAGAGGACTTTCAGTACAAGTTAAGATTTTAGTACAAGAATTTGTACTTCTTTAGTACAAGGACGTTCAGTACAAGACCTTCTTACAAGAACTGGTTCCTGCTCTGAAAAACTTTTAGTCCAGCTGAACTAAGAACATTTAAGGAAAGTGAATAAAGAAAAATTTTCTTCATTCCTTAAGCACAAAAGATTTGTTAGTACACGTTACACAAAAATGCCATGAAAAGGAGATGGATTTCACCAAGTCTGTTATGTGACACAACTGTCTTTCCCGTCTGTAAGCAAAAATTGCATCTAATTAAAAGCTCAGTGCTTTAAAGAATGGAAAAGGGGAAAAGGGTGGGGGAAAAATCTGAGCCACTGACATTAGGTCTCAACCAAAAGGGAATTCCTACAACCTAGCATCATTCCAGGAGCTGGATTCCCCTGGCACTCTCTTCAGAGCTGTGGTATGAAGAGATGGGTGTATGCCTGCAAAGGATTCTCTGTACAGTAAATCAATCTGTCAGGCAGTATCAAAGTACATATTTAAGAATTCATGGGCTTTTCATGATGGGCATTATATAACACAGGCTACATTTCAACTCAAGTGGCTCAAATGTGACTTGAGTTTTACCTACCTGTAGTTTTCTAGCCCATCCTTCAATACAAAAGTAATGATTTGAAGTCTTGTCACCAATCAAATCTTTACACTGACAAGTCAATTACAAAAATGAGTAGCAGCAGCCTCAGAAAAAAAGAGTGTAAGAAGACACTATGCTTAGTTCTTTGAAATGCTTTTCATGATATTCCAGCTCTTCCAGGCTGAACACAGGGACAGGACCTGGAACTCATGACAACTATCTTATCTTTTCTTAGGAACCTGAGCTACATGCAGGGTTTGAACATTATGGATTCATAATCATATTTGTCTCCAAGTTGAGAGGAGCCCTTCCAAATGAGTATAGTACCAAAACCTTGTACTGCTGCCCCACCACAGGCCACATCAAACACCAAAGTCCTCCCTGAATGCTGTTCTGCCACCAAGAGCACCTCCAAGCTGCACACACTCCATATGATTAAGAATCCAATTTACTTCTTGGAAGAGTGGCAAACACCTGTCTGTTTCTCTTCACTGTCCTGCAGCAGAGAGAGAGGCATTTCCCTGGCTCTGATACATCAAGGGAGTCATGAGGGGAATCAGGACCACTCCTGCAGCTCTCTGGTGAAGAGTGCAAACAGTTACAAGTCAATAGGATGTCCAGTATGACCTCAGGTAAGTAATTAAAAAGCAGCTCATAGCAGGTAAAAATAAGAGGAATAGAAGCAGAAACCCTCAGAACAGATTTTTGCCTAAGTGTACCATTTCTGAATGAGATCTAATTGAAATGCATGCAACCTATAAATCAAAGTTATGATCCTTCAGCAAAATCAGTCTTTACTTACATAGTTCTGTGACTAGTCCCTGTAAACATAGTTTCCAGAATGAGACGCTGAGCAGAGAATTTGATGTACTGCCTGTCTACACAGGGATCAGCTTCAGTTGAGCCTGTAATATTAATACACACATCTACAGATCAAAATTTCCCATTACTTTTTCTTCTAGGAGATAAAGTTTTTGCCTATATATATAAAAAAAGTAATTACTACAGCACTTATGCCTCAGTATTAATTTTGTATGCTTTTTTAAAACCAGAACTTTTTACATACTTGCAAGCATGCCCTTATAATAATTAAACTTAGATGTATTCATAATCTGACTAGGAATAATTTATTTATGAACTATTCAAGACTTAATTTCTTCTTAATGTTGTTTTGGAGACATATGCAATATACAAGTCTCTTGACTGCCATGGAAAAAAGAACAAAGCTTCCTCTTCAACAAAGACAGTAAAATAGAAGAGGATATTCCCTTTTTGGCTAAGCTTTAAGATGTTTCTGGTTTGTTTGGGTTTTTTGTGTTTCAATATTTGTATTATTTTTAACTCATCAGCAAAGGCAACTTTTATACCTTACCCATTCCAATTAATACTTCCCTAAACAGTAATGCTGAGACACTCTTAGCAAATTTTTACATGCATTTCATCAAACACATATTTGGGTAACTACTTCAGTATTTGATCCTACCCCAGGAGCAACAAGGACATAATTTTACTGCACTAAGTGCCAGCAATCTCATGGAATCACGGAACAGCTGGGGTTGGAAGGGGCCTCTGGAATCACCCTGTCCAACCTCCTGCTAAAGCAGATTCACCTAGAGCAGGTTCCACAGGGTTGTGGTTTTGAGTATCTCCAGAGAATGAGACTCACAACCTCTCTGGGCAGCCTGTTCCACTGCTCTGTCTCCCTCACAGTACAGAAGTTTTTTCCTCCTATTCAGATGGATCTTCCTCTGTTTCAGTCTGTGCCCACTGACCCTTGTCCTGTCACTGGGCAGCACTGAAAAGAACCTGGCCCCATCCTCTTAACACCTGCCCTTAATATAGCTGTATGCATTGATCAGATCCCCTCTCAGCTGTATCTTCTCCAGACTGAACAGGCCCAACTCCCACAGCCTTTCCTCATATGAGAGCTGCTCCAGTCCCCTAAACATGTTTCTAGCCCTCCACTGGACCCTCTCCATCTGGCAGTAGACTTAACCAAAAAATAACATTTTTCAATCTGCCTGAAATTACATACCTTTCCACAACATCATGCCTCCTGGCACAAGTTATGCATCTCTTTTCTCCCTCCACCCCAAAACACAAGGTAATTAATTCCACATCCTCCAGCCCTAGGTTCAGCTGGAGCCCATAGAGCTGTACTGCTCACAAATTAACTGCACCAACAACAATCCCACAAAACCCACCCTGCAGCCTCTGCTCTTTCACAGACACACACATACAACTCTTCCCCCATCTGCCCCAGGATGCTCCCTTGTTAGCTGCCAGGATTCAGGAGTGCTTCACCTCCCCCAGCTTCAACACGGGGCTCTACAAGAGATGAAGGTCAGAAGGACCACACAGTGGCAAAGGTGACAAAGGACTTGGCTGTTTAGCCAAACCCACTAACACTACCCATGTCTTTGTGTGTACTAACTGAGAGATGTGTATATTGAGAGAGGATACCACCTCTTAACAGGAGCTGGCATCCTGGTTAGTCTCCTCCAGAAGTACCATAAAAGAAAGGTCAACCATCAGCCAGGGTGTGGGCTTTACATCCTAATTAAGGTGTTAATGAATGTGGGTAAGGTGCAACTATGTCAATGGTAGCTTTCAGATAATCTCCTGACCTTCTTAAGTGTCAAGTTCAGGAAGCTATCTTAAGCCTTGCAAGGCCATTTCAACAAATCTGTTTCTATTAAAGGGCACACCAAGGGGAAGTTTCTATCTAAGCAGGGCAGTGGGCTATACAGCCCACTCACATTTCTACGTTGGTCCACTGTCTGCTTTCCAGAAAAATTAATTAGGTACATCCCCAGTTAGTCTGAAAATTCCTTGTCTGCTTAAATCTAATCAGCCAAGTATGAGGTGATTTGATGATATTAGCTTTTTTGTAGTTGCAAATTGGTACAGCATTTTATACTGCCAGATATTCCCTGAGCATCCACTCCTGGAATATCCTGAGCATGCCGTGAGCAGAGCAGCTGCCCCAAGCAGCCAGAGGTGAGTGCTGCAGTCCTAAGGGAAAGCACACTGAAGTCTGGCTTTAGCCTGTTACTTTGGACACATGGCATTATTGAAAATGGGGAGATCTAAACATTGCTTTTGGACCAATAACATAATGTCAAAAACAAAAGTTCCGGGAAGCAATGACTATAACCTTAATTCATACAGAAGTGCAGGGCTCTGCACACTGATTTTAAGATAATCTGAATTATCTGTTTTGTCCTTGTTCCTTTTCACTGGTTGCTTATAAGCCCAGAGATCCCCATGGTTTGAAAAGCATCCTTATCAAAGTGCATAAGGTGGCTGCTGGCATGCTACTACCCACTGCCAAAAAGAGGTCGGGCAGACTGGGTGTCAAATCTATTTCTCTAACATTTGCACTGTTTTGCTCTATTTTTGTGAAGGTGCTTGGCACTACATCTGAATAAGTCTCTCAAGGTGCTGAAAAACCCCACGCAGTCAAAGGAGAGCAGCAAGTATTTAAATGAGGTAGACTGGATCCTGTACATCTTCAGAAGTTCCTCTGTTGAATACATAGGAGAAAAACCAAAATTATGGTTGGCAGACTGAACTGATGAATATGGAATTGGGCACTCGTGCTCCTTGTGAAGTAGCTGGTTATTTAAAAAAGCAGACTGGATTCTGAATTGCATTAGGGAATTAACGGGCTTATCAGTGACTCATTTAAAAGAAAAAAACTTTAAAACGAAAATAAAGTATAATTATTTTGAATTATGTCTTAAGGTAATCAAGTATCGAAATGTAAAAAAATCTGAATACAAAGTAATTTACTGTAATAAAAAATAGCGTTCACATCAGATCTGTCAGGCTTTTTTGCAAGTGAGATATCTAAGATGAAATGATTATGCAGGAAAATCAAATCATTGTATCTACTAACTGATGAAAATCATTCAAACATTGCATAAATTAAAGAGTACTTTAGTGCTGAAGGTGGCTTTTTTTTATGCATCACAGGAACAGGGTTTTACTGATTAATGTCAGAGGAGATAGAAAACATTTCTTGCCTGAGATGGTCTGGAAAAAAGTGAAAGTCATTTTATCAAGACCATTATAGTAATAAAACTGGAAAAGGTATGCATGTGAAAAACAAGAACATCCTTCCGGCCTAGAGAAAAAAATGTCAACAGGGAAAGTTAGATGCTATGATGCCTGAGGTTAAAAAGAAATTTCTCCTCCAAGGCTTGTAGTTGTATAACTTGCATACTGAGGGAGAGCAACACATTTTTGAGAAGCATTTGGAAGTGATTGTTGCAAGATGTTGTAGGAGATGAATGGGTGAACTGATGCACTGTGGCAGTGGTTGGTGATCTGGGGAGTTGTGAATGAGTGTCAGGCAGTTCAGCCACTCTCCTGCCTCCAAAGGACAAGTGGGAGGGAGATCTGGCTACCAAGAGGTTATGTGTACATGTGTGCAGAGAGAGAGGGGCACATGAGGACATATTCTGGTAGGTAACCACCGGGAAATCTAATATACTGGTGATAAAGAAATTAGATGATTTTATCAGCTACCCAGGTTCTGCCCAGTTGTCTGGATATTTTCCCATTCCTGACAGCCTCATTTACTTCAGGCATCCCAGGACAGACCCAGCTGAGAAGGGAGCAGAACAGGGAAAGGTGTCCCAGTGTCCCTGCAGATCTGCTGGGGAGGCATGCCATGTGCTGCTATGGGAATGGGAATCCACACAAGGCAGGGAAAGCAAAGTGCCTCTGAAGTCTGACCTCACTGGCAGCATGGACCAGGTGGGTGGATGAGTCAGACTGACAGGGAACTTAGTGTAAACTCATCGTAGTAGCTTTCCATCTGCTGCTAGTGCTCTCACAATCACAAGTTTTCTAGGCACCTCATGGAAGATGATGCACTTGAGAGTCTGTGTGCTATAAAATGAATTTTACATGCACACAACACAAGCTATCAGTTTATTCACTAGTGTTTCTGCTCCTCCTCGCCCCTTAATTTATGGCTTTGTGCATATTTTGGTCCTTTGGGCACAGTTGCTGGTTCCCTCTGCAGTCAGTTCCTTCAGTTGCTTGCTTTCTCTCCAAGGGCACATTGCACATCAAACCAGCCCGCCTGAGCTCTGCTCTGCCACGTGCACAGAGCTGGCTGATTTAAGACAATGCCAAAATCTCTGTTGAGTGCAGCCTCTGCAGGGCTGATGTGAGCATGCTGATGTGTGGGGGTGGCCCCACAGCAGCTCCAGGCAGTGCATCATGCACCACAGCTGCAGCCCTGCAGCTCTCTGCAGCACGCTGAGCCTTGCAGACACCTCTAGAGCTTTGGTCTGCACCCAAAGTCGGTGGCAATGCTGCCTTGCACAGCAGTGAGTGAATGATCAAACCCTGGCACAGGGAGGGAAAAGTAGGGGGAAAAAATCTTAAAAAGAAACAGGGAAACTGGCTGGGGGGTTATTAGCAGGTGTTGTAATTTATTCTCCTTTTAACTCTGTTTATAAAATGGATTAGGTTTCCAACTGGTGACGTTCCTTTAATCCAAATTGGCAAAACAGACCACCAGCTGTGGCAAAAGAACTTACACTTTGAAAACATCTAAAATATTTATAATGATGTTTTTGTATTTAAGGGCCAACAAAACAATACAAATAAAGTGTAAACAATATGTGAATCCATTAACTTAAAACATTTGGCTTGTGCCTTATGCCGCACTAAAATAAGGGTAGTGTATGCTTTTCTGTATAAATTTTATAACCCCTCATTTTCCTATCATTTAAAAGCATGAATTTACTCACAGAAGCTACTAAATAATTTTAGCATTTTATTCAGGTATGAGCCAGATCCAGAAACAGTTTTGCTAAGTGGGCTGCACCCTGCCCATGCCAAGAGCTCCCTGTTTGACCAGGAAGATGCTCTTCCCCCTGCACTGCACTGGGACCTGAGCTGCATGGGCATGCTCAAGCTCTCTCTAAGACCTAAACAAGAAAGCTCTTCAGTGTGGGATTCAGTCAGTATGAGAAATTTCCCAAACCAGCTCCATTATGGGTCACATGCCTAGAAATGAACATGGAAGTTATTTCACCAGCAGAGAGAAAACCCTGATCTACTCAAGGGAACCCTCTCCTGTCTCCTGGGGTAAAGAGGACTTTGGACTGAACTCCTCCTTAGCCTGAGGTGGACAAAAGCCACATTGCCCACAATGTGTGAAGGAGCAGGCTGCAGGCCAGCCCAAGTGCAGGAATACTCCTGTGCTGTGGAAACAGAGGCATTGTGTGGGCAGGAAACCAAGCACTGCAGGGACACAGGAAGCCAAGGCATGGAGGAGCAGGCTCCACTCGAGTACATGGGGAAATCACCTAGAATGGAGACCTTAATCCATGGTGCCTGGTCTCTGGAGAGTTTCTACATTTCTATCAGAGACTAATGACAACTGCCTATGTCTGCACAGCTCACCAGTGCATGCCAGGGCACCAAGCTGCAGGGTCAGGCTGTGTTTTGCTCCCTCAGTTAAATCACAAGTTAAATCACAAGCCATGTGAGTTAAATCACAAGCCCACCTGCATCAGGCAGCCATGGGGGGGCTGAAGTTCTCACCTGGGAGACATGTGAGTGAGTGGAGGCTGCAGAAGGCAGCTTTCTCCTGCTTCCTGTGAAGTGTTTGCCTTGTGAAAGTCAGATACTATTATGCTACTAGTATTCCCTTACAATGACAGCAGTAGATTCTGTTCACTTGTTTCAGAATAAATCTGGAAGTGGCTGGACTCCAAACGGCATCCCTCTGTAGGATCCAATGACAGAGATTAGCTCTTGCCATGGGGTAGGAATTCAGATACCATTCTTATGCAATTAACAGTAAACTTCTAGTGGCTTCTCACTCAGCCTCAGGTTTTCAAGTTGCCTCTCTGAGCTTCAGTTTTACTCATCCAGGTTCCTGGGGCTTAGGCACCCAGTTGCAGCATTTTCACTGTTATTATGTCTACAGCAACCAAAGACATACCAGCTTGTGGATGTGTCTTTCATAAGCTCTAGTCCTAACCCTATTCAGTCACAACTTTCTGAAATGTATAACGTGCTCATCGAACTGTTTTAATGTGGTTATGCCCCTTGTGTAAATAAAACACTATTCTGTTGCTTTTCTCTGTGGAACAAATAAGATTTTTTATCATCTTGTTACAACATCTGTTCAGCTGAATCAAGTCCAATACAGTTCTCAGGTCAGTTCCTGCAGCCTGAGCAAACAGAAGATGTTATTATCCTAATTTAGCTGTGATAAAGCACTGAGGCCAGCAGTTCATGTTCAGCATTCCCTGACATGCTCAAAATTCTTTGATTTTGGATCATTCCAGAGCCAAGGAACAATGCCCTTCTGCAGTGGGAAATTCAAACAGGGTAGAAATGATTTGGTTTTGGAGGATTCATGATGGCAACTGAGGGGGTTATTATGGGATCAGTTTAATCTACAACTTTCTGCTGTCATTTAGGCTCTTACCTTGCAAACAATTATCTATGTGCTGAACTCTAATTATGCAGCTGTTAAAAGAGCTACATAAACAATATGCTAGAATCCTGGTAACATTCAATACCAAAAAAATTTGCTAATTTTGTGAGAATAAAGCTATACATTCATGAGCACCATCTACTGGCATATTCCTATTAGCTCAAAATTTGCTTTTAAGCAAATATCACACAGAGTCACCAAAGGGTCAATGTTGGAAGGGACCTCTGGAGGCCACCTGGTTAAAACCCTCTGCTCAGGCAGGTTCACTACAGCAGAATTCACAGGACTACATCCAGATGGCTTTTGAGTATCTCCAAGGATGAGACATCTCATATATATATATATATGAGATATACCAAGACCAATGCACCATGTGTGACTATTTGTTTACCAAAAAAAAAAAAAATATATATATATATATATACACACATTTCAAGTAGGAAATGTGGCTAGAAGGCAATAAATCTATTAAAGCCAAGGGTAATTTTTTTCACTTAAACAATGCTAGGGATTTTTTCCAAGTATTTAAAGTTCCATGCTATAAGTGCACATCGAGATTTTTACTACATATCAAGGTCTATGTCCTATGTAATTAGACTAAGTCTACACAGATGACATGATTTTGAAGTCCTACCACTGAACAGAATGCACTTCCTTGTGTTTAATGTTGAAGTGTATTAGTGCAAACAATCATGACTGACTGACCATTCAGCAATGCTTAGGCAAACAATTGTGCTTTAGAATACCTTCCCTCACTATAGGCAGAATACCTCCACTGACCCCACAGAAGTTATGCTAAAACAATTGCAGACACTTTTTGGTATGTGTGACAATCTAAAAAAATTTTCTTATTGTGTTTATAAGAAATAATATACAAATAAAATCGAACAGAGCTCTGCACTGTTTAAAGTACTGGACTAACATCTTAACAATTTCTTGCCTTTCTACACATAATTTTAAGATATTGCAATTCCTACAACTTGCATGATTTCAACAAATATGGGTGTATCACAAGTATTCAGAGGTATGTTCATCATGTACCCAAATACCTACTCTTTTAAACTAGAATACTGGTATGTACTCATTAAGTTTCATAATGTTTTACACTGAACCTTATGATGTCATTAAAAAAGGTTTTTTTAATTCATATTTTTATAAATCCTTTAATCGAATAAATTTATACTTCACAATAAGTAATACTATTGCAATTTATTTTCTCATGAGAATTCTTTACAATGTACAAATTAAATATGGTCAAAGTGGTTACAAGTTATGAGCATCTTGTTTCTCAAGTCCTCAGTCTTTTGGATTTTTTTTATGAACTGTATTCTCAGTGCTTTGAGTTCCACTGTAAAAAATGACAAAGAAAGTTAGGGACAAGTAACAACAAAAGTTGAGAACAATCTAAAACTGAATACAGAGTTTGTTCCACATTTGAAAACTCTTTATGGAATAGCAAGTTATGCTTTTCTGCAAATCTGCTATGAGTTTGCCCAAAAGCAGAATTTTAATTTAAAATAATATCCTGCCAGGAAGAAAATAAACCTCAGAAAAGACAGACTTGCAAGTTTAATTAATGCATGATTATACTGGCTTCTTAAAAATCAAGATCAAGCATGAATCTGAGGCATTTTGTGCAATTAGAATTCAGAAACTAATAATAGAATTTTTTTTTAGACATATGCAAACTGCCTTTGACAAAGGTTTTGCTTTATTATTTCACTGTAGAAAACCATTATGAGTTTTGTTTGTTTGTTTTTAAATCTGCAGTAGCAGGTGTATTATTTCCAAGTGCATCACCTCCCAGCTGGACAAAGCATTGTTGTTCCCATGAGACCATCAGCACCATGATGGATGTGACACTGCATGAGCAAGTCTGGAAAAACCTGATGGCTCTTCTTATCTGAATGTCAAGAAACTGAACAAAGATTAAGTTTCCAAGGAGAAGAGCCCTTCATCATTTTCAGCCAACTTTAAGCTTTGATTCCTATATTTATACAGTTCATTACTTTTTCACAAGAAGCAAAATGTTCTTGTTCCATAACTGAATCAAGCTATGCATGAGGATTTAGCAACATATATATTAATCATTGAATTCTCTTCATTTTTTTAAAGAGAATATGTAACACAAAGGAAGACAACAAGAGTTATTCTCCAAGAAAAAGCAACAGTTCAGCTTCACAACATTAACTTTGACAAATATTCATGAAACCGTAACTTAACAGGTCCAAAAAAGGAAATAGCTCATATTTAAATGAATTCATTTTCACAACTATTCTCATTAATCTCCTCTTATGTAGGCTCATATTTTAAACATAAAAGAATTCCTTGCTTCCATTTCTATGCTATTTTAGCTTCATGCTTTCTTAGAACAGCTGTGCCCAACTTCATATTTATGCAAACATCTTCTTCACACTATTTTCCAGCTACTTTTCTGTGAACTTAAAGAAATGTGCATTGTTAGACATAGAAGGCACACTTTGTGAAAGCACTTGTGGGACTTGGGATCTTGGGTTTTATTAATTTCAATTGCAGCTGTGATTTCATCTTTGTGGGTCCCTCAAAAACCAGTTGTTTCACAGAACAGGAACAAATGTGTTCTTTACAATGTCACCTAATCTGGAAGTTATTAATTTTAACTTCTGGTGGATTTAATCATCAGAATTTCCTTATTACAAAACTTGTTGTATATAATACAATGTAATTTTCAATTAACACAATGGAATCTTAAATCAGAGTCTAGAAATTACAACTCCTAGATAGGTTTCTATTTCTGCCTATGGCACTGTGTTACTGCACTGTTTCTTTATAGTCTCTGTTGTTCAATTTACTCATTTGCAAAATAAATACTAAAAAAAAGTAATTATTTAATGTAGAAATTTTGAGCAGCCAGACGGAATAATACAGGCTGTCATTCTGCAGATGTTTAACCTGAACTAATGTTAGAGAATCTTTCAAAAATACTTCTCTTTTTCCAAAGTGAACTCTTGGTGTTTTCCACCATCTGAAAAGTATTTTCTTCTTGGCAAATATTTTATGGTCCTTCAGACCCACTTAGTCTGGGGAAGAACAACATTTTTCTTTGCAAAAAAATTCCATTTATGTGACCATGAAAAAGGTGTTTCTCCTAACAATATATACATACCTTTAAAAAATCTGTACAATTAATCTTGCCTTGCAGAAGCTAGAGAAAATCTGAGCTCCTAGAAAACTTTTCCTGACAATAAGAAAGCTGCCCAGTGTGACAGAATTGCACAATCAGAGCACAGATGAGGCTGGCACACATCTCTGGAGACCTTCTCATCAAGCCCCCTGCTCAGCAGAGAGTCAGAGCTGGTTGCTGGGGCTGTGTGCATTGCATTATCTCCAGGGATGGGAACTCCACAACATCCCTGGGCGACCTGTCCTGATTTTTGTCCACTCTGACAGGGAAAGTGTTTCTTTCTGATGCTTCACTGGAATTTCTTCGCCTCTTGTCCTGTCACTGGGCACCACTGGGAAGAGCCTGGCTCTGTCTTCCCTACACACATTGCTGAGATCCACCTGGCATTTCTCTCCTCCCAGCTCCCTCAGACTCTACTTATGGAGGAGATTCTCCAGGTTCTGTGTTTCTGTGTCCTTTGCCTGGACTCTCTGCAGTCAGTCCATGTCCTTTGTGTACTGGGCAGCCCAGCTCTGGACACAGCATGCATCAATATAATGTACTTGTTCCCAAAAAGCAGATCTTAAGTGATCTGAAGTAGTATGATTATACCTTCATTAATCCTCTTCAACTGAACTTTCATTAAAATCTGTATCTTTTACCCCCCTTTTACGGATGAAACACCTCGTAAAAATCAATGAGTGTTTAAGGTGTGGATCAATGGTATAATATGGCATTTAGCCCTTATGTGAGAACAAACTGCTTTAATTGTCTACTCATTTAGACTTAGTCTCTTCCTGGCAGGTTGATTAATGCAGATTCTCTGTCCTTCGTCTCTGCATACCATATTCTGTGACTTTGTGAACAGTTTTTTCCTCTGCTGCCTGCTCAGCTTTGTTCATTGCATCTAATTCAAAAACACTCCAATCCAATAATGAAAAATATTATTGTAGATTTAATATTTAACACCTTATCTTAAAATTCCTCTATATGGAAAATTCAGATGGAGTCAATGGGTGCTGTGGGATCAGACAGACAGCAGATTATTTAGGATTGTGGTAAGGAAAATATTGCTAGGAAAGGATTTAGATAAGAAAGAAATTGCAAGCTAAAAAATATTTAGCTGAAAATAGAAAAAAAAATGCACAATAACAACAAAAGACCCTCTAAAATCCCTAACCACATTCTAAACAAAGATGGTTAACCCTGTAGAGAAAGGAACACAAATTTCAATGAGTTTAGACTTACATTACTTACATTAACTTGCATTGAGCTCAATGTTTCTCCTGTATAATACCATGCTAGTCCCACAGACAATGACCTGGTAAATATTTTTTTTGCAGGGAAAAAATCCTTTTTCTAAGTAAAGCTCCATTTCTCTACCAATTTAGTGGTGAAGACACCAATATTAAGAATACTTTACATTCCTTTGAAGAATCTTAAGAAAATCATACGCATTTATAAAAATAATTCCAAATGACTGCTAACTGAAAATCAAAGGTCAGATTGTTTTATTTCTGACTGAGACAGAAGGGATAATGAGACCATAAAACTAACAGAAGATCCCAAAAAACAAGAGGAGGTCCCACTTCCTCAAACGCATGGGAATTCTTCATGCAATGATCTGTGTGTCATCTCAAGGTAGAGAAAAATCTCAAGTTTATTTGCACAGAGGCTGCTCTTTTATCTAAAGTATATCTCCTGCATAGCCTGAGGGGATGGATAGGTAAATATTTCCTGTGAATGAAACCATCAGCTCTCCACAGATTAAATCCTCTTGCAGCAAGCTGGAAATTTATTAAAAGTTATCTACTTGAATTTTGTATGCACCTACATATGCTAAGTACTCTGGAATCAAACAGGAAAAAAAGATTTAAAAAACGATTTTACAATCATATTAACTGTATGAGAGGAAACAATCAATGGAAACCACAAATAGCTGTGAAAGGAGTACAGCAGGATAAAGTTATGAAGTTGGCTGCTACTGAACTCCGTGAATGTGCAAAAGCACGTTGGGAAATTCTGAGGGAGGATTTGAATGAGAACAACATAGCAGCCAGGCGGACATTTGTCAACAGAATGGTGCTTTCAGTCGGAGTTATTCAGTTTATTTTTTTTTCTTCCCTCAGGCAGTGGAATTTTGGGTGTGAAGCAAAGGAATCCTTAATCAGTCTCTGATTTAGCAACGTTTTCCTTAACTAAGAACAGGTGCCGTATGTTGCCTCCCATGAAGAGTTCCAGAGTATTGGACAAACACTGGGCATATGTTTCATAAATAAGCAATAGGCAAATAGCAAATATATTTGCAATATGCTGTAGTCAACAGGTACAGAGGATATAATGGGATTTCAGGACAAAAGTGTTTTGACAGGACAGGAAATATAAGTATTAAACTTTTAAGCTTGAAAATAAAACCAAGTCAGATATGACAACAAAAATTTTATATGGTTTGGGAATTGATGTAACATGCAGTAAGAATTTCTGTTAAAAAATCCCCTCCAAATCTGAGGATGATGATGCAAGTAAAAACAACAGCAATTTTGCTTGAATTTGGGTTTCAAACACTACCAGATACCCAGCTATCAAGGCAGAAAATTCAAAATAATTATGAGCACCCTAGAATTGGGCTGTTTAAATTTGTTTACATTAGAAGTCTTCCTGTTATTAGCAACATCAATCAGAAAGACAGCTAGAGCAGGCTATGGAAGAGTTGGAGAGATTCTTCTTCAGCTCAGTGCACAGTGTCAACCTTCTTTTATGAAAGCATGTCCAGGCAACACAGAAAAGATTCACCTGAGCTCTCCAGAAAACACTGGAGTGAAGAGAGATTGAATAGGAAAAATACTTTTTAAAATATTCTTTCCAGTTTCTCTTACTGAGAATAAGACTAGCCCAACATTGCAGTAAAAAAGAGGCATCAAATCATACAATGTTTGGAAGTCTACTTTTCAAACTGGGATTGAGATAGGAAAAGTTATAAAAGTGTGACCCAGGAGAGTCAGGAGGATGTGAAAGAACAGCACAGATGGATTGGTGGGTGTCCACTCAAACAAATGAAAGATACATTGGGCAGAAGCAAAAAGCAACGTGGCCATCAAGGACTAATAAGCCACCAGCCTGAAATGAGAGAGAGATGAGAACCATATTGCTAGAGCAGGTTATTGGCTTATTTTCACAAATAGCACATTAACTAAAATGACTAACAGGGAAGCAGTAGTAGCCTGTGTGAAAGCCAACAGAGAAACTCAGGCTAAGAAATTGGAAGACCTCTTAAAAGGCTCTACAAACTCCCAGTCTCTCACCAAACGAACACTATGTTAGTGGAATCTGTAATCTCTAAGTAGCATCACTTAACAAAACAGCTTGCCCTTGCAGACACAAAAAGTGCTCATGTTGCTCAGCACACTCACAGAGAACATCTTAAACAGCCAAATTGCAACTTCCTTGGGTTTAAAAACAAAATAAGCAAGAAAACCTCCATCAATAGCAGGTTTTTTTTCCCCATATGACAAATAGCAAACTCACTAGTAGCAGTGATGTCAAAGAAATTACTGCACTTTCTCACAATACACTTATTTGTGAGTTTAGGTTGAAATAAAACCTTCAATTATAATGATTAAAACCTCAAATCAGGGTTGTGGTGTTACATAAATGAACATCACAATTACAGTTATTGGAGAGTTGCCCATATTTAAAAGAATCAAAGTCTAATAATCTTTTTTTTCCTTGAGAGAAAATTAGTCTGCTATATTGCACACAGCTGAAACCCAAAGCACTCAGACAGAAGCACAGCCTTAAAAACTCTTCCAGCAGACCTCAATATTTGAATTATCACTTGCAGTGTTGAGCAATTGAAACTACCATGTATTTCTATTTCAGCTGCTTGTGAGTCTAAAGAGCACTATCACATGGCATGCTGCATCTACCAAAATGAATACAAATCTTTATTCGTGCTGGGTGTGTCTCTATTAGATGTTAAAGGAGGAGGATTTCCTCACCTGTGCCCTTCTGTGCTCCTTGAGCTCTCTTAAGTACTTTTCAGATACTTTCTCATTTCCCAGTACTTTTCCATTGCCCAACACAGTTATATCAAAGCCACTACAGTCTTGCTGCAGTTCTCTTCTGGACATTGGTAAAGACAGAAATTAGCTTTGCACCTGGCTTGCAGGGGAATCAATTAGATCCCAGTGCCTATATTGTTAGAGAACTCCATCTGACTCAGCTGAAGACAGAACTTTAACCAAGCTCTCTAAATGGCTCCCAATGTATGAAGTTCTTCTAGTTAAGCAAATCATCCGGATGAAGTGAATCATAGATCCTTAAATAAATCACTGAGAAAAATCCTGTTTGCTATTTACAAAGGAACCATTAAGAGCTGCAATAGCTGCTTAAGAGGGGCACAAACTACTTAATACTCCCCATGCCTTTGTGAGGGACATCATTACCTCATTTATTTCAGCACTGAAAACCAGAAATACAAACTAATAGACAGTAAGTAATGGTGAAGAATGATTCAAAGAAGACTTTATGGACAGGCATGTATAGAAGATTAGGTTTACAAACCATTCTTTTTTTTTTTGTATTTTAAAAATAATAGCAAGGTCAGGGAAAAAACCCTCCTTTTGGACATAAATTTCCAGGGGTAGCTCTGAGGTACAAACACAAAATCAAAGTGTATTACTGTCCTCTGAAGAACCACACTGGTGGTTATTAAGCTGCACATAAAGAGAGTTTCTGCACATCAAACAGGGACTCCATTCCCTCATTTGCATCCACAGCTTCATGTAAACACTCAATAGAACATTGAAATCTTCTCAATGAAGTGGTTAAAGTTTATAGTATTATTGTGATCTCAACTACTATTAAACCCAGAGAAATTCAAAAGGTGAAATGAGAGTCATAAATCTCGTCAGTCAGTTCCACAGAACCACTCTCCATTAAAAAGGCTACCACTGTTTAAGTTAGGTGGCATCACATTATTTGCTGGTCATTTCTGTGGTATCCAAAACAGCACGAGTAATAATGGGATAAGTTTTTGCTTGTAGAGTATTCCCTTTAAAACAATGGAAATAGACAATTTGGCCCAAAATATTTTTTTAGCATTTATCATAATGATTTCTGAGATCTGGTGATTTTTTTTTATAATTTCCTAACAACTTCTGAAAAATCAGGAGTGTGAAACAGAACGCATAAAATTCTGATATTAGTAAGTGAAAATATGTGATTTTAATATATAGTGGACATACAGTAAATCTTCCATACTGGAAAAGAAATGTGAGCTCTCAAACCCATGTCTTTAGTGTACCAAAGTGCCATCAAACAAATTAAACTAGCCCCAGACATGTCTTCCTTACAAATTTCTCCTTTTTCCTTCTGCATCCCATGCTCTATGCTTTATGAAACATTGTTTCTATAAAAGAAATTTAGAGGGGAGTGTGTTTGGTTTAGCACAGTTTGAAAGAATTATTCCCAACACCTCAGTTACAGAATATTATTCAGTCAGGAGACTGTTCTCTTCCATCTAGGTTCTGGTTCACCTCTGACAAGACAAAAAATAGAGCTTTAAAATTTTTTTATTTTATTTTATTTTGCTTGGAAGAACGAAAAAGTGAAGAATGAAAGAAGACAAAAAATAACAGCACAGTGTATGATGCAATGCAACAACTAAACAGTGTTAAATGTCATTAGCATTCTGGAAATATTTGTGGCCTTTCATACTCAGAAAAAATGAATCTACATAAGCAGTATTTCCTCTCGAGAACAATACCAACAGCCTTTGATTTAGCAGGGGGATGGTCACAAATGTGACATTAAAGTGGAATTAACTTTTTTTGGATCAAGATTCATGTTCAAGATTCATGAACTTGTGGTTCAATACCACAATCATATTCTTCCCTTACACAACAAATAATGTAATCTTCTGGTGATTCCAGTCAAAACTTGATCATCCAGAATGTTTACTCCCCAGTTTCAAAGCATATCTGAAGGTCATCCAGTTCTTCACTGCCATAGATTTAAATAAATCAGCTCAATATTATTAACAGAAAGCCAGGCACAGAGTCAGAGCAACAGAATGCACTATAAATTCTTGGAGAACCAATACAAAAGGAATTTACAATGCAAAGGAAAGGCAAAGAACAGGATTGCCCAGGGGACGATAAGAATCTAATAAATGAAGGAATAAATAGGGTTTATTGCCAAAGGTGAAAGTCTGAAGAACTTTAACAAAAAGTGATGATTCAGAAACAACTGAGAAAATAGGAGATTGTGTAAATCTTTCACAAATAGGGGAGTTTATTTTGTGGCAGGAGATAACATGTAAAAACACAATGAGCTAAAAAGTGCTTCGTGCTGCCAGAGGAGATAACAAATGAACTGAAAGAATATGATAAGGGAATGTGAGGGTCATAAGTGGCACAGTTGGCATGAGGAAAAATGAGAAAGAAATTAGTGGAAATAGAAGCAAGAGAAGTAAATTAATGTTTGAATAAAACTCAGAAAGTTTATTAGAGTTTTTTTTCCCTGCAGATCTTTTCCCAGAATACATAGTTTCATTCTCATTAGATTTTTCAGTGAACAAATATTGACTATTTGTCACAGAAAAGAGAAATTTCCCTTAGACAGCATTTTCTCACCATTTTCTGATGATCCTTACAGAAAAATTGCCAGCCTCAGGATACATCTCTTCTACTTATCTTGCCCCAAAGATGTACACGTGAACTTTAAGTCAGCTGTGGGACTGTGGGACTCAGTGCAGACTATCTAACCCAGGTGAAGCACTGTGCATCAAGGTCTGTATTGCCTGAAATATCCATAATAGCTAAAGATTTACTTGGGCAAGTCAGGTCTGCCTGCACACTGCAACTAAGATTTGCATTTTTGTTTGATTTGAGTGATTTGCTCCAGATTTCTAAGAGCCTGAAATGCTGCCCCATTTCTCTGCATCCTGTTGGCTGCCCTAAACTTAACACACTTCATCAGGAGGTCTGCAGACAGCAGGACCAGCAGGACAACAGGGTAACAGGCACTAGTGAAGCAGGAAATGTTTGAGCCATGAGATTTTGCAGGTATTAAGAAATCAAAAGGACAACTCAGTGGATTGAGAGTCCATCAAAGTGATGTCAAGGACCTGGAGGATCCAAGGCTAGGACAGTAGCTTTAGGGAAACAGAGCTACAGAGCAGGGAAGGAGGGAATGGAAAGCTCTTTCCAGATCTTGCAAATATTGCCTTTAAAAAAGATGTTCCACAGAAATATTCAGAACTAGGATTTTATCAAAAATATTAAACTCATTTTACTCAAAACACATAATCAGTAGACTGGAATGGTTTTCTGCCAAACTTATCTACTGGAACAGCTAATGAATAATCTATTGTGTTGCAAATCTCTCATTCTCCACAATGTTTTACATCAGGAATCACTGCTAATAAAGTCAGAAGAAATAACATCTCTTTTCAAAGAAGTTATTATCAGAGTACAATTACTTAGTGTAATTTAAATGTTAAAGGAAAAAAAATGCAAAACAAAAAAGAACTTTAAGATAAAGGAATTGGGGCCAAATGTCACCAACCTGAGAAACAATTACTCTCAAGAGAATATATACTGTCAGCCTCTTGAATTCTTCCTTAGTCTGCTTTTACTCTGTACTGAGTAGCATAAAAAGAAGGAAATTGAAACCTCTGCCTTCTGGGATGAATAGATCTAGACAAAATACATTGCCTTCTAAGCCATTAAGTAACTTCAACATTCAATAAACACAAGTGAAATAATACAAATGAAAAAGCACAACCAACTATTCAGTAGGACAAGGATTAAGTCTTCATATTTGGCTCTGGCAGCTTACAGTCAACACACTGATATAAAGTAAATACAAAACTCCCTTAATAATCCCATTATGATTCTCCAGACCCCATACATCATTAGCAATTACCATTCTATTATTTGTTTGGTACTTTGGGACAGCAAGAGAGTTAATGCCTCTGTGCTACACACAGAGTAAGTAACTAATAAAAGTCACCTGCTCCCTTGTTCTCTGTAAGAAGGATTTTTCAGCTGTACAAAACCCTATTTTAGAGGTTCCATGTGGGAAAGTGGAGACTATGCAACGATACTTCAACATCAAAGAAACCCAGCGACTATAGATAATTTGGAACAGTCATCATTTCAGTGTGTTGCTAGTACAGGATCAAGAGCATGGAGAATGAAATATCAAGACCAGAAGAGTGGAAGAACCCCAGAACTGCAGTATCAGTCCCAAAGTCATGTACTGCTATTGTGACTTTTCTGCATCCAAAGAAATTCCCAAAATAAGCCTGTGTAATATTGAATACACTGCTAGTAACTAATTCTGGAGAATTGTTTTCAGGTACTAGCAATATTGCCCGAGGTCATTCATATGATCTAGAGGACTCTTTTGGAATTAGAAATTGAGCAGCCAGACTTGTTTAGCAATTCAAACAATGTGAAATAGCCAGAAGGTGTGATTTCTTTAGATTAATAAAGAATAACCCAAAGGACTCTGAAGTCAACGCAGAACTAAAGAACCAGTCAAAGCTGCAGTACTTCATCTCATCAGACTTTTGACAGCATGTCCTGAGAGAGATTATTTTATCTTCAAAGTGACACAGACTCTTAAGTTTTGTTCACTGAACCACGAATCTGGTGCAGAACCAACTTCAGTCACATTACCAATACTAAAATCCATTTTAAATACTGACAGGATTATACTGACCATCAAAGGGCACAGTATCTTTCAAGCTGGTTTTCTTTTGCTTTCCATCAGAGGAGACACTTCTGACTAACTGAACCTTCATGTGCCAAAGCTCTGTTGTAACTCCCCTGACTTAAATAAGCTCTGACTAGTTATAGACTTGACCCTAGAGAATTACTTCAGTTCTATACACAGCTTATTTACAATTACAGATAAAATGATGCCAAGGGAGACTTTTGCTTAAAAAAAACCCCCACCATACCAAAAAAACAACTTAGGGAAATCACGTCACATCCCACTTCTACAAATGTCTTTTCTCCCCCTATCAGCCTATGAATGCTTTCTCCCTCTTTCAACATTCTGGTTGTGGGACAGGTCTGTGTTCTAGTGAAAATGGGAAACACTGATGATCGAAAACACTGCCAGAGGAAAATGCCTCAAACCTTCATTTCCTCCTTGGGTGGTACACAGTGGAATCACTGCAAAGCAAAGTGTGTTCCACTTCTGGTACAGAGACTTTTATCCTGTGCTTGTCAGTAAATAAAGTACAAATTAATGAGTAATGGCTGATGCTATAGTAAGTGATTTACAAATTCTAATTGAATGTTATAGCATCCCAAAGAACTCAATTCAAGACATTTTTTAAACAATTCTGGCCTTAATTCAGTAATGCAATTAAACAAATTAAAGCTTTAAAGATCAAAATTTTAAGCTAAAATGATTGAGTATCCACACATGCAATTATGCACATGCATAAGTAACTTGTTGAACTACAGTCTTTGTGTGGGAGAAATTAAAGCATTTGTAAAAAGTCACAGATGCCCTACACTTCAAAAAATTAGTATCACTCAGAAAATACTGAAAATACTGTATTACTCAAAATTTGACATTTAGTATAACCATTCACTACTTACAGAACACAGACCTTAAATATTTAAATTAAAATTATGCATTTGCCACTCTCAATTGAGGTATAATCAAAAATAAACTGAGTAGCTCGCATTCTTAAATTTTGCACTGTGAATGAAATGCTGACTCACATCACTTATTACATTTGTTTGTCTGAGAGACGCTTAGTATGAGAGAAAGAATGTCCTCCTTTAGCTCTTTTCAAAATGTCTGTTATAGGGATATTCAAGTGCAAAACAGAGACATCAGAACAACTTTAGTAATTGTAGAAAATTCATTTCCTTCACTTTATCATTTCATTCTCCTTTAATCATTTGTTTATTAATATTTTTTCCACTTCTCATTCTTTTCACATCACAACATTTATCATCATCATAAATAATCCAGTTTATTTATCAGGAGATTGGTCCAACAGGGGTGTCCTTTGGAGACACTTGGTTTTTTTCACCTGAGGAATCAAATATCACCTTCTGGGGCTCTGCCCTTCATCCAAGGGCAATGAGAAAAGCCATTCCAGGACCACCTCTGCCTTGGTGCTGAGATGGAGAAAGTACCAGCAAGTAAGAATCTGCATGCTGGGGACATGGCTCTTGGTTTGAGTTCTGTCACTTAAGCTCAATCTACACATCACTAACTTCTCCCTGTGAAACAAGGCCTTTCATTTTTTTAAGTCATATTCCTGTCTTTTGTTTTAATCAAGCTGTCCTTCTATCCCAGAAAACTCAAACTCAGTTTTTAATCAGCATAAAAGAGAACAAGGGATGAAGAAGAAAGCAGCACATCATACTAGACTACCCTAAAAACCATGTATAGATTGCCTCCTTTAATGAATAATGAATCACAAGCACAAGCCTATTTGGAAATTCTCCAGCAGGTCATTCCTGTACCCTCAATGACAATACTACTGGGATGAGAAGTTACAGCCAACAATGTCATGGAGATCAAAACAGCCTTAAATAATGTTGACTTCTGTATTTCCAGCTCAGACATTACCTTCTGCATACAATGAACTGGCACTGAGCAAGAAATAGACCAGTTACAAGATACCACATTGTTTCGTGGGCAAACAACTTCTTCAACAAAACCCTGAAATAACTCCATTCTAGCCAAATTCTGCATGAAATGCGTCAAAACCCTGAGACCATAACAAAAATCTGAACCCTTTAAATGAACAGACTTCCACTTCACCATGTGTGAAACAGCCATGAATGTAACTCATACAAGATGCTTCATACAGGTCAACCAAACAAATCTGAGAAGCTAGCAACAATTTTAGGGAAGCATGAAAATTCATGTAATCATCTCAATTATTATTATAAGATATGGCTGACCTGATTATTTGCCTGCTGGTATAATTCTTCCATAAGAATCTTTATAAAAAATTGCATCTCTCTTAGCCTTCAGTAAACACCATCCCCCTGCAACTCTGCTTTTCCCTACCTGGAATCCAAAGAGTTTCTTGCCCTTGAACCATCAGTTTACATTTTTCTGAAACTGATGCAGCTGAGTTCTATCTAACGTAGATAAGACTATCAGTGTATCTCTTGGGTAATGAGAAGCTGTGAATATTCTGAGAAACAGGATGCCCTGTCTATCAAACACAAGATGTTTGTTTATTGTCCATTCAAACCCTTTCCACCAATGCCCAGTGTGTGCTGGCAGGTTTGAGCTCCCAGGTCTGAAGGATGACTTCTGGTGTTGCAGCCCTAGGAATGGACAAAGACTGAATCCCTGATCCTTTGGTGTCACTGTGACATCCACTGAACAGTTACTTGGACTGCTTTTTTTTAAAAAGTAGTTTTGCCCAGGATATATAAGATTATATTTATCTAGATACCTATCTTTGACTTCCTGGTATTCCTGAAGCACAGTCTACTGTGCAGTAAAGAAGACAGGAATTTATATGAAGTAGACTGGAAATGTTCCTGGCAAAATAATAACAGTAGGTAGGAATTTAAATTACAAAGTTGTTCTTTTATATATCATCTCAACATCCCATGACCGTTGGAAGATTTCTCAGCTTTAAATTAATGGGTTTAAATATCTCCCTTTAACATAAAAAACCTTTAAAGTCCGTGGACTTTTTCTCCCTTCACTTTCAGAGACCAGATAATAAGTAGAGCTCTAAATAAGGCCATCTCTGCCTTTTAGCCAGATAATGCTTTTTAAAGCTTGTGTGGCATAAAGAATACTGGCAATGGAGCTGCATTATATTAAATCATCCATCGACAACACACACAGAATACATTTGCAGATAATGAATCCTATCTTATGATCCTACCAAATAGCTGTGCTTTCACATCCTTTTCTATTTAGACAGTATCATTCCATGCCATGAAAATAAATAAATTTACACACACATGAATTATGTATTAAACTTCTTAGACTGATTTACACATAAAGAAAGAAAATTATGGTCAAAGCCCACAATATAAATTGCCTTTTTTTGAGGTTTTATGCTAAGCTTTAGAGATTTGTCACTTGAAAACTGACTCTTTTGGTTATATTTATTGACCCTAATCTAAAAAAAATAACTTTCTCTTTCAGATTTTTTGCCTCTTAGTACAGACACATAAAAAGGCAAAGTTCCCTCTTTTTGCCGTCATTTTGGGTAATGATGGCTATCTTTGTCCTGCACTGCACTGAGGCAAGGAAATATTTATCTGCTCTGATTATGCACTGTTGAATAAAAGTTCAAATCTGGTGCTGGAAATTTCCAAGAGTGCTCATGAATGATCTGCATATTTTGCAACTTATACAGCTGATGTAAGTGTGCTTAGAAAGGAGAAGGAACAATTTCTAGCTGTATTTAAAGGATTCTCCATGCACAGTGCCACTGCACAGAGAAAAGGCATTTGTTGTGGTTCTGTGCTCCTTTCCCACAAAGCCTAGAGAGACCACACCAACTTCACAGAAAAGGGAAAGTAGATGGAATCACGGACTTGAAGAGAATATTTTTCTTGTCTAAGACTGCCTAAAACCCCCACCAAAAATTCTGCAGTTATATGTGGAAATCATTTTGCAGTCTTGGAATCAAAGCTCCTGCATTTTAAATGGCATAAGTATGGAAATAAACTGAAACCTAATGTTGACCCAAGCAGTGACACAAGCAGCTGGGGCACATGAGATGTGGTGGAACACCTCTGGATCTTGAATAATTTTCCAATCTGCAAAGGCAAGAGCAATCCAGCCTCTTACAAACAACTGGAAGAACACTTACTGACAAGAACCTCTCCTTGCCTCTTTCCATTACCATTTCCATTCTTTTGCATATTTCATGTCTCACCACTGCTATTTAATCACACAAATGCACCTACATTGTACTTAGATTTTATTATTTTATTTAAATTATCATTGATATGCCTTCTGGTGCTTTGTCCAAACTAATTATTCATCTTTTATACATGATTATTCTTTGTCAGTTTATTGCCTGTACATTATGTTCCTCAGTCACACAAGGTGGTATTCTCTTTGGGAGGATCAAACCAAAGCTTTCTGCTTTCAGAATCCAGTCAATCTTAACAGGTCTTGGACTGGATTTCTGTAAACTCTAGTATTTCACAATTTCTCCCAGTCATTGGGTAAACTCTTGGGTTAATGATTTTTGAGTTTCAATAAAAAAATACAATGTCTTCGCAATGTGCTCATAAAACAGAAAGTTCTAGTTTCCATTGAGTTATTCTTACTAAGATGCAGTTCTTGGGAACAATTTATTGACTTCTTTTTGGATACTGGCCTATGTCTCTGGCAGTTTCTGCATCCCTTTATACAAACCCTGTTACAGACATGTAACTCAGCCATCTGAACATTTAATTCTTTCCATCTATACAGCGTATTATTTTTACAAATACTTGACAATTGCAATTCATGAACTCTGGAGGTTTTCTGGAGTCCTCACAGATTACAAAAAGGTAATTAGGAGAAACTGCAAGGTGCTAGATATTGAAATCCAAATACAAAGAATTGAAAAGCTTATTCCATAAATATTCTATCCTTCTAGGTTGAATATGATGCATTAGTTTTTCAAAACACAGACACACTAATAATTTACATCGGTTTTTCATTGTTATTATTTCTTTTTTTTTTTTTTTGCTCTTACTTTAATACTGAACCTAGAAGTGTGTGGAAAATTTTTTATTTTGAATAGAGGTCACCAAGCTGGAAAGGTTGAGACATAGAGTATGAGATGAGACAGACAAAATCAAGTTGGCCAGATTCCATTGCAACATTCCAATGATGCTGTATCTCTTCACACAGATTTAAATGATGTGTAAAATTTATAATGGCAACAATTTCATACGGTGTTCAATCCAAATTCCTTCAAGTCAATGAAGGTCATTTAAATTACAAATCAAGATATCTATTATCGAATTAGAAAATAATTTACTTATTGAGGCAGGCTTTAAAAGTAATTGTTAGTGCTGCAGATTAATTGTTGAGTTTCATAAAATAAATGATAAAAACCCCCATAATTTAAAGTTTTTTAATTGTAAACTATTTCTGTCTTTCACAAACAAGCCATACTCAGTTGTTCAAGATGCAAAATGGAACTGGTTTTAATTATATCTGTCACATCACGTATGTAACATGATACCACATCACATCAAGCTAAATCAAATAATGTAAGGTAAGCATCAAAAATCGAGAGTAATCATGTCACCTATGGCTGTTTGCAATTATATTCGGCATGAGATGATCCTAATTTCCAAGTGTTCCAAATAGTCTTTCTGGGCAAAATTTAAAAGTAAATTCGTATTTCTCTGCACAAATCCCTAAAAATCAATATATGAGTTTACCACTTCATTTCTTAGGTACATCAAGTATCACTAGCAAAGTATGAACAGTGAAAACTCAAGTTCAGAACACTCTTGTGGTTTTTTGATGTTACAGTAGGAAAGTATCAAAACTGCAATTGGACATTTCATGAGCCTTTCAATCTGAGAGATCTAAGTGTCAAAAATAACTATGACATGGATTTTATACACCTTAAGTACACAGAACCAGATCTCCCTGACTGGTTCAGCAACTGAGAATCTCATGTAAGTTGAAAAGAAGAACAGTTAATTATAGACTGCTGAAGAAAACAACTGTTAAAGCTAAATTACACAAGAAGCCAATGAGATGATAAATTTTGCTGTAAATGAAAGTAAATCTGATAGAGGCATTTTTGGAATTGTTTTTTTTTATTTATATGGTAGCAAATTGAATGCAGGATATTAAAAGGCATATAGACCACGAAGCACTCCTTCTATCTATACATATTTTTTGGATTCCAAGAATTTCTATGCATTGTGTATTCTTCCCATTTCTGTGTATTGTGCTTTAATATAACCATTATTTTTTCTTTATTCTATAGAGGCTTATATATCTATGCTTGTACAGCTCTGTGGTTTGTGAAGTGCTTTCAGCTGAAATGTATTACAGTAATGTAATCATCATTCTTGTAATGATGAACATTCTCAGAGCACTTCCTTTTATCTAGATGGAAACAGTATGACAGCCAAATTGAGTCCAGTAATGATAGATATATAACATTTTTTTGCCTTTGTTAGGCATCAGCCCATGCCTGTGTGAGATATTGAACTGGACATTTACAAAACTGCTACCCTTCCTCTTGCTTTAGAGTCCCCATGCACCTTGGAGGACTCCATCAACACATCCTTTGGGGAGACAGAGCAAGTCTCTGGACTTGGGAGTTGCAGAGCATAGAAGGTTGCAGTCTTTCAGCATACTGAGAGTGGTGGTAAGGTAACTTCTTCCTGTTCTTTCCTGGTTTGGCGTTCTTGACAAAAGAGTAAAGGTAAATGACAGTTCTTTTTCCTTTCTACCAAGTCTCAAAAGCAGGAGAACCACAAGTCCATGCACCTGAGTCCTTCACTTTTATCAAATTCCATGGAGTGGTGGGATGATGTAGTGGAACTGGGTCATCCCTACTCATTGGAAAACTGGATCTATCAGCTTCCCTCTCCTGCCATGCTTCTGTCCAAGGAAAGAGGGTGACCAAGAAACTTCACACTACTCAAAGTTTCCATTAAAAATTGAAACTGCATGTTTTCCAAATTGAGAGTAGATTCTACTGAAAACTGAAGGAGTGAACTCTTTTACTTTCGCACGCCTGACTAAAGAAATGAAGCCTAAGCAACATGTTCATTGTTCAACAAGCCTTTTTAAATACCTTTAGATCTACCAGTAGATTTTAATAAAATTTAAAGGACAGGGACATTCTTTGAGATCTAGTTCTGAAAGGACTGGGCACATGAGCCAGTCCATGGGTCCTTTTCTTTCCACGACAGAAAACATAATACATATTAATGCTGAGTTTGAAAGGCTGCTCAACTACTTTCTCTGACAACAACCAAAATACTTGAGAGAAAGCCATTATGAACACCTGAAGTACTCAAAAAAGTTTTTAATTATAACTGCCACTTTATTAAAGATACAATAATGAAAATACAAGAGAAAACTGCATGGTACACCACGCAGAGGTCTCCCACTCTTGGAAAGATTGTTCTTGTGTTGTTTTCTGCCTTCATTTAGACAAACCTGAACATCCTATTAAATGAGTATTTAGAAGAACAAGGAAGATGATAACTCTAAGATAGGAAAAGGCAAGATAGGAAAAGGCTGTGGGCAACCTAGACCTTAATAAGCTAGAGCTGTGCCCCTAAACAAGCGAGATAACTAACTTTGTTAAAGAATGAAGCAGAGAATGCAGATGTGTACAGCTGATTGAAGAAAGAACCTGTGAGTAATTTGCTAACTGACTGTAATGTAATAAGAAGCACCTGTTAAGCATGTAAAGAAAGGGTATAAAAAGGTGTACCAGGACTGTACACTGTACCAACACTGTAGCAAAGGACTGATGCTTGCCACCATGGTGGGTGTCAGCCAAGAGTCTACTGTGAGATAACAAGAGAAGAAAAATTTCAACACAGTGAGTGGGTTTAACATCTAACTGTTGACCTGTGGCATCTGACTGAGGGACAGAGCAGTTGTTTATCAGCCTCCCTTGCTGTAACTGTTAGATAAAGGTAGGCAAGGACAAAGATCTTAGGATCTGTGAATGTAGTGAAGCTAGAGAAGAAAAGATGATGCTATTTATGATACCAACTGGAGTACAGATCTGGCTTACAAACTGTGGATGAGATTCAATCAATAACAGGAAAATTACAGTAAGATAAAAACTAGACTGCAGGTGGGGAAGTGTGCTGGTTTAGGCTCGGATAGAATTAATTTTTTTCACAGTGGCTGAAAGGGGGTTGTGCTTTAGATTTGGGCTGAACACAGGATTGATAATCTAGAGATGTTCTTATTATTGCTGAGCAGGGCTCTCACAGAGCCAAAGCCTTTCCTGCTTTCTGTACTGCTACACTGGTAGGAAGGCTGGGTGTGCCTGGGAGGCTGGAAGGTGACACAGCCAGGACAGGTGACCCCAACTGATAAAGGGATGTTCCATACCTCGTGCCATCATGCTCAGTATGGGAAGGGAGGAGGGGAGAAATTTGCAGTGATGGTGCTTGTCTTGCGTTTGTCTTTCCAAGTCACTGCTGCGTGTGATGGAGCCCTCCTTGCCTGGAGATGGCTGAACTCCTGCCTGCCCATGGGAAGCAGTGAATTAGTTCCTTGTTTTATTCTGCTTGTATGCACAGCTTTTGCTTTTCCATTAAACTGTCTTTATCTTAACCTGTGAGTTTTCCATCTTTTATCCTTCCAATTCTCTCCCACTAGTGGAGAAGTGAGTGAGCAGCTGAGTGGGGCTTGGTTGTTAGCTGGGGTTAAACCATGAAAGGAAGATCGAGATAAATATATATTTATATATATCTAAAAGCTTATATGAAAATAGTGCTTTTAAGTTGAAATTACTAGTTTTTTTAGACTAATCATATAAAATTGAGGCGCTTTATTTGCATTGAAGCAGAAAACTTCCATAAGGATGGGTGACAATTAATACTTGCCTATGTACACTTCATATTCTGAAAACTCAAGGCTGGAACATGATTACATATTGCAATTAGCAATTTTGAAAATTTTGGAAAAGAGCTAAAAACCCAAAGAGCCTCTCAGCCTTAAGAAATAAAATTAAAAAGGTAAGTCAAGACTTGAAACAGAACCTGATGTGTGAAGGATGTAAAGCCAATTCTAGACCATTGTTTCCCAATCCCAAAACAGGAGGAGCTTTGTAGGCACTGGCAAAGTAACTCAACTGCTGTTACTGTTGAACTGTCCCATGGTGCAACACAGGGAACAATTTCTGCAGGCTATGTGTGAAGAAGAGAGTGCCCTGATATCTGGAGGGCTTTTCTCAGGGCTTAATGATTTGTAAATGTAGGAAAAAAGTGAAAAAGTTAACCCCTTTCTTTTTGTTCCAGTTCCTGTAATTTTCACTGTTAAACTCTTCTAATCTCATTTTCTTGAGGGATTTGACCATATTTTTCATCTTAGGTATTTTCTTTATGTCTTCAGTTTCTTCTAGCATTTACAGAAAGGCTCTACTGAGGTCCAGGGTCAAAGCAGAATTTAACTCTATGTGCCTTCTTTTCCTGATCCAGGCTGGTTGTCTTCACCCATTATTCCCTTGGGTATGTACTGTGTCATGAAAAAAAAGAAGAAAGAAAGAAAAAAAAAAGTGAAAATGGGGAAAAGAGCAGAATTCTGAGACAGCTTCCTTTATTTGTGTCTAATAACTAATATAGAGTTTTAGGTCTCAGATCTGTCATGTTTTCAGGTCTCACAAGCAGAGTAGATGTTTACTGGCAGCAGCTGAACTTCATAAGGATCGTGAGGATGTGGAGTGTACTTTGTGTTCACTCAGGGTCCTGCTGGCTCCTTTTGAATCTTCCAGACAAATTTCCCAAGAGGAGAGAAAATGCAACTAAACCCTGCTTTTTCTGGTACTATTTTCTGCTATCTCTGTGTCTCTCTGTTGAGCCTAGGAAGAAGGGCTGATGAATAAAGAATCAGAGCTGAGGCAGGACACGTAACACCACAGCTGAGTTCTGCAAACGCTGGTGGGAATGGGATAAGACACTGTTCAGGCACTGCACGTGCTGCTTTGGAGATAAGCCATCAGTGACAGATGACTGCACTGGGAAGATCCACAGCATCTTTGTGTCTGTGTGGTACCTTTGTTCAGCACTGCTGCTGCACTGACACCGTGACTACTGCAGGCACTGCTTTGGCAACAGTGGGTGACAGAATCCCTGGTCAGAAAAAATGTCATCAAACTATTTCTGGAATTTTTGTACCTAGTGGGCTTGTAATAACAGGCTTTTATTATAAAGTAAATTGTGAACTGACAATTGTATCATGCTTATAGCAAAATGCTGTCTTGTAGACAAGCTCCAGAAGCCAGAGTCATGATCATCATACAGACCAGACATTAGAAAAGAGTCCCTGCCAGTCTGAAGAGTTCTGGGGAAGGGTATAAAATGTGAGGAGCCACAACCCACTGAATCTTGAAGGTGCAATGGAATTCTGAAGTTTCACGTTCCCTGAGAAAATTTTGACAACACTAAAGCACAGTACTCAGAGCAACAGCCTGAACTGTGAGCTGCTATTGCAAAGATTTTACTTCCAATCCTGCTACTTAAAAGACATGTAGATGTGGCACTAAGGGATGTGTTTTAGCAGTGGACTTGGCAGTGCTGAGTTAATAGTTGGACTCAAAGATCCTTTCCAACCTAAATAATTCTATGATTCTATAAAGCAAACTGAGACGTTTCCAATAGTCGTAAGAGGAAGAGAAACTTATTTCTCAGTCAAGGCTTATTGCTTTTTTATTCTTGTTGTTTTTCCCTTATATTTTTTCTTTTTCCTCTGCAGAACTCCCAAAGGCATACAAACTCCCAGAAGACTCAGCTGCAGGATTAGGTTAATTTTTAATACCTGGTGAAGGCATGTCTGGTGCAGATGACAAGAAATGTCAAGAACTTCTGCTGCTTGTGATGCAAAGAGCTAAGTCCCTGTCACCAATTTTTTTATAGCTAGCATGACTTTTGCCAGAGGCTCTTTAACAACAAAACCAGAAAGCATGTGAGGAAACAGAACCTCACATGAGCAGAGTAGTTTCTGCTCTCTTTTCTAGTGTGTGAAAAGGCATTAGATTCAATATTAGTCTCTAAAGTGGCATTCCTCAGTATGTAAAATGTAGCCTCCTTTCTTGTCCTGCCAACAATAGAAGCAATGGGTGCCATGCATCTCCTCATGACAGATTTTATGATGAATAAATTCAAACAAATTATGGAAGTGACCATAACCTGAAAATTTTCCTGCTCACTCAGGAATATACTTTACTCATGGGAGAATACATGGACTGAATATATAAACTTAACCCTATATCCTTCTGCTTTTCTTTAAAAATACATTCTTCTTTTATTGAGTTTTGCAGTCCGGTTTCTACGTGCCTTCACTAATTTATACAACTTACTAGTTGTATGGATTCTCTTGAAGTATTGCTTCACTGAACTTATGATATGTTAAATGGTCTAATTTATCACTGTCAAGCCTGCAGAATTTTGGACATACTATCTCCGATGTAATCTCCATTTTTACATGATTCCTTTTTTAATAAGAATTTATAATCTCTTTGCCCATTAAAACCACAGTTCAACAGAAATGTTAGAGATAATTCTGTTATGTGGTTCAGCAAATATTCTGAAGAGACAAATAGCTTTACCTTTTGTAGGTACAGTTCTAATTCCTTAGGAACTGATGGAAAATTCAGGGAACCAATCCAAAACCCAAGCATTTCCTCTCAAAGTCCCTGGCTATGCCTATGCAGCTGCAAAGCAGTAGTCACAAAGAGCAGCTCCTGTCTGTTAACTCATGGGTGTCTTGGGACCATTAGCAATTTTTATGCTCCAAGCACATCTGGCCATGTGCTCTGTATGTACTGGCAGGTTGGTCAGCTGGATGGAGGGCCTGGCTAGACCCAGAGACAGGAATAATGCTGCAACAGCTGCTGCCTAAACCAAGCAACACCAGGGCTGTGGGAATATGGAGGGAGCAGGTGTGAATCTGAGATGCTCTGATACAGAGTCTGCACAGGCTTTTGCATATGCCTGTATTTACACCTAAATGAAAAGCTTGTACCATCCAAATGCTAACCTGTATTTTCAGTGATGGAGGTACATAAATGACAAACAATTTTAAAGCAATATGACCTCCACAAGAAATAAAATCACTATTTTTCTATTTATCTGGGCTGTACGTTAGGATGCATATGTACTGTAAAACACATACAGTAGCATGTAATTCTATTAAAACTGTGTATCCTGTTACTAAATTCAGATGGGCTTTGGGACCTCTTCTGGGGTGGAGCTCCAAGGCCCGAGAACTACTGCAGAAGATGTCCTAGCCTTCCTCCTACCCCATCTGGGCCAATTCAACCCCACTATAACACAGTTTCTTTCCAAGTACCTGCAGAACCTTGGTAGAAGTAGGTTTGAGATACAATGGCAGATTTTTCTGAGGGGAGTGAAGGTGTGTGCATATATAATTCTAATTTCTATGATAGGGCTGATTGTACCTTTTAGTGCAGCAGCTACTTGCTACATAAGCATGAGTCAGCTCTCATTGACTCGGTGAGTACAGATCATCATTTTCTCAGAACTTCAGCAGCTGCAGGATTCTCAGAGCAGCTTCTGACCTAAAATGGTGTATCTGTCTCCATTTTCTTATGCTGGAATGCACATGGCAATGATGAACAGGATATATATTTCTTTCCAGTGTACTTTTCAAACAACCATAATTAGTATCCACAAAAAGGACTAAAGTAGCAATTAGCTAAATAATGCATGTTACTCATAAAAAAAGTTTTCTCAAAAGCAAGTTGAATTACAGCCTTTTTCACCAGTTATTTCATCATCCTGCAGGCTACTCATCCATCAAGTAAGAAACCATCATGTGCTACCCCAGATACATAACTTTCCTGTTGGGAATTGGAGCACTATCTTATACAATGATGTCTGACCACTCAAACATTGCTCAGCTTTATGCTCAGAAATGGCTGATGGGCTGTCTTGATTAATTCATGCCAGGTCAATCTAGTTAATTCAGTGCTTTCAACTTCATTAAAGTTCCTGGAAGATAAGGGTACTCAGCACTTTGAGAACATTGCTCAGCTGGATCAAACCTTTATCATTTTCTACTAAAGTAAAAATAAGGGTCTGGTTCCCAGCTGGCTTTGTTAACTTTACATACCTGTGCCACCAGACTTAAAGCTGAAGTTACGAAGTTCTGTTAAGAACATTTGGAAGCATTCTGATGGAAAAAACCTCTTCTTCTCCATCTTCTGCAGAAGAGATGTATCTGACAACTCTTCTTATGTTAAATACAAATTGAAAGACTTTATGTTGCCAATTTATAGATGGGATATCTCAAATTAATAGGGGCACTGCAGATGAAGCACAACTCCTGGTATCAAACTGCTGAGGCACTGTAGACTATTTCCATCACTTCAGGAATTGGTTCAATGCTCACATTGAACACTCAGAGCAGAGGAGATGAAATACTAGGAAAATACAAAAATTCAGATGAATTATGAGGGGATTGTGGTATGTTCTACACAGGTATTAATAACAATACTGGCAGCAAGAAGAAGGATAAGAAGCTTGGCTTAGAGCTCTTGAAGCTTTATCACATGATCATTCCTACATGCAAACGGTGTGGTACATTGGTTGGGAACTATAGGCAATACAGAATTTGAGTCTATTCACTGTTCACGCTCAGATTTTTCAGCAGTTCTAAGGGATACTGCTGAATTACAGGAAAAAGGCAAAAACATCTCTGTTCCACAATGCCCCTTCTCCCAACAGGTCAGTTCAAACCCACCCACATCTGAAATGTTCATCCAGACTCTGGCAACACTGTCTGTCCTCATTTCACATTTGGTGAAAGCTCCTGCATGAACAGCAGCACACAGAGTGAGGAATTCCCTTCATGGCTAATATCATTCCATCAAGGGCGATTTTTAGGGATGTACTAAAAGAAATGCTAATTTATCATGGCATCAGCCTTCATATAGTCCTCACCCTAACATGTCACAGGAGCTGAGCATTGTGGATGCTGTTTAGAGGGCATGGGAAGATGGACAGGAATTCATCCTGGAACAGTAATTTAAATTCTGGACTTTCTGGGGCTCTTGAGGGACCCAGCTGAGGTATAAATTATTCCCTCCTTAAATCCAATTGCAAATACAGTCTAGGCAGGAGGTAAGTGCTTATCTCCTCATAACAGGAATCTTGGAAGCTTTCAGGTTAGGAAAGGAGATGTTTACTAGGTTATGCAGTCCTGGAAAGTAATTTGGCTGGATTGCTCTCTGGGATGGTGGGTTTTCAGCCTCCAAGGATTTTAGTGCACTGGATTTTTCTTTGGGTCCTAGCATCTGAATACCAGACAGCTCTTTAAGGTTGAGGAAATCAAATTCCCTTACAGTGAGAAAAGGTAACCTCCCTCAAATTAACATTCAGTAACCCTGAGATGAATCTTTCAGTTTAACCTCACAGTTCAGCAAACTCCATTTAAGTTTCTTAATTCAAATTTAACTTCTAGACCTGAAAAGCTAATCACACCCAGCACACAAGAAAAGTTTTTCTGATATTATTACTCTGTTTCATGTTCTGTATTTCTTACACTATACAAATCTATAATTCTATATGATTATTCTATGGACAGAAATAGGCCTTACAGCAAATCTTTCCAATTTCATATAGCAACCTGTTCTCTTGTTATAAAATAATTATATTTGCAACTTCTCCCACTAAACAAGAAAAGTTCCAGCATTATAAATACATCACATTCCATAAAGCTAAATTTCACTTCTTTATATTAAAAAAAAAAAGAATAAAGGAACATAGACCATAAGGTAAGAAATTTCAGAACTGAAAAGAAATCAAAGACTATGTGCACAACAAGGCACTGCCTCCATATGGAAAAGCATTAAGGCTTCCTGAAAGGCTGTCTTTTCCATTTAATTCTGAAAGACCATGAAATGCATGCCCCAATGCAAGTAACATTCTTTGAGTTCAAGACACATGAAAACATTTCATATAGAGGTCTGCAGTTAGCAAATAAAACTACAATCATTTTAGTTACAGTCCAGATGTACATCTTGTTTCCAGTAACATGATTTGTGATGGGTTAAAAAAAAAAACCAAAACAACACAAAAATACGTTTAGTGCTGGTTCTGTGATAATATAAAGACACAGGTATACTCAGCAAAGAAAATACCAAAGGGGAAAAAAACCTATGCCATTTATCATTTTCAGTACACTTTCCCTTGAGAAAAGCCTCAGTAGTTGCCTAGGATTTGTTTAAAGTCACTGAATTAGTAATAGGAATTGCCATGCTTACTGATCATCCAGAAGAGGAAAATAGATTAGAAGAGGAATCTCCAGCAGATCAGTGCAAAGAACATTGGCTACACACAGTGATAGCACCTCTAGCCCTGGTTTTGGGCACTGGTACCCTGGGCAAGCTGTGGAGGCTATGTCCACAGAGGGAGAGAAGCACTGGTGGGAGCCTGGGGGTCACTGGGGGTGATTGGAGGCTGTGAAGTCTTTTTGAGAGAGGAAGAGATGGGCAGAGGCATCTCCAGTCTCTAAGAGATAACTGGAACCAGTAACTCAGCTGCAAGCTAGAAAATGTTAAGCACAGAAAGAAGCAGAAAACCATAAATATTAGTATGAAATCTCAAAAGGAAATACCAGAGAAGCTTTAAAGCTTTTCTTACTCTGTAAGCAAAGCAAATGCTCCTTCAGCTTCTATCCTGAGTATTTGCAGGACACCTGCAGTGTCAGTCTTTTGGTGCCAGCATTAAACATCCACCCATTGCACACAGTGCCAGCATGAGTGTGCAAATATTGAAGGCCAAGGGCCTGATCTTGAGGTGTGTAGGTCCTCTCCCACTGACAGCAAAGGAACTGAAGGCACTCAGCACCTGATAGCATCAGGGTCACTGAGCAGCGAGATGGAAGTGCTGTGTCTGAGTGTGCCCTAGGAAAGATCTCCCACAGAGCCTTAACTTTGGACAGCTTTTCCTTTTTAGCACAAACGATCTTCTATAGTGCTCTTTATGGAAGTGTTTTAAAAGCAAATATAACTCAGTACCTGAGGCAGACCCCATTTCATGCTGTGCCGGGAGGCTGCCTAAGGTGGGTTTAGTTGGGGCATCTTAAAGAAGGGAAAATATTTCTCACTTTGAAGTGTTCTTATTTATAGATTCTGATTAAGACTGTATTATAGTTCACAAACTTCTACAAACTACACATATGAACTTCTTCCTACCTAATTCCTCGTGATTGCAGCTAAACTACCTCGTATGGAAATTTCCAGACAGAATATTTACTCAGAAAATTAACAGAACTGTTGCAGTAAATTATCTGAACTGTATTTAGGTACTTTCAAAAAGGCACCTACAGGGAAACACGTCAATCCACATTATTGTATTACTTAGCATAATGGATTTTGGGAATTTTAACCTACAAGTTAGTTTTTGCTTTGCATGTACCAGTGTCCAGGACTGAGTCTAGATTTTGATTAGAAAAATGACTCATAAAGAACAGTCATTAGCTCTGTAAAATATCACTATCACTGTATTTAGGCCCAAGATTTTTTATTCTGTTCTCATGGTAATTATCTTGTACAGATTTGGCCAGATTATTTTTCCTTTTCTTCTGAAAAAAAACTATTGATCTAATATTACAGCCATGCTAAAAGAAAATGTCAGAGTTAACTCACTACTAATGTTTCCTGTAAGTATATTTTAATAATAATGGATAAACCCCAAGTATTTGGACACTTTTACATTTAAGAAGACATACATAAGGAAGACTCTATATAAACACTCAACAGTTAGTAAGTTTGTCCTCAAACTCCCTTTGTCAAGTACAGATGTCTCACCACCCACTCGTTACAAGCAGGCAGTTTAATAAATCCATATGAAGAAGCCATGGAAACCCTGTTTGACTGCTTAGCTTCATGACATCTCACAGGCGTCTTACCACCAGGAAACCCAAAAAGCATCTAGAGGTCTGTGTGCTTGTATATTCTGGCAATAACTGCTGACATCCCAATACGTGTCTAATTTGTTAGCTTGCTCTAATGTCACTTACTGTGCCACAAAAGTACCATCTTCAGTCCAGCTGAAAAGAGAGAGCCTCATTCTTTCAAAGGAAGAGAAGACTTGGTCATTATCCATCTTTAACTTATAGTCAAGTATTAAATATTTAACATAAAGTAATGCTTAAGCCATTCAACCGGAAACTGGAAGAATTGGGTCTAAGTGAACACCTTGAGAACATTAAGCTGACACCTTCTCTGTCCCAGCTGAAGCTCTTAGGCTCCCTTTAGGCCCTATGCACCTCATTATTCTCAAAACTTAAAAGACTCATGACTCTAAACTCTCACTTCTCCTTAAGATACCTGACACAGAAAAGGTAACAAAACCTACTACCTAATTCTCTAAAATCTCTACCACCCTTATTAAACCTGAAATATTAAAGAGTCCAATGAAACACCAGGAGCAAACTGCCTGGACCTGCACTGCTCTGGTAGGTGCAACCTCCCGAGGACCTCAGGGGAGAGCTGTGAGTTACCAATGCCCACCTGTGTCCAAATTACTGACCTTGTGTTTGGTGCCTCAGTACTCCAGCAAACAGGGGAGATACTCTAGCGTGCTCCTCCCAGCTCTCTTCTGCCTGTTTCACAGGTAATCACATTATCCACTCAGAAGGACTCTGTTGGTGGCCTCCTGCCTTCACACTGATCTTGCTGCACTGCCCTATGACAGGTGAACACTTGCAAGGTTCAGTAAAAGCAGGAGGGAGCTAAAGGCTCCATGGAGGGCCAGGCAAATGGAAAAGTACAATCATCAGCGCTGCAGTAGCAGGCACTGGGTTTATTTTAAGGGCTTCTTAACTCTTACACTGTCAGCAGATCTGTCAGGCTGGCAAGGCCATTGCTGTACTGATTGTAATTTCCCACTGAAGATGTGCAAAGCCAAGAGATGTAGGGTTCAAATGTGATGTATTTTTACCTTCAACACTACAGGAGGAAATACAGGATCATTATGATGACAAGGAATATAAACCCACCACATGCTCAGGCTTCAGAAATCTCCATGGTGATGTACAAACTCCAAAGACAATACCAGGAACTTCTCTCACATGATCAGAGCTCCAGCATGTACTTCCTGGGACATGCTGGTATCCTGCTTCTGCCAAAGAACAGAAACTCCCACTGGCAAAGCTATCCATCCATTCTCTAGTGCCATAAACAGCATGTATGATCCCTTCCAATGACCACAGTGCCCAGGAGTTTCAAACAGTCACTAGCTTCTGCTCAATGGCATTGCCAGTGAGATGGTATTGATGCAAATATGTGCAAAAACAATGGGGAGCCCTTTAAAATCCTGCTGGGGCTGTCTGAGGATGAGATACTCCAGTCCAGCAGCAGCCCTGGACACAGCCCTAGTAACACAGCAACTGCAACCAAGGGTGATATGCAGAGACTCCTGTGCAGCACCAATATCCTCCTATGGTCAGCATGTTGAATCAGCTTTGCTTTACAACTTCAGGCTCACCTGTTTTTCCAATTCTTTCAAACTCCTGTTCTGGTCTTTTAAAAAGTTCTCCCCCTGTGTGGAGTTTTTTTCACATTTGTCTTTCTGATATAACCGGACACAGACTATGACTGATTGGAGAAGGCTTGAAGGTAACAGATTCTTTTACCTCTGCCATGAAAATTGACAGTAACTTTAAGGGTTAAGCAATGTCAAACTTCCCTGAACTCATCCAAAACACATTTTTCATGTAGGAAAATTCTTGTTTGAGCTCTGTAGCCACAATTTAGGGAAGCCTGATCCATCACAAGGGTTGTGGGGAACTACAGAGTTACTTAGCATTCAACATAAAGAGCAGCAGCAAGTGTCCCAGATGCCTGCCAAGTCCACAGGTTTGCCCAGAAAATACCAGTCATGCCAACATTTGTTCTTTCCTTGGTACAGCAGCTTTGCTGCAGGGTCAGGTCCCCTCAGACCATGTTAAATTCCCCATTTCCCTCTGTAAGAAACTAAGAGTTCATCCCAAAACTGCCCCCCAACCCTGGGAGGAGTGGCAATTAAACTCCACAGTATGGCTGAGGCAGTCATGAAGCTCAGAATCTTCCCAAAGGACACTAAATACAGAGAACAGTCACATACTGTACAGTGCAAAATAAGCTTTAATTCTTAACACATTTGTTTTCCGGTTTGACAAGTGCAAGGCAACTGCATTAACCTTATATAGAAGAGCCACTGGCAAGGAGCAGACCTGAAAACCAACCAATATTTAACTCTGTGGATTACCTACCACAATAGGACACTAGTAAACAAAAAACAGAAGACATTTCAAAATGGGGCAGCTGTTCCTGTTGCAGCCAGCACACTCAGAGTCCAGCAGTTGAATTGTCCCATACATATTTTCATACAGGCCACCCTTGTTCACTAGGACCAAATGAGATCAGGCATAGTTTTGCCACACAAGACTGAAAAACTGGCCATCCTTAGTGAGTGAGGCCTGAAGTTCAGAAAAATTACATGCACCATGGGGCACTCTTAGGCCTTTATCCCTCTGGCAGATGACAGAGAAAAATGGAACTAAAATATTCCGTAATCTTAAGGGCAACCTGATAAAAAAGTATCTACAGTACCAGCATGTGTCAGTTGAAATGTACTAAAAATCTGAAGATTTCTAGTATTTTCTGTCTTATTATAATGGGCCATCAGTCTGTCCACTTCCTCATTAGATCAGAATTTATCCAATTTTATTTAGTTACTAGTCTGTGACAGGGCATCTCCAAATACCAAAGTCAAAGCCAGCAACAACAAACATTTTAAAAGACAAAGAAAAAAACTGTGAGCATAAGTCCCATCGAAGACTATGGACATTACACTACTGGTATCGATGAGTTTGCAGGCAGCCCCTCCAAAGCTGCATCACTCATTGACCCAGTATTTGAGAGGACTTCCAAGACTTAAGAATACAGGGGCTCAACAGTGAGCCAGCAGACAAGTCACTGTAAACACTTGCTCTGCTTGCAAGTGGAGCAGGATGCCTGGGTGTCTCCACTTGACAGGTGATTATGGAGTTTTCCAGGTAACTGGCAGTCAAACATATCTGGAGTGAGAAGTGCCAGGAACTCCTCATGCCCCAGCAGGTTCTTCCACCTTAGGGGCTCACAGCTGCACCAGACCTCCACCCTGCACAGTCCTGCTGCAGCTGTGCTTCTTGCTCATCTACCCTCTTTGTTATGGCCTGGCAGTATCGTACAGGTCTACTGGAGCCAGAAGATCTGGGATGTTACACGGTTGGTGTGCCCTCTGCAGCCTGGACGTCTGCTGGAGAGGTAGTGGGACACAGGAAAACCCATCACACCGAGACATTCTGCCTGATGACTCTGTGAAGAAAGCAAGGGACAAGGCTGTCATTCCTAACTGACTGTCCTGACCAGAGGTGGGTCAGACTCACACAGGCAATAGCTGAGCAGGTACATTTCTTTCTGGGCAGTCTGAACAACCTGCTCTTCCTCTGAACCATAATACTTGTAAGGTGCTAAGTTCAGTTCATGCACAAGACCCATTTCCCAGAGGCCTGCTTGTCCTCACCTTTATGTGACTACAGCCCCAGAGCTGCTGCCTTTTAAAGTTACCTCAAGGTACCTCATATTATCATCCCTCTCCCAAACATGAGACCAAAACCCAGACCCACCAATGTCCTAATCCCACCTGTCGTCCAGGAGGAGTAAGGAAGAACTTTCTCCTGCATGATCTGGGCTGGGTGCCTGGAACAAGCCCTCTTCTATGTCTGCTGGCAAGTGTGTACAGGCCAGTCAGAGGGCTCGCAGGAAACTACCAGGTGGTGATGGCCTAAAGATAAATGGTTGAGTCGTGTCTGTGAGCTGGAGCCTCCTGGCAAAAGGAGGAAGGGGAGGACTGGCTGTCCCAATGCAAGGAGTACAGACTGGAGTGTTTTGGGCATAAGTGGTGCCTGCTGCATTATGAGGACCATGCCAAGAAAGATCTGTCAATGTTTCTGGGGAGAGGCTGGTTCCTCACACTGTTGGCACAATATTGACTCTCACACTGCAAGCCTACCAAAGCCTGAACCTACTCTGTCCTCCCCGGAAAGACAAGAATTGTCCTTCTGTGTCCCACAGACAGATCTAAGAACATGAACTGAATGGCAAAACCAGTGAGTTGCATCAAACCTTATACATGTAGAAGCAGGTATCACTCATGAGCAAGGGCAGCTGTACTCAGCCATGTAACCTCTGCCAGTTTTTCTGCCCAAATGTAGCACCCATTTGCTGCAAAATTCCCAGGTACTGAGCTCATCACACAAGTGAGGCTTTGGCAAAGTTGTGGTGCCAACTGCACTCTTCCCATGTGAAGAACAGACACAGGTGTCTTCTGACACCAGCTGACACTGGGTCATCTGTGCCAAGCAAAATCTTGAAAAATACAAACAAGAGAGTATAAAGACACAGGGTGATGGCAACTGTCTTTCAGCCTCACAGAAATCAGGCTCTTCCTGGCATTTTTAGTCATTCAAACATCCTACCTGGTCCTCAGTGTTCACTCATGGCACTCCATCTGGAACTTTTAATGGCTCAGAGAAAATGCTCTTCCTGGAATTTTTAGTCATTCAAACCTCCCACTTGGTCCTCAATGATCACTCATGGCACTCCATCTGGGACTTCTAATGGCTGAGAGAAACTGGATAATCAAAGGTTTTAGGTCTTAAAGACCACACAGTAGCTTTCTTGCAGAACAGGGGAGACAGAGCTGTTGCTCTGTGTTCTGTACAATCTCACACCAGTGACGTGTTCCATCCCGCTGCGCTTCTCCACCTTCTGAATTCCTGTATACAAGTGCCAGAATCCACCCTGGTTTTGTTAACTTCTCCTGCTATTTCTATATTTTTTAAATGGCTAATCGCAGCTGTCATTGTTGCCAAATGAACATTTACCGCCTCGCTGTAGCCTTTAGAAATAGATTTATCATGCAAATGCTGGTAGAATTTTAAGTATAGCTGAAATAATGGGTAGTTCTGTAATAGCCTTCCCTAAGAGGTATTGTGCCACAGTTGGCCACAACAGTCCAAAAATAGAATAATTGTTCTCAAAATCAGTAGCACACCCGATATGCGTTGCTCATCTCTCATCACAAGGGACACTTCTGTTTTGTACAGCTGTACTCTTTCTTGTCTAGATTTGACTGGTCACATGCCATGCTAAGTTAGTGTGGCTTTTTGAATTCTTTTTTTTTTTTTATTTTTATTTGTGTCACTCATTTTGTTGTATTTTTTTCACTATTTATATTTACCTAATAATAAAACACCTCTTATACCGAATTATATCAATTGCCTGTATCACCTGGAATCCTTCTTCCAGGATGAACCAAAGGGGATTTTCAGAGGAAAGCAATTAAAAACTGTGTATCTAGGTACTACTGCAATGCAGGTGCAGAGAGAGCAGTGGGAATTCTCTCCAGACACTATCCTCGTGGTCAAGCTTACACAGCAACTCATCGGCGGTTCTTTCATTCCCTTGAATTCCTAAATATTTCCTTTGTATTTTACAGAATATAAAATCCTGTCTCTTGAAGTGCAAACACGAGGCCTCTTTGGATGATGTCATAATGCAATGAGTTTCACTGTATGAGACTAAAAGCTGCCAAGCCTTATACAGCTCTGAGAAACTGAGAAATCTCAGGACCCTCTGGCATGGGAATCTTACAGAGAAAAGGATGGGCATTTTCCTTTGCACACTGGCTTGCTTTCCGTTTAGTGAGTATGAGTTTCTCATTTCACAAGATGAAGAAGAAACTGAAAAGCCAAACTTCACATTTTTCTTTCTTTTTTTGGCTACAAACAGCCAGACACACTCTGCCTGAAGTTAAGTGAGTGACCCCTCTTCAGTTTGATGGGAGCAGGAAAGATCCCGACAGATAAGAGACTGGAGAACAAGGTTTAACTCAAATTTCCCCTGTGATACCCAAAACTAGATACCAGTGAACCAGGGGTGAGATACCTGCTGGAGAGCAGAACATTAATAGAACTTCTTACTCCATACAGGGCTGAACCATGCATCTGTGATTGCTTAAACACAGATTGCACATTGTAAGACTTACTGTCTGAATAGAAACCACAGAGGGTGCCTAAGTAGAAATAAATTAATTTCATCTGTCTCATTATTTTTGTATCTAAACCAACATCAACAGAATTAAAAGAAACTATGCAATCCTTATTTTTAAAATTATTTTTGATATATTACAGTAAAATATAAGTTATATATTAATAAATTGCCATATGTTAAAAACCAAATGAGCTAACTTTCACAGAAATGCAGCCTATCCAAGAACAAAACTTTGGACATAAAAACTTCTAATTAAAGGCCAGTTCTCAAATGTATTCTGTACCCTTAACTCTCATAACTTTCATAAAATGCTGGGTGTTTTATGAGATTAGGAGTATATTCTTTTGATTCACTGACATAACAAGTTTAAAGTTGATGGGCATTTTTGCCTGCAGACAACCTTCATGAGCAGATTTATTTTTTCTTTCTAGCAGAATGCTTTGATGTGCTGCTAATAAATTAGCCTTTTAGAAAACTGCACTTTAGAAATAGCATAGATAATTAGCCATCCCTTTCAGCATCCTACCACTCTTATCATCTATGTAATTTCTGGTATATAGTCAAGAATCAACTACTAAATTGCAAAATGTAATTAAACAGTTACAGTAAGTTTCCAAAATGAATATGTGTTGCAAAAAAAAGACTTATTCATAGGAAAAAATGCCTAAAACAACCTGGTCTAAACCAATCAGGTGCGTTCCAATTGTAAAGAAAATAAATGGGGACACTCCACACCCACACAAGGCAGTTTTTGAGCTCATTTTTAAACACTTTGCAATTCTATACATAGAAGACTTCCAGCAAAAAGTATTTTATGGTGTCATGGAAAGAAAGAGTTTCATTAAGTGGCACGGCTATTCAGGTATCATTATGGGCTGTACAGCACTCTGCACAAAACAGCCCTGAGATCAAAGCCCATAATAATTGCCTCTGTGTGAAGAAAAAGCCTGAATCTTAAGGAGCTTATTGTCTGTGGTGTGAACTCAGTCTGCATGGCATTTAAGCTATTAATTTTTTTTTACAAGGTATTCTACCCATAAAAATATGTGGGCATGAAACTGAACCTAAGTCTCAACATCCAGACAATTCTTCATGTGCTGTCTTTCAATCTGCAGCAACAATATAAAACCTAGCTTTGTCCAGAAAGGGTCAATTTTCCTGACATTCTAAGTTCCTTCTGTGCTGCTTATGTCCTGCAGTGAAAGACACTGTATTGCAAAATCTGACCTAATATAAGCCTGTGCACTAAGCAGTACATGGCAGACATACAAGAGAATTCACAGTTGCCAATTATGAAGAAGTCAGAATTGCCCATGTCTATAATTCTTTGTGCTACTTGGGAATAATTTGTTGCTTAAACAGTAATTATAACTCTGGAATAAGAACTAAATTACTTGCTATAACATTATTTACATAAACATGGCATGCCTGGTAAACTGTGCAACTTGGTGTTGAAATATGGCAGTGATTTCCCCACCCCAAAAGCTCACCAGGTTGCTCTACAGTGGCCATCCCCCTATGGACAGTGGCTTTTGTGCCACTCCTAGAGATTTGTTTACATAAACCCCCAACTATAGCAAATGTACAGCATGGTCAATGAGCTTACTGTAAATCTTAATCCAGGTATGGAATGCTAATAGGAGTCATGTGTTGTCCCCAGACTGATTATTTACCAGACAAAGGAGACATCAGCCATAGATCAGGGCTAATTCACCACTCTGGCCAGTTCCCCAGCGTTCCTGCCAGGCTATATCAAATAGAGCAGATGATGATTTATCACTGCTTCATTCAGTAAGGACTCTCCAAATAAAATCAGAGGATGTGAAAGATCCCTGATACATTTGGCCACCAATGGCCAAGGTTCTGTATAACTCTTCATCTGACCTTATAGTCAGAGAGAAACTCACCACAGTGAATGATGGAGCGACCTCAGTTCACACAGAAGTCATAGAACAAGAGGAATGGAACTGACTGTAATTCTGACATTTCTCAGAGGAAAAATGATTGCTGAATGATTTAAGTCCAATTGCATAAGGCAAAAATTCTGATTCACCAATCAGAATTAAATTTGCCATCCTTGCTAATACCAAAAAAGGTTTAATTGTAAACATAAACTTCTGATACTGGCTTAGTGATATGCTACAAAATTATAATAAAAGAGACAGGAACCACAGTTTAGGTTTTCCACAGATATTATGTTAATTCTATCCATGACAAATTATGTTCAGTAAATTCTGACCTGTTGCCAAATCTCAGAAGAGCAACCATCTATCATGCCCAATTTAGCAAAACACTCTTATGTTGATTTCCATATAGAACAGTGGGTTGGATGATGTTACACATTTCAGTTTAGGCTTTTGATAAGTTCATATACCAAACAAATTATTTAACTGCCTGCATAAATGATTCACAATCTAAAGATCTCAACTAGGATGACGCCCCCATTGTATGAACCACCGTAGGAGACTCAATGACTTCACTCTTTAAGGGCAAAATTAAAGAAAATTGCACAACAAGAAAGCAGACCAGCCTGCATTCAGTTCTTCACAGTAGTATTATTTCAAAAGAACTGTGTAGAGGGGTTCTTGTACCATGTAAGTGTGCCTGGCATCTGGGGTGAGGACATTGACTTAGAAGATAGCAAATGACACTTTAGATCTCATCAGCGAGAAGAGAATTTTCAACTTGGGCCTCACGCTTCCTGGCAAGGTGTTGTATCGTGCAGTGCAAGGGATCTAGTCATTAGACTATTAACATATAAATTATATATGCTAATGTATATATATACAAATACAGACATATATATGTAAATACCATCTTTTTTTAGGTGTCTTTTGAAAGGACTGAGGTTCCTAAGTCTCCCTTCACAATGCAGATGGTAACTTTAGGGTAGTAAACTTCAGTCTCAAGGACCAGTAGATCCAAGACAATAAAACAGACTATTCCCAAACTGAAGGAGAAAGCAGGAAAATAGGAACAATCAGACACATTCCAGCAGGGCCTGGCTGAGCCAATTTTGTATTTCATCTGAGAAGTCAGAGGAAAAAACCCCACACTATCTGAAGCCCTAGTTATTTATAGTTTATGTTTTCTCTTTGCTCAGTAGAATAAATGTGCTGAGTATTACTGTGATAAGACATAAAAACATTTCTTGCTGTACTAACACGCACTCTAGTAAAACCTTTAGAAATGCAAATAATGCTGCTAAGTTTCTCTTATTTATGTTTCTAAGTCACTGTATTCCTATCTGCCATATCATCCTTCATGCTCTAAGCACCTTCTGGATAGTCTGCATCTTAAATTGCTTTTTATAGATTAAATAACTTTTCCCAGCGAATCACATCCTTTTGATACACAAGCCATGCAAACGAAGCCCAAGGCAGGCAAGGTGCTGATCAGACAGAGTTGGTATTTAGTGATTCCAGTTTAGCAACACTGAGGTTCACACTCCCATCTTCTGCCACTACACCCTGTGTCTAACCAACTCCCCTCCCACACATCTGTCCCCATATCCTTTTTGCCTTCTGCAAATCCCCACTATTCTTCAAATGTCTCCCTATTACCCCCTTTATTCTTCCAAGTACTGCTTTGACCACATTTCCTCTTAATCTCTTGAGTCCTACCCATTCTTACTCCCCATGAGTGTCAGACCCATCTATTTGTTCCCTGAACATAGTACTATCATCCCTTGTATCCCCTTCTGTATTATCTGACCTTGATGAGCTCAGCCATGGGAAGGCAATCAAGACCTACTCTCTGCACAGCTGCCCCTAGAGCTGGCCAGCCAGAAGGTGCATCTGTGTGAGCTGTGAGATCAGATCAGATCTCACACTCTCTCCCAGGAGAGCTAAAACCTGCCAAATGTTTGTACAATGTAAAGAGCTGCCCAAAACGATCAGACACATCTAAGGGAAAAGGGCAGCTCAAAGCATCCTACTTTATCCTGCTAAGAACAAGCCTGACCTGTGAGGCTGAAGTCTAAGACATCACCATCACTAATCCAAGAATTACAGCAGGGGTTTTCCAAGTGGTCTGATAGCTGTACTCCCTTCACTTGGATGATTGGTTATTCCCAGATACACTCTGTCCTTTCGGGAAGAACATGGACTTTGTCTTTTCCTTTTTTGCCAGCTGTGGCATTTGAATATAACACAGCCACAGCAAACTGCTTCACTACCCCCTCAAAACTGTAAGTGGGAAACTGTGATTAAGAGCCCTACCTAATCTTATTGACTCATTATTTATTTAATCTTCTAACACTTTTTCTTCATTTCCTACCATACCTCACAGAATTGCCTATACCTAAAAGTAGCTTAAATCCCCACTAATGGCTGGGTTACTAATAAAGGGCATCACTTAGCAATGACATAATTCTGCTTTCTGATAGATGCCTCTTAGCTTGAAATTATTCTTTTTCACTGCAAAAAAAAAAGTTAGATATTTGACCTATGCCTTTTTTCCCATTGCAATTGTCAGAAAGGTTACTTTTACATGTCACACTTATGACTTTGAAAGTAATTGCATGAGACACACACACACATTCTGCAGCATTCAAGTAAGGAAACAAAATCTAATTTCAGAATTCATAGCTCTGTTCACACAGATTTATTGCCTAATAGGGCATAAATCCTATCACTCTCTGCATCTCAGAATAAAAAGTGTTATACTAAGTGGTGGATTAAAAAGGTGATCTAATGTGAAAAAGATAACTGCATGGATAACAAGATGAGCATTCAAACAGTTCTCAGAATTGGTAGAACCATCACATTCTGGCTTCATAAAATCATTAGTGGAATACTGGGCTCAGCTTTGGTGTCTGTATTTTAAGCAGCTGTTGAAAAATTAGAAAGAGTCCAAAAGGAGCTACAGAAACAACTGGAGAGCTGGAAAATGGGTATTACTGAATAAACTTCAGGTGTGCAGTTTACACATAGAAGGTTAAGAAGAAATTTAGTTTTCATCTCCAGATTTAAGTAGAAAGGTATTTTCGAGTTCTTTAATTTTCATTCAAATGCCTAACAAAGTTCAACAACTGGAAGCTGAAGCTAGAAACATATACTAGAAATAATTTTTTTAAGAGTTTGAATAATTAGCTATGGAACACTTCACCTATCATGAATTTCTTATCCTTTAAGGACCTTAAATCAAGAGGGTGCACATTTCTAAAATATATGCTTGAGCTAAAAAACAGCATACAAAACCTCCTAAACTTACGGCCTTCATTAAAAAAACATCTATTAAAAATTACATTATGAGAATGAGGTGGAGTCAATTGTTGTGATGATAATGGTCTTGCTAGACTAAAAAACTGCAAATCCTAAAATGAAACACACTAGAAGATGTAATCCAAGAAAAGCCAGACTCAGCTGAACCTTCCACATAAATCCACATGTCCACAATTGATGCCTCTGTTACTCAAAGTATGAGGTCACACCATCACCCAGCACATTACTGAGTAAAAGTAACCTTCATACACAAATTAGTATTGTTACAGTAAATCATATACAGTCCTGAAAAAAAGTGACAGAAATGAGAAAGTTTTTTAAATGTAACTCTGAAATAATGTAAATGGTCAGAAAAATTGAAGCTCTTTCTGTTAAAACTGGATCATATATTTTCTGTACTTTTAAAGGGGATGCAAGAATTGCCCACTCCAGTAGCTTCTTCATCCCAGATTCATGCAACCATTTTCATGTCTTCCATGGCAATCAAGAGTTACTGGCCAGAACTGAGCAAGCAGGGGGTGCAGCCAGCAGCCTTGAGAGCATAGAAACTCACTTGCAGTGATCTCTCTTTGCCCATTAATGTGACTTTGCAGACTTAGGTTCCTACAAAATCAGTCACTGTAGCAGAGCCATCCAGGCAACTCTGACTGCAAGACTATTTGTCTCAATCTACTGCTGACATAATGTCACATTCCAGTAAGCAGAAGGTCACGATTATCTCTCTTTCCTTGACTAGACATTCCTGTCAAATGTACCACCACAGTGAAGGTTTGTACTATGACACAGCTCTCAGGATGCCTGACTGTACCTGCAGACTGTATCTGCTTGTCACTTGTCAGGGGAGAGGCTTTGTCCAAGAGATGGAATCTCACAGAAGCTGGAAGTGGATCACAAACACAAACCAGGATAGCTGCTGACTTTACCACATGCTGAACCAAAGGCAAACCTAAGTCCTCTGTTTTAACTTTCCCACAGTCATTTTATAACGTGCCTCAAAAAGCACCACAAAAATATCAGCCGGTTTTGAAAACAGAGACAAGTGCCTGAGTATTGCCACCCTTTCCCATATTTATGAGGGAGACATTCAGACAATAACTCAAAATCTTCACCTCTGTCTCCTCCAAGTACAAAGGATTCTCTTTTGAGCCATCCTGCTCTAAAATAAACTTGCAGCAGCATGTATACAGCTTAAAAAAAACCACCAAACCCAAGGAACAACAAAGGTCTTACAAAAATACAGCACTGCAGGCATGTTTGCTCCCCGGAGAGAGGATGAAAGAGCAACATGTGACAGATGTTTGTTGTGTCATTTTATGTAGTATTCAAATGCACTCAGAAACAATAGGGATGAAAATGGTATAAAAACCTAAACAGACCAGACTGAAAAGAAGTGTTACAAAAATAACTCTTAAATAAGAACAAAAGGAATTAAATATAGAAAGACAAAGAAAGTGGTTTTAGGAAGCTTTGTTTGTTTTTTATATCAATTTAAAGAAAAGAATAAAGTCTCTTTTAAGGACTCTCTCAAATCCCAAATTTGTCTCCATTATCTGCTGACTCAGAGACTTCACAAGACACTCTGGCTGGGAAACTGCAGGGGTTGCTTCCAACATAATATAGTATTGATGTACCCCTGAAGGATGTAACAGCACCATGAAACAGACCATCCTCTTTGCCTGCAGGGGTTCCAGCTATTCTCTTAGGCTCCTTATTTCCTCCCTGCAGCCAAAACCTCATTTTCCCTTATGTAAAACTCCTCTCTGTGCTAGTTTTGTTAACAAGTAGATAAAAAGAATAACTAAATTATCCACTGGGAAAGTGACTTAGCAGTTAAATGTCAGAGTGTAATGGATACCTGATCATATAGGAATAAATTTAAACTATGAAGTGCAAGGAGAAGCAAGACACCCTAATAATTCATTCACTCATATAAATATGTATGGATGCAACCTACAAAACTGTTCACCCAGTTTGGGCACTATGTATTTTTGCATGCAAACTACTGCACAGTGGTTGCACATGCTCCTATGGGGAAGATGGCACAGATGCTTTGATTTTTCAGTCTGCTGCTGTTCACTAAAAGAAGTGAAAGCACCGTTCTTCAGTCTGAACTGTTTATTGGTATTCCATTCTAGAACTGAGATGCTTAAATCATTCTTCAAACATAAGCTGTTAAGCAGCCTAAGCAAAGAAAAATCCTGTATAAATTTTTTAATTTATGTTCAGGTATTCAGATTCTGCAATATTAGATTAGGAGTAATCTTCAAACAGTTTCAGATACTTCACAAATGATAAAAGATGAAAAATAAAATTCAGTTTACCTATAGTTGCTCAAAAAAACCCACAACTACCTGTCACCATCAACTTTTCTCCCTCACAGAGGCTCAACATCCATGAAGCACCACTCTTTTCAATAGCCCATGTGCTTTTATCTCAGTAGAACTATTTTCCATAACCTGTTCCTAAGTTTAATAATGTACTTCCACAACTTTCTCCATTTGTGCAAATGTAATGAAGGTTTTACAGTGTAAACAACAGCCTTGTGTACAGTGTTAAAGAGATGGCCTTTCTGAACATGGTGTGACACAGCACAGGGAATAGGACAGAGGAACATTAAAGAGGTGAAGAACTGAGGTGAATTCATGGTCTGACAAATGTGTGCAGAGACAGAGAAACCACGAAGCCCAAACCCATTCCCTGTGCCCCTGGCCTGTTGTTCAAAGGTGTTTGGAGGGAGGAAGGCACTGTGGAGGCCACTACATATCTGGGGTTGGTGAACTCCTGAACATCACAGCTACTACAAACTGCTACAACAATTCTTCAAAACAGAAAACTGGCATTCTCTCTTTAGCAACAGGTACCCAGGTAGGGAAGCAAAAACACGCAAAAAAACCCCCTTTATCAATCATCTTTAGGGAGTAGGGTTGCTCCAACCAACAAACCAAAAAGCTGGAAGTTGGCTGAGGAACAACTTTTTGCTCTCTCCTGTATCCATATATCTCCAGCAAACAAGCTGAAGAGAGGAGAGGATACGCGATGAAACCAGTGAAGAAATCCCTTCTGCTTTCTAACGCGGAGGTCCACTCCACTTTTCTTTAATCCATTTAGGAATTAAAACTGGTTGATCTACATTCTGACATTTAATCAAGAACATATTTAGGCTCAAATACAGTAAGACTACCCATTCATAATCCCATACTAAAGTGTAAAGGCTGTGAGTGTATAAAAATCCAGCAGGCAAGTGAAGTTTTCCTAAATCCCTCAACCACCTAAAAACCTCACTAGTTGCTTTTATACGTTTCAACACCAATTTTTAAAAACAGGACTGATGGTCTTGGTCAAATAATCAAGTAATTGAGGACTGCAAGATCATACCCTGATTTTGGAACACTTCCTTAAGCTCCAAGGGGATTATCTCTTCCAGTTATTACCCAAAGTGATTAAGTCACATGATTCTGAGCACATCACAAATAAAAGACCAAATCTGCTTTTCTTTTGTACAAAAGATTTTCTCAACATATGAATCAACACGCAATGAGGTAAACTTTATCCCCAGTGGTCAGACAGGAGTATAGAGAAAGGGATTTTTGCTATCCAGTAAAAATTAATGAATTCAGACAGACAGAAATTCAGCCTCTGCGTCTGTGTTCTCATTACTAAAACTTACTTGAAATATACTTTTTAGAAAGTGCCCTTTGGAATTCATTTATATTTTTAAAACTCAAATAATTTTAGGATTGTCAAAGTTAAAGAGAATTCTGGGCAACAATTCTGCAGACGAAGTTTGAATTTCTTGCAAAATTTCACCATGGAATTATAAATGTAGATAATAATTTGAATTCTGACACACCTTTGGCATTACTTCCCTAATTTGTCCTTAGGTATTAAAACCCAGATACCTATTTATTGCAGTTAACAGGGTAATGTTACTTTTCTCCTTCACTACTTTTACATTGTTTCAGTGAATACTAATGCATGCAGAGCTTATGAGGAATCAGCTATGACCAAACAAAAGGAAGAATCTTACAGCCTGGATCAGACCAATAAAATAAAACAAAACAAAACAAAACAGCGTTAAACTACATGGAGGCAACAATTTATTGAGGCATCTTATTATGCTACTGAAGAACAAAATTTTGCTCTTCCCCCCACAAATACATAATAAAACCAGATTTAGCTAATTTAAACCCTCCCCCCCCCCCCCAGAAAAGGATGCAGATACTAAAACACAAAACTACTTGTAGGATTGTGATGACAACTTTTACATATTTCACTTTCGCAGACTATTCCTAGTCATTTCAGAAATACAATACAGATTTCTTAAAAACCCCAAAGTTATCTTTCTCTATCAGGTGGTGAAATGCAGCCTACAGTGCTAAGGAGTGCACGTTATTGGAAACTGCAGTAAATTTACATGACAGCTGTCACTGATACCACCCAGTGCTATCAAATATACCAGTAATCTGCTCTTTTACAAGGCACCCACCAAGTTTCTGAATTAATATGGCAACTGGGAGATAAAGAAATTCTGCATGAATGGCTGCAGGAGATGGAAAGAACAACCTCACTGTACACATGTTACTAAAACTGTTAATAGTTACTGCAGGGTAGACGAGATCCACCCCAGTGACACCATTCTCTCCATGTGCACTCCAGGGCTCCTCAGACCTGCCACCCTGGGCACCATCCAGAGCTGACACAAACACCTCTAGGTAGTGACCTACCCAAAAAGTATTCTTTCTGTTTAATTCTCAGTGCCCACATAGCAGCATTCACACCATGAAAGCCACCAGGTGACCTTCCCAGAAGGAGGTGAGCCGTTGTGTTCTTGGTATGAAGGAGCTCACAGTGCTGCTCCATAAGTGTGGCATTACAGGTACCTTCCAAGTTACCACTTCTCAGGTGGTAAACCCTGGGAAAATCGGTACATTTTATCAAGAACTAAAACATTTGAATCCACCATGGTCACTCAATTATTTATTGGGAATGTATGAAATGCCAATAGAAAAAAAAAAAACCAAACCAGAACAAACTCTCACTTCCTCTTCACATCATCCAGTTACCTGCGTCTTCCACACAGATTAAAAAGATAATCAATAATCATCTTCAAGGTGTATGGCTACTTCCTCTTCCCCTTCTATAAATACTAACTCTCATTTTCTGTGTGTATACAGCAAAGCAGTAAGATGATAGGTTTCTTCCCCTTGAATAATGTACTCTGCAGAAATGAAGACCTCTATATTACTGGGTGGAATTAGACAGTAGCAAATGCAATCAATGGCTAAAATGATCAAATGGCTCTTTTAAACAAATTACTGAACTAAATCACGCACTACAGGACAGCAGAAGCCAGACTCACTAATAACCCTACCATTTTAGTTCATAGACTGGAATCCTGGAGAACAAAAGACAGCTGTGATATTGACTGAGGTCAAGTTGCATTTATTATCAATACAGGACAAGCTTTGGCCTCAATCCCCAGTGATCAGTGCTCAACAGTCCCACAGCTCTCTCAGGGCTCCCAATATCATAAAATTATTTGAGGAAACCAACACTGTATTGCAACCTTGCTCTCTTAGAGGAAGTTTCACAAGGGCTATTCTATTTCAGTGATTTCCTGCTCCCTTGTGTCCTTTTGAAATCCCAGTCTTGGCATGTTTTTCTCTAGACTTACACATTCCAGTATCCCAACAGTGAATATTCTACCTCAATTTTTTTTTTCAATTTTCTATGATCTGTGCTGCCCAAAATTGTAATATGATTTTCAAAAATTCATTACATGTTCCTATTTAGTAGTGAGATTAATGATGATTCAGAGAAGCTAAGCAAAGCAATTCTACCTCAGCTTCAGCACAAATGCATTTAGATCTTTGATACCAGAGCTTACTATCCAGAAAGTCAAGCATCCATAAATCTAGAATCAATAAGAGCTAGAATTGCTCAACATTTAATAAATTATTAAAACAACTTTAAAAAATTTCCAAAATACTTCAAATTTTCATGTGAATCTCAGGTAAAAGATTGTAAAAGAAAACAACAGTCAGTTTCCAGTGGTCTTTGAAAAATGAGATTCGGTAAAAGTGTTAATTATCACATTACTCTTTCATTTGTTAATGAAATTTCTTGTTTTTCACACAAGGTAAACCTGATACTAATTTTAACTACCCTGTGGATTAACCTGTAGTAGCTTTTTTATTACTGCTAATCTTTACATAAGAACACAAAAGAACACTCTGATATGAGAAATTTATAATAGAATTACAAAGCTCTCAAGGCTTATTTATACAGCTGTTTGGAAAAATGTGCCTATTCATCTGCATCACAGCTGATGAAGGATTTTTAAAACTCAAATCTGACATGAGAGTTTGAATTTTGCTCAAAATGCCAAAAAAAGTGCACATTATTGCTTTGTTCCTAGATCACAATATCAACCTTTAAGCAAATGTTTCACCTAAATTGAACTGCTTTTTCAGCCACTGTGATGCAGCCACCTAACTTGCAGTTTCTGATCTTAAATCAGCTGGGGTGCATTACAGAGCCCTTCGGAAGACAGTTTGCCACAGTAATTTACCATATAATTAAAAAAAAATCTATAATTTATGTATTGGCTAAGAGCTTCAGCTGAGGGAGAGCAATTAGACTTCATTCCATCCATCTCAACTGATTTGTGGGCAGCCGATTACACAAAACTGAAGATGACAAAAGCTTACAATATGGTTCTTGCTTTACATGTGAATGGCATGAATATTTGATAGGTTAAGATATTTGTAATTGCACAGAAGGATGGAATCAAAGATCACTTCAAGCCACAGTTCAGCTTTCCAAGCTCCATAAAAATGAACAACAAACCCTTCCCCTACAACTTTTCACACTGGACATTATGATAAACAATAAACCTGAAATATAAAGCAGAGATCCGGAGTGTCTGAAAGTTAATGTTCTGGTGGATAATAGTTTGCTATGCATCAAAGCCAGACATTTTGATCCTTTTTACTCAACATAGTGAATATAAACTAACTTATGGCAGACAAATAATAATTAAAAAAACAACATTAGGAAATATCTATCTTCACTGACATCAGATATTGCCCCTGTAAGTGGAGTAATGAGAGCCTCCGGTACCTTAAAATACAAGGAACAAAGTGAAGCATATTGTGTTTTCACTTTTGCCATGAACACAGGGCAATTCCACTGCAGATATCATCAGGGTCTACAATGTCTTAACTGACAGCAGATTTTGTCCCCAGATTTTACAAAAAAATCTCGAATAGAAATAAACTAATTCAACCTGTTTACATCTTATATTTGTTTACTAAGATTAATTATTTTACTTTAGAAGAATTGCTCTTTCAAGACTATCCCAATAAACTAACCATAGTTTGGTAAATGAGGTAAAGGAAAAGAAGATCATACCGTCTCTTACCTGACATCTGATAACAATAAATAGCCCCAGTCCTGGCATGTAGGATACCTGACAAACTACCTAAAAAATCCCAAACAGTTCTGAAGTGCATAAAAGAATCAGTATGTTCAGAAAAAAATGCTGTATTTCAATTTCTTTAATATCAAACAGAGATCAAAGGAGTAAGTCATACTTTCTTCATTTTCCAAACCACTGTCATTTGGAATCAAGTTTAATACTTCATTTGGAATCAAGTTCAATACTTGGTTGTCAAGTGTGGCCTTATCTTTTCCTTGACTTATTTTTTTATGCACTTAGTGGTCTCAAACTTTACTGAAATCTTGCAATCAGCCTGTAGGATTTGGAAAATTAGAGTCCAGCAAATACAGATCAAGAGTTCAGTCTAGTTACCTTTAGGACATACTCTGAGACTGAAGTTTTTGTAACTCTTCCCTTTCAGTGGTGCCTCTACAACCAACATGAGAACACCCACAAGTATGATTTTGGATGGAAATGAAGTGTAAAACGTTAGGAAAAAAAGCAAAGAAATATAATGCAGAATGTAGATTCCTTATATTAAGAAATAAAATAGACAAAGCACAGAATGATGACAACACAGGAGAATAACAAACCAACACAGAGGTATTTTTGGCCAGATATCTTCCAAAATGTTCACATACTGTCAGGAGAAAAATCTTGTGCAAAGAGTCACAAACAACACAAACTTCTTCTACTACAGTTCTGTTGGAAAGTAAGAATTAAATCATCTGAAACTGCCCCACAGTCCAAACATTTAGCCATCAGTTTTATATAAATGCTTAATCAGTTTTACATAAATGCTTAAATAAAATCTTCTGCACACAGGCTACCATGGTGAAAGGAGAAGCATAATGCACTCAGTAAGCATCCTCCTTACCTATTCCAGAGACTAACCCTCTGTAAAAATAATAATAGCAGAAAAGACACTTCTCAGCTAAAGGGAAAAGCCTATTCTACACAGTAAAAAAAAAAAAAAAAAAGAAAGACATAACAAAAAGGATCACTGACTTGACCAGAGAATTGTCTCAAAACTGACATGGAAACCATCCTGAGCCAGTGCTTTACATACAGAGAAAATGAACAAAGAAAAACACACCCTTGAATTAAAAAGAAAAAAAATATAATTTATATCTTATTTACACAAGATCTGATCCAGCTTTCAGAGTTTACTTTTTAAGGATCAGGTCAATATTGAATAATTAGCAACTACATGTCTCTAAGTCACATTAGTATGCCACCCTTACTGCTATTGCAAACACATCACAATCACTAATTGAGTTCCCTGAGAACTCTTTCTGAGGAACAGACCTATTATTAGTTTAATAATCTATATGATTTTATTATCATTGGGTATCATTATTTAAGGTTTCTAGAGAATCAGACAGAGCTTAGATCTCTGAGTGCTTGTCCATTGCCTATTCTACTTGAGCATCTTAAAATCTACACCATTGCACATTTCAAACACCTCACAATACTGAAACTACCGGCATATTTGCCACCGTAAAACAGGTAACAAACACATTAGTGACATTATTGTAACTTAGCACTGTGTCAAGTGACAGATACCACACACTGCTCTTCTTTGTCATGACTGCATTATACAGAGCCTTCACATGCACAGCTGCATACAAGTAACTACAAGAACCTCCATAAAGAGATACACTGATCTGTCGTGGCATGGTTGTAGCTGCCTCCAATCCTTTCTCCACCCACCCAGACATCACCAGCAAAGGCCCAGATGGCCCTGGCACTGCTCTCCCCCTCCCAGCAGCTGCTGGACCTGCCAAGCTTGCTCTGACACCCCAGCAGTGGCACCCTAGCTCCCTTCCCCTGGCCATGGGGCTGATGAACTGCAGCAGAGATATCCCCAGTCTACAACAACTGCAAGCTATATACTGGTTTTTTGAAGCATCCCATCACTTGTAATGGATTAATGTTGGTCTTACGTTATGGACTCCACAAATCATCTTCCGAATGCTCTATTTTTGAAATTTAATTTCCTGTCTGTTCGCTCTTTTCTTCTTAGGATTTGGATATTTTGATTTTGTTGATTTGGGAGTTTGTTTGTTTGTTTGTTTGGTCTATTTGTTCATTTTGGTTTACTCCACAAGACAGCATCTTTATCAATACTGAGTTCTTTGGGAGCCACATTCACCAAAAGCCATTAAACATGCCAACCATGTCTTACACAGCATCAAAAAGAGCATGACCAGCAGGTCAAGGGATGTAATTCTGCCCTTTTACTCCACTCTCCTGACACCTGCAGTGCTGTGTCCAGCTCTGGGGAACCCAATATTAGAAAGATATGGACCTGCTGGAGTGAGTCCAAAGAAGGGTCACAAAGATGATCAGAGGTCTGGAGCACCTCTCTTCTTATGAAGACAGGCTGACAGTTGGGATTGCTCAGACTGGAGAAAAGAAGGCTCCAGGGAGACCTTGGAGCACCTTTCAGGATCTAACAGGCTACAAGAGAGCAAGAAAAGGACTACAAAGGGCATGTAGTGACAGGACAAGAGGCAATGGTTTTGAAAGAAAAGAGAGTAGGATTAGATTAGATAGTAAGAAGAAATTCTCCACAGTGAGGGTAAAGGGAGACTGGAGACACTGGAACAGGTTGCTCAAAACAGTTGTGGATGCCCCATCCTTAGAAATGTTCAAGGCCAGGTTGAATGGGGATTTCAGCAGTCTGGTCTGGTGAAAGGTCACCCTGCCTATGGCAGAGAGTTTGGAACAAGATGATCTTTCTTGGGTTGCTTCCAACCCAGACCATTCCCTGACAGCAACAACATCATACTCCATAGTCATCATCTTCAGAGGTATTCAAGAAACCAGTGGATGTGGCACTGAGTGCTGAGATCTAGTTGAGACAAGGTGGTGATCAGTCAAAGGCTGGATTCAATGATTTCTGCAGTCTTTTCCAAACTATTTCTATAATTCTGGATGTATTGAGTGTTCTACTGTTAGAGCTGTATAATCAAACACATATTTAAAACACAGGGTAGAAGTGTGAAAAGAGCTAAGAGTGCCAACATGCTTGAAACACAGTGAAATTATGCACATAACTCCTATCAAATCACAGGATCAGAAACTGTGATAGAGTGTTTATCTGATTGATGCTGAACATGCTCCAACATACCAGTAAGGACTCAGGATCAGTTATTTGCTCTGAATCTGTTTTAATGTGGTACAGAAAAAATGAACCTCTCCCACTAACAAAATGAAAAAAGCACGTCCATTAAAACAGTCACAAAAAGAGGGTATTTTACATACACAACACACTTAACAAGATTTGGATGAAAAGACAGATTTTCAGTTTTATTGGAAATTCTTGCTTCTGTTGGTTTAAATCAAATTCTTAATGCTACTGTAACTTAAGTGCTTATGCATTAAACATGAAGCTTTTCCAAAGGTTCTTGTTATACACATTCATAAAAATTGGGAGGAACACAGAATTTTTTTAGACTAAGTACATTCATTTCCTCTGTTGATCTGAATTATATTGTACAAAGAAGGACAACAAAAAGCTCTAATGATCTGTTCCACTGAGACTTTTCCACTTGATGTCGACATGGGGATTCTGGCTCACGAGGCATTGCAGAGGAGCCTGCCAAGGGCACTGGGCTCTGCCCCATGCACAGTGCCCAACTAAAAGCACAACTCCCTTTGTCTCCCACTGTTTCCAATCAGCACAATGGCCTGGAATCGTCTCACTGGGGAGAGCAACCTCCCTCCCTTCTCCACTCTTGTAGTCAGTCAGAGCACCAGGCCTCTTCCACTGCCCAGGCTGAGGTGTAGAACAGTCCTTCCTGCACATCACAGTCAGGGCTCCAAAGGCAGGACATCTCCAGTTCCCAGTGAAACTTCCCAGCTCTTACATTAGACACTATCTTTCTTAAAAAACAATTGAAAACTCCTGTGCAAGATTATATCATCTGAAAAGATGGAAATTCTCATGCAGTAGCATCAGCACTACAGACAAATCTTTGTAGCATTTTAGGCAACTAGATGGAATAGAATTACTCAGCAGTGCCTTCCACTCCCACCTTTTTTTCCCCCTTCCTTTACTTTTCTTTGACAGCCAAATTATTCTTTGTATGTATATATAGTAAGCAATTACAGAAATACTTTGCAATCATCTCTGAAAAACAATCAGAAATTTTCTGGTTTCATAAACAGTTCTAAGACACAAACAAATTACAGGCATTGCTTACAGACAGCTTTAGTAAGCAAAATTCAATTCTAAACCTTTTAAACACAGCTCCAACACATGGAAATGCAGTATCTACAAACAGTTGATTGGCAATTCTCCTATAAGAGAAATATGAAATATTCCATGCTGTACTGTGAACTTGATAAAACTGATATGAAATTTACCTGAGTAGTTGATATTGGCACATGAAAATAAAGCAAAGTTCAGCAGGACACAAGAAATTCATGAATTTCCAATGTAATTCCAAACAGTATAGCATAAATCAGCATGGGCATGTAATTTTTGGCTCTCTTGTTTGACATAAGCAAAGCAGAAATTGTGTTGTTGCAGGTGTTTTGCAAGCAAACATGACATCTAGTTGATTGTTAACAGATGAACTTTTTTCAAAGGAAAATGAGTTGAAGGTAGCTCTCAAAGCTGACAAATGAAAAAAGCCAGGTGGAAGTAGTTGTGACCATCCCTGGGCTGGAGCAGTCAGAAGCTATTGTTTGTGCTAGGATGGCTCTGGAAACAGGCTGCTTCTAGGGGAAGCAGGAGCAGGCTCCAGCAGGCTCAAGAAGCATTTTGGGGATGACAGCCACTTCCAGCTGGGCCACTTGCTGGGATCCTCATCATGGGTAGTTCCATTTGGCTCAGAGATGGTAAGAAAAGTGCACCTCACACTGAAAGCGACAGAACACCTGCAATTTATATTCTCTGGGAAATCTGCAGTTTCTAGCCCTTCAAAGCCAAATTTTAAAGTTATATGACCTGTAATATTGTTAATCACAACAAAGATCAACTTGTTCCAATGCCCTGCCATGGGCAGGGACACCTTTCACTAGACCATGTTGCTCAGAGCCTCACCCAGCCTGGCTTTGAACACTTCCAGGGATGGAGCATCCACAGCTTCTCTGGGCAACCTGTTCCACCTCACCATGCTCACAGTAAATAATTTCTTCCTTATTTCCAATCTAAACATACCTACTTTCAGTTTTAAGCTTTTACTCCTTGCCCTATCACTACATGCTCTTGTAAAAAATTCCTCTCCAGGGATTTCTTTGGTTTTTATACAAAACTCTACATGTGTAAAACACCTTCAGGTATTAAAGATGGAGCCTCTCTGCTGCAGATCCCACTTACTATTGAAGATACATTTTACATACAATTTAAATGCTGAGCACACAGCCTTTGCAGGGTGCTGGTTAGGGTAATAAAGGGAAAAAATGTCAGAAAAAAGATCTGATCTTTGTAAAGTCATTTATACACTATAATATAATTTAACAATTTGGTTTACAAAATAATTACTGCAAATTCAATAGATATGCTCTTCATAACAGAAATATATATATTAAAAAATCTAAAATGTGAAGAGGGATCCTTGACTTGTCAATCTAGGTGAAACATCTTGTTAGGAGCTTTTTCATCCCCTCTATTCTGCTGCCCTTCTGAAAAACTCCTTTATAAATCTTACTCTGCAGGTTCACACTCCTAAAACTGCAGGATGTTTTCAAGAAACAGCAGTTATCTGTAGCCACCAGCCAGAGGGGGGAAAAAATTAAAAAGGCTATAGACACACAGAGGCCTGTCTGCTTCTGGATTTGATCAGAAATCACTTCTCAGCAGTGACACATAATACTGTTTTCAGGCAAAACATGAATAAACATGTCCATAAACTTTTGATTCAGAGCAATGCCACACTAGTTCTGTGATCCATCATATCTTAGATAAACTTGAGGTGATGAGGTTGTCTCTCACTAGAAAGGCTTCAAACAGCAACTAGAAAGCTGCAAATGGTGATTGAGTGGGTAGGACACTTCTCACTGTGCGTAACATGTGGCCAGGCAAAGCAGCAGGAAGCACTTGCTCTTGAGTTAAACAGATAAAACTCAGCTGAGAAGGACTGGTCAGAAAACAAGTATTCTGCTTGAAAAAAAATAGGTGTTGACATATGGTTTTATTTTGTGCTTTTAAAAAATAAAATGGAGGTGAAAGAAAGAAATCTTTCAAATATTAATTGAGGAATTTATACCCAAGTGTAGTCCCACACCAAGGAGATTCTTGTACAGACCTGCTCCACAGGACAGTCTGAGAGTCAGATTGGAGCCCATCCAGGTCACCTGCTTGCAAGTGTGTCTTCAGCGACAGCTTTATGGTGTCCCACCATTCCCAGAGGGCAAGCTCAGGTTCTCATCACCCAAACAGCTATGCACTACACAGTCATGTATTTTGGAATGTGGTTGGGCCCAGCACTCTGTACACCTTCAGCTGTCCCATCCTTCTGAGGACAGTCAGAGACACAAACACAGGAATAAGAAAAAAAAAAATCAGTATTCAAGAGTGGAGAATGACCCAGCACCCTTCAAACACAGGTGTTTTTACCTTCTGCTATGAGGACACCTGGCATGCCTGACCAGCCTGATCACTGGCTGAATTCAGGACACCTGGTCCAGGGAGGGGAATGATTCCAGTGCTATTCCATCTAGTTCTGCGTGGACCTTTGCTTTACAGGAGTATGGACTGTTAAGTCTGGTGCCTGAGCCAAAGTCTAGCTCATTTCACCTATTCCCTGGTGATACTGGCCACACAGAATATTACATTTTTTCTGCACAAAATTGTTGAGCACTTTCACCACGCACTGTGAACCAGCTGTCCTTGTTCACCAGCTGGAGACATCAGCTTTTCATGGTTTCCTTTGTCCTCAGATCTACCAATGACTGCACCTGTAAAAAGCCCTGATGAATTAATAATACAAACAAAGCAACAGTGTGCTCATGATCAACTTCAGGACCAAAGTCCTATGAGACTAACTGTGTAATGATGGGTGCTGCACATTGAAGAGGACTGCATGGTGGTCAAAAGAACACAAGTGCTCCAACAGAAAAAACAACGAATGTGCTGCATTGGCTTGTGCCAGCTTTAATTAAAGGATCTAGAAGTACTGTGGTACACAGAAGGGGATTAAAAGAAGGACTGCAGAACCCCAAGCTAGATGTCATCTTAATGTTATGTAAATCCTTTCTCCTGAAAACAAAAGGTGGATTCAGCAAGACCTAAGTCGCCTTGCCTGTGGAAGGCAAAATCCTACCCTGACCTCTCTCTGATCGCTGCTTTAACTCCACACTGGCCCCGGGCACTGAAAGAGAACACAGATCTTCTAGATAGTGAAACCTACTCCAGCAGAGCAGGCAACACATTCCTTTGTACCAGCTTCTCCAAGGGGAGTGGGAGCAAAGCGTTTCCAGTGAGAAACAAGAAACTGGTGCCAAAGAGGAGGTGAAAGCAAAGAGAAGCACCAACAGCTCTTCCCAGAGGGAAAGAAGCACAGAGCCACAAAGCAAACCTTTGGTGTAACCCCAACTGACACAGCAACAGCAGAGCCTGGCCTGGGATTACCAGGTGTCCTCATAACATCAGGACAGGCTCACTTCTCCACAGTTCCTCATTAATTTGGTGAGATGTCAAGTTGGGCTAAATCTAAGATTCTGCCAGTAACCCCCCCAGCTTGGATGGAAAGGTGGCAACACCAGAACTCTGAAAGGAGCCACAATCCAGGGAAGGCAATCTGAAGTTCCCCACTGGGAAAAGTTAGACACTTCCACTGCGTTCTTAATTAGTACTGTGTATGAGTCGCTCAGCAAACCAAACTTTGCCTATGGTAACATTTTTTAGGACTTCTATTTCCAAATGGTCTTAAAATGAAAAGACAAAGGAGGTGGGTGGAGGCATAAACACCCCAAAAGAAGCCCCACACAAATTACTTATAATTTGTTACTTGTCAAAGTTACTTGCTTTAAGAGGCCAAAAGAATTTTAATAAATGTCTCATACATTGGGACTGATGCACGTACTTGTCCAATTAGCACTGCAAACAAACATAAATATCTCATTAAAATATATAAATATAATAAATGTACATTACTTTGGTTTCCTACACTTTACCACTTCCAATATATTTCTGAAATACATTTCATTTTAGGAGAAAACACTCCATCACACTCTCTCATCTGCAGATACCTTTGCATGCTGGTGCTTCTTTGTCATTAAAAAAGCTTCTGCTTTATGTGGGATTTGTCATGGAATATAAAATAAATACCTACAAAAATTTTTTACTCGAGCAATCAATAGAAACCCTCATTGAACAGGACAGGGTTTTTTTATGGTTTATTTGCCTTTACATGGACGCAGTACTGCTTGCATAGACTTTTAAATTACATTGCAGTGTTCTCCACTCTGTTATTGATTGATCTGAGATTTTTGGCAAGTCATTTCACCACCATGCGGTTCTGTCTCTTCCTACCTATCCTCTGTATCTAATTAGCCTTTATAAACCCTTTGGGGCAGTGACTGTTTTTCACTGCCAGCTCGTAGTACCTGTCACCATGGGATCTCATTTCAGTTGGCTCGATAGGTTAATAACAGCATTCATGTTATAAGAGATTAGGTTTTTTCCTTTAATTTTTAAAAAAATTACGCAATTTCATTGGAGAAATACAGTACAGAGCCACTTCTATGGGTAAACCATACATATTTAGAAAGACTCTTTGTTCCTAAAGAGCTAGACAGGCTTTAAATAACATTTTAAAAAAAGAATAACAAAACCATAAAAATACAGAGAAGACAAAAATATAATCATTATGATTGTGAAACTCAGGGTTTTTAAGAACCCTTGGGAAATTGCTATCTCATAACCTAGGTCAGGAGACAAAAGACTGAAAGAAGTTTTACATAGTCTCAGCTTCCCTCCTCACAGAGAAATTCACAGAGGTAGCTGAGGACATCAAGGATAACTCCCTGTTGGGGGACTCTGAATAAGTTCTTTTTGTAAATGATTTTTAGAATCTGGAAGCTATTCAGATAGTCTAATAACAAGTGCAATATTAGTGTCGAAAAGGATAAAAGCAAAAACTGCTATTTTACTGTCCCAGCTGCAAATCTCTTTCTCAGCAGCATCCTCCTCACAAGCTGGCCAGCAATGCACAGAAGGAGGAATTCTGCAGCTCACTGCAAACCTGTTCCTACAGCAATTGGTGAGAAAGTTGCTTTCTACTTACCAGAAATCTTCTTCATATTGATCCAAAAGAACACTATTTGGGTCCCAGTTGGATTTACTACATTTCTAGAACTGGTATTGCTCTAGTCACATGCAGGAGGTGCTTTCTCAGATATGAAAAAAAAAAAAAAAAACAAACCCAAAAAACTTCAGCTTCTCTTTTACACTCAGAAACACTAATTTCACTACCCTTAAAGCACAGGCACAGATATGAATCCCTATCAAGGAAAAGCAGCTGTTACACTTCTGCAAGTCAGATTAACTGTACACAAACCCATACAATATTTCACACATATTTAAAAGTGGCATTTTTAAGTTTTAAGGGTTCATCTCTTCTGAAGATTATTTTAGCACATAAGTAGCACAGACTTAACATAAAAAGTCAACACAAATATGAATCCAGAAGACCCTTTAATTGATATTTCAGTTACTGACTTTTAATTTTAATTAAGCAAATCCAACATCTTGATTTTACTTTATTTTCTTAACAGAACCTCCAGTACTGTGATGGACTCTTTTCCTGAAATTTTTTATGCTATTTTTACTGGAAAATGAACAAATAGAGTGAGTGTGGAAAAAGCTCTTTTTACTGGCTTATCAGAAATTCCAGTAATTCTTCTAGAAGTTTACAGGGCAGAAATTTCTTCTACATGTAATCAAGCAGATAAAATGAAAAACCAAATTCTTCAGGAAACATATTCTCTGTACACAGTATAACAAAGATTTTTTGAATAGGCTTCACTAGCAGTAGCTATAATAGAAAGATTATGACACAACAGACCAGTACTACCAATGGTAAAGGCGCCACAATAGTAATTACTATTTTCTCTTAAATCTAAAAATATTGCTCAACTTTTATCCACTTTAAAACTTCTATCAACAAGACTGAAATATGATCAATTTGAGTTACAGATCCTATGTTAAAATGATACAGAATATTTCCAGCACCTATTTCCAAGAAAGTCATTATGTTAGATTCTGAATTTAATGTGAATATTTCCTTACATTACCATAGAAATGAGAGACTCCCAAGTTGAAATTGTCATGCTAGTTGCTACAACAAAAAGACAGTTTCTCTCACCAAGAGTTTTCATATTTCATGCATGAAACAACAGAAAGATATAACAAACCCACATGGCAAGAGAAATCAGAAATACGAATAAAAACAATGACTACATAATTATTATATATATATATTTATTTTTTTTTAATAAAAAATGAAGAGGGGTCAGAGCACACCACCCAGTATCATGAAGTGCAGAATAGGCATCCCAGTGGACCTGAGCTTCAAAGAGAGTTTTGCAAATGAGTACTGTAGTGGCTGAACAGGGAATTCAGGGGAAAATTACACTTTACCTAACTGAAGCACTCAATTGTTTAATCTGAAGAAGTGTTCACCTCCTCCATCACTCTGATACAAGAGTTCAGCAGCTGCTCCCTTTCCCACTTCACAAGAATTTCATTTCCATGACAGGAGCACCTACATAATCTATTAGCTTTTTAAGCTTGCAACAGGACTCTGCAACACTTGGAAATATAAAATGCTGCTCCTATAAAAAAAACCAAGGACAGAGAATTAAAATATAATGGGATTAATTCTTGTTTATACTAACATACCATTTTGGAAGCGTGCAAGAGGCTTATGTGACATTTATTAATGCAGATTTAGCACAAAGACAGACTTAGTAAGGAAACAACAGAAACTAACACAGCCATTCCATTTCAGACTAGTTAAAGAACCAGCTATGTGAATGTAACATGATAGAAACTATTCAGTATAACTCATATGGGGTACAAACAGGACCATAGCTCAGTTTTCGATCTAAGTAGAAAAAAAAGTGTGTGTTATAAGAACTTATATGTGGAATAGATGTCCTGGAATGATACTGACGCCCCAATTTTGTTTCCTTTCAACTTCCGTAGGACAGGTTAGGTGTTGCTTTATGAAATGGCAATATTTTATCAGAAATATGCAGATTAATTCATTATTGGCATGAAGAAAACAAAGCTGGAGAAGATTTTTTTAATTTTATAATCCAAAAAGAACCTTAAAATGGGCAATTTAATAAATCATATTGCACATTTCGTTTTGACAAATGCAAGGACAATGTAAGTTACAGAGCTATCATTAAATAGATAAGTAATAAAAGGCGACTTGTACCTGTTTGCAGGAAAGATTTCCACTCTGGAATACTAATGTTACATTAACACAGCTACACAATGTACTTGCTAGTACGGCATAGAAAATTTTGCTCATTATACTCTACCATTATTTCCCAGTTGTTCTGCTAGGTATAGTGACTCTATGAGCACTCCTCATAATGATGAAATCTATTTCTAGGGTTTTTTCCTTTTTTTTCCTGCATACTGAGGACACAATATTTCTTCTGAGTTTTTAAAAACAAACAAACACACTATGACTCCGCAGAGAGAGAGTGATGTCAATTTTGTCCTCAGTATCTGACCTTACAGACTTCCAGAGGAAAACTCTGGCCCCCACTGTGGTAATCTGGGAACTCTGTGAACAATTTAATAATTCTGGATAGTTCAATGAAATTACTGCCATCACTGGCTATAGAGACAACCATATGTTGTCAAGGCTGTGTCACGTATCTCCCAGACCAAGGACAATGATAGGAGACTGTTACACCACACTTTCTCCCATTACAACAGGCATGATCTGGAATAATGGAATGACAGAATTCTTTGTCAATTAAAGCTTCTGCATGCTTTCTGAAGTCAAGTCAAGCACAGTGGGTAGAAATATCTTACTGGCAGAATAAACTAGTTGGTGCTAATGCCAGACCTGAAAGATGCACTACTTGAAAGGTTCATGATGAATGCCAGATATGAAGGAAGGTGCTTTGGTAGCACAAAAGGTGTGGAGCAGGCAAGAAAGAAGGACATTGGTGGCATGGAGCAAGATAGGGCTCCATGGTTTGCAAAGGAAAGGTATATGGGGGACCTCTATGAAGTACACTGGTCTGAACCAAGGATGGCTCAAGAGTCACAAGACTGTTATACAAAAATGTAAGGAGGCATTACATCTGTGGCAGCAGACAGCCAATTTGTCTTGTCTGAAAACCATAAAACACATACATATTTGGTTTTTTAATTCCATTTTCACATGGTGTTGAATACCTGAACTGTTGCCCTTGCTTCCTAAGGTCAGAGGTCTGAAAAGAAGGGGGCAGTACTGACTTGGTGTTTATGGTCCTGTACCACCTCTGAAGGTCCATGCACCATGACTATTTTGGTACCAGAGAAGAAGGATGCAGAAATAGAGGCAGGGAGGCCAAGGGGCTGCCTCAGCAGCAAGGGACCCAGCAAGCAGTTCTGTCTATAACTAAACACTACCTGGTAAATCTCTTTTTTTGTGGGAGTGTCACACACATACGAAAGTCATCCTACACAAATATGTGTTTCTCCCCCACTTCTCAGGTGGCACCATTGTTTCACCCTACTTTCATGAGAATAAACAGAAACATAGACGTATTAAGAGTAATTCATGCTTTCAGCTGAAGAAGCAGGAATGCTATTTTTTCCTTTGAAATTAGTTAGTTGTGTGTATTTTAGAGGGACAGATTTAGACCAGCATTCTTCTGGAGAAACCAGGTGGTCATAGCTGGGACTGGTGCACTATTTGCTGCATATAAAACTGACTGGATGGCTGGGCCTAGAGAGTGGGGGACATGGAGCTATATTCCACTGATGGTCAGTCACCACTGGGGCTCCTCAGGGCTCAGTACTGGAGGCAGGCCTGCTTTATATCTTTATCAATGATCTTGTGTTTTCAGTTCTCACTAAGAGACAGACATTGAGGTGCTGGAGGGTGTCCAGAGAAGGGCAACAGAGCTGTGGAAGAGTCTGGAGCACAAGTCTGATGAGAAGTGGCTGAGGGAGTTGGGGTTGTTCAGCCTGGAGAAAAAGAGGCTCAGGGGAGACCTCAACACTCTCTACAACTGCCTGAAAGGGGGCTGTGTTCAGGTGGGGGTCAGCCTCTTCTCCCAAGGAACAAGTAATAGGACAAGAAGAAATGGCCTCAAATTGAACAAGGGAGGTTTAGGCTGAGTGTTATGAAAAATTTCCTCTTTGAAAGCACTGTCAAACATTGAAACAAGCTTCCCAGAGGATGGGTTTAGCCACCCAAGCCTGGAGATCTGGCACTTAGGGATGCAGTTTAATGGTGGACTTGGCAGTGCTGGGTTAACAGTTGGAGTCAATGACCTTAAAGGTCTTTTCCACACTAAATGATTCTATGATTTCAACATGCTTTAAAAAACTAAGACAGACCTAGGAAGCACATGTTCCCTGTGATGATTTTTCCTGTGCTGAAGGCACAGGGCTGTACATCTCTCTTGAACATGACAGAACATGTAAATTCTAAAACCAGTAATGTTGTACTTTAATAATCTCTAAATTGTTTTCCTGGGACTTTCACACAATTTGCTTTCTCCATTTTGTTCCTTGTCTTACTTTCCTTCATCTCAAATTCATGCATTGTGGAAATAATCAAAGACATCCAGGAGAAATGTCTGAAGCTGATAAGCAAAGCAAAACAGCATTATTCATATATTACTAATCATAATGTATGTATGAATGAGAAGACACCTGGTAGTGCTGTGTCGACAGCAAGCTACCTTTTGATTAAGCTTTCTGGATTCTAGCAATCTGCAGGTTCTGACTAAGAGTTCAGGAATAATGTAAAAAGCATAAATGCGTGGCAGATACACACAAACAACAGCTTTCTTTCAGCTCACCTTCCAAATTGTGGATAGCAGGTTTAAATAAATGAGAGATTTTAGTTTAACATTAAAAGAACATTCAAACCACCAGTACTGTTTTTGAGATTATCATTTACCAATGAGGATTTTAGTCCAGTTTAGGAATGCAAAATAATTTTTGTTGAAGCCCTTAAGTATCTTTCTTTTCTCTTGCTTCTGCCCACCATTCCACTTTCCATTGGGTAGTTTCAGCCTACTGTTGGAAAGCTAAACAAATGGCCAGAAAACTTTAACACCTTCTTACTGGATAGATTTCTGTGAGGTTGAAAAAAAACTGATCTGTAACAAATTAGGTCTACTGAAGAGATCCTATTGGGATCACAGCCCCTGTGGTTTTAGAGGATTCAGTTAAGGCCAGCATTGCAATGGCATTCAGCAACAAAACCCATTGACAGGCACTTTGCTACTGAAATCAATACCTTCCAGCTCTGTGCCCTAGACTGCACCTACCTGTCGGTCCTATTCTAAAGTTTATGGTTATTTTATTTCCTACTGTAGAATCCTCTGCCATTCTGTACATTGCTGTGCACTGCTTGGCCACCAGAGTAAACAGGGTCGTTGTAACTATCATGCATATATTTGCACCAAAACTTGAATGAAAAATATTCTAGAGTAGTACTGTAGCAATACTTGTAGAGCAGTACTATACAAATTCTTACACAATCTCTACCTACAGATAAAAATTCCTACCAGTCTCAAAAAATCCCAAAATTATACAAATGGATATGTATATTCTTATATTTATCAATATCTATGTATGTAAGAAAAAAAAATACTTCCAGAATGTTAGCAGTCAAGGAATATCACTGAGCTCTTTGACCTTTGCCTTGATACTCCTCCTTAAAAAAAAGGTCTTTTTTTTTTGTTTATAGCACCATGAGGAAGAGAAGAAAAAGAAACATCTGTTTCTACAACTACTGCAGCACTTTCCATCACCCTTCCTAATCACAGTCATGACCACCTCCTCCCATACAACTCTTCTGAAGGAGTACATTTTCCATGTGGTATACACCACATCTTGTACACAAAATATGTAGATCAATAATTTACAGAATCTTTCATGTCATGAAAGGAGCTCCTCGTCTATAAGGAGCAAAGAGAAAATCAAGAACACTGAAAGCAAAAGCTCAGAATCCGTATCTTTCATGAAATGCTGAATTAATGCAGGTGAGGTTATAGGATGCAAAAAGGAAGTCAGACACAATTCTATCCCCTCACATCAGTACTTTCCTTTGATGTCAACAATATCAACAGATGGACAAGTGTTACTGTGAAATTAACTTTACATTATGTGACTAAACAGAACTAAGCAGAGCACTCTCAATTATTTAATTTCTTCAAGGAAATGATGCACTAACAAAGTCATAGCCCCATCCTTTAATGGCACATTTGTAATTCTCAGGGAAGGAAGACTGATGAATATAATTCTACTGCCAGTGAACACAGAGTCCCTGACATGAAACATCACAAGCTCTCTGGAGGAGCTGAAGAATAAATCACAAGCTACATGAGTCAGAAGTCAGCTTCAATGGTCTTTAAATTAAGATGGACAAGCATAACAATAACATAAAGTAATGGTAAAAAAACCCTCTGAATTTAATTTCAGGAGTTAGTAAAATCCTAAGGAGCCCAAATTAGGAAAAAGGAGTAGGTCTGAAGTACAGCGTATTTTCAAATACTATACATGCAAAAGTCATAGAGGAAAGTATGATCATGCAGGTTTTCAGGTTCTTTGGGTCTGGTTTATACAAGATCCTTGTGATTTTTTTTTGTTCTGGAAAATCATGCAGCTTTCTGTTGCAAAATACTGTTCTTCTTGTGAAGATAACTATATCCAACATACCCATCTTGGAAGATAGTATATAGTGATACCCAGGAATAAAAAAATCACCAGAAGACTATCTGTATGCACAGAGGGTTTTAATGAATGCAGAAGAGAATCATTTATGCCCTTAAATAACTAAAGAAATTTTTGAAAAACATAACTATACATAGGAATATGTGTATGAAAATGTCTGTAGTAAAATACTAACATTTTAACTAGCTGACAAGGTATTCACATGTGCAGGCAAAACTTTGGAAAACCACAACATTCCTGTATTTCTCTGTCAAAAGGCTTGTCACAGACTTTTAAAGAAATTTAGAAAGTTAAGCCAGGTTTAAATTGCAAAGCTTATGGATGAATCCATTAAGAAAAAACACTACAAGGCTATTAAATCCCTTAGCCACTAATCAGTGGGTGCTGGGACAGCACCATCCTGTTCTTTTAGTCTTCGCTGTGAAACCACAGTCACGGCTAGCAGGAATAGGATGTGGAGGATGCAGTCTGCCCAAACTTGGCTGCTCTTGTGTCCATCCTAATGAGGGTTCAAACCTTTTCCTGACTGGGAAAGTACTTGAAAATATGCCCAAGTCCATCTACAGTCAGCAAAACATTCTAGCCTATGCTTACTATTAAGCAAACGATTGGACTGAGAAAAGTAAAACTGGTTTTTAGTTCCTCCTTACATTATGTGTACTAAATACCTTTCCTGCTTAAGGAGCCAAAGAATTAGTGGTTGATGCTTGAAGTCTGACTATTTAGAGTCAGATAAGAGACATTAAAAAGTGTCCATATAAAGTGTCTGTGTTATTCATATTTCATATAGTCATACCACTAAATACTTCCAAAAATGAATTAAATTATTCAGTTGGTCAGATCACCTGCTTACTTAATATATCCAAACCGTTTTCCTTGAGAAAGAGATGCACCAGGCAGCAGCTCCAGGACAAAATCTGTTGCAATGCTCCTGAGTTGTGAAATCCATGTTTTCAGACTATTCCTTGGGATTCTGCTGAAGTTTATATCTCTGGAAGTTTATAACTCTATGTAAAGAATAAAGATCCTGGTTTATGCAGTACAACTGGGTGGGCTGTTCCTGCAACCCTTCAAGGAGTGAGTCTGTGCACATCAAGGACCTGTGTTACCCACTGATGGAAATTACTGTGGATCTGAGACAGCACTGATGAACAGAGAATGGAACTGGAGGCAACACTGCTCCCCATATGACTCTTCCCCATGTGATTACTTATCCAAATTAAGATGCCTTTCCTTAACACACTGCTACTTTTACAACTACGCATCTGTACATGTGTGGGAAGAAGACAGCACTTAATCCAAACTGCTCTGCATGTAAAAACAAACACATTTGAAATTCAGAAGTATTTCTTTAAGAAGCAGTATAAGGCTCTTCTCCTTGCCCAACAGAGCAGAAGGTCAGAATGCACTTTTGCAATACACCCAACTAACAACTGCTGCATACAATTCCCTCATTGGAAGGGTATATATTCAAAAAAAGCATGGGTTTTGCAGAGGAAACCCTGCCTTCTTTATCTGATGTCAAGGACAGCTTTGCCTTTGATTTCATCTGGGCCAAGATTTCATCCCAAGGGTTTCTAGAGACTCTCTGTGATTCTGCCAACAGTAGCACATTAAGTGGCTTGCAGAAAAAAAAATTAACAAAAAAACCCAAACAGGAAATAGTCTCCAAGGAATACTTCTTTGTGAACATTTACAATTAAATAATAATAATAATAATAATAATTCTTGCAGTCTTTTCTCCCCATGCAAAAGAAGACATTATTTCCTGCATTAAAACCCTATTTATTAGAATTCATGTTGAATCATGGAACTGCAAACCAGTTTCTCATGAAGTTTACTCCTCCTCATGATATGCAGCAACTCCTACATTATATGTTTGGGGTTTTTATAACTCAAGACATTTAACCAACATAAAACAGCAATATTCCATCAGACTTTTCAACGTAAGTATTCCACCTAGTAATGTGATAAATGATTAAGTATTTAATTATTTTGGAGTGGGGGTTGCTTAATCAAATATAACATAATGAAAAATCATGAAAGCACCTTTATTGTCTGTACTTCAAAACAGCTAATTCTTGAATTAGCCATTCCCTGTTTTTATCTACAAGTGAATTTTCAGTGCTGAATTGTCAAAACTTTCAAACAAGAGAAATACTCACAGTCTCTTCAGGATCACATTATAAATAGTCATGTCCTACCTCCACATTTCACTCTCTGACTTCATTCCTAGGCAGCACCAAAGAAGCAGCTACAGTCACATGGTGCATTCAAGGTCATGCTATTCTAATTGACAGAGATATCATTGATAAATTATGCGGAAACAATGATAATGGAGTCATTAACCTTGTTCCAGCACACTAAAGGTGCTTTACAATTAAAAGGAGAACAAAAGTTACAAAAACATATAAAGATTTTATTGCCTTTTCTCTCCTACACGCAGCTGCAAAGCACTGTTAGCGAATAGTAATATTGCTGTAAAGTGGCTGCCTGTGCTTTGTCACCGAGGGGTGCAGGGACTACACTGGCTTACACTTGAAGGAGGAGTCAGGTAGTAAAACACACAAATCATTGACCTTTTTTTTTTTAATGGCAAGTTGGATCCAGAAGGCCTCTCTGTTTGGCGTAAAGGATGCTGGAACACATGAAAGATCATCCCAGCCAGGAAGTCTTTCTCAGTCCAAGAATCTATGCTGAACTGTCATTTCTAAACACACAGTTATGCGGCCAGTGCTTTGAGAGCTTGCATCAAAACTGTAGTGAGTTAACATTCTGCATTGAAACTCCTCAGGTATGTACAGATACAGGTATAGATACACAGAATTAGGCAGAATTCAGAATTTATCCTTTATGTCTTACGCAGAAACCTGCAGTAATTCCCAGACTAAAAGCCTGACTAATGTCCTTAATTCATGTACGACAGGTAATTTATTAAGGGTGTACACATTAATGAATCACTAGTGGCTGCTTTGACTTGAAGAAAAATATTAGAAAAACAGTGATGAGATGGAACTGTTTCACACAGCAACTCAAAGTAACCTTAAATTTCCCTTATTGTAGAGAATCTATAGGATTTCTGAACAAAAAATAAAAAATTGGATTACAGACAATCTATCCTTATCTTCTTGACACTTCAATGCCTGCTTCTTTCTGAATCCCATCACAGTAAGACCAGTAACACTAAAATTATTAATAAAAAGAGGAAAGTACAGAGCAGGTTTCCTGGAGTTCAGGTGGCCAGAGATGACACTGTATTGCCAAGACAGAATCCATTACACTCATTTTTAATCTTCACTTACCACATGAACTATTGTGTCTCCCTGCATAGCCTGACTGTCAAGATATGATCTACAGCATATTGCACAACTTATCCATAAGGACAAATAAAAAAATCCCAGATCATATCTGTATTTAGAGGCTTGACCTTATGTAGATAACTGAACATATCATAAAGTATATTCTGAAGGCCTGGGTGGAAATCAGATTCTTTCTACTGCCTCTGTCATGTCTGGATTAACTAATAATTGGCACATTTTTCAAGCATTTAGAAGTATCACATTACTTTATATACTTTAAACAATAAACCATCGATTACAAAGAGGAAGTAAAATTGCCAAATTATACCCAATGTCAGAGAGATTCTCCTCTGTGTCCTCTGAGCACAGGCTGATGGCTACAGTTGCAGAGCACAAGCGCCTCTGATGCATGGTATCTAAAAACTTCCCACCGCAGAAATTCCCAAGTTTTCAATGGCTGGGCTCGCTGCCCGGCTGGAATGCGTACTTTAGCGATACGCCTACAGCCGCTGCACCACCCATAGCCAAGGAGCACCTACAGACTCGGTTCCAGAGCAGCTCCTGTGCTCCAGAAATGCTGCTGGGGTAGCAGAAACCTCCTCACGAGCGTTCGTTCAGCTGCAGAGAGCTCAACTCAGCACAGTTTAAAAAGGACAAAAACAAACATGTAAACAGCATCTGTGGCGTCTCTTCTCTATTGACTTTCCTGGAAACACATTAATCTATTGTAGTATTTCAAAATATATAAGAGAAACAGAGGCGAGGCGAAAGCATACCGTTCTCTCCCAAAAGTTTCTTTCTGACTGTCCTCCCACTTGCTCTGAGCTCCCCGTTCCCTGGGATTAGCGATCGTTTTCACCAGGGATCAAATGAATGACTTTTCCGCTAATGACACTTAAGAGATGCTAAAGCCACCCTGGGCGCCACCAGGGACCCGGTGCGCGGCGGCAGCCCCTGTCCCCACGGCAGGGCGCCCGGGGCGAGGCGAAGCCAAGGGCGAGCCCCGCTCCGCAGCCGGCCCCGGCCGCCGCTCCGGCCCCCTTAGCAGCGCCAGCGGCAGCAGCAGCCGGAGGGGCAGCGGGGCCGGGGCCGGTCGGGCGGGTCGGGCGGGAACCCGTCCCCGTGAGCCTGGGGCTGCAGGGGGTGCCGCCGCCGCCCCCCGCCCGGCCCCCCCCGGCATGGCGAAGCGCTGTCACTGACGCACATTTAATTCGCCCGGCTGCGGGTACCGCGCAGCGCCGCTCGCATCCTCCCCCCGCCGCCGGGGAGGGGGCGGCTCCGGCGGGGAGGGGGAAAGTCAAACTGCAGCAACAAAGTTGCTCCCCCTCCGCTCCCCCAGACCTGCCCCGGCCCCCAGGGGGTGGGCAGAGAGGGGGGCTCATGCCCGCCTTACCTTGCTTGACGCACTTGAGGCGGATGGGGTCCTTGCAGTGCTTGATCACGGCCAGCACATCCCTGATGGTGAGCCCGGCCACGGGGGTCTCGTTCACCTCCAGCAGCAGCTCCTCCGGCACCAACTTGCTGCCGCCCTCATAGGCCACCTTGCCGGGCTTCACTTCCCCCAGGTAGGGGAACTGCCCGTTCTCGGCGCCCCCCTTCAGCTCGAAGCCCAGCTGTCCCTCCGGGTTCCTCACGATTACGATCTCGTGGACTCTGCTCGTCCAGTGGCTTTTCTTCTTCAAGCCCTTGGACATTGCCGTGGGGATGCTCTGCCCGACTCCCTCCCTGCAGTCTGTGCTTCTTCCCTCCCTCCCTCTCTGCCCCCTCCCCGGGGCAGCCGCGCTCCTCCGGGCAGGCTCGGGGCGGGCGGCAGCGGCCGCGGCTGTGCCGGCCGGCGGCCCCGCGGGCTGCGAGCTGGGTCGGGGAGCGCCTCTGTGCCCGCTGCTCCCGGCTTTAGCTGATATCCATGGCAGCCGCGGCGGCCGGACCCTGCCTGCGCGTGGATGTACTAGTTGTAGAGAAACTGGCAGGAGGGAGGAGGGAGGGAGGGAGGCAGCGCGAGGGAGGGGACGGCCGCGGCGCGGGGAGGAGGAGGAGGGGTGTCGGTGTCGGTGCCGGAGCGAGGCGGGCGCTGCTTCGCCGCTCCCGCCTCGCCTGACCCGGTAGTGAAGGCCGAGAGAGAGGCTGCCTGGCACGGCCGGCAGAAGGCGGAGAACGGCCCGGGCGGGGGGGCGAGGGCGCCCGGCGGGCGGGAGGCAGAGAGAGCGGCGACCCCCGCCTGGCCCCCCCAGCGCGGCCCCGGCCGGGAGGGGGCGCTCGGTGGAGCTATGGCGCTACGCCCGTGCTGCCCCCGCCGCCTGCCCTGCCCTGCCCCGGCCGGACCCAGACCCGGCCCCTCGCTGCCCCTTCTCCGGCCGGACCCGGCCCTTCGCCGCCCTTCTCGGGCAGGACCCGGCCCTTCGCCGCCCTTCTCCGGCCAGACCCGGCCCCTCGCCGCCCCCTCTCCGGCCGAACCCGGACCCGGCCCCTCACCGCCCGTTCTCCGGCCGGACCCGGACCTTCCCCGCACCGCGCCGCAGCCGTGAGGGGACCGGCAGCGCCTTAAACCGTCGGTGGCCCGCGGGGACTGGGCGAGTTGTCCCGAGGCGGAGCGGACGAGGGTCCTGCAGTCCAGGAGCTCTGCTCGCGGCCGGGAAGGACCAGAGGCAGTGGGACTTCGGGCTATGGCTACAAAACCAAGCGATACCTGTTTGCTTCGAGGATCTCGGTGTTACGGACGTTTGCAGAGTGGTTTCACTCCACTCGGAGGTCTCAGACAGTTTATTGAGGTGCACGCGGGCATTGTTGTTAACTCTGGCTGCTGTGGCCGGAGTTGATGGCTCAGGTGGGTGCTACACCTGAAGAGGGTATGACAAAGAGAGGGGTGGCGGTTCTTTACATAAAATTTACTGACCGTTACCCAGCAGGTGTTCACCGCCCTCGCACAGGTTGCGCTCTGCTACTTAGCCTCGGTGGCCAAAGACCAAAGCTCCAACCTGCAGAGCTTCCCTAGAGCCCCAGCAGTGGGATACACTGTTCAGCAGGTGATCCTGTACCTCGCTCCTACTGTGGGCCATCCCTGTAATTAGTTCTGTCATATGCCTCATGTGTGCGAGCAGTGGAGTGTAGCAATTGCCATGTCTTTCTGGGAAACTTGCCTTCCCTAAAAAAATAGTTTCCATCCGAAGTGGAGGTTGACAAAATAAAGGCAGAAGAACTTCCTGACTTTAAGAAGCACAGTTTTTGTGCCTGCAGAATATAGGAGAGCAGGATTCATGGAGGCAAGGGTCTGCAGACAGGGTACTAAATAGAATAAGACAGGAGAAACGTACTTTGTGTTATGGCATGTGATTTAAAGATGTTCAGATATTTTTAAAATTTCAATTAAAGTGAGTGCAATGAAATTTTTCAGAAATTGTATTGCTGTTTTTCCTCTTGGTTTCTATGGAAACAGGCTTTTATGCGATCATGCTTGGCTGTGTCTCCTTTACTTCTCCAATAACTTTTGAAGCTGTTGGGCAGTTTCACCCGAATCTATCTCAAATATAATTAAGTTATTTCATGAAAACAGGCAGCTGGGTAGGGCTGAAAGATCCTGTAAATGTCCCAAAGGCTGTAACATGAACTTGCCTCTTATTAAACAGTGATTCACATGGTTGAGAGACCATATAAATGCCTTGGTAATGAGAAAAGTTTCAATTACAGCTCATTATCAGCCTCACTATAAGTCTGTGGGAAACCAGGGTTCTTCAATTCATTTTCCCCCAAAATTACTTGTGTTCCAGAGGTGGAACAGACACACACAGAGGGGAAGAAAGCAATAAGAAATTACAGGCATCTGTATTCTGCAAGTCTTTTCACCTGTTTTACTGGGGGGCCCTGGTGAGAGGTGCAAAACTCTGTGTGTGAGGGGCTTCATGAAAGTGGGCTCAGAGGATAAACAAAACCAAGACCCCACATATCTGGAAATATGAGATGCATAAGTACAGACAGCTGACAAAGGGAGGAAGCTGGAAAGGTACTTTGACTGGAAGGTACTGTGACTGGTGGGACAAGGGTTACGCAGTGGTCTCCTTTTCCAAAGACCATCGGGAGTGTCCTGCTGTCACTAGGAGCAGGGTCTCTGGTCTGGACAAAAATAGGCTAAAAGATTTGGAAAGAGAGCAAGAGAGTCAGTAGGTTTGTCTCTCTGTAATCCTGCCCTTTCATTTTGTCTTGGTTTTTAGTTCAGAAGTGAAGTAGGAGGCAAATGGCTGAGAAGAGGAATTACAAGACATAACATCCTGTTATCCTTCAGTTTCACAGATTTTACCACAATCACTACTTTGCTGAGTCATCTTCTCTGCTAAAGTCCACTCTACTAAAGTGCTCACCACTTTTTGATTTAGAGTTTATAGTCATTCTGCTAGTATAGTATTGCAGTTGTTGATTTGTCTTATAATTAAAATAAATTTCTAAATAACTCCATGTTTTCCACAATATATACACAACACTAGGACATCTGCCAAAAATACATCTTTTAATAAATATGTCAAGTAATAGTGGAAATATGCCTAGATGGGGGAAGGTCATCCTGTGGGTGTTATTTTTCTGTTTCTTAGGAGTCTCTAGTAATTTACTGATCAGAATTTTTAAAGTACTTATTACCACTTTAAGACAGATGACATTAACAGTAAGTAATGTGTAGAGCATTTCTGTTCACATATGTGCTATGGACAAATCAAGCTGAATGAACTCTTCATTTCTAACTGCAGTTGTATTTATCTGAAATAATACCGTGTAGAGGTGGTAGAATTGGTGCTCCAGGGGCATTAACTTTGCCTTCTGGAGGTGGGCAGCAGTGTGAGCCAGAGAGAGCCCAGCTCAGGCATCTGCAGTTTGGCAGAGAAGAGGAAGATTAGATGGAAGGACTCTTAACCGTTTTCCCAAAGCAGATCTGTGTGTTAGTTGATTCTCATGTCAGGAAAGGATGGCAGTTTTCAGGTTCAGAGACCAAGAAAACTTGGTGTGTAGAATGGCAGGTCATACCTGTTAAGATCAGGAGAGAGCAAAGGATATTGTGAGTAAAGGATGGCTGAAGGATATGGTGTTTCTCTGCAGCACTTTCTTACAAGAGGCATAAGATTTTAGAGTTTTGAGTTGACTGTGTATGGGTTTTGCTGTCGTATCATCACTGGCTTATGTGCTTTGGGCCTAGAGCATTAATGCCAGAAGTGCATCATTTGCTTTGGTCTTCTGTTTGAAAATAGAAGGAAATATTTAAATCTGAGGATATTAAGCCTCCTACATGGTCCTTTTGCATCAGCTGCACCATTTCAGATAATTTTGTTTCATTTTTACAGGGATAGAGGGGTATCTGTACAACAAGGTTATTCTTGTCTCTGGCAGAGCAAGTGTCCCAGCATGTGGCTGAGGAGGTGAGCAAACAGATTTTCTGTCTGGGCCCCAAAGAGCTTGAAAAGGACTTTGTGATTTGCCAAGATCTGTGTTAGTTGCTTCCATTGGTTCATCCCAGGAGGGCATGTGAGCTGGTCCTGAGTACGAATGTAAGGGTATCTAACACAAGGGATTTCGCGTGAGTAAAAGTAACAACAGCACATAATGAAACACATTCACCAAACAACACAAATGCCTTTGTTATTCGGTTAAATCTGACACTGTAAACACAGGAACCAGTAAGTCACTGTACTGTAGGGAGTAAAGTTGAGCACATGAGTAAGCTGAAGTGTGAGACTTCATAAATAATCATATTTGGTAGCTGGAAAGGAATCCTTCCTACTGTAACATTACAGATTCAGTAAAAAAGTAACTGAATTCTGTTTTTATTTTCAGTATGCCACATTTTTAGATAAGTGAGTTCCTCAAACAGAAAATGATGTATTGCACATGCCAAAGGGGATAAAAGGAAAATACATCCATTACCTTCTATTATTTATGCAGGAATGGAGTTCTCTGCCTTGTAATTGTGTTTGTAACGTTGGACTTGAACTCAGAAGGCATTAAATTTCCTTCTTAAGCACATGCTTCTTGTGTGACTGGAAGATAACTACATGATACTGCTATATCTTATTTTTTCCATTTTAATATGGGCAAAATTCCTCTTTTCTCTACGGTTTTCTGTTTAGTATGTCAGCTACCCAACAGTTGTTCTTGCATAAGCTTCTCAATACTACAATATAGATCCACCACAGAACATATATTCATCTAGGTCTAGCCATTTAAATGCCTTCATCCAAATTTACAAATATTTTGCCTACGCCCTTAGTTTCCAAAACAGTTTGTAATAGCTAATCTTCCCATCAGTGGAACTCCAGAGTGTCTAAGGTGATTTCTTCTGCTTGGAATTCTAAATATTCTCCTTAGGATTCTGATAAAATTCTAAGTCCTTTTTTCCTTTGAGTAAAAGTTTAAAATTCCTAACCCTCTCAGTTGCAAATTTCACCCAAAAAATCACTAGAAATTTATTACCACATTTGCTACAGTCACACATGTCTTCTGTGAGTTTAGTTTTACTTGTATGAACCTAGAGTTATTACTAATATACTCTTTTCCCATTTCCTGGCTTCAGCTTTTGAAAACACTTGCTTCAGAAAGGCTAAAACCTCAGGCTATTTATCTAAAATCTCTTTTCTCAGGCTGTCCAAATCCTCAAAAGTTTGATAAAAATATGCATGTTTTATTGTACTACAGAGCAAAATAAGAATTATTGTGTGTGTTCAGTTGGGTTTTTATTTGTCTCAGACCAAAATGTTCCATAGTCTTGGACATCAGTGCTTCAGAATAATCTGTCATTTAATTCTAAACTTCAAAATTTTGTAAATCGTACATGTGGTTTGAATTGAAACTAATGGGTAATACTCAGCTGTCTCAACCCATTGGAGGATTTCTGTTGTGGCAATAGCTCTTGCAGAGGGCAAATCTGATCACTTCAGGATATGAAGAAAATAGTCTCCATGGCTGTACTGAAAGATAAATGTGACCTTCGGGAGTGGAGAGAAATCAAACACTGAAGTTCATCTAAATAGTACAGATTAAAATGGGTTTATAAGATTGCAGGAAATATTTTGTTTTCTCCTGACCACCTCTGTATTGGCTTTTGTTTTAAATGTGATGTTTCCCAGTTACTTTTTTCCTATTAAATTTTGGTATTGTATACTTCCCATGCTGCTCTTGCTTCTGTTCATGAGTAGATTAAGGTGAGATATAGAAAATTTGTTGGAGGTACCAAAAACTTCCCCAGGGACACAGTCCTGGAGACAGTCTATCAAAATAAATTTGGAAAGAGCCATTGAAATAAACAAATGATAGCCTCTTTCTACCACAATGCAAGATTAAATTGCATCCCAGTAAATATCCACAGTAGGAGACAGAGTAAGGCAGAAACAAAACTGTACACAACACCCTATCAGAAAATAATCCTTGCAATTTGGCCTGACAGTAGAAAGATAACAAACCTACTAGCATCTGCTGTGATGAAAGGAAAGAGAAGTGTGAGGCTCATCGTGAATTACTGCTGCTGAGATCCTCACAGCACAGAGGGCAGTGGTGGCTGGTATTCTGAAAAATAGCAGAAGCAGTGGCTGGGAAACAGCCTGGGTTTGAACTGGTGGGTTCTCCACCTCCATGGCATGAGTCTATGCACTGGCTAGTACAAGTTATCCTGTATCTAGTCTCTTCGTTTTCCCATTTTAATATTTAGCATTCAGTGATCTACCTCACCATTAAAATATCCATAAACATTTGGTTATTGCTTACATGTGATGATATCTTAGATTACCAAACTACGGTGGATCTATTCTCTGCATTCGTTCTTCCTTGCCTTATTTTCATTTCCCTTGGATTAGACAAAATGAGACTTTCCTCTTTCATGTTTATAATCGGTTTCATTTTACGTTTCATATGAACTAACAGTGCTGCTGAGATTGATCTCACAGCGTGGCTGGGAAAGGAGATGAATATTTTATGAACTTATAAAAGATAAAATGAAAGCATATTATTCTAGGGATGTATTGTTGATGTTCCATGTAAAATTGTGACAGCATGTCCATTCAGAAGCTTATTTGCACATCTCCCTCATCTCTTTGAGAGGAATCACTTTTCTGTGTCAAAATTCTTGCACTTAATGTGATTGCAAAGCCTTTTTGTCATGAAAATTAACATATACTTCTGAAGTTAGAAGTATTCACACAGACATCACCATGGAAATTTATAAGAGGTTACATGTTTTGTAAATGCATTTCCATAAATATTAAAGCATGGTGCAATGAGGAGTTTGGGAAAAAATTACTCTAAAATAATACCTGCAGAAACTCTCCCAATGCTTGTCACTGCTCAGAGGCCGTGCATGAGCCAAACAGAGTATGAAAGACACCTCAGTCAATTTAGTGCTTCAATGCAAATGGTGCTGAACCACAGAACTGGCCAAATTCTCAACGTTTTTACCTTAGTAAGCCTGAAGCTTTAATGAACTCAGTTGGTGAGGATGATGTCTGATTACCATTGCTCTACTGCACTTTTGAATTCAACAGAGTTCCTGATTTGTGCTGCCTCATGACAGCTGAAGGGACAGGGCATCCTTTGCCTGATCAGGGGTGTTGAGGATCAGGATCCGCCTAGTCTGGACTCCTTGCTGTTGATGTTTTTCACAACTGAAAAACCTTTAGATTGCTTTCACAAGCTGGTTGTATTGAAAGATTATCTGGTGATGGAAATATGTTTAAATATCATCACACTGAGGTTAGTGACAAAAATGGTTTTGAATTAGCAGGGCTTCATTCTAGAGTGGTATAAATATACTTGAAAATTTGAATATTAGGGTAAACTAGAGCCCTTGTTTCTGCCCCAAAACCACAGTGTGTGTGCTCCAGATGATGTGACATAAGGGACATTTGCACCATTCACGCTCACTGAGGTTTTATTCAATTTTGTTTATATAGTTCTGGAATTGCTCCACGCATGCTTAGAAGCGCAAGAGATGGACTTTGCTGTGGTTTCAGGATGATAAACAAAAGTGCTTTCAAGGAAGCTGAATTATGTTACTGTGTAGTTTCTGTGTTATTCTCAGAATATGGCTCCATGCACTTTCATGGTTGTAAATTATGCTCAATATGCTGGTGGTTGTAAATTATGCTCAATAAGAACATTTCTGCACAGGTGCTTCCATCAATAGCAGCTCACTGATGGGACTGCACTTTACTGTCAGGTCACTGATGCTGTTCTTGGATGACGTTTTCAGGGGAAAAAAAGCTTCAACTGATGTAATGACCTAAATCTAATGATTCGAAGACAGAACACTCAATCAAGATTTCAATTCAAGATTTTTGCTCCTGTAAATTGTAGGTCAAGGCCACAGTCTCCAGGAATATTTGACGCTTGACCAGAGAAATCCAGTTTATCCTGGGGAAAACTCCCAGATGGGCACCTCCACTGAATTTGAAGAAAGAAGCATGCCCACCTTCATGAAGCAAGAGAGGTGCAAGTTAGGCCTTACTGTGCCAGCAGAGAGATTTGCATTGAACACATAGCGTATAAAAATAGATTTTAAAGTTTTGGAGGTCAAATTATTTTGTCTTTGGAAATGTATTTTCTTGTGATGAGAGGAAAGATACTGTACTTTATTGTTGCCTTGTTATATGATAGCTGGAAAAGAAAGAAATACTGTGTTTGGTAGGTGCTTGTCCTAGGTTGCAATACAGATGTATTTAGTATTCTATTACCACAAGCTGTGGGGCACTGGTTGTTATCTCCTGCTATGACTCACCCCTGATAACTGTTAATGAACTATCAAGAACCAACTGCATGACTCATGGAATTATCTCATCCTATTGTGAGATGCTCCACCCAGGAGGGAGGAGCCAAGCATTCCCACCTGATATAACCTGGCCTTGGAACTGCCCAAGTTAGCCCTGTCTACTGTGTTCCCAGAGGACAAGAGCTACCCCTGGACCTTCAGGAGGAGACCAGACCTTCTGCAGGATCACTGCTTTAACTGAACTGCTTCATTTGGGCTGCTACCATCACCCTAACAGGGTGTCAGGTTGTATCTGACTTTGTCAGTGCTTTTCCTTGTATTATTTCACTTATTTTTAATTTTTCCTATTAAATTATAATCCTGACTTGTGATCTCCCACTGATTTATTTTCAAACTAATACAGTGTTGAATTTTTATCACTATTCAAAGGAAAAAGTGTTCTTGGTGACCATGTAGTTAGAAACACACATGAAAAACAAACACCGCATGCGCAATTAGATTATTTGGCAATTTCCTACAGATTATTTAATTAATCTGAGAGACTTTATTCAAGGACAGGCATGTTAGTTTTCTTCTACCTAAATACTGTTGGAGCTCCCATAACTCGTATCATCATGATATTTTATTGTCATAAGGATTCTTTGTTTCTAAGTCTTATTCTTTCTCGTCACAGATAGTGCCTGAGTTGTTGTGTGTAAAGCCAGTAACACTTGCTCTTTTGTCTCTTTCATTTAATGAGGGAATTGGTGCCTCTAATCCACAGTTCTACTGCTGCAGTCCTTCACTCCATTCTTTTTCACCCCAAGGTTAATAATGAAGTAGTGGAATAATAAACATACTGTAGGTAAACAAGGAGACAAACACTAATGTTGAGATTTATTTAAAAAGAGGGTTTTAAAAGAGTGGAAAGGAAGATGGAAAGAATTACTGTCATTAGAAAGAACTTTTAAAAGAGTTAAATTACTTCCTCAAGACTTTGTGATATATGTTGGTTTGGGATGTGTCTTGTTTTCACTTTAGATTTTAAATTCAAGGAATTTCTTGGTAAATATTGTTACTTACATTTCTCAGAGGACTCCAACAGTCACTGTGAGCTTTGTGCTATACATTTACATCGTAAGTTGGGATTTATGCTCAGAGCAGTTTTTAATACAGGTATCATGGGTAATTTGGGTAAATGCAGGTAGGATCACATAGTTCCAAGGTTGCTTTCTGAGCATATAATAGAAGTTGAGGGAGATTGAACACTAGAATAGGCTCTGCTGGGAGGTTGAATCATTGTAGGGATTTCAGATCCAGCAGGGCTCAGCCCTAAGCAACTTGCTCTACTTGACCCTGCTCTGGCATGAGCTTGGACTTGGTGATCTCCATAGGTCCTGTCCAATCTCAACAGTTCAGTAGTACTGTGTGGTTGTGTGCCAACAGTTATGACTTAACTCTTCATTGGACCACATCATCTTTGCCATAAAGTTGTACGAAACCAATATTGTTGTGGATGCAGACCAGTTCTGCAATTATTAGATTGAGCACTACTCCTTCACAGCAATTGTCCCATTGACTTTTAAATATTAAATTGGCTTCTGAGCACCTCTTGACCTGAAGGTTAAGGGCTCAGTATGCAATTCAATTTAAAAATTAATTGACACTATTAAGACACTTCTTCCAAACCCAGATTAATAACCCTCTTAATTTACAAACCTAGGAGCCCTGAATGAATTAATAATGTATTTACAGAGTTCATATATTGGCATTCCTACAATACTGAGTGGGTGCAATTGGTATTAGTTCAGCTGGTCTCAGAGTGGGACTGATCTCTCCCAGTGATGGAAGAAAATGATAAATTGTTCATATGACAGGATTTTATCTCTTGTGGGATACACTTTAGAAAGGAGTGCTGGAAATAGAGGAAAATGTAGGAAATTGAATTATCCTACACAGATAAACTAAAAATGAACTATGTTTTTACTTCTTTTTGAGTCTTGGTAGGTGAAACCAAATTTTCAGTGGGACCCACATAGTGCTGCATTTATTGTGTGGTTTAATTTTCATGTATACTTTTTTACATGTCAGTGGAACAAATCTTTTTTTTGTCCTTGCTGCTTGCACTTAAAAAATGAGTGCTGCACTGGCAGCTGTTTCCCTGCACTATTAGCATGAGAAAATGACTGACCTACTCAATTAACAATATTATTTTCTGAAGTACTTAATTGTTTTTCCCATATTGCTTCTTCAGTTTTGGTATTCAGTAACCTCAGAATGCCCTTCACTCCAAAATTACACAGGTTTCCACCTGCAGATTTTGTCTATGCAATTATCTTGCTAAAGCAGATCTGCACACTGTTGTACTTTGGCTTCTACTGAAGTTCATCATCTTAGCATTGTCTTCAAAAGAAATATAGTCAGATTTCTTTTGTAGTTATTTTTGTACATTAAAAAAATTTAAATTTTTTGCTTTTGGACTGTACCTTTGCAAAATCTAACAGACATTAATTTTGAAACTCTTCTCAAGCTAGCCAGCTTATTTTTAGAAAAAAATCCACAGATAAGAAAGAATTAGACTACAATTTTCAGCATCTTTTACTGAGGTTTCTCTGAAGAACATGTTTTCAGTCATTGCAAGGGAGGAAGAAGTCACCTTGTTTCTTAGACAGCAATAACCAGACTGATAAAAACAGCATTAAACTCCATTGAATTGATTTGCATATATGTATATTATAATTAGTTATCAAAACAAAGTCTGTGTGAATATTAAGAGACTCACTTTAGTCCTAGTGGGAAAAAGAGTTAAAAATAAACATGAATTTCTGTTCTTAATGATTTATTTTGAACTCCAATTTTCTACTATAGGTACATATATCCCACCATTTACCTTTAGTTTGACATTTATATGTTATCATTGAGTGGTTATAAGTCTAGTTTGTCATTTGAAAAGTGGATGATTTTCTAGGATAATTGCTGGAAACGTAGAAGGCAACATAATTTTTTTACAAATAATGTAACAGCTTGCATTTTTTTATTCTGAATCACAGGCGCTTTTTTATGATTCTAGAAATTGTGATTCTAGCAGCGATTTTGACTGCTATGAGTGCTTACTCTTTGGGAGCTCACTCCTTTTTGCAAAAGCATGGCACTTGACAGTGTTTGTTACTACTAACACTTGGCTTTCTGCAGTGATAAGAGGATGGCAGTAGGCAGGTGTTACGCTGTGACTACTACTTAGCAGGAGAAACTTGCTCCTTATCCTAGCCCTTATTCTCCCATCTGCTTGCTTCACTCACTGTTGTGTCTGGCTGGAATCCAGATTTGTAAACTCCTTTGGGGACTTGGATTCTTTTTTTTATATGTATTCCATGCTTCTAGATGACTTAACACAGGAAGCACAATAATTATCCCTTCTTCTAAGACTGAAGGACAAATATTGTACTCTACAAATATTGCCTCCTGACCATCAGAACTTTACAAACTGTAGATTGCATTGTGGCTCCATCCATGACCGTGCAGGTCAGTATTGTAATAGGAATAAGCCTTCTGTAGTGCCTTTATGTGGGCTAACAAATAAAAATAATTGGTGTGTCTACTACACCAGACTAAATTAGTAAGTAAATCTAGCCATTTATTATAATCGTATCTTGTTAGTGGTGAATTGAATTTAATTGGCCATTATTGGTTAAAATAAAGGGTACTGCAACAATTGCTTGTTAACTTAAATTTCATCTCTAAATTAATCAATGAGCTAATATTTGGATAAAATCAAAATATATTCACACTTTTGTTTTATTTTACATTTGGTTTGGGGATCTTTTTCTGTGACAGTTGGTTAGAGTATTGTGCTAATAACACCAATGTTGTGGGTTCAATGCTCATATAAGCTATTCACATAAGAGTTGGACTTGATGATCCTTGTGAGTCCCTTCCAATTCAGAATATTCTACAGAAGATTATTGTAGCCTGTTTTAAAACTGTGCTTCTATGGCAATGTGAAACAATACCTCAGTGCTGGGAAAGGCTAAGGAGCACATCTTGAGTGCCATCCCACTTCAGTGCCAGCGCAGAGGCCAACTGGGAATCAGGCCCAGCCAACATGGGCTTGTGAAAGGCAGTCCTGCTTGACCAACCTCATCTTCTATGGCCAGGTGACCCACACACTGGATGAGGTAAGGACTCTGGTTGTCTACCTGGACTTTTGTAAAGTTTTTGACACTATTTCCCACAGCATTCTCCAGGAGAAACTGGCTGATCATGGTCTGGATGGGAGCACTGGTCACTGGGTATAAAACTGGCTGGACAGCCTGGCCCAGAGGGTTGAGAGGAATGGAGTTACATCCAGCTGGCAGCTGGCACCAGTGGGGTTCCCCAGAACTCAGTACTGGGGCCAGTCTTGTTTAATGTCTTCATCAATGATCTGGAGGAGGGAATTGAGTTTCCCCACCCACATACAATTTGTGGATGACACCAAGTTGGGTGGGAGTGTCAATCTGCTGGAGGGCAGGAAGGCTCTGCAGAGGGATCTGGACAGGTTGCATTGATGGGCTGAGGCCAGTGTTGTGAGGTTCAACAAGGCTGAGTGCTGCACTTTGGCCACAACCAACCCCAGGCAGTGCTGCAGGCTGGGGCAGAGTGGCTGCAAAGCTGCTCAGTGGAAAAAGACTTGGGGTGCTGGTCAACATGAGCAAACGTGGGCCCAGGGGGCCAAGAAGGCCAATGGAATCTGGACTTGTACCAGCAATAGTGTGGCCAGCAGGACCAGAGCAGGGATTGTACCCCTGTACTCAGCACTGGTGAGGCCACACCTCAAATCTTGTGTTCAGTTTTGGGCTTCTCACTATGAAGGGACATTGAGGGAAACATTACTGAGATAATTCCCTCTCCAATCAGCGCTTGGCTAAATTTACACCTTTTTTTTTTTTTTTTCCCGAAAAGGGATCTCCAAGGACGTCACTGGTGTGAGTCCAGAGAATGGCAACAGAGCTCGTGAAGGCTCTGGAAAATTATGAGGAGTGGGTGAGGGAGCTGGGGTTGTTTTACTTGGAGAAAAGGAAGGTCAGAGGGGACTCACCACTGTAACTACCTGAAAGGAGGTTGTAGCAAGCTGGGAGTTAGGTTCTTCTCTGAGGTAACAAATGACTTGATGAGAGGAAATGGCCTCAAGTTGTGCCAGAGGAGGTTTAGATTTAGGAGGAATTTCTTCCTAAACAGTTGTCAAGCACTTGAACAGGCTGCTCAGTGAACTGGTGGAGTCACCATCCCTGGAGGTGTTTAAAAGATGTGTAGATGCTGCACTTAGAGACATGGTTTAATGGTGGACCTGGTAGTGCCCTGTTAACAGTTGTACTCAATGATCCTAAAGGTCTTTTCCAACCTAAATGAATATGGGATTCTATTCTATAATGCAAATGGATTTAGATTCGGAATGCACACATTTTAAAATATGCTTTGAACTTTAAACAAATAAGCAGTTTCTTTACGGGCATAGCTCATTAAAGAAGTACAAAATTCCTGCAGGTGTTTTTAAGATCAGTGCCCTGCATAGTTATGTTGACACAGAAAATGATGTTGTTATGGCCTTGAAGAAGCCAAAGGGAAGAGAATTTGTAATTATGTTTGAGGTATTCCAAATTATTTAACAGTTGCTTTATCTACAGGGTTCAGAAACTTTTCTCAGGATCTCCTATATTTTCTTCAGATGAGCTCTAAAATAATTCTCTATTTACATTTCCTAGCTTTAGGTTCACCTTGCCTGGCAAAATTTACAAGTGCAGTTGAATTTGCAACTGCTACAGTGAACTATCAATCTATTATTCCATTTTATTAGAACAGTAATGAAAATCTGATGGTCAAGTGTTTAAACTTAAATGATATATTTCTGTATTTGTGGTCTACACACTTGGGAAAGAATCAGCTGGACAGAATGCTGTCCCCATGCACTGCTCTTTGCAGCATAACATTCTTTATTATGTAGCTGTTTATTTATTATCCCTCTAATGCATTATTGCACTCAAGATGTACTTATGTAACAGGACATAAAAATAATTTGCAGAGTAGTAGATGGAAGTTAAAACACACTGCTATCTACATTAGTCAGGATTTAGTTAGAAAGCTAAGAGCAAAGTCATGGAAAATGTAATCTTCTCTATTTATTCCTTGTCTTAATCTTTCCTGTTCCTTCTCTGTACATGGCATATTTAATCAGATCCAACTGCTTGAAGATTCCTGCATCTTTAGAGATCCTTTTTTGGAAAAAAATAATGTAAATCTAGCCAAGCCCTGATTTGTGAGGGAATAATCTTAAAACTGGTTTTGAATGACAGTCGTATTTTACATTTTTGTTACTTAGAAATGTTAATATACCTGTCATAGTAAAAAGCTTTTAATAGTGAATTAGAAATTATCCTGTTTCTCAAGGATGGTGCTTGAATTACATATCTACACAAAAGTGAGAAAACAATAATATAATTATTATTTAGAGTAAAATTTCACTATTCTGTCCTAATTCAAGTCATTCTTATACTTCAATAATTTATGATTACTTCCAAATTCTCTTAACAAATGTGTACACACAAACATGATCAATCTGTACTTCAACATATGGTACAATGTTTTTAATGGAACATGATAATACAATGAATAAAAGAGATGCAGATTGATACTTTATAGTATTATAGGGAAGTGTGTATGATTTCCTTACTGGGAACCTCCTATCTTCTCTGAAATGTTGAATATAAGGATCAGAAACATTTCTGTAAGGTGGTGGTGTTCATTCTTCCTGCTCAAATGAATAGGTGCTAAAATTAATTTTTGTGTCTGGAGCCTTCTTTGACAACCAGCTAAAAAACTGAGTCTACTCAGTGAAATCCAACCTATCCAGAGTCCTGTGAGGAGGCTACTACTGCAGCACTGTGATAGATGCCAGGAACAATATGGAAAAAGTAATGGCAAAGCAGGACTCAGGTTTTTTTACTAAAAGATGTAAAATGCTTTGAAAATTAAACTTACTGGATATTATTTCTTTATTCTTGTGCTGTATTCCTGCATAAATAGATATATATGGTGAAGTGTAGACATAATTTTGTATCCTTGTTTGTATGGGAACTCTGAATATTAAAATTAATGTATATAACAGTTATATTCAGAGAAATTGACATTAGTAACTGCAGGAAGCATATGCATAATTCTTTAGAAATACAAATTCTGCTTTTCTTAATACCCATAAAGCTTTGCTGTTGTGTGGGCAAGACTCCACATGCTGTATTTCTGTAAAACAGCTACCAAAATCAGCTACTGTTCATTTAAAGTATCATTTGGAAACCATGGGAATAGGAAATCTTAATTGGGAGAAAAAACATTTTTATCTATTTACTTTGTAAAATATGTAGCAAATTCAGAACCTGCAGAATAGCAGCTGTGGTAACACTTTTCATGCCGGTTAAACAGGTGGAGTCCAAAGTCCCCAGTTAGGATAATAAATTGTCACCTTGATTTCTTAAAGTTCCTGCAGAAGAGAAGAATTGACTGAGCAGTGCTAGATCTGGGTAAGCATCTCTCAAAGATACCCTGCACTTGTCTCAGGTATAGGACTCCAGAAGGACTTGGGTCGTGCAGAGTTATGGTGTTACAGTCACCTTTGAGTAGTTATGGGAAACTGGGAGCTATAAACCTGGCTGTGTGTAAATTATACATTGATGATTAATATTCATCTGATGTATATATTGGGTGCCCAAGAAAGAGATATAATGGTGTCTTCGATATGAGTGTAAAAATTCTTATGACATTCTTATACCCCATGTTAAACTGTAAGAAAGGACATTGACATGCACAAACCATGCTTTAGAGCTATTTTTCCACCACCTAATGGTTGATCTCCATTCAAAAAGTGAAAATCCTGTGATCAACTCCCCTTGTCAGCCTGATGATATGACACCTGCATTTCTTAATTTCTCATATTGCAGCTTTTGTATTACAAAGAGTACATAACTGTATGTATTCAAGGGGGAGGAGGGATGACATTTTACCCCACAGTCAGAACACAGAGAGCACGCATGAAACATTGTACTGCCTGATTATATAGTCCTTGGAACAAGGGCTGAAATTTATGTAACTTTCCAGCAGGAATTGATCACCCTTATGTTTGTAATGTGTATATAATATCCCACATAATCTCTGTCTTTGGTGTGATCAAGGCTATTTCTGTATGTCATGCACATTGGAACAATTTAAAGGACTGAGAAGTTCCAATAACTTGTGTTCAAATACATTAACATGGAGAACATATGGCAGGTTGAAAGCTCTGGACGGAAAACAGACTTTTTTCTTGTTCATCACACAAGCACTGTGCTGGCTTCTAGGTAAGAGGAAGGTGTCTTCATTAGCTCTTAATTCTGGGGACTGAAAGGTGTGGGTATGTTTTGCTGTTAGAGCTGTTTATAGAGAAAAGGTGATGGAAAACCTAGTACATGGTTTTCAAGAGGGGCTAGACATGGAGCTGATTCTGATGGTTCAGAAATAGGATTTTTTTTCCTGTTTTTGTTTGTCAAAGTCAGTGGACATAATAAAGTATTTATGACATAGTAACCAAGTTACTGCTCTGCGAAACACAGTGCTGTAAATGTGTGTGTAAAATGTTCAACTGTTTCATTACTTCCTAAAACTCTCTGCGTAGAACACTTCTGCGTACTATTCAAGAGCTTTAGCTCTGTATCTCTATTTAGCTCAACAGAGAAATATTTAAATAAAAGGTTTTAAAATTGCTAATGTCTCCACATATAACGATGGTTTAGGCCATTACCATAGTGACTGACTGAGCTGAAAAGAAAATACAGGACAATTTTTGAAGGACCGGAACACAAACCTACAACTTAATTGGAATAAAAATACTTTGGATAGGAGGCTTTTATTCTTAAAATAATGAAATTTGTATTTGGAATATGTCAGATTTTTTCCCATGTTTTTTTATTGCCATCAATAGTTTCAACATTGCCAAATCAGCCATTCCTAATATAGAACAAAGGCACATGAGTGACTTCCTACCAAGAACACGAACATCTGCTAAGCAGTTGCAAGTACAGTAGGCTTACATGGAAGACAAAATGTTGTAAATAGAGAATAAGGGTTTGTAACCTGCCATTAGCATCTAAGATAATTAAAAAAACATATGAAACCACAGTGGACGGGAGGATATACTGGAAATCAAGAATAAATTAGTGCAAAATACTTTATTTTTTTTCTTTTCAGTGTTGCCCAGGAAGTGTGAATTTGTTGTTTTAGTTACCTTTTGCTCTTTTTGATTTTATCCACTTTCCTCTTTCTATTTTATCACAAAAAAACCCCAAAAACCAAAAAAACCTGCTAGAAGCAGAGAAGTCAAAGTTCATCCTTAGAAAGAAAGGCATGTGGAGGAGTATCCATTTTACGCTGCTGCAAAGGGTTTCAGAAAGTCTCGCCCATGCCTGTGCTTGTTTATGCTGTGCAAATGGGAAGGCATTTCTCAGAGGAATGCAGCAAGCAGCGTTTCTGAAAGCAATCGGGAAATTCTTGCTGATGTGGGAGTTGCCAACACTCCCCCAAGTTAATGAAAAGCCCAAGATTGGGATTAAGCTCTAAAGAAAAGTGTCTGCTAATTGATTTTCGTTACGTGTGGAATAAGAATGGTCAGAGGCAGAGCCGTGGCTCCCTCCTGAAAGGGCAGACACTGCTGCTGCTCTCTCTGGCTGCCAGGGCGTCACTGCCACCTCCCAGCTCTGGCGTCTTCAGCCTTCCTCGCAGCTCCGCAGTCTTGTGCACTCACAATTCCCTGCTCATTCTCCTCACTCACTCTTCGAAGCTCCTTACAGTTGCTGCCTGAGTAGCCTGCTGTAGCTTTGCACTCCCGGTCAGGGTTATTCTTGTATTTAAACCTCAGCTCTGGAAGCACGGCTGGGCTCACCAGTTGCTGTCACCCGGCTGCTGCGGGGGCACCGAGCGAGGGTTCCACACCGCAGTCACAACTGGGAGCAATCGGTGCCTGGCGAGGGGATGTCCCTGCCCAAATCCCACAGACATTTCTGCTTGGAAGTATTTCCAGCAGTTTGGTTATCAGCCCTGGCCCCTGGCTGCCGGCGGGCAGGTCCCTGTGGTGCCCAGCAGCGCGGCGGGGGTGATGCCGATATTCTGGAGTGCCATCTGCTGGCATCCCGTCCTGGTGCCGGCTGAGGGCGGGATGGTGGCCCTGAGTGCGGGATGGTGGCCCTGAGTGCGGGCTGGTGGCCCTGGGGCACGAGTGGACGGTGGGGGAAGCGCCAGTGAATGTGAACACTGCGAACTGCTCTGCTCCGGAGTAAGGACGGAGCTATCACGGTAATCAGGGATGTGTAGTTGCCTTCCAGTTCTCCTCCTTCCCAAGAGCAAGGCAGCCCTGAGACACTGGGGCCTACATTTTTCCTGACTTTGTGTTATAAACATTAGTTACATTGGCTTTATAAGCGTTACAAGTCTGCACTTTTGCCAGAGATTCTGTTCGACATGACACGTTTACAAACAGCTTGGTTACTCCTGCTTCGTTCAGAGCTCTGATTTGAAGGGATTGAATCTATATTTCCATTTCTATGGAAACAGGTAACTGTCTTCTAATATAGCTGTTTTGTAACTGCTGGGTCTGATTCTGTTCTCATGTGGGCTGTTTTTAATCCAGCTTAGTGCTGTCGATCCCACCTGAGTTACTTGGAGCTGACATTTATAACTGAGAGCATTCAGATCTGCTGCTCTCCCAGCACACTGCAGAGAAAGGGACTTACATGCAAAATGTAAGCAGGCTTGGAGCAGATACTGTAAACCATCCCTTACCATCCATCATTTCAATAGCCCTAGTTCTAACTCCAGAGCTAGAACAGCAACAAATTTCTGTTATATGGCTCACACCGACCTGCCAACTGTGAAGGATCAGCCTTTTTGTATTCATTAGGAATACAGGGTTAGATTTGATATTCCTCCAAAAACTTCTGAATACATGATCAGCCTTGCATTTGGCTTCGGTGAGGGGTTTTTTTCCATTTGTGTTAAAACTCATAATGGTATGCATTTCAAAAATGTAAGGTGTTCATAATTGTTCCCCCTCTTATGCACTGGCCTGGTGCAGAAGCAGGAGTGGTCATTCTCCCACCCCTGACCGTGGGAGAATCTGTTCTCTGGTTCAATAACTGTCTGTCTTCCTTCAGAAAAATGCAGTAGTTTCTCTTGGGAGTTGCAATCTTTATTACATTTTGAAATGAGGCTGATATCAAATGGGTTTGGTCCTCATATTAGATGGTTTTGGCTCTGGAAAAATCATAAATGATGCATGGGGAGATGTCTGGTCATATTGCAATAACAACTTTCATGTTTCTAATGAATGAAACCGCATGAAAAATGAGGCAAAACGTGAACACTTCCTTAAGATGGATTTTGTGTATTATTCGGTCATTTGGAGACTGGATGCAAAGATATCCTTCACATCTGTGTGATAGCCAGAGCAGAAGTGATCATCACCTCCACAGGCTTCTTGCAGCTCACACTCATAATGTCCTGCTCTCCCCAGTTCAGAGAACTTCTGAGCTGGCAGCAGCAGCCAGCAAGGCTGCACACATATACCCCTTGGGAACACTCTTGCTTGCTGTGGCTGTGAAAAAAGTTAAAATCTGTACATGAGGCAGGCTTTGTATTTCGCTGTGTCTGGCACCATGTTTGGAGTCATATTTGCACGGTTCCCTGATGGGTAAAGTAGACACTCTGGTTTTTGTTTATTCTTGCTCTCCTGAATTGAATCAACCCATGAGGCAGTTCTCTGTGCTACTTTAATGTTATGGTAGTAAATATGGGTTTTTATTTAACAGTCACAATAGCTTAAAAACGGAACTGTATTATGGAAAAATCTGTTATTGACCTATAACTTATACTATTTTTTTTTGGAAGAGATGAAATATACATAACACTAAAAAGAGACTATTTATATGTTAAATAAACTAAAGGGAAAAATAAGATCAACATATTTAAACATCTACTGAAGCATATGAAATATATATCATTTCACATTTTCAGCTAAATTATGCCATAGAGATACTGATAAATCCATTGCTAGAGGGCAAAATTGGGGCTGTGGTAATATGCCCAAAGAAGAAATCAAGGCAGGTGGCAATGTATGCCTTAAACAGCTTGGAGAAGGGGGTGGAGTAGGGATGGAGGGGTGGGGGATATTTGGTTTTGTTGTTGTTTTGGCGGCTGTTTTGCTTATTTATGTATTTATTTATTTATTTATTTCAATATTCCTCAAACACTGTCATATTCTCTTCATCTTTCTGGACGTATTTGTGGAGAGATCTGACAAGGTTGATACTTTCACTGGGCAACTTTGTAACTCTCAGCATGAACTCACTTATTAACAAAAAAAATGTTTCCGTTGTCATGATCTCGTGGTTACTCTCTTGGTGGTGTTGAGTCTGAATGAGCTCATCTTCCTACTTGGGGGGTACTCTCTGAACGGGAATTTTCCTGGGAAAATATAAAAATATGCAGAGGTGCCTTCAGACCATATGCTTTTCTGATTAAACTGACATGGGAATTCCTGCACTGGGCCAGGTAGCAGGGGTACAGTTTATATACCATCATGTAAAGAGCCCTTTTGAGGTCACAGGAGGAGGGAGAGAGTTGCTGGGCATGGTCCCTGGTAGAAAATGGCATTTGGCAAGACCTGTTTGAGTGCAGGAGCCTGGGCAGGGAGCCTCAGTGCCAGCTGCTGCCCAGGGAGAGCAACTGTCCTGCCATTCCTCTCCAGGCTTGTTCCTCCAACACATGTGTCACGTGCTGGGCAGGCAGCTCGTGGTGCCAGCCATGCAACATGATGTGTCCTGTGAGGGACAGTATGGAAATTATCCAGTGTAAATTGTGTTACCCTGTAAATTAATCTCACCACTGTTTTAACACCATGGGGATGACGCCCTACTTCCACTGCAGTCTTGGATTCTGAAAGTGGAAAACCTTTTCCTTGGTGTGTGTGTGGGGAAACCCAGGCACTCTTGCAAAGGCTGGGCCAAACACACATCAGGCAAACACACATCCATGACCATACATATATCCCAAGTGCACTTGTGGTGGTGCTACCGTGATAAAATATAAAAGCAGCACAAGACAGTTTCCAATAAAAAGTTATCACTGCAATTCCAAAAAATTGTGTTTAGAGATTTAGAAATCCATTTCTAAGGTCTGTAAGTCTTTCTGCCTTGAGCCTCTCTTTTTCAATTTTATCCCAGTCTCTTAATTGTAATTCAGGTTTAGTGCTAAGGTGTTAATACGTGGTGGGACCAGTAAAATCCCTCCTAGTACTGAACATATATTGTTTTTAAGCTGTGTAAGACTGTCTTCTGTAATTTAAAAGCCTATCTTTTGTTTTTACTTTGCAGAAATGATGAAGAGCACATTCTCCTTAGGATAGCATAAATATAGGTCATAAGGATTTTAGTGTCAGCATTTTTCTGTCCATTGCAAGGGCTCAGCCCCTAGGAGGGACTCAATTCCTCCTATCCTTGTGTATGACCATTTCTTCTAGGTTTTTTGTTCCTTAAAGAGAAGGGTCTTAAGTCAAATACAGTGTGCTGTTCAGTGCATAGTGGTACAGAGAATAGAGGGGATGTCCTTACCCACCTCTGCCCTTAGCAACAACAACATATTTGCCTGAGATTATGCAGAACCAGACTGAGGCACCCATGTTGTCTCTTCCAGCGTTAAGTTGCCATATAATTCCAGGATCTAAAGTGTAATTTAGTGCAGTGATTCCCATGCTGTGGTGTTTAGTGCTGTGATGTGGGAACCACTTGCACTTGCATGGCCAAGAATATGCTTGATGGTACAGATGGTTGTGCCTGTGGATGTGGTCCTTTTCTTCAGATGGTCTGGAAGTCCATGGCCAATTGGCAGAGAACCTCTAATAAATACAAAAGCTCCCTGTGATTCTTTAGGACAGATCCTGTTATCTCATAAATTGCCAACATCCTCAGGATGTGACCCTTTGTCATCTGTATAAATGATGTGTAAATACATTGGAGATGTATCCATAGTTGATCTAAATCTGCTTGCATCTTAAAATAATTGCCTAGAGTTTATGCACCACACAGCTTCAGAAATCAAATAATCATCAGTCAGGAGACACAGTTAAGCTTGAAAACACAATTGAGTGTGTTCTTCCTAAAGACTTTTTCAGTGTAGCAGTACAAATAATTGCTTACTATCAGTTAATATCTAATTTAATGCAAAATGGGATTTCTTATGCATGCTGGTGTGGAAGAACATTCAGTGTGCCTCTATGATTTCACTGATTTGTAGGAGTGAAGGCATGATTTCAGCTTATTTAGGTGAAAAGGGGGATGTATCTCAGTTATAATGGTAAAACACCATAGCTCAGGGGGGCTGCACCCTCTAAGCACCAGAGCTTGGATCCGCTGTCAGGACTTGGTTTGATGAATGACATTTCAAGGACATCTAGAACTCATCTGAATATATCTGTCTTTGAGAGAGATCTCTGCAAGTGACTTCTTCATTTTCTTCCAAATATGTCCAGACTTTGGTGAATTCCCAGACTTGGGTCTTCATTGTGTCACTGTGGATCCATGTTAGGAATGTGTTTCTTATGTCTGCTTTCTTCCTTTCATACGTTGCCAATTTTTCTTTTTTTCTTCATTTGAACAAGAAAAGCAGACAATTATGCAAGAGCTTACTTGGGAAAATAAAATGCCTTGAACTAGTACAGCTGCTTTGCTATAAATAAAGTTAAATATAGTGGGGTTTTAACCTTGCTGTTTCATTATGTTAGATTTAGAATAGCCTCACTAGAAAAAAGCCCACTGCCTAATATCCTTGAAGAACTCATGTTTTATGTGTATTTCTGTTCTTGTGAGCAGAACAACATAAGAACAGTTTGTTATGAACTGTTATTTATAAATCATGACTGCAGGTACACAGCAGATAGGTACTCCAGTGTCTATAAGCAGTGCAGATACTGAGAAAAACAGAGATAGACTTGTAGCAGTGTTGCATCTGAATATCCCAGAGATCTGAGTGATTGTGAACCGCTTAGATCTAAAATCTTGAAGAATGTGTTGTATGAAACAATAACTACTTTTCACTTTTTATACACTTTTCAATAATAAATATTTTGATACAGTATAATGATAAGTATTTCAATAATATATAATATGTAATTTAAATAATCTATACCTATAAATAAAGAAATAAATATTACAAGAAGAAATTTTTTATCAGTCTCATTTCAATGCCCAGTAAAATAATGGAAAAGATTATTCTGGTTGGTATTGAAAACCTGGAGAACATTGCTGTCATTGAGGACAGCCAGCATGGCTTCATAAGGGGAAAATCCTTGTTGAAACTGATTTTCTTCTACAGCCCCCCTAGCTGATCCAGGAGAGCCAGTAGATGTCATCCTTTTGGACTTCAGCAGAGCTTTTGATACTTTCTCTCACAGGATCCTTCTGTATAAAATGGCCAGTACACTTCTGGATAACCGAGTTTCATCATGGGTGAGCAACTGGCTCACGGGTCAGGCACAAAGGTTACAGTGGATGGGGGACATCCGGCTGGTGACCTTCACTGGTGGAATTCCACAGGCCTCCATCCTCAGCCCAGTTCAACATCTTTGTTAACTACCCAGACCCAGGACTCAAGAGAATACTATGTTTGCTGAGAATACTAAACTGGGAGGAGCTGCCAACTTCTTCAAGGGCAGAGAGGCCCTGCAGAGAGGCCTCAACAAATTAGAGATACTGCAATCAGCAACCATACAAAGTTCAACAAGGACAAGGGCTGGATTCTGCAGCTGGGATGTGGCAACCCTGGTTCTGTACATGGACTGGGGAATGAGAGGCTATAGAACAGCTGCAGAAAGGGACCTGGGGGTCCTGGTCAACAAGAAGCTGAACATGAGCCAGCAGTGCCCTGGCAGCCAGGAGGGACATCCCTGTCCTGGGGGCATCAGGCACAGCATAGCCAGCTGGGCAAGGGAGAGGATTGTCCCACTCTGCTCTGCACTGAGGTGACCTCACCTGAAATCCTGTGTGAAGTTTCGGGCACCACAAAAAAAAAAAAAGACATTCAGCTATTAGAGAGTGTCCAAAAGAGGGGCATGAGGTTGGTGAAGGGCCTGGAGGGTAATCCTCATGAGGAATGGCTGAAGTCACTTGGTCTGTTCAGCCTGGAGCAGAGGAGACTCAGGGGAGACCTCATTGCAGTTACAGATTCCTCATGAGGGGAAGAGGAGGGGCAGACACTGATCTCTTCACTTTCATGACCAGTGATAGGACTCAAGGAAACAGCATGAAGCTGAGTCGGGGAAGTTTGTTTTCCTGGTAAGGAAAAGGCTTTTCACCCAGAGGGTGGTTGGGCACTGAACAGGCTTCCCAAAAAGTGGTCTCAGCACCAACCTGCAGAGTTCAAGAAGTGTTTGGACAATGCTCTCAGGCACAGGGTGGGATTGCTGGGGTGTCTTGTGAAGGGTCCGGAGTTGGACTTGATGATCCTGATGGGTCCCTTCCTACTCAGCATATTCTATGACTTTACGATTTTTTTGTTTTTCTTGGTCCAGAGTATGTGAAACAATTTTACATAAATAATAATCAGTCATAACTGAGATGCCTGGTATTTTGAAATGGATTCTGATTCCTGCCCGAGCAGGAAATCATAAGCAAAACAATTAATAAATGCCATTCCTCACTTTCCAGCAAATAGAAGGAAAATAAAGACAAACTGTATAAGCTTTTAAATGTGCATATCTGTGTGGCAAAATGTAACATAAAGAGCCTATCTGTTCTGTCTGAGATGTTTTAACTCAATGAAGAGTATTGACTTTTTTTTTAGAAGAATGAACACAGCTTGAAAAAAATAAGATCAAAGTACATGAGTTTGCAGAGCTTCATACTTCCGGATTTTGAGTGATGACAAGAGGTAATGAGAGCTTATTGAAGATTCTCACTGAAGCTGGGACACTCTGAGACTGAGTCACAGTTTGAAGCTTGTCCAGCACTTGTAGCTGACCCAATCCTGTCTGACACATGAGGTGAAATTCAAGGGTTTCAACATTTTGGGGCTAGGAGACTTGGAGGGGTGTGAGAAGATTGAGCAGAGTTGTTGACTTTTATTGCACACGCAGTGCAAACTATTCCTCAAAATTCAAGACAACAGATGTTGCCCATGGGACTATGACCTTTACCCTGATGCTCAGGTTTTCTCTGTTTACACCAGGGATAAGCTAAAATAAATATATTTACTTCAGATTGCCTGGGGCACAAATGGTCTAAAAATATTGAAGCTTACTGCAGCATCTCAGCAGTGAGTTTATTTGAACAGAATCAGCATTATTTTTTATAGAACACAAAAATATTTTACATAGTTCTGAGTAATGGAGTTTGTTATTAAAAAGCCATCCTCAGTTCCCCTCAAAGCTGTGTAGCCTCATGCGTGGAGAAACAATTACCAACAACTAAAACTTTGAAACAGTGTCTTTCCATTTTTAAAACACTCTTTAAAAAGTTCAGAGGAATGACAAAAAAATGCAGTTACTAGCTAAGCATGAAGCAAAAATTTTGGTTTGTGTGTCAGTGACATACACTGTCAGTAGTCCTTGGGTTCTCATAATCAGGTATCTGGCACAGCAGAGACATTCCCACTCAATGCTACATAATACTGCAAATATTTTCCTTCTAGACCTGGCCAAGCTTAAGAAAATGCAGAACATTGTAGGTTCTTAGCACTTTTGCCTCTTGGACTCCAGGCATAGGGCATCAATTCCTGGAATAGTTGACTTCTCCGTCGCAAGAGGCTGACAGGATGCTGTGTGCTTGTCCAACTTTATTATTTATTCCCCAGAATGTATCCAATCTCCTTGGTTTTGGTCTTTCATTGCTTTTTCCTCCTCCAATCTAAAGGCATGACATTCAGAGAGCACTTTTTTGTGTATGCCTGCTTACAATCACAGTGTCTGCCTTCCCTACCTGTTGGCAAAAGCCTGGTGTGGGTTTTCAGAACACAGTGTGTTTCAGCAGCATGTTTTTCTTTGTTTTTTCTTGCTCACTCCCTACTGGTACAGATGGATGAAAAAAATTCCTGTAAGAAATGAAAACCAGTATTGTGTTGAAGCAGAGGGAATCAGGTTATTAGGATGGTCAGTGTAGGAGTGTCCTTAGGCAAATTCCTTATATGATGGATGACCTTCAATTCACATACTCATTTTGGAGATCTCTGACTTGAGAAATCTTTTACATGGTGTCCAAGGAGGCCAAAAGTCTTCTTTAGCTGAAAGAAATGGAAGATTCAGACACACTGAATTTTTTTATGAAGCAACAAGTAAATGAAATGGATTGCCTGAGTTTTATTACACTCAGATCAGAGGAACAGTTTTGATTTGACCTGTATGTACCTGAGATTTCCTATCAAAAAGGGAAAAGTAATAATCTTTTCCTGCTAGTCAGGAATGGGCTTTTACTTCCCTGTGCCAGCTCTTCAATAGCTTTGTAAATATGAAAAGAGGGTTGTGGTCTACTTGTGTGGTATAGTTACACATTTTGTTCATGTTGCTTTTCAAGCAACATTGAACATAAACATTTTTTACATATTTTTCTCAGTAATTTTTCCTTGTGGTAAATTCTTAGACTCTGACATACTTTGAGCTTGCCTTTAGCAATCTGTACAGATGTTTCTTATTATGATCTCCCCTGTTACATCATTTATTAAAACACTGTTTTGCCAAATGTTTGAATTAGGAAAGGCATGCCGTTTTGACGTTATTCAGAGATTTTTGCAGGGCAGTAAGGTAAGATATAGATGATACTCTGTTTTGAGCCCATAAGCAGAGACGTTTCTGATTAGAGTTTTCAGCAGCTTATAAAACCAAATGGGATTTGATAGAAGCTGGCTCTAAAGGAAGTTTTGCAAAACTTCTTAGAAAGATTTGAATCCTTAATTTGTATGTATTCCCAGCTGAAGCTTCATTGTGTAGGAAAATGAATATGGAGAGCTGTTGCATAACCAGCAAACTCCAATTTGTATTTCAGAGAAACATAATAAAGTGAAAATAAATTACATGGTAATAATTGTTTTGGACTGCAGGGCTAGTGCAACTTCCAGGGAGAAAAACAAAACCTATGATTTGCCATGGTATTACTCCATTTTTATACTGATTTATGTGTATTACATTCAAGGAAAACACTGGAAAAAGAACAGAATAAGGACAAAGATGACTCAGGTCCCCACAGTGGTGATGCATTTCTTATTATAACAAAGCACATACAAGGAACCTATAAAAAGCGAGTACACCTCATTCACTTGACGTTTTTCAGTGATAAAGTACCATCCATCTGAACAAGCTTTCTTTTTAATATATGGCAGATTGTTCAATTTTACCCATCAGCACAATATCTGGATGACAGTGTCCCACAGTGAGGCAGGAAAATATTATTACTCTCTTACAGACTGCAGCACAGAGCGACTTAGAGACTTGTTCAAATTTAGGCAGGAGGAGTAAGGCAGAGATGGGAATGGAAATCACATCTACTATTTCCCAGTCTAGTGCCAGGGTTTGCCTGATTTCTTAAACATGTCTTCCCCCATAATTATGGGACCAGTGGACCACAGCTTCTCCCTGTTCATCCAAGTGCAGTTATTAACTCATTTTTGATGTATGTGTCTTCCAAGAGAACATGCCAGTTCTTTGCAGTGCCCACCATGGAAAAACTACTCGTGCAGAAGCCCAGCCTGAATTTCAGGGTTGTTTGTTCCATACCTATCAGATAAGAACAGTCAGAACAGATGAATAACCATGAAAGGGATTAAAAAGGCTTCTCAGTTTTGTGCATTTCTCTGTGCATTGCCAGTGCTTTCTCTGCCATTACCCCTCCCTTCCTGTTTGTCAGACTCAGTGACTTCTCAAGAATGGGAGCACAGGGTAATTCTTCACTCTGGAAGCTGTACTGCTTGAAACTGCACATTTTTAAGCATGTAAACCCACCATTATGTTAATCATGTCACTTTTCAATGAACGTTTAGCTCAGACAAGTTTTTATTACTGTTTCTGTGTTCCAGCATCCACATGCTTTATTTCCCTTCCCAAACAGTAGCTTTTCAGCCCCATGTGGCTCTGCATACCAACTACATCCTTCCCAATGCCAGTTGCTAACTGCCAATCACATACAGGTGTTATTCACCCAGTAAAGCAAATCCAGCTCTCCCAGGCTGAGACAAACCTCTCAGCTCACCCTATTTCCACATTTCTGTCTGCAAGTATCCCAGTATGGGAGCAGGGACACCCAGCAATGCACTTAGTCAGCTCTGGGAGACTGTACCCAGAACAAATCCTGTTGACATCCTCAGAAGGAGAATACTTTAGAGGAAAGGCGTTATGAAATGTCAGATGAAGAAAGAAATACGTGAGGTGATCACTGAGAGAAATTATTTAGATCTCTCTCATGGGTCATATTTCCAATTAAAGTTGTTGTTCCTTCTCTTTATGGAGAGTCTGATGGTGTTGAAGATTTAACCCTTGCTGGTTTCAGAAGAGTTCAGATTTTCGGTCTGCTCACCCAACACTAACATTTATTTGCTCTGCTGTGAGAGAATATTGAAAACAGATACCTCTGTTTTCAGACCAATGTACAGATCATGTCCTCAAAACTTTGAAATATTATCAGATGCTAGAACATACTTTGCTTTGTCTGTTTGTGTCCAAAGGATCACTTGGTTACTGGCTATCACCATACTAGAAATACATTGACTTTTACCTTTATTCCAATGAAAACAGTTGCAGCAATTTCATTAATTAAAAAAATTAAAAAGGTAAAAGTCATTGTTCTTACAGAGTTTCCCAGAGCTTTGTGTCTAATCTACTCCAGCTATTGTCAAAACCTGAGTGCTATGTGATATTGAGTGTTTTGTCAAATTATAATAAAAAAATCCTAGGAGAAGGCTAGGGGACTGTGGAAGTTGTCCCCAGAAGAATCCAGTGGCAGGTCTGCCCTTGTGCCAGGGAGGTGTGGAGCTCCCAGTAACTTCTCAGCAGCAAAATTGCCTTACTTTGTCTTCCCAGCAAAGCTAACAAGGACATCAGTTTCACTGGCCACCTGCCATGTCCAGGGAGCTGCTGCTTTGGTGTAAACTTTGTTCAGATTTGCTGCTTCATTTGATCCAAACCAAAGTCACTTCTGTGGAAAAATAAGTCTTCAAACTGGAAACTTGTTTTGTATCCAAATTTAGTCTGAAATTTTTGAAAATTTGGGCGGTTTCGATTCCTAATTTGGATTAAAAGTATGCAATAAGTAGCCAAACATGAAAACATAACTAAATAAATAATCAATTGTCAGAGATTATAAGAAAAGCCACTGCCACAATCGACAAAAAAATACGCATCAAAAATCTAGGTATGAAAAATAATGATAATTTTGGGGATTTCTGAGTGTGTTTTCTGGGCACATATGTTTCCAAACTTTACATTAACATTGTAAGAAGTAGGTAATTTCCATTTAAAAAAAAATGGAAAAAATCCCACATATTTCCTGACATTTCCTGAGGACCTAGGAAAAGTGCCAAATGTTGTGAGGTTGTGATAAAAGGCATGGGTGTTAGCAACATCAAGAGCAAGAATAGCTTTCTGCAGACACTGCTGTTCTGACAAAGCAGTGTGATATATCTTGAAGAATAACCCCCTTTACTGTACACACATGCTGCACTGACACTGCTAAAATTTCATTATTTGTGTTGTACCCCCTGGTTTTACATATTATCCAATTTCTACCTCATTGTTTTCAATTGTGTAAAGTGAAAATATCCATGTGCAAAGTAAAATTCAACTATATGGTATTAACAAATGCTACATAATGTTCCTCATACATTGCATTAATACTCAATAAACTGATAGGCTTGATAAAATATAAGAAGGAAATAATGACTATATATTGTGTATTTCTCAAGTACCACTGATCAGATGGAGAAATTGAACCACTGCTGAAGATGTCTTACTCCCAACCTAGGCTTTGCCATCTATATTGCACAATGCTAATGCTTAAAATAGGAATTTCTAATGTTTGATGCATGAGGAAATATTGCGTATAACCCAATAGGATGTGCCTGGTCCCAGCTCTGCTGGAACTTCAGTCAAAACAAAGCTGTGTGTGGATGAACTGTGTCCTTTTGGTGTGGTGTCTGTGTCTAAGCAGGTCCTTGTCCTAGAATAGCATATATTTGCCAGAAAGAAAATAATCTGCAGAATAAGGTCCTGTACGATGCCCAGGACATGGTGTGGATTTTCAGGGCTTTTCCATTGTCTTCTGCAGCCTTGCCACTAAAGAGCAAACTGGCAAGTATAATTATTCTGGAAGATCAATTATGGTTGATTTGGTTTTTTTTAACAATTTAACATTAAAAACGTTATTCCAGAGGAGAAAGGACTGGAAACTGATGTTCATATAGAGAAGCTACTGTGGAATAGTTGTTACAGAGCAGCTTCTTTCATGGGAGCAGCTAAGGCTACATCTCTGGTCAGAGAAGGCTCACCCTATGAGCAACCATTACCTGAACTTTCCTGGTGAGTAATAGCAGCCAGATAGTCCTTGAGTGGGTACATCACTCTGCAGGTCCCTTGTGAAATTATTTATTGGAATAGCCCACAACTTGTTGCTTCTTCTTTTTTGTTGGGAAGAGGAACCTAACTCTCAATTGGATATCCTTATTTTTGTTTCTGTGGAAGTCTCCAAACAATACTGTGTTGTATTTATGTGTCTAACAGTTGGAGCCTGCACTTTCTCTTCAGTGCTGCTCAGGAAGCTGGATATTGTATAACAACTAATCAGTCATTTCCTAAACCAAATTATAAGTCAGGCTCTGTTAGGTGGATCCCAGAATTGTATAGCTTTTTATTTAAATAAAAGCTAGATGTGAAGTGTATTGTTACATGTTGAAGAACTTCCTATAAACCTATTAATGCAACTGCCTACTTACATTTCCCATATTCCAAAAATAAGCTCCTTCAGTACTGGCCTTGTCTCATATAACTAAATAAAAGTGTAGGAAATAAAAATTGAAAGCAGCCTAATCCTTTTACAATCCATCCTCATGGGAAAAGCTCAGCTGAAGTCAATGGGAAAGACTCAGGTGTATAAGATGAATTCTAATTCTAACCAGACCCATGTGATTATCAAATTAAGCTGCTGGAAAAACAAATGCAGGTATTTTTAGTTGCAGTACAAAAAGGTGAAATTTAATTTCATAAAACAAATTTATATTACTTATTTGAGGGTTGGCTTGATTATTTGGGCATTTTAGTACAGGACTTGATGCCAGAGACCATAATAATGCAGACAAAGAAAGGAATAAAATCCTTACACTTCTTTTGAAAATGTATCATTTTTTCAAGTGGTTTTGATATCCTTTCCAAAAAAAATGTTACTTGTGAAATGCATCCTTTGAAAATGATAGCACAGTTGAGCGTTTTTTGTTGAAATGTTAATATTCTTTAGCAACTAGGCAACTGGCATATCTTGGATCACTCGATGTAGGAATTTGTTTACTTTTTTTAGCAAGTAATGTAGTCATCAACAACAGTCTTGGATATGCAATCAGCAGGAACTTGTGTCTTCTGCTACCTTATTAATGCACATTATTATTCACAACCTCCTGCAGATCTAAAATACTACTGGCTTCTAAAAACTTAAAAAGTATGGGGGAATATTAATGCACAGACTAAGAAAAGAACATTGATGTCTGAGGAGCAAAGATTCTGCATTGTCCTGTATTTTGCATCAGTGTCATCTTATACAGCAGATGTGCTACACTAATGTTCAGATTCAGCAATGTTTCACGAGTATTCTGAGTTTACTTTTTAGAAAATTTCATGATAAATTGAAGTGGAAGTGGACATCAGACCTGTGAAACTTCAGTTACAGAACCAAAGGACAGATTACACAAACAAGTTACACACCCAGGGAGAAAATACAGTTAAAATTGTATGAATGCATACATGGATTTAGTTTAGCTGCTGCTTTAAAATAATAGATGTTTAGTAATAGATGGTTTCAAATCTGTTGATAAAAATCTCTGTCTTCACAGATGATTGGCAAGACATATGTTTTGCCATTCAAAACTTCTCTCAGCTACAAGGAGAAAATGAACATTCATTTGCTGCTTTCACAGGAGAGTGGTTTGTCTATTAGACTAATAAATAATTGGGGATGTGAAGAAAGGTAAAAGCTATTGGCAACTTTACTGCATTTTTCTCATTTTTCTTCTGCTTTTCAAGAGGGCAACTGGCTGCAGTGCATTGAATTGGCCTGAGAAGATGGTAATGTCTAAATTTCCTGTCACTAATGTCTAAATTTTCCTGTAAAGCAAAGCAGCTCCTATCTGTGTGGCACACTGGAGGGAGGTGCTCAGGTGCTCGGCAGGCTGGAGAGAGTTCAAGATGGGCCCTGAGTAAACCAGCAGTAAACCATTCCTGGAGAAATGTAAGGCAGAATAATGTGGCCAGCCTGAAGTCTATGTGCCTCCTGGGCTGCTTTCAGCTCTTCTCTTGCTTCAAATTTACATTTTTTCATGTTCATAGTTAGATTTTGCCTTGGCCATACTGGGGTGGCCAAGCCCTTCACTGTATCCACACCTTGGTTCTGCTTTGCTCCCTACAACAAATCTGTAACAAAAGTGTCCAGAGTTCACCTGATTTTTATGTGTCTCATTCTAGTTACTGCAACAGTTGTGCACAGCAACCTACTCAGCCTGGTCAGTAGTTGTCTAGTCAGCTTGAGAAACTTAAAAATTAACTGTATGTTCTCAACTATCTGTGGAAATCAGGTGCCTTGAAGAGCAAATTCATTGCTCTCAGGTGAATAATGGAGGATGATTATGAATGCTGACCTCTCTTCACCTACAAAGTACATCTAGGTCACCAGCTTAGATTGGATATCTAACTTCAGATGGCTAAACATAACAAAAATATCACTTGTATTTGGGAATTTTGTCCCTTGAACATAGTATTTCTAATTGTTCAAGTCACTTGTCTTCAAACTCAAGAGAAAAAAAGATACTCCTTCAGTATTACTCATTTTTCCCAAATGCATTTACTCTTCTCTAAAGGTAGCACTAGCTTACGGTTTTAGGTACATGCTGACGTAAAGCTCGAAGTCTGCAAATTATAACATTATTTGGATTCTTTAAACCTTTATCCAAAGCAGTAGATTTACATGGCTTGTTCTGCTGGTTCTCAGGTTCCTTCCTGAATTCCTCTGAAAAACTGATCTTACCAGGTGCTGGCTGATTCTTTTATCATCCAGGTGTGAGCAAGTTATAATGACCCTAAGTTCTACATTCTAATTGGAAGTATCAGCAAATTAAAGACCTTTCTCTTCATTATCCTGGGTATCTACAGCAATGATATTTAGGAAATGTAGCTGTCTGTAGAAAGTCAAATAATTTGTCATTTTGTAGTTACAGAAATCATTGGATTACCATTGTGAGCCATTTTCAATTTATGGAGAGACTAAAGTTATGTTCTCCACATACAATTGATCACAACTTCAACAGTGAATTTTCTGCCTCTTTCTTCCTCCATCTGTCTGCCTCCCTCTACCCCCATAATGAACCAGCTGGTCATTGAAACTTGCAGCCAAGTATACAAGGAGTAAATTACTGCCCTCTGCTTTGGGAAAGCCAAAAATACCCACAAGTTTGTTGATCAGCATGTATGTCTGTCAATCAGCATGTTCCAAACTCAGAAGCAGGGAATACAAATGCTACTCTGATAAATTGATAGGGATGCTGAGTGGGAACTCAGAACACAAGGCACTTGTTTGGGGGGAAAAGGGCAGGTGAGATGCTTAACTACAAGAAGAAGCCCTTTACTGCTCATGTTGTTTCTCTCTTGCTAGTGAAAGTGAGGGATGAGAAGCAGAGCAGCCAGAATACCAGAACTGTTGGGTTTAATGTGCTTGAAGTTGTGATGGAGAGTGTATGTGAACACATAATGTCATACACCTGAGAACCATGAATCAGAGGTGAAAACATGTGCTACATACTGAAAGGCAATGTATCATATCAAGTAGAAAAGTGAGGTGTGAGGATTTTCATTGAAGAAATCTCTATTCTGTTAACCTTTACATTTTGAAGGGAATCAGAATGTAGAACTAAAATGCTATGGCATTATTAGAGTGTAAATAAAAGCAGATAACATTACACTACAGGCACAATCAAGGGTTCAGCTTCAGAAAGCAGATAAGACCAACTTTCCTCTGCCATGTATGTTAGTTTTATAGCAAAACAGGTTAGGAGACCTCAAACTTCTTGTTTGAATGGGTATCCCTTTTGTATCAAACCTTGTCATTCAGTGCTATGACATCTTATGTGGCCCAGCTTCAGGTATGGGCCAGACTTTGTATTTCTGGAGAGATTAAGAGTTCACATAGTTGTTCAACAATATGAAAAAATGGTGTGCACAATTGTACATGCAGTTTCTGTTCTGGAGAGAAGCCAGGTTTGCTAAAATATTTAATTTGCTTCCATGCTGGATCTGTAGGCACTGATGGGAGACTGTCAGGATCTACTGTGATCTTCAGGGTACCACAGGATCTCTGGCAGGGACGATGTCCTGAAGATATCTGTACACTATACACTGTGGGCCTTTGCCACCTTCTCTCTAGAACATTTCTTTCAAGTTTCTCAAGGTCAGTCACTTGTTCTTTTAAAGCCCTGTCTGCTGAAGTAGCTGCAGACTTGGAAGGCGGAGGAATCTTCAGAGGTTCCTCTCTGAAGGGGTAGTGTTATAATTAGAACATAGATTTGGGAAAGAAACTAAAAGTAGAGGCTGTTCAAAGTACAGTCCTTCTAGCACCTGTGACCTTAACATTTCTGGAGGCTAAATTTATGTTTGCTGGCCTCATTCTGGCCAAGCCCAAATTTTTCCCTTGTCCTAGAGATGAATGTCCTCCTCTTCCAATGGAAAATACCTCTGTATTCCTTCACCACAAGGGCTTCCACTTAGAAGACTACAATTTCAGTATTTTTTTCCATGAGTGGTAATATTGCAAAGCATGTTATCAATTCTATGTGTTACTGCCTATAAGGAAGAAAATATCTATGGCAATAAAAATAAAAGTGCAGGGAAAATTGAAGTTCATTTACAACACAATTTCCGTAGTGATTGTGCTCTGACAAGATTTAGAGAGATAAATATCAGAAAGTCCATTGCCTTGTTGTTTTGTTTTTAAATGAAGCCCAGAGAGAAGGAAGGGAAAGAATGGAAACTTGAAAACTTAAATATGAATGATCAGTTATTATCAGTATATATTCTGAATAATAATGCTTTCATGGAATAAGCAATCTGCAAATCTGTCTTCTAAATGCCAATCTCTTAAACTGATTCGGTCCCTGAATGTCTGGAGTGCTTGTGTGGTGTGTTTTCTGTTTGTCTTTGTACACCATGAATCACAGATAATTAAGAACGAGAAACACCAATTCCAATAAACTGCTTCATCTTGAGTCACATCAGGATTGTGTCTTGCAACCTTTCATTTCATTTTTTTCAGTGTGCTTATACCTATCCCTGGAGATGGGGTTCTATTATTTCCCTATAAAGACTATTCCATGGTCCAATAGACCTTATCATTATTAAGACACTTTTTCTCCTGTTCAGCCTGAACTATTCTGTCTGTATCTTCTTGTTATTATCTTGTGACACATCTCCCTCCTTGATATTTATGCACCTCAGCTGTTTAGAAATACCAATTGTGTCTTCTCTTCTTGGTTTTCATTTAACATGCACACGAATGTGATATATATTAAGTGCAAAAAGTGTATCTTTAAAGAATGGATTTTATACCGAGGAGGAACCGTTTTAGCTACAGCTAGGAGACCTTTAGCACTCATAGTGGGAGACAATTTAGCTCTTTAAAGTAATTATTGTGATGTCATTAGTGCTTTTAGCCAATGCAGCTACATTATTATGGTATGCTATATACATAAACAATATTTAATCTCATTCTTTTTCTTGCATAGCACTTTCTTGTGAAAGCAACAGCTTTGCTCAAAGGATTTGTTCTGAAGATTTATATACTTGTAAACATTTTAGGCTTAATATTCAAAGTGTGTTTGCTATAATTGTTCTTTATGATGAACCTCTCAGCACTGATGCAGTGTTCTTTTGCAAACATCTCTGCATAATTTATTTTTCTTGATATATTAAGCCTGAAAACATTTTTCTGTGTATGAATTTAAAAATTATTAGAGTAGAATCTTCCACTGATAGAAAAGGGAAACTGAGACACAGGGGAGAACATTATTTCCTCACAGGCACACACTGAGTGTGTGTTGTTTGCCAAATTGAGTGAGACAAATCTGGGACTGGAGAATAAAATGCTTAGATTAATGTTTATGTGTATGTTCACATCTATGAGAGAGAATTTAACAAGTGAATCTGTCTCTGATTGTCAAAACTCCTTCTGAAATCATTGTTCCTCATTCTTTTTAACACAAACCTTGGAAGGTTTACATACATTTATCTGAGATCTTTGCATAGTGAAAAATGGTCTTCCTGGCACACTTCCAGAGTCCTAAACTTTTGAATTGTAATTCCACATTTACCTGTGATGCCCATCTGGGCAATTTCTTTCTTTGGGCCAGAGTAAAACCCCTGGATGTCAGGTGCCCCAGGTGACAGCTGTGCTCTCTGTCTAGGATGAAGTTGAGCAGAAATTCAGGCCAGAATCTGCCCTTAACCCAGCCTTGCTCTGGGTGAGACCTGCAGGCTTAGTGAGAAGGGAACCTCCAGCAGTGTGCAGGGCTGTGTGCAAATCAGCACTTTGCCCTTGCCAGCAGTGTGGACACAACTAGTTTCAGTCCCATGGCAAAAAAAATGTTGGACAAACAGCTAAGTTTTTCTGGCAAAGACCACTGTCCAGAGTGGGCTGTGCTTACACACCTCTCTAAGTCCCAATGAGTAGGTACCTCTCAGGTTTTAAGGAGCTTAATTACCTCTGTATATCCATCTTTTTGTGCAGCTCTTCCTTTATGTTAGTGTAAAAATATAGCTTCTGGGCACTAGCCAAAAATGGCCTGTAGAGATTATAACCCTCAGCAGGGCACAAAACTAACTCATTGCATTAAAAGCTGTTGATTCCAAACTGGGTAAGCAGTTCCCACTGTGAAAAACCTCCACAGATACGTTACAGCTTCTAAATCATATTCAAACTGCAACATACTATGTACAGTGGAAAGTTAATTAACATGCTAATATTAAAATAATTATTATGGAAGTATAATGTTAAGCAAGAATCTTTTTGCTTTGTTGTCAGAAAGGTTATACCCTTGGCATTTTTTATGCACAGCCTTTTCATCTTATTATTTGCCTTTCATTTCCTGCTCACAGTATGACATCTAAGTACAGTTTTTCTAACACGCTATGAGGACTCTGAGTGTATTAAAATCCTATGGCCTCTTGTTGTCCCCCTCAGTCCTAACCCCAGAAGTATTTACTACCCCAGCAAGTACTGCTAGGAGTGTGTTACCACTCAATTTCAGTATCAAGGACAATACTAAATAATATTTAAATAATTCTGAAGAATAGTTGTTATCTACAGACTCAGGTTAAGTAGTTAATGTGTTATGTTCATGCCAGATGGGATGCAAAACCTGGTTGGTGACAGCACTTTATTAGTAGGAGAGAAAAGATGTAGTATACGTAAACAGAATTGGTGTAGAAGGCATTGCAAGGCTTCACAGAATGTATGTAGGTGGGATTTTTGATCAGGATAAAATGATGTTAAGTAAAAGATAATGAAAAAGATCTTTCCTGACGATAATGAAGAAAGAGCAGATAAATTTAGCTAAGTACACTCAGACAGTAAAGGAATGGGAAGAGGGACAGAGAGACTGTCCAGAAAATTAAAATTGTTGATGAAAGAGAGATTGGATTGCACCTGGGGTCAGCACTGCGACTCCCTGATGGACTTTCAAAGTTTGAATGCATGAGTTAGGCATCAATTCCAGGGCTTTGGTCTCCATTTGATTTGATTACAATTATATCCATCTCTGGCATGAATTCATGCCCTACATTCTCCACCTCAGCTCAGCTGAGGGATGGACTAGTGGCTAGTTGAGGGGTACATGGAACAAGTTTTCCTGTGTCTTCAGGCTTCAGATCTGCAGCAGTACTGCTCTGTGGTGTGGGCATTTCCTCCTGTCCTCTCAGCCTTGTTTCCCAGATTCAGATAGCTGCTATTACAATTCTGTGTGTGAATGTTGTTTGGTTACCAGCAAACTTGCAAGTCATTCTTTGTCAATTCCAGTGCATCTGGAGAGGATGAGAGAGATTTTTGCTTCTTTACTTCAAACTATTTCTCACATCACAGAGAAGTTCAAGTTAGAACTTAGTTGTGCTCAGAGAATCTGGAGTTCAATAAATATGAGTAAGATGTCATGAATTTGAGGACACAATGCATATTCTGTGTCGAGTAAGTGATTTTCCTGTGGCAAAGATTTGAAACAAACAAGCATGAAAGAATTACAGCATCATGAAGCCATGAATTCTTCCCTGCTGATTAGTTAGCATTTATCCCATTCTCTTTTTGAGTCACTGCATTGATGATCTCATGAGTGCTGAACCAGAAATATATTTTGTTTTGTTCTCACTGCTCTACCTGTAAGCCTTGAGAAGGACAGTGCTTCTGCCACTTGCACCAAATAAAGCCAGTTCAGGGAGAGCTGTGGCACAGTGGAAGTGCACAAAAAATGCAACTCCATTTGGAACTATCTTGAGAAAAACACCAGGTCCCTTAGTTGCTAAAACAACTGATGCTAATGGACTTATTGAGTTCACTCAAATTAATTCTGGTATGAATTTTATTTTGGTATGAGATAAAACCTCATGGGTTTGACAGAATTAAAATCTTTCCAGTTAGCTCAGTATAATTTTGAATCATTAACTGAGTTGTAATAAAGACCTAATGATAACACTCTTAGCTGTTTCATTTGGGATTGTTTTAAAGTGAAAAAGAGCTACTCTTTTGGTGGACTAGCAAGTGATGGGTGAGTACCAGATGTGGTTAGAAAAAGGATGACTGCTAAAGTAATAATGCCTGAAATTCCATTTAAAACTATTTCAAGATCTAGCTGCCCAAAGGGGTGAAAAGATTCCTTTTGCAGTTATAAATTTCTCATTCTTCCTTCCCTGGAGTATCATAGAAGTGATGGAGAACATAATATAGCAATTAGGTTCTGCAGCTAAATTCCTCAGCAGAGCTGTGTATTGTAGCAGGCAAAAAATATATTTTCCAGAAGCTTTAAAAAAGGTGGAGAAAACTACCAACAAAACCTTGCACTGACTGTGAATGTTCCCTGTAATGATGCAAGAAATACTGGAAGAAATGCATATAAACCTTGTTTACCACAAATATTCTTCATTATTTTACCTCAGTTCAGAGGATTTTCACCAGTGTTAGTCTGGACAGCCACCACTCCAGGGTAATGTATTGTGAAGCTTTTTAAAAATTGCTGTCAGTTGCTCATCATGTAACGCAGGTGGCAAGAGGAACTGCAGTTAATTATGTAAATCAAATGTTGCAGTGTGGTTGATAAGGAACTATCACAAAATCCAAGAATTGTTTCTGTTGGAAAAGACCTTTGAAATCATTGAGTCCAGCCCTTGACCAAGCACTAACAAGGCCACACCTAAATCATGTCTGTAAGCTCTACATCACATCTTTTAAATACCTCCAGGGATGGTGACTCCCACTTAGCAGTGTAGCCTGCTCCAATGCTTGAAAACCCTTTTGGGAAAGAAATTTTCCTAGTATCCTATCTAAACCTCCTTTTGCACAACTTGAGGCCTTTTCCTCTTGTTGTATGACTTGTTGGGACAAGAGACAGACCCCCACCTGGCCATAACCTCCTTTTAGGGAGTTATAGAGAGTGACAAGGTCCCCTCTGAGCCTCCTTTTCTCCAGGTCAAACACCCCCAGCTCCCTCAGCTGCTCCTCATCAGACTTGTGCTCTAGACCCTTCCCCTGCTCTGTTGCCCTTCCCTGGACACTCTCCAGTGCTTCAATGTCCTTCTTGCAGTGAAGGGCCAGCACTGAACACAGCCTGTGAGATGTATCCTCATCAGTTACTCATACAAACCAGAATGCCATTGGCCTCCTTGGCCCCTGGGCACACACTGATCATGTTCAGCTGCTCCCACCAGCACCCCCAGGTCCTTTTTCCCTGGGCAGCTTTGCAGCCACTCTGCCCCAGCCTGTGGCTCTGCCTGGGGTTGTCGTGATCCAAAGGCAGAACCAGCACTTGACCTTGTTGAACCTCACACCACTGGCCTTGGCCATTTAATCCAACCTGTCCAGATCCCTCTGCAGAGCCTTCCTGCCCTCCTGCCCAACTTGGTGTCATCTGCAAAATGGCTGAGGAAGTACTTGGTCCCCTTGATCCCAGGCTTATCTCTAGCAAGTGTGGTTTTATCCCTTTCCCCCTTCAAATCCTGTTGAGCAACTCCATCTGACACAGGAACTACTTGAGAGCTTTGCCTAATTGTTGTGTCAATCTGACTTGTTTGTTGAGGCAGCCAACTTCATCCCACTAATGCATTCTGTATCTGTTTTCAATTGCCAATTTCTGAGCTGTATCTCACGGGGGGCAAAAAAAGCTCTTTCTAAAACACAAACCACACTCTGGGAGTTGATTAATTCAGATGAATGGCATTATGGAAACTTAAGAAAAAAATGAGCTCTGACTGTCAAAGCTTAATAGGATTACTACTTCAATATTTAGCATTCTTCATTTCTTGCTGATTTCTATTTCCTTTTGGAAATGGACGAGAAGGAAAAATGGAAAATATCAAAAGCAAGTAAACCCTGATTTGACCCAGTGGATTATTTTGCTTTAGTTTGGACTTAAGAAACTATAGTTTTATAACAAATTTCTGGCTTTCCTTTCACCTGACCATTTCATTTCAAGGTTACAGTATAGCATTTTATAAATATCAAGAAAGAATAGCCAAGATTCTTTGGTGCAGTTAACCTGAAGTAAAGTGAGCAAGGCACTGAAACAATGAACCCTTCATTTTGAAATAGCTGGTTTGTGAATGTTCTTGACACAAATTTGTTAAGATACAGTAAAAGTGTTTCCAGGTGTCTGGCCTTCTAGTTAAAGTCGAAAGCATAACAAAGTAGAAATGTGAAGACTCTTGTACTTGTGTTCCTGTAAAGTGCAGTGACCATAAAATGTGTTCCCTGCTGCTACAGGAATGGAGCATCCCTCTGACATCATGATAGGAGTGTTGGTAACTTTGTGTTGATCCCAATAAAGAGGTCTGATCCCAATGAACTTGCCAGTAATATTTATTTAGGCTGTCTCTAGACTTCATCTTTTCATTCATAGAGACAATAGAAGTTGCAAAATATTCACTTAAGTCATCCTCCCCTTTGGAGGTCTCACCACGCATTATTTCCATTAAAAAAGGATTTAAGTTAATACCACTATGGTTGTCATGTATTAAAATGCTGTAAAAACATTTTTATAGAAATATACTGTATTTTTTCTCTCTAAATTAAGTTCTGCTCTTAAGCCAATTTTCAGAAGGAACACACTAATCTCCCTTGCTTTTTGACCAAACTGACTTGTGTAATTTTGTTCTTAGAAATGGCTCCTTTGCAAAGCACAGTCAGTAAACCCCAAGAGTCTTGAGCCTATCAGCTAAATTGGTGGTGTGGGGCCATGAAAGGGTGCTGCAGAGAAGAGAAATGAAAAGAAGACGACATCTGAAAGTCGCATATTTCAGTCCAATAGTTCATTATTATTAGCATTGTGTTTTAATATGCACTTGACTAGCCAGGCATTTATTTTCTCACCACAAGCTCACTTAAGGACTAAAATGGATGAAAGATTAGAGTTGATCTTCAAAGAAACTGGCACCATATTAACATATGAATTGAAATCTAACCCATATTTTAGCTTACTGAAGGAAACAAGTAAATGTGAAGTACTGGAATGACAATGGGATCCAAAAAGACATGGATGTGGCTCAAGAAGAACCTGGAAATGGACAGCAAATATTTAGGATTTAAAGAAGGTTGAAAACCAAAAAGTGATATTTTAATTTCCAAAAGCATGAAATGCATATATGAAAATTTCCATCTGTTCCTAGGGAGTAACACTCAGGACAAGTCCAAACTAAAATCCTAATTCCTCTTAGTCTACTTTAGACAAGGGGAGAGCATCATGAGAGCAAAATTTTACTGATTTGGTATGACAGAAATCTTACAAGGTAGACCTGGAGAATTTGGTCATTGAAATCTAACTCAGGTCTAAACTTTGAAGCCTCATCTTCAGCTCATTCAGCTTAAATCTGATCTGAACACAATCACTGCCCATCTATCTATAATGGATATAATGAAAGCAGACAGGAAACCTCTCTCTTACACAAACTCTCTGTACTATTCACTAGTGACTCATTACCACTGCAGCTGAAATCTCTAATAAGATTAAAGCCAGCATCACTGGCACTGAGAAAAGATCATCTAAAGCCTGAATGTGGCTGATAAGCACTCTGACCTGCCTGCCGATGTGTTTTATATTGTTGCCAGTTCCTACATCTGAACAAATTCCTGAGAAAATAGACTGGCACTGCCATAAAACCGGCACTAGAAGTGTTAAGATTCTGACTTTTTCCCTGCTCCACATGATTAAAAAATTCAATAGATTTGGGTCAATTCAGAAAAGGAAAGGTTATAACTTCCTTTTAAAATAATTTTCTGGGGCAAAAATTTTGTAGAGAATTTATGAAGCATTTTCTTTTGAGTGTCAGATTCTGGTTTTAATCAAACCCAGTTAAGATCTAGTTCCCTAGCTAAAGAATGCTCCAGCATGCTTCATAAGCTATTTTTCTTCAGAGAAATAATGAAATAATTATTTGTCTTCTACCCAGCTCTTCATTACATAAAAAATAAATTAGCAATTGGGCAATGACTGGAAAATATTAGATTTTGGATTTTTGGTATTTATTTTTTCAAAGCACACTTGTTTAATCAAGAGCAAAACTAAGGTCTAAAGTACAAATTCATGTTGTGAGAAAGAAAATAACTGACAATTCTTTCAGTGTGACTTAAATCAAGGACTATTTTTTTCTGAGTTATTTTATTTTCAAGTCAGTTACAATCTTACAGGAGTCAGGGAAGATAGTCTGGTTTTAAAACATCAAAGATTGGAGAAAAACCTGGCCCCAGAGGATCAGGTTTATATCAACATTTCTAGGCTACAAAGAAACTTCCAGTGTGTCACAGGTAGCATCTCCCTTAGCTCTCTAGCTAATCCTACTACTGAGCTATTAATCCCTACAGGAAGATGAAGTGGAAATACAAATTTCCTTTTTTCACATTTAAATAAAATGATGCATTTAGAAGAAGCAGGCTGAAAAGTTTATCCCTTAACTCACAGGAGGAGAAAAGCTGATGGAAGGAATTTAAATAGCTTTTCAGGATTTTTCCTGGCCATAGGCAGAAATATTGACCTTACAAAGACTAAGCCCATAGAAGCTGATGATAAAACACCCCAGCCCTGTCCAGAGTCCAGGGGTCAGCACTCTGTTTAGCTGCAAGGCTCTGTGAGCAATAAGCCTGGAATAGCAGTGAAGAATGAAACTCTCCAGGGGGGGACTTAACAACATTACACTGAGGGGAATATCTGCTTAGGAAGGTATTGCAGTTTAAGCAAGGACAAATATCAAAAGAAAGGAAACATCCTAAAGATATAATTGGAAGAAATGAGGGGCACTCAGCCCTGGTGCTTGACTGCCCTGAGCAGCCAGAGCCTGTGCTGGGGCTCAGCTGGGAGGAAACTCAGGACAAAGCTGAGGCCTGGGTCAAAACACAAATGCACTTGCATAATTTTAAACATATTGATAGCCCATTGAGGAAATAAGTAAAACTCTCGTAGGCTTGATTTAGTGGCACTGCTTGTATATTGAAGTTACTGATGTACTTAAATGGCTCACCTGTGCTGAGGTCTGAACCTGACTGGTCGCAAAGGGGTGAGATTTGTTAAAATCTCTTGCAGTTTTGTGATCCACAAGAACAAACCCTAATAGGCTCCAGGAAGATCAGAGCAGACAGGTACCCTTCTCAGAAAGTTACCAACACCTTTATTCCCCTTCACAGAGCCCTGAATGGCTGAACTTGGAAGGGAGCTCTGGAGGTCACCTGGCCCAACAATCCCCCTCCAGCAGGAACATCTCATGGAAAGGCACATCACACTAAAACCTCATCAGGAAGATCTGTTAATGTCTATTCCCACAGGTCACAGCCAAAAGGCTTTTATGGGGTTATGCCTCAAAGGATGCTTTATGGCTGTTTTAATTTCTCTGACCATAGAAAAATTTTGCTGTCCTAGCATTTTCCAGGAACACTAAATTCAACTAAAATAATAAAATCAGCAACAAATAGCCAAGACCAGTATTTATTTCTGAAACTTGTGTTGTCTGTAATAAAAAGTAATCCCTTTAATTTTCTCAAAGTTTTCCTAAGCATTTTATAAAGCAATCTGGGAATGCCCATAAGAATCTATCAGGCTCATGCCCTTGTGCATGTTATTGCTAGAATATTTTCTATCACACAAGTGTTCAGAAATGTCAGTTTTCAATAAAATAGTCTCACTGGAAATTCAAATTCTGTTATGACACTACATTCCTGAGTCTAAAAGTGAACCAAACAAGTTTCATGGCATTGTGTCTCAGCTCAGTCAGTCTTAAAATTATGGATTTTAGCACAAAAAAAAAAAAGTGAATAAGAAACCTCTGCCTGCTGTTCATTTTCTACATTTTCTGAAATATTTAACTTCAAAATTGCTTCTGTTCCCTTCCCCAGTACAGTATTGTTTGAGATTCAGTCATCTGAATACCTGATATGTCCTTATTTTCTGTCTGACATTATTCTCTATGAACAGTGGATAATATTTTCTTATTATAATGGTTTGAACTTTAGAAATACAGTGATATATAAACAAATCTTCTGATTATTTTCCAGTTTCCAGCAGCATGAGACTTGAAATGTAAATGAATGGCTCTAGCAGTTGAAAGAAGAGAATATTTACTACTGTACATCTTAGAACAGACTGGAGGGAATTTGCCTGTAGGAATTAAAAAAAGACAGTTCACAGATAGCAAAGCAGAACAAATGAGAGATACAAGAAAGACAAGGTTCAGGGAGATAAGAATAACAATCCTGCTAACACTAGGTAATTTGCATTTAAATATCAGAAGCTACAGTGAGCAAATAAGAAAAAATGTCTCACTCTTTCCCCCCAAGATTAGTGTCAACCAATGTAAAAATAAATAATGAGATGTTTTCTTAACATTGTACTTACACAGGAGAAAATACAGGAATACAAGTAAGTATGTGAAAACTCCCTTAACTGCTATTGGATCATGCACTTTGACATGCAGGTTGTAAATGCCGCTCTGTTACAAAAACCTGTTTATCTGAATTTAGCTCATAGCCCTCATTCTAAGGAAATTGTAAGGCAAAATAGTGGGTTAATGAACACACATTGAAAAACAAAACAACCTCCCCCCCAAAATTCCCCAAACCCAAGACAGCTTGTTAGTAGAAGGTTGATTCCTACCATGTGTTGAAAAACTCTGTATGTGGGAAAAACTAGAAAAAATTGCAGTGCTTCTTGTTAAATCTATCTTAAAGATAATAAAATTACTAGTTAAGGTATGTACACACAGCTTTTTGAATGTAATCGTCCTCCACTTGGAATGGGACTTCCCATCCTGCTGACATGCTAATTTACACTGTTTATCCTTCCATTCTTACATTTCCCATCCTTTCATCCATATGCAAAGCACAGCTTTCAGTGTATGCACTGTGTTCAATTGGGTCATGATTTTCCTCAGGTCATTTGCTCCTCAAGCACTAATTATGAGTAGGATCATTTTGCTGCTCTCTTAGAGCCTGATGCTTAACATGGTAACACAGTTTATCTGTGGAAGTATCTATTTACCATGTTTAATCAATCAAATAAAGATATGTTAATCACTTTGCTTCTCTCAGTGCAGTTGGGTTGATCTCTTTGATCTCCTGACAGTAACTGAGCAAGCAGCTGCTTGAGGGCTGTTTTGACTTAAAACAAGATTTCATTTATTCCATTTTGCCTTCTAATTCTAACATTGAGTAAGAGTTAAATTCAATGCATAATAAAGTCTTCCACTGGACATCTTATAATTGCAGAGATTTTTTTGGTTTTGCTATACATGAAGCAATTTTGTGAATACGTATTCTACCTATGAGACCGGAAATTATCCTGATTTAGTTTCTGCACTTCCTTATGGTCTGCTGAGTGACTGTGTGAGTCATTCAGGCCCAAAACTGCATTTTTTGTTGCTGATTTGAATGTTTTGACACACAGAAAATCATATTGAGTTTGAAAGAGCTGCAGCTGGGCAATAATTAACTGCTACCAAGATAACATATGTAGATAATTCAGATGATTGAAATATAAATAGGAGTGTCTAACTTAGGCCAACTTCAACGTTTCTGACTACCTGCAAAGCAAATGCAATAATGGATCATGTATTAAAATTTAACTTTTATTGTTTAGTGCATACCTTGAAGCTGGTATTTTTTTTAAATTGAAAAAAGTGAGAGATACTCGCATCCGAAATTTCTGTCTTCTTTAATTCCATACATTCCCATGAATGCTCTTTGTAGGAAATTTCCATCAATTCAGTTGATCCTGAAATGAAGCTGAGATGGATTCCCAGCTCACTGGTATAACAGGGAAATCTAATTCTCTTGATGGTTTCACGTAAATTTGGATGAAGAGTCATAGAGAGTAACCTCTGCAGTTGAGGTAAGCAGTCAGCTGTTCTCTCCATGTTGTGCTGATTACAGATGGAAACTTTTCCTGGCATATTTTAGAACACTGGACATTTTAAAGTGTACAATGGAATATGGACCATGGGCTGGATGATTGCACCTTTCCCTCAGTTCTCACCTCTAACAAAAATTTCCCTCTTTCTTGAACATACTTTATTTGACTAGCAGAGAGATTGGGGATCCAGGCAGCAGATTTAAGTATATGTGGTATTAGGTGCATCTTTTTTATTGTAAAGAACATCAGGATTTATTGGTGCTTGAGGAGAATATTGACCTTGGCATCTCCTCAGTTAATATTTAACTCTTAGGTCAATAGATCTGGATAGTCACTTATTCAGAAGTCACTATCAACTTAATTGTTATTGGCAGTACACACTGTAAAAAACTTTGGAGGCTGATAATTGAGTATTTGTTACTAGATGCTATGAGGAATATAATATTAAAAACCTGATATAGTGATGACAAAAATTATCTCATGGTCATAAAATTTTGTTAAATAGCACCATGAGTTGTGTTTGAATTGAAAAATGCTAAAAAATGAACAAAAATTGTTGGTATGTATTTAGTTCTTTTATTTTTTCTTTTTATTTAGATCAGTAGTACCAGAAATTTTTTCAGTGAATAAGAATAACCCAAATTTCTGATTCTCATTAAAAATGATTTCATGGTAATTAAATGAGCACACAGCCAATATTTCAAGGGAGCACAAATTCTTCTTTGTCTGTCTGCCTGGAAATCTGTTAAGCATAATCAAATTCTGAAACTTTTTGTTTTTAATCTTTGTGCAGTCATCATGTACCAAACACACTAAAGGAATTGATCCCCATCTGTAGACAACACAGTAATGCATCTGATAATACCAGTAGCCACTTCTCCTTCTGGGGTAGCTTGATGCCATGGTCCCAGGCACAGGGAAAGGAGTGGGATCTGAGCTGTCAGCTATTTCCAGCTCCAGGAACAGGGATCTCCTGGCTGATGAAGCACCCTTCAGCTATGCTGGATTTATATGAGATCTCAGTAGTGTGTCACCTGCTTGTCACCCAACCACCTGCCTTCAGCAGTGGAGGAGCACTGGACTGTGGTACAGAAAAAATTATTCATATCCAATATTTTATTTTCTTCCCCAAACCCAGTATTGCATTTTGTTCCTCTTCTTTGCACTGGGACTGTTCAGGGGAGTGACACAGACACCTTCATGATTTGTAAGCCCCCAGAACTTTCTCCCAGAGTCCCTTAAAGAGATTCATGAGCTTTTCTGTCACGTGCCCTGAGTTGGACATAAACTGGAAACACCAACAAGATATTTTCAAGAGGGTAAAACAACAAAAAAAAAATCACTGGCAAACTTTAGAAAATTAGGGAACTTAGGCAAATTTTTAAAGTAACATTCAATCAAGATAAAGGATTTCATAAAGCATCAACTTAGCAAAGCAGAAACTCACTCAACTTAGCAAACTCCAACCCATCCGACTCTAGGTTACTCCAAATTCAAGAGGAAGGAATTAGAGGGAAAAGAGATACAGAAAGGAACAAATAGGGCTACTACACCTCCTTCCAGTGGTGTTCTAGCTGGTATAAAAACCATGAGAAAGTAGAGTCAAGACATATAGTTGTGTTGAATACAGGTTTAAGTCCAATTTGACTTTCCTGGGCCCTCCCCCCAGGTGGGACTTTGGTTTGGTGGCCACTCAGGAGCTGAGTTAGGGGCTGCAGAGGTGGGGTGTGGAGGATTGCCTCTGGTCTGCCTGGGGTGTGGCACAGGTGGGATACAGGTGGGATGTGTTAAGCAGAGCACTGCCTTGCAGGGGAAGACTTGCCTTGCCCCTCTCCCCACACATGCACCTGAAATGTTTTGAGCCAGCAATTCTTCCAGTCTCTCACAGTGACTAATGACTTGAATAAAAGCATGTATTTAGTACTTTCCAATTTTGGCTCATCATTAGGATTTCATTTTAATTTCTGCTTCCTGGAAATGTCTTTCAGTCTGATTTTTTTTTAACATGCTCTAAAGACAGGAATGCCCACTGTGAGATGGCTGGAGGTTTGGGTACATTACTGTCACCTGCAAGAACCCAGCAAGGTCTGCTTGGTTCTTCTGAAGAGCCACTATGTAGCAGTGACAGACTGATCTCTTTGGGAGTGACAGGAACATCATTTGTCTTACACAGAAACAGAGAAGGATGGCAACAAGTGCTTCTATTTCCATCTGGGCACTCACATGTGTCTTGTGGTTTGACAGTCTTTCTCTCAACTTCTTGTGTAGTCCTATGATGGACAGGAAATAAAAATGAAGAAGAAAGAACTGTTCTGGGGCAAGAATCTCTCCCTTCTGATGGTCAGATACATGACATATTATCATACATTAGTACCTTCTATGCAGTAGAATAAATATCAATCCTGGCATGGCTTTTGCACCAGCTTCATGATTAAATAGTACTCACGATGAGGATACAAACAATTAAACAGGTGGCAACAGGCTGATTCAGGAAAAACAAAAATTTTATATATATATATATATATATGTTAATATATATATTAAGGCACATAAATGTTGTTTTTATAAATAGAAATCAATTAGGGTTCCAAGATGCCTTCTGATACTTTATTCATTAGTATGATGGACTACATCATCCATATGACTAATTATTTAAACACATGGGTAGGCATGTATTTAAATAATTTACTTTTGGGATTGTACAACATTTCTGAATTCAAACTGTGTTGATGCCAAACCTATAACGATACTAGCCAAGTCAAGCTCTGACAGCATTGGAGCCTTAATGATGTGGTTAATGCTGAAGTGATGTCAATGTAAGGTCTAAGAAATAAAACAGGGTATTTCAAGGATCAAGACAAAATTCACAAGTAATTAAAGCTCACAAATGAAAATGTACATAACACATCTGTGGAGATAAAGAAGCATGACTGAGAGACAAGTTTTCCTTTAGTTCTTTGTTTTAAATTCTCTGTTGGGTTTTATTTCATTTCCATCCAGACAATAGGGCTTAGAGTATAAAGGAAATAGTCTTTATAATGTGTTTTTCTTCTTTAAGCTTCATTTTTAAACAAATTTCATCTCCTTAAATCTTGCCTAAATTTAGATTAAGGATCTGTGTTGGTTTTGCTTGGCCTGGTTTTTGGTAGCAGAGGGGACCACAGAGGTGTCTTCTTTGAGAAACTACTAGAAGCTTCCACCATGTCCAGCAGAGCCAATCCCTGATGTCTCAGAAGATGATGGACATGCTGATGGCCAAGCCTGGGCCAATTAGAGATGATGGTAATGCCTCTGTGATAACATGTTTAAGAAGAAATCAAAACAAAGCGGAGTACATTTTTTTCTAGCCAGAGAAGGAGGAGGAGGAGATGAGAAGTGTGAAGGAAACAACATGGGGACACCAAGGTCAGTGGGGAAGGAGGGGGAGGAGATGCTCCAGGCACTGGAGCTGAAAACCCTCTGCCGGCTGTGGTGAACTCATGGTGGAGCAGCTGTGCCCCTGCAGCCCATGGGGATGCAGAGATCCACTCACAGCCCCTGGGGAGGTGCCCACACTGGAGCCAAATGGGTGCCAAATCTCTGGCAAAATTCCTGGAGGAACTGCTAACATTAAAATGGGCAGTAGTGATGACCTCCCATTACCTTTTCAATTTTTCCTAAACTAACAGTATAGAGTTGTCCACCAAGAACCTGGGATCTGCACCCATGCTTCATGGAGCCTTGAGCTTACACTACTGGATAGTTTGTTCTTCATTTCTGTTGTGCAAAAAAACAGTATTCTTGTAATAACTCTGACAGCTTTCTGTGACTGCTGGGATGAACTTAATTAAAGAATGGGTATTTACTTGGCTTATCTTTAATAGTCAAGAGAAGTAGCATGATAAAGAAAAGAAAGGTAGCTGCTTTGGAGAACAGGGAGGACAAATTTCCTTCATCAGCCCCTAAATAGTTCAACAGCTGTAGTATGTGAGGACCCAGCAGACTTTTTAAGATGAGATAGAACAGTAAATGATGACTAAAAAGGCATCAGGCAGCTGATGGAGTTGAAAAACCACACAGTTATAGTTACCACATGTGGTGGCACTTAATGGAAGTGCCCTTGCACATCTGAAGCCATGTTTCAGTGCCTGATGTAGAACACCTGTCCTGCTTGTCTTCCTCTCCTAACACTCACCTGGCTCAGTAATGGTCCTGAGCAGAAACCTCTGTGAACTGGGCTGGCACAGTATTCTTGCAGGTGGATGTAAATACATCTGCTTATTTTGGACAGTATCCCTAACAATGCTGCAACTATATTTGTTTAAATCTGACACTCCAACTTTATGAGAGGAAAGTGTTCTTGCATTCCAGCTGGCAGTGTGGTGTGTCCAAGGCATTTCTTCAGCTGGCTGACATGGGAATGATGTGCTCTGCTAGCACTGACACCAGAGCAGGTCTGCCTGCAGCAGATCACAGTTACCTGGAAGCTGAGCAGCTCACACTGCGTTAGATCTGTCAGAGTTGTCATTTATAACAAAAAAATTTCATTATACTTACAGGGCTCAATTCAGATTTAGTTATACAAACAGAATTCTTGGCTTCAGCAATTCCATTCAAACAGGAAGAGCAGGTACCCAGCTGCCTGGTCTCCTAGATGTTAGGGTCCTACTTTCTTGACCTACAGTTCTTTGACAGGAGGAGAACAAAGCATGCTGATGCAAGAGACTGCCAGGTGTAGTATTCAGTGTTGTGTTTTCAGGACCTTTACTTCTTGGCTTGCTCCTTGAATTACTGAATTGAAATGTAAAATACACAGCACAGCAGCCCTGGCCCATTTGGTTCTCCTCCTCAGAAGAGGGCTGGGTAGTCTGGATGACAAGTGGATGAACAACCTTGATATTTCCTACTGATTTCTTGTACTCTGCATGAACACTTCACTGTAGGCCAAGTCACAGGTTTTTGGCAGCAGGTTTCATCTGCAGGTTTTCAGGTGCACTGTGAGAGCACGGAGATCTCAGGCAGATATTTTAGGCACCATGGGCTGCCCCCAGAGCCAAGTGTCTACCTTTTTGGAGAGATAATTTTACATTAGGAACTTCTGCGGGCGAGTGGGGTTCTGCTTGGAAGGGATGTGAGCAGCTAGCACATATGGATATGCACATCCCAGGAAGCAAAGCTTTAGTCACATTTTGAGGACATCCCCTTACAGTACCCTGATGATGAAGCAATCCTGCAGCCACCAATTTGAATCTTGGCATTTCACTCCTCACAGCACAGAAAGCAGATGGAGCTCAGGAAATGGTATCTGCCAATCCTCATAATCCCCTGCTCCTCTGAAGCCTGCAGGAGTCCTCAGGTAGCCCTGGGATGTTTCTGTTTAAAACAGCAGTGTCAATATTCTGCTCTGTTTTGTGTGTGCTCACACCACTGCACTACTAAAGCCCTGTGAAACTGCTGTAAGCAACATGATTATCCACCATTGTGAGCCGTTTCCCTTTCCTTCTGTGAAATCTGTGCTTGGAGAAAATGCTGACGGTATGTTCAGAAGGAAAAAAGAGTGGGGTTTCTGGCAGTGTCAGGGAATGTTGTGCTGGGTCTGAGCTTGCCCTGGATGTCCTGCCTTCCCAAGCAGTCAGCATGCATGTGGCTTTCAGTGTTCCCAGCAGTATGGTGCAGTCCCTCCCAAGATTTGGAATATGTTAGGACTAGGGAGCTCTTTGAATGCAAAGATTAATTTACTGTGTTGAGTACATTAGCAATTGCTTCAAAAGGAGCAGAAAACTTTGAAGCTATTCCCAAACAAGATTCTCTCTCTAATTTTAGGATGGAAGATGCCCTAATTTTGGAAACAGCCTTTCACAGGGTGGTCTGTCAGGAACTTCCTAGTGGAAGCTGAACTTTCCAGGAACTAAAATGGTGAAATGGAAGGTTTAGCTACAGCAGAAGTGTTGCAATAACACTGTGTTTTAACACCTCTTCTGTCACCACCCTGAGTACCTGGCTTGGGAAGATAACAGCTGTTCCCAAGATACTTGTGAAGATCTTTGGTTGTAGTCTCCCTTTTGGAGGAGCGAAAAGAGTGCGATAGTGACAGTTTTTGAATTTCTAGTGAAATGTGTTCTTGTGAAAAGCACCTGATCAGCAGAGCAGGAGATGCACGTCTCTTTGAGGAAAACTGTAAGGTTTTGTTGCTGAGGCAACAGTGGTACATGGGAAACAGAGATTCAACTTTTAACACCAGGACAGACTTTCTCTGCATCCTTAGGATCTTTAGGCAGTGACTTAGTAAAGCAATTTGGTTTTCTGATGGTGTGATTACAGTGTGGGTTTAGAGATGTGGTCAGAAGGGGACATTTTTTTTCTGTTCACATACTTTGACTATTTTATTTGTAACACATGTAAGATCCTTAGGACCAGAACTGTGTCTCACTCTGTGTTTGTTCAAATGCTCAGACAAAATAGGTCTGTGGTCAGGTCCCCAGGTGCCAGCATAGTCCGTAAATTAATGATAGTGGTAAACACACAGAGAGCTCATTTGAATTAATCTAAAAACTTCTTTAACATTTTATGTGTTTGTATTTTCCTTTGACAAGCCAAATGTAATAACAAAAAACTCCACTGTATATAAGTTCAAACAAAATTTAATACCTAGATTGTCAGCAGATCCACTGGATCATATGCTCCTGCTGCCAGGGCTTTGCCTGTCATGGCTTGGAGTAGTCATGTGCTTGAGGGGGCTGAAAGTTGTGTTTCCATGGTTATGTAGCTCCCGACTTTCTTTTAATAACCCAGACAAGAGATTTGTTAATGTTCACTACTGATAATGGGAAATTATAGAAAAAAAATCATTCCCAAGAGCTTTGGATTTTGTTCTGCACTATACAAAGGATGAGGTGAAAAAATAACAACAATTAATCCACATAACTAGAGGCTACTTAAAACCAGCAAAATGTGACTTTTATGCCATTGATTGTGAGCAGCTCAAAAATGAAGGCCCAGTGGACCTGTTCCAGCTTAAAGAAACCTATTCCAGTTGAGAGTATTTGCCCTTGGTGGAAAATTTGTGAAGAGCATCATGATACAGGAAAGGTTACTACTGCAGTCAATGGTCCGTTCTTTTCCTGTGATTGCATCACATTCCAGGAACCCTAATAGAAATAGACTCTACACTTATGAATAATATGTTGAGAGAGGCTTTTATTCATCTTCTGCGTGAGGGTATATCAAGATCTTTATTTTCTGTGGTCAATTGAACAGTAATTGATGCTAATGATAGAACATGAGGTTACCAATAAGGCTCTCAGAGTTTTTTAAAATAATGCTGCAGGGTGAGTGATTCAATGTTAATATCAGTTATATTTTCTATGCTAAAAGGGCAATTACAAAGGAAATAAATTGGCTTTATTCATACACTGAAGTTTGCAATTTTTTGAGGAAAGATGTAGTCTCAAGATCTGAAAATCAAAATTTTGTTTCTTAAAATAAGAAAAAAAACCAAATTCCTACAAGCAAGTTAGAAACTTTTATGATTCCAGTTCAGAAATATTTTGATGAATATTAAAATATATTCTGAAAAAGTAACATTGGAAGAATGGATGTGATACCTGTCAAAGTTCATGAGAACTGATGGCAAAAACAGAATTGGGAAGTTCTGGATTGTACTAGTAACACCATTACATATCCTGGTCATCTTTGGGATGTCACTTAAGTGAAATTGTTCACATTTCTCAACTTGATTTTTCCAAAATCGTAACCTCAAGAATCAAACCTCATCTTTACATGGATCTAGAAATCATATTTGAAAATTATACTCATGTATCTGATTTTAGATGGATACATATGATCTTATCACCTATATGACCAAATTTTCTACAATAATAATTAGCAATGATCAACAATAACAGGTCATTTTCCAGTGTAACTTTTTTTTCCTATGGCTCAAATCAGGGTTTCTATGCAAGGAGTTACAGAATGGCAAAGTAGTATTTGATATCATAATTGTTTCAAATTACTAAAATAATATTAAAGGAATTAAATAAATGCAGATCCAGCTACTCTTTTAGGTCTTGATTTGATTAGACACTTGAGGAAGAGCCTGATTTACAGCCTATAAGCAGGACCATTAAAATGAGTGGTTTTAGTGAGAGCCTTAAATTTTAGTGACCATCCATAGCAGTTACAGGAGTGATGCAAATACTTGAATGCAGGTGTGCTATATTAAACCCATATTTCAGTAGTGATGTAAAATGAACATTATCAGAGCCTGGCTTAGAAGTTGCTGAAACTGTTTTCAGTAGAAATAGAAATGTTTTCACTATGTTGAGAAGATTAAAAAAGGTAGATCTTTAAAGGTTATTTCATAGATAGCTACTTGTGGCTCAAAATTGTGTCTTAAAACTCTTAAAAGTAAGATCATCCTTTTGCTGAAAGACAAACTACAGTAACAGTGATCACATGCGATCATGTTTAGGAACTTTCTTAAAATGATTGAAGTTTGTTAGTCTTCAGCACAAAAAGAAACTCATTATTCCTATCTGTGTTGTATTAAGACCTTACATGTCATGTGCAAATATTTATAATTCTAATACCTTAGAACTTCCAGACCTTAGTGCCATCTGACTCTGAATTTAAATATAGGTTAGGACCTGTATTACTTTTCTATAATCTGGGGATGTCAAATCTATAACTGTGTATTTAAAACTGTCACATTTTAAACCATATATCAGCTATATGGTTGTGAAGCCATAAGTACACTATATTTCCTCAAATTATAAAATTTTGATTAAAAGCAATTTTGAATTTTTAAAGTTTCTGTTTCTCTTTGTGTTTGCAGGATTTAAGAGTGCACAAATGATCATTTAAAATGTAGAAATGGTTACATGCTGTGTAACATGACAGGGATGCTACTGAGTGTCACAACATCTTCTGAGGATAGGATGGTCAAGAGCTAAGGAAAGGAATAAGGGTATCTCTAGGCTAGAGTTTCAGGTAGATAAATAGATATGTGTAAGGAAAAAAATTCTTTTGAGTCCAGCCACTTATGTCCACTCCTTCTAGAAGAACAGATGGAAAATATGTCTTTGGCAGATGCATAGCTGCATTATATATGCAGAGATTTAAGATTTATTCTCATCTGAGATCCTGAAAGGAGGAATACCCTAAAAAGTAAAGATGGGGTTAAAGATGCATGGGATCTGCAGAGAAGATATTGTAGAGGTGATGCTTGAGCCTCACTAATGTGCTCAAGCTGAATGGAATTCATTATGTGATGGATTTGATCCTGGGAGAAACCTTCCTTTTCCTTGCGTGTGAAAGTCACATTAGAGTTGGTAAATCTCACAAATTAAAGGATGTGATCTGTTAGAATTTCAACAGGTAGAGCAGAATTTTTCTCCTGCCTCAGACTATTTGCAGTCTTGAATTATTTTTCTCGTAAGAGACAGAGCTTGCAGTGTGGCTCCTCTCAATGTACAGGTGGATTTGTAAGTGGTTCTCCCATTATAAAACCACAAGACCAAAAGCCAATCTTTGTTTTTCTGGATTCACACTAGTTTCAGGGCTCAGTATACACATGAATATTTTCCCAGTGCTGAAGTTTCAGGAGGAACGTGTGGCTGTTGGAGGAGAAGAGCAACTGCCCTGTTCAGAAGGGCAAAGCCTGGAAATCACTTCCACCCTGAGCAATTTAGAAGTAAGAGATGGCAGGAATGGCTAAATCACTGCAGATCCAAGTGCCACATGGCCTAGTGCAGTATTTGCAGCAGTAGGCAATTCCTAATTTCTTGGGCATACATCAAAAGTAGGACAGAGTCTATCAGTATTTGATTTAAATATTTCACCAAATCATTTTTAGGGGTGACTTCTGGCAGGTATCTGTGGGTAGCTCTGGTTGGAGCTCAGTTGGCTATCCAAGGAGGGACTTTAGGGTGCTCTGGGGTCAGATGGGATTTAGGAGATAACTCCTATCTCCTGTGGGTCATACTATGCTTAGGTGCCTCTTTGCTGGCACAATCCTTATTGTTGGCACCACTTTGAATTTCCTTGGGGAGAAGGAGCCAAAGAACATAAACATTAGGACATTACAGTTCTCAGTGTTACAGTGTCTATTTGATTTTATTTTTCCTTGGAACAAGCTGTACCTCTAATGAAACATCTTAAACCTGAAAATAAATATCCTGTCTCCTGACACAGATATTAATTACACCTTCAAATGAGCAGGTTTTGTGGCCCAAGTACTGAGATGTAGCTCTAAATCAAAAGATAACACTATTTTCTTTGAAGAGGACCAGAAGTAGAGTAATCAGTGACAAGGACATAATTTACTAAGAGAGAAGTATTGTTTGAGCTTCTCTGAGACAAGAAACATTCTCCAAGGCCAGATTCACTCAAGCTTTTAAGTACTGATCAACACTGAAGAATTTTGTTTAATGAAACATTTTACATGGTTAACCTGAGAATTAATTACCTAGTTGAGCTGGAGTCAAGAATACTTTGCAATCAAAAGCATAATGAAGAGTTTAAGAGAAGCCTAAGAAATATTTTCTACTAGTCAAGGAGGATCTTGAACAACAGATGAAGAAGCCAAGGTAAAGTCCTGAAATTGAAAGAAAAGATGGTCTAAATTACACTCTGGAAGGAAATAGATGAACTTGAAAAAGAAATTTATTAATGTTTAATTGGGAAAAATTAATGGGTATTTCAGAACTAATAAACAGCAATTTGTAAAATAATGATTTACTCAGTCACAATAGGCTCAATCAAGCTGTTCAGAGAGCTCATGCAGTTCATAAAGCTCTGGTTTTTGCTCCTGAAAAAGCAGATTCTGGCATGTTTACTAAAGAGAAGATACTGAAACAATCAAGAATATTTTATGTGGAAAAATAATAAAAATATTAAATACACAAATTCAAAAGATATTTTTATATTGAAAAATTACAAAACCAATTTCTCTAAATAATTGAAAAATTATTTAATTTAATCTTTATTTTGCAAAAAACTGTAAATATAAAGTTCATAAAAAGGCACAGTTTTTTCTGTTGCTGTTTTCCTGTGGAATATGCTTCTCTTATAAAGAGAGGTTATTCAATATCAAAGCAATTTAAGCTTCTTCCCCTTCCAGATATGTAAAGCTATTACTGAGCTCTATATTTTTACATTATGTCCTTATCTCAGCTCTGCAACATTATTTATTTCATGGCACAGTGGTCTCTCCTTCCTACAGACCACAACTATCCACAGCCCCTTTGGTGTTTCATAGGTAACACTGTCAAATTAAGAGCTGTCTTTAATACAGAAAAATATTTGGATAGAAATTTTAAATTAGTCATTGTTAGCTGTTTATTTGTTTAACTTATATGTGTTGATTTGAAAGATAGTTTTAGATGTCTCCAGTATTTGTGCCTCCTGGTTTGATCTTTTTCTCTTGTCGTTGTTTCACATATGCAAAATCTAACTGAATATTTTGGTTTACAATATGGTTAGTCTCTCATTTAAAAAGAGACACCAAGATATTATTTCACAAATAACAAAATTAAATTGCACACGTCTTATCTTCAACCTTTTTTAAGTCTTCTCACCTCTTTTCTGAAGCCAGAGCAGCACCTTTGGCTGAGGTTCTATTGGCAACAGTGTTCATTTAAGCTATTTTCATCCCTGCATGTTCTGTCTCTACCACCCTTTGTTAAGGCAGCATAACTTTTGTGGAGCATCTGGTGGACAAGATCAGGAGCATATAACCAGTAACAAAAAAGTGGGTTTGGTTGGAGAATTGCTGGATTTTCTTTGAGTTATTTTGACCGTGGATCCACTCTCTCAGAAGGGTCACTGCCCTTTTCAAACAGCAGTTGCTATTCCCAAACTGTAAATAAGTGTAACTGAGGGGCAGGTGGTGTTTCAAAGTGCTGTTTGTGGGAAAGGGGGAAGCACAATATATGTGCACAATATATGTGATTCCAATACTTTATTGTTAGTGTGATTGAAATCTTAGCAGTCTAATTCAAGTGTCATTATTGCTCTGGATATATTTCAGACCTTAAAAAGATGCTAATTATGCAATTAGATTGCCTCTCTACAGAAAAGGTCTCAATAATAGTGATACAATTGAAATATTAGCACTCAGTTCTTGCTTTTCTATGCTTTCCTTGAGGAATGCTTACCCTAGTATTTCTCCTGTGAACTAACAGTTGGCAGCTTTGTTCTGGAAGGGGTAAGACCATGAGCCATCACACCAGATCCTTTGCTGGAATTAATCCAGTGTTGGTCTTGCCAGTTTCTTCCTCCTTGCTTTGCCCATTTTACATATTTTCTAACACACACTTCCAGCTTTGCCTTTGTTCATGGTTTTGCAGCTCTATGTTACATCCATACTTGCTCTCTGTGGTTCACTTTGTGTTAGATACTGCTGTTTTCTTCTCTTTGGCTGTTGAAGTCAGCTCTGTGTAAAAGAAGACTGACATGGCAGTTTGGTTTTAAATCTAAATCTATCTGCTATAAAACCTAGTAGATGGTCTGCAATAAAATATGTGCTAGTGATTTTGCATCAGCTCATATAGACTGAATATGTCCTCATTTCTTTGTGCAAAATCATGTAAAACACGTGGAAAAGGTGTGAATCCATTGGCCAGTCACATTGAAGAACTTCTTCCAAAGCTCTCTGCCTCTGACATGCACATTGCCACCCTCCCTTGTGACCTTACCAGCAGCTGCCCAGCCAACAAACCAGGGAGCTTATGCAGCTGATCCCATCGAGGTGAGGATCCAAACTGAATGATCCCCTGGCCTTGCTTCCTCCTCAGCTACAAAAGCTTGGGTGATCACAGATGAGGTGGTTGGAATAATTCACCTGGGCTGGGGTAATGATGGGAGTGCTTGTTCTGGCAGATCCTCAGAATGCTGTGGCATTCCTCCCAAAGCCTCACAAGCAGGTATTGAGGATGGCTTTTTGGCTACCACACTACCTGGGAGCTTATGGACATTTTCAGCTGAGTTTCTTTAAGCTCTATGTGTTGTGTAGCTATAAATACACAGCTGTGTCTCCCTTGTACTGTTTCTCCACTCCTTTTTTCAGGACATGACATATTAAATCTGGCTTGAGACCTGTTAGCAACAGATCAAAATATAGTAGCTAGATGAGGGAATAACTAATCTTGTCTAAAAATAGCATGTCTTCAAAAATGCTGAAAAAAAAATGTTGAATGCACTTTGCATTAACTAGGGATTCTCCATAGCACAAATCAAAGACAAATGCAATATGAAATGTGGGCATTAAAACATGCTCTGGGCTGTATTCTAAAAATAAATTATCATCTTGAAATATAACTCTGTGTGGATGCTATTTTGAACCACAGTGTAAGTGCTGGGGGAATATTACTCAAAATTCATGCTGCCATGTGGCTAATCAAATATTCTTTAAATGGCTCTAGTGGTCTAAGCAAAGGACTAAAGTGTGAGGAAGGCATGTCTCCAAGAAAGGTGATTCTGAGTCAGCAGCTCACTGAGTCTTCAACACCAAGAAAAGCCCAGAGCTGCTCTCTCTCTGTGATGACTGCTTGATGTGATGTACAGCATATGGGAGAGGCTGAATTTCAAAAAGAAGAATGACATTAAGACTGCCTATTATTCCTTTTAGAGGCTGGAAATGTGAAGTAGAGCTCTCAGCAAATGAAATGTGGGTTTGTGGTTTACGTGAAAACTGTTCTGTGGTAAAAGCACTTCAGCTCTTACTTACTCTTCCTTAACAAACACAAGGAACACATTTCAAATACATTGCATTAAGAAGATCTGTTTTTTCAGAACCTTGGCAATGAGGGGTCAATGTACCAGTACTGTCCTGTTCTGCCCAGTATCCTGTTCTAGGAGACATACAGTCTTTGGTGGCAAAGCTGGCTCTGAAAGTTCCCATTCCCCTCTGCCAAAGCCAGGTTTGACTATTTATCATGCTGTCCTGGCACAAGCAGCTGTGTTTTCAGCTGTGCCAGGTGAACTATTTGCAGTGGTGTACTGTAGACAGGTGCACAGATATTTGGCTGTAAAGACCCAACAAACCTTTTATTTCTGTAGTGTTGTCTTTGACCAAATCCCTTCCATGAGCTTGGGCCAGGGGCAGTTGCCCTGGCACAGCTGTGCTACACTGCTGTGGAAATGGAGTAACCAATGGCAGGATTTCAATTATATTCCGCAAATTCTTCCTTCTCATCTTTTAAATATTTCAGAAATAACATCTTTTGCTCCAGCTGGGGGTTTTTGTATGCTCATTTTACCAGTAAATTTGGTGTGGTGAAAGAATTTTTAATATCATCTAAAGCAGCAATGAAATCAAGCCAGTGGCAAAATACTTGTGGATTAAATAAGATTGGGTTTCCACTCAGAATAGATGTTAGCTCTGTCTTATTATTATCATCATCACCATCATCTATTCCACACTCTTGAATAATACATGCCATAAGGCTTTTCTGAATAAATTTGCTTGAATTAAATATTCTTTCATTAAAAAAAGAAAAAAAATTAAAAAGAGCTAACCAACAAGCTAACAATATACCTAACATTAATCTTGCTAGGTTATCTTGGTGGTTGCTTATACCTCTTCTGAAAGCTCTCCCCTTCTTTTATTTCTGAATCTGAACTTTGCTTGCTTCAATTTGCAGTCACTGAATCTTCTTTTATCTTTATTTATGAGGTTGATGAGCCAGCTACAATCAAATTGTTACCCAAATTAGAATTAACAGCCTATAATCAAATCACCTCTTTTTTTTAAACATAATGGATTCAGACCTTTGAAAATTTTGTTGCAGGCAATGTTTTTCAAACCTTCAATCACCCTGAATCCTCTCCATTCTTTAGTTCTTCTTCAATGTCTGTGGCAGTAACACAATATGCTAGTGTCAGTGGTTAACTGCTGCTAAACCAGTAATATAATGTCTGTACACAGATCCAGTATTTTCTTTTTTTGTGTGAGAGAACCATATCAGTCTGTTCACCCAATGCTGAGTAACAGTGATTGCTCCTGTCTAACTTGTAGGGCCAGGAAGATGCAACATTCTCTGCCCATGCAACTTGGCCTCTGCCTTCTCTTCACCCCATCCATAAGTCAGGTTCAAACTGGAAAATTTTTGAAGAGTCACTCTGTGCTATAGAAGTGCTATTAACTCCAAAGCTTTCTTTCAAAGTATGACATCTTGAAGAAAAGGAAAAAAAAATGGGTAGAGAAAATAGAAAAGAAAAAAAGAGGAAAGAATAAAGAAATAAATCAAAGCAATTGAGCAAAACTTATTTATGAGGCACTTCATAAACCCACATGGAGAGTATATACCTTCCCTGTACCTTCTCTTTGATTCCTGCAGATTGACTAGTATATTCTGGGCATGATTATCTCTAGACTTAATTTCTACACTTCTTTCAACTATTGGAAAATCCAGAGATGAACATAAATCCTTATCCTCTCATACTCTTCTTAAATGTCTCACATGGAGAGATATTACCTGCTTGTGTTCCCTTCTACTCTTCCAGTCCAATGTGGAATAAATAAACATCAACATTCGAATGCAGAGTAGGAGTAACATATTTTGTAATTATCTGAAATCCATTAGCATTTCCATTTTCTACATCTAAAGCTGCTGTGTTGAAATCCTGGCAGATTGGATTAGTATGCCCTTCTGCTTTGGGGACAAGTCAGTTTTTAATGCCATAGCGTATGACTACCCAGCTCCTGGGAGTAGCCTGCTTTAGCCATGGGGGTCAGGCACGGACTGTTTCATTAATTGGCCCTGGATCTGAAATAAAAGTGACAGTCAGATATGACTGAAGAGACTATGAAAGGCTTGAATTTTCCATTTTGGCCATTCATGTTGTATTTAGCACAATTATTCTGAGTTTCCAATGTGAGTTATTCCAGGCCTGATGAAGCTCTATTCATTGGACTGTTCATATACTTGACATGATACTTTCACTGGAATAGAAATTAGATGAGGCATGAGGAGTGGATTCATAGTTTTCCACCTTTTCAAGTGAAAGCTCTAGCCATCAATCTTCTTACTTTAAATTTATTTCCGATTGTACAACATCCTGGTCTTGACAAAACAGTGTATTCTGACTCAGTGTATGCAGCCTGGTAAGGCAAATAGAGCCTTTACATTTTATTTCATCTACTAGAATAAATTTGTTATGCTTATGTTAACCTGGATGACTTGATCAGATTTCAATGGTTTATGCAAAATATGACAGAACCGTGCATCATTTCAATAGTTTCTTTAAACTTGAAGTTCAATTGCTTCTCTCTGCCAAAATAAAGTCCAACATAGGATTCTTCTATACAGGAGTGTTACAAGTTCTGATTTAGGAAATGGCCATCTGCTGTAGATTTCAGTTGTGTGCACCCATTAATTGAGATGCAGTGTGCTGTGATAACCTGGCCTTTTTAGCTGCATGTTCCTAGAGAAAGTCATCTTCTCCCTGTTAGTATGGAGGTCACAAGCAGAGACCAGAAAGTGTGACCAATCTTTTGCTCCATCTGGTGTATTGGCATAAATTGGGCAGCAAAGAGGTCAGATTAGTCAAGAAAGATATCATCCTGGAAATGAGCTGTGGCAGAGCTTCATGTACTTGGGAACTTAACAAATTAAAACCTGAAATATTATAGAGCTTTGGCAATTGCAGAGTTAGGAAGCCTTTAAGTGCAGAATTCTCAGATCATAAATTGAAAGCTGTGCTCTTAAATAATCTCTAAATCTATTTTCAGCCCCTGCATCCTTTGTGGGGCCAAAACCTTGGCTGTTAAAGGCTCACAGAAAGTTACTGGATCTTTTTTATGAGTCAAATTGGATTTTGGTCCCAAGGCCTAAAAGCATATATCATCACTAAAGCCAGGGTCTATTCTTCTTTATGACTGCTGTTTTAAAAGCAAACAATAAATTCATTACAATATTTGCACTTATAAATCAATATTATTTCGAAATTTCAATAAATTATTGCTAAAAATGTGCAAGGGGATAAAAAAATCTGTCCAGCTGTGACAAAAATGAAAAATATATGCTATTAGTGCTGTAGAATTACATGCAAAAAATTACTAGTGACATGCTGTATTACAATTAGGTGTTAGAATTAGTACAATCCATGATCTAGTATGCATAGAGAAGTAGTAGTAAATCAGGCACATCAGTGGCTGGGAAGATTTCAACTTGCTTTAATAGAATAAAATTTGTGCATGATTAACCTAGAAAGTGGGAATTAGTTTCTATTAGAATAAGTTAATAGTAGGATTGTAGGGCTCAAGCAGCAGTGGACAGTAAGCACTGCATAATCAGAATGCTTTTTTCTTGAAGAAAGCGTCTTCCAAAATGTGAACAGAGATTTTAGAGGGGAAAATACTCTTGGTATTATCCATGAACCGTGTTTTGGCAGGAAATCTTCAGCAAGGTATATTTTGAGTGAGGGAAGTCAAAATATTTTGGAAGTGTTAAAAGGGATGACTGCAGTAATGTATATTATAAAAGAAGAGGATGCAGAATAAAGAAAGAAGAAAGATTGAGTGAAAAAGCTCACAGGCTGTGTTATCCAGGACAGGTGAGCACCATGGAGGACAGGGCTCTCCACCTTCTGGAAGGTTACATCTCACTGGTTGTTCAGCTTGCAAGAAGCCATCCACATGGGCCTTGACAAACTGAATTTTCTTGAACAAAAGGAAACCTGATTACTGCCCAGTGTGGTCTGAGTTAATGTCTGGAGGAGTTAGAGGACAGGCTGGAAGGAGAAGAATGGCCTCGAAGGGAAGGTTGGCACCAGCATCTGTCATCTCCCCTGTAATCTTAAGAAAATGACTGATGAATGTGCCTGTCCATTTTAGGTGGAAGCAAAGTTCCTGCTCTGTTGGAAGGGAAAGAATAATGTACATGGCATAATACTGGAAAGAACTAGTACATTAAGTTTCAAAGCTGGCAGCAAGGCATTGTATTGAATCTGTCAAACTGGAGATGGTGCAGCAGCAAGAACAGCATTATGGTAATGATATTTGAGAAGAGAAAAAATGTAATCTTGAAAACTAGATATCTGTCAGTTTGACCTAAGTATAATGAAAACCTTTAGAACAAATTTGGAAGAGAAGAATAATTAAGACATGGAGATAAATGGAAAATGGGATTAAATGCAATATTGGTTTATGAAATCAGATCAGTCCAAACTAATTTGCCATATTTCATCTAAGATGTGCCTAATTTTTAGAAAAAGAAAATATAGTGAATCTCGTCTGCTAGGATTTCTGCAGAACGTTTGAAGTTTCTAGGTCAGCTAAGAAACATAATACATGCCCAGCCTCTTTAAAAAAGTATTTCTGAGAAGAATGAGAAACAGACCAGACATGTTTAGGACTATGCATAACATTTTAAGAGTAGGCCATAGGTAAAAGCCAATTTGAAATCTAATTTTTAACTAATTATCCACTCATCTTGAAGTTAGTACTTATTTAATTACATTAAGGAACATCATGCTACATAATGTCAGGAGCCTTACTAAAATAAAGATACATAATATATTTTTCTTTTGTCCTGATCTAATAAGCTATTTAATGAAACTAGAGTGGTTTCATATTAATTGGCTTGACAAAATCATGTTGGTCATTGTTTATCATCTAATCATCTTTTGGACATTCACAAACTGAATCTTTAAAAATTTTTCCAGTGCATTTCAAGATCTGAAACTAGGCTGAGTAAATCTGTGTTTCACTGACTCTTCTTTTCTTCACATTATACTTGAGATAGGGAATTAGGTATTCCTTTTCCAGTCTTCAAGATCTTATCTGTCTCTTACAACTTCCTAAAGATAGTAATAAGAGCTTATTTTGTCTATTTCCTTAATCATCCAAGGAGGAATTACATCTGGCCATGCCTACTTGAATACATCTATGTCAGCTAATTATTCTGTTAGCTGTTTTTCTTAGTCTGAGTTGTAGTCGATTTCCTTGAAAAAATATTGTAATTCTGTTCATTAAAGACTTACATTTTTTTTGTAAGGGCCAGAGAAGAGCAAGCATTAAAGTGTTACTCTTGTTTGAATCATCTACATTCTTCCAATTTAATGTGTAATTCCAGTGTGATGTGTGATTTTGTATGTAATTTGCCTATATATCTATATATAGCCTTCTTGATCTAGCTTTAAAAGCAACTACTGTGCTCTCCTGTGGCTTCTCAATGGTTACAGTAGGTACAACAAATCATGCCATCTGAAAATTGAACTTTATATATGACTGTGGTTTTTTATATCCCCAAATTAGTCAGTTTGTTCCATAGTTATGCTACCTGACTACTATTTTGTGAGTATTTGCATTTGAATTTAGCAGGTATTTCAGAAATATGTGTTTTCTCTGTGGCAAATATGAACAGACAGGGAGAAATTATTTGGCTTGTGTTGGTTGCTCTCTCACTGCTGTATCTCCTCTGGATTTGCTTGGCTAATGCAGCATTTTTGAGTGCTACAGTTGTCTCCCTCACTCTTGCATCCTCTGATGCAGCATGAACTGGCTGCTTACTCTGTACAAATTTGAATTTCACTATTGTAGCCAGCTCCACAAGATTACTGATGCTAAGGTAAATTAGATCAAAAGAGGTTTCCTAAATACAATTATTTTATATCAATGCCAACTCCATTTCTCCCCCGTAGGATTTGTGTTGTGAGCTTTCCATCTGTATTTTGTGGATTTTCAAGGGCACTTTTTCTGTGCATGTGCCTCTTAGAAATTATTCTCAGCTTCCAGCATCCAAGATACTGATTTATCCTAGGTGACAATCATGAAGAGTTGGGAGGCACTGCATGTGCCTCACGTAAAGTGTTCAGTTTCTCCAGCTGGGTGTTGTACTCCAGTAGTTCATCATTTCCCACCATTTTCCATCCTGTAAAATGCTGTACTATGGAACTCCTTTTTTTACAGTATTTGCAAATCCCACTGCCACTTGCAAATGTTCAAAAATGCAGATATACTCACTCCTGTGTGTCTATCCTACCTTGATGCCTTAGCTTCATCTATGACAACTGTGGAAATTCTGTTTGTACTCAGATTTCTTAACAAAACCTTGTACCAGCACACTAAGCAGGCAATGCTTGCAATCTATGTTAATTTAGAACAGCCATCTCAAAAACTCAGTTGATGGAATAATATCAGACTTGCAAATGCAAATATTCAGCAGCTAACAATGGCACAGGAACAGATTTTAACCTTTTCCAAATGAGATGTCATTGCCTGCATATGAAACCAGCGTGTATTTGCAAAACATGGACTGAGATGGGTGATTTATATCATAGTGATTTTAAGTACTATTTAAATCAACAAGCATTAATATTATTTAAATTAATAATTTAAATTATCCTTTTCTCAAAGATATTCTGCAAAATAGAGTCTGTTCTAATTAGCTGACATAATTTGATAAATTTAATGAAGTAATTTGCTCTGTGAAAAATGCATGTCTGCTAAATATTTGTCCAAGTTGTAATAAAATTACATGCTTTTATTGTGCTACTTAGTACTTATACTTTTATTACACTGGAAATCAATGAATGGTGAATTCATTATTTAGTGGATAATTGTCTTTTTAATTATTATTTGTTTGAAGTTGCATTTGAATGGAAATTCAGTTTAATTGATGCTCAGTTAAAGATTAATGGTATTTTGATATTGTTTATTTGGGAATTAAAACTACAAAAAATTCATTAAAAGGCTCCTCAAAACAAGGTTTAATGAGAAATGAATTAATGTATTAAATGAAGAAAATATTAACCATCACTGGTCAATTGATATTTTTTTTTGCTTGCCCTGTTCTTCAAATTTTTAAAAAGGGTAAGTCTTACCACAGCACACCTCATCACTCATTACTTACAAACTGAAACTGGAAAATGAGTTTTTGTCCATTTCAACAGCTTTGTTTCAGCTCAGTGTTAAGCTAAAGTAGTGAAGTAAACTGAGATGAAAATTATACTTATGCATCTTTGTAAAACACAATTTTTGTCAAAAATTAGTTCAACAGAATATGTTTTTTTTAAACTGATAAATCCTAGCTCTTCATGCTCTGATTGTTTTTAAACTGTGGTGGAGAACTTGCTCTGCTTAATTGAATATAAAAGATGTTAAGGGGACATTAAAGGGCTAGAATTTAAATTGTATTTTCTTTTAAAAGAAAAAATATTTACATTGGACATATGCATCTTATAAAATGACTCTTTATCTGTACTGATCTAATACAAAACAACAGGCACATCCTGTGCATGTATGTGTAAATTAACCCTATTCATGCTTTTATGGTATAACTTAAAAGTTATTCTATTCAGTAGCTACTACATTCCTTGAAAAGCATCCTCTTCATTGGATTTGCATGATCAGCTAACAATGTTTTAGGAACTTTGCCAGAATGCCAAATGATCAAAGAAAACCTGTGATATTCATCTTATGTCCTTTAGCCTACCTTATCTCACAGAAGCCACTGGTAAGGGAATGTGGGACCTTGCTGTAAAGAAGATATAAGCTGACTGATGGGACATGAAGGTACAGGAGTAGCCTCTAACCTAGACGTGGAAATCAAGGGAGATTAACTGCAGTAAAGGGAGAGGAAGATTTTTTACTTACGTGCGCAAGAGTAGACAGTCATGGGGGATAGAACTGTAGTTAGGAAAAGTAAATGCACAACTAGAAAGACAAAAATAATAGCAATGGGAAGGGATGGAAAGGGAGCATGTATTTCAGGGTTTAGAAGAATAAAAGGAGACCCTGCAGTAGGCAGTGGGCTTTGTGTATGGAATCAGTTGAGTGTGGGACAGTCTTGCAAGATTGTAAGTATGTTTGTGTATTATTTTGAAAACAAACCAGTGGAAGATCACAAGTCAGGATTAAAATTTAATAGGAAAAATTAAAAATAAGTGCAATAATACAAGGAAAAGCACTGACAAAGTCAGATACAACCTGACACCCTGTTAGGGTGATGGTAGCAGTCCAAATGAAGTAGTTCAGTTGAAGCAGTGAGCCTGTGAAGGTCTGGTCTCCAGCTGAAGGTCCAGTAGCAGCTCTTGTCCTCTGGGAACCCAACAGACAGGGCTGCCTTGGGCAGTTCCAAGCCCAGGTTATATCAGGTGGGAATGCTTGGCTCCTCCCTCCTGGGTGGAGCATCTCACAATAGGATGAGATAATTCCATGAGTCATGTGGTTGGTTCTTGATTGCTCATTAACTGTTACCAGGGGCGAGTCATAGCAGGAGATAACAGCTAATGCCCCACAGCTTGTGGTAATAGAATACTAAATACATCTATATTGTAACCTAGGACAGTTTGGATAAGAAAAATAATTCTCCTGTTTAACATATGGATATCTGTGCTATTTCACCTAAAGGTGAGGTCACTGGAGTGCTGTAGTAGTACAGCAGCCTGAGGCTGCTGATCCCGAGTCCCAAAACATAGAGCTCCATCCCGTACAAGCGGATGTCTCTCAAGATAACATCTCCTGGGACTCGGAGGAGGCCGGGCTGTAGGCTGTGCTCTCCCTCCCTCCAAAAGTTTGTGTTAAGTTTATTGGTTCTAAGTTTGCTGTCCCCTCCCCTGCTCCTCCCCTGTTGCCGCCTACCCCCAGAATGTTCTGTTGCTGCCCCGCGTCCATTGGTTCTGTATACTCCCCGCCCCAGTTATGCCTGATTTGCTCCCTATGATGTATTCCCTTACCCGGTTGGTCCTGCCCTTGATCTCCGCCCCGGGAAACCCCGTGGCCCCCCTTAAAAGGTAATGTTCCGAGCTTGCTCGGGGCTGCTCAGCTCAGCAACCCTGTTGCTAGGGAACCCCCTCTCGTGCTTCGCACTGGGACTCCCGGCTGAGCTGCCTGGAGAGCTCGAGCGACATGCCTCCCTGCTTGCTTTCCTCATAATAAAAAGCACTTTGCTCGCCCTCCACCTGACTGGGACTGCCTTTACTCCGAGGGCATCCGGCCCAATTCGTCTAGCTCGCGCGGCTGGCACTGGCCATTGCGCCGGGGTCTCCTCTCCCAGTCGGGTGACCCTGAGGCAAACCCCACTGCCGCCCGGCTGCGGCTTGAAGGATCGGGACCGCCTGCCCGGGGAGCCTGCGAGGTCCCTCACTGACCACGCCGGAGCCCCGAGAAGCCCGTAAGGGACCAGGAGCGGGAAGCGGACCTCTTTAAACACTATTAGAGTGCAGCTTCCTGTATCTGAGATAATTATCTAGGCTCCTTTTATGGCCACTGGAAGCAAACAGGTGTTTTGGTTACAACTCATTTTATTAATCTCTTTTGTGTGCTGAAAATATTTTTCTGTTGACTGCAAAATAAGTGCATACAACTAACTCAGGTACAGACACAATGTAGATATCTAAAGTAAAACAAAATGGATCTCATATCCTGTTGATAAGACTTTCAACTGGCAGAGATGTACTCCAAGATCTATTTGGTAAAACTGTCCAATCCCTTGTATTATTGTTTAAACCTCTGTGGCACGTGTTAAGTGTTATTGTACTGACAGATATCTTTGGTATCTGCTGAATTTCCAGGCGCTTAATTTCAGGCACACAAGTTTGAAAACATTCTTTCACTTGTTACACCTTTTCTACCACACAGGTGTGCTGCTTTCAGATTCTAGAATCTCATTATATTAATTGCACAGAAATATCTTCTCTTTCTACCTTAATCTGATATCTTTGTTTTAGTTGGAATAATATTCCCTATCAAATAAGACAGCCTTGTCTCCAGATATTGCAGATAGCTTTGTGTAATATTTTGCAACCTAAGAGTGCAAACTCTGTTAACATTCAATTGTAGATCTATATAAATTTCTTGTACAGTTTTTAGGATATTTTTTGACGAATAATTGCAATTGGACCACACAGCTTTATTCTGTCATGAATAGAGTTTGGATCACATTGGTGACAAATAGGCACTGTCTTTTGCAAACCATAAGCATATAGGAATGTAAATCCTATAATTTCTGGCCTGGCAAGTAGTCCTTCTAGACCAGTGGTGTCAATAGTGGCCATAAGCAGACCTCCAGGGAAGAATAAGGAAAGAATTAGCTGTTTGAGTACAAGCTTCTTCCTAAAGCTTTTCTCTCAATGGGATTACTGAGCCTATTAAAGTTGGTCTGTGTTCTAACTCTGTATGGGATGTCTCTTCCAGAACTTCATCCAGTCTCCCCTTGGACATCTAAATATTCTGCATGCAGAACAGCCTTTGGCAAGCATTACTGCAGCTCAGCTGTCCATGGTGCAATGAACCACTTCCTCTTGTTTCTAAAATGCTCCCAATAGCTTCATTTTGTGGCCTCTAGTTTTGTTATTGATGTTGATCGTGGATGAAGACTGATTTTTTTTCACTGATTGAATTATTGTTGAGCAGTCCATCCCTCTCCACATGCTCTGTGATCAATTTGATTTTGTAGATCTGTGTCACACCTCTCACTCATATATTTTTCAAAGAGTGTGGCATGGGTGAATTGTGAATTTATACAGCAGTAAGGAGGGGCTTTCTTTGTTAGCTATCGCCTGTCCAACATGTTCCTATCATGCCGTAATTTTTTAAATTTGTTTTTAAATGCTGACCAGCCTGGAGCTGGTATTTTTTAGCACTAACAATTACACCCCAATCTTGCTTCCAAGCAGAAAAACCCAGCTCAGAATGAACCACTTTGTCTGAAGGTACAATTGGCTTCCCACAGGGGCATCACTTTAGGTTTGTCTACACTAAATTTCATCTGACATTTTATTACCCAATCAGTCTTGTCAGTTCTTCTGCAACACTTCACAGTTGGCTCTTGTCTTACTATCTTTAATAACTTGGAACCAACAGCAAACCTTATCATCGATTACTGTCTTTTCTAGGTCATTTATGAATATATTAACCAGCAGAGGTCCCAGAACAGATCCTTACAGAAACCACTGCTGACATCCTTGATATGTAGGAACTATTTATTTGCTCCTTTTCTAAGTTTTCTATACTTTGTAAAATATTTTCTACAAGACAGGGCCTTTGTTCTTAACTCATTGCTTCTCAGTTTCCTTTAAAAAGTTTTTGGAAATCACATTAGATTAAACCAGTTAAATAATTATTATTATTCACGTAATTTTTTACTCCTTTAGAACCCTCTAAGACACTTGTAAAGCAGGACTTGCCCTTAAAGTATCGATGCTGAATTTTTAATCAAACAGTATTTGTCCATAGGCCCACTAATATATTTTTCTGTGGAGTTACACCACAGTCTTTTCCACAGTTGTTTTGGTTTCAAACAGATTCTCTGTGGACACCCTTGACTCTTTTCTCCTTTCTCCCAAGGCAAGATTTTCATGTAAGAATGCCCCCATTTTTTACTAAAATTAATGCCTATTTGAAGAATTAATCTGTCATCTTCAATGGACTTGTCTTTACTGAGCTCTCCCTTATACTTTGTGCTCCTTGGGTTTCTTTTTAAAAATATCACTGCAAGTGCTGGCACTCCTCCATTTATTTTGAAAATTGCCTCATAACCATCTTGATTTTAAATGCCAGCTGTTTTTTTCCCCTTAGGGTTCACCTCTCCTGTTCAAATCACCTTTATTCGTAATGAACCTGGAGTCATTTTGCCTTTCCATTATAGAACCAGGAAATTGTCAAGGTTGGAGAAACCTCCAAGATCATTGAGTTGAACAGTTAACCCAGTACTGCCAAATCCTCACTGAATCATGTCTCTAACTGCCAAATCCACACACCTTTTGCACACTTCTAGGGATGGTGATTCTACCACTTCTCAGGGCAGCCTATTCCAAGGTCAGACAACCCTTTCAATGAAGGAAAGTTTCCTAACATCAAATCTAAACCTCCCCTTGTGCAATTTGAGGCCATTTCCTCTCATCCTGCCACTTGAGACCTGTGAGAAGAGCCTGAACCCCCTGGCTATAGCTTCCTTTCAGGCAGGTTTAGAGAGCAATAAAATCCTTCCTAAGCCTTCTTTTCTCCAGGCTAAACACCCCCAGCTCTCTCAGCTGCTCCTCATCACACTTGTGCTCCACACCCTTCACCAGCCCCATTGCCCTTCTTTAGACAGGCAAACAAAATGTCTCAACAAGCATTTTACTCCCCTTTGCTTTGTCTGTTGAGACTGTAATTCCTTAAGATGTCTACCACACTTGTAATGGGCAAAAGTCATTATATATTCAACCTCCAAGTAGCAAACGTGTTTATCTTTTTGCCCAATGATTACATCTTCTACTCTTACCAACATTTTCTCCCTCTTCCAGTCAGAGTTCCTAGATACTACATTTATATTATATACCAGAGAAAACCCATCAATCAGAATTTTTTTACCTTCTCCATCTTCTGTGATATTTCTGAATTTCTTAATGAACAGCTCCACCTCATTAGGTAGGACTTGTGACCCTTTGAAGATTAGATGGTTCCAAATTGTCCCTGAAAATGTTGTTGATTAATTTTTCTGTTTCTCTCACTTCCTGTTATTCATCCTTCCAAGTCTCATGGGCTTGAATTGTCTCTCTGAAGCTTTCATGTAGTTGATACAATTGCTGTGTGCCACTTTCCCACAGGGCAGGTACTCATCACTTGGCATGTCAGAGAGTAAACTGTTTCCCTTTTGGCTGAGTTTCCCCTTCATTTCTGCTGCCCATGAATGCAAAGGTGACTTCCACAGCAGTTCTGTATGTCCACACAGTCTAACTGACCTCACATCCCATTCTACTTCCTTAATATGAAAGCCACAAAGCATGAACAAACACTGCAACAGTAAATGCTGTAGTAAGTATATGAGGTTTATGTTCATAAAGTAGCAAGAGGGAAAATAATATCTTTAGCTTTATGTATTGTATTTAATCACAGAATAATTTAAACCCTTTTAGGGATGGAAAAAATTATAATCTTGCACTAACTGAATTTTAAAATATGTCCTCAAAGTCAATTTCTGAAAAAAATATTAAAAGGGCAACTTCTCATCTCATATAAATTCTTAAAATTAAAAAAAAAATCAGTATCACATAAGAATTTTCCATATGTATTCCCCCAAAAAGAAAGATTAAAAAAAATCTAGTCAATCTCTGTGCAGAAAATAGAATTAGGCTGTTTTGTACGTCATTCTCTGAGACTGACATTTAACACAAATTCCTTCAGTGGTTCTTTCATCTTGTAACAACTAACAGAATACCAAAGGAAGATCTGACTATCCTGAAAACTCTGCTTCATCAGACTGCTATTCATAAGACAGTGCATGGGGATAGTAAAAAAAAAAAGCTACTAAATGTACAAGATGGTGTTGTTCAATACTGAAACTGCAGCGCCTCTAGAAGGTACAATACAAAATAATCTGTGTAACGTGGTGTAAACAGTCAACTGCAGGGTTCTAGGACTGGAGGCTCCTGTAGACTGTAGGCTTGTCCTAAGGCAAGCACTACACCCCAGAGCTGTTGTTTTCTCCCTGAAAACTCAGTATTTCATGTAAGACAGAGAATCACAAGGTAGATTCAGTGCTTCTATTTACAAAATAACTGAAATTTTAAACCCACAATTCTTCAGCAAAATATGTTGCTTGGCATTCATATCTTGGATTTCAATTGACAGAATTTGATTTTGAAGTCTAAGCTGATCTGAGATAAGGCCAAATATCCAAAACGTGCTGAGGCATGTAATTTTTTAATGTTTCATGTGAAGAGAGTCAATTTACATTGTATGTGTACTATTTGTGAAGAAAAAAATTCTGCTTTGTGCAGTTTCAGACCTTGGCAATACAGCATTGCTGTGTGTTGGCATTGTATGGATTTTGTTATTGCACATGATTTTTCTCTAGACTGGTTTATTTAAGAAAAACTATATGATTTTCTACAAATGTTTATAAGCAGACTAAAGCAAGAGTAACTCCAACATCTGCTATGTAAGAATCATCTTAAAATCAATACAAATGAAAGCTGCTGTAATGTAGCAACATGGATAGATCTGTTGTATTTGAAACTGTGTGGTAGAAATGGGAGTCTTGTTGTGAAGTAGCTGCTGAAAGGAGCCATGAATAGAAAGGCTGGAAGTAATTCCAATTACTTCCTATGGCAGAGATTAAGTCTACAACTCTGGTTTTACCCAGATATCTGAACAAGAATCTCAAATAGCGGCAGCAGTGATATCCTTCCTCACTACATATTTAAAGGTTGTTCCACAGGTAGCTTTTGTAGGCAGAGGTACAAACGTGTCAGTTCCATTTTCTGTTGACCAACCTCCCTACCAGCTGCTTTGTGGGAGTTTTCACAGAGTCACAGACTGGCATGAAGTTGGAAGGATCCAAACCTCTGCTCAAGTAGGGCCACCTAGACCTGGCTGCCCAGGACTTTGTCCAGGCATCTTTTATCTCCCCAACCCCTCTGGGCGACCCAAGGGTTCTGCCTGGGCTTTCTACCTAGAGTTGTTTCTTGATCATCTGAGATTAAATTTATTTTCTTTTCCTTGTAAGCAAAGCAAATCCCTTGAGATGTCAGCATGTATCCTAGGCTGCAACAAAAGAAGTGTGGGCAGCAGATCAGGAGAGGTGGTTCTGCCCCTCTGCCCTTGTGAGATCCCACCTGGAGTGCTGCACTCAGCTCTGGAGTTCCCAGCACAGGAATGATATGACCTGTTGGAGTGAGCCCAGAGGAGGGACACCAAGTTAATTAGAGTGTGTCTCCTATGAGGAAAGGCTAAGAAAATTGTATTTGTTCAGCCCAGAAAAGAGAAGGTTCCAGGGAGACCTATTTGTGGCCTTTCAGTGCCTAAAGGCAGCCTGCAAGAAAAATGGAGAGGGAGTTTTGACAAGAGCAAGCAGTGAGAGGACAAGGGGAAATGACTTCAAACTGAAAGAGTAGGTTTACATTAGATATTAGAAAAAAATCTTTACTGTGCTGGTGTGGATGTTCCATCCCTAGAAGTGTTTAGGGCCAGGTTGGATGGAGCTCTGAGCAGCCTGGTCTAGTGGAAGATGTCCCTGCCCATGGCAGGTGGATTAGAACTAGATGATCTTTAAGGTTCCTTCCAACCCAAACCATTCTATGACTGTGATTCTCTTCCACTGTTATGACAGGAATGAGCACAAAAGAGAGAAGGGGTCCTGGTCAGTGCCCTTCGTGTCCTACACTGATTAGATGGTTGCAGACCAGAACTCCCTTGTAGCAGACTGGCTTGAAGCAGGTGTGCAGTTCTAGGCATCTGCACTGCTGTGCCTTAACTCATCATGTATGGCTTGGTACATGCAGGGGCAATTGGAACAGAAGAGCACAAGGTGAGCTGAGGACACCACTTCAGTGCTTGGGAATTAGGCAATACATGACAGTGAATCCCACAGAGGGATCCCCTGTGAGCTTCCTGGAATAACCTGACATCTGTAGCAAGAAGTGTCTGATTTTCAAACAGCATTCATGAACACTATATTACTCTCCCTCTCTTCATTAAAATGTTTTACTATGGGCCAGACCACAGAGGACTAATAAGCAACCAGGAGGCAGCTATACAATTTTGATCTGCTGTCCTTTGGTAACTGGGAAAGTGCTTGTCTGAGACACACTCCAGCACAGTGACACAGACTTCCCTGCATGAGTGTTGGCAGGAAAGGTCTACACAAAAAGACCTATTTTCCAAGTGCATGCTAGTTGTCAAAGGCTCTGCTAAAAGAATGCTCCACTGAACAAGTTTGGTTTAAAATGTGTGTGATTTATCTAAATTATAAACTGTGGGGGTGACTCAGCTGACTCTGTGTAGGCTATGTTTGATCTAGTCACTCCTGGATCCCTTTGCAGTCAATAAAGAGAAATAGGCACTTTTAGATCATAACTCATCAACACTTAAAGTAGATGCAATTTATGCCCTAATGCAGGAAAGCCTGTAATTAGCTGTAGGAAGAGCTGAGTCTGACTGCCTTAGGTGTAGACATGTAAAGAAAGTCAGGTGAGACAATTCCCACCCTGAGGCACTGTTGTGTCAGCATGACTCTTCCCTCAATACAAGCACAAATTTGAGATGCACAATTCAACAGAGAAAATGTGTGATTGATACTTTCTCTATTAGTGGTGCAAAGCTGTAGATGTGAATTGTGCCATTTGTTAAAGGAGGTCACTCAATGACTAACCAGCAAGAAACAAGTAACCAAGGACAGATCTGTAAGAGCAGAGTGAATATATAATTTGACAGAAACCATGCTGGGCAATGTGCATTATGGCTGCCACTGTTACACATCAATACCAATAGAGCTGAATTTCCCTTACTTTGAGTTTTATTCTACTCTTACAGCACTCTTTCACACGTGTAGCTGCCTGGTTTGCAATGAAGTTACTCCTGGTTTAGTCAGTGTACATGACAGTGGCATCAGTCTTCTATTGCAATTTGCCTCTGTTCAATCTATTTGTTCTTAGTAGAAAAGATTTCCTGTCAGTTCCCGCAATGCAGTTTTGTGCTGTGCTTTGCACAGTGATTTCAGCATTATAATTTCCAATGGAACATTGTCACTCAGACTTCATTTCATTACTGAAAATTTACATTACCCTTTTGATCTCTTAAATATCTTCTAATAATTAAAAAGCCTATGCTTTTTCTCTGGAATCTTTATCTTCATCTATTTCCTCCTCTGCTGTTCTCCAGGCTGTGCTCTGCAGAGTGACATGACTGATTCGGAAGCCTTGATGCTATGGAGACTCAGATATTATGGTAATGAGCATGACAGGTACATTAGACTCCAAGAAGGACTTCAGGGTCATCACAGATAATTACCTTAACATGAGATGCCTGCAGTGCTGTGACTAAAAGGGATAATGTGAACTTCAGAATTACATTAAGGGGAAGTTATATCAAACAGAGGTAGGAAAATAATCTGCAGTTTGTGTGTGTGTGTGTCTTTGCCTGAAGCATTGCTTATGGGGCACAGCTGGAGGCAGATCCTCAGCACAGCTCTGTCAGTGCTCTAGTGATTTGCAGGGAATCCATGTCCTTAGATGTGCTACAAGTGTAAAACAATCACACATTCATTATCAAGGTATTTGTGAGTTTGGAAGAACATTTTTCTTGACTCAGTGTTTTGACTCTAACCAGCTCTCAGACTGATTGTATATCTCTCTTTCCCCCTCCCCTTTTTTGCACTTGCAGGATTGAGGGACTGAGACCTCACAAGCCTGGGTGGCCTCATTGTTCCTGCTGTTCTCCATTGATGTGTCTGTGCTGGAGTCAGGTGTGTTCTGCATTGTGTCCCATAGCCTTAATCCCCACCTGGTGGTTACCAGCACACACACTACCCTCAGCTTTCTCTGGAAGCAAACCTGCTGGGAAGGCAGAAGTGCATCCTCTGCATCTTGATAGATTGTCTGTATAGGCAACCTGGGGAGAAGGGCTGTGCAGCAGGGACTCAGTTCCCAGGGAAGAGTTACATTTAGCCTGCTACCCGTAGTCTGTAAAATACCTGAGTAACTCCTAGGAGAGGATCTGTGAGAGCCTGACCTTCTGTTTGTGTAAGAGTGTGACAAGAAAAATGATGTCCCCGAAAGAGAAAATTCTTTACTTTCTGCCAGTAATATATGTGCTCACAAAAAGGCTTAATATCTTGCCTGTAATTCTGAATACAGGCAGCACCAGAAGAAGCCTTGGGATTCATGAAAGCATGTCTGAATTTATGCTGCAATGTTGGACGATTCATATTCACCCAACCATATTCTAGCTAAACTTTTGGCTGCAAAACAGTTTTGCACTATCGCTGTCTTTAATTCAATGCTCAGTATTTGCCCTTTAAGTACAGAGAGGATGAATACAGTATTTGTTTTTTGCAGAACAGAACATTGCTTTAAAGACACCCATGAAATCAATCAAAAACTTTGCCCAAGTTTCCCAAGATTTCCAATCACATATGGAGGGAAATGGAAAGAGTGCCCCTGGTGTAAAAACTTTTGGAAATTGTATGATATTTATTTGAACTTATGCCTGAGATTCCTTAAAAGTAATTTAATGACAGAAGAAAGTTTTTATATTAAGCTTGTGAGTAAGGGTTAGAGAGGGAACCTGCCTAGTATGTGACCTCAAAGATTAACACTATAGCATTATCGTGAGATCACAGGATAGAAAAAATCAGATAAATGTTTTAAATGGCAAGTCATGTCAGACTAACACTAAGGACTCTAACAAATGAAACTTTCTTGTTAACAAACTGACATTATTGTATTTAAAGGTCAGCTGACAAAAGGGTATGACTCCCAGGCAATCTCTCTCAGGCTGCTAGCAGGACCTCCTTGGGGAGACACTGACCTTTTCCAGGGGAGGAGCAATCAAGGCTGATAAAAGTCAGTCATTTCCAAAAGAAATATAGCAATAATTATGCACTGAACTAGGAGTGGACTTCTAATAGCTGCATGGTTATTCTAAGGCAGAAGAGACACTACGGAATTCACCGGTTCCTTTCTTCTGCATGTTTTCTGTGGTGACTGCATGCAGTGGACTGAGGGGTGCACTGATTGTGTAGAGGCAGCTTGCTTCAATACCAATGAAAAATGGTCTTGCCATGGAAGCTGGTGGATAAGTTCTTTCCAGATATTTTTGGAATGTTTTGGAATTCTTCCATTTTGGAAGTTTTTGATGACATTATCCTCACTGGTGACAACAGATTTTCTTGCAGCTTTCTTGACTTCAGTAAATTAAATGATTTCTGCATCAGCTGAGAAATAAATCTTGTTGCTTGAAAGAATGTTAAGATGAAATTTGCTTTTGTGGCCTCCATTTGGGCTGATCTGTTACTGAGTATGAGCTGAATGACTGCAAGCTCCTTGCAGCAAAAAAATGTTTTCTTGGTTGCCACACTAAACTTGACACAGCTAGAGGCAGATTTACTGAACACCCACAGGACACTACCATCTTGCATGTTCCAGCAATCCTGTACCCAGATGCACAGTGACCACAAATTCGGAGTAACACATCCTGACATCTGATAAAAGGGTAACACAGAGCAGGATACAAAAAGAGATGGGTCATGTACCCTGTTCATTAATATAAACCTTCACTGCAGAAGTGCATCCATGGTGCCAGTGATGTCTTGGGTCTCCTGTTTGTCAGAGTTGATATTTGCACAAACTGTCAATGAATACGTCATGTAGCAGAGCTCAGCAACCAAGTTCAGTCTAATTAATTCAAACTGAGATATGGAAGAATGCTGAAAAATGTTTTAAACAAAGTATTAAAAGTGTGAGGTTATTTATATTTCCTCAGTGACCTTCTAGCAAGGAAACTGAAGTAGAACATTACAGAGCACACTAAGCTGCCCTGCATCATCATTATGGAAAAGTTCCAATCATTCTCAGGGTATGTACTCTAATTTAACTGTAAATTATTTGGTTTGACACTAGAATCACTTGTGGGAAATTCTGTAACCTGAGTTATGCAGGAAGGAATAAATGCTCATAATAATCTTTTGCCTTCAAATTTGTGAATCTATGTTCATTGCAGACAGTTTTTTCTCTGTCAGGGATACGTCTTTGAATCTGTAATCCTGCAGGGGAAAGTAGCACTGCAGTGAGATTTTATCTTTTTTCTGCCTACTGAAGTCCTGCAGTTTAATGAAAACAGAGCTGAAATCCACTGAGCTATCTTTGAGACAAAATAATTCCAGAGGTAGAAAAATGAGGGCCTCATGTTTAAAAGAGCTTGTAATTTAACCACTTAAATTATTAATTAGGATGTATACTGAGACACGAAGGCTTGAAAGAAGTTCTTAATGGACTGCTACCAGAAATTTGTCACCTGTATCCTCTATGCTGCTCAGACTGGACACCCTCAGTTTCCTGCATGGAACTCACAACTGGTGAGGTTCTGTTTTGTCTGATAAATGATACTGCCTGTGTTTAGGGTCTCTGGTTGAGACTGTTGTGGCATTTAGACTCATGGAACAACTTGGGTGACAAATGAGTGGCTGGAGGCTGCTGTATTAGTCTGGAGTCTCTGAGCAGCATTAACAGGCACTGGGAAGGAGCTGCAGTCTGGTGTCCTTGCCTGAGCCAGACCTGTCTCTCTGTTGGGATAGGACTGCTGGAAATTTTATTCCTATGTTGTCAGCTCTGTGTTTAAACCTATTGCCTGCCTGAGTCTGCTGGTTGTCCTATCAGGAATGCCATGGCATTATCCATGAGTGCTGCTTCCTGACACCCCCTCTGCTCATCCATCACAGCCCTCATCTCTTCCAGGCTCTCCTTGCCAGCCCAAGCATATTTAAGTCACTTCTTGCTGCTCTCATGCCATGCTAGAAAGAGAGGCTGTATCATCTGCCTTATAGTCATTGACAGGGACTTCATACTTAGTTCAGGAATCTGGGGCAAATTACTCAGAGCTCTGATCTAGCTATCAGTAAAGCCATCCATCTGAAACTCCTACCAAATTCAAAGGAAGTGAAAGTGTCCTGCAGCTGCTAAAAATTACAGCTCTTGATTTTAGAAGCAGGCTTACTTCCTGGCTCCATTTCTCCACTATCTTTGCCCTTTTTACTACAATTAGCCATCTTTTCTGGCCAACCCTGTTTCCCTAATTCTTGAAAAGGACCCTTTCTCTGTGGCATGACTACTACATGAGAGAGACATCCTTGTTCTTGAATTTTATGGTCTTGTTGCTAACCTACTTTAGAATGATTTTTCTGTTTGAGTTTGTAACTGCACTGTGCAAATTCTAGAACATTCTAGGGATCCTGTTTGTGTCAATGACAATATTCATTGATGATTATGTTAACTAGGGGGCCCTAATATGCAAGTAAGAAGATCTACTAATAAAAGCTGTCACAAGAGATTTGCTGGCTGCACAGGCTGCAGACATACAGTGGTGCACCAGCACAGCTCATTCTTGGGCTGTGTGGGGTTAGGTGGTCTGTCATCCCCTCTCTGCTCAAGAATAGAGTGCTGCCTTTAGGCGAGGCTGCATTTATTCTCATCATGTTTAAACACAGAGAGGTTATATAAAGGTATCTGCAGCACCATTATCTGGGTTTCTTGCTGCGTAGTGTTGGTTGCATGACTGTCCTCAATGTCCAGCTGAAATTCTCACATTCACAAGAATCCTCACCTTTCTGGTGAGCAATGGAAAATCAATTTAATGTCATTCTTCTTCCTCTTGAATTTGCCTACTTAGAAACAAATCCACCTAAGATATGTTACAGCAGCAGAAGTACCACTTCTCCCTTTTTGCAGAATATCAGTGAATCACAATTCTCTTCCAAATCTGCATGACTTCAGGTGAGACAGACTGAGGAGGAAACTTCAGACAAAAATAAGGGCATAGGTCTGTGCCACTAAGTTGAATGCAAGATTTACAATTGATTTCAGTAAATACAGAAAATCTTTTAAAATCTTTCAACAGAACTGAATTGTGTCTCTCCTTTTATACATCACAGCTGTATCAGTGCTGCTTCAAATGTCACAACTGGTTTAAAATAAATAATATATAAATGCTGGTCAAAAAATCTGTGTGCTTCATATATGGTAACTGGGAGTTACTACTAATGTTGATGTCTTCACAAGCCATGGCAAACCCCTAATGTGTAAATATCCTCTCCTAGGTTTACAAGGGCAAGGTAAGTTCATCATTCATGTGTTTAAAAATTCATAACTTTTCAAGTTGTTGCTATCCTTTTCCCACATAGCTCAATGAAAGCTACAGAAGCCAAAACTTAAAGTTTATGGTTATGTTTTTGTTATCGCTGTGGAGACAATTCTACCAAACTACATCAACAAGCTGTTCCTACATATTCAAAATGTTTACAGTAAGTTCAATCAATTTCGCTTAAGGGTCTAAAACCACTTCTCTTTTTGAGAACAAATTAGGGCACAATTCCAGAAAATGGAATTTTTCTACTTATAATTGTGAGCACTTAAAAATATGGATGATTCACTAAACAAGAGACCTTTCATGCTTAGCTACAATCATTACTATTACTCCCTTTAGAAATGTATATTTGTTTTCTCTAGCTGTTGAAAACATAAAGCTATATATCTAGAAAAGATTCCCACTGCATGGGAAAAGAGATCTTTTCAGTTGAGTTCCTAATTGGCTTCATTTTTGCAACCAGAGTATTTTGATAAGTGCATGTGTTCTTTCTATTTTCTACTCTGTTCTATTCTACTCTACCCTTTTCTCCTGCACTCTACTTCCACCATCATAATTAATGAATTCATTAATCTGAAAATTATTAAATGTTGAAATAAGAAAAATTTTTATTTTTTTCCCCTTGTTTCCTCTGCTAAATGGTTGAGCTTGGTTAGAGATTGAACAGATACCTCCAGAATAAGTGGAAATTTTTCAGTGGCCATAATTTAAGCACCTAAAATTTAAATTAAATTTAAATATAATTTAAATTTAAATTTTAATTAGTTGCAGATAATTTGATAATTTGGAGATCTCCTACACTGAAAACATGAACCCATCAATGTTATTAATATCAGAATGCAAATTAGTATCTTCCTTTATTGTCCATTTGTGCTGTTAGATTTGAGTGAATCAGTTTGGTGAGGATCCTGCCCTGATACAAGTCCTGTTTTTATCAGGTTCTTTGAAGCAAAGAGATATATCAATAACACTTCCTCCTCTTTTCTAATTAGCGACTACTACAGAGTGATAGCTCTTCTCAGCAAACATGGCTTAGCTGTTCCTAAGTCTGAGACAGAAGCTGTCAATACAGGTAGGCTCTCCTCCCAGATTTGATTAAGTTGCCACAGAGCTCTTTTATGAATAACTAAGTCTTTAATTACTTCAGTTATGGGGCTGCAGTTGAATGATCTTGCTTATTATAGCATGCAGTGATTCCCTGCAAGGTTGTATTGGCTTTATAATTTGAGCAAGGGCAGGTGCAGGATTGCTTTAGATTACTTGAGGTTAGGAAGACACTGATTTGCATAGCTTCAGGGCTCTTGGAATCCTTTGGGAAGTGAAAGTAATTTTCTTTTATTTACTCTAATTTCTAGAGTTCCTTCTGTCACTTATTCTCACTGGGTCAGCCTTTCCCTTTTCTAATGTTTGTGTCAGGATGTTGCACGAGAACTACATAGATAAATTTCACCCAGGCTTTTGGAAGGATAGCATCAACATTTTGTGAGTTCAAAATTTTGCCTCTTCTTCTGTCAGAAAGCACCAAACAAATATTCTGTTTTGTCAGAAGAAGAAAAATTAAATTTCCTTCTTATTTTCTGTAAGCATTATGGTATGTTCTAGTGCCTTTTTTGCCTTCCCCTAGTTACGTTTTCCTCACTGCTGCCCCTGTTTCTGCATCTGTACCCATATTTAGTATTTCTGATAGTTACTCAGGTAACAAGGCTGCAAACTTACATAGCATTACTATTTTTCCTAGACACTGGTGGTCTTGTAAGTCTGGGCTGCCTAAAGGTTGCCTTTATGCTGTCACCAAATATCTGCAAATTCTGTCTTTCTCACATAGGTCCTCCTCATACCTTTTAAAAATCTACCTATCCCTCATGATGCTGTTAGTTTTGCCAGTTTCTCACCTTGTTATTTGTTAAACCAAATATTTTTCTCATGTCTTGTCCAGCCATTTCTCACATCCTGCCCTGTTAGCTTGACCTAACCATCATCCCAGTCACCCACCTGTGACCCTAACACTGCCCTGCTCACTTATTTATGTGCTCTGAGAGCCTCCAGAACTGAGCCTAAATATACTAAATGAGGGTGATGAGATTAGTTACAGAAGGGCACTCCTGACCTGAGCTAACTGCTAATGCAGACACCCTGGATCATATTAACAAATCAGCTTAATAACCATCTCTGTACCTGGTCTTTCTTGGATGGGGGCAACAAGAACTACATATAGAATTTCATTTGATGCCTTACAATATTGGGGGTTATTATTTTTCCCCAAGAGGCAAAGTATATGTTCCATGACTGGACCCTCTCCAGTACTTGCAAAACACAGTGTTCCCAGTACTGGCTGGACTGGCAAAACCTTTCTCTTCACTCCAGAAATGGGCCTAATTATACAGAACTCAGTACTGACACAAATGTTAATATTCAAGATGAAGAGCGGAGGTGGCACAGATATTTGTGTTGATCTACAAAATGAATCTGTACTAATAGTGATAAAATGAGTATACCTGAGGAATTAGGAGCAACATTACCAGTGATTAAACTAGGGTGCTTAGGCTGGAGCTTATCAAAACTGTGCCTGTAGTTATCAGAACAGATTTGTGTCAGAAATCTTGGCTGGTGGCAAGGGCATGGCAGAGCTTTGTAGCCAAGTTTCTGTTGTGTAATACTGTGCCATATCAGGTCTCCTGCATTCAAGAGGAGCCAGAATCCCAATAGTGACTGACTGCCAGCTGGATGTAACTCCATTCCCACCACCCTCTGGACAAGGCCATCCAGCTTGCTCTTCACCCATCTAAGCCATGGTCAGCCAGTTTGTCCAGGAGAATGCTGTGGGAAGTGGTGTCAGAGATGATCTGCTCTGTGCCCTTCCTTGGCACTGGGCTCAGCATGAGAGGCCTATGGATCCCTGGATCCTCCTTCTGTCTGTTGTAGATGGCATGTTTGCTAATTTCCACTTACCTGGGACTTCTCTGCTTAACCAGGACTGCTGGTAAATGATTAAAAATGGCTTGGGGAGCGCTTTCATCAGCTCCCTCTTTACTCTCAGGTGCATCCTATCAAGGCCCATAGACTTGTGGATGTCTAATTAACATAACGTCACTAAGCATTTCCTGCTGGATTGTGGGGGCTTTACTCAGCCCCCCATCACTAACTTCCAGCTCTGGGAGCTGGGTATCCTGAGGAAGAGGGGTGGGAGGACCAGTTTTTGTCACCTAAAAGAGCTGGTGCTCTTTGTCCCGTTCTTTGCTATTTTACATTGCAAATTTATGTTTAGTGTCCCTAAGTACAATGTGCTGTACAATGTGTTTCATCCTTTTGCTCCTGTTCACAGGCTATGGCTGTCTTGCTCTTTCCTGATGCTGTCCAAGTCCCTGTCTATGCTGACTGTGCCCTATTTAGCACCATACCACCACCCTTAGTGCTCAGGCTGTCAAAAACATTTTAAAAGATCAATGGTAGGGAATGGTAAACTCTATCCAGATTGGTATTTTTCCCTCCAGCATAGCCAGGTGTCATTTTCCATAAGTCATTTCCTTTTCCCATCAGAATTCATTTACTAATTCCCACGCAGTTAGGCTTTACCAACTGTTTTCCATAAAGCACCATATTTGAAGACCAGATAGAAAATACCTACTATATTTAAATTTTCCTCTAAAAATAGTTTCTTACTGAGAAGTCAGGCAAGCCTTGGGCAATCTGTTGTTTGGATAATGGAGATCTTTCCATTTCTGATTTATCTGCATATTTTCAATATTGTTTTTGATTCCAAAAATTTGTTCTCAAGTCTTGCATAATACTAAAGTTTGACAAAAGTAGTTTTGTAGCTATTGATATCCTTTTTCCATATATTTTCTATTTTCATTATTTTTAAAGATGCACTTTTGGCATTCATATTTTCTCAAAAATATTTTATACTTTATCACAAATGGGTTTTATTTATTTATTTATTGTGCAGTGGAAATTACCCTGTCCTCCTAAAACTCTAAATAAACCTTTTTACTTTCACCTCAGATGATAAATTCACCATCTTGCACTTACTTGGATTTTCAATTACTCTTTCAGCATTTATTTGACATATCTGTCCCAGTTCAAAATTATTTTTAAAAAACTCTTTCTTTTTCTTATATTGCACCCTATTTCTCTTTTCTTCTATGTCTTCATAGGGATAAAAACCATTCTAGTTTTTTACTTGTTCTTATTTCCCATAATCCTTTTTGAAATTTCTCTGAGCATTCCCTTTGACAAGTCTCACTTTGTTGCCCTATCACTTTCTAATACCTTAAATATAGAATCAGAAGGCTGAAAGTGCCCCAAGAGGTCCTGTAGTTAATTTTCCTGTCCCAAACCAGGACCACAGCAACTTGGTTCTCTACCCTGCTCTCAGAGATCTCCAGTTACACAGGTTATCAAATCTACTGAAGTTCAGTATTTCACTGTCATTTTTACCAAAATAATTTCTGCTGTTTCATTTTAATGTTTCTTACTTCAATTTAAGCTGATTACTGCTTGCCTTTTTCACCAATAACATGAATAATAGATTGTTTCCTTTCTCTATGCAGCAATCTTCTGCAATTTTGAGTAATTATGGAGGTGCCACTCAGCTGCCTTTTCCTCCTGCCAGCCAGTGCCTCTTGTTTCCCCAGGGTGAACTTGTGTGCATGACAACAGATTTGTTTCATTACTCTTCTGCAAACTCTGTCCAACTGATTCTTACCATACTTGAGCCCAAGAATGTCCATCTGCTGAGTCTTCCAGGGTGTTGATTCAAGTACTTAGGAAACTGCTCCTGCATGGATGTATTTGTCTTTTTTTTGCATCAAAAATTTTTGATTTATTCAGGTTGAGTTTGTAAACCTTTCTAAGTGATATGCTGCTGCAGACCTACTCCCTAATCAGTTGTCCCCTTATAATTTTGTAGCTGATTTCTCCTGCCCTATAACCAGTATCTTGCTCTGGTTCCTGTTTCGTGGACAGTTTTACACATCGTCAGATGATCTCATGAATTATCAAGACTGTTTGGATTCCAGGTGAATGTACTTGCAGGATGATGTCATTAGCAAATGTGAGAAACATGATTAATTCCATCATTCAAGTCATTATTGAAAATATCAATTAGTTTCCATCCACAGCAGACTTTTTCAGAACCTCATGCAATAATTCGTTTCATTTTCACAATGAACCTTTGATAGCTACTCTGTCAATCATTTACTTCAATAAAACATTTTTCTATTTTTGTAGGTTCTATTACATGTGGAGTTCTTTTCTACAGAATTCACTTAGATAGTCTTTGCACATCTGACTTCAGGCCATTCCAGGATGAATAGAATTCCTTATCTCTAATTTGTTGGTGGGTTTTTTTGTTTTGTTTTGGTTTTTTATTTATTTGAATTTGGCATCAACTCCCCCTACTTTTGTTTTTAATGGAACTACAATTGCTTATGCTTCTTCTCTGTGTTCCACTGCAGAATTAGCCAAGAGTCATGTTTTGCACACCATCACAGAATCCATTAATTCAAAGAAAGAGGAAAGTCACACCTGGGAGAACCCCAGAGAAAGGGTAAACACCTGTTTAAAGACAAGAGCCCCCAGCAGTAGAAGCGAAGCATATAGACCATTAATTGCCTCACACACTTGTTACTATAAGTTGATTATTCTTGTGTGTGCAAACCTATATTTGCAAAAATTATTTGCTGTAATGTGTATCCTGCAAAGTTTATTTCTTGCATTTATTTATGTAATCGAACATAACCGGTGATTTCTAGAAAATATCTTAATGAATGGAAAATATTATTTCTTTTACCATTAATTTTTTTAAAGACCATGGTCAACTGTTTCTAGCCTCCTTCCTTATGCCTTGCCTGGTATTTTTTAAGTGATTGCCTTTCAGCTCTAGGCTCATTTGTGGAGCAATTTTCTTAGAGGGAAATTTAGTGTGGCTTTAAAGAACACCATGGCAGCAGAACTATCAAGGTCTCAAGTGACCTCAAGCCAAGCCAAGTTTAGGCACTGCACTAATGTCCCTGGCTGGACTTTTGCACCCCTTTTGGAGATCTGCATTCTGGGTTTCACCCAGCCTTTTAAGGAGCATTTGTTTCTAAAGAATCAAGTCCTCTCATATATTACAGGGAATTTCTATTTGCAGCCATTCTACCAGATGCAATAAGATTTATAGCTATGCTTCAGTAAACAGCTGCACTCCACAGAAAGTTGTTTTGATTCTTAATACAAATGTGCTTTTTTTATTTCCATTTTTTTCCATTTGTTTATAAAGTACAACACATTTTCATTTAACTCATATGATTTAAATATTTGGTATTAATTAACTGTTCTCCTGCATCACTCCAGCTGGATTTGCATTTACTCAAGGTTGGCCATATGACCATTCTGAATTAGTCTGCAGTAACTCTATATTATAATTTTGCATGGTCCTAATAGGAAGTATTTTTGCCTGCATATTTAGAATAAATTCCACAACATATCTCTTATGACATAAAAAATTATGATCTTAACTTTTAATTATTCATTTCTGTCATTAAGTCTGTCTTTTCCAACTTAGATGTATGCTTAAACACTTAATGGTTTTAAACTCACCAGATTTGTCTCTGAATTCTACCATTTAATACATTTTCAGAATATTTTATTCAATTTGTTCTGGTTTTGAATAGTTTTGTTGGTATTTTTCAAGCTGAAGTGAAACTGTACATCAGTGCTTCTTGGCCCATTCATCTTTTGTGACATTGTAATTTTTTTAATAATTATTTTTGTCAGTAATCACACTGATGTTTAATTTTAAGGGTCCTTTTGACTCTTGCTCCGTCATATATTTTCAAATTTTCCACTTTTTTCCCAGCAAATGATGAAAATCCTGATGTTTACCCACCAAAGGTTAAGTGTGTTATTTATTTGAAGCCACCAACAAATAATTGTTTCTGGAGAAAAAACAAAGTTATATTTTCCGAGAAAAAAACCCCCAAAACTTAAAAGATAGTCACTTTATGAATTTTTGCCTTTCTTTAGTCCATGTTTATTTTAGTTTCTCTTATCGTGTTTTTGGGCTACACTCAGAGAGTCATAAATTTTATGTGCAGATTACACTGTAATGACCACATAGCCTGATTTCTTCCATAACACATCAGGCATAAAATTCCTTGTAGGAATTCTTACCAGAGGCCCAGCAGCTCGTGCTTGAAAGGCACTATAAATACATCTGTCAAACAATTGGTTTGATCAGTACAATAGATTTTCTTTGGGGGAGAAAGTGTTTAAAGGCAATTTGACCCTAATACACATCGCAGCCTTTGAAAAGATCATCCTTCTGCCCTCCCAGTGGATGAGATGACAGGTAACATTTCTTCAGGCTCAGTCACAGTAAAGATGCTGGCATATAAAAGCATCTATTAAAGGCATACAAGGTTTTCCCTGGAGGCTGTATATTGTTTTGTCCTTAAAGTTTGTTGGGATTTTGAATGCCAGCGTATAGAATGAAAAGAGTGAATTACATTGCCTGATTAAAGTGATAGATGGTGCTAGCTCAAAATTGTCAATATACAGCAAATGGTAGAATAAACCCTGAAGGAAAGAGTCTTTTTCTTTAGAATCTAATGGATTTCACTTCTATGATGTCTGTTAAATAAAAAAATCTGGCATATATTCACAAATCTAATTTAAAAATGCCATCTAATTTACTTTTTTTATTCCATTTTAAATTTTGAGTAGTAAAAAACCCCAAAACCTTAAAATTATTAAATGCAATAACGTCCTGTGTTGGCAGGATAAACTGACTTCTCTCTGGGTGATAGAATTGGCTTTCTTTGTCTAGGGTGATTGGTAGATTTCTCTACTCTCATAGCTGAGCACAAGTCCAAACCCCAACATTGATTAATATACTTACTGCAGCATCTTTTTTCTTCCCCTGACTGGCTGCCTTTTAAGTGTTGTTTTTGTGGAAGAAATTGTCTCTGACCAAAGAGTGCTTTGCATTCAGTTTATGTCCACCTCAGAATCTCTTTATTGCTGATTTGACTATAATTTAATGCACTGGTGACAGGACGTTGTTTCTGATCCACTTTTAACTTGAATCTCTCGTATTTTTTTTTTTTTTTTTTTTACAAAATGAGGATCCCATGTATAGTAGCAGTAAATAATTACACATGATCTCTCCCCATGCCTCTCACTATTGAAAGTGAGAGAAAGTCTTCCTTTAACTCAAGGGATGACAATGAGATGAATAATTACGCTGTCCCTTCCCTTACCAGGAGATCATTTCTCCCAGGAGTTTATTCTGAACAGAACTAATTCAGTCTAATAATGCAAATACTCTCATCCTTTTATGCTTAATTTTATTATTAATAAAGCATATTCTTTTTCTCATTCAGCTCTGTAAATTCAAAGAGCCATTCTCTTCAGAGTGATTTAGAAGTTCCCATTCACAGTGAAAATTCAAAAGGAACAGTGATCAGCTGTTGCCAAAACCTTCAACTCATGAACGACATTGGCCACAACAAAGTTGTGAATTGATCTCCTTCTTTCTGCCATCAAATCTCTGTCTTTACTTTGAAAGCCCACTAGACAGGGGAAATTTTAATGATGACCAAAAAAGGCTGAATTTTCTACTCCCCTCTGAATTTAAATCCCTCATATCACTTTTAAGATAATAATGAGATTAGAAGCAATAGACAATCGTGCACTAACACAAGTTTGTGCTGGCAGGATGTGGGGTACACATTTGTAAAAGATAATAACAAGGTGTTCTATGGTCAGGCTGGTCTCTACTGCAGAGGGTAGGTTGACACACTTTCAAAGGCAAAGTGAGCAGTTACAGGCAAAGCTTCTGAGTTGGTTTGGGTATTTTTTTTTTCCTTGTCACCTTGCAGCATGTGGTGTGCAAGAGGCTTTTCCAAGGGTTTTTTGAGTGATGCTAAGTGTTAATGAAGGATGAGGTATTTCAAACTGTGTGAAGGGCTTGATTTTGGCACTAAAATGAACAATGCCTTGATGGCGGACACGTTCAATTTTAAGGACCTTTATTAAATGCTACAAAAGTTGCAATTATTAAAATATTGTGAGTTGCAATACTACAAAGAGTTACAAAAACAATGCAAAATCTACATTAATGGTGAGGAGGATACAGGTATATCTTTTCTTCCATGCTATAAGAGAAACAAAATCTTTTCTAAGCATGGCACTCCAACATGACACCTGTGTTGCAGGTCACCTGTAACCCAAAACATTTTCAGATGGTAAGGCTATTGATGGACATGTCAAAAGAATCTTACAAACGCATGATGATAAGCAGCAATCCTACTAAAATGGTAATAGTTAATTTTTTTATAATTGAACAGTTTTATTGTGGCCATCTGGAAACACTCTTCTTCTTTCCATATTTAGACACCAAATAAACTTTCAGTTTCCAAGCATTATTATTAGGAATGTGAGACAAAAATAAGAGTCTCACCATTACTAATGATAGCATTTGCTAAGGAGACTCATTATTATCCAGAGAAGTAATTAAACTCTCAAAACCAAACTCATAAAGGAATCAGTTCTGTTTGGTCTAAGAAAGAGATACAAGGAGACAATCATACCAATGGTATTGTGATTTGTGAAAGGTTATACTAGAGGAGAATAAGCTATTTTTCTACATGCCTAAAGTAAATAGGAAAGTGAATTAACTTTTGGCATGGAGGAATTTAAATGAAATATTAGGAAACACTTTCTAATCACCATGAAAATTATCCATTTCAGGTCACAGAAGAAAGCTCAAAATCTCTTTACAGGCTCTTACAAACATATCAAACAAGGACTCATTCATGAGCCCCACAAGGTAGTGGGTGAGATCAACTCCAGCGGCTCCTTTTGTATTTTCTGTCAAAACCTTCGGTTCAAGATTATTCCTTAGAAGATTATTTTCTTCATCTTGAGTGTAACAGTTGTGGTTGGTGAGTACACTGCACACAAGTGAATTCTTTAAGAAATTTCCTTTTTTCCTTGTTGGCCATTAAAATTTGTATGCACCCAGTATGCTCCCAGCTGTCAAACACGAGGGAACTGGTTGTATTATTTCTGTTTTACTTTCCATTTCAACAACTTGAAGGCCAAAAGCCTTCAGGCTGTTGCTGACAGCAGATTTCTAATGAGAAGTGAATACTACAGTGTCTTGTGGAGAACACTATTTAAGGGCACAGAGCTCCCTGCTCACAAGCCATCAGTAAAATCTGCTATTTCAGTCTTCCTTTCACCTTGCTTGTACTCCTGTTTTTGATGCACATAAGAATGACAGTATGTACATACAGAAATTATTTTTCTGCCATCCTTACTCTTCCACCTATGATTTTAACTATGAGTTCCATAACTTCATTTTTCTTTGGGGGTTTTGAGCCTAAAAACCCAGGAGAATTTCAATAGGAGATTTTTTTTCTTTTGATGAAATTATGCATATGTAGTTCAAAGTTTGTGAGCAAGATATCCAGCAAAAGGCAAAATAAAACTGTCATCTGTCTCAATCATTCTAGCATAGTCAAGAGTTAATTCATATTGATAGAATAAATGCCAAAAAATAGATGTATTTTTTTATTTAGTGTATGCTAATAAGCAATGATGAGAGCATGAGAATCTGAAGTATTCTTCAAAAATCAATATGATAGGAAGCATTTGCCAGGAGAAGTTTGACGAAAAGATCCAAATGATCTGTAGTGTAGCCTCATAAAAGTGGTTCATATTTTAGTGTAGCAATGTACTGCAACATTACTCACAGAAAATGTCCTCTTCTAAATTCCAAAACATTAGACCATTGAATCAAGACTTATTTTATTACTTGTGTACAGTTTACTGCATGCAAGCTGCAATGAGCATAGCAGCAGGTTTTGTTGCACCTTATCTTTTAAGGAATTAATTTATGTGGAATTACATTATGTACAGAGTAGCAACACATAGGTTTTCTGGGTTTCTTTTTTTTGGGGGGGGAGGGTTTGGTTTTGGTTTTTTTGTTTTAGTTTTGGTTTTTTCATTCCTTCTGACTGTAGTCTACACTGTTTTCTTAAGGTCATAGGTTCAATTCTGGAAATGCATGCAGTACTAATATAGTTAATTCCAATCCGTAAGAGAAATGTATGCCTGCATATCACCCTCATGTAAGTTTTAGCACTTAGGCTATAATAATTTATTATTATTTTGTGATTACAGCAACTAACATCTCAATCCTCCACATTTTACCCAAAACATCAAAAGTAGCTCTAGCATTATGAAGCTTTTCTGTGTGCAAGTTGGAGGCCCAGAGGAGTATTCACACTGTTGAAATGAAGACACCATCTAAGCAAATACACAAACCTTTTAATAGTAAGCCCTTGAGGCTACCACACAGTGAATGCAGAGCTGCACAGCAGGTCAGGCCCCTTGCACATTGTGACTTGTAGCAGAGGTTTACTGAGCCAGATGCTTTCTAAAAATCATGTTTTGCTAGTAACACTACACATGAGCCCTGGATGTGTGTGGATTTCCAGATACATGTTCAGCCTTAGATGAAATATCTGACCCCTGAGAACCTCAGGCCCTGGTGACATTTATTCAGTAATGTCCTAACATTTACCAAGAATAAGGGAAGCCTGTGGCTGGAAATGGGAGATCTTCTAAACCCACTTGGAACCAAGAAAACTCTGCTTAGTTACTAGGTAACTCTATCAGTTCTGTAATATCTGTTATCCCATGCTGTGGTACTGAGTTATGTTCCCTTGTGTATTAGTTTGAAAACAAACCAGTTGCAGATTGTAAGTCAGGATTAAAAATTAACAGGAGAATTAAATAAAATAAGTACAATAATAGAAGGAAAAGCACTGACAAAGTCAGATATAACCTGACACCCTGTTAGGGTGGTGGTAGCAGCCCAAGTGAAGTAGTTCAGTTGAAGCAGTGATCCTGTGAAGGCCTGGTCTCCACCTGAAGGTCCAGGGGTAGCTCTTGTCCTCTGGGAACCCAGTAGACAGGGCTGACTTGGGCCGTTCCAAGGCCAGGTTATATCCAAGTGGGAATGCTTGGCTCCTCCCTCCTGGGTGGAGCATCTCACAATAGGATGAGATAATTCCATGAGTCATGTAGTTAGTTCTTGATTGCTTATTAACAGTTATCAGGGGTGAGTCACAGCAGGAGATAACTGCTAATGCCCCACAGCTTGTGGTAATAGAATACTTAATACATCATATTGCAACCTAGGACACCTTGCCCCCACTAGAGCCAAATTATTTGTTGAACAGCATCATCAGAAGAGTGGGGAACACTCCCACCCCTGACTGCAGACCCTGATACCCCACTTTCAAAGCAGGAATCTGGAGGTAAATGCCTCCTGCAGGTCTGTTTTGAAGGGATGCAGCTGGAGCTACAATTTTAGAGAAATAAAACCTTGCAGAGCCCCTTGGCCTTCCAGTCCTCCTTCCAGCTGAGTGGGAGGTTGGCATACAGGTTTTGGCACTGATGTGACCCTGGATATGCATAAAAGCAGAAATTCAGGTGTCTGAGAATCTTCAGAGTAAGATTTTAATGTACGTGTTGACTTGAGTACTCCTTTAATGGGTGGTGAACACCAATGATTTCCTTCAATCAGAATGTTTGATTTAGTAATTTGCATCCTGCCCAGCTCTGAGTAATTTGTCTCATCGAGGAACTCAAGATCTTGTATGATCTTTTACGTACACAGTGTGAAAATGCATATGTTTTTTCAGACTGGCCTGCATGAGCAAACGGTATAATCTCCTTTGCTGGTTTGTGACAGGAATGTCCTTCACTGAGGGAGTGATTTTTTAAAGAAATACTTTTTTCTGCTCACATTATCAGTTTAGAAACTGAATCCCAGGACAACCCAATGTCAGTTAAAAAGCTGAGGATTATCTCAAAAAATACTTTACAGAAGAAAAAAAAAATCTTACATTCATCTCAAATATTCCTGTCATCTCTCTCATTTAACTTTATGTGCACTATTAACTTTTCATTTATTTCATGTTCTGAATGAGGCAGTGAATATTGTCCTTGTCTTCTCTTCCTCCATTTTCCTTTCGCTAATAAGTATTTTCAGCTGTTGATTATTTAGCTTATTAGAAATGTCCTGCTAGAGATTTAAAACTATCAGCTGCCAGATCAATAGTTATTTTTCCTTCTCCAGATAACTTGCCTTCTCATAAGCTGGTTTATGCATCTTATAGCTAATTCAATGGGAAAAGGGTTTCTGAAGGCTGAGTTGCTGAATAGTGAACTAATTAACCGAACTTCTGCTGTTAAAATTAGATATTTAGCCAAGCTGGTGTGCAAATATATTCAACAAATTTCAGCTGAACATGGAGCTCTAGCATTTAGCTGTGGTAGTTTAGATTTAGATATATATTCTCAGATGATTAGCTCTGTGCCTGGTGTTACGTGCATCAAGGTCATCTAAACCCACTTTCACAGTTGCTCCAGACAGAGGTCTGCCTGGAGCTAGTGAATTTTTAGAGCAAAAGATTAATCTATGGTGTTTGTACATGGCCAGTCACTTGTTATGGAATGCACTGCTGTAACCTCTTTGGGAGCAAGGGGATTCTGCATGCAGGAGATGATATCTAAATGGCTTGAGTTCTCTTTCCCATTTGGAAAGTAACAGCCTTGAACAGTATTCACTTGTGGGCACTTTCTGAAACTCTAGTTGTATCAGCTCTACTGACCTGTCAAATTTGGAGTTTGATTAATTTTGCCAATTTAAAATCATGTTGCAGCTCCACCTGGTATGTTTCATTTCCTGTAATAAAATACTGTTTAAAATTGATTCATGCTGTGAAAAAAAAAGTTGTATTTTGTTCCAAAGTAATTTCTTTAAAGGAAAAGTAAATCTTTTAGTGTTTTTGGCTGGTGAAATACCTTGAAGTAATTTTGAAGCTTTAACACAAGGAGCTCAGGGCCAGATCCAAAACTTGAGGTATAAGAGGAGCATTTGATGCAGATGGTGTTACAGTGTCAGGAAGTTGCTTCCCCAGATCTGGGACACAGCAGCTGTAGATGCTTCCAGTCCAAAGGGGCACCAAACCCTACTGATAACAATTTTGCTGAACCTGAGCAATTGTATAACTTCATTGCTTACTTACATGTAGATATCTTCCTGGAAAAACAAACTGTTCTTGTAGACCTGATGAAACTCAGTTTTCTATGGCTCTGTAGCCTACATATTATATCTACCAAAGGTCTCCAGATCCTTCCTGCCTTAATTATTCTGCTTCCTACAGGCTTTCCCAACAGGCCCAGTTTCCTCCTTGGTTCATTACCCACAGCCTTCCTGAAAAGCACTTGAGGTAAGGCTATGGCATCGTGATTTGCATCTGCAGTACCAGACTAGGAAAAGAGCTTTTTGTGTGTCTGAAAATTTAGGAGGTATAACTGGCTTGCAGGCTAATAGTAAGAGTTGTAAAATGCAAACAATTAAATTTAAAATTAAAATTACCATGACTAAAGGATTTCATTTGCAGAACAGGATTTTAGCTGTAATTTGGCATTTGACTCACAGTGAAGATGACAGGTTACAGACTCAAGAATAATAAAAACTGCCTCTGGAATTAATTTTCTTTTACATCTTGTTGCAACACATTAGACACATACATTATTTATCATCACATGGATCTCATCTTAACAAACTCCAGAGCCTTGACCCAGTCACATTCCCTACTCTGATTAGACTGCAGCAGGAGATAATTATTCCAGGAATATCTCTGTGTTGGGGTTTCACAGCTGTTGTAAACTGCTACAACAACTGAGATAACATAAACATTGACAACAAATAAAACCAAGGGATCTTCATGTTTTACAGTTTATTGCAGGAGGTACTCCAGCTAGCAGAAGAAAGGCATAGCCTACCTCTTTTTCCAAGATTGATTTGGTATCTTCAAGCAGATACAACCAGGCTGACTCTAGTGGGGAATGAGAGGGGAGACTTCTCAAATCCCATTGAGAAGAAATGCATCCTGCTTCCAGAATTTGCCTGTGCCAGGAACAAAACTGGATTCTGCTCAAACTCATTTTACATCCCTTGACCACAGCCTAGGGGGAGCATAACTATTACAGGTGATGATATTGAGTGGGCTGAATGGCCAAAAAAGGATAACACAACCACAGTTTGCAAAAATGACTCTGGATTTGCTCTGCTAATGTTGGGAGAGAGTCATGATTCTGGCACCCCTTCCCAGCTAAGCATAAAAGATAAAAAGTAAAGGTGACTTCTGCAGTTGAAACATTACTGTTCAATATTTGATTTCAGTTTAACTTTGGTTAGGGAAAAAACAAAAAGGAAAAAAAATAATACTGCAGTTATATTATAAACCATAAGTCTCCTTCCCAGCAAATACAAATTTCTCCTAGGAATAGAGAAGTATACCTTTTTTTAGGACAAAAGGTGTGATGTGGATGGGGAGAAGTTTTCTCTTCACTTTGTTACATCAGTCTTGCTCTGGAGTAACTCCATGGGTAGAGTGGCATGAAGCTGACAGACAAGCCAAGAACCAGGCTTTGTGCTAATGAGCTCTCATGGGCTTGCCTGATGAGTAAAATTTTTGGGACAAGAACATGAAGTATTTGAATACCTGCAATATTCTCTCTATTCTGCTGTTCCACTTGGAGCTGGGTCTAATGTACACAAGATGAGAGCTAGCAAAGCTTTGTAAAGAGGCTTCAGAACATATCTACCAGGAAATAAAAGGATTTATCTGGCTAAAAATTGATGAGAGAATCAGAGAATAATTTATTTTCATCTGCTGCACTACTGTTATCCCTATTCCTAACAGATCTCAAAGAATAAACCATATTCTAAAAAAGAAAAAAAAATATTATGAGAATTAAATTTTGATTTAATTTTAAAAAGTGAATTTGCTGGATTTCTGACTGAAAGCAATATATACTTTCTACCTTTATTTCCAGGATCTTAAGGATGGAGATTTGGGTTCTTTCTAACAACATAATCCCTTTCATCAGGGATTCATTGTATAAACAGGAATCCATTACACACTGAGAAAGAGATGGAACTTGATATTTTTGTGAGAGGAATACACATGAATCTGGTCCCTTTCTTTCTCCCTACTATCTTCTGGATCACTCCATATGTTGTGATTGTGAAGAAGGAAAAAACCATTTGAAACAGAACAGGGTCTGTGAGGAGATAATAGAATAGAATAGAACAGAACAGAATGGAATATTTCAGTTGGAAGGACCTACAATGACCATCTAATCCAACTCCCCAGCCACTTCAGGGATGACCAAAAGCAAAAGCATAATATTAAGGGCATTATGCAAATACCTCTTAAACGCTGACAGGCTTGGGGCATTGACCCTCTCTCTGGGAAGCCTGATCCACTGTTTGACCATCCTCTCTGTAAAGAAATTCTTCCTAATGTCCAGTCTGAACCTCCCCTGGGTCAGCCTGGAGCCACTCCCACAAGTCTTTTCACTGAATGCCAGGAAGAAGAGCTCAGCACATCCTTCTCCACCTTCTCAGGGAGCTCAGAGAGCAACGATGTGCCTTGTTTGCCTGGCACTGACCCTGCTGGTGTGGGCCAGGCTGCCCATGCAGTTCCCTTCTCTGTTTCCAACACTGCTTGAGGAAATGCATGAAGAAAAGGAATCTTCTGCAATCCTGCCCTTGCTTCATCAGGACTCAGCCCTGCTCCCTTTAAACCAATGACAAAAATGCACATCTCAAATGCCCTCAAAGCCAACAGAGTTTTACAGTTTTTTATATTCAAAGGACCTGGATGCCCCCGACCTTTGTGTAAAAATATCCTCTACAGTCACCAGCTCTGTGTTTTTATCTCAATAAAGAGAGTCCCTCATATAGCAATGAGTCTAAGAGTCCCTCATATGGCAATGTATGGGTGGACAATACTTTGACACATATCTTAATTAAAGATAAGTAAATTCCCATGGGTAAAAAAAGACTGTGCCAATAATTTCATCTAACAAGAATTCCACTGAGCTTAAATACACAAAGTTTGTGACAAAAAAAGGTTTCCATTGGCAGCGTGAGTGCAAAAAAGTTTCTTTACTGTCCCAAATGGGAGATTACAAGAGAGTGGCTTGCAAAAAATCCTATTAATTACTTTTAAAATTTTCCCTTTTAACAGCTTTAATCTGGCTCCAACAGATCCTTTTAATGCTTAGCTTCGTAAAATAGCCTAAAGAAACTGCTGTTTTTACTATTTTAAATAAGAGAAAAACTTTTGGTTTGAAATCCCTAGCTACCACAAACTTTGCAATCAGTTGTGAAGATTTGGTCTGCTGGACAGGATACAAAATTGTAATGTTGATGAGCATTTTCCAACTGATTTCAACAGCTTCTGCATCTTGACATTTGTACACTCCAAGTATCTATCTGCTGTTGATAGTTGTGAAAATAGTTTTCTGGCTCTTTTATTTTAACAAATGCCTCTGCTCAGTGCTGAATGCAATCCCAGAAAATAGTCTCAGATATCTGATTTACTGTGGAATGGCATCATACACAGTCCAAAGTCCAAAATTACACTATCTTAGCCTTAGCTCTAGAGTTAAATGTGGAACACTGAAAACTGTATGTGAGCAACTATTGCAGTCCAATAATGTGTTTATTTCTATTTGGTGTAAATTGATTCAGCATATTTAAACTAAATTCAGTTAATCCAAACAATAATGTTCACACAAAGACCTTTCACTTATTTAATTAAACTGATTAAACAGATCAGATTTTCTTAACTATATTAGTTAACCAAAAGCAATACTAAGGAAGATGAAAATCTCCTTAAGTTCCATGGTCAATAGAAACACTGTTATAAGTGCAAGGCAATTTGGGATCAGACCCCAAAGGGGTATCAGCAGTGTCTCTACCTCAGGAAATCTTGAAATGATTAATGAAATTTTTTGCATTCCAGGAGATTTAAAGATATTTTGAAAGTAACATGCATGCCCCTTCCATAAAATCCTGAGTCAGGATTTTAAACCAGAGTAACTTTGCCCTGGCAGGCTGTGCTCTGCTCTGCTGGGAAAGGGCTGTGAACCTTTGCTGTCCTGAAGCTCTTCACATGTCCCTGCCAAACATGTGAATGTTGACACAGAAGCATCAAACACATGCAAATGCTGTACTGCCAAGCACAAAGATGTTAATCCCCAAACTCCAGATTTGTTCTTTTCCTTATCTTCTGCTAGACCCAGCAGGGCCATGTAAGCCAGATTTGTACTTGCAATATCACGTGGATTACCAGGAGGAAAAAGTACCAAAGAACATTTTGCACCCCCAACACTGCTCATCAGTTGATTATTTTTTATCTTTTTGTTGGTTGTTTTTTTTTTTAACAGGTGGTGGAGCACTGGCACAGGTGGTGATTTGTCTCCTTCAGTTCTCTTAAATATAAAAGTATCACATTTCTTCCAAGATATCTCCAATATTCAAATAGCATGAAGGTGGGAAAATATTCTGGAAAAATCATTATGTGCTTAGCCCTCTCCCATATGCACAGGACATTTGTTTTGGCTGTTGTCAGTCACTGAATGCCAGGCTGGTGGACTTCTGTTCTTATCTTAAAGTACATATGTCCTTAGGTAGGACATATCCACTTGCAATTGTGTTTTTACCAAGGTGGTTTTTTAACCTTTCTGTTGATGGAAGCTAAAAACAAGCTTTTTGAAGTTGCTTTGTGTTGTAAAAATATAATTAATCCAAATGTTTCATGGGTTGGAGCATCTGTGTATATTTGTAATTTATTCTCAAATTTGACTGTGATCTTCAGAGTGAAGAAAAAGTAAAGATTCCAGTCAGGTCCAATGTATTTTTAAATATTTCAGTTTTCCAGTGTTTAAGGGCTGTCTTCATTAAAAATCTTGTACACAATTAAAATAATTCTTCATTAAAAACATGTACACAATAGAAAAAGTATGATTTACAGAATTATGAACAGTTTTTCTAAACTAAATTTAGTTTGACTAAATAGTGATTGAATGGCTTGGGAACTCAATTTTAAGAACTTCTTCCCCTGCAGCTTTCAAGCAAGTACCATGATCAAAACTTTTAAGTGGTTTTCACAGAAAAGCTTAGATTTACATGAAAGAAAATTATGTTCATTTTCATTTCTTTTACTTCTTGTCATTTCATCTCAGATATCCAAGTTCGAGAGGATTTAAAGTTTTATTTTGTGTAAAATTTTTCTAGTGAATTCTTTGGGCCATATTCTCCCCTCCTCTTCACAATTTCAAATTACTAAATTCTGGGGTTTAAGTGTATTCTGAGCTTGAACAAATGAATAACCTTGCTGTGTCATACAGGTCACTGAAAGTAAGACTTAGACAGGCAAGTGTCACCCTGAATCCTCACTGATGAGGTGACATAGAATATTTTAATTCAGTCTTTCATTCCAATAATAAGATACTGATATAAAGTAAGAAACAAAAGGAGAAGGTTTTGAATTTTGTGTGGTATTGTTTGTTTGTAGATATTTTTCCAAATTACAACCAGAATACCAGGTGCCAGCCCTTAGTGGAGTTGAATAAAATAGAAGGAATACATCTGGAACAAGAAACCTAAATACATTTGTAACAAGTCTGTGCAAGCTGAGAACAAACCAGACCTGTCCATACTATATGAATGAGTACAATCCTTCTTCTTTATACACAGTTAAACAGAAACCAAAATATATCAAACAACAATGCATTACTAAGCTTGTGTCAATTTGATGTTCCTACAGTAAACTAATTTGCTAATTTCAATCCCAGCTGGAGACTTCCACTTAGTGCCTGGAGGAGTACATGGGTTTTTGAAATGACTGAGATACATAGTAGTGACAGCAAAAGACTCCCAGGACTTCATTACTCCCCCATCTCATGAAAGTTAGGAATTGAGCTTGCTGTCATTAGCACTTTCCAACAGAGAATCAAAAAAACTAGGCGATTGTCTGGGACATCAGCCACCTTGAAAATTACCTATTTTATTGATTGTTGCAAGAGCTCTCCAGGAGGGAATTTTAGACAGCCCTAAAGATTCCACTGGGCTGCTCCTGCTGTGTCAAGTCCAATTTATTTGCTTACACCTATTGATTAATGTTTTGTGTGGGATGTCTCAGAGATTCTTGCTGCAGGATCAGTCAAATTGTACGTGGGGAAAAGGTGTAAATAGCCAATAGAATATATTCCTACAGATGCAGAAATGGTCACGTAGGACAGCTCTTTGGTTAGTTGTTTCGAAGCTGTTTTGGATATAGTGGAGACAATCAATAATATTTTATCACACATGTGTTTAAGCAGTCACATACACCCACAGGCCAGGTAGATTATATTAAATCAGCAGAAGAGCATTTCAGGGAGCCTCACTCAATCCAGCTGAAGATGCTGCTGTGAGAACCCTTGACACTGGGACTCCTGGGGAGTCCACCAGACAGACCAACTGTGCCACAGTCCAAATACTTTAATTTCTACACAAAGACTGCTGTCTCTGGGAGTCTGTGGAAAACCAGCACCCAGGTGATGTAACCTGATGACAAGAAAGTATATGGATTTTTCATAGTAGGTGAGCATTAGAGAAAAGCTACACTCCATTAGAGCACTCTTGAGGATGTTGAGACTGAGATTCACAAGAGCCCAGCACAAGATGAGACTTTCAGAGAGGTTGCACATTTTCCTTCCATGAAGGTTTTTAGGATGCTGCCAGATAAAGCCCTGAGCAGCCTGATCTGACTTTGACCCTGGTTTGAGCAGCAGATTGGACTAGAGAATGTCTGTTGTCCTTCCATCTCCAATTTCTTATGACTCTGATAAAAATATGACAGAAGCACAAGAGGAAGTTTACATCTCTATCAGAGGTGAAAACTGCCCACAGAACCAGAATGGAGACTCCTGAGAATAAAGATGCTCTGAGTGCTGACAGTGTGGGGCAGGGAAAGAGCAGCAGATGATGACTGAACCTTCTGGGACACACCTGAATGACCAACATAAGGCATTATTCTGAAAGCTGAGAGAAGGAAACAGTTCCAAAATGAGAGTAAATAAGAGAGTCCTCAGCAAGGAGCAGCAGAGATTAAATACTTGCTTTTTAGAAAGCAGTTTTCAGAGAATTTGATATGGGCTTGTTTTTTAGGGAGCCATGGGGAGGTGTCTTTAAAGATGATTTCTTACTGCAGAAAGAAACAGTAGGTGGAAATGATGTGTATGAAGTATTTGGGAATGAAAAGGAAGAAAGGGGAGTAAGTTTTTATAGTGGCAAAAATGTTTAAGAGGCTCAGGTCACTTGGAAAGGAAGATTCTGTGCAGAAGGAAAGGAGCAAGAGAGGGATAAAATGTTGAAATGGGTGAGGAAGGAAGACAATCAGGACACATTGTAGAATGGCCCTAGTGAGTTTCTAGCCATCCAGTCAAGGTTACTTCAAGGGAAGAGGGGTCTAATATCTTTGTAGCACATCATATGAGTCCTTTGACTTCACACAGAATTTTCATTCACATTAAGAAAACTTATTATATTTAGGTATTGACTTAAAATACAAAAGAGTTCCCAATAGTGCCTGGGAAAAAATTCAGCTCTGTTTTATAGTCTTAGCTGTACTAAAGCCAAAAGAGGATATTAGAAAAGAGCTAATTATAATTATTACTCAGAGAGAAATTGATCATATCAAAGGCATTTCAATGTTCTGCCATTTCAGGGGACCTCATAAAGTTCAGGAAAAAGTCTGATTCAGTTCATAATGGGTAACCTTCTCAAAAGTATCATAGTGTTTTTGGAACCTGAGTCCCCTGTGTAGCCAGAGGGATAACTGACTGAAAGGACACAAATCATCCTTATAGAACATGGATGAGTGCATTAGAAACTTGGGAATAAACAGTTGTTACTATTTTACAGAGTATTAATATTTGTTGTACCAATCAACAATTCTTTAGATAGTCACATAATTGATTTGCATTTGTAATTTATTCTTGCAAGGAATGCCATGGAACCCTCAACAAAAGAGTGGCTGTGACACAGTTGTTCTGCAAGTAGAAAATACATCAGACTGATGGTTCAGGAGGTTTAGGGTGCCAGGCCTGGCCCATGAGCCGCATGACACAAAATACACTGATTTTCAAAGTCTATTCCTGTGCTCCCCTTTCTCCTCCCAGGCTTTCCCATGTAGGAATCTGCAACTCATTCAGTGAGGGAAGGAGAAGAGAAGGAGAGATACTGGTGGCAGATTGCTGGGACTATGCAAAAAATATGTGCTGCTTCTGCCAAATCCTCTGCTTTCTTCCCAGTCAAGCCTTTCCCCTGTCACATTTTTCATCTTCACTTGAGGAAAGGCAAGGAGGAAGGGAGGGGACCCTGCACTTTTAAGAACTTGCTGAACTGAAGACATGATCTCAGAGAGTGCATCCTTGAGTCACCAAGGCATGTGCATTCCACTTTGGTTTATCTAGACTGACAAGGGAAATAGAATATTTTCTGTTCAGGACCACGTGTGCAATAAACTTTCAGATATTGTTATGTGCTCCCAACAACTAGAAAAGCTTTCAGTAGTCTTTTTGTACTATGTCCTCCTTATTATGAATGCAATGGAGACAGTAACGTTAAATCATCACAATCTGAAGTTAGAAAACAGGTAACACACAGGGAACCCTGAGCTGAACCTTATTGAACCTGGCATGATTTTTGTTTTTTAGCAGTGAGTTATTTTCAGCTTCAGTGGATTTTTATTCTGATTTACAGAATGAAGATTTTAAAAGGTGGTCATTGGCCTTCTGCACTCTTAATTCTGAATTAGTTTCAGAATTTCAGTCAAACACGTGACTTTTGTGGAGCAAAAGTCACAAATTCTCTAAGTATTTTTTTCTCTGTATAAAGCATTTTAAACTGTTCTTCACAAGCTATTTTCCACCTTGAAGTATCACTGATGGAAGTAATGGAATTGGCACCAAAGCAAGCATTACTGTGACTAGTTCCATCGACTGGTTTACATATATTACCTGTGTAGAAATTGGTTGGGGTTTTTTTAAACACTGAGGAATGAAAAATATCCATCTGTAAGTAGCATTTACTATGCAGGAAAATTCTTCTCTGGTGCTTCCTATTGCAAAGAAAGAAGTTTTTCTCTTAACAGCCTCATAGTCACCAGCAAGGCAGTATGTGGGATATAGGATATCTTCAGAACATAGTACAGCAAGTCTGACAGAAGACAGATTTGGGCTGATGGTTCTGTCAGTCTAATTTTGGACATCATTTAATTAAGATGATGATTATGACTAGCTTTCCAGAGACATCACCAGAGAAGTAAACTTACTGAAATTGTGTATTAAGTTCTCATGAGAGATCTTAAACAGTTTTACTGGCAGTGGGTGTTTAAGTCATCCAAGTCTGTTAGAATATCAGGTCAAATATTCATCTTTCTGCTTTGTGTTTGAATTTTCCAAGTGAGCTACATCCAAAGTAGGATGTGGGATTTTAGAAAGTTCACTTGCAAAATGTTATTCCAAAGCACTGTATTGGGTTGGCTGGCATGTGGACACACACATGTTTGCACATGTGGCTGGGTGGCATCAAAACCCATTTGTATCAAAAATCCTGCAAATAATCATTTTACTCTGAAAATGATTGAAAAAGATTGACATTCTAAATTCTCCTGCTATGAAGCATCTATCTAACATATATAAGTGGCATCTGTGCCAGCAGGTTTAAAGGCTCTGGAAGATATTTGAGACAGAAAAGTTCTGCTAGGAGTTGTTGAGGAAATTTGGTCAGGTCTGTGGAGCAATGCCTTATTTACATGTTTCAAGTAGGCGAACTCAATCCAGTGTCTGTGTACAAATTTTGTTGCAAAACAGACTCTGCAAGGCTAGTGCAGTCTTGCATAAAATAGTTTCCTTTTCTAGTCCTAAAATAAATTGTTCCTTTCCACAGATACAACAGCATTACTTGCTTGACGGACATGATACTCATCTTCTCTGAATCTGCATGTCTCTGTGGAGATTAACAAGATGCAACCATGTATAAAAGCTGCAAATCTGTTCTGTGAGCTGCAGTCTGGCAGAAATCTGTATTTGTATCTTCATATCTTCTTAGCTCAGCCTGAATGAGGAAAATTCAAAAACTTGTGAAACGAGTCTTATACTTCATGGTGACCAGATTGGTTGGAAACGTGGTTGAGTTTTATAGGTTTTTATAGACCATTTAAGACATATCAGTTCAGCTGGATGGAGCTGTCATTCAGCCCCAGCACACAACACAAGTCACTTCTTGAACAGACTATCTTCCTTCAGTGAATTTTGATTTTAAATAAATACGAAAAAAACCCAAGAAGGAACTTCAGACTTATCCTTCACTGTCTTAAAAGGTGATGCCATTATCACTGCAATGTCAAGAGTGAATCAAAAGAGGTTATTTGTTTCCCTCTGTTGGGCTGTTCCTGGTTAAAAGCAGGCTTTTGATTTGCCGTTTGAGGTGAAGAACATTGTTCTTTTTATGTATATCTGTTCAGTTCTGTGATAAATGGCACTTAAGATTTTATTGTTTACCAGTTAGTGACCTGATGTATGTTTATTTTTGAGTCCTTTAAGCTCCATGACCATTAGTTTTCATTTAGACACATTTTCTTTTGTCCCTTTGTTTCACCTGCCTTTAATAGACTGCTAACATTATCTTTAAATGGATGTCTGATGTGCTCCTCTCTACAGGAAAAGTGCTTTTAATCTTCATTGCACATTGCAACCTCTAGCTTTTTTTAATCCACCCTTCAAAGACAACAATACTGGAAGACTGCTAGGCTCATGTCTCTTTTATGGGAACTGATGGACTCTGTACCCTGTTAGGATGCTTTTTCATGCTTCTGTCATCTTTTCCAGATGAAAAATTGACAAGATAAGGATTTATAAGGACTGTGGTGTTTTAACAGGCCCTTTATCTCTTATGTTCTATAATCCTGTGGAGTTTCAGAAATGGTTGGGCTGTGATGAAACACACCTAAGCAGAAGCTGAATAACCAAATGTTCTGAGTTACATTCTAGCATCCTCTGAGTAAAACTGTGCATCTTTTTATCCATATAAAATGAAAAGTAAAATTTGACTGAATTCTGATTGATCTTTTCTTCTGGAGAGCTCCACAGTAGCATGGAATTTGAGGGGTTCTGACCTTTGAGTCCACTTCACAAGCCCTTAGTAAGATGGGAGGTGCAAATGTGTCCTGAAATCCAGTGTTAAAGGATGTGACCCATAAAAAGCATTGTGTTCCCTTTCAGGGAGACAATACTTTATACACTCAGGCTGAGCAATGGGATTAAATACAGGATTATTACATAGTTAATCCCTTGTTGTGGTTTAAGGCCAACAGGCTGCTCACAGTCACTTGGTCACTCCCCCATAGTAGGAGGATGGAGAGAATCAAAGGGCAAAAGTTCAAAAACTTGTGGGTTGAAATTGTCTGATAGGTAAAGCAAGCAAGGTACAACAAGGAATTAATTCACTACCAACATTTCTTCAAAACCATGGCACATTTAGATGAACAAGGACTTTGGCCTGAAAACTGTGGCACAAGTATCAAGTTTTCACAGTATCAAGAATGTAGGAATACCATAAAATATAAGAAATATCCACAGCAGAGCAGCAAATAGGCAGTGAAATGCAAGCATGATCCAACCTCATCCAGCTCAGAGTCACACTTACCCTGGTGATCACCAGCAAAACTGTGCTGAAGTCAAACTGCAGAAAGAAGTAATTCTTCATTCTCTACTCTGATTTTACATCATGTTTTGGGTCACCTTACTAGTTTGCTGTGATTTCCCCTCTGCTTAAAACTCCGATCTTTCCTTTGAAGAAATACTTTTTCAAAATTCAATACCTGGTCTGACAATCAGAGTAAATGAAACTTTCAACTTATTTTTCCTTTAAAAGGGCAATCTGCATTGGCAAGAGATGACTTAGTTGCCTTAACCCAAGTTCTCAAAGGCATCAATGAAAGTGGAAAAACATAAATTCTTCAATTCTTTAAGTCTGGAAATCTGTTCAGCCTGGGTTTTTCTGACTGGTTTTCCCTGGCTGTTGAATTGATAAGATGATTATGTTACGGTTTCATAAATAATATGATGTAATTCAAATATAAAATCAGGTGAGAGCTTCTTGGGGAGCAGCTGCATTGAAAACCTGAGAGGAAAAGCCTGTCTTCTGAAAGTGTTTTTTCTGTTCAACAAAATAGAAGTTTAGATTTGACATTCCTGGGGATTTAAAAGAACATGGGACTGATGAGATCTGCACTGCCATTTTCATCTCACTCTGTGTATGGCTTAGCTATAGGAATACATCATACACACAAACATTATTCTTGGTTCTCTCCACAAACATTTTGATTATCTTTCAGTTCCCCCAACATATTACTACAGTTATTACAACAGTAACCACATATTGAGGTTACTGTTGAGAATGGAATAAACTTCTTTATCAGATATTTTCTGTGCTGCTTAGTAAGCAGTGAGGCAGCACACAAGACTTTTTTTAAATTTTTGTTAAATTTTATTTTGCAAGGGAGGAGAGGCAGTTAAAGGCTATGTTTTACTTGTTTTTTTTTCATTACTTCAGGCAATGATCCTTCCTGGTGTTTCTCATGTAATGCCACCAGCAATGCCTGCATGCAGCCCTTGAAAGAGTTTCATTTAAACTAAGGGTATTAAATGATAGAAAAAGCTAAGGCTCACAGTAATGCAAAACACTTCTGACTTGAAATTCTAGCCAGTAACAACATTGTTTGAGGCTTAATTTAATGATTTTAAAAGCCACAAAATCTCTCATGTGAATACAAGCAGGTATTACACAGTTGTTAACTTTATTTATATTTACTTAACCAAATAAAGGATGCTTTTTGATTTACATGAAAAACAGATCTGAACACATGAAAACATTGGGGATACATGGCTGCAAGATTAAAAAGATGTAATTTGAATTTTTTCCTCCTTGAAATGTTTGGCTTTGGGAGACTTTTCAATCAGTAGGTGTCTGAGGACCTCAAAGAGACAAACAGTAGTTTTCATGAGGAATATTTAAACAACAGGTTCATCCTTACATCTCACATTTCTTATAAGGGCTTAAAACCTGAAAGCAAGAAATGTAATTTCAAAGTTTAGTTTACTGTCAAAGAAAATGTTATTGTTTAAACTAATGATTTGGGAAAAATCTGCAATGACACTCTTTTTATATTTCCTAGCCAGGCTGAAATATATATATATATGTATATATATACCCAAAACTAAGCTAGACAAGCTGTGTGTAATGAATATAAATTTTATCCTGAACCAGAAGAATCAAATTAAATATTGTAACATTTAGCACTTCTGCAAAGATATATGCTATCAAATTTACAGAGCAATATAAATGTTCATAAAGAAGATTATTCATCCAATTTTGAAACCTAGAAATTAAAATTAAAATTAAATGAGTCTAAAATTAACATTGATTACAGTGTTTTTTCTGCCCCACTTAATTCATTCTGTTAAACCTAGGGTCCTTAAGACTCCTATATCAGGAGAAAAGTTGTCACTTCTATTCTACTTTTAAATTGTGTAAAAGCCATGGGTCTGGAGGGCAAAGTGGGTTTTTTTCAGTGTTGGGACCTGAGCAGGGTACAAAGGATCTCAATGACCTTTTTTTGCCTCCTAAAATACTGGATATTCTGGAGCTGGGGGTGCAGTAATTGGGTCCCTCTGTGCTCTTGTGGTGGCTTCATGCTCTACCAGAACATTTGCTCTGCAGTTCAGAGGTGTCACAGCAGCTCATGTAGCCCTGCAGGAATTAGCATCAGTCAGCTTTGTTGTTAAAGGTGGGGGAGATCCAGCAGGACAGAGAGCTAAGGGGGTCAGTAATGACACAGAGTAAAACACTTGGCACATTCCATAGCTGTTCTGGAACCTTATTCTATATCTACGTTATTCACCTGATGTCACTAAATGGAACACAGCTTGGGTGAGCACTGAAGAAAGATTCTGACAGTTAAGGATGCTTATGTGTACAAAAGAAGAGTAGATTTGATCCACATCTTATATATTTTAGATTAAAGTATGATTTAATGCTTCTTTTCTTAAAAGAAAAATAAAAAACCTAGAAAACCACATGTCAACGCCGTCATTACCAGGTACCAATATTCAGACAGTGAATTGCTCTCCAAACACCAGTGCTTCCTTTTAAGTTTTCAATTTATAATAGACACTAGCTTCTCTACTTGTTAAAAAAACCTTCTTTTGACACTAAAGTTGGCCTAGTACTCTAAAGTGAACTCAGGAAAAGAGGCTGAATCTGAAGCAATTTTACCTCTTTGGCAGCAATGGATCCAAACAGGGCATCATTGCAATGTTTGTGCCAAAAACACGAGAGAAGCTGGGGATCCTCTGGTACCACCTCATGTCACAGTGGAAGGGACAAGTGCCAAATGAAAAGAAGTCTCTCAAAAGAGACACACAAATTTGTACCTTTCAGACAAATATTTAGAACTGGGAAGACAGTGGCAAATTCCATGTGAGCATAATGTGGTAGCAAGAACTGCAGCCACATGTTTAATGTCAATTCAGATATCCCTTTTGAGATGCAGTATGTAGCCTCATGATTGAAATAAAAATGTGCGTGGACCCTGTTGCCTTGAGATTTTGCTTTATCAGTCACATGAATGGAAATCACAACTATTTTGATGTGACTACCTTATATCCTATTTGCATGTCTTGCAAATCACTAAGAAAATTGGAGTATTGCAGCATTAGATGCAGGGATTTTATTTTTTCACTGCACCACTTTGTGATAATTATTTGGCTGAATTAAAATGGAGCTTTCCCACAGACAATGAACTGCTCAATGTGGCTGCCTGACAAGGTCATGCATAGAGCAATAATTTGCATGGAGCTGGAAGAAGTGCATGCCTTTCTAGGGCATAAACAAGCTTTGAGAATGCCAAAAATGATACAAGAAAAATAATTATAACCTGAACCAAACCAGCTTGTTTCTTTTAACCTTCCCCCAGACTCAGCTAATTTATTGAACTCTGGGCATTGCAGTCAGAGCTCCAAAGAGCTTTTCTGTTCCATTTTGCTGCACTCCACTGCATGAATGATCAGGGAATGTAGCAGTGCCCTTGATTCAGATGTTTACAAATCACAGACCTGTGGTATTTGACTATCTTATCAGCACACATGATGCAGATAGGAACCTGTTCAGAGTCATGGCAGCACAAAGAGATACTGCCTGAATTACATTACTTCACAAGTTGCAGGGCTGTCTTTCAAAAACCATAAGGTATTGCCTTTTTTTCCTTTTAAAATAATATCCACTACCACCTACCTGCTAACATAAAAGTTCTAATACTGCTGATCATAAAGGTACATGATTATTCTTGAAATGAGAAGGCAAATATACATCAAATTTTTTACAGTTAAAGGCACTGAAAATATATCATCTGACCCTGGTAAGATACTGCAGCAAATATTATGTGTGGGTGGCAAAGAATTATTGTTCTATCTTCTGTAGAATAGAATAATGAATTAGATGCCAGGGTGATATTTTGATGACCATGGTCCTATGATTGACTCTGCCCTAAGACTATTTCAATGAGTTATTCGGAGTTGTTTTATTTGTGTGTTACAGGGTTTTTTGTGTCTTTTTAAATTCTAAATATACTTATGTATCCTTGGATTCGAAAAAACAAATTATACAGTATGTTTGTAAAATCCATGCCATAGATAGCTGATAATGTTATAAGCATATCCTTCATAGGCAGTCTTGCCTGATTTAATTCAATCAGGTGATGGTGAAATGTTGGCCAAATCTCTAATGTGGGTGTTGTCCTGGACCTGATGTGGTGGAAGAGACATTGGAACATGTTATTGCCAGAGAAATCATGTGTGCCTTGGATAATTTGTTTGAGCTGGGGGTGGTAAACTACTGTGTGACTCTACCCTGCCTGCTGTGAGGCCATGGGGTATGGCAGAAAGCTTAACTTCAGGTTCCTAAGAAGTTCTGAATGCCTGATGTGATGGACATACAATTGTAGGAATTTTTGATGGCCTGGATCAGATTGTCAGAATAATGCCTCTAGCCCTGTGTCATGGAAATAAAACTAATGGAATCTCTAACAGGGTCTTTGAACCAAGAAAACATTAGGTCTGGCAAGGTATTAAAACTATGTTCTGGCATCACAGAAAGTATGTGAGGATGCTGGATGAAATGCAGAATTCCAGGTCTGAACATCAACTTTGCAGAGATTTCCGCTTATTATTAGTACATGCATTTTCTTTAAAAATGTGAATTTTTTCCATTAAGCTTACAGAGAAAATGTTCTGCATACATCTGCAGGCAAGGAAAAGGAATTATGGAAGAGAAAGCCTGATTACCTCTCCTACCCAACAGAGACAAAGGCTGAAGCATTCAACCATTAAAATAGTTCTGTGGTATAAAGGAGATTAGCCTGAAATCTCTTGTCAATAGACATATACATACAGGAAAGCAATTTAATGTGTCCTCATTTGCTAGCATATTGAATTAGACAGGGAATTTTGGCATTCACTCAGAACAAGTAAATACTTTCCATGGCCTGATGAGAGTATATTATTGATCAATTGGACACATTTGTCTATAAAACAGTGGTCCCAATCCTTCTGCTGAGGCAGATGAATTTAATGTGAACATGCAGAATGAAGTCAGAAATGTGACAATCTGTCAATGTGATGATGAGTTCTTTTTGTTCAGGCTCTGACTGACAATGCATGATGTGTAGGGTGGTCACAGAAAGAAAAAAAACACCAATCACTTGCTTGTGAAAGGTCATTGAGGGCATGTTTGCAATATGTTCTGCTGGGGAGCACAGAGAGATCTGTGAAACACCATGGTAGCACTTTGCTGCAGAGCTAGTTGGGCAGCAGTGATTAAAATCCCTGCTATGAATGAAATCCCTGTTGTCAGTGATGCTTTGGGACTTAGAAATATTTCATACATTAGTTGAAAATTAATACATGTAACCAATGTGGCTTTTTTCTAAAGGTGTTTATGGATCTGAAAACACCAAGAATTTTATCTAAAATAAAATTATTTGAAAATTCAGATCTGAAAAATATTATTGATAGTTTGATATTATTTTTAGGAACATTATTTCATTTTTTTTTCACAGAGAGTGGCATTAAGTATAAATGACTTTTCACTTTTGGCTTCCTTGCCTAGAGACTGATTTATGACCTTTCCAATGGATTACTTTAAATATTCACAGAGAAATATTTCCCTCTGCATAGTACAAATACATAATATACATGCATAGATCTGAATTTTCTGGACATCTACATGTTTGCTAAAGCTCCCACCATATTCCAGGCAGCATTTGTGTGAGCATTTACCAGGTCTGGACTGTATGCTTAAAAGAAAATCTGCCTTCATACACAGATATTTCATGGAGGTTTTTGTCCTATCTGTGTGTGTATTTATATCTATATAATTTCAAGAATCCATTTATATATATATATGTATTCATGAAAGGCAGCACGACTATGGAGGTTTCTGTGCATACATCACTTTGATGAGCTGAACATATTGTATGGAGAACATAAGTCTCCAAATAGAGACACAGTAATTGTAATAGAGGGTAGAGTAGGTCAGTGCAAGATTTAACATTTTGTATGAGTCAGCTTCAGCTGCTGCTCTCCAAATAAAGAAGAGCTGCTAACTGCTTTGTCCTGTTAGCAATCCCAGAGAATCCCTGTTACCCTTTTTCTCGAGGAGTTATTGAATCTCCTAAAGGGCTGTGATTTACTCCTGTGCTGTTAGCTCATTCCTCGTGGCTGCCTGGATCATTCCATCCCCTCTGCACTCTGCTGGGCTGGGATGAGGGGCACAACTCTGGGGCAGCAGCAGAGCTGGCCAGCGGCTCCTGGGGGTGGGGATGTGTCCTGTGGCCTCACTGGGGCAGGGACTGATAGTCCCAGGGGCTGGAATGGGGTGCTAGGCTGTGGGCAGGGACAGTAGGGCTCATGTGTCCACTCTGGCACTGACAGAAAACGTGGTAGATATTTCAGGGCAGTATCTGCTGCCTGTGTCCTGTGGGAATCCTGGTCTGCACAGCAGTGCAAAGGAAGTGTCTCAGGTTCTTACATAACCTGAAATAAGAATCTTATTCTGAGAAAAAAAACGTATCTGGAGTAGGAGCAAAACAAGGGGGAAATAAATATGATGATATCTCACCCAAATAGCTGACTGAAAAACAGCCATGCTCCCCAAATCTATCATTCCTCTGTTACCTGATCAAGTTCTCCCTGAGTTTTCCCTGCTTCTCACCTGAAAGTGATTCTCCTAACAAACGTATTAAAGTTTATTGACTTGATCTCATGATTCTTTGGCACAAAAAGATCTTGATGTGTTCAGTTACTATTACCTTTTTATCATCTACATCTGTATGTTTATGACAAATTCTTGGGAGGTTTTATATATCACCTTTTAAAAACACTTCTGTTCATTTTTCCACAGCTTCAAACTTTGGAAAAACCCTGAATTTAGGGTGACTCAAACAGACTCAGGATTTCGTTGTGTGAGTACTCTCAAGGCCATTATTCCAAATTAAAAACGTGATTTTAAAGAAAATGAAAGCTATGAATCCGTGATTGAGCATCTTTATTCAGAATTCAAGTGTTTGCAATTTTTTTTCACTACTCTCAGTTTGAAAGTGAATTAAACTACTCACCCAGGTTTAATGTCATTTAACTAACAAATGTTCAATCTAAGCTCATATTAATGTTTAGAGTGTCCATGTCTTAAAAAAAACCCCAACAGCAATATTTTTCATAAATAAAAGTTGATTTTACTACATATAGTGTGAAAAGTCCTTCTTAGTCAAACTCTTGGTGCTTCAGTCATAAAGTAAATGTACAGTTATTTTTTCTGAGAAACTGAATATATTTCAAATAAAATTGATTTATGAACTGAAAGCTTGAGTGGAAGAATATCTATGAGATTTTCCAAATAAATGAAATTAAATTCCGAATCACACACACACATACGTATATATATATATATATATGTATATATATATATTTAGAAACTCCTGTTCCAAACCCTGCATTTCAATTCATTCTGTGTTAGCCTGATTTTGAATATCTTAAGGTTTTTAATTTGTTTCCCTCCCTATGGTGTCACACAAGTAGACAGAGTACTTGCTGAATCCCTGCCTCTGAGAAGCTCTGTGCAGTTCTTTACTCAAGGACTAACCCTATTTAGAGGATACTATAATCCAGACATTATGCATTTCTATATATAAATTTCTTTCTCCTCAGCATGATGCATTTCTCTGTATGGCTAACTATATAAAATGTTGCCCTTAGAAACTCTGTGAAATTTAGCATAGATAAATTTAATAAAATTTTAGTGGACTGAAAGTGTACATAGGGGGGTTGTTTTCTGCTGAAGCACACAAGAAAGCTGAAATGAACTTGAAAGTGATATGGGCTCTTGGCTTCATGAAAGAAAATGAAACGAGATGTTTAGATTGGTCCCTCCTGAATTGCTGGGTGTCATGCTTGGGTCAATAAAGCTCACAGTCTGAGTTTTTTACTGCAGTCATGAATTTATGATTAGGTCAGCAATGAAGTAGAGTGAAACATTTTGTGGGTCTGAGCAGAAGAGTGTTCAGTTTCAGATCCTATTACCCATCCACCCCTCTAGGCCCTGGAAAAAGATAGACCACCACTTAAACTGTGCTCTGTGACCCAATACTTTTATGAGGGACACTTCCCTTGGATTTATTTTGATAATTTCTTGTTTTGATATGCGTGGCACATATTTCTCTTCCACTTAGGAGATTGTCAAGAGCAGAATGTTATGGAGTCTTGAGAACAAAAGGTCTCTATTATGCTTATCAATTTCCAGTTTCAGGTGGCTTCTCAAGGATGGGGCTGCCTGTGCCTTATCTGTCCACAGAGCATCCTTAGGAACACTGGGCTCAGCCAGCCCTGGAGTGCAGAGTCATGATGATCTTGGGATGGGCTGGGATTTATGATTAACTGAGTGTGTAGCACATTGTGGCAGAGCTCAGCACTGCCTGTGACTGAGAACCCTTTCCCCTGGGAGAAGCTGACATGTTTGGAGCTCACTGGGGAAAGCACATGGAAAACACTTGGGGTTTGGCATGCATGAACCTTCACCTCAAACTTTTTTTAGCTCGTAACTCATTGACCAGAGCACAGCCATATGGAGTATCTGACATATAACCCAGAAAGTGGAATGGGTCAACAGATATGATTAGGACTGAGATTTTCACAGGTCTCATCCAGCAAACAGGTGTTAGATCCTGTCTGAAGATCAAAGGAATTCACATGCTTACTTAGTGTACTTAGCGTAGATACTCTTACACCACCATGAGGTGTTTTTAGCAGTAGCATTTCATAAAATGAGAAAAGCCTCAACTTTTGGTTTGGTATAACTCTAATAGCCACTTACAGCATTTTAAATATATCAGAAGAATTTAAAACCCCCATAAACTATTAATCAGACTTACACCAGAAGTGAAGACAGAACACCTATGAACATGTCTTAGGTGTTTGATTTCCTGTCTGATAGACTTGGGCAGGTATGACCTTCCCTGCTTGTGTTCTGAATCGTGTGAGCAGGAGAGGTTCCAATTCCTGAAGCCAAATAGCTACATTAACATGTCAGTATCCCAAGATACCTTCCCCTTTTACCATGGCTTAATGGTTTTTATATCAGAGCTGATTTGGATGTAGCCATGAGCAAAGATTTCCCTCTATGAGCCCCATGCAAGCATCCCACCATCATTCATTAAAGTGTTTCCACACAAAATTCTGAAGTATCATCACCTCCTCAGCTCTGCTTGACAGGCTGGTTTTGATCATGGTCATACAGAGGGTGTGACAGATTGGTTTTGATCATGGTCACACAGAGAGTACACAGCACAAGTATTCCCCAAGCCCATCCTCCTTCCTGGTGGTTCTCACACTACGAAGAAACACAACTATACTCCTTTGCAAGGCTCTCTGGGGAAATGCATTGGTACTGCACCTGTCCTGAGTATAAGCAGATTGTCCCAGAGAGCCAGGCTGCCATCCTGGATAAGTTCAAGAAATGCCATAGAAATTTCCCTTTAAAATATTCCAAGAAATCCAAGTGGTTTTCATAACAGCTAAAGACAGTAATTCTGGTTCTTTAGTGTGTGACAAGGAGAAATTGGCTAAAGATGTGTGACAGCTGCTTGCAAACTCATTCAAACTGACAAAGCTCTTGAAGTAACTGCCTGCATTCATAGCAGTGAAGAGGTTCACTGCAAAAGCAATCACTTTTAATTGTAAGAATTTCCCTGGCTCATAATTTTGTTCTGTTCTGATTCAGATTCCTTAAATCAAGGACACATTACATTTTTGACTGTGTAGTATGTCATGTCTATCCCAGTTTTTCAGCCAAAATGTTTTTTGGCAGAATTGTTTTTCCAGATGCAGTGTTCTCATAAAATGTAAGGGGGGAAAAAAAAGGGAAAAACAAAAGAAGAAAAAAAGGGGGAATGATTTTATCTCTCTGACCTATTCTTTATACTCAGTCCATCTTCCTAAGCTTTGAAATTTGCATTTTTACATATGTCTGAGGTGGCCAGATTCACATGTCACAAATTTTTAATGGAAGTTTGATGACTGAGAATATTTCTACTTTGATTTTCCTTTACACAACAAATTTTTCGTTTGCTCTCTCCAAGACAGAGGTCATGTTGCCTCATTATGTTGTTTGTCAATATCCATCTGCTCTACCCAAAACACCAGATAGATTTTGAAGTTTGAACTCTGCATCCCCACTGCATGGGACCTACCTGAGATTTTGAGAATTCATTTACGGGGTCTGTAATGATATCTTTCCAGTCAGCACTGATAGTTACAAGGTCTTTATCACTTGTTTCAGAAACATGGATATTGGTTAATAATTGCTAACAGACTGTGAAGTTGTGTCCAAAAAGTTCAGGAGCTTTAAGCTTGGAATCTCATTAACAAAACCATGAAATAATATTTCTTTGAATTCTTACTATTCTGATTTGCATAGAGCTAAATTATCCATAAATCAAGTGCAGAGAGAGATACTCTGCAGAGTAACAGATATTCTGCATTTATTTTTGTGATTAATCACTGCAGAGGTGATAGTGATTTTAAACAATGCACAAGTGTGCACATACAAACCACATACAAACCTGTAGGTAGAGAACGTCTTGGGAACAGTAATGACTGGCATGTACCAATCAAATAATAAAACACCATAAATAATAATAATAATAAAAAAGAAAAAAGTAAAATGAAATATTGAGATGTAACAGGTGGATCATAGAATCATTAGGGATTGTTCAAGATGCTGGGGAAAACCCATCTAAAATTTATTTTTTTAAGAAGTTGAATCAAAATGTAGATCAGAAACATAACAGTTACTGGGATGATCAGTAGAATGGAGAGGCTTTTCATAGAAAGTTTCTAAAAAAGCTTTGCTTGTTAAGTCCATCAGATGAAATCTCAGAGAGACGATATGATTGCTCTATAAAGATCCTTGATGGGTAAGCATCAGGAAGGGAAAAAACTATTTATGGTAAAGGACAGTGCTGACACAAGAATAAATGCATATAAACTAGCTATGGATGCAATTAAGCTGGATATGAGGAGATTTTTAACCATGACAGAAACAAAAATTGGGAACAGACTTCCAATTAGATGCATAAGGGTATAAAACCTAATTGCCTCTAAGACAGAGAGCCATATTGGTTTCTGAGAAGAATAATACAATGTGTGTCATCAAACAGCTACACTTCAGGAGTCAGTCTTGTTCCCTGATTGTTATGCACAGGCATGTGTGTGGTTTACAAACTTTGTAGAGCACTAATGTTTCTGCATTTTAAAAATTTTTAAAGTCATTATCCATATGTAATTTTAATCCATTACTACAGTGTCTGTGCAGTACCTTTCAAACTGAGTAGGATTCATTTTGACATGGTAAAAGTGATTAGTCATCAAAATAGTTTTATGCAATAACTAATCAAATGGGATGATGTGACTAGCACATTATCACCTTCCATTTGAAACTCAAAGCTCATCTGTCACAACAGATAAAACTGTGAAACACAGAGACAGGAATATTTGAGCAATAGAAACCATCTTCTGATCAATGTTGTGGTGAAAGACTAGGTACTCATGTGCTATTAGCATGTAACACCCCTCACCCTCCTCTGAAAATATTTTGGATGCTAAAAAATTGCACTGCAGTCCTTGTAGACCTAATGATAACTTACTGAATATACATCAGGACAAGTAAACCAATATGTTTTTCCTGAAATCTGTGATGATTAGGTGGATAGCTTAGGAGGCTGGAAGGTTGAGACTGTATTTGGTAAACAACCTGATGTGCTTTTCTGTCAACAAAGTCATCCATTGTGCCTGTCTTTGACTTTGTACAAATAGATTTTTGTGTTCCTGTTTATTATGTTTGTATTGAAATCTAAGACTGATCAAGTCTCTCTTTAAAGCTTCTAATTATTCTCTAAATTTTTCTGAAAGTAGCAAACACACCTTTGGTGGTGTTGTCTGCAATGTTCTACCTTGAATTCTCACCTCAGTAGTCTGACTTCATTGCAGAAAGTAAAAAAAGTCATTATTAGAACTTATCTGGATTTTACACCTAACTGTGTAGTTGAAAATATGACACAGACATGCATTTTTTTTGATTTAAACAACAATAAAAATATCAATACAGAACCTCTATGGTCTTTAATTTAATAGATCTGTAATTACAGTTGTTTACACAGACTCAAACAAACAAAAACCCCCCAGGTATAACTAAAGGCTTCAGACATCCAAACAATAAGGAAAATCAACAAAAGAAACCCTACTTTGCCTCTTTTCCTGACCAAATCGGTAAGATTTCCCCCAGAGCTGCCAGATCAATAACCTCTGCATGCATGAGAAGATCTTGCAGCAGCTCTGTGAAATCAGTTCCACGCTTCATGGGAAATGTCCTCCTGGCCATGCCCTTTCCTTTAAAGCTAAAGACAATCAGTCCCTCAGCTAATCTCACCCTTTAACTACATCCAAGGCAAATAAATGTTCTTCAAACAGGAGTGTTCTGTGCTATCCAAATTGTGGCTCTCAGCTGCACACCTCGGGAGCAGCTTGGGGACCATGAGGCAGATAAGCACAGGCTTTGCAGGCAAAGGGAAGCACACTGGATGTGGGGTTGGCTTTTCCTGCACTGTGGAGCCTCAGGTTTTGATTCTCTAATTTGAAGTTGGTCATGGCTGAGATAGACAAGGAAAGTCACGTCCAAAACAAGACTGATTCCTATGCCAAAGTTGCAAAACAGACTCTGTGTCCAGATCAGGGGCCAGCAGGTGCTGAGACCATGTCTAAAGCCATCCCTGGCATGCATCCCGGGGCCACAAGCTTTCAGTCAGAGTCCAGGAGTGCAGCATCATTTTCTCTCCTTCTCCCAATGCACTCAAGTGAGTTTCAGCCTGCTCTCTAATTCTTGTCTGTTTGTTGCACAGGTCTTAGCTGAGGCCTTACCCACTTAATTGAAATGAGATGGAACCAAACTTTTATTGAGCACAGATTTTAGAGCAGAGGCTGCACCCTAAGCCCTCATAGCCATGACAAGTAAAGGACCAGCTGAGTTCCCCCTCTGGTTATCCTTTTCTGGTGACATGATTGTTTAAACCTCAGCGTATTTACAAGCCTGTTGAGATCAAGAGGTTTTACAGAAACTCTGGTTTCAAAAGGCTTTAGTGCTTTTTATCCATTATCTCATTTTCCATATTATTAACTGTTTCCTAATACTCTTTTTTCCCCTGTAAATTATCTGATAAAAGTGAAGGAGTGCTCGTAATACTCTCCATTGCATGAAAGCCTGAAAGAACAACACATAATAGTTTAATTGTTGTCTTAGCTGAGTGTTCAGCAGCATTGTCTTCCATTAATAGCATCTGAACCTGGTGTCATTTCACATAGTTTTGGTGTCTGAATGTGTTTTTATTTTAAATCAGAATAGACTTGTGATCAGTGTAAATTTATTGATAAAATTAAGACTCAAAAAACCCTGTAGAGATAAATATAGTAAATTAAAGGTGATTTTAAAGATTATTTAATCAAAATGGGTCCAAGTTTAAGACTGTGTTACTTTACAAAGTTCAAAGCTCCACTGATTGCATTCAAATGTCTTTAGACATGTGGTGTCAGACCAGACAGAGTCATAAGTTAAACATTTTTCTCCATCAGAAAGCAAAATTAATGAAATTTACAGGACAACATCATTCATCATTCATTATACATTTCCTTTTGGTGCCTCCTTGAAATGCTCCTCTTCAGACACTTAAACACAATCAAGATCACATAATATCAGAAGTATTTTCTTCTTAAGTGTACAGTCCCTGATTGTGCCCCAAGTAATGAGCATATCAGTTTTATCTATGTGGTGTCCTAGATTACAATATAGATGTATTTAAGTATTCTATTACCAGCAGCTGTGGGGCATTAGCTGTTATCTCCTGCTATGACTCACCCCTGATAACTGTTAATGAGCAATCAAGAACTAACCCCATGACTCATGGAATTATCTCATCCTATTGTGAGATGCTCCACCCAGGAGGGAGGAGCCAAGCATTCCCACCTGGATATAACCTGGCCTTGGAACTACCCAAGGATGCCCTGTTGACTGATTCCCAGAGGACAAGAGCTACCAGTGGACCTTCAGGTGGAGACCAGACCTTCCACAGGATCACTGCTTCAACTGAACTGCTTCACTTGGACTGCTACCACCACTCTGACTAACAGGGTGTCAGGTTGTATCTGTCAGTGTTTTTCCTTCTATTATTGTACTTATTTGATTTAATTTTCCTATTAATTTTTAATCCTGACTTGCAATCTGCAACTGGTTTGTTTTCACACTAATGCATGTGGTCTTAAAATGTGTAAGTAAAGTTATAAATGATACTGAAAGTCACTAGCACAAGGGAAGGTAGAAACCCACTGTTATTTTACAAACCCTGAGTTCTAAACATTCAAGTTGTCTTGCTGTGCCCCAGATTGAATACTCTTTAATTATATCAGTGGTGAGGAACTCGATGGGTTGAAGAGTAGCTGCTTTTGTAAAATATCCGAGCCTGTGTTTTTTCTCAACAGAAGAGTGTCTATTGTGTGTAAATGACACATTTCTACTTTACTGAAGAAGACATTGTTCATGCATCAACCTGGCCAGCATTTTTTATTATGGACTTTTCTCCAACACTTTGCACAGTTAAGTCACAAGCAGATGAAATTCTAAGCACTTCTAGCTGCCTTCTATTAAGCATTGTTTCAGATTTCTCAGCAGTTTGCAGGATCAAGAACACAAGCGTCAAAACTGACTCTGATGTGAAGACTGAGAAACAGCTACCATGTAAAACTCCATGGAAGGTTTCTGTGTCTCAAGATCCTTCTGGCATCTGTAGTTTTTTGAATCTTCCATAGCAGTGTGAGATTGAATCATGAGTTGGTGTTGCTGTATATCAGGGATTTCTGGTCTAGTTGTTGTAAATGTCTGTAGCTAGCCGATCTCCTGTTATGATCCAATTATTAAGGTTCTTTGGAAATACCTCTGCCCGAATTAAGGTACAAATGAGACCATATGCCAGTCAATAGTATGGGTTTTATTTGATAGAAAATATGAGAGAGAGAGGGGACAAAAGAGAAGTAGGAAAAGAGGTGGGGGGGACAGAAAGAGGGAGAAAGAAAATATCACCATCTGTGGATCCTAATGATGTTGTGTTGATCCTCTCCAGCCGGTCTTCTTTGTGGTGATGATCCCCCAAAAGCACAGGATGCCATGGGTTAATATACACTCAGACCAGGGGCAATGTCCAGGCATGTCCCCCCGGGGGAGGGGGCAGCCTCTAGCTGCAGACTCTGCTTGCATCACCTGCACTCCTGTGGTGCAAGGCCTAGCACTCTGGGGGGTCTGTGATGGATTGTGACTCCCCCTCAGCTGCCTCTCACGTGAAAGTCCCATGGATGTGGGGTTGGGGGTTCCACAGCTGGGCCGGTTTGTGTAAACCTGGCTTCTGTGAGCTGTGCTCTGCCCCACCCCAATACTCAGCCAGGGATGATTCTCAGCACAGCTGGTGGCTTTGGCCTTTGTGTATGCATTCCTTTCCCTCAGCCTGAGATGACTGAACAATAGGGTTTCCTTTATCTAATCTCAGCAGTTTGACTCAGTCCTAAGTCCCAGTCAGGTATCTTCAGGGAGGCTTCTTTGATTGTAGCTTCTTTATACACTTTTTGTTATAATGAGCAAAACTTTATATCAATGTTTGAGGCATGAACTGTTTCAGTCTCTGACATCTCCATTATGTAATGGATAAAATACATGCCTCTCTTGAAAAATAACATCAGTTACAGTATTGATTTCAATCTAGCACTTTTGTATTGATAAAACACCATGTTTACAAACAAGCTTTAATTGGTGTATGGAACCAAAATCTTTGAGTTAAAGTTCACTAAAGCCAGTAAGTTTTTTCTGAACTGCAATAATGGAAGTTTAGTTTTTAAAAAGCTGTTTACACTCCAGTCTCAAGCTCAGAAAGGCAACAAACCCTTACACATTGCAGTCTCTATATATAAAGTACAAGATTACTATTAATTACTTTATTCTAGCACAAGATTATCTGTTAATACGTAAAAGTCTTTGGAATTACAGTTCATGCTGTGTCACAGTGAGAGGCTTTACTCCTGCTCTGGATAAGGATCATCCTCTGATGCAGGGCAGATTGAAGATATTAGGTGATTCCTATACTTTATCTGGTCTGGTATGATTTTGGTTGTGTATCAAACTGACTGAAAACATTCCTTTCCTTTAAAAGTGATTGTTAAATAACAGGTTGTTGGGGTTTGGCTGTTTTGGATTGGGTTTTTTTTTTAATCTTCTAGGAAGCCCATGTTGCTTTGGCATCAAAATTGTCACTGAATAATGAGGGATTTTTTGGCAAAATATGACAATGATCACAGTTCTGCTTGTGCCAGTTGAAAGCATGTGAACAAAACTTGGCTCTAAACCAAGACATATAATCTAAACATATATATATATGCAGGTGTTTGTATGACATCTATGCCATCTAAGCTCCCTTATATAATGGTTACAGCTATCAGAGAGCTGCTTAATTCTGGGAACAGGGCTCCTTCAGCAGCTCATCCTCAAAGAGAAGTGGGTTGATTGTGTTGCCCAAACACAGGCAGGAGGTTGCAGGGTTCCTCTGTCCTGTCTGCTACTGCTGTGGGATGGCTCAGATGCCTGAGGGTATTTCATCATCAGACACTTATGCTTAGGCAAGTGAACATCTGACAGTCACTGGGACACTTTTATATCCTTCCCAAACACTAATGCTATCACAAGCACAAAGATTGCACAGGTGAAGCTGTCCAGAGCTGGACTCTGAAAAACTGAGGTAATACCCATGAAATGCCATTATTGAGTTATATCAGAACATGGCATTCTATTCAGCAGAAATGTGCTTTGGAAAACAAAGATGTCCATGTATCTTAAGAGCAGAAGGGTGTTTATGTTCTTATGTAAGGATTAAGATGGGAGGAATGGAAAGAGGGAAAAGACAGACTGGAGGATTCTTGTAAGAAAGAAGGGGATAAAGGAAAACAGAATGAAATCAAAAGTGGCTGAAAATTACTCAAATGGCCCTCCAAGGAAATGAAGCTGCTTTTCCTCTCATTTTGTTTTTAGATAGGTTGTGATTGCTCACTAAATATTTCAAGCAGATGGATTCTGCTACAGTTTTTTCCTGTTCTTCCAGCTCTAACTTGGAGTTATAAAAATAATACTATGAACCATGAGAAAGTTTGTAAAATACTATGCCACATGCATACCACTGATTTTGTTGTGTGTGTGAAAGTTAAGCTCTTAAGAGAGAACATGGCCTTTAATGCAATATCCCAATGCCACTGCAGTCAATTTTGAATCTCCTCTGGATTTCACTTGGAACAAACTTTGACCTTGAAAAAACTAGCTGTGTGTGAAAAAAGTCCATCACTTAATACAATGTTCTGAGTTATTTTATTTGAAAAATATGTCCTGTGTTCATACCCCCCCAAAAAAAAGCAAACATTATTTGCTTGTCATACTGCTTCAAATGTATATCTACATGGGGAAAAAATCATATAGGAGCTGTGAATCACATTTTGAATCAAAGCCTTTGAAAGGTGGAGGAAGGCTGAGCCTTCCTGGACCTGCTGGTAGCAGTTCTCATTTTCTGTAAAGTGTAATCAGTTGTGGCACCAGCAGCATGAGAGCTGGATGTCAGCACCAGCAAAGGAGCTCCTGGTGTGCCTCACGACTGGCTAAGCATCTGAAGGGCAAAAGGAATCCTTTTGCTTTAAATATCTAACATTTATTTTAAAATTTAAACACAGAAGCTGTTCTTCTGAGAAAGGTACTAAAACTGGAAGAAGCGTGGTTTATGGTCTGTCACTGGGGATCCATGTTACTTTCCTGTAGTATGGTACATTCAGGATTAATAAGAATGCTTCGCTATTTCAGGTCTTGTGAAGCAATTTCTTAAGGCCATAAATTTTCTTGGTGATATTTTGTTTGTGCTGTCTGTAGGAAAAAGGGTACCCTTGCATGAAATACTGCATGGCCAAAGGCAAACCACAAAATGAAATCCAGGGGCTGAGGGGGATTTGAAGAAGGGTTTAGAAAGGGAAATCTGTGTATTTAACTTAAGTAACTTAAGAGGTGATGAAACATTCATCTAATTTATAAATCTTTGATGAGTGGACTTTTGAGGTAGATAGGGAGTGCTCAGGACAGCACTGAGCAGAACAGTTGAGAGCAGATAAGAGTTATGCAGAGAAAGAAAAGGCTGTGATAAAACATGAAAAAAGAAAACTTCCTTTGATTGAAGTCTACTTTTGAGTATTGGTCTATGGAATGATCTTCAAGGACAGCACAGAAGAATTACTATTTTGTACTCTTTATTAACATTACTTTATATTACAGTAGTGAGCAGACTCTAAATGAGATATAGGTCTTTTTTACTGAGCCATAGCTGAGAGCAAAATATGTCATGAGATAATCCCTGACTTGGCAATCTAATGAGGTTGATAAGGCATATGAAAAAGAGAAGTAAAGGCAGGAGAGCTTTCCTAATGGTACAACAAAAATAAGTGATGGATTTATTTATTACTAATTTATCCAATGAAATAAAGCCATGATACATAGACTTTAAAATTACAGCTGTGTACTGAGAGGAGATGAGCTGAAGAACCCTTTTTTTCTGGAAAGCTCTCCCATTTGCTATAATTATCTCACATAAGCAGAGTACACAGTGGTATTGTGAGTGCATTGTAGGTTGTTAGCATTTACCTTGCAATAAGAACTGTGTTAGACATTTACACTGAATATTGTAAGCTCCTCTTAACAATTAACAGCTAGGAAATACATTTGCCTCATTGTTTTCCATTGCTGCAAAATGCATGAAATTGGAGTTAAAAGCCCCTTTAGTGAGGATTGCATAACTCTAGTCAAGACAGTGCAATAACTTCTGCTTTTATGTAGATTATCTTTTCTTTAATAAGCATACACTTATTTGGGAAGCTTTGGTTCTTCCCAGAAAACTGTAAAAGAAAGCTGCACAACAGAAAATCAGTGAGTTTTAAATGAAACAGGGTACTGGTGGGGCATTAATGACATATTTATATGCCTCTATAGTACATGTCTACCAAAAAAAAGAAAAAACTTAATCTATGTTGCATAAACTCAACTTTCAGGTTTTAAGATAGCTGAAAATTCACAGCAAACATATTGTAGGAATGAAACCCTTAAATAGAGATAAATTATCATTCAGTAGGATTGTCTCAAGTTTCTTTGGTACATAAAACCCACAGTTCCTTTTCTCACTGTATTTCCCTTCTTTTATTTGAGTGCAGCTCTTGCAACATGCTCGACATTGTGCAGCTAGAGAGGCACAGATTCTGGTGCAATGTTGTGCAGTATAAATAGATGAGAGACAGAAGCAATACTCCCAGAAAGCCCTTGTCACTGTTCCCTTCCTTCTCCCAAAGGATTTCTCCTGACTGTTCCTTCTCTCTGAATGCCAGACATCCCTGGCCAGATGTTTAGGGTATGTTGTTTTCCTTCACCTCAGATCAGCATCTGGCAGATTCCTGTCCAACAAGGCTCCACAGGAGAGGATGAGCACTCAGATGGGAAGTGGCACACTGATGGTTCTGCCTGAAAGGTAGGGACTTACCCACATTTCTCTTCTGTGCTCCTCCCTCACTGTTTCTTCTCCTTGAGACAACCTTCATCCACTGCTCACATTCTTCCATTCCTCAGAGCACCTGTAGATTTGCCCTTTTTCCCTTTCCTCCTCTTTTTTTCCCTTTCACACCTGACATAAAGCTCTTTTGTTTCTACTTTTGATTACTTTTTGTTTCCTCCTTTCTCTACCTGCAGACTCCTGTAATCCTAGTGAGTCCTGTGGCTCCTTTTCTCAGAAGAGACCAGGATTCAGGATGAGAAAACATAGACATCCCTGCAGTTGGCAGCTGACAGTAACCACAGCATGTGCTGCTTGCCAGAGTTGTCTCCAGTTCTGATTGGGGGCTACACTTAGCAGTGATCAACTTTTTGGCAATTATAATTGTGGCTTTTTAAATTTTTAAATGTGACATTAATAATTATAGATGCTAGTCTTTCCTTTCCAGGGCTTGTGGCTGTAAATGAAACATTTTCCACAATAAAATAGTCACATTATGAAAAATTTAAAGTCACAGGGAAACTAGAACTTTCAGAAAAATCCCCAAAGACTACAAAACTGCATGATAAAACCTGATGAGCTGATGACACAGAGCAGGGTGCTGAAGAAATGTCAGCCAGTGCTGCAGCTCCAGCTGCAAGCACTTGAGAACTGGAGTTCAGAGAGATTAATCCCTCATCAGAAACACAGACCCTTTCTACCTCCTATAAGTGGTTGGGCCTAATAAGAGATATTGACATCTCTGAAAAGACAGCAAACTTACAGAAAGCAAGTTAGAAAGCATTCACATGCCTGTGCATAAGGGTTGCAGCTGATCTGCCTGCAGCACCTTAAGTTCATTTGGATTAGATGTACAAAATACAGCAACACAGTCTTTGGCAAATGCTTGTATAGCTGCAGTGAAGCCTCATCATTGCTCTCGGTGCCCAAGACAGCTACCTTAGAGCTAATTATCTCCCTCTGTGCTGTAGTCGTGCTCTCTGAAAGCAGTCATCCATCAGGAGGTGCTTGGTGTGTCACATGAATCTTCAGTGGGCTCTTCAAGGTGCCAAGCCACCGTTCTGCCAGGCAGCTGCTCCTCCTCACTGATCTGAGCAGGGACGTGTGGACATCAGGGAGGTGGGGTGGGACAGCCTTGTCCCCTGCCCTGCCTGTGTTTGGGTTGCAATTACATTTTGAGCAGATGGTCATGGGGCAGAGCTGTGCAAGTCAGAGAGAACAGTGGGAGGATGGACAGCAATTCCAACTCAGTGTTCATTGTAATTTAGCTGGGCAGAAACTGCCCTTTTTGTGTGGTTCACCAGAATGTGGAAAACTTGTAAAATATGGTGCTGTCTCAGGATTATTTATGGGCAAGCTCAGAAGGAATGTGATGAGCTCCTTTGGGAAAGAGCAAAACTAGGTAAACAGGCAACACCACTGAGGATGAAGTTGAACCTTGACAAGCACAATTTAAAGCACATTGAAAGGAATGATTTAAGTTATAAGTACACACAGATGGTCCCTGAATTAGCTGCAGTCTCATGCAATAAAGAATTGGATTTTGCAGCAAACAGCTCCCAGTCTGTTCAGAGATTGGGAAAGCAAAAGCATTTAGCTACATTAAGGATGAGAGAAAATTATGTGTTCAAACCAGGGCTTGTACATACATGTTGACATATGGCAGTGATTTCCTAAGTGTTTAAATAACTGAGATTGGCAATGAGATTTCCTTTTCACATTTTCTAAAGGGAGATTAGAAAGTCTGGAGGTAGTTAATTTCATGGAAATAAGGGGAAACTTGTCAACATCTGTAAGCACCAGCATGCTTACTCCAAGTCCTCATCAGGGGCAAATGTATTGAAAATCAGATTGCAAATCTGGATTCAGGCTACCCTGTGCAGGGCAGTTTTCTGGGTATAGTTCAGACCATTTCTCTCTTGAGCTCCCTATCCCACTGGTCCTAGGCAGCTCCTCACTGGGTGTGTGGGAAGCTGAATAGCCCTTTTAGGAAATATTTGCTTTATATAGGCTAGAGGGACAGGTGCCATCTTAAAGATTTTGGGAATTTTGTTCTTAAAGGTATCTCCCCATGTTTAGACAAGGAACCTGAGCATTTAAGGCAGATGCAATGAATCAGTATTTTGGACCAAATGCTTCTTTGTACATCTGTAGAGATTAAATTGAAAACTACAGAATTTATGTGCTACTGAATCAGCAATATGTGGCTCAGTATCCCTAAAGATCTGAACATGGCAAAAACCCTGAGTCATGAGTTTTAACTAGGGATTTTTTTAAGACTGGAATTCTCCTCAAGGAAACACATTTCAAATGATCAGAGCTACTGTGAAAGCAGGAAAATTGTGGCCAATGGATGGCTGCAGACACTGATGACCTAGATATAGCTGAAATATTAATGGAGACCATCATGGCTTAAGACCGAATGACAAATATGACTCATTATGACCAAAAGATCAACTTCAAGCAAAAATCCATTCAAATCAATAATGAGAACTAAAACTAGGCAAGGAATGTATGAAAATAATTTCTGCTCTGCAGTGCACACATAAAAATAGTTGTGTGCTCCCCTTCTGAAATCACGGGTTTATTTTCATAAATGCTTCAAACCTGCAAGGTTAATCTGTAGCAAAGAATAACTAATTGCCTTCAAAAAGGAGTAATTAGACAAAAGAATAGAAAGTGGCACCATAGGCCATTGTTTGAAAAGTAATATAAAACCCCACATCTAAATTCCCTCACTGGTGCATTTACTACCCAATAATTCTCAGGTTACCTGAGTTAATGTTCCAATAAAATATTCAGGCACAGTGATGCTAAAAAACATACACAGCACAGAGCATTTTTTAGATAGTCAAAAATGGTATTGCCTACAATTGAAAACAGGAGGTGTAATGTAACTGTACATATAGATGTAGTATCTGGTAGCAGACACCTGTACTTGTACAGCTAAAATCCAGGAAGGCAAACAAACCCCAAGGAAAAGCATTTGGCCTGGCAGCTCTCCACTATTATGTGTGGAAATAATCATCATTGTCAAAGTCATGTCTTGCTTTTCAGTAACCTCACATTTTCATGGCACTATGATGTTACTTCTCAGGAGCCTCAATGAATTTGTTTTGATATTTTAATGAGAGTATGCATTGGGATTGCTATTTGCTTTCCCAGAAATAACTATTACACTGCTTTGTGCCCATGCAATAATGCCTCCATACCTCCACATTTGCAGTAAAACTTCTTTCCAATGTAATCTCAAGGAACAGTGATTTTATATTAACTTAAATGGGGCCTGCTAAATATATATGAATACTGGTTTGTCTCCCCAGGACTGTGTGTTATTTTCAGCCTGACTGCAAGTATATCTTAAGAAATAAAAACATAAAATATGTTATAAAATGAATGGGGAGAAGAACAATGTTGCTATCCATTACTCAGGTACTTCATGCTGTAAATCAGCTGGCAAACCTTGCATAAATCAAATAGTTGAAAATTGTATGAACCTGAATTAATGACAAAAAACACTGAAAAAATACTCCTGAAAAAGAAATTTAAAAAGCATATGTCCAAACCTAAGATATTGATAGAAACACCAAAAAAACAAATACAAAAACACAGCAAAAGCTCAGCTCAATTTACTTTCTTGCTGGTGAACTCAGCAATTCAGGTGCTCAAATGCATCCCAGGCAGGAAAGCTCAGTGTGCAGCTCAGATCTGCCCAATGGTGGCTGAGACACCTTTACTTGTTTCTTTAAATGCACTCTCAGAAGCATGCAGTGCCCAGAGTCTGCTGTTTATCAGCTTTCAGTGGGGCTGTGTAAGTCCTCAAAAATGTTTATAATCATAAGGAAGGCATGTCCAGCTATAGGGTGTGGATAAAAAAATATTGTCCTCTCTTGCTTCTGTTGATGACCCCGGATTTTGTTCTCTGGATGCTTCCAGGTTATTGCCTTTAGTAATAATCTAGAAACCAATAATTAGTAATTGATGTAATTTAATACATTCAGGCTACCAGCAGATCTTGGTGCTTTCCATGCCAAGTCAAATAAATTCAGCTGCTATGCTCAAAAGATAAAACTACTTGTACACTTGTCATCAAATAGCACTTCTGGGATCCATTAATATGGAATATGAGCCTCTTCTCCATTAATGCTGAAGGGCTTATTAGAAATTGGACTCATACAGTAGCAGACACCAAACTTTTCCTTTCAAAAAGAAAGTTTATTGTTAAGACCTTCACATTAGAAGCCAAAAGTATTTATAATACACTTTGGGCTCACTCTTTTCTAAAGTTTTCCTGAATGGCTAATACAGAACATCTTATCCAGAAACTCAACTTGGCTAATCAAGAAACAAAATAAGATTCACTCTTTCTTTTAGAAGACCTCTAATTGACCACTTTTGGATTTCCCTTTTCACCTGATATTGTTCATGGTTTGAATTCGGTTACATTTTAATAAAGTTTTGAGGTTTGTTTTTATTTTTTTTCCTGATTTAGTTCCAGTGATTGTGAGCTGGAATGTGAGTTACTTAAGGGCAAGCATTAGCTTTGTTTTTGGAAAGTTTTTCAAGGAGAAAAAGTGTTATATAGATGTTAGCAGTGAAAGGATTATTGAAAAAATGTAAGAATAGAAGGTACTGTATCAAATATGTGTATTGTGTTAAAGAGACAATAATGAAATAACTTCAGGATTGATTTCTGAAGTTAAAAATTGAACCAAAAATTACAAAAAATATTAGCTGCATGATAGATTTCAACATTTATGTTATTTTGGAATAATCAAGGAGTCCCTGTACATAAAAAATAGGAAGAAAACCTCCTTTTACAGACAGTTCATCAAAATGCTGAGACAAAAAGTCCCAACACTAATGTCTGTGACATACTATAAAGACAGTGAAGCAGAACAGCTGATATATACTTGTAAAAATGAAGGGACTTTTAATAAAGGTTATAGAAATCTCACAAAGAATAGAGAATGAACTTGAATAATGGCAAGGATGACACATTCCCAACAAAGCCAGGACAATAATTGAATAGAGCAGTGGCTTTTAAATGCAATAGCATTTCTGAGTTATGGCTAAATGGCCTGAAGTTGAATATATAGTATTGCTGATATTTGTTGAATTCAGCTTCTTGCAGGATTATCCCAGATCTGTCTGGCAGACATAGGAAAATTAAGATTTATAATGTAAAATAAAATTAACGAGGTGTTTGGCTTGAAGAGCTGAGTTCTGCTGTAAGGTTCAAGAAAATGTTTCATGTAGAAATGTATCGACCATGGAACTCCAGCTGATGAAACACTGAGATGCAGAGGTTCTTTCCAAGGTGCTGGTTCAGAAGTGGCCAATGGACTTTGCATTCTGTAACATCTGTAAATGGCCTTTTGGTAGCTTTGTGAAGCTGTGATATCATAGTGAAACCAATGAGAAACTCTTCTACAGTACCTTCCTTACACATAATATTTTTGTTTCCAAAGTCTGGGAGCTGGAGTCCCTATGTGTTGGCTACAAAGTTTAACTTCCCCAGGTTTTTTTCCCTTAAATGCTTATTTTTATGATAAACTGTTTCAGGGAAGGCAGCTAATATTGCAAATATTCCATATTTATGTCAATTTTTCCTTTTTTTTTTTACAAAATCTTTACATTGATCACATTATTTACTCTCTTATGTCTTTCAACAGGTTATTTACATGTCAGAATATTAACATCAAAATATGCACCTTTTGCAGAAAAAGAAAAGCATTGCCATATATCTGACAGATTTGTTTTTCAGTGCTAAACACATAGATAGATGTACTTGTAGGAATTCTTTAAACAGTAATAAATGCAATTACCATAGCAGGGATCCTCTGCAGACAAACTTTCTGTGAAAATGAGGTAGATGCAGTTTTCCGTGAGTAGGCAGCGAAATCAGTCACAATCCAAGTTATAATGGCTTTGAGATTCTTGAAAAAATCAGGTCTGTTGAGGAAGGAAATCCTCGAGGCTGAGGCTCTCTGTTCTGTCCCCACATTGTCAAGGCCTCATTAAACTCAGAGCATTTCTATTCAAAGCAAATCTATACCAAGAGGAAAATGAGCTAACAGGGAGCTCTCCTAAGAAAGTTACAGTAATGGCACAACTACAAATATGCAAGTGCAGAGGATGAAATGCAGGAAGAGATTTCTGTGGCTGGATCTGGAGCTGGCAATGCAGGAAGGAAGTCTGGAGATGGGCAAATCAAGCCAGGGACAGATAAGTAGAGATAAGCATTCATGGACAATAGCAGAAAGCACCAGATAAGTATAAAATGAGGTATAGCCTGGAAGGGTTGTTAATATGAACAAGGAAACATTCTGTAAGTACTTTAAGATAGATAGGAAGGACCCAGGGAAGAACTAGTCAGCTACTGAGTGGGGAAGATAAACACATCAATAGATCCAGGTGGCACAAGTGGTATTTTTAACAATAGTCTTCAGAAAACATAGTCAGCTGTGGTCAGAGAGCTAATGCAGTTAGGACAGAAAAAAAGTAATCTCAAACTGTACTGCAAAATATATGTTAAAGAATAGTTACATTTAGTAGACATTTGAAATTGTTTGAACTGTGGGAAGTGAGATGGGAAACAAAACAATCAGTAAAGTTTTACACACTAATTCTTTGTTCTAATGTTTCAAACACAGCAAAAGGAAAATCAAAGAGTCATCTAAAAATACATGTTACTTCAGCATTTGGAAAAATATAGGATCACATAAAAAAACTATATATTTTCTGTAAAAATAGCAAGGCAAGTAGCACTCAATATGTCATGTCCAGCCATGAAAGCTTTGGGGACTCCTGGTCACTCCATCTCAGAGGGGATTTAGTAGAACAAAGCTGATGAAAAGTTTGAACAACTTCTATAAAATTAGACAATTAATAGAGCAGAACAGTTAGATTGGAAAATAGATGATTTAGGCAGTTTGGATAAAAGTCTATAAATTCCTGAAGAAAGGGAATAAGAATTGATTGTTCACTGTTTTTCACCATCCAACAACAGCAGGGCAGCCAAGAAAATAATGTTTAATAGGTTTAAAACATTAAAAGGAAAGCCTTTTTCAGGGAGTACATCACTGAACTGTGGAACATATTGACAAAATGCACTGTGGAGACCAAATGGGATCAGTCAAAGTCGTGGAGGGTTTACCCATCAGTAGCTACTAAACATCATGAATAGTAAGGGAAGTTGTAGAGAATCTAGAGAGGAAAACCAAATATAACCAGGGATTATAAAAAGCTCACCTAAGAAAAAGTTGATAAATTACTGTTGTTCATGCTGTTATTCTTCTTGCTATGTAAGAAATGCCTGATAAGAGATGTAATTATTTCAGGTAACACTTTTTAACATGGCATTTTTCAAATACTTTTTGTGTCCTTCTAGTTCACTGATAAGTAAGATACTGTACTCAGTACACAGTCATGATGGACTTTGCTAAGAAGTTTTCTTGTAATTTTTACCTTTTTTTTCTTACCTTTTCTTACCCTTTGCCTTTTATTCTAAAGACATTTTTTCTCATCATATTAAATATAAATATTAAATCCTCTTTACCCAACACTTTTATCATTCATTGTTAATTGGCTTCTCACCAAAAAAATTTCTTTTCTTCACATCAAAAGAATCTTACCAGCTTCTTTTGATGTGAAGAGCTCATTATGAATGGTCTAGGATACACTGCACATACCTAGCTCTTCATCTCTGCTATAGAAGGTAGCAAAAGTGTGAGAGAAATAGGTAGAAATGTAAGCAATCCTAGATCCAGGACACACAGACTGCAAGAAGATGCTGAATAAAGAACTCTTTAGCATAATGGAGATATAATGGAATTGTAGTAAAAAGGTTGAGATTCTGGTAACAATCTTTAAATACATGAAAAGTTGCTTCAAAGACAAAAGCTGTCCTCCATGTCCCCAGTGAATAAGAATAACATGTAGGTTGGGTGTTAGGGGAAGGCTTTTCATGCTAATACAGCAAAATTGCAACACATTGCTTGCAGAGGTTCAGACTCTTCTACCATTGGAGTTGTGGCTTTGGGAGCTGCTTGGACTCACTGCTGCTGGAGGGAGCACAGATGCACTCCTGAGGATCCTTCTGGGATTCTGTAGGCAAAAAGTCATTAGAGCTTCCCAGCAGCCTTCCTTCATTAAGCCTTGAGGGGAGTTCTGTGAGTTGACTCCTTTTTTAGAGAAAAAAAAAACAACCCCTTTTAATTTTTTTTTTTAATTTTTTGGAAGCCTTCTGGCTATTCTCTTTTCTTAGAAGAGAAAACACTGCTAAGTGATAACCTAGGTCATGATCCTTTTTCTAGAAATGTTATCAGGATTTTTGTTCCTCCTGAGAAGTTGAACCAGAGCTGAGATAGCAAGTTTTGAAGTTAAAGCTACAACAAGCAGTGAATATCATCTAAAACAAAAGCTGGAATGAATGTGAAGGTCAAGTGGACAGGTTAAATCAAATTCATTCCTCTTGACCTTTTTGTTTCTGGTCCTGCAACATGTTCTGCTGTTTCTTTTGTGGCACTGCCTCAGCTTTCTTGAGAAATAGGGAAGATCAGAGTTCAGTGGCACATGTGGCTGCAGGACTTTCCAGCCAGACCAGCCTGGGACCCTCTGTAGCAAATCCTCAATTGAAAGAGCAGTGGATGCTCTGGGCCAGAGCCTTGTGCTCTGCATTAGGCATAGGAAGTTTAAAGCTTTATCTATTGATTTTGGAAATTGTTCAAAAGAACTCATTCATCATAAACAATCCCTTTTTTCTGACTCTAATTCATAAAATGCTTTTAATATTATGTCATGAATTAATCAGAGTCCAAGCTTATTTATTATTAATAACCCAGAGGATTATTTTTGTAACAGCAGGCTCATTATCATGTTACTTGATATCAATTTCCAGTGTAGCTTTGTCAGAAACAGCAAGCAGGGATGAAGATCTTCAGTTGTGGATCTGAAGTCACATTTCAGCTAAAATTTTATTGTTTTAACAAGCACCATTCTTCTAATGAATAAAGTAGGCAGAGGCTGCAGGTGGTGTTATGACAATATTTTAAATTAGAACAACCAAATCACCTGGAAGAATATAATTTCCAGTCTATTTTCCAGATTAAAATTCAAAATCCATAGCCTGTAAAGTCCTGAAAAGCTGGGACACTCTTTAGAGTTCTTATATTTTGCTTTTGAACATGCAGAAGTTAGAGGTCTGAAGCATCCCAAGATACTGTAAGGAAGACTTGCAAATTTTTCAGGTGTGACCTGATTCTGTATTTGCTGCAAAAAAGATTTAGACAGTCCTGGACTGACATTTATTAAGTTGCCATTCTACAAAAAGTAACTCATACAGTATAATATTTCACAGTGATGCAGAGCATTTGTTGAAGAAGGAAAAGTTGAATTTCTTTGCTGCAGCAAACAGATATGCAAACTGCAGTGTGAACTTCATGCAGATATACATTTTAAACTTCAGTCAGCATTTAATCCCAAACTTGCCTTTTGTTTGACTTGGCAGTTGAGTGAATGCTTCCATTGTCTTGCAAATCTGCATTCTAATAATATAGAAGATACAAGCAAATGTATTTCTACTTAGACAAAAGCTTTTAAATTATTGGTCACCCTCAGAGGGATACATCTCCTTTCCTGTGTTCACCTGTGACATCTTCATGGACACCTACTCACCTAGATTTCCTTACAAATGGTGGGGAGAGACTCAGCTTATCTGTTGTGTCTTTGGACTAATCAGTCTGCTTTACATTAATCTTCTCTCCCCTCAGAAATAGTCACCAATGGAGTTTCCACAAGCTCCTCAACCAATGAGTGTTTCACTTGTTTTGCATTAAATATCATCATTACATGTGGACTTTATGTCTCCTACTTCAACTTCAATACAAAATTTCTTGTCTGACAGAGCTGCTTTGAAGTCTAAAGGCTAAAAGTCCAAAACACAAACAACCTGAAGGCACAAGTAGAAGAGGGGACTGCATCTAGGGGCAAATGAGTGAGCACCAGTTGTACCCAAAGGTCTCTGCTGCAATGTGCCATTGCAGCCTCTGGGATGTGTGTGCAAATACATGTCAGTGCCATGGCCTCCATTCTGAAAGGCTCTGCACAGACTGCCAAAGAGCCCCTGGGTTTTTCTGCAGAGGCAGACCAGGGTCAGAGTGCACAGGTGATGGTAAATGCTTAACACAACTCCCTGCCACAGGAAGGTTGTGTCCTCTCCTTGCTGTGCAGCTCACCTTGAGGAGCAGGACTGGGCAGAGATGACCAAAGAGGTTTTTAACCATGTTGACTTGTGCTTCAGACCTTAGTGTAGTGATGAGGCACTGAGTGATATGGAACTTTCCCCCTCGTGCTGCTTGGTTCTTACTGAAGCAAGATCAGTAACTCTCTCTTTTATTTCTCTTGTGCTTCTCAACTTTTATCTTGTATTTGCATGTGGTGTTTTGATTTCTGCACTCTTCAGATAAAAACAAATGCTTTTATGTCTATAATGAATCACAGTCACATGAGTAGCCTTATGGGAAGAGACTATTAAAATAAAATGGCATTATTAAGAAAACATGGGGATGTTAATAGCAAGAAACACTAATTATTTGCAGTACATTTACTGAGCACTGACCAGAAATTTTGGCATTTAAATTGCTTTAGCCATAAGATGTGATGTTTTTCACCAGTTGTCATAGTTTCCATTGTATTTGTATCTCAAACAATGGCATTTAGTTATGGGCAGTTAATATATTCTCCTTGAAAAGTTGCAGGGTGACTGTCAGGTAAGACATGCCTCTGGCTGGCTCAGTGAGCCCACACTCAAGGCCTTTGACAGAACTCTAAGTTTTTCCCTTAACTTTTCCAGATACCAGAAGAGATGGACACAGACAAATGCTCCTGCATCATTTGACTCAGCTTCACAGTAGATGCACTGATGTTGGAGAGCTGCCTACCAAAATAATGGTTGCAACAACAGCAAAGACAGTTAATCAGCCCTGAAATCCTGTCTTGAAATATAAACTGCTTTAAAAAAAAACTTGAAAAACAAGTACTAGTAACAGTTTATGAGTCTCTCTGCTTGTTTATTTTCAATATTGTACATCACATCATTTGTTGAAACCCAGAAAATGAGTAAGGAGGTGATAATTCTCAGAAGCAAAAAGAGCTCAGCAACTGATCCAAAACAGCCATAAAGAAAAAACAAAGAGATGAAATTTAAAAATGCCATAAATATTGGTTTCACTCTTCCAAATTCTGCAGATTTTCCAATCTATTAAATAAATTTGAGGCTGAGACAACACACTGCTGCCAGGATCTCTGCTGTCTTTATCCTTCTTGGGGTAAAGAGAGAACAAAACCCTCCAAAATGCTGCACAGTGTCTGCAGCTCACCCAAGGCAAGGTAGCAATCTTGCCCTTAGCGAGCTCTGGAGTGCTTGTTTGACAGTGCTTCCCTGTTCTTTGTCCAATAACCTATTGAAGGGCTGAGAGGAGCTGAAGGGGATGTTTCAAATGCTGCACAATGTACTTGTTTTCATGCCTTCAGTGCTGATAAATATGGATTGTTGCTTCCCAGAAGTATGCCTACGTAAATTTACATCTGAATGGGTGTATATAAATCAGAATACCTTCCAGTTACTAAGGGAAAGAATATAGGGTCCAAGCAGTGGAGCAAACAAGCATTATGTTGCATTCTTGCAGTGATGTCAGCTGGAGCCCAAGGGCAAAGTGGAGCTGTGAGGACACTTGTGGTTGTGTGGATCTAGCAGCAGGCACAGTCTGAAGGTGAGGCCATGCCATGTGCAGGGACAATGGGCCAGTTCTGCAGCTCATATCCACTGATAGGACAGCAGCTGACTTCAGTGGAGTGAGGCTGGTTTATATCAGCTGAGGATTTAGCTGAAAAGTGGTTTTGTGCATTCCTATCTGTTCCAGCAAGCAATGTCAACCATGCTCCTGCTCTTCCCTCTTTCACTGCACACATGGCAGCAGCACCATCACCTTTCTCTCACCTCCAGGAAAGGCTGGGCTGTGACTGACAACTGTTGCCACCTTAGTTTTTGTTCCAGCTGCCTAATCTGGGGGCAGTGGCCAACCATCACCCTCTGCAGAACACTCACTCAACAGCTCTGGAGGAGAGTTTAGCTTGGCAAACAGCCATCTCCTAAGTTTGGGAACGTGGTCAAGACTCTGAATATAGGATTTTATATTTTCTTCAGGGAATAGTTTCTATTCTTCACCTCTTCCAGCTATTTAGTGGGAATAAGAAAAGATGTCAAGTCAGTAATAAAAGAAAAATAAAATACAGTGGAACACATGCTTATTCCTGGCAATTTTATGCCATGTATTTCGAAAACCAGGGGACTCATTTATAGTTGGTTTAAATTAGTAGAATCACAGAACTAAGTCAGCCCTCATTAACATGAATAGGAGTCTTTCTATGAAATTCATTGGAGACTGGAGCAGGCTATTAGGTGGTGTATATGCTCCTTTTGAAAGAATCAGAAAGAAAATGGTTCAAATTATTTTCACTTCATGTTCTTAAACAATTTGCTTATTACTTTAATGCAATGGGTCAATGCATCAAAGGAAAGTGTTTTGTGAAAGCATGAACAATTTGAATTTCAGGATTGCAGTGTATTAGATTAATTAACTGGAAAATTACTGTAGTAATCATATTGGAACTGGAATCAAACCTGCTAAGAAGACTCCCATGCTATTTCTTATTTCTAATGTAGAGTCACTATTCAATGTTGGTAAAGCTGTTCCTCATTTCCATTGCATTAGCTGGGAAACACTGACAGTGGTAGCTAATAATTTACCTCAGAGATATAAAGTTTAAAGTTTGAAAAAGGCTGTGAAGATGTGTGAGGGAATATTTCATCCTGTGACAAAGACACTGTACTTAGCCACGCTGATTTATTCCATCAGTTCTTAGTACATAGGTTTCTGGACCAAGGTCAGAAAAGTCAATGATCCACAAAGCTCTCTTTCTATCTTTGTGCCATTTGCATCGATCACCCATTTCCAGTCTTCTGGTGGTGTTCAGAATTACTCTAAATGATTGTCCTTTCCCTCTTCCTTATATTAGTTCACAGGCTGTTCTTTCTTGGGCTTGAAACTAGGCATCATATGTCAATGTCCTATGTCATTTGGAGTCACAAACTCATATGAAAGACCCTTATCTCAAGAGATTTACAGTTTAGAAGGCTCAAGGAAAAATGGATGCTGCTAAGGCATGATTCATTCCTTCCTAAGAATTGTCCAAGATAGACATTAGAAGTGCCTATTTCTATTTCTCTCCATTGACTAGAGAGGTGGGGGTGACTAGTTCAGACTTAAGTGTTGCAGAGATCCAAAGTTAACATGAATAGCTTTCTGCTCCTGTATCTTTTCAAGATACCCTTGCTGGATATATAATATTAAAAGGTAATTGTTCAAACAAATGGAAGCTTCATTATCACTGTGTGAACTGCAAAAGACATTTGCCCTCAGAACTAAGTGTTTGTGCCTCAAGAGTTTTTGCTTGTGCTTTGCACATGACATCAAATAGCTCATCTTCAGTTTCTTGGGACTGCAGTGTGCTCATTGAGCACCTTTCATGTGTTCCCAATAGGTGAGAACTTTCTGATCCATAGAATGGTGCAGCTGCCAACACCAAAAATACAGCAGTTTTCTTCTCCTTTCCTATTTTTATTGCTAAATTTTGATTGGTTATTTCGGCTTATTGTCCAATGAATACAAAAAACCTCATGGCATGAGTTTAAAAAAAACAAGGGACTTGAAAGGTGTTCAAGTGTTAGCATGTATTTTTGGAACTGTGTCACACTGTATCACAGGTTCAGAGGAATAATTTGCTCTCCTTTGTCTGTTGCACTAATAAATGTAGAAAAAGACATTTTTGTGTCATTCAAGTGTGTCTTGCTACACTGAATTTTGGCAGCCTTTCTGACATATCCTCATCCATGTGCACATACTCCTGTTCCCACTCTGACCATGTGTGTGAGGAACTGCTGGCACCAGCATCAGCTGCCCCTTGTGCTGCTCTTGCTGAGCCAGCACCTCAGAGGTTCTCTGCCTTATTTCTTCTCTCAATAACAGCACTTGGTAACAGCTCAGATCTTTTTGTCTCATAGCCTCCTGCTGCAGCAAGCTGTGATTTCTTCATGATCAGGGTGCTTATAATGTGTTATTGCTTTGTTTCCTGAGCTCTGTGTTGCATCTGCAAAAATAATTGACACCAAAGCCCCTAAAAAGTAATTTTTAAAGAAATAATCAATAAGAAATAATAAGGTTTGGAGAGTATAGTTCTGAAAATTGAACAGTTTGTTTTATGTATTGAAGGTATGTGATATATTCTGATCTAATCTGGCCTTTGGGACTGTAAAGGTTAAGAAAAAAAGTGAGCAGAGCTGTGGCAGAGAAAGCAAGTACGTGTCCAGACACACCATTGAAGAAAAGTTATATTGAAGTATTCTATTACTCTTTCTGAATCTCAGTCCCTCACATTCTCCTCTATTAAACCAGTCTTTTTGTGTTGCTGTAAAGAAGCAAGGTTCAATAAATCTAAATTAGCTAATCTATATATATTTCATTTGCTGCATTTCTTTTTATTATTGTTTTTCTTTGTTCTACACCAGCAAAATATGCTAGAACAGCAGACAAGAATTTCCAGTTGTTCATCACAATTCAATTTGATTTCTGTCTCTTTCTTCATTTCTTTTTCAAGAGGCAGGAAAAAAGTAGTCTTTCCATGAAAAAGCTGCATTTGATTGCAGCCTGGCTACAGCATGAGATATTTTTCATGAGCAACTCTCTCCTTTGTGATAAATTTTAAAACTTCATTAAAGTCATGCCACACACATCCTTTAGTAGATCTGAAATCCCTTGGTTGGAATTAAATATACTTTGATTTCTAATTTTAGCTCTGTCACTAACCTTGGCAAAGCCATTTGACTGCTTTGTACCTTTGTTTATCTACCCCTTCCCAGTCTTTGCTGCTTAGATTATAAGCTCTTAAAGATAAATACAGTTTCTAACTGTCTGTTTTAATTAGTTGCCTTATAGAACCTGTGTATGGTCTTTCTGGAGAGCCATATTCCCTCTCTGATGACTGAACCCTTCTTTCTTCTTCCCCTAGGTTGAAATAGACTCTACCTATAGAAATTAAAAAGAAATTTCAGCAGTTTCTGTGGGTATTGCTTATGCGGCTGGGGAATTGACACAGGTAAGCTTGGCCAGGGCTTGGACCACACAGATTCCTCATCAAAAACCATCCTCTTTCCAAGTGATTTCTTAGGACTTTTGGGTATTATAAATCTGAGTGAAGTGATCCTATGGAAAAATACTTGAATTAGGGTGAGAGTTCCAAAAATCTTTTCATCGAGTTCAGTGTGTTTTAGGAAATTAGCATTGAGTGAAAAATCAGAAATGTGATAAGATTCTTATATAGGTTAATTATCTAAGTTCTGTGGAAATAGTGGGAGTGTATCTAAAAATGAATCTTGATTTTATTTCTTTGCCATAGCTTTTCACTTCCAGTATTAATTTCAAGAAAATTGTTAGTTTCACATTGCAATCATTCACATTGATTTGAAACTTAATGACCTATTTCTCCATAAGAAAACTCCACGGCAATAATTGCAAGCATTCATTTACTGAACATGTCACAGAGCCACAGAACAAGAAATGAAAATTCTCAGGAATAAATAGATGATAAATTCTTTTTTGTTGATGGGGAGTGGGGAAAAATCAGAATCACAATCAGATTGACTAACTGAATTTTCCCCTTAATAGGATTTTGACCCCTAAATCAAATGCAGATATTTAGAAATTCTTGTCTATATTTTTCCCTATTATATTTTTTAAATAAAATTTTGTCTTGCAAGGGAAAAAAAAAAAGGAAATCTATGAACTTGCATGGTATGTTCAGCTACATTACTATTGTTTTTCCATAGCTAAAAAATGGACTAGAGGAACACAGAGATAGGGAAAATTTCCATTCTCAGTTTGCAGTTCAGAAATAGTGAGCAGAACTTATATTGAATATTTCAGCTTTTTGTCCTCATGACCTCCAGCTCCTTTCATGGACCATGCAGATAGCTGGCTTGGTCTAGCAGCTCTCCTTCCTATTTTTAAGGCCCTGTTTCTGGGGTCTTTGTCCCTAAAATATTTATGGAGACCTTGGGATTTTAAGTGACTTCCATGTGCTTATGATTAATATCTGTTTAACAACTGCTAATAGGAAAACTAGGAAAGATGAGGCAGGATGAAGTGGTAAGTGTGCAGGAGTATAAGAATTAGTACCATGAAAAAAAGAATCCAAAGAATTCAGAAACCTCTGTGCCTCAGCAGATTCCTAATTATTATCTGCTTTGTCTGCTCTTTCTAACAGTCTGAGATACATTTATGGCCTGAAGATTTAGAGAGTACCTCTCAATTTGAAAGCAAAGTTATTGTAACTGAAATGACAAAATGGACAATTCCTTGGGGAACTGACCTTTCCCATTCTAAAATAGGACTCTAGATGCATTGCTAAAATGTTCAGTAATGATGTACCAAATTTAAACAATTCCTTCTAGGTTAGGAAATCTCCTGTTCATTACTGCACAAATCTGAGACTGCAGAAATGCTTTCTGAATTTGACTTGCAAGGATATTTTGCTCCTGTCATTTTATTGCATAAAACACAGCAGTTTTTTGACAGAGGATGCATCTTTGAATGTGTTTGTGAAACCCAAAGAAGTACTAATCTTGAGCGAAACTTTCACTTCGTCAGTAGTACTACAGCATTCTTCAACCATAACAATACAAGACATTTTGAGAATTATGTTCACAGGTTAAATTTCTTCTTAAAAGATATTATCCAGTACTACTTATGAGATATTTAATAAAACCCACCCAAGCTATAATTCTTCCCTCCAAAATGTTCAGGTTTTAGTAGAACAGAGGATAAGGGAATGGATTGAACAAAGTATTCCTTTAATTTCCTCTGCCCTATATGGGTGAAACCAATGTCTAAGAAGATGTTTCACAGACAAAGTACAGCCAAACAGCCCAAAAGTCCAAAAAGAGTGATGGATATCCACCTATTTTGGGTCAGCTGGATGGAGGGCTTCTGCTCAGAGTTTGTTGTAGCTGCCTTGGCTATCTCAGGTCCCAGATCTCTGCTTTCCCCTTCCCTGCTGCAGAGGTGAGAGTTTTAACCACAAAAGTACTGTGGGTTAAAGCTCTTCTTTTTTAGCCTGTGCCTGATAAAGAGTTCCAGGGTTAAATCCAGTAACCCTTTGCTGTGGAAGCTGTATGGGAATTATAATGCTGCTTTGCAAAGCTTCTTTGGAAAATCAGGACTGGCTCAGTGCTTCAGGCATGTTCTACAGTTGATGTTCATGGACTGGTGATTCTATTATAAGTTGCATTAAATCCAAAGAATATGTTTTTCCTATTCCACCACACTTTGCTCATGTAATAGCACAATGTAGTCCAATTCTAATCAAATGTCATAATAATAGATTAGTTCAAAACAGGTTAAGTAGATGAAGGACCTAACTAAGAATCATAATAAATCTATAGTAGATATATAATAAATGAATTATATATAATAAATAATACATAATAAATCTATAATAAATCTCAAATAATAAATGAAACATCTAATCGGCCACACAGTGCATGGGAAACCTGTTTAGTTTAGAAACTAAACTGGAAAAGTGATACAATCTTTTATTAAAAACGGCAGCAGTGCATAGATACTCATCCAGATGAAAGAGAAAAATTAACATGTTTTAAATAATTGATAGCTTAATAATCTTCAGGGAGCAACAACTAGTTCTTTATAATATACATATATTACACATCATTCTCTAATAAATGTAGAATTCTCTTTAGGGCTGAGCTCTGAGCTAAGGGAGAATGTTGCTGCTGACTATATTGACTGGTCTTAATCTGTCCAATTTCTGGAAATAATTGCAGTTTTGGAGACTTCAGGGGAGTTGATCAGTTTTTAAATTCTTGATAGCCATAATGAGGCACATTTTTTTCCCCTGTAACTTCACTCAGTTTGCACTACTTGGATATATAATGCTCATTGTTGATAAAACACTGTAATACCAATGCTGAATATAAAGTGGAATCCAGGATTCCATTGCCTTTAATAGCTGTGGAGATTAATTTACCAACGTGGTGGATTGTGGATGGTTTTCCCATTAAATGCTTAGATGAAAGGTAGAACTGTTATGTCTAAAACTTATAGACAAATAGCAAATATATTCCATAAATGAAGCTTAGAATGTGCTTTCAGCAGAGTTATTTTGAAATCACTCTTAAGTCGCATGAGACAGAAATGCAAAATATTAATTTCATAAATAAGTTTCTATATCTTTGGTTGCATAAAGAAATAATTATTGTTTCCATCAGTCTTATACATGAGGATACATTATGGTTCATAGGAGATAGAATTCTTTGTTGATTTTTTAAAGAAGACATTTCAGACACATAGTTCTTCTAGCTCTTATTATTTTAGCTTGCTCTAGTTTAGCAAAAAAACCCACAAATACTGAAATATTTGACTTGGTCTAGAGAGCAGAAAACAACCTCATATTCAGAGCATTATAGCTCTGTTCTGTAGAACAGAATAGTTAGAATTCTTTTGAATCTAGAGAGGATGCATTTCTTTGATCCCTAATACTGTGAATGTGAAAAGGCAGTAATCATCTGGATGTCCCTATAACTATATATCTTGGTGGAAAACACTTTGTGGCAACCCATGATGGATAATGTAACAATAAACTTTTCAGTCTGGAATGAGGAGGGAGTCCTCTGTTGCAGATATTAACATTTTTTCCCTTCTTTTATATTTGACAGCTCTATTTCATACATTTTCTTACTAGGAAGTACATCAATGCTGCACATAAATAATTAATGTGTCATTTTAATAATTCAATATAGAAAATTCAATATAAACATTTAGAATTAATGCAGCTATTTTTCAATGCAGCACACTTGTGTATTGCAGAATATTAGAGAAACTTAATATTCTGGTGTTTACTTGAGGAAGGACTTTTGGTATTTTATTATACGTGAAAGGCAAAGAAAATAAGATAGAAAAATTGAAGATGGTGTGCAATTGCTGTAGCAAACCAATCCTAATGTGTTCATGTTCCATCACAGGAGTTTCAGAAGCACCTCATTAATTATAATTAGCAAATGGAAGACTACTTAAATCAGAAGAGCATTAAAAAAAGGTGTTTGTTGAATGTCATTACGGAGAGAATGCAGACATTGGGTTTAAAAGTGGAAGTTTGGTTAGACTCAGCCTAAAGAATGAGACTGAAAACATGGCCCAGGTATCCCCATCAGGATGCACCTTTGGGCAGGGTTTTGTATTGCAGCTACTGTGATGCAGACACTAGGAAGGGTCTGTGTTTGTTTTCCATCATCCTGGGGAGCTGAGCCATTGGCAAGCAGCCAGGAGAGCTGATTAGCTCCCCTTTGACTTATTCCACCATAAATAATTGAATACATGAGCCCAGAAAGAGCTCATCAACAGCCACAGGGACAGGAAGAAATTCAGGCCAGGCTGATGGTGGCTGGACAATTTTTCTGCCTTTGGCCTAAAAATTGAGCCTTAAGGACTTTGTCACATGATTTGGGATGTCAGGAGGTGACAGTAGGTCACTGGGATGGCAGAGAGGCAGCCTGGTGGGACAGGGACAGACTTTCACCAGGGGCACAGGCTGCTGAACAACCTCCTAGGAAAGCCATTGGGGAACTCTGGCTCTACCTAGACCAGATTTCCCTGCTTTTTGCCCCAAGAATCCAAGACTAAAGCAATGCAAATTCATATTACCTGAATGTGATACGTGGTGCTCTCAACACTGCTGGATTGGACATGGGATTGGACCTTAGGTAAGAGTGTGATTAGCAGTAGTGTGGTGATTAGAACAGCCTGAACATCAGTTGAACTTCAGTGAACTTTAATGTCTGCCTTTGCCAGTGTGCACAAAGTAAAAACTTTCCATCTGTCTACAGTACTTTATATGCAGCTGGAAAACATAAGGAATATGGTCATTTACAATAATAATAATAACACCTCACTTCATCCATTACAAAAATTTGGACTAATGAAACCTGAATGTTAATAGGTGGAGTGATACTCCAAATCTGTAATGGTTACAGCAATTGAGTAAGACTTAATTGTCCACTTTAATTGCATTGCCTTTCAGGCAACAGGTCTCCAGATATAGGAATAAAAAATTGAACTATTAAAATCATAAAGGAATTACTGTGAATTTTTTCACATCTAGCTTGCTTCAAAATATAGTTTCTAACACTTCATATATATATATATATAATACAGCTTTTTAGTTAATTTTTAAGACTGCAGCACAATTTATTTAGCTCTGCTTTTTCAGCACTTCCTAGATGTTGTGTGTTTGCAATGTCCTCAGACAGGACATGATGCTGCAATATACCATTTTGGGGATTATGAGAACAGCATCTTTGCCTTTCCCTTGGCACTGATAATAAACCCTTACAGAGTGGGCAGTTGTCAGCTTTTAGATTTGTCACAAACTGTGGACATTGGCTTTATGATTACTGAAGAGACAAAGCTATTTTTTGGGTTGTAAAACTGTTAAAGCTCAACTGCTGGATTTGTGTTTCAGTGCAGATCCATCTGCTAAACTTAGTAATATGGGGTCTTTTCCTGCTTCTTGGATCTTCCTTTCAGTAAATTTTCAATTATCTTCACCTGAGTTATTTCTTAGCTACTGCCTGAATCTGACTTCTTTTTCTATATGGATGGTGATCCTTTATTTATTTTAACAAAGTTGATAAGCAAAATCTTGTGAGATTTTAGCAGTGACCTAAGGTAGTTCTTCAGACCTAAGCAAGTTCTTCAGAAGTCTGAGGTTTACAGAATATATGATTTTATCTATTTTATCACCTGAGGAATGTGGTTGAAAGTTTATATATAAACAAAAAAATAAGATACATCAAAGGAAAAGCTCATGTTAGTATATCTCAGATAAGAACAGCAGCCGAGAGAAATGACAGAAAACCCTGATGATTCTGGAGGAATAGGAGGAGTCTGAATGTGAGACAAAATAATATCTTGCATGTAAAATGAGACTTAATGATTTATGTTATTTCATATAAGCAGATTGTTTGAAGGGCAGAAGACACAACACATGTACCAAATAGATCTGGAAAAGTAGAAAAGTCAGCTCATAATCAGAATTTCGGGGAAATTGTGCAGGCACCAACTATATTTTGCTGTGAGTGCCAGTACTGAATCAATTAAAAGAAGGAAGTCAACATGTCTTGTACACATAGTCAGTATGAAGGACACTGAAGGAGTCAATAATTTAAGCATATTTGAGAAAAAAAAAAAAGGAGGACCCTTAGTAGAACATGGAAAATAAACAAAAGACTGAATGGAATTTGAGATTTAGGACTAAGTCGATAACAATCAATCAATCAGCTGTGGAGATAAATCCACTCTGATTCAGTCAAGAGTGTACAATCTTCATATTAATTGATTAGTATGAGTTTATAAGTATTGGAATTTGGTAACATTCTTTATTTAACTTACAGTAGTTTCTTTCCTATCTGTTTAAAGATGTGAGAAAATAAATAAAAAATAGATAAAAATCAAGCACCGTAATATATTCCTTGTTTCATGTCTTTTATAATGAAAAAGCACTCCAGTATTCTGCCTTCAGCTTTGACAAATATTTTTATTGCAATAAAGCTTACATGAAAATTCAAGTAGATGTTATGGGAAATTCATCTTCAGTTTCATCCCACCATATCAAATATCTTTACAAAGTCAATGAAGAAGAAAATTATTTCTCTATACAAAGATTTTGAAGATCCTTGTGGATGGAAGTTGTTATGTACTTCTGTGAAATATTAAAACACTTCTTTAAATGATCAGTTTTTAATCTTTTTGTCCTTCAGTTTTCTCTTCAGTCACAAAGATATGTGAATCTGCACTAGAGTTATTTGATAGTCATGACCTCACCATGTGTTCAGAGTAAATCATGGGAATGCTGCTTGGAATGTAAATGTTGTCCAGCTGGCCAGGAATCTCACCCAGCCTGCCTTGATGATTTATTTCTTTGCTGAGCTTTGATTTCATGTTCATTTCTATCACCACATTTTGTGTGAACAGACATTGTCCTGATGCTGTTTCTTTCCTGGAAAGGAAACCAAGGTTCTCACTTGTAAATATTGTTATTGCTGCTATTATTAACAATACTGTATTTTTTATGTAATGATACCAGTAATTAATTCACACGTCATTAAGGCATGCACAACACTGTGCAAATATTTGTGGACAATAACAATTTATATGTCAGAAGAGCTTGTAAAATTCCCAGCTGCCTGGAACCTCAGAGATTTGGAGGCATTTTTTAGAAAAGAAAGAAACTCCAAAATGTTGCCATAACAATACTTTCCCCTCCTTCTATACCTGCAAAGAATGATTACCTGACTGCTTGCACCACATGGAAGGGTTAGCTGAAAGCTCATTGTTTCCCCATACAGTGCAAGTGGAGGTTATTTTATCCTTTTCATAAGCTATATATAATTTTATAGAGGGATTGTGAGCTCCATCCCTCTCCCATGTCGCTGCTATGATGACAATTGCCATTACCTGCCAGAGCAGAGAACTGTTTTCCCTGTGCTGTCAGACCTGGGGTGAGGTGTGCTCTCTTCTGTTTCATCTCAGAGATCCCACAGAGCAGCTGGGTGTATATAAATGTTGTCCTTTCATCATATAGATTTTCAGTCAGTAAGAGTTTTCTTCAGCTCACAATAAACCAGAACTGATATCAGGACTAGGAGAAGGTATTACTTGAAGGAAGTAGAGAATAAAGTTTATGCACCTGTACTGCTACAGTGCAGCTGCTGTGTAGATTTTTTCCCTCATGTACTCAGTGTCATGTGGAGCACAGAAGAGTTTGAACTGGGACACTACATGGAGTTGAAAGAAAATCTAGATTGGCGGAACTTGTTCCAGTACATTCCTACTTATAAAAAACTCCACAGAGAGTGAATCCAAGAGCTGTACCCCTCATTTTTGAGCTTGTTTTGTAATATTTAGCTCTATGACATCATCTTTATAGAAAAACTGGGTATTTTGACTATTTCCTGCTAAGTCTGAAAACAATTATGTCCTCCATTTCCAGGTCTTTCTCATGAAAGCCATGCAGGGCAGCTGATGCATTGCATAGAAGTTTCAGCAATGTCCTCCTGTGTGGCTGCATTGTTACGTCACAAATAAAATCGTGAATTCTCTTTCCTTCTGTACAGGCAGCTCTATTACCCAAGATAAAACAGACGGAGACCTTTGCATTGCTGATCTCCTTTTCTTTGTATTGAGAAAATGTTAAGGCATAAGGGAATATCAGGGTTTTTTTGATTCAAGTGAAACAAGCACTTTTTATGAACTAATACAAACGACACTGGCATATTCAGAAAATAACGTTTTCTGAATGGACAGCATTTTTTGAGAAGCTTCAAACAGAGAAGATTCCATGTAATCAGCGTGAAGAAACTCTAGCAGTTATTTGGACACAGAATTTTTGGATTTGACATCTAAGATAAATATTTTGCCCCTCACATGCTAGACTGGTCAGTATAAAATTTAAAACAACATCGCCCTCTCAAAAATTTCTGACGTTAAAATTCTCAACAAACAAGATAATTGTTTAAGTAACATTTGAAAACAGTGTAAATACTGCAGCCATGCACTGAGCAAATGGCATGTCCTACCAGGAGCAGAAATGGCAGACTGTGTCTATAGCATGCCTGGTGCTGTTAGGTACAAAGGGGTTGGAATTGCTAAAGAATTCAAATCAAGGATTGATAATAGCACTAATTCTTTTTTGTCCAACTTACAGATCATATAATATTGGTAGTTAACCTTTGCTTTGCTTGCTACGTGTCTTTAACCAGCTCCATTCACCACAGTGTTGAGAATCTGTCAGAGAGCAGTGAGTAGCCCTACATCTCTGCCATTGTATTGAGAGGGCATCACCAGAAAGCACTTTCCAATGTTTATGTCAAACTTTTGCTCTGTATCACATTTCCTTCCCCTCACTGCTCATTTTCTGTTTTATGAGCTAAATTGTACATCTAGATAAACTCTGTTCATTTCAGCTCAGCTACACTAATTTACATCCTCTACAGAGGTACACTCAGGCCACACTTACTGACCTGGTGCAAAACATCTCTCTTCTGTTATGAGATTGTTACCTTGTTTTCCTTTACTTCTGCAGGTCTCTTGTTCATTATTGAATGCTCCTGATCCATTACAGTTCATTCTTTCCCAAACATGGCATGGAATCATAAAGGAGTTTGTTTGGAAGGGATCTTTTTACGTCACACTGTCCAACACCCCTGCAATGAGCAGGGACATTTTCCACCAGATCAGGTTGCTCAGATCCCTGTCCAGCCTCACCTTGCACATTTCCAGGGATGGGGCATCAATCACCCCTGTGGGGAACCTGTCCTGTTCCCATGCATCACCACACTCGTTGTAAAGAAATTTCTTCCTTATATCTAGTCTAACTAAACCCTCTCTAGATTTAGAACCATTATCCCTCATCCTTTAGCAACAGGCTCTGCTAAAAATTCTGTCCTCATCTTTCTTATAGGCTCCTTCAAGCACTGGAAGGCTGCAACAAGGTCTCCCCTTATATAACATGTCAGTTATGGTAAATATGATGCATGATTACTCTCTTTTGTTTTTTCCAGGCACTGATCTCATTATGAAGACAACAAGCTACTGCTTCATGATGACATTAGTAAATGAGAACATAATGGCAAGAGTAGTTAGTCATGTCACACTGTAAAGAAAGAGCTAGAGGAAAAGCTGTGCTTAGCAGTGACAATGAATGATTAAATATTTACTATATTGTGAGCAAGAGCAAAGTATTTCTGGTGCTGGGACTTCCTGCTTGAAACAAAAAAAATACTTTTGGTACAGTAAAAATATTGCCCTGCCAAAATTGTATTGCTTTTATAATTAAATAAATATAACATTTTAAATTATCTTGTAATGGAGCATAAAAATAAAATAATCTTGCTTCAATCAGAAGACTAATTACTACACAAGGAAAAAATTCTCTATTCAACCACCATATTTCTTCTATGATACACTAAAGTGTCACTGCAGCCAGCACTTCCTTTGTTCTAATCTGGTCAGAGATTTGATTGATTTGGTTGATTTGAAAAGGAACGTCCTTATCATTAGGAAGAAAAATGCCAAGAATCCAAATAATAGTGAGTTGATGTTACTTGAGTCAAAAAGTCAGAGCAATGCTGCTCTCAAAGTGCATTAAAAATAATGAGAATAAGTTTTATTTTAAATGGAAAAATAAGACAAATCTAAAGTGCCAAATCCATGAAAAAATAAACATTCATGTGCTGTGCCTTTGTCAATATTTTTATAAACTTTCTAGAGAAAAAGAGGTAGATTGTTGAAGAGGACCATATTGTATTTAAACTGGTCACCAAATCCCACCAAAGCAAACCATATTCTCTGAGCCCTCTCACATCTATACCAAGAACTGCATTGCTGTGGAGAACTTTGAAAACAAAAAACATAGACTGTTCTTGTTGAACAGCCTTTAACACTCCCTATGAGATACAATGCCTCTTGATACATGTGTGTATGCAGGCATGCAGGGATAGGACAAGCAGCAATGGCTGTAGACTGACAGAGTAGGTTTAGATTAGATATTTGGAAGAAATTGTTTACTGAAAGGGTGGTGAGGCACTGGAACAGGTTGCTGTGGATGCTCCATTCCCTGGAAGTGTTCAAGGCCAGGTTGGATGGGGCTTGGAACAGTCTGGTCTAGTGGAAGGTGTTGCTCTCTATGGCAGGGGGTTGGAACTGGATGATCTATAAGGTTCCTTCCAACACAAACCATCATATGATTCAAATATATATCCCATCCAAATGACCTTTCCACCTGCAAGATTCCCAGTTTTGAACCAGGACCTGCAGCATAGAAAGAAAATATGCGACTCAGAGTGACTACTGTGCCCCAGGCAGGGTTAACACATGCTGCAGGCATGCATAATCCATGTCCATGAATATTCAGGGTAGCTCCAGCACCTACAACATCCTTCTGTCTGGATGCTATGTTCATGGCCTCCCCCATAAGACTGAACGTGTTTCTCAGTAGGAACATTAGAAATAAAATAGAGTGTGGCTGGTTCAGCCACTATTTATGAGGAGTCTCATGAGGAGCAGCTGAGGGAAGTGGGGGTGTTCAGCCTGGAGTAAAGGAAGCTCAGGGGAGACCTTATTGCTGTCTACAGTTACCTGAAAGGAGGGTGTAAATAGGTGGAGGTTGGTCTTCTCTCACGAGTAAAAAACAATGGGACAAGAGGAAATTTCCTCAAGTTGCACCAGGGGAGGTTTGGATTGGATATTAGGAAAAATTTCTTCTCTGAAAGTGAGTTAAGCATTGGGACAAACTGTTCAGGAAAGCGTTTGAGTCACTGTCCCTGCAGGAATTTAAAAGATGTGTAGATGTGGCACTTAGGGACATGGTTTAGTGGTGGGCTTGGCAGTAGTGGGCTGGATTCAGTGATCTTGGAGGTGTTTTCCAACACAAATGATTCTGTGATTCTGTGGCTTGTCAGTGAGTTATATATGCAAGAGCTATAAATATTCACCTGGTTCTCCTCCAGCCTTTATCCAAGCCAACTACACTCAAACTGTGTGCCCAAAAGGCAATTCAGCACTCCAGGTAAACAAAGCAAGAAAACCACTTCATGTGACTGTACTGTTTTGGATTCAAGTACAGTGTTGTACTGCTTTTGCAGCTGCAACCTATTAGATTTTTCTCCAGTTTGAGAGTCACTTCTACATCTCAACACGATACTGCAGACCTTGATTAATAATTTCACATCCTGTTTTTCTGTTTTTGCTTTTTCTTCTCAAAGTATAAAACTTGGTTATTGAACTGCATCCTGATTTTCCAAAATATTTCTTCAATTTTTCAAAGTCATTTGGACCTCACAACATACTTTCAGTTCCTCTAAACTGGATAATGTTTAAAAATCTAATAAACTCACTCTTTGTTCTACCATCCAAATTATTAATGAAAATACTGAGTAGAATTCTATCCAAAACAGAACCATGAGGAATGTCATTTGACATGTTTTCCATTTTGCCAGCACACTGGTTATTATCCAAACAATACTGTCATCTGACCCATCTGACTGACCCAGTGTTATCTACCTCTAGTCAACACCACACTTATCATGCTTCAAGTGACAAGATGTGACAAGATCTCTGACATCCTCTGCCTCTGCTTCAAGGAGAATGAAAAATTTATTTGTGTCTATGACAGGCAGTGTTCTTCAAATAGGAGTTTTCCTGCTATGCTGAGGAAGATACAAAAGCCTCATCAGCTATGGCTTGATATGGAATATAATCTACAAGACCTCTGTGTATCTTGAGCTGTGATACAGACAATGCAGTGGTGTCACTGAAGGGTTAAAGAAAGCAGAGGCTTGTCACACGGGGTTTCAAAATGACTGTGACAAAGTCATCTGACTCATAAAATAGAAGGAGTTGTCAAGCACATCACAAGTCTTGTGCCTTCAGAAGTGTTCATCAGCCATGAACAGCTTGCATTTTTGAACACATTGCACACTGGAGGAATCTGTTCCTCTGCACAGAAACCTAAAAACGGCTACTGCCATGAGATCAGGCAGATGTCTTTCAATGGCTTAGTTAAGACTGAGTTACTCATCTCATCAGGAATTTTTCTATTATTCTTTTAAAATATCAAAAAATCAGTACAGCATGGATAAGCAAGTGTGTTTGGGGGGGGAAAAAGCCTCTATATGCACATGAAGATCAATTCAAGTTGTATTTCTATAAAAATGCTGTTTTCTTGAAATTTAATTTTTGCACTTGCGTGCAAATAATGATATACTGGTAACAATTTTTTTCTCCTGCAATGACAAATATTTTTAAAAGATAATTAAGTTTTCAAAAATAAATAAAAAAGAAGGATATTAATTAGTGGGCACCTTAAGAATTTTTGTAACTCTGTGTAGAGAAACCTTAATGAAAGCTGACCTTTTGTCATGCTGCTTGTGCCATATTTAGATCAGATTTTACAGGTTTTTATTTTACACATTACTTCTGTTAAGAGTTCCAGGTTACAAAACCAACAAAAGAAATTCAGGTCATCCATCGTGCCGTGCACATGTATGACCACCCAAATAAAAGCATAAGTGACACAAATAAAAGCATAAGTGACAGTTGCTGAGGGATGCCAAAACAATAATGTGAACCTTTTCTGCAGTAAAAATACCACTAGACAGACAGGCATACTTCTGATTATAAAGTTGAAGGACAGGAGTAGTGGATACTTTAGTTTTTGTTCTATAGTCCTTTAGAAATGTTATTGCCCAACAGTGAACACAATTCCCTTAGTGTAAACAAAGAGACAAAAAATAAGTAGGTTTACCCTTAAAGACTGAAAAAACCAATTTTTTTCAACTCCTTGCAGTTAAGGTGGGAATGGAGCGAGATATAGATTTAGCACATTAACAGCCACTGTTTTTCAACAGATAAACAAGATTGGGAAAAGAGAAAAAATGTGACTAGATTAAGAAAGGAGAGATTAGCAGGGGATTCTCTCCTCAGTGTAATTTAGCACTGATTACTGTAATGACCAGCCCAGGGACAGTGACTGTGATTTGTAATACAAAGCATGTGCCATAAATAGTTCAGCTTCGAGGCACCAGGAGATATTCAGGGTACCTGACAACCTGTCTGCTCAACAGACACTCAGGATGTTGTCAGGACACTAAGCATCAGCTGCAGGGTTTTATTATCCAGTTACTGGCCTTAGATGATTTGCCTCCAATAACTTGAAGAGAGATGATTAAGGACTCTCTGACTCCTCCACACTGAGCCTCAGATCTTGGAACAAGAAGGATCTGGAGCATTGGAAGGAGGCAAATGCACCAACAATGTAAAGAGAGGGTTATAGGCATGACCTCAACTATCAGTTTTAAACAAATAATGACATAACTGTTAAAAAATAATTAATTAACTACCTAAAAGGGGGTGATGTACAGTTTATTTTAAAATTTAATTTTCTATTCCTTTTTAAGCTAGAGCTAATATAAGTTTGCAAACTTAGAATTCCATGAAGTATTTAAACCAAGGTTGATAACTATTTCCACTGAGAACCCATAGTTTACCTAGACTACTCTAAAAGCAAGAAAACTGCTACGTCTCAACATGCCACTGTAAGCTGGATCTTTACCAGGATCTTTCAGAGAGTGGTCCTTGACTTTGTGTATTCCTGTACTGCTGACCTGGAGGAAAATGGAAAATTGCTGCTGACAAAGTTCACAGAAGACACAAGTAATGAGAATGATAAGTAATGGTGAGGATATGCTACAGAAAGACACCAATCACAAAAATTACTTGATAAATCAGGCTGCAAGCAATTAATTTGACCTTCAATAAAATTCAGTGTAAAATCATGCATTTAGGAAGGAAGAATACAGAGCCTGATTACAGCATGGGGAGTTCTGCCCACATTAGAAATGGCTTTAAAACAGGCATACTGAGACAACAGTGATAATCAGCTGAACCTCCACTCCAATTATTTGGCCAAGGGACTAATGAAATCTTGGTTGTGTACATAGGAGTTTATCAAAAAGAAAGTTACAAGCAGTGATCCAATTGCTTTTTTAAGTACCTATGTGTGGAACAAAAATCTGATAAAGCCAGATGCACCTCTGTTTCTCAGAGACGTGCAGGAAGATACAAATGCTTGAAATTAAACCTAGAGGAGCCTAGTCAATAAGTAGAGCACACACTATTAACAGCAAAGACCATTAATCATTAGTACAGTTTAACAAGAGCTGTTGTAGATAACTTTTCCATCACTGGAGGAATTTAAAAATCACAGGCTACTTCTCTAGTTTCTACTATAAGCAGAAGTTAATCAGGAAAATTAAGTTAGTTGTTTTATGGAGGCCAACAGATTACAGTGGTCTTGTCTGTCTTTACTATGTGCAAATCTATAACAGAGCTTTATAACTGCAAGACAGTTACATACATTATGCTCTAAACCTTCATTCTAATACCAGACTTCTAGACCTCTGTTGTCTGCTGAACAAAAAGACAATTATTTTTGATGTTCTGTTGATGTAATGCAAACGTGACTTTGACTAAAGTATCTCTGTTCTTAATGGGAAAATATATATTCCTATTGAAATAGTAGAGAGTTCAATTATGGCCTTTGCTCCTGGATTTACAAAGAAATGTACTAGTGTGACACAAAATATTCCTAATGAGCCTCTTATATTTACACATAAATGTATGAGCATGACACAAAATATATTCTAATGAACCTTTGGAATCATACACATGATGTAGTGAGGGCTGTGAACAAGAACAGACGTCTTTTAAGTTTTTTTTTACATACAAGAGCAGCTGGTGAAAAATTCAGTGTTTTTGCTTTCCTTTGCATACAGCTGGGATGTTTCTTGCAAATAATATAAATGATGTATTAAACTGGTATATCTCTTCAGAATATGAACCTGTTGACAGCTAGGTAGTTATCTAGGGTAGTAATCTTTGGTGAGTGGTATTAGAGCTGTATTTCATCTGAGGCTCTAGTAAGTTTTGGGATGAACTAATTAGAAGAATTTCACTGTCTGCAGCATCCATTCATAAACATATTTTTGGCAACTTTAAAATAATCATCTCTGTTGTCTCAGAAAGTTTTCTTGTAAAATAGATTAGTTCCTAACTTGTGCTGCTAATTACTGCTGATACGGCTAAGAGATATTTTTACTCTATCTATGGGATTAGGATGCCTCTTCTGAGTGACACAATTTATGAATGTGATGCCATAAAAAGAAGAGAATCTTTTAGAAAAGAAATGAGTGCCCAGTCCTTAGCTTTTGTGCTCCATAACCCCAGCAATCTGCTTTCAAGGGACAAGCAACTTGCATCACTCAGTAATTGCCTTGTACTAGTTCTAGTTCAAGCCTCAAAGAAAACAGAGGTAGTAAAACTTGATTGCCTTGTCCCTGTGTGCACTATAAATACAGACCACTATAATCCAAAATATGTCATGCAAATATCACCCAGGATATACCATCTGGTTTCATCAGGTTCTCTTTGTTATCATGTGAAACCTGTGGCTTATTTCAGAGAGTAGAGGATATTTTACCAGCAAATTAAATCTAGACGGTTTTTAGTAAATTGAAAAATTATAAGACCTTTTAATTATGAAAGAAAAAGACAGTTGCCATACTAACAGATAAATACTTGTGCAGTGTGCCAGAAGCTTCCTGAATATATGTAAATATATGATAATTAGCCAATGTTCATGGTAAAACATTTTCAAGAGCTAGCAAGGCATTTCTTCATCTGATTAAGCAGTGAATATGCAATAGTAAAAGGTTAACTCAATGTGAATCTGTCATATGATGTTCTAATAGCATCACGCTGATTTAAGTGGGTAGGCATCATTTAAAGTAGAAACTCATTTTCTTGGTTATCATCTTCTGTAATGTCTCACAACATGAGAGACACATTGGGGGAATAGAAAGAAATGTAAGATGTGACTTCAAGGAGTTTTCATTTCAGACATAGTGAAATACTGAGAAAAGTCTGTTTTTCTATCTCTGTGCTGTCTGAGTGACCTTGGAATAGCCCAGGATGAAGCTTATGTAACTAAGGGCTATTTGAGTTCATAATTTGTGATTAAATATTACTTCTGTTGCTGAAGAAGCTTCTGCAACTAAATGGCATGGCTACATTCACGCCATGCCTTAACCAGGCTAAAAACACCTGAAAAATTTTCACTTCCAAACATTTTCCTAAGATTGCACTTTTCTGATCTTTCAGTATCTTTCGATACTGTTGATAGATATCTCAGTATCATCTTTATCTGCAGCTTGCATAGAAAGTGCCTTACTTCTCCCTGCCTGGAAGGGATAATTTCTGTAAAGTAGCTGTTACACAGTCCATAACTGTAGTTTAAAGCAAGGGGTGGACAAGTAAGAGTCACACATTAACCTACCTTCACCAGGCTGCTACTGATCCCAGTCACCAAGATTTATATTTTCCTCCTCTACTTTTAGTTAGTGCTACACTTAGCTCTCCTTCTTGGTCTACTTTCTGTTTCCTTCTACATACCATTACCCTGTCACCACTCTTCACCCTCCTTCTGTTCCTATTTGCCAGGACAAATATTGAAAATGATCTGGGACTGTGTCTGGGTGCATCAGTAAATCCTTTCAGTCTTCTCTACCAGGAGACATTTTTCCCAGAGCTGTCTCCCAGGAGCTGCTAGGCCTGCCTATGCTGCTGTATGTCTCTAGCCCCTTTGTAATCTGTTCTTGCCATTTAAATTCTATCCAGATAGTTCCTATGGTGAGTTATAGTTGCTTGATATTGGAAAGTCATTGTTCATATCAGCAGTTCTCACAGGGATGGGCTTAAACATATAACTTTTGCCTTCTGGAATCAGGGTGTTAATAAAAATAAAGCATGATTTACACCTCATGCTCAAGCTGGGTATAAGGGAGTTGCAGTGAAGAGTTCTGTTGTTGGCTATGCTGTTAAGCTGAGCCCTGAGTATGTGTGCAATGCAGTAGTGCAGTTTTAATGAGAAACTCCCTCAAAGTTATTACCGAGAAGCAAGGTATTGCTATGCAGTTTTATTGCCAGATCATAGAATTCATCTTTTTTCCCTTGGCCTCAGCTAAGCACACAAGAAAACAAGCAAAAAAAAAAAAAAAAAAAAAAATCAAAATCAAAACCAAATCCAAAAGACCCCCCCCAACCTTCTGGCTCCTGCCGCATCTTTGAAATAGATTTCTTATCTTGAAGGTTGCTGCTTTATATGTTTTGATCTACTTCTGTCTGATTTAGGGGTTCCATATGCATGGATCTGTCCCACCAGGTACAGGACTTTTTCCCCTAACCCTCCTGCTGCATGGCACACACTGGCCAGTGGCCAGCTCTGTTAGCTGCTGTGATTCCTGCAGTGTGTGGTTTGCATTGGCAATTCTGTGGTATGAAGAAAATTAAGAGCAGAACAGAAGCATTCAGGTAACTGCTGGGGAGCTCGTGGCTGTTGTCCCAATAACTTAGACTTAACCACTTTTATTTTGTTTCTTGAGATGCTGTCACAGAGTCGAAATCAGTATCTTTTTCCTCTGTGGCAGCTGATGGGTGATGAGGGGGAGGCTGGCAGGAGATGCAGCTGATGAAGAGCTCAGAATGAAGAAACAACAATATGGCAAAATTGATAGAGAAGAAAGGATGCAGATGCTGCTGTTTTGATTGATGAAGTAAAAGCTGTTAGAGATGCTCTCATTTAAGACTGATGAACAATCCCCAGCAAATCACATACTCAACAACCTAGTGGGTTTAGTGTGAGTGTGACTGGAGCAGCTCCTCTTATGTAGGCCTGAAGAAAAGGAATTGCAGGGTAAATGGGCAATAAATAGCCAAGACCTCTGCCAGTGTAACTGATGACTGGCATCATTTTCTGCCTCATTTCATCACCTCAGGGTAAGGGTTGGGGGACTCTCAGTGTCTTTGGTTCAGTGTGAAGTTCTCTCCTAGGGGCTGTGCAGAGCCACTCTGAATTCCTGTCCTCCTGACTCATGGCATGTTCTGGAGCAAGAAAAGCAATCTCAGTGTTTCAGTCTCCCCCACATCGTTATCATTACCATGGTTTATTGGAATGTGTTCAATATTCACAGGAGTACTGTGACAAGTCATTAATTAATATTTGACCAGAACTCTGGCAATATCCAGTGGTGTCTAAATATTCAACTTTTCTTTGACCTTCTGACAGAAATAAGAGGGACAAACAAGATAAGCAATTCTCTGTGGGTAGAATCTCCTTCATGACTTAGGTCTCCCTTTCCATAAGCACTTCAGCTGTGCCCAGATAATCAACGACTATAATTAAGTGCATGGCAGTTCATACCAGGAAATATCTGCCCTAAAACCTTTTCTTTTGAGGATAATTTGCAAAGAAACAATAGGACCTCTCCTGTGACATTTCATGGGCTCTGTGTTCCCTACAACCCTTCCAACACCTCTGCTTTCCAGCATGTCCCATAAAGCACCCTAAGTGTTTGCCAAAGATCTCTGTTTACCAATTCATACTTGAACCTACAGATATCTTGATTGATGGACTGCCAGAGAGGTCTATAACACTACCAAATAATCCAGATTTTCCACCAGAGCAGTACTGATTTGGGTTTTTCTCCTCTGTAGAACCACCATTTCCCATAACATTTGTGTGAATGTAGTACTTTTGGGCCATAGGCACCTAAGTCACATTTGTTTGAAATTGGTCAATTGGTTCAAAAATCCTCAGGAACTGACAGATACATTGTCAAGTCACAGAAAGAGAAGTGCTTTCAGGAACATCAATCCTTGCTTTATTTATCTCATGAAAAAAGCATGAGAATATCATTCTAAAAGTCAATTTCTCTCAAAATTACTGCTAAAGTTTCATTTATGTTTTTTATTTATATAAAAAGTATGACTAAATCCCCTTTCAACCTTAGACAAAGATATATCTGAATTAGAGTTTTCTTATACATCCAGTAGTTCTCTGATTGACCCCAGAAGATTCCTACAAAACAGGGAACAATACTTAATACTGCCAATAGATGAAGGAATTTTTAGCAGAAACTTTCTAGTCTTCCTTTATTCCTTGCATAAGAGCAAAGAAGAATCTATTTCTCTTTCTAAGTCACCTTAATATTTGCATCCATAAATTAGAAAATTTCTGTGATACAGCTAGTAATCCTTTGGGAATTCATGCACTGCTGGAGAAGATTTCCCCTCACAAAAACAGTCCTTGGAATGATAAATACTTCTGTTAATGAGATATAAGCAAAAAGTAAATTATTTTTTCTGTATCTGCACAATTAGGGTGGTTGAGCTGCTTGGATTAGATCCATGTGGGAGTTAGCATTAGGCCCAAGTGACAATGAACAGGGAAAAATGTCCAAAATCATAAAACACAGCAGCTTAAACTTCTTCCAAAGCAAGATGCTCAGCTTAGAGAGCAATGGTAGATAAACCAAGGGTTTGATCCTGTGATGTATTTCAAAGTGCTAACATGCTGAGGACTCTGGAGGAAATATAATTGACCTCTATGGCTGGCTATGAAAAATGGCATTACCGTGAATTCTCTGCTTGCAAATAAATTGCTCTGTCTTGCTAATCAGACTGGTCAGAAAAGCTTGTTCCATTACAGTAATACAGGCTTTTTCAGCTGTCTCTCTTCTGGAGGAAAGGACACTCACAACCCCTATTGAGTTAATAAATGTACTTGCAGCAACTGACAGAAAGAGATTTCAAAGCAAGCTCTGCTTTAGCAACTAATGACAAATATTCTTTCATTTGTATGATATGGCCTTGTGTTTACATATGAGGATTCTGCTCTCACTGCTACAAGTTGTGTGCACACACCTTAGTGAGCTCATTACAATGCATCAATTAATAGGGTTTTCATTGCAGCTCCTGTTGTTCTTTTCATACACTGATACCACTGATGTTGATTCCTGCCCTGTGAAGTTATCCAGTGTTAGTCCAACAGGATTTGCCCACTGAAGCAATCACTCCTATCATGCCAGTCTCTCCAGTGCCCAACATGTAACCTTAGTTTATACCACAAAACCATGTGGCAGCTTTGGCAGCAGCAACACAGTGCTGAGAGCTTTGAAATGAACCCAAAAGAGATTAAGGCTTCTGTGACTCTAAGTGCTGCCCACTGGAGACCTGGCCAAGCAGTGTGACACAGTTAATGTGTGATACTTGACCAAGGAAACTTTTAGGTGAAAATGCCTTTAGCAGTAGACAAAACACAAATTTCCTTATCTGGAGTACAACCTCACTGCCTTGGAAGTCTAATGGGTTTAAGAACAGGTGGTTGGATCAGCAGGGTGTAATGAGTTATATGAAGCTTGAGGCCAGAGTTATCAGAAACTGTGTCAGTGAAGCTAAATGCAGTTTCAGAGGATGAGGTTCATAGTCAAGAGCTTTTGTGAGACTTGCCTGAGACCAGGAAGGACAAGTTCCTCAGCATGCTCTTCATCTCCCTGTTGCCACTCAATACCATGGACAGTCATGCAGCAGAAGGAAGCCAGGAACTTTTGCCGTGTGAGGCTGGAGACATGCCTAGTGCCTTGATCCTCCTCCTCCTCTGCTCTGTCAAGCCAAAATTCACTCAGGCAGTTTCATCTTGTAGCCATGATGTTCTTCTGGCCCTGAAATTTACTGCTTGACTGAAACTTGTACTGTAGCCAAAAGAAATTTTAGTGCAGAGACAAGAATATGGGCCCAAGGCTACATAGACATATTTATTATACATCCAAGATTTATAATTGAATTGGACATTCTGGCAATGTGATAATGATCTGATTACAATTTTTATCACTGTTTCTCAGTGTATCCAAATGTTAAAGTTATCTCCTCCTTTCACATTCCACTGCAAAGCCTGCCAAAGCATGTAAGCCCCAGTGTGCCATTTCTGAGGACTTGTTTTGGGAAGCTTCTTTGTTATCTCTGCCTGATGCTTGGGCCAAGAGATCTCCTGGCCACTAGCCTAAAACAGACCCAGTGGATGGCAGATTTCTCTGAACTCGCCAGGTACCCATGTAATGCCTGGTGCAGCCTTGTAACCTATCAAGACTTGCTTGAGGCATCTGCTGCAGATGGGGCTTTTGTCTGTGAAAAATGAAAGGACAATATTTTAACCAAATGGTTTAGGTTGTCAGTGATGTTCTAGGTGACAAGAGCAAGAGGGAATTAAATAGGGGAAATATGTAAAATTACTTGGCATTAGTCCAAAGGACTACGAATGTAAGTGTGTTCTACATTGACTGTATTAATGTTTGATAGCTTGGATTGGTTACTGTGTCTTTTCACCTGACACCAAATCTCCATTTTTGATAGAAGATGTAATTTGGGTTCCTCAAAGCATTTTTTCTGGTTTTTTCTTTTCAAGTTTGCTTTTTTTAAGAATCTGTAAAAAGCAAGGTATAATTGTACTTTATTTTACAGTTCTTATTGAAGAAAATAAGTGCATTTCCTTTTCCTAACTTCCAACAGATGCAAAAAAAGCATTAAACTGAACTGAACAGGACCCCCTGAAAAGATCTTGTACCCATTACTTTTAATCACAAGCTCAGCATTTTATAAATTTAATTTTTTTTCTTGATTATCTGATACAGAAAACTCAAATATATAGGGGGAAGAGTCCTATTATTTGAGATAAATTGGAATTTGCCTTTTTTTATCAGCACATTTCCAGAGGGAACTCAAAATACCTGATAATCCATTTCCTGTTACAGTGAGTATTTTACAACAGTGACATTTTCATCTTTCAGTACACAGGTGATCAGACTTTCCTGTTATCTGTCTCATATTTTAATGGGAGGCTGTAGCTCTCCATGGGACAGGGATGAGGAGGTTTCAGCTTGGGATTTCTCACTAGTTCTGCTTCTGGCTCACTCCAAAGAGGGACAGGGATGTCAGCTCTGGATTTGGAAGTGTTGACTAGTGCAGAGAAGGCTTAAATCTGAACATAAATGATCTCAAATTTATCAATTCCAGATCCAAGCTGGCTTTACACACTCTTCTGGCTACTAGCTTGGGCCTATGCTACTTGCAGTGTCTGCACGCTGCTCCACTGCATGAAACAGATTTGGCCTTAGTGATTGTAATTGATAAATTTCATTTGACATGTTTCAGGTCATTTGCCTCTGGAACTGGAATTAGACAGGTTTGTTTTGCAGGTGTGAATCAAAGTGCAAATGTCCATGAAATCAGGAGTTTTCAAGGGAGATTGCAGCAAAGTTTGCTATGTTTGTACCCTGCATTCACACAACTGCAAATTCCTCATTTTACAAATTTTTTGTTCCTGGGATCAGCTCTTGAAAAGCAGTATTTGAAAAGTCTTAGAAATAAAAAGTTTGTCTTTCAAAAATTAATTTCTGGAAATGAAGTAGCTCTTTGGAAAACAGAAGTAGCACTGTGCCTCAGCTGTGTATAGCCTGGAACACCCAGTACATAATTCTGCAGCTTCTTGATTGTCAGAAATGAGGCTCCAGATTTAGACAGCAAATTAAGGTGTTATGGAGTTGTATAATGCCTATGTGTGTGATAATTTTAGGCAATTATAGACAATAGAAATTTATTAAACATATTGAATTCAGAGAGATTTTTTGATTCCCAATATAGATGCCTACTGTCAGAAGAAAAAAATTAATCTCTATTAGCAGTATTCAGCTGCCAAATCATCAGTACCTAGTGCCAGTTAGATGCTGTGGGCTCACATGTGCATCCTCCTGCTGCTGCAGGACACTGGTTTCCCTGTGGGATGGGGTCATACAGCCCAACCCTGTATAGAGGTATGACATCCTCCAGGGCATCTCAGATGGTATCCACCATCCCTATTCAGGCAACTGAGTCCTTAGTCATTGTCTTCACCGACCACATGTTCATTAGCTGTGCTGAGGGCTGATAAATCTGACTGCTCTGCAAACACCTGCTCTGTAGACGCTTGAAAACATGAGGTGGAGTTACTTACCACCCTTAGTTTATGTTTGCTTCTCATGAGTGTGTCAGTGACAGTCAAAACAGCTCAGCAATCTTATTGGGTCTGACAGCTGCCCAGCAGTAGTGAGTGATGCTGGCTGGGAGTTTGTGCTGGTGCACCATGACTAAATCATTCATCTTAATCTGCACTAAGTTGAGCAGAGGTCACAGAACGTGTATGATATTTCATCAAATTTCTCCAATGCTGTGTGCAAGAGCAGTGAGTTGGGTTGTGGGGTTTTTTTTCAAGTCTTGTTTTCCTGTGGGATTTTCCTGGCATAGTTCAGGGCTGTGTCACCTCTCAGCAGGACGATTAGTCTTGCATGGAGCACTGCCCTGGGACAGAAATGATGCTTCCAGCTCTGAATGACAACTCAAGCGTGCCTTAATGTGTAGACAGCCCTACATGTCTATGCATCCTGAGACTATATTAGCCACTACATCACACTGAGAACACATGCCTTTTTGATAATCAAAATGTTTTTCTTATTTGCTGTCTTTCAAAATTCAATCCTTCATCCTGCAGGTGTGAATGAAGTGTGAATTTTCAGGTGAATGTGCCTTATGCTTACATTGCTCCATAGAGCTGACATTATTTACCAGGTTCCCATATATTGACATTGAGGACATCCCTTCCAGATGCAGAGAGTTTTTCATTGGAAATCTGACATCCCTACAAGCATGACTCTGCTCAACTTACAAAGGCTGACAGCAGCTCTGAGTTGGGAAGATTGAATCTTGCATCTTTATTCTTTAATTAACTTATCCTCTGCTGCACTGTCTAGTTAATATTAATGTTCTCTCCTCGAGCTCCACTACTTACCCATGTCACTATCATAGAATCATAGAATATCTGATTAGTAGTGGCCTCAGGGATCTCTGGTCCGAGATATTAACCAGTGTTGTGCTCAATATTGATCCCTGGGGATCCCAAATGTGACAGATTGCCAATTTGAAAGGAAGCTATTTACCAACATGTTCTGGGTGTAGCCTGTCAGCCAATTCCCCATCCACTGCACAGACACACTGGAGACCATAATACAGGAGGAGACCATGGGAAAACACATCAAAAGCCTTGGAGATGGAGACAATGTCCACTGCTGGGCCCCCATCAGCTGAACAGGATACTTTGACACAGAAGGTTATCAGGTTTTGTTAAGGACAATTTGTCCTTGGTGAATCCATACTGGCTTTTCCCAATCATGTGCTTAATTTGATTTATGATTGTTCCCGGGAGGTTTTATTCCATAACTTTCCCAGGGACCAAACAAGACTGATGGGCTTATGTGGTAGTTTGAAAACAAACCAGGGGGAGATCACAAGTCAGGATTATAAATTTAATAGGAAAATTAAAAATGAATGCAATAATGCAAGAAAAAACACTGACAAAGTCAGATACAACCTGACACCCTGTTAGGGTGGTGGTAGCAGCCCAACTGAAGCAGTCCAGTTGAAGCAGTGATCCTGTGGAAGGTCTGGTCTCCAGCTGAAAGTCCAGGGGTAGCTCTTGTCCTCTGGGAACCCAGTAGACAGGGCTAACTTAAGCACTTCCAAGCCAGGTTATATCAGGTGGGAATGCTTGGCTCCTCCCTCCTGGATGGAGCATCTCACAATAGGATGAGATAATTCCATGAGTCATGTGGTTGGTTCTTGATTGCTCATTAACAGTTATCAGGGGTGAGTCATAGCAGGAGATAACAGCTAATGCCCCACAGCTGCTGGTAATAGAATACTAAATACATCCATATTGTAACCTAGGACAGCCTATAATATTCTGGATCCTTCTTTAAGCCTTTCTTGTAGATGGAGTTGGCATTAGCTTTCTTCCAGTCTTCTGGGACATCACCCAATCTCCACGATTTATCTCATAATCTCAGAGATTATGGGAATTGGCCTTGCCGTGATATCAGACAGCTCTCTCAATGCCCTCAGCAGATATTGCCAGGGCCCATGGGTTTGTAGAGCTCAGGCTCCTATAACAGTTCACACCCCAGTCCTTCCTCCACTGGCAGAGTCTGTGTTCACATCAACTTGGATTTTTGCTCCCAAGGCCTGGAGTCCAACAGTGCTGGACAGACAGAGGTGAAAAAACTGTTGAGAGCCTCAGTCTTTTCAACATTGGGCTCAGCATTCCCTGGAGCTCTTTGAATCCCCTGGAAGGGTTCTCTGCTCCACCTCAGCAGTCCCTGATTCTGAAATCCTTCTGTGTCTCCATCCACCACTCAGACTCAGGAAGCACCATGTCCACCTAGCCCCACTGAATGATCTGTGTGATCTTACATTGCCAGACAATTAAAACATCCCTTTCTCTTGCTTTTGGTTAACTTACTGACTACATTTCATGGGATGCAAGTATTCTGTTTTACAAAATCTAAGTACTGGAATTTATGATGGTGGTGAAAGTGAGAAAGTACTTGGAATGCGAATATTCTCTGTGGCTGTTCACATAGAAAACCCAAATATTTGCTTAGCTCTAAAATGAATTGATAGCAATTTGATAGTTTGCCTTCTGCTACTTATCCTAAATGTTTCTGACAGATGAATGAAAATTGAAGAGAAATCATATGCTTTGTTTTAAATTAATAGTTAATGGAAAAGCAGCCAACTCAATAAAAATTCTAATCTAAGTCAAATTTTTTCTCAACTTTTTTCTGAATAAAACTAAAAAGGTATCCTCAAAATTTTATGCTACATTGTTTTACCAAAGATGGGTAAATATTTTTTAAATTGTGTTACAGAAGATTGAGAAAGAATAAAAAATCAATCATCCTAGAATGAAAAGAACATTTACATTTAAAATTTTTCTATATCCAAGGAGACTGTTTTTACAACATACGCCTAAATAGTTGGTTTTAGTTGTACCTTGTCTCTGTAGTGCTTAGTCACCATAAATAAATTAAAAATCCAAATATTTCTCATAATTTAATACATTTAACAACCCGCCTGGAAAGACTGAAAAATCTTTAAAAACTTTATAGACAGTGAAATTAATTTTGAATGTGCAGCTGCATAAAAATGCATAAAGAATAAACCAAATGTTCCAAAACTTTTCTGTATATAACATGTCAGTAAAAATATTGTTACCCTTAACCACATGCTCCAATGACACCAACTAAACACATTATCTGACCATGAAAGTAAAACTGAATCTACTAGAGTTTTTGTCGAATAAGATTTTTTTGCTTAATGGCTATTGGCAATTTTCTGCCTTGTAAATAAATAAATCAATGTCCTTTTTTTAGTTGTGTGAAGTTAGCTATTAAAGCAAAATGTGAATTATGTGCAAATCAAAGTATATTTCCTGTGCTAGACAACAAAACATAGGCACAGTATAAGACATAAGGTAGGAGGATTCAACAAGTTCATTTTTAGTTTTGCCATCTCAGAGTTCTGAGCTGTTTTATGTTTTGTGCATCTTCACAAAGCCAGTGGAGTTACTCTAGGGATTCTCAAGATCATCCCTGTACATGAGATTGAGGAGGAGAAAAGAAATATGAAATGGGAAATATGAAACATGAAAAATCCAATGTGAAATGAGAAGTAGGTCTCCTCTCACTGATTTTTTCTATTCATAGAATTCAGCTCCTGGTTTATGATATACTTCAATAGCAACCAGAAGATTTGGTTTCTGTGATACTCAGTAGTCATCAGTAATCCTGTCATGAAAAGTGCTTATTCTGATATCTTTTGCCTGCAAGCTGGTGGGACTCTTCATCCAGTTCAGCTTTACTTTTCCCCTCACTTATAATTAAAGATCAGCTCACTGTAGTCCATTAAAGATATGTAAGACTTCAATACACATCTTGGATCTCATTATATTACCACTGGACAGGTTGTACCTTACAAAGCAAAAAGAGTAAGTGTTGGTTTTACAGTGAATTGAGCTCAACATCATCATGACTGATTAATATAATTTGCTGCAGGAAGCAGTTAAATAGTGTAGTAATATGAAGGGTGTGGTTTTGGATGAACTTTTAATTCTAGTTGGAAACGTCCTAATTCTGAATGAATTTCTAAGGTTATCTGTGCCTTTCCACTTCCACTCTCAATCCACTCTTTCCAAGCAACAGACTTCCCCCAAATGTCTGTTGAGTGGAAGTCTATTGTCTGTCTCACATTCAAATAGCCACAACACAGGAATTTTCACCACAGGGACCAGCTGACTCTACTCCTTGTCATTTTTGTAGTGGTCAGGATAAAGGACAACCCCTTGGATCAAGGCAAATCTCAGGTTTTTATATCACAAAAGAGGGGGGAAATGAAGACAAAAGAAAATCTCTGCATGGCTGAATTTCATTTATCCCTTGAAAATCTCATCTTTGACCCACTTGTTCCCCTGAGACCTGGACAGAGCATAGGAGAAATTTTCCAAGCACTCAGTTTAATTCTCAGATGTTTGTCATGTACTGCCTGGTGTAATCAGGGCTGCACATCCTTTCTCAGGCTAGACAAATTGTACTGAGGCTATTGTAGAGCTGCTGATTTCGTGGAAACTGAAACTGAAATGTGTAATTATATGAAACACTTTGATACAAGCTTAACATTCCCTACCTGACACTGTTTTAAAAGGGGGCCTAGTTGTGCCAAGGTGATTAATGTATTAATCAGGGACTTGAGAACTTACCAGAGCTGTCTAATTTAAAGAGCAAAAGCCATCCAGACAGGCACAAGGCAGATACACACAGAACTGAGACAAAACTCTTCACAGTTTTAAGCAGACCAGATGTTGCCATCAATCCAATCAAGCAGGCTGATTGAATTGCTCAAATTTAATGGGTGAAATACTGTAGTAGATGTATTTGCCCAAAGCATGTATACCCTGAACAATACTGTTGTTCTTTATGAGTTTATTGTCGAAGTCACTAAATGACTAGTTTAAAACTAATTTACTCTAAACAGAAGCATTGTTTTAAAGGTTGCCATTGTGGAAACTGTTTTCTCTTTACGATTTTCTAAAAAAAAAACAAGACAGCAAACTGATTGCAAACTCAGATACCTGTGAAATATTTTTATACAGGATATCTTCTACTCTTTCCACCTATTTCTTCCCATTTTAATGATATGTAAGCTTTATTCCTGTCTTGCCCAGAGACTTTTGGAAGATTCTTGCAAGTCATAACAAATGACACTTCAAACAAATCACCATTATTAAAAGATTTGTTTGCTGGGAAGGAAGCCAGTACACAGAAGACAAAGGAGAGAAAACAATTTCAGTGAGTTCTATATCTCCAAGTATTTCATAACTACATTAACAATATTTGTTGTCTCTATGACTCTATTCAGGTACATTTTTCAGTGTTGCCTTGAACCTAATGAAATCTGTTAATCTTCTCTCTTGTGATTTGTTTTTAAAACTCTGAGACCTGTTTGCCATGGCTGTGCAGTTGTATTGTTTGAGTCTGTTGAAAACTGGCTCAAAAAAAATAACATCTGGTTGTTTAAACACCACTGCCAAACCACAGAGGCTGGATCCTAAAACAGTGTTTGCACTTTGGACCACACTTCCCTTTAGGCATGAAGTATTACCTCAGACCACCATAAATTTCCTGAATGCAAACTGAAGCTGTAATCACTGATAGTTATGATCTATAACACAAGATAAAGCCATATTTTTTCTGGTGAACTCTCAAGACAGCTGGTAAACGTTCACCTGTATTTATCTGTATCCCCAAGTCTGCATTGCCTGGAACTGGGTAGAGAAAATAGAGATCTGTTATCTACCAACCCCTAAAATGTATCACCCTTTGAATATATTGTCACACGTACCATTTGCCACTAAACACTCTTGTTTGCAACTCAAATACTCATCTAAAAATTGTGTTTAAGTTATCCATATGCAAAGCTTTGCAGTTCTCAATTCCTTCCCCACTATCTCTGGAAGAATCTACAAGTATTTGTGTTGTTTCCTGCAGCAGATATGTGATTCTTTAAACTTTTAAACTTAAATGTTTAAAACTTTTTTAGTTAAAATATTTTTTAAACTTAAATGTTGCACCAGAGCCATATTTATTTCCTTATTTTAGATATAATCAGATACATTTTGGGATGGTAATTTATTTTAGCTCTTTTGAAGCGACCTTTTATGAGCAGTTTTACAGGGAAAAAAAATGAAAGGAACTTGCAGTCAGGGTGATTATGCTGAAGTTCTTTCTGAAGGCTCTAGAACCCAATCTAACAAAATCGTACAACTTGTTTATGAAAAATATCTACTGTACACATCTCTCACATGTTCTGCATAGGGGCCTAGTTAGGATGAAGGGTAAATAAAAACCAGCACGTGCAGCTCTTGCCTTTCAGCCCAGGAAGGCTTCAAGTGCAGGTTATGAAAAGATGTGGGAATATTGGGAGAGAAGGTCTGCACTGACACACTCTTTTCTGAATCATAGCACTCTAATTTGTAACTACCAAGCTCAGTGGCTTATCCTCCAAGTATTTCAAGAAAATTCTGAAGAGGAGATACAGGTATAGATCAATGTGTGACACTGAGATATTTCAGTACAAGACAAAAACCACCACACCACATTTTGACATAATATATAGAATGAGAAGATATCTTCTCAGCCCACTGATTTCAGAATGTGTTAGTCTGTGAATTTCTCCGTAATGTTTGCAAATTGATGGAAGAAGCCAGGAACTATTAGTGCTGTTTCTGCCTGGGATTGCCTGGACTGAAACACACACACACACACACACATGCTGCACATCTGCCCTCTGTGTGAGAGTGAGCCAGATGTGCTCTAGATATGTTGAACTCATGGTGTAAAAGCAGATTGATAAATTCTGCACAAATAGCCCAAATCTTGCTCTCTTATTTAAAGAACATTTCCAGAGGAGAGGGGCTGTCCTGCCTCTCAGTCCTACCCAGGAATCAGGAATTCACCCAACCACCACTTCACTCTAGACCTTCTCTGGAAGGATAATAGTTCTGCAGCTTTCTGAGGCAGACTGGCAGCTGGATCTCTAACTCTGATCAAGCAGAGCATGGAGTAAATATTTCCCAAGCTTTCTTTTCTTGGGGATGTTGGCAATGTGGCAGATGTTGGAGGATTATTCCTACATGATGAAAGAGGCAGGAATACCTGCCCACAGTTCAGTAGGTAAATGTTTGGATTCCTCTGTAAAAATGCTTAATCTGAAATCCTGTGATTAGACTGCTTTTTAATACTCTCACATAGCTCCCATTCTACTTTCTGAAGAGAATACCCTTTTTTTTTTTTAAATTTCAGTGGCTAAATCACTTAAAATCCTTTGACAGACTTTGTCAAAGCAGAGGGTTCCACAAAATAATTTGAAGAAAGCTTAATAAGAAGGTAAGTGGAAGCTATGGGATAGAATTGCATTGTTCACAAAAGATAACATCAAGTATTCATTTTACAAAAGGCAACCAGGAAATGATTAGTTATATTGTGACACCTTTGCTGCAATAGTGATACTTAATCTGGTAAGTAGCTGCTTCAAAAGACATGGAAGTTTAGAAATCTCACTGTAAAAAGAAGTGACAGGTTTTGAACTCAATTTGTGTAATTTTTGGATAACGTGCATCAATAAATGATAATCTTCTTATAAATCATTGTTTAATCAGAACTTTGGCTCTTTGAAGAAGTAGCTCAATCCCAAGATCAACACATGAAAGAAAAAAATTAGAGTTTAAGCAACTAGGGGAATATATTGGCCATTTAAAATCTATATGGATAAAATTAATGATTTATAATGAACCATAAAAATCCCTGATTGGAATATTAACTGAAGGAATACGGCTTTAACTTGGATATTATTCCAGAACGTACTTTAACAAAAAATATGCCAGTGATTTGTTAGATGTCTTAAACACGTCTTCAGAATTATTAGGGAAGTCTTACATGGGAGTCAGTAGAGATTTGGGACAATTTTATACTTTCTTGATTTGGGATATTTTGGGGGTTAAAGCTAAGGAATTGCATCTATATCTGGGGCTGAGATCTCCAACTACCTCTCATGAACCTTGTTGATAGCTGAATGATCACACACAGCTATTGACACAGCTTAGATTTAAGAATCAGATTTGGGTAGACTCCGTTGTCTTTTGGAGAATAATTTTTTTTTTTATTATTGACTCTGCAAAAAATTTGGCTTCCAGCTTTACCTGCTCTTGATTTCAGCTCAGCTAGGTGCCTGAACTGGCATCAGCTTCCCTCCATAAGTGGCCTAGCTCTACATAAAAAGTTATCTGTAGCCATTGCCAAGATGTCATGTTTTCTCTTAGCTATTCTTCCTGCTTTTAGAATGACAGATATTCACTGTATTCCAGGTTCATTGTCTAAGTTGTAACACATGGTTATAACAAAACCTTTGCTGGCAGCCTACCTTTAGTAACCAGTGACTGCAGAATGTGGCAGTGGAGATGTTCAAGAAGGGTCAAAAGGATTTGAGACAGCTGGTCTTGATTGTTCAAATTTAAGTTCTTCTATCCTTATATAGGAACTGCAGTATAAATGAGTTTTTTTCCAAGGGGAGGGATACAACCACCTTGGAATCTCCTTTGAGAAGGGTTCTACCCAGTTTTTATGTGTGAGATCCAGGGGTGTGTATTTCTGACAACTCAGATCAAAGCCTTTTTTGGCTGACTAGTTTTGACCACAGAGATGCCTTCCTTAAGTCAGAAGAATTCTATCAGCTCTAACGAGCCTCACATCAAACCAATAAATCTCATCTGTTTGTCTCCCTCTTCCCACAACAACACTCACAATAAATAGCACTTCCTTGCTCCTCCTAGAGCTCAATAGAGACAGGGAATGTAGGACTGTGATCCCCATTGAACCACGAGAAGGGAAGAAATTTTGTGAACAATTCCCCTGTCTGTATTCCCTGGCCCTTCCCAATACAGCACCTGAAAATGAAGGTTACTGGTGCAGCATAGCCATGGTACATCTAGTGATTACATTTCTGCAAGGATGGCTCTATTTCTCCTTAGAACCCAAAGGAATTGCTGTGACATAAATTGCTATGTACAACACTAAGGGACTTCTTCACACTGATCAATCTAAGGGCAATTTATGTGCAAGAACCATGAAATGAAGCTAAGTTACTCTGGCACCTAATAAGGGAATGAGATGACATTTTTCTCTGATGGAAAGCCCACAACTCTTTAATTATAGAGCATTGGGCCAAACCCATCTTAATTTCATGCATTTTTAGGTTGACCGTAATGGGGATTCTTGTTCTTATTTGGATTAAATTTTTAGCTTGTTTTTTCATGCTGAGCTCCTTGTAAAGACTATAACAACCAATCTGCCAGCACAAACATCACTCCTGGTTACCTCTTCAAAGGCATGGCAGAAAACAGCCACACTTCTCTCTGATCAGTGGGGAGGGCTGATGCTGCTAACCAGAAGGGAGAGTAAATGATTTAAATTGTTTGTTATATCATGTCAATGTCTAAATCTTGGATGCTCACTGTAGGTGATTTGCTAACATGCATCGATATCATCCTACATATTGCTGCTTTTCTTCTCCTAAAAATTTTTCAGATGCAGAAAATTCTATTGGCCTTCAGAGGCAGGTCCTAAATTATTCAGGTAATTTACTGTTCTGCCAATTAACTTAGTATTTCAAGAAGTCCTTGCATAAGTAGGTATGCAAAAAAACCACACCCAAAATCTGGGGTTTTTCCACTACTCATGACCATTCAGTGAATTTCCTTGCTTTTTGTGTCTGCAGAATGTTGATCCCTGACAAGCTGTCAGCATCACCCCAGTCATTTCACACTGTTGACAGACCTCTTCTGATCTACAACACGGGACACAGAATGAATCAAAACAATTGGGAAGTGTGACAATGACATCTAGGAGATACAGTTTGGAGGGCCTAATTGAGGTGATACATTTTAGTCATCAGGGTAGCAACATGTTTGTTGACAAGAATCTTTTGTATTTGCCAGAAAAACATTCTTTACTGCAGGTCAGATTATAGTTGAAGTGTGAAATGGTGCAAATTAAGGATGGACCACTCATCTTTAATAATTAGTCAGCTAATTCAAAAGCAAAAGTTTGCTACACTCATAACAATATTTTCCTTTTTTATTCTTTTTCTTTCTTCCATTGAAGTGTGCTTTCATAGTTCTTATTACCAGAAAGTCCCTGGCTTCTCAACAGCAATATTAACTCAATTTTTATTCCCTTAGAAAGGTGCTAACGTTTCACCCAGAAACAGTTCAGAAAGGAAGTAAATCATCCACTGGATTTTTAGATTGGTTTACTCACACAATTAAAAATAAATGAAAACATTTAGAGTCAAATTTAAAGTCTGCTCTCAATAAAATGCACAGGGATCCATGCTGGCAACTTCTATTAATACTAATGGAAGTTATTAAGTATGTCTTCCCCAGGCATTGACGGGAGAATTTCCTGCTCATTTGTAAAGGAGGTGGTAAGTGAATGATCCTCCTGTGTTATGCTCCAGGAAATGTGCATTAGGTATGGTTATGAACATTGTGAAGGAAAATCAAAAAAGGTGCTTTCAGAGGATGCGGTGGAAATGCAGAAGTTAGAAAATCAGTGGATGTGGCAGCTTACTACATCAAAAAATGACCTCGGCTGATATTTGTGTTGCAGCAGTTGTTGTCTTTGATAAATGGCTCTTGTAAATCCATGGGAATATTGTACCATCCCATCTGAGACAAAAAAAGTTTAAGTGCTTCTGATGAACTTTTTAAATACCAGCCAGCAGATGCACTTGGGGGCTATTAACTTTTGTACATTTACAAATGGCAAAACATACATACAAATGAAATATAGGAACCAAAGTGGTAGAACTCCTGGTGAGAGGAGCACCAGCCTCCACTGCCTGCTGAAGGAAGACATATGTCTGACATATCATTAATCAGAACTAGCTTTAATAGATTGTACATAAAATGTCAAAGGAATTTTGAAAGTAGTTTTGTGTATTGTCTGCAGATTTGGATGCATGATTTGTGTACAGCTATTCAGTAAGTCAGTTTCCTTACAGATTTTCAAGTAGCTGATGTTATTTTTATTAACTTATACACACAGAGGTTTATTAATTTTACCAAACCAGAAGTGCATACATGCTGTGCTGTGTTGATCCAATGGCCTGATTTCCCAATGATTCAGGTTGTGTTATGTCTCTGTCCTGGACAGATAAATAATGCTGTGGGAAAGAGCAGCAGATAATGTGGGTATTTGCTTCTTCATTGATCAGTTAATGTTTTCAGAATCTGGTAAATCAAAATGACACTTAAAATCTTCCTTCTTTACTTATACACTTGGTTATGGCCAAAATATCATGGCTAGAAAATGTCTATAAAATTATATTAATTTTATATAAAATGTTTGACCCATATTTTAAATCCTCCACTGTTCAGTCCTGTAAGCTGACAAATTCAGAGCTGTTATTAATTGTTCTCATCCAGAAAGAACCAACTTGCAGAGAAAGAAAAGGACAATTTGGAGAGTTTTTAATGAATACAAGAGAAAATTTCTCTCTTAAGGAGGAACTAGAATAATTTGAATGTAAATAACTTCCAAGGGAATAAATTAGGATATCAAAGACTCTAATATATTTTGGAATAAACATGGTCAATGTAATTGTTTAGGCATGCTGACAGTGCAAACTCTTCTGCAACTTTAAGGTATGGAGACAACAAAAGAAATCAAATTGTTTTAAAATGACTTTGTTACTAATCTTCCCAGCAGGAGACAGCACATATATGATACTGACTCTCCTGATAGAGCTATCAAAGAAACAATTTGCCTTGATATTTTTTAATGGCCTTTCCCCATCTTGTTGGAAATATTCAATTTCTTTAATATTTTATATTTTTACAACGAGTATTTATATTACTTAATAAATATGGAAAACAGAGTCTATTTTTCTGAAGATTCTACTCTTTCAGTTCATGCCTTAGAGACTTCCCTGTTTTCTTGCAAATTGGAACAGCATTGAAAATGTCCATTCATATTGCAAACCTTGCATACAGGTTTTCTCTGTGCAAAAAACGCTTAAAACAACATTTTGGTTTAGAAAACTTTCAGGGTTTTCCATCTCAGATTCATAAAGAGCCTTGACTTTCCACATAGGCAGAAACAAAGCAATTAAAGATTTAAAAAAATAAAATACTTGAGCACACTGAGATCTTAAAACTCTGTTATCATGAGACACTTCTCCTTTTCATATAGCTTTACTGAAACTTGCATTTGTTTGAATCTCATTTCAAGCTTGTAAATGGAGATGTGCAATACATACACACATGATGGTGCCACAGTATGAGGGTGTCATGGATAAGGATTTCTGCCAGGAAAGCTTGAGGATGAACTAGGATCATGGAGCTGGTAGACAGATGAAGAAATACAAATTTTCTAAGAAAAGTGAAACTTCTGGTGAGGCCATAATGCTTGGGGTTTGGACATGTATGAAAGATTTGTTTTGATTAAAGGACATAAGCCATACACTGAGCCTGGAGTATTTTGCACACATAAGTCAAGCCCAAATCAATATGGCAGAGTAAACCTACTCAAAATTTTCTGCACACTGAAAGAAATAACATCTGTGCAGTCAAACAGATGAGAATGTACTTGAGATTCTTACCTGTAATACATGAGGAAAATGCATAACTTTAGTTAAGCATGGACACAAACCCCCAAAGTGAAAAACCTTCTGCCAAGGCACAGAGCAGTTAATGTAATTATTTACCTCATTTTCTGCTTATATGTTTGTCTTGTTAAATCTTGCTTTAAATTTCAAGCTCCAACAATCCCTTCATCTCAATACCTGAAATTCACTTGAATTTGATTAGTTTCACATGAGTTTTATGCCAACACATCTGTCCTGTACCTGTGGCAAGGACTGATAGCATTGGGCTCTGTTCCAAGTGGGCAGTGAGACCCCCTGGTTACCTGGTACCTGACACATCCTTTGTGTCCTTTTCAGCAAGTTTTTCCTTGTGATCTTGTAGAAACAAAGTATGGCTCAGCACAACAAATCAAAGCAAATCAGGAGTTATAACTCTTCACCAGATTGCAATGGCAACGAAAGCTAAAGTGCTGCAGTGAAGCAGCACTGCTGTGTCTGAATGCGGCACTGCAAAGCAAATAAATGTCATGGAGAGGGTAGTAGGAGGTGCTGATGAATACTCTAATGCCTAATTGTCTGGCCTTTTCTCTGACACTGGACAGCAGCAGTCCTAAAATTCATAAGAACAGGGCAAATAAACCCCAGCCTCTAGTAATTTGTACCTCAGGGATCTCCAGGTGCCTTTGTATTTCATAGTTCTCTGTGGATTTCTTTACTTTTTTACTAATGGTTTTCTGTGCATGTGAAAATATTTAAGAGCCAACAACATTTTTGTTGATAGAAAATTACCTGTTCATTAAATGAAGAAAATGAAGCAGTGTGATACTGCAGAAGTAAGATTACTGAAATTATTAATAAGACTGGTTTCTAAAGCAGGACTAGGTGAATACAAATATGTCTTTGGGGGTGGATTTGCAGCTGTGTCTACTTTCTAGGTCTTAAGCAGCAAGTCCAATCTGAATTCTTTCTCTACTACAAAAAGAAAAGAAAGAAAATGCAGAGCCAAATTTACACCCTCACTCTGTGTCCCTGCTCTGGACATTTGCATCTACAGTTCAACCAAACAATTTAATATAATCTTCTGTTTGATCTGAATGTGCTTCCTTCATGTAACTGGAAAGTTTCATTACCATTGGACTACAGACATAATGTTTCTTCTGGGCAGAGCTGTAGTCTGTACAAAACACATCAACATTCAGCTAAAGCAAGCTCTGCAGTTCAGCTATGGCCAGTGAAGGATGCAAGCTGGGGACTAGAAAATGTTTCTTAATTTTCCTGTCTTGGGCAAGAGTTGGAAAGCAAATGACACAGAGCAACCCCAGAGCATTAATAAAAGCTTCCATTAACTGAGGTGGGGCAGCCTGGGTTAGCCCACTGACACTGTGGCTGAAGAAGAAAGCAATGCAGCTGACAGCAGTAATTTCAGCAATTAGCCTGTTGCTGGAACAATTAATAGAGACAGATAGGCAAGATTTACAAAGTAAAAATATCAAGTTAAAGCTTTAGGAAAATTTGTTGAGACAACTGAATAATGGGAGTGTTTATTTTACCCTCCAAAGCTGCCAAGTCCTCTGGGAAGAGCCAACAGGCAGAGCTGGACATGGTGCAGCTCGGAATGGAGCTGGTAGGGCACAGCCCAAGTGCCATGGGTGGTGTAGGTCCATGTGGCACCATGGGCACTCTGTCCCCAGAACACACAGGGGCTGCTGTGCACAACTGCCTCATGCCCAGTGTGTTTTCTCACTGATGGGATTGGTAAATTACCATTTTTTGAAACCAATTGATTCCTTTGTCCAGGAAACCGTGTTTCCTTTTGTCCAGGAACTGATCCCATGTAAAAATATACAATATATATCCACTCCTTCTGTCTATCTGTCATCTATCTATCTATCTATCTATACAAAAATATATTACACATTACAAATTTTACATATAAATATTTGTATTACACATAAAAATTGTATTCCATATGAAATGTATATTACATATAAATTAGTTGTACAAATATGTGTAAATAAATATTTTATTTATATATACACAGCTGCATATAAAATATATTTACATATTTATATATAATACCTATATTTGAACACATTTAAACTAAATATATATCTTTAAAAATGTGGGTGAGTAATAAAAAACAGCTTCTTTAATAAGAACAAATGAATGATCAGTTAAATTTTAATGTGAATAGAAAGTAATTAGACAAAATCAAAAGGCAGTTGTGGGACCCCCAGCTCCAAAGGCTGCTGGGGAAGCCCTCACCTCTCTGGAGTGGGAGAAATGCTGGATGGGGTAGTGATGGGCACAAACATGATGAAAAATGGGGCATCAGAGGTCACAGTACCTCCCCAGGCTGCCCTTTTCTGCCCCACAGCGTGTCCTACTTCTGCTGAACCTCCCTCCTGTGCTGGGCAGGACCAGGAGCATCCATTTTTGAACCTTCCCCTCAGCTGCTGGGCTCTTAGGAGAATGCTGGGTTTGGATATATCTCATGGAATCCTTTCAGAAGCTGGTGGTGATTAATCGTTCTCCTTTGTCCACTGCTGTGAGTCATTAGCATTTAGTCAGTCTCTGCTTCACACCTGTTTGTTCAGAGGAATTGCAGGTAGTTGTGAGCTGGGATATTGATGACCTGCTACTGGCGACCTCAGCAACACGTGATTTTACAATCCTTCTCCTGGTGGTGTTTTGCATCCCTGTGTTCACATGCTCTCTCCACTCATGTTGATATAAGAATGTTTCCAACAGTTTTCCACAGCCCTAGAAGATTTTCAGACTTCTATTTCCTAACACTTAGTATCTGTTGACAAAAAATGACAGCTACTTCTAATGGTTTGTAAGATTTCTTAAGTAACCAGACCTGTGATGTTCTCCCTCAAAATACAGCAGTGTACTATGAAAAACTTACAATTTTTCTGCTGCAGAATTGCAAATTAATATTGACATTAATTTCCTTCCATGCAATAATTTTGTCTATAAATTCTATCTTATCCTGTCTTCATAAATATCTGTTTTATTGGATTCTCAATAAGCTTTATTTTGTACTTCTGTGCTTTCTCATTGTACATTACTCACCTTACATTATCTCTTCTTATTCAAGAAGAACTGCAAAACAAAGTTTGAGAAGAGGAGGAAGAAACACTGAGTTATAATACTCTTTCACCAACTGTCTTGCTGTGTATTATCAAGGGCTACCCCACTGGTTAATCAGAAATTTATTGGCACTAATAGAGATGTCATTTGATATCAGATGCAGATATTGATCCAAGTTCAAATGTCACATTTATAGTTGGAAGCAGCAATTGACTCTCTCCTGACATTAGCAGTGGAGTATTCAATGCCACAGAGGCAATATGGAATTCAGTTCAAGAAATCTATTGTTAGGAAAGTTGAGGAAAACTGAGGTGAGCAAGAATAGGGCAGACATTTTTAAAGACTTTATATTAGAAAGAGGAAACTTATTTTCTGCAAGATTCCATCACAGGGCTGGTCTAATGCAATGTTAAGTATTGAAATTCCACTTAAAAAACCTACTCAAGGTTTGAACCTTCAGTCTCACATTCTGCTAGTAACAACTGGAGGAATAAAATTTCACAATACGAAAAAAGAAACTGTACCAGTATTTTACCATCAGACTCATCAAATAATTTGGAAAGTTGCTTCAGAGTCATTAGATTGATCATAAAAATCTGCTAATAAAAGTGAGTTTCACTCACTAAAGAGCAACCTGTGCAGGCCTTTGTTTTGGTTAGGGTTTATGTTCTCCATAACAACCCTGGTAACAATCCAGCTCCAGGTACCAGAGCAAGCACAAAGATAAAAGAAATAAATACTTAAAATGTGATTTATATTATGCTGCATGTCCCCATTACATCTCTTACACCCTGGCTGACTGGAGAAAAAATTGAGAGCAACAATCTCTGCCAGATCAATAAGCAAATTCCATTTTGCAGGACTGTGGCACCTCAGTGTAATTTTATGAATCAGGTACAGAGATAAAGGAAAATGCTGCTTGAGGCACCAATATGATATGACTAATGTAAAGTTTATTTCCCTATTGATATCCCACAATTCTTTTTCTGTAGGTATTTTGTCCTGGATTTCCACTTTGTTGGGTTTGTGTTGCCCTTGATGGTCAGCCCTGAGCAGAGCCCTGAGGCTGCCCCAGCAGCACAGCAGAGCCCTGTTAGTGGTCCTTCCTCGTGCATGTATGCTATGATACACACATAGAAGTATATATGTATAAGGTGTATATGTGGATAAATAATAATAATTTCAAAATGCATATTTATACACTTTTTACAGATATTTATACAGATAAATGTGAATAAATATGTCCAAAGCAACATGCCTTCTTTAAATTACTTTTCTTAAAAAGTCAAATATATTTCTCAATTAAGACCCCAAGTTTAGAGTTTCCTGCCTGTCATAGTCCTTGAGGGTCATAATAAGAAGTCATTTAGGAGCTCTATAACCTAGTCATTACTTTGAAAATTGAGGACAAAGCTTTCCCTTAAACATGAAGATTTTCAGCCTCAGAAGACAGAGATTTCTTATTAGGGGGCTATAAAACACCCTGTAGAACAAAAGTTCTACAATTGGCATTTCCAGGTGCTTCACTAAAGAGCAGCACTGCACTGTACTCTGGGATTAAATTGTATAAAAGAACAATTATAGCACAATCTCTGTGCTGTAACAGTTCACATCTATCTATGCTCTAAAAGCAAAGAAAACTAAGAATCATTGTCTAAGGTGAGCAAACTCAGCTAGGTTTGCTTTGTTCAAAAAGAAAAATAAACCCCACACTGATGAGGACACACTGATAATTAGTTAGCAGAACTCAATTTCTGTAGCAAACAGAAAGACAATAACATTTTTCTTGCATTGATGTTTAGAAGTGCTAGTGAGGTGTTTTCAGAACACCTAGAGATGAAGATGGGCTACAAGAGAGAATTACCACAATGAGAAAGCAACAAAAACTGGGAAACTGGAAGGCAGAGTAAGTCCTGTCCTTACCAAGAAAATCCATTAGCTAATGGAGTTCCCATTCTAGTTATCTACACAATTTGTGGTGTCTCTTCATGCAGCCACGCCCAGCTGAGCATTGGGGCATATTGCCCCACCTCACACACCTTGACCAGCTACAACAGGCTGGATAAACAGGCAGGATAAACAACAGGCACTAAGAGAAGAGTACACAACTGCCTCAAGGCAGATGTGGCTTAAAAATGCAATGATCTGAGGTGCTCACCATCCCTGAAATAAACTGGAATACAGAATTTCTGTGGCTTGGGAGACTGGGCTCTGTTTACCTTTTAAATCTTGTGTAATTGGGGTGAGCTTTAGATAATGAAGTTATCCAGACTGAGGAACTCAGTGCTTTTTTTTCCCTTTTAGAATAGGAAGAACGAGAGCTGCTGGGCATCAGCTGTGAATGTACTATTGATTTCTCTCCTACTGTTACCATGAATGACAAATGCCTTGTAAGGCTTTCTAATTTAGCTGGAAATAAGAGCTTTTCCAGCAAAGTGCAACAGCACCACCACAATGCTTCCAGGGAGGGAGGGCACATTCTGCCAGGGATTGCTTTTGATTAACCACACCAGTGAAGTGATGCAGAACTTAGTACCTTCTAGCCGTACCTGGATGAGATACCTGGATTTGTAGTCAGTGATGTTAATAATGATTTATGTGTATCACCATCAGTGTGGAGCCAAGCCACAGATGAGTAGCACTTTGTCTGCTGTTGCACGTGGCAGTCGCCCATGCCAGGCTCCCCACTTGGCAGCTTCAGGTGGCATCAGATGGGCTGGGTTTGCTTGGGAGTTCCCAGGAGGCAGCAAAGCAGACTGGAGATAGTCAAGCCAAGGTTCATCTCTGCCTTTTATCAAGCATCAAGAAGTATTTCAGATTTGAAGTGCACTTTTGGCAGATTTGGGGAAGGATGAGGCTGTGTTTTCCCCAATTAGTCACAAATTTCACTGGAAATGAAGAACTTGTTTTGTGACCTGCACTACTTTTTCAGCTTCTGGGAAAAGATATGGGTGTTCAAAATTTAGGCCACTGGTGATTTTATAATTTCAAGGAAGTACGCTGAAAGAGGAAATAAAGAGTCTTATTATCCAGTGCATTTAAGACAGAGCTGTACATCAAATTTGTATGATGGCTGAACTACACTGGTTGAATTTTAGCACAAATTTTCCTGAAACCACATCTTAATGTAGAGTTTGATGCTTTTGGCTGTGTAATTGTACTAGACTGCTTAAAAAACATCCATCTTGCCCTATTACCAGTACCAGATCTAAGAAGGGCAATAACTAACCAGATGTTGCTGCATATGTGTCTGTGAATCTGATTACTTTAGAGTTCTTTAAAAGAAAAACTAAGCAAAATCGTATAATTGTAGAAATAGGAAACTGGGAATAATGCATCATTGTGTTTTTATTCTTAAGAGATTTAAATAAATGAGCAAATCTACTTTGAAAATATGAATTCTGTGCCTAAATAAAAAATTATTTCTTACTCTCTCGTGCTTGTGAAAAAGCACATCAAAATTTATTCTCTGTACTCTTGCTACTTGTATACTCAGCTGTAATATTAGGTCAGTGTTTAATAGCATGCATGGCAATGAAAGCATTTCCAATTCCCATTTGAATGTGTTAAAGAAATCTAAAGGTTACAGTACAGTGCCCTGGACCTCACTGTGCTTTAAAAAGTAACAGTAAATTTTACAGAGGAAATGATTCAGTAATCCCATTTTTGTTGTAGTTCTTAAATTACAGATTAAAATACATTACAGTTAAAAAGGGGCAGTTTCAATAAATGCAAAGTATGTGAAAGTCTGTGTAATAATACACACATGAATGGGAAGATTCTTTACCTGCTTTGATCCTACATTTCTAACATTTCAGCATGTCAGGGAATATTTCCATGAGGATGAATTAATTATGATCAGAAGTAGCTGTTTTGAATAGAACCCTTTCTGTTTACATAAATTCCAGACAAAACCCTCTTTCTGACAACACAGCTGGATCAAAACCAAGAAACCTCTCCCTTCCATGTGGTTCTTCACTCTCTCCATGCCAAAAGTGGCTATACAGCAGTGTCTTAGCTTTACAGATTTGTTGTGTTTTGGTTTTATAATTTTCCCACTGGACTTGTGCCTCTGCCTCTTACAGAAACATGCAGCACTGATCTAATCAGTTCTCTCTCTCCACTAACCATGTGGACACTTAATTACCCCCCTCCATCAGATTGAACTAAAAATATTTCAACAGAACAATAGTTTAATATTCCTGCGTTTTTCTGAAAATTCCTGAATTTTTCCTTTCTTCACAGTTCTGGTGGTTTTCAATGAATCAGCCCCTAACATTTTGTTCTTTCTGGCACCCTCATCTTCCAAGTTCAAATTCTTTACAGTTGTCACCATCCTGACAGTGGATCTCAACACCTTCTCATCACAGGGAGCAGATTTTGTTCTCCTGACCTACTGGGAACATACTGGTCATGTTGACATCTATGCCCTTCAAAGTACACCTGAAATCTGAACAACCCTCAGGAAGTTTCTCTCCCAAGAAACAGAGACTGGACAATTTCTTTCCCAATGGAGGTCACTACAAGTTAGTTTCATCTGTATCCAAGACAATGTCTTCAATTAGGGATCTTATAATTCTTACTTAACTCCTGTTTGAGGGATTCTGAAGGTCCATCACTCTTGGGTTTTTTTCCCCCTTTGTAAATTTAAATTTCAAGAAAATAAATAGAAATTGTTGTTTCAAGGCAAAATTGGGTTATGCATTTAAATTTAATTTCTGACGCAGCTCTTCAGAACTGGGCAAGGGATGGATTTGGGAAATAATAGAGTTTCAGGTTAATCACCAGTGTTTATCTTGCTGTAACAGGATCACCTGGAGACACTTACTGTGAATTACAAGTCCTTGTTTGAAATGCATGGGATCTGTCATTAAAAATTTAGAGTGTGAAAAAATTGTAGAAGGTATCTCATGTCCTATAGGTAAAATGGGATCTAACTGCTACAGGAGGAGTTTTGTACTGCTTGCAGTTGCACTGTAACAAGCAGAAACCCTAAAGTTCTGTCCTCAAAACCCAGCAAGTATAGTAACATTTTTCATATGAGAATGATTTGGCAGCCTGGACAACTGGAAAAATATATGTAAGGAACTTCCTTGGAAAATTTGTTTTCCCCATTGCATCAAAGAATGGCTTTACTTAGAAAGAGTCTGCAGTGCAGAAGAATGTGGGAGGAAGCTGAGTATGAAAAAGAATTCTCCACCAGAAAGGAATGGATTAACAGAATACATCAGAAATTTTACAAGGGTTTTGTTTTGTTCATAGATTTCTTTTGGTTTTTTCAGTGGTGTTTGTTTGTCAGAACCGAAACCTTTACAAATTTGTGGACAGTTCAGGTGATGGTACATTTTGCTCTCAAAATTAATTGAATTAATTATTTCAGGAATACTTCAAAGATGACAAAAAGTCACATTTTAAGATTTAAAAGATGGATTTATTTTCTATCTTGCGTAAAAAGAAATCTAAAGTATCAAAACTTAACTATTTAGAAAACAATGTAGTGTTTTAACTGTTCTGCAGTCAGTTCTCTTTGAGGGTTTGGCTAATACAAATGTGTGCAATTTTTAATTTTCATACCTTTTTGCAGTAATTATTTTCCAACATCTTGAAATTTTTCTTTAATGGGAAAGCTATTTCACCCTCACATCTGCTAATTAACTCAGTTATTCTTACTCTTTGGAAATGAGTGATTGCCTCAAAGATCTCAACTACGTTATCTATGCCAGAAACAGCCAACTAATCCTGTGAACCTAAAACATCCAAAAAAGCATTAGATGATATTAAAATTAATTTATCATTAATTTTTTTCTTTAAAAAGCTGTGCTTTACTTTTATGCCATCCCATTCTCTATTGTATCACATATGTATGAACTGCTGAAGTCAGGTAAAATGCTGAGCTTTGGCAAAGTCAATCTCCTGTTTCCAAGAGGGATGTTGGGGTTTCTGAAGTTAATTTCTATTTTCCAAACCACAAACATACTGAAAAACCTGGAACATTTCTAGGTACAAATAATATTTAAACCTATTATGATTTCTCATCCTATGACTGTTAATCTGTGCACCAGTGTTAATCTATATTCCAGTATATGTTGGAATTTACATGTCTGCAACCCTGTTGCAAAAAAGCCAGCTCTGCTAATGAGTGCAGAAATGTTCCCCCATTCGAAATATGATGTATGTTAAAAATTACAATGCCAGAATCGTGCTAAGTGCACATGTTCTACCACTTCTTAACTGTTGTGAGTCACTTTTGAGTGGTTCATTGCAGAAATGTAAGTGTAATTTTCAGTCGATGGAAATACCACTGCCATGTTACATAAATTGAAAATATTTCAGAATGCAGATCTGAATAAGACATTCTGGCTTCTTATGCACTTACTGATAGAATTTATGTTTTCCTGTAAAGCATATTGGAGTAATCAAGGAAGAGCTCTAAAATATTATGTAATCTCCATCCAAAACTATGAAGAGGAAGTAGAAGTGCAGCACAATAAAAAAAGTTTTAAATCACAGGGCAGAAATGTAAAGGTTGCATATATTAACATTGTACCATTTTATATATATTTTCCAGATAGTTTCCAATTATGTCATGGAAGTAATAAACCACAATATTTCTATATTTACCTAATGGTAATGGAAATTCTTCATCAAGGTTGTATGCTGATTAAATTTAGTTATAATTCTGAAGTATATTTTCATGGGAAGTTTTATTCTTTTTGCCAATAAAGTTTATTTTTTTCGAAGAAAACATATTAAGCAAAATGTTCCATGATTTTTTTTCCAATTATTTATTGGAGCTATTTTCTTTAATTTTCTGATTATTACTTGTTACAAATAAAAATGAGTATTAATTTGGTTGAGCCAAAGTATATTCAGGTAAAATAGTTTTTACATAATATAACATATTTTCATACTTTCAAACTTTACTTTCCTAATTACTAGAAGTACTTTATCTTAAAGTAAAGGGTAAAAAATATTTGACAATAAAAAGCCTGGGAGACAAAATGTGCACTGTCCAGCATGCTTAAAAGCACATGCCTGGTTAGTCTCTTCAGCACCAACAGAATAACTGATGTATATTAGCTTAACAGTTCATATGTTAAATTATTCCTAGTTTTAAGTATTTTCAGGACTGGGCCATGGTTGTGGTAAATGACATGAGTTCTTAAATACTTGGGGTTTGTTTCTCTTTAAATTTGGTATGTAATATCCATAAATATAGCTCTCATGTTTCTTTAACATATTATAGCACAGTTTTATCAGAATGTCTCTTTACATTCTTCATCTTGTAATTCACATTAAATTGTACTGAATAATGCAAACGTATAGACTTCTGTTGCAAACTGACTAAAAGTCTATCAAAATCTGCACTGTCTGATGTAATCAAAATTTCCTTGCTAAATCTGGTTCCTTCCCAAAGCTATTTATACATTTGCTAATGCCTCACTTTGTGTTACACCAGATAAGTCACGTTGCATTATGGTTGTGGAGTGTTACATGTCATAAATGGCATAAGCAGGTGTGACATAGTGGAAAGCACTGACTGGAACATGATATTCTAAAAAATTCCACCAAAACACCCAGCAATAAAATTCCTGCTGTTATTTTTATTCAATACATACATATATTTAACATACAGTCCTTTGCAGCATCCTTTGAAAATTAATGAAGAAGACATCCTTTTGATTGCTGATATGAAAATTGTTGGATACAAGCAGCATTTCGAGCCTGGTATACAAGATGAAAGCTGTTAAAATATGAGTTCATGTATGATGTATTAGCCATGTTATTTTTACTGCCATAGGCATGGTAGGAAATGTCTTGGGTCTTACCCTGGTTTACCTTATTTCACATCACAGACTGGAAGACACACATCTGTATAAACCTTTGTATACTGGTGTAACAGGATTTTTCCTTACATGTACAAAAACTCCTAAAGCAACACAATTTCCCCCTAAAAACAAGTTTTATGTCAATGTGATCTTTTGTGTATATGTCATGTGCTACATGGCAATGAAGCCCTCATGGATTTCTCTGCATAGCCATGTCCATGGTCACAGAATCTTAGATGAATTTCCATTACCTCTTACTGTAATTAACTTAATTAAAATTAATTCACTTGAAAAAAAAATTCTGGAACTGATGGTTTGGCCTGAAGCAATGTAATTACCCACAGTAATGATTGTGGGGCACCTCAAACCCAGCAGGAAAATACCTGCATGAAGCACACATCTCTCTGGTCCTTGACTCCCTGACCTTCCTTAGTAGCTTGCCATGGGTAGAGCCCCACACAGGTGAGTTTTGTCCATTATGAGCAGGGTGGGTTGTGCTTTTCACAAGGAAAACAGATTGAGGTTATTAGGTAAGGACCATCCTGGGTTTGGTAATAATCACTTTAAAACAATATTCATTTGGATAACATCCAGAATAAAGACCTCTATTTCTACATGAAAGAGTTTTCCTAGTTGTATAAAATGCATTCATATTGCTTTAAAGGTTTGTGCATGTTGGATGGGATCATAGAAGACATTTTAAATGGGAGTTGTGCACAGTTCTCTGAAATGCAATTGGTTAAATCTTAAAACTGGACACCTGAAAGATTTGGCTTTGTTAGAATGGAAAAGTAACTTAACTATTTCATGTGGAAGATATTAATTACTGATCAGACAGTAGGTGAATAGCACAGATAGTAAATTATTTTTGGCATAGCTGACACTAGATATCTAATTGGATCAATTGAGCAACAATGTGATTGACAAATGTGAGCAAAATGAAAGGGCATATCACTGTATTGAAAAAATAAACTTGAAATTATGAAAATTCATACATTATTCACCTGACTAGTGTTGTCTGATCACACTTATTATAACAACCCATTGAGACCATGACAAATATGTTTCTGCTGCTTAGATGTGAAAGGTTTTATATTGTTTTTTAAAATATCTAAATGGGAAATTTTTAGCAAAAATAATTCTTACACCACACAACTTTTAATATCCAGTTGCAAAGCTATCTGATTTTTTTTCTTTCTTTCAGAAATGTTAGTGCATCAGGAAATTTTAATGAGGCATAGGATTAAGAGTTGCCTAAAATAAGGTGATATTATGTGACAATCAAGTAGTTCTCTTTGTACTACATACCTCAATAAACATTTTAGCCCTTTGGAGTGAGAGAAAGAAATAGAAAGGGAGAGAGACAAAAAAGATATGTTTCTGCCTGGAAGAAACTGTTAATGTAGATAAAATATCATTAAACAGGCTACATGGAATATGCAATGCAATGCAGATAAAATAGCTGCTATATTTATCAGCATTCTCTAATGTTTTAAGCAAAGTCACTGCTTATAAAAGGTGCAAGACTGACAGCACAAGAATATGAAGTCCTTTGTCTGTCTCCTGGAAAAGTACTGAGTAGGCAGCAAAGTCCTGTTTTTTTCCTTTAAAATTATTTGTCATTTGTGTCACTGTTGAATTTACTGCGTGGTTTGCCTTTGATTGACAACAATAATTCATGGAATATATGTCTCTCTGCACTGTAGTCCCATTATATGTCAAATGAGCAAGGAAGGCAGCATTTAAAAAAAAAAAAAGTGTCTGGTTTCTGTAGCTGTTTTGTGTCTTCCAGCACTGGGCCAAAGAAGGACCCTGATCCTCTAGGGGATGCACTGAGCAAGCACAAATTGGTTCTCTAGCCCTTGGGCAGTGAGAGTGATACAGAGGCATGGACAGGGATCCTGAGGCTGGGAGCTCTGGAAGGCAGTGTGGCAGCCAGGCTGATGGAGGTCTGGAAGCCAGCAGAATGCTTGCCAAAATGGAGTGGAAGTGGTGGCAGCAGCTAGAGATGCCATTCAGTCCTTGGAGTCAATCCAGATACATCCTCAGGATCCTACTGCACCCACAGTTTTGTCATGTGGATGTTTTCCTCCAAGGAAATGGGTTGAACCTGCAAAGAGATCCCATAGATAAGGAGAGAGATGTTAACAGTCCCCACTGCCTATGCCAAAAGTTTAATAGGCATCTTGAATGTTTCTACGATAGATGCTGCTCTCCTGCCAGCTGGTGCACAGAGCACAGCGTGTGCCAGCTGGGCTGGGTGCAACAGACACTTACATCCCAGCATATATATATATATATTTTACCCACTTCATGGTATTTTGCCTCAATTGCCAACGTTTTTGGAGTACACGATTCATCTGCCAGCGTTCCTGCTCCTTTGTGTGGTGTGAAGAAAAGATTCACACTTTTGTTAATATTCTAATTTCACACTCCAGAAGTACATTCTTGTCACTAGAGATGCCCTAAAGGTTAAAAGCAATTGTAAGGAGTTGATGAGGTTTTGTTTCAGACCTGTAGAGAGGAATGACAAATTCAGAGAAAGGGGAGTCAAAAGCTTTGGGCTGTGGGTTAGCCAGTGCCAGAAGTGACGAGCTGCAGTTGTCAACCAAACCCTATAGATGCTTAGAGTGGAGCAGATGGCAAATTTCAATATACTCTGCATTATGAGGAATGTGCTTTTTTTTTTAATGAGTTGCTAAAATCTGCAATGAAAAATCGCAATAAGCAAATAAATCATCTGCCTGGATTGTCTGTCACCAGAGCAGTAGGAATGATTTGGCTGCACACTGAAGCAGCACAGTAGTTGTTGCAAACTATTGATATTTTTTGGTAAGACTTCAGAATGGACCACATGTCTTGAAAGTTCAACTAAGCTTGAATGAAATCCCAAGATGTAAACTATACTTAGACAGAATTTTCTTGCCTGAGGGACTCTTCAACTTCAACATGCTGATTGCTCCTGCAGCCTCTGACACTATTCCATCTGCTCCATCTGTTGTCGTCCAGTTAACACTGGGGGAGGTTACAGCTGTGCTCTAGTCTGCTAAAAGTACTTTCCTAACCTGATTATAAGACTACTCATAGAGCTACATGAACCAGAATGCTCCTTCTGCTCCTTCTGTATTAAGCACCAGAAAGAAAAAAAATAAAGGAAAAAATAAAAAGACCTAGAAAAACTGAACAAACAGAAGTTGCTCCCTGAACCTTTTTCCCTGTTGGGTAAAGATCATGACACAGTCTGAAAGCATAAGGCTTCCTCTTATTTCTGGGAGAAATCTCATCTGAGATGACAAGCATTCTTTCTTTTCAGTCAGGAGCTTAAACTCTCTGATTCTTCAACATAACCAACATAACTCTAGAACTTTGTGTTTATTTCTTGGGAATGGGGCATGGCATGGAGAGGAAAAGTCTTGCTCTGGTTTCTTCTTTAAATGTTCCATTCAGAACAGGACCAGATAGGTGATTAGATTAAGGGCTGAATTTATTTGAAGGCAGAGTGGAGGCAGTGGCCTCCTTCCCCCCTCTCTCTGGTCTGGCGTGTGCTCTGCTGTCTCTGTCACTGCTGACTCACTTCTGTAGATCTTCCTCCCTGGGACACTGGGTGAGTCTGTGAGAAGATTGTCCAAACCCAGTGCAAAAAAAAACCTGTAAGTTCAGCCTTGAATGTGTGCTGAGACTGCTTAAACTCCAGACACAGAGGTATCCAAGGCTTTAAAATATTACTTCTGTTTTTTAATAGAAACCCTAAAGCCTTTGAATCCCCAGCTCTGTACCAAAGTGTCTGAACAATCACTGAGTGCCAGTAAATTTGTTATAACCACAGTGACACAGCCCATCAAACCGATGCCACCCCACCCCTGCAGAAACATTGGGTGGGGTGTTCCAAACCAATATTCTATAAGCATCAGATAATACTTCAACATTGTGATGTGTTTAAATGATCTTTGTGCAGCTGATCCTAAATGCTTTTACAGAACTCTGCCCTTCTGTAAACTCTCTGATACTTTAAGATATACAGTCAGCATGTTTTTCTTTACTGAACCCACAGACAGTGACTTATCTCCAGCCCCTTCTCACACGTAAAAGCAATATCCTTTCCAACTGATGGTTTTCATTTCAGCTGCCAAAAGACAAAACAAAAATGCTTTGGTTTTGTCTCCCACATATACTCTAACCTGCTTTTTAAAGGGTCTGAAGGAGGTGAATGGTTGAGCAAGGGGGGAAAGAGTTAATTGAAATATGGATGTTTTAAGCGAAATTTTAATCTCACAACAAAAACACTGGCTTAGTTGAAAGCATAAAAGCATACTTGAGTCACTTTTTAATGTCATTGCAAAAATTTATCTCCAGAAAGTAAAAATAGCTTTTAGTTACTCCAGACTGCCATGGGTGTGATTATAGTGAATTAGAAAATATGTGAGAGAAAAAAAATCTCTTTTATGCAAAAACTCACCTTGAAGAAATTTAATGAGTTAGTGAGTGAAGGTTCTTGCAAAGGTGCATTGAGAACTTTTGCATGAGTCTGCAGTCTTGGGAGCAGAGAGCTGAGAGGGAGTAATCACAGATATGAGTACATATTAAGGCTATCTTCATGATGCCAAAAGTTTAAGTGAGATTAGAATCAGTCCCTTTAGCTTTGAAGCATTTTGCTGAGCAGTTTTAGATCAGACAGTATAGACTTATACCTTAATAAAAATCCACATATGTTATCTAACTCTTCAGGAGGAAGCATAGATATGTGATAAAACCAGAGCTACAGTGTTACAGGCTGCTAAATGCATTCCCTAAATCTGGAGGAGTTTAGTTCACAAGAAAGAGGCTTTGTATTCCAAGTAAATGAGATCCTGCAGCTCTGTAGGGAATAGCTTTAATTGGAAAGTCACATTCCTTGCCTCCCATGTAAATAAATCAAGGTACTTGAATTTGGTCATGGCCTTTGTCTAGTTTGAGGCCAGCACCACTCCAAGGTAATACTGTGAAGGTTAGAAATAGCACAGTGGAACCAATCTTCACATTAATACATACTTAGGCAACACAGAGTCTCAAAGTGGGATTGAAGTGAACCCCATTATCTATAGAACATGTTAATACAATAAAAAATAAATGCAGTGGTAATGTTGTATTTGATTTGGAGTAAATTTCTGGTAGGTTATAAAACAAGCTACAAGCAAGGTAGGCAAAAAAATCAACCTTCTCTGCTAAACTAAAAATGTGCTAAGACAGTTTTTATTATTTCCTAATGAATTGCATTTTAATACACAGTTACAAAAATATCACCAGCCTCCAGTGAAAGCAATGGTGGTTTCTGTCATCCTCAGTATTTCCTCACTCTATTAAAAAATCCAGCTGGTAGCTCTCCAATCACTTTAGAAAACAAGGACTAATGTCTTTAAATTATTGTTGTACATAGAAATATATTGTTCTTATTTACTGCTTGCAATGCTTCTGTTCCACAATACAAAGTGCTGTACAAAGGCAGCAAAATACATTCCCAAGTTTAAGATAAGCAGCAAATTAGGGAGTAAATTAGATATTTTTTTAATCATTCTTTCGAAACATGGAAGAAGATATCTAAACTCCCACAGATGCTCTTCTTTACCATTCCAGCTGGTTTCCTATTTGCTATATAGATGTGTCCTTGGTGATACCATGGGGAAATATATGATTTTGCCATATCTCCATTCCCAAAAACATCCTAAATACATTAGGGAAAATCATTAATAAAGTGACACTTTGAAGCTTCTGTATTACATTTATAAGAGGAACTTTGTCAATCTACTCTATCAAACTAGTTTATACACTGGAAAATGTCATGCTTTTCATAGTCAGAGTTACGTATTCTCTTTGAGTCCCCATGACTATACATTGACATATAAATGTTTTAGTAAAAGAAACACTTACAGAAGTTTATGTTACACTTCCCAGGAGCATGAGCTATCCTATCAAATCATGATTCATTTCACTTCGCTTTATAAACTTTGGGCATGAAGCCCAAATGAATGCTCCAATCTTCCTCCATAGCCAGCAGTCAGAGATTGATTAGAGCAAGGTTCTCCCCTTGTTATAGAGAGTATTTTATAGGAACTTGCACCTGAATCTCACATATCTAAATATAAATGAGTATCATCCCTGCCACTAGTGTAATGGAAAATCCTGTGTTTGGTTTAAGAGCAGGAAGCCTTCTGCTATAAGATGACAGCAGCCACACAGCTTCTGTCAAATAGCAAACATTTCCCTTGAACCTAAGAAACACAACCGTCTGGGTTTTTGAAGTCAGAAATTATTTCTCTGAAGAACCCTCAGTAAGCAGCAATTCCCCATTCATAAGCACTGAGTCTATGTGTGAAAGAACAGGAATTTTATTATGGGAATTAGAAAAGCTACTTGAATGATAACTAAGTGTACTCCGTGGTAGCTTTGTCAGCAGCCCATAATCACGATGCCTTTCCATTCTGGTGATCATGTAACAGGAAAACACCCTTAACTGTGTCATTTATTTCATTTTTAGAGTTTGTCTACACTACCCCATAATTTAGTTCCTGAGATCATGGTGGGCACTGGATCCTTACTGTCTGCATTGCATGGATATTAGTTTGTATTTGGGACTTCTTTGACAATAAACCCACCAGAGCAAGTGGCACAAATCTAAGATGCAGTCAATTTCAGGGACCCCCCCACATTTCCAGGGCTGCAGCTTTACCCTCAATGGTCTTTAGAGACAGAAAGTCCTGCAATCTCCAGGACTTGCAAAATGTACAAATGCAATTAAAAAATCAGTTAAGTGCCCTGCAACACAACTCAATCCATGTTCAAACTGAATTTCACTTTATAAAAACACAAACCACAACAACTCTCAGAAAAAAAATTTAAAAAGGAAGAAAAAATCATTGTGTCTCAAGGCAATGTGGTTGTTCCCTAGACAATGATACCCTAGGCCAATTTGAAAGGGACCAGCCGTGATCAGCAAAAGTGTCTTCCACTCTTCACCAGCTTGCTTAGGGCTGTGGTTAACTCCTTGGGTGAGATGCATTTAGCAGTAGGGTTGCAACCTAAGGATATCAAACCCTGTGTGCAGTGTGTTGGTAGTGCATTCCCAGTGTCCTGAGCTGCAGACAGATGGATCTGTCCTCAATTCTTTACACTGTGCTGCTCAGTGGTGGTGCTTTTACTGTTTGACTACATAAAAAGCTGCAGAATTCAAGTGATGGTGTTCATTCTCCACCAAATGGTCATTCTGGCAATCAAAATCCTCAGAGACGTACATCAATAGCATAGAGAACTTTTAGGTGGAGGTAATAAGAAATTACTGCTTCTTGGAAACAAAAATAATTCTCCTTTTTTCTTATTTCAATTACGATGCCTAATCAGTTCTGAATTTTATCCTGTTTACGTTAATTCCCAAAGTGTCTTGGAGATGATCAGGAAGAAAATTTCTCCAAACAAGCTGCTTTGGAAGCTATTCAAAGTCTCTCACTCATACTGGGATGTGGCAGAAAACACCTACTATATGGAGACCTAAGAGGAGCTATGGTGATAAAAACCTGATGAACAAGGTTTTTATCACTGAAAAATTCTGTTTCATAAACGCTGGGATGTTCTAGATAAAACATTTAATTTCAATGACATTTCCAACAGAGTTTAGAATAGTATTTAATTTTCTTTATTTTGGTTTCAATAGAATCATGGAATGGTTTGGGTTGGAAGGAACCTTAAAGTTCATCTCCTTCCACCTGCCCTGCCATGGGAATGGACAAGCCCCACTAAACCAGGTTGCTAAAAGCCCCATCCAACCTGGCCTTGAACACTTCCAGAGGTGGGGCATCCACCATCCACCAGCTCTTTAGAAAAACTTTCCAGTGTCTCATCGTTCTTGGGGTAAAAAAAAAAAAAAAGAAGAAGGCTTTAAGGTTTCCAGAGGAGAGAAACCTCACACCATCCCAATCCTACTAGCTTAATGTCAGTACCTATTTTTAGTTTGCTTCCTTTTAATCATTATATTTTAATTTCACTGAAACTTCAATTATTTAAATTTTTTAAAGATTGATTTTAAACTGTATCACTACATGCTACATTTACAGCAGCAACATGAACCATCTTGACACCAACAAAATAAAGCATTCTGATGAATTGCAGAATTCTCTAAAATGAAATGTTTTCGAATTCTTCTTCCTCATAAATTTAGAAATTGATGTCATCTGCAGAGTTTCAGGAGAAGTATGAAAATGCCAGGTTCTTTCACAGGAAGAAAAATTGTTAACAATGATCTTCACAGGCAGAGAAAGCAGTTTGCTCTCTGTCCACCCACCGGTGGGAGTACATTACCTTTCAGAGGACACTGCTTCCCAGCCTTAGGTGGAAGAGAATTGAGTTGCCTTGCTGCAGTCAGGGTTGGGCAATATCCCAGTGTCCCAGTGCACATTCCTGACACTCACCATGGATCTGTAACCAGAAGGTTTAATATTGTGTAAGTAAAGGATACAGCACCTTCCTTGGCAGCCATCCGCACCGGGAAGGCTGAAGGGAGATGAGATTCATACACAAACTACAAATAAACCATCTCTGTAGACACTGGGGTAGGAAGCATTTTAGGAACATAACCAAAACAGTTAAATGATAGTGAATTTTTGGAGGATATTCAGCTCTGTGCTGAGGTACCACATTATGCTTGAAATTGTCCCTTAGGTTTTATAAACCACAGAACAGAAAGACACACAGAACAGAGAAAAGGTAACCAGGAGGAAGCACTTCTGGGATGGCAGTTTGAGACACAGGGAGATGGAATTTATATGTGAGCTTTCTTTCAGTAACAGGAACTGTCATGGCTCTCCTCAGCAGAAGCTGAAGGGATCAGACAGCCCTGTGTCCCCAAGCACTGTGGCACGAGAACAACCCTCAGTGCAGGAGGTAGCTGCACATCTGGGCAGAAGTGCTGTCCTTGGGCTCAAGGACACTGCAACTGCAGGCCATTAAGTGTGTGTAGAGACTGATGAGCCATCAGGAATGCTGCACTACACAGCTTCTCTTAACCAGTTTTAGGCAGAGAAGATATTTCTCAGTGTTATTATCCAATTAGTGAAAGATGCTGCTGCTTGAATTAAGGTGCAAAAGAGATCTTGTGCCAAAGTTGTTAATAGATTTTATTTGACAGTAAGTGTGAGATAGAGACAGAGAAGGAAATAGAAAAGAGGGGCAGGGAGCAGGGAGAGAGTGAGAGATCAAGCAGAAGATAGTAACCTCTCGTGAATCCAGCCGTGTTCTGTCAGTCCTTTTTCACCCTGGGCCTCTCAGGGCAGGGGTGGAGGCTGGAGACATCCTTCTGCAGGTGCCACCTCTATTCAGTACAGGTTCCAGGTACCCACGGGGCACAGATGCCATTCCCATAACTTGAGGTGATAAATGTATGAGCAGCTGCCTCCTCTCCCACAGTTTGTCACAGTGGGAATTTCTTAGCTCAGTCAGTAACAGCATGGTGCTAACAGTGCCAAGGTTGTGCATTTGATCCCCACGTGAACCATTCCCTTCAGAGTTGGACTTGATATTTGTGGGTCCTTCCAACTCAGAATATTCTGGGATTCTTTGATTAACCAGGATCTCACCATCAGGGCTGGAATTAGCACTTTTCTGTTGCAAATTCCTCCCTCCTGTGCTTATCTCAAGTAACTAAGCTGTGGTGGCTTAGTTACTTCTTACTAAGTTGGCGAGTTACTTCTGTGGCCTTGACAGTGCTTTGAGACAGGCAGCTGTATTTTTTAAGTCTCTGCACTCAGTTCCCTTGATAAGTTGTTATATGCTCCTCCTAAATGTAGGAAAATACAGCTTAGCTCCACCTCAGAGGAGGCAGAATTACAGGTGGTCCCTGTGGCACACCAAGTCTTATGGCTTGTAAAGTGCTCTAGAATCCCTTTGGAGGACAAAATGGATATTTAAATGGAAAATAGTGATTATTTCTCCCATCTCTCCTTTTCTACCTAATGCAAGCCTTCTGAAATAAAAGTAATTTCATAAATCTTGATTAAAATAACATCTAAGCTTCTAAAATGTTTCTCCTGCTAGTTAGTCACTTTCAGCAACAGAAAACAAAGGAGTTCTGTTTTCTCAAAAGAAAGTGCACTTGCTTCACAATTCTTATTGTTCCTGCCTGAAAGAGTCCTACTAATCTTAAAATAAAGCACATTGGGGATCCATAAAACTTCAAAGTATGTAATATATTTCAGAAATACTGTTCATAAGCTCTGTTTTTTTTGAAAAGCAATATTTGTAAGCACAAGACAATTCTGCACATCACTCCTAACTCCCTCTAGCACTCACAACAAATTCCAAAGGAAGAATCTAAAAATCTGTGCAGGCATCAGCCTAGGACTGAACTCTGCCATGAATTCAGCAGCGCAGAAATATTGCAATTCCTTTTTCTTCTATTCCTGCAGCTCAGTGATCCTATTTATGTAATCTATTTTAAGATGACCAGCAAAGGAAGTTTTTCCTCTGGTTTTAGAGAAAATTCATAGCAGCATACAGCAACAACAGTGTAGATACAAGCTATGGCTATGTTTTAAAAGTGTATGGACTATAAAGAAGACTGTAAATTTTGTCCACTGGTTATATCATGGGAAAAGGCTGGCAAATTGAAAACACTTCATTGTGAGTTTATTCTGAAGAAATATTCCTTCACTGGGCAGTGAGGCTTCTCCTGTGCTTTGAGATCCACAGTAGAGAAAGACCCTCTATAAATATGAAGCATCTTCTGTGTTCATTTTTAAATAAAACCTTGAGGATGATTTCTGCCTCATTTGCTGTACCACTGGAGAAAGTGCTAAAGAGGTTCAGGAGGAGGCCAGACCTTGCTTAACTTGAGTTTTATGGTTTTACTCTCTTCTGCTTTGTCCTTTGAAATGTGACATGTTGTGGCACAGCCTGAGAAAGGCACAGCCTGCTCCCTTGAGATCCTCTTGGTGAACCTGCTTGGGTGGCAACTGATGCTGAGAAAATTTCTCTTTCAGGGGAAAGTTTCATAGAAGCAAAGAGAGAACAGAGGTCACTAGCTGGAGCTGTCAAACCAAATCTTGGGATTCTGCAGCAGGAACACTCTGGCAAGTGTAGGGCTACCATTAGCCACCAAAGCATGCAGCCTCTTCTGCAGAGCAGTGAGGAGTGCCTGACTGTGTTGTCAGGAGCACAGGCTGCCTTCACACCATGGCACCCTCTGCACTGCAGTCAGTGTTGTCTGCTTAAGGGTACAACCCTGCTGTTATTCTATTGCAGGATTCCTGCTGAATCCAGTACTGAGTTTTGAATTGTGATGGAATAACCATTACAGAAAAAATAGTAATTTCTTGCTGGAAGTTTAATCAGCTCAGCCATAATTACAGTACATCTGTTGTCACTAGATTATTTGCTAACACACACGTGCCTGCACACTCTCTGATAAAGTAGGGATGTGCTGGCATTTCTCTGAGATGTTGACAGAGAGGCAATGTGTGCAGGCTGAGGCATTCTAACTACATTGTTGTTTTAACTCCCTGCATTATCATCAAGGATTGAGAACAGAGGAGGTCAAACACACGGGTTATTCAGCCTTATGGCTGCTCTGATTTAGAATGTTCTTTTAATGCTTCATTGCAGAAACAAAAGGAAAATCCTGCAATAGTGCTGCACTGGCCACTGTGTATCATTTTGTCCATTCAAAATGCTGATTTTATTCAAGTCTTTATATGTGAATTGCTCACTGATGAATTTTATTCCTATATACATGATCCTAAGGCTTCTGCTCTGTGTTTAATTTGCAGTGACTTGACAGATTACTTTTTATTATTTACTCTAAGTCATAGATTTTTATTGTCAGATGCCAAAGCATGGATGACTTGCTTGGTGCTTTACACAAATACTGAAACAATTTAACATGGAAATTCAATCAAAGTGCAATTTCACCATGAAAATTTCTCTAATGTTACGCTCAGCTTGTATTATTCAATGATTTTATTATGTACTATAAATATACAACCACCTACAAATCAGTGATAGCGTCTTGGGAAACCTTTAGATATTCTGAATGCTTGTGAGAGAGTACCTGGCTTTGTATGTTAAGCTTCCTAAAGCAAACAATACTCAATTTGAGCTAAAAAAAATTGTTTAAGACAAAATGTCAAGTACCACGGATTTGTTGTAAATGTTCCCTGCAACTCATTTTCGTATAGCATTTTCACTCAGGAGCCTGAGGAGGCCAATTTAAGCTCAACTGAATGCTGAAGGAGTGACTAGAAAATTGCAAACCTCTCATTAATCTGCAGTGCCTACTTTCCCACTGAAACCATCTTCCAGATTCTGCATATGTTCATAACTTAAAATAGACCTGGAAATGTTAAAATACTACAAATCTAGTGATGAATCTATTCCCAGGTGTGTTCAGATCCTCTGAACTTCTCTGTTTAAAAAAAAATCAGCAGCATTGTTATACAAAATATAAATCAGTGCTGCCTTTCCCCTTGATAACTCTGAAAAGACAAAGCCTGTTTTGTATGATCACCATAATCATGAGTTTATTACTTATGGAAAATAAATGCTTGGCCTATGCTTGGCACTGATTCCTTTCCAAGGTGATAAAGGGTAAAGCTACTTATGGGATTGATCTACTAGACAGAAAATCAGCTCTTGCCTGCACGCCAGGAGAAGTTCTGTTAGCAAAACTCTGCACATCCTAGCTGGAGGCAATGATTCAGAATTAAAGCTGCATAAATAATAGAGGATTCATTGTGGGATAAACTAGAATATGTTGCTTGACTTCAGAATAAAGGATGAAGTTCTTCATTTATGGGTTGTATAGCCTTTAACATAAAACCCCCTTTTATTTTGGTAATTGTTGTTAATTTAAAATTGAAAAATTATGTTTAAAAAAGTTAATAATTTCATAAATGTATTAAAAAAATTCTTACATGAAAATTAATTTTAACATCTTTCATTTTCTCTAGTTTAAACAGGCCTTGTCTACCGAAGTAGTCAAAATAATATTTCTGCTGAATGCATTATTTGGTGGACAAAATATACCGTCTGCTCTTTGATTCGTTGCTGGCAAAAAGCTTACACTGACTTTTTGTGAGAGAAGAAGATCACAGTGGGGTTTTTTTCCTTCTACTTACCTTTCATGGATCTGAGACAGCTTGAGCTGGCCAAATTCATCTGGGTTTTAACAAAGAGCAGGTGCCTGAGCTCATCCTGCCTCTCAGAGCTGTGACTGTATCCTCCTTCCAGACATTTCGTGGAGCACCATCCTCAGCTGCCATTGACAGGGCTGTGCCTGAGTCCAGCATGGACAATTCATATAGGAAGTGAAGAGAGCCTGATAACCTGGGTCAGAGAATCAGTATTTTAAGCCCAGCCATATAAGCACTTTGATTAAATCTAACTGTAAGAATACAAGAACTGTCACCAGTCATAAAGTCTTTTCTAGCTGTAGAACCTGCTGGTGGCATCACTCCCATTTGTTCCTGTGTGACTTCGTTGCTTTCCTGAATTATAATTTTTATAGCTGCAGTTAAAATAACAACAAAACAAATGGTCAGAGTAGTCTGATTTTTCAGCCTGATTTTTACTGAGACCACTTTTTTGTGCTTTGCCTAATATATCTTTAATTTGAAACATGTTAATGTTCCACCAAATCCATCATTACTGTTTTTCACAACCTAATGAATTAGGCTTTGACACACATCCTGATAACTGTGCAACACATCATCTTTCCTCTTTAGATCCCATTACTCCTAATTACTGTTTTGTGCATCAAATACTCAACATCTCTGTGATTTTATAAGCCAATTAATTTTACACGTTACTGCCAACGTATTTTTTTTGACTTTTTGCCTCTGTAGGTATGATCTGAAACCATTTCTGTGTGTCAAGCCTAAAGACACTACTAAAGACCAACAGCAAGGACAAGGTAGAGGAGACATTCAACATAATGCGTCAAGTTCCCTGCTAGCCTGTTGCAGGACTTCAGAGTTCCCCAATAAAATGCAATCCATAACAAATTTTATACCTGTGTTCATACATGAGCAGCAGCAATAAGATGTAAGTGTGATACAGCAGGCTTGATTTTTAAAGTTCATTGAAACCAGCTGAGCTCTCTAATACAAAACAGCTGAACTTGTGTTCATGGCCTGTGTTACAGAGGAAAAGAATCAATTTTTTATGAAGACTAATTAAATTCCCAGGACACTCTTGAAACTGCTTAATATTTAATAATATTAGCATTTTGTTTATTGAATATTTGTATCAATATTTACATTAATTATATTTAACAGTTATTTAATAACCTTTGAACAATTATTTGTACAGCTAGTAGGTAGAGAGAGTTTCTTTAATAACCTGGGACTGCTCCTGTGAAGGAGCAAGGTATGGAGCTTTGTACATTATTGCTCCCACAGCAGAGACACGCTGTAAAAAGTGCAGTTTATTGCTGCAAGAAATCTTGTTGACCAAATGTAGAATGCAGTTTTCATTAAAGCCAGAAATGAAACTTCTCACATCAGGTCCTGGGTAGCATCCCTCTGTGAATTGATATTGATCTTGGATATCCCATAACCACCTGCATCTCTGGATAGGCTGTAATGTACAGGTAATTTTCAGTTACTGGGATCTAAATCTGTTCTGCCAGTAAAGTAACAAAAAGCTGGTGATCTGGTTTGTTAATTATATGTCATCTAAAAAGTACAGGCATGATTGTTAAAGACACATCTGGATAAGGCACAGGGCAGGTTCAAGGTGTTTCATCAGTCCTTGTGCACAGGGAGAGCCACAAGAGAGCAGAGTGGGAGCCAAATTTGGAGGCAGGGATGCCACCAGCCCTTTAGGCAAGGGTTTGCTCCTCTGGCCAGCAGGACATTGCAGCTTTTCCAGTGGAGCTGGGGACCCAAAACAGTTTATATAGATGGTAGTTCTGGTTTTTGTAACTACTCTTTGTAAACTCCTCAGTAATCATTCATAGATACCCTGAGTTCAGAGACTGCAGTTAAAACAACCAACCAAACCAGAAAACAAAACCAAAACCCCATGCCAACAAACCCCTAAGACTGAGGCAGCCAACTGTTGAAAGCAAGCTGGCTTGGACTTAGGGCTGGAGATGAAGAGCTGTAAACCACACAGCCCTGCCCAGGAGATGGGCATCATTCCAGACACTGAGATTTGAACCTCCTTGGAAGGGTCCTGAAGTCCTGCTTGGCCTCCAGCTCTCCATCCTCCCTATTTCAAACTCACAGAATATACCAGGGGCAAGGGAGATCCCACAGCTCTGCTTTATCAAGGCCTGTGTGTCATCAAGGGCAAGCTGCTGCCAGTACTGAAAAACCAAATTAGCAGATGTGACAAATGGGAAAAGTCAAGCCCTTGCTGTCCAAAGCTATCTGGGAAGGAGGGAGGTTGAACCTCTTTTGCTGCCAGAGCAGGGCACTCATTGGCAGAAGATGGAGGAGTAAACCACAAGCCCTCAAGAACAGCTCGTGTTCCCTGCTTTTGCTACATCTGGCACCTCAGGGTCCTGTTGAGTGGCTGCAGCAGTTCAGTGCTAATGCAAAAATGATGAAATGTGGACAAGGTTGGACAAGCATAAGTTGTTTTGGATGGTGGGAGCACACTCAGCTCATGCCTACGAGAAAGTTTGATGACAGACTACTGTGAAGGAATGTTAATCACAGTATTTGTTTCTGTAATATTTGCAAAAGCATCCAACAGGTTTCTGCTTTATTGACCTGCCATTTCCAGCATCCAGTGCAAATCAAGAATGGTTATATTGATAAAAACCAAGTTCAGGACAATACAATACATTCACTGAATTTCTACACAGTAATTAACTGACGTCTTTTGGTAATAGACCTTATATACTTTAATGTCCTTGGCTGCTATCTATTATTGGCTCATATATTTCTTTAATACAAGACTACTTGAATTTGCCAGCTAGATATTTTTCTGTGTTTGCACAGGCTATGTCAATTCCTAAAATAATAAGAGCAGTGCTCCCCATGGTGTAATGCTTGTCTGTGTCTGTGACAAAAAAATTAGAAATGTGTTTGCACTTACATATTTAAGGATTTCTGAATAAAAGCAAAACTCCCAATGGTAATTTGAGTAACAATGACTAGGTGGTTGATTGATACATAAATTAATTTTGTGAGCCTGGCTGTGGTATGTCAATTAACAGCTCAGCATTTAAACTTTTAAAATGTAAATCTTCTTACTTTCTCTATTCAGTTAAATAAGAAATACAGAGATGAAATTCTGCATGAATGGTCATGAATAATAGCAAAAATATATTCCAATTAAAAAGTCAGTAACCAAATGAATCTGGCAGATACCAATCAAGAAGTGGTAGCTCTTTTCTGGTGATTTTGTTCCTTAGTGGTCTTCAGGCACGTTAAATTTACATTAAATCCATGCAAGTCATAAAGAAACGGGTGGAATAAATTAAGAAAAACCAATAAAAAGTCAATAAAATATTACATTCTGAAGGCTAAAGAAAACTGTAGTTATGCACCTGTGTGCCTCTAACAGTGTGTCCACAAGGAGCTGCTATTGCAAAACACAGTTAGAATTACATATTAGAAGACAATTATTATTCTGTGTTATCTTCCCAGCTTCCATTCAAGCTCAGAGCTGTAGGCAGAAACACAGAAGAGACAAGTGAATCTGAGCCCTGCTTGTGATTTTGGTCACTGCTGCTAATGCTCCTCTGGAAGCAGAGGGGAGGAGTGGAATGGTCACAGGGAGGGACAGATGGCAGGGACAGTAGCCATTAGAGAGACCACCAAAAAAAAAGGTATATCCTGGCATCCTCTGCCTGGTTTCCTACTCACTGAAACATTGTCATGCACAGGTACACTTGGCTGAATTGGCAGGGACTCCAAAATTCAAAGGGTGTTTTAAACCAAAGTTAAGTAAATACTGAAGTTCAGAGTTTAAATATATTTTTTTCCCCTCTGATTTCTTTCAAAACTTTGCTTTCTCTTAAAAATAGATGCAATCTTTTTTAGGATACCAGATTTATTGTTTTATGACCTCAGAATTCTATGAAGTGACATGAAAAATGATATCAAGCTAAACTTTTCTTCCCAGAATGAGTAACTATACCATAAAATCTGATCTTTTCAGAGAACTAGTACTATAATGGGGCAGAGGGAAAAATAAAGAGAATAATTTTTAAGTTCTCTCTGTGTCTGAAGCATCTTGAAAGTCAGGTTCTGGCAGAGAAATGAAGTATGTCTTCTCCAATGCCTGTGCATCTTCCTGCCCAAGTGCTTGATAAAGCACCAATAAACTTAATTGCCTTTGCATAGCACTGATGCAAAGAAAAAAAATGTGCCCAAGTATGGCTCCCATTTTGCAGTGAGCTACTTATGCATTCTTCTTCATTCTGTATGCTATATAATCAGGAATTGCATCTTGGAATTCACAGTAACTCTCCTCTCTGTGCTGAACATTTATGAGATTTATTACTGTTTTTATAGATATGGTAAGTAAATATAAAATGGGAAAGTGTCATAAAATATAAAACTCATCAACAGATGCTGATTAAGGAGAATTATTATATAAGCTTTATATATTTTGTCATTTAAAGTTGAGCTTTGCTGGTTCATAGAAGAAAGGTATGACACAGGAAATGGCAGAAGGGAATTGTGGACACCAATGGAAACAAGTACTTTGAAAAACCTTTACATCCAACAATTGTTCACTAGAAAATAGTAAAAGAGGAATATTTCAAAAGCTTGTTTAACTTGACCTACTATGTTATGAATAGCCAAAATCTGTGACCAGGCTCATTGGAAGCAACCATTTTCATAGTGTCATAGAATGGTTTAGATTGGAAAGGACCTTAAAATGTTCCAACCCCCTGCAGTTTTCTCAAAGCCCTATCCAACCTGGACTTGAATAGTTCCAGGGATGGGATATACACAGCTCCTCTGGGCAGCCTGTTCCAAGGTTTCAGCAGCCAAGAAACTAAACTTCATTTAGCTCTACTTCGACTTTATACAACTCTTTCCTGGGTCATCCCACAAAAAGTCGGGAGCTGAAGGATACATCAGAACCTCACACCATGTAGAAAATGGTGGAGACATTCAAAAGGTGGGATGGGAGATGTTTTGGGGGTGTCAGGCTTTGTGGCAGGAGGGCCAAAGGGACTTTGCTGAATGAATCCTACTAGCCCATGAGTAGATTTTGCAGTTGTGTTTATTCACCATATTTTCTTATTGCAAATATCAGACTTCAAAGACAAGCAGTTCAAGGAGGAGATGTGTCTCCTGGAACTGTTTCATTTATGGTGCTGAATGCCTGTTTCATGCCTTCACCTGCCAAACGTGGGGACTGAGGAAGGGTGGCTGTGAGCCAAAATGAGAAGCAGGGTTTGGGGTCAGAAAACTCACGTAGCAAATTCCTGTTCCCAGAACTTTGGCAAGCTGAGCTGCCACAGAGCACTGCTGGCTTTGCAGTCAATTGCAAAAGAGCTAATGCCTGTGTCTCCAGAAAGAGCCTGTGTTTCTGCAGCTCAGCTGGTACTATGGCTGCTACAGGCAGTGGTTTTGCTGCATTAAGAGCTACACACTCAGCTATAAAAGTAACCTAATTGCTGTTGGACAGAAGCGTTAAATACACAGTGAGTTCATTTCCTGCAGAAGCCAATAATTGCCATGTGCAATTTTACACTTAGAGGGTCAGATTTTGCTGTGTTAAAATTATATAGTTCAAAAGCAATTGGCTTTCCTCTAACAGAGCAATTTGATTCTGGCATGGGATAGCATAACCAGCAACACTTCACTGCAGCACTGACTCGACTGCAGTATTCCTCCAGTACTGGTCAGTATAAATCTACAGCTCAGGGCTTGATCCAAAGCCATGTTTCTGTCACTGTTTCCAACAGGCTCTAACTCAGGACCTAAAAAAAACCCCATGGTGAAAAACCAGAGAGCTGAGCGCATGTCTTACACAATTCAGCTGACTATTCCTATGCTCAGCAGCTGATAGTTTAGGGCTGCAGTATTGATTTGTGTTACTGTACTTTATAGCTAGTATGTTACAAGATTAATTTTGTGCTACTCAGCATCTGCTTTCTCCTTGGGAAGTTTTGTAAAGAATTCTGCTGACTATAAAGAATCTACTTTTTCAATTTTTTTTCAAACCAGCTGAACACATTCTTTACACCCTGCCTTTCCAAAGCATAGCATGACAGATAGTGCTAAGATGATTATACTATATACTTACATGTGCTTCTGTGCTCACAGGCGAGCAGCTAAAGTCTTATTAGTACAGGTCAGCATCCTTGTTCAGTCTTTCTTCTCTCACTTACTTCCAGGCAACATTACTGGGATAGATTATTATTCTGCTAAGGTAGGCTATGGCTCCTGTCCAAAAAATGATATAAATCTATGCACTTTTACAGATGAGTATTATTTCCTTCTTGCATTTACTTGTACTTTTAAATGGGAAATAACAGGGACTGGCTATAGGTAAAAGGGTGGATATTTAGTTCAATAAATAAATGTATAAATAGCTCAATAATAAAAAATGTGTGGTATTACCGTGAATATAATTTGTCCAGATGGAGTTTGTTGATTTAGTTGTCTATAAATACCAGTGAAGTGATAAGTAATACTGACATCTAATACCTTTTCACCAAATCAATATAGGCAAGATTTTGAGTACCTATGATTTGGCTCTGCCTCCCTTTGGGGGTCATTTAGGAGCAGGCAGCGTGTGATGGATGGCAGGCAATGTAATGGGTTTTTACACAGCTTAACACCAGCCACTGCAATGCGCAGGGCTAATTTCAGGGAAGAATGGGAGAAATAAGTTGCATCATTTCGAGTCATGACATAAATTCTTTTCCTTTGCTTCAAAGGAAAGGAGCTCTGACCCCATTTGTTTCTGGACTGAGCAGTTTTGTGCAGGCTTTGAGTGAGACTGTGCTTCATTGCACATTGCTTTGTGTGCTTTTGTGCCTGCACTATGCAGCAAGACATAAACCTCATCCTCTTCAGCTTAGTTGCTGAATTAAAAGCAATAGAGATGTGAAAAGTACATGCTCAGTCAAAGTGGGAAGAGGAAATGAAAGCACAGATGCTTCTTAAAGGTTAGCCCAGGCTGTGTCTCAGAGTCAGGGGCAATGACAGATGCTTTTTAATGAACCCTGAATGTATTGCTCAGGAAGGTTCTTGCAGAGGCATTCCATCTGCCTTGCTTCAGATTTGTTTTTATTGTGTTTTATGGCTGCAAAAGCTCTCTTTTATTCTTCAGGGAGTGCCACGTGGTGGTGGGGCCAAGAGAAAGGCAGAATTATGGTGCCAAAGATTACAAAACCTAAATCAGATCATCTCTGAGCATGAACTCTCACACCTGAGGTTTCTGCAGTAGAAGCAAGCTGACTTAAGCCCAGTGAAGCTCTGTCTCTTTTAGCTGGGAACACGCCCAAAAGCTAGAACAGGGTGACAAATATTTTTGTGAGTTTTCTGTAGAAATCTGGAAGCATGCAAGTTAGAGTCCAGCAAATACAGAATAACTACTCTTCTCCATCAAAAATCCACATCCTTCTTGTAGCTTAGGCTGAACAGCATGATGCAGAGAACAATTCAATAAAGTTAGCAGTGTGTGAACAAAATCGTCAGGGTCCTTATCTCCAATAACCAAAATGTACATGTAAGTAATCCTTCAACCCTGGACACTCTAAATAAAACAAGGTCAAGAAGCCTTGGCAAAGGATCTATGGCAATGCACTATTGTCTGTGTAAAGGCTGCTGTAAATCACTTTGTCTGACACATGCTCACAAGAAGAAATGGTTTAAAATCACTGAGAATAACCTTGGGAAAACCAACTGTAAACAACCAGTAGATGGTGGTAAATCTTGGGAGATGAGTACAATATGTTTATTGCTGCACCATAAATGAACATAGCTCTGCAGATGTAAATAGACCATAAATCTGATTCTGCCCTCAGTTAACAAGGTCTTTATTGCTGACCAGAGATAAAACCACTACAGCTGTGGGTTTCTCCCTCAGAGATAATCTCTATCCATGTTGCCATCTTCCACAACTCTTCAACAGAAGGAAAAACAGTTTAGTTCTCCTAGAATATTTTTCCAACTTTTGTTCAGTGTTATCATCTTGTAGCGCCTTAACTTTCCAAATAATAAAAGCACATAGATTCACATTACCTCACCTTAGACGTCTAAAACTCAGTCTGAACATGTCTTCATGGGTTCCAGGATATGCCCTTCTAGAGGGCAATTCACCTGACAAATGTAACTGAAGTGACCCTTTTGTGTTGTCAGACTTGAGTCCAGACAAGAAATCTAAATTAAGGTTTCTGTAACATAGGTGTTTACCTGTGAACAAGCTATGTCAGGTACAATGCTAGTCCTCAGAAGTGAATTCAGGGCACCCAGTGGAGCCACAAGGCAATTCAGTTCATTTCAGTTCAGTTCACCCTAAAATAGACATCTCTTGATCAGACATCTAAAATGGGAACATGACATTTTCTGAGATGTTCTACAGGAAGATATGGGATTTATGGGAAACCTATGTCCTTCTGGAGGGGCAGCAAGAAACCATGTGGAATAATTTCAGGCACCTCAAACAGCAGAAGATCCTAATGTTTAGACAGCTGAATTGTACCCCTTTATGTAGACAATTTCATGTGAACATAAACTGAATCCAATCCCTAACTGCTTGTGTTAAGACAAATCAATCCCTGTTACATTCATTATCTTCCGTCTATGATATCTAAATCTTGGGGGGGGGAAGGGTTTTTTTGGTGGTATTAGCTTTTATTTCTGTATCTTTTCCATTCTGAAAATTATTAAAGACTTTCAGCTGCCACCAAAAGGACCCAATTGAATTTTGTCACATAGGAGGCCAGGGTTGCTGCTTTCTTCTCTGTCATTAATCACTGACAGACTGATATGCATCACTCACAAATTCAAACTTCTATAAACTTATCTACAATGCTTAAAATTACTGCAGGTCTGTTAGAAATTATCCAGAATGAAAATGATCTTCCCTAATCTAGGCTGTGGATCTCCTTTTTGTTACATTTTTCATTAATTCTTTGCACAAATCTCCTGCAAACATGTAGGGAAAAATATAGAGTGTGTAAAAGAAGATAAATTCAAATATGTAATTTTAGGAAATTATAACATCAGGATCCTTAAATCAACATGAAAGAAAATTCACTATCAGAGGAAAAGAAAACTGAAACACACAGCACACCTTTTATTATTTGGAGTTTTTTGAAAGCATATTTGTTTGATAGCTCCCAGGCTCATTTAGGGTCAGACTCTGGGTGTGTTTGTCATTACAGGACAGTCTGAAGAGAGAGAGTATGCCATTAACCATAGCATATTTCCTTCTTCCACTCAACTTTCCAACACTGAGATGCAGCAGGAAGCTTTAGAGGGATTGTACAGGAAATTAAGAAACCCAGAGCAGAGCAAAACTGGAAAAACATCAATGGAATGACCTCTGCATGTTTCAGTATTTTGGACAAGACTTGATTATGCTACTTGATTTCTACCATAATACTTTTAAAAGACTAAATATCAGCACTCAATGTGACTTTCAATCTCACAATAAATTTGGAGAACAGGTTGCTAAAGAACAGAACTCCCAGCAAGTACTAATGTTGCTTTCTGAAAGATAAATCTCAATTACATCCTTAATTACCTGTAATTATGAAGGTCATACTAATAAGGTCAAATACAGAGATGCTTTTTCTCCATTCTGGTAAAATCATCTTTGAGAAAATCCTTTATGTTTTGGTCCATTGACAAGAAAAACAAATGTTAATGAACCATTGCAGAATATCTTATCATCTTAACTCTCCATCTGTTTCCTTTGATATTAATATTAGCAGTTAATAATGAGACAGGTATTAATTGCATTTTAAAGTACTGGGATTGATGTACAGAGGTGGGACAAACTGGTACTTATGCCAAGCACTGCTGGCAATTTTACATAACCTTCTTTTAATCTTAATTTCATCCATTATAAAATATAGCATTAGTGTGGAGACAATAAATCACTTACAAACAGTAGAAAGGTTCTTTTATCATTGTAGAGATGCTGTATAGAAGCCACATCTGAGTTATGGCAATGAAGAGTGGATTTCTGGACACTTTTGAAAGTACATTTGCTCAAAATGTTTCCTTTTGAAGATACTACTTTTTACACACTTTCACTTACACTTGCTCATGATTTTTTAAGCAAATATTGTTCTGCTGTTAAAAGATGAGTCATTTCCTCAAAGAACATGATACCAGATGCAGAAGGCAACACACAATGGTGCAAGTGTGATAGCATAGGCAGGTAAGAGTTAGAATAATCAGGGAGTGATGCTTGTTCTATTAATAACTTGAGATAATTTTTGAATGGAACTCTGAATAATCAGCAGCAAACAGCTTCATTTTCCTTATACCTAATGGTGTGCCCAGTCACAGAAAAGGAAAGGCTGGCTATTTTGGAAAATGGAGCAGTCTGGCACACTTGGTAAATGCTGTGGACCAGCATGTATCTCCTCTTTCCACATCACTTACCACCATTTTTGCCATTTTCGCTCCCCCAGCCCCCAGGACCTTCTCGCTGCTGGCCTCACCAGGCCTGTTCACAGCAATCCTTCCTGCAGACTCAGTCCCCATGCCAGAGTCAGCCACAGATGCTCCTTACACCATGGCCTCTGATTTTATTCTCTCTCTGGACATCTGAAGATCACTGAGGTCACTGAGGATGTATGTCCTCTGAAGTCTGCCATTCTGGCAGGCAATTAAGGGTAAGGTAATTAGTTGAACTGAAGCCCATGGCAAAGTCACTCCAGATTCTTTCCATTTTAAGTCAGTATTTTCGATGAAGAGATGCTTCTCTGACACTTTACACCCTATATTGGTTGGGTAACTTTTATTAATTTCAGGTTTGCTTTTCTCTCTGATACTGCTTTTCCCTGTAGCCATCACGGCTAGTTTGCACCAGAGATTTGGCTAACTGATTTATTATCAGTGCCTACACACCGTGTCCCTGGCGTGAGCTGCAGGCAAGAGGAATAATTAAAGAGTGCTTGAGACTGCTCCAGAGTGCACTAAGATCTGTGTTCATAGCTACAGGGAGCACTTGCAGCAGTGCAGAGACATGGGGATGAATGTGAATATCACTCACTGCCCACCCAAACTGCTCTGCTGGCTGAGAGGCTGGCAGATGGGGAGGGACCTGGTTGGTTTGTGACACAGGGCAGAGCAGTGGCTGCTACAGAAACATGTCTGGCAAAGCTGGGCTCTGCCAGTGAACCTGTATTTCCATAGAATCGTGGAATTGTTTGGGTTGGAAGGGGAAAATCATCTAGATCCAAACCTCCTGCCACGGCAGGGACACCTGTAGGAGACTGAAGTGCTAATGGTTAATGACTCAAAACCATTGCCCATTTGTGGAGGGGGTAGGGAGCTTTGCTGAGACCAGGTTTGCTCCCCCTGAGGGGGAGGAGAGTTTTTGGGTGGTAATGGCAGAACTCTGGTCTGCATAAAACAGAGGGGGTGAGCAAACACCACCAGAGCTTACAAGCCAGGCTTTAAGGCTAATAAGAGGCAGATCCTGAAAGGTGGGATGGTGCTTTCAATCATGCCAATGGCCCTCCCCTACACAACGCACTCAGTTGTAAAACTCCCCCTCTTCCCCTTGGAAGGTCCTGAGGGTGTTCATCCCTTCTGATAGGGCATTATTGGCAAACTGTGTTGATGTGGGAGGCACCTGTCATGTTTTCAAAGGTGTCATAAAGCAGCAAAGACCCCCAAAGTATCCCCAGACTCATATCTGAGACCTCCCACCAGAGGACCGAAAGCTCCCCCTGCTCAGAAGTACCTGGCTATTCCCACCTGAACCTCATTTACTGAGGATCCAGCAGACTTTGTGCCTTGAGGGCTTTTCTCCAATCTGATGGATCAAGATGGTGACCATCACTTCAACAACCATCACTATGACAATGGACAATGATGAAGCAATCAAGTCAGTCTCGTGGTGAGATCCATGGCTGGTGATATGTGTTTACTTTCAACTTTTATTACTCCTTATTTCTTTCTTTTCCCTTATATACTTGCTCTAGTGATATTTTTATGCTTTTGTATTGCTATATTACAATAGATAATAATCAAAACAGCTATATATCTGCTTTCCATCACAATCAAATTATTCTAAAATAAACTCTACATATATATTTATAGATATATATATTTATAAACACTGATCATTCAATGTTGTTTCACCCGAATCCCCCCCAAAAGATCTATTACCAAGAATCTTGGTTATCCTTGCTTTTTGGGGAGGGTTGTAACAATACCTTCCACGAGATCTGCTCGGTCAAAGCCCATGCAATCTAGCCTAGGTCTCTTTCCCATTTTCCACACAGGAACTACCCTGCTCTCAACTGCATCTGGCATGTGCTGAGCGAGCAGCTTCAGTTGCTCTTGTGCATCAGATTTGTGGTCCCTGCTTGCGCTTATCTGTCTGGCTAATTTGTGTGTTTTCATCTGTTGGCTCCTTGTTATTTAGACTTGTTTGTTAATGGCAAGGATTTGTGTTTCAGTCATACTATTGTAGTGGAAGAGAAGCTCTCTAGTGGAACACAACAGCTGTTTAACAGTTTGTATCAGCAGTATGCAAACTGCAACGATGCAGGGCAAAGAGCAATGCTCTGCTAAAACTCTTGGAGAACAGAATGAAAGCTACTACAAGAGGCTATAGAAATCTCAGCTGTCTGAAAACTGTTGTAGGAACTCTAAAGGTCCCTCAAATGAGTCATGGTTTTACAGAGAGAGAGGGAGAGCCTCTTGGAAACCCGTGCCAGGACTGAGCTCATGTCACAGCATGGTGTACGAGGTGCAAAGTCACAGATAACAAAAATTAAATTACCAAGGTTTTTCTCTTGAGGGCCCTCATTTGAGTATAGCAGGATTCTTCTTTGTTTGTGGATAACTGTCCAGATTGGAGCTTGCACTGGCTTGGTTTAATTTCTTCTGCACACAGTATAATCGCTGAAATAACTGAGCTGGCTGCAATTATTGGCCATGCAATTTCATGCATCCGTGAAAATTTATTGAAGTACAAATCCCTGCATTTGCTCTAATTTGTGCTAATGAAAGGCCTTGGCACGTTTGCTAGTACGTCTTATAAAGAAGAAGATTCAGAGGGAATTCAAAGGGAATCACTGTAATGATTTCAAATTAGAGTAATACATTTGAACTTTATCACATTAAAATTAATAAAACTGTTGTTAGTGATTTGATTTTCCACTACCGTGCACCGAGTACGGAATATAAAGATGGATTGTTTTTTCACGAAGTTTCTGGCAGTTGAAACTTTTGATCAAAGCAAAGCTATGGATTTACATCTCAGCATAATTCTCATTGAGAAATTTATCTCTGAAGGAATTATTAGAAACTGCAAGAAAGGGTGGCCTGCAGAGACACAAGGGCTATCCAGCTGCAGAATGAGAACAAAGTTTAATGAATACTTGGTTTACAATTTAACCTACGAGCTGATTAATGATTCAAAGGTATATTTTTTCCTCCAGATGACAGTATAATCAGAAAAGCGATAAAGGTGTCTACTGCACTAGTGGTATGGATGTGACATCTTTATTTTTTATACCTAAATACTATTTGCCTGAAGAGCAAACATATTGTTCCTGTGTTGGTTGAAGCTGGTCTACAATGAACATAGACATTATGCTTGGCCATGGAAATTCATCTGTCTGTCATGTTGTACTTCACTGCAGTGAAAAAAAAAAGCTTTCAAATGCACTTTTTCTTTCTGTATTCACAAAAATAATAAATTTCCGCATGAATAAAGACAGAAGAAGTTGAGAAAAAAAGCAACAAAAGACTTCAGCTGTCTGTTGAAATTCAGCTGCACTGCATCCTCTTGCAGCAGAACAGCCCCACTCATAGCCCTGAGGTGGGAATTCCCAGCCAGGAGGGTGCAGAGGACTCTGCACTGAGCTCTGTCTCTCAGTGGGACTGCTAACTCTGCAGTGAAGTTGTAAACAGTGCCAGTAATTAAATAGTGCACAGACAGCAGTGCAAAAATCATTTTGATTGAAATCACAAACCAAATGGAGCAATCTTCCTTTGGTGCAAGGTGGGAAAGTAGAGGAGGATGGGTGGCTATAGGATTGTCTTTAGGGAACAGGCTGGAAAGAGGAGACAGACTATTACTGATACCAATCCTGTTTTCTCATCTTCTCTCTCCTTCTTATTAACCTCCAAATTCTCTCTTCCTTCATCTTTTTTCCATCTCACCTTAGACACCCCTTCATCTTGGCACCTCTTTCTAAGTCTCTTCTCTGTCTGGCCAGACGAGCCACTGAGGATCCAGCTGTTGTTCCTGTGCTGTCCCAGGGGTACAGTGACAGCAATCTGAAAGTATTGGCCAGAAAATCTGTCTTTGTGCCAATAAATTACTACTAGAAGAGCAAGGTCCTCTGGTCCCGAGGGCATTTCCCCAGCCTGGCCCCTGGCCCTGTCCAGCTTCTGGCCCAGCTGGTGCCAACAACACCTTGAGGAAGAGATTTTTTGGCACACATAAGAAAAAACACACAATCCTGGCCCTCTGCCTGAGGAAACTTGGGCACAGGAAAATTTCTTTATCATCATGACCTTCAGCCAGCTCTTGGTGTAGAAAACCATTCTTTGGCATTGGATAGCCAGGCTCATGTCATGATTCCTGGAATAAAGGACTCCCTGTGTGTCTTTAGTCACTATTTATATTCAGTAGAATATACAGTGGAGGTAAATTATTTAGAGGGAAAGCTATCCTACAATTAATTCCTCCTCCTGTGAGAAACTGATTTGCAACACCCAACTGTTCTCTGCTTTGTAGGAGGCATCATGATAACATACATTACACATGTGTAGGGAGACAAATCTCATGGCCATGCTTCTGGTGGTATTGCAGACAGCTGTGAAGCTGCTCAAGCAACTGACTGAGGTGCTCTCTTAATTTTGTTCTCACTAGAGAATGGCTGTCATCACATTATCACCAAAGTTATCCCATTAAAAGGCAGCACACTGGTATGACTTCCCTCATCATTAAAGCACTAAGTCAGGATTATTTTTTTTAACGACTTTCACCTGCTTGGCATTACTTTTAACTAAACATCATGCATGTATGCCATAAAATGATCATGAGTGGGTAGTGATTTAGTGCTAGAGCTTTGGAAAATCACTCTGCCTGAGTTCTGTAAAACTCTGCCTTACATACAGCCTAAGCCATGTCTTTTATTAACTATGTATTAGAGACACAGATTTCAGTGAGTAAAGACAAGTAGAAAAAAAAAAATCTTTCCAGGAAAACAGTCCTGGGTTTTGGCAATATTTACAAGACTGGTCCCTTTGTAGGGTTTTAGGGGTGGTTTTTTTTCCCGCAGAAGCCAGTGTAGAACTGCTCTCCAATATCTACCACAAATTGATTCATTGTTCAATTTTTCATTCCAAGTTCCTGACAATCTGGATGAAGCAGCTCAGTAGCACCAGAAATTTAGAACAAGTATTCTAATAATGTTTTGGGGCTTCTGAAAGAGCTGCTTTAAACAGGTAATTTCTAACTCTTCTCCTACAAAGCTGTATGCCTCCCTCACCAGGAACTCCATTGCATGAAGGGAAATCCAGCTAACAGGAACCCAAAGAAGCTTTATGGCATCAGAGCCTTAATAGATGCTTTATCAAGGCTTTCTGAGACTCAAAGTGAGAAACTGAAAAAGGCCATATTCTGAAGAGATATAGGTCCTACTTGCAGGCTTTCAGGGCAACAAAACAATATCTTCATGGTTGTGAATTTTTTATTTCAAATGTCAGCTTAGACTGGTCCACATTCATGATGTGCTTTAGTTTCAAACAAATTTGGGCAGAAAATCCTATGTTTGCAGGAGAAAAGGATTTATTCTTATCTACCTTGCATACCACTTACCTATCTGCTTGGTGGATTAAAATTAGAGTAACTCCTGGGGGAGAATGATTAGTGAGCAGAGAAGAAGGAAATGGCTAAGGTACTTTATAAATAAATTTATCACCTAACTGCACTTTATGACTTACATATTCTCTGCTAGCAGCAACTAGAGTGCTGCAAATTACTTTGTTACTAAAGAAATAAATACCCATGTCTGTCCACATCAATCTGTCTCCCGCTTCATATTCTTCAAGGCAGTGATACTGCTTAAAATAATGCATACAGTCTGATTGCAAAATAAGATTGAAATTAGTTTTAATTTTTTAATGGATCTGTTTTGAGAAACTGGGTTGAGAATTCTTTTTCTGATAACTGCATCTCAACAACCTCCTATAAGAAAATTCATAGACTGCCTTTAGTTCATACTAAACTTTGAAAAAATTTATTCTATCCTGCAGTACAGTTCCATACTGGTCATAATGGCCATGTCAAAAGTATGTGCTTCTTCTTGCTATGGTTTACTCCAAATAAAGAAGAAAGAGGCAACAGGGAAGGAATTGTTCCCACCCAGCACTCCTCTTGGAGTACCCCAGGTGCAGCTTATGCCATAACCTGGGTCTCACCATCCTGCCGGAGAGTGTGATGGAGTGACAGAAGGTGATTGTCCCACTTCCATCCTCCACAGTTCAGCAGCACAAGGGTCCCAAATCAGCCTCTTTTTTGTGCCCATCACAGACAGTAGATTGCATCCATGTTTTATGGATGTGTAAGGTGAACTCCAACAAGAAATGCAGACTTTGTCAGCTCCAGCTTTCCAGGAGGTCCAGCCCTAATGATGTTGTTGCTATAATTATCATGCCCCATTTGATGTTTTCAAGAAGACTGAGCAATGATCACTTACAACATCAACAAGAAAATGTGTTTATGAAAATTAAACTGATGTGTGACTTAGAGACATCCAGTTTCACATATTTCATTTGCAAATTGTTCCCTGAAGATTTAATTTACTTTTTTTATAAAATCCCTCAGCTTTATAGAAAATCAATTCTCTGTCATCTAAATGTTGTCTTATAGCTCAGAATGCCCTCAATTTAGTTTTGTGTTGCTCCCTATTAATGGGAGTGTATATTAGAAATAGCTGTAAAATATATGCTGTGCTTCTTTGCTGGGGACAATTTTAGAGAAGTTTGATGAAATTATATTTAAAGTGAGTGCTCTAAATTTTAAATTTGTGTAATTTATATGTCCAGGGTGACAGATTAATCATAGGTGCCTGTTTAACTTAAAACTCCAGTTAAAATAAACAAAAATTAACTTGTCAGAATTGTCATGTATGCAAGAAATTAGTTGGAGTAATAAAAGATTTTCAGCCAACTTTTTCTTGTCAATACTCCTAGCCTTTAGTTAATGGATTTAGTGGACTACAGTTTACCATAGGCAGTTTTGTGTTTCAGAAGGGACTGATGTAGACAAAAAATAATGATGGCTGTCAGCCTTGCATGAAGAATCCATAAAGATGACCTTCAAAAGAGAAGAACACCTTTGTGGGCTTCAAGCACTAATGGCTTTTGTTTGTATAAACACTGATGAAAGATCAGAATGACACTGAGAGTCTGCAAAGGCCATGTGAAACCATAGCACTGAAACATATGATGGGACAATTTGGGGTTGGGTGGAAGTCATTGCTATTGAAAATCAGTTATTAAAATAAACATTTATTTTTTACCACTGGAGTTTAACTGTGACAACCTATAACCTTCAATTGATACTGTTTTCCTTCTCTATATCCCAAACTACTAAAATCAGAGTTTTTTCCTGCACTCTCCAATTATAATTTCTCATGAGCTCTAGCATCTCCAGCTCCCCAGAAGAGGGGAAGAGAGGTATTATGAGTGAAGGAAAACAGATGATGGTCAGTCTGGAACTGACCACCAATATTTTTGGAATAATAAGTTAATATTGGGAATTTAAAATATTTACTAGCAGTAAATCCTGAATATAAAATCCTGTATATGAAAGCAGAAGTAGAACCTGAATGCTGTCCTCATTTTTAATAATAAAATTAGTGTCTAAACTTGGCTCCTGCAGATAAGTGCAAGCACTAACAGGACAAACCAAAACTTCCCCCAACAATTTATCCACAAGTTAATGTGTAAAATGAAAAAGAAACACATAAGTATTAGTCAAAACACAACGATATGGATGTATTGAAACCCCACCTCCCTGTGTCTAGGTGTGACAGGAAAGTCTTTTGCAAATGGAAATTCTCACAGCACAGAATCCAAAAGATGAAATTAGAATGAAGACAGAAATGGAACAAAGCAAGAAAAACTAGATCTTCCATAGGTGATAAAAAAAGCTGCCTTAAGTTTGGCAGACCTTGACCACCTTGATAACAGACCAGGATTATCTATGGAACCTCCTAACAATGGTCCAAAAGTATTTTCAATCAAAATAACTCTTATTTAAAAACTGTACTTGCATCTCCATAGGAAAAGTACAAAATAAGTATATTGCCAGCCTGTGCAAAATGGCTGACTAATGATCAAATCTTAAAATTTGAACCAATGTTGTGATAGATTAATCATGGCCATGAAGTATGAAGGAGCTCAAATGGGAATACTCTGACAGCCCATAATAAATCAACTAAGAGCAACACGCAGAGCTGGTAAATAAGCTCAGAACCAAATATAGAGCATGTGAGTCAGGCACAGAGCTAGAGCAGCAAATAATATATATAAAAATGGAAAATGTAAGAGATGTATTAAATTGCTACAAAAGCAAATGCAGAAATACATAGACAAGAGGTAAATAAAATGAAAAATAAAATGTAAGCACTACTGGCAGTTTAAGAAAGGCAAAGATATTTCCAAGTGTTTCATCTGGAAAACAATACTGAGAACAATTTGAATGGGGAGGTATTTATATCAGTGTTTGGCTGCTGGAAGAAGGGATGAACAGTCTGCAAGGCAGGCCTTTAATGGAGCAGTGGAACTGCCTAAAATAAACCCAGAGCCCAGATGGGAGACAGCAGCATCACACTGGGACCACAGATCCTTCAAACAGCTAATCAGCATATCCAGATCTGTATGAATGTGGAATGTTGATTATTTGTGGAAATATTGGGATACAGGCCCCAGAAAGGTGAAATCATTACAAACCCTAAGTGAAAATAATGAATAAATTCAGAAACACTGAAACCCATCTCAAAACCTCAAAATATTCCCCCTAAACCACAGATATTTGCAAACTGAGGCACTGATTGACGAAAGAATGAGACAACCATGGTTTGTTCCTCTTGGTGCATTTGTTGCATATGTCAGAGAGCTAGTGACCTATTCTAAACCAGTTACGATGTGAATGAAAAGGTAAAGACAAAAGTGATGACACAGGGGCAAGAGATGGAGCACTGTCCTATGAAGGGACAGCCTTAACTTTTTCTCAGTGACACTAACATGACTGGAATAAAGGTAGACACAAATTGAAAGAAATGTCTTGCAGTGATGTTTGTGCATGAAAAGTTCACCCAGCTCTTTCAGGAGCAGGAAGCCATTCAAGTAGAACATGGCCATAAATCACTGGAGGGCATTTCTTAAAAGCCACTGCAAGCTGCTCCAGAGTGCTTTCAGCCCATGCTCTGAGGGAGCAGCACTGTTATTTTAGACATATGCTGCAAGAAATGGACTGCAATTGCTGACAACTTATCCAGGCAGGAATTGTAGCATTAAATGAAAGACAAGTTAATAAGAATAAGAAATTTTAACCCTTCCAGAAATATAAAACATGTGAGAACACATTAGACAATAAATTTCCATGTCCCTTTTAAGAAAAGGTCTGGAGAGAATTGTATGAAACACATAAGACAGGCATTTACAACTGTTCATAACATTTTTCCCCTCAGTCTGTCTGATGAACAGAAAGAAACCTCAATTCTTACTGAAGTGTGCCAGAAAGACTGACATGAGACAAATATCCAAGAATGCATGAAAATGTACTTTTCAGTCAAACTGCAATGTCCAGACTATCGAGAAAAGAAATTCTCCATTCCAGAACGCAGGCCTGTACTGGAAAGCTTAGTATTGTATCAGCAAACAGCCCTGAAGATCTCTGAGATCTAATAAATGTTATACATTTAGGAGAAGGCCAGGCAAGCCACAGAAGGGAAAATAAAAATGTAGTTTTGGAGCAGAAGGAAAAGAGATCACTTGAACACAAACCACTCATTACAGTGGACCAATTCCTTGACTGACTCAGTGACAGATGAAGCAAAGTGTTTGTTAAGTACATTTGTATGACAAAGTGTTGTTTTAGAGAAGAGCACCAAATGAAACAGGAACCATGCAGGGTCAGTGGAATGTTCAGCTAGGAAAATTAAATAATTGGGGTGGTGTAAAAGAACAGGTTGAGCACAGAGGTAGTTCTGCAAGATATCCTTTTACCTTAGCACGGTCTGGGACTTCCTAAACCAAAAGTGTTGGGTTTGTTTCTTAGCCTCTCAGAAATGTTTCTTTCCATGTATTTTTCTTAATAGCCAAAGGATTCAATCATTACCTTTCAGTGCCCAGTATGCCTGTGTGTAATTGAAGTGTACTGTTTTTTAATTTCTCCATCTTCTCTTCTAAAATCTCTTTCTAAAAGTACTGCAGTATTTTCTCTGCTAACCACTGTTGGTCTCATGTGAGCTTTCTCATGTGTTCTCAAACATTCTGTAAGTACCATGACTCATACCAGCATCTCTTTTCACATGAGGCTTTGTTAATGTGGCATAGACCAGGAAATTAACCCGATATGTTTTACAGGTGAAATATGCATTTCTTAGAAGCTCAGAATAGCATAGAGGCAGAACAGCTGGAGTTTTGTTGGCCATGATGTCTTTTCTGTGAGAACAAAAGCACATTTGTTTCTCTTGTGCCAAAGTACTGCTGGGATGCTATCCAGAGCAGGGCTGATTTTAGTGGAGGTTATACCTTTGCTGTCTTTTATCTTACAGTGAAGAAAATAGTTCTTGCATAGTGCAAAGGATGAGCAGCATTGTAGAGTCATTCCTTACTTATCTGCATGACTGTTCCAAGCTGTCTGTTACATAAAGCATGAACACTGAAAAGTCAGTGCTTAGATGTCAACATAATAGACAGCTGAGAAATCTTTTGTATGAAGGCAAAGATTTGGTACATCAGTGAAGAACAATGAGCTAATGAGTCATGGATGTCCTGCATGAAATGTCTTAAGCCTATTATAAGGTTTATCCCATCCTAACCCCAAATTATCTCACCAGGTCTGGCTGTGGGAAAGAGGGAGATGTTTGCATATTCATCTGATAAGAATTTTCCATCTATGTGGGTTAAGTGGGTTTGCTGGGAAAAGAGAATTAAAAAATCATCTAATTTGGAGCTGTAGCATTCAAGGATGCAGTTAATTTTCCTAGCACACTGCTCATTTCCCCTGCAGCAGAAAGCTCACACAACAACCTCCTGCAAGGCCATTCAGCCTGAGCCTCCCAGACTCACTGGGAACCTCTGCCCTGGCTCCCCACAGCACTCACCAGCCAGGTGGAAAGGAGCAGCTGGTCAGAAAATAACAGCAGCAGGTGGAGGAGCTGCTGGCTGCATCTCCCAGAACTTCAGCAGGCCATTCCCAACACACAAGTCATGATCCAGCCATGGGTGATGGGAATTTGCAGCCCAAACCCTTCTCCAGGTCCTGCAGACATTGCTGCTGCACAGTGAGCTGACTTGGGGAATGATAGAAATTATGAAATTTCTGCAGGGCAGAGGGAATATGGTTCAACTTTTGAAGCTCCTCATCAGAAGCAACTGAAGCATTTTCAGTGTTTAATGTCTTAACAACTCCATATTAGCTTCTTATGTGCTAAACACTGCAGAAACATGAATCTTTTTTTCAGTTTTGCAATGTGTGCAGCTTTTATGAAGGCATTAGTATTTCTTAGCAGTTAAAGTGCTACATTTCTATATTTCCCTAACTTTTTTTTTTTATTTTTACTTTATTTGTGTTCTTCAGATGAGGATATCTTTATTTGTATATGTTCCCTGAAAATTCAGATTTTCATAACACATTATAAGCATTTAAATGTCCAATTAACACGAGAAAAATCCCAAATAAATTTGAATTACAACTCTAGTAAGTACCATAGTGGTTTGATACTTCCACTTGCCCCTCTTGATGTTTTCAACAACCCATGTTAAAAATCTATGTAAGGTATATATATAGAATATAAGATTACTGTCAATAACAAGCACATACTCATTGCAACATCAGTCACTTAGATTTGAGAGAGTTCCATTGCCCTCTCTCTGATTGGGTTGGCAAGTGAGTAAAGCTGCAGCTCCTTGTCCTGGACATCTTATTAAGTAAAGTATGGACAGTGAAGATCTTAGTTACCATGATGAATGAAGTCCTGCCACTGTCTGTATAATTTAGAAAGTACAGCTGACCCTCTGTTCTCTCCTTACTCATCAGGGATAATTTCTTAATGGCTGAAATCAGAAAATAAATCATGCATTTATCTGCATGTTATATATATATATATACATATACCCTTCTACAGTCAAAAGTTCTCTGTCTTTTATCCAATTTATTGCTCTGTGATAATTTCTTGTCTTTCTTAGAATATATAGTGAGCTTTTAATAAACAATCTTTATTTCTCTCTTCTAGGAAGTGATCTCCAAAGAGCAGCAACACTGTAGCAATATTTTCATCCTATATTAAAGTCACGACCCAGGCATCTGGAAAAGGAGACTGAATTTTTTTTAGCCAATCTTGAAAATACTGAAGTTCAAAAAATTGCACAAACTAATAAGAATTAACTATACAAGGAAGGCAGAAAATCTGGATCTCAAATTCAGGCCGAATATAGCTGAAGAAATTCCTAAGAATATACAGTAGCCCACAGAAAAACTGCTACCAGGAACATCCTCCATCCTCCCCATCTCACACCCAAAACCCCACTGCTGTCAAGGACACTGAATTCTTTATCTAATTCACCCTGCTTGCTTTCTTCCATAGCTAATGCAGCCAGGCAAGCATTTCTGAAGCCAAATATCTGATGGAACTGTCATGAGTAAGAATAACATTTGAGATGTGTGAAGCTAAAGAACCAGGAAAGAATCTGCACCCTAAGGAAAGTTTGTTATTGCTGCCTGCACACAGCTGGAAAACTCCATCCCTTTGGTAGCTAAAACAATTTAATTAGCCCCAACCTGAGCTGCTCTTGTTATTACACTGGTCCTTGACAAAAACGTTTCACAGCATTTCCCCCTCAGTGTTTACTTTAGCACATCACTGCTGGGGGGGTGTTTTTAAAGCATTTGGGGTCAGCTGCCTTTTCCTCCTCTCCAGCCTGTGAGGAATGCTGAGTAAGTTGTTCTTCCCTGCTAAACTAATATTATTGCCTCCAGGTTACAGCAGTCACTGTGTAAACTAACAGATCCCACTTAGGCAACTCAACTCAGGCTCATATTTTACACATGACCATCAGATCTAATGAGGGAGCAAAAAAAAGTCTGCCAAAATGTAATTTTATTCAAAGATCTGTCTGCCATGAGAAGCTCATAATTGAGGAAACTGGTCTAGGGAAGAACTATGAGGATTTTCAACCCCAGGTTGCTGCTTGTACCACCATCCAGCTGCTCCCTGGCATTATCAGTTCAACAGTCCCTGCAAATATGTGGCCAGGCCAAAATCGGTGGAAAACAGCTAATGGACAGCCTCAGCTTGCAGGTTGAAGCATTAACCTCTCCCCCAAAATATTCAGCCCACCAGGTTATGGCAATAAAGGGGATTTTATTTCCCAATATTGTTTATTTAGCTCCTTTTACTTAGTGTCTGTCCACTTTCATTTGCATCAGCTCAGACTTATTTGTGATGCCAATTTGTACCGTGATGTAGCAATGGACATAGTTAAGCCCCAAGAACGCTTTGAGCTTTCCCATTCTGTGGGGTTTTTTTGAGGAAAAAAACCATAATTGCTCAGAAGTGACCCCCTCTAATGCTATATTTTCTTTTGAGTGAGGGAAGAGTAACAGATAAAATCTACTCAAAATTATTATTTTGGTAAAATTTATATGAGCCTCTGAGGTCCATGAAATGCATTTAGAAGTTGTGCCACTCCCAGCTCAGCCATATGGAACCAGAATTATTGTGTAGGTCTTTCCTGTAGTTTTATTAAAGCTTTTGTAAAGGCAGAAGCCTATGCAGAGACTGTATGCGAGTTTGGAGCCTTTACCAGGCTCTTTGCCTTGGGTATTTGAAAGATGAATATGGCTCATTTCGGAGAACTAAAACCAGTGTTTGAGGTATTGCACTTTGGATTGTGCCTCTTCTAATCTTATTTAAATGATCGCCAAAGCAGTGCAACCATGAACAAAAATAAGGGCAGAGGAAAAGGCAGTGCTCTCTCCCCTGCTGTCCCTGGGGGTGCAGGAGTGTGCTGTGCAGTGCTGTGCAGTGCTGTGCTGTGCTGTGCTGTGTTGTGTTGCTTCACCTCTGATCACATCTTTTCACCAACAGTTATTGTAGACACCTCCCTGAAAACCTTTACTTTGGCAAATATTCCTTTTTCTGGATCTGTGCCTCAAACTACTCCTTGCTGCACAGAGTATCACAAAAAGAGCAGAGCAGAGTCTCTTTCCTGATGTAGCTGCTGCTTTACTCCCTCCTGTGCTTTTCAGTGGGAAAGGGCTGATATGGCCACGATCACAGTCCAAATTCTCTTTTATTTAGGGACACTTTACTACTCTGACTCTTTGCCCAGTGATCAGCCCACACCAGCAAGGCCTTGCTCAAGCTGGTTTTATGCTGGCCCTAGGGTACAGACAAATGGCAGGCAGAGTCTGATTCCCTGGGAAATCTGGGAATTTTATGAACCAGCAAGATGGGTTTCTTGTAGCTTAGTGCCCAAGACCATGCAGCTGAGATGTCTGAAACACTGAGAGGAAATTTAGCATTTCATATGGAAAAATGGTCAGTCTGTCAAAATGCACTGCACCTAGAGGTGCCCTTAACAAAAGTAACAAGGCAGTGAATGGCCTGCTTTGCTCAGCTTAGGTGTCTGTAAAGTACTTTGGTATTTTGAGAGGAAATGCAATGCATTGGCCCTAAAATAGTATGTGAATTAGCAGAGCACATACATCACTTTCAGAGGTAAAAGTTCTACATTATAGAAAATGGTATCTTTATTTTCAAACGTAGAGATTAAAGATGATCTGAGCAATTAAGGAAGGTTATTGCTCCAGATGGCCTGAGTTTCAGTGTCAACCAGCCAATTCATAGCCACCCACAGTAATTTATTTATGGGGCAGCTGGTATTACCTAAACTTGGGCCTTTGATCCCAGCTTAAATACACACTTAAGCTTCTCATAGCATTCAGCTACTGATATACTCAATTGCATCTTTCCAATACAAGAATGGACAGACCTTTTCCTCCTTTATATTTACTCAAAAGGCCAGGAAAATAGGCACAGCATGAGACTTTCAATAGACTTTTCTCAAAGATAAGATAAGGGAACATGATATATTCCATCACTCTTTCTCCCTGTACTTTGGGCAAGGAGGTAGTCAAGAGACCAATAATTCAAATATTAGCAACTCTCAGACAGAGCCTGGAAACTACAGTCAAGGCTGGAAACAGTCCTGAGCCATCAATCTTTGGATGCATCCAGTGTCCAAGGACTCTTCTTTCCAGGCTGTTTACATTCTTCATCCACCTAGGCTCCATCTTTTTATTAAACTCCTAGTTAAAACTTTCTTACTGATGAATGTTAGCAGATATTGCTAGACACAAAACACAAGAGCACTGTGTTGATTTGTGACAAGTTGTTTTATATAGAGAGTATTAATGTTACAAAACTGAGATGAATTTTTTTCTTTTCTGCATAGCAGGGGAAAAGAAGCAAGAGTTATTAAGAGCATTTATTTCAAAAAGTCTGCAATGGAAGCTGAAATTACTCAGTGCCATATTTCAGAAACCTTGATGGACCTTTCTCTTCTAAAATTCTGCATTGAAATGTAATTGTTCACAACCATTATTACTTTACTGCATTTTGTAAAACAGTTATTTCTGCCACACAGCTCAGGCTGGCAGTTGTTCACTGCTTGGTACCTGCAACCTGTTGTCTTGGGGATTGGAATTATTATGATGATGCTGCTTTGTTGGTAGGGCATAAAGTCAATACTGAAGCCCAGAAAAGCACTAGTTATCACCCATGTTTTGACAGCTTGTCAATAATCTGGGTGTTATGATCAAAAGGGCTGTAGTAGGACTTATAACCTGTGTCAGGTGAACAGAGAGATTGACCTTATTGAGAGTAGGGTGAAAAAAGATCAGTTCATTTCACTGCCAGGAAATGAGCCGAAGACAACAGATTGCTTGGCAAAAATACACTTAAATAAGGCAAAGTGGACAGATTTTCTGAAATGTACAGTCAATTGGTTATTAATGGAAGAAATAATTAGTCATTAGATAATTGCATTTTCCCACCTGATCACCTTCAAAGAAAAATGAAAATAAAATCTTCAGAGATTTTTTAAATATTTCATTTTAACTGTTCTGTTGTGTCTTTCAACACCACTATCACATCCCTCAAGTCTTTAAGGAATACACACAGCAAAGCTTTATTAAAAAATGATCCATGTTTTGTACTTTTATATTAAAAGTTAAGCCAATTTCAGTCAGCACTGAAGAAATATCAGCCCAAGTGGACAGGATATCATGAGTTAGAAATGTCTCACAGAAACAAGAGGATTCACAGAAGCAAGGTACAGGAATAATTGAAATACTTTTATATCTACATTATTTTATATTTTGTTTGAAACTCGTAAGCCCTTGTGTCCCTCAGGGTGGGAAAGGCATCTTTAATTTTCACAGAGGATGGACTTGGTGCCAGTTTGGAGCCAGGGCTGTTCCGGGGTGAGCACCAGGGAGAGGATTTGTGTTTAGACTACTCAAGGCACCAGCATGCGTAACTGAGCCCCTCAGAAGTGCTTATTTGTTTTCATTGTCTTCACAGAGCACAGCCTTTCAAATCACACTCGTGGTTAAGGTTTGGGGGTTTTTTTTGTGGTGAATATATGTAATACTTCAGGTCTCAGTCTATTTCAGCAAAGTGCTTGAAAGGCATAGTAATTAGTCAAGCAGAAATCACACAAAAGGAAATTAAAGAAGATATAAACAGAACAGATATCACATGGCAGCATTATTAAGGAGTTGTTTCTCACATGAGAAGAAGAATGAGTAAGAGGAAAATGCAAACCCAGCCTGGATCAAGCAAGGTGATTTCAGGGAAGACAAGGAAGCACTGATGACAACATCCAGGACATTAAGAAAACCTTTTCTGGAGTACTGCATGACATTTTGATCAGATTGACCTAAGGGAGAAAAAAAGCCACCAGTAATGGAAAAGATGCTGTGAAATACTGCTAGGCAGCTCAGGACCTGTCTTGCAGTAGTAAAGGCAATTTCTTGTTACTCTCAAGGAAAAGTCTTAGGGGGCAGCATGATTTTGCTCTGTAAATATTCTATAACAAACAGAAAAAGGGAAGAAGTAGGATTCAAGCTCTGAAACAAAGCCAACCCTCTTGGAAGATCAGTGCAGATGGGGTCTGATACTCCACATTGTGTCCTTTAGCCGACAAAGAGTAAACAGCCCAAATATTTCTAACAGCAGTAGTGTGTAACTATTCTGCACTCATGAACTTTGCATGTTGTAAACTGACCTCTGAAAGCCACAGAAATATATTCAGACAGAGGACTACAAGTCATGAGCCTAGGAGAGACAGTACATATGAATCTTTAAAAGGAAAACATCACCAAGGAAAGTAAAGTCATTTAAGCATGGCTTTGAATGTTCAGGGACAGGAAGGCGTTGAAAACAATGTTCCATGAAAGAAACCATTTACTTGAAAGCACAATCTTTGATCTTGCTTATGCAGGAGCTTTCTGGAAAATGGAAATACAGGAAACCTTGAAATTGAACAAATATTTGAGATTGATGGCACATTTCAGATGAACAGGAATCAATAATTTAATCATTCCATCATCCTTGGCTGAAATTCCTCTCTACCTGTAATAACTCTAATGCTGACCCACCACACAAAAGAGCAGATGTTGTGAGAAGAAGAGCTGTACAACCCCAGTCTGGGAGTTATGCTTGTCTGAATTTTCATTCCTTAACCTGGCAGTACAGTAACCTGGCAGCACAGGAACAAAACCAGATCAGCCTTATACCTAAGTGTTCAAGGAATGGATTTCCAACATTTGCTGGAGCAAATGTAATTTCATTATCTGTATTCAGTGCTGAATCGCTCAGTGTCATTACAGCTGCTGAGAGAAGACTTTTAGATGTGGATCTTTAGGTCTAAGGAAAATGTAAAACCAGAAACTATAATAAATTCCTCCCCTATGAATTGTTTTTTCACATGAAAAATTACTTAGGTATACATAGGTATGTTCATCCTCCATAATATAATTGAAAAAGTTGAAATTTTATTAAATAAATTTGAATTTTAAAGTTCACAACGCAGTAAACTGAGATAATCTTATTTTACTGCCTTCTTACTGGTCTCTCACTCCTTATAGGAAGTAAAAGAGAATTTCCAGAGGATGAACATTGCAACTGATGATACAGGGAACAAACAGCAAGAGGAACCTGAGGCACTGAAGGACAAAGTGGCAGCTGAATAGGAAAGAGGGATGGAGAAAGAACCCAGTTTTCTTCATTCCTATTCTAGCATCTTTCTTGATAGAAAATCTTAAAAACTTTCTCCTCTACTGGAGTGATCACCCCTGAAAGCAGTGAGTGGATTAGAGGGAAATGTTGTTTAAGCCCTCTGTTATTTAAGTCTAAAACATACCTATAAAATGTTTTGGTTTGGTTCGTTTTTTTTTTTTTTTCAGTCGTTATAATCTGGAGAAATATGGCTCTCCAACAAAAGAATTCCATAATTTAAGTCTCTTAAATTCTCCAAAACTCATTCCTGTGACTGCTACAGTTGCTCTCATGCTTGACTATTAAATGTCAGAAATCAGACTCTACAAGATATATCTTTTTTTTTTCTCCTCTGAGGGAGCAGGATAACCTCATTTTGTGATATATAGTCATAGAAACTGGTAAAGTAATATGAATATGTGGTAGCAGTAATAAATAATGATTTCTAGTAATTTTATCTTTTCTTCTGTACTAAGTAATAGATCCACCAAACAACAGAGATTCATCAGCCATCTAAAACATCACTTAATCTACATGAAAATCTGTCTGTTTACACAAATATATTGGGAGAGCAGTGATTAATTCTAGTAAGCTAGGCAGGTAATTTAATTAGCTGTTAAGAATTCCATCTTGAAATGTCTCATTAATTTGTTGTGAGCAGCATCTATTAACCCTATGCAAGGATATATTCAAATGTGAAACACACAAAGCCAAGACAGTTACAGATGGAAAACTGCTTTCAATAACTCAACTGGAGCTGTAAAATGCTTTTGTTCAGTCCTTGACAGTCCAGTGTGTTTAGTATCTTTTAGATGTCAGCAACTCAGCAGAGAGCAAGAGAGGAGCAGCTCCTGAGGGGTCATCACTGGGCAGGGGTGCAGGCAGGAGCCTTGGATGTGCTGCAGGAGGCACACAGAGATCTCCTCCTGCCTCTGAAATCATTCCTGAAAAGAAATTCATCACAGCAGTGCCAAAAAGGTCCTACTGTAGAGGGCAAGTGTGTTGACAGGTAGAGAGAAAAGGACAGAGTTTTCCTCGTAGTCTGAGATTCCCAAAAGAGGACAGCAAAGTAACAGCAGACTCTTTCTTGGATCTGATGTATTCCCTGCACCAAAAGGAAACTATTTCTCTGTGCCTTAGCTTCGCAAGGCAGACAGGTACTGAGATGATGGGGTCACCCAGCTGACAGCTCACTCTCACTGCTTTTTCCCTTCCTTCTAAGTCACTGTAGCAGCCAGAAACTATTTCACTGTCTCATCCATTGAAGGAAAAACACTTTGAATACCAGGAAAAAGTGAGGAAAAAGGCTTTATGGGCTGCTTTAAGTGAGCTAATCTTCTTCTAAAAGAAAAATAAACATACTTTGACCTGACAAAAACAGATTTAATGGATCAAGTGATTTACAGACTTAGGCTCTGTCAAAATCATTAGGCAGATAGCTGGTGCAGAGGCTGCAGCAGCCTTTCCTCTCTGTGGGAACAGGCAGGATAGAGTGGGGTGATGTCTGCCTCGGGCTCACCTGGATACAGCTGTGTGCCAGAAGGGACCTGGAGGTACCCTGGTTAAGCTGTCATTCCCAGAGAGAGTTCAGACAGCCTCAGAGGGCTCTAAGGAGACACTGCAGCCCCTCAGGAGTTGCTCCCTGTGCCCAAGGCTGTCCCTGCTCTGTCCCCTGCAGTGACAGGGTGTCCTGGGCACACAGCTGGCTGGCCCTGTCCTCCTGCACAGCAGGAGCCCATGTCTCACAAGCTCTGCCCTGAGCCACAGGCAGGCTTGGGAGGCAGCTGAGCTCCATCTGATCCTCTGAGGAGTCTGCTCTGATGGACCAGGGACATCGACTGGGACAAGATACAGCAGATATAGCTGCCTGGCATTAAAAATCTGATCTAACAGTGGGTGCCTCTTAATTAAGGAGCTAAATCAGCAGGAACAGAGCTAGGCTTGATTGCCTCTTCAGCCTGAGGGTTTTCAATTATGTGATTTTTGAGACTCCTGCAAATATACCATTCTATATGATCTATCTCTTCTGTAGCTGCAGGTGTTCTCCCTCTGGGTTCCCCTTCAGACCCAATGTCCAGAATTAACACAGCCAGAAAAAATTCTGTTAACTGCAGAAACCTGCTTATGCCACTGAGCTACACATATCCAACAGACACGAGTAGGATATTGAGCCTGAAAACCATGCACTTTATATAGGAACAGTTATAGGAACATGGAAACTTTATATAGGGACAGTTAGGAACACTTCTGGATGATTTAGGAAATACTTTACTCCCTCCTGGCCTGGACCTTTGAACAGTAGAATTCCTAGTCACAGACACTCCAGAGAACACCCAAACTGTTTGGCTTCCATCACTCCTAACATCACACACAGCCAGGAGGCACCCTGGACTGCCCAGGTGTACAGCAGTAGGAACATTGAATATAACATTTAAATATTACTCTCTCCTGTGCAACCACAATTAAAAGATGGTATTCACAGCAATAGTTGGGAAACCCAATTCAGACCAGCCTTGCTCCCAAGTGGAAACAGCACAGGTGACTGAAGTCACAGCAAGGATGAGGAATGAGGTGTCAGCTCTGATACCAGGGGCTGAGAACAGGGTAGGTGCTTCTTTCTGAGGAGCATAAAAGGGGATGCTCAAAATTTCATCAACCACAGGCAAACATGCCTCCAGCAATTATAAATTTTATGGCAGAACTCCCTTCTCAGTTGCCTCAGGCTGTTACATATACAGCTAAATAGGGTAATTTATCTGTCTGGTCTTTAGAGAAGCATATATAACACAGTCTAGAGCAAAGGCAGATGTGCCATATTATATAATATCTGTTTTATCTGACAGGTTAATACAGCCAAAACTGTCAACTCCTCCTCCACACACATATGCAGGAAGGGAGGGATACTGCTGATGCTAAATTTTGCTAATAGGTCTGCAGCACAAATAATTTAAACTAATTCACAGCACTAATTCATAGCTACTTCTCCATCACCTGAGGTCTTGAGCAAAAGTCATTGATGCCATGAAAGTCCTTGACTTAAGCTGATGCTGACAATTTTTCACAATTGCTACATTCAGTCTCAGGTAGCCAAGGGCTGCCTCTGCTCTGCAGGATTTGTGTACTTGGATAGAACCATGCAGAGCTCCAAGGGTATGTGCTACAGACAGTATTTGTTTCTATTTGACCTGGCTATTTTCTAATCTACCACTGTGATACCAAAAACACTGATGAAAAAAAAAAACCCAAAAAAACAAAGCAGGGAAAAGATAATAAGCCATGAAAATGTCTGTGACCTTCTGGAATAATTTATGAAGTCCAGCACACAGGTTAAGCTCTCTGGGAGTATTTAACTACCAGAAAAATACTCAGGTGCTTAGAACTGGCTGCTCTTTCCACTCCTTTCCCTCAAAGTAGCCTGACCTGCTTTGGATGTCCAGCATTGCCCAGGTTTAGCTCTGCTCCAGGCAGGTAAACAGCTCTGGTCATAAAACGGGATGAACTGTACATATTATTAATTGAAGACTATTTTCTTTTCCTTTCCCCCCAGAAAATAAAATTTTGCCTAATTAAGTTAACAATGTCAGAATTTAGGTAAATAGAGATGCACTATAGTTTAGATACAAGGAGAAAATGTACTTTCTTTTAAAAAAACAAAAGAATAGTGTGTGAGGGAACAAAAATAGAAAGAAAGCAGGAAGCACCACGCAATTCAGAGACAAATAAGCAGCTGTCTACAACTGGGTCATGAAATAGTGGTAACTGCAGCATAGTTCACATGCTAGGACCTGGGACAGGGCTGGTTCTCCCAGGCTGTTTTTGGGAGGTGTCCTCTCCCCCCAGACCGTGAAGGCAGATAGATGTTTCAGAGAGCACCATCACTCTGATGTCCTCACTGCTCCACCTCACAGGGTGGAGCTCAGCTGTGAAAGAAAAGAAAAACGACAAGCTGGCGTTGGAAGGTTCAGACTTTGGGCAGGGATCTTGGGCAAAGCTGTGACCCTGTGGCAGGTTGAGGTGCCATGTGAGGCTGTGTGTGCTCCAGCAATGGAGGTTTTGGAGCTGTGGTGTCTGTTTTGCCATCCCTCTTTTCCATTTCTCCAGCACTGCACTAGACCAGTTTTCTCCTGTGGAAGAAAAGGGAGAAACAGGGAAGGAATTATTATCTTTGAATTTTTTTAAACCTAAATTCTAAATCAAAATTACTTAAGTTTAATGGCTTGCTGCACAAAAAACTGTATTTATAAATTTCAGTCCTAAAGTGTTTGTGATAGGTGGCATTTAAGCTGCAACAAAAGCAGATGTGTCCTGTGCTTAAACCACAGAACAACCAAAAAGAAGTTGACAACAACTGCAGAAGATTGGGTGGAGGATTATCTACACACTCAAGCAGACAGGTACATGCCCATTGATAAATACACCCATAGCCTGCTCAGTTAAGCTAACAATCTGTGGCATGATTTTTATTTCAGAAAACCACTCTAGAATCATCAGTAAACTGTAGATCGAGAATTGAGGCTGATTGAGTGCAAACGTCCAAGAGAAGGAGAGATGAGATTCCTGCCTGGAGTGAGAGAAATAATTTGTAGCACTCCCAAGAGGAAGGCTGTGGCCAGCAGGACTTTCAGAGATCTGTATTTCTCAGGACCAGGCTATGACACACTCCTGCAGTGCTCTGCAAAGGGTACCCAGACCTCTGAAAACTGCAGGAAAAATGTACTCTCCATCAAATGATGCCTCCCAGTATCCTGACTTTCCTCACTAACTTTCGGCAAAGGGTTTGAGTTCTCCTGTGCTGCATTTTATATCCTGGTAAACTATGGTTGGGACTATGGCTGGTGGCACTCTTATGGTTAGTTTTGCAGTAAAAACAGGCAAGAACAGTCAGTCTGAGCCATGATGGTTCTGCAGTTGATACAAAAATGAAAAAAACACGGAAGAATAATTTCCAGCTGGGATATTCAAAGGATCCTAAGGGGGTTAGGATTCAATTCAGTAGTGGTTGGATCTACTTTGAAAATCCCAGTCTTAATCATTGAGGTACTGATGTAAGAACTCAGTGCTGTGCTGTCGAGTAAAGGATCATTTTACCACAGTCTTTTTTCACAGCAGAATTATCCTGTACTGACAGTGATTAATAATCAAGAGCTAGTAATTAAGCTTGTATTTACAGAAAACACAGGGACAAAAACGATGACTAGGGAAATGGTGCTACAAACTGACCCTTCTCCCTTCAAAGAACGTGAAAGGTGCAGCAGACCTTGCACTCACTCCAAGACAAATATCTAATTACACTTACCTGCTCATCCTGAAAGCTGTAATGAGGAGATTGCACATCTAGGAAGTGAGAAAACTAGCAACTACCCTTCTTAAGGGTTTCTATAGGAGTTAAATTTACCTCATAGGAAAGTGAGGAAATGCTATCTCTGCTTTCCCTGTGAGTCTTTCAAGGCTCATCCCTTACCGAGAAACAGAGAACCACTTTGTAAAAGGCACCAATAAGACATAGAGAGAGTCTGTTTATTTGGGCCACTTCAGCGAGATAAGGTAGATCCTCCTCCCACCCTGTCGTGTTGGAGAAATCCTCCTAACCTTTCTCCCAGGGGGTTCCTTCCCAGAGGCAGCCCAGGGAAGCAGTTTGCACATCCTTCAGCATGGCACAGCACAGCTCTAGGCTGGAGCTGCCAGAGTGGTCCATGGTTTTTGTGGAAAGACCCATTGGCTCACCCAACGAGGTGAGGAATTACTGTGATGCACCACAGCATGGAGCAGGCTGGAGAGGGAAAGGAGAGGAGGCACACACAGCTACTGAATTCTCTCAATTCTCCCATCATTTCAGAGGATAACAGCTGGGCATAACACCAAAGTCCTCCTCAGCAGTGCAGCAAGAACAGACTGCATGTCAGAGCCAGGGAAGTCCATGAGGTGAAATCTATGTCTTTGCATATCTGGGGATCAAAATACGAGTTCACAGTGGAGGTGTGACACAGATTCATTTCATGTGTGTTGAGATAAATTGCTGCCAAATCTCAGGCTGTCCAAAGCAGTGATAGGTATCTATTTGAAGTCATGAATCATGCTGGGATTGCTGGGCAGCCTGTTCCATCTCAAGAGTAAGTAAACCATAGATCTGATAAGCTTTGTATTACCTTTGTAAAACTTGAATCAGGCCCTGGGGTGTTTTCTTATGTTAGTGTATTTAAGATTAATAAGCCTAGATGTGGTGTACAGTTCAGAGATTTGGGGGGCAAATCTTGTGTTTGCCAGGAAAGACAGATGAACTAGGTACTTTGTGAAATAAATATTTTAAAAAAGAAATAAAAATAAAATAAAAATTCAGAATTTGTGTCTCAGAGGACTAACGTATCTTAACATTTATGCTGGAGTGACTCTGAGGCCTCCAATGTTTCATTTCCCTTGCCTTTGAGCAACATGATTAATTTAAATAGACAAAGAACCAAATGGTAAATCACAATTCCTTTGAAGTTTAGAGCTAAGTCTGCTGAATCAGTATTAAGCTGTTCTTGCATTTCAATTAACTCTTTGAGAAACCACTGCTTCATGGAGACCTTCCGTAATTACTGATGTGAATGAGTGGAATTCCAGAGGTGATGAAGACCTTTCAGTTAATTGATTTTGAGGCTCCAGCTAGACAGGCCAGGAAAAAAAGGAGAACATAGCCCTGAAGGTGGTGATAAGTAGCTTAATCTTCAAGGCTTTTTGGTTTTATTTTTAAAAAGAAAGCAGCAAATAAGAATGTTTGTTCTCAGAGTTCTTTTGAGGAGCAGCTTCTGCAGTTGAAAATAAAACCAACAACCTCAGCAGCCTCCTCTAGATGCAAACTTAAATCAGTGCTGACCTGAATATTTTCATTTGCAGATTTTTAATTCTATGAAGACTGTTTCTTCCATATGCTGCCATCAGTGTAATGGAACAAAGCCATTTGCAACCTCTTTTCTACAGTGGATTTGGTTCATCCTTTTTTAATTGGGAGACAACCATTTCAGAGATGACTTACAGCTGTGAATGATCTTGCCAGGGGAGAACCAGAACATGTTTTACAATTGGCAAGAGCAGTTACCTCCTTTCATGAAATCAAGCTTGGACAAGAGCAAAGTTCATCTCCTCTCCAGGTCATCTGAGATTTATTGTTTCTAAATATGCTGGCAGTGTACTGAAGCATTAACTGATATACTATCGCATGCATATTTATTATTTTTATAGCACCTTGTCTCTTTCTTATTTCCATGCCTTCCTAAAGTAAAAGGTGATAGAACTTCAAGAGAACTTAAAGTACAAATTTTCACAAATTCCTTGGGTTGTAGTCAGCTTTGACTTTAAAAACTTGATTATTAAATTCTCCAGCGTGGTAGATGTACACCAAATCTTGTGCATGTGTGAGATGTAGGAACTTTCGCAGATCAGTAATTCCAAGGAAAAATATTAACTTGCTTCTTAAAGATATAAGCGGAAATTATTAATGATGTGGTGAAAAGATAAAATTTGGGGTTTTTTTTGAGATAAAGCTATGGTTTGATTTATTTTTTAATTCATTATAATGAACTGTTTATTTTAGTCCTCTATGAATTAAAGTGACTAACATTTTTATCAGAACAGTTTATCAAAATAAGTGATAAATAATGTTATTAGACTTAATATTCCAGCCTCATTTGCTTTTCACACATAAATTCATAAAAGCCAATAAAACACGGTTGTGTAATAATATTGTGCTAAAGCCATAAACACTGTATTTTTAAAGCTGACATGTAATAAAAAAGGACAAAAACTATCTTCTAAACAAAGAAGATTCCAGCCAGACTAAATAAATCTTGAGTTTGGGCTCTTCACAATATTAAACTATGAAAAAATAACAAACTTAAAAAAAAAAAGAAGCCTTTATTGTTTTAATGAAATGAGAAAATTAATAATAATTGTTTATTTCTTCCCCTGTGTGTCCTTTCTTTCTCCCTCCCTGCCTTTGTAGAAAGGAGGCAGAGGAAGGAAGAAGGGAGGGAGGAAGGGAGGGAGGGAGGGAGGGAGGGAGGAGTAATATATACAAACCTAAAATCTTTAAATTACTTTGAAGAAATAGAAGAAATATGTGTTTTAAGCCTACAAATGAAAATTATGTCATTTTTGTGTGTGAGTTTTTACTTCAATATTCTGATGTTTTCCAGCTTCTCCTTGTTTGGATATCAGTTAATTACAGGCACATTAAGTATCTCATACCACGTTCAGATTGGTTCTTTTGTTGAATAGTTATTAAATAACTGCAAAATGTTCATATGATGCAAGTTAATTTTATTTTCACTACCAAGTCAGGCTCCACCAGGAAGAAAAGAGCACAAGTTAATATGAAGCACAAATTCTAGTTCTTACCAATCCCCCTGCCCCAATTCCCTCCTGGGTTCACAGAGCACAGCCTGATGCACCCATCTGTTTCCAACTAAGCACTTCAGGCTCTGTCTACAGAAGATTTTTGCAACAAGCCTAGAAAAATCCTAAAGCTCTGACTCAAACCAGACTTGTGCTGCTCTTCCATGAAAATACAAATTCCAGACAGAGAAGGAAATTTCCTTTGCCTCCTTTAGAGAGTGCTCAGAGATACCCAAACACCACTGACAACACATTAAATGTGTCTATATTAGCAAAGCCTGGTCCACTGACCTTTCCACCACCCATGAGCAGAGGCCATGCAGCCACAGCATTTCACATGTGGATCTGAGTGCTGCAAAAGGTGGTGTTAAAGGCAGGCAGGAGGTGAACACTCCTCATTCCTTCCCAAAAGAAGCTGCTAGCACAGTGCCCAGCGGCCCAACACTCATTTCAGCTGGGCTCAGGCAGAAACACACAGAGACATCAGTTCTCATTAGCTCTGCCACAAACAGGGCAACGGAGGCTTCTGGGAAAATTCCATCAAGGAGATGGATGAAAACAACCATAAACTATGTAATGTTTGTAATGTCTTCCAAATCTCATTAATATATTTCAAATTGCACAGAGTGGTTTGGGTTTATATATTATTTGATTTCTTATGATGACAACAAAAGCAATCCCCAAACTGCAGTGGCTGAGATTTCCCCTGGAATTACAACTCACATTTCCCTAAAAGTGTCTTTTCAGCAATACCAGGTATATAGTTATTTTATAAATATATATGTATAGATAAATATATATATAATATAGACTATGTATAGAACATATATATTCATTGTTTTTTATGGACTTGTTTAATTGTGTGTAATTAGAATGCAGTTTCAAACTGAATTTATTGGGCTGACTGGAAGCTGCACAGCTTTCAAGTGTGTATGGAGCCTTCCCAGATTCCATTTTACCATTTTCATAGCCAGAGGCCACTTAGCTGCCTATTTAGTTTGGTGCCTTTACAAAATCATGCCATCAATATATTCAGACTGGAATGAGTAGGCACACATTGACCTTCTTTTCACCAGTACCTCTGGGCAGTTTTTATTATGTTAAAGATCTGTAGGTCGATAAAAAAGCTTATTAAGGTGAGGTTACTAAATAAAAACAAGACAGACAGTGGGCTCAGTCATCATGAGGAGTTCAAAGCACTATAAATATAAACTTCTCTCCTTCCTTCCCTCTGTTTTAGAAGAGGCTTTAGTGCTTTTCTGTTTGGCCTAACTTAAATGGGTTGAGTGAATCTCTGCTCAACTAATTTCAGGTGCACAGAAACAAAATAGCTCAATCTTACTCTATAGATCCTCTGCTGCTAGAAATTATTGATTCTGCTGTTGCAATAAAGTATGGATTCTCAGAAATTATTGTGAAATTTCTTACTTATTTTCTTCTTAATTCTTTTGCCTTTGAAGGTAGGTCCAGACCTATACTGTCTCCCTATCAAAAACTCCCCAAGAAAACAACCCCCCAAAAAATACAAAAACAAACACCAGAAAAACAGAAAAAAAAACTCCTCTGAAAAATCAAAATCCATGAAAAATTGAAGCAGTCATCATTGACATAATTTTCATTCATTTTGGCCAGCTCTGGTTAAAGTACAGTGTAGCATTCTGAGTTGAAATAAATTACCTTCCTGAAGTTCACATTTATCTGTTCATTTCAATGCAATTTAAATAGACCATCTGACCTAGATAAACTATATAGGTTCATTGCATAGGTATGATGAAAGAACAGGTTTCTGAGAATAATTTTCATTATTATATCAAGACATTAAAAGGGCCAGTGGTAAGAAAAATAATGTTCCAAAGAGCATAGAAAAAGAGCAAATGGGGAGAAAAGAGCTATTCGAGTAGATGGCAACAGGTCACATATTATAACTTCAAAAGAGCTGGCCACGAGGGAAATTAAGAGAAACATTTCAGAGAGCATATGATTAAGATGTGGATAGAAGCACTGCAGTCAGCAATGGAAGCTGTGCTCCTGCTTCTCCTTTGACTTATATCACCCTCATTTCTACAGCATTAGGGTGTCATCAGACAAAAATGAAAATTTGACTGCAGTGAGTTACTCTTATTCTGAAATTACCGGAAATTAAGCGGCCTGGACTCAAAGCACAAGCTCCCATTTGTATTGCACAGTGACTTAACCAACATTACTGTTTGAAATATGGGTTTAAACTGCTACTGGTGATTCCCCTGTTTCCCTGCTCAAGGGAGAAATTGTCCATCCATAGTGGTGACTGTGAGTTCTGACCCCAGGTTCCTTCCTCCAGCTGATCCCATAAGCGATTGTGGGGTTGGGGAATATAAAGTTTGTATAGTCAATGGCAAATAAGAGCTGAAGAAAATTATTGGAGGGGAATAAACAGCTTCCCCCAGAAGAATCCTCAGAAAACTCAGAGTAACAGAAGGAAAAGGCTGCAGATCTGCCCTTGCAGGATGCAATTTATCCCACGGTGGACAAGACCAGTGGCAGTACTAGTTCTTTTCCTCAGACTCTCTCTAACATCTAAAATTTTCCATTGTATATTTTTCAATTTCTCTAATTTTAAAGTATCCTTACCTTAGATCCAGTCAAACATGAGAACCAATCATGCTCTGGCTTCAGGCTTGTGCTTTCCTAAAGAACATCACTTTGGCTTACCAAAGTAAAACCCCAATGAACACAAAAAGAAAAATCCCCTAGTATTTATATTTACCCTCATATTCAAGTGTTTAAATTTATTCAACTACTTTGAACTCCTGCATACACCAAAAAAAAAGGGAGACACCAAATAATAAACTCCATATTGTATTTTTACTCCAAAGTAATAGAGAAAGCAGTATTACTCAGGCTCTGAGTTGGCTAGGGCTCCACTGAAGTTGTCTTAATTTCTTTTCCTTTATCCTCCTTTCCTCCTCTCTCTCCCTCCCTGCAGCCAAGTCACTGATCTAGTTTCTGAAGTCCTCCAGCCAGAAGCTTGCCCATCTGTTCAGCAGTGTCTCTTTGTAATGATGCTGGCATTATTTTTTTTCTCCATTTTGTTTTAATGGTGTTCATCAGAAATGTGCCATCTTTGAATGGCAGCCGACTTCTCATTAGAGTGATAACTTGTTTGAGTAAAGCTCTGGAAGGCAGAGCCCCTTAATTTTACATTAACAAGCACTTCAGAGATGGGCAGAGATGGGCAGTGGGAAAGCAGACCTGAGTCACCTCTTAGCTGACTGCTGTTTTAACTTCCATGTGCATTAAACAGGAAGGGCTTACTTCAAAATACTTCTAAGAACAGAGAGAGTGAACTGCTGAAGTCAATTAAATCAGGATATTCAACATGTTGTAATGGACTGACAGTGGCTTTTTTTAAAGCACAGTGCTTTTATATGCTTTGACTGTCCCAGTGCTGACCAGAGCAGTGCCTCTTTCAAAGGAATAGGGCATCAAATACAGCAGGTGAGTACAAAGAAGCTTGCTCTCCCTTCGACCTGTGAGAGGTACATTTTACTTTCTAAGAAGGCTCAGGAATTCATAGACTTGTGGGACACATTTTCCTCCCACTATACTAATATAAATCAGAGGAATTCCATTTTAACCAATTGATTTTCTGTGAGCCTGCATAAATGGAACATCGCAAGGTCTGCACCTTTTTAATCTTTTCTATTTTGAAGCTCATAATTTTCATCAAAAATTAGCAACTAGCAGCTAATAATACTTTATATATTTAGCCTATGCTATTCTATAACTCTTTCCACAAATCCTGCATCACCCCTGGGGAGAAATTAAAATGAATACTAATAGATAAGAAGGGAGATCTATAGGTTAGCTGGGTAAGAAATATGTATTTTAAACTCAGAAGGCATACACTGCTCTCTAGTGGCAAGACAAGGAAGTCTTAATACTGCAGCCCATAACCACACGTAGCTTAAAAAAAGGCATTTTTTATTTGTTGCTCCTTTTCTTTCAAAGAGAAAAGCAAAAGGCCAGTGTCCTACCAGTGTTTCTGATGTCAACTCTCAACAGCCAGTGTTTGTAACTGGCAGCAGAGTCTGCATTTTAACTGTTTCATGATTCTTCTGAGAAAAGTGATTGCAGCATTTCAAAAGCTGAAACACTTTTATTAAGTATGAAAAATATTTTTGTAGTTAGAAAAAAAATTCCTAATAGAAGCTAAATCAAAAGGTCTAAACCAAGACACGACTGTACATCTAAAAAATTGGCTAAAGTAACTCCTGTCAAATCAACTCAGTCCAATTTTGTAAGCTTACAGTTCAACTAAATATTTGCCCATCTTTTGCGACTGTTTCTGATGAAAAATTTTGAGAACACTTAGGAGACTTACTTGTCGAAAGAATATATTAAGTTTTTTTCAGGGCCCAAAAGTGTCTGAAGAAATTTTTCACTTCCTAATTCAGCCAGAAGTTGAAGGAGCAGTGTTTCTTTCCAGCACTCCAGCACCAAGTGTGTTGATTCATGGTTCTCTGCTTTATGAGAGGGAATGTTTGCCAGCAGGAACAGCAAAATGGACCCTGGGTTTGTTTCCCAGCCTATTCATCCTGCTGCCTGTAATGAGAAGCCATATTACTTATCTGATGCCCATGGCTGCAGACATCAGTTGAAGGTGTTGTGAAGTTAATCTCCCCAATGTTTCTCAAAAAATCTCTCAAGATCTGATGGTGTTTGATTAATAGCTTTGGCAGTTTGCAAAATTCATTTTATTATATGGCTTGTGAAAGATAAATCCTACATGGTGAAACCTGCGGACAACAAGCCCTATGTTGAGAGCCAGTTTAAATGAATTTATATATGTCTTTTTACATATGGTCCTGAAATAAAGCTGTGCCTGGAGAGAAGTAATTAAAGGAGGGTCACTAGACAGGAACTCCTATTTCCCTTTATAGTCAATGGAGAGAAATTTATGCTTCCCAGAAGGAAGGTAAAGGCAGAAATTTGTTTGACCTCTTTCAAATAACTTCTCTCAGCTGAGATGAATAACAGCCAGAAATGTCCATTTCTTTGCATTGGTTATAGAGGGACCAGGCAAGCCAGCTTAGAGAGGAATTTACCCAAAGAAAACTTGCTGAGGTCCTCGGGACTGAGCAAACTGACCAATTCTGGTTCAGATCTTGGCTGCTGAGCAAAGACATCCTCTCACAGCTGGGATGTCCATCCATGACTGGAGCCCCCAGTCTGGCCACACAAAGGCAGAATCCAAGTAGTGATGTGACAGAGATGCTGTCTACGTGGCAGCTCTGCTCTGGTGATTCACTCTTCTGATTTGGTCATGAGAAAGTGCAAGTCATGCTCGAGGTCACTAGATATCATTTATACAATGTACCTTCCATTTGTGTAATGGAACTGCATATTACCCAAGGAATGAGGCAGTTTATTGAGTTTTGTAAGCAGGAATCTCCATAAATGTACTACAGTAGCTTAAAAGCATCACAAAGGTCTGTTTTAAAGCTGCTTTAACTCTTTTTTGTCCTGCCAGCATCAGAGAGGGGAAAGCACACAGGTAGAAAAGAGTAACCAATTCCAGGGGAACCACTCAGACCTTAATGCTCAGCAGATATTACAGCAAAGTGGAATCTCGTCCTCACTATGGGGGATTTAACTGAAATATTCAATGATTCCTTATCACAAGATGATTAGCACAGTGTTCTCTTTTATTTATGTCCATGTGTGATGTTTGTCTTTCACAAATGGGACTCCTGGTGAGAAACTCCAGTCACACTTGGCATGTGTTAGCCTGACTGCTTGGGGTGCCACGGGGAGGGGGTTGGTTGTCACCCTGAAGGGCACAGCAGTGAGTACAGAACAGTGTCTACAAAAGGGAAAATAAACAACAATTACTGTATTTTTTGCAGATTAGTTTCACCACATGCACAGTGGATTTATTGAGCATCAGCCCACATTCACATCTTCATTTTACAGAAAAGTTTTCAACAGCTCGTCTTAAATACACCTCTACCCTTCTGAATCAAACAACATTTTTCATGTTCAGAGGCAAGAATTACATATACCTTAGAAACCTCAGGTGTTTATTGATCTTGCATGTAACAATTCTGGGTTTAAAGATTTCATTTGGAGTGTATTGAATCCTAGATTTATTCTGGAGTGAATTTTCACAAAAATATTCCTTTAAACATCTGCCTTCTTATCTCAATTGTGATCAAAAGGGTTTTGGATGAGTATTCTCTAAATATGCAAACAAGCTGATGGGTGGGATTTTGTCTGTTTACAACATGCCATTACAGTCCTGTGTTTGTGAGTCAGCTGTGACATTCTGCAATTGATCCTGGGGCAGAACTTTAAAAGGGCTGTTAGTGTTTGCACTGTTGAACAAATATTCCAAGATACTTGAAATCCCAAAATCTCACCTGTGCATTCCAGTGCAGTGTATACAGAACAATTGTGTCAACACTGCTGTATCCCATGTGAATAGCAAGGAGACAGTTTTCATATATCAGGGGAGAAACATGGGTCCAAGAAATCAAAGCTATCCTGAGATGCAGTACTGTGTCGAGGGCTGTAGGGCAGTGCCAGGATTCCAGCAAGCCTGAGTACTCTGATATTTGCAGGCTTTTCAGTGCCACAGAGGAGTGCAGAGCCCAAGGGTCTGCTCAGTCTTCCCTTTTCCTTGAGAGTGCAGAAAACCAGATTTGAGGTAAGGGCAAACAGACATAAACAAGTGGGAGGGCAAAGCTGGACTCCAAACATTTCACTGTAAGTTTCAATTCAAACACTCAGACTACTCTGAGGAAGGTGCTTAATATTCTGGGGCAGCTGAATTGTATTTTATTGGAAGTAAACTCCTTTTTCAAATATGGGGAAATGCTCTCTTCTGACATCTGTTTGACATGTTTGAGAGAGATTATCAGCAATAGCTGGTGAGAGCTGTGAGTAGCTGAGGACAGAAGGCAAAAAGATACCTTTTGCAATTTTTCAAGAGCATTTTGGAATGATCCAGACAATGTGAAACTGAGATACATTGGCCTCTTTCCTCCCTCACTCTGAGTGAGGGGTCCCCAGTTTCTGTTTTCCTTTTATTCTGCAGTTTCAGACAGAAACCCATATTTATATGCCTCTCCAAGTAAACATTCACAGCTGTCATTAAAGGACTACAGGAGAGAAAAATATCCTGCTTTCAAGTGAACTACTGCTAAACTGAAAACTGAGAGAGGGTAAGTCCCAAAAGACTGATACTTTATGGCTCAGCCTTGAAGTAAATCCCATAAAATACAAAGGGTGTTGAAAGCTTATGGGATATTTCCTGTCTTAGTGTGGTTCTCTCTTGAGATAACCATTCCAATAGCATCCACTTTTTGCATGAAATGGAAAAATCTACTTACACCTATTTCTGCACTCACTTTTAAGCACTTTTTAAACATTTTAAGCTCTTCATTAAGATCTTTTTTTCAATCTAATAAAGCGTCCCCAACACTTCTAACTTCCGAACAACCATGTAATCTATAAAATCAGTGTTTCGATGGGGGAGGTTGAAGTGTCTGTGTTTGTGCTCAATTTGGTAAATGAAAAAAAGAAGTAATTTTATTCATGTTTTGTACTAAAGGGAAGGGAGTGTTCTGAGTGATCAAGGTCCTTCAGTGCAGGGCATCTGTAAAACTTTCATATGAGATGAGCTGTTCTCCAAGACATAGCTGTGACTTTAACATAAACAGTAATATTCATACCATATATATACATGGCAATAAAAACAGTTCATCATTCATAGTTACATTTCTACCCTGCAATGAAGGAGGATTTCAGCTGGACTTTTAGACTTTCCTTTTTTTTATATCTCACCAAAATAAATTAATCCAACTAAATAACTGAATTTCCCATTCTGCTTCTCATTGCTGTGACCAGAGGGTTTGGGCCTTTTTTTTTTACTTGTTTGGTTTGTTTTGGTGCTCTTTGTTTGTTTGTTTCGGGGGTTTTGTCTGTTTGTTTTTGGTTTTTGCTTGGTTTCTTTTTCTCCCCAGCAAGTCCCTTTAAATGAAAATATAAACCACACACACACAACCACTGTAAAGTATTTCTTAAAATCACCAGCTTGTCTGTTCTGCTGAGTTTTTTCCTCCATAACTCGACATATCCTCAGAATGTTATTATTCTTGGTTTGCTGTGAGATTTTAAAGCTATGGGGACTGAATGAGTAAGGAAAGTAAACCCACATGAGCTGATAGTTCTGCATGCAGACACAAACACTGAAGCTAAACTTCAGTAAATACACATTTCTGAGATAGTGTTTATATTAAATTGTCTATTTGTTTATTGAGAGGGTGGACTTGCATCTAAGTATCATGGAGAGTTTTTAAATATATAACATATGTAAAACAGTCCTGGTTTATTTCATCATCTCTGTGGCTGTTGTTTAGGAAACAGAGTTCAGAGCACTGTAAACATCCTGCTCTAGGGCACAGCTCACTTCTGTCTGCTAGGAGCAAGCAGGAGGCAGTGTGAGGTTTTAAAGACACATACCTGCTACAGGTGTCTACTTCATGAGAGATGAGAGATTTGGGGTTTCTTTCATCCTTCTGGGAGGCAGGATTTACTGTACACAAACAGAGTGCCAAGATTATAGCTGCACCTTAAGAGTGCTGCTTTCTTGTTCAAAAGGAGCTGCTGGATCCCATTTTCTGCTTTGGCTGCTTATAACAAGCCTGTGCTGCCTCCAGTAGTGGCAGAGTGAATGAGGAGCTGCAGATGTGATGTTTGGAGAAAACTGGTGCAGAGGATGAACAAACAGGCTATATAATGTTTAACTTTGTCTCACAGCTTGAGACCTTCCATGCTCAAATAAATCCTTGGTCTTCTGACTGCTTTTCCTTACGTAGCATAATCTTATTTTAGTCTTCTCTGCTGCTCAGCATTTTAAGTTGACTTCCATAAAGCTTGCATATTAAGAATTCATAGGCAATTCTACTCATGAGAAATTATTCCTTTTAAAGCAGAGGGCAAAGGCAATGTTTTCCAAGGTTGCTGGCTGTTAACAAGATGGCCATTAAAATAAAGCATTCCTACTGCAAAACTGCTTTTTAAATTAAAAGCAGTTCTTTCAAATTACTACTGTTGCCAGAACTGTGAGTTTGATTACTGAGGCCTAAAATAAGAAAAAAGAAGGATAAACAGAGTCCCAGGACTTGACACCTGAGTACAGTGCATGCATGAGGAAAGCTAGAGTTTATCACCAACCACCCTTAGGAGCTCCTCACCTGAAAGAGGAGGACATCATTACTGCTGAACTTTGGGAATATACAGTAATTCTCTAAATTTAAATTTTATTCACACTGCTAAGAAATGGAATTGCTACTGCAATCCTGCTAGCAGCAGATGAGGTAAAATTGCTCCTGAAGCAAGAATAGTCCTTTCTGTCCTGAAAAGAAAACAAACTATTCCTGCTTGCTTGCATAGGTTTCTCAAAATCTCACCATCAGGCTGAGTTGTTTCTCTCACTGACCCATTTTCTCTCTGCACAAGAATTTCTCATCTCCATCCAGATGTGTCTGAGACAGGTTCAGTTGGTTACTGCTCTTCTGGAAACCATGCAGCACCAATTTTGTTTCATTTTAGATCAACAAGTGATCTCTGTGTAATAAAAAGTGACTGGCGCTGAATTTTGTTGCTTCATCTCAGCATTTATTTTGTGTGCTTGCAGAGAGGGCAGGCAAGATGCAAACATCTTCCACTGCGTTTACAGATGCCACATACACAGAGTCATACCCAAACATTGCTCCTCTTTCTGGGTAGAGAGCCTCATTCTATGCTGATATACAATTTAAACTGTTTCCTAATCATGAACGTATTTATTTATTAATTGTGAAATCTGTTACCAGCTGTACATAGGCAGAGATTTGCCAGCCAAAAAACCACCTGGAACTTTATTCCCTTGTTATTGCTAGCTGGACCAATACGTGTTTTTACATGAAGTGACGAGGTGGTAGAAGCAAAACACACTTTTTTACTCCTCATAGCTATTCTTTCCTATCTCCCACATATTAATAAGAAATTAATATTTTACAGAAGAATGTGTAGTTCATTCTGTGCTAGACATCCTTGTTGCTTTGCTAACTTTTTGCCATATGGTTTTCTAAACTTAGAACCTAAAAAGATAAACACTCATTTCATGACTTGGAATTTATATGAAATATTCTGTATAAATACTGAACAACAACAACAAAAAAGCTGTTCTGCATGTTTTGGAACAATATAAAAAATTGTAATAATGCAAAATAAGAAGTGTAATGTTTTATTCAAGGCTGTATAATCAACAGACATTTTATAGCTGAGAGTTCATTCCATTTGTGCAGACAATGAATGTGAATTTTTTGCTAGACTTGACAATGTGACCATTTTAACAGTAGAAGTAATTAGAGAAAAGAGGTGAAATACTGAGAACAAATGCTGTTGTAAAAAATCCTACTCACTACTGCAGTTAATGGGAAGCCAAGTCACAACTAAACGGCACTGCAGAGATGTTGTCAAATCATAGAATTAATTTGTTAACAAATTAGTCCCATTGGAAACTGTATTGTAAGAGAAAATATAAAGTGTTATGTCAGGAGGAGTTGAGGATTTCTTTGAGAACTGTTTTGCAAGATCCAATAAAAGAAGTGAGCTCTGAGGGAAATATTTAATTTTCCTTTTGAGTATTCTTGACCATGGCACACAATTTTTCCCTAGACTCTTGAAGGAACAGATATTTCAGCAGCAGGAAGGTCATTTCTTATGAAGATATTTCTCTACTTTGTAAGACCAAAATCAAAAGACATAATTCTAAAAAAAAAAATCACTGGAAAGGTCTATAGGTATATAGAGATATATGGACCTTTTCGGTCTGTAGTCCATGGGGGTAGCTGAAATACTATGCCTAAGATGCAAAAGAAACAGAAATTTATCAAGAAATATTAGTGATAAAGATGAATGTCTTGATGGAAGTTCAAAGGATTTCTGATTGTAGCTACTTCCAAGCAATTGATTTTCCAAGATTCAATGCTTGATTGAATAGAAAAATATTTAATATAATGAAATTATAATAATTGTGCGTTAAGGAGAACATAAACTCAGGTTATGTTTCAGGTATGAGCATCTCCTTTCAGCCATGAGAAAGGTTGCTTTTGCTGTTGACAGGTGGTCAGGAGTGACTCCCTGGCTGCAGGCATGGGGTGAAGGGCAGGGCTCAGGTGGTGCTTCCTCAGCCTCACTGGTGAAGGGGAAACACACGAGAAGGAGCAGATGGTGCTGCACATCAATACCTGGTTGTGTAACTGGTGTCATCAAAAGGGAGTTGGCTTTTAAAAACACAGCATCCTTTTTATCCTGCTAGGGAGGGATGGGACCCACCTGACACAGCCAGGCAAGACAGTGTTTGCTCACATGCTGACCCACCTGGTGAGGTGAGTTTTAAACTGGAAATGTGAGGGATGGAAATAACAACCCATGGGAGACAGCACTGAACAGGGGTGGAAACCAAAGGGTGCAGAGTGGCAGGAACTGCCTCAGAATCTGTTAGAAAGGTAAAGAGATGTCAGCTTCATACAAAGACCTGCAACCTGTGGAGGAAGCAGGGGAAATCAGAGCTCTGCATGGAGTCACAGAAATATTGGAATAACTGAGACATGGTGGAACAGCTTGCACAGCTGGAGGGAGCAACAAGATGGAGAAAACTCTTCAGGAAACATCAGCAGGGAAGACAAGAAGGGGTTGCCCTTTGTGTGAAGGTGCAGCTTGGATTTATGGATCTCTTCTGTGGGATGAATGTCCAGCTGGTGGAGAGCCTGTGGGTCAGGAACAGAGAAGAGGCTGGGAAGGCAGACACTGTGATGGGTTGTTCTTACAGACCCCAGGTGATGGTGAAGAAATGGACAGAGATTTCCTGAAACTCTGGTATTTCTGGTCACACCCCTTGGTTCTCATGGGGAACTTGACCCAACATCTGCTGTATGGGCAGCTGTGGAACACACTCAGTCAGTGAGGTTTCTGAGCATTCTCAGGGGTAACTTTTCAATACAAGTAGGGGATAGGACTGACCAGGTCTTCAGGCATCTGTTCTTGGTCAAGGTGTTCAGAGAAGACATCAAGCAGCAGCAGAGCTTTCACTGAGATTGATTCAATGTCTATTCTGGGAGAGTTCCAAAACCTGACTGGACAAAACCCTGAGCAACCTGGTGTGACCCTACAGCTAACCCTGCTTGGAGTAGAAGGCTAAACTAGAGACTTCCTGAGGTATCTTCCCACCTGAATTGTCCTCTGATCCTACAATTTGTTGAAAAACAATTTGCACAGATGGATCATTAAAGCCAGTTCACAAATATCCCAGTTCACTCAGCCAAACCAAATACCATCTGTTTACCAAAGAGGTGAAGCTGACAGAAATAAGGGTCATAGTTTCAGGTTTCTACACCATGACAACCTGGGTCAAATGCACACAAAACAGTGAGTTGTATCATTCAATTGGCACATGATGACATATATAGAAGGAAGGAACCATTGTTTAACAGTTTACAGATGTCATTTGAAGAAACACAGAGTAAACACCCCTGCTGGGGACAACTAAAAATCTGCACTGGTCTTACCAAAGTTATAGCATCACTGAAATAAGTATTTTTGTATGAGATCTGCAAGTCATAAAGTCGGCTGTGACTTTGACTTTATTTATAGATGTAATTCTTTAAGTTTTGGGAGACAGGAGAGGTAATAAAAGTTGAAAAATAAATCCTTTTAAGATTCATATTTGCCAGCATGACTTGAAAGAGTTTTCTGAGGATCTTTTTTTGATATTTTACTTTGAAAGTTATTTGAAAACTTGAAAAAATTTAGTTCTGCTTGTGCCAATTCATGTCCAATTCTGAACTATGTCTTCTTGCCCTCTGATTTTTTTCATAGCCCTTTGAATAAAGTTTTGCCACTTAAGTTAAATTTTTATGAGAATTCATAAGCTGTCATTTGCTTTCACTTGGAAAGCAAGTCACTTTCACCTCGTCAGTCTGTCTGCAGAGGAATATTCACGAGGATGCCCTGATGTGAATAAACCACCAGGTGATCAGAAATGAGGACTGAGTGTTTGTGTGTGGTAGATGGTCCTTGCTCTCCAGATGGCTCTGACACACCTGAGTCCCCCTTTGCTGACAGTCCCCTCAGCCCCTCCCCAGACGATGCAGTGCAACAGTGCACAGGCTGAGACCATCACAGTGCTGTGAACTTACACAATTCTGATTTCTCATCAGCTCATACAGTGGCACCACTGACTGAGAAAATCTAGAACAGGCCATTTTCTTGGGAAGAAGTGTTTGTAATTTCCTTAGCATTTTAGGTCTTAAGTGGTTTTCCTTTCTATGTGGTTCTTTCTTTTAGCCAACACCATACAATTCTCATGAATTTCACCAGCAACACTGAGCTAGCCATCTCCAGTAAGACAAGAGCCTTTATAGTAAAAGAAAAGGTCACTGGAATTCTGGCATATATTCAGAGGTTTAAATGAAAAAAATATATGTCAAAACATTCAGGAAGTGAGTCCCATGCAACCTCACAAGAAGAAAACATCAAAATCAAACCATGTGAACTAAAATAATGCACCATAATATACCTTCATTTTATTTTTCATTTTTGTTCTCTGGCTAATGGACAAACACAGCTGTTTCTGTGATGCTAAACAAAAGACAGCTTTGTTATAACTCAATACATCCCAGATGGGAGTGTCTCCCTGCAGTAAATCACACACTTAGTGCATAGTTTTGAAAATACTTCTTTTAGAGATCCTGTTCTCTCAGAAGGGTTTCTCTCTGGGCTGTAGAGCAGCAACCTGCCTCCCTCAAAATACCAGTGCATCTACAGCCTGTTCCTGCAGCCCAAATGTTAAAACACAGTGTGTGGAATGGTGCTCAGCTCTATTACAGAGTGAAATCCTCTGTCTACTCTGAAATCATAGCAGAGGAAAACTTTGGAAAATGCTACTTAACTAAAACCTTGAACAGAGCTAAAAGAATACTTATTTTGATCTTTTACAAAGTAATGCAAATCTGGAACATTAAGAAACTTTCCAAACCAGGGAATACTTAGAATAAAGAAGTTGGCTAATTCATCCTGACAAACTTTCAGTTTTTACTGAACATATAGCTACTTTTCTGGAAAATTACTATGTGCCTTCTTGAAAGAATGGCCTGCCTGAACAATATACGGCTCTCAGCACGGTAAGAAGATGAAAGCTGGAGAAGCAAAAAAATACATAAAACGTAAAGGGAGAAACCACCACTAGGTGGCAAAATGGTGTTTTCAATGCAGTAATTCCGGGATCCTGGTTCATTGATGCGGTTTTAGAAACTCATTTGCCCAAGCAGGGGTGGTTGGATATAAATAGTGCATTGTAATGTTGCAGTGTGCTTCCGTTTGCTGGAAAACAACCATCGGTGAGTAGCCTGACTTCACACTGCTGCTGATAGGATTTCTCCTGCTGTGTAGCCAGTCTTTGGCAGGAGTCAGTAGTCAGTACCTGCTCACTTGCAAGCCCCATTTCCAGTTTTTTTTCCATCTGACATACCGAGTTTGATGAGACAGCTAGTCACTCACAGCACAGCCTTGCAGACTTTAGAATTTTCTTACATTTCATCTTGTCTGGCACACTAGAGGATGGAAACCATTCTGACCTCATTGTAATCATGCAGCTATGAAACAGCTGAGATGGAGAGAAGAGTCAGATTCCATTTAAAGGCAAAGCCTCGGTAACATTTCAAAGATGCTGTGGAACAAAATAGAAAAAGTTTTGGTGCTACCAGACAGATAACACAGCTTTCCTCTGCCAGCTGGGATGAGATGTGGTGCTGTGAGCTGCTGACCTCACCTCCACGGGCTCTGAGCATCCATCAGAGCACGGAAACAGACCTGTAATGTGCAAACAGTGCAAACACTGCCCTGTAGGAAAGGGAAAAAACCTCTGCAGTTAATAGCTAATCCGAAACACAAATGAAAATAGGCATTGTGGGACATCCTTGAATACACATCCTTGTGTAAGGCCACAGGACTCATCATTGCCTCTTACTCTTTTCTCTTGGCTTTTAGTTGCCGTGGTGATGGAATAACTTTTTCTCTGCAGCCTGTTGTCCAGCCAACACTAGATCTGTTCCCACCTCATCCTTTACAGCTTGGCCTGTCCACTTCACATTTGTCTGCTCTCTTCTTCTCAGTCTGTATTGGTCTCAAACCATTCCTTTGTCTGCTTCACAAACTAAATTTGCCCTTATAAACCTGCCTTGGCTGCAGAGCACCAGCTTCCCACAGAAATACAGGATTTAACAGACCCACAGACTGCAGAGGAACTGCAGAGGGAAAACTGTACTACAACTGTGGCAAATCAAACAGAGGCAAAGCACAGCTTGCTCTGCCTCTGAACCCTTTTTTTCATCCCCCAAGAAGTTAATATTTAAAGTAAACAGCATGATTTGAGTGTGGTCCAGTATGGGACATTCCCTGGCTGTCAGTGAGCCAGCAATGTGCAGCAGAGCAGCTGGGACCAACCCAGCCCAGTCCCAAAGGCAACTTCAGTCTCAGACAGTAAAAGCTCTTCAGCATCTTGTCTAAATTATTTCCATCCTGCTGTACCCTGTCAAATCAACACAGCGTGCTCAAATGAGAAAATAAAATGAAGAATAGTCTTTAAATAAAGTGTGGTCCCAAAGGGCATCCCACAAAAACACCCTCAGCTGTGCATTGCAACCTTCATGGGGACTGCTGGTCAGCCCTGTGCACACTCACCCCAGATCACATCCCACATGTAGTTCATGAAGTCATGAATTTAGGTTATTAATGGATGGACAAATGTAAATGCTAAAGATCAGGAATATGAAATCAACATCTACTGGCAGGAAAATGGGAAAAAATTCGAGCTTCTAAATACTTTCCTATACCTACTGATTCAAATTTGCTATTGGATGATCATGATTTTTCAAATTCTCACTAAGGTATCATAATTATACGTTGGCTGACATTTGTGCCTTTGGTTTATACTATAAGTCTCTCGCAATGAACTATTTAATTAATATTTGATTCTATAATTATAGTTTTCAGAGGAAAATTCACTTTCTATTTACAATAGGAAATAGATTTTCTGCTGTTTGGGAGGGGGAATTGTCTATTGGGCTGAGGCTGTATGTTCTCTTACTGACTAGCAGGTATGATACACTGTGCCTATTTTAATTTGAGGTAAAGCCTCATTCAGAGACAATTTTCATTAAATCATAGAATGGTTTGGGTTAAAATGGACCTTAAATACCATCTAGTTCCAAAACCCCTGCCCTGGGCCAGGTTGCCTAGAGCCCCATCCAGCCTGGCCTTGAACACTTCCAGGGATGAAGCCTCCACAACTTCTCTGGACAAATCTTTCTGAACAAAACATTAATGGATCCAAAAGTAACACTCAACAAATTTTTTCTGTTTTGAGTTTGGTGTTTTTGTTTTTTCTTTTTTTTTTTCTTTTTTTTTTAATATTTCCAGATTTAACTCCGAAGCTTAAATATAAATTTGTACAGAAGAGAAACAAGAAACATGTTTTGTCTTGTGAAAAAAGTCAGAGGACAGGACCCAGATGAGTAACATTCAGCTTCTGGCTTGATAAATGCGCATTGTTTCTGCAGAAATACAATCAATATTACAGGGTTCACAGTTCAATATACATCCAAAATCCTTTCCAAGATGATGAAGAGAGTTTCCATGATTGTGTCGTGTGGGTAAATTATTTTCATCAGATCTGTCACACTTGCCAGTATGTTTAGGCAAGTATGTTTCTGAGAAAACAACCCAAACATTGACAAACTCAACAAGCCCCAGGCAGGTCAGTTCCTTCCCAGGAACAAAAGGACTGGTGTTATTTGCAGAGTACTCACATTACAGAAAATCAAGGGAATGAGAGTGCAGTAAAAACTGCACTGGCAGATGTAGAGCTGAATCAGTCAATATTATTGTACATAATTCAGCTAAAAGTCCCATTTGTAATCTACTAGAAAACCTTCTTAATTAGGACATGCTAAAGGCAAGTCTGTTCTCTCTTGAGTGGGCATACTGAATAAAAACCTGATTTCTAAAAATGCTGGAATATAAAAATTTGAATGAAATAAAATACTGACGTTCCTAAAAATAATATTCACCACCTTACAATTTAGCCCAATATTTTTTTGATTCCTGTAATCTCAATCAGACCATATCTTTACAAGGCTGAAAATGCAGGTTTCATTCACCTGACTTGACATCATCTGACCTCTTGGTGCCAGAAGAACATATGTGCATTATACTGAAATTATGTTAATAACAAAAAGCATTGTCTGTGGTGCATTCTGGGCACTTCACTGTCTCATGAAGTGCATCATGCTTATCACTAGGTGATTTTAGAAGCAGTTGTCTGAGTTTTAGCCCTCTGTCAGAGCAGGTCTACAGGACCCAGGTCTGATTTAGCTGCCAGTGGTCACCAGAGCCTCCGAAGTGAAAAGGTTCCAACTGTTGCTGTCAAAACTGGAGCTGCCAGGATGAGAGCAACCACAGGCAGGTTTTGTGAAAAAAACAGAGCTGGTAAAGAGTGAGAAAGAATCCTGAAATCACAAATCCAGTACGTGGTGGAACTGAGGCCAGGAAAAACTAGTTAACTGCAGCTTAAAAACTTCCCCCTTAGGCTGTGCTGAATTCTGTATGTGCCACAGTGCATCCCACCTCGGCACAGCAATGGACAACTTGGTTGCCCTTCAAAGAAGCACATCAGTTAGTGCAGACTTCCCATGTGTCTGAAAGTGACTCATAGTCTGAATTATCACAACAAATCATTTTAATAGATATACTCGTGTTAATAACTAAATGCATACAGCTAATGTAACACTGTATGTGAAGACAAAATATTGCTCCTTGGTGTTTTATGAAACAGTTGAATGCTTTCAAAAATTGGAATGTCAGACTGTGTGATATTGCACCATTTCATAGTTATTTTGAAGTGAGCACTCCAAGATGAGTTAGTACTTATTCATTTAAAATAAGTCAAATTTATACTTAGACATATCACAGGCTCAGCACTTCTTGCAAAGCTGATGGGAAACACAAGCTCTGGCAGCTGTTGCTTTGTGCAGAACACCAAGGTCACGTGCAGAACCTGTTGCTGATCCTGTCAGTTTACTGTAAACTCAACACACCTTCCAGGCCACACCTTGTTCATGTGGTTTCTGTGCAGGTGATTGATCTGCAGCCTGTTACAATGTGATGTTTGGATTCCTTGTTCCTGTAACTCAATGGGAACATTACCAGGAGAATGAATGTTACTCCAATACTTGGGATGAAAACTATCAGAAAAACTTGGTCTATTCACATGCTTCTGTACTAATTAGAATTGCTTTCAGGAATTTTTTTTAATAGAGCTTGACAAACATGATTTGTTTGACCAAATTATTTCACATTTCCCAGAATCACAGAATTAACCAGGTTGGAAAAGACCTTTGGGATCATCAAGTGCAACCTATGACCTAATGCCACCTTATCAACTAAACCATGGCACTGAGTGCCACATCCAGACTTTTTTTAAACACCTCTAGGGATGGTGACTCCACCACCTCCCTGGGCAGCAGATAAAGTCAGTGACCTGTAAGTATGCATGAGAAAGGAAAGTTCAGCAGCCCTTAATATTCCATTCTCCCATTGGTAGCATTTCAAAGTAGGTGCCTCTCACACATTTGGTACAAACACACAGATATGATAGAAACTTTAAAATATCCACAAATACAATCGGGTATCTTGAACATACTTTATTTGCATAGCTTGCTTTTGGAGCTGGTACTCCCTGAACTCACAGACCTGTGTGTTCACATGCATTCATACAACCCCCAGTGCCCAATCCCTGCTCCCCCTGCAGCTGCAGGCTGTAGATTGGCACTGCTCTCTGCAGACCTGGAGAGCTCACACAGCCTCCTCTGGGAGCTCTGGGGATTGGGTCATGCCTGCTGCTCTCAGCCCTGGCAGCTAATGCCATTCTTAGAGATGAAAACACAGGACTGAGTCAGCCACCCCAGCTGTATTAACAGTTTTCGTGCTATTTCAGATGAGCAGTGAGGTTCAATCAGCAATCCACTCATTTCTCTGAGATCTCCTTGTCCTCCCTGCAGGACCACAAGCTTGAACAATGCACCCACAATGAAATAAACGTTGTGTTCCTCATTTAAAAGATGTATCTGTATGAGCACCTAGTTCACAGAAGAAACACATTTTCTAGACTGTAAAGCTGAAACATTTCTTTGGGCATGCTGTCAAGATCATCTATTTGAGCTAGTGTCAGCCACTATTCGAAGCTACACAATATGCCATTTGTTTACTGTGTGCTATAAATAAGAATGCACAAAAGAAGAAAGGATGTGATTGTGTTTTATCTTGGACAGTTAAATGGAGCAATTATTTCTGTTTTCAAATTTGTCTTTACACTTTTTAAATAATGGAATTATTTTCTTCAAAGCTTTCCATCAAAATACATAGTTTCAAAATCACAGTTGGCATAAATTAGTATTGCTGTACTTAGAGGAGTTCTGTTTATTTGTATAGCTGATAATTTTCTCACAGAGTTGTTGTGCCTAGACATCATATCCACAGCTCAACTCCATTAAAATATTGTAGAACATTACCAGTGCATATAAAAAAATACAAAATACATTAACATATTCATTAATTAACAATATTGATAATTACAATAATTAAAATTCTTAATAAATAATAATTAACATTATTTAACTTTGAGGATTTTTTTTTCAGTGGAATCATAAAAATTTTAACACACCAGGTAATGTCCCCACTTTTGGGGTATACAGCATAGCATTTTGTAACAAAGCTTCATTGCACCACAAACACATTTATAATACTTTAGTACTTGATCTGTGGATCTATTGTTTTAGTACTTCTATTGTTTTTCTTGTTAGCTCCTATGCTGCCCTATATTTCAGCTTCCTTCCCTGAAATACTCTTTCAGCCAGTTTCCCTGTCATTCAAGTTAGGTGGGATTCCTGTCTCCAAGCTTTTATCACCTGAGAAGTGTTGCAATCTAGGTTAGTCATATAGGTTTCCTTTGTCATCACAGTAAAGGGTCTGATAAATCTTAGGGGTGACTCATCTAATCCCCAAATGATTGAATACAATAGCAGACAAACTGTCTTTCAGAAGTATCTCTTCCACATTGCTCATATCCAGGTAACACCAACTAGATAAATTGCTTAGATTAGATACTTCATTTCTAGACAGCTAAAATGAGACAAAAAATGTATTTATCCATTAGTAATGGGAGTACAGTTTGGAGAGACCTTTAACCACTGTGGCAGCACAGTTGCCAGAATGCCCTGTGAGCCCACCTGAGGCAAAGACAAGGTTAACTAAGCTCTAAGGGGCTCTCTCTGGGCTCCTACAGGTAGCAAGAACAGGTCAAGTAAGAGGCCATGTGCTGCTGCAATGTCTGTAGTGCCACCCAAGTGTCCAGGTGAGAGAGATGGTAAGTGCAGGCTGAGGTAGGTCAGAGGCAGGTCAGAGGACAGTGGGAGTACTACTGCACATCAGTGTTCACTGAATTGAGCACATCTAGCTTTTATTGTCCTGCAAGGATTTGGGGATTCTTTTTCTTTCTCTATACAGAAAATTCTTCAATGCGTGTTCACATCCACTACATACCAAGACACTGTAAAATAAATTTTGAGTAATATAGCTCTTCTTGATACCTTTTGCATTAAAATGAGGATGTGTTAGCAATATGAGTCCAGACTCCCTGCTATTTTCTCCTTCAACCTCACACACCCACTTCTTTTCTTCCATCAATTATGACAGCAATTAAAGTGAAGGCCTCACAAGTTTCCCTAGTTAGTAGCATTTATTGGATCTACTCATCTCAGCCTATTACTGCCCTGGGCAGTCACTCTATTTTCTCTGCAGTAGGTTATTGCATCTGCAATAGGAGGAGCAAAAGTCAATGTATATCAGCTTCTCAACTGCTACAGCTCACTGCCAGCCACGTTTGATTAGAGGGATACTGGGTGAAGACAGGGAGAAAAATGAGCTGAACACAATCTTCTAACTGTAGTTCTGCCAGATGTATTTGCAAATTAAAAGATTTGTATTATTTTACAGGGGAGTAATGAGGAACTCAAATGAACTCAGAGAACTCTGGCTCTGTGCTAATAAAAAGCACAAAGCTAATTTCTTGCAAATTACACCAAAAATTACAAGGTTGTCACACTGATCACACAGTTTGGGTGAATAACTGGGACAGAAGAGGTGTGGAGAATCAGAAGCTCTAAGAAAAAGCCCTCAACAACCCATCAACCTCTCCATCCTTCTCCTGCCTACCAAAACGACCTTTCTCCTTTCCTGAGATGTGAGATGTGGCTAGTGAAATAACCAGAACCAGGTTGTGAATCCGAGGAAAGGCAACATAAAACTGCACAAGGTAATGATTAAAAAACATCTGATTGAAAGAGAGAGAAATCACTGAAGGAAAATTATTTATGATCTGGCTGTGCAATGAAAGATGAGAAGCCAGACCAGGTACCTAGAAAGCCAGCTGGAGGGTGACAACAGCAGTCAGTTTTCCTTTCTCCCCATTAAAACATTTCTGTTGATCAACAGTAAATAATATACTGTGGGCAGGAGCTCTATACAGGGCAAAAATAAAGAAACAAAAACCGGATTAGGCTTTTGTTATATTTAATTCTAATTGACAGAAGAACAACGACAGGCATTTCTCCAGTATTTCATAACTAATTGAGAAGCAGAACTAATGAGGTTTTCTGGAATCAATAGCGGCAGTCAACAGCACCAGCCCCTTTTGGGCATGTTTTTCACACTAACCATGGTAACAGTGTTAAGTGTTTCCATTAATGTGACTCTATGTCACCTGCCATACTATGCATTATTTAATAACCTTTCTCAGACATATAATTGCTTTTTAAGATTAGCAGGTGATTTGTAAGATTGTTTGATTGTATCCCTTGGAGTCAGCTGTCATACCAGCCCAGCTTTATGCTGGTTTTAAGAGCACAGGAAGAAATGAACTGGCTAAATAGAGAGAGCAAATGTTCACACAATGCCCTGACTGAAAACCTAGAGGGATTTCATAGTAATCTGATGTTCAGAGAATGTAATAATATAAATGACCAGTTCAAAGCCATAGACACAGCTGTAGAGTTTAGCAGAAAGTCCTATGATTCTCTGTTACCTTCTCGTTTTGAACACTAGATCAGTCCTGTTTTTCCCAGATTGATTCAATGGCTTTATCAGCTTTTAGTGACAGCATTTGACTTCTACATCCTTTTCAAATTTTCAATACAAAATCAGAAGCTTTTTGTCAGACTTGGTTGTCATCCCTCGCTCCTTCTTTTCAGCTGTGACTGTTTATTTATTGAATTTATTCCACCTACCCTCCAGCTATTAGCTATATATTGTCTCCATAGCAATCTCTCTCTTCTCCTCAGCACAAAAGCAAAAGAAGAGGCCTGGTAATTGTGATTTCAGATGCAAGGTGTTATTTTAATGCTTTCAGCGGTGCAAACAGCAGGGAATATAGCACTTCAGACACTTTTGGACATCATCACTGTGTGCACAATTTTTTCCATATTCATGTTTCATCAATGATTTGCAAATTCTCATTTCTCTTGACTGACTTTAACATTGGCTTTGTTCACATTTTATAATTAATATAAATGTAATAACACTGTGTTCTTCTCATCAGGCTGCTTTCCACATGTAACTTTACTTTTACACTATATGTTTAATTTTCCTTCCCATGGTGTGGGGGGAAATCACTTGGTGAAATTCCCAAGCTAACAGGTGAATAATGACTCTTTCTCCTGCAAATGTTTGCGATATCTTTTCTATTTTTTGTGTGTTTTTTACAACAAACCAGATAATATCAAGATTAATATCAAGAAAGTTCACTTTCCCTCCACAGCTGACAACATTTAATATACATCTATTTCCTTGGATCGTTCCCAACTAATCCTATATTTGAGAGAAAAAATACATTTTTATATGCGTATTTTAAGAACATCACCCAAGGGATTGGATGTTCTGTTTCTGCTTCATCCAAGGTTCTGCTTCCATATCCAAACAGTCTCTGTGCACTAACAAAAATGGCACCCTGTATTTAGAGCTTACTACAAAGAACTAAGCTGAGCAATGTACACATTTACCATTGATTGCAATGTTGCTAGACAGCAGCTGGAACAGAGAAATGTTATCTCTGTCACATGAAGTGTTTTGTATTTTGTATTACTACTTATAGAGTGAATTAAATGTGGATGGTTCTTTGGTGCACAGTGGGTTTAAGCTCTGCCTTGGTTAGGTTGCTGTCTAGAGCCTTGACTAAACTTTATGTAACAACACTGCACCAGAGGTGGGCAGTTTTATATATAATAACGGAGTGGAGCGGCCAAGTCTAAAAGGGTTGACAGAAAATTGATAGAAAAGGTAGTTAAATTTAACATGGAAAAAGCAAGCTGTGCCCCAAAAAAGCTCAGTGAAGTAAAACATTTTCAACTGTGAAGAACCACAGGGAAAATTTAAATGGAGGCTAATGACCCAAAGTGAGTTCAGGCAGCATTGTAATACCCGCATTTGAAAAATACAGCGAAAGGTACCATGTTATTAAACACTATACATACACAGATCCATTCACCCAAACGAAATGGATTAAATATTTGTAAGTCTGTGCTTTTGCTTTGACTTGAAGTAAATAAAGACCACTATTAAATACTCTGTGCAGCAAGAGCATTATCAGAAGTTCACTGCAATTCTCTTAATTATAAGTTCATTGGGATCAAGATAAAAGTCTAAATAATATCTTCATATCCTTCCTGTTGTAAAGCACTACAGGTTCCCTTAATCTTGTTCCGATGTCCTTTGTAAAAAGTCACTTTTAGGCTTTCTTGTAGCCCCTTTAGGTATTGAAAGACTGCAACAAGGTCTCCCCAGAGCCTTTTCTCCAGCCTGAACAACCCTAGCTCTGTCAGCCATAGGTAAGGTGCTCCATAGGTAAGGTACTCCAGCCCTCTGATCATCTTTGTGGTCTCCTCCAGGCTTACTCCAGCCAGTCCATGTCCTTTACATGTTGGAGAGCACAGAGCTGGATGCAGAACTCCAGGTGGGGTCTTACAAGAACAGAGCAGGGGGGCAGAATCCCCTCCCTCACCCTGCTTTGGATGCAGCCCAGGACACAGCTGGCTTTCTGGGCTGCCAACGCATTGCTGGGTCATGTCAGGCATGTCATGAGCTCATCAACATCCTCAGGTGCTTCTCCTCAGGACTGCTCTCAATCCATTTTCCACCCAGCCTCAATCTGTGCTTGTTACTGCCTTCATGATGCACAGCTTCAGTTAAGGACCAGGACCAGGGTTCTGGGAACAGATGTAACTCTTCTTACGTTGTTTCCCCTGCTGCCCAAAGACCCCACACGGAGGAAATGAATTTCAGAGAGCAGAAAGAGGTTTTGGAAAGCCACTTTTAGCAAGAAGATAAAATTATTATTCCTCTTTGCTGGTACTTAAGAGTATGGAAGGCTCCATGAAAGAATTGAAGATTAAACCTCTGCATATTTACTGTGTTGAGAGATAGAAGTATTTTGGGATAGAGAACTCTCTACCTAACTAGGCTTTTGAAAGAAAAGCTCTGAGAAAAACAGCCTCAAGACACTAATTAGTATCAAGTTCAGGACAATCATGTTGGTAAGAAGCACTGATTGACAACTCTAGTTTCAAAAGCATTTTGTATTAAACAAAACTTGTTCAATGTTCAGTGCTGTTTTGAATCAAATTTAATTTTCACTTTCCTTACATTCAGTCTTTGGTACACTTGTTCCAGATATTGACAGCACACATCTTGCCAAAAAGCAGTAGCAATCCAATCTAGCTAGCCTGGAAGCAGAAGACTGCATGACAAGGAGTGGAGGCCTTTTTTATTATTTAATATAAAAACCCCCACTTCTTGATAAAATTCACCACTTTAATTCAGTTTATACATATTAAAATCAGAAACCTAAAGGAAGATATGGAAATCTTTTCACTGCAGCTTATAATTCACTTCTTCAATACTCTAAAGTAATTTTGGGGCTATAATAAGGTTTAAGGAGGAGAAAAATAGGATGAATAATAAAATATTATCTTTAGTCACACAAAATCAAGATGCTAATACTTGCAGCATCTGTTTGTATAAACAAACCATTTAGTAGTCTCAGCTACAAATAGTTGCCTTGTTGATGTGTACTTACCTGATTGTCCATTACAGTATTTTGGAATACTTTCTGGGGAATATTAAGAGCCAGCTATTCTCAAGGAAGGAATCCCATAAAAGCATAATTAATTTGAGATAATATTACAATTTCTGCATATTAGTAATTAACATTCTTGGTCTCATCCCGGAAGAGAAAGAGAGAATACAAAAGAAGACCATAAATTATCCTTCAGCATCAACAGATTTGTCTTCAGGATTCAGTGAAAAGAAGAAAAAAGCTGAGATACCAAAGAAGCTTGTGCCATAATTCCCCTGCAGAAAAGATATATACATACATATAAGGCTTTTTACTGCAGTTTATTTTTATTTATATATTTATATTTATATTTATATTTGTATATAAATCTGTGTGTAAAGACTTTGGCTCACACAGTACAAATTACGTACACTGAAATGTCACAAGTCTATGTAGTTTAAGACCTTATTACCACTGGGAGAAGAGAAAACTCACTGCTGCCATGTGGTGTTTACTGATGCCAGTGGGTTTTTTCAGATATTCTGTTGGTATTTTTCTGTGAAATTAGTGTTTTGGCACAAGAAAGAGCAAATAAGCATTAACACAAAGTCCCAAGCATCATTTTTTTGCAGTGGAAAAAGCAGGAAGAAAAGCAGACATGGCAGGATGCTAGCAGTGAGCAAAATTATTTCGATTTGTGAATTCTGGAATTCAGTTCTGTAACTAAATTAGTCTATGGCTATTTTAGAGTCAGAATAAAATATTTCTAAATCAAGATACATGTATTTCATAGAGCTCAACAGCAGCTATGATCACTCATCTGTAGTTTCATAAACCATTTACAATATATTGCAGATGTTTTTGCAAACAGGTGTGTTGAAGGTTGAAGACCTCCCAGATTTTTTATTTGAGCCTTTTCCAGTCTTTCTACCAGTATTTAGATTTCAAGCAACAAACAAATAAAATTTCAAAGGTCAGACTCAATGATCTTGGGGGTCTTTTCAGTCTTAATGACTCTATGATTCTAAATATTTCTAAATTTGGATATTATTAATTAGAAAATTGATCAGCATGCTGAAAATGAAAGCTTTTTTGTCCCTTTTTTTTTTTTTTAGGTTTCAACTTCGTCAAATGTGATTCTCATTTTGCACAATGCTGAACATTTCTGAGTTGGCTGATCATGACCCATCTGCATTATGTAACTGTCAAAAGCCTGTCTTGGCCTTGGATAATGTTGAAAGCAACTATTGTACAGAGGGTCACTTGCCATTTTTATGTAATTGTCCAGAGAATGTCCTAGTTCACATTTAAATGACTCTACGATACAAAATTTCTCCCAGCATTCAATCAGGCTTTTGTCTTGCTCTGAATAGATCCTATTAAAAAGCAGAAATGTATGAATAGAGATACCCCACTGCCTGCTTCAACCCACTGGAAGCTCTGACATGCTTGTGAATAAACAATCTATACACGTACATAAAGAGGAAGTTAAAATCAAAAAGTCTGGTGTGAAAAGTAACATTTATGTTTGGATAGGCCAGGCTGTTGTGGCCAAGGCAGTACTGAAGAACACCTGTTCCTAAAAAAAAGGCCATAGTCCTGTGATACCTTTATAGTTCATCATCCCTGGAATCCAGCTTGTTTGCTGTCTTATTATGGCCTTAAATAGGGCACAGCAAGCCGTGAACATTCATTACTGTTTGTACTGTGGACACTGGCAGAGGGTGCCCAGGTCACACAGACACATTCAAACTGTGCTGAGGGGCCAGAGGGGCCAGAGGGGACAGGAGGGACAAGGAGGACATGGACCTAGTTCGGCAGTGCAGGCTAGGTATGGCAGTGCTGCCTGGCCCTACGAGCCCTTCTGGGATAACAGCAATGCCAAGTGTTTTCTGCATGGTTCTGTTAGCTCAGAACTAGCCCTGCTGCTGCCCTGCATGGTGTGGGGACTCCTGAGCAAAGCCACCCCACTGTCAGCACAGGTCACAGTGTCCTCTGTGTCTGTCATCACCACGGCCGAGTCACACGGTCACCTCACATGTTCACCCATGATGTCACAGCTGGAAAACACTATCTCTGCTCTCCCCAGTGTCACATTTATCAGTTACATAAATGATCCTGTTTAGATATCAGATGAGAGGTTGAGGAGCTGGACTACTCTGAACAATAACATAACTACCAAAGTGTTATTTTGGTGCCAACACCAACTTCTTTTTCCTGCCACTCACCAAGATCTGAAACTTGTTAGAATCAACTCAGCAGCCAGATGCAGTAAAAGGCTCAGTAAAGCTGGTGGATAGCCCTATACTGCATTATGATGTACTCATACTTCTCTTTTCCAGAGGCTTTTACATGTTTTTAATCAGTAACATAAATCAGGCTTTGAACTATATCTGCAAGGCCCAGCAGCCATTTGGCTAGCAATGAGCTAAAAGGGAGTTCAAAGGAACATCAAAGTTGCCAGGTATCTCCACCACATTTCAGAGTGAACTAAAAGGTTTCTTTTATTCAAATTACAGAATTCTGTATCACAGCTATCTGTGGCAAGTCACACAGCTTTATTTTAATTAAGGGACAATCATGCTGCTTTGAGAATCAGCTTCACTTGGAGGATGTTTCTTTTGCAAGATCACATTGAAGCAATTTCTAATCTCTAATTAGAGCATATAATAATTCCTAAATTATTTAACTCATTATTTATAGGCATAGTGACATGAAGACAGTATTAAAAGCGGATTATCTGGTTTAATATTCCGTCTCTCACTGACCCTTAAATTGTACTTGTCATTTGAGAAAGAACGTTTCAGTTCTCAGTGCCCTGCCTGGCATCAGGCAGCCACTTCACATCCATCCCTGCCTGTTCCCTGGTACCACTGGGATGTGTGACACCTTCTGAGAGCCTCCCCAAGCTACTGCCAGATGCAGGGCAGCCAGTTCCTTCTGCTGCTGCTCATGTTCCTCATCCTTTTTATCAGAGAATTCTCCCTGGGTAGTTTAATGATGATTTATACTGTAGGCTTTCAATTTCCTTTTTTGTTTTGGTGCATCCCCATTAGTTCTGTAAGTAGTATTTCAATATTGGTCTCATTAAAACCTCAAGGAGAGATAAAACTACCTCTTCATACACTTACTCCTGTTTAGGTATATAAACAATTTTTACACCCCTTCCCAAGGCCCTGCAGTATAATAATTTTAGGACACTGTGTATATCTGCTTTAGCCTCATCATTACTTAATGTTTTGTTGGCCTGTGTGTCATTTGCAAGTTTTATCAGATATGGTATGATAAATAATACGAATTTATCACATGCTAAATTGAACAGAACAGAAATGAATCTTGCTTTCTGCAGAACCCTTCTACAAATTCCATCCATCCATGAAGAAAAGGTATTTACATAAACGTCACAAATTATAAAAATGAATCTATATAAAGACAGAAAATTTCATATAAATTTTAAAAATCTGCCAACTCACTTCTCTGAAATCCCTCTAAGGTCTGAATCATGGATAAAATATTTTGCTGCATTTTCAGTCTGAATGTCATGGAATACTTAGTGAAAAACCTTACAGATTTTCATCACAAAAGCAAAAATATTTACTTTTGGATAATAAAATTCAGTAAAATGTTGGTTGGAATTGATTTTATTCCTACCTTTTACATCATAAAGAAGTTAATTGTGTATCTATCTTCTGTTAATTTTTGTCAGACTGACCAGCCTACTGTAATAGGGGATATCTTAGCAGCACTATTTCAATGTTATTAACATAATTTTTAAAAAAACCCAAACCAACTTTTCTATATGAATAATCTCATTGGTGCTTTTATAATAGATAATACAATAACATCAGATCTGGTTTGGTAGGAATATATGCTTGTAGACACCTATTGTTTATAAATTAATTGAAAATACTTCAGAAATATAAAAGCACAACATAGCCCAAACTCGTTCCAACTTTTCCTTCTTTCCAAGGCTCTCTGTCCTGCAGATGTTGACCCATTCTGAGTGCCAGCCCTGTACCTGCTTGTATGTGCATTTGTGACCAGCTCTGGATTACTGTCTCCATACTCCAACCCTCAGCTCCAGCTGGAGCTCCCTGCTTGTCTAGTTCCCTCAGTTTGCCTCTGACTCCTCTGACCCCAGCTGTATTACTGTGGTTTTTTAACAAGTCTGAGATCTTCTTTCTGGTCATAATTCTTGTTTGCAGCTTGGCCCTACTAATTCAGAGGATAGTTGGATGCCTGACGCCCTTGACTCCAATTCCATTTTCAGCTTTTTTAAGCAGTGAAGCACCTTGTGGACAACTTTGCACTGCTGATCTGGACTGTCTATACTTGGACAGAGTGTCTGTCAAAGCTCTCATAGTCAGAGCACTGGTCATTCTGCACACAGCATTAGCATTCTGCAGTAACAAACAGTACTCAGCCTTTCCTGTTTAAATTCCTGATAGCTCATTCTCATCTAAAAACATTTCCTGTTTTTGTTCCCTTAGACAGTTTTATCAATACATAGTTTTCTTAATCTGGGTTCTCCAAATTCTTGCAGCAGACACTCACAACTCAGTTTTATAGTTCTGCTCAGCTAGGGAAATATCTGGATCTTCCAAATACCTCTCGTGAGAGAAGTTTGAAAACAGCATCTATTTTCTTGGGAACGAAGCCTAGATATACTAGCCAGAACTCGATGGAGTAAACTGTGTAGAGTAGTTTGCCAGATTATTCAATCAGGTGATCTTGCTACAGACAAGGAAGAATTATTTTTGCACTCTGTAGAGAAGAAATTGTTACTCAGGGTTTTTATTTCTGGCTTCTTTTACCACTGCCTCCAACATTGTGCAATGCAAAGCTACAGCTATGGGTATTGATGACAGTCATCTTCTTTCCTTACAGTGGATATGGGATTAGGTGTTAATAATGTTGACTGTGTTTAGATGATATATTTCTATTGTTAATAATAACATTTTTAAGACAAAACATTTCTGAACATATTTTCATGTTATTTTACAAATAAATGTCATGACTGTTTCATCATTGCATTAAAAAAAAAAAACATTGCTTGTGTTGCTTGGTTTTATTTTGTTCACACAATTGATTCTACAAAATTTACTCAAGGAAAGAAAACCTACTGTCAGAATCCTCCTCTGGCACATGTAGGTTTTTGGGGGGGGGAAGAATTAAACAGATAAACAGAGTACTCCAAGGCAAAACTGCTTAGCTTTCAAAGCAAAGATTATATTCAAAATGTAATTTATAATACCAGACACCATTAGACATAATGTATTATTCAGCTGAACACCATAATAGTATCCAATCCACTATGAAAATTAAAAATTAATAACTTTTCAGCCATTGATTTTCTGTATTGTGCATAGATATGAGAAAAATGAACTAGTCTACTTGAGAAAATAAAGTAGCAGCCCATTAGTTCTACAAGCTTTAAGGACACTGGACATCTAAACAAACAATAGAGTGACAAACATTACCCATGCAACTTGTACTAATTTATGTAAAAGCAAAGCAAATGCCAAGACAGACAAAGGGCCACAGAAATATATAACATATAACCAAATATGTTCTGGGTTTACATGTTCCTGTTTGCAAGAAGAAGGAAGTAACATTCAAAACCACTATTTCCTGCAATAAGGCTCATATCTGCTTCGCTCTGAGAAATTATTACTTTCATATAAATAAACAAGATACAACCTGTCTTGTCACTGCATTAGAGAATACCCTGCGTATTTGTCCAGGTCTTTGTGATGACATGAAATGTTCTGCCTTTTTTAGGCCATTTAAGGAGAATTAAATGAGGAAATTACTCTCTTAACAGAAACACAAAATTTTGAATGGAAATAAATTTAGATGTTACTATTTCAAGATCTAAACTTTAATTGTATCTTTCCTACCAAATAACTTAGGATCAGATTTTAGACAAAAAGTATAACTTTTTTCATTTACCCAGTAAAAACAATGGTTTTGCAGCACAGTGTCAGCATAATTTGTTTAACTACAAAACAATTTTGAAAGATGCTGAGGAGCCTGGCTGTAGATCAGGAATGCACTTAAACACATGTGTAACTTGAAGCACTTGAGCAGCTCCAAAAGAGAAATTCTGGCTGTACTTACATACAGTAATGTTAAAGTAATAGTAATAGTCACATTTCTATTGACTCTAGTGTATCCAGGATTTGAACCACAAACTTCATTGCTTCTAAGAAAAGGCTTAAAACTAAGGCTTGTTGGTTTATTTAGATTAACTGGTGTAGCTAAGGGAAAAAAGACAGGCTTTGGGGTACACAAGCCCTTCAGAAGCTGCAGAATTCAGAGCTAATTACAAGCTAAGAGTAGAAGAAAGCATAGGTGAAAGTATAACTCTGGAATGAATCTGGGACCTGGTATGACTGAGAATGAAGAGGAACATTTTGAAGATTCAGCAAACATGTAAACATAAAACCACAGCAAAGGCCTTCCTTAGCCCTCATTCAAGTCACTGCTCCATAGCAATCACCGAAGCAGGCAGGCAGTTTTACCACTTTGTTTCTTCTCCTTGTTTTGCAATCAGGAGAATCTTTTAGAGTTATAGAACGAAAATCCCAAGGTCTAGTATTAGAGTCTCTGTCATCATGCCTAGGGAGAAGGACAAACCCACTTTGATAAATATTTCAAAGTTATTTTGCTTAGTATTTATAGATCAGCATTCATGGTTTTCAGCATTTTAAAATGCAAAGACTAGTGGCATGGCCCACACATAAATAGTTGCAAAAATAAAAAGAACCACTTATTAAAAAAACACTTTTCATTTCCATGTAAATATTTGAAACAAACCAAATAATATTTATTGGATAACATGGTCATAGCTACTCCTTTCAATTAATACACTTTACCTGCAATTTATTTTAAAATTGCAGTTATTGAAAAAGTCTCTGAGTTTCTGTAAGTAATCAGTCCTATTCTTTGGTTTGTTGATATGCTTTGCCAGCACAATCGTTGCTGGATTTATACTATATTTATAGCTGGAATTAAATCCTTGTATTAATATATTATAGAATTAATTTATTGCAATAAGTAATGTTCACGTATTTTCATATGCAATAAAAGAAAACAGACTATTCAAGATATCTACATAGAAGAGCTGCCTTTCAGAGCATGTGTGAAGACACTTAGATATGACAGGCAAAAAGCTGTTGTATTGTCTCATAGTTATGTTATGCTTGTGTGAGATAAAAATTGAACATTCCTGCAGCAATTTTCCTGAATATCTCATTTAGTGTAACATCTTATGCAGTTGTTTCATTTACTGCAGTTTTATGAATCTTGAATAAATATATTTATCATAAAGTCATTTAAAAAACCACCAACTTATGAAGACCTAGCATTGTAACAGGAAATATTATACTGACGGATATCTTTGCATATATACTTCCTACAATTCAAAATTGAAATAGTCAGTATAAAAAAGGGTTTACACAAATTGAATTATATCCAATTTACAATTTTTGCTGATGTGACAACTGCAGATGCTTATACCTATTCATGTATCTAATTTTTGTTAACATGCAATAACATTTACAAATACAACACTTAATGGTTCAATGCTGTTTCACACTAACTGGAAAATAATTTCAATTTACCAATATGTACGAAGGAACAAAACATAATGTAACTGCCTGGAACACATTCCAAGGAGCCATGTATTTCACAATATTACAGGTTTACCTGATTTTTATTGTGGTTTAATTTATGTATAATCCATTTCTTCTATGGATATCCTAAGGACATTATGTCCTGAAGTTCTACAGGATTTTGTGCTGGCCTCTTAGCACTATGGAGACAAAAGTCTATCAGTATGTATGTGTGTCTTTTGCTTTTAAATGAATACAATCTTTATCAATTATGTGCTCAATTTTTCAAAGAGTTTTTATTTTGTTTATTTATACTAGGAAGTCTTTACCAGGATTAGTTCATTTGGAGGTCAGGGTTAGAACAGACAGTAGATTATGTAGTATCTTCTGCCATAACTATTCAGAATTAAATCTAACATGGTAATACTTCAAAAACATGCTGGTTGCACAAAAAGAAATCTGCTTTGCTGAACATTTACTCCTGGTTCTATCATATTCTAGGAGAGGACCTATCTCCAGTGTTTTGTACATTGAAATCATCAACTTAGATTCTTGCACAACTCGTTGGAAACTTGGTGTCTTGGAAAAGTTAACGTAAAACAAATGAAGAGTTAAATTTCCCTCTGCCTCATTGCTCAGCCTTCTCCTAGCAAATTCATGCAGTCCACCTTCAAGGACCTCTGGATTACACAGTGTGCATACACAAAGCTGGTTTTCTTCCCACATCCCTGTAATTAGCACTGCCTTCATTAAAATTAACAGAATTCTCACTGTTTATTTCAAGGCAACAGTGAGTACTAGGATGTGTATAGCACTCACTGGCATACACAGCACACAGCTCCTCTCCCTGCCCACAGCACCTCCGTCACACAATATACACCTTGGAATCTCCCAAGGCGCTGACAATAATTATTTGCATCCATATTAACAAGCACTATAGGTGTTAGTATGCTACCAAGCTACAGCTTAATCAATTCAGTATTGCTCAGCTACAGCACCGTGAAATTTCAAAGCCAAACTTGTTTTGTGGTTGCAAGAAAAACTTCATTTTGAATTAAGCATAAAAAATGTCTTAGTCAGAAAGGCCCTTCACAGAGGTGCTGCATGAGCTCTGCCCTGTCATTAGTGACAGTGCTGAACAGGGAGATTATCCTAGCTAATTAATATCTAAAGTATCCACTATCCATTAATTAATCACAGTAACGTGAGAGAAGAATCAGCGTTGTGTATGCACACAGTGTAATCCAGAGGTTCTTGAAGGTGGACTGCAAGCACTTTGCCAGAAGACTCAGCAATGGGGCAGAGGGGCATTTGACATTTAATTCATATGGAGGGTTTGTATTTGCTCTGTTTAATCATTTTTTCATCTGTTTAAATTTCAAATGGTGTAATACAGCTGTTGGCTTAGATTCAGAAAGCCACTGTGTCTTGGGCTGCATCCAGAGCACCATGGGCAGCAGGTCAGGAGGAGATTCTGCCCCTCTGCTCTGCTCTGCTGTGCTGAGAGCCCACCTTGAGCACTGCATCCAGCTCTGGGGGCTCCAGCACAGGAAGGACATGGACCAGTTGGAGCAAGTTCAGAGGAGGGATACCAAGTTGATTACATGAATGGAGCACCTCTCTTATGAGGAAAGGCTGAGAATTTGGTTGGTTCAGCTTGGAAAAGAGAAGGCTTCAGGGTGACCAATTTGTGGCTTTTCAGTGCCTGACAGGACCCTACAATGAAGATGGAGAGGGACTTTCCTCAAGAGCACATAGTGACAGAAGAGGGTGAATGGATTCCAACTGACAGAGAGTAGGTTTAGATTACATACTAGGAATAAATTCTTTTCTGTGAGGGTGGTGAGTCACTGGAACAAGTTGCCCTGGGAAGTTGTGGAATGCCCCATCCTTGGAAGTGTTCAAGGTCTGGCTGGATGGGGCTTTGAGCAACCTGGTCTAGTTGTCCCTGCCCCTGGCAGAAAGGTTGGAATGAATAGTATGGAAGAAGATACCTTGCACTGTACCTTGGGAACATTTTATTTTCTTAGCACAAAAGAAGATTAAATAAATTAGGTAAAAATATTTTAGTTCAGGCATTGAGATATAATTATGGATATAGTTACTTGCTTTATCCAGAAAGTATTTTACCTAGCTCTGTTCATTTTTCAAAGGCAGAAAGTCAAATTTTGCTCACTTTCCTCTACTTCTTTTGTAACAACTGTATTCAATTTCTCATATATGATTTTGGATATTGTGTCTGGTTAAAGATGAGAGCAAGTAAGATGACTAAATCAGATAATTTAAATTAAAATCTGAAAAGCAGCAAAATAGAAGGCTGAAGGCTGATCATTATCCCCATAAAACACTGTGTATTCCATACGAAACACAAGAAATTTATCTATTAAGCCCATGCAGCAGCAGCAGCAGCTAAAGATAATCTTACAGAAAAATGAGCCCAAGAGCTGGTGATGGGGACTCAAAAGGAGGTCATATCAAACAACAGCTATTTGTTGTTAAACCAAGCAAAACAACAAAATCTCTTGAAATAATCTCCTCTCAGGAATGAGGCCATGAAACTCCTAAGCAATCTCCCAACTTGTCAGATGACAGAAAAAGCTGTACAGTTCTAACTGCAGGGATGAAATACACAGTCTCACATAACCATATTGCTGTGAAGCAACTCCAATTAACGAGTTAGAGCTTTCACATTCCCTACATTTTGGACTAAAAGTGAGCAATGGCACACTGTCTAATACAGACCATATTTAACTATTTAACTATAGTTTCTTTCAGTATCACATACTATATTTAACTATTTAACTACAGTTTCTTTCACTATCTAGTAGACTATTTTATCTTGTAAGAAAATACTTTCAGACACCAGGTATAGATCTGTGGTAGCTCCAGATAGAGATTCAGGCCTACACTGCTCTACAGCCTCGTGTAAGACATTATTTGTTGTAAAGCACTGCAGTGACAATCTTTGTTCCAAATATTGGGAGTTTCCTGGCCACAAGAGAGTTAGCACAAACATCCTTCAGCCTTCTTGGACACTATATAAAGAGTTTCTGCTATTCCATGATCCTATGCATGTGAACTAGAATACAACAATTTATCCCCTGGACCGTAACTGCAAAAGTAGAACTAAACAACTTACATTGCTAAACACTGTTGAAAAGATCTCTTTTATCATTTCACGGAAGACTGCCTAATCTCCTTAGGCATTCTTCCTCATTCATAATATTGGTGAATCCTATGTAACCTGTAGCATGTAATTCTTTCACTCCTGGAAAATTAAAAATCAATATGAATTGGCTTCAAATTTCAAATGAATGCATGTCAGATACTCAGGAGTAGCCCTGTTTTTTGAAGTGTTGCCCATGTACAAAAAGGTACAATTTATCCACAGGGTTGTAATAGGAAAAACATAGTAGAAGAGTCCTAATTATGAAATAAAGTGGGTTTAGGTTAGAACTAAAAAGAGTATTCAATCTTATTATTTTTAATACTAAGCTATATGTGTAAAACAGCAGATACTGTGCAGTTCTGTTTTCCAGATACAGGGTGATAAAAAGAAACGGAACTTGGGCCTATTTCACCCTTTTTGCCTGTGAGTGCAGTGACAGTGTTAAAGGGGAAAAATTACAGAGAGAGAACCCTGATCAAAAGTATAGAAATGTGTGCTCTATGCACATGATTAAATGAAATAAAATCCAAGCAAAGTCGAGGTGTCCTACTTGCAGTATCTCCGTCTTTGTAACATCTGCCACTCTCATTATCCCATTATTTCCACCTACCGTAATCTCTGTTTACTACTTTCTTATCCCTTAATCTGTACTTTCACTTGCAAATATCCTAACCACGTGTTGTTTATCTCAGAAATCATTCTTTATCCTTGATTTCCAAATCAGAAAAGTATCCCTAAGCTTATTAATTTTCATCTCCCCTAACTCTGTTCTTTCCCAAGCAGCAGTTGACATGCTACCTCTACCACAGGAGAGGCCAGGAACCGTAAAACAAGACTAGGTTTCCATATATGAGATGAACTGTTTTGTAAAAGCTTTTATCCCACATGGTACCAGTGTGGAAGTCTGCCCAAGAGAGCACAGAACGGACAATGCATCTTAACAATTCAGGAGGGCAGAGAAACAAGAGACACCTTTTAGGTGCCCTGGCATTCTCTGTAGCAGTAACACAATGAAGATGGCTAAATAAAATGTCTCAGAGGTCTTATAAAGTCTTGAGAATTACTGTTGTTTGGGGTTTCTTTTGGGAAGGATTCTATATCATCATTTGCTAGGGCTGAGAGCATGCCTATCAACCAGAAAATGTGAAAAACATTTAAGTTATAATTTGAGTGCTATCTACTTAATTTTTAAACCATTACTTACGGTTTTTTCAGTGCCAGCATCCAAAGACCCCTGCAAAGAAGAAAAACCAACACATCCAACAAAAATGGAACACCTGATACACTTTTTCATTGAGTGTTACAGGAAAAATGCCTTTTAATTTGCTAAGTATAGTAATAGCTGAGTCTGACTTAAAGTCTTTGCACTCGAATGCTAAAACACCTTCTGTACTGTAAAATGCTGCTCTTTTTGAGCTCATTCTGGGGGCAGAAGTTCTTGAGATTCTAGAAATAACAAAAAATGCTAAGGACTCACTATGATGACGAACCTTAATTTAACAGATTTGCCTTGTAGGCTTTTGCACCTTATGTTTTGACTGAAGTTTTTCCTGAGATTCACTAAGTTTTATCACCGGTGCAGTTTTATCTACAAATTTCAGTGAAATCACTGCTTCCCTCTATCAGTGCTCACCAGCCGGGGTGGTGAGTCCCAGTCACACTGCAGCTCAGCTGGCCCTGCGCTGGATTATCCCAAGGTCCCTTCAACCCCATTTGTTCCATGATCCTATTATCGGGTAACAGGATCCTTCTTTTGCAATCCAAACAGTGCAACATGTGCAGGGTGGGGAAAGACTTTAAACATTGCGCAGTTTTCTTAGGGTTTTTATATTAAAGAGCAAAACAAGTCATAAAACAACCTCTGACAGGTCATGGATGTGCAGACAGCCCCATGCCTGGGCACTGATTTAGGGCACAGAATCCCAGGATGGGTCAGGCTGGAAGGGACCACAATGGTCATCTGGTCCAACCTCCCTGCTCAGGCAGGGTCATCCTAGAGCACGTGGCTCAGGATTGCATCCAAATGGTTCTGGAATATCTCCAGCGAGGGAGACTCCACAGCCTCTCTGGGCAATCTGTTCCAGAGCATGGTCACTGCACAGTGAAGAAGCTCTTTCCCATGTTTATGCGGAACTTTGCGTGCACCAATTTCTTCTGCCTGTTGCCTCTCATCCTGTTGCTTGGTACCACCGGGAACAGCCCAGCTCCATCCTCCTGGCACTCCCTCCCCCATTTAGATACTTAAATACACGGACGAAGTAAGGTCCATAGGAAAAGAGAGCGGGATGAGCAGCTTTGAGACGTGAGGTGGGATGGTTCGTTTGGCTTTGTATTCGTGGGCTAAAAGTACTGCTGACTGATCGGTCCAGGTAAGAGCCAGCCCTGCCGCTGCCCCTCCCGAGGGCCGGCGGGGCTGAACCCCGGGACGCTTCCTGAATGCGGGCAGCGGGAAGTAGCGGGAAGTAGCGGGATGCGGGGCCAGGGCGGGAGGGGACGAGGATCTGAGCTCCGTACCCTGCGGATATCGGCACAGCCCCGCCCGGCGCTCCCCCGCCCCGCCGAGCAGCGAAGCCTCCCGCGCGCGGAGCCGTTCAAATTCGACTCCTCAACGGCCGCCCCGCCCCGCCCCGCCCCGGCCGGCAGGTGCCCGGGGGCGTCACGACCCGCGCCGTTTCCCGCCCCGTTCGCGTTCCGCTCCAGCTGTGCCCCTTTTCCCGCTCCGTTCACGTCCCGCTCCCTCTGTGCCCCCGTTTCCCACCCCGTTCACGTTCCGATCCTGCCGTGCCCGCACTCTCAGCCCCATTCCCGTCCCGCTCCCGCTGCGCGCCCCCATCCCGCCCCCCGCCCCAAATCGCCCCGCCCGCCGCCCTGCGCACGCGCAGCCGCGCCCGCTGCTCTCCGCGCCGTGCACGCGCTCCCCGCGCCCCTCCTTTCTCCCTCCCGGCGTGGGCGGTGCGCGCGCGGTCGCGCGCCTCCGGCGGGGCGGGGGCGGTGCCGCGCGCAGCAGCCTGAGGGCCGGCGGCGGGAGCGGCGGGAGCGGCGGCCCCGGTGCGAGGCCTCGGTCCGTCCGCCCGCAGCCGCGCTGTCCCCGCTCCGCGCTCCCCCGGCCCAGCCTCCCCGCGCCTTCCCGTTCGCCGCCTCCCCTTCTGGCCGTGAGCGGAACCCGGCGCGCCGTACTCGCGACGCCGCTGCGCCCCAGGTGAGGGAGCGGGGGAAGGAGAGGGCGAGCGGGGAGCACTCGCTCCCTCTCCCTCCTCAGCGCCTCCCCGCCGCTCCCGGCGCCGAACCCCGCCGCTCCCTGCTTTTCTTCTCCCGGTGGAGCCCAACAGTCCGTTCCCAAGATGGGCTGCACTCTGAGCGCCGAGGACAAGGCGGCGGTGGAGAGGAGCAAAATGATCGACAGAAACCTGCGGGAGGACGGCGAGAAGGCGGCCAGGGAAGTGAAGCTGCTCCTCTTAGGTAAGGGATGCCGTGAGGGGAAGCTCCTCTTGAGGCAGCTCCCCCCCGAAGCTCTCTCGCCTCCCGAGGAGGGGCAGGTGCCCGCCGGGCTGGGCGGGGGGCGATGCTGCCCTCAAGACCCCGAGATACGTGCTGCGGCCTCTCAAAAGTTCTGGGGGTCGCGGGAGGCACAGCAGCTCCTTGCAGCAGGTGGGCGCCTCGGCTGCTTGAGGGATTAGAGGCAGCGCCCTGGGGAAGCGGCACGGCATGGTCTGTCCGGGCCCTGACTGCCATAGGACGGGGATAGGCGCCTGAAAGTTCTGACCTGGATCCTCTGTTCCTCTGTTGAAAGGAAGGAAATGTTACATTGGGCGATATTTTAATGTTTCTTGTAGACCCGAACATGTCCTAAACTGTTACTACGTGAGTAAAGTATAGAAAGTGTCAAAAGAACAAAAGACAAAGCACCGTTTAGCCTTTTGAATTGTTTTTTTTTGTTTTGTTATGGGTTTTTTTTTTTTTATTTTTTTGTTGTGGGTCTTGCTTATATTTCTGAGATTTGACAAGGGGAAGTATCACCTTGATGGAGGTACTGGATGTGTAATATAGTGACTCATAACGTGCGGTCGTGTCTTCGTGAGTTTTGCTCACAAGTACTTGAAGCTCGCCTTTTTTTGTGTTTTAAGATGTCCTTGTGCGTGAAGATAAGTAAGATAAGATTATTTTTAAAATTGCAAGAAAAAAGGAAACGAGGATTTTAATCAGAATACGTTTGTTCAGGACTGAAATTACTGTAGGTTGGGGACAGCTGAATGCTGCAAGATTTGCATTGAATTAATGTTTTAGGGAGTTTCGCAGTGTGTTTTGTGTAGCTAAACCAGACAGGATCTTTCTAATAGTGCGTTAAAATAGCTGTTGAGTTGCAGCTTCCCTCTCAGAGCTGACGTTCCAGGCAAACTTTTTAAATGACTGCGCAGTTTCTCACTCCCCTCGACATTGATTTTGCTCTCTTCACTACAAACGTAGTAGACCTCTTAAATAACTTTCTGTTGCTGAATTCTAAGATGGCTCCAGAAAGGGACAAAAGACTGAGCAACTTTCATTGTAGATGAAGAAATGAAACCTAGTGTGGAAAAACAAAGGTCCTAAAATGTGTTTATAGATTCAAAATTTTACTTGTGAGATAATCCAGAAACAAAAGCTTTAATTTGTTTTCTAGGAAGTGTTAGGTTTTGGGTTGGTACTGTGCCTACGCCTTTGGAATCCTCAGATTGTTGTATGGAAAGGTTTTCCTGTATGTGATAATAGTAATACTGCAGAAGATGTTGCTTCCTTTTTAAAAAGTGGCAAAGTAGTGCTTTATGTGTCTTCTGGCAAGGCATTTGAAAAAAATGTTCAGTGTTTTGCTGTTCTGTATGGACCTTGTAGTGCCTACAATTTGGTACTTGTTTTTGTATTTTTCATCATATTCCTTGGATGTAGATGAAGTCTGTTTAGAGATGATTTATTCTAATATGTATTTCGTCACTATTTTAATGCTCTTGCATAAAAAGCCCTATGTTACAAGCTTCAGTTTTATAAATTCTATGTTTCTAATGCTGAAAAGCCTTTCTGCTGGAATCTCATGAAATCTAAGAATATGGAACAAATGGTGAAATAGGTGTGGGCTCTCCTAGTGTGCTGAGCAGCAGCTTGCTTTCTCCTCTCCCCTCTCCCCTACTAAAAAGAGGTGTGAAGGCTGGCAGCCTGGCCTCTCCTCGGACCAGTGATTGTTTAACAAAGATTACCTAAATGTTTAGTGAACTCTGGATGAGGTTTTGTGCATACACCTTGGATGCAGGGATGTATTTCACTTGTTTTGGAATGAAAGGTTTTCTCTTCCTATTCCTTGCAAGTCTATCAGATGTCTTGAATGTGATGTGAATGCTTAATCTGATGGCAAAACTACTTAAAGTTACTTCCACTAGAGTCACTGTCTTCTCACCACTCACTTTCCCGATTCCTTGTTCAGCCCACATGTCATAGTTTATCATCTACTCTGTTGTACTCCTGCATCTATTTATGGATTTGTCCTGCTAAAAAGATACTGAAGTAAAAGGAAAATTACAAATTGTGGTCTGCTGCCAGGAAAATGCAATGTGTGATTGGCATCTGAAACACCTTGTTTATGTAGAAAAAGGTCATGTAGCTGTATACCTGTTATTATTATTGACCCAATAAATCAGGTTTATTCCAACATCTATAAAAATTGTATTTTTGTATGGTAACTAGAGAATCCTACTGAAGCTTGAGCTAGAATGCTCAATTGAGGGAAGATGTGTTAATAAAATCCATCTATTTCTAGACTGGAAATTTAATTTATTCCATTATATGCTTTTCTGAATTTTTTTTCTAAAACAGGAAAATGCAGCGATTTAATTGTGAGAGATGTGATATTGTTGTACTTGGACCATCACTGTGAACAAGATCACTGATCCATGTTAGATTTATATTTTATTGTCCTGTTTCTAGGAATAAGCAGATATATTTAATCTGTGCAAAATACTATTGAACTGGATTATCTAAGTTCTTTTATCATATCTATAAATTGGTTCATCACTTATTACATTTTAAATGCAGGTAATTTGGAATAAAAATACTGGATTCTAAATATTATCCATATATAGCTATTCTAACTTTGTAATTCTGTGCACTTCGGTGTGCTACCCCAACAGCAGGAGAACCATTCCTGGAAAATTTCTGAGAACCATCATTCTTAGAAGTAAGCTGAATTTGAGCTTATAGTTGGTAAGCCAGATGGAAAATGCTTGTTTTTACGTGGGATTTGACGATTTTATCTTTTAAAATCATTACATAAACAAGCTTATTTACTTTAATACTATTTTCTATCAATGTTTGACAAAGAAATACTTCAGTTTCATGAGAACTCAACGAAAAAATATAAGTGCAATATAGTATATTGGCCAACACTACAAGTTCAACATATAAAATATATACTTTTCATTAAGCACTTTAATGTTTATGACAAGGTAATGGTTCCTAAACTTCTGTGTCCCAACTGAAGTAATGTTTTCTTTTCTTGTATTTTCTGTTGCTGCTTTTTTTATAGACAAACTCATGCACTTAGTGTAAGATTTTTGAAAAGCAGTTTGTATTTTGGCTGGCTTCCAGGCAGAGAAAGAAGTAAACCCAAGTTGGTTTTTATTTTCATTGTTTCTTAACTTTTAATATTCAACAAATAAAAATTCTAGTGATGCTTGCGGAGTGAATGTAATTCTGCTCATGGTGGGAGGTGGTGATTCTGAGTGACCGATTTGTGTGCTGCATTAATAGACATGTGATCCCAGTCAGGTGTGCATCTGCAAGTGCATTTCTGTTGAATTGGCTGGAGCACTAAGGCTGAATTTATGTCAACGGCAGGAGAGCAGGCAGTACTTCATTTAGTAGAGTGCCTTCTGGTATGAGGTTAACTCATCAGGTTTTATGAATACATGTAAATTGGCACCATGTGTTTACAGCATTAGCACTTTGTCTTATGAATTATCTCATTCTTCACCTAATACAGCAAATTTGGTGTTAAGGTTCTTTGTATCTTGAATGAAAAAGGCAATAGATATATCTTAAACATTCTTTAGGAGTGGGTCCTGGGATCCAGGAGGTCACAGGCCATGTATTTGACAGCTGTAATTGTCTGTTCTCCTTTCTGGATAATCACGGCTGTAGATTTAAGTTCAATGGATACCTTCACCTCATGACCAGCAGAGCCACTTTTCATATTTCTGAATAGATCCTTGTGATTCATACTGGAACATGTGCATGTCATGTTCTTAAAGATAAGTGACATTTAACTTAAGGCAATACTGCATTTTATCTTTTCCATTGCAGTTTCCTGTTCCTTAAGATGGTAACTAGAACATTTCTATTTAGTTGTTTTTCTAACTCTTAACATCTCAGGCATCTTTTTCTGTCTGCTTTTCTTTTGTTACAGACCTGTGTCTTTCTGTCTGCTCCTGCTGCATACTCATCTTTTCAGCAGCATGATTCTCACATTGCTTGGCAGTACCTGGCTTCCTCCAGTCCTCATTGCACATTGTACTGAAAAAATACATTTGTTCTGTTTGTGCCATTACTTCTCTTGCCTTTCCTCCAGAGTATCATCTTTCTCCACACTTGGAGACAAGAAAGACTTTAGAAGTCTGAACTTAAGGAAGCTCTCAAAAAAGCCTTTTTCTCACAAACAAGTATTGCACATTTCAGAAATGTTGACCTCGCCTTCATAAATTATGCCAGTCTAGTCTAAAACATTTCTAACAAAATATTTCCTGTCATGCCTTCAGAGACAGCTATCTGCAGATATTTACAAAGTTCACCTCTTATTTAGAAGCTGATTTGTGAAACCTAAAAGAAGTGTTTAATGTTTGATTTTGATTTTTCTGGTTGTTGGTCTTGTCTGTGTTAGCGTGAACACCCCCACCCCCCATTTCTGCCTGTCTGCTTAGATTTAGCAGGAGTTCTAAACTAGGAGCTCTCTTGCATTTTAATATGATACAATTGGACTGCCAATCAGGATGTTATTTATGTAGAATTACTAGATTCTCATAGTGTAATAATCCCCCTTGCTTTTGTGAAAGGAGACTCAGGGGTGTGCAGAAAACACAGCCATTCAGTTATGGTTCTGTTTGTGTAATTGCAGTTTGGGTTCTTTTAGGTTTGTCTCCTTCTACTTGAATGTTGGTATAAAAATTTACAATGTCATAATAACAGTCTTTAGTGTGTGTATTGATTTCAGTACAAATTGTCTTTAGTGATTTCAGGTCTTCTGTTGCATTATTGTGTTGCTTCTTTTTGGAAATTACTTTGTAATCTCTCTATCATTGTATCATGGTTTTAGTTCTTTACCATTCTTAAGACAAAATTTACTTGAGTACATATTGTTTTAGGGAGGGCTAAAGAGAAACTGCGTTATGTGCTATTTTATGATACCAGTAGTGGTGACTTTGCTTTTTTAAAATCTTGATTAAAAAGTCTAGTTATGGATACATAAAAATTAATTATCTGTTGTACCAGGTATTAAGAGTTTGGGGTGTTTTTATGTTTTAAGAATTAGAAAACAGTTTAAACTTAAGAAATGGCTTTTCTTCAACTTTTCTTTCAAAAACAAAGCTGGTTTTTTTGTTGTTTTTTTTTTCATCTGCCAAATTGGAGGCTGTAGTAAGGTACTTTTTGGTAAGTTGTCCGCTGCCAGCATCAGTGGTACCTCAAGACTGCTCCTAAATTCTGTAATATGCTATGATGTAATTAGTGTCCTCCTACTTTTTTCTGACAGCACAGTTTATTGTATCATTGTCATATATGACAGTTTATTGTGTCCTATAGATTATATTACCAAAATGATTATGTATTTCAGCTAACCTCCTTTTGTGAAGTTATTTTTAACTCTCATCAGAACTAGAGTTTACAGTATATCTCCCTGCATAGTTGTGTTGGCACAACTTGAATTTGGGACTCGGTGCTACAGTTAGGCTGTAGTGATTTATATACTCATATTGCCAAAGTAGGTTGTTCTTTTGCTGCCACATTTTACCCTCTAGTTGTTTTGGTACTCTGAGAAGGACTAATTGAGTAGCCAGCATATCCTAAAGTCCGGCTAAATAATTTGAAACCAAGCCATGAGTCTGGCTTAAAGGGCATAAAATTCTGAAGTCAGTTTTGCTGTCTAGCCTGATGGATGTCTGCAGTGTTTCCTGTAACATGCTATCTGGCAAATGTTGTGGTACAAACGTGGATGTACAAAACAGGTATTTAAGATGTTCTGTTAAGTGTGAGTTTTGTGGCTTTTTTGCCATGGAAACACTGAAATAAAGATCTGAACTGACTTGATAATTAGCTATTAAAAGTTTTGGGGTTTTTTCCCAGGACAAGTGTAGGAGAACCTGTATTAATGAAAACTTCCTATTCTGGGGGTGAATCTTAGTCATTGTCCAGCTTTTACTGTTTATTACAGGTTTACTGTTCTGTTTATTCCCCTTGTTTGCTCAGTGCCATACTGTTACCTCAGACTTCATGTAAATTACAGAATTAGTCTGTAAATGGAACTTCTTTGGCTTTACATGAGAGATTTTGTATCCACAAAGTATTGAAGTTGGTACAGTATGTAGAGCAGTTGAAAAATTCAGAACTTTGAACTTCTGAGAGTGAAAAGTTTAGAGTGCACTGTTGGGAAAAATCCAACTTTTGAAGTGGCTTAACTTAGTGACATTTCTGAGTGGAAGAATAATTAAGATTTTGAACTTAGACTGTTAGGACAAAAATAAACTGGTTTTGCTGAGTCTCTTCAGTGTACCAGGAATTTCTTCTGCTGTGAGAACTGAACTCCTCTTTTCTTAATAGAAAACGTTTTGTTCTCCTTGACTATCAAGTAGAAGCAGACTAGACAAAATAAGATTTCTTAGTAAGGATGGGAAGTAAAGGAGTGATTTTGTGGACTAATTACCAATGGTTGTGTCTGCTCTTAGTTCTTTCACAGTATAGGTGTAAGAAGTATTAGAGTTGGAGACCTGGAAGATGTTTCCCATTATCATGGCTTTGCACTGAGAGTTTGTAAAACTGTGGAGCCAACTTCAAGGTCTCTGGAGTTATCTATAGCTTAAAGCTTGTAGGCCTAGGTATCACCTCGAGTCACAGATACCCATGTGCACCAATCCTTGATTTGGAAGTATGTTACCTGTTGAGGTTAGATTTTGACTTTGTTTCATTTAGGTTTAATTGCTGGCTACCCCTTCCCTTGAAATGTATTTCTGTGTTATTTTTTGAGTTACTCTTGGTATAATTCTTTCAGGATCTCAGCTGATGGGGCTAATTGCCATAAAACAGTTAAGAACCAATTCTTTAAATAAGGGACTTGTAAACATGTGATAAGCAAGTAGATTCTTGTTAAACATGTGATAAGCAAGTAAATTGGTTTTCTGGCTTTGGTAATTGAAGGGTCATTGAAGCTTTAAATAAGACCACTTCTGGTATGTTTTGGTAGCAACTTGATAATCAAGTTGCTGTGTTGACTTACAGATGTATACATTACATATATATTACATTACATATATGTATACATTACATTATATGTAATGTATACATATATGTATACATTATTTATATTACATATATGTATACACCCATGTAAGCATACATTGCAGATGTATGCTTATATGGGTGCTCTGTATTTATATTTACCGATACATGTAAACTTCAATATTGTATGTACCTATAAAATTGATACTGAAATTAGAAATTACTTTCTGTGAAGCAACTTGGAATCAACACCATTCAAATATACTGTACTTCAACTTCTGATACACGGTACCTCATTACATTTCTAAGAAGAATGTATGAAAAAGTAGCGTTGCCTTTGTAGTGAGTAATATACTTAGTGAAGATACCTGATTAAATCTTTAGTGGAATATAACAGTATCTAGGCAACCAGGATGGACAGGAAGTCTTTACAATCATTGCCCTAAGCAGATTGCTTTTATAGAAGTAATCAATGTACTGTAATGAAAATTCTTGTTGAAACTGTGAAGCAGGTTTATAATTAATATTGTCTAGAATTTAATATGACCTATTTCTTAAAATGAAAATACTGTTGTAATCAAATGGCTACCTGTAATCCCATCTTTCTTTTTGCAAAGTTGATGAAATAATTTTTGTATACAACTTGTGGGGTTTTTTACATGGATGAAGCTATTGTAGTTGTTTGCATCATAATACACGTTTTTATCAATCACAGTTGTACGGACATTCTGTATCTCTGGGACTTTCTTAATAGTTTCCAGTAAAACTCAAGAGGTTCTTGCGTACTTTCTAAATCTGTATTGGAATTCTGGAAGTACACAGTGGATGGTGTCTTACAAGAAGCAGAGCTATTCTAGAAGCTCTGTCTTGGTAAAAAGGAGAGTGCTCTTGCAGCATCTGGCTGAATGGCTTTGCCTTCTCCCTGTCATTTTTAAATGCTTAATTCAGTTTTTTGCTGTTTAAGTAGTCAGACTGGCTGGCTTGATTGGACTTACTTTGCTGCTAGAGTGGTCAATTCAACTGGTATTTCGTAATGATCTGATGAGGACCTGACTAAAAGCGTGATGAGAAGCAGAGATATGTACTGTATGCAGGTGGAGGGGAAAATGGGTGCAGAATAGGATGCTTTCAATTTCTGTATTTCTGTGTCACAGTTCACTGTGGAATTGGATTAGGAATAATGTGAAATCGTGTTCACCTGCAAGGTGCACTTGGTAGACATGTTAAACTCTATACAAAACCCACTTTTTTAATACTTCATTGCTGCAATAGGAGATAGAGCCAGTCTGCCTTGAGGAATGTGCTGATTGCAAGTCAGAGGTAGGAGTTTCTTTTCATTCCAAATCCAGGGAGTCTCAGATGTGTGCTTCCTCATGCTCTTCTGTTTTGAAGATTGTAGGCTTGACTAGGTAGAATCCCCCTCTACCTAGCACTTGGTGAAGAATGCAGGATAGTAGTGGGCAAGAAGTACCTCTGCCAGCCCAGTTGTCCAAACAGTAGAGAATGGAGGCAACAGTAAAGTTGTAGCAATATTAAAATAGAATACAGTGTGAATGTAGTACTGGAATACAATTTTAAAACTTTCTATTACTGGAGATATGGGTCTTGCAATTAAAAAAATATCGCGTCAACCAGACAATTGTTTTGAGTATTTATAGATTTTATTTAATGAAATGTTGTTTTGAATTCTTATTGGTTTCAGGTCTACCAGTAATGTTTTATAAAGTGGTAGACTGAGCGTAAGTTGCTAATCTTTTCATTGAAGTGTTGTCTGTATTCTTGATGCATTAAATATTTCTTGAAGCATTTTGAAAGTGGATTTCTCAGCTGTAAGCAGATCCTTAATAAATCTGGTAAACTCTTGGCAAAACTGTTATATACTTTCTAAAGCATATAATGCTTAAGCATAAAGCTCTTAAATCACTGACAGGGATTCCTTCTAATATGCTTTAGGGCCACAGTGTTAGCAAGCAAAGGCTGTCATCTAATTCCTAGATGAGGGACTATTTACATTATTTTCTCTATCTGCTGTTCTAGAACATAGAAGCATTTGGGGTTACGTTAGATCAGCCTTTGATTACATATTTGAGGCCTAACAGGCTGCTATGTATGTAGGTGTCTGTCTTTTTCCTTGCTTCTGGGATTATTGGGTGCAACTGTCTCTTGGAAGAGGTTGAAATTTTTATGTACTTTAAAGCTGTCTCAGTTTAATATGAGACTGGTTAAATACAAATTCTATTTAAGCAACAAGCCAAAAAAGCCAGATTTTTTTCAAAGTACTTTTCGCCCTGCTTGAGGGTAGTTTTTTATGCAAAATGCATGTGCATGTAAGAAAAAATATAATTGACTATGCTCATGAATTTTCTTTCTTGCTTCAAATACAAATAGGAGTTTTGAAAATGTTTGTATTTGAAAAAGATAATTTATTGATATCTAGGATATTTTTACATTTTAATCTCTCTCAGCTTAAGTCCATATAGGTTCTGGTGGAGTTGAAGACATTGCAGTGAATTTAGCTCAATTATTAGTGTGCTTATTCTCCTTGTTTTTGTAGGTCTTAGTCCTTGAGCTACAGGATGAAAACACTGTTAACTTAGGTGTGGATGAATACTGAAAATTTACATGAACTGAAGCTTATTGCTTTGTTTCTACAGTAGTGGGACAACCTTTAGTGTAATTGCATTTGCCTTGGTATAAACTTCAACAGTACTCATTTATCACATTTGCAAATAAGGCCTTGGTGTTTCGTGACAAGCAGAGCTTTGAATAAATTCAGTTGAGATTTACATGAGATATCTTTTTCCTATTTTGGTAGAAATGCACACACAGTTTTCTGGTTGTCCCATCTCTTTGTACGGTTACATAGTAATATGACGTAGCTGGGACAGTAGGTTCTGTCAAAATTGTACATAAAACAACAGTAGTGTTGTTCTGAATTGGAAGCAGAGCCTGCAGTGAAGATATGCTCTTAATTCCAAGTTCTTTTGTTGTATCTCTCTGCCAGAACAATCTGCATAAAATATGCCTTTGTTGCAGTGGGGAATTTTTTATAATGCATTTTTGATTGTGATTAATGATAGCGTGCTTAGTAAATTTGCTCTGGTATCTCTGAACCTGCCACCTTTGCACATTGTATTTATAGCGTGGTGCACAGTAAAAGGCAAACCACACTAACGAGAGCAATGTCAGGGGACTCTGGATTTCTAGAGGTTTATTAGATATATATATTTGGAAGTCTGTATGGGGCATGCTGTGCTCCGTTGGCAGAAATTGATGGTGACTCTCTTGGTAAACATTGTAAGAGTAAAGGAGATGGTTCTTTCTGTAGGAGCAGTTAGCCTTTATCTCCTGGATTGGGCTCATACACAATAACCACTCAAACTCATGTTGAAAAAGGTCTTCAATCAAGTTCTTTTATACTGTAATTTTTAATTATGCAGTGATTGTTTCTGAGCATACTGCTTTGTATGGAAGAAGAAAGCCCCTTTTATTTTTTTTAAGTAGCAAATTTAAATCTTATTTCAATTTTGTAGCGGAGATCAGTTTTTTGCTATATTGAAGTTCCATTTGAAATACTAACAAGTTTTTGGACTTCAAATTTTGAGGAGATTCCCAAGTATTTTAGACAATAGAAGGAATGCTGGCCTTTGATACATTTAAGTAGCCAACTGCTGATCTTATCAAGCTGTTGTCAGTATTGACATCCTAGATCAACCTGGAGCCACAAATGTGTAGCTGCTGGTGGTGTGGTATGTAGTTGCTGGGCAGCAAGCATGATTACTAAGTGGTTTTCATCTCCAAATTTGCATTAGCTCCTGTGTTTAATTTCTTGCATAAGTAAGACATTTATTTCCAAACCTTTGTGTCTCAGCATGTCACAGTCCTGCTGGGTTTGGCACTTCACATGAAGGAAGCTGTGCCTATATCTTAATTGAAGGAAAAACTGCAATGGTGCTGTCCCTGTCTAAGGCAATATTACTGGTGTTTAACAGATCTCCTGTACATTCTGAACAAACATCTTTTTGAAGTAGATTCAATTCCAAGGTGCTGTATTTCCTTTTGAATGTTTCACAAAGTTTTTGCAATAAGACACTGGGGATTGTACTGGTGCTCTCCTTTAGAGACAATAAGTCCTGATACAGTTGTGATATAAATGATACACATAATGATAAAAGGGTTCATACTATGTAGCAGTAGCAGCAGCTAGTAATTTGAAACAGCTGAGGAATATAGGAATGTTTTTGAAGAGCTAGATAGAATTCAAAAGTTGCATGCATTTAATTTTGTGTGGTACATAAAATTGCACATAATTTCTGCTAAGGTGTCTGCTCATCACATGATGAGTTCTAAGCAAAAAGAACTTTTCATAAAACTTCTGTCATAAAAAGATATGAGGCACTAATTGAAAATTACAGGTAGCTCAAAACTCGATTTATACTGCTAAAGATAAAGATATGAATAGAAGATACTTTAAGGTTTGCAGTATGGAGTCTGTGCCCTCCTTGTTTCACCATAAGCATTATTTTTAGAATTCATTGGGTTCCCGAGGTTATACTGAATATAAACCCATACCTTCTCCTTGTTGTTTTGGTACTAAACCAGTTAATACTGTCTTTATCACCAGCTTATGTGTTTGCTCTAGTAATAGCCTAGGTATTTAAGGAACTCAGAGCAGTCTATTAGACATCTAGACCTGAATAAACATACAGGATTCTACCACGAGTTAATACTTGATTGCTTCTTGAGGTAACATTTTATCTTAGCAGTTTTCTTAAATGATGTTTTATGTATAATACATTGACTATTTTATTGTAGACTGTTGATTTCAAACATGTACTAAGAGCAATACGGAAGACCTAGGAAAGGAATAATTAGTTGTAATTAATTCTTGATTTGTTAGGGAATTTACAAAAGTGACAGTGGCATATGGGTGTACATGATGCTGCTTCTGTAGGACTAAGAATGCAGCTACTGAAACCTTGAGAATTATCTCAGATCTTTTATCTGAGTCAGTGCCATAATTTTAGAATCTGTCACTTCTCTGGTTTGAACCGATGATGTAATCTGGGATTCACACTCTATTACTACATGGCTAAATTACTGAAATATTTTCTGACAGATACTAATCATACAGATTCTTAGTTTGTTGAAAGTTGTCTGGCACATTCAAATTCCAGTAGCTGTGGAAATTCCAAGACTAATGCCACCTTAGAAGTAATGAGTACTATCTACTTTTGGTTGACCATAGGAAAACAGTTGAGAAGGGGAAAAGGGACATAAACTGCTGGGGCCAGAATTAGAAGAATACCAGGTGGTGGTAGATAACTCTTACTGCTGGGTGGCTTCAAAAGTGTGGGGTTAAAAATTTTTAAAAAATGGAGGCAGGTAGAGCAGCATGGGTGTCAGAGAATGTTTCACTTGGTGTTCAGCCCGTCTGGTGTGTGTTGTGGCAGTTTCCACTGTGGATTTCTTGTACTAGCATTGATGTATTTTGAACATAGTAACACTGATTAGCAGCTTGCATTCCAATTTAAATCTCATGTCTGGTAATGTGTCATGAGGTGATAAATTTAAAAGATTACAAGCTACAATGCCATGTGTTTTTATAAGAGATTGCTGACCCCATAGCAGAAGGAGTAGAAATCACTGGGTGTTTAGCTTGTGTTGTCACCAGTGGCAGCTGGGAAACAGTCACCATTCAGCTTGTGCCTTCTACTGTGAAATACTAGTGTCTGACAGAATTGGATAGGAAAGTTGTGGGGAGAGGACTTTATAGTACCTGAATCCAAAAATTTACAAGTCAATGTGTTTTTTAAATTTCACATGTATCTTAAGTTAATCTGGTCTAAGTGTCCTGTTCTACAGGCTGAAAAGCTGGCAAACATCTGTTGAAAGTTTTAAATTAATTACTCTTGCCCATACTTGAACTCTCTTCTAGCAGCATACAAGGCTGTTCCACTTCTTTGTGGGTTCTGTTCCTTTGTCTGACTTATTTGGTGTTATTTCCAGCCAGCCCAATTTTTTCTCTTTAGTTTTTATCTAACTCCTAAGTTATTTTAATTTACTCTGCATTTTCTTTTCTGTGTTAGTGTTACAAGGAGTATATTTATTCTATTAGAAATAGTTGTACTTGACAGTTGGTTTTCTGCTAAGAGGGGTACTGTGAACTGGAAGTTTGCATTGCTTTTTACTTTGGTATTTTATTAGTTTCTTCAGTAACCAATTAGCAAATGTGTCACAAGTTAGAAATGTTGCTGTTAAGATTTCAGCCCTTCCAAGCAGCGGTTTTGGTACTTGGGTGCATAAAACATTTGTTCCAGAAATTTGTAGTTCTGGAATGCTTGCTATGTAGGCAGTGTGTGGGATAATAAATCATGAGACACTCTGAGTAGTTTAAAGTAACATTTTTGCTTACCTGTTAATTTTAATGAAATTACTAAATGCTTCAATTCTTTTTAAACACAGACTTGCTCCATTTGGAAAGAATATTCAATTTGTCTAAGATGGTGCTTGCTACAATTTCATAGTAATGAGTTGTAGGGTGATAAAATCATTTAGGTTGTAAAAGAACTTTATGATCAAGTCTACCCTTATCTTTTTAATTTTTTTTCCCCTGTAATGGACCAAGTCACAGTTCGGAGAATCAAATATTGCTTTGTCTGTTTCTAAAATTTATATGAGCTCTGCGTGTCTTACTTAGTTCCTTCAGAGGGAAGATTCAGTGAGACTGATCTGTTAAATGGTTTTTGGTTTTTTTGAACATGAAGATGCTTTGATTTTTTTCTATTTCCAAAGTTGAAAGATAAATCATAATACAAGCTTAGTCACTCTTATTTAGCTGAGTGTCAGATTCACCGTGCTGTGGATTGTACGGTAGGGTTAGTCACAGGCCTGGGTTTATGTGCTGGCTCTGAATTCATGGAGTGCTGTCAGGATTCACGCTGGATCCAGGTAAATGACTGCTCTGGATAGCACAATACCACCTGTGAAATATTGACAAGTGAAGGTAGAGCCTGAGTATTACACTTTGATGCAGAAGACCCTTTAGATTATAGTAGAATCAATGGGGAAAATATGAAATTTTGCTATTTAAGTTGGATGTCCTTTGCTGCCATACTTTAGCAGTCTGCATAATGAAGCGTAATGATCTACCTCCTTTCTGGCAAGCAAGTGTAGGAAGCATATTAGATTTAGTTGAAGTTATATTCTTACTCAACCATGTGAACAAAATTTTAGATTTCTTTACTTTAAATTAGATTTTTGTAGGATATGTTGCCCTCTTTTTGAGGAGCACATGAAGTACATAAAGTGTGCAAGAGAGAGGAAAGTACTAATTAGTTGTTAAAACTTGCATTAATGTAATGACCTAAGAGTTAACTTAGACTTTCATTTAAAAGTAAGCAAACAAAAAATGCGTGCTATTCTTTTAAATTTAGGAATTGTATGATAATAGTCTAAGCAGAACTGTTATGTTTTATTAATAATACTTTTGCTATAAATAAATAGTAACAGAGCCAGTGAGACTGTTCAAATTGACAGTAGTGACCTGAAATCAAGTATTATACTTAAATAGCAAGCAATAAATAGCATCCTTTACTAGATGATTGAGGAATATACAATCAAGTCTGTCTAAATTTAGGTAGTGTTTGGTTGTGACAGTATAGCTAGCTCTGACATTTTATATGCAGCTGTCACATGTAATATTTAATACTGCTTGCTCCTGTGTAAACTTTCTAACCCAGAGTTACTTCTCATTTTGCTGTGTGGGAAACTTATTTACACTGAGATAATGGAGGAAAATTTACCAAGTGTATCTGTCAGAACACTTGGCAGAGTTCTGCATTCAGGAGTGCAAAAATAATGAATTTCCTTTTGGTATGGGACAGTGAGTAAGGTGAAATTTTCCCATCTACTTTGCAAAGATTATTAGGAATGCTGCTGTGCAGTTAAAAGAAAAACCCAAACCAAACACAACCATTTCTGTTTTCCATTAAATGACATATGGGAAGGCACCTTCCAGGAACTCACTATTGATGTTAGGTATTCTGTAATAAGGAACTTAATTATTCTTTATGTGTATTATGGGTGTTTGTGGTTATGTTACTGAGAATACTTTTATGATAATTGTAGGTATTTCGTACATGTGATTTCTAACACCATAGAGAAACATGCATATCTGACTTACAAAATGGAGTAGAAAGTGTAAGACAAAAATTAAATGTTTATACTGTAACTAGCCCTGACACTGACATTATTCTTGGTTAGTCAAATGTGATAAACTTTTAACAAAACATTTTATGAGGTTATGTAAATTATATGCTGTAGTATATTTCTTAATATCTCCAAAATGGCTTGTGAATGCAGGGGATATACCATCTTCACATTATTTGAATAAAAACATTAATCCAAAGCAAATTATAGTAGCTTTATTAATAAAGCTAATCTTTAAACTTTTGTCAACTATTTGTGCTTAAATGCATAATTAGCTATTTTGAGATTGTTAGTTTTGTTTATAAATGCTTCAGGTGTCTAAATAACCAATTACTTTTGTACTGGTGTTTCTGTTTTCTTTTATATTAATGTACTTCCTTGGCAGTTTAGAGTCTTAAGAACTGTTGCTACTCTATAAAGAAACTTGCAGATTTACAAAAAAGTCTTTTGCTTGGTCATGATCTAAAGATGGCATTAAGTAACCTAGATTGATGCTGACAGGGCTTGGCTAACTTAACTCTGAGCTCAGTGGTTCCTCTTGGTGCCAGCAGTCGTTCTCTGGTGTTGGAGGAAGAAAAGTGTAGCCACCTCAGTAGCTGTGCTGGCGAGGAGGTGGGACAGCTTTTGACAGCCGGTCTTAAATCAGGCTGAGCCTCTCTTGAAACTATGTATTCGGTTTAATAAGAGGAATATCCAAAAGCATACAGTATACAAGTATAGAAATATTCTGTTATACAGAAATTAAATAATTAGTTGGAAGAAACCTTTAGATGTCATCTGGTTTAGCCCTTGGCTCAAAGTCAGGCTAACATCAAAATAGATAAGGTCACTCAGAGCCTTGTCCAGTTGAAACTTGAAGATCTCCAAAACTGAGTTTCTGTTTCCTCTATGTGCAGTAAAACCTCTTCCATGGAATAGGTTCCCTGCACCCACCTCTTTTATATCTCTGTGAAATTGCCTGTGCTAGAGGTTCTTGATTGCCTCACATCTTTTTGTTGTATAGGTATGACAAATTTACTTCTGCTTTAAGCTGTCTTAAGCTTGAGAGGACAGAAACTGTACAGACATACAACCTTCTTCACTACCCCAATCTTTCTAGGATTAAAAAGCCCAGTTCCTTGTAGCTTTTCCTTGAATGTCATATGCCCTCTAAACAACTAAGTGACCCTCAGCTGGTTTTTGTCTAGTTTATCAATATCTCATTTACTGGGTGCTGAGGAGGAGAACTGTATACAGTATGAAGATACAGCTTAATCAACGCTGACTGCTGGGGAAGAACAGTGTCCTTTGACTCATCTGCACTTTTGCCAGTGCAGCAGTGGAAGCTGCTGGCTAGGATCAACCCAAACACCCACACAGCTGTGTGATCAGTGTCTTCTCCCTTCGGATAAGGAAAAAACAGAAGGAAGGCAAGAAGACTTATGGATCAAGATAATGATGTTTTAATAGGGAAAGCCACAGCTTGCACACAGTAGCAAAGCAAAAAGAATTCCCTTCTTCCTTCTCCCTGGGAGGCAGGTGTTTGGCCATTTCCTGGAAAGCATGGCCTTGGCATGCGTAATGCTTGTGTGGAAAGAATCATAGAATTTTTGCATGATTGTTCCTTCACCCATCAGTCCCAAATCTGATGTATTGGATGTGTTACACTGTGCCACTTGCAGGACTTCACAATTGTCTCTGTTCAGTGTTGTGAGATTTCTGTCAGCTCAGTCTTCTAGCATGTTGCAGACCTTCTGAATAGCACCTCTGTTTTCTAACACTGTGACCACTTCCTGGCCTCTGAGACTGATGTTAGCTGCAAACTTGATGTTTGAGCATTTTACATTCACTGTCAGGTCATTGGTGAAAATGCTAAACTACATTAGCCCAGTGGCATCTCCTGGAGTCTGCCTACATGCCTTCCAATTTTCAAACCATTGACACAAGCCTTTAAAGGTGGCTGTCTAGGCAGATTTTCTGACAGCAGAAGTTTTTACTTATCCAGCTTGGGACAAGGGATGCTGTGGGAGGTGGCATCAGAAGCCTTATTAGAGTCAAACTAAATTCTCTCTATTAGTGTCCTTCACCCTCAAACCCTCCTGTTTCCTCAAGAAAACTTAAGTGTAGTTTGTACTTTTGCTGTTTGCCCATGTTGGCAATTCTCAATAACCTTTATTTTGTCCAAGATGAGGTTGACTGTCATGCTTCAGGTTCTCTTTCTTGCCCCTTTTTTGGAGATTAGTAAGTGTAGCCTTTTAGCAATGCCTTTCTGTGGTCAGGGTTTTCTTTGGTTATACTGGAATCGTACTGTGAGTGATCTCTTTGCATTAGAAATACCTGTAGACTGTATGAAGATTATACTCTCTTCTGCAAAGTTATATTGAGAAAGAGGAGCCGTAAGAGGGAGAATTCAGCACTAGCCACAGGCAAACTGGGAGTGTGCCATCTAAAGGGATTAGACCACAGCTCTAAGAGTTTGATGTATCTTTTAAAGAAGCAGACTAAAGATAGATTGTTGAGACAGCAAAAACTGCATTTGTTCTCTGTCTGTTGACAGAGATACTGTTTTTCTAAGCTTTGTATTTTAACATAGCTTTTTGTTGTTTTTAAGCACCAAAAATGGTATCAGGTTGACTAGCAAACCTCATGCCATCTGTTCTAACAAAAAGTAGGCTGACTGTTGGTTTATTCATGCAAGGCTCAAAAGAGGGTTACAAGCACTAAAGCCTTGAAGAGTTTTAAGGTGTTCATTTGCAACATGGAAGACCATTAATACAGTGTAAAGAATGGATTTTGGTTAGGTTTTGATTAAAAAGGCAGTTAGAGGAATTGAGCTTCCCCCCTTTGAAGCTGAGCGACTTATCATCTGTTTGCATTAGGAACACCAGCAGACTGTGTAAAGATTATGCTCACTACTGCAAAAAGAAAATACTTTCTAGAGCTGAACGATTTGTTCTTAAAGTGGCTTGATTTTGAAATTTCCAGCTGAAGATGCGTTTTTTTTATATTGAGAATCAGTTTGTAACATGTTCTTTTACCTGTTGAAGGTTTTTGTATTGGTTAGATATGTGAAGTGTCTAAAAGAAAATTTATTTTCAAAGATTAGTAGAAGTCTAATGAATTTTCACACATTTATTTTTCAGGAGCTGGTGAATCGGGGAAAAGCACAATTGTCAAGCAAATGAAGTAAGTGTGGTAAAATACTTTGATAGTGAAATATTTTAAAATTTGAATAGAGAATTAAATTTTTATTTTCTTCCATAGGATTATTCATGAAGCTGGTTATTCAGAAGAAGAATGTAAACAGTACAAAGCTGTTGTCTACAGTAACACCATTCAGTCCATTATTGCTATCATTAGAGCAATGGGGAGGTTGAAGATAGACTTTGGTGATCCAATCAGGGCTGTGAGTATTGAAGTACACACACACATACAGCTGAAATATCCATACTATCTCCTTCAGAAATATTTGTCAGATATAAAGTTTGAAAACTAAATGCCTTTAGTCTTTACATAGTAAGGTGACCTGTGGAACACTGGGTTGATTCACAAAAACTATTGGGTTTAGGTTCTATTTTCTGAATTCTGTGTAAATTTGGAGAGCTAAACATGTGAGTCTTGTCATGTCCACGGTCATGTCTCTATTTGTATGGACTTGTGGGCTGTTAGTTAGGTCATTTAGGTTAGACATCTTCAGATTCCTTAAAAAACACAGCTTAAATAGGGAGGCATCTAGCTACTTCTAGACTGTACTGTCTGCACTTCTCTATTAGGTCATAGGAACAGCACTGCCTGAAACATTGCCAGCCTCTGAGCTGGATCCTGTTTCATACTGTTTTCCAGTGCTGAGGACTTCATTTTACTTGTAGCAGAGACATGGGCATGGATCTGCTGCTGGGATCCCATTTTTTCATGATACCAATCTTGAGATTTTTCCCAAGAAATGAGGCCTTTTCCTAAGCTTTTCTTCACCTTTTCCATCTTGTTTCATTTAATGTCTCACATGCAAGCCTCTGAGTTTATTTTGCATTCCACCTATTGGTATCTCCAGTCCTAGCCCTATGCTTTTACCTGTTGTGACCCTGATTACATCCACATTTGGTCAGGCTTGGAATATCTGTAAAATGCTCAACTTAAGCAATTTTGCTTGTCCTCACATTACAGGACAGTATACAGTCTGTGCTGCAGTGCTGAAATTGATCCCCAAAGTTGTTATTCTGAGTAGCAGTTAAACTTGGTTCTGGATGTATGCTTTTATCTCCTTCCCACAGAAATCAATGTCACAGTGCGGAATGCTCACCAGTAATGGTTTTGAAGCAGGAGTTTGCTGCATTGTGGCAGTCTCACAGTAAAGGTAGAGAAGGGGTTTTGCTGTTCATGTATTGAAAAAAATATGTGAGGTAGTCAGAGAGATATTTTGTCATATGTTCTTTCCATCACTTTAAGGTGAAATTAGAGTTTGGAAGGAGAGGAAGGCCTTTAAAAATAACAGTATATAGATTCTTCATTCTTGACAGTCTTGTGTTCAAGATTTCATTGGTTGCTTGAAAAGCAACTTATAAATGTTAGAGAGTATTCATTCAGTAACCCTGTGAAATGCAGTCTGTATGGTTGTCATAAGGAACACATTCATAAGATGTATGGTGAGTCATAAAGTTGTATCTGAAGTTTAAATCTAATTGACGGCCAATTATAGCCATTATTTTATGTAGATATGTTAATTATACCTGATGTCTCTTCAGTTGTAAGCATAACTAGTAGAAGCTTCAATTTCATTGGTTATTCCTCTCTACATTTGCTCTCGTGTTTCCTGTGGTCTGCCCTTAAGAACAAAGTTTTGCAGAACTCCGACAGTGTTTCACTGCTTGTTAGTTCAGTGTTTGTGCAGTCCTCTCTGGAGTCTGGCAGTTAATGTTGGAGAGGCAGATGGTAGACTTAGTTACTAAATGCGTAGTAAGAGAAAATGGATGAGGAGTAAATTTAGGTGTTAGCAGATAAAATGACTAACAAGAAGATTTTGAGGGCTATGTTAAATATGATGTCAATTTTTAGTCATCTGAGTTTCTCAAATTGAGAGAGCTATATAAATGATGAGGCAAACTTCTGGCAGGAATAATCTTAAAATAGCTGTCCATCCCTTTGCACTTAGTCAGGTTTTGGTAACCAAATTCTCTTTTTTTCAGAGCAACATTGCTATGGAACACTAGCAGTAGATTTTAGTACTAGCATGTTTATACCTCAATTATTTTCAAATTTATTTTGTTTTAATTTTACTGTCTTTTGGGGGGAGGGGAAGCTCAAAATTGTGTCTCCTGCTGCAGACTGTTACATTCAGATTATTCTCCTTAAATTTCTGAAGTGACTTCCTGAGAGTTTTACTCTAAATGGGGTAGGTTTCTTTGAAAATCACGTACTCTTATTTCTGTCATAAGACTAATGGTAAAGCAGCGACTTGACCATTCTCTTTTTTCAACTTGTTGAATCAAGGGAGCACAGATAACACCAGCAGCTGACCAGTAATGGTCAGTTGTAAGTCTGGTCTGTCTTCTTTTGTGCTGCAGGACAGTTTAGGTAGAAACTGTGTTTTGAGAGGCATTTAGTGAATGTGCTTCAAAGGTCTGTGGACCACTTTCTGAATGGGAGATTTGTTCTAGTCAGAGAGATGGTTAAATCAGTTTTTTTACATAACCTCATGCATGAAATCTGATTAAAAAGAGTGACACCTGTAGAGGAAGCTGCCCCATTTCAGTGTACCTAAAAGAAGGTATCTAACGTTGATTAATAATGAAAATAGGACTTGATCATTGCCTCGCTTGTGGTGTCTGTGGTAGTTGCCATCTTTAGCAAAAGGAAGACCGGGTAACAGAGGCCATTTTCTATTTTAATGTTTGGCCTTTTAAAAAGCTAAAAGCACTTCTCTTATTCTTCGCTTTCCCTGCCCCCCTGTTTGAGAGCATGTGGAGATACATGAAAGTCAGACCATCTTAGGTATAAAATGCCATCATCTTTTGTGACAAAACTGACTGTCGGTTTCTAAGCTGTTTCTATCATGTATCTTAATGTATTGTCTCTTCCTAAGTGTTTGATGCTTTTGTGAGTTGTAGGTCCTTGCATTTGCATCCACAATCAATATTCAAGACCAGAATTGTTCAGGTTTCTTTTATGCAGGCATAGTGCTCAAATTAAAGTCCCTGAGATATGGTTATCCAACCCTTTGATCTTTACCACTCTGGGTTTTATGTGTAATTATTAGCGCAATCCATTCAATTTTTATTATTTGTCCACAATTTGTCCTGTGTATGTATAGTAATCAGTATTTTTGTTGGACAAATATTCTTTTAGTTTTCTACCTTTCACTTTCAACTCTACATCAGATACCTGTTCTTCATATCTGTACCTACAAATGCATATATATATTTAAATCTCTTCAAGTTTGCCTTGAGTTCACTGGACTGTGAGCCTTTTGTTTTCAGCCTCTGAAGCTCAGTGTTCAATCCATTTGTAAACAATTTCCCTGTTAGCTTACACAATCTTTGATTATTTAAGTCTGCAGTGGACAGTATCTTCAGAACAATCACTACTTTCTGTGCTTATCCTGAAAATGTTCTTTTTTTCCCCTGCTTAGTGTTTGAACAGCAAAGTGACAGATTCTTCTACAGATTTGCATGTGTCTTCACATACTGTTTTGTGGGAATAGCCTTACATGTTGCTTTTTTAAATCCTCCTCTTTCTCGAAATACTTTCACTTCCCAACTAAGTCTCGCTTTTCTCATTCCTCCTTTCCAGGTTCATTGTTCTTTCTTTTAATTACTGGACAAACAGTACATGCTGTGGGTAGTAGTTACAAGCTGATTTTTCTGGTTGACATACCTTGGCATTGGATCATACTCTGCTAATAACCAAGGTCAAGCAGCTACCCACAGGAGAGTACTAATGTGGATCTTCCCTGTACCAATCTGTGTCTTTTTTCCAGTGCCTTGCATATCTAACATTAAGTTTCCTTGCTCAGTAGAAATTGGATGTCACTGATCCACTGGTCGAATTCTGTTAAAGGGGAATGGTGGCTTTACATCCTGTACTCCCATTAGCCTCACTTTTAAAGCCAGTTATTATATATAGTTTTAAAATCCAGCATTTGCTCTTAAAAATCTTGATGTTTGCTTGATATTGCATTACCAAGAAAACCTGGTCTCTGCAGAATAATTAAGGCAATGAATATTTGTAGCTGATTTATCTGGAAATGTTCTAGGAAGCGTTTTTCTAATTCCTGATGCATGATCTGGGAAGAAGTGATTATTGTTCATTTTCAAAGTTGTATAGTTAATTAAAATGAAATAATTAATGTGTTTCATTCAGTTATTCAATATACATTTGCATTTCTGAAGGGTCTAGTCTGTATTGTAACCATTTTATCCAATATGTGGTATTTTATGAGCAAATATGGTTAACTTTAGGTTTGAGCACAAAATATTTTACTACTCCTGTGTATAAAAACTTAGCTCAAGTTATAAACAGATGAGGAGAAACTTTGTCAGCTAATGAGAAATTTGGTTTGCTAGTCTTTTTCTGTTGTTGAAAAATGTGGGAATTTATATCCAATACAGAACACTAAAATTATTTGTTTTCTTTCACCTTTTTTTTTTTTTTGTTTGGTTATGTTCACATTTACCAGGTTTAGCAAATTATTTGCCAAATGTAGTTCTTAGGTGATATTACTTCTGTTGTGTTACTCAATATTTCTCTCTGCACTTTGTGTTTACATCCTAAAGGATGATGCTCGTCAGCTGTTTGTGTTGGCTGGAGCAGCAGAAGAAGGATTTATGACTTCAGAGCTTGCTGGAGTTATCAAGAGACTGTGGAAAGACAGTGGAGTCCAAGCTTGTTTCAACAGATCTCGAGAATACCAGCTCAATGACTCTGCTGCCTAGTAAGTACAGTGTGACAGACAAGATTCTCTTTGCCTTCTAAGCAGTAGCTAAAGCAGTATAAAGTGTCATCTTTTGACAAATTCTGTTCCCACGCAGATGGAAACCATAGAAGTATCTGGACAAAGATAGTGTCTGCTTGGGTCAAAATGCTGCAACAAAGCTTTGAGGTTGGAAAGGAAGAGGTGTGGTGTAATTATGAACTTGTCACATTCTGACCACATATTTCACTCTCTTAAAGAAGAAAAAAATTGCTTTAAGGTGCTTTAATAGCATTTCTATTACAAAAGCACAACTAAAGTACGCTTTCATTATCTGAGCATGTCCAAAAATACAGTGACATTATCTGTATCTGTATTACCAAGGATACTACTTTCATGTTCATAATGAAGTTTTTCCTATTTCAACATTGCTGTGTTTTCATTCTTAATTAATGGTCTCTATTGGAAATGTGTTCAGCCAAAAAAACAATTAGAATGTATCTTTTATGCTGGGGCACATCAGTAAGAAAATAAAATATTAAGGAACTAGGAAGGCAAAAATAAGATGGTGTGGCAGCAAGTAATAGTAAGTCAGTGAAGGAAGAGTCCACTGGGGAAGATATAAGGTGGTGAAGAATGGCAATAGCAGTGATACTGCCTTGTAGTGCAATTTTTTTAAGCTTTATGATCCTGAAGTATTTTGTAGTGCATAAAGTTGTTTCTCACTTGTATAAACTTTCTTCTATATGGAGCACTTCATTTTATGATTCACATACTCTCCTGTGGTAATGTCCTGTGTTCTGTTTTGTTGTTTTAGACAACAAAAGTTGTCTAAAAGTCTGCCTCAAGTTTCGTAAGAAAACTGTTCTTCTAGCCATATAAATGTATCTGTAAAATTGTTAACTTCTTGTTACACAGGAAATAAAACATAATGCCTTCCCTATTTACTATGGGAAAAATACAAGTAAGAGCTGTATGATTTTTATAAATACTGGACTTGGCCAACATTGCAAGAATTTTGGCAATGAAAAACATGCTAGTTGTAAAAAATATGTGCAATTAGAAATTCTCAATAGAAAGTTAATTGTTATGTATTAGGCATTTTCTTAGACACATTAAGTCTGGCCAAAACACTAAGTTATTCTTTCCATATCAATTATCAAATAGAGATATTTTGGATTTGCTTTATGGCTCAAAGTAACCTTTGGCTCAGTAGGTTACAAAGATTAAGATGTTCTCTAATTAGTGCAAATAACATTGAGGTATATGGAACCATGTTTGTATTTCAGGATTTCTAAAGAGGAATTCTTTGTAGTAGAATAAATTGCATCCTTTCATCTAGGATGTAGTGTCGTTGTGTCTCTAAAGCTAATTTCGAAAAAACATGGAAATTTGAGTGGAATACTGTGTCTTTTGTGTCTAAGAAAAAACTATTTTGTAAAATTCAAGCACAATGTAATGAATAGACCTAGTGCTTCTATAATTCTCTGTAATTATTTTGTTGCTGTTTTATGAATAACTGAAAGCGGTGTTTATTTTTACCTTTAGTTACTTGAATGACTTGGACAGGATAGCACAAACCAGCTACATTCCAACTCAACAGGATGTTCTCAGGACTAGAGTGAAAACTACAGGAATAGTGGAAACTCACTTTACTTTCAAAGATCTTCATTTTAAGTATGTAAATCATGCTGCATGCTCATATGTCCATTAAGGTTCCTGTAAAATTATAGAATATGTCATTCAATGGTGTAATTTAACAAATTTGTCTAATCACAAGTTTGGTTATCTCCCCCCTACCCCCATTTCTTATAGGAAAAAAAAGAAAAAATTCTCATGCTTGACTCAATTTTCTGGAGGCACGTGAGAGTTGTTGGAGCTCCACTAAATGTTTTAGTTTTATTGAAAATGTTTTTTAGGATACTTTTAATATAAATTAAATCTCAAAAGAAAATACTGCATTTTTTGCCTTGTTAAATAGCTGTTTTATTGGATTCTTGGTTTAAATTCTGCTGAAGAACTGGAGGCTTATAAAAGTCTGCTGGTGTTGTATGGAGGAATAAATCAATTTTCCTGAAGAGCTGAATTAAGAGAATTTTAGAGATGAAAGAATGTAACTTACATTTTCTGTGGTGCGGGATTTATAAAAAAATGTTAATATTCTGAGCATGTAATTTTATATCCAAAGACATAGAATTGCAGAATGGGTTGTGTTGGAAGGGACCTTAAATATCATCTCGTTCTAACCCCCCTGCGGTGTACAGGGACACCTTCCCCTAGACCAGTTTGCTCAAAGCCCCATCCAACCTGGCCTTGAACACTTCCAGGGATGGGGCATCCATAACTTCCCTGGATAACTTGTTCCAGTGCCTCACCACCCTCACAGTAAAGGATTTCTTCCTGATATCTAATCTAAACCTATTCTCTTTCACTTTGATGTCGTTCCCCCTTGCCCTCTCACACCGTGCTCTTGTAAAAAGTGTGCCCTGATCCACATGCAGCATTCAAGATGAAAACACTAGATAGTGTTAACCTTCAGAGTACACTACCTCCTACTGATGAGGAAGAATGAGAAGAAAACTCAGTAAAACACATTAAATATACATTTAGATTATGCAGAAATTGTTGTCAGCATGTATGTATTATATATTTGCTTAGTACCTTCATGGAAAATATTTTTTCTCATGGAAATACACAGCAAGTACTGATGTTAACATGGTTGCTTCAGGACCATCAGTACTGTGGAAATCTGTTTTGTTTCCTTGTTTTAGGTTTTAAGAATACCAAGTTTGTTTTAATCCACAAAAGAATAGCTGATAAATGGTAATGAATCTCTTGCCAACCTAAGGATAGTAGTCCTTAGCCAAGCTTCAAGAGAGGACTTCAGTATTCTCAGCAGCTCTCCATCTTCTCACTTTTAATGTTTCTTGTTCCCTGTTGTTGGTGGCTCCAGTCTGTACTGTTTATTGGGGCTTATAAGGATCATATGATTATGCTTCTATAAAATGTGTCTTTGAGCCAGGCCTGTGGAATTATTTAGCTGTAATGTTGTATATTCAAACACCTGTACCTGTGCCTTAGGCAATAGGCTTAATGAGTTATTGGGATGGCTTGAAGTACACTCTTACATAACACTTGAAAGAACTTCTAAGATGAACCGAAGGCATGAAAGGCTCCATTATACAAAGACAAGGGTACATAAGTATGACTAGCTGCACAGGATCAATTTCTTTCATTATCTCATCTTTCCTGTTCTGCTGTGTGTGTTTAGATTCTTTCCAGCTGAGCCTCAATTCAACCTTCTCTGTATAGTGCTTAGCATACCTTTGATTATTGATTCAATCCAAAATGCAAATAGCAAGTAATCTTCATCCTGTTTCTATAGACTAGTCCAAAAGTTGAGTCTGATTATTTACTACTTTCGTGTTCAAAGAACACTTTTTTAATACAAGTGTTAAATCCTTTGAAAATTCAGGTCTCAGTATAAAGTTATGAAGCATGGCATTAGAATTGACAGAAGGAATTATTAAAATTTAAGGGATTAATTATTAAGGTATACAAGTAAAAATATTTTCTGTGGGTACAGCCATTGCTAATAATTTGAGAACTAAGGAGGAGTAATAAGTGGCTGGCTTGCATTTGTATAGGGTGATATCCAAAGACTTCCCTTCAAGGATACTTCTGAAGGTAAGGAACACCTCTAAGGCATCCCTTTTTCAGCAGGAATAATCTTTGAAGTGTTTTTAACATGGCATTACCTCAAAGTAGAAGGCTAAAAGGGCAGTGAGCATTGTCACTTATATGGTTTTTGCCCAAGTAGAAGACCTTGTCAGAGGTTACAGAGTTTCTGACAGTTTTTGATGAGAAAGCAAAGCATCTTTCTTTTCCTTCTAATTTGTTTTGTTCTCTACTTACTTTTACTGTGTTTTTTTCAAATTAAAATCCAGCAACTTGGAACACTTGACGATATCTAAAAATAACAACTGTAATTGAATGCCTTCAAGTGCAATTTACCGTGTTTGTGTAGTTGACTAACATTAAATCAGTGGGGTTTTTTACCTGCTCTACCCTTGAAATCTTACAATTTATGGAAAACAGGAAAGGGGGATAATAAAAAATACAAATCAACTTCAGTAAGTGTAATATATGAGACTGAATTGTATTTCCAAAAATTTCATTTATTAGAGGGAAAAATGAGGGTTGTTTTTACTATGAAATGCTTACTTTGTCTTTTAAGATAATTTCTTTAAAAGAAATCCTATTTAAACATGGCCAGTTGAAGAACAGATTTAAGTTGTAATTTGATTTAGAGGAGAGAGGAGCTAAAACTCACCGGGACTGAGAGTCCACATTGTTGATCAGTATCTTTTATTATTTTAGACATTTTAGTAAATCTGACTATATTTTTATTTTATACAGATTATAATTAACTTTGTTAATGAGATACAATATTGTAAATAATTTTGTTTAGCTTTTATCTCATATTTTCTCATGTTCTCTATATAGGAAGGCTTTTAAGGCTTTATTAAAATTGAAGTTTATACTGAGAAAAAGTAGTAATTAATGTTACCTTTTTTGCCGCCTTTGTAAGATACTGTGCTCAGACTTACACAGCTGATACTCTCAGATTTTATTGGTTGACATTCAGAAAGCTGGAAATTCCAAAGTTCATTCCCTGCTTTGTACTTCTGTTTTGCAGAATGTTTGATGTTGGAGGCCAAAGATCAGAGCGGAAGAAGTGGATTCATTGTTTTGAGGGTGTTACAGCAATTATTTTTTGTGTGGCACTAAGTGATTATGACTTGGTGTTGGCTGAAGATGAGGAAATGGCAAGTACCATAATGTTTGAAAGGGGAATAGTTGTTGGACAGAAGCTAAGTTTGGAAGGAAAGCTATAAATAGGTCTTCTGAAGCATTTCTGCTTTTTTAGATGTGTGGGGTTTGTGCAAAAGGTCTCAGTGAAATGACTGAAATGGTGATAGAATCCATGCTTTTGGGTTCCAAAGTTTTTCCTCATATTTTGAGAAGGAATACTAAGACACAAGGATTCTTTTAGCTATACTTTTCATGTTTTAAAGGAAGCATAAATTAATGAGGATACGTTGTCAGTAATATGCATTTCAGTGTCTTTATGGATGCTAGAAGTACCTAGTAAGAAATTTTTGACTTACCTGTATCTGCTTTACCGCATTTTGTTTTCCTTTCCTTCCTTAGTCTTCAGTTTTTGTTTTTTCTAACTGTGTTTCTCCAATCTCTTGTCTTAGTTGCAGAAATGTTTCTCTTCTTTTTCCTTTCCAACACCCTCGGCTCCTTTCTCCTCTTTCAAGAGTTTACTCCTTCCGTGTCACTGTGCACAGGGTGCATTTTACTATCTTGAGTGGTCTGAAGTGATGCTTACCTCTTGTATGTGAATCATTAACAGACTTTTGTGCTCTTCCTTGTGTTCTGCAACTTTCTATAAAATATAATTTGGGGAGGAAAGAGAAATAAGAAAACCTTTCAAGTCAAATATAGTCAAAGAAGGTCATAGCTAGCATCCTGCTACTTAAATGACTGGAACTTGGCCAAAGTACTTACAGACAGAAAGGATAATTTTTCTACAAAGTTAAAAATTATGGTAAGAGTTAAAATACCTGCTTACTTGATTCTCTAGCTTTGTAGAACTTTTTTTCCTTATTCTGGGATATCAACTAGATGCAGAATTTATTTTCAATTTCCAGAAGATCTAATCAGTATTAAGAAAAATTTAGGTAACTCAGCAGATCTTGTAGAATATCTGTACTGCAAAATGTCAAAACATACTACAATTTCTGAAATACTAAAAACTTAAACCTGGAAATGAGATAAAGTAGTTGCTTAAACCCTGCTCTTAGAAGTGATCTTTGTGGTAGTCTTGGCTTCTCTGTATTTCCCTGTGGTAAAATGGGATTTTGTTTGCTAAAGACTTAGTTTGGTAACTGGTTCATTTGTAAGTAATCAAAAATATGTGTCCTGATTTTACTGCTGAAGTCTGATAAAATACAAAGTGATTTTTTTTTTCAATTACAGAATCGGATGCATGAGAGCATGAAATTGTTTGACAGTATCTGCAACAATAAATGGTTCACAGACACTTCTATTATTCTATTCCTGAACAAGAAAGATCTTTTTGAAGAAAAAATCAAAAGAAGTCCTCTCACTATTTGCTACCCTGAATATGCAGGTATTGGAAGGGTGTACAGATGTCAAGGAGTTTTTTTGTTAAAATACCTGGTTTTTGATGCACAAATCATGAGGAGTTGTATAACTCTAGGCATCTAAAATATTTGTAGTACATAAAGTTTAAGATGGGGGTTGTTTTGATGGATCACAAATAAAATAGTGCTCAAGTCTTTTTAACCAGGTGAAATAATGGTGTTCAGGCTCATATGTTTAGCCCATTCTTATTTCTGATGTTCTCCTACTTTTGTACTTAAATGTAAGTAGGAATTCCTGAGATCCATGAGAGTTTTTTGAACAGGGAGTGTACATGCATTTTGACTTGTGACTTATTCAGGAAATACATTGCAAAAGAGGATGAATTCATTTAAGAAGTCTTAGTATTTTTATATACATTTTTTTTTGTAATGTCAGACTACTGCATTGTACAGAAAATAGGATTTTGGAGGTAAAAAGCTTAGGAGAAATGTGCATGCCAAGTGCCTTTAATTGAGTATGGGTAAACCCCAAATATTTTAAAAACATAAAAATTGAAAGCATGTAACTTGAGTGAAGGAAACAAAATACCTGAATCTAGTAAAAATGATGGTTCATTATTGACATGTTCCTCTGGCACTGGAGTAAATGTAAAGACTATTCCTGCAGCTGGAACTGAATTGAGTGAGAAGTTTTTATTCTTACAAATGCATACAAAAGGTGTCCTTCCAAGGTTTTTTTAATGGTATCTTAAAGCAATGCCTGTGGAATTGCTCCTCCTAAGTTTGAGATTAACTGTTTCCAAAGAACCACTTCCTTCAAGATGGTGGGCATCTTGTTGTTCCTCTGTTGGAAACCTGCTTACTGAGCAATTTTCTTCTTCTAGGGTCAAACACTTACGAAGAAGCAGCTGCTTACATTCAGTGTCAATTTGAAGATCTGAACAAGAGAAAAGACACAAAGGAAATCTACACTCACTTCACGTGTGCCACAGACACAAAAAATGTGCAGTTTGTTTTTGATGCTGTAACTGATGTCATTATTAAAAATAACCTTAAAGACTGTGGCCTCTTCTGAGAACAGACAAAAGGTTGTTAAATGGTAAATCACATGTCTGAAAACAGGACTTAAACATTTGGAATATGCCGATGCTGTGTAAAACCTGCATAGATATACTTAATTCTCTTTTATTTTATTTTTAGGTTTGAAGATCGACTTCGCACAATTCTAATCTGATTCTTTTCAAGGTGAAAGAAGTACAAAATGCATTGTGCTGAATGATAGATCAGTACTGTACTTGCCTGTTTTAACAGCTTTATTTATGTTTGTCTTGTAAATTTAAGTAATTAGTTAACACTGAGATGTCAGTTGATTGTATGTAAACTTACAATTGTAGTAATGTATTTGTATAAACGTTGAACGGAATATTTTAGTAACTTGATGTCCTCTAAAACATTCCTCTAAAATTTCCATGTTTTATGAAGATACTCTTAGAGGAGACAGACCCTTTTTGCCTTTGGATTATTTAAACATCTTGTAAAATTAAATTTTCTTTTCATCTTAAGGGTGCATGCTGCCTTATTCTTTACTTTTGTTGGTAATACTGTATATGGCGCTAGCTTTTTTGATATTTAAATAGCCTCATACACCTTCTCAGACTTAAACACAACCAATAAAACTTGTTTTTTGCCTTAAGTTTTTAAAAAAATCTTTTTATAAATTTAAGATAAATGCAAAGGTTATTTAAAATTTAAATGAAATCCACAGTTTATGAAATTCGGGCTTGTAGTCTTTGCAGTGGAAATGTGGCAACACTGGGAAATTGATGTTTAAGGGTCAGCTATCACTGGAGCTGATGGAAATGCAAAAAGGAAGTTGTTAAAACTATTCGTATCGATAAAAAAAATTTGATGCTGTGGTCTTTACTCAGTGGAGCGCATGGAAAAATTACCTTTGGAGTTTTTTAAATAGATGGTTAGCAAAGGCTGGACTTCAGAATAATGTTTTTTCTGCTTACTTAAAACATAAATTCATGTTCTCCTTAATTTTTTTTTCTATGTTCTGGTAATAAAGCTAGTTGGATAGCTTAATAACATAGAAATATTGCATTCTCCCACAAGACAAGGCATGGGGCTTCACAGATTAAAGAAATTTCCTGTTGCATATAGCAAGAATCTTCAGAATTTTGGATAGGACATTTTAGGGACTTAGAAGTTTTGATTCTTTTATTTCCTCTATAATCTCACAGTTTCTTATAAGTTAAAGAGAATTTTCTTCTGGTTATGCTTTCATTATGTGATTTGCTATCTTAGGTACATATCATCCATTGCCTTAGGGATAGTGCCAAAACCAATTTTTTTAATACAGATTTTAAAAGGAATAAGATTCTAACTGTAAATAAGTTGATGGTTGTCTTAAATGTATGTTGTCACCTAGAAAACACAAACGTACCAAACCTGGAGATACAGTTTTCTATAATTGTTAAAATATTTCAGGCAGCTACAGTACACCATAAGTTCTTTGAGAAGTAAATAAGTCTTGGAGCCTGTGGCTATTTTTCTATATTATCTTAGCATTTATGTTCTTAGAAATGTTCAAAATATTGAAGTCATTATTCTGTTGTTTAATTTTTGATTGTGTATGTGTTTAAGTTAGGCCTCTGCTTGAGTAAAACTTACCTGCATTTCTCATTCTTTAATGCTTTTTCTGTTAGGTACAGAATTGCTGAATGCATTTAAAATGAAAGATTAGAAAGGAGATAACTTATTGCAGGAGGTTGTTAAATATATTGATACATTATGATCTCTTTCAGCAGTTATGCTAAGCAATCTGTATATCCTGGGCTGCTTTTAAATGTGCTTTACAGTTCTGGATATGATTTTAAGTCTCACTGAACTACTTTGTGGAATTGTATTTTCACCTACGTTCAAGTCGGTTTTTGTACTTAATGTAAAACAAAAATTGGGATTAATCAAATTAAATAAACCTAAATTTTGTGCCTTGCTTGAAAGAAATGTTTTTCATTAAATGTGCTGGTGGAACTCTTTTTGCATCCATTCTCTGGAGGTAACTAGGTAGAAAAAATGAGAAGATAAGAAGTAAAGAGTAAATTCAAAAACTCCATGCTAGAAGCATTTAATTATATTAATTAATTAATATTTTTCCGAACTCCACTTTTCCAAACACCTTCAGTTGGAAAATTTTTGGAATTTCGTAACTAGTGGTTTATGAAGTATTTATATCTTAACACAGGACAAAACTGTGAACTAATTTTGCTTGCTGGTTCACAGATAATCTTGTTTTTTCTGACCTGGTGGGGGGCCTGCAGGGATGTTTCCTTGTAGATGTGCTGCATTGCTTGATGAATCTGTGCAGAGATAAAGTTGTCAGCCTAGCCCACTTCTCTAGGAAAAGCTACAAGAGGACTTGTATGCAGTTGCGGTGGGAGCCACACAGTTTTCACTGCAGCTTCAATAAGGCTCCACTCCATCTCTGTTCCATCATGACCCTGCTTCTCTGTCAGAGCACTGCAGACAACAGAGGAAATGCTGCAGGTGCACCACTGTCTGAGGGGGAAAGACTTGGCCCTCAGCAGCCTGAGCTCCTTTCTCTTCCAGTTTCCCATTCCTCTCATTTCTTTGTGCAGTGTTCAGGCAAACTGCTTTCTCTAGCATTGCACAAGGAAGCTTGCTCTGTTACCTTAAATACTCCTTCAGGCTATTGTAAATGTAGTATATGCAAAAAATCAGAGCTTGATGCAGACTTCTCCAGCCCCCGTGGTCTTGTGCACGTGTCTGTGTTTGAAGTCTCAGTAAAATGCAGCCGTCATTAAACATGTACTTATTTTTTAAGAGGCTTAACACTGTGGAAGGGTGGTTCAGAAAATTTGCTCTTTGGCTTCATTATGCTACTTGTGGAATCTGGAGGTAATTTGATGTTACACATAGTAACCACTCATTAACTAAAGCAAGGTCCCGGATCGCAGCATGGGAACAATGTAGCATTTGCTGGATTGCTGTTTCTGGTTCCATGTAGGCAATTAGCAGCTTCATGATTTAAAATCTACTTAAAACCTTAGGGAGCAAAAGAGATCCATCTGCAGCATGCTGAACAGCATGGTGGCTGGTATGCATTCAGAATTGGGGAAAATTAAAGGATAATTGTCTGTTTCTAATCAAGCAAAAAGGAAACCCTAGCAAGATGCTGGCTGTCCTACTGTGTGAATGTCTCTTGAAGTTGTTATAATTCATATTAATAACTAGGATCCTGTGGGTCAAAGAGTAATGCCGGGGTTGTAAGCTTCAAAGCCTTGACTATATTTTAGTTTTAAAAATAAAAAATGTGTAGAAGGTGCAACAAGAGTCTGAAAGCACCTCAGCCTTGAATAATGCGTAGCGAGTGCACTTGTGGGCTATGAATGAGGAAGACGAGACTGGTAAAAGAGGAGCTTAATCAGTCATGGACTGTAAGCAGTGCTTGTGGTTTTTGCAAAACTAGGGTTTTTGGATGTACAGGAGTATCGATGTTTCAGATGCACAGGTGCAAGAGAACCATTTTGCGTTTTTGTCTCTGGAGTTCTGGCGAAGAAGCTGGCTTGATGTAGGGGGAACTAGGAGCAGAATTTTACTCAGTTATATTTCCAAGTCCTGAAAATATGCTGTACTTAAAAATGGCTGAGTTAAAATGCATTTATCAAGCTTTTCATCCTTAATGTATTTAGAAGCAGTGCTTTTCAAAGTTGGTCATGATTCTAGACAAGGTGTTTCTGGCTGGTTTGCTCTGCTTGTGTTTTATTTTTTATGGTAGTAAAGAGACTTTGATTCTTACTTGACACAACAGAGATCAGTATTGAGCAGTTTATTGTAGGAGTAATTTACTTGATCTAAGGCATAGTTAGGATTATTCTTAAAAGTGAAGTCAATACATTGAGATCTATGTGAGGTAGTGTAATGCTATACTGGTTTTGGTCATACTCCCTTCTGTGTAGTCAGACTGTAAAAAGTTGTAAAACGTGTAAAAAAACACAGTGTAAAAATGCCTCTGTAGTAGAACTGTATTTCTCTAGTGCTATGTGTCAATTCTGAAAGGAATTTCAGAGCATCTGTTACAAAAGAAAGATATGTGTATGCAAGGATGTGCTGATCAGAATGTGCCATCTGAAATTTGACTCTTTTTAATGGCAATGGAACAAAAGGCATTTAAGACAGAATACATTGTCACTGGAAGTCACTGCAGCTTCACAGAACTAGCTGTTCCCAGCTACCTTAGTCTTCAGTCTCCCTTCTTCTCTGTCCTCCCACTGACAGAGAAGTTTGGGGAGAGGTGTTGTCACTGTGCTTTCCCTCACGGGTTGTGCTATTTGTGTCGACATCTGAGGAATGGATATCTTGAATCCTGCAGAAAATGCTGATCTGTACTTTCTTTTGCAGATAAAGAACATGCAGATGCCTGATGTAAGATTATTATTATTATTAATATGGTAATGTAAGAATATGCAGATTGATTAGAAATAAGTGTATTTAAAACTGCATGTGCTTGTATTGAAAAGTATCAAGAAAAGCCTAAGAAACCAGGAACCTAAGCAGGTGTAGCTTTTCAGTTCTGTAGCTTACATTTCCACAGTGATCCACAGTCTGATCAGAAGTCCTTACAACGTGACACCAAGCGCATCTCAAGTACCTCTTGCAAAAAGTGTCCTCATGTCTGCAAAATCAGAATGCACTGTGAGACAGTACAAGTGACTGAGTGGGAAACACATTGCAAATAGAAACCTTCTAGAAGGTTTTGTCCATTTGTCAAAAAAAGGATCAGTTTTCTAGACTAAATCAAATGAAAAAAACATGAGTTTTGTGCATAGATTCATAATAATTTGTCTCAGGAACTATAACATCTTCCTGTGAAAAAATAGGGTGAAGCACGGTCACAAATTTTCACTCTTCCTCTGTTCCAGTGTCGTGATTATCTTGAAATGTGATTAAAAAAAACCCAGCCCACAAAATCTATTCTAAAAACCCTATGAAACTGTCATCCTGAGAATGTTAAATAGTTTTGATTAAAAAATGCTAATACTTGTCCTGTAAGTCAGGAGGTTTTTTTTATAGATTAGAACAAAGATGAAGCTATCCCTGTTTGGATTTCATAAATCACAAGCTTGTAATACATTGTCTAACTTTTATCAGGAGCTTTGTTATTAAACCACAAAATTTTCTTGTGAGAATGCTATTAATTTTGACTTGATGTGAATTGCCAAAACTTACATTTCTATTCTTATTATAAGAATTAAAGGTGAATTCATTAAAAAAAATCTGAAGTTATCAACTGCATAATATAGAATGTAAAACTGAACACCAACAACCAGAAAAAAATCAAAATTACATTGTGATTTAAGTTAACAAGGATACTTCATTACATCCATTTTCTAATTATGACCTTTCTACTATTTTTGGCCTCCAACAAAAATGTAATTTTAATACTTCATAATTTTGGATGGATTATTGAAAAAATAGTGGAATTTGTTAAGGACTGCACATGGAGATGAGTACATTTGATCAAATTCTGAAGTTGCTGCATATAGATTCTGCCACTATCTTTTGCAGTGAAGTTATGTTGGTTTGGCTTAAATGCCATTAGTTTGCCTTGTTTTTCTACTTATTAATTCTTTGTAAAGTTCTCAGTCTTTGGCCTTCTGACTCTATTTAAGGGGTGGAAGAAAGTAATAAATTTTACCATCTAATGAGACAAAAAAAAACATTTCCAAGATGCTTGTAGTCAGTCAGACATATGAGATTAATGTTCTGGGACAGCATTAAAGAAAATATTCAGCAATGAACTTCACAGCTTTTTCCAACATTTGGAGAAACCAGCTTTGAGACAGTGTTGTAGCATAAAGTTGATTTTTTGGTTTTTATTGGTAGGTTCTTGCCTGCTTTCATTGTCTGGAGCTCTAATAGTAAGGAAGTAACAGTGAGGTATTTGCAGTTGCTCAGCTTCCTTTCCCTTTCCCAGGTGAGGCTGTTGATGTCTGTGTGTTGAAGGCTCAAGCAGTCTGATCTGCCATATATTGAGGGAAAGGGTTGTGAGCTACTCAGCAAAAAGAAATGGGCTGGAGGCACCCTGATCCTCCTGGAGAGGAGAGAGGGAACACTCCAGCAGAGTGAGTAGAGGTGGAGGAGGAGGGACACAGCTGCTCTTCTGATGTCTGTTGAGTTTATATTTGAATGCTATCAGGGTTTAATACAATTCTACAAGTAGAGATGATGTATTTTGGGTGCTGCTAGGAGACAATTGTTGGTATGTTGTACACTTAATCTTGGAGCATGTTGTCATTTCCAGATTCTCAGTCCTTCAAGATCTTTTTCTTCTAGCATGCCAGAAAGAAATGCTAATAGAGCTGCAGAGTGATAGTTTGCTAGTCTTGAATGAGTTTTTTCACCACCAGAAATTTTTAGTGTTGCAGCATTTCAAACATGATCTGAAAGATAAATTGTGAAGTTAAGTGAGTTTTATAGTGGTTTAAATATTAAAGTGCAGAGACAGGAACAAACTATTTAATTTCACTTCATTTTTTCCCCAGTAAATCTGCAATAGAGAACTCCAAGTGCTCTGAGTCTTCCCAAGACCAGTGTTTGAAATACATTTCCTTAGGCTGTAAGAGAAGCAGAATGAAGAATTTGTGACTCCTGTGGAATTACAGCAAAGAACTGATAGCATTTCCTGATAGCACTGGTGTTTTTAATCCAGTGCACTGACAGTTGACGTCCTTGGCAAAGAGGAAAGAAACAGTGGAATGGTATCAATGATGTAGGACCCTGAACTGCCAGAGTACGAGTGTTCAGGTCATTTGAGGCCAAGCTGTGATGACTGCTGCAGATAGGTTGTTTACACAAACTGACTTTCAGAGAAAGCTTTGAAAGGAACTACCTGTTCCATCACTTTCAAAAGGACTGCAGAAAGTAATGAGCAGTTCTGCTAGAAATGCATAATTTGTTTCACTTTAATGTTCAGCATTTCAAGTGAGTTAAAAGAGTTTTTCAAGTGATTGTCTGTCAGCGTGGCATGGGGTAATATATTTTCTTAGCCTTTGGCAAATGTTGTTCATATTATTTAAAACAACAAAACTTGTACTTCTGAGAAGTAAGGAAGGCATGATCGCTAAGGAAATAATTTGCAAAATTAAAATTGCAAATTAGGTAACTAAGTCTTGAATTCTTCCAATAACACACACCTCATCATGTCATGCCAGCATTTCAGAAACTCAATTTCTGATTTTTTTATTTGATTTCACTTTTTATGATACTGACTTCTCTCCTACAAAAACTACACAGTTGCCAATCCTAATCATTCCTTTGTAGCAAGGGTCTGTATCTTCCACTAAGTAAAATAAGTTCCAATTGAAGATCTTAGAATGAGACCCTAACTCAGTTCCTCTCTCTGAACCAAAGCTGAACTCTCTCAGTATCTGAAGGAGGACCTGAGCCCATGGTACTCTGTTGTGTGAGAATATTGCTCTCCTACTTCTTCACCTGTGGATGAAAACAAAATCATCCCTTCAGACTTTTTTTCTTTTTTCACAGACACCATCTTATTTATAATAGTTTACAATGTCTAATTCAATTTGAAATTAATCATTTTTTGAACTACCCACTCACTTAAGACTGATTTGTTTCTCCTTTGAGCTGGATGGATTTGGCCCAAGGAGACTTTCTGTACAATGCATGTTTTTAGTCCACTCCTTCTTGCAGTTCTTTCTTGCATCAGTTTCCATTTCTCCTTGTGTGTCTTGAATTGTGAAGTTATTTATAAATGAAAGGGGTTTAAAAGTGGAAAGCTTTTATTTTTCCTTTTGGTAGGATGGATGGGGATGGAATATGAAATGAGTGTTTTACTAAAAAATACCAGTTTGAATCATCTCAACAAACTTCAAAATTTTCCATTCCTAAAGATTAGACATTATTTGAGAGGCTTGTAGATTACTAAACACTTTAATACACTGTTTTACAAAAAATCAGATTGAAAGGAAAATCATAAAATACTGAAACCGTTTTTTACATTTGTCCTGTTTCTGGTCAGACAAGAATAGTTAATTGCTGACTTTATTAACTCATGATGCCATTAGACCAGGGAAGGCAGACAAAAATCAGAATACTGTGTTCATTCTGGAAGAATTCAGGTAGCACACAGAGGAAAGGCTGAATGATGAAACAGGGCTGCAGGAGTTTAACTGGATAATGGAACACCTATGAATTCCTGATTGAAGGCATGCCTCTTCCTTGCAAGGTGTTTGTCCCTTGCCTGAAGTAATTTTAACTAAAGGCTGCTGTGAAAGCATTTCTTTGCCTTATTGCCAACCACTATTCTGCTTTAGAGCCATTAATCTTTGCTGAGTTCAAAAAGAGATTCTCAGGAAGTCAGTTTTCCAATGGCCCAGGAGGTATAAGCTGGATATCTAAGGCAGATCTTTCTTATGAGCTTTATTCTGGAAGGCAAAATAGTGGAGTTAACGTGTCTATACAGGCTTTTGTGCTTTAAACACAGCAAAGTGATGTTTCTAGCATTTCATTGTGTCAAAATAAGGTACTTTGTTAGCCATTGTATCAGCACACCTCTTCACTTGTATTCTAAGTTAGATGCCCAGTGGTGCTGAATTCTTTGAAAGAGAAGTAACTTAAATATGGTGAGAAGGTACAGCCATTTATCCTCCTATATGGATTAATATTTAATATTTGAGTTGGCTTTTTATTGCTGTCAACCTGGAGGACGTGCCACAGAGAATGATAATCATGAAACAGCATCATCAAAATGTATTTTGCATCAAAAATTTGCTTCTGATGCCAGAGGCTGTAGCTAATGGAGGAGTTTGAGTGAAGTGACAGAACTCAGTGGTTCTGTGAGATGTTTGAATAGCTTTGTTCAATGGGTCTTTGCTTTATATCGGAGCTGCCTGCTGCTCCCTGGAGGCTCTTCAGCTCAAGAGCCAGGTGGGTAGTATGTGGCCTTGGTGGTTTGTAATGCTTTAAAAAAAATTCATGCTGTCTTTTTTGGAAAGTTTTCCATGATCACTATCTCTCTTCTAGAGCTACGATCTTATGCAATATGTAGAAAATACTTTAAATAACCATGCTGAGCTTTCTCATTGTCTTGCTATGGGTTTAAGTATTTCATGGGTCTAATTTAGAGGTCTTTTTTTCCTTTTATGGTTTCTTTTTTTAAAATTTATTTTTGTTGTTGCACTCTTTTCTGTGTTCTATAGTATTGCAGCTGTGCTAAAGATACTGATTACAAAAACCCACAAGTACTTACAGTCTTGCTGATACATCAATTACTATGGACCATAATAATTGTTTCCTCTGCAGTTTAGATATGTCATGCACATTTTCTTTTTCTGTTTTAGTACTGCACTTGAAGCTTTGAGTGTTTTTTTAAAATTACTCTTTAGTGCTTTTCAAAATTACCTTTTAGTTCAGGCTGCCTGAAATCTCTCTGTAGCTTAACTTGGGCCATTAGCTCACGAAATACCCTTTGGTACAAGCTGAGTAGTTCCATGAAGCTGTGATCAGTGTACCTTTCTATTTACAGGGCCTTTTCCCCCCCTCCAGTTATTTATCTACAGCTACCACAAATGCACTTGCTAAGTGATGAATAGATTTAGGGGGATTTTATTAGGAGAGGGAGGTAGCAGGAAATGCAGTGAGTGGATCTTGGGGGAAAGGAAGCAGCTGGAGATGCCAGTGGCTGTGGGATTTGTTATTGCTGAAAAATAAGATTTTTAACATCTGTCTTGTGAATGCTATATTTAGTTTTCTGGAGAGGAAGCAGATGGAAAGAGGCTATCAGATCTGCACACCATGAAAAGATAAAGAATAAGTCCTTTTAAAGCAATATAGAATCCTTCCGTGTTTCCTCTTCTGTAACAGTTTCCATATGATGATTACATGGTCATATACACAGCCTCTGGCTGTCCTCAATGCAACTCCTGAGCTACATGTCCTATGGATGATCGAAGAAGGTTTTGGCATCTGTTCCTGAGCACTTCTTGTGTTGTTTTCTTAAATGCTTTGTGCCTTATTATAAACTGTAATCATGTGTCTTTATTGGGGTTGGTACTTTAAAAAGTGTTGTTTTCAGTCACTCTTACCCTGCCGATGGAACAAGAGCTGCTGGCTGGCTGCTGTTTTAATGGTGGGAGACACAGCAGGTCAGTCTGACCCAGGGCAGTGGAGTGCCAAGTGTGAAACCATGCTAAATCAGGAATGAAGCACTGATGGTCCAAGACGAGTTAGAGGACTGCCAAAACCAGACTTTCTAGATCTTTCCCATTTAAAATGAACAAACTCATCCTGAATTGGAAGTTGCCTCATTTCCTACACAAATACCTGCTCTCACCACAAATGCAAAATCCTTTTTGCTTTGTTTCCATAAATGATCATTTGAGGTGAGTTATCTGGAATAGCAGTTAATGGGAATAAGACCAGGGTAAATACTCATTTCCCCACAGTTATTCGGGACATGAAAGAAGTCATTCCACAAAGTGAATCACAGCTGAAGGAGTCTGCAGCATGTGCAGTGAACATCATGATTTACCAGTCAGACAGGTTTCCACTGCAGTAAATAAGCTTGAGGTGCTAGCCTGGTCTGGAAAGGGATACAAATCCTCTTTAAGGAAAAACTCACAAACAGCAGAACACATTATATTTTATCCCTCAAAGCCAGCAACAGAAGTAGGGAATTTCTCTCAAGACACAAGCAAAAGGTTCTGGTACTAGAATACAACACTAAAATGTACCTGTCAGTGCTGCCCATTGGTTTGCTGCCAACATGGATGGGAGTTTTGTGTCCAGTGTTGTCTGTCCCACACAACTGAATTCTGCTTCCACTAAGGTTGGAGGATGACTAGCTAATGTAGCACAGACTTACCTGTGATGACCACAAAGCCCCATGCTGGCCAGTAAGTCAGGTGAGCAACCACCTTTTGACATGGCAGGACTTACAATGAGTGTCGGCTGATGCATAATGGTTGAGTAGCAGAACTTTTTAGCATAATATTTAGTATCCAGGGAGCATTTAAAGTGGTCTCTGTTTAGTCTGACACAATTAAATCCAAATGCTGTCATAAACAATTACATCATGTAATAGTAGCAACAAGATGGTTCTTTTATATATTTTAAAATCTCCCTTTTATTCTGAGTTCAATTGCTTTTTATTTATTATGTATGAATATATAAACAATACCATGTGCAGTATAGGTGAGAAGGGCTCCTCTACCTGTAAAACAGGCCCTTTTCATGTTGTAATATGCTATCTTGTGCTTAAGATATTTTCTGTAAGAAAAAACTAGATCTTTTCCACTGATGGAAATGGCATGACATATTACTCTTACTGAAAACAGAGGCCAAAACTGACTTCTGTAGAATCTCTGAAAGACCATTTCCTGGCATACCTTGTTCGTTGAAATAGATTTCAAACTTCAAGTTGCAGATGAAGTCTGTGTCAGAGCAAGTGAATATGAGATAATCATATTCAGCCTTACTCTTTAGGATATCTCCTAAAATTGCACTATTATTCCTCAGCCATTTCTGAGGTCTGGTTCTCTGAGCTTCGGTGATGTAGTACAGACCATTTTTTCAGTATTTAATTATCCTCATGTCCTGGAAAGGTACTGAGCCTTTCTTTAAAGTCATAGGTTAGAAAAACAGTTTAAACTTTCCAAAGAGACAGATTAAAACACTACTTTAGAAAGTGGATCTGTAACCTTTTTCTTGGAAAATGTGTGCTTATGTCCTTTTAGAAAACATGTTTATCTGAACCTTATCTTAAATTAGTTGGTTTTATCGTATTTTCTCTCTGATAAAAAATAACTGACTTCAGAGTGATATTAACTTCTCCATAGAAAATAGATTTCATAGCTTCTCTTCAGGTGCAGTGTTCTCAAATCCAGGCGTAAGGTAGTAAATGTTATATACTAATGCTTTACAATATGATCTGTCAGCAATCCTGTTAAAGTAAAATTGAACATCTTTTCAAGGATTCATAAAAGCTGGTACTAAAACCAGCTGGTAGCTGAAACTGAAATTGCCAAACTTGTTCCAGCATGACATGCTTTTTATATCAGTTAGAGAAAACCAGAACACTTGTAACATACCTTGGGTGTAGAAAGAATCTGTGGAAAGTTGTGTCTCAGCTAACTTTAATAGGGATTATCAGGGAGGGCATTTAAGTCCTTCTTCCAAGTATTGCAGACTGGCTTGTCAGCACACTGTTCTTGCTTGTGCTCTACAGTGGCTTGCCTGGGCTGTACCATGGCTCAGCTGAAACACCAAATTTGGCTTTTTCTGGAGTGTGTCTAGTGTTACCTGTGCTCGTGGATCATTTGTCTCACACTCACCTGTTAGCAAGCAGTGCAGATGAGAAGCAGATTTGTTTGAGTGAAATGCCTGTTGCTAAGTGTGCAATGCCCAAGGTCTGTGTTTCACAGGATGGTACTCTGAACCAGCTGCTCTTTTGGACCAAGTCCCCCTCGGCAGCTCTAGGTGAACTCCTGGTGCAGAACCAGATTTGCAGAACAAATTCCCCCTGGGAAACAATGCTTGTCCTTTGGAAGCACATTCCTGATGAAAACAACCTAGTGCAGATACACACACCTTATGTTATTAGCATGAGGGAGGCTGTGCACAGATACTCAGCCTCTGTGTATCAACTGGTGTGAAAAAAGCAGCAACCTGTCTACAGCCACCATGCCCAGTGCTCTTATTTTCCTGCGTCTCCTGGGAACTCGTGCCTCTGGAATAGAGCCTTGCCACTGCCCTCTGGATCCTGGAAATCCTTCATTTGCACTGGTCAGTGGGGAATCAATTCAAAGTAAGATGACCATCTGCTGGTAGTCTAAGCTTGTGATGCCATATTTCACTTTTAGTATGGTTTGGTCTGTAACAGTTGTCTACCCAAGGTTAATCAGTACTGGTGTGTTATTAGTGATTTCTCAACTGTAAAGGAGGGCAATCATAATTTTATTATGAAAGCTGCATACAGGTTTTATTATGGAACCTGTATGCAGCTTTCATAATAAAATTATGATTGCATTAAATAGTAATTATCATTCTGTCATTTTACAGGCCCTGTGAGCTGTTGTGGAAGGTCACTTGTTTCTCTAAGTCTCTGCAACAACAGCAGAGACAGCTGCTTACATCACAAATTGGCTATTACACCTCAGCCTTTTTCCACTGAGGATACATTTCTTCTCCTCAAAGAAAACCTCGTTCTCCATGGTCTTCCTTACCATTCAGCTCTACCAAGAAGCTCATGCACTTCCTTTGAGAGGCTCCTAATTCTTCCCTATTGACATGCAGGTGTTTTCTGTTATCTCACTAAGGAGAAGGATGCTGTGGGACAGCCTTTCTACCAGCAGTGTGAGGTGCTTGAAACCACTGTGCAGAGAGCAGGGAGTTGTGATTAGTGTCTTAGATCAATGAGTTTTCAGCAGGCTCAGCCTTGTCCAAGGCTGCCATTCTTCAAACTTCCCTGTTCCCCTTCTTGCACAACCAGACATTCCACTCATCTGTATTCCTTCTGTTTCCCTGCCCAGAGCACTGATCTTTTCTCCATGTTGAAAGCTTGCTGCATGCACAAAATGTCCCATAATGTATAAGGGCACTTTATAAGGACACTTGTATAAGACAAGGCATAAGCAGTATGTTGCTTTTATTGACCATAAAGGTCATCCTGGTTCTACAGGGCTATGAAAGTTTTTGTGAAAGCTCTTAGGCTGCTGGAAGGCTGCTCTTTAGCTGTGACCAAACATCTGCAGGTTCTGGGTGTTTCTCCTTACTGCTGGCAGGCTTTTATCTATGAAGATAAAGCGTTCCTCCATCATAACTCTCCTGTTTAGCAACCTGGATTTCTGTATCAACCATCTATTTTGGCTGCCTTCTTGGCAAAAAGCTTCATATTTGTGAGAGGTGTAGGAGCTTTCTACTCCCATCAAAACATTGAAACATTTTTTTTTTTAAGATTTATTTTTGATAAGGATCCAGCCAGCCTGTGTGGAGAGGAGACTGGGAAGATGTTGTCAGCTGTCTTAATGACAGCCTAACTGGCCTCTGCCTGGACACCTACTACACCTGTAGAGCCAGAAAAGTGTCCTGCCATGGGTCTGCTGGGGTAGGAAACTCAGATTATAAAACACAACCAAGAAACTGCTGTTTTCTTGGTATCCATGATCTTCCTTCAAATGCAATCCATCAGACAGGCTGTTTTTCTGTTGCTCCTTCTTCTCTTATTTGCAACATTTTGACAATCTGTCTGCTAGGTGAGGCTAAATTCTCAGATTTTTTTGTTGTGAGGAATTGTTTTAGTCTGAAGACATGCACTGTTGCCTGTATCTATGCTTAGCTTACTGGGATCTCAAAGTTTTTAGTTAGAATATTCAGTTTGATGGTAATACAAAAAAAGACCTTCTCGGAGAAGCGTCTTTACTGAGATGATATATTATCTCCTGCTAAATGTCCTTCAGTGTGGAGAGAGAGAGGATGGCAGTGTCCTGTGCTCAGCCTGAATGATCTCTCTGTTTTCATAATAACAAAGAGATGAGAACCTGGAATGAGTTTTATTGTGGGAAACAGCAGTTGAGTTGGGAGTATTGGTCTGGGTCAGTTTTGGGAAGGATTTGATACTACTGGTCCATCCCTGTTTTTTCCTTGTTGCCTGCTCAGAGGGATTGGATTGATGCCTTTACACTGATGTAAGCATTTAGCAAATCCCTCAATAATCATAGTAGCCACATCATCCTTTGGGGAAACTTGCCCTTCTGCTGGGAGTTCCTCTCAGCCACATCTGGGACTATGTGATCTGCTTCTCTTCCTGGTGGCAGGAAAATACCTGGTGTGGGCACTGCAGGAAAATCTACCAATATTCCTTCTTCCTAGGAGGTCAGTATTGGATCCATACCATGGCCAGGCTGTCCTGTGAAGGACAAGCAGTCAGAAGCTTGGAGTGGTCTTGTGGGAAGAAGGTGGAGTGTGGAGGCCAGAGAAGATGCAAGATGGATAGTAATCAGTATTCTGTACTGGCTTGTGGTTTGTGGTGTCCATCAGTCCCAGCTGCTGGCTTTCATCCCATCCTGTGTGTCCCCAGCGAGCAGCTGCTGTTGACACATCCTGCTGCTCACACAAACACAACCCGAGCCCCGCAGGGCTGCTCCTGCTCTTTGCTTTCCATAAAGGGCTGGGGTGGGCTCTGTGCCTAAGGCAGGAAGGTGATGATGATGTTGTGTTTAAGGGCTTTCAGTGGGCTCAGAGGTACTGAGTTCATGCACTTACAGCATATGGAATACATGAGTACCCAAATCAGAGGAAAGCTACCACAGATGTGTTAATCCTGGGATGCCAAATGGCAAATCTGAGGATCTGCAGCTTCTGTCCTTACCTCAGTTCAAGAATACTGGTTCTGAAATGATGGGTGAAGAAAATTCTGGTGAAATAGTATGGAATTCCTTTCAGGAATCTTATGGCAAATACCATAGCAGAACAGATGCTGTTGGTGTGGAAAGAAAAGGAAAAGGGCAGATTTGCTGCTGGAGGTTTCTGAAGTCAAATCTTCTGAAGCTGGTCTGCATCTTACCAAAGGATCCGATTGCATAGTCTGAATTTTGTAATGTTTTCATAACTGTAGATGTGAATCATTCTGTTTGGAAATATAAGCTGTGACCTCGATTTGTTTTCTTACTTTTTTTTTTTTAATTAAAAAGTTAATTTAAAAAGAACGTAAGATGATTACATTTTTCTTTCCAGTCTTTGGTGCTTTATTGCACTATATAAATCCATCATTGTATTCTATTTAACTTTGTTCTTCAGTAACGAAAAAAACAGAGCAATAAGATTTAGCAATTGTCATTTTTGTTTCTATATCTGCACACTGGTCAAAACATTCAAGGATGTTGCTAAAAATAAGCATCCTCTTCCTGCAAGGCAGTGAATTTGGACTGTAAAGTGCATCTTTCAGGGAGGTACACGAAGTAACAGGAAATCAGCATGGTCTTATTTCAGTTTACTGGTGCTTGGTGATGATGTCACCCTTCTAGAACAAGGGTTAGGCCCTGAGAGCAGAAGTAGTAATTCTGTTCCACAATCCTAGGTTTCAGGGACATGACCTCTGGTTAGCTATGAGGCTGAGCCAATGTGCAGTGAAAATGGGAAGGCAGGGTCATTTGGGCTTTCTGCAGGGACATCTGTTATAATTAAAAAAAAAAAAGTATATCCATCAATATATGCTTTTTCCTTAAGTGATAAAGCTGATGGTAAATTCCAGGTATTTAATGTTGTATTCCTTATGCCAACACAGGTAATAAACTTTTTCAGGGCCTTATTCCCTTCATTTCTTCAGTTAATGAAATTACCTGATAATGTGAGTGACAAATTAACACTTAATTTTGGGCTTTCAGAATTCTTATTTGTTGTTAAAAAGTGGCAAAACCAACCAACCATCAACAAAAAGAAGAATAATTACTTTATTGTCCCAATATAGGAAGTGCAGGGTCTCTTTAATTATGTACTCTCTTATTTTCTAGAAAACAATGATAATTTTAACCGGTGAAAAATTTTCTTCTGAAGTGCCTTGCCTCAAGTTAAATGTACTTGTTTCAAAGGAAACTTGGAACCCATGGGCCTATTTAAGGAGCCTTCTTTAACAGCAATGTTATTTTTGTGTTAGCAGAAAGATGATAAATTATAACCTATATTCCAAATTTCAGTAAGTTTTCTTACTTTTGCTGGTTTGTTGGTTTTGGTTTTTTTTTCCCTTCCCCACGCAGGCAGGTCAGGTCTGCTTAAATGTGTAATGGCTGCACACTAAACTCCTGCTAACAGAAGTCTAATATCAGAAATTATTAAATTTCAGCTCTGAGGAATTTAATCTCTTCTCTTATTTCCTTTTTTTTCCAAGGGATGGATATTTTTGTTACATTTTGAAGGTTTTGATGTTCATGTGTGCTTGGCTCTAAGAGGAAGGATTGTCCTCACTGGTAATTTTCATCTACCTTTTGCATTGTGCTTTTTAACACCATTGTGAAGTGTTTTACCTGAAGGCAAACATTTAATCAAGAGTCATATGAATCTTATTAATCCTTAAGTTCTTCATAAATAAATGTATGTAACGATACTTATGTGACAGAAATTATAGATAGTACAGTGTTACAGCTTATTCTTGCTAGAGAATTTATTAATATAAATATATTCATATTCATCCAAAGGACTTTATTAAAAGAAGTATCATCCAAAGGACTTTATTAAAAGAAGTAAATAGTTATTCCCATACAATGGGTGAAAAACTGGAGGAGAAGAGAGTGAAAAGAGTCACTGGGGCAATGCATCAGACTACTGTAAACATCAGAAAGATTGTCCTGTTTGCAGAATTCAGTGTCAATGTATCCCCTATCATCCACATAGGCAATATATGTTTCTACCATACAGGGGGGACCCAGCATCCATAGGCAAAAATAATAGCTTCAGAAATTTAGGGTTACCACTGTCCTACTCAAAAGACAAAAATCCTGTAGCTTATGGCAAGTTGGCTATGCAAAGAACCAAAATCTATATGTGTCTGACTCCCTCTCCAGGACACTTTACATCTGTACTTGATATTTTGGATAACTGTGCTGTTCATATCAGGTATCTGTATCCTGTCACATTGAATATGGTCAGGTGTCAATATATGTGATTGTATTTGCTTTCTGCTTGGAAAGAAGTAGACAGTGAAGCTCTGCCTTGGTTTTGCCTAACACCAGGATGTTCAGAGTTTCTTTATATCTGATGCCAACGCTCTGAGTGTCAAAAGCAAATAAAGATTTGCTCTCTCAGAAATTGCAAGAATGAAAGAGAAGTTCCCAGGGTTTCAGCATCCAAGTATCAGAGTGCACCAATGAGTATCCAGTGGAAGCCTCTCTCTGCTGATAGATCTGAGTTGCACATGCTGTTAACTCAGGGTGCTTCCAGGGTGATTGAGACTGATTCAATACTGGGGATTTGGGATCCAAAAACCCCAAAGTGAAGACCACACCAAGTCATTTGAAAACTCTCTTCAATCTTTGCAGTCTAATACTTTCAACTACATGCAAAGGTGATGTAAATCATGTGCACTTCACTGCCAGGCATCATTACTACTTTGAGATAGGTTTACTTATAATTCTGTCCTCAAATATATTATAATGATGCTTTCAGATGAGTCCAAGAGGGAATATTGCATGACAAAATCAGGTAATTAAATAGTCAGCACAGCTGAAGTCTAGCAGGAAGGATTCCCAGCAATGTATTTCTTTTGCTTGAACATTGCAAGGTGGTTGTCCTCTGACTGTGTCATTCCTAAAAACAACACATCTTGGAATTCGTATGAAAACACTTATCTGTTGGGAGAGAGAAGGTTTTTTTTCATCTCAAGGGTTATTAAAAACTCCCAAAACTTTAAAAAATATTCTGAGACTTTCAGTGATGGGGGATCCTAGTTAAAAAACCTCTATATTGAATTGCTAATTATGACTGAGATCTATAAGGTGTTACATTTTTTTAAAGATGAGTATATTAAATCACAAACAGAGTTTTAAGAATTTTTCATCTATTTCCTGAGAAAATGGAGGTGATCTAACAGACAGAAAGACAACCTGTTGTCAGCTCTTGATCTAGCTGTGCCAGTACACAGGCAATTCCATTAACAGCTCAGGGAAAGTGGTACAAACTATAAAGAAAACAGCTGAAATTTTATGAAAGCATATCTTGTGTGTTCTACCCAGGTTTGCTGCATATAGACCTGACAGTGACTTTGGGTTCCAGTGTGTAGCAGTAAGGGAGGTGAGGAGAAAATTGTGAAGTGGCTTTCCAAGATGTATTTGACTTCTATCTGGAGTTGAAAGTACAACAAATAATATTCAAATCATCAACTTATTCATCATGAACAAGTTCAATAACTTTCAATCTAAACATCCATGCATACAGGGAATCTTTGTTCTCCCATAAATGACTTTAAGGCCTGATGTTATGCCTGCTGATGTTATTCAGAACACTTGAATTGACTTTTGTATGCTTTGGATGTAACACTTTATAAACAGAGTAATTCAGAGGAGATGAATTCCTTTTCTCTTAGGAAAATAAATAAAGAAGTCTCTTATGAAATTTTCACATATGTGACCAGGGGCTTAAATAATGCTCATGATTTGATTTCCTTCAGGAAGTAGAGAGAAATAGACACTGAACAGACAAAGCCATTACAAGAATCTTTCCCCTGGTATTTAAACTCAGTCATCAACAGATTTGGAAATGTGGTAAAAGTGACCTTTAAAAAACATGAACTACAATCACAATATGCAATTTTTAAGGTGTATCTCAATGTTATAGCAAAGATGGAAATTATGTCAGTAGCAGAGATGCACATCTTCCATTTAAAGCTTAACACTTTAGGATGGAAAATAATCTATTACCAGTAGAAACAGATTTTTATGTCCACACTGACTGACAAACTCTTGCTGGTTTATTTCATTCTGTCCATACAAAGCAAGTGTATTCAGGTGTTTTGCAGCAGAGTTTATGGCTGCTTTTCTTCTTTGGGGCAATATAAAGCAAGCAGAATATGTTAACAAATTTGGACCCATACTTTAACAAAGTAAAAGTAAATACTCTAAGCAAATATGTAACATGGCTGAAAATTTACATACTTAAGCAATTTTGATATTTCAGGCTTTTCTGGATGCTTTGCTTCTACTCTCTCTGATCGATACTCTATTTCACAGCAGAAACAAATATATTGCTGAAGCAAAACAGCACAAATACACAGGAACAACAAAGGAATATATCTTATTTTTTCTTTCTTTTTGTCTGGCCTGCTTTAATTCTTCTCAGCAGACTTCCTGTCTGCTTTGACTACTCCACACACCTGTAGAACAAAATCTATTTCAAAAATCCTTCAAACCAGCAAAGTTCTCGCTTTGCTGCTCGTTAGTAAATGGCACTGAGGATGAGTGGGAGAGTTGCCATCTCCAAAGGCTGTTCTGTAGGTCTGACTGTTTCTGTAGCTCTAAACCACTGATTCCTCTCAATGCTCCTGGTACAACACAGGCTCTTGTGATAAGCCAAACCTTCTCCATAATGTGGGTGATGTTACAGAAGAAATATTTTCTGCCCTCATCCTGTAGAACAGGAGGTGGAACTCAACCTTTTGTGATTTTTTTGGTCATTTTATTGTGGAGTCTCCAAGACAGAGAGCTGCAGTACACAGAGCACAGGCTGCCTTTGGCCCTGCTGTGTGGCCATACCAGGACACGTCAGAGCTTTGCAAAGCTGAGGGAGGATGTGGCCTGGAGCATGGCAGGGTGCCCTGAAAACACCCCAGGACCATGAATCCACACTTCCCCCTCCCTTTGGGCTCTTCCAAGCTGCATTTAACATAATGGAAAGCCTTTCCTCCTTCCTCTCTGTCAGCAGTTCTCACAGATGATTATCCACAGACAATAACATTATTGTTATGACTTACTTTGAATTACAGAAGCCTGGCGTGGCTGCTCTAGCTGAACAGCATGGACAGCAGTAGCACATTTGATTGGCATTGTAATATCTGTTACAGGGTTCATGTAGAAAGTTTGGAATGGAAAGTTTGGAGCTTCCCACCTAGGAAGGCAGAAATTACAAACTTGTTCCATGATGCTAATGCACAAGTGGCAGATGGTGAAAGCTAGTGAGTTGTCATATTTTTCTTTTGTTTAAACCAATTTGATCTCAGAAATAATATTTAAATGTGGTCATTATGCTGACAATGTGCTTCCTGGGGAGGTATACACAACAGTGCAGAATTACTAGTGTATATTGCTGCAAGGGATTAAAATCACAAATTTAAGCTTTATGCTCATTATTGTTGCTCTTTTAAACACATGGAGAGATAAGTTGTTCAGCCATGTAATTGGATCTGCTTATATTAAATGGTTGCATGTTCATTGGGTAAGGTGAGAATTTTCTGAAAATCTGATATTGCATTGGGTCTTGCAGTATGATATTGTCTGTGTGTTGTCATTTAAAATAACACACCCTGGAGGAAAGGCAGTGGAGAGGGTATTGTCACAAATAAATGGTCAAAAATAATAGAGTCTATAGTGAGTTTAATGGCTCTCAGTTCTTGCCCACCTTTTGCCCTTTCTTGGCACATGATTTTCTTGATTTTGCAGTATGTCCCTGAGTCAACTCTAGAGCTGCTCAAATGTAGCACACTAAAGTGTGGTTTTTCAAATATAATGTAATGAAGGTAATTTCAAATACTGCCTCACTGCCCTGCTTCAGGAGGAGCAACATTAAACCTCATCTTGGCCTTGTGACATGATGCTGCAAAATATAGACTGCATATAGCTAAAATTTACTTCTGGGTCTCTATCTTCCTTTCATGTGAAAAGAGCAGTCTGCTCCAAAGGCACAGAGGAATTGACATGTTAAAGCATACAGAGGGATTATAATTCAGTGAATTAGTCCGAAACAGAAGTACTTAGTATTTTTGCAAAATAATAATGAGTCAAGGAGTTGCCTGAGACAAAATAGGAACTGGCTTTTCACACGTGAACATGCAGTCAGTGGAGCAGCATGGCTGACATGAATTACCACTGCCAGCTGAGCTGTGGGATTAACCAGGTGTGTGCTCACAGTAAAGGGTAAATGCAAAGTCAACTTCCAAGGTGTTTTCAGTTAATATGCTTTATTTTACAATGGCATCAGAGCAGCACGAAGCCATTGTGCCTGGCTCTGCAGACAAGTGGTGACACCCTAAAATCCCATTGTTACAGTGTTTGTTCAGGTAACACGTTATGAGTTCCTTAACATCCCACCTGAAATTTCTCACTTTTATTTGAAAAATTATATATACAAATTTTGAACTGCAGGTGTGAACATCCACCCAGGGACCTCTATATAAGTAGAGCATATTTGAAAATGTCTTCAATGTTTTTCTTGTTTTTTCTTCCTTCTAAATGTTAATGCACAAAAAGTTTTAAATTTATTTGGGGACCCCTTTCTCTCCTAGGGTTTTTATGATTCAGAGTGCAACTTTACACAAGAGCGTTCTTGAAGCATTTTGAAAGCTTCCTTGTGAATTATTTCTGGCCTTCTGGTATTTTATGAAGCATCATATTTTGCAACTGAAATATTTTTAGCATGATTTTTATCACATCTGATTTTCCAAAATCATAGGGAGCCTCTCTTGACACAGATGGAAAAGTGATAAACACCTGAAGGGGAGACTCAAAATAAAATGGACAAGTTACAAGTGACATTCTGTGTTGGATCCTCTTCAATTAACTTAATCTCTTTTGATCTCAGATGCAGTCTGTGCAGAAAACTTGGAGCCTTTTTTATGTTTTCCCTTTTTTTTTTTTTTTTTTTGGAGGGAGTGTGGACTGAAGAGGGGAGGGAACATCCTCTGGGACTTATCAGCCATTCATCTTCAGCAGCTGAAGGCAGAAATAAAAATCTCTTCTGGCTCGGTTATTTCATAATTTAGCATTATTATAAGTTTTTTCCAACCTCCTCTAAAATATTAAATACTCTTGCGATAGTCCTGGCAGCATGATTCTGACTATCTTTGGTTTTTCCCCTACTTACAGCTGCTTTCAAATGTGTTTAATGACAGCAATTCGCTCAAGCTGACTTACTAAATTTGTCCAGGAGAAAAAAAAAACCACCATTCTAGACTTTTTTTCCCCCTGTTCCCCCAAAATACAAGTCCAGTGCTGAATCTGAGTCCTCTCTCCCCAGCTAACCATGAGCTCTTGTACATCAGGTTGTCATCATGGGGTTTTTCCCCTCCCTGAAAGGAAGGATTTCTGCCTGCTGTGTTTACTTCCTCAACACCTGGGAACAGCAGTGCTGCCTGGGCTTTGGGAGTGGAGCTTTGCTTGGCCTGGCAGAGCCCTGGAGCATCCCTTGGGCTGGGTACCAGGTGCTGCCCACCCCATGGGCTGGAAAGATCAGGGGAATTTGTGCTTCAGTCTTACAAAAAGATGCCAAAAGGGTTAAAATTCCAGTCCTGTAATTTCTTTTTCATGGTGTTTTTCCTCCCACTGAAGTAAATGAAAACAGGATCTGTCCAGACAACAATAATTATTTCTCAATGATGGAAATGGGCACAGTGGGAAAGTACTCTTGCAACAAAGGTTGTACTGCATGAAGAAGCCAGTGGTTTTTGTTGCTGAGGGGCTGCTTTAGTCCCTAAAGCCCCCAGAATGCTGTGGCTCTCTGTCATGCTCTGTCACTGCAGACAGCTGGTGCACAGCAGGCAATGACTGTGTTGCTGTGGGCTTTTGTGTTGCTTTAAGATTTTATAATTAAATATGAAGCAGCAGTTAAGTATAATACAAACTCGACAGGATGTTTTCTCAGTAAATCAGTGAGGTTCCATTGGCTTAATTTGCAATAGTCAGCCCTCTGATGTGCTGGGATCCTGGCTAGTCGTGCTGATCAACATTGTTTCACTGCTTTTTCTACACCAGTGTGTGTGTGATCTCTTGATTCTTGCTTTGTGCTGAGGCTACAGAACTTAGCCAAGGTTATGGTGCATCTTGTTGTGTGTTTTCAAAGTAGTGCTCTTCGTGGTGCTTCATGGTGTTATGATAACCCAAACAATAATAAGAAAAGTTCCAGGGTAAATGATAAGTTGGAGAGGCATGATGTAGTGATTGAAGTCTGGTGTTTGTCAGGTTCCATGAGAGGGGCTTGGGCTCAGCTGGGGAGCTGAGGGTTTGGGGATCTCCTGCTGCCATCTCAGTCCTTCAGAAAAGGCTGTAGCCTGATTTGCTCTATATAGAGGTAAAGATCTAGCAATGTTTGCCTTATCTGATCCTACCAGTTTGCACAGGTTTGGCAGAAATTTGCCTTTAAAGTGCCTTCTGCTTGCTCTCTTTGGCTTCAAAAGTGGTTTCATTTTAGTGAAATTGCATAAATGTATATCCAAAAACCATGTGTAAAAAAAGAAGTTCTAATATTTGTTACAGTGGGTGGCTCAATTATTCCTGCCAATATAATCACAGAAATTAGTGTCACGAATAAAATCGTGTCAGTGGAATTGAGCTTTGCATAAGTCTGATGTTTGACTGTAGTGTATTCCAAAGAAAGATGTTATACAACCTTTCCAGGTTCTTCTAGCATATACACATATAAACTCTTTTAACTAAAAGTAGGACAAAATGTGTCCTAAGAATTTTCAGATTTAGCTTACTTGACTGATTTTTTTATATAGCTTTTGGCAGAGAGGGTTGTAGGGAAAAGCATTTGGTGTGTTCTACATTTCTTGGTTAGTTATGATGGTTATATAATTTCTTATCTGAAAGCGTAAGACTGCTGTCTATCTTTATCCCAAGCCCATGTTTGATCACCCATGCTATGGTGCTATTCTTACTGTGGCAAAGCTCACAGAGGTTTAAGCAACACAGAAAATATCTCTCTTCAGGGCTCACACTCTCTCCATAGCAGCTCTTACCCCGTATTGCATTTGTCAGCCACTGCCAGAAGTAGACAGTGTTAGAGTCACTAAGTTATCCTCAAGAATTTGTGTCACTGGGACAATTTCACATCTGCTATTGTTGCCCAAAATCAAAACACCAAAACTTGCAACAGTGTTAAAATAGTGAGAATAAAAAAGGAGGTTTTTAATGGAAACTCCCAGGTGCCCCCATGGTTTTGGGCACACCCAGCATCAGATTTCTACAATTTTTATGAGTGTAAGAAATTAGCATATTTAACAAATATTGTCCAATTAGAAGAGCAGTTGGTTAGGTAATTTTCCCTCAGGTTATGTCTTCTAAGTTCTAGCAGAAAAAAAAATGTCTTTGTCAGGCTTCTTCTTCTTAAGACTAAACATAATTCCAAGTATATATTAGAAGGGTTAGCTTATTATTCTTAAATCTAAGAGAAAGGGTAAGAAAAATGCAGGGAGCTACATAACCATGTGTTAACAGTCTACAAAGCTACAAAACATGAAAAATGTATAAAAAGCTAAAATCTTTAGGCATCACTGTAAGCATGGTGACAGCAGGAATTATTAAAAGGCAATGTTTGCTCTATTCCTCTGACTGGGGTCACATAATTGCATAGAACTTGTCTCTTATGGTTTTAACTTTGTTCACAAGACAATCACTTGATGGAGCCAATGTTGGATTTGGGGGAAACAGAGACGATGCAGGAGAATTCTGAGCAGCTGTGTCCACTGCTGAGGTCAGTGTCCAAGATTTCAAATGGATGAATGCTTTGGTCAGGACCAGCCAGCTGACACCAGAGCTGTGCTCCCACCTTCTGCTTGGAGGCTGAGAGATAAACCTGCTGCAGGGCTATTCTGTCCATGTGTTGGAGTGATTGACACTGTGTTGATGTCTGTGCTAAATTCTGTGTTCGTGCTGGAGTGCCTTACAAGACTAAACCACCGAGAAGATCCATGAGCGTGTCCAACCAGGAAATGGTGAAGCTGGATAAGTTTTGGACTTTTGAACTTGATTTTAATGGATCAAAGAGTCTTCTGTTTGTCTTTTTTTTTTTTTTTTCTTTTTCTGCAGCTTTCTATGAAAATAAACAGGGATATTGAAACTCTTAAGTGCTTTTAAAGTGGGTTTGGTTTTTTTTTTTTCTGATGAGGACTTTCAGCCACTGCACAAAATGATGTCTGATATCCCTCTGTCACCATCCAGTGCATCCCTCCTCAGTAACAGGGGAACCAAAGTTACGTGGCTACTACCTTGAACCTCAACCCTGGATTTCACTGGGGGCAGGACACTTACCACTTTGTTTTCACTATTTCTTGTTTCATAACTCCTCATTTTCTTTCTAATAAGCCTGAGGTACTTCCATGCTTTTGCTTCCTGTTGAAATGAGTGGAAGAATGTGCGTTTGAATCCCAGCCTGGTTTCAATTTGGAAGGAAATGTAACAAGACTATAAAAAGCAGAGGACTGCAGTGTATGCAATCCACATGAGGCATTTTGCTAGAAGTGAGGCATCATTACTAAAGCCTGCTTATGTCATTTTGATTTTTCTGAATACATTATGAAAAGGATAACATTGTCATGACACAGTGTCTGGTGGCCTTTATATTACTTTACTGAGCAATTACTTTATGGCTGCTATTCAGGCTCCTAGGCTATGTAGTTTCCCATATTATTCTCAGTGTGATCCAGATTATTCCTTCACTGAAAACACTGTGCTAACACTATAGAAATGTAAATGATGCATCCTGCCTCAGCTCCTGATTAAGCAAGGTGTCTGGTGGATGTAGCTGTGATTGGTTTTGTCAGGTTGAACCTTTCAATTTTTATAAGACTTTGGTCAGCTACTTTGTGCAGACGTATTTTTTTTGTATGACTTGCTGCCTTTAAACAATAATCACACAAATTTAGAGCATACATTTATTTTTCAGTATGGAAAAAAATCCAGACAGGCATGGCTATGCTTAAGTCAGATACACATTAGAAACAAACTTACAGTAGCCTTTAGGAAAAAGAGATGTTGAAGAAATGTTTGAATCCTTATAAAAAGAAGGATAGATTTTAGATTAAAGCAGCCTTCCTGCAAGCTGTAGATGTGTTTTTTTCCTTCTGAAGACGTTCCAGAGTTGTAAAGGTGTATAATTTCAGAGGATGTCACGGTTGTCATGGTGATTGCATTAATATTGCATGGGCATAAAGTGTGCAATAACATCGTGTCAGTTCCCCCTGCCCTCAGGCTGCCACAACTTACTCATTTCTTCCCTTCAAAACTGCGTTAATTTTCCCCTATGAACATTCCTTTTAGAAATATCAGCTCTTTAATTGTTCGCTTTTAATTCGCAGAGATAAATTGCCACTCTGTGCACAGCCTGTGACAGTGAGAGCAGCCCTGAGGAGAAAGATTTGGGGGAGTTGGTTGATTAGGAGATCAACATGACCCAGCAAAGTGCACTTGCAGCCCAGAAAGCCAAACGTGTCCTGAGCAGTGTGGGCAGCAGGAGGGAGGGGATTCTGCCCCTCTGCTCTGCTCTGGTGAGACCACCTGGAGTTCTGCATCCACTTCTGGGAGCTCAGCAGGAGAAGGATGTGAGCCCGTTGAGCTGAGCTCAGAGGAGGCCACAAAGGTGATCAGAGGACTGGAGCACCTCTCCTAGGAAGACAGGCTGAAAGAATTGGGATTGTTCAGCCTTGAGGAGACTCTGGGGAGACTTTAGATCACCATCCAGTACCTGAAGAGACTATGGGAAAAATGGAGAGGGACTTTTTACAAGAGCATGTAGTGACAAGACAAGGAGAAACGGCTTCAAATGAAAAGATGGTAGATTTAGATTAGATATCACAAAGAAATTCTTCCTTGTGAGGGTGGTGAGGCACTGAACAGGCTGCCCAGGACTTCTATAACTGCAAATTCATTATATAGTTGCATTGCTCTGAAAGGAAGGAAGGTGGTGTGGATGTGGTAACTTATAGTTACGACATGATTATTCTTTCTTTTATCTGCTACATTTATGTCCTTTCCCTTCATATTTTGATAATTTTTCTGTCTCAGGTTTGAACTTGCCCCTTTTTGAGTCAATGAAATCTTGGCCAATGGTAACCAGGCAAACCTGCACATTATCTTTCAGGATAAAACAATAATAAGAACCAGAAAGCCCCAGAAATTCCCACTGGTTTGAGCTGTGTTGCAATGGTGAATGTTTTGCTAGCTCTGCTCCTCAATGCATGTTGAAGTTTGTGGGACAGGGAAGGTCATGGAGGCACCTTGCTCTGCATTCTCCTCAGTTAACTTCAGTGGCTTTGCTAAAGCTTCTCAGGATGCAAGAGGTGTTATTGCTTCTGCTTCCTGCATGTATTGGGTCTCATTGAAAGTGGAAAATGCCATGTTAACAGCTAATCCCAAAAGCATGTCCCTGCTTGTGCACACCTGCGCTGCCTGCACAGGGGAGAATCCCATTTTGTCGTGTTTTGATAAAACTCTTTCTGAAAGGGCAGCTGCTGCAGCACTGAGCTCCCTGCTCATCAAGCACTGATGTCTGAGTCAATAACCTTCTGCTCCTCCGTCTGTGCTAGCTGTCTTTGATTTGGATGTTCAGTTTAGGACTTCAAAGCCCAAAGTGAAGCCTGTCTGTCCAAGCATATGTTTGTTAAGAGGCTCAGGAAGATTCATTTCTCTCCTGTTCCTGTGTGGTGACTACTCTGGCACCCTCAGTGCCTGTAGCAGAGTCCACAGAGCCAATGGGAGAGGAAATTTGCAATGCATTTACACTTCATACAGGAGCAGAGCACTGTCTGCTCTCCTTCACGTAAAAAGGCTGTTGATCAAATTTCATGCCAGTGCCACTGCCAAGTTGATACACTCAGTATCTCAGAGGGGTTTATTGCTTGTGACTCTTCAATATTCATAAACACCAGGCTGTTTTTCTGTGTGCAGCATGCTGTGCCCATATTGCATAAACTCATTTTCACCTTTTCCTCACACCCTGGCTGCTTTCTGCCCAGCTTCAGCCCTGCTGGTCAGGAAAGGAGTGTGCCTGGCCAGAGCCTTTCCCAGCCAGCACCCTTGAACTTGTCTCCTCCTCCCTCTGCACATGCTGGGCTTTGCTGTGCTGCTGGCTCTGTTTGTCCTCAGCTCATGGAGGAGTTGGCAGCTGTCTGCTCCTGGTAGTTTTATAGTCCATTACATTCCTACTTTTTGGTACGAGCAACCTTGCCTGGAGTTTGGCACAGACAGCTCTCTGTTGGATAGAGTCATAAATACTTCAGTTAGAGCTGCAGGTGTAATGCCTTAGATGATGAATAATGGGAGATTGTAATCAATTCACCTCTAAGAGCCTTATAACTAACACTCATAGGGGAAGGAATTTTTCTTCCAACTGTTTGGAGCATTAAATCCAAAGCTCAGCACTAGAGACCTAGGAGGGCCCATCAGCCAAGTGTCACATGCATTAAGCCCAAAGCAGAAAGCCTTTGCACAGCAAGCTCCACAGTATTTAGGAAGATGCACTAGCTGTGCTCCAGATCACTTACTCAGTATAAAAATTCAGCTCCTCAGCCTTCTTTTTCAGCACCTGAAATATTTCAGCTGCCTTTATTTTCTGTTCTCTTTCTATTTAAAGTAAATCAGGTTTATTTTTTCAGCGTTAGCTTATGAGTCACTGTTAATGGGAAGGTGGAGCAGGGCCAATAATGCATTTGATTGAGAAGATCTGTTCTGCTGGTGGTTTTTGTGAGGAAATGAAAACCACAAACTGCAATAAATTTGCTTATTAAATAAGCATTAAAGTTTTTGCTGTAAAATAGGATTCTTCATGATTTTTTTCCTGAGTCAGTGATGTCTTGTATTTCTAGAAATAAGAAAGTGACTCCTCATATTTAGCCAAGGGTTTTTAACTGGTAATACTATAAAACAAAAGGAACACAGGTCAGCTTCACTGATTTAAGAGGCATTACCACAGATATGCACAGATTTTCTGTTATCCTCTGTAAGGGCTATGAGGTTATTAATATCTTGTAGAACCAGAAAAGTGAAAAACCCTGTAATTAATCCTTTTAGCGAGTTTCTAGCAGTACTAGAAGTGGAAAACATCAGAAATCAAGGAAGATGTAGGTGTCCCCAGAAAAGACACCATTCTGCTATGCAGAATTATGCCTTGCTGACATCTTTCATAGGAAATGACTTCATCAAAATGAAATAAGAAGAGGTATTGCTGTCACTCTGACATGGACCAGTAGAGCTCTCATTAAGCACATCGTGCACAATATATTGAGAGCTTCATTGCAAATGCTGCTCCCAAGCACATTTCCTGCAGGGTCTAAGGGCAACCAGAGCCCTTTTCTTCATTACTAGTTCCTCCACATATTTCATGTTGCTGAATGGTGGACATGAACTGCAGCAGGGACTGTAGCCTGGAGGCTGTGAAAATCCAGCCTTGCCATTCTGTAACGGTCCTTTTGTGCTCTGCATTGCCACATAAATCTCTTTTAAAAACGTGATAGTGCTGCTGCTTTTAATGTGTGGCTTATTCCCATTCAACATAGTTTTGGTACTGCTGTGTTCATGTTTAATATAAAAAAACTTTTAAAGATACTGTCAGCTATTTCTCACTCTGAGAGGTTGATAACCTTGCAGGTTAACTAACCTTATCTGTACTCTTGGTGGGTTTTATTCCTGATATCATCCCTGTATGCACTGCAGGTGTGTATTTACAATAACTATTTTATCAATATCAAGCATATAAAGCACAGACACCTCCATGGTTTGTAAAAGGAGGTAGTTCTGATACTGATGTGGCAAGTTTCTAATGGGCAGCTGTCCCTTGTCACTCTCACCACTGGTGTGCCCAAGGTCCAGTTTGATTTTCCTGTAGTCAGTACTAAATGCCCTCCTTGCTGTGAACAGATTTAAAACCTTGGCTGTAATTACACTACCCTGTCCTGTAGATAAAGTCAATCTGTCCTGATCCAAATGCTTCCAGATCTTTCTGTGTATTCCCTACTTGACCCTTTATCCACCTGCATAACTTTGCCTCAAAATGCTTCTTTGATTGGCTCATTAGCAAAGGGCTGACGCTGCTTTCATTCATCTCCACAAAAACAATATTTTCATTGCATGGGTTGCTGGCCTGTGCTGTGTCAGTCTAGGGTGGGCTGAAGTAGCAGCGTCCTGGTAACATCACTCTGGATGAAGCTTAAAATGTATATAAATCTAGAAACATATTACAGTGTCCTTGTTTTCCATGTTAGGTAGTTGAAAGTACCTCTAGAAAAGGATATTTTCCTCTTTAATGACCAATTTGTAACAGATTCTTAACCTGTGACAAAAACCCTGCTGTGTATTGATGAATAAATTGATTTAATCTCCCCAAAGGGGAGCATAGACTTAACTTTATCTGCTGGGGCAGCACTGCAGCAGAAGGTGATGCTGTATAGTAGTATATTTGGAATTAGATATCTTATTTTTTTTTTTTAACCTACTGTTCTATTGCTTGCTATTTTGAGCAATGCTTCCCACACCATGACCCTGGATCGAGGTGATCTGCAAAAACCATGAGAGTTCTGCCAGTGTTCCCCAGCCTGCTCTGCAGTGGGCAGAGCAGACCTGATGAGCCTGTCCCTGGTGCCCTGTGCTTCACAGCAGTCAGTCTGTCCCCTTCGTGCTCCTCCTGCCCTGCCACGGGATCTGCAGCACACCCTGCTGCTGGAGGGGTGGCTCAGCTGGGGAGGAGGGATGGAAAAGCCTCTGACAGTGACTGTCCTGCTGCACCCACAGGCAGGACCAGATCCAGGGCTTGCTTTATTGAGTCCCTTCATTTGTCTGCTCTGTGAATTGCTGTCATTCTTCCCATGGAGAAAAGACACACCATCAAACTTGGCAGAGGGTGAAGACCTCACTCACACATGCTGGCTTTGGCTCTGCTGTCCAGCACGTGGAAAGGGTCAAAGTCCTGCAGCAATGGTTCAGTGAGCTGAGCTGATAGAAGGCAAAGATGCACATCCTGCTTTGTCCTGAACAGGGAGCCTGTAATAGTTTGTGAGTAAAACTGTGCAAAATCCCTCCCACAAAGCGTTTTCCAAAACAGAAACTGGGATATCTGGTGTTTGAAGGAGAGCCTGTGATGCAGGTTTCTGGAAGAGGTGGGATGGCTGAGCTTTGAGGAGAGATACTGTGCTACAAGTGAACAGAGGAAGCAATGTTCTGCTTTGCACTCCAGCCAGCAATAATCTCTTTTCCTGCTGAATACTGCATTTTTCCATTATAAAAACATTAATCTGTAGGGTATTGGGACATGGTCAGATCCTGCCAAGAACAAATTGTTAAGTAGTTGCTGTGCTCATTGCCTCTTAAAGCTGTAACTGTTAGTTTTCATTTTGCAAAATAAGTATCATGGGGCAAAAATGTATTGGCTGTGACATTATAACTGTTTCCCAGAAAGATTAATTCTAAACTGAGAGACTGGGAAACAAATCATTCTTAGAAGGCTCTGTTTGTTTAGCAGCTGTTGTTTATATATGAAACAAAGGAAATTTGGTTAAAATTGTATGATATGCCCTTACATTTCAAAACAAGGCTCACTTTGAAGTCAGTATTTTCAGTTGGCTTTAGGTCATGGCACAACACACGAGTTTCAGACTGGCAAGGAACTGGCTCTTGCCCTCTGAGGGGTCAGACCCAAAATGCACCATCCAGAGTTACCACAGCAACAATTCCTCTCTCAAGCCATGCCCTCTGCTTTCTACAGAGACTCCAAGTGCTTTCAACACTTCACTTTCCCACTCTGTGACCCTGTGGCTATCCAACCCTCCTAAAGTACATGAGAGGACGAAAGTTTCAAACAGGGCTGTGCACAAGCTGACCATCTCACGTAAAGGCACTTTTTGGAACTGCAAAAAAACCCCAAAAACAAACAAACAAAAAAACCCTAACAAAAAACCCCCAGGGATTCTGTCAAGTGTATTTGCAGAAGGTTCCTGTTTGTTCCAGGGGCAGACCTAAAACCCATCACATGTACAAGCCCATTCACTCAAATCAATTGTCTACTGGATCTATTAGAGCATAATAGCTTTCAATAAAAATTATGGCAATAATGAATATGCTGAGATAATGAAATATGCAATAAAGGGAGAAATCTGGGAATGCACAGTTTGCCCCAACCTGAGGGTTAGCATAACCTGGCAAAACACCTGCTAAGATCAGTAAGAGTTATTATAGTCTTCTACAGCAAGATCACTTTGTCCTTGGATTTTATTGACAGTTATGTTTTGTTACAACCTAAAAGTGGAAATACTGTCAAATACTACATCAGCTCATCAGACAGCTTGTTTTCCCCCATGCAGTTAGATACTGAAGTTGTTGCCAGACACTGTAATGGAAGCTGTGTCACACTGCTCCTATTCCCAAGCTGATCACAATTTGAGAATGTATATGTCTGCCTTGTAATGACAAATACTGTTGTTGTGCTGGTGATAAATCCTGCAGTCATTTCAACAGTACTTTTGCTGTAATTTATAAGCATTTGTAAGACTGAGACAGCAGAAGGAATCATAGAAACCTAATTCTTAGGGCTTGTGTCTGCAAAAGGAGGAGGGTTGTAGCCTCTCCAAGACAGGAGTCCTTTGAGCCCTTTAATATTTGGCTGGATGAACTTTCCAGTAATTCTAGTGTATGGAGAAAATGCTGGGTTCAGTGACAAATGATTTAATAAATCCTTTCTTTAGCCTTTTAGTTGGTTTCCACCAGAGAGAGATATTTAATTTAATATGTCATTGACTACTCTCAGGTATGAGGCTGCTTCCACAAATCTTTTTGTACTGTCACCTCTTGGCTGATTATTAAATTAGTGCTGTCTACAAATTTATTTGGTCATAAATTATTTGGTAATTATTGAGAAGTTCCTTTCACCTTGTGTGTCAGATTGTTGTTGGGAAGTAAAATGGAAATGGATTCTTTTTTTCCATGGTAATTTAAAAGTGCTTGGGATTAAATGGAATATAAGGGAAATTACTACGTTAAATATCTGAATTTTACTTTTAGTATAAATGTAAAATAAAATAAGGTCTCTGGACTAGACATTGGACCTTTTATTTATAAATCAGACTCTTAAGAACTGTTATATTTGCTTCAAAATAATCAGATGAGAAATTTTATACATAATCAACTTAATTAATTGCTACAGCAGTCCTCTTTCTTTTATTCTGAAATTGGAAATGAATAGGAGCCTAAATGCCCTCAAAATATGTTTGGCTCCAGAAACCTTCTTCAGCTTCCAATGTTTACAAGCAACTAGCAGCAGTGCCATGGGGATGATGTCTTTGGCCCAGCAAACAGGGATGGCATTCCAGGTTTTCTTTCCCTAGAAACACTGTGAGTGCCACTGGGCACTGAGCACACTGAGGGTCTGTGCTTGGCTCACTGTGTCTGCACTGGGAGCTGAGAGTCTGAGGGGTGAACAGAAGGGTTTTGCAGCTGGAGATGTTGTGGAGACCAATGTGGAGTTCACAGCAGCACAGGAGGCTGAGATGGAGCTCATCTACTCCAGAGCAGATCACAGAATACCCTGAGCTGGAAGTATCCACAAGGATCATGGAATCCTCAAGATGCTGCTCTGCAGGATCTGCTACCTTTACACTCCACTTGTGTTTCTTTCTTGAGAAAGAAACTATCAACTCCCAACAACCAACCATCCCCTAATAGGAAATACAAGTCATCCAGCTTTCATTCTTTTCATGATTTTATGTCTCATTTTTAGTGTGGCTTGTCAAGGATCATTTACATGATGGCATCAAGGAACGAATGAGAAGCATCAAGTAACTCACCTGCAGCAAACAAGTATCACAACCATGGCAAAGCATAACCCCAACTGCTGTATATTGATTTTAAAACAAGGCACTGTCCGGGTTCCAGCCAGGACAGGGTTAATTTTTGTGGTAGTCAGGAGAGCTCATGGCTAGGACCTGGAGATTATTCTATATCACCTTGTCATTTCTAGGGCTGGGGGTAAAGGGGTCTCATCCAGGGAGAAGGGATCTCTTCCCACTGAGTAAATGGGGCTGAGAAAGGATAACACCAGTTCTGAGCATCACTCACCTCTCTCTTTTACACTTGAAAATTGAGAGTGGTGACCACAAAGATGATTTTCAGTGTGAGATTTTTATTTATTTGGACCTGCTGTTCAATCTTAAATTTTCTTTTTTGTCAGACAGAACATATTGAAATATATATATTTCTTATTCTGAAAAGCTGAGCTGATTTCAACCCTTTTGTTTTGCTGTTCCAGGTCCATGCTGTTTGGAGGGTTGTGTGCAAAGAGGGTTGAGTTGGCCTTGGTTTAGAAGAGAATTATGTCAGTCACAGAATGGGATCAGGATTTAAAGTAATCACAAGTGCCTCTCTTTGCTGATAGGATCTATCAGACCATATGAATACAAATAAATAAACCCATTCCTGCTTGTTAGACATGGCAGTGGAGGATAAGACCTGGAACTTAATGAAGAGAAAGCACAAGCTTCTCCTGTCAGGCTCTGTGGAGATGGAGGCTGATAACCTGCAGGTTTAGCTGCACTCTCTGGTAATCCATATGAAGTTCAGGTCAGTTTCATGGAGAGGTTGGCCACAGATTCTTTACACTCCTAATTCATTACCACAGTACTATAGTTCCTGCAGTCAAGATACTGCCTTTTACTTGCAATCAGGTTAATTTTTAGCCAGATCATCTGGTCATACAGACGAGTAGACAGTTCTTTGTTCATTGTTTGTCTATTCTTCCCCTCCACCAATTTTAAAGCAAACAACCAAACCAATCAAAATAAAAAAAAAAATCTATATTAACCATTCAAAATTTGTGCATAGCTGGAATAACCCTAAATAGCATGAAGTTCTTGGCCATTGTATGACTTTGATTTGAATTTCATCTCATTGTCAATTCCAGGCTGGATGGGGTTCTGAACAACCTGGTCTGGTGGAAGGTGTCCCTGCCCTTGGCAGGGGAGTTGAAACTAAACTACCTTGAAGCTGCTTTCCAACCCAAACCATTGTGTGATTCTACAATTCTATGTCCTGAAAACCTGGAAGATTTGCATGTGGAACACCCCAGTACCATTCAATAGGGATGTGCCCTCAAGCCAAATCAATGAGTAATTCTCAGCATTTATCACTTGATGAGATCTGTTATCACTAAAAATTTGTTCTGCTTTTCCTCTGATCTTTGGTAGCCATTTATGCTACTGTAAAAGGTTACATTTGTGGCTTTTTGGACTAGTTAGGGGCAGACCAGGCTGAAGGCTGTGGGAAGGTGATGAATAGCAGGATACAACCCCACAGGTCTCAGTTCCAAGTGGCTCTGTGCTCTCTGCTGGAGCTCCATTGCCTGTGAGCTCTGCCAACCTGGGCAGTGGCAAACAGGGTCAGATTCTGGGTGAAGCTGAAGCATCCCCTTAACTTGATGAGATAGGCACCACCCTTCTAAAAATTTGATAATTCTGCAAGAGGCTCAGAATGTGACCAAAAGGTCATATTTGCCTTACAGCTTAAATCCATTGATCTTGCATTTCCTATATTTTTTCCATATTTTTCTACCTTTTTCAAGTCAGGAGTTTCCCAGTGGAGACACTGAGCTGTTAAATACTTGTTAGATGAGTGAGCAGGAAGACTCAATCTGCATGTGTGTTTTGTACTTGGAGCTACAGCTCTGATGTTCTTTCTCATGCCTTCAGGATGAGACACCACCTGCAAGAACTGTTAGATGAAATCCTCAGGCTTTCGTAAACAAACAAATAGTTCTGATGTTTGCATCCTTCCAACTCGTTTCAACGCACTCATTTTTCTCCGAAGTCCATGTCCTCAGAGAATACTGCTGAATGTCACCATCCTTCTGCACAGCCCTAAAAATGCATGTCTGACATTGAAACTCGTTGTTTCATTCTGATCCTCCCACTTAAATCTGTAAAATTCTTATTATACTGGTATATTTAGCTAAGAAAGTGATAATGCCTCTTCCATGGATGTCACTACTTGAGTGCAGTACTGAAACCTGCTTAAGAGAAATGCTAGGTGATCTGGACCATAAAACTGGTATCTTCTGTTTCATTGTTTTTTACTTTTCTGCTCTACTCCTTTCCTGATGAGCTTCTGATGAAATAAATTTGTCACAGGTTTACGAGACTCCATTGCTCTTTAACCATGAGAGTAAAAAAGGGAATATTCTTAGGTACCAAAACCACTTTTCCCCAGAAATTTCATCTTGACTGGGGTTGTCCTATTGGAAAAATTCGGGAAAATATTCACCACAGATATTACACACTGATTTAAACACATGTATTTTAAATGGCAAAACTTAAAATTACTTTTTAAAAAGTCTTTCCTCCATATCTCTCTTTTGTTAGACTTTAGAAGGCTGTGGTTTCACCCAGCTTCTCTGAAGGGGAAGGTGGCAAGACTTGTGAATTTGTCTCCCTTTCTTCTTTAGGATATCAATTTTTTTTCATCTTTTCTGTAAGACTTCCACAGCTCCCAATGATCCCTGTTCAGCACACAAATCCATGTGAATGAACAGGAAAGCAGACAAACCTCACTTTTGCTGCTGCCATTTACATCCTTTTTCATGTAGTTATTTGGGAGAAACCTGGTCAGACCAAATTAATCCCAAGGCCCCTTGACTGAAGAATGCCATGAATTTCAGTGTTTCCAGGGAGTGAATTCTACACCACACAAGGAAGGTGCAGCCCTGAGCTGGTGAACTTGGCTCATGCAGGGTGTCCTGCTCTGGCTGTGATCAGCAGAACAGCTCTCAGGGTCCTCCATTCATCTCTTCTGTTTCATCCCATCCTATTCACCTCTCAAAATTCTCTGCTACCCTGAACTTTACCTCCTGCTTCTATGTCTCCTTTTAAGCCAGCTGTGAGGTTCTGAGCTGATTGAACTCTTGCTGGGAGATAACTACACATTGTTTTCATGATCAGCAAGGTCTCTCATCGACTGGTTTATCTCACCAGAAAAAAAACTGCAAAATATTCACAGTAGATTTAGCCCACAGACTGGGCTTGAGGATGAAAAACATAACAAAAGGAGAAAATTTTTCTCTGTCTCTTCTCCCTAGACTGTAAGTGATGCCACTCAGCTCTGCTGAATGAAAGCATTGCTTCAGAGGGATGAGCATTTCTGTCTTTACAAATCCAGCTGTGCAATTCCTCATGTACAGAACCAAATGCATCTGTCCTCTCACAGCCTGAGATGGCTTTGTCAGCTGGCATCCTCTTGTGCAGGCCTGAGGAAGCAGAGTGTTTCTTTGCATCTGAACTCATAATTTTCTGTGGCTATTTTTAGAGACCTGAGGGTGGACTTTTGTTTTTTTCCATTTCTTTCGCAAATGAAATTTCAGAGTGCCTCGCCGAGTTTTGACTGCTTGTTTTATTCCTCATGTCTCTTCAGTTATCATTACTCCAGGATGATTCACATTGCTTTCCAAATGCATCTGTTTGGATGCCTATTGCAGGGAGCTTAGCAACTGCATCACGCTGAAAGCCCAGGCTGGCTGAGGCATGGCTGATGCTTAACCTTTAATTCTCTTTACAGGAGAAAGGTCACTGCTGTGAGCTCATGACTGAGCAATGTTCTGAAATGTTCGATTACCCTGCTTTGTACCTCTGCCTCCCTCCTCCCACCACTTTCTGCTTTCCTGGTCACTGTGATATTTTTTTTTTTTTTTAATCTGTTACCTGTTGTCTTTCAAATGAGATTTTGCAGCACTGATAGTCATACATTGAGGCATCACAGGTACACCAACAGAACCCTTCCTCTTGGACATTAGTTCTTCATTTTGATTATGAACAAGGAGTCACAGACCTGACTTTCCACTGTCACAGCTCAAATTACTCCATTATTTTTTACCGAATTTTCAGTGGGTAAATGGAATGGACAGTCTTCAAAACTCAGGACTTAAGTCCCAAGCCTTGCCTACAAGTCACTTTGACAGAGTCTTGGCCTAGATTCAATTCATTCTAGTAGAGTTCAGTCATATCCTTTATTCATAACATTAATTTTTGGTTTTCTTCTTCAATCTGCAGGCTAAAATGTTTTCAGATAGAATATTTTATTTCTAGTTTCTAGCGACTGACAAGAATTTCTAGTGAGCTGATTTCTGATTTCTAGTGAGCTGGTTTCTGGAAAATTGAAAAAAAATACACAGAAAAGAAAGGAAGAACTTAGCTTTTTTAAACTATGTCTGCCATCAGTCTATGCTTGTCAGTCTGCTCTAAAGTAAGTAGTAATACAGAATGGAAAACTGCTTGTTAGATTTTAAGCACAAGTAAAATCATAGACTGACAAACTGCTAAAAGCTTCTTGTTTTTCAGAAAAAAATGTGTTCTTTCAGAGACCAAATTTCTACCACAGTTTATATTGATATAGAATAAAAGCTGTGTAATGGGCCAAATGGAAAAGGTAGGCACTGTTAAATGGGTGTCAATGGAAACAGAGGCCCCATGTTTCCCTTGAGTTGCACAGGAATTATGAATAAGTGCTTCAAGCAAAGCTTCACGCACTGTGTGCTTAGGAACTGAATTTACAGCATGTATCCTTCCAGCACTTATATTCTGAGACTTCCTACAGTAAAGCCTGGAGACTTTGAGGACAGCATGCTCTGTAAGTCATCAGTGTGATGGTCCTGGAGCCACCCTTGGTGGCTGTTTGGCTGATGCCAGAGCTCTCATCTGCCCTCACTCACACCACAGGGAGAGCTGCTCTGTTCTGTTTATCTGCCTACCTTTATCTTCCTTTATCTATCTACCTTTAGATTATTTATTATTATTAATCTACTTTAGATTATTTTACTAGGTTGTACTATCAGTGTGGTTAGGTTTATCCTCTTTGCCCACCAACAGCTTTGAGATGAAACACACAACAGGAATAGCAATTCCACCCTGAGTGGAGCTGCAGCTGAGCTTGCTGCAGGTCAGGCTCTACCAGCCTGCCAGGAAGAGTCTCAGTCCTTCAACCCCTTGTGAGAACCTGAACCCCCAAAATAAAAACCTCCCTTTCAAACCCTTTGCTTTCCTAACCTCTCAGTGTATTAATTCAAGGCTCCACATCTGCAAGCCCAAAGGTGAGCACTGAGCCTGGGAGATTTGTTTCTCCTAACCAGTCTCTCATAGGATCCGCCTCAGCAGGCATGAATTCCCTACATGGAAGATTTTTCACCTTGCTGAAAGCAAAAATGGAAAAATTTATGGCAAGATAAAGGATTGTAATGACTTTTGGAAGATGTTAGCTGGGTAAGAACCAATATCAGTATCAAACCTACTGATTTATGTGCAAAAACATGATTTCATTTATAAAAGGCAGACGGTTCTTCATAACTTACTGTAAACACAAGAGACTAAATATAAAATTAGACAATAGATGTTAAAAAAATGATTGCATTTAGGAAGAAATATGTACGAATTATCATGAATTCCAAGAAGTATAATTTTATTTATTTTCTGAACAGACAACTGTGAATGACAGCAACTGAAATTTAGGCAGTAAAACCAGCAATGGAACATTAAGAATATTTTTAAGACTTATCTTCTGTTTCAAAATTAAATTGCTGATCCTATTTATAATGGAAGTAGAAATCACAGACCTGCTTCTTTTGCTCTTAATTGCATCCTGGAAGTTAGGCAGTGTTCTAAGTTAAATTTTTCTGATGAAGGTGAATCCTTGCAATTAACAGTGCTAAATTCACTTTTTTTAGTGAATCTAGTAGAATAAATCTGCTGTTTTGCATATGGTAGCACATGTGATTGTTCAACATGAGGGCTGCCCTCACATATCTTAGTATAGTTAATTCTACTCTTAGTATAGTAAACCTAAATGCCAAACCCATGAAATTGGCTGGATTAAAATCATGAGACTTTTACACACAAAAAAAATCTTGTTCTTTGACAGTCCCCTCCCTTTAAGATTTCTGATACTGAGCTCTCTCTGTAGAAAACAAAGCCCAAATGTCAATGAAATATGAGAATGTATTCTAATTAGTTCTTGATGGGAAACAGGTTTTGTTTTGGGGTTTTGGGGATGTTTTGGCTTCTGAATGAGGCCAACAGGCTACAGGTTCTACTTCCCAGTCCAGGTGTGTTGATGGGTGGGTTACCCACTGCACAGGTGTAAATTTCTGCCTCTCTGCTTGCCTGTCCCCCTCATTCTTCCTTTCCACTCTTACTTGTTTTGTTCTATCCCTAATCACATGTTTCTGCAAACTATTCTTTCTACATGCATTGAGTGTCACAAGACTACTTGGTTTAAGGTCATGAGCCTTCAAGTTCTGTTTTTTCCTACTTTTAATGGGCCTCTTAGAATTTCCCCTGTTAAGTTTAACTCTGCTGAGGAAAATAGAAGGGTTCAGTATCGGTCAGATCTCAAATCTCAAGTGAAGTTGGTGATGAAATGCAGCATTAAGAAACAATTGCTCCAGTGAGGCCCTAAAACTCCAGTGCTTGCAAACCCACACTGCTCCATCCCAGTGGGGTTTGAGCCATGACTCCTTTCTTCTCCTTCTCCTGATCTGAGCCACTGATTTGAATGGAATTGTTGTTTGAATTAGGTGAGAGGATGGAGCTGAAGGCTTATGCTTTCAGCCTCTTCTTAACCAGCCTGATAGCTTCACTGGTCCTTGTGCTGAACTGTGGCAGCTCAGTCTCATGTGCTAATTTATTTATATCCTGAAATGAGAAGATGGACCATCATCATGGTGAGACTCCCATGACACTTTTGTTGTATTGGATAATATTTGTTAGTTACTAACACATGTAATAATTGTAAGGAGGAGTTAGCCAGTACAACTGAAAACAGCAGGAATTTTAGCACTCGGGGTCTGCCTGTATGGTGCAGTGATTTCTGAGAACATCCCACACTTCCTGTGCCTCTGCTGGCTCTGGAGTTAGAGGTCAGCCTGGTCAGTGCCCTGGGCTGTGGAGCTCCAGAGCACCTTCTGGCCAAGGGCACTGAGCTGCTGCTGTGGCACTGCAGCACCAGGCTGTGGGTTCTCCCAGGCTTCCCAAACAGAACAACTGTGGCCTTATTTAAAACTCTAGTGGAATTCCAAACCCTGAGTTGGTGGTTTTAGTCAGGATTTTTTAATTAGTAAAAGAACAATACCTCTCCTTTCTTCTACAAATCCATTTGTGCAGCTCTGTTTCTGTCAGTGGGTCTAAGCTGCTCTATGTTACTCACATGTCTGTTAAGGGCTTGAAAGGAAACAGGAGGTTTGCAAGACTGTGCCTCCCCCTGGGTTTGAAATGACATCTTTTAAACTTTTTATTAATTTTCTGATTTTGCCTTTTGATTTTTACCCCTAATACTTACAAAGTGTGTGAATAAACTATCCTACAGCAGGCTATGAAAAGTTTAATTATGGAGATATAGTTATGCATTCTACTCTACTAAAAAGATGCTGCAGGATTTCCATTGGCAAATCTCATTACATTTAATTTGTTAGTATAAATCATGACACACCTTTTGATGCAGTAAATGACTGTATTCATAATATAAATGTTACAGGGGGTATTAAAAATGACACCAAACATGACAACAGCCCTTGTCCCCCATGCAGTGCTTCGTGACACCCTGCTGGTGGATGGCCCACGTCACTCACCCATTGCTCAGAAAGCAGATATTGATTAGAATTCACTGATGTCTGTTACCATAGGGCTCTGACATTACCTCAAGATTTCTTGCGTGGCCTTTGCTAAGTGCCTGTGTTTAGAGCTCAGAACCACACACAGCTTGGTTGTTTGGGGTTTTTTAAAATGGAGATCACTGTTAATAAAACCCAGTATTTGTCCTTGCTATAATTTATTACCTTGTCTTTCCTTCATTTTGTTTTCTTATCTTGTATGTTTGAGTTCCTCACTTCCAATACTCAAAACTTTATCCTTCAGTGTGAACAGTTCTGTTTATCTTCGTAATAGTATTAGTAACCAGATATATCAACAAGATAAACTTGTCTTGCAGGAGAAAAAATATCTCCCACTTTCTTAACCATCCAGGGAAGTAATTGCTGTATCCTGCATATATTCTGGGTGAGATCTTATCCCAAAATGTTTTTTGTACTACCCTGATGCTCCAAGAGCTCATTCAGAGCAAACATGCCATCCAGGAAACAACGGGAGAGCAGTGTATTCTTGCCAAGCCTCAAATATTTGCTCTGAGACAGCCCTTGTCAGCTGCTTGCACAGGCTGCAGAGGGTCCAGGCACCAAAAAGCTGCCCTTCAGGCTTGGCAGCCACATTAGGGGACTGTCATGCATTTTTCAGACATGGCTACAAATATTTATTTTCTTGCAGTGGCTTGAGGGTAAATTCTTTCCAAATTCTTTAATTTTTTTTTTTTTTTTTTTTTTACCTTTTGTGGTTAGATGATTTCCAAGGAAATAGAAAAAAATAAAAGTGGCTTGAAATGTCCCAGAGTTGAGCAAACACAATAAATCTGGTGGAGTAAGGATTGCCATCCTGAGATGTACAGCTGCTTCACAACCCATGTGGGAGGGGAGATGCCGGGCAGAAATCTCCCTGAAAAAGAGGTGGAAATCTCTCTCTTCTACCACAGCATCCATCCTCCAGAGCACCCCAGGAGAAGCCACAGAAGGGCTCCTCATTCATGGCATGTCTGGCAAATGTTGAGGTCAGCTCTCAGTAAGAATGTCCCTGCTCTGAGCTGAGCAGTTTCTGTGTGGGGGTGGTGTTTTTGTTAACATCAGCACAGCAAGCATAAACACAGGATTCGTGGAAATTTGATGATCCTGATAAAATTGTTCAGTCCAGAAGATAAACAGCAGCGCATTTGGGTTCATTTAATCTACCATTTTCTTCTCTTTTGACTATAAAAAAATGTGACTTGAAAGGAAAGAAACCTCCACACAATGTTACAGCTGACCTTGCAGCCTAACAACACATTTTGCTCAAAAAGTGGAAAATTTTGACTAGAAGATGCGACCTGATTCTCTGAGAGGTGGAGGCAGCTCATGATCATGCCTTGTCTAAGGGATTAAACCCTCTCCACCATGGTTCCAGCTCTTGGCCTCCTGCTCTTCTGCACCTGAAGAGCTCTGAACCTGCTGGCACCAGAAATGTGAGTGGCTGCACTGCCATCCCCACAAAGCACCACACCAGCATTTCAGAACTGTGAGAGTACACAGCCTGTTATTTGATTTTAAATTTTAGGGAAAGCAGTCACTGTTTAAAGAGAAATAGCTTATTTTATTTACAGAGCAGGTTTTATAATTATTTTGATAGATAGATTTTTGATTGGCAACAATTAGTTACCCAAAAATACTGAACCACCAGTGAAGTTTTGCAGGAGTGAAGATGCTGATGTTGCAGTTTAGGTCATGCTCCAATGCTGGCAATCACAAAGTAGGTATCAGCACTCCTCTTCTACCTTATCTTTGAAGACTTCTTTGCAGCAGTTTCAATGGGTGTGTGCTGGTGAGGAGCTCAGTACCATGCCTCTTAGCAAAAGGAGTTTGTTCTCTGCAAAAACACTTATTCAATAAAGCATATTTTGAATGCAAAATAGTTACATAGTAATCAGGTTTCACTTTATTTTAGAATATTAAATTTTTCTTGGCCTGAGATAAAGTGATCAATCTAGACACAAGAATTTCATTTAACCTGGTAGCTAAACATAGAGAAAATACCAAGTACCAAATCCAGTTTGGACCTGCAGCTTTTCAAAGCCTCTGTCATGAGGCTGTATTTCAAAGTAGATTTTGGCTGAGAGATGGTGGGCTTTTTTTTTAGTGGGGAAGGTGAAGTTTCTGGCTATTTTTTTTTGCTGAAAGACTCTCAAGGTGAAATTCTATAGTAATAAGCAAGTTAACCAAGTCAAATAATTTTTTTTTCTCCTGTGAAATTTACTGATTGATTCAGCTCTCCTTTTGGTCCCATGACACATGAAGTAAATTGGAGGAGGCAGTAACTCTATTAACAAATAAAAGATATAGGGGATGGTCCCTTTAAGTAAAGGATGGTTTACTACCTTAATAAGAGCCATGGTGTGATGCTTCTGCCCTTGAGCACTCTTTTCCTTCTTTGATGTCTTCTATCTATTTATAAAGTGCTCTGAGATTACAAGGATGAAGCACTCCATATAAAGTACAAGGTCGTTGTCTGTCTGTAGTAAAAAAAAGGCAAGACAATTTATGTTTTAAAAAGAGGGGGAAAGAATTTGGCAAAGAAATCAGCTTGCCACCTTTTGTTATAAGATACGAGAAAAATTGATAAAACTGACACATTTTTCCATTACAGCCTAAGATACTCACATAGCTTCAGAAAGATTCATCTGGTTTTCTACTCAGACCAAAAGAACCCAAAAAAATAGAAACTAAATCTTAACAATAAAAAAATTTGTTGAAAGTTGAAATGGATGCAGCATTGTGGGTTCTGGGCTGTAATTACAGTCTAATTCAGGCAAACTGCAATTATACATAAATAATAAGTTGAAGTTACACTGCCCTGTGGAGATGAAGTACTGAAACCAATTTCTGTTTTAAAGGAAACTTGCTATGCCAAGGTGGAATAAAATATGTCGAAACAACCATAAAAAATGTTTGGTCTGTGCAGCAGGCTTTATTTTATTAAACATGTTGAAAGTGATACACCTACAAATACCTAAAATAACGGTTCTTCTGGCTGGTATCACAGATTTTTAATCTTAAGGAGCAAATGAAAACACAGACGATAACTCCAGGATCTGTTCAATACCATGTGACTTTTTGATGCTGTTTTCAAGGAGTGTGGATCCACACACGCAGGTAACCAGGGTGACCAAAGAAAAACAGCTGAAATGCAATGAGTGGATTATTTAATTACCTTGCTAACAATAATGGGTAGCAGAGACACATGGGGACACAGCCTCCTGATGGCTCAGTCCATCCCAGTGCCCACAGAGCTTCATGCACATGCAGTTTATCACAAGGCTGTGCTTTTATGATCTCTGAGATTTTGATCTTTGTCTCCCTCCAGCAGGAGGCCCAAGTGCATCTGCAAGAGTGGGTTATCTCTACATGGGAATTCTACTTCTCAAAACAGGGGGAGGATCAACAACACTAGGAGTAATAACTGGGGTTTCCCCACCCTGCTATTTTTAGCATTCCCAGCTGCAAGGTCACTTGAGTGAATTTACCTCCTTGCCATCCTTCTGCTTTCAACCCTTTCCTCCGAACACAAGGCTTTCGTTTTGTTTTTCTAAACAAGACCTAACACTTCTATGGTGCCCAGGTCCTCTTTGGATGAGGAAAGCTATGGAGTTGATGAGCCCTATGGGAGCTGGCAGGAGTCTTGATTTGGCTGAGCTGATGTGATCAGGCTCTGAGCCCGGCTGTGTGTCCCCAGGGCTGGCAGGCTGGGTGCTCTGCCTGGCTGCAGCACATCCTCAGCTGGGCTCTCACACTGAGAATCCCATGCTGGATCCCATCTGCCTGCTCAGGAGGTCCAGGCACCTCATCCTTCCCAGTTCAGTGTGCTCCCTGGCAGGACAGTTGGGTTAGTGCAGCTTCAAAGGGCTTCGAGCACCTGAACTAAACAGTCCCAAATCAGCAAAGCTGCCAAGCACATCCTTCATTGCCCTGCTGAATTACAAGTGAGTTCAGCTGTCGTGTTCATTTGGACACAGAGGCCAATGAGACTGTCACACTGCCTGCCCTGCTGGGTTAGAAAGAGAAGATTAAAAATGACACTCTCTTTTCTTGTGTCATGCAGTTAAGAGGTTTTCCAGTTCCTTTATTCTTAGCAGTTTGTGAGCTGTTCAAGACTGGCTGTTATGAACAAATCCAGTTAGCTGATAATCTCCTGAAAAACCACCCTAATAAATACCAAAGATTTTAAAAAAAGAGACAACCCCAAGCCCTGGTGTTGTCTTTCTTTGTATGTGAACTGTCAGCCATATAGCTGAGATATATATTACATCAAATAGCAGAAAAGAGTGAATTATTTGACATGGTGTTAATTTATTCTTGCCTAACTCTGGGCTCTGTGTGAGGACAGCTATTGCTTTGTACATGGCAGATATTTGATATGGTGTGTGTCCTGCTATTGTGACTCTGTAAAGCTTCTGAGGATTAACAAAGAAAGGATGTAGAAATATACTGCCTGAAATGTCAAACACAAAAGTGAAAGAAAAAGACATATATAGGAAAAATGGTCATATTAGTACTTAAACCTTTCAGGGAATCAGACAGTGTAGGTTCAATTTCTGATTTCATTATAAGTTTTTTAATGTGACTTTGGGTAAATCATTTAACTTTCACTATTTCTTGTCTGTAAAACTAGCACCAGGCTTTGTCAAAGGAAGGGGAAAGGGTTAAGCATTATTTCAGCTCAGAGATCATCTCGTGGACAACAGAAGTACGAATCAATTTCTTTTAAGAAAATAATTTATAATATATGCTCCTCCTGATCTAGTCATACAATATGCAGTGCTTAAATTTCCCCTCTTTTTGTTGTAGATCTCATATCTGAATAAAATAGACTGTACCGAAAATTAACTGCCCACAACTCCCCAAAGCCATTTACTCAAATGAAAGCAGATATTTGACCTCTTGAAACATAAAAAAGAAGCATTCTACTCAATTTCTTCCCCCATTAAACTGATAGAGTCTTTCCTAGAAGAATTACCTTTGGCAAAAGATTCATTTGTTGTAAATCTTCAGAAACTATGGCAGAAAGTGGATCAGAACAGTGTCTTACACATTTCAACAGCAGCTCTAAAAATATTGAGAAGATTAAGGTATCTCTCTTGTATCCAGTAGACTTTTGCTAGACCTCCCTTGGTCTAACAGCACTTTTAAACATTTACATGGCCTAGGATTTATAGCCTAACTGTGTGCAAGTAAAAAATTGCCCTAATTGGTATCAAGAAGTCTTAGTGGATGTATTATTTTGGAAATCATTTATTTAGCTTCATGCTGAACTGAAATCATACATTCTGCCTTGAAGAACTGCTTCTGTTCCACAGTTTACATACCGTGGATAAATATTTAAATGACTCTTTCCTGTGAGCAAACCTCAAAGGGAAAAACTTGGCCACTCTTTACCGGAGACAGGCAAGATGTGGTCCTGGATGTTGGCTCCTGAGGGCTCCCAAAAGCTGAGCTCCATCCTGGCCCCATCGTGCTGTGGTCAGGGGAGAGTTTTGTGCCTGGATTGCTCTGTAACCTCCTTTCTGTATATGTCAGGAATAGCAGGGATCTGACCTGGAAAACAAAAAACACCTCCAAGCAAAAACAAATTTATGATAGAGAAAACAAAGGCATTTTTGAGCTCTTATAACGTGGATGCCTGGAATATCTGTGGGGAAAAAAATAGCATAGGATTGCATAATTAAAATTGTCTAATATTGCATGTACACAAAGACATTTTACTAAGGTTATTTACCTATTTCTGTCACTTCCTAACTTTTCTGTGTTTAACTTGGCATCTTTGGTTGTGTCCTTTACTCTTCATGAGTCACCTGTAAGTTATCTGGGCAGTACATGCTCTCTGAATGAACAGATTTTTCAAACGTCATTATTCATATTTTTATGAGCAAAACCTCCTTCTCAAACATAAGTATGTACAAAAATCACAGTCATCTGAGTGCTCATGGGAAAGGGATTGGAATGGTACGAAATGCAGAAGTTATGCTTCATCCCACCTTTCATAAATTCATTCATTCTATCTAGAGCTTTTTATTTGTGAGTCTCAGGTCTGTCTAAATACCTACTAACTCAGAGAAAGCACAGCTCCACTCTTTTCCCAACACTAATAAAAGAGATATTTTTATGTGTTCATGGCAATAAAAATGCACTCCGTTTTTTTTTAACAATTATTTGACAGCCCCTTTCTTTACAAGAATTCTTTATCTAAGAAGTTGTCTTTCAATGTGTTCCTGAAGTTTTTAGCATTATGCACTGATGTGGTACAGAAATAAGGCTTAATTGAAGGCCTTTATTCTAGGAAAATACAGCAGGTATTGGCTCCTTTCAGTCCTGAAACAGATTCTTTTAATTCCTTTCACATTTAAGGGTCAAGCCCTGAGGAGCACTTAAGCTCATATGCATTATGAATTGCACATGGCATGCTGACCTATTTTTCAATACACTCTATTTTTTAGTAGACAAATTCCTTTTTTTCTTTCTTTGAAGTAAAGTTTGCATCGAGGCAGCAGCACTCAGTGATTCAGGCCTATGAGTTATTCTGCCAGGTTCTGCCTTGTTAGATTCACACAGACCACATCATCTTCTTGACCTCATTTACCTCTCAAGAAGCCAGTGCCTGAAGCAAAGGATATTTTGTTTTAAAGCAGTTGTTTTTGCTTCATATGTTTAAATGTACTGAATAAATGTCTGTCTGTAAAAGGGCTTGTGTCCCTCCAGCTACTCTCTGGTACATAGACAGTACCAGAAAGTATTACACTGCACTGGAACAGCAAGTGGGCAACCTTTGGCAAAAACATGAAGAAAAAATTGAATATTAGCTATAACATGCCTTGTTCTTAACCTTTGATTTCATTGCTCATAAAGGAAAAAAAAAAATTTAAAGGAGTAAATGTGCAGGAATGGTTCAGACATGATTTTTTCCTGAAGTCTATGAGTCTAAACATAAAGGTGGGTGCTGGCAGAGGTCTGTTCACCCTGGAATGCAGATAAGCCACTATAGGACCTGCAAATTCCTTGAAGAAATACATTGAATCCATTTGGTCAGAGAGGGTTTGGTCACATGGACAAGGTGCTCAGCATTTTGTCTCCTTGGAAGGGGACCCATGGAAATAAACAGAGGTGTGGGGCAATGGAATGCAGGTATGACTGCAAAAGAAATGGCACACTCCAAAATAGCTCAGATAACATGCAGCTTATTTGCCTATCTCAAAATATAACTTTGGTCTCTGCAGCAGCTGGAGGGCTAAAGGCTTCCAGCTCCATGAGAAGGATTTGGTCAGTTCAAGAGCGGTGGGTATAAGTATAAAAAAATGGGTACAGAAAAGGTGGTGTCCACAGACACAGCTTATTTATATGGAAACACATGTTGCTGACTCTGTGTGACACAGTGCTGCTCCTAGCTCAAGGGAGAGACTGACACTGAGGTGTGATCCTCCTTCTGGAGCTGCTCATTAGACATTTGTGTAATCATGTAGATTTCCTTCCTTCCTTCCTTCCTTCCTTCCTTCCTTCCTTCCTTCCTTCCTTCCTTCCTTCCTTCCTTCCTTCCTTCCTTCCTTCGTCCCTCTATTTTTCCACTCTGTCCCTTTCTCTGCCCCCTTCTTCCCTCTAATGACACATTTTGATTTGTCTTTGGAGTGTCTTGGCCTTTCTCTACATTAATGAAAGCCAGGGCATTTAATTATAAAAAAGGAAAAAGGAAGTTACATAGAAAAATGAAGTTATGCAACCTGCAATGTGAGTCACAGGAGCTGGGGCTAAAAAACTAGTGTAACAGTTTGTTCAATTTAAGGGACAAATCTGGAACTGAAAATATGTGTGACTCTCTCCAGTGAATCCGATTAATACTCATGGTAGACATTAGTTGTGGAATCAGAATGAAATTTTGTCACATTTTTGAAAGCGTCTTTGAAGGCAAAAGGAAAGTCCAGAATTTACTCATATTATTTTTTTTCTTATATTTTTAACTTTCTTAAGTATTTTTACATCTGCATTATTACTCCACATTAATTATTATATCTTCTTGCTTTTGCTGTTTCTGGTACTTGGTGTCTGCTGCTTAGACAATTTTTTTCTGGTTTAAATCTCATGGGTATGCACTGTTTGCCTGTAATCAATAATTGTGAGAACCACTGACTCAAGGCTTTTTTATTGCTACTCATTCTGTGCATCATTTGATTTTACTTTGAGTGAGTTGGACTCAACAGTCAAGCTGCTGCCACACTTCTGTAACAAAATACACCTTGACCACCCCCAGACCCACCAGATAGCCACGGGAATAATCTGAAAGCAAGGCTTCTGTGACTGAGAAGAATGTGTGGGAAACAGCAGGTTCTGTCACTGAGAGGTGAGTGTGTATGTTCAGTGTCCTGCCAAAACCTCGGGGCTGGATTTCATCAAAGGACACTTTGTGGGAGTTTTGGGGTATCTGATCATTATTAGAAGCATGGCACTAATGCAAACAGCCTGGCTTTGGCCTCAGCCAGCATTGACACACGTTTGCCATCAGAAGCAAACTCCTTGGCAGTGCTCCTGCTCCAGGCACACAAACACACTTTGCCAGGTCCCTGGCAGCACCTGCCTGCTGGCTGCCACCACCAACACACAGAACTGCAGAGATAGCCTCCTCTGTGACTGGAGCTGCTGAATCATGAGGATGTTTCCCTCTCCTGCCCCCATACCCACCCATGCGCTGGGAAATAATGCTGGGAGTTGCTTTCTATGGCTGCTGGTGAACAAGAAACTCTTCTGAGAAGGGTGATGGTAGAAGTCACTCAACCTTAGTCCCTCCAGCTGAGGCATAGACTCTGTGATCCCTCAGGAGGTCACACACAAGTCACATTCCTCTCAACCAGTCTCTGGGATGTCCTTCCTCACTTTGGTGGCCTTTTTTTACTTCCTAGGTCTTCTCACACCAGGACACCCTTCTTTTAGAAATTTTTGGGTAAAGTGAGAAGGTAGGGTTGAGTGTCCCACTCATCAGTTTTGGGTTTCTTTAGGTGTGCTGTATTCTCAAACCCCACCAGCATTCTAGCACAAAACACTGGCTATATACTCTGGCATTTCTTGACTGCACCCTAATCTAGTGCAGGCTAATTCACAGATTTGAGGAGATGAACAAACCACATGTCCTGAAATCTATTTTAGTCTCTCACTATTTTCATAAACACAGTGTGTGATTCATGGAAAACTGACTACATATTTTCTTTCGCAGCCACTCATTCTGCAGCCACTCATGGAAGTACTTTCCACCCAAGAGTTGCTTCCATGGCAGTGAATTTTCTGTTTTCCCTGTCTGACCCTTCATTTGCAGTCTCCCAACACCCACTCATCATATACCCAATTTTACAAGCTAAAACACTAGCTCCCCATGAGCCAGCATCCACTCTTCCACAATGGAACAATGAAGAAATGGATATAAGTTTATTACTGCTTTGATGATCTGTCCTCATCATTCTTTTACATTAAGTTCTGTACAATTTCGTCTTTTATTGAAGCTCAGCTTTATTACATGTATTGCATTTCTACAGAATACTCTTTCTGTTAAAGGAAAGAAGAAAGTGTTGAGATCATCTGTTTAAAAGCATGGCACTCTGGGAATATCATTATCGCTTTGAGAATAAAAAACAACCCCAAAGGGAACCAAAATGTTACATATTCCTACAGGTATTTTATAATTTTCATGTAGGTATTTCATCAGTTTCATTCTGTGGGTCTCATGGTTCCCAAAATCTCCCCTTCCAGGGACCACCAATTATGAACTTGTTAGTCATATATTGAATTTACTGCATTTCAAGAGCATTTCCAGAGTTGAACTGTTTCTAGCCCCTTATGTATTTTTCACTTGTTCTATAATAGCTTTTTTCATGGTTTTTGAAGAATTTTGACCCGAAGTTGCTTATTTTAGTAGATGAGTGCCTTTAAGAAGATATGACATTGTTAAATATGTAGTAAATTATATTAAGAGGCAAGATTGTTAATAATAAGACAATGATAATGAGAAGATATTATTTATATATTCTAAAGGCACAAAAGTCTGAATTAAATCTTATTTGAAACTATTAATTAATGATTCTGCTGTGCCTAATATCTAGCCTACAAAGAGATGTAATATTATGCAGTGCACAGGAAGTGATTAAATTAAAAGTATAAAATATTTATGTCTCCAAGCTGTGAGCTGGTACTGTAGGTTAGAAATAAAACATGAAATTTTGAGACTGTTAATTGTAACCCAGATAATTTTACAGAGAGATTTTTTTTTCCTTTTCCATGGTCTCCATTTTTCAGCATGTTTTCTGATGGTTGCCTCAAGAATCAAAGCACAAATGTGAATGTGGATACGGAGTCAGTATGAGAGTGGGCTCCTGCCTTTTACAGAAAGACACTTCCCAAACAGGCAAACATATCAGCAAGATCTCACAGCCTCAGATTTGTTAGGTTTTAAGTAAATGGCAGCTAGTGACCAATTCAGTACTGAGGTGATGCAGCAGTTTTGCTCTGGAGGAGAGGATCAAACAACCCTCATAATGCAGATGTTTGCAGGAGGTTATGGCAATTGCATTGGCCTCTCCTGTGCAGCACACTGAGATGGAAATGGCTGTGCCACTGTTCAAGGAAACAGGATTTCTTTCCCAGCCGTCTGTGAATGCAGCCCCAGCACAGGGGTCAGCTCTGCCCACAGCACTATCCCAAGCTATGACTGCTTTGGCTGGCAGTGACTGAAATGAGGCTGGAAAGAAAAGGATGAGAGAATTATTCTACTCTCAGACCTCTAACAGTACACATTTAAATTACTAGGGATCTTCAAGTCCCTGCCAGAGTCTGTGAAAAGACTCCTTTTTTTAGAAGGACTTTTGTGGGTATTGGGATAGTCCTTGTGGATGCAAAGGGATTCAAGATGTGATGCAACAAACCAGATTACTGGTTACAAAGACTTACAATACTTCAGTTTTTGAAAGGCATCTTTTGCCACTTTCAGATTTAATGGAGTCCAGATTCTTAAAGATCAAGTATTAGTATTTTCCAGAATACAGGATGAAGATTAAGTCCTATCATGATTTGTAAAAAAACCCAAACCATATGGAACAAAACTTTATATACACTTGGCCTCTTTCAGAAGGCATTTTATGAGTTGACCTGCAATGTAGATGTGGTGTATTTACAAAAACCAGATATGGTACTTGTATATGTGCTGAAACCTTCAGCTATTCATTTATATGCACCAGTAAGGGGTGAACACTTTGTCACTGTCCTCAACACTTTTGCAGCTTACTTGGGATTTAAGTTTTCATGCTTCTGAGTCTCTTCCAACTGAGGATCTTCCATGATTCTATGATTCCATTACTTACTAATGCCTGTGAGGGATGCTGAGCCTGTTGCAATGTACCTGTACAAATATGGATGCTTGTACACACAGAATATCTGTTCCTTTACATGCTTTTTCAATCTAATTTGGAAATTATTTCATTTTGCAGAGTGGCTTAGAAAGATGGCCAAAATTTAGTTATTACTGTTTGCACCTCATAGTTTTGTTACTGGGGCAACTGGGGACCTTTGCTATGGAAATGCTGCTTTCAAACTTAGAGGTATTGGCAGTGCTACACAGACTTATTTTGATTATTAAATAATTTTGAGAGATGAAACTGGAATTAATGGGTATGCTTTGAGAGAGGACTGAAATACCTTGATGTATAAAGCCAGACTAACTACAGCAACAAATTCACAAAATGCCAGTAAAATGAACTTCCAAATATTTTGACATAAATAAGATAAACTGTCAGAAGGGAGAAAATCTGCATTAGTAATTTGCTGGACCAAGACTTCAAATGCAAATTGCTGTCTTGAAACTGATGGCTCCTGAAAGATAATGTGGACATTGAAATAACATGCAGAGTGCCAGTTAGATAAAGACCTGTGCAATTGTTTCATGATCCTCTGTTTTATATTTCCTTCCCCATTTTTTTGTCTGATGCTGATTTCTTATACCATGATGGGTCAAAAACCAAATCTCAGATCTCAGCTTCTCTCTGATGTGCTTTGACTGTGTGACAGAGCAGGAGCAGCAGCTTCAGAGCATCAGAACTGGAGCTGGTATCACTGAAGTCCAGGCAGACCTCCTGCTGTCCTCCTTCAGCTGCTGTTAGAGCTCTGCAAAGGGCCATGTGCCAGGGGTCAGACAGAGCAGAACCATATGTGGTCCTGCTGGATCTTTCTTGACTGCCAAAGTCTTGCCCAGGATGCTGACTTAGGACCCACAGAGCAGTTTTCTGCTGATATCTGCAGTTATTCCAATTGCTGTCTACTGTGGCTTCTTCTCTTTTTGAGGAATGAAATATTCCGTACAGGGGGATGAACAGAGGCTTTCACATTTTTTTCCCATATTCTTTTCTCAAAATATTCCCACAAAAAAAGGTGTCTTGATTTGAAATAAAGATCCTTTCCTAAGCCACTGTTCAAACAGAGCTCAGGTAAGTCATAGGTAATTGATGGGATAGGAGAAGATAAAGAGTCATCTCAAATTATTATGAAAAGCAACGTGATCAGTATCCTCTAACCCTTATTGTCTTCAGTATGGCTACTTCCATACAGCTATTCACCCTTGGTGTTTCTACAAAAACCAAACCAGGAAAACAGGTACCTTTACAGTTGTCATCCAGCTTATTTTATCTTTATTAGGCTGCTTCAAAAGTGATTCTTTCTTTCCATGAGCTAAACAGCCTAAGTGACTGGCTCTATGCCGGGGATGCCTGCATTTAATGAGTTGAATTCCAGTATTTCTGACATTTTTTGCCACGTAATGAAGAACCTCCTGATGGAACAGAGACAGCAGTACCTGTTTGTCATCCACACTGCCATGAAGCATTGTGAGTGGGCAGTGGGAGGAAGTGATCACTCTCTATGCTATTTCTGGACCAAAGAGTCATGCCTTACTAGGAAAAATGCAGTGGGATTTTTATCTTAGCGTGGATGGGTAGGGAGGGGGGAAAGTCAGCCAGCAATGGATAAACAGAGGATTTGTATCACTGTCAGTATCAATGTGACATCTCTCACCTTCTGTGCTCATCAGAAAACCACACATGCAGAGAAGTCAAAATTGTAGAAAATTTAAAACACAGCATGAAAATAAACTGAATGGTTATGAGAATTTCTCAGAAACATGGTTTCCAGAATTAAGATGCCTATTGTTACCTATTCTTCCCTACACCTGACGCTGTTCTCTGAAATACTGAATTATGCTGTTTCTCACTAGGTTTTCTCTCATATTTGCTAGTTACTCATCAAGAATATACAGTTTCTGAGTCTATAAAAACTAGGAAAAAAGTTTCCTCGGGGCTTTTGTTATGCAGCTCACAAGCTGGTTCCAGCTGCATGTGAGTCATTACTCCTGGCTGGACACAACCCATCCATGGCTTTTTGAGGAAGACTTTGTGACTCATTTGGGGAGCCACATAGGAGAGATCCTGCTGCCTACTTGTAGGCAGGGATTTTCCTGGGCCAAAAGGTACTTCGAGGTTTTGTTTTGCCCAGTGTAAAAAGTGCCCTAGAGACTGCAAAGTACTGCTCTACTACCTAATTAACATTATGTGGAGTATTTCTCATGAAGGTCAGGGAAGAATTACTCCCACAGTTTGCAGGGACAAGTCCCTAGTATTAGTGCTTTTGATTCCCAGCAGGCTCTGACTCTAGGTTCCACAGCCAAAGGGAAGTCTCTTGGCATACTGAAATCAGTATATTTTAATAAAATTCCAATTTTCAATGAGTTCTTTTCTTCCTAAAATTTTTCAACCAGCACCAAATTCCAGTTTCACTAATGGGCCATTGTGGATCAAGTGAAATTTTCATTCAGTGGAGAATGCTTCCTGAGCTTCAAATGAGGGTTTCAAAAACAAGAAGGTGAAAAAGATTATATTTTACAACGACCTTTCTCTTTAGTGTCTTGAAAGTAGCAGCCAAAACCTAACTAGACAGAGGAATACATGACTGGCTGATTGATCAATAGCCTGAAGATGCTTTTGCTGAAGTTAATTCATCCAAACAGATTCTTCAGGGAATTCTCACACTAGGAAGGTTTCTGGGAGGTAAATTGGATCGATGAATCTTCAAATGTTAGTCACATTAAATTGATCTAGTTAAAATTTGTCTTCTATCTTTTGCTTGCTATAATTGCCTATGACAGTAAATTGGATGCCATATCTGAGCATTGGTACTGTGCATCTCTGCATGTTAGGTAGATAATGCAGAACAGAGAGCATGGAAAACTCAGGCTGTGGATTGACACCCACATGCCAAGACTAGAAGCACAGAGCCCAATTTAATAGGAATTGTAGCAATAAATTCGTGACAGCAGGGATATTGTTCTGTTTCACACGTAGGACTTCCTGGCCTGCTACCAAAGAATTAATATTCAGGAAAAAGCAACTGAGAAAGGAAGTGATTGCTGTATTTTGTTACTCCTGATTCCCTCAGCATGTAAATGAAAAAGAGGAGAATCCTGCAGCTTCCTCTCAAAGACACTGAGTTCTGCACTGACTCTTGCTCCAGGCTGGGGTCACTAACATGAGAAGGCAAGAGGAGCCACCAGGGAGCTCAGACACTCAGCCCCAAGGTGGAGACAAGCAGGAGGAGCTACCTGAGTCAAAAGTTTCTCAGATCAGATGAACCAGACCACTAAAAGTGAAATCTAACTGGAACTGTGTCTACTTCACTTGATCACTGGAAAACATGAGCTGAAGCAAGACAGATAATTTCTATTCTGTGTGTAGACCAGCTGTAGGTAACCAGTGATGATGAAAGGAACTCAGGTCTCTGAATCTCAGAGGTCATGCCCCACTAAGAGAAGTTGTTTGGCTCTGGCTCTGAAGCTTCCCTGATGCACCAGAGAGGAATTAAACCTTGTCACTTTCAAGTGCAATCCTCAAGGAGTGCCGAGATGAGCTTCCCCAAACCAGAAGAGCAATGTGAGCTGAGGGATTGGCAGGGCACAGGTGGCTGAAAATAAAACCCCTGAAAGTGATGTTAATGTTGTGATCAGCTCCTGTGGTATTTCAATTAGGCTTGTAATGGGTGAGAGTTGCTGGCTGTGTGGTGTTTTAGGACACAGGAGTGCTAATCCTAGTGCTTTGTTTGGGGAATTCAAGTTACTAATAAAGGACTTAAAATATTGGATTAGAAGATCTTTAGAGATTATTTTCATAGTGGTACAGGTAAGTTTAAACAGGATATTTTAATTTCAGGTAAATTCCCACTTGCATTTCCCTTATGTCTGAGCATAACCTGTGGAGGAGAACAGAGGTGGAAAGCTTTATAATTAGTGATCCCAAGCAAAGTGGCATCCTCTCCCTCCTCCTGGCAGTCCCCTGGGTCTCACTCTCAGAAGTGAATTGCCCACTGGCTATTTTTTTTTTGGTGCTCCTTTGCAATTTTTCCTCAGTGTATAGACTTGGCACTCTGGAAAGTGGAGAAGTTGAGGGGTGGGAAGGACTCAGCAAGTGGAGCACAGGAACCAAATTTAAAGCATTAACACTTAAATTTACTTCCTCATAGCCATGGCCACATCAAAGGGCAGGAAGCAGTGACTTCAGCCCTGCTATAGGCATTTAATTTCCATGTGCTCACACAGGATGAATTTTGTTTCCCAGCAGATGTCCAGAGGGAGATCTGGTTATCCATCTCAGTGAGGGTGCAGTGAACCAATGTGAAGTGTTTGGTGTGATATCCAGACAGCAAAGTTTGGAAGCAGATTTATCACAATTTGAATTCCTTTGCAGTTCATGAATACTGCACTTCTGATAGGAAAGACCTATTTTCTCTCTGTTTTTACATATCAGTAACATTCAAGCATCAAGTATCTTCCATTTTTCTTGTTCAGCTAACCATTACTACAGAATAAGCTACTCAAGGAATTTGAACTGATTCCCAAATCCACCTGCAGATGTGCTGTAATACAGAACCAAAATCCAAATGAGCTGTTCCTACGGCAACTACTGTTTGCCTCATCTGTCACAAACAATCCATTCAGTGATGCCTGAATCAGATACTGGCAACAATTATGGCATTTTATATTACAGTAATTTAAAATCCCAATGCTTTCTCACTAAGGCTAAAATCACACACAAAGTGGACTATTACCAGACTGTTGCTGTGCTGAGGTGCATTTAAAAGATTGTATCTGCCTGTAGTGAGGATACTGACAATTCCTTGTAATAGCATTTGGCAGTTTATAATTGCTATGTTCTGTCTGAAGACCTTCTGTCATGTTCATGTAATCTCTATCAGAGATTTCCAAACAAAATGATTCATAAAGAGCCATAATTAATTGGAAGAAAGCCAGCTTTCTAAAACAAACACTACCATTAGCATCTCTGGCAAGCCCAAAAATAGTCTCTAGAGATGCCACCATCACAGTGAAAAAGCTTTCAAAACAGTATGAAGATGTATTCTACATGTTAATGGAATGATTCTGCCCAGTCCAAGACCTTGAGAGATATATTGATGAAACTTAAGATGGACATGAACCTCTGGAGCAAGTCCAGAGGAGGCCAGGGTGATGATCAGAAGGCTGGAGCACCTGGTCACGAATAAGGCTGAGACAGTTGGAGTTGTTCAATCTGAAACAGAGAAGGCTCCTGTGAGAATTTAGAGAAGCTTTTAGTAACTAAAAGGGGCTATAAGAGAGTTTGAGAGGGACTTAGTACAAGGGCATGTGGTGACAGGGCAAGGGGAAGTGGCTTCAAACTGAAAGAGGGAAAGTTTAGATTAGATATTAGGAAAAAGTACTGTGAGAGTGGCAAAGCACTGGAATGGGTTGCCCAGAGAAGCTGTGGATGCTCCATCCCTGGAGGGGTTCAAGGCCAGGTTGGAAGGGGCTTTGAGCAACCTGATCCAGGGGTTCCTGCCTGTGGCAGGAGGCATGGAATTAAATGATCTTTAAAGTCCCATCCCGCCCAAACCATTCTATGATTTTATGATATTATGATACTTAGAATACCATTTTGTGACGCTAAGATGACCACAACATTGCTGTCAGCTGTGTAAGAGCTGTCTCTGATTTAAGGACCAGGCCATGGCACACATTGCCCAAAGTTCAAAGGGAATCCAAAATGACACCTTAGCTCAGCGGAAAGCTCCAGCCTTGGAGCACAACAAGAAGGGAGGAGTTTTCATTCAACTACCATTTGCCATCATTTTTGTGTATGTGGGAAGGTGTGGAATGTGCAAATTCAGTACTCAATACTTGGATGTGCAAGTATTAGAGTGCACTGCAGAGTCTATAGTAAACATTACCATATTTTCCTGTGGTCTGTCTGAATTATGGGAAAGGGAATGTACCTTAGATAAGCACATAAGCATGTTCCTGGTACTAATTTAGCAAAAAAACCCATTAGCAGTCAAGAGAATATTTCATAGAAGAAGCCCACAGGAAAAGAGGACAGATAAATTAGGTGGAGGGTGTTATTCAAGACTCCTCCAATTGAATCAAACATGCTTCATCAGTAACTTTTCTAATCAATAATGATACCAAAAATGTACATAGTTCATCTTTTATTATAATGGGCCAAATTTCTACTTCATCAGCAAAAGCCATAAGCAGAAAGTTTGGCTTCCTGGTCCTTTGCCCTGCATTGGCTTGTGAGCTGCTGTGGGCAGCCTTGACGCTGCTGGTAAGTGCATCTGCTGGCCAGAGCCTCCAGTGGGAAATTTAGAGCTGTGGCTTAGCTAAGTGCACAGCTTTCTAACCACATTTCCTCTCTGCCCCTCCTCGTGCCCAACAGTGACCCTGCCTTTAGAGGAGATAAGAGGGAGTGGCGAAACCTAGCTTAACCTATTATACACAGAAGTGAAAAAGTCATCTTCATGTGGTTCACTTACAATCTCATTAAGGTTAAAGGCTTTCAGTCTGTTTTATAGAGTATTTGATTGGTTAAGAAACATCAACAATTTTATAATATAAACAATTAGGAGCCTTACTATAACACAGTCTTGTAAAAAAGGTGCTTCCATAACATGTTTTCTCCTGAAAACTTTAACAATATTTGCTACATTGAATATAAGGCAGTGAAAGGAGAAGGAGCTTTATTTGTAGTGCATACCAAACTTATTAGAAATTGGAATTAAATAGATACTTTCTAGTCCATTAGACTGAATCTGCATTCCTCCCAAACTCTGTATGTGTGTAGCAGGATTGAAGATATGTTTAAGATAATGATGGAAAATATATTACTTCTCTCCAGTTTTCTGCTATACCAAAACAAATTGAGTTTTGTGGTAGATCTGCCTGCAGATATGTAATGTTATACAGCATGATGCACAAAGAATTGCATATAACTGATTAGCTAAATAGTAAAGGTAGGTGATGATGGGAACACTGTGATGTGAAATATCGGTCTGCTGTGAATTCAAAATGTCTGTGTTGCCCTATAGGTGTGTACATCCCTCCTTGAATGCAAAAAGGAAGCCTTTTAGCAGTGATCCAGGATGATCCTAGAGGAGATTGATTAGAAAGCCTGTTTTTAACACTTTTACCATTGCATCACCAGGAAATGCAATGAAGCACCACCCCTTCCCATTAAAATGGGGTTTTGGTCTGAAATGTAAGCACGACATCCTTCAAGGGGTAAGAGTGCTGGGGTGATGAATCTGTAGATGAGTCGTGCTGATTATCCAGCCTATAAACAAAGGTTCTTTAAAAATCTGTTTTGTCTCTGTGCTACTGTCAAGTACTCATATAGAGCTAGGAAATGGAGTAAAAATCAAAGGGGATTTTAAAATTCGTAAGGTCTGTGTTTCATCTATTTCTGTACAGCTTTGAAGATACACTGTTTTGATAACCCAGGCAATAAAAGCAACACAGCTTTACCTCACTGAGCTGCTCCAAGGGAAGAGCTATTCACTATATGTTCACTTTCTCTGCATGCAATAATTCATCAGGCTCAGACTCCTTGTTTTTCCAGCCAACATTAACCATTTCTTTGCCTGCTCTCTGCATGCAATAACAATAACCCCCTTCAGGAAAGCTGTTGCTGAGAAACATAATAGAATGAGGAGGCATCTGTGGACTGAGAAATATTTTCCACTAGCAGAAAACATTAAACTACTGTGATGTATATCACACTGTTGCCATTCCTCTTCATTACCTTGTGTTGTTTAGGGATGTTCAGGATGACTGCCTTGCAACTGGTGCTACTCTGGTTTTTCCCACCAGAGTGAAAACCCTGCTTTCCTTTTCCAGCAAGAAATTGTTCTAAAGTGAGTTATCTTTCCAACCCAAGAAATGCCACTGGATACCTGATGACTTAATTTTGCTTTGCTCTGGAGGATTTTGTTTAGTCAATGAAAACATTTAGACTGCGACCTTCCTGCTGTAGTATATCTTGGTGTTGTTTTGATTTAAAAGGTCCCCACACTTCTGTAGGGAGATGGGAAGTAAGAAACAGTTCAAACTCTGATCTTGCCAATAGAAATTGAAAAGAGTGAGAATCTGACTGTTTTTATCTCTACTAAGCCACTTTGCCTCCAGACTAGAGCAAAATGAAAAAATCAGTATCTTATGTCATTGTTTCCCCTAGCTGAAACTGGTGAAGAATGATAAAGCAGCTATATTCCTGTCCTGAAAGAGGAATTCAGCTCTTCAGATGGCCTTTTACATACTGGTATGCCTTGCTCCTAATAGTGCCTGGTCCCCAGCTTGAAATTCTGGCAGCAACTGAAGACTATGCATTAATGAACCTTTGATAAAAATTGTCACACAGATCCTGCTGTTGATATTCAAAGGGCTAAAAACATGTCAGGAACTATTTAATGGCAGTAGCTCTTCAATGATTAGGAGAAAATGTTAGATACACTGGATAAAGACTCCTCTGGTAGGAAGTCATACTCATGAAAGTCTTTTTTCAACAGTAGAATATAATAAAGATGTACGATCTAAGTGAAATGTTACTAGAACTGTGATCTCTGATCTCTGTCTCCTGTGGCATCATTCACATAATTGTAGTTATTCTGCTGAAGTGTGCTTTGTTTCATTTTTCTTTCTTTTCATCTACAAAGGAAAAAAAAAACCCTAACTAAAAACCTCAGTTCTGTAATGAGAAATGAAGTGTGCAAGCCCTTGTACTCTAAGATCCAAATGTATCAGACTGCAAAGTGAATTCACCTTTAGAAATCCAATTTAAATTCAAATTAAGGTCATATCTTATGAATTTAATATGCAATAGTAGTATCATTTTCTATTGGAGCCTACTAATCACTCTGTGAGGAATGAAAACAGGATTTTCCAAATGAAAGTGGTCATAAAAGAGAGAAAGCTGTTCCTTTTTTAATTTTTTTTGGCAACAGAAATCAGTTTAGAACTTAGTTGAATATTTATATTAGCCCTACTTAGGTTCCCTTCCCTTCCCTTCCCTTCCCTTCCCTTCCCTTCCCTTCCCTTCCCTTCCCTTCCCTTCCCTTCCCTTCCCTTCCCTTCCCTTCCCTTCCCTCTACATAATGGATAATATGAATATGAATGAATTCCATTCCATGTACTCATGAGCATGATATTCTAGGAAATGTACCACAATAGAAAACAAAGTCCATAAAACTATTTTTAATCTTATAAAACCATGTAACAAGCAGATACCTGCATATAAAAGATATATTTTCTATCGTATCAGATAAAGTTGTTAGTGTTTGATGCATATTTATACTAATGAAAATTTTAATGCATATATATGCACACAAGTTAATGAAAAACATGATAGTCATAACCCAACAGACAGATTTGACAGGCATCAATTTGCATTAGACTTTGCTCCTAGTGCTTTCTTGATTCACCATTAGATCAATTCCTTGCCCAGAAACATTCTGTCTTTATCAGTGAGCAGGGGAATGGCACAAGGGACCTGCATCACCATCAAGCAGCAGAGGTTTCACCAGCACAGCAGAGGAGCCTCAGGCATGGAACTTTTCAGAACCTGAAATTAGCAGCTGAAGTCTCATTCAGTGATTTTGGCCTGTAGGAAGGACAGCAGAGTCAGTGATTCCTGTGGGATATCTGCTCTGAGAAGGGCTGAACTTAGCAAGGTTGGTTCCATTGACTGGACCAGGTTTCATGCTGGGAAACAGGACTTTTCTGGGTCAGACCAAGCTCTACCTAAATTAGCAGCTTGACTCCAACACTGATTTTAACCTTGAGAGAAGGTCAAAGACGAGCTATAAAGGACAACTGCAGGACTCACATAGCCCATGGCATGCTTTTTTCCAGTCTTTCATATTTGGAGGTGTCCCTAATGAGGCAGATCACAAAGCATGTTGAATCCTCTCTCAGGCTTTGATTGATTGAGCCTATTAAAAAAAAAATCATGCCTAAGGACATTGTTTTTCAGGATAACACAGAAATATTTTGACTTGTAAGGTATATTCTTATATGCAGTTGCAGTTGACAGTGCTCCCCCACCCATAAAAGGGGCAGAAACCAATTTCAAATCTGGAAGCTGTGTAAATACAGATCATTTGCTGAAGAGTGTGACCTAATTGGCCATGCTAGAGGGGCATTCTAGTAGGGGAATAATATTCATCATGACAGTCCAGAATGCAGTGACTCCCTTCTCCCTTCCCACATGACCACAGGGATGTCTGTGTGACTTTTGATCTCTGAAACACCCTGTGTGTCTTTACTTTTTTTCTGTTTACATCATTCAAATGTTCCACCATTTATTTTCAATTACAGTTTTGCCAGTTTTGAGAGCGTTTCTGAGGACTCAAGCACTATTTTCCCTTCTTATAAAACAGGCAGAGCAGCAGTTTCCACTCTGCTGTCTGTGACCTGTACTTTTGTATGCATGGTTTTGCCTGTGCAGTTTGGAGGTCATGGAAAATATGAATGTGAAAAAATTCTATTATGATGAACTTTCTCTTATTCATTGTGCTCCTTTGACAGCCATTATCACACTTCATACAAAAGTTATTTTGGAAATAATACTTTCACAGAATTCTGACATTTCTGTGTGTTGAGGATAACAATAATCATCTAACAGAGGATTCATTTTTTTTAGGTGCACTGAACTGAAGTAAGGCTGGATTACTTTTTCTGTTTCCATTGTAATTTTCTCAAGCTTCAAATAGACTTAAACAAGACAAACATACAAAACAAACATACAAAAAATCCCTTTACTCACAAAAGAGCATTCAAAGTTCTTGAGGAAAGCAAGAAGTAATTCACAGAAAGTCCTTGATGCCTACAAAAAAATTTGGGACTTCAGGGTGAAATTCTGATAGCTGGAATGGAAAGACACAGGTCAAACCCTGAGATCTGCAGAATCCTGGAAAACATTTGGTTGCTAGAAGGTCACATTTTAAAATTTACTATAAAAAATATTTGTGAAAGATTTCAGATAATTTTATACAAAATATTTTCTTAATTTACAAATTTGTTTGTATTATTTGCCCTGCTTTTCTCTATTTGAAAAGATAGTGTCAGCTCCTTTCTATATTGTAAATATAAACAGTTTAGCTATGCTTTAACACATCAGAGATTATGCCTGCAAATGCATGTTCATCCCTGTTTGTATCCATGGGCCATGCCATGAAAATCAATGGGAAATATGTAAATGTTATGCAAAGTTTGTTACCTGTTTGAACTTTCCTCAGAAATCGATTTCCTTTACCTCTTTTTTATACTAAAGGTTAAGGAGCACACCCTGTCAGCAAATTCAGTGCAAATCCAAACTAAATCCCCCAAATCCATGGGAATGATCTGGGATTTACACCAGAGCACGCAGGAATGGCAGCATTTTGCCAGCACCAAGGAGGAGCCCACATGCAGGGCTGCAAGGAGCAAAGGGAACACCCAGCAGTGAAAGTGGCAGTCAGGGTGGCACTCCTGGGACAGGGCTGTGCCTCCAGCACAACCCTGGGGGCTGCTCAGGATGAGAAAAGGCAGCAGGCTGAGCACACAGCATCCTCTGCCTAAGGAAAATACTGCAGCAGCAAATTTCCCTGCTAAACTGCATGAAAATAAAACCATCAATAAACTTGAAATACTTTGATGCAAGGTCAGTTTCACATTCTTTCTCCAGTCTGGCTATAAAGTGACATCAGCAATGAACTCAGAGTTTATAGCTGTTCATTTGTCACCATGCCCAGAATGCTCCTCTAAGGCAGTGCAGTTTATGAAGCACAAACCAGATCCCCAAGATGATGGGTGACTACTCATGATGGGTGACTCTCTGACAAGTGATTCAGATAACAACGTGAGATTGAGGAAAGGAAAAACAGGACCACATCCCAAAAAAATTTCTTCCCCAAGAAAGAATCCAGCAAATAGTAACAGAGAGAAAAATTTGCAGTGATCTAATATTCCTATTATGTTATGATTATCTGCAGAGCTCGAGTTCTGCAGTCTTTCTCTCTTTCTCTTGCTCTAATCAATGTGGGCATTTCTATTATGCCTGTCAGCACAGCGTCTGAATGTCGTCTAAGCAAGAAGAAATAGTAACTCTTTTTTTCTTCCATCAACAAAATACGGACTTTATCTCAGCTAGCATGAAGTCTTCTAAAAATGCCAGCGTGCCAAGAAGGAGAGCATGGAGATTTATCATGGATCCAACACCTCATTCTCCAGTCTGCTTTCTGCTCTGTTTATGCATTGCTTTGAGTCTCTCTGTGACGATGGGAACGCGCTGATGTCTGTGTTATTTATAGGGTATTTATATAAGGAATGGTTCTTTAAGGTTAAGTGTGATATAGCAACTCAAGAAGTGCTTTTGACAGCTGAGTACCCCCTACCAGAAAAGCATTGTCTGCTTTATTTTTGTTTCAAAAGCCACTTAAATGTAAGATACTTAGCAATGCTGCTTGCAGCACTAGGTCTGTCATACACAGAGATAAGCCCAGCATAAGTGACAAAGTAATCACAAGTCATCATGTAACAGATGCTTTAGTCACGTTTTATATGATGTAAAACTCATTTAAAAAAATGCTCACAAGAAGTTATGCCGCCTTGACAGTGCTTAGATTAAAGTTTTACCTCAGTCAGCCCCTGCTCTGCTGCTGGCCAGGGTAACAGGGTAAAGCCCTCTCACCTCCATTCACATTTCAAAATGAATGAAGCTACCAACAATGCTTTGTTTGCATCTCCACTGAATAGAGACAGAGAGGTAATGTGTAAAGGTCCTTAAAATTCTAAAATATATTTTACCTTCATACTTCATATTAGTAATTCAAACTGTCATACTGTATACTTTAAGAACGAGACAGGAAGGAGCTTGTTCACTTCTTTGTGAATTTTTCTTTTTTCTCAGAACAGTCCTTTGAAACCTTATTTGCATTGAAAATACTTATTGAAAAGCTGAGTGTCATGTCAGGGTTCCTATTCTACTCAGAGGATGTAATTTTGCTTTGTAAATTGGTCTCTCATCTTGAATGAGCAAATAAGCATCCTGGTGGATGCCAATTAGATGAACTTTTGTATCCCAAGTAGAACTGCTGAGAGCAATTTTGATGGACTGAATTTGCATCTGAATATGCTTTCAACTGGATCTAAAACACATTGTAAAATCAGATTGATCTCTCCAGAGTTCCTCCAATGGAAAATATTCCAGTAATGTAATTTTATTTGGTCAGGTTCAGAGCAAGACATTTTGATCTCTGTTTAGTTTCTAAGACTTCTTTTTCTTTTGACTACCCAAAAAACCCGTATCTTAAAAAGTCAGTATGAAAGTATTTCAGTTTTTCTAAAAGCAAACATTGATAATGGTTCCAACTTTTTGTTTCTGTGCTTTCGAGACTTATCTTCAAAGAAAAATCTGGAACACTGATTCTTATCAGAATCAAGTCAAACATTGAAATCCTTAAATTCTTTTGAAAAACAACTTCCATTCTCAGACTTAATCTGTAGAGGGAGAAGCATTGATTGCTTAAAATGTTTCCAGCTGCAACAGTCTAAATCAGGAATTTAAAAATATTTTTGATAGATGCTGCCTTTCGTAATGGCAGCACTGGGTATAATCACGGACAGGAATAGCACTGATTACTGGTATCAGCCAAAAGCACTTCCAGCTCAGACTGTCTGTCTATCCTTCAGAGCCAGCTTCCATACCATTATGGTTTATGTTGTGATCCCAGAACTGCTGAGCTTTGTACTGGCGTTTCTGGGCACTGGAGTGTGCACTAAGCTGGACATTCACTGTCTCCTTACATCAAAGGCTGATGTTAAGGGAATTCTAATTAGATTCAGGGAATCTATTTTTTGGGAAATGCTGTGAATCACCATCCTACCACAAGCAGGCAGGATTAGTGTGCACTTTTAAAATCTGTTCCTCTGCAACCTAAACACCCCAGGCTACAGTAAAAGTGCATAATCATATTGCCTTTAGACAAATGATATGTCAGACTTTTGCAGTAAAAATACTTCTCTCAGCTCCGTGGAGCTACAGATTGGTGCTATTGATGTACTTCTGTAATTCTTATTCATCTGGACTCACAAAAGAAAACTCCAACCATTTTTTTTGGAAGCAACTGTTAGGGAAGATGAAAGGTGCTGTACTTCTTATAAAACCCCTTGTGAATAGCTGATTGTGCTTCGATTTAAAAGATCAGCTTCAGTGCTGGTGGGCATTGCAACATAAGGACAGGAAATGTTCTGTGGTAAGGGATCACACCAACTGAACAAAGGTTACCCAAGACATCATTCCTATGTAGTTCTTGAAGTCTAAAATAAAATCTTGTATTAGTGTGAGGCATTAACTCCAGTAATCACGAAAGGAAAGACACCTTAGTGAACATATAGAGAGTCTCCTGTTCTTAAAATAACGATGGTAACATTACTGCTTCACTGAAACAGAAGGATAAGGAGCAGGAGATGCCTCTCTTCCTTCAGCAGTCTCCTCTATGTCAAAGACATTTTTCTAATGAATTTCCAACGTGGCTAACCTTATCCCAGTGCTAGACTTGAAGGGAGCCCTGATGAAGACATTTGGAGGCTACTTTTGTTTCATGTATCAGAATAAACACAACAGAATCAGTCCTTTAAAATTAGCACCCAGAGGCTGAGGTGGAGGAGCCATTCTGTGAAAGCCTTCTCTTGTATCAAGCTGCCAAGATCAGCTGAAGCTCTGCTCTGCAGCCCAGACCCTCCTGAAAGTGGCCATCCTGGGATGGCTTGTGGCCCCACAGACAGTTTCCAGCCCCAGCCTCCCTCCTCTGATGGAGTTTTCAAGAGATAGAGTGTAACATCGTTCCTGAGGAGTTGAGCTGCTTTCACTGCCTCTCATACAGCACTTGCGTGCGCTCAGGAGAAATGAGGAGGAAGGAGAAATGTCTTTCTTATGTTTTTGCTTTTCCTTTTGAAGGCAGATATTTCTTCAGCACCACCTTTACCATTCCCCTGTGCTCCTGTGCTGTGAGCTGTTTCTTTGTAGCCAAGAAGAGGCTGAATTTATCAGATGCTCTGTTCAGCCACTAAGTCTGTATCGTGATGAATGTTGCTGTGGGCAGACAATGTAATGGCAGGGAACCTTTGAAGAGCCTGCAAGGGAGGGAGGAGGGAGAGCTGTGTCATCTTGACATCTCAAAAGCCCGTCAGTTTCCAGGAAAAAAGATCACCCGTATCCCTTCCCCACCCTCCCAGACAAAGCCCTTCAGAAAGCTGCTTTCTGAAGAAGAACCCCACATGCCTCACATTTGTTACATAAAGATTGTTTATAGCGGCAGCTAGACAAACTCATAAACAATACCTCTCCCAGCAGCACAAGTTAACAAAAAATCCAAGTCTTCAGGGAGCTGGAAGATAAACATGAATCTGTGTTTTTCTTTTAAACAGAAAGTTCTACAGCAAATGATGGCTTTATCTCTTTAAATGCCTGCTCTACAATTTTGAGGGATAAAGTTTGAATCCTTATTATAGGTTACTAGAAGCACAAGAAACACTTTGCTACAGCTAAGGAGAGCTTTCAGATGATTATGAGTTTAAAGCTTCATGTTGTATATGCTGCTGGGTTAGCAGCCTCCTAACTGTGCTGTATTTTTTTGTAGCTGCAGAAAATGGTATGTTGCACTTCAGAATTGTTTGGGAGAAAATATATACTGCATACAGATGGAGAGACTGGGAATTTTTACCCCCAGGAGAGCTCTGTGAAATTGAATATACCAAAAACAACCCTTAAACTTTTCATATTCTCATATACAAATGCTTGCATATATGCACACATGCACATTTTGGCACATCACTGTTCTGACTTATGTCCAGTGACAGAGCTTCATCTTGTGTGCCAAATTTGCTTCAGCCATTTCTTTTCCAGAGAGTCCTGGCCAAACATCTTCACTTCACTTTTAGTTAGCTAGCCTACAGATAGGTCAAAGTTAGAGCTACATAATTTCCAGAGACTCCATAATCAGTGCTAGGTATGGCCAAACATAATCAGATGATTATAGTCAGCAAAATTATCCAGGTCATCTTGCCCCTATGAAAAATGGGGAAAAAAATCCTTTCCAGAAGGTCCAAAAGCTTTTGGATTGTCACCTGGCATGGGGGGAAACACTATCCTAATGCTGTACTTGAGCTTCTTGTGTTGGTGGTCAGTTGGTGTTGCTGACCTGGACCCCTTCTCAGACAACACAAAGGGTTACTGGAAAATGTTCATACAGAGCTTTGGAAAAATGAACTGGAGATGCAAATCAGTCTCACTGGAGGCTTCATGCTTCTCTGGGAAATGCTGTAGGCAAGATTGGCCCTCACTACATGGCATCTTTTTCCTCTCATCAAACAAAATTGCCAAAGTGTAGAATGTTTCCCTGCAAATCACTTTCCTTAGAGGAAGAAAGTGATGCTAATGAACCTGGTAAAACAAAACTCGGTGTTAGCAATACTGAATCTCTCCTATTCATGAGGAACCCTCTGTTTCAGCCTGCCAGACTGAACTGTCATTATTAATCCAATTCCACAGCACTGATTACATTAACATTATTCTTTTGTATTGTACAATACTAGATAACACTGAAACCTTGGGGAGGTAAAAGTTAAGCAGGGAGACTAACAAGAAGAATCAATTACTCTCTAAGCTAAAAAAATCTGACCTGTGGCAGCTTCAACCTGAGGAGGAAAGATCCACTTGCTAATAAACTATCCAAAGAGAGGGAGAAGGAGAGAGAGAACAGGCTGTACATTTTTCAAGATGCCAAGTGGAAGCTTTTTCTTGTCTAACATTTTTTTACTCATGAGAACTCTCACTCAATTCCAATTGAAAGCAGCTGCTTCCCTAGAATGGGCTGCAGCTTTCCAGTTTTCCTCTCTTGGCCTCAGGTGTGTCAGAATTTGATATACAAACTTCCACTAAAAATGTGTATGTAAGCCTTTTTATTTTGGTCATGAAAATATTCTTGCAATAATCTTTAAAGATATCACATGTTCTGTTGCCTCAGAAATATGTTCTCTGTAATACCTTTTCTCAATATTGTTTTTATGATAACTCAGGGTGCAACTTTTTAACTTCTTTTGATTGTATGTAAAAATTCCAAGATACGTTGCTGTTCTCTTCCATTAGGTAGATGTTATTTGATTTTAGCATTCAGTCAATGAAAATGGAAACATTGAGATTCATTCAGACTTTGTGCAATTTTGCTTATTTTCACAAACCCTATTACATGCCATTCTTATTGCAGAACCCATTTAGGAAGACAGTAACATTTCAGGTTCCATTTCTATCAAGTGCTAAATGTTCCCAGCAAAGTGCTCAAGTCCTTCCACAAAGGACCTACATAGCAAGGTCTTTTTGGGTATCAGATTCTCCTTCAAGGAGGTGTCTGGATTCCCACTTATGTTTAGAAAAGTCAATCTCTCTGCAGCAAAACCATCTCTACAGGATTTCCTATTGACTGCCCTGAGCTGCTCCTGCCGCATGCTGGCTCTTGGTAGCTCATGCTCACTTGCTGAACTCTTCCCTCTCACTTTGTAGGGACCTTCATCACTACACTCAGGGGAGTGAGTTTTGCTTCAAGAGCTGATTGTCTGTGGCTAAATCCTTTTGTCCTGTGTAAAGTGCAGCATTCCCCAGCACCCAGGTCTGGATGTCTGTCTGAACTACCTGGGTATGAGAGGTATCCATATAGTGAGAGCCCCCAACTTTATTTATGTTCTTAAGAACCAAGAAATCTAAAAGCAAACCTCTGAATATGCCATTCTTTATAATCAATGAGTCTCTTCGCATTTTGCTTTCTACTTTTTACTCCTTCTCAATCCATTGGCTGGATCTGTACCAGCAGAGAGAACCACATGACTTGAACTACAGGATGAAATGGCTTTAAATGGCAACGTGGCACTGGTACAGCAATAACATCTCAGCAGCAGACAGTGTGAGATTAATGTCACAATTAGCAAGTGGATGTTTGATATCTTAACCTCAAGGATTCACTGGGCTTGTAAATCTGTAGGGGCTCAGCTGGGTTCTCCGTTGTTACAGATCACAGAAATAATGTAAACAGGCATTTACTGGGGCCTGGTGGAGCTAAAAAGTCTGTGTTTGCTTGAACAGTCTTTATAAAAGGTAGAAATCTTGTTATAATATAAACATGAACCTATATGTATATAAACACTGTTTTATGGAAGAAAATTTAATAAACCTAAACTCAGTAAGCAGAAGTTAAAAGTAACTGCATATTAAATATTGAAAGGAGAAAACAGCAGCTCCTTCATTCTTGTGAGCTCAGAGATGGTAAGTTTAAGCAAATATTGTGGGCAGCATTCCTCACTGTTCTTGCCAACCTGAAGAAAAAAATATGACGAGAACAGAAAAATACCTGCACTTGTGCAGCCCCTGAGCTGGGAGAACTGAGGCACAGCAAGCAGACCTATTCTGAGAGAGTTTTTTGGGAGCCACTTGTCAGTTAGCGCCCACAGACCCCAATGTGTCCCTAAAGCAAAGAAAACCCACACATCTGGCAGGGTGTAGCCCTTAATGATGGGGATACTGCTGCTCTCTGCTGGTGCAGTCAGACTTAGGAAAACATTGCTGAACAAACCAACTCTGAGAAAACAAATGCTGCTGCCTAGAGCTGTGCAAAGAGTGAGCATTCCCTATCAGGAAGGTTCTGAGATTTTCAGCCCTTATTTTTTTTTTCTGTTTTTAACAAATGCTGCTATGTCTTCACACCTGACAAGGGAAATATTTGAGATCTATCAAAACATTCCATTTCAACAAAACAGCTGTTGTGTTCTGAATGGTGAAACTTTTCTGTTATAATATGTAAAATAATAAAAAAAAAACCTTCCAAACTGTTTTGAAGGGAAGTAAATGGGTATAATTTAGTCTGAAAATGTACCTGTCCTTCATTCAATTCCCTTTCCTCTGAGTCTGGCCTCTTTCACCTTTTTTCTGTAGTTCCTATTCTCTGAAGCCCCAAAACTGTTGTACAAGTATATTCTCTACCTCATGTGGCTTTTCAGAAGGAGATTTATTTAGAAATTCAGATGACTTAGAGTATGAAAAACACTGGCTGAAAAAGAGCTCTAAAGAAAATGATTGTTTATTCCAAAGAAGAGGTGTAAAGTATGTTATAAAGATCTAGATGTCATTTTACTTTCATGGAAGTTCTACTTGCTGTATCTATTTAACTAATGTCTTCCTTTTTTTTTTTTTCCTGATGGAAGAATCCCTGTTTTTTCCTAACTGTTCTTTATTCTACACACTGAATTGAAATACATTAGAGTGAACAAAAAGACACATCATTCAACAGGGTCATTATTGACCCCATGTAAAATAAAAAACAAGGAAAGAGAGAAGAAAATAATCTTCTACATTTACCCACACATATACATAAAAAAACAGTGGGAATTCTTAAAGAGCCAACATTAAAAATAACTACTAATTGCTGTTCTATTTCAAATACAACATACAGTGAACAATTTTACGCAGAACTCCTAAACAAGGTTATATTGGCTTTTCAAAAATAGCACAATAAGGTATAAAAAAGTTATAAGATAAAAGTAATCATGAGGAAAAAGCATCCCCTTTAGTACATCATGTTATTAATGTTATGCAGAACAATCCACCAACATTTAATTCATGGTGAATTCTGACCAAAACTCAGTGTCATGACATCTGTGTGGTGGGTGTAGATCACAAATCAGCTAACTGCCTATTTTACAGAGGAAAAATACACTTAAGAGAGACATTAAGCCTTCCTTTTTGCAAATCTCTATTTTTAACTGAAATGAACATGATGTCTCCCTAGGCTTCAGCTCTTTACCACAGCTTCAATCAACACACCAACTTATAAAAATATCCTCAGATCTACTATGTTCTTTCCCCTTATAAACTAAATAGAGTATGTCTCTCTCACTCCTCTCTACACATCTTGCTATCACAAAACCACCCACTGAACAGTCCTGCTAGGTTGAAAATTGTAGTTTAGTATCTTTTGAGTAAAATCTAATGTGAATGCATCTCGTAGCTGAATAATTTAATTTTCCAGCTCCCCACTCCTGTGTGGACAGGATTTGCACTCAAGGGTAAACACAGTTAACAGGTTTGATCAATGTGTGTTCAGCATCTAAGTGCCCTTTGATCTCAGGCCTCAGAGGATCCTGACATGTACTACTTCAGAATTTGTGATTTGTTTTTAATGGGTTGTAGGAAGGATAAGAAGCTTTCACAATGCCCATCATCAGAGTCTCACTGTCCTGTGATTTATATGTCATTCCTATGCTTTTAAAATGTTACAGAAAAGGGCTGCATTTATGGCAGGTTTTCTACAATGTGACAGAAAGTGGTTTCAGCACATGTAATGCATCATAGGGGTACACATTATAAGGAGGGTATATTACCATTTCTGAGTGTCTTGCTACTTTCATTCACACTAATCAGATTTATATGTCCCAGTGGATGAAAGAATGGACTGCAGCGATTTTAATTCAATCTATTAGGACAAGTGGCTGACTCACAGTTGAGAAGGAGCATGCCTTTTCCTCATCAGTTTGCTCTTAGTGCAAATGTAGAAAATCTTCTTGTAATCTGCAGTGAGAAAAATAAATTTTGGGTATGTCTTGAGTGGCTTTTCTGGCCATTTTGCCCCAGTACAGCTTGTGTGCACAGAGCAGGTTTGAGTCTGTTGGAGACACCTTTTCTTCATCATTCTCAGCTTATAGAAACAACTTAGTTTCTAGCTAAGGAAAAAATTGCAATTAGAGTTACAGATTGGGATGATTTCTAACATTTAGTGCCTTGTCTAGCGCAGACACATTCCTGGGAAGATTTTCAGAAACCTCTGGCTATCTTTTCTCAGGAATTCATGTTTCCTGTTTCCATCTGGTCTCAAAGATTTCCTCATGAAAAATTCCTGTTTTCAACAAAAATGTGTGTACAGAGAGAGAAAAGGATAAAAAGTCACCACGAATTAAAACCCCTTGGCAGATATCACAGTCTTCACTCTTCTTCCTGTCCTCCAGGTGTGGCCTGTTCACTATAGCCCTCCTCACCCCTCACCTTTTGGCCCTTCCAGGGAATTTAGGCCAAATTCAGGCTGCTGCAAGGCTCTGCAGGGTCAGGCTTCAGCTGGGTCAGTGCAGGTTTGGCCCTGCTGAGCATGGGTTGGTGTCTGGATCCAGAAGCTCAGTGACTCCACAAAGGACATTCAGAAATGCGTATTGACCTTAAAGAATTAGCCAGGCTTGAGGAGAAAGTGATCCTGCTGGGTCTCTGGGGTAAGCCACCCCAGGCAGGCACAGGTGACCTGGATTGTTGTGGTACAAGCTGTATTTCCCCACCCCTTTCCTTCCTTATATGTCCTCCCTTCCCACATGGTCCTGGCCACTCCCTCATGTTTTCCCTATTGGTTTCTGTACCCTAACTCTGCCCATGTACTGTCCCTGTGCCCAGAGACCACTGGGCAATGTGCTGTCCCCACCCCCTGTCTCTATAGAAAACCCCTGACCCTCTGCCGTGATGAGTCTTTACATGTGGATGTCTTTGCATCTCGATGTCTCTGCCCCTGGGAGGTCTTTGGCCTCTGGTGACCATGCGAATAAACAGCTCCCATGGTTGTCATACATAGACCCTTCTCGCCTCCTTTACTGCTGCTGTGTGAAGAGCAGACGAAACCACAGCTAGCCTGTGGCTTTCTGGCCGGGTAAAACACAGCGTCCGGCCCTGGGAGGGAGGGTTTGGTGCACTGAGGCACTGACCTGGGCTGGGCAGAGATGCTCTCTGGTAAGGCTTGCAGCTTGCCACACCATCCCAGCAAAGGCAATCCAGAACCACAACACTGGATTTCACCCTGTGCAGTAAGAGGTGTCACTCCTGGCCCTTTCCCTGCCTCCCTCTGTGTCTGTCTGTCGGAATAAACGAGTGGGACCACGGGGCTGTGCTCCTGCCTGGCCTGGGGCCATGGGTGGCAGCAGCAGCCCCTGGAATGGGATTATTTGGGATGTAGGCACCGTGTTTGATCCCTGAAGCACTGCTGCACACAGCTCTGGGCACAGACACCACCCCAGCCCAGCTCCCTGCACTGCCACCGGGAGAAAGGCCTTGCAAAGTGAGGGCCTTGCTGCCCTTGTAAAATCCTTGCTCACTTCTATTGCTTTAGCTAACTAAAAAAGCATTCTAGAAATAACTCAGCTAAACTAGAGGGGAAAAACAAGTTAGATGCTTTTAAAACAATTATTAGAACCAATAAGTGCTCACCATGGAGTTTGTGGTTGGTTACACCTGATGCCTGTTCCTATCATAGTCTATAGTGGTTGGTTAAGCACACTTGTTGTCCCTCACAAGTATGTGACGACTGGTCCTGGCCTGTGCTGTCCCCCCAGCTTGTCCCTCAGCCCCTGGAGACACTGCAGTCCCTTCTCCTGAAGGATCACAAGCTGAAAGCTCTCTCCCGTCGCTGGGCACACAGTCCTCCCAAACTTCTTCCTCATGAGCTGGAAACCCAACCTGAGCAGTCTTACCTGTATCAGCTTTGAGGCTGAGCTGTAAAGCCTGTTTGACTTCTCAGTTGTTTGCTTGAAGAATATGTTTGAGATGTGTTTATTCATGGATTTCTTTCTTAAAGGCCTTGGCTTTTATTATACCATCAAGGCACCAGGAATTAATGTTGATGTCACCATAGTTCAAATTATTCATTTTAAATTAGATTTATTGCTAGAAATGAATCCAGAATCCTTACCACTGGAAATCCATCAGTTTCAATACAAACAAGAAATTAATAAAGTCAGGCAGCAGCAGAAATCCAGACAGTGTAAAATGTATTTTAGCTCTTTGCTCCCACTTCTGCTGGGAGACATACGCACCCTGATGATCCTGCTCATGTGGAAGCTTTCAGGATGCTGTTTTTCAGTGGCCAAGTTTCCTATTCTAATTAGATTAACCAGAACGCAGGGAGTCTATGGTGAAAATTAGGTTGAAATGTATTTTAAAAAAAATAGACAAAGGCAGAAAGAAGCCCTTCATCAATGATTCTATTTAAAACACAAGTGTTATTTCAAGACCAAATTTCAAAATTCAGTTGAATATTTTTAGAACTCTGTCATGTTCTAACTTCAGCTGGCAACTAAGAACAACACAGCCCCTTGCTCACACACACTAAACCCTGCAGTGGGACAGGGAAGAGAATGAGGAAAAGCTAAAGCCCATGGGTTAGCATTAGAACAGTTTAATAATTTAAATAAAGTAAAATATAATAATAATAGCCATAATAGTCACAATACTAATAGTAACAATACTAATAGGAAGGAAAATGAAAAAGAGAGAGAGGAATAAAACCTAGGAAAACCAAGGGATGCTCAGTGCAGCTGCTCACTCCCTGCTAAGCCATTCCCAGCCTGTCCCTGAGCAGTGATCAGCCCTTCCTGGCCAACCACCCCCAGTGTCTTTACTGGGCATGATGTTCTGTGTTCTGGAATATCCCTTCAGCCAGCTAAGGTCAGCTGTCCTTGTGCTCCTGCTTGCTGGCACTGAAAATCCTTGATGTAGGATCAGCACTGCTGAGCAACAACTAAACTATCAATGTGCTATCAATATTATTCTTATATTAAATGCAAGACTCAGCACTGTGACAGCTACTAGGAAGAAAATTAACTCTATCCCAGCTGAAACCAGGACAAAGTCCCATTCTGTTTAAAATAGTCACATATTTTCTGTAGTTAGTCACAATAAATCAACAGGAGTTAAGGGAGCACAGTTCTGCATTAGCAAGTTTTTTGTCTAGAGAAAGGATCTCTGTGCCAAAGTGCCAAGGATATGCTTTTGCTATGAGAACTGGTGGGCTTACATTTACCCTGCAGTGGTAGAAGCTGCTGCTGCTAATCCAGCTGAGTTTCAGGATTATTAATTATACTTATGAAAAGTCTCATCTGTAATTGTAAACCAAAAAATGTTTCAACTTGTCATTGTGGCTTATGCAGGAACTGACAGTTATTATAATTTGCTTTCTTTTTCTCCTTAGGGATTTACAAAACTTGCCTCCATCTTACTGTATTTACTTTTCTCAAATGAGATAGCAGCATTTTTCAATTTTGTATGTGTGCAGTTTTTGTGTACGTCCCTCAGCTCTTCTAACAAAACAGTATAATTAAACATTCAGATTTGCACTGCTCTTTGTCATATGCCATCCAAGTCGGGGGGTTTTGCCTTTGTTGAATAAATGGCATGTCATTTTTAGTTTTTTATGTAATGCAAATACAAACCAGAATGTAAATTATGTATTGATACTGTTTTATGCAACAGTTTTCTTTAGGCCTCAATTATAAATAAAAGTAATTTGTCTGTTATATTTTTTCATCCCATCACTAGAAGACACAGGATACTGAGGTATCTCCAATTTCCTGAGAAGTGCTGATTGCAGGATTTAGTGGAAGATCTCACTGCCTATGGCAAGAGGGCTGGAACTAGATCATCTTTAAAGTCTCTTCCAAACCAAAGAATTCTATAGTTCTATGGTATTAATTTAAATAGGAATGGGGCTTTGACTCCAGTAGGATTTATCTTTGCATATTTATCTGGCATCTTTGTGGAACAGGAACAATTTTTTTCAATCTTCTCATGATATATGGAAAATCTGTGTTGGTCTGCAATGCTCAGGCTGTTCCCAAGGCTCCAACAGATGCTAACGGGTGCCTAATTGATATTGTTTCTTACTTAGAGGTTTTCTTTTTATTTCACATCAGATGGAGAGAGGAAGGTGGACTGAGAATCTGAGCAAGGGGATGAATGGTTAGAAAAGCCCACAGTCTTTCAGATTTTCTTTGATTATTATGTCTGTGACTGCATCAAAAACAAATTTGACATTCTGGGTGTCCGTGGCACACGTCAGGTGACAGTATATCTCTTTATCTTGTTTCCTTACATTCAAGTCTAGAAATTGTTTCTTGATGTAATTTGCAGCATCTTCAAATGTGTTTTGTCCTAGTGGAAAGAAAAGTAAAAGCAAAAGAAGACACATTTCAACTGGTATTTCCTCACAACTGCAAAGAGACAAGAAATAATGTTTTCTGCCTTTTTTTTTTCCTATTCAAATTAACTTCATGCATTAAGTATGAAAATTTTGTATCTAAACTGGTTTTTCTCTAGCAATTTCTGACACAGCCTTGTATATTCTCTCACATCAGCTGGGAACATCTGGTGGTTTTTTTGTTTCCAGTAGACACCACTGTGACATAAAAAAAGAGACAGACTTCCCTGATGGAATGAGTTCTTAAAACAGGGACAAAAATCTTGGATTCAGTGGTGGTGTGTGTGTGAGTGTTAACATACTGACTTGTACTGAAATATTGGCCGAGTCCATCACAGAACATTTTAGTCATCTGAAACTTCTAGTGCTCTCCTTCCTCTACCGCCAGTGGACAGAAATAAGCATCTCCAGGGAGAGATATGAACTCACCCAAGGACAAACATGGTGAGTAGGTGAAATGAATTGAATTCTGGCCATGTGTGTCTCATACCATTCTTTCTGAGAAGATGTTCAATGACATGCTTGGTATCTAAAGGCTAATATATAGGTGACATGAGTCAAAGTCTCAGTCTTTAATGCATGGCCTACACTAAACATCTGAATGTGTTTTCTCCTAAACATTCCAAACTTACCATTATACTCAGGAAAGCAGATATTCAGGTGAACCTTTGTGATTTTCTCTTGAAAGAGGTCTTTTTTGTTTAGGAACAGCACAATGGAAGTGGCTGCAAAGCACTTATGGTTGCAGATGCTGTTGAACAGATGAAGGCTTTCGTGCATTCTGTTCTGTTGAGATGCAAAAGGTAAACATGAGACTGACAAATCTCATCCCCATATGTCATTTTTCCTGCAATGTTCTTTACTGGAAAGAACCAATACAATATAATAGCCTTTAAAGGATTATCAGAGAATAGGAATAGTTCTCATGTGCCTTCAAAAAGTACATTAAAACTTAAAAGCAAAGAGGGCTTCTTGTATGTTCTGACTCACCACTTCTTTATCTTCCACCAGAACCATGTCATAGGCACTGAGTGCAGCACAGAATATGATGCAAGTAACTCCTTCAAAGCAATGAATCCACTTTTTTCTCTCTGATCGCTGTCCACCCACATCAAACATCCTTTGCAGAAAGAATAACATATGTACAATATAAAGCACTAATAAGGACGTAGTCATGCTTTCAATACACAGAGTTCAACTGGAGATGAATGACAAATATCCAGGCTTTCCAAATATTGGTCTGCTTCTATCCCAATAGGTCAAGGAGTGCTATGTGTTGTTACTCATGGCTTTGTGGTGGGTATAAAATGAAATATAAAGGCTTAAATATCTGCATGTAGGAAAAACATTCAGAACTTTCAGGTGGCACTCCATGTTGAGGAAGTGAGGCTCAGTGCAGGACTAAGACCAGCAAGCAAGGATTTATTCAGGACAGAATTCTGAGGCATCTATAAAAGACCCTCAAATCCAGTGTCCTTTGCTGCTTCATGGTTTTGCTTGCAGTGAACTGACACATTGATCAATAAGACATTTGCCAGTCATGGATTGATCCCCTCATTGTGTATAAATAGATTTTGCCATCTGCTCACCACCCTGGAGTGATCACTGAGCTTGCACCATAACCTGCATCACACCTTTGGGGGTCTCTTCCCTATCCATCTCAAAAGCTGCTCTTCAAGCAGCAATTCCTGGAGAGGTGGAATCCCTTCATTTGTGCAGAAGGAATTGTAGGGCTGTCCTTCTCTGCATTAATTTCCTTCTGCCTTTGCCAGGAATTGCTGCTACCTTTGGGTAGAGTCATATGAGCTTTATATGAACTCTTTATGGGATCCAAAGCCAGCTGAGCACACCCAGCTGGGACCTAGTTAGGGCCCAACTGAGCTGGAGGTGTCATCAAAGCTACCACTGTTCTGCTTAGCCTTAGCTTCCAAAACTCCCACTTACATCTGCAGTTCTTCACCGATAAGGGGTAGGGCTTTCTTTGCACTATTTTTCTGAAACAAAAGGTGCCAAACTTGAAGATTTTTCAAGTGCATTAGAAAGCAGGGATAACATAAAAAATCAAATTTATCCTACCCTTAGGTTTTCTGTTTCCTAGTGTTCATGATGACTTTTCATTGTTGAACTTAATACTGCAAAACCTAATCCCCTGTTGGATTACCCCTTCCTTCAAGAATATGCATTAGATCTCTGGATCCTGCAGTATCTGAAAATTAAAGACTACCCAATTCTTAGAGCAATGAATTTAATGGGATTCAGCTAGAAACAATCACGTCAGAAGTAAAGAGAGCAAGAATAATTTGTTATGGAAACATTTTTTTTGCAGTATCTTAATCCTCTGTTTCCTTCGCCATCAGCAGTGCCACTGATGTTACAAAAGGTTATTTTATATAATTTTTCATCCTTCTTAGATAAAATGAAACCCTTTCCAATGCTCATAATGAACTGTTTCTGCAGCTAAGGAGCATTTTTTTTTCTTTTTTTTGTACATTTCATCCTTTTGAGTCTTGCGTGTCTATAAACGTGAATTATTTTGTAAATCAGAAGGCTGTTGTGGAGCAAATTTCGATAAAAGCAATGGCATTTTTCCAAGCATATCTTCACTGAATTCAGAAGGTCTACTGAAGAGTGGAGCCAGTATAAAGAAAGCATCTTGACTTTTGATTGTGATTAGTGACCAAAAGTCACCTGCTATGACATGCCTTTCTTGATTTGTGAAATCAGGGTTGCAGCCAGAAAAAAAAATAAAATAAGCTTCAAAATTTAGTCTTCAGGAAAGTTTTATTTCAGCATACATAATCCTATGAATCAGTATTCACTTCCTGTGAGCTTTTAGCATATGCTTCTTTGAATATTCATGAGAAGCTAGTTAAAAAGGACAAGACCAAGGCCAGGGGCAATGCTGATGGGCAGTTTTTGTTGTACTAACATTAGTTGGCTTCGCTCTTCTCTGCCCAGAACTTAACACGCACACACATAAAACTGAAATCCCTCAATGGATGGTAGAAAATGAGATGATCTTCTTCTACCAATATAGTCAAAGTTAGTCTAGAAATCTCTATATTTTCCCAGAACTGCCCTTGAAAAACTTAGCTGCTGACATTGAATTAGATATAGTCATTCAGTTGTATATACACAGTGGGGCCTAAAGTGAAGACTAAAATAAGGCTTGCCTCGTTTCAGTTAAACTCTTCCTAGCACACCAATAGAAAACCAGTAGAAGAGGACCTATGAAGATCAGACCTTCTTTTAAAAGCATTTAAATGTGTTCTCATCTCTAAGTCAACATTAATGAAAAAAATTGAAGAGCACATGAAAGCTAAATTGCTCTAAACCAGCAAAATAACCACTAAGCAAGGAGCAAATAAAAATAGATGTTTTCTGTTCAACTGTAATTCAGTTCCCTGGAGCAGTACTGGGATTTAGACTTTTACTGCATAGATACAAAATGTTTTCTGCCTCATTCAGTTCAGTAGAGGGACAAGTGTTTAGTGAATGAGGCATCTGTTCATGGGTTTTTTGTGTCTGCATATGGATTGTGACCTGAAGCCCCATCAGTATCACAGCCAAAACTCACTCTGAATGTGTGTTCCTCTCCTTATAGATGTTTCTATGGTACTGATCGAGCTTGGTGCAAAGTAGCCGTAACTGGCTGGTTAACATGGATTTAAAATTGTTCTGCACCACTTTAACAGCTCAAATTCCTCTAATTACTTTGTAGTGATTTTACCTAACTCAACTTAGTACTCAACTTCCTGAAACCACCAATGAATTTACTCACAGAACACTACTGTGACGCATAGCAGAGAGGGTAAAAGCAGTGGTGTTTGTATTTGTGGTGGCATTAAGAGCCTTCCTCTTCTTTGCTGACACTTAGGTAACTAAACTCTCAGTTGTGCCACATTTCAGCTAGACCTAAACACTAATGCTGATATTCTCATGTCAGGACTGATAGCATCCATGTCAATGAGGATTTATACTCTGACGGTTTCTTTCTCCACCCTGAATTTATTTCTTACATGAGCTATGATTGTAACCAAAATCCAAATTTCCAGTGTACAAAACTGTCTGGAAATATGTTAATCGGGGAAAAAGAAGATGATATCTATGATGTTGCAGTGTAGCATTTGTGGTTAAGTCCTGAATTTTCTCAAGTGATCAGAATATTAATAGGAGATAGTAATTTATTTGTAAGGCATCTACTTCAGAATCTCATTTTTTGTGTGCAATCTCTGTTGTGTCAAAGCATCTGTGTGGTAGCAGAGATGGTTTGGGGAATGTTTAATTGGCACAAGAGGAGGAAGAAAGAAGCCAAATGAAAAATGTAAAAGTTATAATCCTCATGCTTTATAAATCTGTCTGTCTCTACAGGCAGTTTCTTGTCTAGACTGCATTCCTCAATATGTGCCCCATCATTTAAATTAAGAATTAAATGGATTTCTGTCCACAGAGAAAAGCATTATAGAATACTGAAACTGCCATAATTCATTCAAATCCATTTTCATGTGCAATTAGATGTTTTTAATTGGTTCACCAAGCATAACAAAATCTTAAATATCTGAAAGTGTAAAATATTTCAGTCAAATTTCTCAGAGGCATTATTTTCAAATTTTTTTTCTGAACATTTTGGTTTTCATCTTAGATGAGCATGAAAGCACGCGTGATAATGCTGAAATTTCCTATGGGACAGAATTTATTTTTTTTTTAACTGTAGTGCATTCCAGTGCTAAGAGCAGTTATTTCCGTTCTCAAAAGAAGAGTGAAAGGTTGAGAGTGCATGCAAATTGGTAGGCATCAAATGTTTTTGCATGCTGTTAAGAACATTTAAGTAGGCAAATTTCATAAATGTCACAATTATTCAAATGGCAGGACATAACTAATGCTTTTTAGACACTCACATATGTAAAAATGTCCTTTTAGAACCTGATATTCTATGACCTGTTTATAATGGCCCATTATATGCTCAAAGTTGGAACACTGATAGTAAAATAACTTGCTTTTTCAGCTGTGTAAAAATGTTAAATAACACTGGATTCAAGGCTAGCACAATAGGATTACCTGTGTTGTAACAGGTCAGTGCCTTTGGCAGAAAAAACTTAGGGATAAACTCCAAGAACACTGTCAAATATGCTTTTCATACCTGAAGTTTAAATCCTTGAAAGAAAACTGGGTCTCTATAATGCCGGTTGTTTGCACCCTGGAGTGCAGCACATCTTGCTCTGTAGGAACATAGTCTGGCATCGCCAGCCTGTCCAAATCGTTGAGGTAACTGAGGAGAGTAAGAAAGAAATGGTGGTTGGTGAATTCTAAAAGTAAAATGTCCACTATATAATCACTCCACACTGAGCCACTTCCAAGTATGTAGTGTAAATTACACATTTAAATACATTGCTGCTGGGTTTTATACAACTCAGTTCTGCAATTCAGAACATTTCCTTTTTTTGCTTTTTTTCTTTTTCCTGTATAGAGATGTGTAATTTAGTTGCACATAATAAACATATTTCTGAGAATTTCAGCTAAGGAAAATCCTTATTTTCCTTAGGGATGTTTAAAAACTGCCTTTTCAAATGGGTTTTGGTCATTTGCTCTCAGCAAGTGGGAATTGATATCCCTGGGGAAGAACCACAAGCATCCTTCAGAAGCAGATCCATAAGGAGTCACCCCAGCCTGTCAGACTGGTTGCAACAGCATTTCCCTTCCTAAGCGAAAGGGAAGGCATAACACTTTAGAGGAATTAACTTTTAAAGGCTGTTTTCCCTGTAGAACTCTCAATTTGCAAGAGGAAGGTACATGGTATTTTTCAAAAAATATTTTTTTTAATCAAAACAAAGAGCTTCAATGAAGCTGAGGATCCCCTGGGTTAGTATTCTGACAAGCCCCTAGAAAAGCATGGATTATCTTCTTTTATTTCTGGCATACAGAGATAAAATCTTCATGAAATGAGAACCCAAACCAGATCTTTGAAGCCTGTTTTTGTCCAACCCTTCTCCTGTCTCTTCTAGGGTCACACAGCTTTCTTTAAATGGCTGGACAGAGACTCTGAATCCAACTGGCTGGTCTAGAAATCTGTGTGGAGAGGTTAAGAACTGACAAAAGGAAAAGAGAAGGTGATGCCTGAGTAACTTCCTACCTTTTAACTACTAATAATCAAATAGAGAACAAAGCCAAAAGCAAGAAACCACATACAATAGCTGAAGCATTTTCAATGTCCCAGTTGGCACCTTCCTATTTGTAGCCTTGTGTCTCTGACAAAAAAACCCTGTGTCTCTAATGTCTGTTAGGCTCTATGCCTTATTTTTCCCTCTCTACACTAAGTCTGCCCAGCACAGGAAATTCTGCTGTTCAGTTTAACCAGAATCTTCCAGAAGAAACCTCACAGCTCATCATCCTTGTCTGCAATATTTGATAGATCTGAAGTAAAAAAAAAAAAAAATAAAAATTAAATAATAGAAGAATAAAATGAAATTAAATAAATTTTTTAAAAAGCTAGACTCTTTCATTTGGATATTTCCAAGTAATGACTGGAAATGGGATTTCCTAATTTTAAGTTGAATAAGCTGTATCTACTCTGCAAGAAATGTTGAAGCTGATCTGAGTAAATAAATGTTTTCCCATTATTTGAGGCCAAGAAACAATCTGTTGGGGGAAAATAAAAAGCAATATATAGCTCTGTTTCTCTGAGCAGGGCCTGAGGCAAACTCAGCTCACCTTTGTGGAAGGCAGAAACAAAAGACATTTTGTTATTTATAAAGCATGTAAGCACTAAAATAAACACTTGAATGGAAGATAAAGTTCTGATAGTTCTTAGCCACAAATGCCTAAATTCAATTCAACACAGCCAATTGTAATTGCATGAAAAACTAGACCAAGTTAATTATCTAGTTAATGGAGCAAGAGAGGCAATTTCAGGCTCTTCCTAGAGCTGTAGGCAGCTCCAAAGGCAGACTGCAGACAATCTCTTCCTTGGAAAAGGAGGGAATGCAAACTGGTAGGGCAGTAAATGCTGATCTTTCCTTGGCTTGAATGAGGTGACAGCACTCCTACCCCAAGAGGAAAATCACTGAGCAAGCAAAATGCACCACTTACTACTGTAAGTGTACAGTGACATTTAAAGTCAAAATTTATAATCCAAATCTTGCACCTCCTACTTTTTTTTTTTTTTTTAATTTGGATGATGATACCCATCATTTCATTTTAAAACAGAATAAGTTTCAGGTGAGTCTAAGGAAGAACTTTCAGCCAAATTTGACAAACAGGGGATTTTTCTATTATTCAGAAGATATCAATATTTTTTCAATTCAAACACACAAAGGAAAGGCTGTGATCAGACTTCATTAGCATGAATTAATAATGAAAAATCTCAGAGAAGATAACCTCAGAAAGAGTTTACACAGTACCAATCAATATTCTTTGTAGGAGCTAATTCACAGCAGCTGAAAAACAGGGGTTTGAGTTTAAAAGAAACTGAACTGCAGCATTAGATGGTTGATTGACTTTGAACTGATCATTAGAAGCCCAGCAGCAATGGCAAATATTAAGTTGATTTTAATGGTTTGGAGCCAAAGGCTAGAATTGTAGAAGCATCAGGTACCAAAAGATGAAGACAGAAGATTAGCAGGATTTTCAAGAAATTAGCAGAAATTTTCAAGCAGATGAAAAACATACCACTGTAGCTGTTTTTAATGTAACTCTAGCAATAAATAACAATTACAAACACAATCTATATTAACCTCCTGAAATACTGAAACCTATTGGAAGTTAAAACAGGACACAGGCAATAGCACTGAGAGGGAATTAATTTAGATTCTTCTATCTTTTTTTTAGGCAACAAAACCTAATCTGCCCGGCTTAGTGTACACAGTAGAGTGTTAGCTGATAAACAGGCAATATTTATTTATTTATTTTTATAATTCAAGAGGTGGTTTTCCTTTCAATTATTATGACTGGTTTGTTATGGGCTTTTAGGGAACGGCAGTGGGACTTGTCAGAAGGGGTATGGTAGAAAAAAAAAAAAGGCTCTATTCCTATAGGAAAACAAATCCACAAAATACTCTCAAATCAGGCACAAACCAACACAGGCAATATTTTCTTTCTTTAGGAACCTTGCAAAAGGTCTTCATTCTTCTTTGGAAGACAAAGAGATGAAGAATATTTAATATTTTCACCACGTATTCTCTGCATTACCTTCAATGAGTGAACTATAGTGGCCTCCATGTTTTCCCACAAAGCCCAGACTGCAGCCATGCCTTTCTTTCCCTGCCATGTCCAAGGGACACCAAACACCCTGGGAGGCTTCACCCTGCAGTCCTTCAGCCTGCAGGAGGAGCTGCAGGAGCAGGAAAATCTCCTATCCAGGTCTCAGGAGATGGAGCTCAGCTGGAACAAACCTGTGCTCCAGCTCTGGGCATGGTGGTTGATGAATTCTAAAAGTGAAATGTCCACTACATAATCACTCCACACTGAGCCACTTTTAAAAACCTAATGTAAATTACGCATTTTAATTACATTACTAGTGGTTTTTATACAACTTAGTTCCACAATTCAGAGCCTTTTTTTCTTTTTTTTTCTTTTTTCTTGTATAGAGAAGTGTAATTTAGTTGCACATAATAAACATCTTTCTGAGAATTTCAGCTAATGAAAATCCTTATTTTCCTTAGGGATGCTTAAAAACCACCTTGTCAAAGGGGTTTTGGTCATTTTCTCCCAGCAAATGGGAATGCTCTCCATGCAGCCAGGTTAGTTTAGAGGAAAGTTTTTACAGTTGTCTCCAGACTTATATTTAGCAGCTTGAAATATATACAAAGCATCACTCTTGGTAAAACCCAAGCTGTTTCGAGTCACCTTCCCCTCATTTTGTCAATCTTAGAAATACCCACAAGAAGAATATAATTTTTTTTTTAAGCATTCAAATAAATTCACAGAAACAAAATGTTTCTGAAACCTCGTTTTCACTGATTTCCTTCAGCTAAACATTTCTGATAGATTACAAACCCTAGCAACCCCCTGATTTTTCCAGGTTAATGAGCACTGATTTTCACAGGCTGTTCTGCACGAGGGACAGTTTTCCTGCAGCAAGAGGCAGCTGTTCAGCAGCTGCTGTCACCTACTATGCTGCCGAGTCACTGAGCTGGTACTCTGCTGCCCTGGCGAAGCACGCCTGGGTGCCACCGTCGCGCCACAGCTGCTTGATGAGCTCCACCAGTTCACAAGACATGCTGCCATCCTCCAGAGTGGTTGCCATGGCACACAGCTTCCTTTCATCTTCCTAAGGAGAAATTTCAGTAAATATTGTGCGAGTGCGCAGTGCCCCTTCACCTCCTTGAAAATGTGTTTGGTTTGAAATGAGTTGCAGGGGCAAAATTTCTCATTTTCACCATTTTTTTCCAGGTAGCTGCACTTGCCTGTGCATGTAAACATCCTTTTACAAGCTCACTTCCCTCTAGGTAGTGCCAAGGTTAGACTTAAATTGTGATACATAGAGTTTTCATGTTTTTGTTGTTCTGTTTTGTTCATACAAGGGCTCAGTTTCATCTTGCCATAAGCATTCACAAATAGTCCAACCTGGAAGGAAGGCTCTTATATTAAGATATAGTAATAGGGTATCAAAAATTAATTTTGAAAGGACATTTAAAATTAAAACTTATTATAAATATATGAGTGCAGAAATCTATATCTAAATGTATTTTTAAGAAAAAAAAGTTTAGTTTTAAGCCACAGTGAGAAAGGTGGCAAAGTGAATATAAATAGTGAATGCATTTCCCATATGTGGGGAAGAAGTAACCTGTAACAGAATAAAATACCAAATATTTTAAATGTATTATTCTGTAATTTCTTCCTTTTGTAGTGAAAAAATAAATGTAAATAATCTATTGCATTAAAATGATTTTTTTTCAGTAGTTAAGAGTTTAGGAATGTGCTGTAAATAAAGAGCATGATTAAAAGAGAGTAATTTGATACACTGCCACAGCAAGGGATAATTATAAAATATAATTCCTTCCTAGTCATAGAAGTAGACAACTAAAGTGACTTGCAGTCAATAGTTGCAAAAGTATAAATGGATTCTGACAAGACATTGTTTTGGCAGGGAGTATGTTTTATTCAAAACCAGGACACATCTTCACAAAAATTTTAAACAAATTTATTTTAGAAATATGCTATATCTTTATGTCTCAAGAGGAATTGCAGTTTATGGAAACTTCATAAAAGTCAGAGACAGATAAAAACCGAAACAGTTTTTTTCTGAAAGAGAAATTGAGTAGGCATGAAGAAAAAAAAGGAGGGGGTATAACCACTAGAAAATTGCCTTCACTGGAACAAGGGAGGAGGACAGCAGTATAATTGCCCTTCTACATCACACAGCAGCAGCTCCATTTACACCCCCATCCCCTCCTGCAGTGCTGGCATCAGCAGAAGCCAGTGGCACTCTCCTGTGTGCCCCAGGTTTGTCTCCAGGGCACACACTTGTTCAGCTGCAAGATAAGAGTTGGAACGTTCCCTGCTTCAGGATAGGACATATCACGTAATGATTGCAGCTATCCACCTACTGGGCTGCATTTGTAGGCTGAATGGCCTACAATGAGAAACCTTGAGCTCAGAGTCTCTAGGTGTCAAGGGTAAATGATCATTGATTATCATGCAAAAAGTGGCAGTTCTGGATTTTGGTGCTTACATAATAAAGGAAGATAGCAGCAAATTGAATTTATCACAAACCTGATATGTACTATGTTTTGTTTCTCTCTGGCATTTACAAAAACTTCAGATTATCTTCATAGTAAAATTAGACTGGAACGATGCTTTAGAAAGAAAAAATTACCTCCCTCCCCAGAACAGATGTGCTTTAAATTAAGTGCTAAGGCCTTTTCAGTACCAGTAAGATGTATTTGCAGGCAGACCTGGAACATGGATAAGCACTTTGCTTTTGAGACTAAGATAATCCCAGTCCTTGAACTAGATGACTTTAAGCAGCTAAAACTGGACCAGAACACACAGCAAGAACAAAGTCCAGCTGAAATCAAAGCTTATATCAAAACATCTCAAGCTTATCAATGCCTTATGATTTTATGGGAAATCTAAGCTAAGTTTTTGGTGGTTTTGGAAGAAAAGGCCATGTTTAGTGGCAATTCATATAAATGTGACCAAAATTTATATTTTCCCTAAAAATCACATCCAGGTTGCCCTTATGTGGTTCTGGGGGAAGACAGGCACTGCAAATATTCTATAGAGCTGTATTTAACCATGTTCCTAGAGGCCTATTCTGCAATGACAGCAAGAGTGAGCTGACTGTGCTATAAATGATAAACGTACAAAAGCTGTATTTTCTCATTTGATTATAGATAATGCTAAGAAATAAACTGGGCTATTGAACAAGTTCTACAGGCTTTGAAGTCCCTTGAATGTCTATGAAACTGGCATGGAGTGAGCCTGTATAGAGACATCTCAGAAAATTTGGCAGGGCTGAGAAAAAAAGACTGAAATACTGGGGCACAGGGAGAACATATCTCAATTACAGGTGGCAGAATCTGCACCACGTAGTGGACATCATGGGCTGGGCCAGGCAGGACCTGTGGCCAGCGCTGCAAGGTCCAGCTATAGCCACAGCTTGGGCCATGCAGGCTGGCTGATGGGTCCTGATGCAGAACATTGGCCTGTTTTCTGTGTGCTGCTTTTGGGCCTTGTCACATCTCTTTGAATGACTTGAATTCATGGAAAATGTTTAATTTCTATTTTGTCAAATGCCTGTATGAGCTTTAGTAACCTCTGAAGATTGTGTTTATAATTTTTTAGGTCAAAGTACCACATGTCATTATAATGAAATGTAGGCTTCTGGAACAAGTAAAGCTCTTTCAGATAAGCAGATGTTATTCCCTCCAAGATAAACCTCTAGGGATTAGGCAGAATTTGCCAAAACTGGAATCAACTGATATTCTGACAGGCCCTTCAGAAATTCTCAGCAAGGACTGAATTACAGGCTAACAGCCTAAATCATTGCAAGGAGAAGAAAAGTTTTTCCTTTATTTCTGTCCTTGAAAATTCAGTGTGATTGACAGAAGATAGCAGGTCTCCTTCCTGAGGCCTTGTCTCCATGTGCCTATGAGGAGGATTTGGCTGTGTCAGGAATGTTGGACTGCCAATTGACTTCCCTGTGGTGCTATTTGCCAGCACTGCATCCACACAACAGGGAGGTCTCTGCTCCAGCAGCAATGCCAGACTGAAATGCTCCCAACTTGTCTATGTGACCTTTCCTTACATGGCTGAACCCCAAGGTTTGGTCATAAAAGGAAAATATGTTTTACATTTCCCAATAGCAATACATAAGTGACTAAGCAGCTAAGAAATGGTTCAGGGTTTTTTTTTCTGGGTTTTTTTAAATGTCTTTGCCAGCTGAACTTTTTTTGTAACAATCAAAATGGGAGTTTATGCAAAGGTTGGACCTCAGGCATCTGTTTTGAGAAAATAAAAGTAAGTAAAGACATCTTGTCACATGTAACTCAAATGGTACCTGGTTTCTACTGTCATAAAGAAAACACCAGACCCTCTTTGTTCTACTAGTCTATACTATTATATTACAAAAAAAGAAAATGTCTTCCAATGCCCATTTTGAGAGAAAGGGTGTCCTACTCACAATTCTCGCAGGGTTTTCATAACTGATTCCCAGCTTAGTCATTGCTTTCACAATAGCCAGGATAGACTGCACTGCATTACTGTAAACGATAGGTCTGAACCCCATGCGTTCCTCGTAGGTGAAGCCATCTTTATGGATGATCCTGGTGAAACAAAACCAACAAAAGCTTTATGGGACGCATTTAAAAAAAGAAAAAAAAGAAAGTAGTGAGAAGTTAGATCAGGTACTTTTGTAGTCAGTGTGAGAAAGAGCTGAACACATTTGGCCCTTGGAAAAGCATTTATCAGTGGCTGATCTGCCTATTCTGCTGGAACAGGGAAACAGCAGTTTCTGCGTCTATGTGAGGTTAAATATCTGCACCCAGTCTGCATGAATAGATGCTGTTTTTTCCCCTTTTAGGTTAATTTAAGATAAAGTATGATTCTAGAACAGGATCCAGGCCCATCCCTATAGATAAAGGGCAAGATGCATTTCTGTACTTAGATCCCAAATCTTCTATTATTGGAAACTACAATATTAGTCATGGGCTGTCACATTGCTTGTTCAATCATTCTCATTTTATCCAGAATCTTATGTAGATAGAAGAGCTATTGAAAAAAGTGTTTCAACACTGTGAGGCTCTTATCAAGAAAACAAGTAAAAAGATCTTTAATTTTTCTTTGCACGTCAGCTACAGTTCCTAGTGTTAGCAAAGTCTTACTCATTATCTCCAGGCTTTGGAAACATACATTTTACTCCAGAGGGTAAAGAGCCTTAGTAATCAATTTCAGTAATCTAATTCTGGCAGAAGGATTAGAATTTCATAATCCTCTTTGACTGGAGAATGGCATGTGGTTAAAGTTCTCCAAATCAGTGTACAGATTATATCATGGCTTAGGGACATCTTTTTCCCCACAAGTTGTGAAAAAGGATGAAATCTTTGCTCATTTTGGCCTGGTGTCCTCAATGAACAGACACTGAAATGCTTTGGCTGCTGCTGGAACCAAAGCTCTATTCTTCCTTGCCTCAGCTCATCAGAGATGAAGGCCAGGTTATTAAACACAGAATTTCTGGGCTTTTGGGTGTGGTGTTTTACCCCATCTTGCCTGAGATACAGTCTGGACAGAGCTATCCAAGGGGCCAAGTCAGCCCTGTCAGAAAATAATTCACTCACATACACACACAAAACCCAGATGACTTAACATCCCTCTGATTTCTGGATGTCAGAAAACTCAAAAGTTGCATTCCTGTGCCTGCAAGAATAGCACCTGTAAGGAAAAAAAGGGCTCTCTAAAATGTTTTCCTTATCACTTCTAGATCAGGCAAATCTATGAGCTCTCTTTTGAAGTTTTGGGTTTCTTTGAATGCTGTTTTCATCACGAATTCAAATGAATTCTGCAAGATGCAAAGGAATCCTATTGAAGTTCAGAGAAGGAAAAAGGAGAGGTGGTGGAGCAGAGACCTCCCCATTGTATGGATGCAGCCTTCTGGGGCTTTTATTCACAGAAGGAGGGCTTCTCATCATAGATGGCTTTGATTGAGTCTCAACAGGCGTGAAGAGTTACCAAATGTTTTGCTTCCTGCTTTTCATTCACTGAATCATTTGAAGAAGCTTCCTACTGCTGACTTAGAGCATAGCACAGAGATACCTAGCTTGGTTTGTAAAAAGCTAGATCACACATTGGAAGTTATGTACTTAGAAACATAGAGCTCCAGCAATTTTTTTTTTCCTTTTTACCAACTCTCATAGCCATCCTTATCTTTCTAGGGCCTTGCAGCATATCTGTATTTTGAGTATCAGAAAATATTTTGCAAAACTTAATGGATGGATACAACTTTGAAATCTTCAGACTGAAAAAAATGAGGTGTAATAATTAGAAAGTTATATTAATAGGAGTAAAATTACCATGATTTTGGTAGAAAATGTATTTTCAGCAAAATTATTTCTTTTATAAGCAGCTATTGGAGTTCTTTAGAAAATTATGTGCTTCACTGAAAAAAATTAACAACTGATATTGGGGGGGTTTAACTGAAAAAAATCCCTTTAAAAGAAGACCTTTGTTGTGGCAGAAAGATGACAATTTATATGAAAAAAACCACAGTTTTTGTGAACAGCTTTTCTATAAAATAATTCATATTTGCGATCAAGCTGACAGCTCATAAATACACAGGTCTTTAAACATAAATCTCAGGCTGTTAAGACTTATCAGCCTTCTTAAAGTGCTCAGTTCAGAGGAACAAATTTAATCTGCTCCTGCATGTGTTCAGCTTTGAGCACAGTACTCCTTAATGGTTTGCTGAATAGGGAGGGTCTCCTGAAATAAATAGGATAAATAGGTTTGTTTCAGGGTCTCCTGAAACAAACCAGAAATAAATTTATCTACTATTTAACTGGGAAAGAAAAGGTTGGCAGAGTATTTGATGGATGGTTCTGAATCTGCTTTAGTACACAATGAGCTGCTTAAATAGTAGAAATTTGTTCTTATGACATAATATTTTTTACTTCACTCTTTAAAATGCATTGGTGAACATATTAAATAGATAGGGTGGTGTAAATTTAATATATTCATTGGTGAATATATTAAATGTCTATATTAAATAGATAGGAAATTCAGAATAGTATAACCAATTTTGTAAATGGGTCGCTTGGTTTTTACATGGGAAGAGACTGGTGCTTACAAAGTGGGGTCAAATCTGAACAGCTGCAATCCCTATGTATTTTTTTCTGTATTTGGGCAGGTTTAGGAATCAGACCTGGACACCATCTATAAAAAGAAAATGAACACAACAGCAATATTTTATCAGGCTATGCAGTAAAGGAGGACTTTTGCTACCAGTGTGAGTATGGGCCGTTGAACTTAGGTGGATTAATTATTTAAACCAAATACATAATTAACATTTTGGCTACACACAAAAGAAAAACATTAATTAATTTAGTTGTAACCTGTTTTATAATATAGGAAAATATTGTCAAACTAAATTGTAAATGAGCACACACACACTCAGATTTGACCTTCCTCTGAAGCCAGGGGAAGTGAAGCTCCTGACTTCAGACTGTGATGCACCTTGTGCACTTTGAACAAACAGCTATAAATATTGCAGTAGAGTTATGATGCACTCACAATATCTCTGTAACCAGATACTCAGTCCAAATTCAAACAGCGGTTTCTGCATTTGAGCTGGGTGGGGTTTTTTCCCAGATTGATTATTGTATGGAAGTTTTTTTATTTCCTAAAAACACTTCTTACATCTGTCCCTACCTATGGTATGGTAGGTAGCAGCTGCTCACTGAGAAAGCTGCTGGTGGCTAAAGATGTTCCCCCCTGGCCTGTGGGAGACCTTTTTAACCTTGGCAGGAGCTCTGGAAACGAAGAATGATCTATAGAGGCCAATTTCGGGGAAAAAACCCAATGAAACAATGAAGAAAAAAACCTAAAAACCCCACCCCAAAAACCCCTCAGAAAGAATACCCTCGTTTTTCTATTGTGCAAAGTGAATATTTCAATATTTTCTCTTGAAACAGAGTGAAATCAAATAAAATTAATAGGCACCAAAAAAAAATTGAACAAAGAGAGATGATTCACATCACATGTGATTTAACTGTGGAACTACTTGCTGTAGAACGCAAATAATGGATGTTATTATTTTATGTTGGTTCAAAAAAAGATTCAGGGGAAACACAGAGATTAATTAACTGAGAGCTACTGCAGAGACAGAGTGGTGCTGTCTGTGGTTCAGGATGGTTCCCAAGCCACAGATCATCAGATACTCCCAGAGTATGCTTCAGATTCATCAGATACTTCCAAGTGTGTTGGCTTGTCTTGTCTGATGATCTACAGATATCCTTAATTGGCATCAGCTGGAGACAGGGTCTGCCAGGTGGATCTGCCATCTCTGCTTGTGTCAGACAGGCATGTTCCCACTACAGGAACTCCCAAAAAATCCAAGGAAGCAGATCCCCTGGTCTTCAGGCATGGGTCCAGTGCTGAATTGGGTAAGTCAGATTTGATTACCAACCCACCTGTGTGCCTCAGACACTTTGTGTTTTTCTTTATTGTGTGGTTGAATGGGAACTTGATTTGAATGATGTTTCTTTGCATTTTATTCAAATAAGCATAAATATTTTAATAAGACATTAGCTAGACAGCTTCTACTACAAATACCAAATTCAACAACTGATATGCATATTCAGATACTTACTTCATTTGCTTTACAATAGTGCTCTTTCCTGACTCTCCAGCACCTGCAGAAGGGGAATGTTGAGAAGATATGATTGATAGATGAATAAGAAGCAAGTATTAAAAATAACTCTCTGGAACACAGAATTTTCCATCTATGAAGAGAAGTAGAGATGTTTTAGTTTCTCATTGTACTAAGTATAAACCCTCCCCAATGTCCATTTGGATTTAAAAAGAACAAAATCTTGGTAAAAGTGTTAATACTGAAAAGGAAAGGAACATTTAAAAAGAAGTGAATATTCAGTCGATTAAGAGAAAATGACAGAATTTTTAACTAGCAGGTAAATAAAATATGGATAATATTTTGATTTCATCTTTGGCAGATGGACAGAAAAATGTGAACAAAATACAGCCTCTGACAGCATCCCATTTATTACTTGATTTGTAGCTGCTCCTTCAATGTGTATTATGACCTTTTGTAAGCCAAGTGAGCCAGCTCCATGCCCTTTAGCCAGCTTCCATGAGCAACAGGAGAACCAGAGTGTAAAGCCTAACATGTGGTCTAGCTCATGATGCAAAGGCAGCTCATGAGCAAAAGTCTTGACATTGTTTTTTTGTCAATTCCTCTGCCCCAGGGTCTGCTGCCATGAAGTAGTGTGGCTGGAAGTGGGAAACCTTCAGAGCAGTGCACCAGCTTGGGAATGATTCTGCAGCAAAACCCCACAGCTGCTGAGGAGGTGCAGACATTTGCTTACACAGCCAGTTGCAGAACTAGGACATAGGTTTGGCCAGATGATGTACAATTAGTTTGCCCTCTCATCTCATGGAAAGTGAGCAATCACAATGCAAAGTGTCTCCACTGCAAATGACCATGAGTGACTATCATCTTCAGTCAGCGAGAGTGATGAGGGTTGACAAGAGCTGCCAAAAAAGAGATGGATTTTGAAAGCACCTGAAGAGAGGATTTAACTTTGTGACTCCATGGCACAGGATTCACAAAATCAGACAATATGCTGGTCCTGTGCAAGACATTCCAAGGATCATGCCACGTGCCTGAGACCATTGTCCAAACACTTCTTGAGCTCTGTCAGGCTTGGTGCTGTGACCACTGTCCTGGGGAGCTGTTCCAGTGCCCAACCACCCTTGGGGTGAAGAACCTTATCCTGATATCCAACCTAAACCTCCCTGACACAACTTCAGGCTCTTCCTTGAGTCACAAGAGTGATGAGATCAATACCTGACCCTCTGTTTCCCCTCATGAGGTTGTTGAGGACTGCAGTGAGGTCTCCCCTCAGTCTCCTCTTCTCCAGGCTGAACAAATCTCAGTCGCTCCTCCTCATAAAAATTCCCCTCCTGACCCTTCACCATCCTCCTGGCCCTTCTTTGCACACTCTCTGATAACTTAGTGGCATGTTTTATATTGTGCTGCCCAAAACTGCACACAGGACTCAAGGTCACAAACTTTCATTATATTTTTAGGAAACAGTATGAACTGTTTTTTCCCAGAATTTGTGCTCCTTTTTCCAGCTGGCTATGCCATGGCTGATGCCCCAAGGACAGGGATGTCCCTCCTGGGCTTCCAGGGCACTGCTGGCTCATGTTCGACTTGCCACTGACCAGGACCCCCAGGTCCATTTCACAGCTGCTCCACAGCCTCTCATTCCCCAGTCCATGCACAGAACCAGGGTTGTCCCACCCCAGCTGCAGAACCCAGCACTTCCCCTGGTTGAATTTCATATGGTTGCTGATTGCCCATCTCTCTCATTTGTTGAGGTCTCTCTGCAGGGCCTCTCTGCCCTGAAGGGATTTGACAGTTCCTCCCAATTTAGTTTTGTTGGCAAACTTCCTCAGTATTCCTTCAAGTCCTGCAGCCAAGTAATTTAAGAAGATGTTGAAGGAACCGGGCTGAGGATGGAGCCCAGTGGAACCCCACCAGTGAAGGTCACCAGCCTGATGTCCCCCATCCACCGTAACCTTTGTGCCTGGCCCGTGAGCCAGTTGCTCACCCATGATATAACTCGGTTATCCAGAAGTGTACTGGCCATTTTTTACAGAAGGATCCCGTGAGAGAACGTATCAAAAGCTCTGCTGAAATACAAAAAGATTCATCACTGCTTTTCTCATTGTAGATTACCTTTTCCCTCACGGTATTGTGTCAGATACTTCTGATAAAAACAAGATCTGAGGCCTAGGTTTTTTAAAAGACTTCTCAGTGAATGGAACAAGCTGATTACAGACTTTCCAAACATATTTTTTAAAGGTAAAACATTCAAATGACAGGGATTAATTTACTCAAATGAATCACAAAAGACAGCAAACCATATGCAAAGCATTTTCTGAAACCCATGATGTGAATGGCAGAAAGTGTGAGACAAAAACAAGCCCATGCAAAATGGGCTGATGCTGCCATCTGCCACAGTTTGGAAAAAATGCAAATTCACTGTCGATCATTTATTATCCTTTCAGTGACCTTCTGAAAAACTTCAGGTAAAGCCCTGTCAGCATGGTGGAGTTTGCTACACTTTATGTAGGGAAGAGAGGAGGCTCTACTGCAAATCCGTACATTCACCTCATGGAAATATGCCAGGAAACATAATATAAATTAACTTCTCTTCCAGATCTGAAAGACAGTGTTAAAATAGAGTGAGAGGCATAATTTATATCTTTTGGATGCCTTTTTTTACCTCTGCTCATCTTTAATTTATGATTCAATAATGTTTTTATCTAAACAACAGATGACTTTCAGACTTTGGCTTCACCCTGGAGTATCATCTTAGTTGTAGCAGCATTTTCATCCCAGGAAGTGGGTCAGGAACAATTTGCTTTGCACCTGCTTTCTTTATTCCTTCCCTTTGCCATTCAGCCTCCTCCTTTGGCCAATCCCTGCAGTGGGAGAGCAAGGACAGGGCTGCATTTCCACTTGATGCAGTAGATTTCTACTTCCAGAAATAGTGGTAAAAGTGCATCACAAAAGACCTTGTATGACTAAACAGGGACCTGAAGGCATCTTCTTCAAGTGCAGATTTTCTGAATCAAAGACAAGAACTTAAGCCAAACAGTCTTGTACTGAAGCTCATAAAGAACTTAATTAGAGTTTTGGAAAACTCTGTCAGCTGTAAATATTTATAGCTCAAACTGAGAGGTACTAGTGATAATATGTCATAGCCATAGTTTATTATTTCACATATTTAGGATAACGCTTAAATGTACTTCTCATTTCTATCTCTACTTCCTTGACATGGATAACTGCACAGAAAATACTGGCATAAAAGTCTCAGTCAATGCCTGGAACTGTGACACTGTTCCTGGGAGCTGAAAGGTGTCCCCAGCACCAGTAAGACTGACATTTCTCCAGAGATCACAACCACCATGCCACAGGGCATTCCACATTCACCTTCAGCGAGGTGCTGAACTCTGGCTGGCTGTAACCTGCATCTCCTCTTGCTTTGGGTATTCCAGACCTGCATCCCAACTGTGTCCCAAGCCCATCATGGGTCTGGGCAGCCTGGCACTGGAGACAGGCTCAGAAAGAACTGCCATGCAGCACAGCTGCAAAGGAGCTGTCCCCCAGCAGCTTGGCACAAGTTTCCCTGCTGCTCTGGGAGTGCTCAGCCTCCTCCCTGCCGGACACTAAGAGCAGAAATAAAGAAAAAGAAAAATGGAGGTGCTTTGAAAGCCTGTGAGAATCTCTCAAATTCAAGGGGTACCAGAACCCAGGCCCTTGGCTGTAACTTGACATGATTGTTTTTCTAAGCAGAATTTCTTTGAATAGCTGTGAAGAGTACAAGCTTTCAAGATTAGCATCTGCTGAGACATTGAGGAAGATTCTTTGTATATATTAAGGTGCTTTTGTGCCTCAGATAAAGAATTATTATCTCTTTACAGGTATTATCCATGTGGAAAGAAAGGTATAGTTTAGGAAAATTTCCAGAATTAAACATAAGGAAATAAAAAAACCCTACTGAATACTTTGTTTGAAACCTGTCAGAAAAACCACTGACAATGACATAAATCAACAAAAAGCAGGAAAAGAAAATATTTAAATTAAAATCAGAAAATGCTTCACACTGCCTGAACCACATCTGAGCCATTCAGAACTCTGGATGTTGTGAACAAGAATGGATATCATATCTTCTTGGTACTCTTTCCAGACTCAACAAACTTACTCCATGAGAAAAAGCAACTAGGGAAAAAGGATCTAAGATCTAACCCTCTTGAGAGAATTAAGTCCTTAAATGTTGCCCCACCAGCAAAAAAAAAAGAAAAAAAAAAAAAGAAAAAAAAAAAAGAAAAAAAAAATCAAAAAAAAAAATCAGTGGGTTCCCATCAATAGGATTATCAGGCTGTCTTTGTGCTCAAACCCTATGTTTCCAGGACAGGTGTTAACAGGAATTTAATCTTCAGTACAACAGTAAAGCAGTAACTGATTCATTTAATTTATTTTAAATATCTATAATATAAATGTCTACATTCAGACTACTTACTAGAGACCTCTTATAGTCAGTGGAGAAAAATATTTGCTACAAAAACTAAACCAAACATCTTCAATTTCTGTTCCCCTGAAGCAGATGTTTAAATTAAATTGTGTGAGTTGTGCCCCAAAAGGGAGTAAAGTGAGATGAGGATGGACAGCTCTATCAAGGGTAGATTTTGTCCTGACACTGAAAACTGTAGACAATGAGACATGGAGTAATACCTTGAAAATACATGAGTTAAAAGTTTTAAGGATTATTTAAACTGAATCTAAGTTCTTATTTCTGCAGAACATCACAGTGAGCATCAGCTATGTTGGCCATATTCTGAACGTGCATTGTACTTTGCACAACTTAAACTGTGAGCTGGCATCCTGCAGAGCATATAAACTACATGTGACATGGCAAGCCAGATATGGCCCTGATACAAAGGAAATAAAACAGTCACTTTGGAGTTTGTTCCAGACTTATGAAACAATGTGATTTTTTAAAAGTATAAATATGCAGAGACTAGATCTGTGGACATTTTGGGGGATGGGATGGCTTTGACAGCATGGGAACGCCTAACATAGAGGACTTAACCCTCTTGGCTCTTGGACAACTTGTGAGGAAGGTCAGAAAGTGACATAATTTCCCTCCTCCCCCAGTTTATATGTGCATATCTTATAAACTGTAAATCACCTCAACCCAGATAAGGTATTTGCCCAGGTAATATAAACTTTATATAAACAAACAGCGTGCCTTTGTTTTCTCAATATAATTTCTGGTTTTGGTAAAGGCATCTACTGGAGACTGTAAAGAGACCACATTAGCTATTAAACAATCCTCTCAGAAAATAGTCAGAATACACTGGTTTTTTACATTTTAAGAGTAAGAAAGAAAGTTATTACACCAAAAAAACTTATGATATACATCTTGGCTTTTTTTGGAGTATTTTATACCAATCTGCCTATTGCAAAAAGAAATTATGACATCCTGTTTGCAGTATAAAGGCAACATAAAGTCTGACAGAACAGAAACCTAGGACTAGGGTAGGACAAGGCTGTCTTGAATAGAGCTACCCTTTATTTATGGAGTCTAAAATTTGTATAATTTCTGATATCACCTCAGAGGTATGGAAAGATAATAGGTACAAATCTGAACACAGTAGACTTAATCCTCTCCTCTCTGGCCATTTCACACAGCCCTTGTGGAAGGGGTGACATGTTGCCCCTTAAGCACATGGTTTTAGCATCTCTGGTTCCAGGTGTTCAAGAGACACTTTCACTCTGCTGGTGCAATAGGCTCCAGATTCACAATTTATTCACCTCCCTCTTTTTTAAGAAGAAGAAAATTCAAGTTATTGTATATACACACACACACACACACACACACACACACATATATATAGATTTCTCTTCAATATATTTTTACCAAGATTTTCTGATCTGTTTTTCAGGAGATAAAAACCTTCCAAAACATTACCCATTGACAAACTTGAATTTTTATAATATGTGACCTGAGTAAAGGAAGATATTGTAAAAATCTATAAAGAAGTATTTCAGATCCTAATGATCATCTTGTCTCATGAAAAGAGTGCTTGTGTAGCTAATGAAACTGAAATATATTCATCTTTGAGATGAACAAAATAGAAGCCTTTTTCACATAGCTGGCATTGAATTTCATAGTATTTTACTAAAAGTATCCTAAGACTGATATTAATAGACTCAGAAGAAGACTATATACATTAGGAAACATTTAAAATTAAAGTCCTTAATGCTAAATACATACATATGTTCAGCGGGGGGGTAATTTACTTGGTGTCCTGGTATAAAACAGCCTTCAGTAATACCACAAGGGCATAAAAGCTTGAAGATCAAACTGCTTAACTTATAAATTCCTCTTTATCTGGAAAATTCCTCTTTATCCTATACATTCCTCTTAAAGGATTTCTTACTTCTTCCTCATGGATAAGGTTGGATAAGGTCAAAGACAAGATGCTGAATTAGACGGATCCTGGTTCTAACTCAATGTCCCAATTCCTTTCCATAAAAGTACACAGAAATTACTTAAACTTCATGAAATTTTAAATGGAAAATATTATTCCGGGGTTTGTTTTTTTTACCTACTTAAACTTCCCTTATTAGGGACAACATTTTATATTTATGTGGCACAGAAAATCTTTGTATTCTTAACCGAACTGAAAAGCTTTGTAAGCCACAATCCAAATACTGATGCCACATAATGTATATCAAACTGCTGCTTTCTTATTACTATTTGAGAAACCTGCATGGCCTTCTCTTATTCATTTTTTAATAATAATAGTTAGATTCTTAACAGGTATAAACAGGCTTTTTTCATTAGATACAAAACAACAGAGTTAATTCAATTTACTTTATCTAAGGAATCTAATTTTTTCTGAATTCATGTCAGTTTAAAAGCATTTGCAAGGACTGCAGTTACAAGGAAGGAAAAAGAGGAACTTCAGTGATCAAAGTCCATTTTTCTATTCATTGGGAGAAACCACTGTTAACTTTTATCAGGCATCATACTCAGAAGACAGTGTTGTTGTTAAGGTGCTCTTGGATATTTCTTGTAAGCTGCACAACATACCATGGGAAAAAAGAGACGAGAATAAAGTTGCATCAAGAAAAATAATTTCTTTTCTTTTGTCATTACAGTTTCTGGGTGCTAATAAATTGATCATAGTATGGATTAAAAGTAGTAGTTTGTGAGAAAATTTATCTGTATTCATCTCAGTACTTTTCATTCCACTGTCCATTATGCATTAGAAAAAGCCATTCTAAATCACTTTCTGCTTCTTTAAAAAATGGAGTGAAACACTTTGCAAGATAAACAAGATCAATACATTGTGACACCTGTGGATTTTTTATGTATCCCCTTACCTTACTTATTCCTCTACAAATGAATGCATATAGATCCATGAAAAAAGAGGCAAGTCTGCTGTGTTCTAAGTGTGTATCATATCTTTTTTTCTAGCAGCAGGTTCTCATTTCTCAACAATTTTTAATGTCTAGGATTTATAACATATAAAACTGAATACATGCACTGGCATGGCCATTTGCAGCCTATTCCTTGTGACTTCATAAGTAGCCACAACCAGAAAATGTTTAAAAGACATATTACAAAATTGTCATCTTCAAATAAAATAGTGAGAGGTGAAAAAGTCACCATAATGAAATGTAATTCCAGGGCTAAACAACCCCTCCATGGAAAAGCATTATGAACAAATTTTATTCTATTTACCCAGCAGTAGTAGTTTGACAGTCCTGGCTTCCCTCTCCGCATCTGCCTGGAGTTTCTTTTCCAGTTCTCTGGATCTCCTGGCTGACTCCTTGCTCTCCGAACTGCCTCCATTGCCCATCTTGAGATGTTAAAAACTCTGTTTATGCAGCTGATTGACTTCTTACGAGAGCAGTTGCTTTAATTCAGAAGGACAACCATCTGTGGTTAAAATTTAAAATCCCATTCACCCTCTCTGGTCAGCCTTCAAATCAAGTGGTCCTTTTTCACCTGCCACATGACCTGGAGATGCTTTTGTCCAGGATTTACATAGGGACAGGAAAAGGAAGTGTTATGATGTCATACAATTAAAGCTTTTCATTCAGGATCAAACCAAAGTATGTCTAGAGCTCTCTTCTTCAGAGAGTTTTTGTTTCATATGCTTCAAAAAAATGTGCAAAATGTCTTGAAACAATGGAATTGGGAAAAACCATAGAGTAAAATTTTCAGTTTGTGAATTAGTGTGCATGCCTTGAAGCAAAAAATAAACATTTACATTTTTTGATTTTCATCTTTGTCAGTGGTCATAGCTCTAAATATATGTATCCTTTATTTCAAATACCAGAATTTGAATTTACATAGTCAAGACATTTTTGATTTATTATTTTGGTTTATTAGTTTTGATTTATTAACTAGCATGCAGAATGTTTGCTGCATTTTCATACTATGGCAAGTACATTTATTTTCTTGCAATGGTAAAGAACACTTTACTGTAATTTGTAAAACTTTTGTACTATTTTTGTGTAGCCACTCCTTGGTTAGTGTCAGAGTCTTTTCCATTTAAAAAAAGTATTTTATTAGCAATTATCAGTTTTGGCTGAAAGCACCACACCTTTTCTTATGTAAAGAAGGACATAGGTCAGATTCTCCCCACTGATGTAATAACTTCATCTTAGTTTTTTCATAGTGCAATAGTATTATAGGAGTGTTTTATGTAATATGATGGAAATATTACTTGGCATGTGGTGTCAGCTGTATATTGAGGAAATATATCAACTGTAATAGTGTGGCAGTGGAAAAGTGTAGAATTACTGTCAGAACTAAAAGATACAAAATACTTTTTTGTGTCACTTCTCTTCAGATTAAGGATTTAAATGAAATAAATCTCACCAGTGTGAAAGACTGCCATGCAGATTTCAGTCTCCTTGCACTGAGTTGCCAGAAATGAACAATCAGTGCTTGTTAATGGCTGAATTTTTGCATATATATTTAGGGTGCAAGAAAATCCTCTGTTTTGTTAAGCTTTAATTCCTACTTTGTTTATTGTTTAAAATAGGCCATCATGAGATCTTTACACAGCCATAGTGACAACTGATTTGTTTGAAAAATGAAAATAAGCAGCTTTGGAAGTGTGATGTCAGTGCCAGGTGTCTGTTTATCAGAACTGTAGGCAAGTACAGTGTTCCTATGGATTTCAGGGCATTGAAAAGTAAACATCTCTGAAAACTAAAAGAGAAGTAAACATTTACAGATGTAGTCACAAATCATGGAGATGAACATCATCTTCAGATTAAAGGCCCAATTCACTATGGAGTTCTTCACACATTTACTAGTATAACTCTATTAATTTTGCATTTAATTTTGCCATATCAAACTAGAATAGAGTAAAGCTAAACTGTTCAGTTCATTGAGTGGGTGTAAATGAATCCTCATTTACATAATTTTTCCTAAATGGAAAACAATAGAAAATCAGTATGCATCCTGTAATATAAGTTTCCTAACATTCTCTGTTATTATGATTATATACAGGAATTGGCTTTAAATCAGTAGGTGTCTAAATCAAGCAGACTGTGAAACAAATGTGTATAAATAAAGATAAAACCATTTATTTCAGAAACATGCAATGTCTATATTATCCATTTGATTTACTCAGTTCTACCTTTAAACTCTTAATAGTTTGCTAAAAAAAAAAAAAAAACCAAATCTGCTTCTATTTTCTAGAGAGTAAACAGGATTCTATTTTGCTTTAGAAATCCTCCTCCTGTTCTTCCTCCTCATCATTACTAACAATGTTTTGATTGAGAAAATTTCTGCTGATGATTAAGCCAGAACTAATAGACAATACCTTACAGGGTTCAGTTGATTCTAAAATGTTTTTTGATATTTTTTCTTCACCCTTCTAAGTGCAATAATAAAAATATGATCTTTTCTTGTTTTTCTTCTATTGTTTTAACCACCTTTATTTTGTATGGAAATCTTTGAAGGTAAGTCTGGAAAATGTTCCTTTGAAATGCATTTATGCTTTCAAAGAATATTAGTTTTGTGGTTGGAGTTGTTTCTGGTGATTCACTCTAGGTGGTGCTGATAATATAGAGTGTTCACTAAAGCATTCTCCAGCTGTAAGAGCTCTCAGACTGTCTGAGAAGTTTTTCAAGTGATCAGAATTCATGGATTGGGGATTTTGGTTTCCATTGCAAATTTTTATTTTGGAGCTTGTATTAAAGACATACTGGTCTGGGATTTTTTGGGCAATAATATAGATTGTCCTGGTAATAGAGTTCTTTTGCAACAGGTTTTCATTTTTAGTTTTATGTGAAAGTACTAAAAGTGTCCCAGTCAAAGAAAAAGAAATAGCTTAGGAAATTCACACCTTTTAAGTTTTCTCTCTTAATTTCTCTCTAGGTCTTTGCATTTACAATCTCTTCAGGCTGGAATCTGGTGACCTTTTCCATGTTTTCACTAAAATGAATGTTTTGCCTTTTTCCTGATAAAATTTAGTGGAATGACATGGATGAAAAATGAGGAAGTTTTAGGAAGAATAGATTTCTCTAAATTTAGGAACTTTCAAAAAAAAATCCTTCAGTATGCTTCTAAATAAAGGAAGCTTGAAAAATCTTCAGTACAATGCATTTTACAATCAAAGGAAACTGTTCAGCTCTTTCAGCTGGCTACTGAATTCCTTACAATGCACCTTCCAATCACACTGCTGCACATTGGCAACATTTCAGGGGAAAAAAGACCCACTGAAATAGTGACAAACCCATCCATACTTTAGTAATCACTGACGTGCAGAGATAGCTGCTCAATGACAGATGTTTTAGTTTTTGAGACCCGTTAAGTGTCTTATCTCTGGCACAGAGCCACAGTCACGGGGTTGAAATGTCTGTGGAGCTGTGGCAGTGTCTCCACTCAAGGTTGTGTGACTAGAGGCCTCAGGAGGTCCCTTCCAACCAAAATAGTTCTATTATTTTGTTAGAGATATTTCAACTAGTTTTACCTTAACTTTAATTTCTAAAGTTGGTCTATGAGTTACTAAGGCCTTAGCTTTGCTTCCTTTTTTTACCCTCAATATTAACAAAGTTATGAAACTTGGATTACTTTATTTTTATTTGCCCTGCTCTTCCTAAGCTTTCCATTTCCCTTTTCTGCACAGGATATCAATGGGAAAATCTAAGTGAAATCTAAGAGCATTTTGTCATGTCGTCCCCCCATCCCCAATTTGTCATCTTCTCTCTAGGAAACATTATCAAACAGCAGAATAGAAAAGGAAATCTTGGCCCTTAGCTCTATATTAGTACAGTGTTATATTTGCAATACAGTAATATTTGCAAAGCCATTTAGTTATATAAGAAGGGGAAAAGGAATGATGTAGTTATTAATTTTTACTGCCTACAGAGGTGAAAAGAAAAGGAAGGATAGAAACAACCTTACAGACGTCAAAAGAAAATATTAAAAAAAACAATAAAAAGTTCCTGCATTTTTAATCATGTCAAACATTTTTTCCTCAAGTATTGATATAAGCAGCAATTCTTTTCCCTTTTTTGTGAAAATCTCAGTCCCACTATGACATAGAGAGCCCTACTGGCTTCAGTACACTCATTTTTCCTGTATTTGCAGCACATGCTGAATCAATGCAATATGTGACATGTGAGAAAAGATTATTGAACCCTGTGGGGGGCTTACTGGTTGAGTATTGGTCCAGGTGAAACCCACTTATTTCTTAAAATTTGCCAGTACTTGAGCTGAAACATGGTCTGTGTTGTCAGGGAACCTTTGCCAATTTTTGGCAGTAGATGTGTGGCTGAGCTACAGTGTTCAGATTAAGAACTGGTCATGCCAAAACTCTGAAACTTGATGTATAAATTTGGCTGACCAGTGAAAAAAAAGCCACAGCCTGTGCAAAGCTATAAAAGCCTAAACCCTTCAGTGTCTCTTGAACCAATACTCTTCCAGTCTGTGCTTACAGGATGCCTGGGATGTGTTTGACAGAGTACTGCAATTTCTTCTGGCTTCCCACATAAGAACAGTAAATATTTCAGGATATGATCTTTCTGCAAAGATTAACAAATGATCTCTCTGCTATGGTAAGTTTAATTTTTCTAGTGGCTTATTGTTGATTCACACAAGAAAATGGAAAAAAACAGTCAGAAGGTAGTGCATTATAAAATTATTTGAGATCTTTGAACTTGTTTAGATGTTTTTTCCCACTGGATTGTCTGAGACTCGCTCCTGCTGACTCCTGCAGGAGGTGCACCTGGCATTTTTTGCAGAGGGAGAAAAGATAAAAAAATAAAAAGGGAATCTTAGTGGGAAAATGGGTGATGCCTGCTATCTCTGATGAAAGGATTAAGTTCCTAGTACAAGGTGAACGGTCAACATGGTATGTTAAAAAAAAAAAGAGCTTAAAACAATGGAGAAATATTTTGTCAACATCCCACTCCGAACAATTCCAATTCCCAGTGGAGCCATGTGTTGAGACTCATCAAGTCCCATTGTGCCTTGATAGCCAAAAATTAATGATGAGTAAAAGCAAACACAATTCTTATTTGACTTGTAGACCCCTTTGAATAACAAACATTTTAACCTTTGCTTTTAGTGTCAAACTAACATGCAAAAAAAAAAAAAAAATTCCCAGCAGATTAGCATTCCTTCTCTTTTATTTGGCAGACCTTTTCCAGCTAAGAAAACTTGTGACAGCAGTCCCCTCATCAGAATGCAAGCAGCTCTGTTCTGACACAGCTGTGTAGTGGCTGGGCAAAATCTGATTTCTGAATGCTAAGTGTGTAGTTTCAGAGCTTGGAGTGATTTCCAGGATGTCAGCTGAACTGAACTATTCTGTGTGGAGTGTGTCCACAAAAGCTCTCTTCCATAAGAGCTGTTGCCATATTGCAACAATACCTAAAGAAATGACTGTAGAAGAGCTTGTTCTGCTGCTGGGATAATACATTTAATCTGAAGAGATCTGTTGGATTCTGCATGGATTCCTGTAGAAGCTGGCTGACATCTGCTGCATGATATTGGGTCTTTCATTTACTCTCCAGGATGTAATAAGTAAATAAGGTCCTTATTTTGGTGGATTTTTGTACAGGATGGTACTGTTACATTTTTAAAGATACATATCATTGTTTTCTAGGAATCTATAATATTGAAATAATTCTGGGAAAATTCTTCTCTCCTTGCTTTGTGCTTTTCCAAAAGTTGCTTTTGAGAATTTTATATTTTTGTGGCTTTGTTAACCATTTTACATGTAGCATATGGAGGTAATACTGGGAATTTTAATTCTTCAGGAATTTTAAGGATTAATGATGTTTTCAGTATTCTTTCATTCTACTTATAAAGCCATGCTCTGATTCCACAGCTGACACTTCCCACATTGAAATTTATTCCTTACCCTGTGGATGAGCAATAAATGGGAGTTGTGGTCTGTTTGTGCGTGTATTTATCATTAATGTTGTTTTATATTGCATTAGTCTAGGCCTTCAGGGATGATGGGTTTTGATTCTCAAAACCAGACAATCTTTTCCAGAATTAAATATCCCTCCAGTTTTATGCTCAAAGTTACAAATTTAGGTGGACTTACTTTCTAGTCTTGAGACTAGAGACAAGACTTGAGATCTTGTTTTCTTGGCAGCTACAGATGTTTTGTGAAAATGTCTCCTTATTTTTTTCTCTTTCTAGCATCTTTCATTTCTCAGAATTGGTTTTATCTGAGTCTTCGTCTAACTGAAGTGCAGAGCAGAATCTGCCAGTTCTTTGTACAGTGGCTGTTTTCACATTTGCTTATTTGAGTTATTTTCTCATTTGAGATTCTGCAAGGTAAGGCTGCAGGTGTTTAAGACACTCTTGAGTTACCCCATATTGTAGTGTCCAATGACCCAAATGTTTTGTTTATTCTGGCAATTGATTTTCTGGTTTTGTATTTATTACTATATCTGTTGTGGCAGTACTTTCATGGGATGCAGAGTGACATTTTCTCCAGTAGTCACTGCAGCACCCATCTCTCATTTTAAAGCGCTGTGCAGCTAGCAAGCTGTGTTACTGATATTTCACACAGCTCTGTCAGGCTATTTATCTGCATGCCCTCTGCTGCTCCAGAGTCACCCTGATGAAAAGTGACCTCTGGGCTGAGCTACTGGCTGGATGCCATGCATTACCCTGTGTGATTCCAGCTCACATATGTGTCACAGTCCTGCTGCCTAAGCAGTCGTGCCTCGTGCTTCAATGTGGTGCTCTGCTTGGGACTCATATTTCATTTGTACCTGCTCCATTTTTAAATCTCCCTGCAGCACAGACACTGCAGGGCTGAACTCCAGTGTTTGTGATCAAAATTCTCATATGTATGTATTCAATCTCATACTCTGTTCAGATTTCCACTTTGCAGTTAAACTGTTCCTTACAGATATGGTTTAGCAATTCATGTTGCTTTTCCACATGACCTACTTGCATGGATTATCTTGTGGCATGTGACAGAAAGAAACAGATCTTCTTTTTCAGTATTTGTCCCCTGCCCTGCCTCAGTTACATGTTGAACTTAGAGGCATCAGCTACATTAGTAAACTCAAGAATGCCTGGCAGTTTTCCTGGAACTGGTTGTCTGTGTGTGTAAAATTCTGGGACAGTCCTTATAAAGGAATTGGTGTTTCTGTGACATTCCCTGAAAAATTCATACACTTGCCAGACAAAACTGGCACAACTAAAGGCAGATTGCTTACAACCTGTTGGATTTGAAGACTGTGACAGTATATTAATAGCCTTGAGCTGGACTGTGATAATTGCTCTCAGTTCCTACAGGTGTGAGTCACACATTCTGGAGCTGACATGCATTCAAGAAGGCTCTTCTGTTCTGTTGCAGCATCCTACTGATTTTACAGTACAATCTATCCTGATTCATGTGCATGGAAAACAATACCTGTGTGCCACAGAAACACAAAAACTATTCAGCAATATGGTCCTTCAGTGCTCTGTGGGCATCTGGCAGATCCCTCCACTCTGGCTGAAACCACAAGTGCTGTCAAGTGAAAAGCAGAGCAGCCTATTTCCTTATATTTCCCACCAGAATATTATTTCATAATATTTTTCTCTGGTTTTCGAAAATTCTCAAGGTTAACACCTGGAAAGTCGTGCATTCAGAAGAGAACAGGCAATGGTGAGCTCCCTCAACCCAGAAAAGGTGTAAATAAATTTGAATTCTATATAGGCTTACTCGTTCACTTCAATAACAAAAAATGTATTATAAGTATTTCTATATACAAAATTTTGAGCAAAAGTACTGCACATGAATTTTTTACAGTACCCTGTCAAAAAAAATCTCAGAATTCTCCACCACACGTATGGTTATTGACAAACAATAATAAACCAATTATCTTTCTTTTTGGTTCTTGACGAACATAAAATAGTGTTCATCCCTTATATGGCAAATACCCACATATATATGATGTTGCCATAAAATATTCAACAGTAGACTGTAAATTCTCTCTCTCTCCCCCCCTTTAATTAATTTCTTCCTTCCTGTCTTCCCTTTCACCCTATTCTTTTATCCAAAACATACCGTTGTGTCCTTATACAGTAGGCCACACACTAACAGATCAATTTCCATGCAAAATGTGTAATTTACTGATGAAACTGAGAGCTTTTGCAGTTTTTGTATACATGTCATAATTTATTGCTCACTTTTATGTTGTATACTCTTTATCTATAATTAATTAAAATAATGAATTGTTAGTAAAACTTTGTTCTATCACTGCTATTACAATCTTGAAATGTATTTTTTGGCATGAGTTACAACTGTCTGCAGATGCCTACAGTGTACAAGCCTACATCTGGACAAGGCACCTTCCATCATTTTTATAGGTAATGAAAAATAATGGACACATCCAGAGTTATTTTTCTCTCACACTTGAAGTATGAAGTAGAGGTCTCATCTTTTGCTGCCAAAAACCTCCAGTGAGAATGCTAAAATATTTTTGTCTCACTGATATTGTCACAAAGCTTCTTCTGAGCATGTTTCTCATCAGACGCAAATCCTTTCCCTCAGAACCCTCCTGTTTTTTTCTCTGTTCCAAATTCAGCACTTCTCCAGGGAGAATTTTAAGTGTCCTTCTCCCATGCAAGTAGCTGGTGCAGAAGTTACGGATGAACTGATTTTCTCAAAGTCATTGGACAACTGACAATAGTAGCAATGTCCAGAAGGACTGCAAGAGACAAAGGTCAGCTTCTTATTTTAGGAAAACACTGTGTAAAGATCTTGAAGTTAGGAGCCTTTCCAGACTTGAGTGCATGAACACATCTGACTTGTTACTGCCAGTTGCCTGCAGAGGTTACTGGAGGTTGCCTGCAGTGGTTGGTGCCAGCCACTCTGGAGACATCCTGATAAATTCCAAGACTTGCTGGGCAAAAGAACCACATAAACCTCATGGGTACTCTGAAAAATTTTGGAAAACTGATAGACAGTTGTACAGCGGCCAAAGCCAGTGATGATTCCTAACGTGTTTTAATAGAAATTAAAAATGTAGTCATTTTATTGCTAAAACTATGTATTTTGTTAAAATACCCCAGTGGTTGATCTATGAACACAAATTGAAATGATGATCAAGGTCAGTGGGAGACAGGGAATGTCCCTGTGTTGACAACCACATTCATCTTTGTGTTGACAAGAGATCCTTTGTGTGTAGGGTGGTTGGGTTTTTTCCCTATTCTTCATGCAAGATAACACATTTAATTTCCCTTTAGTAGATTAATTGTATAGTTTAACCATTCATCTAGATGTCAGTTTTACAAGGGCAGTTTTATGCTAGACATTATATCTAATTGCTGACTAGGAATGAAGTCTATCTCTGGAATAAATTCTTACCTGCTTCATTATCCTGCAGTCTGAATAATAAAACATTTGTTCAGAGCTAACGTCTTTCAGAATGGGAAAAAAAAAAACAAACCAAACTCAAAACCAAAAAGCTGGATCAACAAAAATAATACAGAACTGTTTTCTCTAGCAGAAAAAGAAATATAAATTAACTTCACAGTCAAAATTGGTTACTGTGTGTTTGACTATGCTGAATTATGTCCCACTATAGAAAAACATGTTTTACTAGAGGCTGAGTTCTGAATTGCTTTGAGTCTGTGTGGATGTACAGGGAAGTCATATGGAAAAAGAAAGACACAACGCTCTAGGAGGACGAAAAAGTAGAAAAACTCATTTCACCGTATATACTAAGTATTGTGATAAAAGCTACAGTTTCCCCCACCCTGCCCCTTCCTTAATGTGTTTACCCTTCTCCTATTGTCCTAGTTTCCCCATCCATTTCTTCCTTAATGTGTTTACTCTTCCCCTATCGTCCTGCTTTCCCCACCCCACGTAGTCCTGGCCACTCCCTCAGGTTTTCCCTATTGATTCCTGTACCCTAACTCCACCCATGTACTGTCCCTGTGCCCAGAGACCACTGGCTGTGTACTTTCCTCTTGCCTCTGTTTCCCTAGAAAACTCCTCACCCTCTGCCATGTTGAGGTCTGTGCACATGGTCTATGCACCACGTGTGTCTGTGCACCAGGGATGTCTGTGCACATGTGTCTGTGCATGTGAGGCCTTTATCCATGAGGCATCTCTGCCTCCGGGAGGTCTCTGGCCTCTGGTGCAGCCATGTGAATAAAATCTTCCATGGTCACTGTGTGTAGACCCTCCTCACCTCCTTCACCACTGCTGGTTGTGGAAGCAGACAAAACCAGAGCTGTGAGGATAAAACCAGCTGGTGAGAGCGCAGTGTCCAGCCCTGAGGGAGGGTTTGGTGCACTGAGGCGCTGAACCGGGCTGGGCAGAGATGCTCTCGAGTAAGGTCTGTTACAATATCCTTTAAACCGCAACAACTAAGGGCAAGAAGAAAGTGGATATACAGACATCTTCTGGATATGATGCCTGTCATGGAGTTACAGATTTGTCATAACAGGCATACCTAATAGGAATTGGAGCTGACGATATCCAAGTCAACATCGTCAAGGAGAGCTCTTCAATAGCACTGCATGTCTGAAATAAAAGAGGAGTTTCATAATACAAGAGGAGGTGCTCAGTTTTATTGCATTTTTAGAGAAGCCTCTTAGAGCCAAGTGAAGAAGCTCATAATGAAGGCAAAAGTCTTCTTCCTCCTTGTTACACATTTTCTGATTGAAAATGTCAGGTGCATTCTGGACAAAAATGTTGTGTACAAAGTACCTTACCACTTTGTAAGTGAGCACCAGGTGAATGTAATGGGCAGCTGACCTCTGCTGTGATCTAGTTTTTGCAAGAAATGCATACAACTTTTCAGAAATACTTATCTAGTGTAATATACACAATCTGAAAATATGACCATGATTTTTTTTTGTAATTGTTTTGACATCTTAGATGTAGTTTTCCATTATTAATTAACAAAGAATATGCAACGAATTATGGTGTTTAAGTTACAAACCAAAGACAAGTTGCATTAGGTATCACAAAAAAAAAATAAGCTTTTGCAAATAATGATCATAATGAAAGTGAAACAAAAATCAGTTTTTAAGTTTGGAAAGTAAACTAACAAGGAAATGAAGTGTGAAAATGCTCATAATAGCCTAAAAATACAAAAAATGCATTTTCAAGAGAATGGAAACCAGATGATCAGGTCAGGAAAAAAAGTCATAATTTAAGACAGGGAAGGTTTCTATGAGATCTTATGAAAACCTTCTAACTGTAGTGGTAGTTTAGCACTGTAAGATATTATATATGAGGGCTATGGAAATCATAATCATAATAGTCCCCTATCAGACATGGTTATGACAAACTAAATCCAGTCATGTTTAATCCAGAGACACAGAATGCAGCTGCTTTTGAAGTCCAGTGTACTATCATGATAGTAGACTTACAGCTCACACCCACCACAGTAGCAGGCATTAGCTCCTCACTATTTCCTGGTACACCTTTTTATATCCTTTCTTCAGATGCTTAACAGGTGCTTCTTATTACATTACAGTCAGTTAGCAAATTGCTCACAGGTTCTTTCTCCAATCAGCCATACACATCTGCATTCTCTGCTTCATTCTTTAACAAAGTCAGTTATCTCTCTTGTTTAGGGGCACAGCTGTAGTTTATTAAGGTCTAGGTTGCCCACAGCCTTTTCCTATCTTACCACACTATTACGTTTCACTTCTCATTCACATGAATCCTAGCATGCCTTTACAAAATTTATCTTGCTCAGTGACTACTTCTTCCTCAAACAGTCTTTTTGGCTATCTACAAAGATCCTCATGATAGTTTCCTTCCTGAATGTTACATTGAAATAATGTACCATATGGTTTAATATATGCTGGATTAGAGCATACCTCTTTACTTACTTTAAAAAAAAAATACAAGGATTTGAGAAACTTTTTGGGCCGAGGGTTTTTTTGAGAGCCTCCAAATATGTGGTCATTCGTTGATATTGACATGATTCCAGGGCTCAAAGGGGAGCCCAGAGTGAACAAAACAATATTTAAAAAAAAAAAAAGCAACAGAAAAACCCAAAAAAAACTGTGCATGAAATTAATGGCTCAGGCCAGTGGTTCAGCTCTCTGTAATGAATAGGCACTCAAGAAGGTACCTATTTTTTCTTCATATCTAGGACTTGCCAACTCGTAAAACCAGCAGAATAAGGATGGTCTCCCCTCTTTTCAGAGAGTTAAAGTCACCTTTTCCAGTCTAATTGAGGATGAGAACTGGGTGGAAGTATCTGTGGTTGCTCTGATGAAGATAATTTGAATAAATCTAAACCTGATCACATTCAGAGTTACATCATGCTGGACACTGAAGATTAGGATTCTCTTAATTCATCTCAAGCTTCTTAATTGTTCTTTAGGTTTCTCATTGGCACCAAAGTAGGTGATCTGAAACTTATCCTGTGTGTTTTTCGCAATAGGAGCATATAAATTTGCGTGAACCTTATTACCTTAGAAGATATCAATGGCTCTTTGCTTCAGAAATTCGTAGGATGTTCTGTTTTTTAAGGCTGTACTCAAGACTTGAAAACAGCTATTAAGGTAAGGAAATTATTTAACTACTTTAAGCTACTTTAACTTTAACTACTACCTATTTCCTTCTTTTGTTGAGCATTTAATAAAGACTAGAACATTGCTTAGGTGGTCATACAAAACACAGGTCGTGGGCTAAAACCTCCTCGTATTTAGAGCGATGTGCTCATTTTATTGTTCCTGATCTTCCTTCCCCTCCATCTCTTATTGTTTCACTAATTGATAATTACAAAGAGCCTGCAGAGGGAGTTTTGCAATTGTGGATCTGTTCAAACAAGATTTCAGGGAAGTCCTATGTCTTGTGTTATCCAGGCAGAAATTATATTCTAGTTCAGCACTAGGTTTTCCAGTTACAGACTAGCTTGTGCTGCATTTCTGCTAAGCTCTACACAGAAAAAGGCCTGATACCCACTTGGTGCATTTAAGTGCTGTGGTAACACCAGGCCTAAAAGCATTGTTACCTAATAACTCAGGGAACACGGGAGCTGGTTCCTTACATTGATGGCAGCTAACTGATCAGCAAGAAATTTATAAGCATAAATGCATGCCTTGCTTCCAAAAAAGGCTTTCAGTAATTCCATTGGCAGTGTTTATAAAGTATATACATCTTTTCTACCCACCCTCTCATGCTGTTCCCATGAACCAGAGCTTTTTGCTGTATTGTTTCTTCACAAGTGCTTTGATGCAGTAGAAATGTACATATCACTTTGTTCTAATTTTGTATGCATTGCTTTCTTTTCTATATCTTTTCTTCTGGTTCTGTTCCTTAATTTAATGGCATTACAACGGGAGGTGGAGGGATCCAAAGATAAAGTAGGGCTGGACAGGGGGATTCCTGAAATCCTATACTGATATGGGATCTGAAATGGGGGACCTGGTGCTTATGAGCACCCGGCTAACATGAGGCTGAACAGCAGTGTAAAAGGAAATAAGATAGGGAATGAGTCAGTCCATCCTCTGTGGGCTGTGGCTCCCCCAACAGCCCCAGTTATGTGGGTTTCTCTTGTGAAGGACCATAGGACAGATAAGAGTTTTAGATTACATTGTGCCTGAAAGGATGACAGAGTGCTAACCATCTCCTTTTTATCTTAATTACTCAAACCACAGCAGTCCCATCCCACTTCTGCTGGACCATTACTGATGCCCATTCAAATTATTTGAACATTCAAGTAACCAGCAAAAATATGTGATTAACAGAGACTCAAGCTCAGTCCGATCCTGTGGTTTTGATGTTTATCTGTGTTCAGATATGTAAATTAAATTACATGATGTCCTGGCACTCGGGAAACCCTGCCTTCAATCCCAGCAGAATTACTCCTCTTCCACACTATGCTGTTGAGGAATTCAAGGAGTTTAGGGTAAACACATAATAGGTATTGAAAAAGAGAATACCGGGAAATATGTTAACTTCTTTTTTTGTAAACCACTTATCTTCACAGGACCTCAGAATAACAATCAAGCCAAATATTTTGGTGTGGTTTTTTAGGCAGTCAAAACAGGAGAACCCAGCTTTGCAGCATGTATTCCACTAGGGAGCTCCAATGCAGCAGCAGCAGCAGCAGAATTAGGGATTCTATCATCATCCTGGTTATGGGTTCTCCACATCCTCCCTAGGGGTTTGTTCAGATGTACTCAGAGTGGGGCCCTCCCAGTCAGGGACAATTACAAGGACAAAGGTAACAAATGACTAAATTCTTGGCAGGGTGCACTGTGCAGGTCCATCTAAGGACTTCCAGGGTTTATGTTTGAATAATATGAAGTGAATGTATGACCACACCTCAAGCCACAGCCCACCACCATAGCCCCCAGCCCCAAACTGATAAAGTCTCTCTTTCTCTCCCTCCTACCAACCCTTTTTCTTTCCCCATTTGGCCTCTAAGGCTTCTTTTTTCCCCTTAGACGTGAGATTTGAAGCAAAACCAAAAAAAGTGTGTGTTAGTGTTTATTATAGCTGAAATCAGAATTTTACTGGACTTTATGACATATATGACTGAAGCTCTAAAACAAAAATGCTGTTACAGTAAAATCACACAATTCATAAAAAGAAAGAAATAGGTGGGAAAGCAAATTCTGCATGCAGACTGGGAAGGAACTAGTGAAATCCCCAAGCCAAGTTTTTTTCACTTGTTTGGAAAAATACTGAAACAGACACACAAAATCGCACCTATAATAAATACATTTATAAACAAAGTTTTTTGTTAGGGTGAGTTCTAGAAGTAGTCTTCCAAAGGAGAAGAGCTATGTTCTCTAATGGAAACCTAAAATTAAATGAAAAGTCTGAAGCTATGCTTAGACAGGTAAGGGTAATGCAATCTCCAGGGGAGATTTCAGAGAAAAGAAGATTACACTGTCCTCATCTCCTGCTGTGCTGCATCTTCCCTTTTATACATTCCATAAAGCATTTCATAGGAAAAGTTCTGACAGTGAATCTTGAAACACAGGATTAATCTTTGTTTGTTCTGGAGTCCCATTTTTCCTTCAGGTTGTCTCAGAATATCTTCCTAGACTCTCGCCTTACCTGGCACAGCAATTTCCCCCTTGAATACTTGAAACAGATAGGGCAAGCCTTGGAACTAACACTGAATTTTGCTACTCCAAGAAATAGATCTGGGAGGTGGGTGGAGGTTGGCTGGGGCTGAGCAACTCTGCCTACAAGGAGGGAAGAGGAAAGTGGTGGGAAAATGTGTGGAGCTGGACTTGCTGCTTCTGTTCGCTCCCAGGAGACAGGGAAATAAAGGATGGTGTCTGATGACTGGTGCCTGGAAGGAGCTCCTCTTCCCCCTCTCCCCAGCACTGTACCGATTCACTCATCACAGACAGACAGAAAACCATTGTAAGGCTGTATCATAAACCATGGCAGGGGAGAAGTACAGAAGTCTGGGGGCTTTTTTCTAGGTCTGCTTTTTTAAGCAGGTGCCTACATTGCTCATGGCCAAATCAATTATCAATAGGAGTTGATATCCTGTACACCTGAATTGTGATTTGTGAATGTGCCTGTTAGGGAGAAGAACAAGGCAATCTGGTTTCTTGGAACAACATTGACAGAAATGGCTGTGGGCAGCCTCTGAAGCTATCATTGATTTATCTCAGGTGCAATATATTGTGCAGGACAAATCTCCACGTGAGCTGATTTAGCCTTCTTCATGTCAAGGTTTATTGGTATTGGTCCAATCTGTTGAGAGTTTCCTTTTGGGAAACTCATCAGGTATTTCTATAAAAACTGCAAACCATTGTTGTTGCTCCATTTGGAACATTTTGTACTGTGGAGTCCCTGCCTAGAATTTGGTCCTGCTACAGCTCTTTTTACTGACTGGCTCCCAAAATGTCAAGACATCTCCTCCTTTCTTGGCTGTGCAAATAATCTTTTTCTCTTCTTTTTTTTCTCCATTTTTCTCCATTCATCTTTTTTTAAGTTATCTTTTTACTCTTTTCATCTTATTGAACCTTCAGGTCCAATACCTGAGTTTGAGATTTGTTTATGTTATAAGAAAGGGGTGTAAGGATTAACTGAGATAAGATAAAAAGTTTATTGGTGTTTGCCCTCAAGCACAGGAACATGTCTCTGACTGCAGCAGTTGGTACTCAGGAATGATCAGAAAGCCCCCATTTCATTCCAGTACAGTAACCCTCCCTTCTGAGTTATTTGGGGACCCTTGCAGTGGTTCTGGAAGGTGATATCTTTCCCTTTCCCTGTAGGAACAGATAAATTTATGTCCTGTGTTGATTGTTCATTGCTGTCACTGAAATAACATACCACTGCACATTTTTAAAAGTCAGAATGCACTTCTACCCCACTCTTTCAAAACTTAAGTGGATTTTAGTAAGTCTGAATAATGTTGTCATGGCCACTGTCACGGACATGGCTGACGTCCATAGCCATTCATTCGTGGCTGGCATCCATCCATGTTTTCAGGAATGCTTAAAAATCTTTAAAAATGTTGAATACACTTTACATACTGACCTTGATTCTTGGAGGCTCTAAACAAAGTCAAGGACTTGCACTTCCCACAGATGACTATCTGTTGCCTTGGTGGTGATTCTCTTTATCAGTGAATGCTGCTTCTGAAATTTTCTTCCCCATTATGGATAACTGTTGGAAATTACTCTCCAAGAAGGAATGTATTGGGGAAATTTCCTTTAATGCACTAAAAAACATCTCTGGCTGTTCCTTCTCATTAGTATTTTCTTGTTGACATAGTGAGTATTTTTATCCATTTCCTGAGAAGCTTTGTGAAAGTTGTTATTTCAAATGCTACTTGTCTGAATTTTTCATACTACTGCTTCACCTGAGCAGTGGCTACATTTTCTGCTAGCAGTATAATTTCATGGTGAGGTCTTTAAGTATTTTTGAGAGAGGCTACGTGGCTTTTACTTAGAGAAACACAATTGCCCTTGATGTTTTTATTTTGAGTAACTGCTGTATTTTGCTATTACAAATACCATAAAAATGACCAAAAAAAAAAAAAGAACTGTGTTTAAATGATATATGTGTATGATTTTTAGTAAGCTTTGATGTTCTAGTTGTATAGAAACTGGATATAAACTAATACAGGCTAATACTTAGTGCCAGCTTACTTCTGATTTATTTGCCTAGATTTGTACCTAAATTTTGAAAGCCAGTGAAGTAATTAGAAGTTCCTGGGAAGCATAGATACTTTCTGTGAGAATTCAATTACTTATCAATCTGATTTTTGAATGAAAAATATATATTTGTGCTTGTCTTCAAAATAATTCTGTAACTTTGATGATATTGTAACTATTGACAGGCAGGCTTGTTATGTCTTATTTTAAATAAATTGTTTAGGAACATTTAAATTTTCATATTTTAGGTAACAGTTCCTGAATTTAGTCTTTTAGTCTTTACTGGACTGAAGTTTTGAAACCTTCCATAGAAGTAACAGATATTGGAGAGTGTAAGGTTATGCTTTTTCACTCCTTTAAGTACCAAGTTGAATTGAATGAATTTTCGTTACTATGCCTGTGAATTTTTCTTCTGCTGCATTACATCACCAGTGTAAATGTTACAATTTGGTAAAAAGTGAAACAAAACCCAAAAAACCCACTTCAAATCACCAAACCCCCAAACCCATTTCCAGTTGTAAAGGGACTTTCCAGGTCTGGTTTGCCCTTCCCCATGTGGGATGTTGACTTTTCAGCTTACAGAATGCTTCTTGCTGGAGCTGTTTCCCTCTGTCAGTGTGAGGAGATGGATGAGATTGAGCTTCCTTACCCTCCCTCTGCCTTGCAGCCACTCAGCCTGTTGCTCTCTAGAGTCCTCTGTCCAGCACAACCAGCAGCTTCTCGGTTCTGACTGACTTTTTGGCATTTGCACAACATTCCCTGCTAAAGACCCAAATCAAATGGATCACAAATACATTGAAAGATTTGGTTTTCTCTTTAGAAGGGGAGAATATAGTGCTCTTGCAGGGGAGCACAAAGCTTGGTGAAGGGGATATATTATCGCTAGAAGCTTTTTAGATGCTTTCTCAAGGCTGAGACAGAGGCTGCTGTGGTTCTTGTGCTTTGCCATTTGTCCTAGGTTGCAATACAGATGTAGTTAAGTATTCTATTACCACCAGCTGTGGGCCGTTAGCTGCTATCAGCTGCTAATGACCCACCCCGCATGACAGGCGATGGGCCATCAGAGACCCACCGTGTGACTCATGGACTTATCTCATCCCATTGTGGGATGCTCTGCCCAGGAGGGAGGAGCCAGGTGTTCCCACCTGGATATAACCTGGCCCTGGAACTGCCTGAGCTAGCCCTATCTACTGGGTTCCCAGGGGACCAGAGCTACCCCTGGATCTTCAGCTGGAGACTAGACCTTCACAGGATCACCGCTTCAACTGGACTACTTCAGTTGGACTGCTACTACCACCCTAACAGGGTGTTAGGTTGTATCTGACTTTGTCAGTGCTTTTCCTTGTATTATTTCACTTATTTTTTTAATTTCAATCTTGACTTGTGATCTCCCACTGGTTTGTTTTCAAACCAACACACCATTCCATTGTAACATTTGAAAACAGACTGGCACAAAAAAAAAAATTGGAAAGAAGTATTCCTGTGACCTGTAACAAAAACAAACAAATGAAGTCAGGAAAGCAAAGTCTGAAAAGACACAGAAGGAAAACATAGCAGTGCTTTTCTAAAATGGAAAAAAATGGGAGCCTGGTCTGGACTTTTGGATTAGTGCTAGTCTGTATTATTCTATTCACTCCAGGGAATTTATTCCAAATCTGCTCCGTGTCAGTGTGGAATATCCTTCTGTGCCCCTTAACTCTTAAGGAAAAAGAGTATCAGTGGGGTTCCATGCTGAAGCTGCAAGAGTGGCAGAAGGTATTTAATTATCCTTAACATGCTCATGTGTATGTAATGAACACAGTCACAGACCACTTGGTTGTTTCTGTTTTCTCCCTCATTGTTTGTAATTAAATGGAACAGTGAGTTTGAGAAATTTATTACACTGTAGGTGAATATAAGGGGGTTTAAATTCTTTGCAGTAAATTCTTGCAATCACACGGTGTCACAGACTGTTTCAGAGGAGCAGTTATCCTGGTGTCCCTGCATTTCCCACACCTGTGGCTCAGCAAACCCAAGGCATTTTACTAGAGCACAGGTCCTTCCCCTGGTTGCTCAGTGATTAGATGCCACTTCCTGCTTACTTAACTCAAAAATGTGATTACTCTTCAAGATGCAGGAAGGCTCAAATTTAGACACAGTTGGAAGCTGCACAATTTTTTTTCCCCTCAGTAGAACAACAAGGACACACTGTTTGTACAAATATTGACTCGCTGTTCTCAGCAGCACTACACAAAATGCAGCTGGTCGCTGCAGTTCTGTGCCACTCCCAGAGGCACAGCTAGAGACTTAGTAAAACCTGTTTCTACCAAGCGCTGCAGAGACAGCCAGCTGCTTTAAAGGCCACAGCAGCCACCTAGCAAGTTGTCTTTAAAAATAATAACCACAGTTCCATTTTGTTGAGAATTTCAGTGTTCCTTTAAAAATATACTTGTTTCAGAATAAAGGCTACTTGTGCAATCGCTGGATTACACATTTCAAAATGTCTGATTCAGCAGTAAACTCATGCTACAGTCCTCATAGCTCTGGAAACAGTGCTCACTGCCACGACCCATCACAGCCATCGAAAAATTCGTGGACACATCTCTGGGACTGTGAACAGCCTTTGCTAATGGAAGGAGGAAATTCATCATGCTTGGCGAACTGAAGAATTGAGTTCTTTAGCCTCACACAGTGGATATTAAATAACCCACTTAAACTTTGATTTAGAGTATTTCAGTCTATGTAGCACATAATCAGCTCTGTCCTCCTTAGTACAAAGGGATCTTTCTGGCCGTGTTCCACTATAGCAAACAAGATATCCAAAATCAAACCTTTGCATAGTCTAGTTGTGTCACTCTGCAAAGAAAACTGGATTAATAATTTAAAGGAGCTGTTACAGCAGATAACTTTCTGCTGTAGCAGAACATTGGGAAAATGCTAATGCTAAAAAATAAAAAGCTCTCCAGTCTGCTATCAAGTAGGTGAACAACTCCAGGCTGCTCATCTTGCTGGTGCTCTGCTTTCAGCCTGACTTTGTCAGGCACCACTTCATTTTCATTTCTGCCATAGCAGATTTTCCAGAAGTTTACTATATAGGTATTTGAATGATAGATATAAATTTGAATTATATATATATTTAATAATTCACTTCAGTAATGAAAGATGTGTTACAAATATTTCTAAATACATAGTTTTCATCAAAAGTTATGCACACACATTTATCACAGTATCCTGTCAAAAAAGTCTCAGAATTCTTGACTGTAAGTGCAGTTATTGACAAACAATAATAAACCAATTATCTTTCATTTTGGTTCTTGATGGACATAAAATAGGATTCTTTCCCATTACTGGCAAATACACACATAATAAGATTGACATAAAATAACCAGTAATAGCATGCAAATAGCTTTTTTCCACTTAAATGGTCTTATATATTCTAATTCAATTTTTATTATTTCTGCTTATATTTTTAATATTTATTTTTATTTTATGTAATAAAAAATATATTTTATATTTATGTATAGCTTTATAGTTTTCCATTTATCTTTGCCATTTATATGATTAAATAACAGGGATTATGTAATAACAGCAAGCAATATTAAAAGTACACCTTGTTGCTTACCAGATCCACTATTCCTGATAAGCTTAGTTAAATATTAAAAAATATTTATTTTAGATACTCCATGCTGGGTTAGTTTTTTCTGACCTGAGATAAAAGAAAAGCACAGCTAGCACGTTCTCTGTGCCTCTGTAAAATTTAATACCTACTTTTTCTTCATGTGGCAATGTTTAGTGTAATGCCATTCAAAAAGGTGGGGAAGCACTGGTCACACAGCAAAGGGGACAAGTTTGGAGATTTTCTGGCACTTGTGGCACCACAAGTTTGGGCTCTGGACTAAGCAGTGCTGGTTGAAGCTGTGACACCCTGATGAGGCTGAGCAGTGATTAACAAACCAACTGACCCCCAGCACATTGCAAGCTGCAGAATTCAATGGGACTACTCTCAGAGAGAGTACAATAATATGGACTTCACTAAATATATCTGGCTTTCATTACAAAGTGTTTTCAAATGCAGGTTGCTGGGTCAGCACAGAAGTGGAAGTCCAGTGGTGTTTGGAGTTGATATGGTTGTGGCTTGATGCCAGTTTCAAAGCAATCCAGGGCAAGTGCACCAGCAAAGGATAAGCAATTCTTGGCAGAGGGTTCACTCTAAGATAGGACAAATTCACAGCAGAAGGCTGAGGTGATACAAGAAACAGAAAGGGATGAATGGTGATGAGATTATGAAAACATACAGAGGCAAGCTTAGGCAGCCACTCTGTGCCTCTCAGATGAACTGAAATAAATGTGTGGTTGTACTTCACTGCCCGGAAAGCAGTGAACATGCTGTAAGGCACAGGCACTCTTCTCAAAACCCTAAGAAAAAGGAAGAGAGTTAGGAACAGGAAATCTGGTTCCACAAAGCTCTGACTGGTTTTCATGGCTCCCCTGCACTCACTGTTGTAGCATGAGCAGTAGGACAGTTGACTGTCTTGGTATGCTGGGAGCTCACTAGCAAGATCTTCTGTTGAGGCAACACCAAACTGAAAGTTTTCATTCTGTTAGTATGATCTACGCCCTTTCTAACATAATTCTGACAGAATTAGATGATCATAAAGTGAGAGCCCCATCAGCTTCAAAGTCTGAATCGAAATATGGGCAAATGGCATGAAAATCAGTGCAGAAGTCCTGATCACAAACTCGTATTCCTGTAGGAGGTTTTTAGTGGGAGGTGAAGTTAGTTGCAAACAATCCAAGAAGTCTTTAGATTCTGTTGGTGAACATGTTCTAGTATATATGTCAGAGAATCCAGACAAGTGTACGTTAGGAAAATCTCATTCCCTATCTATAGAACTAAAAATTAGTCTTTATACTATGAAATTGCATGAACTTTCTTAATAGTATTAACTTGTATTAGCTTTGACTTTCTGACCACAAAAAACTGCTGGTAAATGTGTTCATAGAGACTAAGGGGCAATTTAACTGCAGTCTAAAACTAGTTGAGAGGAAATTGTGAAATGAAAACCCAAATCTTCTCAATAGTGCCACATCGAAGGGAAGAGAAGAGAACAGGAGCCAGAGGCTGAACATTATTGAACAATAAGGAAAGCTTCTTTATTTAGTGGGGGCAGGATTATGCAGCATTGGAAGACTATGGAGAATCTGCCCTTTGAGATTTCAAAGCACAGCTAATGAGAGGTGCAGCTGATGAAACTCTTGGTTTAAGCAGGAAGTTGGACCTGAGACCTCTGGACATACCCTTTTCAGCTAATATTTCTGTGAATAGTTTCTCTTGTGGATGTTCATTCAGCTCAAGTTGAAATGAATGTCTATTTATTTGGTTTATCTAAAGATGTTACACTAAATAAAAGGAGCAGCAATTCACCTCAGGTATTAGGAGATTGTCCTATGACTTGTATCTGACTTCAGCTTGTGACTGTCTTAGGAACTTTGCAATGTGACTTTGTACACACACATATGACACTCCAACAGTAGTGAGAAGGCACTACAAACACAGAGTGGCAACCTCTCCCTGTTTAAACCTAAGACAGTTTCACATGCCTAATGCTTGTGGGGAAAAAACAAATTGCAAGATGCCTTAGATGCAGTGTGATCCGCTTATGAATTCTTCTACCTGTTGCCAGCAAGCAAATTAGCAGTGCAGTTGTGTGAGATTGCACAGTAATAACTGCCCACATCTCTTCTGTGTCTGCATAATCCTGTGTATTTCTTCAAAGCCATGGATGAGAAGAAAATATTTCTCATCTAGTATCATGCAACTGTCATCAAAGCGGTGGGGAGTATTACCAGTAATTATTAGAGTTAAATAAGACTGTAATACAGACCATTAGCAACTCAGTCCTATCCTTGCTTTCAGTCTTTTTTTCTTTTTTTTAGCACTCTTGTAAATTGCTTTTCTTTATATTCTTACTTATTTAATTTTAGGGTTTTTTCTTTTTTTTTTCTTTTTTCCTTTTTTTTCCTTTTTTTTTTCTTTTTTTTTTTTCCCTATAAATTCTCCTACTTTCAGATAAGAGTTTTAAGAGTTTTGGAGGCTCTCATTTTTACTAAATCAAATTTTGCCTCTGGCTTATGCAGCTGTATTTCACCTGACAAATTATTCCTGAGTCAGTTGAATCCTGAATTCCAGCATACTTGGGCAGAACAATTTCAGTTGGGAGATTAACCATGGCACCATGAGGAGTTTGGCCTTGTGAAAACAATTCTTCAGACAATCATCTACAACATATGCTGGTAAGGCTTTTTTGTTGTTGTTGTTGTTGTTTCCTGGGTGAGATAGGAAACAGGTGGTGATTGTTCAGATTCAAATCTCGTTCTAGATCTGATCCCTAGCTCAGAAATACAATGCTGCCCTTTATACGAACTGTGATAAAAACTGCATTTTACTAGTGAGTGATGAAGATATTAAACATGACCTTTTAGAACATGGGTTTCCTTCTAGGAGATTTCTAGCAACTCTTTATTTATTGATTCTGTTTGACACTAAAGAAGCCCCACTAGTGTCTGGATTATGTTGCAAACTTAACTAAGAGGATGGGGTTAAGTTGCCCATTCAGCTGCCACATGCCATGTTTAGATATTTGGCATAAATATATGCATTTAAAATAATTAGGTGACTCCTACACTTTTATCATTCTATGTATTCCCTCTGCTTGTACTGCTTCAGATTTGCTGTACTAGGGAACATATCCAGCTGGAAATTAATCAAGTAATAAAAAGGGGCTTGGTTGTAATGATCAAGAAGAAAGAACAGATAAAGGGCTGACATCAACAACCTGGTTAGACAAAAAATGCTTAAAATAACACAGCAAAAGAAGAAATGAATGCTCAGGTTTTCTTTTTGTGTGTATGTGCTGAACTGCTTTTCCAGGAGATCTTCTGTTACAAAAGGGACAGTTCAGTGTCCTCCCTGTGCAGAAACCCTTTCCTTCCCAGGAGCTCATGTTTCAGTTCTGACTGGCAGCAGTCAGTAAGCTGTGCCTCTGCTGAAGGGACTCTCTCATCAGTCAGGAATGGTGTCCAAGCTGACCATCTGACGTAAATTGTCTCACCACTTAATTAAGAAATGTGTGGCCATCACCTTCTAAATGCCTGTAAAACACAATTATGTAATGTGTGTTACCACTTACTGCGTAGAGCAATCCTTTGTGCTGTGGCCTCTTTACACCTATCATCCCTCAGACTTCATAATTAGAAGTCAACATTCTTATTTTATTCCCTTCAAAGAAACTGGTTGTTTTTAAAAGCACAAATTCTCCACTGAGCCTTCAACACAATATATGATGATAACAGTAATTAATTAAGCATGCTCTTTCTAATGATCTCACAGGAGCTTTCAGAAATTATTCCTTAGAATATCACTGTGACTGAGGGAAAATGTAGAGCTATTTTTTTTTCTTTGGATTAAGAATATCAAGCTTTTAGAATAAATCCCTTGTCTAAGATCCACGAACAAACTCTGGCTGACTACAGATGTGGAGTTCAACCAGAATCAATGAACTTAACCATTTGCTGCTCATATCAATAGAAATTAACTCAGCTGGGTGAGTTCAAAACACTTAGTAGGGCTGACTTCATAATTTGTCCCTAACTTTTCAGAAAACAAGACAAAGACTTGCAAAAATGCTTTCAAATCTTTCTCTGTGGGCCACAGTCTTGCTCTTTGAGTATAGACAGATGTAGAACTGTGCTATGCACAAAGCTCTAGGATTGTGCAAAGGCAACAAAGATAATCCTATTTAGGGTGGTTCTTCCATCAAGTGAGTTTTGAGCGAGTTGGTAACAAAATATGGAGCTCCTCATAGGAAGATGCTGACTGCAAGGTGATTTACAAATGTGAATTTAGGGGTTTAGAAAAATTTGACCTTCTCTGCTGCCAGGAGTGTACTGTAGAACAAGATTTCTGGTCCTGCTAACACTTATAGGACTCCTCAAATGAGAAGACTTTGGTTTAATTAGCTGTCATGCACAAGTACCAGAGGGAATTTGCTCTTCTCTGGGTCTAGAAATGTGATACACAACTACTAGCCACCACTGTGGTCATTTGGGTACTTTCCCAAGCCAGTGGCTCATCTGACTGAAAACCAACACTACGTACACATTGATGCCTAAAAGAAATTTTTGCCTTGTTTAAGCTTATATTTTTTCTATGGTTAATTCAGGTAGTCTAAATGATCAACCCTGAGTGAAGGTTTTCCTTTACTGTGTCTGAAAGTAGTTTTTTTCATGTGACTCTTCACTTGTGGCTTTCCTGTCATGAGTCTTACTCAGAATGCATAAGCTATTTTTGTGTCTTTTCTGATACTTCCTCTTGAAAATAGTTCTTTGTTCATTTACCCTGGAGACTGTTTAATTGGAGTAGTTTTCCTTATATGTGCTTCTAAAGATTAACCTCAAATCTGTCTCCTGAAGGTGCCCAATATGTGGTTGGAACAGCTTCTCTCCTGTGCCTCAAGTCTTTGTGATATTGTAAATCAAATTTGGAAAATCACAGGCTATTGTGGTGACTTAGGAGAAAGTACATGTGTCCTGAAAACAGGACTTGAAAGCAGCTTAAGCCCTGCTGTATGCTTCCTGCACTTTCAATCCTGAAATTATTGTTTTTTAGCTTTGGAACTTAACTCCCATATTTGTTAAGAGCACAAGTGAAACACTGATGTCAGCAGTGCACAAGATTTAACTGTTTTATCTGTTTAATCTAGCAGAAACTCTGGGATGACCCAAAGTACATTTTAAAACAGGCAGAGAAAAATAATTTACATTGATTATGATCTGAAGTATTTTGGGGGATCACAAATATAGTTTATGTATATGGGTAATAACAGATAATTAATTATTAAACATAAAAATTTACAGTGCCTATGTCAAGCCAGTCAAGTTTTCTGACCCTCCTCAAAATATGGCAGTTTTGTTTATAAATATAAATTTCATGCAAAAGTACTTTTAATTGTCAAAGTCAAGACAAATCAGAGTCAGTGGCACTGTTGCTGGAGGTAAAAGGTTTTCAGCCTCAGTAGTTAAATAGTGGTCCTTGATTTATGCAACTTTCTTTTTTAAAACTCTGTGGCAGAATGACAAAATTCATGAAACTCTCTGAGTCATTCGGTACGAGAGGTCTTAGGGATGCCACCTCCTTGGAAATTGTGACATGGGTGATTACTGTGCTCTTCCAAGACTTGCAAGGCTTAAGCGCTGCCTTAAAAAGTGCCAGGCTGCAGGTTGCCATCTGTGTCTTTAGCTCTAGGCATTGGTGCAGTTTATGAAACATGCAAAAGAAAAACCTCTGAAATTAAAACAAAAACAAAAACCCTCAAAAAAAACACTGGGAGTTTTCACCACTGTGCTCCAAAAGAGCTGAATCAGGATTGCAGATTCTGTACCATTTGCCAGGATGATGTTTTGAAGGTGGTGAAGGTCCAGAACATGCAGCCTGGGCAGTGTGGAATATTTGGTCCACACCCTGCAATCCTGGACTAGGGGGCATTGTGCTAATTAACAAATATTTTGTGCAAACATGGTGCAACCATCATTTGTGCAAACTGAGAGCATTTAAGGGCTTTTTCTTAAGGAATAATTATAGTAAGTACTTATTCTTAATTAGAGGGATTACACTGCCTTTTCTTTTCTTTTCTTTTCTTTTGTTTTTAAATATCATCATTATATGCTGTAAGAACCATTTTGGTCAGGCATGCCTTAAGAAACAAAAGAGGACCTTGTGCTCCATCTCTGTGAAGGAAAAGAGAAAGTTTCAGCATTGAAGTGAAATGGAAGACTCAAAAAAGGAATATTATGACGAGGCCCTCATATGTGGGCAAGAAGATCCCAATGGCTTTTCCCCTCTGTGAAGACACAGAATAGCCCTGGTCTCACTGCCAGCAGCTGCAATATCTCATCCTTTCCTACAAGCACAGCACTCATTCTCTGCTCTACTCACAGTCACTCTGATGTTATATCTGCATATACATTTATCCCTGGCATCAGCCTGAGGTAGCAAGATTTGTGCCCCAGATTCCTCAAGAGGATTTGGGGCAAAAATCCCACTATTTAGTAGATTCAGTGAGATTAGGAGGGTAGTCAGTTCAGCTTCCCCCTGGAGTATATAGAAGGCAGAAAAGGTCTAAATTTCCAGAGATCTGACTTGTTTCTCCAGAGTCCTGATTTTCTTCAAAGAGCAAAGAGGGAGATAAATTTAGCTAAGCTAGAGATACTTTGGGTACCTTTAACCACTATTTAGACATTACAAGCACCCTCAAAACTGTTGTTCACCTATTCTAGGACTCTGTTGATACTGCAAAATAAAGAGGTGTCATAAAGAATTGAGGAATATTGGGACTGGGTGGCACTGATTCTTCTATGTTCCCTTGTTTGTGCTTTGTGTGAAGGATGTGTAGCTCACACTAGGAGATACATGAGATGTTAAAAATTAATTCAAAGCATTGCAACACTTAGGGGTGTTACGAAGGTATGGAGCTAAGTAGCTTGAAAGTGACAATTAAGAAATCTGTGAAAAACCTGGAACTTAATCGGATCTTCCACAGCATAGGGAAGCCTCTCTTAAAACTGAGCCAGTTTTGTACCTTCTTATGTACCACACAGTGGCACTCCCTTCTTTAGGGCTTATTTCAATCTTTGATCCTTCAGATGCTTATTTGACAGTTCGGGGATTAGATTAAGAATCAGAATATTGGGCAACAGGGAGCTCAAAGGCAAGAGGATGATAACTGGGAGAAGATATTCTAGTGGGAAAAGTCCAGAGGGTTTTTGTGTAACCAGGGTCTGAAAGAGCTTCTGGTGATCTTGTCACCACACTGCATTTTTAATGCCTGGGCTGTGTTACCTGCAACCTTCCCACCAAGGGTGATATAGCAGTCAGTTATCTTGGTCAGAAATCCTGCAGTCTTTCTTTTGGAATTAAAACTAGGGGAAGCATGACTGTGGGAACTCAGTGATTTGCTGAGGTCAGTGTAAACAAGTAACAAAATATCACACCAGCAAGGAGACAAAGAGGACAAGGGGAGTGGTACTGCAATATGAAAGAGGATATGAAAAATATTAGAAAAATATGCTATTGAGCAGAAAATAAGAACTACTATGGGGAAACAGAGATTTCTTTGTAGGAAGAAATCTAAAAGCTGAGGGCTGATAGGAAAGACAATATGAATGGTTATTAGTAAGAGACAAAACTAAGAGTTGGGTACAGTAAGAGAACTATTAGTTGCATAAAAGAGGGATCTATTTTAAATTAAAGATTGTTTTACTCTTAAAGGGTAAAATAATAGTGGAAAATAGAACCATAAATTAGAAAATAAATTGGTGGAAGCTGTTTGTAAATATTAGTGGTCATTTGAAATAGGAATATTTCCAATATTTCCTAAATAGGAAATAAAATGTAAAATTTGTCACAAAAGCCACACTCCTGGATCTTTGAGGCTCTGACTAATTATAATTGTGAGTCCCTTTGTAAAAAAAACAACCTGTAAAATTGAAAAAAATGTACTTCACTGTTAAGATACTCCTGTGGCTTGTTTTGTAATTCAAATTCAAATAGATATTCAAACAAGGAGGATACTCAACTTTCATTCAACTTTGTTCATGAAGAAACTCATTGTGACTCCTTTAATTAAGCCACTGAGTTTGAATATATTTGTCACAGCCTCTGGGGGTAGAGATTCCTTATTCTCTACATACATGAAAAGCAGTACACCTACACAACAAATCAGCACTGGTGTGCCAAACAGCTAGCAGCAATAACAACATCTGCACACAAGACCTATCTTCCCAAATATTTGTATCTCCTAATTTTGGCTAGTCAAACTACTCATAAGACTGCCCCAAAGTTAAAAATTAAAGAATGACATCAAACTAAAAAAACTTGTTTACTTCTACTTGAGGTCTGTTGCCCAGCTTTTGTACAGTTCTTTACTCATTTAAGGATTTTCCTCCTCATGCTTTGTCACTTTGGTTTCTTCAATCATATTTGTGGATGGCTGATTTAAACGACTTTTTCAAACTGAAGTAACTGATTCACAGGTTTCCCTTGTCCACTGTTGGTCACTTCTTCAAAGAAAACTCTGAGGCATGACTTTCCTTGACAGAAGGGAGACATTTATTATTTCTTCCTTGGTACTTACCTATTTCCTTGAGTTAGCTCAGAACAGAGTTCATATCACCTCCCAGCTTCAAATGAAGATATTGCCTGTGTACTAAGACTGATTTCAGACTGTGGCGTCAATGCTTGCATGTGGACCTGGATGGAAGACTGGATATTCAAAAACACAGTCATCCTTCTAAAAATTCAAACTACTTAACAACTGAAATAAAGTTCCTCTCAACTTCAGCTATTTAAGTTTCAGGTGAGAACTTAAGAAGAATAAACATAAGTAGTCTGAGAAGCAGTTCTTCACATTCAGACATAGGACCAGATTATAAACAAAATTTTGATGTTTTCAGGCTCCAGAACAGGCTGTTGGAGTGGGAATCATTATGCTGACATACATCTTAGTGAATGGGATGGACCAAAGCACAGGTGATGGGTTATGCATTCTTGGCAAAAGTACTTTCACTTTGTGCAGGAGTCTGATGGTTAGGAATGTAGAGTTAGGGGCTGCAGATCAGGGTTCAGATTCTCTCTCAGCCTGCCTCATTTCCCTCCTTTGCTGTCCAAAACACCAAGCAGTGGAACAGCAGAGAGGAAGAGAGGATTTAACCATCATACACCCAAGTAAAAATATTTTGAAAACAAGAGCCCAAGGTTTTAGAATAGCTGTGAAGGAGTTCACCTTGGCAGAAGAAGATGTGGTTACTGACAGAAGATGACTGACTATTTTAGCATCTTTTCAAACATTTGCCACTTTCACATTGATGTGAGTTTCCTGCCCTCCTAATTTTTTGTACAGATGTTCCATCCCAGATCTCTGCTTATAGCAGCCTGCAACACCACTGCTGACTTGTGTGTGAAGGCTGAGGATTCTTTTATTTTTTGTTTAATTGAAATTTTATAAAGATCCATGCTTGTGTGTCTATATTACTTTAACAATGTTCAAGTGCAGTAGTTTCCCACTGAATTTGTTATATCTTGCTTTGTAGCTGGGCCTCTCCTCTGCACATTTTCTCTTTTCTTTCTCTCTCGCACTTGCCTGTCTGGACTGGTGGACAGCAAAACCCTAACTATGATTGAAATATCTCCTGGATTGCCAGTGCTGCCCATGCAATTTCCTGGAATATTTCTCATCTCCACCAGGGAACCTGGCAGACAGCAGCAGTGAGAAGAGTTCTGCTCAGTCATTCTAATTGCAGCTCTAAAGCTATGATTTACTTTTAGGTCTTGATAAAATTGCTATAATAATTTTCCCTCACTTTTTAAAGTAGAACAATATTATCTTAATCCTTTACCTGAATAATTTCAACTGAATTCTAAACTATGGATTCATCCTCTTCTGTTTTGATTTATTTCTGAGGTCAGAGCGATAATATAAAATATTCCAAATTTTTACTGCATTTTTAACATTTCATATAAAGCAGAATAATCTAAAAGCTCTTTACAATAACATGGAATATTGTAGGATGACATCTATGTGTCCTGCCTCAGATAGGGAATTTTTCAATTAATCATTTGTGAACATGATTTTCCAGTCTACGTTTCAATTCAGACAGACTTTGAACACTTTTTATTGGATCCTCTCTCAGATAAATTCCTGGCACCAGAGAAGATTTCAGGACTTTGCCTTACAATTGATTTTTTATGCAAATAAAGTGAGGATGTGTGCAAGTGTTCTAATTTGGTATGCTGACTGAATTGGAAAAATCCCAACCAGCTATTCACTGCACTGAGTGTTGGACTTACTATTGTAGCTTGAAACTTCTATACCAACTAAAATATAAGATAATTTCCTACACAGAGGCACATATCACTATACTTCTTAAAAGCTGATTGCATTTATTGTACCCGTTTTGGTCTATATAAACAGGGTTTCTGGGCTTACCAGGATTTTATTTTGTATAATTTAACATAGCAATTGAAACTTTGACACCCCAGATTAAAACTTTAATTTCAGCAATTGCCCACAGCTCAGGCTGAAGTAATCTCTTTACCAATCACACCTGAACACAGAGCAGACTCTTCAATCACAGGGCATGTAATTGAGCTTTCAGCACTCTCCAAACATTAATAAAGTACACAGAACAGCAAAACAATCTTATTAAGTCAGTATTCATTCCCATTTGCTCAGCCTCACTTAATCTGGTGGTTTCTTCAGAGCAGCTATCAGGAAATCAATCACGGCAAGCAGGTGTGCTGAAGCAGGAGGGAAGGAAGAAAAGAAGGTTGGGATCTGCAGTCATCAGTCAGAGCTGCCAGTTCAGCCCAAATTTCTGTTCAAATGAAGGCATGACTTGGGATAAGAGGAGGAATGGTTTACGTAATGTGGAAACCTCAGGGCACAGTAAGATATTTAATACCGTTGAGCAGTTCAGATAAGCCTTACACAAACGCAATAGGAACCTTGAAAAAAGTGATAACTATGGCATGTCATGAAAAACAGACACTCCTGGAAGCTCTTATGATATGGCAAAAGTAATATAACCTCAAAATCCTGTTCATTGCCTTGTCCCTTAGCAAAAAAACGTGATTTACAATGAAAACATACATGACTCTATTTATTACACATGAATGCAACCTCACCATTTCAAGAAGTTGCAATTCATTTTATTGTCCTAAAAATTATTATGAACTGGCTTGTGGTAATACATCTATACTTGGAATACTCTTGCTAAATTAAAGTATAATTAAGTACTTCTTGAAAGCAGTTTTATTGCTATTAGAAGGGCTAATATACTACTACACTGAAGGTGTTAGACTGCAACTACTGCATTTTTAGGTTTGTTTTTTCATCAAGCCTTCGGCTGCTGTTGAATTATTCTTTTTAAATAGGCCAATATTAAAACACCTATATGGTGTGAAGTAATTAGTGATTTGGGCAGCATTGTAAGTGTCAGAATTTGTAATTGCTAGATGGATGATGAGACACCAGAAATAGCAATGCACAAAACAAAGCAATTGAGAAATCCTCTCTTGGACCTGATCTCATCTTAACGACGCAGACAAGGTCAGGCCTGTCAGATTCATGATTAAGGGTTGTCTTCCTTGTTTTGTTCATGTACTTTTCTGTGCAGAGAAACCCTGTGTCACTGGGGAATCACTACAGAACATTAAGTTAGAATCACTACAGAACATTAACTAAGTGCAGAACATTATCCTTGTAAACAAAAGGAGTTTTTTGCACTTAATTCACTTACTTTTATTCAGATTCTTTTTAAAGAATAGCTGGTTCCTTAGATGCTACTGATACAGCTGCATATTCCAGAATGTTTCCTTACTTTTTCAGTTAGATTGTTGCCTGAAAATAAGTGCAAGGATAGAAGAATCAGAAGTGCTAATCCATCAAAATAAGGCTGTTTATAGAACATTTATTGTAACTATTTCCTGCATTTGTGTGATCAGAAACTGTAGGAAAAGGAGTTAATTTTTGAGGACCTTAAGAAGTGGTGTCCAAATGTCTTCTGAGGTCAAAAAAAAGAGCTGAAACACAGAAACCCCCACTGAAATGTAACAGATGTTTAAAAAACCAAAGGAGGAGATCTGCCTCTCCAGGCACTTTTTGGAAGTCTGTAATAATCTATTTTAAGGAAAACTTTATGCCTTATTTGAAAACTGCTAAGTGCTAAGACAGCACTGACTCTTGTACTTTCCTTTTAATTTTTTTACAGAAAAGCTTTAAAGAAGATTGGATTCCTTTCTGAGTGTAGTTCTTAAATTATTACCAGTGTGCTACAGCTAAAGAAAGAGAAAATCTTTTTAAAATATTGTTTGCTCTCAAGAATTTTGTAATAATGATGTATTCCAATATTTAAAATATAGCCACTAGAAATCCCCCAGAAGATGATAAATTTTTGCAAAACCTAGAATTTTTCAACACACACAAGCCCACCACAGCCCCCAGGAATAATAAATTAACCTCACTAAAATTACGAGACTGTATTCATTGCATTTTTTCTCCAGTTTTTTACTATAGCTCTATTAGAGGAAAACCTTTCCTCAGAAATGAAAGCTGAAGTACTCATGCTGAAGCTTGACTCTACAATTAAGAGTCATCCTATCCCAGACATTGTAAGCTCCACAAAGAATTGATGAGCTTGTTGGGTAATGCTGATTTCATAAGTCAAAGCGACCTGAAGTATTCCTGATGTTTTATTATTTCATGTATGCACAATATTTTCCTTTCTGTAGTAGGTTTTATGTGGCAAGGTTTTGATGGCCAGGGGGGTGAAGGCTGCAAGTGTAGCTTGTCTGATAAGCTGCCAGAAGTTGTCCCCATGTGTGACAGAGCTAGCTGCAGCTGACTCCAAGGGGAACCCATCACTGGCCAAAGCCACCAGTGATGGTGGTATCATAATTAAAAAAGGGTAAAAAAGCCCTGTGCAACAGCTGGGGGGGATGGTAGTGTGAATGTGTGAGAGAATAACTCTGCAGACACTGAGGTCAGTGCAGAAGAAGGGTGAGGAGATACTCCAAGTGCCAGAGGAGAGATTCCCCTGCAGCCCGTGATGAAGACCATGGTGAGGCAGGCTGTCCTTCTTCATGCTGGAGAAGTTCATGGAGAACTGTCTCCCATGGGAGGGACCCCATGCTGGAGCAGGGAAAGAGTGAAGAGTCCTTGAGGAAGAAGGAGTTTCAGAGACAGCACTTGTTGAACTCACCGCACCCCCATTCCCATCCCCTGTGCCACAGAGGACCAGGAGGTAGAAGAGTTTGGAGGGAAGTAGAGCCCAGAAGGAAGGTGTGTGTATGCAGTCAGTTTGATATTTTGTTTTGTTTCTCATTATCCTACATTCCTTGATGGGCAATAAATTAAATTAATTTTCCTATGACAAGTCTATTTTGCCTGTGACAGAGACTGGTGAATGATCTTTCCCTGTCCTTATCTCAAACCATGAGCTTTTCAATGTATTTTCTTCCCCTGTCCAGTTGAGGAGGGGAGTGACAGAGCAACTTGGTGGGCACCCAGTGTCTAGCCAGAGTCAACCCACCACACTTGACTAGGTTTTAGTTCTTAGTTATTTTTAGCATCTGTTTGAATCTTTACTTTTCTCCTACTTTCACTCCACAGCATACTCATGCTCCAGAGTTGTTATCCAATTTGCTGTCAAGCCCCTGGAGGCTGCTAAGATAGTACTTAAGCTTTGTTCTCCCATTATTAACATCAGAGTTTCCTTTACCCTTTTACATACTCCTCGGATTTAAAAATTGCCTCCCAGCTTTCCTACAATTAGGTATTGTTTATACGTGTTTGGAACAGAATGATTAAAAGTTAGAAGAGAAGCCAAGTATCTTTGGGCTACTGGCCTCTGAGTAGTCATTCTTGGCACCCATTTAATATGACTTGTGCAATGCTGAGATCTGTCCCAGTCCCAGTGTTTCTTGCTCTTGGATTCTGACTTTCTGGCATAGCTGTTCTTCTTCCCACAATTACTGCCAGAGCCATTAGAGACCCAAAGTGCATGTGTGATTCCAAGTCCTCACAAAGTGCAAGAAGCATTCTTGTGACATCTTGTTCAGTATCTTCCTAACTTAACAGGGATCAGATTTTGTTACAGCAGCTCAGTATGGCAGGAGGTCTTTGAGCACAAGATACATTTTCAGTCTTCGCAGCAGATTCTGCATTCTGATCTCAATAATCCAAAACCAGTTGATTTTGAACACAAGCTTTTCACTAGGATCTCATTAATTTGAAAGACTGCATATCGCATAGAGGAAAAGTTCACTTATCTGTTTAGGTCTGAAAATTTTAAAATAAAAGAATGTTTATTCAAGATATAAATAGATGAAATTCTTACCACTGCACAATTCACAGGGGAACACTGCCTAGAGGAAGCAAGAGCAGTCCAGGCATTCATGTACCTTATTAAAGAATCCTTTATTTCAGAAATATAACAATCAGACTGGTGAAGCTGACAGCTTGTCTATAAAAGCTTAAGAGATAAGAGTTTTAAATAGTAAATTCACATATTAAGATATTAATGTTAACAGTATCCTCTGGTGACAGACCTGTGGCCTGATTTTTAAGAACTCCCAGACGGATATTCCAAGGAAGTTGTGCTGAAGAACACTTGGGCTACACTGGAAGCCAATACCTGTCCAAAAGACAAAAGACATGTTCAGTGTCACATTTTCACCAGAAGGTGTTTTACAGACACAGCACTTTTGTTTGGAAAATACAAGTGAGAGGCCAAAGAAATGAAAGTTAATTAAAGTCTGTTTAGATGAAAAACAAATCTTAAGAATCTTTGCAGTAGGGGAGGAGCTAAGCACCATGAATGTTCTGCTGGGAACAATCCAGTTGACATTGGTGGACAAAATTCTGAGTTATGTGGCTAAAAAAGGGACAGAAAGTCTTCTTAGTTATGTTTTAAGAGATAGCAGAGAACTATCCATTCACCTGAGCAATCTAGATCTGATGAGTTTGGTGGGTTTTTGTTTGATTGGTTTGGGAGGTTGGGTTTTTTGGGTGTGTTTTTTGTTTGTTTGGGAGGGGGTTTGTTTGTTTGGTCAGTTTTTTGTTTGGTTTTTTTTTTTTTTTTTTTTTTTATGGCTAAAGCAATTCCTACTTGGCAAGACTGAAATAATGTAAAACTACAACTTTATTTTTCGCTGTGTACACACCTTATTAACAATGACACTTCCATTATTTAAGTAACCAGCAATTTTTTATTTTAAAAGTTTTTTGGCAAAGCTAATGTCTCTGTTTTGAGGAACATTGAAATTTCAATTGAAAGATATCTGTTTTTTCAAAGGACAAATAGCAATCTTCATAAATCAGCAATATAAGTTTTAAGGCATCTAGGACAATTTGTGACATCTGAGAATAACAATTTTAGGATTTATGTACCTTAGCATATTGCAGTGTTTGCTTTTCAGAAATAAAACAGAAACATTGTTTTCAGACATGCTGAGACACAAAAAAAAAAAAGCATGGAAATAAACAGGCTTTATCTCTGAAAATTTCAATAAAACCATGGAGGTTCTGCTTTTCCACTGCCTTAGATTTATTGAACTTCATTACTTCATTAATGTGTATACTTTTTGGATTCCTGTGACCTACCACTTGGTCTGGCTTCTACAATTGAATGGCTCTGAACACATCCAGACTCAGTCAGAGAAAGGGACAAGAGCTGTCACCAATTCTGGGCAGGTAGGCAGCAGGCCTTGGCAACAGGATGAGTCAAAAATCCTCCTGTGACATTTTGCTTTGTGCCACAGGAGTTTTCAGTCTCACCACCCAGACTTGGCACCAGCCTCCCCCTGGCTCTCCGGGAAACCTCTGTGAAAACTCATTTACCTGAGTAAATCTGGCAGGGACCAGCTGTCTTTAAACAAGGAAGTACACCACTTTGCAGTTTCTAAGCTCAGACTAACTTTTAACCTGTGAATGCGTATAGAAACTGTATGGTGGTTTTTTTTTTCATTTTTTATTCATGACTTTACTAGTGTCTTTGTTGACAAAAAAGCAGGCAGAACACAACTTTTAAGTGCTCTAATCTTGATAAACTCTTTAAAAGAATTTGTCACGTCATATTCGTCATGTCAGAGACTGAACCATTGAACTTTTCATGAACTATTTTAATTTTTCTGTTAGAAAATAGTCCTGCTATCCCACTGTTTTACCTGAAGTATCAATTACTCATGTAATGCACAGCATAACATTGTTGTAGTTTCTGAAAAGGAATGTGACATACAGCAGTATCTCCCATTTTTTCATTTTATTAGGGAAGTGTTATGACAGACATAAATGTCAAATATTTGTTATCGTAATATTTCTTCATTAATAGCACTTAGCATTGCATGGTCTGTCTATGTTAGTATGCTCCTTGCTAAATGTTAATAGTGAACTAATTTATATCTCAGTCACTAATTGATTTGACTCATAAATGTTTAATTCATGAGATGGCTCCATTATGTGCCTCTAAAACCACTTGAAGCAAACCACTGGAATTCCATCTACACTCCATGAAGCTTAAGGTTTCATGCATTGGAAGCACACAGTGTTTGAGAAGTTTTAATTGTTAATCAATTGTGTATTAAATTAATTTTTACTAATTGCAACATGGTGGAATAAAGAACATTAAAATAAATGAGAATAAAAAATTAATGAATTAGATAGAATATGACAATTTATACTGTGATTATTTAATGAAGGGTCATGTGAGCTCTTTGAAATGTGATGAAATTCACCCTGAGCAAAACCCAGGGACAATGCTCATAGGCTGCTTAAATTCTAGCTGTTGTATCAAGTCTCACTAAATACAGTCACTTCTTCAGGGCTAAACCCTTTCCACAGTAAGTAAACCCCAAAATCTAATAAATCTGAATTACAAAATGAGTATGCGAACAAGTTGGATAAAGCTTATAGTATAATTTTCTTTCTGGTCCCTTCTAAAGGTTTGGGAATTTTAGTAGGAGATATTTCTGAAATCATTAAATTCCTTTGAAATCTTTCGAATCACTGGACACATGCCCAATGTATAATATGAATTAAACGTGAAGTATTGAAGTGTTATTTACAAAAGGGATAGCTGCAAAAGTGGGAATCTCTTTGCGGATGAATTTGATCATAAGAAAAGGAAGATTACACAGAAATACAGTAGCCACATCAAAAAGATCTGTAGTACCTAGAAAGCACCTCACTTCTAGCAGTGCACTGTGCATGGCAACCTGCCAAAGAAATAGGTCTGTATTACCTCTCCAGGTGAGGAACCTGGAAGGTATGAAAAGTATGCTCTGCAAGGAATCACAACACAATTTCAAAGGTAGGCACGAGTCCTCCCAGCCACATGCATTTGAGTGAGACACACATGGAATTTTCCAAAGAAAAGGTGGTATTTTGCAGGGTGCTTGCATGGTGGAAAATGGCAATAGGCAAGGTTGCAAGAGGCAAAAAAAGCTCAGCTACCCACTAAGTTTCAGGATAGACTCTTTGATATTGAAATAAGGCACCAGCATGCATGTCCATATGTGCATGCAAGCATGTGTAAAGTATTTAGTTGGTCAAAAATGGCGTATTATTGACCTCAGACAGGAGGGCCTTCACATTTTACTTGGTCAAAGGAAAGTAAAATATCCACAGGGAAACATGTCCTCATGTTTACTATTCAAGAAAACATCTTCTCACAAGCCTCACCAGCTCACGAGTCAACATATGCCTGTCATGCCAATATGAAAATTCCTCTCATTACATGCAGATAAAGAATCAAAATACCAGGTTCTGCTGGGTCTAAAAGTCTTTTAGCATGTTTTTCACAAGCCCAGTGGATGGAAGCTGTCTGCCATGAAAGCTGTTGGGAAGCTGTGAAAAAACCTCTAATCTGCAGTTGTTTCTGTCTCCTTTAAGGACATTTGTACATGTTCCTTGAATGTGCATACAGACTGTATTTAGGCATGTGTGCATTAAACACATTGAACACACATTAAACAGGCACATTAAACCACAGTCAGAGGCATTGGAGGCATCTGACAAATATCAGCTGATAGATGTCCCTGGTGTTTGTTTGACCAAGATACTGGAATGTTCTCTTGGGTACACAGACTCTGGAAAATACAATGTTCAGTAAGACCTAGAATGTGTAATTGTTGTTAAAACAATCTCATGTGCAGAAGTACAGCAGAAAAAAGCTTCCCCATTGCATGAATGTGCAATGCTGAAATCAGCACGCAAAACTTTTAGGTTTGGTCTAGATTTATGCTCTGAGAAGAGGTGGGCAGAGAGCCTGGTAGTGAGACTTGGGGAAAGAAGTCTGAGTTAGAATCACCGAGCAAGAAAAGAATCGTGAAAGAGAGTGGTGAAAAACTAACCAGAAAACCACTAATAGAGCAGAGAGCAACGTGGAAGAAATGGTTGCCAGAAGCTGGAGGGACTGAGCTTTTTATGTGTCTGCAATCCTATGGCTGCTGCTACCCAGAAAGTCTTGGGAGTGTCCTGCTGAATCCTCTCCAGTACCATTTTGAGCATCTGATATGTGACTGTTGTTACTTTTTGCCTAAAACAGAGAAGCCTGACTATAATTATACAGAGGGTGTGTGCTTTGCCACAAACATGCCTGGGGTGTTTCATGCTGTGACGACATGTTTACAATTCTGTAATCTTTATCCTATATAATTTTAAGGACTTTTTTTTTTTTTTAAATGCTAAACACTAACGAGTGCCCTGACTTCTGAAATCATAAGTGGATGAAGGATACATCCCATTTCCTTTCTAGCTGTTGTGGGGTGGAAGGAAGGGCACAGCACTGGTTTTGGTAGCCCACTATGCCTGCTTTGCCACTGAACCAGCCTGACACTGCTTTGAGAAAGCTGAGCTGTTCCCAACCTCAGCTCAGATCCTCTCCCAGTTCTGGTGCAGGTAAGAGGGGGATAAAATTTACTTTTCTTTTCTTTTCTGGCATGTCTGCTTCTCTGTGTATGGTTGAAGCTGTTCAGTCTTAATTTTCTTAGGAGTGGGCGGACTTCAAAAAGATTGCTGAATGACAGCTGGGCAGAAAATAGATAATGGGTAGAAATATTGTGGGCTTTACTGCTCTGAAGGTTTAGGAAGGAACACAAACAAGAATATAGTATTGTTACCAATCTCAAATTATCATTTATAATTAGCCTTTTCAGATAAGACTTGTCTGTGTACCAAAGAACACTGATAAATGGGGCTTTCATTAGCAACCAGCTTTTTGATTAATTGATGGTGTGAGAAGGTTATATAACAGAACTTCATGCAGAGGGAGAAGATGAGAACTAGAAGAAAGAAAAATGTATCAAGGGAGATTGGGGAAAAATAAATGTTAATGCCAAGGAGCAAGGACAGACTTGATGGAAAGCAGTACATTCTGGAAAAGTGGGAAAAAACCCTAGAGGATAATCCAAGGGGGGAGGAGACAGACTAGGGGAGATGTTTCGTTGAGGAGTGACTGCTGAGATGATAGGGTAGAAGGTGAGCAATTTACACAGAGCTGGAGGAGGGAGGAGATTCTTGGAGGAGGAAACAGGGGTAAAAGGAAGCACATGCAGAAAGGAAGGCAGAAGTCTGGCAACAAGCTGGAGGCTGCAGCTGTGAAAACCACACAGGAAGCAATCAACAGGACTCCAAGAAGACCAAAGGTAGAACAACAGCATTTACATAAGAGGATAGGTCAGAAAATATCCAGATTAATGCAAATTTCAAGAATATTTTTTATTCCTACCTTTCCCTTGTCACTTGATTTTCTGACTGTAGAGAAGTGGAACTTTCATAGAAAGCCAGGTGTAGAGGTTCATGCCATTGAGTGCCTCTTGAGTTAGCACATGTGGGAGTTTTATAGCTCCTGTCATAATGACTGGCCTCCAGGGTCCTGATAATCCTCTGAGACAGCTTTTATCATAATAATGAATGCACTTGGCAGACAGGCTGATAACTGTTGCTGTTTGCTGTAACTTTCTGGAAGGAGGTGCCTCCTTAGGCTGTTCAAACTAAAAAAAAAAAATACAGTGCTTAAAACTTAATAATTTAATAATTTTAGAAAGTATCACCCCTGCTGTGATAGAAGGATTTAGCAAAGATCCACAAAGACTGGCAGAGGAAGCAATAGCCCTGCCACTTGGCTCAAATGTTCATTTAGACAACCAAATTCTGAACCATAATCTGTGGAAATTGTTAGAAAGTGTCCCATGAATTTGAACAGCTGTACTCTCAGCTGGGATCCCTCACCCCGACCTGTCTCTGTGCTTTGTGTAAATAAATACAATAAGCCCAAATCTGAAGAGTTATCTCTAATATGACACATATTACCTGGCTTCCAGTACTTTGTGAGGATTAACTGGGATTAGACTGTGTTTGCAAAGAGTTACTGCAAAGTCAATTAAACTTGCTCTGGATTGGCAGCAGGGACCTGACACATTGCCTGCAAGCGCTGGGCCATTCCAGAGGGCAAAGGGATCAGAGGCAGAGGCTGGTCCTGAAAGGATTTCTTAGAGCTGGTCTGCCTTGTAAAGCAGAAGTGTGAGAGGGTATTATCTTGGGCTTATCTTGGGCTCAGAGGTTTCATAATTCCTTATCACTTGAGACAGTTTAGCTACAAGGGAGTTTAAAAGGTCTGTGCAACTTTCTGTTTTTCTTTGTGGTTGATGCAAGATCAACTGTCTGGTAGGGCACTGGGCAGCAGGGCTGCTTAGGGCTGCTAAAGCAACTTTTTATTTTTCTGTGAATAAGGAGGTGGCTTTGCAGTTCCTCGTGACAAGAGTTGTGAGAGCAGCTCTCCCTCCACTCAGGTATGTGACCCTGCTCCTGGGCTAGAGGCAGATTCTGAGCACACAGCTGGATATTGCATACATTTCTTCTAAGTGTATTATTGCATCCTGTAACTCGCAAAATGCTCCTAACTGCTAGTTATTGAAAGCAAATAGAGATGAAATTCAGCCTCTATTTCCTGACTGTTTATAACTCCAAGAAAAGTCCATTCACTAAAATGTACAAAGACTAAAAGTACTAGTAATTAAATTATTTCACTTGCATTATTTCACTTGATAAGATTGTATAGATTGCTAATATTTCACTGTAAATTGCAATTAAAAATAAATATATTGAAAATTTAACTGCAGCAAGTATGGTAATAATTTGCCTGTGAATCATTATCTTATGTATAAAAGTCTATTATAGAAGCAAATACATACATATGTTATAAAAAATATGAACAGAGATATCAAGTTTATGGCTGCATAGATTTAATAACTATGATAAAAAAGAACATATTAAAGATACTGTATTATTAATAATTATGGGAATTACGTCATTATTAATTAGAGGTAAAAGCATCTAATTGCATTTCTGTGTAGTTTTAAAATTATAATTTGTGTGCAGTAAATATGCTGATGTAACATATATTTTTTATATGGAAGTCCTGAGGTCAATTCAATAAACATAGCATAATCATATGCTATTTTTGTGATTTATTTTCTGAACAATTGACACAATAGCTATATTTACTCAGTGATTTTTTTTTTTAACTTGGCAAAAATATTTTACTCATTAAAAAATGTGTAGTCTGTAGCTGCTTAGTTTTGGGGTTTTTTTTTCTGCCCTCAAGTGAGACTTCAAAAGCATTTATATGATTGGCACAACCAGGAAAATTATCAGAAATGTAAGGGTTAAATTACTGTCGTTTGGAACAAATTTTTTTTAACTGGTAGTTATATGCATATTTCTGTAACATGTTTTCATCTGGAAGAATAAGGCCATATCTTAGGATTGAAATTACATGATATGAGAAGTTCCGGGTATCTATTAGTTCCTTCATTCATGTACTGCTAGTGCACAGAAATCACTGCTAGTACTTTTTTCTACTGCTCTGTTCTTCATAGCTGTTAATATTTCTCAATACACAGTGATATTACACAATTTTTCATAATCTCTTTAGATGTTCAGCTGTTGCCAAGGTATCTCCTGTGGCAAGGGTAATTTTATTTTTCAGTTTTGGGATTTTGGTTTTTTTGTCTGTGTGTGAATTATGTTTGATTCTTTTATTGTGTTAATTAAAGATCTCCTCCAAAAACATGAAAAAAGGAAAAAAAGATCCTTTTTCTTTAACATGAACAAAAGAGAAGCACATTAGCTCTTGGAATAAAGAAGAGTAAAATCATCCTTTGCTATAAGAAAATTTGTATAATGAATTTAATGTCTAATAAAATATTTTAACTAAAGCCTAGCTCACCAGATCAATAGGAAAAGGCTTCAATAGGTGAGGAACTCCACAGCACATGGGGCACATGTTCTTGACAGGACCTGAGTGTTGCTTCCTCACCCAGAGGGGTAGAAAGACCCAATGTACACCTCCAGTGCAAGCTTTTCTGAGAATGTGCCCATCAGCTTCATGCTGCCTCTGCCACAGTCCCTGAGATCTCTCCTGGAGGGAGAAAGCTTATTCAGGAAGGGCTTTGGCCTGGATCAATTCTTGAGAGGATTTGTTATGTCTTCCTTTTGATGGAAAACACATCTGGATGGCAAAGGCCTGGATCCTCTGGTGCTATTCCAGCCACCAGTTCTGGTTCCCAAAGTGGGGATGGCAGCTGCCCCAGGACGTGGGGTAGCTTCAGCCAAGCTTCCTTCTCATGCTGGTCTGATGAGGAGCAGGGCTTTTCCTAGCAGTAAGCTCATGGTTTGGCTTTGGATGAAGCCCCAGGAAAGATCGTCTCTATGTTGCTCAGACCAAGGCCATGTCTCCAGGTCTGGAACATGTAAACTGAAAGATAAGGGTGTCAATCATTTGACAGATCTTCAGTACTTGAGAAGCCACCAAGATGTTGACCTTAAACTGAGTTCTTCACAACTGGAAAAATCCCCTGTATTATGTTGTTCCTAATTATTACACAGACAAAATTACAGTGTAGCTAGTAGGATAAACTAACATGAGGACTACCCAGTCATTCTTCAAAACCACTGACATTGCCTGGGATGATTCATTATGGTGACTGTTTCTCAGCTAGGTATTGCACTAGTGAAAGACTTTACAATTACTCCATCATTCTGTGACTTCTGATCTAAGAAGAGTTTTGCAAGAAGTGGAATATATCCAAGTAGGGACGAGGTTTATTAAATTTCTCCTGACTTTCAGAAGATGTTTGCTTTAAAATTTTTGTCTCCTACAATTGGAGCCTCTTCTCTGTGCCCTCCTTGTGATGTCTAAGATATTTTTTTTGGTCAATAGAGTTGCCTAATTAAATTTCAGGGCCTCACCCACATCAAATGTCATAGGCCCGGGTGAGTAACAAAGATTAGGAGGAAGAATCTGCTACTCCAGGACACCCAAGAAATTAAGAAAGCCAGCCCAACAATAATAGAATTCTAAACACTGATGACCACCAGGCCATCCAAGATAGGAAGCCAGCTCAACACAACTCAGAAATAGTCAAATACTAAACACTGAATATATTATATAGGCAGAACATATAAAAGACAACAGCATATGAAGAGTCCTTATCTTTTCTACTTGGTGTGATAGCTTTGTGGATTTACCACCCAACACCCGTCTTTGTGCAAATATGGAATAACAAAGCCCTTGGCTCTGTGTGTGATTGGCTCACTGCACACCAGGTGATGAATCCTGATTTTTGGGACAACACTTAGGTTTCATTGAGAAGTCTTTAGGTTTAATAGACCAACCCAGCCCTTTCAGTAAGATTTTTATAGCTCTTCACTCTTCCAGGCTTGCAAGAAGTTTATGTTATAATATTACAGTTTCTGCGTTGGATTCTGTTGTAGTAAACTCCTTTCTGTCTATATTCTGAGTTACTCTCACATGAACCCACAGGAGTGGAAGAATCAAGGTCTGCTCCATCCCTGCTGCTCTTGGGCTGTCTTCACCTAATCCCCCTGCTAAAACCACTTGAAAACAAAATTTAAAAGTGAGTTTGAGGACTGAGAAAGGCAGCAGTTTATGCATGCCACAATCAGTGAAGAAGAGCTCAGAAGCAATATTTCCAGGTAAAAAACCTGAAGCAACTACTGCGTTTTCCATCACCAATTTTCCCCTTAAAGAACCTCGTTACAGTTTGAGAGGAACTCATCAGTGACAGGAGCCAAATATATCACACTGTTTCCACTGTACTGCTGCCAAGTTGGCTTGAGGCACTGGTATTTTAGGATGTTTTTCCATATCGTCAGGACACGTCCAGAACCACAAGGGACAGCACCTTGGGTCCTACCACTTAACAGAGCTGGGAAAGCTACAGCTGGGAGTCTCTAGTGGGTAATGAAGGAGCTGCACAGCAGCTTGGAAAGAGCCTTCCAAGTTCATTATTTCAAGGAGAAATAAGGTATTAATACATGTTGGGGAGGATCTTTTTTCAGGAGGTTGAAAAATACTTGATGAGTGGTTGGAGTATGACTCAGGGCATGCACTGGCAAGCCTTGAAGACCAACACACCTGCAGTAAAATCTGTGATGTGAGCTGGGCAAAGAAATGCTATACCATGTCTGCAATCTTTATCCAAACTTTCCACTAATGCCAGGTGGTAAACATTTTGAAGTTTTCTTCTTGAATTTTCTTCTTTTGTCACAACTTGTTTGCATTTAGCAGAATCTTGTTTAGCTGTTCTGGTACTGTCAGTATGATGTGGAGAGGAAATGAAAGACCTTTTGGGGGAGTTCGAGTGGACTTGTTCCAACATTAACCTTCTAATCCTTAGATGTCTAACCTAAGTCAGTTGTTTAGATGCTTTGCAGTCAAAGGGCAGGCATCAGTATCTCTAAAAGATATGCACTCCCTGGAAGTGTTCAAAAATCAGTAGCTGTAGCACTTTGTGTTATGGTTTAATACACGTGGTGGTACTTTGTCAAAAGTTGGACTTTATGATCTTGGAGGTCATTTCCAACCCTAATGATTGAACAGTTCTATGATTCTATATATTCTTGCCTAAGATAAGATTAAAAGTACTTGGGATGAGTTAAGTTCATTCATCTCTTGTGAGAGGAAAGGAAACCAATTAGTCTCCCTTAGGCCAGATGCCTGATTTTAGCTGGATAAGTTTATTGGTAACAAGTATTTGTAATTAAATTAAACAACAAAAAATATCTAATATGAAACTCTGCCTTTCTTTTTAGGGCCTTATAGATAAGATAGTAAAAGGAAAACTGAAACAACTAAAATACCTTTGTGTTTCCTTCTTTTTATGTGAGATGACCAGACTTATAGAACTCTGGTCTGTCCCGTGGCTTTTGGAATATGAGGTGGTACAAATACACTGTGAGAGTAGATGAAACATAAATAACAAACATGAAAGTCAGGAGCAATATTAGTTCTGTATTATTCTTTTATAACGTGTGTGTTATATATTCATGTTCTTTATGTGCAATACCTGAAGATAGGCCATGTTCACTCTAGGAGAGGTTCTTGTGCAGTGGAGGTGAAATAAATTGTTGAGGCTGGTCTGAGTGGATATCTTATGTGCTGCTTCTTGTGTATTATGTGATGAGGTGGTATAGAGGTTTTAATTTCCTTAGGATATCAGATTACCTTTCATGAATTCAAAATTTCTCTCTCTAGGAAGTAATACCTTGTTGTATCTCCAGTACACACAGAGGCAGAAGTCTCACCCAGCTATTAACATATTGCACATTTTCCTTTTTCTTCTCTAGATGATTAATTTTTATTGTTCTCCTCCTTAGCAGAACTAAGTGCACATGGGTAAACATGAAGGTGTTGAATCAGAACAAGCTGATTTGGGAATAGGAGGCACACTTTTTTTTTTTTTTTTTTTTTTAAGTGTGGGGTTTGGGGTTTTTTTTTTTGGCGGGGAGGGTTTAATGATTCAATCTTTCACTACTGAGCAAGGTACAACCCATCCTGTGGGAGTCTTCCACTTCCTGTGAAGAAGCCAGAGGGCCACTGAGTGGTGACAACAGGATTTTCAGTAGAGACAATAGGATTTTCAGTAGAAGCCCCATAAGATGATGCTAATAGAGTAACCTGGATAAACAATAAATTTGTGCTTTTATTTAAGGAGGTAAACATACTTCCTCCCACCTTTGTCTCAAAACCAGGGAGAGTACCCAAAAGCTTATAGAAAATCACGTTTTGGATGCTGAAAATACTAACCTCATGTTCTGCCCCAAGGACTGGTACTTTACCTAAAAACTAGAAATTAGAAATTATATTTTGTTGGGGTTTTTTTAATAGTTAATGTCCTTAAAAAGTTCAGAGGGTGCAAAACCACAGACAGGACTTTCCTGGATCTTTCTAGTTTGCTTCCTAACATCATCGAACATATGCTAACTTTTCCACATCTGAAAAAGAATTCATGTTAACACTACTTTTTATAAGCTTTGTGACATGCAGTTGAAGAAAAACTCTGAGGGTAATGACTGTGGAAACACAGGAACATAGATTCATGCTGTGGTATTCTGTACAGCAAAGAATTCCCACAGGAATGTGGGAATGTTTATGTAATCATCTTGAAAATTCAAATTATATGTACCATAAAGATATGTCATATTGTGATGAAATGTATCTCAATGTAAAAAAAAAAAAAAAAAAAAAAAGAGAGACATACACTATTTAAGAATCTCAGGGTGTATAGGAAAGCACCAGAAAAAAGTGTTTTCCAAAAGGCCCCACTATGTGATATCTATAAAAGCCACAAATAACAGTCATCTCTTCAGCATTTTCTTGTCAGCAGTAGGTTTACTCCAGAAAATATGGGTAGACTTTATTTGGAGATAATAACAGCATTTCTCTTTTTCTGCTTCCTGCAGTTTTCTGTGTTCTTGAAGCATGTGAGTATCATTTCCCCTATTTCTCATTTTTGACAACTTTTCCTTGTGGGGCAGTTTGTCTGTTGTTGCACCACTGGGGACTCCAATGAAGTACACAACTGTTTGTTTTTTGTGTCCTTCCTCTGTTGCTGTGTGCATGTGCTTTCTCCTCTACAACCTCTGAACCCTGAAATGAAGCCAGAGAACACAGGCCCATTAAATACTTATGGTTTTCTTCAGTCTGTTTTAAAGAAATAGAAATTACTGACATCCAGAAGTTCACAGCTTCTCTCTCAGCTTCCCATCCTTATTGCTGGTTTCTGCAGTTGACCCAAGCAGTCCTCATTTCAGTGCCAAGCACTACTGCTGGAAGGGATTTTGCTTGCACAGGGTGATAGTAGGATATTGTAAATCGTAACATTAAGTGATACAACTCAGCATGTATATGTTGAAAAGTGATCATTACATTGACATTAGATTCCAACAAAAAACCCCAGTAGATATTTTCCTCATTGCATGCTGACTCCCATAGGCTGCAAAAAGAAAATGAGCATGGTGGGAACATCTCCACAGGCAGCAGTGAAGGAGGGAGGATCCCAAACAAGAGCATCCTCAGGAGACCATCATATTAGGACATGCCCAATAGAAACCATAATATTCATAAAAGTAGTGGATGGCAAGAATAGTGTGGAGGACTGCTTAACTTTTAGCAGTTAAACATCCCTCTTTAATTAGAAAGTGGAGGAAAACCAATTTTCATCACTTTTCAAGGATGAGAAGCTGGAGTTATTCAGGGTAACAAACTTGCCCTGGCAGTGAGCCTTGAACTGAAAACTGCCCAATTGGTTGTACTCAAAGGACCAGACTTGTCTTGCCTTCACTACCAGGAGATAAAAACCTCAAATTAACTATTTTTCATCCACTTTAGATTTAACTGGCAGAAGTAGATTAGAAAAAGGCAGATTCTTCCACAAAAGCTTAACTTCCAAGTAGAGCAATATAAAATAACAGAACAGCAGTCAGTCAAAACACATAGCAAGCACTAAACCTGTGAATTGCAGACTATTCAGTGCTACACCCTGAAAGTCTGGACCTAAGAATCTATTTTTAGGAATATTTTCTCTCTAATAATCAAGCCAAATAAGTCACTTCCTCTTGCTGCTGCCAGAAGAATCTTTTAAAACAATCCATTCATTGAAATAAAGAGGTATTTATAAAATATTCTCAAAAGCTTGCTAAACTGTTTATTATTTAGTAGTAGACACTGTGGTGGTGTAACACATTGGTAGACAGGGATGTCAGTGTAAAAATAAATATTTATAGATACATTCAGAAAAGTAAGCTTCTGGGATGATGTTCATTGAACTTCCAGTAAATTAGGAAGAGCCTAATAACTTTGCAAGGAAACATTGTAATCTAATATCTGGAAAAAAAAAACCCCTTTAAAAATATTCTGTAATTTCCTAGTTTTTATTACTTGAAAATACACTGTCAAGATGGGTAAAATACAAACATGCAGATATGAAAGAAGAAGTGACCATGAACCAAATAAGTAAGTTACCCTTTTGTCTCCTTGACCTTTGACTCACTTGGATCAAAATTTGAAAAAGATTGCAGTTGCTAAGTATATTACCACGAGATGTAGGTAGTGGCTTTTAGTCAGACTGTAAAAATAACCCCCTCCCCCAGCACCAATACAACTTAACTTTTTCTTCTGGCAAAAAGATAAAGAGGGAACTGACGTCTCCTGGAATATATAAACACTCCCTGTCAGTTCACAGCTTATGTGCTTGGCGGGGAGATTTAGCTGCTTGTCTGCTGGTAACTTGATGCAAGTCATGTGTTAAGTACTTGTGTGTTCAGCTGAAAAATCAGTTGCCCTTATTCAAGGTGAGTCATATGATACAACATTTAAAATCAGAGGGTTTTCCTCAGGAATATTTTTAAGATAGTTGGGTGGAAGCTCTTGGAAATATTTATTTTTAATGAAAGATAAAATGGAAGAATTTTGCAAAGCTGCTTGCAAGAAAAAGTAACATTTTAGATGGCTTAGTGAAATGCTTTGTTATTATGATAACAATGGTGTTTTATGTTCAGTATTGCTGGCTTTCCCAACTGCATTCTGTCTTTTGATATTTAATATTCTTTAAACTACAGTTCTGGAGTAATGTGAATTTATAAAAAAATGCATCTTTTAAAGTCATATTTCTATTGCATATAATCAAATCATATTACGTATTGCAATTAAAAAACTTGAAACTATAATTTCATAGTTTGGGTTTTATAAGGACTTGCTAAAGCTGGCATGTACAGAAGCCCAAATTAAGAAGTGAAGACAAAAATTTAGTGACATTTTGTATCTCTCCTCCTATGCAGTTGCTTATAAATTGTCTTTCAGAGATTTGAATGGACCATTTTAATTGTCTAATTAATACTAGTTAATTAGTTATACTAATAAATAATTATTCTCCTAAGGACCTTTGAAACAATATTAAAAATTACATACCCAGCATTCTAGAAAGGGGTGAATAATCTTATTAATCCTGTAGTCAAATCTAAATTTAAATGATACTATGACCATATCTAACTTTGTTGTGGTACTTTCTATTCTGTTTAAGGTATATAATTTTCACTTGAATATGTATTCCCATAAAGTGAATTCTTATGGAAATTTCTACCTTAATCTTCCTATTTTAAATGCAGCTCTGATAGATGAGAATAGTGTGTTGGCTTCTATGTAAAATTGAGTGTTATGGTGTGAATGCTCTTCATTGCAGTTGTGTAATGGATAATTTGAATTGCATAAATTGGGATGTCTAGACTGCTATTACATTGTGTTTGGTAGGGAAAGGTTGAATATTTTTCAATTTGCAGAACTTGGACCATGCACAAGTTTTTAGCTGTCACTTTCTCTCTAGCTGTTTATTGCTAGTGTTCATGAGAGATGCCTAGTGTGCCTAAAACAAAATAAAATCATTGCAAAAGCTTGTAGAAAATTAGATGGAAATGTAGTTTGGTGGAAAGTGTATTACCGCTGAATTTTAAAAGCTTCAGTATATAAGTCAAGAAAAAAAGTCTGATGATGTCTAAACAACCTCCTTAAACACTTCTGAGAGAACTAAATTCCATTTTAAATTTTAAAATGTGTGTTTCCACACTGGAAAAGAAATCCGCTGGTATTGGGGGAAGAATCAAGTGGAGATGGGTATTTTTCAGAATTTGATTTAATTGAGAATGTCTGCTTTTCCTTAGATTTGCTACAATGTGTAACATGAATCAGATTTTCAAATCCCCACACCAACTATCCAATTAATTGCCTATTACTGTTCTGTCTTTGCCAAACTAAAGATCCTGATCTGAGCCTAGCTGCAGTGATGCAACATTCAGTCCAGTGATTTATCACTTAAAAGTTCTTCAAGACAAGTAAATGTCTAACTTCAGTTTGCTTTGAAATTCGCAGTTAAACACATTATGCATCCATCCACTGCATCAAAGAGCTTTTAATGACTGGGTGGTTTTATAATTCAGTTAAGTCAACTTTCAGTTATCTTTGTGAAGAATGCAACGAAATGTATGAAAAGTTTGAGAAAGTTGGTTTTTTTTAGTGTTACCCTTATGATGAGTTTCTACTGCTAAAAAAGCACAGAGTAACAGAGCTGGTAGACAGCAAAGCAACCCAGTAAATCTGCAGTTCAAATGAGTTGTACCACCTCTAGTAGAAAAGCTATGTTTAAGGGTGTAGAGAGACTCTTCTCAGTCCCTCGTGAGTGTCAAAATCTTCAGACAAACGTGGCTTCTTTCTAGGTCCCTTTTATGTGTAGGAAAAACAATCAAAGGGTGAAGCTTTGGAGTGGGAACCACATGGAATGAGCTGGTGGCAGGTGGATGGACAGGCTGACTTTTATAGTAAGGATATTTTTCTGAGATTGCAGTCTTTTGGTCATTCTGCTTGCAAATATCCAAGGAGAAATTCTTAACATACTAAACGATCTGGAATGTACAGAAATAGAACCTTGTAAAAGGTGAGGGAGCCATAGCCTGCAGCTAGTTCACCTGCAGGCACAAGTGGGTGTCCAGTGCAGTTCAAGGGAGGTGTCTGGTGCCAGTAAAGATGTGACATAACTGAGTTTGGGTTGACAAGGGGGGACACATCACTGGCCTGCTGGCCATGGTACCTAATCTGCTAGTGTATGTTTTAAGTCCTTTTTGTTACAAAGGGATCATATAACTAATTACAAAAATACAACACCCGCTATTCCTACAGCTGCTTTGTGATTTAGAAACTCATGCAGTCCTTTCAGTTCTTTGGTCCTAATGAGCAAACACGTTGGTTGTTCTTCCACTTCATCCTTCTGTTTCCCTTCTCTCTGTGTTTGGCCTTGAATGAGTAATTAAATCTTAACTTAAACCTGCTTTAAAATTGATTTAGAGATGTTCACAACATGTTAACAAACAGAAATTGGTAAGAATAAAAAGGACATGGACATCCATTCAGTGACATCTAAAACAGAAAAGAGCAGATTTGCTGTTAACTGGAGGTCTAAAGCAAATAACCAACTTGCAAATTCTGTGGATGTGATTAATTCATGACCAAGAATAAATTGCAAATTAGGCATCTCTTTGTCTCTGTTATTCATAAACAATAAAAAAATCAGGAAAAAAAATCCCTATATGTTTTTCCATTTCAGCACTGGTATAATTCTGATTTTCTTTACAACCTCTTTCACTAGGGGCCAGTTCTTAAGATACATTAACACATATTACTAGCAACTCTTACTTTCCAGTGAGTAATCACAGACATTTTTCTTCTGAGACTGAATAATCTTGAAATTTATAGGTATTACATCTTTCAAAGATCATGCTCTAGACACTTTAAAACCCTCTGGTGCTCTGTAAGGCAGTTGGGATTGATGAAATTAGCTGGTGGCAGGAATACAGCTCTAAAAGAAAAATCCAGTCACCCCTGTCATGAAGTTGCTAAAAGAAGTTTTATCTCCAGTAGAGGACTGTGGCCTGATAGAGATCTGGAAAGAGGCTTCTTGTGGGTGCCTCCGTTTAAAAGCTGCCTTTCCCAATGAGGTGCTGATGGACCTTGAGTTTCTCACTAATGTAAGGCAGGAACAGCCTGGGGAGCTCAAGCCAGGGTAGTGTAGCTCCTGGTTTTGCCTGAAGTGGGAGCCATGGGCCTGGCAGGCTGAGAGAAGAGCAGATCTGTCTATAGCCTCCCTCTTTGGCACAGGGAGATTGCAGAGGTGTCTCCATCAGGAAGAATGTCAGATGAGTAATAACAATTTCAGCTTGCCCTAATGCAACAGAGCCAAAAAAAACACAAACAAACAAACAAAAAAACAAACCCCTAATGAAAAAATTTTATCAGGCTGTTTAGGGAACAGGAATGAAGAAAGATAATCATAGGTAATAACCAATTAGCTTGCCAGAAGTAGCTGCAACTTTTTTTTTTTTTTTGCCACTGGCTGGCCACTGGCGGGCTGTTTTTGACTTGTTATCTTCCTACCCGCTTCATCTCGTGTACTTTGTACTTTGAGCTCTGGAATTTGATTTTTGTTCACTTTCTGCTTATTACCAGCTTCTCTGAGGAAGATCAGTGAGTGTGCTTGGACCAAGAAGTGAGGAAAAACCACCAAGCCTCACAGCAAAGATATTTGTACATTGTCTACCTGTACCCTGACCGAAAGGAATGGGCTGTAACACAAACTGTGGGCTCCTTGCTGGGGCCATCATCGGTGCTGTGCTGGCTATCTTTGGAGGAGTTCTAATACCAGTTGGAGATCAACTTATAGGCAAAGCAGTAAAAAAGGTACTTTTTTTTTTTTTTTTTTCCAGGACATATGGTTTGTGGCTATTGGCTAGTTGTTATTTTTAAATCTTGTGTTCTGATTCTGCTTATTTCCCTTTTTTTTTTCTTTATTAAAGATAGTTTTTTATTATAGATGTGATCCAAACTTCCCTGGGAATATATGCAACAGCAATACTTTTTAAAATATATGAATTATATTGCCACATTCACTAGTTTACTCTCTCTCATGCTTCACAATAGATGCTAAAATATTGTGGTTTCAGTATGCAATTTAAAAGTAAGTGGGTTTTATTTTTGTTATATTTATTATTGTTTCTGGTTTCTTTATCTTTTCCTTTATTTATTTTTTTTCTTACTTTATTACTTCATGCACTTGTATGTAAATACTACAAATAATCCTAACAGTCTTCTGCTGCAGAATCTAGTCCTACACTTCATGTATTCAGCTCACATTCTGTAATTGTGTGGTCCAAGTCAGTGTTCTCCACATGACTGGAGGACCTAATCAAACTCATCTCCCATTTTGAGTGTGAGGGTTAATTGAAGTAGAATGTTTAGACCTGGCAGACACATTCTTTTTTCCTGCTTTTTATATGATTTTATGTCCCTAAAATCTAGTTTTGTCTGTAAAGAAGACAGAAAGAAATTAATTAGTTAGAACTTTGGTGGAGAGGGTACGTAACTGGGTGTATAAATCATGGAGTAATCTGGAATGGAAACCCTGGTGTGTCCACTATGGTGAGAAGAATTCTCCTTGGGGTCACTGCAGCCTAGGTTGGTTCTCTGGGAGTTACAAATCTGAAAATCGTAAGATCTTTGGCTATTGCTTAGTCCTACTGTTGATCTGCTGTGGTGCTGAAGTCTGTGGATATCTTGGAGACACTTTTCCAAAGGCTCTTCTGGAAGAGTAGCTTCAGCTCAATAGCTGTTGAAGTCAATTGAGGTGGATACATGAACTGTCAGAAAATGTTGAACTGTCTGATTCTGCCTGGATTATAGTGTCTCTTCTAAAAAAAATTGAAAAAAATATCTTCTGTAAAATATCTTAATTTTTTCAGGTAACTCACTGAAAACCAACCTGTAGAGGAATTTTCCAACTGTCAGTGTTTTTTTCAAGAGTTTTTAAGGTTTATAGAGAAAAAAAAATCTCATTAGATAATGTCTCAACCACCTTGCAACATTTTACAAAAAAGTCATACTCTCTATATTTGCAAATAATTTTAATTGTCTGCCATATTGAGGAAATGACAGGTTTTCTAGAAAGCACATAAATTTAAAAATGTATATCTCTTTATATTGAACACTGACTTTAAGTTAACCCCAAGTGTTGTCTGATGCCATTAAGTATTTTGAGAGCAAATTACAAATATTAGCAGTGTTATGTGTTCATTCATTTACTAACTAATGAACCAGTTATACAGCATGGTTTGCAAATGTCTGCATGTTCAATTATACCTGCATGAGTCCTTAGTGGTAAAGCATTAGAGTGAGTAATTTCCCCCTCAGCCTCTTTTTAATTTTCTGCATTGTGATCATGTTTCAGATGCTTGGACATATTTCCAGGCAGCTTGTTTGATGTATATATAAAAAAAATTGTACTGGTAATCACATAAAACATAAAAGAGTAAATTTGTAGAGGCTTTATTTACTTAAGTAAATGGGTACATTTTTTCCTAAGCAGAAGTCATACCAGACTATTGTTTTTCTATTTAGCATGCTGACTATTCAATGACACCATAAGGCTCTTGAGACAATTCCTTTTCAGACAGGATGTGCCAAGGTACAATAGCTGAAATAAGTGATCAGTTCAGCACATGCTCCAAAGGAACTTGAATTTAACTAATTTTGATTTTGCTCTGTTCATAAAAGGTTTATTAAGAAAAACAAATTTGTTATTCCCTGCAGTTATATTTAAGATAAATGTAGAGTTGACTGAGAAGGAAACAGGTCTTCTGAGCAGAGCATACTCAAAGTACATTTTTTTTCTGAAATATTACACTTTTGGAAATGTAATTTTTACAGAAAATCTTTGGTAGAAACAGATCTGTTTAAACGACAGGTTTGTTTGGAATCCCTCAAGAATAGTGGCCCTAGGACAGGAAAAAAACAGAGTGAGATGTTCTTTAAGATATGGCGTGTAAACGTTTATATGTAACTTCCTGCTTAGGGAAGTGGCATAGCCACCGGCCATGGAAGTGTACAAAAAATCAGTGGATATAGCACTTCAAGATATGGTTTACTGAGCATTGCAGTCAAAGTTTGGACTGGATGATCTTGGAGGTCTTTTCCAACCTTACTGAATTTATGTTATTTCCATTTCTACCCATATGAGGCAAAATCTAAAATGTCCTTACCCACTGGGTGAAAACAAAACTCAAAATGCCATACTTCCAATGAAAGGTAACAACAGTTTCCGATACAACCAGTAAAGGCAAAATCTTGTCTTAGATCCTGCACTGTCAAAGCTTGAAGAGAGATCCCTAGGTTTTCCTCTGGCTATTCTACCTCAGAGCAAATCCCAATTCTTTGCATAAGCTGACAGCATGGTAGGAAGACCAATTCTGTATTTTTGGAGGAAATGAAAGTTGCTATCAAATGTTATTGCTGGATTAGAAAAACAAATATTGAATAGTTTTAAGACACTTCATACTGTAACAAGACAAATTGCCCTGAATCAACTTGTTACCGAGGTCTAGTCAAATAACATTAATGTCAATTTACCCCCAAGCAAGTCCAGCTGAACATCTTAGCATCTCCCAAGGAACTTTAACTTCAAAAATCAATGCAATCAATAGTTCTTTTTATCCTTTTCTGCTAGCAGCAGAAGCCTAAGTATGCTTCTCTTAAGCTTCCCTTAAGCACACATCTTTACACTTTACCAGCCTCATTTCTCCTTTATTGCAGTCATTGAGAGATTAGCCACAGTAAACACTGCAGGATGTATTTTCCTGGAAGGCTGCAAACTGTTTTTGAAGCAAAGAGAAAGCATCTGCAAGTGTAGAGAAAATCCCAGGTGCCCTTAGAAACTGGACAGAGATTCTGTTGGCTGTTATCTCCTCCTGTGCTCCACCCTTGAGCAGCCCAGGAGTGGACAACCCAAACAAAGTCCATGTAACATAAAACATCCAGATGTCACCTCTTCATGTGTTCCAGTTTATTATCAGACATCTGTGCTTCAAATCACAGCACATAGCGATGTTTTCTACCCCCACAATGCTTTACAAGTGTCTCAGAACCTTTTTTTTTTGATAAACTGTTTCAATTCCAACCTCCAGCAGGGGCAGAATTTAAAATAAATTGTCATTATATATATTTTTTTCTGAATACTTTTCAAGGCTCTTTAAAGAAGCTGTCACTTGAGGAGCACACTGAAAATGACACCAACAGCAGCAGCAGCAGCATCTTGGCAGGGATCCACTGAAGGAGATTAGGGCTAAACTATGTCAGCTCTGACACTATTCATGGAAAGGTGCCTTTGATTTCAGGACCAAAGGGCAAAAGTCCAGTCCTAATTTCTCCAAACACTGAATCTATCCAGAGGGGAGAGAATTTTGTATGAATGTCTCAGGGGTTTAGAAAACTGGCCTTGGTAGAGTTATGAGTGAAACATGGAAGTTTCAGAGTTCTTTACAGAAAAATGCTTTGCTTGAGATTATCAAAATATACCTTTTTAATGGACTCTACACATTTCAGTTGCACATTATCATGTCTGTTGTCATTATTACTGGATATAATAATGTGTAAAAAAATGGAAACGTGTATTCAAAACAACAAAGCATAAAGATTTTATCTGATATTGTTGGAAAAAGGTATTTTGATATGGCTCAATTTCTACTTTTTGCCTTTCCCTCCTTAAAACAATATTATCTTTTTAGGCAAAATTGCCATCGCTTCAGTTTTGAATTATTTTCCTAGCTGGGTTTAACCACTCAAAGCTATTGGTAGTGGATTCATTTGTCAGAAAAAATTTATTCCTACTTCTGTAAGATCTGCTTTCTACCTGAGTGCATGAGCTCAGGACTTTAATAGAATCCACATAATAATATGTAATATATTGAATTCCTGATGAATTGATAATACAGAGTCGTGTATGATTTGCCACAATGCTTCAGTGCTGCACTGGGTTATTCTCAGTTATTTTTAGAAATATGACTTTCAATTTCAGCTATTATTATATTTATTTGTCTGTCTCTGTACATATCTGTGATCTATGATTGGCCAGATTTTATCTCCTCAGCTATCAGAGGCATCAGAAACACTTCTAATTTAAAATTGGTTTTGTGACATTCATATGCCATCTCTTTATAAAAACTAATGAAGCTAAAGCAACTGCTGAACACAAGTAATCTAACCACACATATTCCTGCATTATCACTTTTAAGCTTTATTGGCTCCCTTAATTTTTTATTGTCAAGGACTGAAAAAGGAAAAAAGGTTAGGAGCCAACAAAGCCTGAATAGAAAGGCTAATAATAAGCTAATAATCCTCACTTATAAAGTAATAAAAGTCATTCTTCCATCTGCAAACTGGAAGATTATTTGCTTTTTTTGAGCTATACTTTTTCAGTTTCACAGAATTGTACTGTCCTGTTTATGTGGGCAGCCCAACATACACATAGCACAATTTTGTTACAGCCTAAACTGTTCATAGCATTTCTCAGTTCCCAGAAAATGGCATCTTTTGTCCATCTGGCCAGATCTTTGGCAAGATGGAAACTTTGTCTTAAATTTTGTATTTCTTCATCAGAAATCATAATGGCTGAAGTTACTGCAAATCAACGAAGCACAGCAAGCTTCTACTGCTGACTGCTCAGCATTTCTTAAAATTATGTATTGCTAGTTGACCCACCTCTAGTGGAAGCAATATTGGCAGAAACAAAAAGGGTCAAAGTTCCTGCTGGTTTCACTCAATGTTGCGCAGTTAGGTCATGGTATGAGTTTGGCTGTGTAGCAATTGCATTTGTGTAGCCACTTTTGCTGACAGTAGGTTAACTATTGTGTAAGGTATTAGAGCTGATGCAGATGGACTAGGGAGTTGAGAAGTGTTTTGCACTATCAGTTGCACATTAGTTTCCAAAATTACTCCACCTTTCTTAACATCTAAAGCAGAGCAGTATTCATAGGGAAATATATAACTGCCCAGCCATAGAGAGGGATAATGTTTAAGGATGGATCACCAATGATCAAACAGCAAAAACAAAGGGCTTGCTGCTGTGAGGGTATTAGTTTTATTAAATGAAGACATTAATAAGACAGAGCTCTAGATTTTATTCCTCTTTAACCCACCATTTGTACTCTCAAAGTATGTGACAGAGAATCACACACACTTCCTTTGTGGGAGAAATGTTGTTAACAATGATGGCTAAATGCCACTTAAAATAATGGTCTTGTTATCTTCCTTCCCCCTCCTTATTTTGTCTTGCTGCTTCCCATGTTCTAACGCTGGTTCCCTCTACACAGACCCCTGAGCCAAATAGCTGAGTGGTAGAAAGGTAACACAGAAAGTTTAAAAAAAAAAAAAATTATATCCCTCCTGTCTGGGAGCTCCTTGAAGAATAAGAGCTGGTGCAAAGGAAGAGGGAGTCACATAGACCAGGAGCTGTGGACTGTGGGAGCCAGCTTGTCCCTTTGGGCTGCAGCACTGCCAGCTTGAAGCATCCCCCAGAGTGTCCACAGTTGCATTAGCACATAGTGAATATTGGACTGCAAAGCCACACTTTGTGACCTGGCAGAGTGCAGTGGCAGAGCTGAAATATCATTCTGCACTGCTCCAACCCCTGGCAAAGGGCTATAAGGGGAAGGGGAATGGATGGATGGGAAGACTTTTAAAATGTAGGTAACACCACTTTAAGATCTGTTAAATAGATCTATTGTCACAAGGTTGAAACTTGTCTATTCATCTATATGCCTGAGTATTGTCTTCTAGAGAGATTACTTTGTCTTCTTGGCCACGCAGCTGCTAAAAATTTAACCATTTCCCCACTCCAGTTACACAATAGAGGTCGAATCCTGGGATCTGTCCCTGTCACAGGACAGTGCTGAGTACAGACCACAGGCAGACTCTGGGCAGACTGAGTTGTACCTTTTATATCAGCCTGTTCCTCCCAGATTCCTGGAGCAATTCTCTGTGAGAGCTGGGAAGGTGACTTCTGAATCGTTTAATCTTTTCCCTGTTCATCCAGGAGTTGGTCTGCCCCGTTCTGGGCCACAGCTGGGGTAGTCCTTGACCCGGTGAGGTTCGAGAGCAAGGCCTCCAGGCGATAACACACTTGCTGCAGCGAGGTTTCCTTCCCCTCTCACACAAAAGCTCATAAATTACAGCAAATGCTCAGGCAGCAAGCCCAGTGCTCTACACCACCAGCAAGGCGTTTGCAACTCCACCACACAAAGAGGTTTTTCACGGACAGACTCCTGACTGTCTTACAACTTCTCCAAGAAGTGATATTTGCTTCCAACTGCAGAAATTGTTAACTGGAAGTATTTGTTTTGTTAGATGGTGACTGCTAAGTGAACTTTAGAGGCACAAACTTAAACTAGAAAGAATATCCAGCAACTTTTGATTTAAAATGTCTTTCATTGCTATCTAGAGGAATTAGAGCCTTTTAATTTCTGGACTTTATGAGTTGTGCAAATTAGCTAATTTATCTTCAATCACTCTAATAAAGAAAAGCATCCTTTATGTTGGAGACAGGCAGTCTAGTTTTTTCTTCTCAACAAAAACTTTTATCAATTTTTACCACCAAGGGGAAAAATTACATTATCCCAAGGCTTTGGGAAAATCCTGTAGAAGAGACCTGACATAGACCAGGCAAAGCAGGCATTCCACTGACTATACAGGTGACATACTTTTAAACTCTCCTTCTCACTGTGCAGTCCTGAGGACTGAATTGCCATTTACCATATGGCGCATTTGAGTGGTGCAGACTTAAAGCTGTTGATTCCTCTAGAGTGGTTCCTGATGTACTCTTTTGTCCTTTCTTCCCTAGATCTGATGTTATCAGAGTAGAGAGATTTCTTAGAAAGTCTCAGTTTTGGTGACAACAATTTTCTGTCAAAGAAACAGTCCTTCAAGGGTACTGTGTGACTTCTCTGGGTGAAAATTATCTAGAGCCTGAATAATGCTCAGACATTATATCTCATTTCCTCCCTTGGGCTTTTTGCAATGTATGAAAAGTAGTTTATGGATTCTATAATCAGCTGGGTATCATTCAGTCATCAATGAGTTTCCCTTTATAAATATTCAGTGGTTTTGGCAGGTGTTTGAGAATGAAGGCAATGCTCCACCACAACAACAGGAAAGCTTTGCTACCAGCTACATCAGCAATTGTATCAGCTTTGTGGTCACTTGTTTTAGGGGAATTCACTTTTGCTCTCACTGAGCAGGAATGTCAAGCTGCCTTCAGGTGTTGGCCAGCTGGGCTGTACACCTCATACTGATGATGAAATGGTGTTTTTTTCTCTTTGCTTTGGAATCTTTGACGATCATCTAAAAAAGAAAATGCCACTTCTCTCTGGTTTCTTTTGTGGTTAATTTTGGCTTTGGTTGTTGTAATTTCAGGAAGCTGTCATTGTCAATGGTACCGCTGCTTATCAGAATTGGGTTGTGCCAGGAAGCTCAGTTTACAGGGAATTTTGGATTTTCAATGTGTTAAATCCTTCAGACGTTATAGATGAAGGGGCTCAACCAAAATTTGAACAAAGAGGACCTTACACATACAGGTAAGAAAAAACCCTTTAATATGTGAGATCATATCAGACGTTTTGCTGAAGTCAGAGAAAGTTCTGATGAGATAAAATTTATTTTTGAAATTCCAGCATCACACTTTAATTAGACTGGACAAAAATGGATAAATTGCAGCTACACACAGCAGTGCCAAATATTTTCATGATTGTGTCTAACATAAGGAAAACATAAATAGAAATAGGTAATTGGATGTGGAGCTGCTTGCTCCTGTGAAAACCAATCATTCATTTCCACCATATCACAGAGGCAGTTGCTTTCCTTCCTGTCAGTTTTCACCAGCTTTATAATAGGAGAAAATATGCCAGATGCCCTAAAACCAAGAGATTATTTTATCATCCATGCTTCACTCATTTTAATAATGTAATTTGGGTTTTTTTTCTTTATGATGTTTTTAATCAATAGCTTTTTTTCAAATTTTCCTTGGAAAAGTATTCCTATTTCTGAGTGTACTAGCTAGGACCTAGATTCAGTCCTCCCACATTTAAGGGAGGTTTTATTGTTTCTTTAATGTTAAATGTGATGTTGACATAGGACTAGTTGATACTTCCTGAGTTATTAAGCCCAGTATTTGCTATCACTGGCACCCTTGTTAGTAAATTGCTTTCCTAAGATTGTAAGATATTTCTTTCTTGATATCTTTGAGAATGTATATTATATTTGCAAGATAATTTTCCATTTCAGCATCTACAGCCGAAGTGCTTTGATGCCTAAAAGCTTATTTATTTCTCATTGGAAAAAGAGAATTCTTAGTTCACAGAGTACCTGGGAAAGCAGAGGAAAGGGTTACATAGGAATCAGGAAAAAACAGTTAAGAAATACTGCAGAAGGTGAATTCCCACCAAACAGAAATGTTTTACTCTAGTGCTGATGATGATGCTTGTTTTCTGAAGGATGAATCTCAGCCACAAGCCTAAATAAGACTAAGTAAGAAATGATGACTGTGAAATGAAGACTTCTCTCACTGCTGCAGTCATGCTTACCTGGGATTTTGGGTCTACCCCTCACAGAGGGGTCAGCAAGAGGATGGGACTGGAAGAATGGGGCTAAAGCTAGAACTGCAGCAGTGATTTGTACCTTAGAGATCTGCTGACAGGGTGTGACTGACAGAACCTCAGTGGGGCTGAAAGATTGCTTATAAATCTCTACATGCATATTAAATATTATCATTAAGTAACATTAGAGGTTTCACCTGTTTTGTTGCAACACGTGTCTGTCAGATCAACACCTGAGTGTTTATCCAGCTGTCTGTGTCACCCCCTTGTAATTACATGCAACCATGGGATAGCTTATGACAAAACATGACAAAGCATAATTAATTTAAAACAAAATATAAAAATATACAAGGTCCATTAATGATATAAAAATAAAAAAGAAATGTTTGTTTTCATTTTAGTATCAAGAAAACCTCTTCCATGTGCCAATAAGGAAATATTTCCAAAAGAACAATATTTTGCAAAAAATTGAATTTTTAAATTCAATATTCAATATTTTAAAAATAAACATGAAAAGTTTATAAACCTTTTAATGGCTATAAGATATTCAACATTCATTTTACTAAAATGTTCATCAACTTTTCAAAACCCTTCAGTCACGCATGGTTATCTGCTTTCTCAAAAGTCAAAGATTAAAAATACTCTCTGTTTGTGCTTTGTATTTCAAGGGTGCGATATTTACCCAAAGAAAATATCACGGAAACTGAGAATGGCACAATATCCTACATGTTGCCTAATGCTGCTTATTTTGAACCGAACATGTCTGTTGGGACAGAAGATGATAACATGACTGTCCTCAACCTCGCTGTTGTAGTAAGTAAAGAAACAAAGCCATGGTGTCCAGATACTAATGTTGAGCTGCTAGAGGAAACGGGGGAGAAGTTCATAGAATCAGAGAATGGTTTGGGTTGGAAGGGACCTTAAAGACATCTAGTTCCAGCCCTCCTGTCATGGTGAGGGATGCCTTTCACTGCAGTATGTTCAAAGCTCAAAAAGCATCCTCCTAGTCAATTTTAGTGTGGGAGTAAATCAAGAGTTTGTGGCTAGGCTCCCTTTGTGTGTGAGGTACAGCATGAACAGTGCAGGATGGATTTGTCATACTCTTTCCATAATGCCCTCACTCCTGCTTGGCAGGGGAGGCTGTGTTGATTCCCACACTGGGTGTCTGTATGGCCTCACCACCACAGCCTGGGTGCCATGGGGCAACCTTGGAGCTCTTCTGTCCTACTAAGACATTAGTTACTCAAGGAAGAGCACAGAGATCTTCACCTAGAGCAGTACTAGAGCCTTTGTAGTCCAGATGATTTTGTCTTATCATAGGCTGAGGATGTTTGCCTTTGACTTATATTTACAGTTTTCATACGTATATTTAGCCCTGGTTGTATTGCACCAACTTTCTGGTGTCTGCATGTGAGTGCTCAGGATTGCTGTGAGAAAGTGTCTGTCTCCACCTATATGGTGAAAATACAAAACAGAACCACACCAGCAGTCACAGAATCACAGAAGAGCCTCGAAGGTGCCTTCCAATCCAAGCTTTTCTGAAATTTTTACTTGTATTGTATATTCAGAAGCCATCTGGCCACGGTCCTGGGCAATGGGGTCTCAAAGGTCCTTCTTGAGCAGGGGTTGGAGCAGATGGTCTCCAGGGGTCCCTGTGAACTTCAGCTGTTCTGTCATTCTGTGATGAGGGCTGATCTAGTGAACTCATGTAATCAGCCAAGAAAAATTGTCTGCCTTTGTGTAACTTATGCCCACTAATTATTTTATTAAGAAGTGTCAGTTTTATGTAGAAACTTCAAGGGACCTGCAAATCTGGGAACTGGCTTTGCTGGCTTTGCTGACTTTGCTATCTGACGTTCTTGGAGTCAGTCTCTGTGTTTTTAATTCAAAGCACATGCAGAATTTTATGCTAAACACTGATTTTATTGGTCTTCTAGGCTATACCTGCCGTGTTCCCAAGTGGTTTTATGCAATCAATAATAAACACTTGGGTTAAATCTTCTAAGGCAGCCATCCTGCAGAACAGAACAGTGAAAGAAATACTGTGGGGATACAAAGATACCTTCTTAAACAGCCTCCCCTTCCCTGGTGTGAACCCAACTGTGGGAGTCTTCTACCCGGTAAGTGAAACCAATGAGGAGGCAATGCCTTCAGTTACCATTCTGTGAAAAAAACTTAAGGCAGCTGCTCTGAGGAAAAAAATCTGGTAATTCTATGAATTTGTTCAATATTTCTAACTGTTATTCCTTCTTGTTGCATCTGTTACAGTATAATGGGACAAGTGATGGACCTTACAGTGTCTATACTGGGACAGAAGATATTAAAAAAACAGCAATAATTGAAAGCTATAAAAATAAAAGGTATCATAACATTGTACAGTAAAAAATCATATATATGTTTAAGGTATGGCTTTTAAGACTTGATTCACTAGGAGCTATAGATAAACAGAAAAATCTTCAGTGATTCAAAGGAAACAGGATCTAGCCCTGGGCTTGGCAAAACGAACTCTTTCTTTCAGCTGTTAATAGTTCTGTTAGGAGCTTGGACTGAAGATAGTTAAGATATTGATTCTTTGATACAAGTAGTTGATTCTGTTTTGTATACTGAAGTAGCTAGATTCCTTTTATCCTATTCTAATGGATCCTGTACTTTATCTGAATAAATGAACATCTCTGTCCTTTGCCTTTGCTAATGGGTCAGGCTTATACTGGAACAGTTATATTTAGCAATACATGTAATTAAATTGCTTACATGGTATAATTTACTACATGCAGCATGACTTTTATTTTGTCTTACAGGACTCTTTCGTACTGGGAAGGTCACTGTGATATGGTTAATGGCACAGGTGAGCCTATTAAGGCTTTTTAAAACTTCAACACTTTTCTTGATATTGCAAGGGAATAATGAGATAAAATATTTAAATTAACTCCCCTGGGCTTTGCCAGTTCTGTATTCTGTATATTAAGTATCTATATATATGCATCCATACTACTGCTATGATATATGCATATGTGTGTATCTATTAAAATATATGAATTATTGCTGTACATAATTTTATATACATGTGCCCACAGCCTCTACATCTAGAGTAGATGTGGAAGAGAAAATTTTCCAGTTCACTTGTTTATACTAACTACTTTCATAGTAAAATATAATTAAGATTCTTTTTCTCCGTTATAGCAGTTGAAAATCATCTTTGCATTTTAATTATGCACATTCATTTACACTGTTGAAAATTTAATTAAATGCACCAGAACGGACATCCTGATATATGAAAAGAAATTGAGGCAACAAAGGAGGAGGCTGTCAGATAATTGGCTTGTAGACCACTAGAAAATGAAAAGGCATGAAGAAGAAAAGCAGTTTAGCCTGGGATAAATAGACTGCAGAGGAATATTTTTGAATTTGCTTTTGGAATGCATATGTAAACAGTTGAGTTGTTTAAGATCCATTTGTTCAAGGTGATATTTATCTTTCTGATAAGTGAAAGTGTTGCTGTGAGGACACCACAATTGGTGGAGCTAAGGCTGGCAGGTGTCTTGGTGGAGGTTTTGCAGAGAGCTCCAGGCCTTCAGTAAATGAGTATCAAAACAAGGAGGCTTTAGTGTTGGGTTGTTTTGTTTGGGTTTTTTCTCTCCATTTTCCATTCTGCTTTACCTGGCATGAATAGCTTTCCTTATAACCCAGATCACAAAACAAGGTATTTTGAAGTATTTAAAATACATCACAAGAATCTGATTTTCCAAAACTCTGCGAGTGAAAAAGGATTAGTTCCTTTTTAAACCATGTAATTAATTTTATAATAAACAATATTTTCTTATGTTTTAGGACTTTCCTTCTTTCTTGTGGGACCTGGCATATTTTCTTTTTAGACAGGGTAGCTTTTTATTTATTCTTCTTCTATAGCTGATGGAATAAACATATGCTGCTAAATAATTAAGTGCTCCAGTACAGTGAAAATGAGCTTTTACTTGTTAGCAAAGATTGCTGCACAGTTTACAAGGGCATTCAGTGGGACACTGCTGTGTTTGGAGATGTAACAGGTTTAAAAAGTCTTGTAAGTGTGAGAATTCTACCTTACCTTGTAAGCTTTCACACAAAACCTCAACATGTGTAGTATAAGAAAATACATAGATAAAAATATAAAACAGTATACTTGTATGGGGTTTGACATGAGTCCATGTTTGCCAACCTTAGAATAATGCCAAGATTTAGAAACAGAGTTTGTGTTTAGGATGGTCTTGAATCTTTGAAAAAAAGTGCTTCTGTCAGCAGTGGGCAAGTGGCAGTATGTAATTTAGCTTTCTTGCTCTTGCCAGCTAGATTCAAAGATATCACAGATGTTTGCAATTCTTTGGTTGTGGTTGCTGCCTAAGAAACTAAACAGAAATTGTCGCAAAAACTAACAAATGTACTGGTTAAAGGTTTGTTACAACACCTTAATTGGGAAAATGGCAGAGGCTCCTCTTACACAACTCTGAGTGCTTACGATGCACAAATACAAATCTGAATTTCTGCACTCTTTTTGTAGCAGGTGGAGAGAAAGGCAGCACCTCTGACTGATTTTGCATATCTGCCACGGGGTGAGGTGGATTGTGCTCTAGAAGTGGCTTCCTGCTCTCCATTAGTTCTAGAAGGACCTCAGCTTGAGGCCCACTTGAGCAATCTTGGGTGTTTAAAAAGGTTTAGCATTGATTATTGAATAGACAGTGTTGAAATCTAAAGCTGTGTTTCTTGTAAGGGCTGAGTGTCATAACTGCAGGAGACCTGAGAATCTCTAAGATGGTTTAGGTCTATAGACTGCAAAAACCTTAAAGAAATGGCAACAGGTACTTGGCTTCATATTAAGCAGAATTTTTTTTTTTCCCAATATCCTCTGTTTTAAATGGGCTTGATCATATAGCTTCACATCTGGGAAAAAAAATGCTACTATATCTTGGCTCACCTTCAAAAACAATTACATCTTATCTATGGAGTGCATGTCAATGTACAATAACTTACATAAACATTTTCCCCACAAATGACTCATATTGTTTACTTTTCTCACAGCTTTACAGGAAAGTAACAACTGAATACTGAGCTAGAAATTAAATAATGTCTTATAAATAGAACTGCTTTCAAGCTTGTCTTTTTATTTTATTCACAGATGGAGCATCCTTCCCACCATTTGTTGAGAAGGATCAGGTGCTACGCTTCTTCTCCTCCGATATTTGCAGGTAGGTTGGTCCTTTCCTGGAGTGAGTTCACACCTGCTTGTGCCACTGAATGCTCCTTGTTTTCAGAGGGCTTTGTCACAGTTTTCAGTGGCTGTGGTCAGGTCAGCCAGGCAGTGCAACATAAACGTTTCCTCTAAAACACGAGTAAAGATGCGAGTTGTGCTCATGACTCAGAGCCTGATTCTACCACTTTTATATAGGTCAAGTAGCAAGCTATTTACAAGGTACTTATTTCAGCCAGTAACAGATGTGTAATTCAGGAAAATGGCACATTGTGAGCTGTTAGAGATCTGTAAAAAGCACTGAGGGCCACAGGGTTCAAAGTCTTGAACTTCTAAAATCAGGACCCAGCCTTGCTTAGTTTGAGAAGGCAACAGGTACACCATGGTCCAGTTAGGTCCATCTTTGGCATTTCTGGAGAAAATCATCTATGCAGAAGAGTGTTTACTGTCCTTCAAGAGATACTCAAAATTGTTTTCTCACAGGATACTTTTTCATGTTTTATTTTTATGTATTTACAAACAAACAAGCCTGTTTAATACATCCTACGCTGATGACTTTTAAGCCTGCTGTTTCTGCTGGGCTATCCAGTCTCCCCAAGTCCTCCAGTAGGATTCCTGAAAGAAATGTTAAAGATTTAAAGTGCATCACAGTGTATTTACTTTGGGAGATTTGACCCCTATATTTATTTTGCTGCCTGGAAAGAGATGCTTCCTTTTTACTAGGGTTAAAGTTGGCCATTTGCTTTGCAGAGTGTTTGTTTTCAAAGATCAGTGGGTTTACATTGATTCAAAATTCTTTTTTTTTTGTGAAACTGGAATGTTTTTCCAAACTGCAAAACATTTCCTAAGTCATAGAAAAGGGACTTCTATGCAGAGGAAAAATTATAAAATTCTTTGGATTGATTGCACACAGTTTGAGAGATCCCTCTGGCCATTTGGTTCTCACAGTTCAAGAACAATAAAGGGCAGCAACAATTGCCCGAAGCTCCTGCAAAAGCAAGGTCAGGAAAAATTTTTCTGTCCACATCGTGAAACCCTTCTTTTGTTTGGATGCAATACAGTGTAGGTGTCCTGATTACATTACTGATTATATGTCTGAATCAACTGATAATGAATTATCAAAAAGAAGCTTAAGTGATTCTGATTTATATGCAATGGAATTAGATTGTAAACAGGATGTTGCCTGCATCATAAAGCTTAGATTATCATGAGGTCAGCAAAAAACTACATCAGAGATTATTTATATGGATAAGGATCTCTACTGTAGTCCAGAAACTTTCAAAAAGTCATGTCAGTGTGTGTAGCAATGTGTAGGGAGAAGAGATCTCAATTAATTTGTTAGTTTTGTGTATACTGTTTATTATTAGTATTAGAAGTTTTGTCTGTGTTTTTGTGTATTGCCATGCTCACCTCTGAGTCTGTACATCCTTTTGTGAAAGTGTGGGATGTTCTCCACTACAGAGGAACACAAACCACGGAACAGCGTGGCAGGAGCCTGGCCATTGGCTCCCTGGGGGCTGTTTCTTTTAAGAGAGAGGCTGCTGGGGGATCCTTCAGGATTATTTCCATGAATTCAGACATTTAATCCAAATGGTTGAAACATATTTCTCCTCTTCTGTGTTCAGATCCATCTATGGAGTTTTCTATGGCAAGCAGGTTGTGAAGGGAATCACCCTCTACCGTTTCGTAGTTCCTCGCGAAGCCTTTGCATCCCCAACTGAAGTTGGAGACAATTACTGCTTCTGTACAGATCCAGTCATATCAGAGAACTGCACCTTAGCTGGAGTCCTGGACATCAGTGCCTGCAAAGCAAGTATGGTGGTGACAGTGCTGCCACACATCCCATTTAACTGGGGACAAGGCCCTTGTCCTGTAGCTGAGGTGTCACTCTGAGATGCAGGGTGTTTGTGCTCATCTGTGAATCCTTCCCCAGATTGCTTGTGAGACCCCTCACACCTCTGCAGCCCCATTGCCCAAAATGAGCACTGTAATATTTCTGTGTTTTGCATAGTGCTGTGCAAAATCAGGGTACCACAGATTGTGCACTGAAACTGCAGGAATGTGTATAGAGAAAGGAAAGGAGGGGCAGTGTATGAAATCCAGAGACAGTCACAGTCCTTGTGTTTGTGGCAAGTCACACACACAGCAGGGAGGTGGGTATGTACACAGGTACATACAGATTCAGAGACTGAGAGACAATTCTGTCTGGCTTTGGTGTTGGTAAAATAAATACATTCTGAGTCTGCATTTGGTGCAGCGAGAACTGCCAGGGGTCCTGTTTGGCTAAAATGAGATCCTGAAGAGGGAGGACACAGTGACACTCATGTCCTCACCTCAGCATGAAACTGGGAGCACTGCCAGCTCCTCAGAGACAAGCAGGATTTGTAGCTGCAATTTATTTCATCATACAAATTTTCCTCATGACAAAAAAAAAAATCACAGAAATGCTTGAATTTTAGATTTTTGGTTGGGTTGGGTTGGGGTTTTTGGGTGTTGTGTTTTGTTTGGTTTTTTTTTTTTGGCCGATGGGGTTAGACTATTAACATTTTTATCAGGATTGTACGTCTATATTGCAAAACCATGTTTGGAAAATGACCTGTGAAGATGAGTGCCAAAGCAAGGCTTAATGATTCAAGAGAGTTTGTTGTTTTTTCCCAATAGAAAGACCGGTATATATCTCTCTTCCTCATTTTCTTCATGCAAGTAAATCTATATTGGAAAAGGTGGAAGGCCTGAGCCCAAATGAAAAGGAACATGAGACATATCTAGACATAGAGCCTGTAAGTCCAAGTATTTAATATTTGTACCTTGGGAAACTTGCAATGTTTAAATTTAATAGGTGTAGAGCTGACTTTTTACCAGAGGGACAAGCACAAGATGCAATAGTCTCATGCTTGCTTTTCTAAGATCTGCTCTCAAAGTGGTGTGGTTTCAGCAAGGGAAATTTAGAGCAGAACTTTATCTCATTCTGACCTTCAAAGTTTGGAAAATCTGTTTTGATTTTTACTTTACGTGCGATTGAATAGATCCTGCAAACAGTGAAGTATATTGTAGCTTTTCTGTGACCTTCAAGTACTTTGAGAAAATTATATTCTATGAAACTTCTGTTTCCTCTACACTTAATTTTTAAGAAAAAAATTTATAACTAGCCATTTTTGGATAATTACAGTCTCAATTGAAATGAAGCAAAAGTAGATCTGTTGATTTCTAGAACTCTGAACAGACTGATCTGAACAGACCTAATACAGTCTTTGTGGCTTGAATTGTCTAACAGATCTCCCAAACAGAATTGACTTATTTGGATTTCTTACAAATTTACCTCTATTTCTGTTCCAGTGATTCAGATCTTAACTTTAAGTGTATTTACCAAAGTTTTCTGAATTGTATGATGAATTCCAAGGTTCCAAAATTCTATTTTGCTCTTACTTTGAAAGAAAAGGTAAAATTGGGAATTTCTCACTAAAATTTGGCAGTTAAGCTATGTAACTTCAATGAGGAGATATGACATTAAATCTTTGTTTCACCTTATTTGGAATAGAGACATCAATCAGATTTTCCTAAATATTACACAAAAATTTCAATAGTTGCAACCTATTTTTTTTTTTTGTGGAAGACAGAGAGTAGAAGAAAGGCATGAAGAAAAGATTTGACCTTTGTATAGATATGTTTGTCCTGATATGAAGTTTATTTTATGCCCTATGCAAGTTAAATAGCCTTCATTTTGAAAAAGAAAATTAAGCTGATTTTTGGTTGAAAAAAACCCTGAACCATATTTTTGTAGGAAACTTGCCATGACTGATTTAGTATTTTTAAACTTTGCCTTCAGGTTTCAATGTAAATTACAAAAGTAACTACAGGAAAGCCACAAAATTAGAATTTCTATGAGAAATGAGAAACCCTTAGAAACATTAACATTTCATAGGAGTTAATCCTTCAAAACATAAGGATAAAAAAATCCCAGAGTGTTTTTTGACACAGTCCATATTGTAGGCTTTGGCATCCTATTAATTTAAATTAATGTTTTGTTGTTTTTTTTCTTTCACTGGTTTTAGGTCACTGGTTTTACATTACAGTTTGCAAAAAGGCTGCAAGTAAACCTTCTTGTGCAACCTTCAAAAAGAATTGAGTAAGTACTACTTCATTATTTTATTTTTAAAGAATTTTTGAGAGGGCTGATTGGTCTGGGAAAGCATCAGTAGAAATGGCTTGGAGAAGAAGGAATAAAAATATTTTCCCAAAGCTTGTTGAGAGCAAATCTTCCTGAGCAGGACACTGCCATATTTTAACAAAAATTTTATTTCCCTTCAGAAGCTTACCAGGCAACATTTTCTTAAAAATAACATTCTTATAAAACCCAAATGGGGGCCATGAGGATGGACAAAAAGAAAAAATTTATTTCCTATATTAAATCCAATGTGAAAGAGAATTTATGCATTCCCTGTCAGTAGATGTATTTATCACAAGGGTCGATGGGTCTCTAGCTGTTTTTTTGCTCTTCATTGACCCAAATGTACATGGATAGACATGACTTTGGCATCCTCTATATATGAACACCACACAGACCTTCAACCCTCTCTCTCTGCCCACCTGCAGAAGATTAGACAGAAAATGATGCTTGCCCAATATGTAAAAAGCTGATATTAATCGTAGTTTTGGTTTGGTTTGGTTTTGTTTCACTCAAAAAATATATTTAAAAAGTACATCCGGGAGTCAGAAATATAGTTAGAGGAGAAGAAAAATGTTTCAGTAAAGACTGGGCTTATGAAGCAAACTAAAAGTAACATGCCATACTTATTTTCTCATTTCAGACCTTTAAAAAAAGTTAAAGTACCCTATGTGTTCCCTCTTCTTTGGCTAAATGAGGTTAGTATATTTTATGTCTATTAATATTCTGTTTTCAAAAAAACAAACAAGCAATGAACTACCTAGCTTTTTCTGTCTTGGTGCCCTGCAATTGGGTATTAAACTCATGTTGTGCTTTGCACTACACCAAGAGCATACTTGGCAAGAGAGGTCTTGCATATGTGCCTTTCACTGACATTTTTCTTGCACTGTTTCAGTCTGCTGTTATTGGGGATGAGAAAGCAGAAATGTTCAGAAATAAAATCACTGGTCGGCTCGAGCTGCTGAGCATGCTGCAGATGGGATTAATAATCGGAGGCACTGTGCTCTTCCTGGCCTTCCTGGGCTCCTTTTTCATATGCAGGTCAAAGTCATTAAAATAAGTAAGTAAGCACTATTAGCTCAGTCCTCAGAAGTGACTTCTTGAGGTTTTGGGAGTTCAGAATCATTGCCTATTTAACTTTTCTTATTTTTAATGTGCTACAAGATTCAGTAGTTGTTCTGTAGGAAATAATACAGATTTGGCCTAATGTTTTCATAATTGGCCTAATGTTTTCAAGTTCTCTTCCCACCCTAAATCTTTCAGCATGCTTTTAACTCAAGGGAGGGCATTTGAAACTACATCAGAAGAACAACATTTTCATTTGTTTGTTGTGATTTCTTTAAAATCAACATTTTGTCCAAGACTGTTGAACTGTTTAGAAGTGTCCTCTCTAGCACCTCTCTGAGACAGAGGCCACACAGATGCAGATTCTTGTGCTCTTCAAGGACATGTTCCTGTCTGAGATTCAGAGAACCCTCTGGAAATTTCACTTTCTGTTGAGTGCTGGGTGGGGTTTCTCACTTCTTTCTCTCAGTTGTGTATCACTGTCATGTTAGTCTGAGCACATCCTGAGCACACCTAGCCACAAAGGCAAAATATACTCCCATCTCAGGGGTAGAGTAACCAAGTAGTAGATTAATGTGCTGATATCTGGAGAAACAAACTGTTTTTGGAGTTATTTAAAAGAAGTGCACAGACATGAATGTTTTGGTGAAAAGTATGCTCTAGAAAGAGATATTCTTAAGATGCAGACCTGCCTCACCATATACTGAATTCTGATTTCATTTCACTACAGGTAACAAAAGACTTCAGAGATAGTCAATGTTTAAACGAAATTTCAGCCAAGCAGCTTGTTAAAATTCAGAGACAAAAGGTATTGTTCAAGGCACAGTCAATCCATGTGCTGTGGAATTCAACATGTTTTTCCATTTTGAGAAGATCAAATAAGCTGATGTTTTTGAAGGTCCACACTTCTGACATCACTAAAAAGGCCACTGTGGAAACTATACTTTCAAAGAACTTTATCTGAAACCTGTTACATATTTTAAATTGGATTCAAGCAGACTGAAGCTGAGGTGCAGTTGGATTTTAGTCCACCTTCTGCCATTTATGCAACTTGCTACTCATTTTCTTCTGGATTTGCAAGAGAATTGAAAGCTGCTTGCTGATGTTCCATCTCTGAGCACAGGCTGGCAATGACAACAATTTGGAGCTCATGCTGTGCTCTAGATGCTCTCATTGCAATATTTCTCTCTGTTCCTTCGAGGAATGGAAGCTGCTGCAATAGAACTGCTTTCTGTCCTCTATTCAGGGATGTGAATTGCATTGAATGTGAAGTTTCTTGTGTAAAGTTACTAACTTTAATACATGAAGTTTATAAAAGCCTTACTAAAATATATGGTTTATACATTTTTTATGGAGGTGGCTCACAGACATACCACAGTCATCCATGTGTTGATGGAGCTCATTGACGTTTGGCTCCACAGCTGTTTATTAGTCTGAACCACTCCCTAATTCCCAACCTGTTCCACTGCTCTTCCTGTTGCCTCCTGTGTGCTTTTATTTCTGCCTCTTGTTTTAACACCATCCCCTTCACTGCCCTAAGCCCACTTTGCCCAAGGCCTCCCTTGAAGAATGATCTGTTACCTGACAGGCCAAGGGAAAATATTCCAAAATGCTTCAGAGACAGGAAAGACTGAGATAATGATTTTCATTAAACATCAGAGGGTCCCACTTGCTATAGAAGCACATAAATGAAAACAGGTAGCCCAAATTAATTACTGCTAAACCATCTGCCACAAGGAAATTTGTGCAAGCATTTGTTTAATGAGGTGCATCAGCCTGTAGACAGGTAGCAAACACTGCCATCTGCATAAATACTTGACTTTTTCCTTTGATCTGAATGCTGTATTTTATTCTGAAAGTCAGTGGGGCAAATACAGAGTGTTATGGGGTCTCTTCTTTTTCCATGGACTCATTGAATTCAGAATGAGAGCCTAAGGTCAGCATTTTCTAAGATTCCTTTTTTTGGATCTTTTGTCCCCTTATTTAAAAGCTGCAAAGAAAAAGGGAAATCAAACATGGCCAACCTCTCATATCCTGCTGTTTGGAAACAATGCTACAACGGACTTTAAACCAAAAAGGTTTGTCTTGCTAATAAAGGACAGTATCTTTTGCTGGGTATCTCTAGTAAGAAATTCCTACCATTGGAAATAAAGGGAATATCCAACAGACTAAAATGCTGGTGTTTTATTCTGTTCTTCCTGGTGGACAAAGTTGTGTAGCTATCAGTAGAGCTGATGAGTCACAGAAATCCAAGAGATTATTCTTGAAGGTGAGGTCTGTGAGGTACATGGCTGCACTCCCTTTCCATCCACAAGCTGGTGTGACACCCAAGGAAGGGCTGCTCTCAGCCTGTGGATTTGATTACTCGTGGTGCTGGCTAGGCAATGAAAAACATCTTTCTATCATATCCACATCACTGCTGGTGTCATATGTGATGCTCTGTTCCCATATTAATCTGGGGACAATTTGACACGACTGAAGCCATCCCTAGAGTCCTATGGACTGGTCAAAAAAGGTATGAGGACAGCTAAAGTCATTAATACACATCTCCTCTGAGATAAACACAGCCCTGCTGTGGTTCAAGATCTGACACCAACTTTTTATAATAAAATGGTTTTTGTGCCAGGATCTAACATGAAAGGAACAACAGCAGTGCTCCTGTAATTTTTGATATGCTAACATTTCAGTTTCATTTTATTTGACTTCAAGTACATTGTCAGGAAGTTAGTGTTTGCTTTACTAGTGTTGTTTAGTGCTATGTGGTGCTCCAGCAGCAGCGATCCAGCAAGTCAGGCCATGATTTTAAATGTCTCAGGGCCAAATTTTACATGGACAGAACTATAGGTTTGTTCATATTTATAATGTCATTGATCTCAATGCAGGTTTGGACTTTTAAACTATGTTTAGCACCTAGACTGCACTTGAATTATAAATTGTAGTTATTTTGTCCAAAGCATCAGTTACAGTCATTGTTAATTCATTGTAGTAAGGCTAATGTTAAGTATTTACATTTGTTCAAACAGTGCAGGGTAAAGATTTATTAGAAATGTCAGTGAAAATACAAATAAAATAAAGCTCAAATCTTCCTTCTGATATCCTTTTGTGTAATTGTAAATAAAGCTTTCTGTGTTGAATAATGAAGTACTTGTGCCTCTTTTCTTGGTATTTTGGAGCATGTTTTCTTTTTCTAGAAACTGATTTTATGCCTTGATGAATAACTGAGCCTTTAACTAACCTTGTTAAATCATTGTTCTCTGGCACACTGAAGCTTCCTAGAAGTGCATCATGTTGCTACCTGATACATTGGAAATACCAGTGACACACAACATTTATTGACTCTGCTGGTCAGAGCATGGTGTAATAACAGCAAGGATTGTGCATTTGCTCCCTGTATGAGCCATTCCCTTAGGAGCTCGATTTGACCATCCTTGTGGGTCCCTTGCACCTCAGAACATTCTGATTCTGCACTTTATGTTCTGGATCACAAACAGGAAAAGACTTTGTGGAGCAAGGTGAGCACCAGCAAGTCTAAACTGAAGCAATTCTTAAACAAACCCAGGAAGCCAAGCTTGAGAGCTCCCTTGAGCTGCCCGTGTTGGCAGGATGGTGTTAGCACATCCAGCAGCACATTACAACATCCTTTCCTGGCTCTGCTGACCCAGCAGGTCGGTGGGAGGCAAGACTGGCAATGCTTATGCCTCACATTCCCCACCCACCCCAGGTCCTTAGGTGTGAAGATTGCTGGTGGAAGTCAGATCTGACCCAAGATCTAACAGCCCACACACTACACCCCAGAGCAGGTGTGCCAGCTCTTGATCTCTAGCTGTAATTATGCCTTCAAAGCCTGTCTTAAAACCTGTTCTTCCCACCTACCCTACCACTTTCTTTTAAGGCAATGTAAACATGCTACTATACCTTGAAAAAGAAAGAAAATTGGTGCCTTCTATGTTCCTTTAATTGTGAGAGTAGGCAAGGACTTGTCTTATTCCCGGGTGTGCACATCAACATATTAAAAAAACCCCAAACAACTTAATAGCTAATAAAATATGCTTACAGCTTTTTTTTTGTTGTTGTTGTTCTCAGTAGCCAAAAACCAGGAAGGCAAATGACTGGCATGTGCCAAATGCAATCTGCATTTATAAATGACTGCTATTCATTTTCTATTTTCTGTTCCCTCTTAGCCCTGATGCTCTGTGGTTTCACCCTCTCCCAGCATCCCCCAGAGGAGGCATGGATTTACAGCCCACCCAGGCAACACCAGGCTGGGACCCTTCTGAGCTCTATTTTGTGTGAAAAGAAGCCAAACACTTTGCAGCAGGCGCCACCCAAAGGGCATCCAGGTTTTCACAAGTTCTCCTGCTTTACTTCAGCATAGGCAGTCAAAAATTGTGCTGGCTGTAATTAAATTTTGCTGCCTCTGCCAGTTCTCATCACCAGACACAATTACAACGCTTTTAAAGCAGTACAAGGCAAAGTCCATCATAAGTGTCTGCTAGATGACAGATTGTTGAATGCAGCTCTAAGAAAAATTTTAATGGCTATTAGTATTTGGGAGTGATTTGCTAAGACTAGAGTTTCCCTTTAGTTCTGTGAATTGGTGTTTTTACAAAATACATGGCTGATCTACGCAGGCACACCCAAAGTTTCCAGGACTCTATTACTTGCCCAGCATCCCTTGTGTAACACCAAGGCTGTGTGGACAAATCAGGAATTATATAGAGCCCTGTGTGTGTTTTTTCATGTGACTTAGATTTTGGATGCACCTTAAACACATTTGCAATTTAAACTCTATTAAAATATTTGTGTGTAGGACTGGGAAAGTCGCATTTTTGCCCTCACTTTTTCCTCATAATTTTTCCAAATTTGACTTTGCATTTCAACCTCTCTAATGCAGCACACAAGGAGAGAGTTTAGGTAACTATCTCTGATCAATCAGATATGAGCTGAGACCTGCTAAATTGTTTTATGAATGTTTTAATTTTTGACAAGTGGTTAATTTCACCTATTTGGTCTTCAGCTCTAAGATACCAGAAGTTCTCAGTATTGCACAAAGGATGATGAAATATGTTTACAGGCACAAAGATGTATTTGTGGAGTCTATAGCTTATGGTATACAACTGTAACAGTAACTCTTCCAAAACAAAACCCAAATAAATATAGGAGGTAGGTGGTGGGAAGATAAGAAATGCAGGGCTCCTTTCAGAGAAATTTCGTTTCCAGGGCATCTTTTCCATGAAAGCATTGCCTGTAAATACTATTTTCAAAGTAATTGCAGTTATATCTTATCTTGCTCTTGTGCCATTGCTTTCCCTCCCTCAATGTGCTAAAAGAGCTGGCTGAGATGTACTTCAGCCTGGAACAAATTTTGCAGCTCTAATTTTCTGCTGAGCCTTGTTTGTGTATATTGCTGGGAAATGCTAATTGTCCATTTCAGCAACTCATCTACTGTGCTCTACTTTCTCCCTAATATAGGGAGGGTTTTAAAGTAAAAATTATGAAGCAGGGAATGAAATGTAGAGGCAGGGAGGAATGAAGGGCATCTCACCTGGCAATGGGAATGACTTTTGACAAAATCCAGCTGAACAGCCATAAAACAATTATTGAGTTCCCCCTTGCAAAGTGATGAGGACAGCAGCACTGTGGAAGACTAGGATAGGGAGAACAGCTGCAGATGCAGGTAGGGCTGTGCAGGCTGATAACTATACAGTGAAAGTTAGGGTGAAGAGCTTCTCAAGAAGAACTTCAAGGGCTCAACACAGCAAGCTTTGGGCATTGCATGGGTTGGGACACCAAGAACATCACATCACTAGTGAGTTTGCTGCCCACCAACCCCAAATTTCTTTCTGCACATCTGAGCCCTTTTATGGTATTTCCCCTAAATTTTTTGTCAGCAGAAGAAAAGAATTGTCAGAATACCCAGCTAACTAATTCTGGAGTAGTTTTCTATTAACTTCCCTTGCTAATCTCTTCAAAGGTTTCTTTCACAGTCACTTCCTGGATAATCTGGAACACTGTTTTGGAAGAAATGCTCTCTTGCAGCCTGAAACCCTGCATGCCATGGTTAGATACAAAAAGGCATATTTTACTGTTTTGACAATATAGAGCATTTTTGTTGCATTGAGTTTGTGTGGCAAGGTTTTGACAGGATACAGGGGTGGCTTCTGTGAGAAGTTGCCAGATGCTTCCCCCATGTCTGACAGAGCCAATGCTAGCTGGCTCTGAGATGGACCCGCTGCCAGCCAAGGCTGAGCACATCAGTGACAGTGGTAGTGCCTCTGGGATAACACAGTAAAGAAGGGGAGAAGTTGCTGTGCAGGAGAAATTGCTGCTGGAGAGAGCTGTGAGAATATGAGAGAGAAACAGCCCTGCAGTCATCCAGGTCAGTGCAGAAGGAGAGGAAGGAGGTTGTCCCTGTGCCAGAACAGATTCCTGTGCAGCCCATGGTGAGGCAGCTGTGCCCCTGCAGCCCAGGGAGGTCCATGGTGGAGCAGAGATCCATCTGCAGTGTGGAAGACCCCATGCCAGAGCACATGGATGCCCTAAGGATGCTGTGACACCGTGGGAAGCCCACAGTGGAGCAGGTTTGCTGGCAGGACTTGTTGCCTGTGCCACGCTGTAGCATTTTGTTCCTGAAGGACTTCAGTGCATGGAAGGGATACACACTGGAGGAGCTGACAAAAAACTGCAACCTGTGGGAAGGACCTACATTGGAGAAATTTGTGGAGGACTGTCTCCCTTGGGATGGAGCCCACCCTGGAGCAGGAGAAGACTGTGAGGAGTCCTTCCCCCAAGGAGGAATAGGCAGCAGAGGCAACATGTGATGAACTGAACTCCACTCCCTGTCCCCCTGTGCCACTTGCAGGGTGGAAATAGAGAACTGGGAATAAAGTTATGGTCAGTAAAAAGGGAGGGGCGGGAGAAGAGATATTTCTAAGATTTGGGTTTATTTCTCTTTACCCTACTCTTATTTAATTGTTAATACATTAAACACGTTTCCCTGAGTTCGGCTGGTTTTGCCCAGGCCAGTAACTGATCTCTCCCTGTCCTTATCTTGAGCCATGAGCCTTTCATCGTATTTTCTCTCCCCTGCCCAGCTGGGGAGAGGAGGGATAGAGAGGCTTTGGTGGGCACCTGATGTCCAGCCACAATGGTCCACATGCATCCATGCAGCAAAACCTAGGACACAGCAAAACTCGGTAATGCCACAGAGCCACCAGAAGTGGCAGAGATCAACTCTTCACTACTCCCTGAGTCACGGTTCACAGTGTAGGAGGAACATGCAAACTGTGGAGCACTCCCAAAGGCAAACAGTGAAAACATTTGAATGAGAAGTGAGAGCTCCACATTTGCATTCTATTTGCAAGGAAATACTGAGCTGCAAGAGGAAATACTGTGCAAGGGACACCTGCAGCTTGTTCTTTCTGTATTTACAGGAAGAGAGTAGCAAGGGAATTTCCCTGAGTTCTCCTACATCCAAGAAAGGAAAATGAAAGCTGAGAGTTTCAAATTTCTCCTACTGTGCTTTCACAACATTGATCCCTATCCCTTCAGAAAAAGAAGGAAGGAGACTGGGGAGTTCTAATATGACTTTCTTCTGCCATTGCATAACAATTGTCCATCTGAACATTTCTGTAATCTCTGCCTCCTTTTGCATTTGTTCAGTGCTGGGAATCTCAACTTCCCAGCTTCACCATGCAGTCTCAGTGATGTTCACTAGATGGCAATACAATATCTAGACAGTTCCCAAATTCTCCAAATATCCTGTCAAGAATAGTTCATCCTGCACCGGGTTTTGGGTGGATATACTTGGATGTGGTGAGACTTCAGCTGAGGACCTTTTTATTTCACATTAATCCAGAGCATAAAAAATGTGCATCACATCACTGCCTCACACAGTGTGGATGGTTGCAACATTTCCACAAGAAGTAGATATTATAGAGCTCTTACCACACCATCAGGGCATCACCTCTCACTTTTCTTCCTTTTCTCCATCCAAAAACCTCACCTGCTCTGATTCTCCCCCCTTCTTGTAGCTAAAGGACATCTGACTATTACCACAAGCATTTCATCTCAGTTTTACTAGAAATGTTGTCATGTCTGGAAATGGCTCTGTATGTATTTATGTAGTTTTGTATTTAAGACATTTAGTTAAATATGGATACAACAAACCTCTCAGATATTCTGTTACAAATCAAGGCTCTAACCATTAAATGGTATATTGCCTTTACTACAGGACATGTTTGGTTGCAAAGAAAGGAGGTTATGTTTCTATTTTTATTTTTTTTTTGTATGTGGGAAGAACACACATATTACAAAAAACCCCAAAAACCCGTCTAGATAGTTATAGATTGGGAAAACATATGATAACAATATCCAATTAATAAGATGCCCATGATAGCATTCATAAATGATTGGAATAAAAAATAAAAGTCATGTAAATTGCAGACTTGACTTTGTAGCCTGCCTTCAAAAATGTGCCCACAGAATGTTCAGTAAGGTTTTCAGAATAAGCAGGATATGAACCATTTCTGACCCTTATTGTCAAACCAGTACTTAAAGCCCTGGTGAGAACTAACACCTCAGCAAGTTGGACAGGTCTAGTTGAAACTATTAGACTGCTAACTATTAGTTAGACTACTATTCACCTGTGTCCATTATTTATGGAAATTAAGTATTTATCTATCCCTCTTCGTGTATTTTTTAAACCTAACATATATGTACTTCATGGAGTTATGATGATATGATGGCAGTCTTCTTTCCTTAGAAAATCAAACTTATTAAAAAATTTTATTTCTTTTGGTAACAAAATGATTTTAAATATAAAAGGTTTTTGAGAAGAATATTGAAAGGATTTCTCAAAAAAATTGCTTCCCCCAAAATAACAGTTTTTAATATATTTATTTCAAATAATTTTTTTGGTATTGATACAATTCAGGGCAAATCTGAGAAATTTTGAGTGCTCCCTGAAACTCAGTCACATTAGAATTGAAGATATCATCAAAGAAGGAAAAATAAGTTTTTGTTGGGTTTAACCATCTTGATTTCCAGGACTGATTATTCATGGTTGAGAGGAGGGATAGTATGCACATATCTATATGATTTTATATATAATTACTTCACCAGAGAAATGTTGGATCTCTGCCTGAGAAATCATGAGCTATGATATCTCATACCAGTGAGATGATATCTAAATAACTAGATGAAACCGACTGTAGCACTCAAAAGACCCTTTTAAATGATGGAATGTCACTTTATTTTTCAAAATCAAACAGCTTGAATTATTTGGACAGAGAGTCAGACCTAGAGTCTAAGTTATTCCTCAGAGAAATAAGAACCAGGATGTTACATCAGAAGTTCTCTGTGCTGCTGAACAGACAAGGTGCCAAATGCTGGGCTTATTGAGGTTTCCCTCCCTGTATTTGCAACATGCTCACGTGGATGTCCTGAAGTTATGGTTTTACTTGTCTGGCCTACAGATGGTATGAGAAACATATGGAATGCAATTGTGACCAATCGTCACTCTATGTTATGGAAATTTCTGGTGGTGATTTTAGGATGAGAATTTTATCCCAAATTTTACTGTAGTCTAGTATAAAATATCTCTTAGGGCTTTTTCATATGTATATAATTACAATATTGGTATTTTCATATATTTTAAATAAGAAACATCTACCCTTGACTACTAACTGAAATTAGCTTTTGGCACACCTGCCTTTCACTGAAGAAAAAACAAGTTTTAAATAGCTTTACCCATACCAACTGAACTTGGCACAGAGATAATCCTGTGAGGACCTGCTACCATAGTGAAGGCTTTTGTGTTGTTGTGCTTTAAATGACTTAGAAACATGTATCCATTATCCAAATTAGCTGCACAAATGAGCTTTGCAGCAAGTCTTCCCCAGTGAAGCTCAGCACATGGCTGTGAATCTCCCTGATGAGGACTGAGCCTTCACACTGAGTGCCTGGAGGGCAGGGGGAGCATTTCCAGCTCTGAGTAGGTGGTGGAGGCGTTTTCAAATGACAGATTTACAACGTGCATTAAATGTTCTCCATAGTGGCTTTGCCAAAGGAGGTTTCATAGGCAGCTGCCATGGTGTGAATTCATCTCCAGCTGCTGGCTCCTCAGGGAGCACACACAGCTGCTGATGTACAAAATTCTGTATTTAGCTGCTTCTGTCCCTTCACTCTGCTTCCTGCAGCCCTCAGCAGTGGCTGCCATGGGCTCCTCCAGCCAGGCATGGACAGACAGCAAAGAAACCCACATTGTGAAGCACCAGTCACTGCACACGTGACATCCTGACCCCATACCCACACAGACAAGGACAAAAAGTAAAATTGCATCACCTCACAGGAGGCTGGAGCTCTGTTATGCCACCTGCAAACACACCCATGACATCCTGTGCTACATCACACTCTCCTCACCCATTTCTTCTGCAGTGATAACCACCATTGCTTTGATAATGACTGTTTTCCAGCTCCCTGCACAGCCTAATCTGGAACCCCCAAATAATAAGGGGTGGGGGTTTAGAGTCAGGTATCAGTGAGGCAACAGAAACACATTTGGGATGATAAAATGTTTCATGGCCCTTCAGCTGGGTGTGGCTTCACACTCTTGAGCAACTTTACCATCATAAATAAACAAAATAAAAGTGAGTGCAACAGTGGAAAATATGCACAAACATGTTTTTGGCCATGGTCTATGGCCATGCATAATGCAGCCCCATACACAAGACTGATAATGTCTTTAAGTTCCCATCAGCACTTCTGTTTGAAGAACCCTATGTCTCAGTGAAAAACTGTGTGTCCAGGGCTGTCCCATATAGAATATTAGGGATTTGTTCAGGATGTGCCAACAGTTTAGTCATAGCATGGAGCAATATTTAGGTGCAGAGCACTGCAGAGCCTCATGTTCTGGCAGCCTGGTGGAGAAGGGCACAGGCATTTCCAGGTGTCATCAATTTCTGAACATTGTAGGATTAGAAAAAGGATTGGGAAGGAGTCACAGGATTAGGAAAAGGATTGGAAAAGAGTAACAGGTTTCTTGGCAGGACTGAGGTGTTTTATAACTGTGCTACCAAAGCATAAAAACCCTTTACACCTTTTCCAGGCACGTCCCTGCTCTTGGTGGTCGCAGGTGGGACTCAGAGTGGGACTTCCCTCAGGCAGCAGTTTTGTCTTCTGAAGCTTAAACCTCCATGGGTAGGACATTTAAACCCAAATATCACCAACCACTGCAGCACTGCTTACGTCTGTGACTCCTAATAATTTCAGGGGATCTTAAGCACCAGTCAGTCAGTCAGCCAGCTCTGGACTCCAGGCCCAAGCTCAGGTTGCTTTGGTTGTAATGAGCCATGAAAATGTGAGCCCAGGGCAATGGATCACATGCCTACTGACACTCACCTAATCCAAAGAGCAGCTGAGGAGTATAACCCAAAGCTACCTATAAATGGTGCCATTTAAATAGCCCAGGCTTGGATGGCAAACCACATGTGAGCTACTGCCCATGGCCAAGTAGATGGCTCACCCCAACTCCCACAAACCCAGTGGTAATTTTGCCACTAGTGCCATCAGTGTCAGTTTGAGACATTTGGCCTCAATGATAGGATTCTTGCAAATTAAAACTCATCTGTTTTAATTGTTTCTGTGTTCAGAGATTGTGCTGCAAAGAAGGTATGAAAGCAGCAAGCATTTAGCAAAGCTCCAAATCATATCTCCCTGTAAAAGATTTTGCTCTTTCTTTTATACATTTTTCTACTGCAAATCAGTGGTTTGTAGTCAAAAGTTAATAAATGTACCAGCTTTAAGCATCTGGAGAAATCATAGTCCAAAATAAATTGTATGCTTTACGTATTGTTTAGCTCTGGTGTGGTCACTTGATTCCTGAGGAATGAACACATTCTGTGTGTGTAGGACAAACTCTTCACCCTAAGAATGCAATCTAGCAAACACCAGCTGTCTAGGGTTTCAGCCAACAGAACAGGAGAAAAATATAAATAATAAAAAAAACAACTAGAAAGCTGTATTTACAGCTGCATTAACACTTAATAACATGAATTTCTTTCAGACTCAAGAACAAAACTGACCTTTAAGAGTAGCAAACTTGGAATATAAATGTACAGCATGGCCTGATTCTTAATGCCCTGATAGAAAGCAGGTTTTATTCTTGTGGTGCTTGTCAAGCCTTGGACTTGGAGCCACAAAGCTCTTTGCTTGCAGAGCATTTCCAGGCAGACGATAAACCTGCCTGCTTTGTGCAGTTTGATATGACAGCACAACCCATGCAATTCTTTTAAGCAATGAAAATACGCCCTAGACCTCAAGATTGTGTCACAGATAAAGGAGATCCCTCTTGCATTGTTTTTCTTTTTCACAAGGATGCTAAGGGTATTGAAATGCTCCAGGCTCACGCACATATGGTCACTTATTGATTGACTCTGTAGATCCAGTTACAGCAAATGACATTATATGCTCTCCTCCCTAATTACTTAATGAAATCCCCTTGGGCTGCAACAATTTCCATATCAAAGTGGGTGGTTCATGCATAAATATAATGACTGGAGTTGAAGCAATTCTTTTAAAAGCAGTGGCATAAGGCCAAAGGCCATTTCCTCCAATTAAATTAGGTAATTTAAAATCAAGTTTGATCAGGTGCTGTGGTCATAGAGGTGTGCTTGAGTTACTTGTCAGAAGAAACACTGAGTTTGTGTATCTCTTCTGTTGCAGTGGTCTGGAAGCTGGAAAAGGTGGAGGAGGCAGCTCCTGGGAGCAGATCCCCAGCAACACAGAGAGGTCAGTGATCCCTGGTTGTCACTGCAGCCCTTCAGCTGTCCTGCCCTGTGGCTCCTGCCTCTGCCCTGCCTTGCTGACCTAGGAGGCCATCATTTGTGTGTCTGACCAGGGCCAAGAGCACAGGACTGCCCTGAGACCTCGAAGTGCTGTCATGGTACAATATGAAAGAAGTAGCTCCACTCACAATATTTGCTGTGTTTAGGGCTGCCCAGCACTACAGAGAAAGTTTTGGGTTTTATCTAGGAATTAATCCTCCATGTTGCTATGTGTATCAGGGGATCTACCTTCAGGAGAGCTGTCTCTTCAATACATTGCATCTCTCTCTGGATGCCTAAATCAAAACTCACACTTGACTTATTTCCTGGCCACAATCAGCTGTCATCTGCCCACAGGTGAGCACAGCAGTCACCTAAGCTCTTTAAAGTTTTGAGGATTTCCCCAGCAGGTATTATTCCAATTAGAAAGTATGAATCTGTAGTTGTTCTCCTATTATGTACAAGCCCAGTTAAACACATACAGAGGAAGAATTCTTTCTTCCTCCCTTTTCAGTAATAGATCATGGCCTAACTCAAATGCCAATTGCTTCCAACCAGAAGTGATTTTATTTGCTTCTCTCAATCAGCTTGAGATCAGCTCTCTTGCTACATCTTGAGCAGGGGTGTCTAAGTATCACGTGCTGACGTTTCTTGGCCTTGAGTGGAAAAAAGAAGAAAGGAAAATAGGAACTTCACAAAACTCAGTTGCAGAGTTCAGGACTGTCACCTGACAGACAAACCAGCACTCTGCTTTCTTTGGGCATTTAAACCTCCCTCTTGTACTGATTGCACTGAAAATCCAGCCCAGAGCTTCCTTCTAGTTCATACTACCCAGAGCAGCCCAATGTTGTGACTGAGACTTGCTCAACATCTCTTGCTCAAGAGGGAGGACTGACAGCAGCAAATCCTGAATGAATGAATCGAGTTCTGCTTTCATGTGACACTTCCTTCTGCAATAGTTTGAAACTCACTCCTGCAGAAAGTGTGTTAGTGTTTATTTGAAAGTCCTTTGACCTCATTGAGGTATTGTTTTCCTGAGTGTGTTGGGCAATAAACAGCTGTATAAATATTACCTAAACAGAAAAGTGTTTTCTCTGTATCAGCTCATTTTGTGTGTGTGTTTTCTCCAGCACATGGGCTGCAAGAAAACCTCTTTGTAAATTCAGATTTAAAACTGGAGGCAAAAGGGAACTCCCTGCTATTTTACAAGCATGCAGCTACACCCATGGCATTGGCTGAGCTGTGGTCAGCTTGCTCATGTTACTGGAAATCACTGTGCAGGGGTAGGATGCTCCTGCAGGCTTTACAGCTGTCAGCTAGCTCTCACCAGCAAAGGTCCAAATCACCTTCCCAAGGCTGGTTGTAAAATACCAGCAACTGTGTGTTTGCAAGCAGAATATGAGGACTATATAGATATACATTGTGCTTATTTGCTGTAACTCATTTTTCAGCAGCTTGAACCACTTTTTTATCTTTGTGGAGAGGCCAGTATGCTATTTGGGGTCAGTGGTGATAAGAGAAGCTGAAAATATTGGAGGTTGAATATCCTTTGAGACTTGCATTTTCGTTTTCAGCTGTTGCTATGCGTGTGTAGCTGTCCACAGACCAGAGTGTGAGATCTGGAATGACATATTCATTTTGAATTGCAACCAATTTTCTGACCAGCCAAATGAAAATATAAATTCAGGCTGTGCTCAACTGTCTCTGCAGCTCTGCCATATTAATTAAATTACACGTTTCTTTGAGTTGGTGGACCCAAGTGAGTTACAGCAAACAACCAAAGAAAAACAGAACTACCTTGCAAAGACAGTTAGAGAGATCAAGGGTCAAGATTTGCGGCAGCATGAAAAATTAAACTGCACAACTGGTAGAAATTCCTTTAATAAGGAAAGCAAAATAACCTTCAGAGGTACATTGCCAAGCAGCTGTTACCTGTGGCAATGGAAGGGATTTTTAAAATTTACATTTAAAAAAAAAAATATCCTTAAAATCAACTCACTATTTAGTTAGCAGGGCATTGTTAAGAGTTTCCAGTCCAGGACTGAACTGTAGAAATGGCTCATTTTACAATTTTTAAGTGTGGAGGCACATTGTAAACCCAAGTTTTAAGAAGTCTCTGAACAACAATAAGAAGAATGTGAGCCATATTGCTCGTTAATGCAATGCAGCATGTTCTAGCACCATCTAGCCAACTTTAAATGCAACTTCAAGGCAGCAAACAGGTCCCAGCTGCCACAATTCATCAGACTGGCAATAATAGTGTTGCTGTAGCTGATGGACTAAACAGCACAGACACAGCACAGCCAGGGTTACAGATTCCTCCATGTCTCCGTGTTTGGTTTAGGACTGCACCCAGTCCTGAAAAAATGTTATTCTTCCTACAAGGGAGAATGTCCAGTAGGAAACTGTTTAGCAATCTCACTTACCACGCAGTGGAGGGGAAATAATCTGGTGCTTTAGGGTATGGAGATGATGGAGAAGAATAAAATTGTCACAGTTATGACTGAGATTTGTCAAATATAATTAACAGCAGAGTGCATTTTAATTTCAGCATAATGCCAGAATGTGTAGGAGATCATTTAATTCTAATTTTGTTTTTTTTTTTTTTTAATGTTACTAAGACCACTTTTCTCCTTTTTAAAAAAAATATATATTCTGAATATTTTATCATTACTTGTGTAATTGTTACTCATTGTGTGTTTGCAATAATCTAAATTTGTATATGGTTACTATGGCCATAGCAACTTCAAATAAATAACACAGAAAATAAATGTTCTTAGTGATTTGGAATGAATTTATGAAGAGAGTTTATAGATCACCCTTGACCAGGTGGTGAGAAAGATTTCCAATTCAGAAGACCCTGGACACAGGAAGAGGAGGCTGAGCATGATTCTCAGAAAGCTAAATCCCACAGGTCTTATTCAACCCTCACTCATCCAAACTGAGTAACGTCAGTAGGAGTTTTCACTAGGAACCTGGCTTAAGGAGCTGAGAAAGGCACTGCATGGGACTGGGCTGCAATTTAATAAGTCTTCAAGGAAATACTTGCTGGATCTTTCCTAGGATCTGTGGATAGGAATTGCTAGATTATGAATGCATAGCCAAGAAGTTTATGACATTGCATAAGACTCAGGGTATTTTAGCATGAACTGCCTTGACTTGAATCCTGGCTCTCATGAATTATATATTTTCTGCTTTTTTTTCTTCAGTCGCTAAAGTTCAAATTGAAAGTATGTTGCACTTTGATTAGTGAAATAAAGGTGTGCAGCATGCAGAAAGCATTAAAGAAAATATTCTCCCATCTTATAGCTGAAAACTAACCTTCCCAGTGCTGTGGCCTTCTTGGAGATGCTGGTGTGACCCAACTCTGTGCAACAGTGCTCTGTCTGGTAGAGGGACTTTAAATAATAGCCTAGACCCAGTGGTTGCTTTGCAAAATTCTGGTGATGAAAAGCAGCTGTGAATTGACTCGATGAACCAGTTAAATGGTGTTTATGACTGCCTCAGCTTTCTGGGACAGCGTGGAGTAATTGGAGAAAACAGAAGGAGAAACCCAGAGATGCCACTCTGAGGCAGAGGAAGGGGGAGTGCACCACCTCCTTCTCCTCCCACACTGACAAACCAGGCAAAATCTGGTGTAAACAGGGCTGGGGGAGGCAGCATCTGGCATGGCATGACACTGTCTGCCACACTCAGCTCTGCCTTCACAGCCAGCAACAGCTCAGTCAGCAGCAGTTACTTCAGAGGTTTCCCTCAGAGTGAGATTTATTCTTGGCACCCCAACCTGAGTGCTCTCCTCGCAGGAAGGCTTGTACCATTTCCAAGATTTCTGCTGGCTGAATTTACAGTTGGCTGGAGGACACAGGGGAAGTTTCTGTTCAGCTTATATGGTTTTCGCCATGGTGTCGTTAGCTCCTTTCAAAATAACAGCTTGCCTTCTTGACAGGAACGAATAAACTGGCAAGGCAGCTCTTTCTTTGTTAATCTCTAGCTGGTCTGCAGCAACACTGGAAAATGCACCATTTCTAACTCCATTTAGGGCTCCTTGGCCAGTGTGTACAGCACCACAACAGCCCCTCTTCAGGGAGATGATGAGCATCCTCCAGAGGGCCAGGTGGCTACCAAACGGCACCAAACATTAATCCTTACCTCTGGAGCCCTGGATAGCTTACCAGGCATGGTATTCTCTGCTTCAACCATTTCCTGATAGTGCAGACATTGCTGGGTGGAAGGCACAGCACAGGACAGATCCATGCACAGGAAAACCCATATATAGGTAGATATCATTAATCTTTCTAAATGTTAGAAAAATTGCAAAGGGAAGAAAACTTGTAAGCTCCTTTTTGTCCCACATATGCGAAGGAGGCACCTGGATTTGTTGACGTTATAATAAATGTGATCTCTCTCTTTTGTGGCAAAGGCTTTTAATCTTGCCCTCCAAAGAAAGCAGCCTTAGGAACAATTTTTGTGCTCACTATTTTGGATTGCTTGGACTAATTATTTTCATTATTGACCTGAGTTACAGAATAATTTCTCCTGCAGGGAATTTAACTGCATGTGTTTAAGATTGGAAATCTGACAAATAGATCTGTATAATATAATCTATTGATATTTTTTATCTATATCCTTTATCTCAAGTTCTCCAAAACAAAGTCCTTTAGCTAGGATACTTATTATGCCAGGCATGGAATAAAGAATAGTCTGCAACATGAATGTAGTGCTGAAAATAAAAGAACAAAATATTATTTTAATGTTTCTTGAGTGTGAACATATACATGTAGCTAGTAGTTTAGATCCAATCCTTGTTCTTAAGCTTAAAGGCTAAAACACCTTAGAGGTGTCTTATACTTTTTATATTTTTTTTGCTAACTGACATTACAAAGCAAAGAAATTTGATGAAGCAAATACAGTGCAGCATCTTTTGAAGATTATAATAGGTACTATATTTCAGAGTATTGGTTTGAAAAGGGGTTTTAATGAAAACGGTTAAATTGAAGTGGGACTATTAGTCTGAGTTCAGCTGGGGAAAGAGTCCATGCAGAGAAGGAGGAGTAGAACCCTGGAAAAAGAAGAGCTTTTTAAGGAGGAAATGGATTAATTTTTCACCAAAATTAAGGGGAGGCATAAAAGCTCTTGAAAGGGCTCAACTGGAATCTCATTGTAAGCAGTGAAAAGACCTTAGTCTTGGTGAGCTTTGACCTAAGGGAAAATTGGGCTTTCATGGTTAATATAAGAATAATATTTTTCTATCACATAGCAACATGCAGTAGTGAGTAAATATTCACAGTGTTCATGTAGGAACCATGGCATGTTCAATAGATCTGTTTATTTCTGGGGTCCTGTTGTCTCTGTGTCATTTTGAGCAAAGCCTTACAAATATCACAAGGTTTTTTTCTAAATATTTTATCAATGGATGAAATTACTTAGATATCATATTCAGAACTGTGTGTAATACTGATTTATTGAGGTCTTGTTAGACAAAAAGCCTGAAAGGATTCCCTGGACATCACGTCCCAAGTTGAAAAAATTTATGAAAATAATTTTGAACTGCATGGCTTTTAGGGGCCTTTAAAAAGGAGACAGGGAGAGCAAATAGTGGAAAAAGGGCTACTGCAAAGAGCCAAGTATCAGCAACTATCCAAAGGGTTGTGAACCTCAGGTTAAGCAAATGCATTTTTCTTACTGCTTCCCCATGCTCCATGTTGCTGTACAAGCTAGACAACAATCCTTTTTAGCAACTCTCATTTACCACAGACAACAATAACGGCCACTTTTAATTTCCTTTTTGTCCCTTAAATCCTTTGAAAAAAAAAAATATATGGCTCTATAAAATGTTGGATATGTTGAAATCCCTTGGCCCAAACTGTCTTGAATGTGGAGCTCAGCAAACATTCAGGTTCATTTATAAGGCTGGCATACTGGAGGCTGTTCGTTTATAAGGCATTCAAATCAGGAATAATGAAGCCGATAGAGTGCTAAGAATACACAAATGCTGCTCGCTTTGTAAAGCTGTATACAGAATCCAATAATGAGTCCTGGGATACAGGACAGTCTATCACTGTAAAGTAATTATTTGTTGACTGCTGAGCCAGCTGTGTTGAATTTACTTCTTGGAGTGTTCAGAATGCCAAAGCATCTTTAAATCTCTTTAGTCTTTAGTTTAGATTAGACATGTTAAATGACAGTACATTTTTTATTACTTACACTGTGCTAGTCTCCTGATGCTAAAAGGGAATACTTGTTGAGATAGTACAGAACAAGGTGAGTTAGAAAGGAGTGTGAATAGAAGAAAGAGTTTTTTTGACTAATTACTTGTCTTTTAAAATGCTCTCAGAGATGGTAACTGCAATACCTACAAGCTGTTGATGTGTTGGGACTGTGAGGTCTCATTCTGCCCATGTGGAAAGAGAAAAGGACAGACATTAATGTCAAAGAAAGGTAAGTGCTGCATGGAAAGAAAATCCCCTCTGTATGCAGGTAGCTCTATGTATACATGGATATCTGTCACCTGCTGTGATATCTGTGTGTAGTTTTACTTGGGCTCACAGCACATGAAGTCACTTCTCCCCAGAGCACCCAGAGCAGGGTTTAGCAAACCACTTGCACCGCAAAGGATGGAGAAACATTGGTCTCCTGAGATCTAATCCATTGCTTTAGACAAAAGCCATAATGCCACCACCTGTTTTTTATAGGCTGCACCACAGAATCACATCTGCTGACTTAATTCCAGAGGCAACAATAATCCAGTGGTATTGGGAGCCACCCCAGTGCTGGCAGCCCCTCCTGAGCAGGCAACATTTTTCACTGCTCACCTCTGGGCTTCTGTGGCTGCCTGGAAGAGGCTGTGCTTGACACTGCTCAGTCTGTTGAGGCAGTGCCTGAGTTTTGCATCCTTCATTTACTCAAAGGGAAACCTTAGAAAGGTCTTGTCACCAGAAGGGAGACCTCAGAAAAAGCAGTGGGTCCAAGTGGAGGGAAAAAATTTGATCTAACAGACATTTGAAAGACCAAAGTGTCAGACCCTCAGAGAGCTCACACTGATGTCCAGAGAAGTCCCATGTCTCGTTTTGCCACTGCTCAGAGCTAAGGAATCAAAACCTTAAGTGTTGAACCCTGCAGGAGAGGGCAAAAATGAGTCGGGGGAGATCAGCAAAAGACAACTGAGCAGGATGGACAGAGGATCAGAGTATCACACCTGGGAAAGGTTTCTCAGAGTGTAAAACTCTGTAAATGTCCATCTGTTTTGTAGCCTAATCCAAACATTTCCTACAGCATGTGGTTCTGCTTGAAAACTCAGCTTCTGACCCAGACTGGTGTGAGTGTTGAGCAGGTAATGATCCAATATCAGCACATTGAGGAACCAGCCAGTTTGGAAATCCTGGAGTGAGGTCATCTCATCCACTCACACCTCGTAAAGCCTCACAGCAACCCAGCTATCTGGGAAATCAAAATCAGGGTTTAACAGTCCAGAACCTTCTTGTGAAGGTCAGTGTTTGTCACATTTAGTTTTCAATTATTATCCCCAAGAACCGAAGAGGACCTATGCTTTCTTGTTAAAACCCATCTGGAAAAACAGACAGAGAGCAGCAGTAACACTGCTTGGATGATAGCTGCAGGAAAAAGGAGCATACTGTAGGTGTCAGGCAGGTTATTTCTTTCCAAGTACAAGCCAGGAAACAGGGAGAGAGCTGTGACTCCCTGTGGTGCAGCCCCAGCAGCCTGTCCTCCCTGCAGAGCAGTCTGGAGAAGGCCAGGATTCTCAGCTGAAAGAAGGAGGATTTCACAGAATGTGTTTTCTTTTTGTCTGTGTGTTTGTGGGTTTGTTTGTTTGTATGTTTTCCTCAGTGTAATAAAAGCAGAAAGCATTTACACTTCACTACCATTTTTTAGCCAGACATTTCTGATTTACTTCATTCTCCTATGAGAAAATTATTTTTTTTTCTTCTTTTTTTCACAATGAATGAAAGTTAACCTGCTTTTACGCACAGTGTTCATATGGGATAATTTCTGAAAGAATTAATCTCTGACTCCTCATTAGGTGCTTGGTATCTCTTTGATGCAGGGTTCAGCCCAGAGCAGGGCTCAGAAATTATCAGCTGCAATACCTGATGCTCGAAATATCTTGAACTTGTTTAGAAAGTCTAGGAAACTGCTTTTCAGGTTCTTTAAAAAAATAAAAAGTTTCTTTTTTAAATGCACATCTATAAGGGGGAAACCAACAAATTTTTAAGATGTTGCAACACACTTTATTTTGTCGGGCATTTTAGATATTCAATTAAATAGCACTATGTTAAACTACATTTTGTTCTTTCTTACACATTATATGATGCATATTCACTGTGATGACAGTTTCATCATGCTAGGAACTTATACACATACCTACACTTTTAAAACCAAGATTTTCTTAATAAAACACGCATATCTACAGTAACAACAATTGCAAAGAACACATTGTTAGGTCAAGATTTCAGCAAACTTTACAAACTACACAAAATAAAAAAGCAAAAAAAAATACCAGTACACAGTGAAGTTCTTAGCAGAGAACATATCTTTACATTTGGTGAAGTTATGCCTAGAAGTCATTTTGCTTTTGCATTTTTTTTTAAAGAATAAAATTATATACATTATTTAGTAATCCTCAAAATAGGAAGTATTAAATAGCACAAATAATATTACAGTCTTAAGTTTTGGTGTTACCTACAGCAGAGGGGCTACTTTAAACAAATAAAAATTGCAGTTTGTCTGTTCTGTACATTCAAGGCCAAACACTCAGCTGGTATCAACCCCAGTAGCTACATGGACAGCAAGGAAGTTAGATTAGTTTATACCAGCTGAGCATCTGGCTCCTGACCTCTATACATGCAGGAAGGCTCCTTAAGTGTGGAAGCTTGGACCGGTTATACTGACAGAAGCTTATTATATTCATTACTGGAGTTCTCATGCAGCAGGAAAAATGTTAGTTTAAGTATAATCCCTTAAACAGTCATACCATAGTAATGGTATGTGAAGCAGCTTTAAAAATATTATTTTATAATCATATGAAACTCTGAGCTGTGCTGATTGTTTTAACGGAATCCCTTATTGCCAATATTCTATTAGAAATCAGTGTAACTGTAATTTCTGAGGCCTAATGGGGGCCCAATAAAATATCACTGTACCTAATCACTTAAAGAGCAAATCGTACCTTTAAATACCTATTAATCACTGTAATCCATCTGGAAGCAATTATGATCCTCACAATAGACATTAGTATCACACTAACTCTGCAGTGAATCTGCTGGGGAAATAGGGAGAGCATGGCAGCACAGAGAGGATTTGCACTAGTGTCATTCCAGGAGGTAGTTCTATTTCATGGCACTCGATTTTTGGTTTGTCACTTACACACTTCAGAAGTCAGTCACACTCAGGGAAAAGAAAAAAAAAGATTCCTCCAGAATCTGCTTTGCCAGCTCTTGGGGCCAAATCCAATTTCACGGAGGTCTGAGAAAGTTTCCTGATGGTTTCCATAAGAAGGACCTTAGTTATGAGTGTCTAAATATTGCAGAAATATGCATTTAGGCTTTGAGTAAGGAGAGCACTTGACTAGATGGCAATACCTGAGCAGGCTGGCACTGCCATGCTTTTTGATGCAAGCACACAAATTAAATTCAAAGAGCTCCCACCAGCATCAAAGGGATTTAGAGACCCTGTAAGTGGTGTGATCAGGGCTCATTTCCCAGCTATCCCTAATGAGGTGGTGATAAAGTGACAATCCAACTAATGGCAGGTAAATACCAGTGGTACCTCCACGGCACTAGATTTAATTCACTTACCTCCATAGCCCAAGATGTTAATTCATGCAGGCACAAACCCTGAAGTGTTCCCCCATGCCCTGTAGAGTTAGTCCCAGAGTATTCTAATAAAAGCAGAATTTTAATATAACATAGCTCAGTTTTGAGCTGAATATCAGTTTATATGTTTGTATAATATCACAATTAATTGCAATTTTTCTCAGGTACTCATACATTTTTAGTCATTGCTACTGTTTTGAACAGACTCAGTGGCTTCCAGAACACTCTTACAGAGTAAAAGGATTGATGATCTGTCCCTCTTTTTGGCATTAGTGTTACTCAAAAATAAAAAAGTGATTGCTTTTCCTAGGATGGCTTGGTGCACACTCACCCAATTTTCAACAAAACTTGCTTCATTAGATCTGACAGCTGCTTCTTAAACAGAAGACTTCTGTTTGAACATGCCTCTCAGAACCTACTTTTTGGTTTTTAACCCCAAACCCATTTTTCAGTTTTATTTTTCCCTCATTATTTTTTTTTCTTTTCTTTTCCTGATCTGCTTTTCAGCAGAGAACTGAAAATAGGAGGAAACTGGTAAAATAACATGGAAAAGAAAAAGGGTACAAAGACTGGAAAATGGGATGGTTTAATTAAAAAATTCTAGTTAAAATATTTGCAACTTTGAGAAAACAGTTGAAAAAATAATATTTTAAAAATTTCACAGACACTTATGACTTGTTTCCACATTGTAGACCAGCTCCAATTTAATCATGGAACAGAATAAAGATAATCTATATTTTTCGTTTCTGAATAAGCACTATACAGTATATCTACATTCTGTCCTTTGAAAAGAAATTGGAGTGTAATCCTTTGAAAAGTAGCTAAAATACCTAAGTCACTTAGGTGTTTTTCAAAATTCTATGTATAATGAACATTCTCATGTTACCTTTGTGCCACTTATAAAGCTATGTAGTGTTATAGGACACCCTATTTTAATAAAAATCAATATGAGCAGAGATATTTTAAGTTACATTCCAGAACTTATTAATTTATTACAACTCATACTATGCACAATAATCAGTGCTCACTCTGATAAAGTATAAATTCTTTGTTTTTCTTCTGTTTGTTCCTTCATTTGACCTCTGAGTGAATGAAACATTTCTACTATGCTTTATTTGCTTCCTATCTGCATGCATTCACATGATTTGATCGATGAGTGAAAGCTGTAAACCCACTATTGAGCAGTAAACAAGAAAAAACTCATGTTCTTAAATGCAGTGCAAGGAAATCTTAGTACCATCCTACTTTAAGTATGCATCTTAACCCAGATTCTTTCACCACCAGTCCAGTTGGTACAGTTCCAGAGTTGCAAGACAATGCACTGATTTTGTAAAAATATCTATTCAGCTGTAATTAAATACCGAGATGTTAAAAGGTGAATCTGGTTTAAGATGAATACGCAGTGCTGCTTCTAGGACAGAGCCCAGCCTAGAGACCCTAAGCATCTATAGGAAAGAAAATGCTCTGAGTTATTTTCTTTAGTTAGGTTACACTGCATTTCATTGGGAGACAGGTCTTTTCTGAGGCTTGCTGGATTTTAATTTAATTTTTTATCAGACTTGCACAAATTTGTTCTTAATAGACAAATGTAAGCCCCCTACACTGAGGACAAAAATATCTATTACTACACAATAAAATTAAGATCCAGGTAATTGATTCCTTCTATTTCTGCTTTTTCTGCTATTGATAAGGGCCTTTAGCTTGCTGTAGTCCCCTCTCATCTTCTGGGATTCCTCCCTCTGCTGTCCTGCCTGCCTGCTGTCCTTGCAGTACTGGTTAATCATCTGCATCTCCGAGTGGCTGAAAGCTCCCACAAAGTCCTTGGGGTGGAACTGCAGTGCTCGCACCGAGCTGGCCCAGGTCCAGGGGGACCACTTCTCAGTCATGACAGCCACCATCTCTGAATCCAGCACCTTGAAGTTGATCTTTGCCAAGGTCTGCTTGAAGCTGTTCTCCGTGGCGACGCAGTGGTAGAGCCCTCGGTCGCTGTCCTGCACGGAGCGAATGAGGAGCCCATGCTCAGTCGCTATGATCCTCTCGTTCAGCTTCACCTAGGGAGCAAAAAAAGGCAGGAGGAACATTTTAGGGAAGGTTATAGAGCAACAGAGTATTGGAACTTTTGGTAAGTTTCACTTCAAACATTACTTTCTTTTTTGAAGTTACTATCTTTTCATATATTTATCTCCAACACAGCACCAATATGGCCACGATTAGGAGACAGCTTACCTCGAGGAACACAAGTGTTGGTAAAGAAAACTACCTAAATATTTTTATTTCTTAAGTTAGAATAAATTTGATCAGGATGAACACAATGACGAAAATCTGGAAACTAGATGAAATAAAGAGTTTTCATAATGTTCAAATAGTAGAGTTGAAGAAATGAACTTTTATTTGCCCTGTTGCACCCCTAAGTGACTCTTTCAGCATCAGAGATTGCTGCTGAGACTCAGTGGAAGAAAGGTACAGGACTGGGGAGACTAATTTGGCATTGTACTCAAGGTGGCTTCTCATTAAAAATTTTGAATTTGAGCACATTCCTGGGTATTCACTTCTGAAGAACTCCATCTGCTCTGCAGAGTCTATAGCCTGGAATAAAAATTATCACCACGGTGGCCTCAGCTGGGACTTGGCTCACTGTTAACCAGGAGCCCTGGTACTCCTATTTCCTTTCTGGCTTCAGACTCTGCACTGTCCCAGGAGATGCTCACATCATCTGAAAGAAGCAAGTTACCACAGCTTGTTGAGTTATCATCCAATTATAAATGAATGTGCAGATGTCCCTTTGCATATCAGTGAGAAGTAAAAATTGCTAGTCCAATCCATTATGAAAGGAAACCAGTGCTGGTATTTTTATGAATGGTTTTTCTATTTTGCTACTGCACTTTGCATTATACCTGGTTCTCCTGGGAACTAATTTACTTATTATGGTATTCTGCTATTGTAAAATTTTGTAGACATTGTGGAAGATTTCCAGAAATCTGAGAGCTTTAAAAGTAATTAACACTTTGATTGCTTTAGTCTGCCTGTTCTTTGAAACGGCATTGATTCTAATACAGTTATTGAACATAAGAACAAAAAAGGGAGATGTTCTGCTCAACCAATGGGTTAAAGCATTGCACCTCTTGCCAGGACATGGCTTGAGTCTTTGAATAGTGAGAAAACTCAGTGAGGCACTTGTAAGTCCCCTCTGTTTTTGAAAAATGGCCTGATAGGAGAATAATGCTTTTCAGTATTTATAACCTATCAACAGACACCACATCACTTCAAAGTTCCTTTTGAAAGATGTTTCTTTTTATTCATATAGTAAGTGCCTTGGATTTGAAATGGATTTTTTCCCCTTTTATATTACTTAAGCAAGGCACAGTCCCCATAAACAATCATACTGTGTATTACAGTGCTGAAACTCGAGAGCCTTGGAGAGTGCAGTAATGGAAAATCTGATTGCACTATGGTGAGGAAATGCTTTTGTCAATACGTGTTCTTAGCCTGGACTAGTTTCTTGCTAGAAACCTTTCACATTTCTCCCACTTTTGCCTTTTATCTCTTCAATAGCACAGAGGAGCTACTGCATGCTGACTTCTTCCTGAACTTAATACAAGTTATTGCTTTTGTGCCTATTTCCTTAGATCATAAGAAGTTCTGAGTGCTGCAAACCTTCAGTTGGCAATTAGTAAGGTGTGAAGCAAAGATTCTTTAATTTTCTGATAGCTGTTCTGGTCTGACAGAAATCACTGGGGGTGAGTCACTGTCCTGCATCCACACAAATTCTCCAGCTTCACTGCAGCCAGACTGCCTGATAAAAACACAAACTGTCCCTCGACTTTGTCTGGGGAGGGAATGTGATGCTGACTGAGAATCCTCCCAGAGCTCCTGCTCACATTACTCACCTCTTTCCTCCTGTCATTGTCTTTCTGTAGCAGCCACTTAATAGAAGCCTGAGGAGATTTAGGTGTGCATTCCAGAAAGGTGGTGTTGTTTTTTACTCCATACTGAACTATTTCTGCAGCATTTCTGTATGCTAGAAAGAAAGAAAAAGAAAACAGGTCAGGATACTGTGAATTTGATAAAGAAAACAGGTAACTGCAATACAGATAAAATGAAGTATGCCTGATTCTGATATTGGCCAAAAATAAGTAATCTAGGGGGAAAAAAATCAAAGAAATTAAATGAAATGTGAAGAAGCACATTCAGTTTCAAATACCAATATTTTCAGAGTAACATAGTCTGTTCTGGGAAATTAGGACACCTAAAGGCTGGTAAACTTTGCTGATGGGATAACTGAGCTCAGGGATATTTTTCTCTGAAATTATCTCATTCTCTACTACTCCAATGAAGAATGAAGCATCTAACATATTTCTTCACACTTTGCCATTTATGAGTTGGGGGAATATGGCTGTATGACCAAAATAATGCAACATGCCCTAAGGAAGGTTCCAGCTACTCCAGCTGCGCACAGCATCCCAGGGAGGAGAGAGAGGGCAGGCTGGGCTCCTGCTCCTCTGCTTCTCTTCCAACACAAGGAAGGGACTTGGCTCTCAACCTGAAATGTGATGAGTATGTAGACAGGCCAGCAACAGAGAGAAAGACAGATTTATAGCACTCCAGCAACACCTGGGCAAGTGCTGAGCATATGTCATCACTGAGACTTGTTGTGTCCCTTTACAGTCTCGACAGATGAATAATTGGCAGTCACCAGTAGGAACTTATGGATGCTTATTGCTTGGCCCAAATCATAGTGTTTGTCCTGAAAACAAGACAACTCCAGATTTAAAAGCTTGCCTTATATATGTAATACATTTTTTTTTTTTTTGAGAAAGGAGCAGTGGATACCAAATAATATAAGAACTGCAAATACCTAGAGGTCTGCATGTCCAAAATCTGACTCTGTCTTTGCACAGTGCTAAGACTGGTTTTTCTCAGACTCTACTTATCTCCCATTCTTTCCAGCTTCTTTCATCAACTGATACATGAAATTGAAATCTATTCTTCTGAAGGAAGGAGACTGCCTGGTTCTAGTCCTTCAGCACATTTAGGAAGCTGTACCAAAACTAATTATAACTTTTAGGAGAATAATGTGGAAATACTTTGAATTCAAAATGTATTTTGCTAATGGCTGTAAGAGCTAACACAAACATAACAATATTAAACAGATGTGAAAAGCAATCATACAAGATTTCTTAGCTCTTGATGATTTATTAAAAATAACAATGTGACAAAAGTACTGAGTTTATACATGCTTAGAGGTCTACCATGTTTAAATTCAGCATTATGGCTGTCTATGAACTTGGAAGATTTCTTAGTTTTGCTTGGCTCTCTGCTCTTTTGTCCTTTAGGTAGATTTCATTTTTCCCCAAACATAGTAATTTTGCTATAAATGGCTCTAATTATATTTTGAAAGGGTCTAAATTGCTCCTTATTTTAATCTTTTTTCTTTTCCACCAGGGAAACAACTGCCATCTACCTATGCTATATCCCACTGCTGCCACCGAAACTTCCTTTATAAAGTTGCTAAAACACATTAACCTTTAAATACATCCACATTAAAAAAGTGGTTGGAAAACAAGAAACCTGTTTCACAAGACTGTCAAGGTTGAAACAATTGTTTCCCCTCAGGCCAGAAAGCAGACAGTTGACATTCTCACATTTTCCACATGGAATGAAGAGACACCCACCCTTGGGCCAGACAATGGGTGGGAGATGTCAGCACATGCCTGCAAGGGAGGACATGCAGCTCAAGTTGCTTCAACATGGAACCTTTCATATGTAACCCTTAAAGCATTGTTCTCTGATTAGGAAAAAACCAATTAAAAAATTACAATCAGCTCTATTGTTTGGTATCCAGGTGGTACAGATGAGAAAGTATTTCAAAATTCAGGCTCATAAATAGAGGTGAAAGAAGCATAATTCTCTGATGTGTGCCCTTGGACTGATGGCATACATTGCCACTGCCTAGCTCAGACATGAATGGGGTTGAAGAGGATTGAGCTGCCTTTATATATGTGTTTACTCTTCCTGTGACTTTGGGCATATTTGACTGTGTCCATCAATCTGGAGAAAATGGTAGCTGCGAGGGCAGAGCCTTGGCTCCCCTGGCCATCCATACCATGCCAGGCTGACTTATCAGTTGCACAGCTGGAAATAAGAGACTTCATAAAGAAATTTGGAATAAGTTTTTTTTTCCCCCCCATGTCAAGGGAGAAGGGAATAATCATAACTCAAAAGACAGGCCTAGATCCTGCTGTTTGCTGAAAGGTGCACTCCAAAACTCAGTATGGGATCAAATATTCAGAAAAATTTTGAGATCCAAAGCTTAAACGAATGAAAAGGTATTAATAAACACTGAAGAGAAACAGAAGTAGAGAAGCCCTCAAATTAACTGTACCTTTTTCTAGCCACTAGTATCAGCTTCTCAATTCAAGTATGCTGAACTATGTATTTCACAGCTCATCATTTTATCAGATAGGTGCAAGTTTCATTTAATTGCAAGGAAAGATGCTAAAACCAAATCAAAACAAAACCCAGACTTGGAAAATAATTATGTTTTACCATTAAACCATACAGATAAGGTCAGTTACAATGAATCACATAAAGAAAAGCCACGTGTTCTTTATATAGAATGAGGATCTCTAAATTACAGTACCTTTCAGGTTGAAACCTCGGCACTGAGTCAGAGGGTTTCCATGTCTCACATCTTGTCTACGACTCCTCCTGCAATATTGTGTAAAAACAAAATGTTATTCCAAGAGAGCTACACTGAAAATAACCACTTTTTTGTGGATTTTTTGTTTGTTTTTTTTTTACTAGATCAACAGTTAGGGACAGTTCATGACCTTCAGTGAGTGTGCTTTACATTTGGCAGGCTTGCTGGAGTGAAGATACTGTTTAAGTGGAGAGTCAGTTTGTCAAACCTTATAAAATGGTTTCAGTTTTTGAGGGTAAAATAGTTGTGCAGTGGAGGTATAGAGATGGAAGGATCAGAGGAGATACATGAAAGAGAGATCTGTTCACTCTCACAGTACCTATGATTCAAAACCAGAACCACCAGCTGGAACTCTTCATAAAGGCAAGAGCTAGGAATGAGATACACAACATTCATAGTGCTCATATCTAACACAGCAGCAGAAAATATGATAAAGGGCATGTTCCCTCCTTGACTTTAGCAAGCACCTTATTTTTGGTGTCTATAGCCACCTTGGTAGCAGAGTGACTGAAGTATTCATCCAGAATGGCGGTGAGTTAATATTCTATTCTGTCCTCTACTTTAATGGATGAGACTATTTTCAACATACAATAAAATTCATCAAGTATCAGGATACTTCTAAATAGGGACTTTGTTATATTATCTGGATGACAGGTGTAAAATCACGATTCTGTAGCAAACTGTCTGGGGAGTTGGCTGGGACTGGGAATACTGGCATTTCAGTCCTCCTCAGCTAGATCATAGCTCACAGAATTCAGTGCATGAAAATCTGGTACCCAATTTTTTAAATTATTAAGATATATTATTTTCTTTGTGAAATATTCTGTAGGGTAGTTCAGTATATATCAAGTTCAAGACAAAAATATATTGGTGAGATTGTTGCAAATGGAATGTTTAGGAGCTGTATTCTGAACCATCCACTAAGGACTCACAGGATCAGAAACCATAAAAAGCCCCTGGAGCTGCAGTACTACTGAGTGAAGGGTGACACATCTATGGCCACATTATACCAGGCAGTGCACAAACACCCAGAGAGAGTGCTCATAATCCCCTGTCATCTGATCCTTCACTGCATCATTTGAAAAGGAAATATTTGAAAAGTGATGTTTCAAAGGAGTAATTACTGAAATTCCAAATATAGTTTTTATGTTTACCATCAAAAGCATTTCATTTTATGCCTTGGGGTCTTAACCCTTGTGAACTATTCACAGGAGTCAAAGGAGACAATGAAGAATTTCTTAAGTGAATGTCAGAATTCTTGCGCTACAGTGAGCTGCTCTACACTGTCAGAAATGGCATGTTGCTTGCATTAAGCAGTTCTGAGAATGTAAAATTAACAGTTAGATTTTTATTAAAAAACCCCAAAAAAGTGGTGGTCAGAAAATGAAGATAATACTGTCAGGTGTCTTGGGGTAAATCAGTGAGGAACTACAGTAATTCACAGGAGACACAAGTGTCAAAAAAAGCAAATAAGCAAATGCGTACAGAAGAAACAACTGTCTAGACAATGGGATTTGGCTCTAACTACCAATGTTTTCTCCTGTATAATCTGTCTTGTTAGATAAAGGGACAACTCATTTCCTTCACATATGAAAACCAGACTTTTTTCCATACAGTGTGAGGTGTTTATTTTGGTTTGACAGAAGGAGCAAATTGCAAACAAAATATCAGCATGAAAGTAAGCCCCACTGGATATAACCCTGGGTGGGTGTATATAATGGGGATGGCAAACAGGAAGCTGCACAGCCTGGGTGTACCTGACTGCTCCTTTTACCTTTGGGCAGCTATGTTAGTGTAGGAGTTAGGTGGCCTGACACTTGGGAATTTTTCTTTTCTTTTCTTTCCTTTCCTTTCCTTTCCTCCCCCATCTTCTGACCTTTGTTCAATGGAAGAAAACAGTGACTTTGCAGACTGGTGGATGGATATGCTGAATGAAAGCAGTAACAACCCCTGTACTTTACCAGTTGCTACATGGCCAGTTTGGGTTTTATCCTGTAATCTCAAGTAATGAGATTACTTGAATGAGTCAAGAAAATTTTGCAATCACAAAAAAAAGCCTGTCCTTAATCCCAGGGGATAACATTATTATCAGCAGATCCAAGCTTTGCCTGTTTCTGTCAACTGTCTCCCTCTATGAGGGAATAGGAGTAAAACTTAGTGACTGTATATATGGCCTTTGCACCTGCTGCTCAGGTGCTGGTGCTGAGCACAGCCACCAGCTTAGGTTGGATATCAAAAGAAGGTTTTTCACCCAGAGGGTGGTCAGGCACTGGAACAGCTCCCCAGGGAAGTGGCCACAGCATCAAGACTTTAAGAAGCGTTTGGACAATGCTCTCAGGCACATGGTGTGACTCTTGGGGTGTCCTGTGCAGGGCCAGGAGTTGCACTCAATGATCCTGATGGGTCCTTTCCAACTCAGCTTATTTTATGATTCTATGGCTCTAGAATATCCAGTCTAAACCTTTTCTGGCACAACTTGAGGCTGTTTCCTCTTGCCCTCCTGCTTGTTACCTCGGAGGAGAGAGTCCAACCCCCAGCTGGCTACAGCCTCCTTCCAGGTAGCTGTAGAGAGCACACATCTGAAAGGTTTGTCTCCTCTGCAGGAACACTTCATTGTGTATTCTGTAGCCTTGTTTGTATATGAAGTGAAACCTTAGTCAGACAAGAGCTCACTACAGCCTTCTGCTATTAAATACTTCCCTTGGGAGGAGGAAAGAGATGCCTGTTTTGCATAAGATTATGAGATGGACTATTAGTTCTGCTGTAAATTAAACAGAAATTGCTTTCCTGTCTGCTTTAATAAACCTCATGTCAAAAACCCAAATCCACAGGCATTACATGGAAATCACATTTGCCTAGAATTTTCCTGAAAATAATTCTTCTCACTTAGAAGCAAATGAGGAACAAAAAAAATATAAATGAGTTTATTCCTCAGACAGCCTGAGAGATCTTTTGCTGTATTTAGGGCTATCATAATTACATCCATAGTAAGTAATTGGATTTAAACAAAGGCAACAAATATCTCACTGATTTTGTGTGCATAAGTCAGAAGGATTAATATTTATGATTAGGAACCATTTTTTTTCCTTCTGTTTTTTTTCCATCCATTACTTTAAATATGAAAAGCCAAGCTCTTTACCACACACTCTCACAGCACACAGTCCTAGGTGATGAATAATTCCAAGCACAGCTATGGAGGTATTGTTTGTACATGCTCATGAAAGGAATGACATCCCATTTCTCCATCACATTACACTCCAGGCTATGCAGCAGAACAAAAGCATCCTTTCCTTGCAAACTTCACTGGGCTGCTTAACAATGCTCACCTTTTCCCCGTGGGATAAAACCTGGAGCAGGAGTTGCCATCCCAGGCACAGTAGGGATCTCGGGCCAGGCAGCAGTCAGCACAGGCAGTGCCATAGATGTGGCAGCGATGCAGGGAAACCTGGGTGACTCCTTCATCTGAGCTCACATACAGCTGTTGCTGCAGGAGGAAACGGAAAGATTTATTGCAGATGTGGAGGAGTTTCACCCCAGACCCGGATAACACACCCAAAAACCTTTTAATTAATTTTGGAATTAACTCAAGACCAAGAGATGAGTCACATATATATATGAAGTCAAGATAAACAGAAATCTCTCAGGTGAACAAGCCTTTATAATTCCCACCTTCCTGCTAAAAAACACCCAGAAACATTGAAGAATGTTAATGGTTTTTTTGGACATTGAGTGTCATTGTTCTGTTCTGGGGCAGACAGGCTGAGTTAATATTGCTTAGATTTGAGAACTTGGTTCTTATTCAGTGAGGATTATTGGCTCAAGCCTTTGAACTAAGTATTTTCTCTGCACATAGTCAGTTTAAAAATATTATGCAGAGTTTCTAGTTGGATTCTCCAGTGCATAGATTTCCAAGATGTAAAACCTAGAGATTATGTTGAGGCTTAGGGCCAGATTCTGATAGCCTTATATACCTGGAAAAATAAGCCAAGAAAACTTTCACAATAAATCAGAGCTTTTGCAAGAGAAGTTCAAAGTGAGTAGATCATTACCAAAATTTGGGCCAAAATGATTGTTTTAGTCAAAAATAATTAATCATTCTTAAAATATAAATTAAAAAGTAACAAACCCATTGAAATTCCTTTGATCTTTCTGTCATAAAAATGAAAACTCATACTGAATTTGAGTTAGTGACTAATATTTACTTAGTAGTAGCTTTGTAAAATATTGAGCAATATCTTGCTTGCAAAACCATAGAATACACATTTTTAGCTTGTGTATTAAAAATTCAGCAGAAAACCTCTCAGATGTTTTCATCATTATTGTCATTGTTTGTTACCAATAAACCAACAAGCACAATTGCAACATGGACCCAACAGCCCCAACACTGCCTTTTTACATTGATCAGACAGACTTTCAAGGAAAAGTTTCTATTTAGGACTCAGAGGAAAAAACGTTTTTACTCTAAGTAAAAACGAGTAACTCTTTTAATGTTTTTCTGGTTCCTTAACTGTCAAATGAAGTAACAAAAAAATTGACACTTTCAGTGAATTAGAAATTATATATAATGAATAGAAATTGTTTTATCTTAGTGGCTGAAGGACATACAAGCAGCTTATTCAAACTTCAGTTCAGTTTTCCCTATTCATTATCAAAAATTTGCCTACAGTGTGCTCCACAAGAATTGATATTCTAACACCTAAGTCTATTAGCTTCTAAGTTAACAAGCATTAAGCAGGCATTCCACTCTTCCTTACCTTTTTAGATGAAATCTTCATTGTTGTTATAGGAGAATTACCCTAAAAGACAAAGTTACAAACCATTTTCAAGGACTCTGTCCCAACATTAAAATTCAAAAATCACTAAAACGTAAGTAATATCTAAGAAAACTACATGTTTTTATATCCTGGAAATGGACCACTCCCTCCAACTAAGTATTGCTATTTTCAGAACTAAACAAATTGCATACAAACAATTAATGTCTCATAAAATATATTGTCGAAACTCAACCACATTATTATTACTCATGGGTAGCTAAAATGTTTTTGTACACTTATGATTAACCTTAATCTGTGCTATCTCAGCAATACAGGAGCCATTACTTTAGCTTTGTAATAAGAAACAATGTTTTTCCTTTGATGATGATGATAAGGAAAAATCATAAAACTACCCATGAATATTTACCACATGATCCAGATAAGAATATGACATACTTTTCCTACATATTATCTACAGTGCATACAGTTTGGTTACCATGCAACATATAAATTCAGATTATCAATGGCAGGAATGTTCTTGAAAGTTTCTTTCCCAGAGACAGTACTGTATACTACTGTGTGTCATCATAGCAGTCTATTAATGTCTGTGTCCAAATCAAATATTAAAGAGCTGGAAAAGGAATTGTTACATTCCTTGCCTTAAGTCATTATGTTCATCCAAACAAGTGATAAAATCGATGGTAATAAAAATGTTCAGCATTTTTTTAAGATTCAGCATTTGCTCAGTCACAAAGGAAAGCTGTAACAGTGGGCTAGGATTAGCTGCAGTGGACTACAACACAGCAGGGAGGTCAGGACTAGAAAATCTGGCTGCCAATCATGTGAATTGGCAAAGAGTTGGAGAAGTTTAGAGCTGCTTCATGAACTGTCTGGAGACTCAAGGTCAAATGCAACATTGGATCTGATGCCACATTACCTTGTTTATACTCTGGAAGAGGATCTCTGCTTTGCTACCCTTGATATTAACGAGCTCAGAACCCATGATCTCATCCCTGCTCTCTTGGAGAGACTCAAACACCATGATGCCACACAGATTGTAACAGCAGAGGATATGATATCATGATTTTTAGGGTTCAGGGTAAAAAGGTCTGTGCACAGAGGCCCAGAACTAGGTTTAGGCTGAGGATGCCTCTCAGCCCACCTATCTTCACGCTGTATTAATTTATGTTTCAGTAAATAGAATTAGCAATACTTTGGTGAAGGGTACATTTTAGGTAATATCACTCATATGTACCTTTTTGAAAGGGAAGTCTTCAGCAAAAGCCTAGAAAGACTAATTATGCCTTTATGAGTGTTAACACAGAGTGTATTCATTTTCTTATAGGAAACTGTTAATGTGCCTCAATAAAGAAGGTTAAATTTTCCTTTTTGTATTCTCTTAATGAAGTAGAGAAAAAGCCATGACAAAATCCTTAACTAAGTTTATAGACACATACTACCATTTGCCCTGAGACTCCTGTTTAATGAATAGCCCATTCAAATATTTGAAAGGGATTTTTCAGCATGAAAGGGAATATTTTCTTTAGGTTATTACAAGCTGTTACATGCCAGAGTGATTGACAGAGGCTATTCCCTTATCTCCCTGTAGTTTTTGTGTTTCTTTTCAGCTTATGTTGTGTTAAACTTGTAGCTTTCTTGACCCCAGTGGCATGTGACTTTGAAGAACAGGAGTTATGCAAAAACAATGCTAATTTGATTTCATTTTGCAACTGATAACCAGCAAGATTATCAGATAATCAAAGTACAGAAATCTTAGAATCCAACCATAAACAGCAACAGTCTCTGTAAGAGATGCCAATGATAAAAGTCTCCTTCTGGCAGCCATTATAACATGACCTCCTAAAAAAAGTGATTATCAAAATCCTTCTAGCCAATATATCAACATAAAAAACAGGCAACTGAAATACAGAAGAAAAGGACTTCAGCTAGCTATAGCCCTCATAACAGTCAACATTTTGTAATCCTCTTTGTGTGGTTTTCAAGCTGACAGCATGCACATTTACTTGATCTTTTATCAAATCACAGTTGCCTTTGCCAAAGTCTGTTAGAACAAAGTGTTTGTGTGAACACACACATTGGAAGAGCAAAAGAAGGAGAAAGCCAAACCTGAAAAACCTCCATCTCTTCTAAGATGAGCTCTCCACTTGCAGAGAAGTTGGTGGGTAGGACAACAACTTTTTGTACAGTTCCTTGATCTGGAATAGGTGAGAACAAGTGAGATCATGTGACATGGAGAGAGACAAATAAAAAAGCAGATTAACTTTCATTAATTATAAAAGAAAACGGTCAAAGCAAGCACTAAGACACAGTAAAAGGTAAGAAATGTTCAGTAATCCCTAGGGTCTGGGGTCAGAAAGAATGATGAGATGATTCTTTATACAGGAATAATTCTATAGTATACTTTTCATAGATGAACATAAGTCATGGTGAGATTGGAGTTACTACCATTGCTGTTACCATTGCATACAAAAAGATCAATCAAAATCACTTTATTCTGTAGTGGTTGCTGTACAGACAGAGGCAGAATCTATCCTAATGATCTTAGAGTAAAACACAGTAACATAAACAGGTAAAAGGCAGACAATGCAGAATTTAGTACATATTCATATCCAATAATAAAATGCTATAATAACTGATGACATGAAAGGCAAACCTTCCAAATAATAACTCTATCTACATGTAAACACAGTAAGATGAAAGCTTTTTTAAATGAAATTCAAACAATAATCAAGTCCATTATATATTGGTAGGGGTTAATATTTTGCTCCATATGGAAAAAAAAACCCACAACAAAACAAGGTGAAGGTATTTTAGCTATTCTATCATGGTTTCCCTCTCAAAATACAGTTCCAAGACTGACAAATCCACTCAGAACAAAGGAATAAGAAGTAGGAATATGTGGCAAAGACAGTGTTTTTGCAGGGTGGTTATGATGAGTGAAACCAAAGGGAAATTTGTGATTAGTTTTCCAAATTTCTTGTGTGGAAAGAATATGTGAGATGAAGGGGTCCATCTGTGAAGGCTCTTAAAGGCTGAGACAGCCACTGAAGTATTTCGGATGTGGCAGAAAAGGCAGACTGTGGGATAATCACAAGAACAAGAATTGTTACTTGGAAAAAGCACAGTACATAGAATTCCTTTTACCTGAAAGACCTAGAAATTAGACTGAGTAGAATAAATCTATTTGCTCTATACTGATTCTGAGGAATGAGAACACATGGTCCAGATTCTCTTTGGCCTTCAAAAGTTTTATGAGCAATGTAGAATTGTGAAGTTGGTAATACATTAGCAAAATATAGGAAAGTATGTACATATATTTTTATGAATTTGATCCCAAGGAAAGGAAATTTCAGTTTCCTGATTGGCAATTCATAATGAAGACAATCCAAGCTGAAAAAGTTCAGTTTTTTTTTTTTTGCTTTAAGTTGAGTGATTAAATTCTATAGGTAGAGCTGCAGGGTAAGATGATTATGGTAAGTAATTTACATCTCCCTATTTAACTTGAGGAAACCAGATGATGATGATGATAATAATAATAAATTTATAAAATAAAAAGTTTGAAGACAGAATATTGACATTTAATGACCTGACCACGCATAAAGAGCACATTGCAGTATTTTGTCTTTCAAAAAAACAATGAAAAGAGAAACTGAAAGCTGACAACACTTAAAAATGTGTAGCTATCAATGGTACATGCTCAGGGCATGTTATGCATGAATTTTTCATGAGAATTTTCTACAGAGACATTTATTCTCATTATACAATGGCATGATAAAACAGTTCCCTCGGAAGAAACTTTACTGAAACTAAATCTTGTGATAGCACAGCTGTGGTCTAGCCTGGGTGCCAGTATTAGCAAAACTATGAGAACCTGAGAGATTTACTGACTGCCAGGACCCACCGAAGTGTTAAACTGCTGCAGATGCTTCCCTCCGAGGAAAGGAGAAGTGTGTGTGTGGATTTCTTCTCCTTCCAAAGGGAATTACTTGCTCACAAATACCCACAGCTTCAGTCCAGTCTACCTCTGCTTCTTTGCATCCTTTTATCAATTCTCTCTCTCCAACCTTAGACACTACCTTACAAAATACTCAGTCAGAAGTGCAAGAAGGAGTTGCAGGCTTTTGTGGGTTTTTTGCAGCTGCCTGTGAAGTGTCAAGTACCTGTAACCCTGACATAGAGGGCACTAAGCATGTTGACAGTGACCTTACCTGCAAAGGAATGTAAGGCTGCTGAGCCTCTGAAGAACCGGTTTATGTCAATGGTCCATTAGCACATGCCACACATTTCAAATTCCTAAATTGTCTTGAGTTCTCAAACATTGCCCCAAACTGAAATCAGAACCTGAGGAGACATTTTATCCTAGGCATTGGCACAGAAAATACTGATAATGCCTGACGCCAAGAGCTTGTGTCCTAATAACCTTTCCTATTTGTAAAGTAGGTTCCTATCTACCTTTTTGTCACACCCCAGAAAAATACACAGAGTGAAGGACTGTTTACCTTGGTATTCAATCCCTTTGACTCAATATTTTACCACTTGCTTTGACTCAGTATTGTACCATGATGGACAGATCTTTACAGAAAGGAATGTTCCATTGTTTTAAAGGAGATTTAAAACAACATTTAAAATAAATATTCAAGTAGGCAATAGAAAGCAATTGATTAAATAAAATTGCTTAATGCAAAGGATTCTAATTGTCTGTACATATATATCTCTACATATACCTGAATATAAGCACTTCCAACAATACATAACATATAGGCTATAGTTCTCCCACTGCTTCTAAAAACAGTCTTTCTATTGTCGCTCAGCCTCTTCCTTAATAAATGAAAAGCAAATATTTGTGCCCAAACCCCACTTCTTATTTCTTTCTCAGCAGCACTGCTGTCTCCATTATAAACATAAATTTGTATCTGACAAATCAAGTCACCTGCATGTATTCACATCAGAAAATTTATGGTGTATTTGAGTTTTGTTGAAAATCTTATTTGATTGTTTCTCCTAATAGCAGATCAGTGAACTAAATTCCCTGGGTCAGAGGAAAGGATGAAGCACTGTGCACTGCAGGACATTTATGCAAAGCAGCAGTGCCTGAGCTGTTTCCAAGTGTATTTCACAATACGTAATATTTTATGCTGTAAATCAGGCGTAAGATGTCATCAAACAAGTACCAGTGAAATTTTTACAAGTCTAGGTCAATGGATGAAATTAGAAGCTGATCCCCTAAAATTCATAAAAATGGACAGCATGGTTTCCTTTGCAATTCACTTGTTGCTTCCAGAAATCCAACTGAAAACAGTTTTCCATTGCTATGATTTCACGAAGTCATGAAAAAGCTACTTTGTCTCCAGAATATCCATCCACCAGTGGAAATAAAGAGGCAGATTTTTGCTCACCACTTTCCTAACTCTTCACTGGGAGCTGTCTGCAGCCTTGCTTCAGCTCAGCATTCTGTGAGTCAAGGGGAGATGGACAAACAAAAGGGAATCTCCCTCAAGCTGACAGCAAGAGGACAAGAGCGACTCAAAATATTTTTCCATTTCAAACCTGCTTAACGAATGCAGGTGTCCTAACTAGACATGAAACACAAGAAAATGTTAGTAAGATCATGTTCCCTCTGAGAGGACTGAGAAACTAGGAATGGCAAGGGAGGAAAGTGAAGGCTAAAAAAAGGTGTAGAATATATTCAGAGTGGGAAACAAATGAAGGAGGAAGGCATTCCAATAAATGGAATGGAAGCAGAAGAGGCAAATAATAATCATCATAATTATAATAATATTCCTTGAAATGCAAGGAATTATTCTAGACTGATATTAATCAGCTAAGCTTCATCAATACCAGTTAGACTGTGCCTGATTACATTAATTCCTGCTCTGGCTGGCCACAGGCAATGGAAAAGGCAAAGCTTAATGAACAGACATGAAAAATACAGAGGATTTTGGTTGAATCAGAAGGCCTGAGTTTAAAATTCATTCTCTGAAGTTTGACTGGCTTTTGTTTCCCAGTCCTAAGTGAACACTGCAGCTGTCAGTAATGTGAGCCTCACAGAGAGCTGGGACCCATCTACCCCTGAGCCACATCACACACAAAAATTTAACTACAAATAAAACCCCCAAATTTTCCACATCATAAAAAAATGACTGCAGTGGGCACCAACTTCTATTCTGACATGAGTTTCAAGAGGCTTCCCACAGTAATCCCCACCCTTGATGTGTCTGACACTGCTGGAGACCCTCTAAAAACTTTTTCTCCATGTTTTACCTGTCACCCTAATGGTAGCTAATTATTTTTGATCTCTTATCTGAGTTCAACCTGATGTATACAAATAACCTTACAATGAAAAAAGAAACCAAAATGTTCTAGAATGTTTGAGATCTGTCTGTTTGAGAAAACGCTGAGGCTCAGCAGAGCACCTGAGATGGTGGCAGGTTAGCATTCAGGGCTGACAGCCACGTTCCCACGCTCTGAGCCTGCTCTACCTCAGAGCTCCCACCACGGCCACTAACCTCTCTGTGCTTAGTGCACTCATCTGTCAAATGGGGGTAATTGTTTTCCTGCTCATAATATCTCTGTGAAACTTCATAAAATTTGAGCTGCATCAAAGAACAAAAAGACAGATACAAATACTCACACTTGAGGGCAAAGTTTTTGTATAGCCCCAGCTCAGTCAATCTTTTGGGACACAGTGTCAGCTTGCTTGAATAAAAACTGAATAGGGGAAATGAAGCAGGTGGAGGTACACCCTTTTAACTTACATATCATCTTAAAAGTCTGTGAAAAAGCTTTGGACAAATAGGTCAATGAAAGGTTATGAATGACTCAGGCACTATGACCAAGAGGAAGAAGGAAATTGTGTCTGACGCCTGTTGTGCCACAGTTGTGCAACATCATCTTCCCAAGCTCACAGTCACGAAGCTGCAGCCAGGAAAACTATGGGAGGCAAGCTTGCTCTTTTGACCAGATTATCTCTCTGTTAGAATCTGTAGATCATTACATGATTTTTGGCTATTGCATTACTGGAGGCTACTGCTGTCAGTAAGGGTTAGTTTTCCAAAAAGACAGCCATCAAACAACACCATGAAAATCAGTATTACAAAGTTATGCTCTGGAGGCACTTAATGCATCTAGACTTTGAAAACAAGTGTTTCATCAGAGAAGAAAAGATAATAAGAAACATTGATCAACCTCATGCCACATCAGATGCATGTGGCTGACATTAATCATCTGAATAAGCCACACTGAAGTCTGAAGTGCCTTTTTATGACAGTAACTTAGATCTCTTTCCAAAAAACCATCACATCTTGATAGCAAGGAGCTGAAAAAAATCCCATTGGTGCCCATAGCTGTTTAATGTACTCAAGTTTGACGCAGTCATTTAAATATTTTCCTAACACCAAAAGCAATAAAAAGCCCCATGAATAATCTTTAGGTTGTGCAATCTGTGTGTACTTTGACTGAAGGTTTTCATATTGCAAGCAGTAGGTGGCATGGTTAATAAATTAATATTAATCTCACAAATATGTTCTCATGGTGTTTTACTGCTATCTTAAAACTCAGATGGAAAGCAATTACCAAAGGATGAACAAAACATTGATCCTTACCAAAGGATGAACCTGAAAGCTCAGGTTCCTTAGATATAACTAAAATGAGAAACAAATTACAGTACAACTTTAGGGGGAATCCAAAAAAATCAGGACTGAGTCCTAGCCCATCACAGAAATAGAGTAATTGAAACAGAACTCTAATCCCAAATTCTTGAACTGAATATGTTATGACTCATTGCATGGGCAAAAAATGCCATCAGCATTGCCATCCGACAGAAAGAATACCATCAGTCAAATATGCAAATTAGTGATTACACTCTTTCCAAGTAAATTTTCTCCTGGGTTTCTGTTTAGGAACACAAGGTGGGTAGACAGCACTCTTGTCTTGTAGCACTGCTTTCTACCAGCCCAGACTTGCTCCTCACTCCAATTCAGTTCAGGTCAGACAGGGGTGAAGAGATCCCTTTGGGCAGACCTAACAAAACTAGCAAGTTTTGTTAAGTGCTTTGGGAGTCTTCATGTTGAAAAGCGTAGGAAAAGCAGGAGATTGTTATCATTTTAAGAGCATGGAACACCACAAGAACAATGTCTGTCCCTGGGATTTATTTTGTTTGCTCTGTAGGTAAGCAAGGGAGAAAAGTAGCACATTAACTCTGGGCATGGGCCCTGTGAGCTCAGCTCTTCTGTCTGGGGGCACAAAGGAAACACTACACATAGTTCACACCAAGGTGAAAACATTACAGAGCTGCCTATACCCTCCTGTGCCATGGCTACATGATGAAAACCACTGGGGCTGTCAGAGCTCTGTACTTCTGTTATTCTTCACTTGCATCCAGGAACTGATTTATTACTAAGGCTACAGAGGACGAAGAGAGGGAAAACTAAACTTTTTGTGTGCTTTGCATCTGGCAAGACATAAAACACTCTGATTTCAAGCATGAGACAGGTCACTGACAGTGACAGACATGGCTGGCAACATCTCAGTTCAGCAGCAGTAACTCATCATTTGAGCTGACTGTAATTGTCACCAGGTGTCAAGTCCCATTGTCTCTGGCTGTGGGGCTCCAGGCTCCCAAGGAAATTATCACATGAAATTCTCCTATACAATGTGGTTTTTGCATTTGCCAGGATGAACTGACACCAAAGCAAATCCCCTCTGCATTCCTTTTGACACTTAATATCTCTATCAAATCCTCCTGAGTCTCACAGAAAGCAGAGAATAAAGAAAACAAGTTTCTCCTCTCAGTGGCTGAAACTTGATCACTTTTATTTGAAAGGGCTGAGAAATGCAGTAACTTGCATTGCACTGATTTCTTTTGAGGAAGACCTTGGAAGGTATTCATGTCCTGTGCCCTACTCTGGAAGAATAATGCCTGCCCTCTATCTCACCAAAGAGCAGAAACTGATCCTCATCTCCATTGTAATGAAGAAGATAAAGCAATGAATATAACGTATCAAGAGCTGCACTTTTGGTATCTGATTCATAATGGGTCCTGTGCAGATACACAGAAGAGGATTAACATAAGAATAACCTGAGGTATGTTTATGTTTTTAACAGCTCACATGTGTCTGTATGATGCCACACTGATCACCTAAAACCAGTCAGATGTCATCAAAGCAAAAAATGAAATTATCTATATTTATCTCTTACAGAATTATTAAAGTGCTAACTATCCAATTGTGATTACAAACACATTTCAGCTTTTCAATATTTTTCCAGCTTTAACTATTACTGCTACATTAGCAATCCCATTTGGGTTGGGAACTTATGTCTTGATCTTTTCCACTAAACTGTAGTAGAATATGCCCCCAAATAACATTAGATACTTACAGAGCACTTTAAAAAATGGCACCACTACATGTTAAAAAATGAAAAAAAGTTCATTTGAAAGACCTGTACTAGCCTGCCACTCTATTACTAAAAATAACGATTTGTCATGGAATAAAACTAGTAGTAAAGTAAAACTTCTCTTTTATAAAGTTTTCTTGTGAAGTTGTATAACAAAAGTAGGGACAATATTAATTTACACTTCTGATATTTGTACAGTAGAAAAAGACTCTTTGCTACTGCAGGAAAGGAGAAAAATGACCCTAAGAAGTCACAAGGTCAAGAATTGTATCTGCATTAATTATACTAAACAGCAAATGTGGTTTTATGTTGAAGGGGGAGTGGGGGGAGGAGGGAGAGGAGGGCTTGTAGAAAGCCCTGTCCTAGTTAGGTTAATTTAGTAGTTTCCAAAAACTCCACAAGTAGGATCAAAGAGATATTTAAGAATACCTTAAACATCCTTCATCAACTTCCAGCCAAGAAAACAAAAATACCCAGATCAAAAACTTACGGAATTATTTATATAATTTATTACCCAGATGTTCTTCTACCCTGACTATGCCTTATCATATACTAACATTCCCACTACAGCAGCTGGTGACCTGGTAAAGGTTCGATGGAAAAACATGGAATCATAGAATTGTTTAGGTTGGAAAAGACATGAAGAAACAGCAATTGGGACCAGATGCCAGCTGGATTTAACTCCATTCTCCACCACTCTCTGGGCCCAGCCATCCAGCCAGTTTTACACCCAGTGAAGCTGTCCGTGCCATGATCAGCCAGCTTCTCCAGGGGAATGTTCTGGGAAATGGTGTTAGAGCTTTACTAAAGTCCACGTAGACAACACCCAGAGCCCTTCCCTCATCCACTCCATGGATCACTTGCTCATAGAAGGTCAAGCAGGACCTGCCTTTCACAAACCCATGTTGGCTGGGTCTGATCCCCTGGCTGTCCTGCCCGAGCCTTGTGATGGCACTTGAGATGATCTACTCCATGACCTTCTCCAGCCCTGAGGCCTGTAGTTCTCCACATCCTCCTTGTGGCCCTTCTTGTGGATGGGCATCACACTCATAACTTTCAGTCAGCTGGGTCCTCCCAACAGGAGCCAAATGCAAGGGAAAAAATCCTTTCCATCCACCTGCTTGCTGGATACACCTCTGCACACACAGCACAGTATACAGTTGGCCTCCTTTGGCACATAGGCACCCTGCTGATTTTGATAGCTGGAGAGGTTTTTCTAAGCATGAAGAGAGTTACTTTGAATCCTTTCGCTATAGAAGCCTGACATTCTTGAGAGACTTTTTAGCACCCGCTTCCTAAATCTATTATAACAAGATGGTAATTCCCAGCCCCATGCAAGTTTGTTGGCAGACATGGTTATTCCACAAGCCGAAAACAATCAGGACCCCAATAATATGTGAACCATAAAAGCAACGCAAGCCATCTCTGTAATCATTTTCTGATGTTCAGAGATGTATTTGTTCTCCTAGAGTTCTTTTCCTTTGTTCTACTTGAAACCATCTGTAGTAAAAAAGATTAGCCTTTGAGACTATCGACCTCTAATGCCGTGTTAAACCAGTGGGAGTTTCAGATGTGAGTGAGTCCTACGGTGTAGTCAGAGTACCACTCTGCCTGTCTGCTTCAATCTGAAGGGTGTGATTCAGATCTGAATATTTCAAAAAATCAAAATTGATCAGTACAAGAATCACTTGACCTGTTCCCTGCACACTTCAGATGCGTAACACCAGATTCAAATTTGATGCAACTAAAACCAAAATGTAGGTTATATTAGACAGAAATTATTTTAGAATACTTGGATAAAATTCTCTGTGTCCACTACTATTAGGACTGTGACCACTTTTTTCTTTTTCTCTGCTAAGTACTTCCACACTACTACTATTTTCTGGAAGAGTTCTTTCTGCCTTTGCAACATCTTGATCAGATCTTGCTTTTCTTCAGAAGGAGCTTACACAGCTATATATTAAATAGTAATGATGAGAGTATGCAAAAATTATAAAGCTAGATTTTGTTATTTTTTTCTCATGTTAGCAATCATCAAAATCTAATGTGGAATTGTGTTGCAGACAAACCATATTCAAGAGAATTATAATTTTGATCCAATAAAATATACACTGGTGTTGTTTTTTTGTCTCAAAAATAATATCAACACATTGTATCTCTTGCATATAATTGATGTCTCTAGTAAATAGAAAAATCCCCAGAAAATAAAAAGAACGTAATTAATGGATTCTTAACATATTTCTGTAGATTGCAAATGTTTAAGCAAATATTTATGAAAGCTGTAAATTTTAATAATCAGATCTGTTTGCAGATTATATTGCAACAGAAAAAAATGAATGCTGCCAAATTTGTCTTACCTGTTCCAAGAAACAAGACATGGTATCTTCCATCAGCAGCATTCACTCGATCCACAGCAATCTTTGTATACTTGTAGTCAGCTCCTATCCGGATGATTAATGGCCTCTTGTGGATTGGGTAAATGGGATTAAACATCAAAGGGTGGTTCCTAATGAAGGTCACAACATCGTCTGGAAACTCTTTGGTTGTGCGCATGTTGGGTGTGAAGGCTCCTCCTGGACACTGTAAGAAACATGCACAGTAATCCTTAACAATGCTCACCATCTTTCAGAGAGTTTTCATCTCCAAGTCATTTACAAATATTGACAGACAGTTGACAAAGGAAATTCCTGAAAGAGCACTTCAGACTTGGGCCAAAACTTTTTATGCTCCAGTAAGGGGAATGAAGTGTTGAATAGCTACACTTTGAACTCCCATCAGTTCTGATAAAACAAACAGAAATGTATTTTTGCACTTTCAAAACCCAGGTTGATGGAAAAGATTTGTGTTTCTGAACCTATTTCTGCATATTTTATGCTTCCAAGCTGCCTGTTGAAAGAAAAATAAAAAAAAAGTCCAAGAGATTGTTATGGGAAGATACCAAACTTTTGCATCTGGTTTGTTACAGAATTAGTACAAAGGCAGAAGACAAAATCTGATACTTAATTGTAATTTGGTCAATATCTCTCTTGGCATTATGTTGATTATAAGATGATGAAAGGGCCTGTGACTCATCTTCATTTGAAAAAGCAACAATATGGAGCTGATGAGGGAGTCCCATAACAGCTTATTTATATCTGAAAAGACCTCATGAGAAAATAAAAACCATCTTAAAAAACTCAACTGTTTACTGAGATTGAAACTAAAAGGAAATTATGAAGAAATCAGAGCTATGGCAGTAATTGGTACAATGTTCTGAATATATCTGTGTTAATTCACATTATTTTTTTTCAGCTACCACTACCTCACTTCTTATTGCTGCTCCTGAGCTTTCACTTTTTCCTCTTACCGTATTTCTCAGCTGTGAAACTCTTCTCAGAGTATTGGAGATATTCAGAAGTGTTTCGACACAGTACTTTTCCAATTGGAAAATGATTTGCTCAATAAAAAGCACTTGATGGAAATTTGTTTATTTTGATGAGGGCCACTCTTACATCTAGGATGGAATTTCTGGTCAAAACCACAGACACAAAATAGCCAGTAGCTTAAGGAGAGACTTACCTCACCTGACTTCTACTCTCTTAAAGTCAGGCATTTATTCTTAGGCTTCTTCTGTAGTCAGTAATTCAGTCTAAACACCCTGCTTTTAGATGGCTAAAGTTACATAAAATGAATCATATTCTGAGAGACTTGGAAACTGTCTGGGGATATATGAGTCATGTGTCCAACCTACCTGATGAGATGCAATGTTTGAATTTGGGTCTTCACCTCCCAGGGCATCCCTCTAACCACAGGCAGGAGAGCCTGTGCTACCCCCACTGCTAAAAGCTGTTCCGTCCTGTGCACCTAATGAACAATTCATTGGGCATGCCAGGAAACTAGCAGAGAGGGGACTTCAGCCTAACACAGACTTTAGAGTCATCTTCTGGCTCAATTAGGAGTTAATTATTTATACAAAGTAGAACAGCTCTGTAGGAATTCTTTAGAAGAAATTGCTCTGGCATCAGTTACCTCCAGGAAGAAGAACCAGAACTCAGCTCAGATATGGGTTGCTTTTCTCATCTGACATCCTTGACAATTTATTTTTCTGGGCTCTTCTTTATCCGGAGGGTTTTGTTTTGGCTCTCATTAGAAATGATACTACATGTTAATGCTCAAAGATTGCTCACAAAGTTCAGTTCTTATTATCTTGCTTGCTCTACCCTCTCTGGAATATTCATCCACATTCCAGAAAATGTATGGAACTATCTGTTAAGACTAGCAACAAATGCTGAAAAAAGAACTGCATTTATCATTAGCAAGATTATTCTACTTGGTAGTGCTCTGCCAGACCCCAGTTCCTTTCAAGAGGGATTCTGTTTCACAAACAGTTCAAATTAAATTTCCCTGTCTCACACAGCTCAATTAAAAGTCTTTCTCTGATACTTTCAACCCTTCCATTCTTGACTTGGAGTCTTAAGACTGGTGTCTGTAACTTCTTGAAAAAATATCTGTGCTATGATTCACACCAGCATGACCCTAAAAACTTGCATTATATCATTGTTCCGAGCAAAGCCGTAACAAACATCTTTAATCAATTAATTCTTTTGCTAAACCAATGACAAGCAAAAGATGATACTGAAGAAACCTATAAGCTCTCCCTTTCCTGAAGGGATTGAATGCGTTTCCTTCACACCTCATTCCAGGACTTGGCTACACAATCTTATGTTCACACTCGATTATCATGCAATAACATTGCAGAGAAAAGCAGAATTCTTTAATTTACAGCTTATTCCACAACACGCTGTAGGTAAAAAACTATTTCTGTAAACTCTGAAAAATGGAAAATACCCTCAAACATCACTGAATTTAGTAGCAAGCTGCCAATTATGTATTTTTGTTTCCATAAGTAAGTTTTGCTTGTGGAGAAATAAGAAACCATTGGTATTTAGTGAAGGCCAGCCAAACACTGTGGAGTTGCTCATGGCCAAAGAACGTATTGCTTTATTTAATCCTACTGAAGCCACACTGAAGCCTTTCCACTGTTTATCCAGTGTACTGCGACATGATGAACTTTCATTTCTGTCCAGAGGTTTAGCATGAATATCTCTTCAGGCAACTGTAAAGTAGGATTTTCCATGTCATACAAAAAGGCATCCCAGAAGTTACAAAAAAAGTACATTCCAGAGAAAATAGGATCATGCCCCATAGTTTGCAAGCATGGCTGATCAAAGTTAACTCTGAGCAAAAATTCTGAGCAGCAAAAATCCCCATGTCTCCAGGTTTTGCAGATGATTTGACAGAAGTGAAAAATAGAGTTTGTGGCACACATTTAAAAGTGAAATTTTTTGGCAGTGAAATAAAAGCAAAGCCAAAGAAATTCCATCTTGGCAAATATGACTTCAAGATACTGTTTTGTGGCTGAATCATGAGGAAGCACAGAAAAGCCAGTGATCCGAAAACCAGCAGTGGTCATCTAAAGGAATCTCTGTGAGCTATGAGCCAAGAATTTATCTTCAAATTCAGAGCTCATTGGCACATCTGAAAAGTGTAGATAATTTCTGTCACCATGTTAAATCCAAATCTGATTTTTTTTCCTTTTCCATTGTGCTGTCCAATTACTTTAGGCCCATCTGGAATACCTCAGAAGCCTCCATGAGGTGAACCAAGAAAAACATGGCAGTGGTTGAGGAAATACATACAAACAGAATATTCTGAAGAATCAAGAAACTTTGAAATGTGGCTAATCACAAGAGTGTGAAACTTCCTGTTTAAATGGGTCTTTTCTTTTAAGCTTCACTGAACTCATGAGATTAGAGGTGTATGAATTAATTGCAAAGAAAGACTAATGCTAGCATTAGACCTTAGTGGAATGCCAGGTATTGATTAGTTGATTCTAGAGATCTGAGAATGTAAAGTCCTAACTCTTACTGCCAGTGATAACTGCATTAAAATGTCATGAAGAATTGTGTGAACAGGGAGAGTTATTCCTTGTCTCTCAGCTATTCCATGTACCAGACAGAAAAAGAACAAGATCTTGAAAAATCAGAATGAAATAGTGCTATGGTTAAAGGTTCTTAGAGAAACCGGCAAAATTAAAATAAAATTTAATTTCCTGTGATATATAAAAAAATTAAAGTGTTAATCTAAAAAAAAAATGGCTGAGACATAATTTATGATTCTCTGCATACTTATTACATTCTGATACTTAAGAAATTTTAAGACTTCATAGGAGTCAACACACACCTACAGCACCATACTTCATTTAGCAAATATGGATTTAGAGACGATTCTAGAGAAAGTTCATACATTCTTCATTAAAGCTTGGAATGGTCTATGTCCCATTTCTGCTAAATCTGAATTAAGAATAGTGAAAATAAGTAAATAAATGAAGAAAAAAGGGCATTAAGAGCAATTTTTGTACGTCATGAAATTGAAAAGTAAGAAGAAAGAATGGCTCTGTTTAAAGCATTTCATGAGATATTTTTGTGCAACTCGGAACCAGAGCTAGCTCTAATTGTGTACAGAATTTATTGGAAGATTATTGCTACCCCTGATATAGTGAAAGAAAGTCCAGAAAATTTTTCAAGGCATACAAAAAGCATTCTTAAAGAGGAAGACTACGGTGAACTGAACGGCATGAAAACTCATCTATTTCTTGGTCTCTCTTCTAAGATTCAGAACCTGGCAGCGTATTAGACTTAGTGAAGTGAAAAGTCCCACAAACCCTGTTCTCTAAATCTCCTACCACATCCCCTAAGCATTACAGTAAAGCTGCAAGATTCTGGAGAACTAGAAAAAAATCATACAGACAGAAGACAGACTTACAGACATTTGGATCCAGGCTGTAGAACACACTAACAATGCCGTTTCTGCATGCTTATTTATTTAGCTACATTTTGCTCAAATGCACCCACAAAATGGAAATGCACATGCAAACCAGAAGACTGTCACCTAATGAATTAATTCTTATCACTTTTGCAGCAGAAAGTTTAAAGAGTGATTAAAATTTTACATGACTTAATTCTTTCTAGAAGATATACAGACACGACATGATATGTAGTTGGATTTGTAGGCAATTTAAAAGCAAACAAAACAGTTCTGAACTGTAACTGTCACAGCCACATACAGACTTTTCTCCTGGAATAAATAATATTTATTTATGCATTAAACAAAGAGAAGCAATTGGCGAGCCTGAATAAACATCTTTGTACTTACAGTGCCAGGTCGCGGGTATGGAATTCTGCCCTGATATGGAATCAGCTGGTGGTTTGGGCCCTCCTTGTGTGCAAATGGTCCATTGAACACAGTCTGGATGTCAGACAGATGATACACACACACAGCTGAGCCTTTAAATATGGAGCTGGAAGACAGTAGGGAAACGTTAGCCTTGCAATCTACCAACTTTTTTATAGCTTTTCCATAATTTTGCATGGGCCAATGATGAAATATACTTCTAAAAGAATATATTTTATTCAATTTAATGCTTTTACAGCATGGATTTAAAACATTTAAAATCAACTAGTCTAGCTCCCCAATATGCACTGCTACTTCTTAAGACTTAACACCTTTGTGAACGGTGAACTGAAAAAAGAGAGCGGAAGGCACTGCCCTACTGGTGCAATAAGAACACTTCCTAATGCTAAATATAAAAGAAATATAATCTGGCTCCAGTTAAATCAATGGCAAAAATATTGCTGACTTCAGTGAGACAGGAGTTTTATAAACTTTGCACTGCCAAGCTCAGCACAGGTTTCCAGAACTCCCTACCAGTATATTAACCACAAGACCTCCAGGAGCCTCCTAAAATACATGGCTGAAATATTAATCAAAACATCTAAAGCAATTACAATCGGTTGGATTATTACAACCAGTTGTCAGCTATTTTTGAGAAAAATGGGGACATGTTGTAGCTGTAAAGGAATTTCTCCGATAGAGTCCTCAAATCCACCCATAAAACTGGTCTTATGAAGACCCAGGTTTGATATGATATTTCTTGAGAACCTAGAGAGTCACCTAAAAAAAAGGGAATGTTCTTCCCACTGTTTTAGGTTCTGACATGGGTTCAGTTAGCACAAGTCCTGAATGGTCTCCATCACCCTGTGATGATGAAGGGCAATAGGAGAAAGAATTCCACATTGATGCTAAGGCTGACTACAGTGAATTAACTCCCTCATTTTTCCTCTCAATGCATGCAAGGTTTGTGATATTTATCTTTAAAAAGTGGAAACTCCAGACAGTCTAAAATCTGCTTGGTGTTAACTGTAGGATGAAGATAATCCAAGTAACTGTTTTCAATTGAAGAAGAAAAAACAATCCAGAAGAAAGCCTGAAAATATTACACATAGTGTCTGAAAAACAAATGTGAAATCCATACTGGTCTCAGCTATATATGGATTAGTAGAATGAACCTTTTAGATGGATTATGGTATTTGTGGAAATTTTACTAGGCATTAATAGATTTTGAGAAATATATTTAGTCTTTCCAGATGTTTTATATTAGATTTACAGCATATTATGCCACTAAAATAATTTAGTTCAGTATTACTCTGTTTCCTTCTGTATGATTTAGATAAAAAATACTAGTAGTTATTACTTCCTGTGATGTTTCTCTCTTGCCACTGTTATGACTCGGAAGTCTACAGAGGTGAAGATACAGGAACTATTAAGGAGTAAAATTCCTTATGGTTTCTGAATTTGACTAGGTAACACATTCAACCTATAGTTGAACAAAAATAAAGCAAGCATAGACCATGTGGTTCACAATAACAGGAACATATATTTGTAAAAACTTCAACATAGAGAGAAAATGGCTTGAGAGCCAAGAAAAAGTGCCATTTTCTCTTTTTTATCACCTTATATGGTCCTGTGATTCAAACCTCATTTGCACAGCAGAAATACCAGGAGAATTAGGTAGAAGTGTTTCCAGTTCAGTCATGTTGCACCCTCAACCTAATGACAAGTGTGGTTTTACTGCTAAATAAAAGCTCACCTCTTCTCTTTTTTTGTGAAGTAGGAATTGTAGACAGCATCATAAGTTTACAAGTTATGTGATGCTTTTTTTTCGCAATTAAATATCATAGAGTCATATTCTACTGTCTTATTTACACATTTGCACACAATGTGTAAATGCACACAAGCACATCCCTGGATCCCTATGAAAAAAGTCTACTGGAGAAAAAAATTCTGAAAGGACTTTTTTTGCCACAAATTTCCACTAAAGGAATTATTAATAATAAGTTACATAAATTTCTAATTTGTTAAAATAAATTAATTGGAAAAAAAAAAAGCAGAAGACTTCTTTGAAGGTAAGAAGTAACAGCTAAGTAATAAAGGGTAGCATTTCAGAAATCAGTGAGCAGTACCTATTTTTACTCTGTACTAGCACTATGTGGTGAAGGCAAGAGACAAAATAAAGGTTGAAGTGGAAGACTCTGTTGGTCCACCTGATAGCCTATCTTTGGGGTGAGTTTCAGCATAGTAAGCCAAATCTAGTGCTTCCACCAGCCTGGGGAACTCAGTGAATGCTTTCCAAATGCTTCTAAACCAGACAGTAAGTGAATACAACTGACTGGTAACAGGGAGCTACAAGGAGGTGATCAAATGCCACGTAAGCTTGTCCTTCTGTAGCCAGCTGAAGCCCATATGGGTTATTTGCCATCTCTGTGATCACCAGCCAGCGGACAGACTGGAAATGATTTGTATGAATTCATGTAAGAATTCCTGGTTTGATCCTTCAGGGTGCTGGATGTTCCTCAGGAGGTGTTAAGTGCTCTCAGATGCCACATGAGCTCACTGTGCTGAAGTCATTTAGCTTTCTGCTGCTGAGCAGTGACAAGTGGCCCTCCACGGAAATGTTTTCCCAGTGCCAGCTGACAATGTCAGGAAGCAGTTTGCTCCAAGAAGCACAGCTCTAGTGTGGATACCAACAGCAATGACATTGACACTCCTGCATGCAAACCACAGCTGCAGCAGATGTATAAAATTGCACAGCACAGCCTCATCCACAAAACATCAGTTTCAGTTTTTGTATAGAAAATAGGACAGGTCAGGTAATTTTTTTCAAATCTCTGTGTTTACCTTGATGTTGTAAAAATTCCATACACGAGTGTTGTTCTGGGGTTATCTGTCTCTAGAAGAAACACATCCTCTGTAAGAAAGAGGAAGAAAAGCATTTTCAATAATAATAAAACTTTATTTTCCAGTTTAATTTATAACTTTATTCCTCCTAAAGTCAGCAGCAGTTTTATGTCAGACTTGAATGGGAAAAAGGAGACTTACCACATGGACAGACTATATCTGCATAAATCTAGCATTTGAACATTCAGAAACAAATTTGGAAATTAACTCCATGCCCTTTAGCCTTATGGAGACAGAATGCAAAGATTTTCAAATACATCCAAGATCCATGTCACACATTTCTCTCAGCTGTATCTTGTTTCAGCAGGTTGTTTAGCAGTAGAAAAACATTAAAGTTGCAGTAAGTTAGGGACAAAGAGTTCCCATACATGGATGTAATCTACAACAGGGAAATTACGTGTTTTATTGTCGAGAATGCACCCTCACCAGCGCATTTTCAACACTATATGAATGTCAGGCAGCTTTGCAGTAAAGACTCTGAGACATGTAAACCTCCCTCCTCCTGTTGCGTAGGGATTTATTGACTGCACTGTGCAAAACTGCACCTACTCACTGAGACAAATTTGCCCACTTACCAGCTCTGATCTGTTGATTTTTTTTACACTTCAGTGAAAACTACTTTAATCTCTGACAGTTTCTCCTTACAAATGTTTTTAATAACTATAATCATGCTACCTCTTAAACTTAATTTACAACACAAAAAAAGACTGAACTGTTTGAGCTTTTTATCAGAGTATGTTCTTTCGCTTCCCATTAATTTATGTGGCTCTTTCATTTAACCCACTGAATTTTTTAAATATTCTTTTCAATATGTCAAAAGCAAAAGACTTCACCATGCAGAACTGGAAGTGTTACACTCTCCTGCATTATACATGAACACAGAAGCATGTGTTTGCTCTCTCCTAGTTTTCTGAATTTCCAGCTGTGATTGTATTCTTCCTCTTTGCTAGGGCATTGTGCTGGGAGCCCATGCTGAGAGCATTGTCTCCTATTCACCATGGTCCTACATTTTGTCATACAAGAAACTAAAAGCAGTCATCCTAGTGCTTTGTTGAAGAGGAGGGGGTTGGTAAATCACATTTCTGAAAGATGAACTGCTGTGGCCGTGCTGAGGCACTGTGAGCTTCAGGAAATCCATCCACCAAGCACCTTGCACATTGCAAGCTAGAGCAAGCTAGGATCTACTCCTAGGCCCATTAGGTTCCACCGAAACCTTGAACTAAAGCAAGTACACCAAATAGTTGTAAATACATAAACTCAAAAAGACTCCAAACCCCATTTGCTATGATGAGAATCAGGAATATCAATTGAGAAAAGAGAGAGAGGATACAATGCAGAGAAGATCAGAACCAGATGCAGACCCAGTGCAGGGCACATTAGCTGCTACATTATTTATATTTATAGTAAAGCACACACTAAATCATCCAATACCTGAATTTAGAACTATGATTTTGCACATCTCAGCTATGGAAAATATAGAATTTGAAACTTTCTGATAATGTTCTTTGGCACGTAGCTATCAAGATATGCATCTATTAATTCCTAAATGAAAGGAAACCACTTGTGATTGCTGTATAAATTACGCATTGAATATTTACAGTGTTTCACATGTTGAAATGAAATTTTATGTGACTGAATGATTCCTGAGAAATTATATTTATTCATAGTACTATTGATGGTGCCAGTAACAGGATTTATTGGTAATATCTTGAACTACCAAATTGAGGACTCTACTCTGTGATCAAAAGGTAGGAAAAACGCATTGTGGAAAAGCTGTGTGTTACACATTGCTATAAGAAACAGTTTCAAAGAGATGTTAAAAACCCACTATTGTAATATAAGCCAGTAGCAAAATAGTAAGACATTCACTTAGATGTTCCCTTCCAAATATTAATTCTTTATATCTATCATGGTTTTACATGAGCAAAGATTATTTACCTTTATTTCAAAGGTAATGATAATTACCCAGAGAGACTTATGAAGTTTTTTTTCCATTTCCTGTCACAAAACTGAAAGGGGAACTTTGTCATGGATTTCTAGCACTAAGATTTCACCGTTAACAACTTGACTAAGAAAGTGTATGAAAATCAGTAATTAAATATGCACAAGGTGTACCATTTAGATAAAAATTTTAAGGAATGTTTTTCTGATACCTAATTCATCAAAGTACGTTTCTGTTCCATCTTCATCCATTACTGAGCACACAAGTCTTGCTTTCAAGAACGTTGTCCACTTGTTCACGAGACTGCGCTGACCACCTGTGTCATTCTGGAAAGGAATATTGTTTTCAGAAAAGAAGAAATAAACCACTCATAATATTTTACTAGGCTTTCCCACATTTTTCTCAAATTAATTCATCATCTAGATAATTATCTGGTAAATGTAATATTAAAAATAGATACACCTAAAACAAATCCCCTCATCTAAATGCTCCATATGAAGAAAAAAAACCAAGAACTAGTTTCCTGAGAGGACCTTTCTCTGCTGGGCTAGCAGGGGTGGAGGGCTGGGCAGTAGATTTTGTGCATCAGCCATATGCTAGTATATTCCAATCATACCATATACTGGTGTGACTGGAAGTGACTGTGGAGCTTGTATCACTCACTGACACCCAGGATAAAGTCCATGATATCTCTAAAAGGTCTCATGGCTCTATAGGGGGATGTTCCTTCTAGTCCTGAAAGCTGCATAGCTGCACCTGACCTAGTAAGCCATGCTGGCCCATGGGGTGGATACTCTAAACAATATTCAGAAATAATGGCTACTGTGGGTCAAGCTCATTTTGTACTGTTGCAAGTCCTGCTAGCTTGGTCCAGAGATAGCTTGGTCACAGTTTGCTCAAGGATCTTTCCAATTTTCTGTGGTGCAAGGTGGAAACTATAACTGCCAAAGGAGATGCAGCACCAAGGTGACAGATCCTGAATAAGTGTGCTGGTAAATGCTTCAGCTAGGAGCAGTGTCTTCAAAACTGCATAGCATGATGTCACCCAAGGAAAGAGAAAAACCAAAATGTAGAAGCTATTGGAATGTGATTTCGATCAAGTGCTGTGCGTATTCACTGGTGCTGTTGGAGATGGTAATCCAACTTTTTGGGTGACTTATAAGGAGTCTTTTCAGGGGCTAATATATTTGGCCAGTCTCAAAGGTGTTGATACATGAATATGATGGTATGTACACAAGTATACAAATATGATTGGCTCAGATTTATTTTCATTGGCCTTGGGATTCTGCCGCTGACTTCAGTCTAAGTCTAAACAGGCTTAGGCCTTTCAAAAATCATCTGGCCTTCATTATAACAGTAAAAAACCCAAAGACAGCTGTAATTGTGTAAAATGTCTTCTTGCAAAATACCCAAAAAGGCCTTTAGGCACCCTTACGAAAATATAGAGAACAGAGATTATAAAAGAGATCATGTGCCTCATCATAGAGGAGGACAAACGTGCCCTCACACCCAGGCACAACATCACAAAGAATCAAATTCTAAAGAAGACCCAAATTAAAGACTGGGAATATGTAAACACTCACAGCAAACTTCCTGAAGCTTTCCAGAAGAAGAAATGAATAGGCTAGCAGTAACTGTACATTTATAATTTTTCTCTCATTAAAAAAAATTGATTTCACCAGAGATATTAATAGCTGCTTTAATCATATTTCATCTACAGTTGATTAGAGATACAAAAAAAAAAATGAAACAGAGACAATGAGGAGTGCTGTGGAAAAAAAACTCACTTATTGCCCAGGAATAGCCATAACTCCTGAATTTAAATTTCCTGTGCACATTTTTAAAGTTAGGCTCACACATGCATCAATACAAGAATTCAGAAAGAACAGATATCATAAAAATGAAGACAGCATTTGAAAGTTAAATCAACCAGTTTAAAAGCTTGATATTTCTAATGTGCTTCAAATATTTTGAGTGTGTGTGGGGATGTGGGTGTGAAAGACTTCACTGTCTTATAGTTCATTTTTATTAAGAAAATAATGTGTCTAATTTGTGCCAAGGACAGCAAGTTTGAAAATTCAACACTGCTAACTATTCTGACTCAGTCAGAGAAATACACAAATCCCTGAACCTCTACCTTTCCATATCCTTACAGGTACAATCAGATACATACACAACATGTTCAGACCCTGGCTGCCAGTTCAGTAACAGCTCTTCTTAATTATGAATGGTGATGCAGAAACAGGAAATTTTATGTCAAATATAAATCAAAGGCTTTTCAAACATTCAATCTTTCAGGTTATTATGTCACACTAGTAGCTTATCCCAACAACCTGGCAAACAAAATAGTTCTTACTGGGCATATTCTTGCAATCATTGAATGAATTTGCTTTGTGCTGCCGCTGTTGTCTGTGAGTCTTTCTTTGAAGAAGAAGTAGATTTTGGCATCATTGGGGTCAGTGCCATCTGGGATAACATGAGCATCCACAAAAATAGGCTCTGAAATGAAAATGTTTACCAAAAGGATGAAACCAAAGATGTATCAATATAAGCAACAAATGATCTGACATTTACTGACTGCTTCAAGGAAGTGCTGTATGTACCAAACATCAGCAGGTAAATGGCTCTTTGCTGGCAGCCATATATTTTTGCATCCTCACATTTTATTTTACAGCAAAGGTTTGGAGGAGAGACCCAGAAGCAGTGGTATTAGATTCCTGCAGAGCCTAAAAGACTTCGAGGAAGAAGAGGCAAGGATCAGTGCTGCTATCAGGGGCAACCAAGGAACGTCACATTGAGATGAAACATAAAAGTAAGCTGGAAAAGCTTAGAAATCAAACAAATAATGTTCAGAAATAAGAGAGGAAAAAAATTTCTGTAACTCAGAAAAGGAAAACGGGGTACGCAAATGCTTGAGCAGGATTTGACTTCATATCAGAGGTTGGTAAACATAACCAAATATATTTGCAAAACACAGCAAAGGAGAGCTAGGGACAGAGCAAAATAATTTAAAACCTTAACAGCAAGTATGTAACAGACAGTGTGGAAACCCTCAGAAGATCTCCTTTGACTGAAGGAAGAAGTGGATCCTCTCCCTGCACGAAGGTTTTGTCTTTTCAATGATCATGCAAAATTCTTTGTTTGTTTGGAATGCAGTATAAATTTTGAATATAACAAGTGTCATGACTCTGGCTCTAAAAGAACATGGGAATAAATTGTACTTTCAAATACCTCTTCTAAAGAAAGGTAATGGGAAGATTTTCCAGAATTTAGGTGGTTTTTTAATTTTCTTTTTCATTAATTCACTTTAGGATGCACATGGCAGGGTGTACAGATAAGTGTAAGAATGTAAAACAAACAGAAGAAAAATTTAGAAAGCAGACATAGTTTCCCTTTCATTGTGAAATGAATTTATTGTGACTGAAATCCAGTAATTTCATCGTAGTCACAGGCAGATAGGAGTAATAAGTCACCATAAAAAACGTTGAGACAAAACCACGGTAACTTTACTTCAACATACCTGAAGGCTTTTTAAAATCATAACTGCTATGTTAGCTGATCTATAATCTTTCACATCTACGTCTGCTCAGAGGGTTGACCACCACTTTAATTCAAATTGGTTTAATTGGAAGGAGCCTTCTTACCAGTAAAGACAGGAAAACTTTTCACAGTGATGTCAAAGAAGCAAAGAGTTAAGTGCTTCCATTGAAAATTAGTTTTTCTGCTGTGTTTAAATAACCACTTCATCACCACTGAAATAAATGGCAATAATCCTCACTGACTTCTCTGATAGTGGGACTGTCTTCTGCACACATTTTGAATGGAAGTGGTGGAGAGTGTTCTGCACAGAGATGGATCATCCTGAATTAACTGAAGATGGTAGCTTAGAACCAAACATTAGTATAAGGAAATATCTGATTCATTAGAGGTGAAGGTGCTTTCCTAGAAGTCAGACTGTCTGACCTCTCGCCACTGGAAAGGTTTTCATATACTTGCCCTCAAACAGTTTGGTTCAGCCTTAGTGCAAAAAATGCCCTCAGGTGGGATGGCCTGAGGGGTTGGTTCATGCAGTGAACCCTCTACATCTGTACATTGTCTACAGTTTGTATTTACACATATTTCTCCACGGTTCAACTTCATAAACTAAATTCAGAGAAAAGCCCTTTAAAAGATAAGCTCTTTGTTATAAGCAAAGGAAAGCAGAATCTCTGTGACACCCATTAAAAGCTCTGGTAAATTAAAGGCATCTCACCACTCAGCCACTTGGAGTTGTGCTGGTCAGTCCTCACAGCATTCCTCCTGGTCAGACTCCGAAAAATGGCAGCATCTGTCCCCATGAAATCAATATACATTCCTGAGAAAAGCTCTTCATCTGAAAAGAATTGAAATGGAGGAAGAATTGTTATGGCTTTCAGGAAAACAAAAGTTTATTTAAAATTTGTCAGCTCTTTATCTACAAAGGAGTCTGTACAGATAAGTAGTGGGTCATGGGAATGAGGTTTCCTCTGATTTAAAAAGACTCAATCTAGAATGCAAGATACTCATCAGATTTTTCTTAGAGGCTCTAGGGAACTGTACCATTAAATGCCACAGCACAGCTGCATATGTGGGGAATCCTTCTTGATATGAAGTTTAGTTGCTCATTTTCCACTGCTAAGGACCACTGGAGAATCAGGTTAGTGTTATCAAAAAGCATCACATTCCATATCTTACATACACACTTCAAATAACTTTTTTTTGTTATGGAAGTAGACAAAGTGACTGGGTTGAATTTACTGCTGCTGTAAACTGGCACAAAGTCTATTGCAGTCAGTGGATCAGTGCAAATTTTTACATTGCAGCATTGTTACAGCTGCCCCAGGCAGCCTCAAGCTGACTCCAGTATTGCAGAGGCCAGAAAATTGTATTATTGAACTTTACTCAGAGTAATGTGGAGCAACAGTTGCCCCTTTTGTGTACTTGATTCTAAGTGTAGGGTCATTATGCTTGAGCAGAATGAGACATGCAACTCCTGCATTAACAGAACTATGAGCTTCCTGTGCAGGGCTGAAAACTCAGTGCATCACTTAGGATGTCTATCTGTGTTTGTGTGAGTCTGCATGTGTGCATAAACATATGTATATATAATTACAATTACATATACTATCATTTTCTACTCTGTGAATAACCAAGCAATTTCCACTGACTAATGACAATGAAACCCCAGAGTAGAAAACAGTAGCTAAAATAAACTCTAACTCTCGGAGTGGGAGTGGTGGCTGAAAACATTCCAGTACAGCTGGGTCCTTTGATTGATGTTTTTGTCTGTATTCCTGGACTACCCAGAGAGTGTGGTCAAGCTGGCAAGAGTCACTGGCTCAGAAATACTTGAGGCTATTTTCATGCTCTGTGTGTGTGTGTGTGTGTGTGTGTGTGTGTGTTCATAATCAGCATGGAAGACTGTTGAGAAGCCCATGAGAAAATGAAAACTGGAGATTTTGCTTTTCTGCTGCTAACTGGAGCCTGAACTGAGCCCTGGCAGGACATCCAGCAGCCGCTCTGCTGCTCTCACCTCTCCCTGTGATGACAAGAATTGTACACAGGGGATTTAAACAGTGCATTTGCTGCATGTTGCTGAAGCATTTACTTCCTGAGCAGGTATTGACAGAATGATGTCAGATCTGCACAAATTTATAAGTGACGTTGTGTATTTGCCTCCTTGCTGCAATCCATCAGAACTTTATTCTTATTTTGAAACAAATTGGCTGGAAGAGATCAGGCTTATGATTCTCACTAAATGCTATGTACAGTCCTGTGCATATGCACATATGTACACACTTCAGCAACAGTACTATACCATGCAATTTTAATCCTATTACATACCAACACTATTACTTATGTCTTAAGCATTCCTGGTGTCTGTTTGCTAATCATGCATCAGATGATATCCGTCAGTTCCATTTCCTTCTGGTAAAATCCTTAAATTCCATACAGTATTTGGTCTGCATAGCATAGTGGGTTCACACTACTCCACTTTGTTACTGGGGGGAGTTACTGAATTGATGAGGTATGTCTGCTTTTTTAAATATCTCAGAGTCTTGGTGGGGAGAGAGACTTGCATCCTGCACACTAGTTATGCCAAGCTGCTTCAAAGCACATTTTTTCTTGCTTTGATGCAAATGTGTCTCTGTACAATGGCAAACTGTACAAAGGTCAAATTTATTTTTATAGCACCACTTTCCTCTGGAGGATGAATCAGCTTTCCTGTTGTATTCTAGGCTGGTGATGCCCAAAATGGCCAAGAAATTGCACCTATATTTAAGAATGGTTCTTTTATTGTGGAAGAGTTAGTTGGTCTGGCAGTATTTCCTATCTTCTGAAGCAACAGGAGGGAATTCCTCTTGCAGAAAGCTCAAAGGAGAGTCCAGTACATTGGCTCAGTCCCCTCATTACAACACAAGCTGTGACTTACAAAATGTTCATGTTTCTGGCGTGGATGCTGAGGCTAAATTCATTAGAGTTTAACGTTTTTGAAGTGGCTGGACTTTGCAGAAGAAGAGAGAAAGTATAAAACCCAATCTGTGGGACTTTTTTTAAAAGGATTTTGACCTTTGTGGAGTAATTTAAACTTTGTAGATGAACTATGTCATGAAACGCAAGTCAAACATTAGGGAAGGTCTCTTTAGTCACTTAACTGAGAGATCAAGGAATACAATGAGAAGTCTATTAAAATTATCAAAGCTGCCATAGATCTATTGTAGAAAAAAATCAGCTTACTGTACAAAGAATAATTCAGAAACAATGTTCTTTAATGTTGCTATATAAAATCCACAAGGAATAAGGAAAGGAAACTTTAATTTTTTTAAATTGATTTGCTTACTAATACCACAATGGCAATGAGTAGCAGTGGACTCATCTATCACTGACTTTGAACAAACATTTTCTTTACCCAGTGAGTGTCTGTAAACACTGTCCCTAGATCACTGTTGAGATAAGGGTGTAAGTGCAGCCAAGGTTCAGAGAGATGTCTAGGCAGCATTTACCTGTTCTCTAAAGGTGTTCAATTCATATGTCTGTGAATAAATATACTTGTCCTTTGTACAAAATATATTTGCGATTAGGAATAAAAAAAACAAAAAAGAGAAAGGCAATTTATACTTATATTTTGAACAGGCCGTGTAGGACAGACGGTATGACACTTCCCTTAAGATCCTTAAGACTTTAAAGAAAATACCTGGCACAATATGTATCTGATGTAATTGATTTCAAAGGAAGCTGAATGGGAGAAGCACTGCACATTTTTCCCTTGTAAACCTTGGGTGAAATATGCAGTATCTGTGTGCAGTAAGTTTTATTTACTAAGAAAAGCTCAAAAATAAGTGCAACTGCTGTTCCCTTCATAGCCAAAAATACAGTAAGGGGTAGGCACATGTTGAAAAAATGGCTTTGGCACTAGAAGTGTGTGAACACACTGCAAATGTGAAAGGTCAGGTTACACTGAGTATATATTTCCAGCTCTTCCTGGTTGAAAAAAAAAAAGTATCTTTTACAGATGACTTAGGCTGCACAAAGTGTATGCCCCCTTTGAGTTTCCTTGTAGGTGTGCAACAAGCATTGCAAAAATATTTTATTGTTTCACTTTGTGGCCTTTCAGACGGAAGAAAATTGAAAAACTGGTTGGGTATAAAGCCAACAGAAGAATGAAGAGCCTTCATTCAGAGAATGTAGAGCTGTTGGGCTCTACAGCAGTGATGACAATAAAAATGAAATTCAAAGCATCTGAAGTCTTCAGGCTTTCTTTCCCTGGCCACTCTGAGATATTACAGATAATTAAATGAGACACAAGTGCTGTCTAGGATGAACAAGGTCAGAAACCATTCAAACACAAATGCTAGACAGGGTAATGTAAAGTTGAAACTAATCCTGGGAAAAAATGTGCACATTGGAAAAGGGAGAACTTTTTGTTTTCTGTGTCTCTCTGTCCCTTTCAATAACTTATTTCTGCATTTTGTTTGTCCACCCACCTTAAGCTTCATATCAGCCGTGAAACATGGATTGATCCACCCTTGTGCCCACCAGCCGGACAAAAGGCACTGCTCCTGGGAGGCTGAATTCTGTGTCCAGCTCCCTTCAGGCATTCCCTCCATCCCCCCTGCACATGACCACATGGGTTTAGACCTCAGCAACTTGGAGGATCTTTACTTACTGATCATAACAGACACGGTGTTCACATTAGGGTTGAAGGAACAGCGTCCCTTTCCTGATTCACACTTGGAGTCAATCTTGAAGATTTGTTCCTGTAAAGTAGATTTCTGTGTCACTTCTCGTGTCAGAGACCATTAGATCTAAGCCGATTTTTATGCCTGGCTGTTCCCAGAATTAGCAATGCTCTATTAACAGTGCACTATTGGGCACTTCTACTGTACTATCAGTTGTTTTAACTTCTCTATTCAGAATTCAATCACCCTGTTAGACAACCCATTTATTTTCAGGACTCTTGTTACAAATTCAAGACACTGTATCAAAAAAAATTCCCTCTGTCTCAGTTAGGATAGGTTGACTGATCTCTGCAATAACATCTGTGGAGATTGCCTCTGTGTTTTTGAAGTTATTTATCATTTATTTGCTGAATTTATGGTTGTACTTATACCTGTCTAGGACATTATAATAAAGCTACTAGAACAATAGTACATTTAAAATAAATATCTCTTATGACAACAGTCATTAGAGTATAAATAATTTGGTCTTTACTGAGTTACCAGATCTACAAAAATCCCCGACATCATATCTATTTTCTTCAATACCATCTCTTGGATTACGTGTAGAGCTCCAAGTCCACAATGATAGATGATTTATCAATACCTCTTACCATTGCCTGAAACCTCTTGGTTTTTTCTGTTTTGTTTTTTTTTGTTTGTTTTTTCTTTAAGAAATCATGGTAGGGGGATTTGTTTATATTTTATGTGATTTAAGAACAGGAAATACATTTAGCAAAGTAGAAGCAATCTGGACTACAGCTTAAAATACAAACAATCTGAATATCTTTAGAAAAGTTGTCCATTTTGGTGCAACTCTTCATTTCTTGGTTCCCAGCAACAGTAGCACAGTGTGCTGAGCAAGAAATGACCCAGGCCAAGCCCAGTCCTTAAAAACTGCAGTCAGTAATGGCAGATACATTGATCCAACACACATTGACTCAAACACCACTATATACCAAACAACTTGTTCTTAGGCTCCTACAACAAACTTCTAATCTTTAATAAAAAGCCAAAAGACACAATTGCAAGGAAAAAACCAACAACAAACAACCAAACTTAAAACATTTCAAAAGAAAAACATAGCTGGCAAAAATTCCAAAGAAAGGCTTCTGTGATGCTGATGCCAATAATGAATTATTTGACAAAGGACAGCAACTCCTCATATTCCCCTTAACAGCTAATGCAAATCACGGGGGAGTGGGGATGCCACACAAGCCCCTGAGCAGCAAATTGGAGACTACACCAAGCTCAAATGCACAGCTGCAGCAGGAAGTTTTCATATCATTATCCCCTCTCCTTTTCCCCTCTTCTGTTTTGCCTAATTTAATCACAGAGATCTTATCTATTGTTTCAGTAATAAGCTCTCTAAACAATGTTAAAACATAAGTATGAAGTTTCTAATGTGATCTTGGGTGGTTTCTTTGTTGTTTTACTTCTAGATTATATGCAGCTTGATTCTAATCCGTATTTACTCTATTAAACCACTATTTACCAATTCAAAATGCCCATTACTCTTCTATTAAACTAACTCCAGGATTACACTTGATTTTCATATATATTAAACTGCTATTTAGTCTATAATTATTTCATATAGGGATTGCATTTCCTTCTGTTTGCATTTACTTTGACATTAGAATATATTTGGGTGACTAAGAAAGTAATTACCAAAGACTAAAGTATCAAGTGTGCCAAAGAAGAATATTAAGTGTTTTCCAACCTCTGTTTCAGGGAAAAGAACAACATTTTGCCTTGTCAATGAAACCCCCATTTTTTGTGAGATTATATGGAATTCTGGAGACAGAAGAGCAAAACAGGCCCAGTTCTTATGACTGTTGGATATGATTCTGTCAGGCTCTGTCATTTCTAGAGAAAAACAGATGTGCTTTGTAAAATATTCATTTTGCACGTGCAAAAACAACCTTTTGTGCATTGAAACTGTACCAAATTGGAGGTGAAATGATAAAAGCAGAGGAAAAAATGAGTTTTCACTAGTCCCATCAGCATTACAGTTCTTCATTCTGCTCTATCAATTAGTCATGCACAGATATATGCAATGAGATCAGAAGGAAATGCTTGGGTTTAAACTGTTATGCTATTGTTGGCCTGTACAGTAATGGCTTTGAGCATGAAGTGCCTACAGTCAAGTGTCTCAGAGACTCCAGACGTCTGAAACAGCAGTTTATTTAATCAATTGATCATAGGCATGCAGCTATACAGACAGGCTAAGTGAAGCCAGTTCTGCTTTTCCAAGTCATGTATCTTTACTTTTCATTTAAGAAATTTAACATCTTGCATCATCTGGAGATGTCATTTCCTGCCCTCCCCTCTGTCCCAATCTCATTTACAAAAACTCTAAAGTAATGAGATTCAAACTCCTCTGGGCTGTGATACCAGTGCTTAAGATGATAAAGGAGTATTACATTAATTAAAGACAAATGAGATCACTGTTCATGTTTTAAATGATTTTTCAAGAAATAAAGTAACGCTGAGGAAAGGTGACCCTTGTTTCAAAATACATCAAAATAAGTTAATGCAGAATTTTTTAACCAGAAGGATGGATTTACTTAGTTCTGCTTGCTTGTGCTTTTAAATCCAGGCCTACAACCTGTACTTTTATATAATATATTAGGACTGAAGGTGCAGCAATTCCGACTGTGCGCTCTGTTAAGGAAGCTGGAGCCAGGTAGGGATCTACCAAAATTCATTGAGATCATCCCATGCAAACTGACCTGGAGAAACATTGACTGATCACCTCCCTGGCAACCTGTGCAGTAATCTTGGGTCTTGGCCAGAACTCCCATCCCACTCCCAATTAAATTAGTGATGAATTTCCCAGTGTCTTCCTGAGAAGCCAGCCCAGCTTTTAAGGCTGCCCTCGCATGGCAAAGCTCCAGGCAGCACGCTCTGATCTTCCTTCCCAACACATCTGCTTCCACATTGTTCTGAAAAAATATACAGCACGCCCCTGTGCCTGCAGACATGAATCTGACCCAAAAGCTGCTGAGGTGCTGCCTCCTGGTTAAGTGCCTTTCTTTTGCCTTCTGGTTGCTTAATTTATTACCTATTACATTTGCACGTAAACAAACATTTCACTTTTAAATCAGGAAACTTGGACCATTATACTTCTGAAACATCTGGTACTTGTACTGAATATACACACAGTGAAACTGAATATAGAAAAACTGGAGACCTATCTAGGAAAGTAAGATCTTGCAGTGAAGAGAAACTTACCAACTTCATCCGGGCACCACCTAGTGGGACACAACTTGTGCAGTAGATGTACTGGGATTGCATCTAGAGGGTGTTAAGCTGAAATCCAGCTAACATTCACATACCTGAGCACTTAGCCAAATTAAGAGCTTCTCCCAGGAACCAGTAACACACAGAAGTTATAAAAAGTGGACTTTGTATTTTACTTTTCCTCTAACTGGCCACTTCCTTTCAAGTATTTCTTGGTCATTTTTCCACCAAATGGTAGGAATGAATTCACCAGACAATGCCAAAAAAAAAGGTAGTATCAAATATAGCCCAGCATTTGTTATGACTGTGGAATTTTGGACAACCATCATATTTGAGACATGACTTTTAACCACGGCTTTGCCTCTAGCTGGTAACAGCTCAGAAAACTACGGACATTTCCTCTTTTGCTATTTCACACCGGTGAAGGAACCTATTGGCACCGCTGATTTTCACATTTTCCAAATTTTGAGCTTTTGCATCGCATCAGTAGGCTGCCCCACCAAATGAGTGGATAAAACAAAAGTGAGTTACCTCAGACCTGCGTCCCCTGTTGACATAGACACAGACGGGGCTGAAGGCGCCGCTGCCGCAGACGTACAGGTGGGTGCGATTGTACGACTGGATCACGCGCACGAAATTGCCACAGCCGTGCTGCAGGAAACACACAGAGCAGTCATTCCACAGCAGCAAGTGCTATTAGATGGTGGGACCTCTAGGGAATAGATGTGACAAGTAATTTTAACGGCATCATGCAAACAGCTACTGAGTTTGTTGGTCTCTGGATTTGGGCAGCTGTTTCTTCTCATGTCATTTTGCCTGCTCTGGGAACTGGACTCTCTCTGATTGAGTACCACTGATGGGTTATGGAGGAGTGCATGTAGCTTTCCCACTTCCACACAGCAATCCAATTTTCGTTCATAGATTTCCCTGTACTTTGCATGAGCAAAAGCAGGACCTCTACAGGAAAACAAGAAGTAACCTTAGGAAGTTTCCTTAAGGACACCTCTGAAACAGTCCCTTTTCCCACATAATTTGTTCATAATAAACGGAGATAATTAAAAAGCGAAGCAAGTCCAAACATCAGATTTTGTTATTCGTAGAAAACATTTCCTTCCAAAACTTTAAACTGAGGTTTGCAGTCAATTGTTGATTTCTATTGAAGACCTATAATAAAATCTTCAAATCAGCATGAAAATTAAAACAGAACATTAAGGGTCACACAGTTCACAGTATTGGATTTACTGTTTTTTCCTTCTAGGATACCCCTTTTTTCTCTCATTCTTTCATTTTTTACTATGATCAAATGTTAATTTACTTTAGGTTGAAAATAGGGGTTTTTTTCTGAATATTTTTTCTTACCAAGATCCCAGAACTGCTTTCACATTCAATCATCCAAACCTCACCCCAGACAGTGGGAACTGTGCGTGTTTTATGAGCTCAGGATTGGAAACTGTGCCATCAGTCATCTTCATGAAAATCAGTAGAGTTAATCCTTGTTTAGCAGACTGCACTGGTTTATTTACTTTTAAAGGCATTCACATTTTTGGTTCAGCAGGAGCCAGCACCATGCAACAGCATTTGAAAACTGGTGCACAAGTAGGGTTTTCAGGCTGCAGACAGAGGGTACCACCCAGCTTCCCAGTGTTTTCCTGGGGGGAGCAGCCAGCCAGAGAACTTCTGCACTCCGAAGAGCAGCTCAACAGGCTGCTCAGCATCACCCCAGGATGCATCTGGAAAAGTACTATTACCTAATTTAATTAGAAACAATCAAAATAGGCGAGGTAATGGACACTGCATATCTTTCCCCATCTGTCAAAGTCTGAAGGTGCATTCTGTTTACATCGCCTATTTCTTCAGAATTTCACTTTGTAGATTGGCTTGCAAAGCATTTCAAAAGCAAAACAAACACTTCTTTCATTTTGCTTTGGCTGCACTCAAGGTGCTCTTACTTTACTGCCAAGTACCTAATTTGTGTATATGTGTGGATTATGACTTACTGTAGGATCCTTGCCAGCCATTTTGCACTCTTCAACCTTGTTTGCTGATGCTGGCCAGAAAATCTGTAAGGGAAGAAGTATTGTTCAAGCAGTATATTTATTATATAATTAAAAAAAATAATTTCACTTCCTAACTTACACTAATAGATTATTATTCGGATATAATTTACACTTTGATTATAGGGGAAAAAAGGATTTTTATTGATAAATAAAACTACCTTTGTCTTAGTATGGACTAGACAAAATCAAGGTTCAAGTCTCTGGCTGATATATATGAAGTTTACTACATATTTTTAAGGCAAGTTATTCAATTTATTTAGATTTGTTTCTTCTAAATAAGAGAGATTTTTCACCACTATTGCCTAAATTACTACCCATCTTTAATTTTTCACTTTTACTGAACTTATAGAAATTATTCACACTAGAAACCAGATTAAAATATTGAAAGAAGGGTCTTGTAACAATTTTTCAATTTTATCATCAAAGGTTTGTCTAAATTATGATAAAATCTACTAGAAATCTCAAGATTTCATACTGATTTCTTTCAGAGAGTTTTTTCAACAATTACCTCAATATCTGAATATTTATCTGTTTATCTCAAACACTAAATATATTGAGCTTCTTCCATTATTTATTTTGATTTTGAAATAGAAGAGACATGCGTTAGAAATTTATCCCTCTAAATCTAGTAAGTGACAGAGCCTGATAACATTTAGCCTCAAAATGACACAAACAATACCATTAAAAGATCTCTGTGTAAATGTACACATATACATATACATGTAGAATTGTGGATTTGAATGTATATGTATATAGAATTTCTAAAGATATGTAAGATCAGAAAAGTGAATCTGTTCTTAAAATAAATAAATGGAAGACTGTGTAGAATTGCAGAGATTCATTCTGAACCTTACACTGGGTGATCACATTCACTGCCCGAAAGCTTTGTGTGTTTTTCCTTTCTGTTGACTTTTTTCTTTTTAATTCCTGTTTCTCCAAGCCTACATGAGCTGTTGAACTCCCTCACAGCTTCATGCTGCAGAAAACATTTCATGTAACAGAGGCCTTACTATCTAACCAAACTCTGCACAGGATTTAACCCGACCTGCCAGGGACAGGAGGGAGTGTGCAATGCTGGGGCACAGCTCCTGCCAGAGCAGGGTGGCTGCATCACTGGGGAGATGGAAATTAGCAAAAAGCTCACAGAAGGTATTTCAGATGCAAAAAGGCAGCCCCATTTCAGAGGGAGATTTGGGTACCATTAGGAGGAGGGAAGGATGCATTCACACCATTGAACGAGAGGCTTTTAATTTAAATGTGTAAGTTAGAACGAGCCTCCCCTGGCTCCCTGCACAATCAATTCAGGTGGACAGGCATGTCCAGAGGGTGATTCAGAGCAAAGCCTAATTTAACTGTGCTCAATCACTCTCTGGCAGGGCCCCTCTCTCTCCCCTGACACATTAAAAGCCTTGTCTCTTAAGGAAGGCATTTATCTTCCCTGCTGCAAGCCGGGTATCACTGCCCCTCAGTCCTTCTGAGCTACAGGAATAAAGCCCACAGATTAAAGGATTGGATGGATTTGGTGGAATAAGGCCTTTATGGACACCTTCAGGCAGGGTAGTAGCTGTGGTAGTCTAAAGATAGGCAAGACAAAGTCTGTAAACAGGTAATAAAATTGCTCAACAGGCAAGCTTCTGGGCAGACAAGTATTTCTACAGGTCACCAATTTCAAAAGCAGAGAGGCTGAATTTCAGCTGGCTTTGGAGAAAAGTGAGGAATTTGTGAAAGTGGTTTAAGCATTCGGTAATACTGTTTTTTTGTCACATAGAGGTTGCCTACTACTGTTTAGTGAGGGAACACAGAGTCCTTGGAAAACACCATCTCAGTAAAGAGAAAAGAGGTGGCGTCAAGGGGTAGATGAGGGTCACAGTGCCCAAAAACCCCAAATGAGGCATCTCAGCTACCCAACTGAAGGGCAAAGGCTGACACAGACATAACAAGAGATTGGAAAATAGCTCAGTGATTTAGAGCACAAAGCAAAGAAAAAATATAGTAGAAGGTTAAGGACAACTCTGTCCTTGTTGATTTTTTTCATATGGCCTGAGAATGATAGTGTATATCTTAATCTTCCTTACAGGATTCTTTTAAAGTGCATCTCTGAACTATCTTATCTTATCTTGGAGAAAGGTGGAAAGCGTCAAACCATACAAATTTTCCTTGTGAGGCCAGGCCAAGCTGAATGTTGCTTCAAAATTAGCACACAGGTCAGTTTTAAACAGAATTTGAGGAACAGCAAATAGCTTCATCTGCATTACACATAAAACAAGGACTAACAAGGTGTGCACATGGACTTCCATCCAAAATAATGAAAGCAAAGGCATGAAGTAATGCAACCACAGATTCTTGAAATAAAACTTGAACTTACACTGAGGGGGTCCTGGCTTATATTGTTAATATTCAGAGACAGAATATGATCTTTACTCCCCACGTAGATGCGATCCTGATCTTCATCCATCAATAATATCCTGTAATCCAGGGGACTGTGGGATATTCTGTGATACTCAGAGGTCTTGGTTTCTTGCAGCTCTGAAATAGTAAAGACAGTAGCATAATAAAGCACTTCACTCACATTTCTTGCTTCTCAACTGCACTGCTTTCTAAATAAAGACATATTTGGATACAAACAGGGTCAGTGGGAGAAGAAAAACCTTCATTGGACTCTAGATAATAATACAATGGTTGAGCTCAAAAAAATTTCCCAGTTTGAATACAATTATTTTGTACATTAAGTAGATAGACATAGATCATAAAAATCAGGCAGTGCTGTTATTCATTCATCTAATTAATTCTTATTTTAATGGATATTATTATTTACAGCTTTGGCTTTTAAGGAAGATAATTTATTAAATTAATCAATGTGTTCAATACATTTTGAAGTTTATGACTGCAGAAAATTCACAAGATCAATGAAAACTACGTAAGAACATTTTACATTCTTTTCCTAACAGGGGGCTTCGCTAAGAATAGGTTTTTAGAATTTTCAAGGTCAAATTTTGTTCTTCATTGCCATGCATGGCTTACTTAAAAGAAAAACAAAATTATTCAGTCAAGCCTAAATGTGTCTGCTCATTCAGTTGTTTATGAGTTTGGACCAAACTAACAGAACTGTAGAACTAGCTCTATTTTTCTACATAAAACTTTCTTCAACAAAGCCAAGTGAAAACATCCTTTGATCTCAGTGGTGCAGGATCAGGCCTGTTACAGGAATAGCATAAGCAACTGCAATATAAGTATTACTTGCTGCCCTCAAGAAACCTCAGCCTTCCCATCTTTGCTTGGCCAATATATTTTGGCCCCCAGTCAGATTGTTTTACTTTTCAGTAATAACAGAAGGGATATTTCTCAAGAGCTGAGAGTGGAAAAATAAAACCTTAACAATCAATTTGTCTTTGTAAAAAAATTTAACATATAATTACGCTTTCATTCTTCATGAATATTAGTATTGAATTGTGTTCCCTGTGACTCTAAAAGGGTGGCAAATACACAGTACTTATGAAAATGAAGCTCTGCTATAATGTTTATTCATAAATGTAAGATCTGAGCTCCCAGTTCTCAGTTGCAAACTTTGTCTAGGACAATATGGTTTGTCCCTATTACTAAAGTTTTTTTAAAAGCAAAGTTTTTGCTCATTCATTCCTTATGGAAAACAGCAAATGTTTTATACAAAATTAGTTGTCTAAAGCAATTGGCATTTTATAAAACAAAACTCTCAAAACAGAAATATTTCTGCATATGTTCTCTATTAAAAAAAAACCCACCAAAACTGTGCTAAAAGAAGCGTGTCTAAAGTATGCACCTTCTGCAAAACATGTATTTAGCTGAAAGCATAATTTTCTTTGTAAATTACTTGGAGAGCCATTTTTAATAGCAGCCAAAAGTTGAAGTCCTAGGATTCATACCTGTCTAGTAGAGAACTAATGACTGAAAGAACAATTATCAGAATATAATTTGCATTGATAAATATGATACATAATTCCAATTAATTTTCATCATTGTTAAATAGTTTCCTAGGAATACAAAAAACATCCCCAGTTACCAAAAGGTAATTGTGTTTTGATTAGTTTAGATGTGTGACAGCTTTCAGGACCTGAGTTTCCTATGTGCATTTATTTATGGTCATATTAAAAGAATGCCGAGTAGTATTTATCTTGTCCCTCTACAACAGATAAATGTACAATCAAGATTTACAATCTGTGCCGAAAAACCAAAACAGAACTTGTTAAATGTAGATGAAAACTGTTCACAGTACTTTCAGAAGTCTTTCTTTAATGCTTGAAAAATCAACTATTTTACTTCACTTTAAAAAAATCCTCCCTGTAAGCTTTTAGGGAGGATTGTCCAAGGCACCTGTGAGACTCAGCAGCAGTGCCATTAGCACTCAGTGCCTGTGGACACCCTGAAATTCTCACTAACTACCAGCCTCAGATGCTCGTGCTCATCCCTTTTCCTGGGGCATTATTAATCTTACCAGAACATTTGGCAGCTGTAAGGTGAAACTGAACCTTCTCCTAGCTGTACATTTGATACACCAGGAAAGCACAGATAAACTGGGAGAGTTTCCTGCCTGCCTTGGGGTAGCTGTGAGCACAGGGATTGCACAATGCAATGTCCCTCCTGACTGCCTCACTGACTGACAGTGCTTGACAATGAAAACACCATGGCTGACATAAAAGATAACCATGATATGATGATTGCTTCTAAAAGAGACAAAAACAGCAACAGATTTCCACAACTTTCATTTATCAAAATCCATTGTTTTCTTGGAATTTTAACCTCTTTGAAATGGTATTCTTCTTTCTAAGGCTCCTGAAGGGTAATCTGCCTCCATTGAGCTGCTGATGAGGGGAACACCTTCTGTCAGGTTACTAGACTAAGGAAACTCAACACCATTCATTAGGGGAAGGAAAGCTGTGAAACAAATACTCTCATACTGATTTATTAGTTTTATTTCTTTTAGTGCTGGAGCTTACAGCTTATTAGACTCTCTGGGCTACTTGGGCAATTGGGGAGGGAGTTTAAAACTAATCAAATTTTATTTTCATTCAACAAAATTTACCACACAATCACCACAGAAAATTTGATTTTTTAAAGATTTAATATCTGGTTGTTGTTGCTTGGAGAAAGAGGTGGCTGCAAAAATGCTGTATGGTCCTTCACATTCCCTTTCATCTGCAAGAGTCTTTGTCAAAAAATGAAGTACACATTTACTGACATTCAGAGCAAATTCTGTTCCATGCTTCGAGAATTTAACCAAATATTGAAAGCAGTAAACCCTATGTAGAGAATGATGCTGCAGACAGCTCTCTGATATTAACAATTCTATCTGACAATAAAAAATATACAACTAACTTTCATCCTTAATGATACAAAAATAATTGCTCATAATTTCTCTTCATTAGTTGGTGAGTTTTGCCTCTCCTTAGGGATAAAACCAATACCAACCTGATCACTAGTGTAGGAAATCTGAGCTTAGAGGACAGGTTCCTTTAAAGAAGAAACAAAAGCTACAGTGAATTCTCTTTCCAGAACTATGCTTATTATTGAACTGTACATTTTGGAGATCCCAATGACTGTTAGTTTTCTCTGTACACAGTTTACTGACAATTAGACAGTTTAACTCCTACTCTTTAATTATCCTTCTAATCCAACACAAAAAAGTATTATTTTAAAAAAGCTGTGTTCTCACAGAAGAAATAACATAATATTTGTGCAATATCTATTACTGACATTGCAAAAGCCTTTGCAACAAACCTAAGTGTCTTGGCCAGAACAGAACAATTACAGCTATTAGAGACTGGGAATCCAGGAAGGTGTAGTTATCTCACACAGCATGTTAATCCCGAATTGTCCAGCCGGCATAAGGCTAAATGAGCTGGATCCACTCATCAGGCAGTCCTCTGATTTAATCACTCAACATCAATCTTTCATCACTCCTTAATTCAAATTCACTGGTAGCACAATGTTGAAAACAGCCTGACTTCTCCAGCCTAAGAAATATAATAATCCCTAAAATATAGAGGTAAAACCCTATGTGACTTCCTTGGTTGACATTTTATACCAATAAGAATGTTTGAGGCATTTGTTACTGAAATTTATGCAACTTTTAGCAGGACCTTCCCAAAATATGACTTCCTTTTTGCAGACTCACATCACCACTTATTACTGAACGTTCACCATAATCAAGAATTATCTTTATGCTTCAGGATTTGGTAAACTCCAGCCATGGTACTCAAGCATTCCCAGCCCAAGTTCAAAGCCCTGAATCCATCCACTGATAAACTGTGGATAAACTATGACACAGGGGAGATTTCATGCAGTCATGCCTGCACTCTACCATCCCTGGATTTCCAGCCCAGCAGGGCTTTTTTGAGCAAGCCTATGATGCAATTTAAGATCCCCTGTGGCAGAGTACAAGAAATAATATGCTTTCCTCCTCTCTCCTGCTGGATAAGGATTCAATCTCAGAAGGCTGTTTATGGGGAAGATCAGAGAAAAAGCAGAGATTTGGTGTCTGTGCTTCAAAAACAAGCAGGGAGTGAAGCACAGCAATCCATTCACAGGCAGCACTGCAGCAAAAGGGACAAACACAGCTCTCCAGGAAGATGGGCTGCATCTCCCCAGGGAACCTCTGCTGCCCAAACTGGCACAGATTTTATGTAGTCTCAGTGATGTGGAAGTCAGCAATACAACACTGTTTTTATTTTACGTTCCCATGGGGTGTGAAGTGCACAAATCACACACCTTGTGTACATCTAGCACTAAACTCGATTAGCCTGCAGTTATGGACACTGTAAGACTCTCTCAAGCCTCATTAAACCTTGAGTTTGTGCCAACAAATATGCCAGCCCATGCCAAATGTGAAACTGCAATGTAAAAATCTCACCTTCTAGGAATTGGAATGAAACCAATTTTCTTTTTCTTCTTCTCCCCCCACCCCCGAAACAAATACTTAAGTAGAACAACATTTTTGCTTATAATATCAAATGGAAATGGTCCCCTTTTGCCCACAAGTCATGTTTAAACAGGTGAAAAAGTAATTTGGACATATAAACATAGACACAGTGCATAATGTTGATAGCATTGAATGGAATGGTTAAGTATTTTAAGAATGTGAGTGAAATTGGAGGTATTTGCAAAGTTACTAAAAATAATTTAAAAAGAAAAAAAAAACAACTTCATCCAGAAATAAAGGTCTGTTTTGTTTAAGTTTAAATATTTTTCCTTCTACTTTGTATTTACAAACCTCTGTTTCATAATTTTTTAGTAGAAATGACCGGAAAAGATTTAAACAGTTAAAAAAAGATAAAAGTTTTAAAAAAGATAAAAGTTAAACAGTATCTAACAATATTAATTATTATTTTCTTGGCTTTATTTTTGATTTTTTAGTGTAAAGACATGGAAGAAGTAAATGTATCATTTTTATGGTTTACATAGTGCTTGTGGAAATAGTCTGCTATAATATAGTTTTTCAAATCTGAGTATACAGCTGACTACTTTTTTAATTTTATATATGGAAAGAGAACAAGAAAAGCCTAAATATGTCTTCTCAAAATTACAGATGAGTCACCTTTGCACTGTCAGTATTCCTTTTAAGATGTATGTATTGATTCCTTCTATTTAAGGGGTAGAGGTAAGGGAGCTGCTAAAGCATTTTGCCACTGCTCATGCAGTGTTCAAACTAAAACCCATCCCTCAGCCATTCTCAAGTGAATTCCATTGTGAATGGGGACACAACCATCTGACCAAAGATCCATAAGTAGCCAGATGTGCTACTGGTCAGTCCCTTGTGTGCTTTAACCACACAAGGCCCAAAAAAGCTCAGGTGGACCTCTGACCTTTTCTTTATCTCTTTATCTCCATGCATGAGAGTCTTTACTCTTTAATGCTGTTACAATGAAATCTGACTTCCTGTATAAGAGGTAATAGCTTCATAAGAACTAGAAATCACAGATGTGCACACTTGCTTGCCTTCTGAATCTATCTGAAGGCAATTGCATTTTTATTAAAAAAAAAAAAGTGCAAGTGAGAGGAGAGAAAATAGATTTACAAGTGCTCATAAAATCACAGGTAACTAATTAAAAACATTACTTGAATGAGAGACAAGAAGGGAGTTCAGATAGTACAGGCTGAAACAGAAGCCTCTTTTTGCCCAGAGCTAAAATGCATAATCTGCCAGAATAATTGCTGCATTTGAAATGAGAGTAAATAGCAATGAAATGTCAATGATATCTAAATATGATCTGTTTTAAATATACACCTTGAACACTTGTGGGTGTATTTGCTAAATGAGTTGAGAGTGGAATTTAAACATTACTGGACTGAGATAGTGCAGTCTTTTGTAAAGAGAAATCAGAGCACCAAGGTGAGGTCTTTGGAGAATCAGGCCCAGAGGTGGCTCTAGCATGTCTGAAGAACAATTTGTCACCCTGAGCAGCTCAACATATACATTAGGAGCAGTAAAACACTCAATAGCTCTTTGTGAAGGGGACCATGTGTTGATAGGAAAAGACATACCAGTTAACAGTTGACCTTAAGCAGAGCGTTCACATATGTCAGTAGATGGTCCTTTTTTTTTTTTTTTTTTTTTTTACAATTTGCAAGACGCACAAAAATCCTAAAATTCTGGTAACTCACAGACTTAAAAAAAATGACAAGTGAGTACTAACTGGCTTTTAACATCATGCCTTTTAAAAAGTTGTACTGAAAAGAGGAATAATTCATGACAGAGTGCTGTTTTGTTAAATTTACCAAAAACTATAACAGAATTTTTCATCTTTTATTTAGTACTTCGAAGAAAAAAGGAGGGGCAGATCCTCTGAGGTGTGGGCAGCTGCCAGTTTTGTGCAAAAGAATGTGCTTTCTAAGCAAAAGCAAACACATGAGAAGAGAAAGCCACTTACTTGTGTGTGGCAAGATGTATTAACACAGCTTTGTGGCACAGTTATCAAAAGACACCCCACCAAGTTCCATGCATCTTTATTGAAGTTTTAAATCATGAAGAACAGAAACGATTTTTTTTTTCACTTGCACAGATATTGTCATGTGAAATAATACCACATTCCACAACAGAAAACCCACCGTGAAACGAAGAGGAGAAATGTGTCAGTGTTTTTCAGACTGCAGTTACACAGCTACCCTAAGTCTTGCCAAATATTCCAGTATTGAGATTCCTTCATTGAGAATTATGCAAGACCACCCACACCCTCCAGCCATCCAGTCTCACTAGGCTGTACACACTTCTAGGCATAATTTTCAGGTTATTCCTCCATTTGCCTCACTGTAAACCTGGAATAACTCCTCTGTAGTCTGTGTAGGCATTTCAGTAAAAACACTGAAAAGTGGGCTTCTTTTTTTTAATAAGTAATGTGCAGTTATAATTTTATATAAATGAAATATGTATGTTTTATTTCATAAGATGCTACAAATACTGCCATTCTACAAAACCTTCCAGAAGATATCTGTTTTTTCAAATATTACCTTCTTCTCTTATTATTATTATTATCCTGTCCAGGCTTTGTTCTCATTTTTGGTTCCAAAACAAAAGGGACAACTTTGGCAAGCATGAAGAGCCACAAAGACAGGCCAGCTGGGTTTAAGATTACTGCAGCTGAGTTATCCATGTCAGATGGGAGCCAGTCTTCCCCAAGCCTTGTGTGTAACAAGCTTGTGTACAACAGCTCTGCAGCATGAAAACTGCTCTCCAAGAGCTGTAAGCTGCATTCTTCAAAGTCTGCACAGTTATACAGAGTTTACCCTTTGGTTTCTTTCCAAAAGCCATGGACAGAGAGGGTCCTTGACACACTGCCTGAAGGCTGCAGAGGATCAGCCTGGATGCACACAGTGGCTCTGCCATTGGCACTAGGGATGTTTTTATTTTCCAGATGCAGGAGTGAGAAGCTGTCAGTTGCCAAGTATGACATTATTTTTGAGACAGAGTAAGAAAAGAAAGCCGCACCCATGGAGAAGTCAGACAGATTCCACATAGTTTTACTTCTTCTGGGAGAAGTATATCTTTTCATTGTAACCTCTTGTGTTTGCTCTGTTCTCTTTTTTTCTAGTGGACCACCAATCACATCACTGTAAGAACGGCTGTACTTCTTCCTGCGATGTTCAGGCACACAGAGAAATGTTCCAAGTACCTATCAGACCAACTGGACAGCTAAACTCCTGACTGTATGCAGACACTACAACTCTTTGATCCAAATTTACAGAGGGATATGAGAAGTAGAAGAAAGTGAGTTATTGTAATTGTCTGCCTGCAAAACGAATTAAGACTGAAGCCTGTGCTAGTCTCCAAGTCAGAACTGGGCAACAACATGAGACTTGGAGCTGCTCTCCCAAATCATACATCCCATTCCCCACTAATGGGTTGGCCACTGGGAGGAGAACAAAGTCTGAGTGAACTTCTCCTTAGTTTCGCATCTCAATCAGGCTATTGCTTTTGTGATTTTGTGCTTTTAAGGCTTAGGTTTAAGGCCCTGAGCATTTACTCCCCACAAATAGATGGGCCAGATGATGTCAGCTGAGACATCTTTGAAAACTGGAAAGGGAGAAAGAGGAACAGGGAAAATGTCAGTAAGGTTAGGTGAAAGGTACATTGTTTTACTGCTAGAATTGTCTTTCTTTGCAAATTTATCTTTCTGTTTCAGTCTAAGTGTGTACTTTGCAGATGCACTGAGGCAGTCTGTAGACAGTGAAGACATAATTTGCCTTTTTCAAAACTGACAGCTGCTCCCCAAATGTGCAGTTTTGAGGTGTTAATACATCTTCATTGGTGCACCAACCGTGACTGAATTGTAGTGAAGAACTATCAAATGCTGCAGAATAATCAACACCTGAAATAATCAAAGTATGACAGTCTCTTCAGGCTGAAAAAGCTCCTAAAATTAACATGCAGTCCTTTTCTCTCTGAGCATATTTTCACTAAGCTGCCAAATTACTTGCTACCAGAGCTAATAAAAACTCATTGAGAAAACTCAGCTCAACCACTGAAAAATTTCATTATGGTTTCTGTAATAAAGTAAGAACTACTTCACTGTGGCAAGGCAGAGGAACCCTTTTAATTAGATTCCTTTCTCTCCTTCAAAGAGCAACCTCCCCAGAGATTCAGCCAATCTCTGTATGTCTACAATTGGCATTATTGCCCTTGCTGCAGTAATCCTTGCCTTTATTGATGTTACCAACTGTACTGCAACTTTAGCCATGCTACTTTATCCACAGATCTCCTTAAAACATATTGTTTCTATCTTCACCAGTCACTTCTCACCACTATTCTGTATAAAATAGGGCAACTTAGAGTATGCAGCCTTGGTTACAGTTTCATTATTATTATTATTATCATTACCAATTTAATCAAATTAGGATTAGCTACCAGGCAAATACCAGGCATAAAGAGATCAAGCTAATTCCCAGTGCTTAGCTTTCATTCATTCTTCATTAAAATAATGTAAAATTTACTGAGTTATGAGCTGAAGAAACTTTGGAAGGCAGTATTTCTCATTCAAAAGAATTTCAGTAATAAATTTGTTTAAGTTGACTACTGAATTAAAGGGTAGTATTTTCATACACAACATTTTTTAATTTAGGGGGGATACTCATAAAAACAGCCAAGCTGTCAATAGCAAAACCAAGCAAACAAGTATGTGGCATGGTGGATATCACACATAAATAGGTAATCCACTCCCTCCTTTCCTTGGTGTGTTTTCTTGTTTCCTCAGTATCAGTATTGCAATGGTGTGTATATACCTGGTGTCTGCCTGCTCCTGTCTATATATCAGATAATCAGCTCTATATACCAAATCAAGATAGTTTGCAAGCTCTGCTTTACATCTGGGAAGGATAAAAGAAACACTTATTCTCACTCGACTATGTGAGAAAACAAAGCAGCTGGAGGTCAACAAATGGCATCCCCTGCTCAGTGAACCTTCCATGAACCCCTGGTTCAACATGATGCCAGAAGGGTCATTATATTGGAGATAACGAATTTCCCTGAAAGCAACAGCCATGCTCGATTCCACACTCATGCCACAACTGCATTTATCTAAATCTTCTATTGTTATTTTATTTACAGAAATATTAGAATAATAGAATACTTTTCCACAATATTCTTAATTCCTTTTCCTATATTTGTCTGTTGTTCTGTATGGTTTAGTATAGTACCCATTGTACTAGCCCTTGTAGACTAATTTGAGCTCTTTGATTAAATTTTATTTTGCAGCTGCAAGGCCACCCAGCCTTTTCCATTGACAGGAAGGAAGCTGCTTTCTGGATGTGGGTGTTTGGGATGCTTTCTGAAGCCAAGCAAAGTTTGGTTTGGGAGAAATGCAAAGGTCAGGCCTATCCTTAAATTCTTGGGCAGTTGGTTCTTTTTTTCCTTGAAATAGCTTTTTCTGGTATATTAAATGCATTCATCCCCATTGGAGGAATAGTCATGTGGTTTCATCAGATTGCACATTAATTTTTATTTATTTTTTTTTCAAATTACTGTTATGACACAACCTACTTCACTGAATACAGGGTTTGACCATGTCCCCCAGGGGACTTCAGTGGTTGGACACAACTGGAAATTATTAATTTCATCATCAGTGTTTTCTGCTTGTGTTGCTGAACATTGAGGAGTGTTACGAGTACTTTCAATATTAAATTAAATAAGGCTTAGGTTGTTTTTTTTGAAATGTCAATTTTAAAAACAAAATATTTCCAAGCGTGTGTGCAGCGAAAATTATTTTATTTAGGCTTAACGTATTTCTGTATGGATTTGGCTCTGTCACTGTTAGATGTCATTTACAGGATGTGTCTGTCCCTATTGCTGGCTCCCTGGGAGGAGGAGCACTGCAAGGCCGTGGGCAGCACACTTGCTGTTTAAACACACAGAACACAAACGTATTTCACTCTTTTTCACACCATGAAGACTGACACAAAGAGCGAATTTAGGAGCACATTCCAGAGCTGCATGCTACCATCAATCTTCGAGTGATCACCAGCTGGTATTTGGGTGCACAATAAAAGTCATGTTCACTGGGCTGAGCACAGCCTGGTGGATTAGAGTCCTCTCCACTCTACATCCTATTCTGCTGGTATTCTGCTTTTTGACTTTAGACATGTCACATAAACTCTCTGACTTAGATATGTAAAGTGGAGGTAACAGTTTGGTATTTATTTGACCAGGCTGTTTTTTGGATTGCACTTGGTAATGTACAAAAAAGCCTTTGAAATGAAAATTAAATAGCTGGAGGAAGTTATTTCAAATGTATTTCACATGCAAAAAGAGGTATTTTTTGTTTGTTTGTTTGTTTGTCTGAAGTCCAGATGCTTCAGACTTAATAAACCCACCCAAAACTCTGGTTTGGATTTAAAAGATAACTTTTATGCTTTTCTGTTTAGATTTAATCTGAATGGGAAGCCATTAAAATAAATAAACCTTCTGCAGTCACTCACTCTATGTTTAAACTAGACTTGCCATATTTATTCATCAGGATGACCATTTAGAACTTGGCCAAAAGTAGGGAAAAATGTACAAGAATTCCCTCTTTTGCATTTACACAGATAGAAAAGAAACTAGATAAAACCTACTTGTTTATATTCAACTTTCATTTATGAAATATCTCATGATTACAACACTATCTCTTTCAGATAATGGGCGGCTCTAACAGAACTGAGATATTACTGTATTTGGACATGCTGAACATCAGCAAAGAGAAAAAAGAAGACAACCCTTTGCTTCCAGGTAAAAAGGCAGAAGAGTCAAGATGAGTAACGTACTTGATAAAATACTAAGTAGACCTCCTACAGGTTCAGTATAGAAATAGGAGGTTCAGGTAACGAAGAACTCAATCAGCAAACCAAACCTGAAGGGTGTTTAGATTCCTGACAGATTAAAATTGGCACACTGCAGGTATAGGACAGGAAGTGGCAATAGGATAGAAATCAATCACAGCCATCCACTTATCTCTACAGCAAACCACTAATTGTAGCAGAGGATGATGCAAGTGCCCTCAGTATATAACTCTGTGCCCTTAATCCTTAAAAAAAAGGCATTAATTTAAAGGCAAAAATCAGAGATTGTGTCCCTTCTGTATGCCCTGTACTCATATTTTGGAAGCACAAGAAAAATAATCTGGCTATTCATTTAAAGTGTAATGTGCAACCACACAGAACAAAGGAGATTTGTTTCATGATCAGAACAGGGAACTAACTATATGTCAGAACTCCTGGGCACTTGCTCTCTGACCTTGAACAAATCTCTCACCCTCCATTTATGTCAGTTTAACCATCTGCTATATGTTTATAACAACACTTACCTGTCTTTCAGAATTACTATCCAGTTAAGTCAATGCATGTTTGTTAAAAAAAACAAATTAAAGGCATTTTTATGTTCAAGGTAGCATTCTAACTCATGTTCCTGCTACGTGTTTAGGTATATTGCATAATACATTTAAATTCCTCTATTTTACAGATACACATGCTTTAGTGTTTCTCTTTTGTATAAAGCAATGCTGCTTAATGCACAATCCATTTTAGCTCCATTAAATAGATGTCATGAATTTGATTGCTGTAGAAAGAAAATATCTACCATGTGATTGTGACAAAGCAAATAGAGACAGTTCTGAATAGCTTTTAATCAGAATTTGTTTACTAAAGGCATGTTAACTTTAGCAGATTTGGCTGTGAGGAGGAATGCCAAACAGCGACCTTTTGAACTCTCATTGAATGAGAAATATTTTCAACAGGTTCAAGTCTTTTAGCTGGTGTTTGTTAAATAGGGCTTTCACTATTACATAAGACATATTTTGACTAGTTCCCTTAAATAGCTTCACCTTCATAGCATTTCACAGTATACTTTCATCTTTGTATTTTCACAAACTGTTTATCAGTTATAAAAACTAACATTCTAATAACTTGTAGCTTTGTTAAATGATCTCTCATAGCTGCACCTCTTGCTTGGCTCTGTTTGCTAGTCCATGCTGGGTCACTGGGAGGTTTACCGGCACTGAAAGTTCCTAGAAGAAGGGGTCTCTTGCAGCAGATACATATTTAGAGTAAAATAAATAATTTAAACTTATTTTTATGTATTTTTGATGGCAATCTATTATAAAGCCTAAAAGTTATCACTGAAGACATTACAGTCTAGTGATACTGACCTTTTCCATTTGGGTTACAGAAGTTACCAACTCTGCTCTTGCTATGTGAATATTATTAGCCTGAGAATTAAAACACTTTACACGACACTGCATTTTATTGTCATTTACCCAGTGGTCTGTTTACCTGATTTTTCACTACATTGCTCTGAATGTTCAACTCTCAACACCAATAAAACCAACAGGGAACCACTGGCACAACTATTAGATAGCATTAAAGCATTAAGAATCAATTCTCAGCTTTCTCAACAACTGTCAGAAATGAGGTCTCCAAATTTATCATATTTACTAGTTGGCTGCAGGTAAAATTTCAAAAATGGTTAAACTATGAGCTCAGGGTGATACATGACCTAGAAGTTTAGGCGCTTGGGCTTCAGTCCTGGTATTATAAACTAACTTAGAGTATGGACAATCATTTTCAGAAATGTTATTCTCAGTTTTGCAATACCAGTCAGACTCTCCTTCTGATACAGTAACTCTAAGGCAGAACTGAGGAGACCACAAATACCCAGCTATTTGCAAGAATATTTCAGGAATTAGCCTTCTCTCTTTTTTTTTACAGCTATCACAGACCAATTGGTGCGGGTTGGTAAGGCCTAGCCATGCATATCAGGTTTACCAAAGAATTTAGGCAGAGAAATTATTTTCTTCTGCATGCCAATACACCTTAGGCAGCCACCTCCTTTGCCAACCCAATGCAAAGAGAAACTGAGAAAATTGTGCAGGGTATATCACATAGTACTGTTTTCATCTGTGGAAATATCTGAATAGGAACTTGGCTGGATTTTCCTGAATTCATATTCTGAATTTAGGCTCTTAATTCCCACCTAGATGACAGTTTAGATGCAAAACTGGTGTATTAAATTCCTGGTCATACTTTCTTGCCATAATGCACTTCCTTTACTCCAGCTTTTGTCATGTCACAACTACTGTCATCTCTCCTACAGTTAAATTGCATAGCAATGCCACTTCATGTCCCAAAAGAGGTCCTCCAAAAGAATTCTCAACAAATTTTTTACAAAGGAAACATGCTGGAGTGTGGGGAACTATGCTGTCCCTTTTGTACTTCATTCTGCTTCCCATGTGCCACAAGAAAGTGATCATGCAGATACAATTCTGCAACGCTCAGAAGTCGAATTCTTGAGTTTAGTCACAGGAGACAAATTGGGCTGTCCCAGACTTGTCACTGTCTATTGATGACCTGCCCCTTTATCATGTGAAATCAGTGCATTAAGGTCTAGAAACAGAACAATGTGGAACAAATGATTAATGATTTACAACTTGTGAGATAAAGTACATACAGAGAAGTTCCATCCTTCAGTGCTCCTCATACCAAATGAAATGGTCACAAAACCTACACTGACAGAAAATGCATCTACTTCTTCAGGCTGAAAACATGACAAGATGATGAGGGCAGTGTATTTCAGCCTTGGGCATGAGAAAAGGGAAACCTTAACAATCAGTGACTATTCTGGGGAGAAACATTCTGGTGAAGGAGTGAGAAAGAGCAGTAACACAAGAACCTAACTCATCCGCACCAACATAATTTTCTGCTTTGTTGTTGATTTCAACCTTCTTCTGCACAGTCCTGTTTTGTTTTGTTTTTGTCTAATGATTAAAAAAAAAGCCTGAATGGTTAAGTCAGACTAGACATCAAATATTTACATGATGACACAAGAATTTCTTGAATATGACAAATTTGAATTTCCTCAATATGATAAAAATACAATTTGCCTCACCTGGTACCTCAAAAGACAAGTGTAACAGCAACAGTAAAAAAAAAAAAAAAAAGCTGAGAACAGTTAACTAAAAGTTTTGTTTGTTTGTTGATTGACTTTGAGCCACTGAAATAAAAAAGATCTAATTCTCTGTAAATATAATGAACTTAAAGGTAATTGTATCAAAAACCTCCACGCAGTACAAATATCACACAGACAGTAGTGTGATAAATAAACTTCTTGGATTTACTGTTTTAGAAAGCAAGTGGCACATGAGGAGAGGAAGGAAGGGAGGACAATAAAATGCCTGCAATTTGAATACATTTGCATTAATTTCCTGGTAACATTAGGTACAACCTAATATCCCCCTGTCCAGTAAGCCACAATAAGCCAAAGCAAACCTGCATTATTTGTCCTGAAAACTCTATTCATAGAAGCAATCAGAAAGTGACTCTTCATAGATGCCAAAAAATAACCATGCAAATAAATGTTTGAAAGTTCTGTCAGGCTGCATGTTACCAGTATTTAGATGTCACTCACAGAGAGCACTGTGCAGATAATTTAATTAATACTGGTTTTCTCCCTCAGTTCTGCTGCCCTTTCTCCAGCTCTCTAATAAGGCAAAGGACTGTCCTTTCAGCTAGAATGAATTTGTGCATACCAACTGAGATGGCAGATAGACCAAGTCCAAGAGTGAACTACAGTCAGCTTTCAAACATTGGATAACATTTCTTTTTAAAAATAAAATATTGCTGCTAAAAGACAGTTTTTGTTCTGTGCTTTGGCCCCCAAATTATTCATACACTGCAAAATTTCCGCTTCAAGTAGCTGACACCAAAAATCCCTTCACATAGGGCATTTTAAGTATCTTGCAAGGTTGTTTATAACTATTGTATAATTGTAATTAAAATAAGGTCTGTCAATTACATTAATTAATAATGTTACTGTGTGGATGTCTGCCTAACAAGTGGATATAGGGTGCAATTTGTTTGAACTGTTTGCTCTGCTGCAATGATACTCTTACTGAAGAAATACTAGTACTTAGCTAGATTTAATTGAACAAAGGAAACTATGTCAATAGTCTTGGGAAAAAACGTCTAATCAGAAATGAGCAAGTGGTTACACAAGCTTTCCTCTGTACTGAAGAAAAAATAAGAATATAAAAGCATAAAATAACTGGTGATGATTAGATATGAGAACATAAAAATACTCATTACAAGCCTGCAATAGATAAAATACTAAAATATTCCCAGAATCTCATCTCTTTTGCTATATGTCAAGGTAAAGAGCACTTAATTATTGTGGGTGTATATGTCAGAATATCCCACTGTGATAAGGGCCATGTTAATTCTGATTCCATTTCATGGCAGATGATGCTCTTACATCTTTTGTCTGTTTGTGAATTGATTAAATCAACACATTTTTTCCTATATCTTGCCTATAAAATTATAACGAGTACTTTCTGAAACTCAATTGACTTAGGTTGTAGCTGACATCAACCAGGTTTGTCTTACTGAAACAACATATTTCTTGTGACAAGCACCTCTTAGATTAACTTAACCTCTGCTACTGGCCAGATACAGAACCATAGGTGCATCATTTCACTTTTCTATTTCTCGTTCTGGCTTTGGTCTGTCTTGTTTACTTGGATTATAAACTTCTCAAGATTGGGCTGCAGACAGCAGCTTCTGAATGCCTGTGCAGAAGGGCAGAGGTGGCATACTACATAACTTCTGTTTACTGCAATATCAATGGAAAAAAAAAAAAGTTTTATAGTGGCTTAAATACTTTGGAAGAGGGTACACATAAACATCTGTTCTCTTTTAATTAGTTTTTAAACAGTGTTTTGGCAGAAAGATTTTAGGTCCCCAATTTGCATTTTGAACTGACCGAGCAATGCTCTTATTGGAAACTTTCTAGTTTGCCGCCCGCCTGTTTCACTCTGTCGGGGGATCCAGGGTAAATATGTTATCATTGATATTGAGTCACTCGACCACAGTAACAACCCAAACCAATGCTAAATCCTCTGTGGCCATCAGCATTACAAGTAACCTAAGCATCATCTTCTGGAGCAAATCAGCAGGCAAGAAAAACACAGGAAAGTGATATGTGACAACTGGCTTTGAATATTAAGGAAGGCAGGTCAGTGGCAAGTCAAAAGTATTTTGTATCGAAGAACAAACCACAGGCCCAAAGCCAGGATTGCCACTAAATTACAACACACCTAAAAACATTCTAGCAGGGGAAAAAGCTGGGGCATTCTTCCAAAAACAGATGGCTCCATCACCTTTTCTGACTCCGTGAAAGAAGCAATTAAGAGGGGCTCAGGAGGTCCATTTTAAAAATTCCAGGTTATCTGAAGGTAGGGACATGGCTTGAACTAATCTCTCTTTTGCATTAATAAAGCCAAATCCCAAAGAGATGTGAATTTGTGCATCAGCTGATTGGGCAGGCTGGACAGAGTCTGCTGCAGGCATCTGAGGTACTGAATTTAGGAGCCCAGCTTGTAGAGGCTCTGTATATTCTCACTGGAGGGAAAAATCAGAGGGTTAAAGGCAGAGGGGGAGTAGCTTAGATTCTCTAAAGCTCCATCTGAAGGAACCTGCCTTGATTTATTGAGGTGAAACAGAACCTAGAGATAACTTCACTTTACAAATAAGTTGCCAGTGTGCCTGACCTGCATAAGCTTGAGAAAACATCCCTCCTCTGTAGATCTTTACCTCTGCACTCACATTTTTTGCTATCAATGGAAGTCACAAGATTCCACCGAAAGACTGGTGGCCATATTTTCAGAGGCTAAAAGATGGAAATAAAGCAGGAACCTCTAAAAAATTAAAAAAGTTTACAAGATCAAGATAGGGACAGATTTTAATCTGCTCCAGTTATAATATGGTCTACTATAGGAAAATATTAAGCACTTAGAGTTTAACTGAAAACATACAAGAATTTCCACTAGGATTTCTTAGGAATGCAAACTAAGCATCTTTAAATGCTCTTTTGGATCAGTTTTTGCTTTCAGGTAAACAGAAAGTGAAGAAATCACTTTTGAGGGAAAAGAGAAAGCAAGCAAGGAAATTAAAATATTGGGTAATTTATTACAAATGGCAATAGTTATTTCAATGTTCTAAAATACACAAAAGTGTCTTTCTGAAAGATAGGAAGCTAAATTTTATCTGGACGTTGCACATAAACCCTGGGTTGCCACAATTATGTATTGCTATCCCAGCAGAGGAAATAATCAACAAAAAATAAGAGCGTTAAGGGGGAAAAAAAAAACCAAAACCAGACCAGAAAGAGAGCATGAAGAGAAGCTAATAACAGCTTCTTATCTTCTTATCTTATCTGGAAATAAGATTGTCAATACAGCTGAAAATTGGTTTGTACACAGTTTTCTTCCTCCTGCCTCAATGCAACTTGCTTGGACATGTTTAATAGCAACCAAACTCAAGAATCCATCTAGGTTAGGGATACAAAGAGGGAATGTGGGAAGATATTCCTCATAGCCCAAAGATGCTAATGCATGTATCTGATAATTTATTTGTCAGCATCTTGGCCTTTTCTTATGCAGAGGGAGAAATCTTTTGGGAACAGCCATCCCTAAGGAGGTTGGATGGGGCAGAGACAGAACCTCTTAAAATTTCAGAGCAAACTGTCTCCTCTGAAGCATTTCCAGTGGCCTTGGAGAGACCAAGGGTTCTGGCTGGGTACTTGCACGGGGAGGAAGTAAGCAGCACACGCTCGAGGAGAAAAATGCAGATCCCCCTGCTTTAAACAACCATTAATGGTTTGTGGTTTAAGTAAAAAAAATAGTGGCTGCAAACACAAATGGAATTTGTTTTTTCTTTATGGGTTCAAATTACGCTGTGCAGTGACCAAGACATTTAATGAGATTGAGTCCAATGAAGTTCACATTTTACTGGCCTGGGAGGATAGGTTGGTTGTGAATCCCTGGAAAACTTGTCAGAAGGAAGTTTTTATTATAAAGCCCATGCTAATAAACTTCACTCCTAGCCTCCCACATTACAGAAAATTGAGTTAAGAGAGCCTTCAGCCCATCTGCCTCTCCTACCTCCTAAACATGCCTCCCTTGGGTTTTAATGGTATATATTTCACTTAGTTAACCACTGCTAATGATAATTTTTGAGAAACAATGGAAAATTTGATGAAGGAAAAAAGAGGTATCTTTTCTCCTGTAAACTTAAAGGGAAAGAAAATGCCCAGAGATATTCTAGAGAGAAATAAGCATGCAATCTGGCAATGGAATTTTCAGCACCCAACAGCCTCCACATAGGGCATATGAAACAGCAAAGGCTTGTTACTTCCACACCTTTTCACTGACACTCAAGTGCACTGACAACTCTTCCAACTTGTCTTTTTTGACATTTGTTACTCTATACTTCATGTGCTTTGCACTGAATGTATATGAAGCCATTTGTTATTTCTGTTTCCTACTAGCAAGGGATTTATGTCACTGCATTAGAATGCTGTTACAATGAATAAACTCATCGCCACCCTGAAAACAAAAACAACAGGGAGAATAGGAAGAAAAAGAAAAACCAGATGCACAACTGGAGAGAAAAAAAGTTCTAAAGCTCCCTAAAAAAATATATGCTTTGGCCATGTACAAGTATCTTGGCGAGCCAACGTCCCAAATGTAGGGGCTTTGGCCCAAAAAGTAGAAGAATTTTTGAAAGAGCCACTGACACATCCAATAGCAGAGATGTGCTTCAAAGCAAATTCAGAGCATGAAAAGGAATGTATGTTGGCTGCTGTGTGTTCAGGAGGAAGCAGCAGGATCTGCGGGTCTTCACTTAACTCTGCCATCCTCTTTCATGTCATCAAAGGAAGGTGCAAATTTTCATTACTCCTGTAACTATCACTGCCTCGAGGAATAGTACACAAGTCAAAAGTTCAGAGACATAATTTTTTTTTAAACAAACAAACAAACACAGTTGGCAGAAAGCAATTGGAACAATATGAATAGTGAGACAAATACAATCATTTTTGCCAAATATTGGCCTACACAGCAGGAGTGTGCCTAAACCTGGTTCAAGACAATTTCTGCTAAAGGAGTTCAGGAACTGAAAATTTAAAACAACAAAGTCAGTGGTACTGCAGAGATCATAAAGCAATCATTAAAATTAGCAAACTATTTCTGTCTTATAATGAGAACAGAAGATAACTCCGTATTAAATGAAACAATAAAACTTTCCCTATTCTTTTAAAATAAGGCCAGTTACTAAGATTCCAAGAAACGTGAATTTCTTCCTTGAAACCTTACTGAATGTTGATTCCCACTATTCTGCTAGAAAAAGAAGAGCTGAAGTCTCATGGGAAATGTGGTAGCACCTCCTGTTTGTTCAGAAGTAGGTTGATATTTCCTGAAGTCCTGTAACTTTCTGAGTTACTTTTTCAGATTCTTTCTTTGCCATGAACTGAAGCATGATGTCAGACACAGAGACACTCAATTACCAGCGCTGAGTCTGACACAGGGCTTGGTCCAAGCCCATTAGAGACCTCCCAAGTTTCTGTTCCTGGATGCTCCACAGGCAGGGTCGTGTGAAAGGTGCATCCCCCGCCTCAGGGCGCTCACCAAGGGCAAGCAGGACACGCCGGCTGGGGCTGGAGCCAGAGACTTCTGCAAGAGAACTTTCCAGAATGTATTCCTGAGCTCTTCCTAGCCTGAAATACCCTGACCTCTCTGCCCTGAAACCCCAGTGCAGCAGGCCAGGCAGTGCATCCTGGCACACACTGCTCCAGAAAACTGTGACATGGAAAGAACCAATGCGAAGGTGACCATATGAATGAATCAGCTGTATAAAGCATGTGATTTACCAGGTATGGTATTAGCGGCAACAGAAAAACAGAAAAAAAAAAATCAGTAGAAGACTTTGTTTTCAATAGGTTAGGGAGAAAGTGAACTGATGCACACTTAGTTAAACTAAGTCCAGGCAGAAGAAATAAGTCAGAAAGGGCTGAGGACAGTCAGCATGAAAGTTGGCCTTCAAACTCTCTGTGCTTATCATCAGCAAACTAAATCTTGGCTTTATTGAGGCTCTTCTCATCAGTGTAACTGACTGAACTGTAAAAATAGGCCACACGATAATGAGGTTTCAGATAAAGGTTCCCAGCACAAATGTTTCACAGCAGCTTCATTTGTTGCCTAACACTGCACAGGGAAATAATAAATCATAGTCAGAAATACATCACTGTTCATGGACTCGTATTTGTATCTGTTAAAACTAGGATTAAGTTGTATAAGCTATACCTGCAGGCTAAATAGCAGCAGGTTTAATTAATTTTTTAAAGCCATATAAAGTAGTCAGCTTTCTAAGCACAACAATTCTATTCATCCAGTCTGACTGGATACAATAATTGCCTAACATGAGACAATGCAAGCATTCAAATTGCAAAACTTACACACAGCAATTAGTTAGTATGTTTAGAATAATAAAGCAAGTGTTCATAGTGAAAAAAAACCAAACTGATAGGATATAGTATATAAAAATAATAAATGCATGTATTATTGCATTTGGTAAATAAACTTTTTTTTTGAAAAATTATTTCCTTCTCCCTTAAGGGAAACACACAGCCTCAAATCCATTTTCCAGGAAGAGTTCTACTCCAGCTTGCTACATACATCCAGGGATAAAGCAATGGAATTGACTTGCTTAATTTTTGCAGTCTTTTGTCTTATGTAGGAGTGGCCTACTTGACCAGACAGAAGGACCCTTCTGTGACTAGGTCAGCTGCTTTGGCATGAAGCTTTGTATTCTTTCTTTTGAATTTCATTTAAGATGCAAATAGGATGTGAACTATTTATATAGATACTACTAATTTATTTTTAGTATAATTCCATAAGGAAATCTGGTGGAACGTCAGAAACTGGACCATAGTCTCCAAATAAACTCAACCTTCTAATATGCCCTTTTGAGTATTAGATTTACAAATTTAGGTCATGCATACAAAGCCATTTAAAAAATAGTACCCAACAGCAGGTAGTAAAACACAAAACATGCAGTAACACTGCCCCAAGGATCTCAAACCACTTTAATTAACTCTTAAAACACAGCCCTGGGAAGAGTGAACACAGTATAGAGAACACATCTCTCAACAATCAGCTCCAGGTTAAAGGGAACAGCTGTTTCACACCACATAGCAAACAACACTCAAGCTTGAGGATAAGAATAAAAGTGATACTGAAATCAAACAAAGATGGTAGGTCAAACACAAAAGTCAGAGACTTCAAGTCTACACAGCTATATATGGGCTCACATTTTACATCTGAGTCTCCAAACTTCAGTAACTTGATTTCTGTTTAACATTTCACCCGAGGGACAGCCTCTCCAACAGCAAAAGCATCCAGCTTTATTCTGGCTGTGCTGATGGTCAGTCCCTGAACCACCAGCCAAGCTGCAGCTGGGTGTGCCTGGGTACCAATCCAGCTCCTGTTAATTTCACAGCCTCAGCAGCTGGCAGGATCCTTGGGCAAACCAGAGCAGCTGCAAAACCTAGGTGGGGTGATGTCTCAAGCTGTGCTCAAAATAAAAGTTGAACCCTCACAAAGTCAGAAACCTGGATGTTTAGAAAAGGAGATTTTTTTTGTCTTTTAAAGTTGTAGTTCAGTAAAACAAAGCCTACTCATCAGTCTTGAAAAACATCATGTCCTTGAAAACCTTTTTAAACCATCTTTTGGAAACAATGATGATGGAGAAGTAACATATTTGTTATTATTCACTGCTCCTTTGTAAAGGAGAATTAGACCTAAAATAGCAAGTTAAACCTCCCCGGCTACTGAGCACAGAGAACCCACAATAATCGTGGGAATATTTCTGTTATTTCTCAGTGTCAGCAAAAGAAACAAACAAACAAAGAGAAAAATGCACAAAGCTAAGAAGTCTATTGTTGTTCACTTGACTACGTTGTAAATGTGCTACATTTGTGTGTTGAGCTTCTTCAGTACTTCATCAACACTGAGGAACATGTTTTACATGATTTAGTGGCCGCGTGAGTTTTTTTCTGTCATGTGCATGTAACTGACCAAAACTGTATTGCTTGGCAGTAAAATCAAGTATAATTGGCGTGCAGAAATAGAAAGCCTAATTGTCACCTGTGAGTCCTCACTGATAGTCACAATACTTGCTAATTAACTGCACAGAAAAGGTCAACGAAGGAAGCATCAGAAATGAGGTTCCTGTGGTGAGGTCCTATGTACGATTCAGTTTGACCAAAAGAACTTACATCTGGACAAAATTAACACTCATACTGCAGATTCTTTGAACTCTGAAACAGTGGCCAAAGTGGCTTGGATGCAGCTCCACATATGTGTGTATATATAAACACACATGACTCACAAAGGCTGCCAACCAAGCTTTCTGCAGGGAGAGCCACCAGGCCACAGGAGGAACTGTGTCACATCTGTCACTGCTGCACTCAGGACTGCAACCATAGGCAGAGCAAAAGCACATAATGTGATTAAGTGGAAGATGCACACGTAGAAACAAAAAAAAAGGAAAAAAAGAAAAGGACATTTGATCTTTGAGAGCACATTAAACAGTGAAGAGAACTGAGCATTCAGATGTAAAACACATGGCTAAGGCTTGTAATTTACAATACAGGAGTCTAAAAATGTAAAGAATCTCCTTATAGCCACCAGGTTAAGCATTTGATTTCCAACATGAGAATTTGTTCTGTTGCTACTTTTCATCAGAGAACTGATTCTGTTAACTCTTGTATCCCCACCTTGACTCAGAATTGCCATGACCGCATACATCAAGGGAGAGAAAAGATTTAAGTATGTACTTAAAACAGCTTTCCACCAGTTGCATAAATATTCTCTCCCTGATTTTAAAATTTGCTAGTTGACAATGCCTAGAACTTCAATTAAATGCTAAATGTATATGACTGTCTCCAATATCAGAGGAATAAAGCCAGAACAATGCAACATTACTGCAAAACTGGCACAGTTTCACAATAACTCTATATGGCTTTCTAAATCCAAAATTTAGGTTTGCAACCAGCAAAAGACTTACTGTTGAAGTGCTGGAACACATTTGTCGCTTCCCATAAAAGTGTGCAAAGGAAGGACATATGTGACACGTGCTCAGATTTCTTGTTTCCGTACCCTTTCTTCAAAATATTCTTGCAAAATATGCCACCAACAGCACGATGCCAAGTGCCTTAAGGGTCACGTTGGGCTTGCTTCACAGGATACAATGATTATATCATGGTGGCGTTGACACACAGCCATGTCCAAACAGCTGCTAAAGAGATGACAGGATACCATCTGTCAGGAAAAACCAAGCCCAGCTGCTGTCTAAGATGAAGATTACTTTGCTGACATGATGCAGATGGCATGAAAAGCTTCATTACCAGGTTAGTTAACCAAGTCAAGAAATCCAATGTTACAACAGCAAAAGCCTTTCTCCTAGCTATGACAACGCCTGTTGTGCACACCAGGACACAGCAGAAGGCACTGCAATCCCCAGACAGAAGATAAAGGCTAACAAGATACCAAAAGATCTGACAGCCTCTGTGCTAAGGCTAACACTCTCTGCCAGGACAACTTGTTTTTATAAACAAACCATGGCTGTGCGCTAAGTTTATCCTCCTGCAAGGCTCTCCCGTGATGCAGAGGCTTATCACAGACCTCTGAGCAAGGAAACCAGTGGGTTCCTCTGTCCCGTGGGCACCTCCAGCATCGGCCCAGGGAGAAAACTTAATTCTGTGAGAGAACAGATCTCACTCAAAATGCATGAGGGAACAATTTTACAGGTAGCTTTGTCACTCAGGTGAGCAAGGAAAAGGTTTTGTTTTCTGGAACATCACCTTTCTCTTTCTTACTTCTGAATTGGAATTAATTTTCTGCATTGCTTTGCACCTCCGAAGACTTCAAAGAGCACACTTGCTGACATCAACAAGCCCCACTGCTTTTCTTTCTGCTGCTTCCAAGAAAAAAAATGTTTGCTGTAAGCAAAAATATGCTTAAGTTCCCTTTTCAATATGTTTAGAGCTTTGTATTACTCTGATCTTGTTTTCTTTGGGATTCACATTGCATATCTTCTGATTGGAATAATTACCCAAATTTCACTGCTGTAACATGAAAAGTATGAGAGGAATTTTCCATCTAAAAGGTTTAACAATACCACGTACTTTCAGTAAGATTTGTCCTGTCAAGCCATAACTGCTTCTGACTGCCCCACCCTCTAGTACATTTAGAAAAAAGATAATGTCATTTCAAAATATAGGCATACAGTATACTCTGTTTCAGAAGTACACATCATCTTATAGTCTCTGCCAAAATTTACAAAATAAAAAAGATAAGGAGTAACGCCAAATGCAGAAAAGGATCTTTGTGTTACTCATCTACTTAGTTTACAATTAGCAAACGCAGTAACTCCATTTAAGGTTGCAAAGTGAGGATGCAGAACTCTTAAAGAAGAACACAATAGTAAAAAAGCTGGATGAGTAATATATTTTCATGCTTTTTCATTTCTCTGGGAAGAATTTTTAAATTACAATGAATACAGGGGCAGCATCAAAATGGTTGCTGTACAACTGATAATTTTTTAGAATTCTTTCTCTAAAAATTATGATAGGACTATATAAAATGCTAAGTAAATAAGCTCTAAACTGTTCCCTCTCTTCCAATGCCTGCTGTGTCGCTCTGAACAAATTGTGCATTAGTATACAAGAACTCACTTGATAAGTGATCAGCAAAGTGAAATTTAGAACTGGAATTCCCTTTAGATGTTATATAAAGCATAACTACATAAGCCTTAAGATGAAAGTAAATAATGGAAATGAAGTCTTGATTGTGAACTCTCTGTGGACTGCACCGACCAGACTTTGCATTACGGAATCCCTGTTGAAATGACTCTGAGTCCAGGCATATGCCATAATAAATGTCATTCTTGTCCTCTCTTACATGCCTATGGTTTCTGTAATACATATCAGATTTGTAAGTGTCTTTATTTTCATAAAATAGTTGTGACATAGCATCAATACCGATCTGCTGATGGGAAATCACAGACAGAAAACAAGGTATTCACTCAAAATTTGTTAGGCAGAAGGAAGGTGAATCTCCATCTGCAGGAGGCACCACAGCTGCTTGGTCAGCCTTCTGCCAAAACACATCCAGGCAAAATTGGCAGAAATGTAAGTTTGCTTGCTTAAATATTAAAATCTTTATTAGGGCATGTAACACCTTCAGAAAAGCTGTGGGGGTGCTCTGTCATGCTCATGCCTGTGTCTAAAGGAGAAATGAAGGTTCTTTTGAACTTGGACAATTGAGACAACTTCTCTACCCTTCACTTTACCTATCAGATCATGTGCCTTGCAAAGCTTTTGATGCTTCCTTCTAAGAAAATGTTATTAAAATACTAAATATTATTACTGTTGCTACCATTCAAGTTTTTGAGTCAGTAGAACAGGTCTAAATATCTTACAAACAACCACTGTGTTGAAATTCTTTACATACTTTTGTTGTGTAGGCTGACTAAATCCCTGTAAGTGCAATGGTTTTGTTCACCCTTCTTTACAGAACATGGAAAAATGTTCACTTACTTGTGGGAAAATACATTTTATAATTTCCAAACCAGTGTTTTCCTTTGGAGGGTAAATATAAAATTGTATAAGATATAATAAGGTTTCCACTCTGTTTTATATAAAAGCTAGAACTACTACTTCATTCACATATTAAACACATTCTGCTTGTGCTGCTAGTCTCAGTGAAAACTCTCCTTTCTTTTCTAACACTGCTGTACTAACAAGAAAATCAATCAGAAGTGAGAAAATGCACTGCCCACCCAGCATTCAATGCATCAAAGCCCAGACAGTGTTGGTTGTTGTCTCTACAACATCTTAAATGTAGGAGTGAAAAGCAGCCAGTATCTATCCCTCCTTTCCTTTTTTATTTTTTCCCCTCCCCCTTGTTGATTCCCCCTGCATTTTACAAAGAAGCAGCGGCTCCAAGAACCACTCTCTGGCAGGGTGCTGTACATGCTGACTTGGAAACTCATCTCTGACTCTAATCCAAACCAGCAGGCTGTGAATAAAACCATAGTCTCTGAAGTGCAGCAAACATTTCTCTCCACCTCCCCTGTCTACTGAGACACTCTGTCATCAAAGATTTTATCGTCTCTGCAGGTGGTAACCTCGTAGTTACCTACAAGTTCAACTACAAGTCAAATGAGGCACTGTTATTTAAAGGAACAATTTTTTGTTAAATGGTATGAAAAGTCAACAGTTACAAAGCTGTACCAAGTCACTTAGACAGCAGAGGAGCCAGTGTGGCAAACCAGAAAGCACATCTGCAGTCACAGGTACACTGTAGAAAGATTTCAACTTATAGCTATAGAATGGAACAGTTATGCATACAAATGTTGAAGACATACTTGATTCAACCCCACTGTAATGAAAACAATTATGAATCCTTAAGGCCACTGCTGCCTTCCAGTAGTTCAGCTTCAAGTACTTGCATAGGTAGAAAATCAGCTCAGTGTCAGTACATGCCCATTATACCATCTCTCATTCTGCATAACTGACAAGTAACTTTCCTTTCCAAAAAACCCTAACAATATCTCAAATACCATGTTGATAGTCTTTCACACATATCCCACTTAAAAGTCAGTAAGACAAGAAACATCACTCATCTGATCCCTAAGAGTATAGTAGCAGTATATCACTATATTATGATGTTTATGCTGTTTTTAAAAGCATTAACACACCTGGAAGTGCAACGCCTGTAACCTGCTGCATTTTTGGTGCAACAATAATTTCTGACATAATCTAGAAATCCTGAATTATTGAAGGGAAAACCTTGAGTTTTTCTGGAGAACAGCAGAGGACTGAGATGTCAAAAAAAATTATGGTGCTTTAAAGAGCTGGACACTCTCAATATAGAAACCTCTGAATTATAGAGGTTTCTTTTCCTCTGTCTGAAAAGGAAAACTGTCCCTTTTCGTCCCCGTGTGTAACTTCAGTCTGGCACCTAAATTCATAATTGCAAAGCTACTTCAGAACTTTTCTACATTTCAGAACTCTTTAGAGGTGCATTCACTTCTCAGTTACAGTGATGCAACCCGGAACCAAACTGCATGTAAGACTCATAATGTTATCAGAACTATAGCTTTCATTTCAAACAGTCAAATAAATGCATCCACCCCCTGGTTTCTAATATATAACCATGGAAATATTGAGTGATTTTACAGCTGGACTCTCACCAGAAAGTAGATACTGTATACATTCAGCATATCAACTATTCATCTTTCTTTGTGGGAATAGTTGATAAGAAATGCTAACAGGCAAGTGGGTTTGTCATATGTGCGAGGTAAGCTTGACATTCACAAAAATGTGATTGATTAAAAAAAAAAAAGCATTTAGAGCTTACACTGGGGCTACCTCCCCTTTGTGCAGACCCAGCACTGTTTTTAACTCACTAATGTTTTAACCACATGCAGCATTTACCTTACACTTCTATTAGCTAAAGCCACATAATTATTATTAGTTCCCTGTAGCGTTTCTTATCCTTTATCAGCATAAGGAATCACATCAATCCAACATGATAAACACATCTAGCTTCCAGTTCTGCTGTGCTTACCTCAGCTGTGGTGGCATGGACAGTTCAGTCCAAGCAAAACATTAATGTTGAACCTCAAATAAAATGCAAACCCTAACTACAAATCATCAAAAGATCTCAGCCAAAAGCTCTCAAATCCTTCTTGTCCTTCCTTTCTACTGCTGCTCAGTGAGGAATGGTGGCTCATCTTGGCTCATTCTTTCTAAATCAGCTTCATCAGTTGTTCAGTCACTCCTCTGCATCCTGTGTGGATGTCACTAATCCAAACCAATCTTGCCCTAGAAAGTTGTCATTTTTTAGTTTAACATATGGGTGCAGTAACACTTCCACGCAAATACATTCTGTATACATGTGAGTTGGGTTGGCTTAATGCCTCTTGTAATACCATAGTATTTCTCGTCAAGTCTTGGCAGATCTAGGCTAGGCTAGCTCAGCTCTTGGCAGGGGAGGTCACTTAGGCACTATCTGCATGTGTAAAGAAATCATACGCAACTAGCCATACTTCTGTGGCCTTTCAAGACAACTTCACTAAACAAAATAATTAATATTTGTTGTTCACCCATATGTTTGATGCAAATGTGTAGTATAATTTCAAAAACTGTTGTATAATAAAGCTATTTATAACTATTGCTGACTTTTTTAAGCAAAAGTGAAATCCTTTGAAATACTACTAAAATGTCACTACAGCTTTTAGAGTAAAAAAAAAAATTATTTTCCTGGATTTCATTGCTCATGATTTGTTTGTTTGAAGACCTAGTACACCAAAGCAACAAGTTTATTTTGCATATATAGACTAGACGAACAATAGAAAAGTGTTCTGGTTGCAGTTCTAGCTAAATAGCAATTGCAATAAACCCATTTATGGGTGAAAGGGAGGAATAACACAAATTATTTTTCTTTGCACTTCCCAGATGGAAAATGTGATCAATCCACCTAATTTACTGCACACTTTACAGAAGAAAATATTCACTATGTAGCAAAATGAAGCCCCTTATTTACTCATTTGAAGAATACTAATACATACTGGTAGGATCCAAAATCTGATAATGCTACTCATTTTAGGAAGGATTGGAGAATCCACAGGAATTCATGCACTTCAGTTGAAGCCAGGGAGCAAAATTTCTATTTCTTCCTTTATTTGTTGCATTCTCTTCCTCTCCTGCCCTGTGTCACTTCACTTCTATTCACCCTCCAAGCCCTGTGGCTCTGTCCTCACCAGCCTCTGCTTCCCTCCTGTTCCCTCAGGGTGCTGGTGTCTGCTCCATGCTCACAGCCTTTGCTGATGGTGCCCAGAGAGCTCACAGGTCACTGTGCCTCACTTGCAATGCTGAAAGAGGAGTGGCACACTCATACAAATGCATCTATGGGAGTTCAATACTAAAGTTCATCAAATATTGATGACCAAAGGCACTCCAGAAGCAGTGAGCAGCAACTAAAGGTGAGCACACACTTGAGATCACAAGGAACGCTCTAATGCACAAAAGCAAGGTAAAAAAACAGAAAGCCAAGAGAATTGCCATGTCAAAACATATTGGCAGGAGCAATGGAGTCATATATTTCAATTTACATTTTTTCTTTTTGGTATTTATGGCTCATTCCAATAGCTTGGGTTGCATTTTTGTTGAGTATACCATGTCATTCTATTCACATTTCTGACTCAAAGTTAGGGTAAGAACATGGGACATCCCTAGAAGGATTCTAGAAATATTAATAGACATCTTCAGTACTGGAAACTCAACTCAGCAAAGTATGATATGGAAAAAAATGAAAAATATGGAAAAAATTGTGAAAGAGGAAACATGAATGAAAACTGTGGGAAATGCCAAGCTTATAATACTCTGCACTACAACCCAAATGATGGCATCACTCAGAGATGGCAGTCATCCCAGAGCTGTATCAGGAAACATGCAATTTTGCAAAAGCAGCTGAGAAGTGGATTTTGAAGCCACCTTTAGCCTACTAAAAGTATGTCTTATTTCCACTGAAGCTGGTGGCAAAATATTGTATGATTCCATGGATCCCAGACAGGGAATTTAGATTTGCTCATTTTCATTTTGAAAAATGAAATCTATACTAGAGCCAAAAATGATGATCATTACTATAATTTTGGAGGAAAGGGTTCATTTGGAAGTTTGTGTAGATGCTGACTTCTAGACATTTCAGTTTTTAATAAGCAGTCTCTAAGTCCCAGCATACTGCGGTGGAAATGAGAAAATGGGATAACATTATTGTGGAAATACATAGAATATATGAAATGCACAGGAATGTGTGAAATAGACCAGAATTTTTAAATACTAAATTATTAAAGACTGATTTATGCAAAATATATAATTCATTACCACCAAAAACCAACATCTTTTCATCTGAAAAACTACTGGAGAAATAAGTTTTCATTTGAAAGATGTTAAAGGTTGTGAATAAATGCCAATTACTTGACTAATTTATGTTTCAGCAAAGGCAAGAAATGCATGCTTTATTTATTATACCACAGGCATGGAAGCTGAAGTAATGGACCAAGTGAAAATGGAGAAGCAGAGCTGGTAAGGATCACAATGTTATTATACCATCCTGCTAAACTGAACAAGGATCAATATATGTAGATAGGTTCACAATGGTTTTTTCTGACAAACGTGTAATTCTCTGCAGAACATCACTCCCATTCTTCCAAAAGAAACCTCTGTTTAAGTCTGCCCAGTGAAGTTTTTCTTTTGAATCCCTACTACAAATTTAGTCAGTAGCTGCTTGTCTTGTCCTCCATGGATCTGGGGAACAACTGATAACCCCCATGGTGTAACAGTTTTGAAGACTGTTATCCAGCTCCCTTCTCCCACACCATGAGTCTTCTTCTCTCCAGACTAAACAAACCCAGTTATTCCAAGCTTTCCTTTCAGCTCATATCTTTTATACCTCTTATCAGCCCTGCTGCTGTCCTCCAGACTCCCTTTGCTTTGTCTTCATCTTTACTTAAACGCAGTGACCAAAACCACACTCATCAGTGTGAAGTACAGTAATTGACTCCTGTTCCTGACAGGGACATTTCCATAAATTTATCTGACACACTCATGTTATTAATTTCTTAGTCCCCAAGGTAGATTAACTCCAGCTCTAACTCCAGTTCTGTGAAGTTGCTGCACAATTTTCTTCCTTTTTTATTTGATCATTTAATTTCTTCTCCTTAATTGCACACACAGACCCTGCAGTTCTCCTTGTTGAATTTAAATGTATTGATTTCATAGCATTTTTCAATTAAGTGAAATTATTTTCACCTTATCCTCTAAAAATCTTGAAATTCCTCTCAGCTTACTGTCATGTTCAAATGTGGAAATTCTATTCCATCATCCAAACTGCTGCAGAAAAATGCATAATAGAAATAGATTCTAGACAGACACTTAGCAATCACACTAGAGAAGTCTTTCCAGTTTGACAGCAAAACAGTATTCTTAAATTATTTTCCACCCACGAAGCATACATTAAATTAATCTACACCTTGATTCCATAATTTAATGAATTTGAAATGGGACAATGTTGAGTCAAGTTGTAACAGATGCACTTCTTCACATCCATAAAAACAGACACTCTATCAAAGAAGGAATTTGTACCAGACTAAAATCCACTTCAGTCCTTACAAATCTACTTTGCTTGATTCTATTCACATCTCTACCCTTCCAATGCATTTAAACTGACTTCTACAGCATTTTTAGTCAGTTTGGAAGCTTTCTGGCTCCCATATTACTGATGTCTGTACATTTTTAAACCCTCTGTTTACCTCTTTGCAAAGTGCAGCCTCATCTTTGCTGATCCCTCATGCTCTGACCCACTTGGACATTATCATCCTCAAAGGGCTCTGAAAAACTCACTAATTCTGCACTTAGCAAGTAAGAGAAAGCCCCTATGATGTGAGCAACATGGAAGACACAAGCCTGTAGTGTTGAACAGGGGTAACAGGAACCTGGCTTTGCTTGATAGCACTTTCCCAACCAAATACTGAGGTCAGGTTAAATACGGAAATTTCCAGGATGTGTGATTACCAGCAAATGCTTTGGATGCAGATTTTCCCTGTTTTGGAGACAAAAGGTTTACAAAAGGAAATTTTTAGTGGAGACCTGGGCTGTTTCGTGCCCCATGGCATCAGTACCCAGGAAAGCTCCTAGAAAGCTATATTAATATAACCATAGCCTTGGAACCGAGTAACTTACACTTCCCTTAAATTTGTCTACAATAATCAACTTTTCCCATTTGAAATTATCTAGCTTGGATATATAGCACTTAACTTGTTCTACTTGAGTTATCATCAGTGTTTCTCTCTTCCTCCACACTGAACTGTCCAGCTTGTAACTACAATATGTTTATTTACTCCCTTTTCAGTCAGCTACAGAATATGTACATATATTGTACTTTTCTTTTAAATTTCTTACTCATTTGAAGACCTGAAGGATAAAAAAAAACTTTGCAGTACTTGCACAATTCAGAATCAGGCTTACAGTAAATTATCTTACACCTTTTACCTCACCTTCCAACATGAGGACAGGCAGGATATGGAGGAAACACCCACCAAATACAACGTGTAACACCAGGAGGGAGGCTGCACTATGGTTAAAAGTGATTTCTCTAGGTTTCATCAACAAGGGTTATCTCACTGCCATTGCCACTTAGGGAGAGGATTGAATGACCTCAAAAATCATATATGGTTTATGATTTTTATGAGCTTGACTATGATGGTAGAATTTCTGCAGAATAGGAAGGAAGCACTCAGAATGCTTTTAAAACATTGTTGTTAAGTTTTTAATGAATTCATTCAGCTTTACTTTGAAAGAAAACGAAGGCTGCAAATTCAAGCACTCAGGAGATGAAAACTGCCTGAATAAAACCTAATTTGACCCCTGTGTTAGTGTGAATTATAATACAATGAATCATAACATGTTTCGATTATATCAGCACATTTTTCCTTAGTACTCCAATTAACTCATTCAGTGTACTGAATAACCTTGAAGCAGTTTTTTTTTTTCCATCTTCATTCCTCAGTGCTAAGAATCATCTGACCTCTCCTGAAAACAATATTCTTAATTCTGATGGGGTTTTTCAATGCAGCTCAAATTAGCATCTGAGTGTCTTTAGAAATCTTAACTAAGTTACTAAAACATGTCTAGTAACTTATATATGTACCATGGAAATTTTAAGTGTTTGGCACTTCCACAATCAAACAGAAATCTCACCCCTGCTAAAAACACTTTCTGACCATCTGAAAATGTATTTAATTGACTGGTCTAGAACTATCAATGAAAACTGTGGAACATGCAAGGAGAAGACTCAATTTCCTCAGAAACACTTAGCTGAAGTGTTTTTCTTCCACTTTGTATCTTTGGCAAATGATGGCAGAGATCCCCAGCCAGAAATCCTATCTCAGGCCTTCATTGATTCCAAAGATGCAGGTAGCCTGCACAAAACTGGAATGGCAATTTCACAATACAAAATCACAAAGCAGCTGAGTTAAATTTAGCCCGGCTTTTTTCTAGTCTTCTAGTGATTGACTCCATCCTTCAGTAATGCTCTCTTCACACGGCTGGGTTTTTTGAAGACTTTTGAAAGGAGTCTAATTCTCACCCATCCTCACTCATCAGTTCTATTTCCAGGCTGATATGAAGGGGGAATTCTGTGAATGGCTGACCTAATATACCAAAAGGCTTCACATTTCACAAGCTCTTATGCTGTCTGATATTTGATAATACAGTTTGTCAGTTTTTCACTTTTCATCCAACCTGGGAACCTCTTGGAGAATGCAGACAGACTCCCTCTGAGGCAAGAGCCTCCACAGCCACATTTAGGTCATGGGAATCTTTCAACTGACTTTAAGGGACAGTGGATCTGATTTTAAAAATATGCCAAAAGTGAGGTTTTCTCTGTATTTTACAGGCTTCGCTCCATTGTTCAGACAAAAGGAAACACACTAGTGTGTACACTGAATTGTTACATTGGGTTTAGTCTGCCAGGCTGATGTCTGTATGTCTGCAGGAGTTGACCTCCTCATGCATTGCAAGAGAGATTCCACAGCTCAGAGCTAAGGTAACTAAAACCTTTGAAGAAGGCTGTAAACCTGCATAGCGCACAAATAACCTGGTGGTTTTGTTTCTTGCTAGAGGAAATTTTCAGTGTATTTATAATGTCCTTTGATGCACCCTGTAAGTTTTCAAACAAGAGGCCACATGTCCTTTCGATGAAACTTCACTTATAAATATATGTAAAACAAGCTGCTGGAAGAGTTTGGAAGAGTTTGAAATAGATAAACAGAAAGAGTTACCCTACATCGCCAAATTACAGCGTAGTTACATTTTAAAAGCTCAACAAGGAAAGCTCTTGCTGTTACAAGTTACAAAGAGTTGTTGAATAGCTCTTTTTAACTATTTAAACTAAGAACATCATGTCTGAGCATGAGCTTAAGATACATACTGGTTTATGTGTTTCAACTCTTCTTCCATAAGCCCCCACAAACTATGCATGTAAGAATTAAACAGACACTATTAGGAATTACTTTCCCTTCCCCTGCACAAAATTTCACTCAATTCTAGAGCTAAACTCAAGCAAAATCTAATGTGTGGATGTGAATTATTCAGACAAATCATTTTATCCTAAATAATAGAAAAAGAGTGGAAAGGACTGACTTAAGACTTCCTGTAATAGATGGAAGCAAATCTAGAGATGCAACTTATCTTGAAAAGGTATTTAGAGAAATGAGAAGTGGGTTCCATAAATTGGGCTATGCGCTACATGCTAAGTGAAAACCTAAATAGGTGACATCTTAACCTGGAAGTCTAGATATCTTGTTGGTCACCATTAATAATGAGAGGACAGAAATCTTGGCTGGCCTGACAAACTTGTATTTCCTAGCCAAAACCTTGCTCTGGTTTTTGATAATTCAAACACATATTTTAGGTGAAAAACCACACTGTGGTCATCCCAAGCAAAAAAAAGAAATGAGACTGAGTATTACTTTACAGCATTAAGAAAAGAAAGGAAACTTGTACACATCTTTAATGATGTGCATGTCTGCAGCTTCTTCTGTATTTGGCACAGAAGACTGCTTGCAATTGCTTTGAAAGAGGTAGCAATACACTGCACTGGAGGAGTATTTTAACTGCTCTGAAAGACACTAGGGTAGGACACATTATCAGCAGTGGTGTAACAACCCTTCTGTGGAAGCAAGAATGACATCACTAACAGCTCAGTGAATGGCTTTGTAATGGCACACAACATAAAAAATAGTTGCTTTAGCAAACTTTGATCCATGTGACCTGTCACCATTGTTCTCCACAAGAAACCACAAAAAACAATGAGGGCAGGATTCCTTTACAAAACACCTTAATTTAAGGCCTTTCTCTTTTCAAGATATACATTAAATCCAGGCCTTGCTGATTTCTAGGCAGTTTCGTAAAAATCTATTTGAATTTCACATATTTACAATTTTGTTTTTCTTCCACCTTACTTAAATCCAGAGGGGTTTATGTTCAAGAATGGAAGAAAAAAAAAAACCAAAACCAACCAATTTAAACTATATTGTTTCATGCCAGCTGCCAGGGTAGTGACAGTCTTTAAAACATGAAAACATCTTGCAGAAATAACCTCATGGACTAATGTACACTTTATTCCTTGGTAGGATCTCCAGAGCAGCAACTATAGACAGGCTACTCATCAGTGAACAAATTACCATTTTGATCAGCTTTTACAAACATTCATCTTTTGCTGCCCCAAACATTTGAATGAGACTAGGCAACCCTTTCATCTAAATGAGCTGCTGTTGCACGGAGTACCATTAGCTTATATAAACCTGCTGCTGTAAGCATCTATTACCACAGCCTGGTAGTGACATATTGATTTTCAAGCTGGAACTAGTTCCCTTGAGACTAGAGAGCATATGGCTGTTCGTTAGACCTGCTGGTAAAACATGTTGATGGCTAGAAGGAAAAGGATGGAAAAAGTAGGTGTTAGTCTTTGCAATTTTTTTAATTATCGATTTTAATTCTTAAAATAAGAATAATAAATTAGTCTTAGTAACTGTCTTTTTTTAAAATCCAAACGAGCTTCAGAACTGGGTCTTCCACTGTGTTTATTATGGACAGAAATTCATGATCATTGGATTTACAATCAATAGTGACATCAAGTTGAAACTATTAGATTTTGAACTACAACAAAGCATTAAAAGGCAGCACCAGAGACTACTGGTATAAATGTAAGTGAGATCATAACTAAACACCTGTTGCACAGAGCGTGGCCAGACAGCTGGACAGCCGGGCAATCTCAAAGACTCTTCCTGTGAAATGCTTAATGGGCTTTATGTCAGAACATAAAGAAAACTGGTTTAGCACACACCAAAAGTCTGTGCTGTGTCTACCCCAAAATAGCTACAGGAGTGGAATATAATGGAAATTATTTTTCAAATGAGATTCCATCTTTTTGCCATATAAAATACCTCCACACGTGAATTAGACCAGTATTTGACGTACTAAATTTCTATGTTTAGCAGTATAAAAAGTCATATTTATTGAATCTTTCTAGTCTGAACTCACAAAGTGGCGAAGTTAAATATTTCAAATATATTCCAGATGAGGCAGTCAGAAAAGAAGTGCAGAGCAGGAAGAGGCAGAGTGGAAGAGCAGTACAGACTGAGGCCTTCACAGGTGCTGAACATGCATAGAAGGAGGGTGGGTGGTCACAGAGGGGAGGCAAAACCCTGTTGTGAGAAGATAGCAGTTGTGTTGTTCCTCAAAACCCTGCCCTCCCCACAAGTCTCTTTAAAATACTGCTGTAATATCAGATCATAAAACAATTATGTTTCTGGACTGTTACATGAACGCTAAATCCCCTGACAAGCCAATGAGTCCCTCGTGGGAAATACTTGGGAGCATTACAGAAAGAAAAGGTGGAACAATTGACGCAACAGGAAATTTTTATTAATCTTTAACATGACTTAAAAGTTCTTCCTTCCATGGAAGCTGGTAATTGGCCCACTGAGGTTAACTAAATTAGACTCCATGACAGACTAACCAAAGCTTTTAATTACTTCTTTTCTAGGGGACAAAAATAAATAAAAATAAAATAAAATAATTATTTCCCACTTTATTCAGCCCAGTAATTTCCTGACTGGTCTCCTCATTCTGAAGCAGAGTCTAATTCTGCTTTCCTCCTCCCATCACTCCTCACTCTTCCTCTCCAGCCTCCGTCTCACCCCTCTGCTGCTGATCAGAGCCTGACACTGCAGCACCAGCACTGGTGGTGCTAAAGCTCACTCAGCCCACATTATTCCAGGACTGATTCCTGGAAAAAACACATTCTTAAAAGCTTTTCCTTTATTAGAAACTTGAAAACATATTTAATAATTTTTTTTTAAATGTTGAAAGTTTCTAATAAGCATATTGCAGCCCATGAGGAAACTGAAGCAAACTAACCTGAGGCTGCAAGCTTTATCCTCTTAAATTGAGTTGAGGATTGTCAAACTAAGTTTTATTAACACTGTCAGCCCAGAAGGTTAGCAAGCAAGCGCTCAAGTGCTCCATGTCTCCCGAACTTATTCCTAACTACTTCTGGCACATCTTTAACTGTAAAGTTCAGAGACTTCCAAAAATACACCGCTGAGCTGCAGCTGCCCGCTGGCAGTGGCATCTCTGCCCGGGAAGGCTGCCTTGCTCCCTGCCGAGTGCACAGGGGATGGCCATGACCCTGGAGAGGCTCGCAGGGCAGCTCTGTCATCTGGGCAAAAAGTCAAGAGAGCTCAAGCCTGGCATGGGCAGCAGCCCTGCAGAGCAGAGCTGGGAATCCTGTCTGGCTATGGCTGCCGGTGGGGAGCTGTGCTGCTCTCATGGAGATGTGGAGATGGGACAGGGATGGCCAGATTGACTCACACACTCAGCACCCCAGGAAAATCCAATTCCCTCTTCAGACAAGGGTATGTGTAAAGCAGGAGAAGCACAGGATCAAACCAGGCTCAGGAAGAATGATCATTAGAGTCACTGTGTTGCTGCTACACAAAACTCTGTGTTTCATTGTGTAAAGTAGTAACAGAGATGAGAAGGAGAGAAAACGACATAAAATATAACTGAAGATTAGAAGGGCTGCTTTCTCTGATTTTCAGTTCTGATGCCTGATACACATGCAAGAGTGACAGTAGAAGCTTATTTTCCTACCAGACTTACAGATTTTGATGCCATTTCTACAGTTTACTCAGTGGCTCTCCTACACAGAGCCTCCTGAAACAGTTAATATTGCACAACACTCTCACCCAGGTTTTTTGTCTTTTATGTAAAACCTCTTCACAGAAGGCAATGTAAAACTGCTTTAAAATCCAAGGACAATTTCTAATGATCCCAGTGAAAATATAAGCATTTTGTATTTTATTTTGTATTTGTTCTGATGCTGCCTTCAAATTTTTTCATATATTCAAGGAAGTGATAAAGCTAATGGGCTCAAAATGTACAGCTTACATTCATTACATTCATTTACTCTACTTAAAGAACAGCACCATCAAATTAATTAAACACCATTAATTGAACACCATTCCCTCTTGCATACCTAAACACTTCTCCACTTTAAATCTGTCTGCTGCCTGGCACACAGACATTTATCCTTAAAGAAAGAAAAAGAACAAACCAGAAATTCTTCTTATTTTGCATATATCATATATTACAATGCTTTGAAGCCCATCCAAGTTAAAACTGCCTTCAGGTCTCTTGGGCACCTCAAAAAAAAAACAAAACAAAAAAATCCAAAACCACCCAACCCATGTAAGTCTAACTTCTTTTCTTTGTTATATTTACCTGGGTCCTATTTATTAAGGACACAACTGCTATAAAAATGATATCTTACAAACTACAAGCTTTTCCAGAACATCATGGTGAGTCTTTCTTGTTTTCTATCATTCTTTAACTAAAGCCCACTTATGCTCCCTAGGCACTTGTTTCTCTATACCCCTTTTATGCTCCATCCCAAGAAACTGGATCAGCTAAACTTTTTCTTCTTAAACTAAAAACTCCTCAACAACTTAACTTCTTTTCTGTTACACAGTAAACAACAGGCATAAGGAGATGACTTTACATGCACATTGCACAACAGCAGTAAATACTCCACTGCTGAAGTACATTTTCATCTCCTTTCAGGGCATGCTGAGGCTGCTTTCTGCAGAGTGTGTCTTGATGTTGAGAGAGGGCAGAGGAGGCAGCAGACTGCTAAGTTGTGTAATAAGGACTGCTGGCACCACTGACAATTGTCTGAGTAAATAATGTTTCACCAAGCCTGAGGCTCACACAGAACTTCAGACCCAAACATCCTTCTTGGTTAAGTATGAGGCTGTTCAGAGCACAAGTTTATATTCAAGTCAAAACCCTGCTTTCAAATGAAGCCTTCAGAAGAAGAGATGCAGCTATTCACATTAAAAAATGTACAGAGAGAGGGTTTGGCATTGGCAGTAAGAACCTGCTACGAACAAATCTGATGAAATCTGCTTACACTGGAATATTCCAACACCAGTAACAATACTGACAGTATCAGTCACGTAGATTCACAACTGGTCTGGTTCCTACATCATGAAACCCCTACTCCAGTATTGTGACATTGTGTCTGGATCTCTGTAACCAGCAGACTGCTCTGGCACCGAAGTGCTGCAGGGGGAAGTGGGGAGACAAATTCCTGAGATAAGGAGCCTAATGAAGCATCACCACCTGCTCTTACCAGCAATCAACTCCACATGGGCCTCCCCCAACACACCTGACAGGGCAATTCTGTCTCAGGTACCAACAAGGAAATTATCTGAGTGACCTTCAGGTATCATTTCCTTTCATAGGTAAAACTGGGATTTCCATCTCCAGTCAAGCTGACTGGCAAAATCTAGGATGAATTAGTCTGAAAACCTCTGGAAAAACACACTCTCTAATTCATGCTGCTCTTCTTCTGCACACGTGGCCTTTAGAAGACAAGAACAGACTTGTGCCTGAATAAATTGAAAAGTTGAGAGTGCAGCCCTATGCATTTGTACAGGCTGATGAGTCAGTAGCAAAATGACAAGCTTCAGGAAACAGCATCCACATAAGCATGGAAATTGAGTTGTTCAAAGTCTTGGCTCCATTACTTCACTAGTTCTGTGTCGCTGTTGATATGTGAGTGAGCCTATGGACTTGGCTCACTGTACTTTTACCATTTCAAATCTAATCCCTTAATACACAATTAGGAAGGTGATGCATATTCACCAACTTCAAGGGAGTCAGTCTGGATTTGCGCACATTAAATTACCATTAGGACAATGGAAGTGTATGCACCTGCAAGAAATAAATTAAAAATACTCTGAGTTGTATTTAGCATCACTTTGAACCCTACCTGGAAGAATCCCATCACAGAACAGCCCTTTACCACCCTGAATTTGTCCATGGAATAATGAACTTTCCAAGTTTTTCAGTATTAGTAATGTGAAGGACAACTGGCACAAGTTGGGAACATTGTAAAAGACTAAAGAAACTGAATTATGAAGGAACATCAAGAAATCATGAACAAACAAACAAACTGAAGCATGGCCAGCAAGGTCAAAAAATGATTGTAAAGCAACATAGCTACAGTTTCTGTGTGCGTACCCTGTGCTCAAACTGGATAGGATTAGGATGGTGCACAAAAGTATAATTCACAGTTACAAAATAGAAAACAAAGGCTCACAGTGAGAAAATAATTCTTCCTGAAATAACAGTTCAGAAAAAACTTTCTGTGCTTAAGGCATTCCTTAATGAACAAGAGAAAGCACTACAAAAATGTGCTGGAGCAAACACTTTTTCACTAAAATGAGGTGGATTAGAGGAGTTAAGATTTCTAATATTTCTGTTTCTGTTTTTCACACTTCCAACATTTATAACATGTATTTTCATTAGGAGTGAATTCAAATATTGATTTGCTCTCTTCCTTATAACAGAGGTCTCACAGTGACCTTTTGTGCCTGTGTGTATGTGTACATATGTAAATAAAGGCACAAAATAGTGTGTGTACATGTGTACAGTAGGAAAAGAGATAGATTTAGATACCTTCCTTACCTGAGGCAAAAAATATAATCAATTCACATCTATCTTGAATAGATATCTATCCTGTTGCTTGAGGGTATGAGACATAAAAGCTCCAAGAAACAAGTGAAGTTAATGAAACAGAGCCAAATTCTCTGCTGGAGTAATTTCATTAGAGGTAAATGCAGCTGCCCCCACACACAGCTGAGAAGTCTACTTGAATGACGAAGAGAGAAGAGGGAGTCAGTCCAAATGTGTGGTTTCAAACTGTATTTTTCACTGTCAGCACAAATTCTAATTGCAACAAAAGGCAATTTCTATTCATTACACACTTCAGCATTAGGTTCTAAGCATGTATTGCCCTGCATTTCATGGGTTTTAAATTAGCACTGTCAGGATTGTTCTGATAGATATATTGACTACAATGTAGGCCTTATTTTGAAGAAATGTACTGTTTTTACCCTGACTCATTTTATTGCTTTTTTCCCTTAACTTCTGTAAAAATAATTTAGAAAACGTAATTCACAGTTTTCATCATCTTATAGTTGCTTTCAGCGTAGTAGTTTCCTTCAAGTCATAAAGTAAATTGTTCTTACAAAGTACCAAATGACAATTTAATTAACCTTATAAAGTTTTAAAGGAGATATTCACCAGGGCTTAAATCCATTCCAGAACACAGGCATCTCTGTATATCTGTATGCAGCTTTTGGGGTTCACTAGCAACAGAACTGACAGATTTGTTCACTCACAACAGCAAGTACTTAAAACCTCCAAGCACAGGAGTACCTTCTGGCAGCATGCATGAAATTAACTCAGTTTTGGCATCTGTGAGCCAGTCTAAAGCCACGACAAAGTGTTACCAGCCTTTCAAAATTAGATGTTTCCCAACACTCAGCTTTGGAGATGGAGATCAGCTGATCTATGAGACCTAATCCATGCAGAAGGCAATCAAAGAGAAGATTTTATGGGCAGCTGGCTCATGCCCCTTCAGCAGGCTGCAGGAATCATTTGGTGGATGTGAAGAACAGAACAGCGCTTGGCCACAGCTCCAGTCTTCCACCATCCAAAGGCTGTCCCTAAAGGACGATTTCTTTGTTTTACAGAGCTACCAGTTACTATAAAATAAAGTAGCAATTACGAAAACAAACTATTGCACTTAGGACTCAGATCTAATCTGAGCCCCTTAAGCTTCTCAGTCAAATTCAACTCATTCTGCATTATTTTTTGTGTATTGTGGCAGAGGCTAAAGAGAGGAGTGAAGAGTTAACAGTAATTAACTTACATCTCCTACCTACAACATTACTTATGAAACGTGGGCTGGAATTGGAACTTCCACCTCTTGGCTTCCACATTAGTATTGAAATAATTTTTTTTCCTCTCTCTCTCTCTTGATTACATACAATGCAGAAAAGAAAGTAGTGTCTGCTCAGTTCTTTGAATGCAAACTATGCAAACATTTCTCTTCAGGCAAATATCTTTCTGCAGATTCCAGGCTAATAGTTGTACCTCCCTGCAGACCCGAATAAGACAACTAAATACAAAGATTTGTATCCTATTCCTGTGCTAAAAGATTCTCCCCTGGATACTTCCAGGTAATGTTTAAAGAATCCTGATGATTTTTGGAGCATTTTTTGTATTTGACAGAGTTGCTTCAGCTCCCAGTCTTAGATGCCTAACCCTCAAGAACAAGCACAGACACAGAGACACAGTGGCTTTGCATTCCAGTGCTGGAGAGAGTCACACAATGTTTTTGCCAGATATTTCAACACATCATTCTGTATTAGCCCTCACTTAGTAATACTGTTTGCATGCAGTCACTATCTAGTACATTGTGCATTCTAGTGTACAATATTTAGTGAGTAGATTGTCTGTTGAAGATCATCCAATATATACTAGTAAAAAGTTTTCAGATAATAATGTCAGAGACCTTTGCATGTGCTGCTGCACATTAGCTATTATACAGTTTGCTACTGAGTGAAAAGAACCTAAATCCTCAAATCACAGCCCATCAGTTACCACAGGTACCTGTCACTCACCTGCAGTGATCCATCCTTTATTCTAGAACAACAAGGCCTGGGAATGTGTAAATATGAGGATGCTTGTGTAAGAATTTAATGTTGCTACTGAAAGCTAATGAAGCCTATTCAGACATAAAATGCATTCATTCTTGTTGATTTTAAGCTGAGCTACTGGTGCATCTACCAAACAATACTCTGAACACATATTCAAGTTCCTGTTCTTATTTCTTGTTCTAAGGGAAATACTTCAAAAATTTTTATGTTTTTTTTTTAAATTTAATGAGAGGTATGTGTGCTTCCACTGAGTGCTTAAATACATTAAAAAAGCCATGGTATGTGAATACTAGGCTTATGCAGTATGTAAACCAGATTATGAAAAGGGATGGTATTCCTACCCAGTGGTTAAAGGCACAAAAGAGCCATGGGAACCTTGCTCTGGCCTTTATTTTTGGCTTAGTAAAACAAACCCTAATTCTTTATTTGTCAAATTACTATCTGTTACAGTTTGAACTTTCCTCAAGCCTTGCTCTCCTAATGGAGTTTAATCTGCCCCTGGCTTGAAGCAAAAGAGCATTGTGTGTTCGTGTGTAGGCAGTGTGAATGTGGTTTTGCAGAAAAGGAAGTCTTCTGAATGTTGGGGGCTAAAATCAATGGAAAATGGAAACCAGCCTATTGCCCTTGTTTTTCCAGCTGTCAAATTTTAGTCTTATAAAGCAGACAGTATTTCTTTACAACCTCATTAGTTTTTCCTAAGCAAACTGACAATACCATTCACTGTTCTGTGACTGGAATCTCCATAATTTATGCTATTCTTCTGTGAGAAATACTCTGAACACTTGTGTGCACAAAAATGAACCTTTCAGCAATGTGTTCAGGGGCCCAAGCATCTCTTCTACTTTATTTTACATTTTAACTTGGACAGGGAACTAGATACAGAAGGAAGAAAATGTGAATCAAATCAGAGGAGACAGCAAGTGTGAAAAATTGTATGGGCAATGCATATTTTAGCCTGGAAAAATAGTATGTAATCTCTTAAAGGGGCTTGGAAATAAATAATGATTTATAGAAAGAGAGGGACATTATAGACATTGGTTTTCTGAAATCCTTCTATAATTACACAATTTTAAAAGCAGACAAATTGGGGATGGGGAGGGTCCTTTGCTACACTGGGCAGTCTGCGATTTCCCATGCACTCTTTATGTCAGACTTGTGTGTGTAGACATCAGATCATCAGCTTTCTGACCCACGATTTTGCCATGTGTACAATCTTCTCAGATGTGGGGCACTGGTTAGGATTCAGCAGGTCCAGTATGAACAGGAGTCAGAGTCAGAGTAGGAAGAATAACTCTGCACCTATCACAAGCTATGGATATTGAGCGTATAATCCAACTGAAACTGGCAAGGCTGGCATTTGGGTTTTACTTTTTCCCTTCCTCTAAACGTTTGATAAGCTGGAAGAAATTGTCCTACTCGCAGTCTGTTTCCAATGAATCTTATTATTATTATTATTACAGAAAAAAGGCAGCTTTAATCAGCTGTGTTTGAGACATATTTAATAGACTGCAGGAGAGACAGTAATGAATTATTGTTTCTCATCCACCCCCATGTTTCTCTCACTGACTAACACAAGCATTAGCACTGCTCTGCTGAAAATGAGAGTATTCTGCTTTTGATTTTGCCTTTTCTTCTCAACCGTAGTGTTAACATTCTCTCAATTAGGAAAATTAAATATTCTCAAATGTGAAAATATTAACAGACTGTACAAGACAGAACAGCTACAGAGAAGGTTTCTTTCTTCAACCTTGGTCTGAACTTGTAAATTACTGATTTCTTTTTGTGGTAGTTGCTTGACATGCCTCATTTCAGTTGCTGCCAGTTGTCATAAGATGGCAAAGTACACAAAAATCTTTAATTCTGCTTCCACCAGACAAACCTCAAAAAAAGCTTTGGTTCAGTCGTGTTGGATAGCGGCTAAAGAGAAAAGCAGGAAAAAAACAAAACTGCAAACCAACTCAGTCTCTATAAATAATACAAAGTGGCAATTACTGGTCTGGGCAGTGAAGAAGGGACAGTAGCAGACGTGTGTCCTTTTCCTCATTGCCAAGAGGAGCAGCAAGGCCTGTCCCAAAACATGTAAATGCCACCTTGTTAATGCAAAACCACATCCATGGCCCTGAAACCTCTGAACTGAATAAACGCTTCATGTTGCAGTTTGGACATGTAAATAAAATGCAAAAATGCAGAAGCTGATTTTAATCTATTCTGTTTTCATTTTAACATTCTTTATAAAATTGAATACTCTCTTACAGCGAAAGAAATCATTGAACACTGTATTGCTGTGTTCATAACTCCACACCCTCTTTTAGGGTGGAGAGTGATTTAATCTAGATTTCTAATTGAAATAATGCAACCACTGGAAATATAATCATGATCAAAAGTTCAGTAACATCCCTGGACTTCAGAAGGGGTTTTTTAGTCCCCACAAAGAGAAATGTCTTTTTAACTGTTTCCTTTTGATTTGCCAAAACCAAATGGAAACATGGAAGACAGAGAAAGACTGCTGCAATACAAACAGTATGCTGGGCATAAACCTCTGTGGACCATTTTGAGATTAAAACACATCTGCTCGAAGTATATGGAGACACAGACATGAATATGGATTTTTAAATTTTTTTTTTTAGTTTTGCGCCATAAGGTTTTGTAACACTCAGTTCTGTAACACAATCTTACTTCAATTTGTGTGTAACATCCATAAAATTGAAGTTGGAATGAAAGATTAAAGAAACATCCTTCCCATATCCTTTTCCTCCCTAAGAGTTTCCTTTGTTTTTTATTTTTTGCCTTGCTTCTGTCTGAGGGCCCATTCTGTCTAGAATACTCAGACTATGCTGGAGGAGCAGTTCGCAATTGTTTAAACCCTGATTTAACAACAACAACAGCAAGAAAAAAACAAACAAACAAAAAAAAAAAACCCAAAACAAACCAAACACCACCTCTCCCAAAAAAAACCCAACAAAAATCAAAACAAAACCATAATAAAAAAGCTTACAAGACTTATTCCTGTATTTTGGACAACCATTACATGTCCCTATAGAGCCAAAACCACACCAGGAGACTGCTATCTTGCCTGTGCTGAAATACTAGGGTACCATTCCTCCAGGGTGGGATGTGCCCATGGAAGCAAAAAGTCTTAATCCTGTTAACACCATTTACATTGATTATGGCCTACAAGCAGAGCAGCACTAAATCTGTTATTCCCTTTACCTTGCTTTCAGCCTCTTTTTTCACATACAGGAGGACACAAGGCAGAGGAGGTGGGGCAGCTGGGCAAACAGAAGCAGCATATTTTGCTATGAACTGTGACCCTCAAATCCTATGCAGTATTTGTGGAAAAGAACAATTTTGTCGGTACTTTCTATCCATAAAGAAATCATCAAAGGATTTTTTTTTCTCCTAACTTAATTTGGAAAGAAAATACTTTTATTTGCTCTTAAAAAAAAAAAAATCCTTAGCTTGTCTAGTCTTTTTTATCATTGGCATTTATTATAGTAGCTAACAGCTGCTGAGAGCCTTCAATCATAGAGCTTTTGAACGGTGATGGAAGCATCAGGTTAATATCTTCAATAGCTCTGGGATCTGAACCCATATCCTCAGGATTAAGGCAGATCAAATGAAAATGAATATCCCTTTACAGACAAAACCCACCTATCCTTTACCACACAGAGAATGAATTTGTCTGCAGAGAATCTAAAGAAGTGAATTGAGATCTATTCTATTTTATTCTTCATATACAAAAGATTTTCATATTACCAAATGACACAATGCTCTGGCTTCCCCCAGTGACGAGAATTAATGCCCAAAATGTAAATTAGTAAGGAACTGGTAAACAGGCTTTTTCTTTTAAACTGCATGTAGGAATTGAGATATGGGAAGGATAAAGGGTATCCTCATAAAGTTATAGAGAAATTTCCCTAATAATGGCCGGCAGGTGAATTCCTCAAAGTATGATCACACTCAGCTTCAAGAAACACGCAACAACTGTCATAGGCACTCAAAACACATTTGTTCACTGGAAATAAACACCTCAATAGTTGACTCTAACCACACTGAGGCCAACAAAACCCTCCTTTTTCTTCCCCAAATGGATACCAAAACAACTTAATAATCAGTAAGTATATACACAGAGAGACATACTGTTCTGATTCTGATCTTATGCAGTTTTAAAGTGGCTAAATTTGAACTATTTTAACAGACACAAAGTCAGACTCTGTTCATTTTATACGCAGATAAGAACCTGGAGAGAGGTAAAGAGATCTGCTTTACTTCTCTCCAGGTAAATCTCCAGGTAATCTGCTTTACCTCTCAGATCTTCAGTATCTGGTGAGCAGATACTGAAGTGAGCAACTCACCATTAAAATGGAAGGATCACCTTCCAAGACTAAAAATAATCCAAAAAAGATAAAGTTTCTGGACCATGTGGCTTCCCTGGAGAGATGAGAGAACTGAGTTTCCTCAGTTTTAAAAAGCAAATGAAAAGAGGAAATCTTAGAATCAACCACAAAATGGTTTGGTTTGGAAAGGACCTTAAAGATCAGCTCATTTCAACTCCCTTGACGTAGGCAGGGATACCTTCCACTAAACCAGATAGCTCTAAGCCTCATCCAACCTGGCCTGGAATACTTCCAGGAATGGGGAATTACTCTTCTTACTTATGTGTAAAATGACCTGCTGGAAGGCTACTGGAACATTGATTTTAAAGGGTGAAATTTCCACCTCTGCAGTTATTAAAGACTTAAGTGGACTTGTCTCAAAGCAACCTGATCTAATCAGACCTCCTTCGAGCATGATATTGGCTGGAGGTCCCTTCCAAGCCACATGATTCTGTGATTCTGTGGCAGACAGGAGCAAGAGAGGGACTTTGATAAATAATGCCAGTCAGAGACCAGTACAGCCTTGCAAAGAGGCTGAAGAAATCTCCCCTAAGTCTGTACAGCCTAACAATCAATTCTAATGAATTTGTGAAATATTCATAATATCACATGACTGAAAAAGATTAGGCTCAGAAGTATGTATCACATTACTATTTTTTTGTGCTGGCTGTGCAGGTGTGTGTGCACAAGCACACTAAAGAGAAGAGCTTGAGTGTGCAATGGAAATCAAATGAAAGAAAATACAATAGCTTGGACAAATTTAGGATGCTATGCATTCAAAACAGGATGTGGCCAGATAATTTAGCGTTTTTTTCCTCTGGACCAGCCATTTTACTGTATTTTTGCAAACATTTTTTTCTATACACCTGCAATACATCCAATAACATAAAACTTGCCCAGAAGTAGACACATATACCTCCCCAAACACAGCATGTACCACGTTATCTGTTCTAAGTAACATTACATATACAAAGATACAAACTTTGAGAATAAACTAAAACCAGAACAAGGTCTAGTACCTGTTCTGAGACCAAATGTATACTGTGAAATTTGGTCAGAACTGTTATTTATATAATTTAACCTTTATTCTGATTTGGTAATAAAGGAGTTCAATAGAATTTCAAAAATAAACAAATAAATAATAAAATTTATTTAAACCTGGAAATTCAGCTACATACTGCATGCTCCATTGTAACATGCACTGATTTAGTATTATGAAGGAGTTCAGCTTAACAAGAAGGCAATTTCTTTTTCCTTCTCTCAAAGGAGATTATGTACAGAAAATACACATAGAATCATCTGACATTGCTCTCATATAATTCCATGTAATGCTGCATATCTAAGATTTTTGCCATTCCTTAGATGAGGAATTACACACAGACCCATGATCTTCCCTTCCACACCAGGGAAATCTATTGTATTTCTTACTGTAGAAAAACAATTTACACTACGTGCAAGGTTTCAGTCTTGGAAGCACATACTTCAGGCACAATAATTTGCAGTAGGTATCTAAATAAAAATTCCTGATGTTGAGTGTTTATAGCTTTCATTGTGGAGAAAGGCACACAGGATGCCAGGTCATTTGGGTCAAATTTCTGACCTTTTTGAGAGAAGCCAACTTTCTCCTCCAGAATTACTTTAATAGATAAGCCGTGCTGAAAACACTGCCAAAACAGATACCAATGTCTTAAGACTCACACCTGCTGATCTCTGATAAAATCACAGAACCATAAAACATGCAGGTTGGAAAAGACATCTGAAGGTTGTGCCAGCCGAAACCCTGCTCAAAACAGGGCTCCCTACTGAAGTGAGGTTGGTTTGCACAGGACCTCCTCCAGCTAAGATTCAAACACCTGGAGCAGTGGACAGTCTGTTTTCTCATTGTACAACCTGTTTCAATGTGTCAGAATGCTTATAGCAAAAAACCAAACCTAAACGAGTAAGCAGACAAACAAACCAACAAAAAAAAAAAGTCTTACCTTCTACACAGATGCACTGTGTACTGCTGAGAAGAGTCTGACTCTCCCCATGAAAGAGCCACCAGAAGCAACTCTGCTCACCATGTTCTCCAGCACCCACAGCAGCCTTGTGGCCTCTCACTGGGCTTTTCTGATTTCGCCAGAACATCTTACTCTGGGGGGGGTCCGAAACTGAACAATCTCTTTCCCTGATCTTTCAGCTCCATTAATCAAAACAAGTGAATTGGCATGACTGTAGAAAACTTTAAGTCGTAAATTACATGGTAGGCTAAAACTGTGCTCCATTCCTGTGTGAAAAATATAGAATTTTTGCCTCCTAAATGAGCCTAAAGAAAACACACATGGGTATTTTCTTCAACACAATCTGAGATCAGATTGGAAGTGAGCTTCATAGGAACTGGATATTACCTCTGGAGCAGACATTAAGGCTGAATGTTCTCATACTACATGAGCTGGGGTGCAGTATTTTGCTCCTGTGAGTAATCTCTACAAGCCCCTTTCACCTCCTGGTGCCTTCTATGTCACTCCCTCACTCTCCACTGATAAATCCTTGCTTTCTTTAAAGGGCCTTTTAGAGAAAAACTGTCCCACAATCTGCTAGTTCTCTTTAACACATTTCCACATAGGACTCATACCTATCAGCTCAGAATTAGACCTATTTTGAGCAAAACTCACATTAAGCTGCTCAGCAAACAGGTTGGGGCTATCACAGACACAGTGCTGGAAAAATAAGCAAAGGGAACAGTAAACAGTGAGTGGACACCTTGTTTATTCAGAGTGCTGTGGTTTGTTGATGTTACACACAATCTCAAGTTTAGTTGATCTTAGACGTTACATGTTTTCTCTCACATCCAACCCAACCTGAAAGGGATCTCCAGCTGGCTAGGGAAGCTTTCAACAGCCATAAGCAAGCCATAAACCCCTTCCCATGCCATTGTCCCCTCGTGCAAAAGAGAATAACCTTAAAGCAAAGGTCTGTCACAGTCACCACACAGAGTGAAAAGAATCAACTCAGCTGCTTGCCTCTTGGAATAACCCAGCCAGAATTCTTTCACCTCTTTAAAAACAAGAGGAACTGAGCATACAAGGAGAAGGACAGGCTGCCTAATAACCAGCATTCAGTGTTTGACCCCCGTACCAATACTAATAGCAGCACCAAAATACCAATACCTAAAAAAATGCACTGGATAGAAGCACAATTACAATAATGATAATAATATCAATGGAGAGGGATCTCATCATTGGACTGCAGTGCTGCATGCAACTGGAATGTTTTTACGAAGGAAAGTCTTTGGCAACGATACTCTGAGAATCTGGAATAAAAGATATCTTTTCATTGTTTTAAAAGCAAATGGAAATTAAGTCATCATTTGAGGCAGATTCCTGCATCTGCAAAAAACAATCCATCTCAAGAAAGATTATCTAGTTGTGTTTTTTTAATTAGTTTTATGAGATTGTCCCCCCTATCCAACACATCTCTGTAAATTACCACAGTAGGTATGAAACCTGCCCCAGTATTGATTCAGCTGGCACAGCCCTCCTCTATAAAAGCCTCCTCGGAGCCCCTGCATCAGGGTGGTCGTTCTGCTCTCCCCAGCTGCTGGGGAGATGCTGAATTCCTGTGCTTGCCCCTCTTCCCTAGAGCCTGCTCCAACTAGTCCAGGGGCATATACACACAAAAATGCAGGAAGACTGATGTTTCTCTTCAGTAAGATAGTGTTTCATGCACCCACTGCTCATCTTCTGGGCACTAGCGAGGATGGATTCCTCAGCTGGGGAAGCACAGTACAAGCAGATTCTCCCGTGTCTCAAAGGAAAGAATGGGACCAGATAAAAAAAGTCTGGGGTTTGCAGGACCTGGCTGGCTGGTGGGGCAAACTGTGCTGGCCAAGTTTGTAAGTCTTCTCCTGGCTTCACCTTCTGAGCACTGCTAGGACAGATAGTAATATACCTGACTTTAACTAAAAGCTTCAAATTAAATTTGCAATTTTATGTAGCTTAGCCTTTAGGGATACACTTTTTCAGTTGCTGGTGTAAACTTGAGAACATATTTACCTGAGATGAGGAAATAGTAGAGAGGGAGCTGGAAAAAACATTCAATGGAATAAAAATTACTGACAAATCATTCTTTACCTACTTTACTTTTCAAACTTTTCTTTGAAAAAGTCTTGCATTTGCATGTATCCATAAGTAAAAAAATGTTCCTACTGGAGAAATAGATGACTGACACATCCTCATTTTAAAGGGACTTACCAAAGCTAGAAAGATGATAAGTTATTAAATAAGAGGTAATGGATTTAAAGGCATATTCATTTTCATATTGAATAGCTATGTATGCACAGTTTTAGTTCCTTACTACAAACCACAATAAAACACCTCACGGGGGCTCTAAACTCTTTTGTCTTCGCTGTAGGTTTGTCTGCTTTAGAAAAAAAAATATATATAGTGCATTATTTTCAACAGTGGCAGGATGTGGGTTTTCAGTTGAATCAGCTTAAAAAATTCCAGCTGTGTTCACGTTGAAGCCATCAAAAAATCTAAGCCTGGGATCACTTCTCCATGCCAACTAAATCCTTTTCAGGCCTCAAGAAGTAAATTTTTGAAAAAACGCCAAGCCTCTCCTTGAAAATAACATCTTAATTGACTGATATTAAAAAAAACATAAAGCGCCACTCTGAAAATGCAAGTGCTCACATTTTTGTCTTCTAAGTTGATATTTGCCTTGTAAGAGCACTCACACACAGAGACTTGCCTCAGAAAACTGCAATGAGAGGCATGCAGGCTGGTAATTCCAGACAAGGAGGAGTTTTTAAGGAGTGTTGAAACTATGTTATGCTGTGTATCCTGTGCCATTGTAATGCACCAGAAAGACCAAAGTGGTGTGGGACAGTGCTGGGCCCAAGGAAAATAGTGTTTCATTCCTTGGCTGGCTATCTCTCAGTGGATATCTTGGAGGATGAGGAAAATCCAGCCTTCTGAGAGCAGCAGTTGCCTTCAAGGAGTTTCTTTATCAGCGTTAGGTTCACACCTAGTAAAATGCTTGGGACCAACAGACAGAAAAGCAGGGTTCCTATTGATGTATCTATGTTTTGAATACATACACCTTTTTCCAGAAGAAATAAATTACTTCACGATAACAAATACATCTACTACTAATATTTTTCTGTCTTTGTCTCCTGTTGCACTATCAGTTGTGGTGTGCATATATACCATGGTACTTCTCCTGCTGTTCAAAACTTTGCATCATGCAAAGGAAAGAAAATGAACCTCATTATTCCCAGCCAATTGAGCTAAATGAGGGATCAGACGATTCCCTTAAATATTTCTATTATCCCTGTAAATCTAACTCTGCAACTCCTTTAAGCTGGGAGACTGAGAGATATAGCCTGATTGACACAGATGTTAAAAGAAGACAAATGTTTGCCCAATTTAATCAATTCTGAGCTGACATAAATTGATTTATTCTGCATAACTCAAAGCTTTTAAAAATATTTTTTTTTTCATTAAGAATGGTAAAGAGAAATGTTATTAAGCAACAGAAAAAATTCTAAGAAACAGCACATGATCAGGGGAACAGGCGACTGAGAAAGCCTATTACTCTCATGGAAGGATTTACTAAACCTTGTGTTTTTCAGTTGCATTTCAAAGCAAGATCGGAACTGTGAAATTGCAAAGGAAATTCCAAAATGAGACAATAGTTGAGACTATAGTTGAAAGTGAATTTTAACCCATCACACATTTACTGTGTAATTCTAAAACAATTTTTTTTTGTAATTTTGGAATGCCAGTCTGACCTTCTTAATGGCTGAAAGCGGTGACTGTAATTGAAAGAATTTGATTCAGATTATTTTTGTGTTCTTTTTTTAAAAAAAAACAGAATTAACTGCCAATACACATTTTTTCCCATTAAAAAACTTGGCAGACCCAGCTGATTGTGATGTCTCCTCATCCACATTCTAGAAGATAATTTTGGTGAGGCAATCATTTATTCCAGAGCAGTAATTAAGATTAAACAGAACAGTTCAAAAATCTAGGTATTCATTCCATTCTATTACTAAAAGTCGTATTTCACAAAACCATATTTGCATTTGAAATATTTACTGCACATACAACCTTCTCTTAAAAATAGGATGGATTTTGTATTAAGTGTTTACTTACAGCCCCCAAATAAAAATTAAAAAACCCCAAACAAAACCAAAACTGTTCTTCCTTCCTCAGTATTATCAATGTCATTAAGAATGTCACATAACACTTGGGAGATGGTAAACAAATTAAAAATTAAGACCTCAGTCCTGAAAGGTGCTCATAGACCAGTCTTTAAGCTCATGGTGATTTGAAGGAATTCACACTCCAGATCTGAAATTCACTTTCTCTCCCTCCCTAACAACACATGTTGTAGTTCCTAATGCACACATTTTGAGTTCTGAATACATCCTGTATTTCTTGGGACTCCCTGATAGAACTCACTGGAGCTGTGTACTGGTGAAATGCTTTCCTGAGACTTTTTTGTATCAAGGTGATTTGGTGGAGAGTTCCAAAATTTTCTTCCTTCTCTTTCCTGACATCTTCAAAATGCTGCCTTGGAATACAAGCACTCTAAAATTATAAATTAAAAATATGTGTACTGTGTTTCTGGAAAAAAAAAAAAAATCTTTGTATCATCTGTTGTGGTGATCGTGGAGCCTTTGTAGCACTCACTTTTGCATAACTGATTTGCTGGGTTAGAGTAGTAGCTGGGAATATCTCAAGTACTGCTGCACAAAGGAGCAGGAAACAAAACCTCCATCAACCTTACCGACAAAAGAATCAAGAAACTTCTCCTCAAGAACGAATAGTTAGCCTTACATACACTAAGATAAGATGAAGAGCTAAATTCTCTAAAGGGAATGATGGTCTCAGCTAGAGTGGTTTCATGGGAGAGGCAGAGCTATCACTCCTTATCTTTTCTCCATTGTTATACCAGAGCCTTAGCTCCAGTAAATCACTTGCCGGGGTTTGGGATTCCTGGAAGAAGCCATGTCAGTGGCAGATGAAGTAATGATGAAAATGCAATTGCACTGAATTTGCATTGAATAAGGATGGAGATATGAAGGGAAAGGAGAAATGGTGTAAACCTCTGTCAATCCCAATAATTCTCTTCATTCCTGGAAACACATGCTGATCTCAATTTGCACACTTCCCAGTAAGAGAGATCCAACATCATTCTCATTCACATGGGTAACGGAGCGTATTTTTGTCCTTATTTGTATCCCTGAGACCCCAACTCTCTAATCAATTGATCAGGGAAAAACATTCTTTCAACCTGGTGGCTGCTGAGCCATTGCTGTCTGAATGTAAGATGAGATGAGATGTGCTGAGGAGCTGCACTGTCAATCAGTAAACTGTGTCCCTAAGACAAAGACCTTTCCCTGAAAAACAGTGCCTAGTCTTTTTATTAAGGAGTGTTATTGAGACCACTGAAAAGTCAGCACCAAAAAGAACAAAACACACATGTTGAGGGAACAGCCAGTTCAAATAAAAGGATAAGTTCTTGGTCTGTGTATTTATTCATGGCAGGATCTCAGTCAACGCACTTCAATAAAATGAGTAATTATTGTGAGTCACGTCACTAATTACATCTGATACACAAAAAGGCTTGTGCAGCACTACATATCAAAGTGCACTGTGAGCTCATCCAGTATGGAAATGGCTCACAGAGGAGCTCTTGTTAGTGGTACCCGGACAATCCTGAAAAAAATGCAGTATTAGAAATGTCTGTGCCATTTTTCTCTCATCACATTTTTTTAAACATAAAAAGAAGATGTGTTGCAGAATAATGGCAATATAACTGCCTACGTAGGGACTTTAGCATTTGCCTTGGACAGGCAATACAAGGAAGAATTGTAATGACAGAGCAGTGGAATTGGCCAAGATAAGCTGCTTTCTTCTATGACAAGTAGAGAGTGCCAAGATGTGAAGAATCTGTCAAAATGTTCTAAGATAAAGTTTGATTTTTCCATACCAAAATAAAAATAATAAAAACCAAACAAAACCACGGGCTGGTTCAGATACAGGTCAAATTGACTGATTTCAGGAACCTAAAGAGATTAAAGGAAGTAAGTAATCTCTTAGATAACAGATCTACTTATTATCGTGCAAGAAAAAAACAAGTATTCACAAATTTTGTCTAATTTGGATGAGTTCTTCACCTAAGAGTAGGATCAAATTTGTAGGCTGGTAATTTGTTGCCTGATAATTAACTACCCTGAAGACACACTTATTTGTGCTTTCCCATGTGGGTACCACTTATATAGTAATTTTAGAGCACAAACACAGAACTGGACCAAACACCACCTGTGACTTCAGCTTTATTGCATGACCACTTTCATAACTGAAGTCAAATCACATGGCACAATTTAACCAAATACAGAAACAATACATTAAATTAACCTCTCCTGTACACTCATGTGAACAATAATGACGGTGAGGCCAACTCAGTGGCACTGCCACTGAATAAGAGTGTGAAAATAAGATTCAATGTCATGGTACTCTAGAAAGAATATGGAGGTTTTTGCACAATGCAGCCTTTTACATGTTTGATTTTTTTTTTCCACGTTTAACTCATAGCCTATTCAAGCAATTCAATTTCAAAACAAGATTTATTGCTGTTTATTTTAACAGAGAGGGAAAAAAAAAGAAATGCAAACAAAAATGCAAGGAAAAAAATATACGGAAAAGACAGAAGTCTAAAAATTAGCCTCAAAACCTATTATTTGTAAATTAGCCATTTGTCTTTGGAACAACCAAAGCTGTCAATTCAAGACCCCATCTGGAATTCAGTGCACAGTTCTGGTGTCCCCAACATGAGAAGGACTTGAAACTCTTGGAGCAAGTCCAGAGGAGGCCCAAGTCTGATAAGCAGACTGGAGCACCTCCCATACAAAGATAGGCTGAGAAAGTTGGGGATATTCAGCCTAGAGAAGAGAAGGTTGTGTGGAGACCTCACAGCAACGTTCCAGCATCTGAAGGAAATACAGAGAAGCTGGAGAGGGACTCTTTGTCAGCAAGTGTAGTGTTGGGACAAGGAGTAATGGACAGCAAATTGAAAGAGCGGAAAACTTAGGTTAGATATGAAGGAAGAATTTTTTTACTGTGAGGGTGGTTAGACACTGGAACAGGTTGCCAGGGAGATGGTGGATAGCCCAGCCCTGGCAGTGTTCAAGGAAGGTAGAATAAGCCTTGAGCAACCTGGTCTAGTGGAACATGTCCTCGCCCATGTCAGGGGGGTTGGGACCAGATGATCTTTAAAATCCATTCCAACGCCTAAACATTCCGTGATTCCATGACAAACTGTAAAAATACCATCTTCACTACTTAAGATAAAAAAGAATTTTATTTTTAGTTGGAAGCATTCAGGATTAAGTTTTTAGATCTCCAGTAAGAGACAATTAAATTGGAAAAATTTTCGCATTGTTGATGTTCAGCACTTTATAAATTACTATTAAGATCCATGAAGCTGTGAAAGCCACAAATCAGTTAATTTTGAGAAAGCAGCACTCACAATTTGCTGAAAATTAAGCAACTATATGAACATCCAAGATGAGTTATGCATGTAAACACAATTAAATCATGAATCTCTTCTCTCTTTTTTTTCTTTTCATGCTTTACTTCTGCTATATTTTGTGAGTAGCTTTCATTCCATGGGCACCAAAAAAGATCCAATCATTTGAGCGTAAACCTTTGCCTACTAGACTGTCATCAGCACAAAGTGCCCCAAATAATAAATGAACTTTTTATTAACTGTGGTAACATTAACATTACAATGAGGGATTGTTTAAAAACAAGTTGTACTGCTGTTGCTCAAGAGCTCAAAGAAAATGGTTCTCAGTTCCTTTATTTTTCCTTGAGGGTAACCACAGGGGTTGCATTAAATCTTTTAAAATATGTTGACAGTTGAATAAGTGCTGCTGTTGCTCTGGTGACATTTTTTGCTCTTTAATTGTCATTAATGAATCTGACTGATACTTTCTTAAAAGTCCTTTACGTGTTCTAGTAATTTTATAACAAAGAGAAGAACAAAACCGTCTGCAAATTAGCCTTGATCCACTTCTCATATGGAATTTTCACTGCAGACAATAGGAGAATCTTCATGGGAAATATCTGCTAGACCAGACATTTGAGGTAGGAACGCATTAAATGTTCCCAGTGAATTGTGAAATTATCACTTGGTTGTGTATCTTAACCCAGAGAAGATTTGTTTGAGCACATTTTAAAAAATAAGTACTGTATGTTTTTATCAGTTCTGAATTTGATGTTAAAATGGTATGGGCTCAGCATTTCAGGGTTGCAATAAAATCCAAAAAAATGAATGCAAGTTGGAATGAAACAAAGTCTGACACTAACCTGGAGTTTAATACCTCCTTCCTTATCCTCACAATACTCCAACTGATTTCAGAAAGGTTTCTTTCCCTGTAAAGACTGAAGGACACAGCTCTCAATTATCTGTTCAGGAACATGCAGTAAGAAGGAGGAATGCATGGAGCTTGAGAAACCACAGGCACCACACTTGATAGTTCATAAACAGATAAGGTAAGTCTTTTGTTATGGAGAGAAAATAAACTACAGCGCTTTAAGTTATGACAGGTGATTTAAGTAGATTAAAAAAGATTTATTCCAGGGACAAGGAGCCAGAAGAGGAGGGGGAATAGTATATTAATAGTGTAGGGAAGCATGCTGAGTCCTATGCTTCCCCCATCCTAGGTTCCCTCACTGCTGCATGTTCAATGGGATCACAGCAGCACCGCAGGCTTCACATCTTCGCAATTTCAGAATCAGAAAAATCTGGGGCCATCTTTCTTTCTTTCTTCATCTGCAGTGGCTCTTCAAGTGCAGATGTTGTACAAATATCAATTGTTTGAGCCATCACTCTTGAACAGGACAATCAGGTCATGCCAAACTGCTCCAGGCACACTGAGAGACCCATTGCCAGGTTCTCCAGAGGCCCAGTGCCCTGTATAACCACATCCACCTGAGCAAAGCAGCAGTTCAGCTCCAGCCTGACCTTTCCTTTCAGCTGAGAAAATGGCTATACAAGGTGCAAAGCAATAGGAATCAGGCCTCGGGGTTCTGTACAGAACTGCAGTTTTCAAGACATGCAGGGTGCAGACAGCGGTGAGTTCCACACTCACGTCATATGCACAGTTAACAACCTCAGCTAAGTCATGAACTACGTTTTAATTAGACAAGGGGCCAGGCTTTTGATTTCTAAAATAGAAGTTAGGGTTGCAGTCCTTCATCCATTGAAGTTAATTGCAAAATCCCTATTATCAGGCTCTTGAGGTATTACCCAGGCGCACTTTTAATTACATTTGATTCTTAATGAAGTAGATGGCAAAGAGAAAAGCAGCCCATGATTCAAGTGATTCGTATTTTTATCTTTCCTGATGAAAAACAGAATAGGTCAAGATACTTGCTGGATTTTCCCATGAGAAATGCTGCAATGTGAATAAGCTCAATTGACTTGATCCTGAAGGAGCAGGTTAGCTTTGAAAAGCATCATTCATTTTCTCCTCCTGTATACATTCTACCCCCAAAACTTATGCAATGTAATTATAGACACCAAGCCAAATCCAATTCAGAACTTGAAAAATATCATGTAAGTATCTTAAGCTTGAATGACTTGTCTTTATTGTCTAATGTCATTTAAAACATAAGGAGTCCTAATTATGGTTTTATTTTCAAATGATGCACTTTAAAAGAGTGACAATTCTTCGTAAAAACTGACAGCTTCTCAGGGCAAGGAGACTGCCAGTAACTCAGTATTTCTACACGATTTAAAAACAATAAACTATGAAGCAGCTTATGAGGAAAGAGTGTGTTATCACACTTAGCTAGAGGACAATACAAATTTCACCTTTTCCTATTATATCTCTACTCAAGTAAGTAAACAAAGATTTACAGAACGTAAGTTCATGCTACAGGTGGGGCCATTACCTTGGCATACACAACAACCTGCAAACTCTTTTCACATAATGAAAGTTGTTTCTTACCATCTGGAAATCAGGTTTAAAAATAAAACTTCTGTTTATATATTATGAAAAAGGCTTAGCTTTTTATTTTAGACATACTTCTCATACTATAAAACACATAATTCATTTCTTACTTTTATGGCTTCAAAAGACCAAATAAAAATTTAGGACCTAAAATTGTAATTTCTTTTTTAAAGGTTGACTGTTAAGTATTAGGGAAAGTAAAGAGTCAGTTTTAAGAAAATTAGATAGTGTTGCTAGATAGATTCTTTAACCAAGGCAGCCAAGCAGGGTTCCAGCAGGAACTAGTGAGGCAAGCCTGTGTTCCCAGGGCTGGCACAGGGGGCAGAGCTCTAGGGGCCCAAGAACCTCACCACAAAAACGGTGACAAATGGGTCACTGCAACATAAAGCTGTCATAGCCCCTTCCCTTCTAGAGGAAGGAGGGACAACCTCCTTTCAGGGAAGGGCAGAGAAACTAAGGTTTCAATTAAGTATTTTTTCGAATTCCTAGGTTTGGGGTCTTTTGGCCCATGGCTGCTTCACTGTTTCAGCCTAGCTGGATACCTGTGATGAAACAAACTCTCTTGAGTGTCTATTAAAACCATTTGCCTCTCATTACAATTCTTTCCCACTCACAAGGCTGCATACCACAAAACCTGAACACTTCCTACTTCATGGTCATACCAGAGATCAGGGGAAGCCTAGATCATTTTCAAGGCCACCAAGGAGATGATGTGGAAATCCAAATCAGCCTGTTCTGCATAACTGTGGCAAACTGGTGTGTAACACACAACCACAGCCAAACCTGTGTTGAATTGTGCCAAAACAGTACCATCTACACTAAATTTACTATACACTTTAAGCAAGGAAAAGAAATTCCTATCTCTGCTTCTTCATTTGAATTCAAGTTCTCTCTTGGAATCAATTCTGACTATTGCTTCTACTGGTACCATGCTATTTTACACCTATTAAGTACTGCATTCATCAATTAAGGGTCCCATATTCCATAATATGCAACACATTGTAATGGTTCAAACTATGGCTGGTATTTGTGGAAAATCTTACTTAGCAGGTCTCCTTCTGGACGTCTCTCAGGGTCATGTTTATGCAGTTATGATCACTGTGGCAAGAAGAAGCCTGAGATACTTACTAGCTATGATTACTTTTAAAGACTGTTCAGAGCACACAGAATATTCCCAAGGCAGTGGCAGAGCACCCTGCACCAATGAACCACAGACACCACCCTGATGCAAACAGGATCAGTGCAGGGAATAGCAAGCCCTCATGCCTCAATCACAGAAAAGGCAGAGGGCTGAAGAAATTCAATGCCCTCATAAATTCTGAAGTGGTGGCTAAAATCAGCATTTAAGACTAGAATTATAAGTTACTATTAAAAGTAATACTGGGGTGATTGCACCAATAAGGTACTGCTCAGCACTTCAGAAGTAAAAGGCTTTCTTTGAAAAATGCTGATTTTCATTGCTTGTTTGCAGAGTGCAGGCATAAGTGATTGTTACATGTTGCATACATCCTACACACAGTGCAAAATGCACAACAAATGATATTTTTTCGAAAGACTCTGTGCCTGGTTAAGTATTTTGGTAAACCTTCAGGCAGCCTCATTTTCAGAATATAAAGTGTCTCAGTTGGGTACCAAATGACAGCAACTCAAATCATTGATACTCTCCACTACATATCATGTGTTATACTTTTTTCCAAGCAAAATTAAGGATATGAAATAAACCCTTTTGTTGTTAGTAAGTCATAATAACTCACAATAGAGAAAGTCCTGTTAATCATATATTAATTATGCATCTATAGCTATAGGTAGATTCTGATGATAAAGTCAAATTTAGGCTGACAGGTGCCTCAGCAACACAAACCAAAAATAATAATTGTGGACACAGATCAAAAAGCCAGTTTCTACTCAGTTACTGAATTTAAGGAGAAGAAGAAAATGTTCAATCATAACATTTGTTTAAGAATGTTTATCTTCTTTCTTACCATTGAATGTTAAGAACACCCTTGCTTGAGGCTGGGAAGATCCTTTTACACTGCTAAAGTAAATAAATATCCCCATCAACACGTTCACTGCAAGAAATGCCATCTCTTCAGATTTGCAACTTAATATCCAAGAAATGAAACCTGAAAGAGAGAGATATCACATCACTCTTCTTATACAATCTTGTGGTACAAAAACAACAGTATGGAAAGATTGTGCTAGAAGCCTCTTCCAGCTGAAGCCATAATTACTGACGTGAAGGAGGTACAGCACTTCTGGGCTTTTTTGTGCATCTGGAAGTGGTTTTCCCCTGCAGTCTCCAGTGCTGGCACAAAAGGAACTCTCTGCCTGTTGGTAGGAACCAACACAGCCCAAGTTTTGGCTTGGGCACACTACAGCATTAGATTCAGTTTATTTAAAATGAAGACAATTCCACCTGCTGCAAAGATAATTAGACTAAATGTCAAGGCAGAGCAAAGCAAGGACAGGAGATAAAGTTTCACGAATAAAAATCTGGTTGATATTTTTAGACATCTCTCTCAAGTTTACGGAGGGAGGTTTGTGGTTTTGGTTGTGTGTTTTTGGTTTTTTTTTCTTTTGTTGTAACATTTGAAATCAAAGGTGCTTGGAGAAGAGCCTTAAGTTTTAGTAAGCTGAGCTCTCTAATGACCGTCAAGCTTTTCTTTTAAGAAATTCTTGCTATGTATGCCATTAATTTCAAAACTGTGAAACCAAAAGTATTTCATCATACCTGAAACTGTTAGTCAACATTTGCTTTTCGGGCTAGCTCCTTTCACCTGCTTTCATCGACTTCTACAGAGCACCAAGATTCCCAGAGTTGGACAGTGTACTACACTTGATATTTCTGCTACTCCTCCTGCACATCCACTGAACCTATGTTCATTTCACAGGAGTTAACTGCTGAGAAGCCTGAGCATCTCAGAGAATCAGAAAATACTCCAAAACTCTGTATCTTCTTAGCTCAGGAAGGACTTGAGCTCACTGGAGTCAGTGGCACTTTCCTGGTAATTCTAATGGACTTTGGACCAGATCCAGAAAATCCAGCCAACACCAGAAACTGAATACAGCATATCTGTATCACATCTGCTCCTAAATAGCATCTCTCAAAAAACTGTAAAGTGCAAACTTCATTTCACCTATTGTAGCAACTTTGCCAGCTCAGTTGCAAAAGTGAGAATAAATAACACTCATTTTAGACCCATTCTATTTCACAGCTTATATATATACTTTTTTTTCTTTTTGATAGAAACAGCTCTTCTATGAAACACCACTTATTAGTTAATCAATCAGATGATAAATTTGATGGCAACTGGATGCACTTTGAAAGACACAACCCCCATAGCTAGAAGATCTCATTAAAAGCTATACCTTTATTTGATGAAGAGATCTGTTACCTGTGCAGTCATCTTACAGTTCTTTACCTCAGCTCTGCTCCAGCACTACAGTCCCTCCAGTGGAAGCCAATATTTCTACAGGCTGATTCATCCGGTCCCTGTGAGGCTCACACCTGTCCTTAAAGAATCGGCTGTAACCACCCCAGCACGGCAGGAATGAGCTGTCAGGCAGGGATGACTTTAGGTCACCACTACTTTGGGCTGGATCCACACCACTGACTTAGCGGTAAAAGCCCTGGATCTCATTACCACCTCTGTCATTCCCTATCCACTCACTGTAAATTGCTTGGAAAGGTTTCTCTCTGCACGAGGACTTTGCATCAAGTTGGGGGTGGGAAGGAGAGTATGCAAGAAAGTGCAGAGCTCTGCAGCCCACACTCTAAACTCTCCTTCATTATTTGCTCTGAGTGCTGAGAAATGCACGAAGATCAAGTAATTCTACAACTCTGCTAATTGACAAAAACAACCTTGTCAGAAATTTGCCAGCTACAGATCGGGTCTGTAGGAGAAACATATCCATTCTGGCCCAGTTCCAAATTATCTCTAAGGGTCTGTTAACTAGTAAAATTATAGTTGCAGAGTTTTTGCCAAGAATAATTTTTAAACAGGCTGCACGAACTCTAGTACTAATATTGCTTTGTGGGCTTTAAATTTAAAACCTTGTGACTTGCCCATGGGATATTCTTTAACTTACCCCTCTTCTAAGAGAGAAATGGCATTAAATACCGATAAAATTTCTTTGTCAGGCCAAAACAAATAGCCAATCATACAGAACATGTGATTTAACAGATGCAATGGGATTAGTATTTTACAGTAGTAGCACTATGCTTTCCTTGCAATAAAGATAAAAAGTCAGAGAGGAACAAGTGTGCGGCTTTCCTTCTTCCTTTAAATAATACTGTAGGAAACAATAATAGAAAAAGAAACCCTTTCAGCTCTCTTTCCCTCCCACTCTCGTGCCTCCTGCCAATTCTAGTGTAATCAGTTAGAGGAGTGAAACATTGCTACATTTCATTGCTCAAATTGCAGATCTTCACCGTTAACACAGAAGTGACAGGCAAATACAAGATTCAAATGCTGAGCAGCATGGTTCCTACCCAGCTGTTAGACACATAAATAATAAATGCATACAGTGCCAAAAAGGTACCTCAGGGTGTCTGACATGTGAGTTACCTAATGGAAATAGGTTTAATTTCAGAGATTTACAGAGCTGGTAACTGACAGCTCATTGCAGGGTTGACTCTTGCTTTGGGCTTATATCCCAGCTCTGAATTTATCTCAGTAAGTCATGATACTATATTCAGCATGTCCAGTGCACATGATCTCTGCTGACAACACACAGACCTAAAGCCCTGCAAGTACTTTTAAAGAATCATACAAGACGGACAAAAAGCAGAGTCTAATTCCATTTCTGTTCTTACACTCTATTCTAACTGTAAACAAACAGACAAACCGCTACTAAAGTAAAGTAGTGAAGTTTTCCTGCCACGGAGGTCGCTGGCAGCATGCTGCATGGCTTTTGGAAAGTACAGTATCGCTTCGCTAGGAAGTGCTGTGCAGGTGTCATCTGCTACAGGCAGGGTCCTACCCTTAAATCCTGCAGGAAAAATCACTCAGCAGAAGAAAGAAGAGAAATTAAGGAGAAAAAGAGAAAAAAAAAAACCCTGACAAACACGGACTATGCCAATCTGGAAAACATTGCTTTAACTATCTGTGAACAGCAGCAAAATTCAACCATCAGAGACACTTCACATCTATTACAGCAAAGAAAGAGAACTTTAAGTTATGCTTACCCAGCTATTGGAGGCACCAGTAATACCGATCTATATCTGGTTTCTATCAGTTTATAGACTCCACTCCTGCCGCCAGAACATTTTAATTCCAAACCTGGCTCGTGGCAGAGGGAAAAAATAAATTAAAAAAAAAAAAAGAGAGAGAAAAAAAAAAAGAAAAGTCTCTCGTCGTGGTGGTCGTACAGATACTCCCGGCTGCTCTGTACAATAATCCTGGCAGTGGACTCCTGAGGCACAGGGAGCGCTTCTGCCTCGCCCGCACTTACGCACCTAGCAGTGAATGGAGCGAACGCGCGGTGCCGGCGCTGGTTTCCAGTTACAGGCGCTGCCCTGCCCTGGCCGCCGCTGAGGCGAGGCGAGGCTCGGCGGCCGCCGGTGCATCATTAGCTGAGCAAATAGGGGCTGGAGCTCATAAATAATGGCGAGGCCACACCCCGCCCTGCGCGCCGCCGGCTGCCGCCCGACCCGGCCGCCCGCCCCAGGCAGCGCGGGGTGCGGAAAGCCACCCGAGGGGCACAGCCCCCGCGGGGCTCAGCCCTGCCGGCAGCCCCCGCCCCATTGCGCGCCCTGCGGCAGCGAAACTCGCCGCCAAAGTTTCTGCCCCGCCGGGCGGGTCGGGCCGGGCCGGGCCGGGGCTCGAGGGCGCAGCTCGGGCCGGGCAGGGCTGGGGGAGGCGGCGGCAGCGGGCAGAGCGGCCCGGGCGGGGAGCGGAGCCGGGCCGGGCAGGGCAGGGTAGAGGAGGGAGGGAGGGAGGCCGGTAGGTGTCACTGTGAAGAGGGAATGCGGCCGCGCTGCGGGGAGCCGGGGCACAGCCTGAGCCCTCGGAGGGACTCTAACCCCCCCGCTCCCCTCGGATGATTTCCTCTATTGAAAACTTTAAAAGCGAGGAAGAGTAAGAATCGTTAGAACAGTGGTTAGGTTCAGTCTCCTGATTGATCCAGGAGTTTTACCCCAGTTCTTAGAAGCTCTTTTGCGGAGATTGGGAACTGTATTTGCTCAAGCTCAGTTTTCCCCAAGATACACTGAGCAGTCTTTCCCGTTTGGTGGGATTTATACCCTTACAGCAGCGGGACAGCACTGAAAATGTTACCCAAGGTGTTGGCTCTGTTAAAGCCACAAGGACTTCCCAAGCAACATCACTTGGGTTCTGGGCTAGGTTTTCCTAAGCTGTCTTGCAAGCATATTCTGTTCTGCTCTGACCTGCTGGGTACAAACTTCTTTTGGATCGATTTTCACTTTTGCGGAGAGAGATGGTCTCTGATCCGGTGAGGATGTGCGAGTCGCTCAGCAGGGTACTGTCACAGCAGCACTTTGCAGGAGCACATCTCATGATGCACTTGGAGCCATCTCCCACAGCCAGAAATATGTTAACAAGTAAACAAGTACCCACAATGAATCAGTATGCACACTCGAGTTACAGTTTTGTTTCCAACTATTACACACTGGCCATACTAAGCAGAGCAGTCAAATAATAGTGGTGGTATTATAGCCAGAGAGCAGGGAGTAGGCTGAATACAGCACTCTGACTAAGCAAATTTTGTCCATACATGTGGGTGTCTTTATGGCCTGGGTCTATCAGTTACTTTGTGTAAAGGCTCATCTGCATGGGTTAGGGTCACACATATTTCAAAGACAGTGTCTCCCCAGGCTGCAGTGCCAGGCTGGTGAAGTCAGTGCTTTCTTCAAGCAAGGATTTTCAATATTATGTAGCACTTACTATCCCAGAGAACACAAAAGTATGGGATGGTCCTTCCTCTGAAAGGAAAAGTCAGATTTGCAGCTGATGCCAGAGAATAAATGGATCCAGAATTTTTAAAAGCTTGATTGACTTCAGATCATGTCTTGAAGATTAATTAGCCAATGCCTTCAGATTGGTCTCCAGATCACAAGTCCTTAAAAACATTGATGCACTTCCAGTTCTCCTCCTTAACACAAATAAATTACACAGAAATGTGTGAATGTTCACTGTCCTAGAGAGTGGTTTAAACCCAGCCCTTAGTTCTCTCCAGGCAGGCAGTGTGGCTGTGAACATGATGCTGCTCATCCTTGAACTGTGGTGATGTTCAAATACCTCAGTCTGACAGCAGCACCCTGGCAAAAGGAGAAGTCACTTGTCTGCTTTGGAAAATCCCCACAGCTAAGTGCAATTAGAGATCACCACACCAAGCAACAGAAGTGAATCAGCCAATCCAATATTTTCGCTCTTGCTGTGACCTACGCAGGGTGATTCAAAGAAAAATACACAGAAAACCACAGAACAAATACGAAAAGCTTCTCTTTTAGGAGATTTTGGGGTGATGTGTAATGAGGAGCAATACCAGCCAGAGAAAAAGAAAAGAATGTTACCATGAAATACTAATGCTAGCATTTACAATTCCATCCTCCCCAAATATTTTTGCTTTAATTTTAAAGAATCTACTTTTTTCCTTAAGAGTACTGATTTTCTAGGTAAGAGCACAGACATGCTCCTTAAACGATAGAAAAAAAGACAACTAAAAGAATATGCTCAAGCATGAATCAACATCAGCATTGGTTAAAGTCACTTGGGTTTGTCAGGGATTTTGTGTGTGTGGACAATGCAGAGCTATCTGGCTATCTGCTCTTCTTCACATATGCTAGCTACATTGGAGATAAAAAGGTAAAATGGAACATTGAGGAAAATTATGGGGCTTTCCAACACTCCCTCATGGACTTTGGGCTTATAAAATAGCAAATGAACTACAAAGAGACAAATGAAAAGCTTTAATCTGTGAGATACCATCACACTTGTATCTGATAGGCAAAGCAAGAGTATGCTAATTTTAAAAAGCAAATTGAAACAAGAACAAGCTTGCCATATTGATTTATTTGTATTTAACATGTGCATATGTGCAGGTCAGAGCATGATAATTAACTTTAAAAAGCAGTTTGAACTTCACAGCTGGGCTAAGAGAAATGGTTAAAGTTTTACTTTAGGTGTTTTGTAATAGCATGCATTAGCTTCAAGCAAAACTCATGGGATGGAAATTACTTCTCCCAATTACGAGGTGGGGTTTCAGCATTTACTGGCATGAATCACCCCTGTGAGTTAAATGAAAAGTATGCAAGACACTTGCTTTCCAGGCTGTGTATTTTACAGCCTAACATGGGGATGAGGACAAGTAACTTGGACTCTGCTTTGCAGCTGATTTTTAATCATTCCTCTATTACACAGAGTGTACAATGTGTTGTACAATATGCTTCTGCTTCTGATTTCTTACATGTGAGATTGATAACCAAGGGCAGTTATTCCAGGTCACATCACATATGTGAGGATAGAGTCAGGCCCTCACTCTTAACTTCAGAGTCAGAGCAGTTCTGACTCTTGCAATGTGATCTGAGCTAGCAAATTCCCCTGGCCAAAACAAATAGAGCTGGTTTTATTGTATCTGTGCATGGTGTTTTCTTCTTACCCAAACAAGTCATCCTAATGGATCCAGTACTAGCTTTGGATCTAAACACTAATTATAGCCAGGAATAAGAACGACAAGAGTGGATTTAGATGTTTACTTAATATATGGGCTTGGGGGTTGGCCTTTTTTTTGTTTTGTTTTGATTTGTTTTGTTTCCCCTCACTTAGATTTTAAGCTCCTGAGGAAGTGAACATATTGTAGGAGGCATTAGGACTGGCAGGAACACAGGTTTAAAAGAAGGCAGGCATCTAAGAATGGTGAAGAGGAGAAAGGAACCTCCTGAGAGACAGTTGAATGGCAAAAGGCAGCACAGTGGAATAGAATTAAATCATTTCACTGGATTGGCAACAGCTAGCCATTATGAAGATCAACAGGCTTGATAATCACATTCTGCTTTGAACACAAGCACAGATCAAGACAAGATCAAGGGCCAGCTATTATAAAGAAAAATGTAGTAAAGACATAACAAAGTGACCATCAAATAGAATTCATTCCTTTCTTAAAAATCATAGGAATGCTGTATATGGTAAATGTCCAGATTCCAAGAGATGAGAGAAAATGCTATTAATGTCTATTGTCTCTGTCCTCATTTATGAGTGTAAAATCACCTAAGAGAAATGCAGGGTTGTTAAGTAATCCAATTAATTCATCATTGTTTATTTTCTTTCTTACAGTTACAAGAAGTAGGAAAAGTATGGAACATATCAGCACTTTATTGTGGGAAAGCTATAAGGGGTTTGTTTTGAAGGTGTGCTAGTATGAATAGCAATTTATATTCTTTTTCACATCCAATAGTTCAAAGATTCAAGAGATAATAGAGATAAAGCTCTGGGTGATATCACTGTGTGATCAGAGATGGTGTAAGGTGTGCCCTAACTTGTCAATGGCCTTGTCCAGGTGGTTCAGTGTCAGACTGGTCATGAAGAGTGAAGCTTCTTCACCAAGGTCACAGCCTTATAAAACTGCTGGCATGTAACTAACAATGAGCTGTCAAACTGAATTAATCAGTTTGCTTCTTAATGCTTAAGGTTCTGTGAAAAGTCCATTTTCTGGAGATTGTCTTTTCAGAGCTTAAGAAAAATTAGGTGCTTAGGGTCAGGATTGGTGTAACCATGATAATGAAGTACTATTACCTGTATGGGAACAGAGGAAAGCATTATGCTCTTAGCTTTATAAAAGTCCAGTTGTCTCATTAAATAGACTCAACTCTGAGTGGCTTCCCTGGAAGTCGGGGAGCCAGCATTTCATAGTAACTCTGCCCTTGAAGAGACTGTGATTTGGGGAAGGTCCTTATCAAATAAGTCCTTCTGTGCCTGTACACAAGACGTAAGCATATTCCTGGTATGCAACCAGGCCTTCATGCTTCCCCTTTTCAGTAAGGCAACCACATTATTGCTGTTTCTAGGAAGAAGACAGTGTTTTGGTCAGATTTTCCACTTTTTAGCCACTATGACTAAATGAGGTCAGTGATACAACCACGGTCACTGTTCTTGCACAAAGCTGGGTTTGAGTTTTTAACAAATCAAACAAGTCATCATTATTTTGCAAGTTGATGAGTAAGAATATGTATCATGAACACTTGAATGAAAAAAGGGGTTGTTGATGTGCTAAGGATGGCATCAGGCCAAGCAAGCTACAAATAGAAGAAAGCACAAATGCATAGAGGATGCAACAATGTGTAATCTGTGCAGTGGAAGTACTTGCAATGAAGGTCATATGGTGCAAGGAGTTCTATAAACACACAGGGAAGTAAGGCAGCAGCAGTTATGGAGCTTTTTATCCAAACAGACAAATAGAGATGGGAGGGGAGACAAGGAGATTATTGCAGGATAGAGGGGGCAGTGAGATAGCCCTGGGCATCATGGCTGTTTCCAGCATGTGCCACTCTCCAGCCTGGAACTTGATCCATCGTTACATATAAGGGGCTCTGAGTGCTCAAGGGAGTCCTCTTACTTTGTGGGAAGGAAATTTTGAAAGGGTGTCTGTTTGTCATTGATTCAGCCACTTCAGTGTTTATAGAGCATTATGTGAATCACTGGGTTTTGGGGTTTTTTTTCTTTTTGTAAATAATTAAAAAAATAAAAGAAGGCTTATGATTTCTTTCTTATTCACTGTAGGTTTGAAACACACTCCTACAAGCCTGAGTATATAAAACCAGCCACCCCCAGTCTGGTCCCAGATAATATAACAGCACAGTCCTATCTGCTACCATTCTTCATCTTGAAATCAAGAATAATGACTGCATACCTTACAGTCTTCGATTTGTTTTGTTCTCTGTAAGTACAGACTTAGCTTTACTGATGGTATTTACCAGCTAATTGCTCACTACATATTGTTTGGATTCTGTTCTTCCTTTACAAGAGGAGCAGAAGGACCATTCTGTGTATGCCTTGTCCTTCCCTAAGCATGTCCTGTTGGCAGCTGTCCCTTTTACTCTCCCTAAGGAAGTTTCTGACATGCAGAAGAAATAAAAGAACTTGTGTCTCCAGATGAAAGAAGAGCAAAACTACTGAAAAAGTTTGTAATTTGAAGCATGCATGCCAAGCAGGGCATTGACTGAACCAATCTGAATAATGCCTGCTGTCCCCTGAAGATGTCAAGGGTCTGTGCATATGGGACCAGAGAATGCTGAGGAATGGAATTGGCCTCAGAGATATCTCCTCTGTTACTAATCAAGCCTTCTGCCTTGTGTTCTAGCTCTCAGTAGAGTTGGGATTTTAAGCCTGATCTCTCAAGTAACCCATTATAACCATTCCTCCATTTTCTTGAGGAAACCAAAGTAGCATTGGCAATTTTAAAGTAAATCCAGTGTACTCTGTAATTTCCCCAAGGTGGAAAACATTGTGATGCTATAGAATTCAAGTAATAATTCTTTACCACAGCAGTCAGGAATGCATTCTTGCTTCCAACAAACTGATCCCCATTTCTCAAACAGACTGTCATGAAGTCTGCCTTGAGGCAAGGTTTGTCTGCAGAATCGGCATGGTACTGGTGGGGTTGTACTGATGTTTTTAGGTGTAACACTGATCATTTTTGTGCTCTGTTTTATAGATGTCACTGTGTTCTTCTAAGCTCCTGAAGAAGATAAAATTGAAGCTGTGCTTTTGGTTGTGTTCTGTGCTTCTTTCTTGACTGTGTGAACTCTCAGGAAGTATGGCCTTTGTCAAAGTAGAAACCTTTGTCCCAGGTGCCTCCAAATGCTTGTGATTCCATGGGGACAGGAGCTTTGTTTTCCTTTTTTCACTGTCAGTGAAATAGATGTTTTGAAAGGCTCTAAAAAATGCTTTTTGCAGTATATTAAGTTTTCATACTTCAGTCATCAAAACCTGTTTGAAATCTACCCCATTAGAAGGTGTTGGATAAAAGTCTGAGCAAACTCTTGGCCATGAAGGCAATGTGTGTTCAGTGGGTTTAACAGAGTCTGCTGAGTTCTTTGTGTGGTTTTTGGGCCTTGAGACAACCAGGATATGGGTTAAGTTAAAAAAAAACATTAAGTCATCGGCTTAAAATCAAATTTTATTAGTTGAAAAAGGACTTAGAAGTAGTTATAGACTCTGACCTGTGTATTTATTGGCTATTATGGATTGAAAATACACTTTATTGCTAGTATTTTATTAGTTGCCTACTCAGTTAGCACACTTCACGGAAACACTTGATGCACCCAAAGTACAGCATCATGTCTCACATTGTGAACCAAGTCTCAGAATTTGCTATGATACTGAAAAGCTTCTGTTGATTTCACTTGGTTCTTGGCTTCTTTTTGAAAGAACTACAATTTAAAGTGAGCCTGTGCTTAATTTTTTCTTGAGCAACATAAACATTCACTAAATATTTATCTTTTTTATATGAATGTCTCCGGAACATCTGTTAATTGAATCTTTATTTGAATCTATTATCACTAGTTTGTTTTAAGCCAAAAAGACAAAAAAAAAATTAAAATATATGGTCTGGATGGCAGCCAGAACACAGTATCTTCTCCAAAATTACACCTTTTAAACTTAATTTCAATTTATTTATTGTCCAATATTCAAAGTCAATTTGGAGTAAAAAAAGTCAAAAGACAAACACCGTATTGGTACAAGATATTTATTTAAAACTTTTTTATTTGCCATTTTGCCATTGCTAACATTTGAAACACTTTCTTGTACTACTTCAAATTTATCTTAATGCATTTCCAAAGTATTGTGAAATTGGAGATAAACATATATATTACAAACAATTTCAGAAATCACTTAAATCCTTTGTTGCCAGTATCAATAAGTATATGTATAATATGTATAATACATGCTTGCTCTTTGCTTTATGTACATTCAATTTAATTTAGCAATTGCCAAAAAATACTCCTTAAAATGTTCTAAAAAGTAGTTCCTTATCCTAATTGCTAAAGAAAATGTTTTTAAGATCAGTTTTTCCTCTCAAATATTAGAGAAGCAGAGGAAATATAAAGAAGGAAAAGTTAGTGTAACACATTGTGACAGTAGTATCATGCACAACATATTATTTATCCTGTAAATGATCTTAAACCAAATAAATTTTTGGAAATCTCTAAATTTTGCCATAAGAGGGCATTATTCATGCATTTAGACTAGAAAATGCATCTCAGTATACACACATACGTTATAGGGAATGGGAATTATCTACACTCATGCATGGAGTAAAAAAATATTAATCCTTCTGTAATTAGGAATACCTTAAATGAGTTAGTGGGACAGGGATAGTTCACTTCCCTGTGTTTTCTTCCTAGACAGTCTGAAGATACAAGGGAAGACCAAAGAAGAGGCAAAGCACTGCTTTTGCAGTTTGGAAATTACCACATAAAACAACAAAGCCAAAAGGTGGTGGTTTGACCTATGGACACAATTCAGAAAGCGTGCCAAGGCAGGGTTATCATTAAGCACTTGTTCATGCCCTCCATGCAAATGGAAGTTAAAGAGTTAGAACATGTTGAAGACAAAGGACATGAGTTCTTAAGTTTCTGCTGTGAGTCAAGAAAAAACGTGCTTAATCCAGAGCCTCTAACACTTTTTATTACTAATTTGTGAGAATAGGGGGAATACAGAGATGTGACATATCAAAATATGGATCTTAGAAACCTTTGGGATGGAAAAGAGTTGTCACCTCTCCACTCCCCACCAAAAAATTCAGAGTAGAAGTTAGATCCCAAAACATAATGTAATGGCTTCTGCTAATGTTGGTGAATATTGGATTGTTTCCCAGAAAGATAGAAAATCTTCCTTCTGGAATAAGAAACAAACAAAAAATACACACTAAGTGGGGATTTCAGAGCCCTGAAAGACTGTTATCATGCAGCCTGCATATCTGCTCTTGCACAGAGACAGACTCAGGAGTGCACACACTGGGTGTCTTGGGTAGGGATTGTCAACATCTCATCCTGTGCCTCTTCTGTCAGGTATTGAAAATGTCTCTAGACAAGGATTTTCTTGTTTCATCCTCATCCACCCCAATGACCAATGGATTCTTTCAATTCTGAGTCTCACAGAACATAATTTTCCAAGTTAATGTTATTTAGCATCTACGAAGGATGTATTTCATTGTCTTGTTTCCTGGAATTATGTACTATGTCACATGATCACTACCTCTAAATCCCTTTCACTGACAACTGTAAGGAAAAACAATTTGACAAGCAGAATACAAATTGCTTTCAGATATGTTTTGGGTATTCTCCAGCTTGTCAGTTCTTTTTTTTTTCCATTGGCATATACCAGAAATGTGCAGAGATACAGCCGTAATCTGTTATTTGCAGAAACTGGTAGTTGAAATGTAGAACTGAATTTGGTCATTTTGTCATCTGTGCAGTTTTATGAAGAACAATTAATTAATATCAAAAGAATCCTCTAGGGGAAAGAATTATGTGCTTTGAATTTCAACCCACTTCATCACTGCATGGACATTACATTAAGGGTTGAAAAGCCAGAACTGCATTTGGCACAAAAAATATTATTCTGGTGAAGCCAGTAAGTTCACTGAGTTACGCACTGACAAATAATTTATGTTAACACCTGCATATCTTTTTAAGAACTCGATACATTCCCCAAGGCAATAATACCTCAGTATCTATAATGGAATCCGTGCTGTTAGAGATGGAAATCATATCAATTAAATTCTGCATCTGCAACCTCAGATTTTTTAACTTCTTTCTTCCTCCTACTTTAGGAAAAATGACAGGAGTTTTGTAAAATTCATCAGATAACAAATACGTGGAATGAAGGACTACAGCACAGATAAATTCCAACCAAGGAGCTGGTGTCTTTATTTGGAACAGGTTGAAATCAGACAGCTCTATGATTGGCTGCTTTTGGTAGTGTTGTCCTTGCTCCACTTGTGAAATGACTAGTGGAGCTGCCTGTATGGATTTACATACATGCCTGAACAAAATTGTAGGATTTTTATTTGTCATACATACCAACCACTGCTCCTCCAAAATTCTTCCTGTATTTTTTTTTAAATCTTTGTTGATACTGCTGTAATTCTTTGTTGCCTACATACTTGAAGATCAGAAGCAATAGATGACAAATGGAACTTGGCTGGAGATGGGTAATGTTTGTACCTGTTTGGAAACAGGGAGCCTTCTGCCAGGCAATCTCCTTTATGTTGCTAGCAGGTTTGCATTATCTTTTAATGGTAATAATTTTAATAAAATGGCAGTGTTCCTCTTTTGTTGTTTTAGTTCTCTATCAGAAATATTATGGATCCTGGGAACACACATTAGGGACAGGTTTCAGGAGGTTTCAGTATTTTTCCAGTACAAGTTTCAAGGTTTTTTTCCCGGTACCTTTAAACTCACAACTGCTTTGTGAAATGATATTTTAGGAACTTTATTAGATTTTTTTTTTGGAAACAGGCAGGGTATTCATGTATTAAAGAGCCGTAACTACTTTCTTAGAAGAAAATATCTGTTATCACTTAAAGAGTTGCTGGCTTCCATAGGCCAGCACACACGCCTCCCTTCAGCCTCTTCTGTGTGATTGCTCTAAAGGAAAGCTGCAGCCTTCCACAGGCTTCAAACTTGTACCCAGGTGTCCCATTCTCCTGTTTCTGCCTGGTTTATGGAACTAGTTTTATTCAGTTTGGGCCTCATAAAAAAACAAAAGACACTGTAAAGAAGTATCCTCTATTCACTGCTGTTTCTTCTGGATTAAAAGCAAGCAAGCAACAACCAAATAAATAAACTTTTCTCCAACCCACACCCCAGCGAAAACCAAGTTTGTTCTGTGATTTTGATGTTTAATTCCTGTGTATCACAACTTCACCTCCCTTCCTGTGTGCCTTGGCTTTACCTCCACAAGAATGAAGGAGACTCTCTCACTTCATTCTTTCTCCAGCTTCTCTACTTGAATAGGAAGATTTTCGGAAAGGATCTGTCTCTCAATGCCTTTTCCACCTAATGCTACATTGCCTTTAGGTGGAGTCGTGAAACTAATCCATTACAACTGATGGAAAACTGAAAAGCTTTTAAGAAGCCAGCAGCAACATCAGGTAACACCAGAGCATACCTGTGTTTTTGATGTCATACAAATCTACTTTGTCAGAGATAGTGTCACAAATTTGCAGTATTTGTGTGAGACATCCTTTCAAATCCAGAGAAGGCATGAAGTTAGCAACCTGACTAAATTTGGAAGGAGTCATTGCAGGAAAAAAAAAGAACATTTATCAAGAATATTTCCTATCATATTTCCAACTCTGTCTGCAAGCATTCAAAAAACAATTCCGATATGCAAAAACTCCCAAATCTTTTAAAGTGCAAATGAATATTTGTGAGCCATCTCAAACAGCCGCAGGACTCCTTCATGCTTATCTTCATCTTTGGGTAATGACTGGTTAATGACTGGTTAAAATATTTTTGAATAATGAAGGCATTGTCAAAAATCAAGTCTATTCACAAAAGGTGCTTGAAAAGAAAATGATGCTCAGGTTCTTGAATATATTTTTCATCCTGAATAGTTTGTCAGACTATTTGCATCTTAGGGAGGATGCTGATTTCCTAGCTGGTTTTAAAATGCACGTTCACTTTGTAAATATTTAAAGATGCAAATTTTATTTTCCTATCATAGAAACTCATTTTAAACAATAATCTTTTACAGCATCTTTGCTAATGAGGAGGTATTTTTGAAACTCTCTGCTGACTACTTCACACCTTGTTTGGTGGTTTACACAGGTGCAGGATGATGTAAGTCACAATCAAAAGAGAATGATTTAACTTTTAAGCTTTTTTTTTTTTTTTTTTTTTTTACATTCTGTTTTGACAATTGCAATAAGTGAAATACATGTGATTTCCATAAATAGGGTTAGTAATTTTTGTAGCACAGAAACAGAGAATTTTTACACAGATCCTCTGCTTTCAGTAAGCAGCTGCCCCCTCACCCCGCATGCACTGTAAACAAAAGTAATTTTTATATGGAATGTAATTTGGGTTTTGGGTTTTTTTGTCATTTAGATTCCTCTTGATGGTTGTATCATTTTAGCTGTTATTAGTAAAAGAATAAACTGCAAATAGCAGCATCAAAGGGAATTCAGAGTAAAAGTTCACTTTCTGAAAAAAAATAACAAACATGTCATCTAAATACCATCATAAGCTCCAGAGAATTAGAATTAAAGTATGTTTTATTAGTATTTGAAGATCTAAAAAACACATTAGGATCAAATGCCCAATAAAGCTTTTATTTTTTAATCTCTAATCAAAAGAGCTTTAAATCCTTTGGTATTTAAAATATACAGAGAATCCCAGACACTAAAATGTTCCATTCTTTTAATACTGTTTCATGGCCGTTTTCTTTAAGGTCAGTATTTTCTTTAGAAATTTCTCTCTGAGGAAACAAAATCTTCAAAGCTATCAAATCTGTTGCTTTTAATTAGTAAACTTGTACTCTATAGGAAATAGCTGAAAGTGTTTTTTCTTTCTTCATGTCTGCCTAAATTGTAGGTTTTATCAAAGCATCATGTAAAAATTAGGCTATCATATGGGGGGGGGTTGCTTAAATTAAAAAATTATACTATATATTATATCATCATATCATACCATATTAAAATATATCATACATAATATAATCTTTCATAGAGGAGTGCATGGGTTTCTTTGTAAATTATATTCATATTAGCACAATGCTACTCACCTGCAGCTGCTGGAATTATCTTGTTGACACTTTTGTCACATGAAAAATGAATTTAACTAAACTGCAGAATCGCAGCATGATTTAGGTTTACAAGGATTTAATCTCGTTCAATCCCCTTTAAATGGAGGACTAATTCTGAAGTCAAATCCAACCTCAAAGTAAGTTCACATTGCTCCTTATCCCATCAGCTCTTGAAAATCTCCGAGGACTGATGTTCAGTCACCCGAGCAGCCGGCTTGGGGAGGTGTCCATAGGCACCCTTATAGCAAAGAATTTTTTCTCCTGTCTAAAATGAAGTTTCCTAATTGCAGTTTTGTCCATCCTTTCTTTGATCACCCCCTGTCCTTTTACTGTGCTCCAGGAAGAATACTCTGCCCTTGTCTTTGTGACTCCCTTTTATGTAGCCAAGCCTGCTATTTGATCCCCTTTGCCTGTCCTGTTTTCTAGTCCTGTTTGCTCTTCCCTGCCTTTCAGCCAGGATTTAGGTATCAAACTTTGGTCAGTTCTGAGCATGGGCTAGTGGCTGTGAGGCAAAGCTTAGGACAGCACGTGGGGCAGGGAGAAACAAGATTTTCTCTTCCATATACAAAAGCAGTAGGGGATTTCTGAATCCATGACTAAGGGAGCATGAAGCAGGAGAGAAAGAGCCAACACAGTTGCCCAATCTATGCACAAAAGGACAGCTGCAGCAGAGAGTTAAACTTTCTGGGATTAATTTTTAAATGTATGTTTGAATTTATAATTGAGGGCTGCCGTTCATAGCACAAGAGTATATATGAGTAGCCCATGAATGAATACCTCACTGGAAATCTGGCCAACTTTGTGTAAGGGAAGTGAACTGATGAATATATACCATATGTTTAGATTGTGTAAGTGGATGCAATCCTCAGCAACTTCAGAGAAGCTGTCCTTGTTTACACCAGCTAGGAGCTAGCCTTGTGCATATAATTTTCAGCTGAATAAATGCAGATGTTAGCTTTATACAAAATTTACAGAGTTTCAGGTTACCTTTGTTCAACAAGGCAACTAGCCCACAAGTTTGGATTTGGCAGCACTGCACTGCACTGCTGTCTGAGAGGAGACATAGGTTTGGAAGTGAATGTGGCATTTCTTGAGCCTTTGGAAAAAAACAAATGTTCTTATGTCCTACTGTACAAGAACTCTTCCAAGGTAGAGAAAATAAGGAAATGAAAAGGACGCTATAAGGAACCTGAAATAGTGAAAAATGACAGGATAATGTGTGTCCCTGAAACTTCACAAATTGAATGCCTCTCTTCGGCCAAAATACACACTTGTAATTGCATCACCTGCAGCACTGGCATCCTAAGGATGCTCCAGTTTATCAAGGGCCAGTTGAATTTTCTTCAAGTCTGTGTTCGATTTATTTACACCTATTGCAGCAAATTGGGGGCTTCCTGCAGATATTGCTGTTATCTAATGACAGATACCATAATAAAATTTTGACTTGTGATTAATACCTCCAGCAATCTTCCTGAAGTCATTGTGAGGGCTCACAAAATTGAAGTGCTGCCCAGAGCTGAAAAAGAGGTTTAAGGACTAAACCTTTAGTTATTTAACTGCACTAGAAAGATTTTAAAACCCTTGAGGGCATGTCAATTAGACATGAAAAAATACTTACTGTGATGATATATTTTATATCGTTACGAGAATATATGGTGTATTAAACCTGGCTGGCTTTTTCTCCATTGTTTGCAAACAGATCTTCGGGGATTAACAGTAAATGAACGATACTGCTGACAACAATCTAACCAGGCAAATGTCTTTTGGTACAAACTATCACAGACAAGATTTGCTGGTGCTACATGTGCCAGCTTGAATGACTGATGGATCAGGATCCCAAGGCTTGTTGTAACTTCAGAATAAATGCAGATAAAGATGCAGCCTGTATATTTATTATCATGTATATGCTGATCAGTATAGTATCATTGCTTGAAGATTGTATGACTCATTCTCGGCTGTTTGTTTGCTGTTTATTTATCAGTAATATCTCTAAATGCGACAAACTCAATTATAAAGCTTATAAAGAATCAAAATCTGGTTTTGTTTCAATATGTTGTGAGATTAAAATTGTAGTTCTGGTGTTAGGGCTCTGCTCATAGTGATTAAATAAAAATCCCAAGGCTTGTGTCCTATGAGAGGTTAGAGTAGAATGGCAGGGTGAATCCTCCAGGCCTGTTGCTTTATAATCATACTGATCTAAAAGCTATTGTGGAAAAAATAATTATTTCACAATAAAAGAGACCTTTCCACTGACATTTTACGTGACAGGGGAAAAAGTAATCTCTCTTAAGCAGTCAACATCTTTTTCTGCAATGTCATGTGCTTATCTTCCCACTCATTCTTTGTTTACTGTAAGCTTTGCTCAATCATTTACGCACTGGAAGAAATTTACTAGGCTAACAAGATTCACTAATGAAGATAAAGACATTTGGATCTGCAAAGATTGTTATGGGTTCTCTCTCTACTTTTCCTGCTAACAGAAGTTCACTTCCAGCCTGAGTTTCAGGGTTAGAGACAGCTCTGCATGCCAAGCAGGAACATGCTGTATCCATTTGTGTTTTTAAATAATTGTGCTGTGTCTTTGACTTCGGTTACCTTGATGGTAAATTCCTGTGCTGGTAGCCAGTGCACCATACAATTTCTATAAGTCCCTCTCTTTGATCTTCTCTTCAAACTACACCTTATTCTGGTTTTCCAGCTAAAATTAGCTATCCAACTGGCATCCCTGCTCTTTCTTACAGTACTTTAAAAGCGTTCACCCTCAATTTAAATGCTGACTTTAATAAGCCAATGTAAATTGCTCTACACAGCTATTTTATTTTTACAGTACTCTGAACTTCTTCCATCTTTGGAAAAAAGTCTACATTTTGCCTCTTCATATTTCATGTTCTCAGGACTATATGCTCTGTCCCTGAATAAAAGTCTTTACACTATGGACTATAATAGTTGCACTATTAGCTGTAAAAGTAGAAAGTATGTCACTGATCTCCCTTTAAGTGATCAGTATCTGTCCTCGGTTACTTTTAAACCAAAGTGAATCAATAGAACCATGTGAGGAGTGATAATATTGCACACCCTGTGCATGTGAACAGTAATTCCTGCCAAAAGCTCTTGTTGGAGCTTTGGAGGAGCTATATCAATAAGAACTAAAAGCAGGGTAGTGAAATATTCAGATAGCGCAGGAATTATCTCCATTCTCCCTCACAGCAAGAACAAGTACCTACTCTTTCTCCTCAATAATTCATATAAGAAAGGAATAGACCAATGTCTCTGAGAAAAAAATGTATGCCTTCATTGTCAAAAAAAAAAAGATATATGAGCATAAAATGGGAGATTCTGGCAATGTGGTTACACTTGGTTCAATGGAGTGCTGAATTCTGGTAGAGAAAGTTTCTGGGAAAAGTTTTTTTGCTTTTAACGAAAAAAACCCAGTATTTGCAGCACATGGCAACCCTGTGACTACCAGCACAGTCCTGCAATACCCATAAAATTAGTCACATCAAGACATCCCCTGCCTTGTTAATGTGGCAGTGTGGCTGTTATAATACAGTTTTTTGCACAAAACCAAACACTTGAAACTTTTAGATTGAATTTCTAAGCCTCTCTCCCAGTTTTTGGCTGAGCTTTTGCTTCATCTGACAATGAAACTTCCAGAATTTCAAACTGCTGAGAGTGCTGTTGTTTTCCTCAGATGTCTTGAGGCAAAGAGGTAGAAATCAGCTCTTGGTACTTTTCTTAGAAAATACAGGCAGGGCAGTTGTAAATGTGGATGCAACATAACTGTACAAATGTGTCACAGAAAAATACCCTTTACTAGACATTACTTATAGGGAATTCTAATGCTACCTTATCCTCTTCCTAGGGCCACACCTGAACACAGCCAGGAATGAGTACTCCAGTACCCAGGCTGCTGTAGGTGGGAACTCCTTTGTCAGCTGAATGTTTCTCTTCCATCTCTGAAACATGACAGATAAATTAAACAATGAAAACTCTGTTATATACTCATATAGTTATTATCAGGACTGCTTAGCATGTTGTGACTTTTAGTAGTCTCACAGATTTAAAATACACTGAACTACTTCTATAATTCTTTTAACCTCACTGATACAAAAATTCTATGGAAACATGAGCTCAGAGTGTGTCAGTGGCCAAGAAGGCAAATAAAATATGAAGAATTTTTAGGAAAAGAAATAAAGAAACAAACAAACAAAAAATAATCTAGTATATGATTCCTTGTTTCATAATCTCTTCACCCTGGTATCTTGAAAGAAAGAAACAAGGGGCCGTAAGGTTGAATGAAGATGTAAAACAACTTACACAAAAGCAACAGTTGAGCAGGTTGGACTTCTTCAGCATACAAAAGAGAAAGCTTATGAGCATGATAAAGATCAGCAAAATAATTAGTGCCATAGAGGAGGTAGATAGGGATCTATTCGTGTTTTTTCCAGTACAAGCTCCATCAGATGGTCCCCATCTATTACCATCTCAGAGTAGAGAATTTCAAAACAAACAAAAAGCAGTGATTCTTCATGCAACAGGTTTTCTGACTGTGTAGTTCTTTGCCAAAAGATGCTTTGTTTGCAAAACATTTACTAGGATTAACAGATAGATTGAAGGAGCACTTATAAATAAACTGAAAGTAGATGGAGGCAAACAGAATATTATGGGTGAAATATCATAGCAGCTTGGTCTGATCCTCTTTTTCCTGATATTTCCACAGGTGGCCTTCTTATTACGGGGCTAGATGGACTCCTAGGGCAGTGCGGCTGATTTTATATGTGATGAAAACTATCGCAAAAGGTATGTCTTAGAAGTACATCCCTGCAATGATGCTGCTACGAAAATATGGATTTCCTTGTTGTCTGGAATTTAGAGAAAAAGAAGTGTAAAGTGGGGATAATATCTTGTGTCCCAACATGTATGACCAGAAACCTTTCTATATGGAAAAGAATCACTTTTCTTGCATTTCATTTTGTTGTCTTAAGAGGACCAATTTAGTTATAGAACCCTAGCATGGCATGCCTGGGGACATTGACTCATACAGACATATGGAAGCTCTGAAAATGAGGATTATTAAGTAAGTCTTCTTCAAGCTTAGTAATTAAATTGATCATGCTCTCTTCTGGTAGTTTAGTGATGATCCATAAAGCTGGATGAGACATAAAGTTGATCATGTGCCATTATTAAGTACCCTATAATTTATTTAAGGTCTGATCTTGAGGAGTGAAAACACTTTTGCAACATCTGAGGACTTGCAAAATTGCAGGGCTTAGCACTTATCCAAATTGGTGATTAGCAAGAGCAGAGAAGTTAGCCCTATGGTCCTGGGCAAATTCCAACTAATTTAAAATACTGTGTATAGTGGTGCCTACATTTTCCCTCTGGTTTTGTATGGATACAATATTTTTCCAACCTCCTCCCTGAAAAATAATGTGCCAAGTTAGAAAAATTCATGTTTCATGCCCTCTACATGGATATATGCCAGCAAAATAGAAATCCTGAGAATGATAGCACAACTACAGAAATGAGATCTCCTAGATAACTATTGAGTGTAGTGCACTGACTTTGTATAAGGGATCAAAAACACAAAGTGATTTTTTCTTATGTATCTAATATATAGACAGGTAAATAGGTTCCACTGAATTGCTTAGAATTATAGGCTGTGACAAAAGACATGCATTTTGAGTATGAAAGAATAAGAACAACTTTTTTTATATACAGATCATAAACTGTATGAGCTTTTGGCAAGGGAATGTTTGGACAAAGATTTTTTATAAAGAAGTAGAAATCCTCACAAAATGCAGGTAATTTATTGAACTTTCCTATAATTGCATGGGAAAAAAATTAAATCACTTCTCCCACCATGTAGTGGCAGATTTTTTTCTACATGCTTATGAGAGGATGTATAAGATTTGCAGGTTATATCTCCCAGATTGGCAGCTCTGAGTATCTTGACTGTAGACAGTACAGTCAGCAACTTCACTAGGATGACGTCAGTTTGCTCCTAATGAAGGCTGGATATGATTTTTAGAGTCTCTGAAATCTGTTGGGACTGTGGACACTGACATATTTCACATAGCATCTAAATATTTTAAAAAGCTCTTCTGGATAAAACACTGCCATGGTATAAGAAAATATTAGGAGATGGCAGCAGTTATTAAAAAAATGTACCCTTTTGTAGAAGCCATCTCTGCAATCTTATTACTACCAGAAGAAGATCTAAGATCTGTCAGGCCAAAATTTCTCATCAGGCCCAGGTACAGGGCTAATCCTGGCATCAAAGAGAGGGATGAATGTGGATTTCTGATGGTGCAGAGGAAGGGGATCTGTCCCAAGGCTGTGAGAGCAGCCCAGCCACTTTCCCCTGCCTGACTCAGCACAGGTTTCCATGGCAGTCTGGTCTCCAGTGCCAGGAATGCTGGGGCTGAACAAAAAGGAGTGGTTTTACAATACCTCCTTACTCCACTGCTGGGTCTGACTTTTGCATTTCTCACTTTTTTGTGTTGGCAGCAAGCACTGATACAGGTCTGAACTTTCAAGTTAAAATTGTTTCTATTAACAGACAGTTCTCTGCACCAGGCAGCTCTTAAGAGGGAAAAATTATGGTTCTATATACTCAATTCCTATCTGTCTGGTAGAGATGCAAAAGATTTCAAGATGTTTTATCATACACGTCTATGCTTGACCATGTGAATTCTTTAGAATGTTTGGCAGCAAGGTGTCTGTCAATTGTCCTTTTCTGCTTGGAGGTTGTGTTTGGTTCACTATGACAAATCACAGTAAAAACTTAAAGCTTAAAGGTTACTGAGAATTCCTATGGTTTATTTTGCTAGGGATTTAATTTTCACTGAATTACCCTCTTATTCCAGAAATAGATTACTTACTCTACTGAAACCCTACCCAGGTAACCTGTGCTTATTTCCAGTTGATAGAGAAGAAAATTTTATCTCTTTATACTATCCTTCTGCAGCATTTTATGGTTCTGGTGTAGTTTGAATCCTTTGAGTTGATATGAATAAACTATTTAATACTTGACATGTCTAGAATCATGGATTCATAGAATGTCTTGCAGTTTGAAGCCATTCCCCCTTGTCCTGTCACTACATGCCCTTGTAGAAAGTCCCTCTCCAGCTCTCCTGTAGCCCCCTTTAGACACTGGAAGATGCTCCAAGGCCTCTCTGGAGCCTTCTCCAGGCTGAACAACCACCCCTCTTCAGTGGAGGGGTGGTCCAGCCTGATGATTATCTTTCGTTTGGATTATATTTTTATGTTCTTATCTCTTTGATGTGGTAATTTCAGTTTGTTTTGTTTTGTTTTGTTTTGTTTTTTTCCAAAGGAGTGTGATTTACATTTCTGCCTTTTCATAAATAAAATGCATTTTTATATAAGTTGGCATGTCACGGTCATTATCCTCAGAAACATTGCACAGGTGTATCTATGAAAGCAATGGGATTGTGCAGGTGTAAACAAAGGAAAAATGTAAGGGTAATAGAGGAAGAGAAATTTGTCTTCTGAATATTTATGAATATGCCAAAGAGCATGGATAAAACATGCAGGGCATTACCTAAGTCTGGGGACAGGAGTGGGAGAAATAGCTGGGAAATTTGATTTGGCATCGATGACAACATTCACAAGTTAAAATAAAATTGAATTTCAAAGTAAAAATAGAAATTAAAAATCAGTTTGAATATCTGAAGCATTGGTGTCTGCTCAGGTTAAAATGAGTACTGATCATTACATACAACACATTCTATATTGCTTGCTCCCTGTGCCTTTGACAGCAAATTTATTTGTAGTCAGGAACACAGTTTCCAACATAAAAGGGTGAGTTGATTTTTTTTTAACTGTCTTAGCTAACAGACCTATTGTTTGTATAAATGTTGATGGGAATGTGTCTTCTCCTTTCCTGGTACAATAATTGCATTTGTTTAAAAGCTACACAGAACCTCAAAAACTCACACACCAAACAAAATGTAAAGGGTTCTGTGACCCTGTTAACCCACTTAAGCTGATGTCTGTTATAACCACATCTCGTTCCGCTTAAGGGAAATTGATGTTTTTTCCCCCCACTGCAGACAGTTGTTACATCTTGGGTCAAGCTAGTTGTTCAATGTCCAAATAAAGAGGAAGCCTGATTTTATGGCATGAGTCACTGATTTATGGTGCAAGTGGTGTGCTTTTATTTGGGGCTGGGAATTTGGAAGGGTAGATGACTGAGCCCAGCATCAAACTGTGTATCCAGTAAATGTGTGGGGAGACTGGCTATGACACAGATAGGAAAGACCAGTGACATCTATCTGGATATTTCCCACTCATAAGAGAAGTAAATTCCACGCTGCTTTTTCTAATAATAATTAGGATCACAATAAGTTTCTGTTACTGTGTTGAGCTTTGTCGTGTTAGCTAAGTTTAATGAACCCTAAACAGACTTGTAAAATTTTTAAAAGTGCTTCAGAGTTTTGGTATTTCCATTTTAGATTTTATTTGCTTTTGGGGATATAGTGCATAATTTTTTTCCCTAGAACACAGATGTGAAAGTCTTTGTGTTATTACAAACTCTTAAAATGGTAATGTTTTATTTTTCATATTTCTGATTTTTTCTTTTTCCTGGAGGAAATAGAAACTGTGGTGAGAAATATTATCATTTGTTGTCTGCTGTCTTGTGTCTTTTGACTGATGATTTAGCTGAGAAATTTTCAAATGCTATGTAGACATGCAGAGCTGCTACCAAAGCACTCAATGGGATTTTCAGAAGTTTCTGACTTATCCTGATTTCAGCTGGAGATAGGACCATCCTGCTAGGCATCTGTAGGCCACCAGGCATTGATTTGTTTTCACATTCCTGTGCCAAAAATGTGTTATAAACCTTGGCCTTTGATCCCTACTACTGCAAGTATTTAATCTCATTATACTTATACACTATTGCAGAGGGAATTTGAATCAAATCTCTCTTGGGAGACTATTCTTCAATTTATTCTTCGTATTTCTGTATTCCATGTGCTTTTCCTGGGTTGTTATTGACTACTAATCCTGCTAACGAGTCTGGGGCAAATCCACTGAAAACACCTTTTTTCTCTCTCTGACTCTAATTGCCCTTTTAATTGCCTCAGCCTTCCCAGATAATTGATAAGGTGGGGTGGTAAGAGTGATTTCCCTGGCCTTCCTAGCCTTCCCTTCCCAGCCTTCTCAGAGCAAGACCAAAACCTAACTTAAGTCTCCTTAACCTGCTCAAGGTGTAAGCAGAAGAGCTCACCTGGGCATTTTTCAGAGGACCTTGTAAAGGAATTCTCAGGCATCTGAGGAATTGCACCTACGTCTGGGGATTATGTACTGGTAGGTGACTGAAAGATTGGGTCTTCCTGCCCCTCTGCCCACATATCCCCTCCTGCTGCTTCACACTGCTGTATCTGCTCTGAGCAGATTGACCAAGAATCTTCTTCACAAGAGAGGCAGGGACTTCTTCCCCTCTCCTCCTCACAGTTCTGCCTGTCAGGGATGTACTCAGAATCTCTGAATATCACTGTACTTCCATAGCCTGTCCAAGAGCTTCTTCTCCTGTGGAGGAATGGTGTGCTTCACAGTATCTGCAGCTTTACTGGGCAAGTGCTACCATAGCTTCAATCAAAGCTAATCCTTATTTTTTACAATTTATAATTCATCATATGCAAATATATGCTAAAGACTAAAAGTTTGCTTGAATTACAGTGCTGCCACTCTAGTAGGAGATAATGGTAGGGTGATAAAGGGCAAGAAAGGGTGCTGATATGGAATTTTTTACCTTATAATAAAGCAGCTGACAAGACAGCAGAGGTTATTCTGGGTCTTTTGACATACCCAGCTGTGAATAGCCACTTCATACTCACCCAGCAGTGATCTGGGCATATTTTCTTTCTCATGGCTATGTCCCAGAAATCATAACAACTGGAATGTGTTGCTTCTGCAACACATACAATGTGTACTAACTGTTGCTAGGCTGCTTTCAGCTTCTTAGTGGCACTGATGTGCTATGGAAGAGGAAAGAGGAGAGGAAAAAAAAAAAAAAAATAAAAAAAGGCAAGGGCAAACAAGCCCTCTACTACCACTGACTTTTTGTTACAAGAACTTTCATAATAAAATTTTGGGATCAAATATGGAATATTCTCCATATCTTTACTGATGTGCCCAGAATCCTGATTTTTTCACGCGTATTGAATATCTCTCTTCCCTCTGCTCATATTGATAAATGCTAGAAAAGATGTGTCTCCTTCCCAACATCTTCAGTAGCAAGCTCAGTGTCTCATAAGATTAATCCATAAGTCAACCTGTCTTTCTTTGTGTTACCACTCAAGTAGAGAGAGCTAGAACAAGAGCAAAAAAACAGCACTGAGATGTCTGCAAGCTGTAATGCACACTGGCAGAAAGAAAGAACACTTATGGTTGAATATAAAAACGAAACTCCAAGTCTTTTCTTTTTGACCTGATGGTTCATTTCATTCCTGGCTGCTTTTTTATCTTTTAGCAGTGGTGTAAACCCTCTCTAGAACTCTTCTGTTCTTACTATTAACATGAAAGTGATTTATCAATGATATGCTAATTTTCCGTAGCATGAAGACTAAATACAAGCTGGCCTAATTTCCAAGAAAAGCCTCAGTCGAAGCCTCTGACCATCATCGTACAGAATCCTTGTTAGAATCTGTTGCAGAGAACAGCTAATGAACAAGTATATGTTAAAGAACTCTTCAGGCAAGGTTTCCTGATTATGAAAAATTCAGAGTAGAAAACATAGTGGTTGCTCTTCAGACAGCAGTAGAGTAGCTAGATCTAAACCATTCCAGACTCATTGAGTGTCTTGCAATGGTGGTGTTCTTTGTTTGTGTTGTGTTGTTTAGAAAACTATTGCCAAGTCAGAGGTCTGGAGCTTATTATAAATGGTGTATGATATATACAATAAAAAAATAGCTGATTGAAATCTTAACCAAAAACAAGAAGCAAAAACTGCCTCGATGATCACAGACACAGCAAGAAATAACAGGCAGCTCTTTGTGTAACCTGTGTCTTTGAAAATTACTTCTTGCATTTGTTTTTCTTACATTTGTTATTGCCCTTTTACACAATGTTGAGTCGCTAAGTTTTTTTTTTTTCTTAAGAATTTGCCTTTAGAAACAGTCAGCATTCTGACAAAGAAGTCTTTCAGGTATGTGCTGTGCCTTTGGTGGATATTTAAGCTTTTTCTTCCAGGAGTGGAAAAAGAGAAATAGTGTTGATTTCTCTTTTATAAATGCAGCTTTATACAATGAGTAGTGTGTATATAGAGTTCCAATGATGCATTCTTGCAAACATGGTGAGATCAATAAGACAACACATTTATAAAACAGAGTGCAAAATCTGGTTTATTTAAAGAAAAAATAAAATAAAGAAATTTTAAAAATCATTTGCACATACTGAAGGAGAGAAAAAAATAAGAAAGTATGGGTAAAGAAATTCGAGAAAATATTTTAAATCTCATTGGTTATTTTTGCTTTTACCCTACTTCTGGTAATTTTTGAGGTTTTAAACCTCAAGAAATACAAAAACCTTTTTTATTTTTAAGATTTTTCCTCTGTATTTTCAGATCTCTGTGGATAATAAATTATGTCCCGCAGTGGAAGGAATTCCATTTTGCTTGGAACTACAAGTGATAAATCTTGATATAATTTCTAGAAAATTTTGAAAGGTTATTTGTAAATTATTACAACTTCAAACCCTTTCAACTTGGTGAGAATATATAACCCTTGTTATTTGACATCAAGTCACTATATTAAACAAATTTATCACCTTATGAAGAAATCAAGTAACTAACTTTTGAACCTACAACAACCTTTTTAATTGATGCAAGGACATAGAGATGAAAATGACCAATTCTTGCAGTAAATTTTTTGTACTCAGATATTGCACTGACTTTAATTGCCTGTTCCTGAGAGCAAAATTTTCACTGATGAACAATACCTGCCTTATTGAGTGAGGCCCCAGTGAGCTACATTTATAACAGAATCATAGACTGGTTTGGGTTGGAAGAGACCTTACACAAAATCCAGTTCCAACTTCCCTGCTGTGGGCAGGGACACCTTTCACTGGATCATGCTTCTCAAAGCTCCAGAAAACCTGTCCTTAAACACTTCCAGGGACTGGGCATTAACAGCTTCTCTGGGAAACATATTCCTTTTTCTCACCACCCTTACAGTAAACAATTACTTCCTTATGCCCAGTCTAAATCTTCCCTCTTTAGGTTTAAAACTGTTCTGCCACTGGAGACCCTGGTAAAATGTCTTTTTCCATCTTTCTTATAAACCCCCATATATTAAGGGCTGCTCTAAGGTCTCCCCAGAGACTTCTGTTCTCCAGTCTGAACAACCCCAACCCTCTCAACCTGTCTTCAAAACAGATGTGCTTCAGCCCTCTGATATTTTTGTGGCTCTCATCTGGACCTGCTCTAACAGGTCCATGTGTTTCTTGTACTGGGGAACCCAAGAACTGAGCACAGTACTTCAGGTGAGGTCTCACAAGACAGAACAGAGGGGCAGAATCACCTCCCTTGACCTGCTGGATTTTTATTTTTTTTTAATGCAGACCAGGATGTGGCTGGATTTCTGAGCTGCAAGTGCACATTGCTGACTGATGTCCAATTTTTTCACCCATCAATACCCTCAAATCCATCTCCCAGCTGTATTGTCACTGGGGATTGTCCTGAACCAGGTGCATCACCTTGTAAATGGCCTTGTTGAATTTCATGATGTTTGCACAGCCCCACTACTTCAGTCTCCAGGTGACAAAGCATCAACTGCATCACTCCACCAAGTTGTGCCACCTGCAAACTTGCTGGGGGTGCATCAATCCCACTCTGTAGATCATTGATGAACGTATTAAATAATTTTGCATGCAGCATTAACACCTAAGGAGCACCTCTGGTTACTGATCTCCTTTGGGTATAGAGCCATTGACTGCAGCCTTTTGAATCTGGCCCTGCACCTAATCCCTTATCAATCTAATATCCCATTCATCAAGCCCATATCTTTCCAGTTTATTATTAAAAATGTCGTGGGGGACCTTACAGAAGGCCTTACAAAAGTCTAGGTAGAGGACATCATTTACTCTTCCCTTGTCCACTGATCCAGTCTCTCGTAGAATTGTAGACTCATAACCATTAGGCCCTTCCAGTCATCTTCCGTCCTTCTGCAGCTGATCTTAATAAAAACTTCACTCCATTCACACTTGTTAAAGCTCATGTAGCTTTTAAATAAGCGGAGAAAGAAAAAATTAGTATATGTTTCTTCCACGGATGCCATTTTGTTTGTGTTTCTTTTAGTAATATCAATAATATTATTTTTCTTCTAATTTAGTTTAAATTGGCTGGAAAATTTAAAGCTGAAACCAAGAAGGTAATGTGAAATTGATTAAAATTATATATAAAATCCGTTTATTGTAAATTCTACCATTACAGGGAATAAAATCAAATTCACAAAGACAAGACACACAAAATTAAATTGTTAACAGATTTTCCTTTCTACCTGAAAGAAATAAAATTATATTGTTCATAGGGGAGAAATAGGGAGAGAAATACATTTGCACAGTGCCTTGCTTTTCTTTCCCCTTTCCACCAAGCATTTTCTCCTTCTTTTCACAGCTGGCTGACCTAATGGGGTCTCAAAGATTAATGTAGGAATCAAACCCTGAAGGATTAGTTGTGCCATTTAGCACTGGCTCTCTGCACAGGGAAGTGCAGCTCCATACCTCTCTGAAAGGCAAATTTCTTGCACAACTGTCTGTATGTTGTGTCATCAAACAAGCCAAGCCAGAGGTTTTTTTTTTTTTTTCCCCCAGAATATTGAGCTGCCTTTCCTTTTTTAGGCAGTGAAAGTGTAGGAAGCAGGGTGAGCCTCTAGCCTGAGCCACTCCCTTCCTCTTTTGGGCTGTGCAGCTGTGCGTTGGCTTTTATGAGCACGTGCAGATAGATGTGAACTTGTTTTGTCTGTACTCCAGGGTAGGTGGATGGGAGCCAACTCCAATCTGTCAGAGAGCTGTGTTAGCACAGCTCTGCACCAAACCTGCTGAGCTCTGCTCAGGCTCTGCACTTATCGCTGAGCTGCAGTGACAAACTCCTGCATCTTCTTAGTTCAAGAGATTGGGAAAGGGTTGGGTCTGGCCAGATCAAAATCTGCACAGGGTGTGTATGGAGATACATCCAATCTGGGTCTACATCTTTATTCCACTGTTGCACAAGGTGGGGGCGGGGGGGAGGCAAAAATGGAAATTAGGGGAAGCCTTTGCATACTTTCATTTCCTTGCTACTTTAACTTCAAGCAGTAGTGGGTTAAGCTACTCTAAAATAGCTATAAGAGCAGTTAAGGACCATTTGTGCTTATTCACTCAAAATTGGAAAAAAGTGGAAAAATTGTCTCTGATTTCATTTGACGTTGATTTTGTCTTTAACTGAATATAACTTGAAATGGAGAAATTTACTCACGGTCCTTTAGATTATTCAGGATGCATCTCCTGGGTATCTACAGCATTTTAGAGATTTAGTACAGATGTCAACAGCTGTGCTTTCGGTGCTTGTCCACACTGTGGTACTTGATGCTGCAAGCCCACCTCCTTCTTGTATTAATAATCCTATAAACAATAGATGTCAGAAAAAGCCATACAGTTAGAAAGGGCAATTAATTGTACTGTAATGATACCAAGAGCACCTAAGAGTCCCAAATGACAGATGACATCTTCTTCAAAGCTATATAGGGGTAATATAGGGAAGAATGTGAATTAGTATAAGATACGTGAAGTCATGTAGTGACTTTGGAAAACTCCAAAAAGATTGTGTGTCATGTATCTATAATCCTAAATAAAATTAAGAATGAACAAAGTAATCCCATCAATTTATGACTCAGAACAAAAAATTAGGCAAGTCTGTTAGGTTGTCAGTTAATTTTCCTGCTTTATTATGAAGAGAACATGCTCCAGGGCTGCTCCAATAAACCATGTAGATGAAACTGCAGCAGATTCAACTCCCTTTATACCACATTGTCTTTTCATACTACCCCAGCAAGCCTCCATCCCTGCATGTGTCCAGAAACACAGTTCTAATGTAGTTTCACGCTCTCTTTACTGGAAAACCCACACATAGAGTAAATGTGAATTGGGAGAAGAGACAGAACCCATGGAGCCAGGAAGATGAGTGTCCCTCAAGTGCTGTGCAGTGTGGTTCCACCAGTGTGCTTTAGGGAAGTCTTGGCTTCTTCACAAGTCATGCTGCATTTTTTGGCCTGGGGAAACAGAGACCTCTGCCTGGCAGAGGCTTCCAGCACAGTTAAATGCAGCAGCATTATATTTAAGATGGGCTTGTAAAAGACACCTTTGATTCAGGTTGCTCCATTATGGCTACCTGTATTTACAAAGATGACTCTAAACTTCGGAAGAACTGGATCTCTGAAGTCTCATTTGGCACAGCCAAAATCTGATGCACTGTGAAATATAGGTCTCAAGGGAAGCTTTGGATGTCAAGCATCTGCCTAAGTAGCACATTTCAGCAACTGAATGTCAAACGAAAGCTGGAAACAGTATGTAAAAGTGTGAACATACATCTGTGCATCTGTAAATACTTTATTTCTTGAAAAATGTAATGCCATTAATCCCAAAGCTATTCAGACCCTGAGTTTACCAAGTGTTTTCTTCTGGATAAAGTCAAGGCCAGCTTTGGAAGTGGGGTGGTGGAGGCAGTGCATTTCATGCTTTATCTTTTATAGTCTGGACAAGCCATTCATCCATGACTCCCAGGTATTTCCGCTATCCCACAGAAATGTGAACGGGGATTTCCAACCTTTCACAATAATCCCTTATCCTTTATGCGTCTCCCTTTCTTGAGCTGATTCTTCCTCTGCCTCTCATGTTTAAACTGTTTTGTTTTGAACAGAATGCAAAACCAAAGAGAATTGTTTGTTGGCTTAAGCATTACTGTATTCCCTCAGAATTGTTTCTCTTTCTAAATATTTCATAATTTTTGCAAGACAAAATGTGTCAGAAGAAGACATTCATAACACTGAGTGACAGAATACCCATGATCTAGCAGTTGTGGCACTTTCCTGGAAGGTAGGACATGTAGCTCAACACTCAAAAGAAAAAATTAGTCTGAGACACCCTGGTAAATGCAACAGAGATCCAAGTGAAATATTTACTTCAGCCCAAACTCCACCATGCCCACACCCCCCACTCCTACCCCTATCCCCAACCCTGCTTTAAACAAACAAAAGTAATCCTGTTTCAGACTTAATTTTAAAGGAGGGAGAGGATTGACTTGTCAGTTGACAGAAAAAAGCAACAATTGCACAAGCCATCTGAAAGGAAAGACCTTATTGAGAGAAGGTGGAAATAGAAACATTGGTCTCTTTAGATTTAAACCACCTAAAAACTGGAATGTTTGAGTTTGTTACTTGCTCACAGTTGGCTGCAACTTACTGTTAATACACTTGCAAGATGTTGTTCAATTGGAATATATTAAAAAAATATATTTTTACACTCAGGAGAGGTGTGGGTGGCATCCTCACCTCACTAAGGTCAATGAAAATATATCATTGTGAATCAGTTTCATCCTTAAAAGACAGAATACCCAAACTGAAGCTGATTTAAACTGTACAGCTTTACTGGAAATTGTTTATACATATTACACATTGCAGAGCAATGTGGAGATTTCGAAGCTGTCATTTAAGTTAGGTTCAGTCTCACTGTAGGGACACAGAATACATATGTTGGAAGCAGTACAGAATCCTGCACTGAATGGGATTTATCTTAATGCTAATTTATCTTAAGATTCATAGCCTGAATGGGATTTATCTTAACAGCTGTGGCCTCCTAGCCAACACCTGAGATAGTTAACTAAGCTCTGTTTGTAATCTTTGAAGAGTAAAAATTTATGGAGCACTTAATCTCTTTATAAGGGAGAAAGCTAATCTGAGCTTGTTTATTTGTGTTGACTGTATAGAAAGAGTGACTAGATCAAGTGTAGAAAACTATTACATACCTGCACAGATATGTGAGATTAATGTCACTGTCCTTGTCCCTGACCTTGTTTTCCAATGCATCTGTGGGATTTTTAGCTCTTTGTTGCTGACAGCTGAGCCAAAAAAATACCATGTCTCACTTTAGGCTGTTTTCCCAATTGGTTTCTTATGGATATTTCAGAGGAGAAAATAGTCAAAATTATGCATGTTTTAAATGAAATTAAAAACATTCCAAGCTCTTATAAAATTTTGTGGGCTTGGTTTGGAAACAAGCAGAAAACGGAATAGTTGGTAAATGGACCCTTAATTGTTTTTTCCAGATGCTTCACCACTCTGAAGGAACTGGAGTGCAGGCAGGGAGTCAGTTCAGGACTGTGCCACACACACATCTCTGCAAGTGTTATTAGAAATCACAAGGCTGCAAGCCTTCATTAATTTTAATAAAAGGGAGATTGCAAGAAAGGCAATGCTACACCAAAAGGGAAAGGGTTTAATTTCTGATTGCATATTCCTTCTTGAAAAGAAAAATATATTAAGAGTGTTTCCTTGTAGATGGTACAGGTTTTTTCAGTATGATTGATAGGAATAAAAACGTTAAGATTTTTTAATTTTTCAGAAAGAAGAAAAATCTCAAAGCTGGGATGGCTTTCGTTGCTTTAAGGACTCTCTGGGCCTTTTGTGCCTAAAAAAACCTCTTAGCAATTTCCCCAGAGAGGACTGTACCATGTAATTTCCAAGATTCAGAAATGGTAAATATACTGAATTTTTTGTCTGGCAATGAAAAATACATTAAAATAAAAAATACATGAATTTTGAAATATTTAATTTTGGTCTAGATTGGCAAAGTAATGAGATGAATGTACAATTATTAAATTTATGTTGATTTGTTTATTATGTCCTTTCCAGATTTCCAGTGACGATTTGGGAACTTTTAAAATAATAAGTAAGCTCCCTTACATCAATGATTTCCATATATTCCATGTTCAGTTCCAAATTTTAATCTGTACCTTAGATATCCTACATCACAGTAGTCTGAAATATTCTTGCTTGGTACAAAAAATGGAGAATATGGCTGTGAGGTTGTCTCCTGAAAGCCCTGACATGATAAGCAGTATTCCAGGACTGTGGTATTAAATCTGAACTAAAGCCATATGTCATACTCTAGCTTGAAGAGTCTAATACAAAATACTTTACTCCTGGGGCTTCTTAAATCTCTGAAACAGTTAAAGATTAGGAATAGCATTTGCGACCTGACTTTCCATAATCTCCTGGACTACAAGAGTTTTTTAAAATGTTTTAGTGCTGGAATAAATCATGTAACCTTGAAGTCCGAGTTCCAGATTTTCAGTTTCTTTGATCTGAGTGTAATTTAAAAATATCTGATTTACACAAAAATTTCAATAAACAGAACCTTATTTTTCTTTTTACCCTTAAATGTAGGAATTAGTTTGAATGGATAAATTAATTTTGCTACTATAACCAAAAGCTGTGGTAGAACATAATTCTCAGTTTAGATTCAAATACGGAGAATTCTGGATATAAAGCCAATGTAATACAGACTTTACTTTTTTCACTGAGTCTCAATTCCAAATTCTTAGATTTTTGTCTTCCAATAAAATTAATGAAAGACATATGAAAATATGTTAAAGAAGTATATTCATGCTGAGCTGAATGTGAAAGCATTTGGGAAACCTACAGACTGAATGCCAGCTGAAAAATCTTCCAAATTCTGTCTGGGCAATTAGGGTTTGAGACAGATATGGGATTTCCTGACCTCAAATGTGTATTTATGTACCAGGGATTAAAAAGGTGGAGTAAAAAAAAAAAAAAGATCAGTTGTTTTAGGAAGAAAAGGGTCACTTTACAGTACAAATTCTCTGTACACCAGTCTGTGCTATATTGCAGAAGCTGCCTATAGACTTGGCAGTGAAGGAGGAGCCCAGTGCAAGTCCTCTCCTAAGAGGAGAGGAAACAATAGCACCATTAACAAGAATAATTCCTCCAAATAACCAAGTGCCAGGATGTGAAGTAATAAATATTTGCTGCAGTGCAAGAAGTTTAACAATGTTTTCATCTATACCAGTGTGATATGGAAAACTTATATGAGACTCTCTGAGTTGTGACCTCAGACTGGAGAAGCTCCTCACTGGAACAGACATCAAGGGTTCAATGTTTTCAAGATTATAGGGGATGTTTTAGTAAAACAGGAGTTCTCTTCCAGCCTTCCTGAGTAAGGACACTGCCGTTTCACAGTGAGAATTCTTTTTGGCAGAATTCTGTCATTCTCATCCACAGTAGGTTGTTGTAAACCACACAGTCACCTTTTGAGCAAAGTTTATTATCAACATGAGAAAAAACTCTGGATTACCAATACAAACAGTACTTATTGTATTTTTTTCCTTTATAGAAGTGGGAAAATAATACATGGATGGACACTGCAAGTGAGAAGAGAGGAAGGCAAAATACCTTCTGCAACTGTTGAGCTGTAGAAGTTCAAGGAGTAGAAATGTGGTTGGTTCACATGGCTGGAATATGGACAAAGTTAGCTATAGACTCCTTTTAAAGCTGTTAAGTCATGCACATGCATACCATGTCTTTGACAGCATAAGGGAGAACTAAAGGGTTTTCAATATTGTTGAAAGTGTTTTTGTACCGTGGGGTGTTTGAATTTCAAGTTTCAAGTTTGCTGCTGGAGCTTCTACATTTCATTCAAGCTGCACAGATGCAGAGTTTCCTAGGTCAGAGTTAGATGCTTAACAATGATAAACACTGAAAATAGGAAGTTAAATAAATTGGAAAATGAAAGTATTAGGATTTTTTCAAAGTGTGCTTAGAAAATAATGTTCCATCTCCATCCTGGGGACTGACTACTTTGTCAAAAATTCAATGGCATTCTGAGTTCAAGGCAAAGTTTGTATTTGTAAAAAGATTCACTTGTTTGTAATGTGCGCTAATGGAAGAAAGAAAATCTTTGTGTCTTTTATTTTCTCCTTCACAGAAAACACATTTTCCTGATCAACAGGAGAGTATTTATATATTACAGAATCACAGAAACATTTAGATTGGAAAAAACCTCTAAGATCATCATGATCAATCATAAACATGCACACATGCTTATGTACAAAGTGCCAGTACTGTTGGATAAAACAATATCTTGGACTTGGTGATCTTAGAAGTATTTTCCAACCTAAGCAATTCTATGATCCAGTCTATATGTAAAAATAGTTTCAAGTATATCTGTGTAATATATAGACATATGTGCATATATGCATGTATGAGTATCACAGAATCATGGAATCATAGAATGGTTTGGGTTGGAAGGGACCCTAAAGATCTGTAAACTGTAAATGAAATTTTAAAAAGCAAAGTGTTTCTATCCACGTAAGGCTGTTTTGGTGCATCCAGTACATAGGAAAGTTAGGACTGTAAGCATTTTTGGGATTGTGATGGATGAAATTGCTGAAGAAATTATATGATTTGGTTCCAAGTGGCAATGGTACACTGGATTTAGTGCTCTTGATCTGTTTCTCATATCTTTATCTGTAACTGTTGTTTATGTGGTAAAGCTTAGAGAGATGCAAGTCTTTAAAATTTTCAGTGAGCTTTACATTTTCAGTGAGCTTTACACAAAGAATGGATTGGTTGAATTTTCCTAAACTTCTGCCTTCAGACTGAGGTGGAAAGCAAGAACAGCTGTTTTAAACAATTATTCTAGTTAGAATAAAGCAGTCAGAATTAATCAATGAGAAAGGATCCAGTAAATTATTCTTATTGTGGCACATATTTTTCAGATTTGTTCTTGTATTTATCAGAACCAACTGCCTTTTTGAAATAAGCTAAGAGATATAATATAAATTGTTGGTATTTTTGGCTTTACTTAATTTTTAAACAGATCCACCCACATTATTAAAAATTGGTCATAGTTCATCAGCATAGTTGACTTCAGAATTATACACAGATAGTATATTGCACTGATTTGAAATATTTGGTGCTTGAACTGGATAGTGCTAAATTAATGTTACTAAATTCTTCTGTGTTTAACATTTGCCAGAGTGCATTAGAACTAAAACACATTGTTATGATTGTCATACTTTGGCTTCAGCTTGATGACTTTTTTTAGTTCAAGCATTATAACTATACTGGTTTGGACTATCCCCAGTCCTTTTCTTCCCAGCACCAGTAAGGTTTTGATAATAACTTTCCAAAGCCAATACACTTATGATTTCACTGTGATTCTCAGCCTGAGATGTCACAAAACCAAAGGTTTTGGTGGCTTTTTTAATGTTTATTTAAATCACTTTCATTTGAAAGTTGAATTGCAAATACAACAATAAGAGATTTTCTTGAGATTTTCTTAAAATTTCCAAGACTGTTCCTCAATCCAGCTTGGGAATGATTAAAAAATAACCCTAGTTTCACTATTTGACAACATTTTCTTCCTGTGTCAGTACTGGATAACACAGACCAAAGGTAGAAACTATAAAAGGTCAGAGACGTTTGTAGATTAAGTTGTCATTTTAGGCAGGTGACATTTATTTTCTGAATTTGAGGCAGTAATTGTTACTATTATTATTATAATTATGAATATGAATATTATAACTGTTATAATTAATGTTGTTGTTCTGTTGGTGCTGCTATTATTATTATTACTATTATTACTATTATTATAATTATTCCTGCTGTAATTAAACTAGAGAATATTTGTTGAAATTGTCAAATAAATAAAATTACTGCCAAAATTTGAGCGTGGTCAGTTCTATTAGATTCCTTTGAAATTAACTATCAGTGGCAATGTGTTGAAGCATATCTTTTCCCAAAGAGGTTTTCCACAAATTCTTTTCATTTTTATATTAAAGATTAATATGTATGGTATTAGCCTGCATCAATTGTTAGTCAAACTGCAGCTTGCATCAGAAACAAAGCTTTTTGCAGAAGGATTCAATCCTTGCTGTTCATTTTCTTATGGAGTAAATGTAAAATCTACTGCGTATTTTATGAAGGGAATATGTTTCCTCCCAAAGAGGGACAGACAGCTCAATTTATTTCTGAACAATGCTCTACTGTTTCACTACTAGCTTTATATCTGACCTAATGCCTTATAGCTCTGGTACCTGGCATATAGCATGTTAATTAGTACGTGTAGCTTTTTCATTCAATATATGCAACTTGGCAAATCTAGAGACTGTCCCATATAGAACAGCTTCAAAACAGCAAATCCTTATTGTCCATCTTCCATCTCTGTCTGGGAAAAACTCTCAGTCCACAAAGGTTTTAATGCCACATCTTATTACAAGTCACTGAGATACAAGCAATTTATTAAAATGAGGCATATGCATCATTAAAAAGAACTAGAGAAGGGCAATCTGTCTTCATCCCCTGCAAGAAGAAAAGGCTGTTTTATTTTAAAAGGAATGCAAGGCATTAGAAATCACTTGCTATTTACCATTTACTAGCTACAAAGTATCACACAATGTTGAAAGATTAACTTTTAAAATAATTTCAGTGCAAAACACTGAAATCAAGGTCTAGAATAATTCCCCAAATAACACAGCTAATAGCAACAATTCTTGAAACTAGGTACCTAGGTTGTAAACCCAGAAGAAAATTAAGAATAACCAATGTGGCTGAGACTAAGGAATCTCTGAAGACATCATCCACAGCTACCCAACATGTTGCATTAAGAAGAGAAATTTTTCTGAACTTCCCCTTCCCTTTTTAGTTCAAACATCAGGTTTTACATGGTAAGTGTATTTTATTTTAAAAAGCTATAGGAAAATATATATAAATAGTTTAAAGATCAGGTCAATATCCACATATTTCTTTTCCTGGAGGGCAATGGCAGGATGCTGTCTTTCTGTATCCCTAGGTTTTGTATCACTGGTTGTATAGTGCCCCAGCTTCAAGGAGTCAGAAGAGTTTACTTCCTAAAATTTCTATATACCTTCATTTCCTATTACCACCAAAGCTCAAATATTCTTCACAACGTGTCTGTTAGAAAACTTTTCAGAAAATATCAGGATGGTTTTTAATTCCCTCAGGTTGGAATTGAAATCAGATTCCTCACTTTTTAAAATTAATTTGCTTACTACATTGCTGCTATGCAAATAGTCTGGGGAAAGTCAATATCACAGTTTTATCAATAAAACAAGGTGAAAGGAATGGCTGATGCCCAAATGTATTTGGAGGCACTCGTAATAACCTGTATTTCCTCATGGACATGCAGATTTGGATATTTATTTCCCTTGGCCCAGAACTGCAGTTGAATTTTAAGCAATAATGCCATAGCCCAGGATGCTCTGTGCTGGCAAGGATGGGAAGGAAATGTGGAAGACTAATTGGGAAGTATTTGATGAGCATGGAGCACAGGGCTGCAATATGAATTTAATATGTTATGGGACTGAATTGAGAGCAGACCTCATGAAACTGTCTTAGGTGTTGAATTAGGCACTTTAGGTCCTTTCCTACAAAACTGTGAGGTTATGCCAACAACTGCAGTTTAACTCTGTCAACTATAGAACTTAACTTTATCTGGTAATTAATTATTTTCCTTACAGGTAAAATCAGACTACTTTAGTAGCCTCCAGTTTCTGTTTTAAAACTATTTCACAAACTGATACAATAAATGTCCTGTATCAGGATGTACAAATAAAAACAGTGCCATAGAGTCAAGTGGTCAGAACATACAGACTTTTGCTTTGGATGTGCTCATTCCAGCATGGTCAGAAGGGTGAAACACTAGAAATACAACCTTGATGTTTCAGTAATTTGCAAATCATTGCTTCCACAGCAGCTGGAATACAGCGATGTTATAAAATAATTTTTATTAAACCAAGTTTTGTCAGAGAGAGAAAAAGAGAGCAGTAATAAAATACTTAAACTGGGAGGGATACTTGCAGGTTTAAACACCCACTTAATTTACAAATGTAAAGTCAAGTGCTAATACTTGTGTGAAAGAAGTTGCCTTTGAATACTTTGAAATCATGCAACAAATCAGGGCAAGGTGTGCAGCCAGAGCTTTTTTTTTCATGAGAGGAGATTTCATTACTGGTGGAAAAAAAGATTCATAATGACTCTCCTGGGATTTGTTTAATTATTTCATCCAGTGGGATATAAAGGCAGTTGGTTCCTGTGGAGCAGAAGGGAAAGATAATAAAACCATTATATTTGTCTTGTGGTACAGAAAGAGAGAAGTGGAATGGCAAGGGAGGAGTAAGTATTTTTAGAAATTTGGTGGAATTTTATTTTGCAATTGATCCTCTAAAATTTGCTCTTGCTCATAGCAGAATGTGCTCATACCCTCTGGACATGAGCTGAAACCACAGCCACCAAATTTCAGTGGGTTTTATTGGCACAATTACATCATTATGTTGCCTAGATCATGCAGGAAGAAGACAGATACAGAAAATCTTGGAGAAAAGGTACAATTCATCACTTTATTTTGGTCTGTCATGTTTTCATGGGATGCTGAGTGGAATTTCTCACTGTGGTTGAGTTGTACATGACGTAAAATGAAGTAAAACACACTAGACTTATATAGCTTTTTCAGAATCTAATTCCTTTCATTGTCTCTGAGGTAATTCAGGTTTCTTGGTCTGTCTGAATCATAAGGGTGCCTCAAAAAAGATGCAAGAGATGGGCTTTTATTTTGGAAAAAAAATTTGTTTTCCCCATATCTTACTAATCATACAAAAGAGACTGCAGGTGCTGTTCACCCTCTTGTCTTCAAAGGTTGGAACTAACCCAGGTCAAAATTTCAACTCCATGAACTCAGTGGGAAAACTCCCACAGATTCTGCTGGGGTCAGGAAGGGTAACATTAGATAATTGTCACTCTTCTCTCTTCCCTTTGGCCTCAATAAAATAGGTTGAAATGGTTTTGACTTAGATTTACAGATGTATGTTTTTCAAGCTCAAAAAGTTGTTGAATGAAAGCCGAGACACATATTCTTTAAATGACTGCAGCATGTTTGGGATATAGTTAAGTTACAGGGTGTGTACAGCAGGGAAAAACACTGTGTAGTTTTAGAATTGTTTACTCTGAAAACCCTAGGCAACATCCCCAATTTTTAGTTATATCTGAGAGATACAGGATTTCTCTAAACTAACAAGATGTAAATCAAATAATAGCAAGAAGACATGTAATATTAACACATACTTCTAATTTGTGAGGATCTTTTTTTCTCATTTATTTGGTTAAATTACCATTTACACCATGATTTGCACTAAAGTAGAATGGAGATTCTATCTGTATTGGCTACTGTGGAGTAATCAAGCAAAGAAGGAAATGGAGACAATATGCCCAAAAGTTGTGAGGTGTCAGTCAGCATCATAGAGACAAATAAGAACAAAACAGAACCAGGGGATTAAAAGTGTCATGTCCTAGAGCATATGCAGATGCTAACAAACAAAGAAACCCAAGTCTTACACTAATGTACATTGACTTATATATTTCCTATGAAGTGGTGCCATTTTTCCAAAGCAAAACTATTTGACTTTTCAATTCAAACAAACAGATTGGCTGAAGTTAAAATAAATGAGATTTTGAATGTACTGTCAGGTATTTAACAGGCAATTTTCTGACTGAGCAAATTTTAAATGATCACAAAAGATACCTGATTTGACATTAATTTTGCGGTTTTTGTTTCTGCTCATTTTGATAAATGATGATTTTCATCTATCCAGAGGTTTGGTTTCATAAGACGATGGAGTTTTAGTGAAAAATAATCAAACAACCAAAAATTTAATCTAAATTGTTGAAAGGATAAGATTATATTAAATAGCCCTTAAGGGAAACAAAAGCAAAAGAAAGATTTTTTTTTTAAAATTTAGACGTTTGGAACAAAAATATACCCTTGAAAGAAATGCATTTACGTAGAAAAAAGGCACAGCTAATTTCTGAAATAACAAGCAAGATATAAAATACAGAAATCAACTTTCTTAAGTGAATTTCTACAAGAAATCTGTGTGCTATCTGGGCACCAGACCAGAGCAATTTGTGTGTGGTCGTTTGAACGAAAAAACAATATGCAACTCTAATTGAAGGAAGGGGAATTTGGCCCATAGAGTCATTGCTTACTAGTCAAAACAGAGATTTAAGAAAATATAGACTTGTCTTTATTCTAATATGTAGTTTTGGAGTAAATCAAGGAGAGCTCTGTTTGGATTAGTTTTTGCTGAATGCCCCTGTTTACTTGTACTAAGTGCTGCTAAAGAAATAGAAGAAGACATAGACCAGACATTCTATAATTTAAACAGTCTGATAACAGAAAACATACAGTATGCTAAGGGGAAGTGTCTGTTGATTTTGATTTACTTTTCATCATTTACTAGTTTAAATAGACTTTAAGCCACCTGCATTAATTTGAACATATTTGACTAAGAGTTGGCCGAAGACCAGAATAGCTGCAGAAACAACGCAAGAGAGGGAAAGTCATGCTGTAGAGCTAGAAATAAGGTGAAATTTAGCAGTACAAATGAATTCATGAAGATCTTAAGGCTAAGAAAATTTAAATTCATTGCACAGGAACTGCTTAATAAGGAATTATACATAAGTTCTGCATAAGTGATGGATTAAAGCCTAAGGCGTAGGGTGCAAATGCAGACTTCTATGAATAAGGCATCATTGTGCCCTGATGCATCAGCCTGGCCCCCAAACAAGCCAAAATCCTGAATGAAACTCACTAAATCTCCATTCAGAGCACAGGGAGAGTTAGAGATATCAGGATGATGACCCAGAACAATTTCTTAAGCAGAAATGTATTTAGGGCAGAGCTGCAGCTGCACTCACACTTCATCCCCAGAAGATCCAGATGCAGGCTGGTCTGTCTGCTCAGCACAGAGGCCCAAATCTCTGACAGCTCATATGGGAAAGGCAATGTTTAGCACAGGCTTCACCTTACCTGCTGAAAGTAAGACCAAAACGTAGCCCCAGCCAGACAGCTTGAGAGAAAGTGTGACTGCACTCAGTGTTTAAGGTGCGGAACTTGGTAGTTTAACTCAGTATGAAACTCTCCTAGTTATGGTACTGAGCTGACCTGGGCTGGGATCCCAGATGTTGGGACTGCAGCCTGGAAGGAGACATGCATTCCACCCACACCCTGATAGCACAAACATTAGCAGAGGGACTGTGTTTCTCCAAGGTTAATGCCTTACCACAGGAATACAATCTGTTTTCCATCTGCCTCTCCTAGCTCTTCTCTCTCCACCAGTGAATCCTGGAGCAATTTCAGCAGTAGGCATGTGGAGTGTGCTTCCTTCCCTAAACCACAGAGTGATTAGGGCACTCTGCTGAGAGCGATGGGTTTGGATCCCTATAAACAGGTTAAAATATTATTGCAGTCCTTTTTCATCCAAATCCTGGGACTGGAAGCCAAAAGTAACATCAAAGCAGTATCATTTCCTTCCTATCCTTAGCAAAACTTTAAGTAACATGATGGGTATACAGTACTCGAACAGTCCTCAGTTTGATCTTGTTGCCAGCAAGAAAGATATATGCTAATTGTAGTGGATTCAGTTGTCTGTCACTCAAAATGACTTATTTTGAGTATGATTGGGGAAAAAAAAATAAATCCCTTGAGAATTCTTTGACTCGCTTCTTTTCTGAACAGATTATATAGGAAATAATTTTACTCAGTTTTGTCGCATGTTAGGAAACATAATATTTTCTTCTTTTCTGGATGCACCATGCTCTCCAGGCCCATTCCACCCCCTGTCATGACCTCTTTCATTTTCAAAACATTTTTCTACTTGTGCTGAACTCCCTGTGTTAAGGCTCTCCCTGTTGCAGCACACTGGTGGAACGTACAGTCCTGTTCCAGATACAAATGTTTGGCACGATGTTCCCAGCTTGGAGTCAACTGTTTATGACTTTCCTCAGCAGCACGACAGCACCCTGTGATTAAATATGCTCAGATTTCTCTCTGTTCTGCTTCAGTTTATGTTGACCAAAAATATGACAATTAAATTCACCTACTTGGAACCTCACCAAAATAAATCATCACTATTTTGTTTGAAGTCGTGGCTCTCAGAACAAGCCAATAAACTCCTAGGAAAGCAAAGCTACAATAAGTAATGGGCAAGAATCTTTCTACATGCAAAATGAAGGTAGAATCAAAGAGGAGTACAACACTGGGTTGTTACTGTGTGAGAGTGGTGCAACAGGATTTTCATTTGTTACCAACAAACTATGGCTCTCTACAAGTACCTGAAAGGAAGTTACAGTGAGGTTGGTGTCTGTCTCTTCTTCCAAGTAACGACCCTAGGCAAAGATGGAAATGGCCTCAAGTTCTACCAGAGGAGGTTTACACTGGATATTAGGAAAAAATTCTTCACAAAAAGGGTTGTCAAGCCCTGAATAGGCTGCCCAGGAAAGTGGTTGAGTCATCTACCCTGGAGATATTTAAAAGATGTGAAGATGGTGCACTTAAGGACATGATTTAGTGGTGACTTGGCAGTGCTGGATTAACTGTTGGACTTGATGATCTTAAAGGCCTTTTCTAACCTTAATACTTCCCTTTCAATTTAAATAGGGTTATTCTTCAGTTCTATTAATTTGGTTACCCTGAATTTAATTGCTGGAAAATATTATTTAAATAATTTCAGTTCTATCCACAAACAAACATTTTCCAATAGTTTTGTATAGTAAAAGATGGAGAGAAGAAGGAAAGGGAAAGGGCAAGGAAAAGAAGAAAATGCTCTTTATTCTGTAAGTCAGACTTCAAAATAGTCACATTATTCTTAAATTTGTCTGAAAATATTTCCATGGATAGATATCTTCTGTTTTCTCAAGAAGGTCTCTATTTGCTCTGTTACAGTGTATATAGCAGCGGAGCTGACAGAGGTCTTTTTTTTTTTTTTAATTGAGCATTCAAATACTTAGTAGAACATGGAAATATATAACATAATGATTTTGTTTCTTGACGGTGGTTTGGACACTGATACAGTGTGTAGGAATCTGGCTTCCTTCCTTTAGTTTAGGGAAATGGTTTGTTTGTACAAAGTATAACTGTAGCAAAGTAAAACATTTACAATCAGTGGAAATTTATCTGAAGAAACACAAAAATATTTCAGTAGAGGTTAGTGTAGGAGAATAATGAAGTGACTGTTCTTCAGCTACACAGCACACAGTACCACCCATGGAACAGGCTGCCCTCTAAACAAGCACCAGCTGCTATCTATTTTACATTAATTATAAACTTTGTGAGGACAAAGTGTGATATCATCAAGTCTCAAAATCTTTTTACATCAGTTTTGTGCTGGTTTTAGGTCAAGTGCTGGTTTTAGATCAAGTACTAGTTTATTTGGATACCCTTAATCTGGCTGGACTCATGGACAAATATTCACTTTTTTTCTTAAAGATTAGGAAAAAAAGTCTCTCTTGTTTGAGATTCAAGATTGATAGGCAAAGGTGATAGCAGAAGCATGATCTAGCAGTTAAAGTCTGAAAAGCAGGGTGTCAAAGCAAGGCTCAGATTTTAAAGGTTTATGTTTTTCAAACATTCCTCCCTGGGAAATATTCCAAGGTGAGCATCCAAAAGTTAACTGTCACACTCCTGAAAGGCTTGTCTCTGGTTTTGGGTTCCAAGCTTCATTTTACTGCTGTTAAAATATAATTTGAAAACCTGATCATTTGCTACTTCTCCAATGAAATTTATTGAAGTGGGCAAAACATCCTTAGAGAATTGCTAATTACAAAATGTTTCTTTTAGTAACGAAGTTTATGTAAAAGCAAACTACCAGACTAAAGAATTTATGTAGTTTTAAAATTGATATTACAATTAGGCCTACATACAAAATAGATTTACGGTGGAAAAGAAATACCTGCAAGTAGATCCAAGAACAAAGAGCTGCTGTAGGCGAGAAGCCTATTTGAAAGTCTGCAGGACTTGCAGTGTCTCAGGATAGACAGACAAAGCTTTTTTTACACCAAGACTTTTTAAGATCTACTCTCAGGTTTCAGTCCCTTCCTTCCCTGCTCCACAGGCCTGATCCAAATGGCAGAGGGATCCCAGTGAAAGAAAAGCCTACCAAGGGCTGGATGTCCCCAGGTCACATCCAAATCACCAGCTGTGCACTGAGGCTGCCTTGTCACCACTCTGCCTGGAGCTGTTGTTTCCCACATGGCAGCACCCATCAGCACCATAGGGGGTGGGTGGCTGCTTGTGGCCCTTCCCTGGAAAATTAAATAAGTCCTCCTGGAAGAGCTAAGAGATGTTCCTGTGTGTTAGTTAGAAAAGGAAAATGAGAGCACATCATCTATCTTACTGGCTTCTTGGGAAACTCCACAACCAATAGATTACTACAAGGGCAAGGAAATCCTTTTCTCTTGACATGGTCCCAGGCCAGTATTTCAGGGAGAAGAAAAAAAATCAAACCTGCCAGAAGGAAGAGTGCAGGAACAGACACCTCATTATGGCTCTGGGATTTAAAAAATACTCATCTTTTGTGTTTTATCTTGCTCTGGGTAACCAGAGAACAGTTAGGCTGGAAATCTCACAGGGCTCACTGTTTTGGCATCAAAGTCTCCACAACCAGCACAGAGGGATTCTGGGCATCTAATATGCAATTTGTTTCTCCTTTTCAAGGGGCTGGAGTCTTGTCAGGGCTTGACCTTTAAACCTTTTCTCTTTCCTTTTTTTTCCTAGTAGAACTTACAGAGGTAGAAATTTTGACCTGCCAAGTAGTAGATTCTGCAGAGCAAGAGAAAGTGATACAGCTATCAACTTCATGACAAATGGCAGTGATTATATCCTAGCAGGCCATCTGTGACTAATTCATGGCATCACAGGTGCACAGGAGGCAGAGGCAAGTAGGCAGTTCAGTAGGGAAAGGACCTGTAATAGCCTCTCCATAGGGACTTCAGAGGTTAATTGATTACGGAAAGGAACAATTAAACAGGCTGTAATCATAGTTGGGATTTTACATCAAAAGAAAAAGAAATGCTTATTAAAGTAAAGGAAGGGAGGGAGGGAGGGAGGGAGGGAGGGAGGGAGGAAGGAAGGAAGGAAGGAAGGAAGGAAGGAAGGAAGGAAGGAAGGAAGGAAGGAAGGAAGGAAGGAAGGAAGGAAGGAAGGAAGGAAGGAAGGAAGGAAGGAAGGAAGGAATATAAATGACTACAAATGACAAGTATTTTTATCCTTAAACTGCCACATTGTTTCCTCGCTTAAAATATTTTTAAAAGGCAAAGATGTATTTTCAGTGAAAATATTTTCTTCCATTATGGTAACCAGTAAGAACATATTGAACAGCTGTAATAGCTATAATGTAATACACCCTGTAGAAAGCAAAATATATACTTGAAATGAGCACTGGACAGCGAGCACAGCCTGACACAATTCAGCAGGGAGCACCTAAAGGAACTAAGGTTAAACCTCCTCTTCCCTGATTTCTTAAAAGGTTACCCATATCTTCAAGATGAAGTCTGCATTTCTGCTTGTGACCTGATATTTTCTCTGTAAGTGGAAGGATGTGAGGCATGTTTTGGTTCTGTGACAATTTAATGATTCTTTAATGATTCTGCTGTAATGCTCCTGGCCCATGGATATGTCCTTGCTACTGTTGAAAACCTGCACAATATTAGTATAGGAATTTAAAATCCAAATATTTAATACTATTGCTTTACATTACTGAAAAATGTAGTCAATAGTATTGTTAAAAGAATTCTCAAGACAACAAAGCCTAAATTTGTTTAAAAAACCCCAAACTGCTTCAGCAGCATTATTTTGGTTGCCTGCTGCATTGGTTTATTTATTTTGCTATGATCACTGAATTTGCTTGGAAGAATGAGAATGCTTGTTTAAAAATAATTTTCTTTAGCACTACTCAGTATGTCTCCTAGATCCCTAAGCATGAATTAGAAACACATTTCATATAAAATATGACTGTAGTGAAGAGTAAAATTAATGACAAATGTGATTGTTAATTCTTTTGGCTGTTTGTTGGCCAGAAAAAAAACTTTTATTCAAACAAATGATCATAATCTAAATTAATTCTATTAACTCATATAGTGCCCAGAGAACTGAATTGTGAGTGAGGGCAAGGGGTTCAAGAAAGCTTCATCTCATAGTCCTGGAAAAGAGATCTGTTTATAGGTTTCTTTGTAATGGTCATCTGAGTGTAGAAAACTAATCCAAAATATGACAACTTTATCACAGATTCAGGAAGTGTCTAAGTAGAGAGTTAATGAGGAGTAGGTGTTCTACTCTCTCTCTGTGTTGTGCCTTCTCTCCACAAACCTTAGACCATAATCCTGCAGTGAGAGTTGGGCAGATTGACCCAATTCCAAGCTGATGAAAAAACATGTTCCTCTTCTAAAATCATGATTGTCTCATTAATCAATAAATGCATGCTAAAAGCAGCAACAACAAAAGCCACAACAAAAAGCCCAAAATACCCTTCTGAAATGCTTCAACTGGTTTAAAAGTTTTAAATTTTATTTTTATATTTCCCTGATTTTTACACTCAGGAAAAAATGCAACTGAAGCTGTCATCCTGATGTAATGGGTGGTTTCAAGAAACTGAGATATAAGAAAAATGTCCTAAATGATCTTAAACATAGAATAGTTATTGTCATTGCTCTATGAAATGTAAGCATTCAAATAGCAAATTATAAAACTGAGAAAGAGGAATGGAATTTTTTGAGCATTCCAGGCATTAACGTTTTTGCTCTGCCTCCAGTGAAAATTTAATTACTGCAGTCTGATTTTATTATGTACTTCTTTTTGTACATAAAAAGTTTTTTCTCATGGAGCTTCTTTTTGGTGCTTTTTTAATGCCTCATTTGAGGGGTGTGTGGTTAAAGTGATCATTGGTTCTTGCTCCCTAACTGGCTAAGTTGCTCTGATATAATCAGAGAATAGGTTGTACTGGTTTTGGCTGAGGTAGAATTAGGTAAAAGCTTTTATTTTTACCCTTTCTAGTATATGATCTGGTTGCAATATTGATTTTTCAGAGATGGGTAAATGCCACAGGGAAAATACCATTTTGCAGAGAGGATTCAAGGAGCTCAGGGGTGGTGTTCAGGCAGATAATCTCTGTTTGAGTAACATTTTCCCTGAAGTGTGGGTTGGTTCAGGAAAGTATTTGCTGTCCTGATAAGGAACCTTTGGACATTTTACCAGATAGTGGAACTAATTCGTATGTTACATTTGTATATTGTTACAATCAAATTTTGATATCTTAACCTACTTTTCCAAAAAATGTTGTGTTTCAACTTCCCACTCCTTAGCCTGCAGGTGAGATTAATTTAATTATCCTTTCTGCTATGGTAGATCCTATAGAACCTCTCATCTCCAGGGTGCTTTTTTCATAACAAAAGTATTTGAAAATATCGTTTGTAACAAACCAACACATAGAAAACAAACAGTGTGATTTGAAGTTTAATCTTCAGGTGCTTTTTAAAGAAACTAAAATCAAATGAAAAATATAAAATATTTTACTTATTTACATTGGAAACAGCTTTAGGTGGATGAGGTTTGCCAGCGACGTACATATGAGAAGGTGTTATTTCTCTGCATATGGATCCTGTTCTACTAAACAATAAATACAACTGTGAAGATCAGAATAACACCTTTAAATATATACAGAAGAGGTAATGGGCTCACCAGCATTGATCTGCTTGTGCTTATCCAATTTTCCTGCTGGAGGGGAAAATAAAGGAGAAAAAAAGTCTTCTACCTACAGAGAATTAATACAGAATTTATTGCATAAGCACATACTCAGTTACCTCTTGACTGCTAGCCATAAACCATAGTTCCTTTCTTTGTCTTCTTCCTGAGTTATAGGTTAACAAATCATGATTTTGGCCTGTGGACTTCACGATATCTGCTTTCACTGCTGCCTCGCTCTTCCTTCCCTGTGCTGTTTCAGTGCTCTGTGTTTCAGAAACACTCTCCTCTGCTCTATTATTTTTCTCCAGGATGCCTCAGAAATAGTTCTAAAGCAAATTGTCTCACAATGATCATATTTACATACATAATATTCAGGATTTATACCAGAAATACAGAGAAAAAGTTGTTTTCACAGTTTGTAAAAAAACCTAAAACAATAAAGAGTGATAGTGAAATGTCAACACAAATTTCTGGATTGCATCAGGAATTTTGGACCAGCATGGCACAAATAAAGGACACATTAAAATCACTTCATGTGGCTCATTTATCTACACATCTTAGAGAAATAGAGACCAGAAGAGGACAATACACATTGAGGTTATACACAGAAAGAAGTTTAAAAAGAAAATTAACACCTGGCAAAAATGAAAAACAGAGAGTAAATTCTTAATTTTGAGTCGCTTTTCCATTTCTTTCAAGCTTATGCTCATCATGTATTTTCTCATGATTGACTTCATATTTGGGCATTAAAAAAGTGCTGTAAGCTCAGGTCTGAATTTATTTAGCCCCGAAATTTCAAATTCAGCAAATCCTGACATTTGTTTCTTCACCTTTGAAAGAACGGACCTTGAGAACTCACTTCTTGAATCAGAACTTTCTTAATTTGGCTGTCAGAACAAAAATTATTCTTATTCAAGCTATAGAGGATTAGTAAAGCACCACTTTATACCTCACATTTTCCTCAATCAGTGTGATTGAGGACTGTGGTTGCACTTAGTGCACTTAGGGAGAAGGGGATACAGATAAAAAGTTTTCTCCTCTAGGGTCAGTCAGGGTCAAGTCAGCTCAAGTAAAACTCAGCTGTTTGGATTGATTTTTAATTTTTTTTTCCTGGATCATATGATTTAATAAATCAGCTGTAAAACCTTGTATATTCCTCTTCCCTTTTGCTGAACATCAATTGCTTCTGACATGCACTTGACAAACACAGCAGAAAGTGTTGACATATTGTAAGCCAGATCAGGGCCAGCTGATACAATGAACATTCCCTGCATTGTGAATTCCAGTTGCGTGGAGCAACCACTTCAGGGGTTGAGGGGTTATTTCTCACTGTCCAAATGATGGATGGAAGATATCAAACAGCTGAAGTGTCTTTGTATAATGACTCAAGTAGTAGAGCATGACAAATAAATGAGTGTTTTATATTTAATAACCTCTCTGTAAAAAAAAGAAAAAAAAAAAAACCAAACCAAAAACCAACAAAAAAACACACCAAAAAAACCAAACCAAAACAAAAAAGAAATGTAGCTTTGATATTTAGGGAGGTAGAAGCCATAACAGCTTAATTCACTTGAATACTATTTCTAGCAGAGCTTAATGACTTAATTAATATTATCTGTCACTGTGGGGTGCACTTGTTTAAAAGCCTCCAGATTGATTTGAATTGACAGGTTTTATTATGGTTAGAAATTGAAATAAATGGTTGCAATGCTCTGAACATAGAAGTAGCGACAGGTAGTGGAGAAAAGGTGATGATTGAAGATGACAAAAAAAAAAAAAAGAATGTCTGGAAACAAGTGGCCCATCAAGAAAGACAAACAGAACAGAAAAGTGAAGCAGAGAACCAGACAATGGTAGCAAGGAAAACTGAGAGAATAAGCACAAGCCATAAGATTTGTTGTTTGGTTGCTTTTGAGTATTTACTGGTGAAAACAGTTAGTAATTTTGCTAAAATCAGTTAGTTTAGTATTTAGCCCAGAGACTAGAGACAGCTGTGACCTAAATTAAGACAAGTTGTAGAGCAAAAGGGTAAGTATGAGGGCTGGTAACAGGGAAATTAAGGCAACATGTTTGTAGGCACAGGAAAAAAAAATCAACAGCACAGTTAACAGGAAGCAATGTCCCTTTTCTTTATTTTAAAGAAATAATAGAAAAAAAAAATCACAAAATCAGATCCAGCAATATTTGCTGGTTTTTATGGATCCATGTTCTAACAGTTATGTATTTCTCAGGCAGTCTTCAGGCAGGGAGAAAGCAGTCAGTTCCTTAGACAGGTAGGGGTGGGAAAAACAAGGCTTTATGTTTCCCTCATTTCTGGGAGAAGATGCTACCCGGGAATATCCCAGTTCCAAGGAAAAGCTGTGGGTAAAGTCAGAGCAAGCTGTTTTCCTTTCAGCACCTTTCTCCTGAGCACTGGCATAGTATCCATGGCTCTGTGGCCACAGGAGGTTTGGTTGTGGCTCTTGAGCTCTGGCAAGAAGGGAAGAGGCAAAGGCAAGCCCTGAGCTTAGCCAGGCAGCACCATCCCAGCTGGTTATTGCTGCAGCCAACACCTTCTCTTGGTCATTGCATCAAGTGTTAATGTTAATATCAAAGGGATTAAAACAAAATCCTGAGGGACTGTGGTACATTTTTATTGATGCTGCTGAGAAACACTGAGCCAGGACTGTATCTTGCAGTTAAAATTTTATGTGGCTGCTGTCAGTGAAAACACAAATGAAAACATCATCTTTGCTGAAGTTTCATTGAGGGATGTACTTGAATCTTGTTTTTACTCCCCCAAATGCTAATAATGACAAAATGTCACAACACAATTGCCAAATGTATATCTTTTAAAAAGGAAACAGGAAGTGGGCTCAGAAATAAATTGCAAAGTGATTAAAAAGAATTAGAAAAACATCTCCACCCAACTGCTGCAGTAGAGAGAAATAAATGTGTTTCAAGATCTATGTAAGAATATCTTGGCAAATAAGGAAAAGTTTTTGCATTTTATCCCTGAATGTAAAAGACAGAGCATTTTTGGGTAGGGCTATACCTGTTTTCTTAGGATACCAAACTGCAAGAAAGCAGAATGAAGAGCAAAGGAACAGTCAAGGAAGCACTCAGTGAAAAGAAAGGGTGCTGTTTATTCTCCTAATTCACAAGAAAAAAACTTGAAAAAGTCAGTGAAATGGGTATGGTCAGGGCATTAGACATGAGTTCAGTTCCTGATGTTTCCTTTAAAAAGTAACTTTACGTTGTGCTTCTACTGCAGGTAACACAATAGAAATTACTCTCCTAGAAAATGGTGCCCCAACCAATACTATAATATTGCACAGGGTTTTTCAAAGGAGCTTCCTGAAGAGAGCAGAGCAGAAAGTTACATTTTGTTTTAATGTTGTGGAAAAATTCCAGATACATGACAGTAAGCTGGAACAGGATTTTGGCCAGAAACTCTCAGAAACTGTAAGACAGAAAATATTCCCTTTTCATGGAAAAGAAAAAAAAAACCAAAGAAACAACACTTGTATCCTACTGTAAGCCAATATACAGGGATTAATTAGCACCCCAAAAGGTGACAATAGTTACTGTGATCCCACCCAAAGGCCATAGGGATGCACAGATACTTCACACTCTTGTTTGATATGCCAGCTTTTCTTGGGTGAAGTAATGGAGCAGCTGTGCAAGCACAGAAGACAAAAAATATGGCTTGAGAAAGCCCCAAGAAACCAAGACACTCCCTCAAGACCCCAAACACACTTTACATTTGACCCTGGAGCCTGAAGAGCCAGCAGACACAGTGCCAGAGCGTTCCAGGAGAAAGGGAAGATGCAATGACACAGAAGGAATGGGGAAACTTGAAAATAGACTTGGCAGCAACTGAATAGCTGAAACTGGTGACCAAATGATGGATGGGTAATATAAAGTGACAATGAACAGAGAAAATTATTTCCCTGTGGAGCAGGCCTTTTTGGGCCTGTATCTGTTGCTTGTAATTTATTTTTGAATGTGATTCTGCAGTTAATCATTTAGTCCTGAGGCATCTGCATCAATTTGTGAGGCCTTTTCATGCACGTCAGGCTTTCTAGGTAGATTTCATAGAAATTTCATGGGTTGTTTTTTTCTCTTCTCCTGGTGTTTACACCACATAAAGGGCTAAACCTTGATTATCACACAGAGGAGGACAAAGAATGTCTTGCAGATTTCAGCTTCTGTATCTTTAAAGTTACTGATTCTTACAAACCAAACCCACAGCCTAAATATCAAAATATTTTTTAAAAAAAGGCTGGTAATTGATTCTTTGAGCTGTATAACCAGATGAGGACAGGAGGGTTGAGAAAGAAAAAGTCTTCCAATCAGACTTGGCTTCCCTAAATATTTTGAAGTCCAAATGTATCATTCCAATACAGTTTTTTGAAAACTGTTCTTGCACTTGAATTACCTACCAGAATTTGCTCCAAAATAAGTTTTAATAGAAACAGATGACACTGTCTTTCAGAAGACATAATCTTTAGTTTTGGATGTGATAATTCACTCCAAATAATTAACTCTGCGTTAGAAGAACTGTCTTTTCAAAAGTGAAACTGCCTGGGTATAAAACTGTACACTGAATCCTGTAGGAGACAACCATTTTTGTGGAAGGCACAGAAAATCTGTATCATGGCCAGTTCAGTGAGGAGCAGCACTCCAAAGGAAGGTGCTTGGTATCTGCATGCACAGAAACATGTTTTTATCTAGTGTCATCTGTTTCCATTAAAACTTATTTTGAAGCAAATGCTGTAATTGAGAAAACAAATGAAGAGATTTTATTAGTCTCTTGGATGCAATAATTCATTTACCTCTCATATAAATTAAATTTAATATTAGCTTGGTAAATTAGAAATATGCTAAACACACAAAATATCTGTCTTTGCAAGGCCTTTTAAACCACATCAAGGGTAGAGCTGAAATTATAGTAGCTACCATAAAAAAAAACTTTAGTGCAGCAATTTGGCAATTATGTGCTTCTCAGAGACAGGAGAATGATGTATCAGATACTCTTGGGTGGCATTGCTGAGAAATGCTGACTTTTTAATGATGATTGTGGTGCACACAGAGATGTAGTGGAGCACAATTAGGAATGCTGTGCAGAACTGAAGGATAGGGACAAGCAGATAGGCAGGACATCCTGGCTACCAAATTTGTTGTCCTGAGGAACTACACATTGATGCCTGAACATTTGTTTTACCCTCTTTTTGCAATTTTTTATACATTTGATTGTAATCTCTTGGTGTCAAATATTGCAATTTGCGTGGTGGATCAAGCTGTTAATTCCAACTCAAGAATTGTTACTAATTCTGCTGCAAAAGGAAATACAGTGCAGACTGAAGGGGTACAGCTCATTTCAGTAATGCTGAGTGCAGGTTGCCTGGTGCACAAGCAGCGACCTACCTGCAAACACCCAGCAGCTACAGCTTTACTGGGACTGTGGCAGAAGAAAAGCTCCAGTTCCAGCCCCAAAGGAGGGGTGGGGATGTCTGCTGCTGATAGCTGGAGTCCCCATCGTGCCCCTGCACCAGCTGTGCTCTGGCCTCACTGACAGCAAAACTTCTCATGGAATAGATGGACTCAATCCACAGCTGGGTCAGTGGCTTAATTTATAAAAGCTAATGGAGATTCAATCCATAGGAGCTGCTTTTCTATATATTCCATAATTTAATGTTAGCAGGCAAGGTGTAGGTTGGATATTAGAAAAAGGTTCTTCACCCAGAGGTGGTTGAGCACTGGAAAAGGCTCCCTGGAGAAGTGGTCACAGCAGCAGCCTGACAGACCTCCAGATGCTTTTGGACAATGCTCTCAGGCACTGGGGGATTCTTTGGCCTGGTGCTGTGCAAGGCCAGGAGCTGGGCTTGATGATCCTGTGGGTCCCTTCCAACACAGCTTATTCTGTGATACTCTTGTTAACTAAACATGAAGATATGATCTATGGCATTATAATGGAGCACTATTACATGAATGCTCTTCTCATACCTTTATAGGTGTCCACTGTATGTTAAATGAAACTTTGGCCCCATATTATATAATGGCTCTTCTACAGTCCTACAAGATTTTCGAAAAACTAGCTTGATTACCTAATTTATCTTCTCGGTATTAAGAATTTGTTTCAGAAAGTTGTTTACTGTGTTAAGTCTTGTTTAAAGACAACAGGGCTTTCATAATTTCTCATAGCTATGAATAAGTCACTCTTCATCTTTGTCAAAAAGGCAAATCCATTATTTTTCTAGTTCCCAACTTTGAGGATTTATTGCATGATCTTACATCCAGTTGTCACATTGAACTTGTGGAGACTTGATGGTTAGAGCTATCTTTGTCCCCCATCACACTCATACACCTATCTGGAACTCCATAACTCCAAGACTTGGGAGCACATATATAAAACCCTATGTACAGACCTGCAGAGATCAGCAGGACCAGCCAGACACTTGGGCCAGCAAGGGACAGAAGTGGAATGAAATCTTTTGTCTTGTTATCCATGAGATCCTAACAGCTTAGTCTTATGATAGCTGGTTTAACTACTGTTAATGAAAAATAGGTTTTATGTATGCATAAGAAAAAGGAAGGAAAATAAAAGTCCACACATGCTTTGTGAATCCAAAAGTATGTTTTTTCCTCCAGCTTTGCTATTGTAGCTGGTTTTTGCACTAGAATGCTTATCCATGCTGATTTGTGGCCTTACAGTTTGGACATCACAACTTTTCTAATCTGACACAAAGATGCTGATGAGACACATGTTTCTGATTACAAACAGTATTAGTCTTGTCTTTAAAAGGTCAGATAAAACTATAATATTCTTTCTTGTCCATATAACAAAGGCATGATTTATTACATTATCCATTTCCTGTTACTATCAGTTTTTGTTAGTATAAACAAAATAAAAATTAAACATAATTATCTGCAAGACACTTAGGGATTGTCAAAATGTTTGCTCTTCTGAGGAGTATTTCCAGCCACTATTCCTAGATCCTAACTCAAGCATTGAGCAACTTATAATTGCTGTTATTAAAAAAAAATGCGCATGCATTAATATGACAATTCTGATATATTGCAAACAAGCATAATTTTTTTGCACGGGTCAGTGACAAAAAAAATCAGATTAGGAGGTAGTTGAAGCCCTGGTTTTAGGCTCAAACTTTTATCCCCCCTTGAGAGAGGGAGAGGTTATTACTCAGAAGCAGAGCTTGTAACAACATCAAGTTTTGTATGTCACAGGCTTTTAGTTAATATGAAGTCATGAGGAAAAAATGTGTATTCAGTTTTGCTGGCTTTCCCCAAAGTACTCCACAGAGCAGCAGGTGCTGCATGTAACATGCACAGAATCAGTCATATGGCAGAGCCCAGGCAGCAGATTGCAGGCTCGAGGAACACAGTGATCAGGACCCGTTGCTCTCCGTTTGTCAGCCAGCATAGAAAGGCATAAGGAATCCTACACTGATTTTTCAGCCTTAATCTTTTCAAAAGCCAGAACAACAGCATACCAACCACATACCATCTCTGTGATTATGATGTTCCTGATGACCTAGGTGCTGGGAACAGGCCTGTGCTCTCTCCTTGCCCTATGCTCTCAGCCATGCTAACAAAGATGCTCCTTACCAGCCCCACTGCACCATGTGCTGTGATTGAAGCTTCAGCACTATTTCTCCCCAAAAGGACATTTTCACTCCGGCAAATATTGAAAGCCATCCTACCCTGAGTTTTTGTTTTGCAACCTATTCACTCATGGGACTTTTTCTGATTATGATTTATAGGGGGCTTGCAGACAATGAACAACTCTTTCAAGAGGGGCTATGGATAGATGTTTATTTATCATGATTCTACTGACTCTGATGTGGTCACTTATAGCAATGTGAACCAAATTATTCTTTCTTTTTCTTTCCAAGAATCCAGGGAAATTAAAGTCCAGAGTATTAAAAATGTGAGTTGTTAATGTATTTCTTTAACCATGCTGGATGTCACATGAAAAGCACAAAGGTCAAGCTATTGCTCACAAAAAACCTATGCTCAAAATAGTCTGGCTTCAGCAGGAAAAAAGTTTAAAACAATTCAGGCTGAAGTTATTTTTAAACTGGGTCATTCAAATAATCCAATTTGCAGCACAGCCATACAAATAGTTGTATTGGGTTGGATCAACTGGAAGGGTGTGACATAAAAATTGGGAAAAAATTTGAGGTAGGAAAGAAAGGGGCTTGCATTGATTCAGCCTCCAAGGAAGCAATAAACAGAGATAATTAAATTGATTTTTATTTACCTAAAATGGGGGCAAGGGAGACAGGCAAGTTCCAGCTAGGCAAGCAAGAGCTCTAATAGTCTTTTAAAAGAAAATGCCCAGCTCTGAAACTGTAAAGCAGTTACACCTCAGTTTTTTGGAAATTTTGATCAGATTTGTCCATACTGGATGATTTCATTGTAGGGCTGTCCTGAAACTCCTGTTTAGTGCAACTTCCACACAGAGGGGATTGTTGCCTTAAGATAATTGCTTAAATGAACAAATATTCAGAGAGAAGACAATAGTAGCTAACATTACAATAGCAAAAAAATTTGCTTTACAAAGGCAGTGGTGTTACACAAATTTTTTGTACTTCAGATATTCAACACAAAGCACAGGCTTTGACATCACCAGCAGAGCTGTGAACCTACAGGAAACACTTGGAATCATTCAGTTTGCAAGAATTTCCTTGTAGAATAACACAAAGGAAATGGTAGAGGGAAAACTGTAACAGAATACAAAAATAATCAAGGAAATAGGAATCTGTGTGACCTAAACATGAAAAATAAAGTAGTAAACTAATCATTTTGACAGATAGTAAGAGCAATTGTTTATATGGGGGTACTGTGTACCACAAGTGGTTTTTGTTTTTATCCTAGCTAAAACACATTGAAGAACCTCAGTTTACCTGAAAATATAACTTGTAATTTCTGCTGTTGACACATGTAGAGTGTCTCATGCATGCCCAAATCAAGTGAGTAGGGTAGAAGGCACCACACTGCATCCCAGAATAGTCTCAGGTTGTCCCAAAATACCATATGAAACCAAAGGTCTTCCTGAATGAATAGATGATGACTCTTGTTATTTTAGAAACAGTGTCTTGTGTATATCATTCATTGTTTGAGAACTGCCATAATAATTTCTGGATTGCTTTCCCTATAACATATTACCACTTCATTAAATAAATATATGTATGAATAGTGAGAATAAAGGAAATCCAGTAAAATAGCAAGACCTGAAAAGTGAAATAAAATTCTGGCATTATAAACAAACCATATATTTTTCAACCCATTTTAAACATTTCTTAAAATCTTACTGCATTCTTTCAAAAATGCTTCCTTTTTCTTCATAGCAGTCATCCTTTCAATACTGGAATTTTTATTCTTTGCCTTTGAAACACCTGTGGAAAAATTTGCCAGAGAATAGACTGAGATAAGCATAAGAAGAAAAGAGCTCACTTAAACATATTCACTTTTCTAAGAGCTAAAACTTGCATTCAGGTGAATAAGTAATAGTTGCAAAATCATTCTTTTCCAGCTTTAATAGTACAGGGAATAGAAAGAAAAATCTCTGGAGATCTGACAAGGGAGAGATGAGAGAAATATAAATGAAAAAATAAATGAAACAGATCATTTTATAGTGTTAATGATGTGTAGCTATGAAATCCTTGGTTGAATCACCAGAACCACAACACATTTTTCCTACTTATTCCCTGGTGCAACATTTAAAAACATTTTACTGGTATAAATGTGACTCAGTAGTTTCTGTGAAGTCTTGAGTACTGTTATAAAAACAGCTGAGTGCTCTTTCTTGGCACCCAAGAAGGAGTTTCAAGCTGATTTTTTTTTTTTTAATAAAAGAAAAAAGTTCAGGAAAACAGACAAGCAAATCTAATGGAACTAAACACATTTAACCCTCACAGACATAGCTTGAATTCACAGTTACTTACAGTCTTTCTGTTTGAGGTCTGCTTGTGGAGGGTGTTTGGTCCTCTGTGCTGTTCAGTAGTCACCAAGGTCTATAGGCTCACTGGCAGCAATAGGAAGATGTTCATTGATTAAAGCAAGTTTTAGAAAATATCTTCACCGTAGACTCAAACACTGCCATACAAGATGGTGGCAGGCATCAGCTATTTATTAGCCCCAGTACAGCTTTTTATACTCTTTCTTCACATACATAACAGGTGCTCCTTATTACATTACTGTTGGTCAGTAAACTATCCACAGGTGCCTTTTCTAATCAGGCCTGCACTCTGCATTCTCTGCTTCATTCTCTAACAAAGGTGTTTACCTCTCTTGTTTAGGGGCAAAGCTGTAGCTTATTTAGGTCTAGGCTGCCCACAGCCTTTTCCTATCTTGCCACAATATCCTATATTTCTGATTTTCTTTATGCAGAAGAAAATTGTAACTCCTCATTTCAGCCAGAGATAACAGGAAGGTGAATGAATATGTGGTAAATGACGTGAACTAAATTTTTTTACAATATGGGCTGGAATAAAGAAGTATATTAATTATTTAAAGTGTGTACAGTTCAGTTACCAAGGTCAAGTCATAGACAGTCCTAAAGTTGAAAATAAGCAAATTTATGAAGTCACATATCTCAGAAGCTGCTGTTATTTGCCACTGTTATTTGTATCTCTTTGGTCAAAGGCCTTTGTGAACAGCCTGTCCCACTTCTGATACACTTTGTCAGCATGGAATGCTTACTGGGCAAGTGGAAAAGGAAATATTTGCTGCTGGTGGTGGTGCAGAAGCAAAGCTGTTCAAAGATAGCTGTGCCAAGATAGCGAACAGCCTGCTCACTATTGCAATCCCACAATCCCTGTTTGCACTGTGGGGCAATTCCAGCTCACTCCACACACAAATGTAACTCAGAACATGTGCAAAGCAAACCAGCTAGAACTGCATTAGCTGGCATTTTGTACTTTTATGGCAGATTTTTGCTGGCTGTACAAGAACAGATGCTCTCTGGTCCAGCACACAGCTCCCTGGTTAATCCTCCAAAACGTTTTGAACAAATCTGAACCAGCAGAATGGGTTTATACCAGATCAGTTCTTTGTGGCATGTGGCCACAGAGTTTTGAAACTGATAGAAAGAGCCTCAAAGCCAAGGTTTGTGTCTTTTTGAACCCTAGCCCAGGTAAACATGAATATAATTTTTGTTCCATGGTACCAGATACTACCATGCTGAATGATTTACAAGTGGGACATATGTGGTCTCTGTAATAGAAACATGCAGAATTTTACTTTAAAACAGGATCAAAGTATTGCACAAGAAGACTTTATTTTCTTTTTTTCTTTTTTTTTTTTTTTTCTTTCTATCCAGGTGACTTGGGAACAGTGCTAACCTCATGCTTGTTGGCTCTCACTCTATGCTGATATTCATTCATTCATTCATTCATTCAGGTGCATTGCATGTTCCTATTCTTTCATGGGGAAAATTCCAGATGGATGTAGCACTTCCTGTTCCTTTCCTTAACCTTGAATACCAATCCTGGGAAAAGAAACTACCCAGAAACCAACCAAACCCGAGTCGTTATCCAGTGGGATTCTGCTCATACTGATTTGCTTGTTCCTAAAAGCAGACTTCTCCTTACTTATACAAAGTGGTGTCATGATAGGGGAACAAACAGAAACTGTGGCACTGCAACCAACTCTCACACTTCTGAGTGAACATAACTGACTTAGGTTTTCAATCTAAAAGTATCCTGAATTAATAAGGTATTATTATGGTCATCCTATACAACTGGGAACATCAAGAAACATGATTCTTATTTTTCTGCCTTCCAAGCACTCATTTTACTCCACTATGATGCAGTTTGGGAGTCTTTTAAAGGGGAATACATTGATAAGATAAATTTGTGTAGGAGACAAACAAGTCAAACATAGAATGACACATAATAAAAGTGTCATCTGTTGTTTATATCCTAAGTTAATCATATTTTAGCAGCAACTGAGATCCTCAGTAGACAGAGATAAGTAAATGAACACCAAGAGACAAAAGAAGATTTCTGTGACACAAAAGTAAGGCTAGTTCTTCAGTTAAGAATGCCTGGTTTCTTACCAGCACAAGAAAGCACAGATTTTTTCCTCAAATCTTTTATTCTTATCCTCCAATTCTCTGGAGGCAGCAATTCAGTGGGGGACAGATCCAGTTCCACTTTAGTCAGTAGAAAAGACGCTGACTGGGATTTGGATCAAGTCCTTACAACACTACAGGGTGGAGCTAGCAATGTAAAAAGCTAACATTTCCAGATCTATCTAAGACCAGATGTGCAAGGCAGGAAACCATATGATTAGATTCAAACAATAAATAAAAAAGGAGTTGCCCTTGTTTAGAAGCAATTTCCACCAGTGGAGATTTTCTAACCATGACAACATACTTCAGGATTCAGCAGTAAGTCACTGAGTGGCTGAACCTCTATCCAGCAAAGCCTCCTGAATCTTTGGGGAGTCAGGATTAGCTGAAAGAGCAAACATAAGAGATCACTTCATGTCCAGCAAAAGCCAACAAAGGTTTTAGTGGTGAACTTTCTTCTGGTTTTCATTTTCAGCATTTTGAGTTACTTATCTTTTTTGAATGTCTGTTGTTGCAGGATCCTTTTAACTGTTGTAGTGTGTTTCCAGTTAATAAAAGTAGGCATTGCTTGAAACAAGACATATTCCTTGAAAGACATTTTGCCTCCCCATTCTTTCTCTCCTTCCCTCCCCACCCTTTCTTTTCTCTTCATCCTCTCCTTTCCCTTCCTTGTACTCCCCCTCTCCTGTTTTTTTAACTCTTCCATGAAAAAAACCCAAACCATAAAAACTCAAAATAAAAATAAAATAAAAAGACCCCAAACCATACCAAACAAAAACCAACACCTCAAACCAAATCCAAGTGGTTTGCATATGACAGTCTTATTGCAGCAATGCAAACACATAATGGTTGTTGCTGAAATGAGCACACTCTGGACCTCTTCTCTCTTTTACATGCTGTATAATAAGAGTTGTCTGACTGGGTTGAAAATATTCTATTGCAGCTTTTTTTTTTTTTGCAATCTATTTTGCAATATTTTTCCACTGAGACAAGTGTTTAAAGGAACTGGAAGGCAAATCTGAAATTTTCTAACTTCACGTATGCTTCACATGTATGGATGGAAACTGTGACTGTAACTTTTGAGGTCATTTACCATTGCAAAACATTCAATCACCTGTGCAGTGGTGAGAGAGAGGGGAGCTATGAGGTTATTCATAACTGGATCAGCCCCCAGAACCTAATAATATATTTGGACAGTGTTTTCAGGATAAAGGATCCTGTGCTAACTTGTCTTTAAGGCTAAAATTTTCACAACTGTGAGTAATTGGATCAGTGTCTGGAAGCAGCCACCTTGCAGAAGGTGCCTGAATAGGAGCTGATGTTAGAGTCTTAGACATATTTAAAACTCTGAATTTACTAGTCACTGCTTTCCCATTTATTTTCACTGTATAAGTAGGTAAGGATTTATATGTTAGCACAAAGGTGAACATTATCCTCTTTTAATTTCCATTCTTTTCTGTGTCAGAAGGAAATAACACACACCTGGAATGTGAACCTCTCCTCCTACTCAAAGAACAGTTTGACAGAACAAAACACAACTGTTATAAATCCCAAGGCAGATGATGTGAAAGCTTCTCTCTACCTTGCCACTAGTATCATGCTTATTACTATAATTAAAAGATCTCTACACTCTGGCAATAGTAACTAAAGGATAAAGTTAGCTGCTATTTTTTTCCCCTACACAGGAGACCATATTATAGGAGCATGACTTTCCCAATAAGAAAATTCACCATTTATTTCATGCCTAAAAATGTAGGTTTAGAAAGTAAGAAAAGTAGCAACATTGCTAAATAATGTATGGAATTAATATGGTGCAGAAGGCAGAAGATAGGTTTCTAGGCTGTAGTTCAAAACCACTGCAGAATATGTATGCACAGGAGAAATTGATTCTTCAACTTGATGGAGGTCAGCCTGTTCCAGCTGAGGTCATTCTGATTAGTTTGGGCAGCTACCAAGCCAGCTGGTAAACAGATGCTTTCTTATAAATTGATGGTTTAGAATAAATTAGGCCAAACACTTTGATTGTGATTGATGCAAGAAATCTGATAAATACAGCCTTGTGTTTTCTTTAATGTTCTGTTTGAAAATTTTAGGCAGCAAAAATATAATATTATACTTAAGAATAAGTAAGTTGGCAACATATAAATACCATGAACTTAAACTGTGCAGAAAATTTGTCTGAGCTACACCATCCCATCATTGCTACTGTGTAATTTCTGATGGGTGTTTGCAAACATCCTGTGTCAAAAATGCCATTTTTCATTTATTTTACAGTAATTCCCTGAGGCACAAAGCTAGTCTTGGGCTTATTCTTTCCTATCAAGGTGTGATGTGTATCTGACTACAAGGCAGACATACTCTTGCAATTTTTCCAAGGAAATCACAAAGTCTGCTTTAAAAGCTGCTTTTGCTCCTCTGGAAAGATATTGCTCAGAATCAGTTGCAGCACTCAGTTATTTTTCATTCCCTTTCCCCTTTCCCTATTTGGGGGAGGTGGGGGAGGGTTGAGAGGCAGTGTATGGGTTTTTTTTTATTTTGTTTTTTCATGGACTTTATTCAGGCTTGGCCTTAATTAGATTGTCTCAGAAAATTTATGGTCTCTTATAGTGTGCAGTTGTTGGCTGTTAAACAAACACAGCCACAGATACACTGAGTTGTATTCTTCTGCCTCTTCCCATATTCCCACTTTCTCCACTCACCCCATGGCATATCACTGATTTACACTAAAGCAAATAACTTCCATCCGTTGCCTTCACAGACACACACTGGTTGCTTTCCTTGTTAAATGACACCTTTGCTAATTGTCATTTCTGTAGGTATCCTGTCCCAAAATAACAAAAGCATGGTTTTTCTCTTGTGTAGTGGCAGGGAGAGACAGGACAGGGACAGAAGAGAGGGTCTGGACAAGAGCCAGAGGTCTGCAGGCCAAAACCACCTGTTGGTCAAAGTCTCAGATCTGCCCAAGCATGTAATGAAGAGGACTGCTGCAATTACTCAGTGTTAAACTCATCAGCAGATACTGAAGATTAATGCTGAATTTCATTGATGAAAGTCACAACTACAACCATGCTATGAAACAGAAACTGTTGAGCACATCAGAAAGCTGCTGATAAAAGATGCATCTAGTAACTTACAGCTGCTGCTAGGACATATAGGCAGCTTAGTTCACACAATTTTGTTACAATTTTTGGCATATGAATATTCTATCTACAGCATCAAAAACATCAGCATATAACGAATGCAGATGCATATGACTGGGCTCAGGCAAAAATTGAATGCTGAACTTAAAATGAATACCTACTTTATTTCATCACTTTTGGATCTGCAACACAGAATGAAAATTTAACTGTCTGGTCACCAGTCAGCAGATATTTTTATGTTGTATGTTACTTAAGGAACTATCAGATTTTGTCACAGAAATGTGAAGTGTGTTGTGTGTAAGTTAAAAGTAGACATTGCTCCACAACAATACAACCTGTACATAAGATGGTAGAAAAGCTGCAATTATCAAGTAAATAATTAACAGTAGTAGTGAAAGAAACCTTTTATAAGTCTTTAACATGAATATATGAGAACAGAGGTGAAGCAATTAGCAGAAATCTTGTAAACTATGAAGAAATTCATTGCAACTGAGAAATTACTGGAGATTGAAAACACTCTCTTAGACTTTAGTGAGCAGATGTCCTGCCATTTGGATTCAGAACTTTTCATATTCTCAAATCAAAATCACATGAGGGCCTTTGGAAAGCTGAGTTTTCACGCTGTTTCCCCTTGTGATCTGTCAGAAGTTTTCCATTAAGAAGTACCACCCTGGACTGGATCTTGTTAAGATCATGATTCTGATCTCAGTCCTTTCCTCTCTCTCTAATAAATGACCTTTCATAAGGATTTCTTCACTGCTGATAATCTGTTCTTTTCTTACTCCATAATTTTTTATCATCAGCGTCATTTTTTTTCCTTCCTGTTTCCTCAAAACAGTTGTAAGTTCCCTAGAGAATTCACAACCTTCCAGAACCGGAATGAGATTTCGCTTGCTTCAAGGAAACTTTACTCCCTCCACACTTCAGCCCCAAAACTGTGGACTCTCCCTAAGAGCTGTGCTTCCAAGTACTTGCTGTCACCCTCTGTGCATGCCTGCATGTGCTGCTGTTTCAAGCTGCACAGCTTCCCCTGCAGTGCTGCCCGTGATGCTCGGGACATGTGGTCCTGGGATGTGCTGGCATCACTCCTGAGCTGTGCTCCCCTATTCTGTGCTGCCACCATATGACAGAGGCAATTCTGACTTTTGGGAACAGTTCAGGCACAACATGCATCTTTCACAGTTATCTGCTTTCCCAGTCAAAAGGCCATAAATTAGGCCACAGTTGTGTTTTTTCTCTTGAAGCATACAGCTGGGAGCCATACACACAGGAACTAAATACAGAGCCTGACTTTGGCACAGCCTTTGCTGGAGGAAGCTTCACCCTTGTTTTACACCCTGACCTCGTGAATCTCATCATGAGAAAAGAGGAAAAGGCCTCAAGTTGCTCCAAGGTGGTTTAGGTTGGATATGACGAAAAATTTCTTCACTGAAAGAGTGGTCAGGCATTGGAACAGTCTGCTCAGGGAAGTGGTGGATTCACCCTTTCTGAAGTCTTCAAAACCCCTGTAGATATGGTGCTTAGATACAGGGCCTAGTGATGGATTTGTCAGTGCTTGGACTTGATGATCTGATAGAACTTTTCCAACTTTAATTATTCTATGACACTATGATTCTATCCAAATGACTAGGAACTTGTTAGACCAAGAACAGATTTAACATTTGCACTCATGAGTGACAGAAAAGTGATTAACCTTGCCATGAAGGAGCACTGTACCTCCAGGAAGCCTGAGGAAAGGCTGGAACTGTCAGTGGATGAGATTCAACAGTTACCTCACAGGCAATCAGAGCTGCAGGGCTGCAGAGGCAGCAGGGACTCTGCTGAACCACTGCTCTGGAACCTCACCCCTTAGGCACAAAAGTCCCCATAACTCAACTTTAATTACTGGGGAACAGGGAGTGGAATGCACTGGATTTAAGGATTCTAACTGCTTCTCAAATGCTCCTTCTTTTTTACTTGATAGTAGCTGTATCTCTTTGGATTAGACTCTGTTAAGCCTAGCAATGGTTTTGGAATGCATTCTAAATCCTGGGTAAAAATGGGTTTTTTCATTCTTTCCACATTGCCAGCTTTCCTCACACAGACCCACCCCAATGTGTCCTGCACTGTGTAATCACACACTGAAAAGAAGGCAAGAGTGACACAGCTCATCTTTGTGGTTCACCACATACATGGCAAAACTGACTCTGGACCACCACACCAAAGCAAAGCCTGGACTCAACCCAGTTTAGTACAATGTGTGAGTTTTATCTAAGTGGGTCTGACAACTGATATGCTGGGATCAGCAGTGTCTAAGTTAAAGTATTTATATCGAGAAATCAATAAGCCTCAACCAATTAGTTCAAGCGAAGATCAGGATCAGGGATAATCTTAGGACACCAAAATAACAGGGACTGATGGGATCAAAGCAACCCTCTAAACCAGTGGTGCTTAATTTGCTGCTGGTGGTGGTTCATTTTAGGGTGGTTGACATTCTGAAAGCTTCAGAAATACTTCTGTATCCTTACCCAGAATGGGAAAAACAACATATCTCTACAGTTGCATTTTGGTCTTGTTCTGTTTTATATTATGTTTATTATTAAAAATCCTCTATGCCTTATATTATTTTCATATGTTGTTTATGAGAGGTTAACAGCTGATTATTATCTGTGATGCAATGCAAGTGATGTATTGCAAACGGTTGAGAGCACATCTGTGCAAGATACAGAGTTACAACCTATTGATCTGCTTGGTGTTTTGGCTATCCACTGCAGCATTTATTAAAGCAGGTATCATTACTACCAGGAAAAATACAGCATGGAGGGTGGACAAAGAGCAAAGGAACTCCTGCAGTTTCCAGGCCAGCTCATGGACTTTCCTGCCATCTCTTCTTATTTAGAGCAGCCTGGTCTAACTTCTCCAGTGGGTGTGATGTCCTGCCTTCAGGCATGCTTATCCTACAGCTTTCTGCCTCTTTTTCAGGGGTTTGCCCAGGTAATCTCTGTGCTGCAGCGTGCAGAGGCTGTAAAGGTGAGATATAGGGCTCAGGGTCTCCCAGAGTTACATTCCAATATAATGCCATTGAATATGAGTGTTTCAGATTAAGATCATCTGATACAAAAGGTTTCCAGAGCCTGACTTGGGGAGCTGGAGGGGGCTTGGCTGCACACTCTTCGTTGTTTGAATACAACTGCCTACTCATTTTTTTGATGGTACAAGGACCCTGCATCTGAAAGCCCTGGCTGAAGGTTCATTCATTTTAACTGAGAATTTAGTAAGAGCTCAGAGTACGGCCTTCCCAGCCTCCATGTTGAGAAGCAAACAGAGAAAGTAATTGGTTCCTTCCTCAACCATAAGCCCACTGAGTGTTTAGGGTAAATGAACCTATTCATGGTAGAGACTGAGTCTATATTTTGAAAGGAAACTAAATTTTTTTTTTCGCTGGAACATATCAGAAAGGAAATTATTTAAAATAAGATCCAGGCATTCCAGTAAGAAAAGAGCTAATTAAAGATTTTAGCAAAACTTATGATTTTTAATTCTGGATCAAATCATAGCCTCCAGTGTATGTCAGCCTACAAGAAAAAAAATTTTCATAAAATCTGATATATTTTATCCTCAATTGCCTAAAAAGTACTGATAGAAATTGTCTGGATAAAGAAGGTAGTGCATACAGTTTTTTGCTTTGTCACTGAGCATTGCATTTGGAATTTATAGACGTTGTAGAGCTCTGCAATGAAATGTAAATAGAGCTATAAATATATGCATAATCTTTGCTAAGGAAAATGAGGTCTACTGAATGTCCTGTACTTGTCAAAGCTTCTCAAAAGCCTTCTAATCCTCAAAGAAACATAAACTTTGATCATCAATATAGCAATTGTAGATACATAGCCCTTTAGCTAGTTACAATACAGTTTTTAAAGTCTGTTTTCCACAGGAATTTCATACAGAGGAAAATGTAAGGCCCTGCCTTAATTTTTTAAGTTCTCATTTTTCATTTGGGTATTTTTTTTTCTCAATATCTGATGGCTTCCCATTTTTCACCTGTTTGTAAAAAGTAATGAAACACTGACAGACACAACGCAATCTTCACGCTCAGTTGGATAGAGCCTATGGCTTTGACTCTCAGTCTGAATTTGGCTGCAGGAGCACATGCAAACCCCAAATGAGTAATGTAACATTTCAGAACCAGCATTCTTTACATAGCTTTGTTTTCACCCTCCCTCCTTGGTTGCACTATGGTCTCTAGGTAGTCAGTTCTGGCTTCTTTGGATGATCAGAACCACCTATAAAGGTCAAATGATCAAGCTGTGTGGCCTAGAGCAACAGTATATCATGTAGATTATCAAGGATTATTCTGTTAATTTTATTCATGTGTGTGGTCCTGCATATTTCCTGCCTGATGTTTATATCAAAAAGAATATTTTTTTCTAGTCACTCAGAATATGATATAGATATAGTACCTCTTTTCTATTTGACTAATCAAGTCTTCCTTTCATCCATAAAGTCTTCACTACTGAAGTTTAGGATCAAGCTAGGAATAGATGAATGGGTGTTTCTAGTGGAAGAATCATTTAGTTTGAAATATTTGAGGAGAATGATTTGTGGTAAACATTTGTGTATTTATATGAAGACTTGTAGCTGACCTTGGTTACCCCAAGGGAAGGTTTTTGTGAAGTTTTATTCAGGAAAGTCCATATGTTTCAGTACTAGCAGAAGGAATAAAATGACACATTTCATCTATTTTAGTTAAATAAACATCTTGCATGTCTTTTTATCTAAATTAATCTGTTCCATTTCCCATGCATATAGTTTCCCATGAAAAAGTGACTCCATAAGCTCTTCATTGAAGCAGTATTGCAAGCGATTGAAAATAAAAGAACAGAGGCCTTCCATCTGTCTACTTGTCTCTTTATCTATGTAAGAACATATTTATCTATTTATCTCTCTATACTCAAACTTTCAAGCCTTGCTATTCCTACACTTTCAAGCCTTTTGTCAGATAGTTCCCCATCCAAAAAAGTGGCAGATTTGGTTTGGATTTCTTTTGTCTGTTTTACATTTAACTTCCATTACCTGACTTTGGTTTAGTCTTGTTGTTTCTGCTTTTTCATCCTCCTGAAAATGTACCCCCACTGTGTGTTGCTATTAATTCACAAGTGGAACACCTCTGCCTCTTTTATCTCAGTTTTTGACATTCTTTCATTTTTATAGGAGGTATAAATGTATTTTCCTATAGAGTAATTGTCTTATTCTCCTTAGAAAACACACTTCACACCCTGTCATGTTGTTTTCACATGTTTTCTCCACTGCAGGAAGAAATGTCTTGCTCTTTCAGGAAAACACTTAATTGTCCACACCTGTCAGACACCTACAAATCCCTATTAATGAAATCATGTTGCATCACTTCACCACCCTAAACTCTTAGCTGTTAAAAGAGTCTTTCTGAGGCTTAAATTTTTCTTCTAGTCTTATGCCTCAGTCCTCTACTAAAAAAAAAAAAAAAATAAAAATCTTGTCTTCTTCAGATGTACTTCTGGCAATCCATAAGGCTCTTCTGCACTAAATGTGTTGAAAGCAAATGGCTTTGTATGTTGTCTTATAGCACCTGAGGCCCAATCTGGCAAGCTGTGGAAGAGAATCATAGAATCATAGAATCATGGAATCATAGATGAGCTGAGCTGGAAGGGACCCATCAGGATCATGGAGTCCAACTCGACCAACAGGGCAAAGTCCAACAGCGGGCAAAGGGCTGCAGGGTCTCCTCATTGCACAGTAGTGGAGTGGACACAGCATGTTCTTGTTTCAGCAACATCCTGGTGCCCACCCTGTGCAAATCTGCCCCTTGCTATCCCTTCAGTAGCAGCTCTGTAGGAACCTTCTCCCATGAAGTTCATTACAGGATCATGGCTTGCTAAGAGCTTCCCAGCAAAAGACAGGCTGGGAACTTGAAGACCTTGATGACAAGATTCCACACTTTGTAGCACTGAAAGAGTATTTAAACTAGACCAGATGTATTCCTGAATGTAAAGATGAGTGAGGAATAAAAGCTTGTTTGATTCTTGATACCCACATTCATTTTTAATTGAGACCAGTGATTTGTTCTAATTAAGGAGCTGTAATACCGTTTATGATTTGTTTGGGCCACGGTGATTTTCTTTATTTAACAGGATCATTTATAATAGTTAAATTAAATAATTTCTAAATTAAACAACCAAAAGAGCAGGGAAAAAACACTATTTTTTCTGAACAATTGACTGAAATACACTGTGGTGTTATCCTGATTCTAGTGTAGCTGTTTCACTTTGCCAAATTCTATTCTTTGTCTTCATAATGGTTCAAAATATAGTGTGAAAGAAATAGAAATGAAAAGAAAATGGGAAAGGATATATTTTGTCTGAGTATTCTGTGCAATATTTATTTGGTGAGTAACCAGAAAATACAAGGTCATTTATTTTATCTATGTGTTTATTTCCAGTTAGTTAGTAGTATATTGTTCTGCCAAAAGCCTGAGTGCACATACAAAGCCTTTTGTAGGAGATCTTGGGAATTAAAGCCAACTTCCATATACTGCAGAGAAAATAAACCTGTTATGAAAGACCTTACAGGAACAACCACTGTGCAGTGTCTGTCCTCGGGTGTACACAGCTTCCAGGCTGATCAGCAGAAGGAACATGTGCATCCCTTTTTGTATCTCCTCAGCTCTGTGGAGCTCCATAGAGCTTATACAAATCATCAGGATTAAAGAACTAAGTCCAAACCCTACCAAAATTCTCTAAATACCTGCTGGTGCAAACTAGGACATTGTCTAGTTTCAGGTTTGTTCCTGAAACAGCTGATATTGGCCTAAGTTTTATAGGGAGGTGAATGATGTGCATTTTTATGGGTCTCTTACATCTGTTTCTTGCACACAGCTGTCCCAGGAGATTCTTTTTGAGGTTTTTCTGACTTTACAGTTTTTCCTGAGGCAAATGGGCAAAAAAGATGGGAATGAGAGGAGCCTCCACTGCACCTCAAAAGACACTCACTGGCAAAATGGATCCAACAACTAAGAATGCTGTAATTTCCTGTCAATGCAGTTCAGAACAGGCAAGACACAGCAAGTTTATTTCTCTAGGGCAAAATAAGCACATAGGCCTCCACTAGTGCAGTGCAAAGTGTACATTACCCAGAGTCGAGGAGTTTACCTCAAACCATGGGTAGACAACTGAGCACTGACCTAATTCTTTTGAGCATTATCCTAGAAGGCAGTGTGGCACACACAGTGAGCAAATTTCTGCCCACAGTGGCAAAAATTTTGGCTGTCAGTTTTAACTTATCCCTTGAGCCCATTTAATTTATCTCATTTCTAATCCAGAATTGTATTTTTACAGGGGAATGAATATGGACTTTTTGTAAAGCAGGTCTCTTGAATAAGCCTTCTCATTTTTAAATATTGGGAAAGAAATAAGACTTCCGTGGTCTCCAGACAAATGAGACTTAGAATTAAGTCTTTGACTTCCACGTTGACCTTTCGTCACTGCTGAGTTGCTGTCAGCCATGCAAGACTTGACAGAACAAAAATGGGATTAGATTTCAGAGACATTAACCACCATACAGAGTGGTCTGGACTCTCTAGTGCATGACCTGAGAAGTAATTCTGTCTTGCTGCCACACATGGCAATATGTAGATCCTAAAATCAAGATCATTAAAGTATTTAAATAAACATGATGGAGAAGAGGAAAAAGTGGAAACAAAAGAGCAGCAGCTAACAGAAGCTGGGCTTGGCAGCTATGTCTCCTTCAGAAATTGATTATATGGACATCTCCATCTCTTAGAAAGGGCTTTATTATAAAACAGTCAAACACCAAAAGAATGGAGTGAAGGAAATTAGTAGCTGTGTTTAGAAAATAAAAAAAACGCCAACTTTTAATGACTTGGGCTGTTGCTAAAACAGATGTGTTCTGAAGAGATTTCACCTACCTTAATTTCCTGATCTACCTGGGTGTGATCTGTCCCTGAGTTTCTCAGGAATGCCTGATCTGAAATCTAACATGAGTCCCCATTCTCCTTTGAATATGTTTCAATCAAAATGTTTTGAAATTAAACAAAAGTTTAATAGGTTTTTGGTGTCAGATAAAATAAATCAGAATTTCTTTTTGGTCTGGAAATCCCGGGTGAGGAGATTGTATCCATGGGCTGCAGGTGTAGTTCAAGGCTTTCACATTCATTCTGTGGTCCTTACCGAAACAAAAGCAAAAAGAAGAAACAGCAGGCAAAAAAGGAAATACTAATTTGTTTTCTTTTTCCCTAAATGCTCTACAAGAAGGAGATAGACCCAAGAACAAATGTAAATTTCTCCCTAATCTCTGGGAGATCTGATAGAGTTCTGAAAGCCTTGTAATTTAAGAAATGAGGTCTAGGTTTCAAATCTGAATTTCTCACTTTGGATGTATATCTAGGTGGAAGTCCTCATTTGATTTTTTTCCCTGTATGAAAATGTAGCTTAGCTAGATCAAGACTATTCTGTCCTTTTTCAGCTCTACAATGAAAATGTTATATTGTTCTGTGTTTTTACTCATGAAACTCAGCATCAGAGATTCTGCTTTTCCAAAGGATTAAATAGCTCCTCAAAGAATATTAAAAGAGGTTTGCAGCTTCCAGTATCCAACTGAAAGAGCTGAAGCCACACACCACCAAGCGCAGAACTAGTGCAAGTTCATACTGCTGCTTCAAATTTGTTCAAAATATTTTGATAGGGTAATTTTGTCCTGGCAGACTCAGGATCAGATCAAGTATCATCTGTTCTCCTGCAGCTACACAAAAGCAGCCCCAGCACCATATGGTGGGCTCTGGCAGAGCTCACATGCCACAGCTGAAACTCGATCTCACACTCACACCACACCGAGATCGAGTTGCTGCTGCTTTTAGTGCAGAGATCAAGTATCAATGAATATGGAGCTGCTATTATTTGCCACGGTTTTAAGAGAAATACTGCAGTATTAGTAGCAAGTATTGGGCCTAAGGGTGGGAGATGTTGAGAGTCCTCCTGTCCTGTGATTGGGGTTGCTGTCTCAGGAGCTACCAAGGGACATCCTGTGCTGAGGAGGGAAAGGCTGAGGGTCACCTCAGTTGTGCCACAGTCACACATCTGCCACCTTGAACACCAGACCCACTCTCTGGGCCTTCAGTCAAGCAAGGTCTTTCAGTAGCTGTTTCAAAGCTGTTATTTGCACAGATGTATGCACACGCACGAGGGTGTTTTCTTAGAGCTTTCTGGCCAATACCCAATTAATCTTTAACTACAAAACCTCTATTTAGAAGGTGCTTTCACTGTGACCTTTCCTCAGAAAATGTATTTTGGTCCTATGTAAGTAGGGTACATTAAATGCTGAATAAGTAATGCATAATAGTGTTCACGATATTAAGTCAAATTACTTTTAAAAGTTTCTTTTGGTACTTTCTGTACACTTCTCCAGTTCCACATGGAGAAAAAAAATCTATATATTTCTAGCTGCAATTTCATTTAATTAATAAGATTTTAAAAAAAGATAATGAAATTTTAAATATCTATTAAAAGCCAGATATTTTGGATACTTTATATCTGGTGTAACACTTGGAAAAAGAAAAAAAAACTGTTTAGAAGGCTCATAGTCAATTTCAAACTGTATGAACTTTTTTTCTGGAAACAACCCAGGGGGTTTGAGATTTCTAACAAAGCAAAAGAATGAAAGATTAATTTAAAATATGTTAAGACATTCTGTTTTGTTAAGAACAAATGTTTTGTTTCAGCTTCCAGCTTTTAAAAGCATCTCAAACTTCTAAGAAACTCAGCTAGAAAACTGTTTCAAAGGGATTTATTTTAGAGTATTGAAACAACAATTTATTTCTTAACAAAATGAATCCAAATTTACAAAGCAATTCTGCAGTGCTGAATGTACATTTTTTCCTAGAAAATGCTTATGAATCCAACTCTAATCAGTTCACACCTGCGTAAAATGAGTGTAAGCAGATGTATAATGCTTCTGTTAGAATGTGGTATTGCTTCCACTCACAGGGGAAATCCTGGCTCCAGCAATGTCAAAGACAGTTTCTCAAGCTCATTTCTTCACACCTAATTCATGTTTCATCTTTAAGAATCTGTGATTTCACACAAGTCTAAATGTTGCTACTCTTACTGGTACAGTTGCCAAATCATTCACATTAAATAAGCTTAGTAAAACAACAATTCAGATTTTTTACTTTATCAAGGGCCAAAATAGTGGTTCATGCCCTAAATATTTCCTGTCTAGACTACTATATTGGTCTTTTGGACCGATTTCCAAACTTTTTTCCATTGTTGCTTCAAAGTGAAATGTACAAAACTCCATAGCTTGTTTCGTCCTTTTCTAAGCTCTCAAGAAGATGATGGGCTTGTTTTCTTGCCTCATCATATTAGGAAACTATACCCCTGGTGAGGAATCAATCCTGTATTTATATGTGAATTGTGATTATATGGGAAAGCAGGAACTGACTCTGTGACCTAGCAGATTACAATAGATAATGGCAAACTTGCAGCACTGGCCTCTGCAGTACCCTATTTATTACCCTATTTATTGCACTCTGATGAAAGATGAGGATGCCCTGCATTCAGTGACTCAGTAGAGACAGAGAGGTCAAATATTCAGCTGGGTTTCATTCATTACTTTATTCTGGACTTATTTAAGTTAACTGTCTTAGCTAAATTAATAGTATAATTTCCATGAGTAGCTCCAGATAATTATTTATATGGATTGTCTTAGGTGCTTGTCAGCCCTTTTAGTAAGCCTGATTCAGTATACTGAGGGATCTCTGATCCTAAACAAGAGTAGAATAGATGCTTAACTTTTAGGCAGCTCAATTAGATCAGAAGAATCCTCTGTCTCATTTTCTGATGGGTACTTTTAATTTGTCAAGAATGTCTAAGAGCTGTGGTGACTGTTCATGGAATGGTAAATTTGGATATTTTTAGGGAAGAGAACACATCATTAAGTGATTAATAACCCATCACCTATTATTTTTTATAACACTTTGGGCTTGTTGAAATTTGTTACAACATTCAATAATTCTAGCCCAACCTTTGTTTTCACGTCTTGTTCTCTAGCATTTGATTGAATGATGCATCAGAATCCATAACACACATTTAAGTAATTAATTTTACATTTTCATTTTTTCCTGTAACAGTGACTTTTATTTCTTTGATATGTTTGTCCATGCACAATTTCTATCTACGGTCTTGATGTTCTTCAGAAAAACGTGAACCAAGAATTACTCATTGGCACCACTCTGTGCTTTCTTTCGTCCTCAAGCCATCAGTAGCTTCACTGCTCCTGTGATTTTGCAACCTTTGAGATTTCAGCTGAGTGTCTGTGTTCTATCATCACGGGTTCTGTTTTACTGAGTTTCATATTTAACATGTTTTTATACAGGGAATGCAATTCATGCATGCCTCCCAACCAGTAGTCCAACAGAGCTCAAGTGTTCTCTTGATCTCATTGTGCATAGTTTTTAACAAAGATTTTTGGAAGTGTTCCAATAAAAATGCAGCAGAGGCAGACAGGGAGAGGTTAGGCAAACAGGGCTACATTATGCATGGCTACATATAATACTGTCCTCAGGAAAGGCTAAAGAAATATAATTGCTCAAAGGGACCATTCCTGAGGAAAAAAAGTAATGAACATAAGTAAATGTTTCAAAATCATCTTTAGTTTGAAGAAATTATGATGACCAATGCCATCCCTAGTCTATAAGGTTTTCTCTCTCTATTGAAACTTTCCAGTGGTCAAGGGTATGTGAATCAGATGCACTTTCAAAACCACTCGTGGTTGATTTTACATTTCACTAGTTTTATCCTAAATATTTGCAAATATAAACAAACACAAAGCAAAAGTGGGACTTAATAAGATGTAGGCTATGCATGCTTAATTATTCTATTATTTCTTAATTATTTTATTTATTATTGAATGTGTTTTTGAAAATAAATAATTATGGCTATCTTGAGATATTCCAATGAACCCTATGCAGCCTCTCTTGTCCAAACCTCAGTGTCATGTGGTGTCATCTACTCTTGTCTCCTTTCAGAATACTTGTTTACCATGGTCAGATCTACAAGTGAAAACTCTTCATCTTTTCTCTATGAAGATATTCTAGGCAGGCAATTCCTCATTCTTTATATTGGGGCAGATGAGAGTGTCCATGGCCTCCCAGCTGCTGCACAATTGCTCAGAGCTGGGTGGAGCTACAGCAGCCTCTGAGCTCTGCTAAAGAAAAGCAGATGGCCTTGAGGAGCTCCTGACTGATCCCAGACTCTTTCAAAAATCTTGATGCTCAGGGAAAAAAAGAGCAAACATTTTAAATTTTGGGTTACATTACTTTGGGTTTAATATGAAATCATGAGATTTTTATGTAGCATGGATACAAATGTAACAGTTGCAGGTGGAAGCACCTTTCTATTAAAAGAAGCCTGACTAATTTCACTAATGCTCTTGCTCTCTTAAAGACTCCCTTTTCTCAAACAGTTGCCAGGAAATTGAGGGTTTTTTTTCAATGGGCTCATCACTAGTTAAGCATTAGTAACATCTGAGCCAATATGTGTTGAGTATATACTAGATTTTCTTCTTTATTCAACATCATCTTTGAATCCCAAATTTCTCAAGCTCATAACACCAATAGAGAGTCGGTATTTATCAGAGATGGATTTTCAGTTCAGGCTTTGTTTTTCCAACACTGGTATGTGTGCATTATTAATATCTGAGATATCTATATCTGTATCTATACATATATGCATTTATATATATAGAGAGAGAGATAGATTTAGATATATTTCCCCTCTAATATTAAATTTCAAATGCCTTTTTATCATCCCATCTCTTCACCCTCTCTCAATTTAGAAGATTCTTTGCAATTGCTTCACTCAGCTGCTCTGCTTTTTTAACTCTCCTACAGATCTAAACACATAGCATTTGTAACAATATATTTATGCATCTAATTTTAAACTTGCTGAGTGAAAATCACTAAAATTGATTCAGAAATTAATGCCTTTAGAAGATGCAATAACACAACTTTACTTTCCATCAGCTAGTGGAAGTTTAATAGTGCTATCCTCAAAAAAGCTATTAGAGCTTACCTTTTGCTAAAGCTATTACTGAACTTTCAGAACTAGCCACTGTAAAAGAGGGGGTTTTCATTGGGTTTTTTCATGTGTCTAGACATTGCCTAATACCATGAAGAGAGTTAAAAATTATAAACATATTGGCATTTCATTTTCATGCTTATGAATGAGATGATTTCATACAAGAATGAAACAAAAAGTCTTGCTGTCAGCAGACATATGGAAACATAAGAGTGTTCCTGTACCTCACACTTCTCCCTAGGCTAGGATCAGTCTCCTCTGTCAGGATGCTGCACGACATAAATGTGCTGTTGCCAGATCAGAACTGCCTCACATCATGCTGGTGGTGGGACAGAGAAGGATGCTTAGAAACTCGGCATTAGAGGAAAATCTCTCCTCTTTCTTTGGGATTGGAAAGGGGCAGAAGGAATCAGATGGTGTCAGGAGAGAGTCAGGGCTTTGAAAAGGTTTTCCTTTCCTCTTTTTCTGTATTCTTGGGTAACCTACAGATTTGCTCAAAGCTGAAACTACAGGTATGTCCTGTCATGCCACTAAAGCTAGATAATTTCTCTAGTGAATTTTATTGATGCTGTTGTGTTTTAAAGGGTCTAACATCATGCACAGGAGGATTCAACCTTAGAGAAACAAGATGGATTTTTAAAAACAGATTTCCAGTTGAAATTTGGAAACAAGAGCTTGTCTGATGACTTCATCATTGTCTTCTCCCCCAAAACCTTACAAGACCCCCAGACTTTAAACTCAAGCCAGGATCTCTCCAAGGTCCCCTGTATTAATATGATGATGTCATCAGAGGCTCGGAAAGGATCTCTTGACTTGACCTGGCCAGCTCTCCATTCAAATTGCTTCCCCAGGAAAAACTGAGTGCTCCTTGGGTGAATGTCTGCAGGGAAGTCTCAGAAGCATTCATGATTTATGTGTTTTATCTATCCAGCCCCAAAAAGCTGCTCTCTTTATGGTCCTTCAGGGAAGCCTGCTTGAAATAAAGCTGGGATGGGTTAAGGCACTGGAGAAGAGAGAAAGTCAAGCTCTCTGAGGGCATAAAAATAAGTATTACATACATCCTTCATTCCTTTATTTCAGATTCTATATTGATCACAAGTATAAACAAAAAGCAAATGTAATCATTCCACACCAAAAAAAAGAAAACAAAAACAAACCCCAAAAACTCTTTATGATATCACTGAGATGTTTCAAGATATAAACAGAAAAATGCTACAAAAGAATGAAAGATGCAATTATAAGCACTGTGTAAAGATTCAGTTTTCCATGTTTCTGTACAATACACATTATATATAAATAATTAAGATAACTGGCTTGGGAAAAAGAGTCACTGTTGAAAAGGTGAATGGGAAGCAGTAGCTTCAGGGAGAGGGAGCTGAAGGAGGGAGAAAAACTAGCATGCTGAGCGAAAGTGAGAAACATGCTCCAACCACAAAAAATCACAAGGCATATGTAGTTTGGCTCAGAAACAGGCAACACTATAGACTCACAGCACTCTGCTGAATTAGAGTGGTTTGGTTCACAGAGAACACAATTTCAAAAGAAATTATGGGTTTATGCTTGAGCTTTTCATAGCTGCAAGTTGGACAAGTGGCCATATACTCTGTGGCTAGTTAAAGGATTCAAAATCAGGGGAGGAACCACAGACTCTAATTTCAGCTGCTTGTTAGGTCTTTCAGGGTAACACATGCCAATCAATAACCAGAGAACTGACACAGGCTATGCATGAGGCAGGTGCTAGTGACAGCAGAGGTGGATGTTAATGGATACTAATTGGTGCAATTTGTGCACAGCACTGTTATTTAAATAAGGAAAATGCAGCAGTGAGACATTTAAAAAGAAAAAAACCAGAATATTACAGTATTTTCAAAGTACACCTCCTTCAGTCAAAAGCTAAGTGTCCAGAAAGCAAATTGTCCTACTTCAGAGAGGGAGATTTGCTTTCTGGAGTGTATATGCTCTGTGTGCATGTTCTCTCTCTGTTCTCTATCTAGCTGGGCTGTCTCCCTAATCATTTGCTATAGAAGAGTTAATTGGTAGAAAAAATGCTCTACATTTTATTAAAAAAAATTATGATGGAGTTTAATAACTGTTTTCCTCAACCTGTTGCATTCAGATAAACATGAATACAGTATGGATAAAAGGTTATCATGTATAGAACTTATATTTAATTTGGACACTGTTGCAAATTGCATTCATGTAGATCTTTACAAGTGTGCAAATTTCTATTTCATTTGACTACCTTGCTGGCACCTACATCTAATTCTGAATTTTTTTAAAGGCAGTCCTGCAGGGAGGAGCTGATACAGCATAAATTAGATAGTTACATGTTGCCATAATAAAAGAGGTATTCTCAACTCCTGCTGCGTTTCAGCTGCAGCTTAGAGGCTAAAGGTGATTGCAGCAAGGACAGGAGAGTGAGACTGCTTGATCTATGCTTTTTTTACAGCTGGAATATCATCTCTTGCATGATTCAGACTGTAGAATCTTTCTCTGCAAGTCCTATGTCAAACTCATATGTGTTTTCTATATATTTTTTAAACCTATCCAGTCTCAAATTATTTTTTCAAATGAAACACATTGCCATAGAGTCATAGAATCATAGAATATCTCAAATTGGAAGGACCCATAAGGATCATGGAATTAAGAGACATGACTGTTTTGCTGAATGCCTAGGATAGTAGGATAAGTTGCACAGTGCTGTGTAAAAATGTTGTTCAGTGAGTTGATACCACAGTCTGGATTGTAACTCATGGATGAGGCAAGGAAAGTAACAAGGCAACTGTCTAGATCTCTGATATTTCTCTCATTCATGTGACATAATGGTTCACACTGCAGAGGCACAGATCTATGGCCACAGTTTTCAGAGTTGTTTTCTGATGTTTAACATGAGGTAGTGAAGGTGCCTAGTGTTCCCAAAGAGTCAAACAGACACAGATTCTTATAGAAGAGGTACAATTGCCACAGCTAAAAATAAACAAATTAAGTTTGTTTAATAAACAAGTTAATTCAGAGTTAACTTTGTTGCTAGGTGTAGCTTTATTTTACTAGCACATTTACTTCAAAATAGCCAAGAAAAACACATTTTATGGCCGCTAAAAAGGCATTGGTAAGTCTGTCCCTTGTAGTTCTCTGCATCTGGAAAAGTGATGTAAAGCTGAAAAAGAAAAGCACGAGTTACTAAGTCTGCCTTTTCCTCCATTTGTCATGAACTTCTGCAGAGGTATTAAAATTTGTGAAAGTGGCTCCACATATGGTTTTTAAAGACACTTATATGTATACATGCACATAAACATCTCATTTTAAAAAGCAATTATGGTAGCATTCTGAATGAGTGAGGAACAATGTCTGGAATAGAATTAATGTTTGTGGTGCTTTTATTAAATTATGTTATGGGAAAAATAAGAAATGTATTTCACTGTCTTTGAATCTTTTTTTTTTTACTAACCTAATTTCCTTTTTCCTAACACTCATGATTGTGTAGACTTTTGCTGTATCTTCCAAGCCATCAGTTTTTGAGACAGAAAGTGTCTTAGAATACTTATAGGAGCCATTTCACTCTACTGAACACCCTTGCTGCACTTATCTGCACCTTTTCCAGTTTAATTAATATAATTTTGGAGATATGGAGATTAGCTATACAGCTTTTAAGATAAATGTATACAGTGTTTTCTGTTTTGTTCTATATTTCCTTCCCAGTAATTATTAATTACTTATTCTTTTGACTTCTTTTTTTGACTGAGCTTTGAACTTCAGTTTTTGTGACTCTGTCATAACCCCAACTTCTCACAACCAGTGTTGCAATGATCACCTTGGAGCCCATCCTCTTATAAGTGAGGTTGGACTTCTTTTTCTTTGAGTTCATTGTTTTATGTTTATCCATTTTGAATTCCCTCTCCTGTTTTATTACTTTACAGCTCAGTCTCATAAAGTCCTTTTGCAAGGCTTTACAGCCAACCATTCATCTCTATTTATGTGGTTTATTTAACAACCTATGCAAACTTTCTTACCTTACAGATCCCCCCTGGTTCAGTTATTTGTAAGGTAAACCTGCAGATCTCAGTACAGCTCTCTGCAAAGCTGCACCAATGTCCCTCTGTTGCAAGGTCTGTCCATATACTTCAGCCTTATGTTTACCATCCTCTTAGCAAATGATTTATTATGCAAGAACATTCTTTTTATGCTTTGCTTCTTGTTTCCTTAGATGCAAATGCTGAGAGGCTTTGCCAAGAGCCTTTGGTATTCCAAGCAAAACCCTATGGACAAAATACAATTGTTCCCATACTTTTGTTCACTGTTTTAAGGTATCCTATTAGGTTTTAATGACTTTAAATCCTTTTGTAAAAGCTCTATTGACATTTTCTAAAAGGACTATATGCAAAGGTATCCACAGTTTATTTTCTTTATTACTGTTTCTAGTAATTTGCAAAGACCAAGTATCAGACTTGGAGGATGGTATCCTTTGGAACAGCCTGGAGCCTTTCTGGGAGATTTTGCCACTTCCTGTCATCATATATCACAGCAATTTTTACAAGGGATTGCACATTGCTATTAGCATTTCAACTTTCTCATCTTTTGGAGTGTCCATGGAAATCTTGGGTAATTGCTAAGCTCTGTTTCTGGAATTTTCTTCTTGATTTTGTTTATATACCCCATACTCTGTGGTCAGTTAAATTTTAGGCAGATGCTCTGAGTAATCTCCCTCAATGGAAAGTTCTGGTTTAGCTAGTTCCCTCCACCATGATCCCCAGTTTTTTCCTTACGTGTTTGGCTGCACAGAATCTATTGCTGCCTTCTACATTTTGATAAATTAGAAAAAAATTATTAATGTTTACTTTTTTTTCCCCTAACTCTTCTGTCAATCTCTTGTTTGTCCTGTCTTGTGGAGTTTTCCCTGGTGGTCAGGTAGATGCAAATTTCAACATAATCCCTGTTTTAGACAACTAGTTGACCTATTTAGTTTTTGGGGTTTTTTCTAACAATATTTTTTTTTACCAAACATGGGGGCTTTTAAACCAAATTTAATATTTAACTCTAAATTTTCATTTATAAAGTTATTCTACGTATAAAATCACAGATATATTGAATATGAAAGGGCTTATGAGTCTGCTGTACCATACTTTGTGTATATTTTTCCACTGCTTAAAAGGAATATGTACATGCATTTTAACCTATAACAGATGGCAGGCAAAGAGAAAATGATGAGCATCTTCACTGGTATAAATCAACTTTATTCTGTTCAAGGAAAGGTCCACCTCTACCAGTATCTTATGTTTAACAGTGTCACTATCAGTGTTCATGGAAAACATAAAAGAAGAGTGAAAGCATGGGCTGATATTTCCCATGGCCATAGAGCTTCTGACAGCTGTTGGTTTGGTCACTTCCTCACAAGAAATTTGCTCCATGTTTTACACTCCCCAGATCCCTTGCTCCTCTGTGAGTCTGTCTAAAACCTCTTGGAATTGCTATACTTTTGAACTTCACAATATCCCAAGGCACTTACTTCCTTCATTTATTTACTTATCCTATGAAGAGTGCCTTTTAAAAGAGATATTATGGCATCTGATAATTTTACTGATCACTTTCTACCATATTATTAAGAAAAGAGCATAAATTGTCTTGGTTCAATACGTGATTACTCAAAAAAATTAATTACATTGATTTTCCTGTTAAAAATGGTTGTCTTTCAATTAAGATTAACCACCAGTTATCATGATAAAGAGTCAACAAGTAATCATGAATTAAGTCTATGCCATTTTTGTTGGTTTTTAAATTCCACTGACATCTATTCAATTTATCTAAAGTTTGTGCAGCCATGTGGAAAAACTTTGTCTTTAGCTGAAAGAGAAAGGGAACTCATCTGACTGAAAAAAAAAGTCTGTATTTTGGAAGAAGCTCTTGTAACCAGCTGTTAGGATCACTACAGCCCAAAGTGCATCTGCCACCCATGAATATTTTAACTACACTGAAGAGTTTTGGGTTTGAAACACATTTCTTATTTCCTTTAGTCCTTGAAGCATTTCACGTATATAAAGATAACCCAATAAATCATGCTGAAATTATCTAGAACCTGTTTTAATGAAAAGTAATGAATTTATATTACACTTTATGGGGAAAATAAATTTTAAGTGCTGCAATCACTTTTTGAATGCAAAATTTACCACTGTACACCACATTCTTTTGTCATAATCATGGAAGTATATAATGTTTAACATTTCTGCAGTATAATTCTCCCTCAGTAAGTTCTTTGGAACATTTACAACTTTCTACCTTCAGATAAATAAGCCTAATTCCTAGTGAAGCTAAGAACCATGCTCAATATTGGCTAAATTACAAACAAGAAAGTTTTTTTCTGATAAATGCAGCTTTTATTCTGAGCATGTTTCCCTCAAACAATTCTATTAAACTTGTAGTTGACATGAAGACCCAAATGCTGATTATGTGAAGGTTTATTTGTAAAAGTTTTATTACTTGCAGCCCGAGCTATCCTCTTTGATTTCCCTTTAAACTTCATCAGTATTTGAAAATTAAATAGTCTAGGGTTCATCTGGCCCTCAGGCACCAAATTTACACAGTGTATGTCCATACTGGTACACTTTGCTAGACAGAGCAGTCTCACATGTGCTATGTTTTGGGAGAAGTCCTGTTCTCAGCACTATCTGGGAGGATAATGGTTGGCAGAAGCCAAAACTGTGCCACAGGGCATGTTCACCAGAATGCAGTGCCCTGTTCCAGTGTTTACTTTATTAGTGTAAATGCAACCCTCAAATAATTGATGATATATCAAAGAGTTTTGTTCTTCAGAGATGAATTGTTGTTTTCTATTTATTTAAACTGCTGAAGTTCAGTGTTTGGCTTGACTTCAGCAGAGGACAAGCCAAGCCACATGGTATTGCTTATTCTGCTTGATGGGCTCTTTCTGAACAAACAGTACGGAATAGAAAAGATAACTAGGAGAAAAAAAAATGAAAAAAAAATGAGTCAGTGACCTCCTCAGCTCTTCCTTCACTGAAACAGAAACATTTAAAAATCTTTTAACCTGGTCTATTCACATAAAAATTATCAGTGTCAGTTCTGCATAGCAATTTACCTTTTCACACAAATATTACGATTCCATTATAAAAAATCACAAGTCAGTTTCCTTTATTTCAAAAGGTCAAAAAAGATCTTTATGGAAAATATTCATGAATATTATATAAAAGAACAAACAACAATGACAGTGTGCAGCTTCTGAAGATCTGAAGATTTTTGAAGATTGTTTTGTAGCTTGTATATCCAAGTCTAACTTTAAGAAGTTCAGAGCAGTATGAATCAAATGGGAGGTAAATTCCTCAAAATTTTGGTGTGTACATTTGCCCATTGATGCTCATATTAAGGTACTGATTGCTTTCAAAGGACTGTAGCACTGTGCTCAATTCAAAAGAACAACCACACGTGAACAGCACTGGACTTTTTCCACTGTGATGTTATGACCACTCTGACGTGATGCATTATCTTCCTACATCCAACAGACACCAAGGTCTGCGGGGCCAGAGGCAGCTTCAGACCCAGTTTTCAGCAAGAGGGGAGCTCTTTATGTTCACCCCTAGAAAAGAACTGAAATAATGCTGCTAATGCAGGTCCATGGCAGCTCAATGCATGCAGGAGATAGTAGTTTAGGAGAATAAAGGGAGGTGGGAGGCTACACTTAGTCTGGCTAACAGCAGGCTCCATGGTGGCTTTCATTGCAGTGCAGACAACAATGAAGAGGAAAGATCAAGGTCAGGAGTCACTGTGCAAAGAAAAATGCCTAAATTTAAATGCCAATGTATAGATGTTTGCATGCAAATTAGACACCTCTGCTCCTATTACAGATAGTGAGGACATCCATGGGGATGACTTGGTTGCCAGCTCACAGATGGTTACTGCCAGCAGAGATGCTCCCAGCCTGACTTGTTGTGCCTGGGAAACTTCTGACTACCTGGTGCAACAGTCAAAGTTCAAACAAGAAACCACAGGACAATTTGATCAATGACCTGAACCTCTACTTTCTGCAGGTTAAGAAAGGTTTTGGAGAAACTGTGTGCTGCATTAAATATTTGGCAGGTCATGCCATAACTCTATTCTCCCCTTGGAAATGTATTTTTCTCCCTGAACCCAGTGGCTTGTTCCTAATCTCTATTTCTTCTCACTTTACATGATCTACAGACTTCCTCAAGTCCCAGACCTAGTCTCACCCTGTTTTGTGTCAGTCTCTCTCAGAGCCTAATTGAGCTCCTTCAAAATGAGTTCCAGAAGAGTTTTCTTTGTGGAAGTGGTACACTGTGTGCAGTGGATGGTCTGCACTACTGTAACAATGTGCTTCAAGCCTTCACATCACAGGCATATACTGTTCTTCTCTTCCACTTCAGACCTAAAAAAATACTTGAAATGGCAGTTTCTGCTGTAAAATGTAGCAAGATTATATGCTTCCACAGCATGCTGAAATTTTCAAATAACATTTTACACTGAAAATTAAGCTACTTTCTTTAAAGAAAATAAAAGAAAGAGAAATAAAAATGCAACAATGATTACAGCCTTCAGCATGATTTGAGCTGAATCACATGCTTTCCTAGAATACAACAGCATAGTTTTTTTCCCCAAAAATTCAATAAATTGTTTTTTGTAACCTCAGCAGTGAAAGAAAATAAATAAGATGTTATAAGCAAATTGTATAAACAGAAAAGAAAACCTTCTTGTACCAAAACAGGTTTGGACTAGGAGAGATTATCCTTGGCAAATGCCTACTCTAGAATTAGAACCTGGATCTCCAAATTCAAACTGTGACAGGAAGGTTTCAGATGCCTACTGTCACTTATTTTTCATAAGAAAACACAAAAATCAGGAGGTTTATCATGACAATAAACCTTGAATAAAATGGCAAAAGAAAAAGAGAGCAAATTAAATCACACATTCCAATTTCCCATACTACTAGTTATTATCCTTTCTCCAGTATTCAACAAATCCCTTCTATCAGGCCATCCAACCTCCTAAGTTGAATTGTAAATGTTGTGAAAAGTGACTTTGTAAGAGGTGAAGTGAAGAAAAAGCTCTGCACTAAGTTAGTGTTCTACATACCTGAAAATACTGCATAGCTGCTATTCATATTCAAACAAGGAAAGTAATTTCTTTTCAGAAGCAAAACTTGGACAATCTGCAAATTTGGGACCAGTGATAGAATTGTATGGAACATGAAAGTGACTTCTAGCTGACAAATGAAAAATCGTGATACATAGTAAAAGCAACATTTCAGTCACTGGCTGTATAATTAGGAAAAAACCTCATCAATTCAAGGTTAAACTGTCTTCTAAAGCATGAGTGTGGCTTTTGACTCTTCTGTTCTAACCTTTAAAGATGTGTTTTCAGGGAAACTGTTGATTTCTGCATTGCAGGACCTTATTTAAAATTAAAAGCAAGTGCAAAAAAGTTTCAAGTAATTAAATGCATTAAACGCTGAATCAAATCAATTTGGTTTTTACACTCTCTACTGCTTTAGCAGTACAAAGAAAACATTCCAGGGAGTGAATACTCTTTTCTCCAGCTTTCTAATCTCCAGTTTTGCTGAAGCTAAACCAAGTTCTATTTTGATACAGAAACTGAAATAAATGTTAGTGAGATCTGTAATTAATGAAAAATGTGTTATAAATTGCAGTAGCAGTGCCTTTTCCAACTGCTAATTTGGAGGCAATTCTCACAATGCTGTGTGCATTCTACATTGTGAAGAAAATATTTGGGTAAAGACAGATGCAACAGCTGTGAGCTTTTGTGCATGTCTAGATTGTTGGGATTCTTTAGAATAGTCCTCAACACAATGGTGCTGCTGCTGCCATCATCCTTGTGTGACAATCCATAGTGCTGAAAGCCAAGCTACATTCTTCAGTTTCATTTTAAAGGTATTGGATAAAATCTTGGCTCCAGTGAAGTCAAGTCAAAATAAAAATTACCATGGACCTGAAATGGGAGCAGGTTTCTCTCATGAGCAAAAAATAAATCACATTTTACTTATGTTTTCATAGTTACTCCCCAAATTCGAGTGTACTCTGCATTTTATCAAAGCACCCTGAGATGCTTTATAGATTTTTTTTTAACATTGGAGGTATAAAAAGCTTATTGATCAATGTTATGCTAAAGGTTTTGTTTGCGTGTGTGTACTCACATGATGGCAGTGTTTCCTGCATTTTTGTGCTGCTTTTAGATAATTATTACTCTTATTTTATATTAAAGTTAAAACCAAAAATAAGTCTATTTACAACATGACACAAAGTTATAATTTGTAGAGATGTTTTGGGTAAAGAAATCTACCTTTCTGTTGGCTTGGGTTATTCTATAATTTACATTAAGCTATATGCATGAGAAAATAGTTGGCACAGAATCACAATAACTATATTAAGTTATAAATATGTTCTCAATATTTTAGATTCTATATGGAAAAGTTATGGAACCTGAGGATTGGATTTTTCAGATATTTATTAATGGAATGTGGGTTATATGTTAGAATCAGTTCCAAGTTAGTAATAATGACCAAAAAATTAATAATCTCTTATGTGGCTTAGGAGACTTACTGGAAATCAGTGTACTGCTTCAGTGCCACTCATAGCACAAAACATTCCCTTGCCCTTTGCAAAGCTGCCATCAATATCCTGGCAGTTGTCACCAAGGCTTGACATGCCACTGGAAAAGTCAAGAAAGGAGAAAGGAAAAGTTACTGAAGATGCTGAACTACAATTTACAGTTTTTCTGTTAGTGTTGCAAAGTCTTTCAAGGAAGTTTGGCTTTAAAGAACAAGAAAATTTGTGGAGATTTTATTCATGTTTGGAGGAAATAAGAAGTGTGATAAGGACTTATCTTTCAATTGTGAAATGTTTCTCAGAAGAAAGATATGGCTGTTTCCTGCAGGTAAGTGTGAAACAAAAAGTACCTTAAATTATTAGGTCTATTAGACTAACACACTCATCACAAGATATATGATACAACTGAAAATCTGTAACATCTAGAATTTTTTATTCAGACTAATTTTATGCACTATATTTTTCTTGGGTAGCAGGAAAAAAAATGTAGTTTTGTCCAAAGAAAATATGTTCAATGGATGGTACTTTCAGGAATAACAGCTTGGAATTACTCATACAGGGGCCATCCATTTTCTTGCATAAATGCTCCAGAAAAAATGTGACTTGTGTCATTTCTGTTACGTAAATATTGCATTTAGCCAGTTATGCTGCGCTGATTAGGTATCTGTGGCTAAATGAACACATTCAGAAAAAAATAAAAACATTTATGCATTTGATGGCATCCTGTTTTCTGTCTCTGATTCAGTCTTTGGTCTGCCAAATGCACTAGAGATAGCAATGGAATTTGGACTACATTCTGATTATAGCTATAAGGACAAATCTGGGCTGCATTCATTCCAGTTCAGGGAATATAAATACCCCTCATTTTAATGGGTATTTTGCTAATCTAATCTTCCTGAAAAATCAAGTTAAAAAATGGGATTTTTTAGAAATTAAATCCAGAGCCATTTGTTGCCAGAATATCACCAAAATGAGTACTTGGATTGCAACTTGATTGGACAAACTGTGTGATGGACAGATCAGTGCAAAAGGGAAGGGTGTGGGTGAAGAATCATTGCTAGAGAAAAGAGACATTAAGCCCAAAAGAAATGAAAATTTGCAAAGATAACCACCCCAGCTGAAATCACATCCTAATAGGGAAATAAATTACTGTGCCTATTTATGTTCCTTAAATGTACAGTCCAAACACCTCTTTTTCTTTTTTTTTCCCTGAATCTCTATGAAATAGGAAAAGATTAACCAAATATAACATCTTTCCAAAATTCAAATTTTGAGACTATTGTTTGAGTCTCAGAATTTTTTCTTCTACTCCTTTTGACTCATGTGTAAAGCTGCAGTAGACTATCCATTAATGTATGAAATCAGTGACATAAAGGAGTCCTAGAAAAAAGGCATAAAACAGTCATGCATGGGCCTCCAAGTTAACCATTTCCATGCATTTAATACTTTGTAAAAATAAAGAGAATGTTTAAAAGTAGGTATCTCTGTGTCATTATAGGTATTTCAGCTGATTTTCTGACCTGAAGTTAAATTCCGCTGAGCTCCCTTGGAAAGAAAGAATTCTTTCCATCTCTAGGATAGGTTAAAAAAATAAGCACTGTGATTACACTGGTAAATGGGAACTGTCTGTGGTCAGGTTGATTTGCATTTGAATCTATGTTGGCTCTGAGGGAAAATTTGTGGGAACTATTTTTTGGTTGCTTCTCAATCAGTTAACTCTTTCTCACAGTCTCACACCAGATTGAATAGTTATATGAGACATTCAGCTTCTTCAGGACTTGTTATTGCACTAGTAAATCACAGGTGTTCCTTATAAATAAGAAAAGGAAGTTAACAAAATATTTTGGATTATCAGTACAAGAACATGAGGTTCCCCCTTTTCATGGCTTAGGGTTGTTTCTGGTGTTTCAATGACCTTACAAAATCTCTCCCCACAGTTTTTTGTGTCATGGCAGGAAGCACAATGCCAGGCTTGCAGTTGTGACAATTTAGTTCACAGTTTTCCTTGCTGAAGTAAGTCAAAGCACATATAAATGTTTATGTACTGTCAAAGTACTTAAGAATAAAAATAACAGCATGCAGTAGGCAGGCAACCATACTATAAACTTAACTTTGTACCTTACTTTCTACTCTCACTTTACATCCTTCTTTGTTCTCTTGGCATCCTTGGCAACATGGCATTTCTTTCTCACTTTCTCTTGTTATATGTCAGGCTCTCTAAACAGTGAAATCTGTTCCAAGCCTATATTGGTAAGACAAATTTAGTGGCATGGCACTTTAATAATGTTAACAGAGCCTTGGAGTTCTTAGAACTTGCTAGAGAACTTTACAGTTGTGTGGTGATGTTGTATCAAAATGATTCAACACAACTCAATGCTCTGATGTGCTCTGATGACCCAGGGGTGGGGACAGAAACATTTCTTTCAACAGGAGATTGTTCCCTGATCGGGCTGATCATGCACAATACTTGTATTTTTAATCACTGTCTGAGGCTAGGTAGATCAAGAGCATAATATTGAATTACGGAAGGGTTTCTCCCAATAACTGCATTCTTTGCTTGTGCAGAAGTTAATTGTCACTCCATTACACTCCATTTCTTATACCTGGCATATATGGTTATTCATTATTTACAGTTTATAGACTCATTATCAGACCGTTAAAGCCATTGATTTTGAATCTAGATAATTTTAAAATATTCTGTTGCAGACTATTTCATAACTAGGTGAACAATCAAAGACTGTTCTGTTTGTTTGTTTGTTTATTTGGGCTTTGAGAGAAACAGGAATTTGATTGATATCACATGGGCTTGCTGTCCTCTTGCATGAGAAGAATTTGTTCTGACAAATACTCAGCTGTAGTTTTTGGCTGTTGAGATACACTTTGAAATGCACTGATTGCCAAAATAAAAGCAAGTAATGGAAACTCTTTAAAAAAATAATTCTTATCCATTCTCCAGTGATGACCTTCTTTTGTAATGAAATTGCTTTAGAAAAAGAACCACCACAAAATACAAAGTTTTGCTAAAATACACTGTAAATACAGTATAAAATCTTTCTGATTGAATCAATACATTATTGGCCGTTTGGGTCTTTCCAAGGAGAAAGGTTAGGCAAAGAAATAATCTGAACCAATCCAAAGCTGATCCAAATGCCTGATATCTTTCAACTGTAAATGATAATGTGTTGAGTGGGCAGCACTTTGCCCAATTACACATCCCTAGCATGAGCAATATCCCCAGGAATGACTATTCTCTGTTCCTTTACATATTGGATTCCTTATAGGCCTGCTGTGTTAAAAAGCACTGCATAAGGCAGGGAAGAGCATGGTCTCCTAACTGCTAAAATGCCTCTTGATGTTTAACCTGCTACATTTTCATAAGGAGCAAGAGTTTGCTTTGACTTTAAACTATCAGAACTTGTACCACACTATGAAAGGAAAATGGGGCAGACTGGGATAATAAAATGATGATTGTTAGTGGTTTTTATATCACTGACATTATTTGGACTCAAGAGTTGGGTAAATGTGAAAAATATATTCCTTAAATAGCCATAGCCTTGTTCATTATCCAGGATTCTTTTTAATTCCAGATTCAGGATTATTTTTCAAACTAAAAACTATTCATATTCAAACAAATGTCTTTTACTGAGACTAAAATTATTTTTGAACAGTGGCTATTGTTCTTGGATCGTGGCTGTGGACATTATCTTACTTTCTTTTAGGACTTACCTTGAATGGAAATAAAATCTAGTTCCAGAAACTGGAACAGAATGGAATAGCTTAGCATGATGATGAAATGGTATTATCTGGGGAATCACAGTTCTATCACAGTAAAGCCAGGACATATTTCACTTTCCACTCTATTTTATCATATAATAAATTTTTAGTAACAATAATGGAAGTTGCTCCAATGTGTAAGTGACTAAATCACACAGTAAATAGGCTAGACATCCCTTTCCCTCTTCAGTTCCTTCCATAAGTCATGCAGTGACCTTAACTAACGACTGTTGTTTACTCATTTCTTGGTGGATTTCCATCAGGCAGATTTACCATACAAGAGAGAGAAGGGCAAAGGCAAGTTCACTCTAAAAAATAGGTTACATTTATGCAATACTGATGATCAAAAGTGAATACAGCATTAATATTTTGGTATTTTTGGAGAAAATTCCATGTAATATACTCATTCTGAATAGCCTTTGACCAAGATAAGAGTCTAACCAGAAAAGTTAAAATAGAAGGGACAAGTATCTATTATAGTAGTTCAGTGGCATCTCTTAAGGACAAACCTCTGTCCTGCTGTCACAGACCAGAGTACAGAGAAAGCAGCAGAAAATTCAGTATTTGTCACAGACATGATTGTTACAGACTTTGATTTTGTACCAACTCTACCTTTCTTTGGTGAGTTTACAAAACAGCAGGAATCTCTACTGACTGAGGGGAAAGCTTCCTCCCTTGATCTCCATCACACTGGGCTGGGACCAAGACTCAGAATCTGGCAGGAAAGCACTTAGAAAAGATCATTCTGTTCAAAGAAAGGAAACCTTGTTTATTTCAACTCTAAGCAGAATTAGACTCTCTGGCCAAGTCTCCAGGACATGTTATGAAGTGTTGCTCTAGCAGCAGCTGTAGTGTGCATGGAGGAAATATAATGTGATACCCCCGAAAAGTCAGGAAACTTCAGATCTTTGAGGACATATGTTACAGATTGCAGACATCATAATATAATATATTAAGGTAGTAAGCAGCATGTATTACCTGTGCTTTTGTATAAAGCTGGACTTTTGAAAGGTTAACCACAATTTTGATTCATATAAAGTAGTGTGATTATCCACCATAACCTGCTGTACATTATGCACACCTTAATCATACTCTGTGGGTCAGAGATACCAAGGTATTGGTGATACTCCTCATTCTTGCAGTGGATTACACTGTGAGTAAATTATACCTGCAAAACAAGCCCACAGGCTCAGTAGACACTGTAAATCAGCCAGGAATCAGTTACCAGCTGGTTGTACTTTTGGCTTTTTGCTGGATTCCTTAGTTTATTAATGATTCATCTCCTCCGATCAACAAAACTTGACTGTGCATGGAACTGTTGGCAACAGCTTCAGTGGACCTTAGTTATCTGAGCCAGTTAGCCAGAAGGGTTGTTAATTGCTTGCAGACTACTTATCTATTCATAGGGGAAAAATATTTAACCTTTTCCCTTGTAAATGCAAACAAATTATGAAGATGAAGGATATACTGCTATCTGTTTTAATGGCACTGCACAGGTTGTTCAACCAATTTTCTATAGGTCTGGTTTTCTTCTAATTATCCTGAATATTTCTGCAAACAAATGAGTGGGTTAGGTGAAGAAATAATCTAAACCAATCCAAATATCACAAGAATTTATGTGGAATGGAACACTTGGAGAAAATAAAAAAGGAAAAATTACATTTGAATTATTAGCAATGACCACAAAAGCACTGACCCTAAGACTGATACTCCAAATATGACCTGTTAAGGAAACAATATAAATACCACCAACACTAGGTCTGGAAAATATTTTGTAATTCCCCAAAATCCCTTTACCACTGCAAACCAGGCATGCCATTTGGGACTCAGTTTACTTGTCCATACCTGTTATAACTCAATCTACTTCTCATGAACTCAAGACAAGACACAGTATAAGACTGAATTTTTTTAAGTGTTCTTTACAAAACAGCTTTATTATCTGCATATATGGAAATATAATTGCAAAATGTAGCATTTCCAGCTCTGACAGCTGTGTTTGCCCTAATGGCAGTCTTCAAAGTGAGTAAAAAAAAAGACATAAAAGCAGCACTCACAACCTGTAAGTGTAGATCAATTTTCAGCCTATTTGACTTTTTATTTATTATTTGTAATGGCTGAGAAACTTCTATAAACAAAACAACTAGGAAATATTTCCTTTAACAAGCTGCACTTTAAATGACTGCATCTGTTACAGGAGACTGAGAGAAAAGCAACCTCTATTTTCCATCAATAACATATATAACAGGAATGCAGTTTGTTTAGCTAGGCTTAGATGCAGGATATTGAGAGGTGTTATTCAGTTTACAGTACTTTGTCTCATGCAGCAGAAACTTTTTATCTATTGAGAGAACCCCTACCAGGAAGAAGGATATTGAAATCTTATTTAAGCTTTACTTTGAAGATTTAAATGAGAATAAAGCATACATTTTGCATGTCTGTGCTGACTAAATTAGGATCAATAGGTTTTATTTTATTTTCATTAACATACTCCTACCATTGCTATAGGATCAGACTGGCTTTCTGACTTCTTTTCTGACTTTTCCTATTTGCAATTCACATGCCTGGTGCTCTCAGATGCATCTGGCAGTGGCTAGAATAGAAGGTCCATTTCTGTGCTGGAGCTGTGAGGTTCCACTCAAACCAACAAAGCCCAAAAATGAAAGTGACAATGTCCTTTTGTTCTACACTCAAAGTACTGCTTTATGCCAAGGGAAAAGGGCAGAAGAGAGACCTGTAGCAACACCAGCAAGTAAAGAGCAGTAATAACATGATCAAAGGAGAAGGGAATTAATCCAAGGACAGCCATGAGCAGTTGAACAGAAAGAGTGAAGTACTTGAGCCGCTGAGCTCTTTTTGAGCAATTCACTGAGAATGACTCAGGATTAGCTGTTTGCATGTTTCCTGCATATGCTTCCTGAGCACTGATCCCAGGGCATCTCAGGCCTCATTGACACACAGGGACTGCATTTGCTTAGTCAGAATGGAACTGGGCCAGATTATAAGTGTTAGTCACAGAGGCAAAGTCTCCCTCCATTGTGTGATCCCACTCATGTCTCAAGGATTGGACCAGTGACTGATGCAAGCAGTGAAGAGTCATCAGTCTTTCCTTATGTGAAGGGACAGCTGGGTAGAAAAAAATGTTCCATTTTAATTTAGTTAGTTATGAAAAATCTCACTTTGTATGACCAAAAGTGACAGAATTCACTCCACAATAATAGCAGTCCCTGGCTTCATTTCTTTGCCTTCACTATTTTTTCTAGTTTTATATTATGAAGTCAAAAGAACTAGCTGCTGAAAAGCATGCAAAGAATTGTACTCTCACTGCATCGAAATATTAATTTCTTCTGGTTTGTGTTTAATCCCTTAAAGACATTTCAAAATACAAAATTTCACAGACTCAATGTGAGGTAACTCTAAAAAGAAAGATCGATGACTCTTATTGCTCTTCACTTAAAACTCAATTCTTATTTTCATTCTTGACATGAACAAGAGGACTGCAGAACACGACATCACAATTTTCTATTTCAAAAATTTTAGTCTAATTATTTGATAAAGTAAATGATGGTTTAAACAGATTTACTGGACTAGAGACAATGATTAGAGAACGAAAAGGCCTCAGGTCATCCTGCTAAGTGGCAAAGATTGATTGCTCCTTGCTGTATACGTTGGATGCATGAGGGGAAAGGGAAAGAGCAGAAAGATTCAAACAGAACTAGCATAAGGATATTAGCCAGGGAGGATTTTGTTTTTCTAGGACACAGAGCAGGACATTACAATATCATATACCCAACCTGTAAAAGGAGTTTTCATACCTTTTTTACACTGAACTGAAAAGCTGTAATTAAAGACGTTATGTAGTAGGCAATGAGAAAGCAGGTAAATAAAAGTTGTGTTTTGGTCATATGGAGGTTGATCAGATGATTTATGGCAAGAACAAAACAACTTCCCTGTAGTATTGACCTCCTACAGTGCATCCTGTGAGTTTACAGTTGTTTCTATTGAGTAAATTAGTTTTGTGCAGCATTACTTTGAAAATCAAACAAAATGAAACAAATATAAATTTAATATCTCTTCCATATAGTAAGCTTCCTACAATACCATTAAAAATGAGGTTTGATCTAGAAAGAGAATTTTAAGCATGTTTAATAAACTTGAGGATTTAAATAATATAAATGTTAAACTCATTTTTTCTTATTAGCAAGAGGGAAAAAAATATATTTTAACAGAGCAAAAATCAACTTTTTTTAAAGCATGGATTATAATGTGAGCTTCTGTGGAAGTTTTACCTCCAAGTTGCCAGCCAGAGGGCCGGCCATGGGGGCAGGGACAGCCTGTGCTGTCTCACTCATGGTGACAGGAAGATCAGCCCATGAGCCTCTGCGGCAATGTATGCACCAGCTAAGAAGATCATTGGCCCAGGCTCCTCCCCCGCCCCTTCTCCATATATGGGTGGTTTCTAGACTGTTCCTCTTTGTTCCCCTCCTAAGTTGTACATCATTGGTTGGTTTGAATTATGTATCCTCCCCTTCTATGTAATGATTGGTTGATACCCCTGTCCCTCTTTCCTACGGCTTTCCCGGTTGGTCTGTGTGCCAAACCACTCCCTCTCTCCTCCCCCTTAAAACCCTATGCCACTGAGTGCTCAAGGGCCATTTTGTCCCTGGAGCCATCTTGCTGCCCGGGGCCATCTTGCTGCCCGACACCAACTGCCGCCGACAGCTTGCAGCCTCCGGAGCTCCAGGCCCCGCGCCCACCCCTGCTTCTCCGCCCTGCCTCTCCTTCCCCGGACCTTCCTCGCTGCGCCTTACAATAAACCTCTGGAGAACCGCAGACTGCTTGCTGTGTGTCCTTTTGCCGCCTCGCCCCCCCGGCCTCCCCGCCTGTGTTTGCTACCACAACAAGCTTCCAAACTACACTCCTACTTTACAGTTACTTTGTATGCCAATCCTACTGTTAGGTCCTGTTGAGGACTTTGGATTCTCCCTGCTTACTTGACTTAAAATCTGATGACATCTGGGGGATTGGCTTTTTAAAGATTGTAATTTTCCATACAGTTCACACTTTTCATATTATCATGCCAAATTCTCTCTTTATATGTAGGTGAATGAATATCAGCTGGAGGAATCTGAATGGCTCAAGGGATTTTCTCTCAAGCAAGCTCTTTATCCTTGAATCTTCCCTCATGAAAGAAATAGTTAAATATAATTGAGTTGTACAACTATCTTTCTAAATTTGTATTAGGAGACAAGCATTTCTTCTAGCATAAGTTATCTTAAAGTGAAAATGCAATTTTATTTGACTAGTTTTGAATCCTTTAGCAAAGCCCTTTCTTGAAACCAAGTGCCTCTGCACCTAGGCACTTCAAAGCATTTGTCAGATCATGTTAGAAATGGTATATTACACAAAAATGGGAGACTTGATAATTTCATAGTTCTAATCAGAATGTCTGAGAGAGATTATAATTAAATCTACACATTTCCCAGAAAACCCTTGTTCTTCCAGGATTCCATTTAGCAGCATTTTCCATTAGTTAAATTTTGTTTCTTCAGTAGGTGAACCTGAAAACAGAGTTCTCTTTCTCTAGCAAATGAAAATACACAGACAGGGGAAACCCACAGTAGATGTGTGCTCACCCTGTGTTTGAAATATGAGGAAGTTCGTAACAGAAGCCCTCAAGCTTCCATCAAAGAAGTCAAGGTAATAGATACACCAACTGTGTTGATACTAAAATGGCTGAAACACCATAATTCTTTTTACAGGCCTCATGGCTTGACATCTACCAAAAGCAAACATCAAATCTATCTTGAGCAGGTTACCTCAGCAACCTCCTCGTAAAAGAGGAGCCATTAGATTGTCCTGTAATGTTTGCAGAACTTGAGAACATGTAACAGAATTCCCTCTTGTCTAACAACTCACCTCCACGAATACTCCAATTTCTTCAAGAATTTTTAATAGACTTTTTCTCTTTAGATGTTGAATGTGCCCATTGAGTTTGAAGGATTGACCTATTCACCCCTGGCCATTTTAGGTGTAAGAAAACTTCTGTAGGCCAAAACTATAAAAGGATCTGAAGCAAAGTAACAGTTAAATTTCTTTTGCAAACAAGATTTTGCTGAAGATATAGGGCAAGAGCTGTTGGAATTTTTCTTTCCAGTGTGTGTCAAATTCAGTTTATTGGAAACAAAAAATGAAACCAATAGAATATAATACAGTGTGGGGTTTTTTTGGCTCATTGGTGTGTATCTGTATACATCCCCATATATATTGATACAGTGTATAGAAGGCAAAATTTTGGTATTGGGACATGTTGTCTCCAGTGGGAGGAACCTCATGTTGGAACAGGGGATAGAGTGCCCTCCCTGAGCAGCAGCAGAAACAACTTATGATGAACTGACTGCAACCCCCATTCCCTGTCTCCCTGTGCTACTGGTGGGGAGGAGGTAGAGCTTGGAAAGGAGGGAGAGATGGGGGGGAAGGTGCTTTTAAGATTTATTTTACCTCTCATTATCCCGCTCTGATTTTGTTAGTAATAAATTCAATTAATAACCCCCAACTTGAGTGTGTTTTACCTGTGATGGTATTTGATGAGTGATCTCTCTCTGTCCTTATCTCAACCCATGAACCTTTTGTTATATTTTCTCTCCCTTGTCCACTTGGGGAGGGCAGTGTTAGAGAGGCTGTGGTGGGTGCCTGGCAATCCACTACAGGAGGTGAAGAGATTAAGTGGCTGTGGGTTGCTCACCTTCTTTGTTGGGGCTACTCAACACAGTTTTTAAGTTATTTGTGTTTTTAGTTATCTACTATCATTTTTCCATCTTCATTTCTACCAACCAGCTTGCTTTAACTCCCGTATCATGCAGCAGCATTCTTATTGGACACACAAACCAAAAGGTTATTGCTAGATCTTATCAAAAGTATTTCAAAATTTACCAATCCTGACTTTGAACTATTCTGTTTGTTTTCTGGCTCTCATTTACCATTAAAGAAACACTTGTCATTGGTTTTTATTCCTCTGTAATGAATCATTTCACTGTGCTTCCTGATCTCTCATGTGTAGCATTCCTTCCTCACTCCTAATATCCTCCTTGAGATGATTCATGGGGTTATGCCTGGAGCCCTCCTCTCCACTCTGTGCACACTCCTTGTGGTGATAACTCCAGATGTTTTGTGCTGGTTTGCTTTAGAGAATTTGCAAACTTTTTCCACACCTAAGTGTTTGAGTGACTTTGCCCAGTTTACTTACCTTACTGCCTTCCTAGTTTATTAGAGCTTTAATCCTTACATGATAATCTTACCAGACTTTTTTATTCTTTCTTTCCCTTACACTTTGTTTTGAATTACATCTAAAATACCTTATTAAATATGATTGATTATAAGCAATTATAAGGTGAAATCAGTTTATTTTGTAATTTATGTTTGTCTCTGTTTTGAAAGAGTATCAGGCTTTATGGATAAAAAACATAATCAAGGAATTATTTGATGAATAAATTTCAATGGAAAAATTAAAGAATACCAAAGAATACTGTATCAATTCTTTTCCAACCCAGTGATTGAATTAAAGTCAATTCCCCGTATTGTTATTTATAAATTGTCTTGAAGAGCGTTTCACTAATAAGGTCATAAAAGAAGTCAGAATATTGTCTCTCTCTCCCTCTAAAGAATCTACTCAATATGGTGATTTAAATGCAATAAACCAAATATCCTATTCAACAATGAACAATTTTATGTGTACTGTTGGGTTTTTTCATATATCGTTTTTCTATCTCTTCATGCACCTAGAAAAATGAAATGTATAGAAAGACTGGAAACAGCTATCAGGGTTAGGAAAGTGTTTTCCATTATGTGAGAACAGCAGTTGTAAGAAATTTTACAGAAAGCCAAAGAAAATGGAATTGATCAGATGTTTTCTTCTGATAAAATGATAACAGACAGTTTATGTCAAGAAATCATTGTTTTATTCAGGAAGTCATTAGACTGGTAAAGAGGAACAAACCTGCATTTTATCTCTTCATGTAATCAGTTGAATTTCTATTCCTATGAATATCAGACCTACCTTTCTATCCAGTTTCAGTTGTTTGTAAACTTCAACTGTGTGATTTTTTTAATACCTGCCCAGAGTGTAGCTTAGTGCAGTGCAGCATTGAACAGCAAGCAGGACAGCTGTGTCAAAGTCTGTTTTCAGTGTATTTATACAACCTGTGATAGAATTGATGAGAGACAGTGAATATATTAAATAGAAATTCTATTATGCTTGGGAAAAAATATAATTTAATTATTGTAAATTATCAAAATTCAATGTAGAAATTATTGTCCTGCTTGAATTGTCTATTTAATTTTAACTCATCTTGGTCACATGAAAATAAGCAGTACCCTACATCTGTAAAAAATAAAAGAGATGAATCAGTCACAGCCTGAATATGTTTAATATGGAGCTTGGCAGTAATGTGTATGAAAATCCAATGTCTGATTTGAAACAAGTATTCATTGAAATTTAACAGATACAGTTTTCCAAAAGAATCATCAGAGCTCTGTAAATCATACATGTTTTCAATAAACATTTGGAATGCAATTATTCTACAATAAGTAACCTATTAAATTTAGTTATATTTAAAAACAGTTGCTGCATAGTTCATATAGACTACACCAAATGGCCAATACAAACAGATTTGTCAAAGGTCAATGGTTATGAAGGAGATATGCACACTGTATATATAGATTAGTACATATTTATATAGCTATAATTCCTTCACGGATGCATATATATAGGCTGAATATTTCCTTCATGCTTTCACATTTTCATCTTTATATATATATGTATTTCCTTTCTCATACATGCATGCATTTAGACCATACAGTATTTCAATCAAATTTTCAAAAATAAATGCATTTAAAATAGAACCGTTATGTTCATTTCCCTTTAAAATTCAGATTTAATTCACTTTTAAGACATAATATCTCTAATAGATTTCCCACCAAGACTGATGTATTAGAAAAACGAAGTAAAATACTTTCCCTATAGACTACTGAAGTTTATGCAGAAAGTATAGACATTTGCACTTAAATGAATGTAAATGTCTTTTTTTTGACCATAGTTTCCCTACAGTCTCTCTCTAAAATAAATAATTTTAGGGTGTTTCAGTCAAGCCATCTTAGTATTCAGAAGATTATTTCCACAAATTGCCCGTTGTGCTTCACTTACTAGAAAAGGAGCCTATTGCAATAAGTTCAGAAGTAAATGAGTGTATTACAAGCCCTTGACTGAGATTCTAAAGTCCTGCAGTCAGGAAATCCTATATTGGATATGCCTCTGTCTGCATTGTTAATCTAATTTTACAGAGTAGTAAACAAAAAAAAGTTAAGTTTTTGATTTCTGTGGGAAAAATAATCTCTACACCAAAATACATATCAATCTGTCTTGGAAACACCTACACTGCAAACCAGTGTATTTTACATTCAAGCAGAATATTTTTTATACTCAAAATTATTTTGTTCTTATTGGGAATTTACAGCAAAGAGCTATGAACTAACGTGAAAAATAAACATCACTAATTATGAAATAATTGGGAAAATAAATGTAAACCACATCATTATTAATCTTATTTCTTTTGTCAAAAGTATTTTTATCATATGAATATGTCTTGGTGACAGAGGACTTTATCAAATTGATGTTTACTCAAGAAAAACATCCTGGAAAAATTTCAGCCGGTGCTTTTTCCAGAGTAAAACATTCCTTATTATTAAGGGAATATAGGTTAGATCTCATTTTTGGTTACAAGGAATATATTTATAGTAAGTCAAAAGTTTCTCAATCCAATAATACAACTTTGATTTTATTAAAGTTTTGGTCTACATGTTGTCTGCTGCACACTGATGTGTTTCAGTCTTGAGATGGAACTTTGTTGTAACAATCATTGGTACTGATATTCCACGCAATGAAGATTTGTCCACTGGAAAACACTGGGATTGGCTTCATGTGGGAGATTTATGCAGCCACAGTGTGCTAGAAGTCTAGATGGACTACCCTGGCTGAGGTACAACAATTTCCCTGAAGTGAACCCCAGCCATAAATCTGGCAGACATACCAGTGTCTTCTTACTCATCTCACATTCCCAGCAGGACCTGCTGGGTTTATCTGGCTCTACAGTTTCTGTCTGGCATGAAGTATCCGGGAAAGGCAGAAAGAATGTAAGAGCCAAATGGGATCTGACTGAATGGAGCTCTGAAGCCACTTATTGCCAGGACACTTCTTAAAAAAAGGAAAGGAAAAAACCTGCAAACATTAATGACTGAAATATGCTGTACAGAAGTGTCTAAATGGAAGATAAATTAAACCCTAGGACTTGGGGGAATGTTACAGGAGGACCAGGATTCAGGGCCAAGAGAGGAATGAGGTCAAGGGTCAAAAGCCCAAAAGAACAAATAAATCCTTTGTTCAAGAAGAAAGGGTTCTGATTGCTTATCCACATCAAATCCAAAGGTAGCTCTCCTCAATTTTTACCCCTTTGTGATTGCACAACTGCATACTTTAATGGAAACAAAAGCCATAGAGAAACAACTTACTATAATATTATTTCACCCTTTCAAAAATTGGTATTTATCCTGCTAAGAAAAGGCATATTAGATCAAGTAAGTTTATAAGGGTACAACACAGAGTTCTTAAAAAAGCAACCCCCCTAAACCCCTCACATTTTACCCCAAATGAGAACCTTTAAAATCACTGGAAAAATCTGTCAATCTGACAAGTGTGAATCTGAGTTCTGGGTCAGGGACAGATAAACGTATTGGTCATGTTACAGATTACACAGAACATTTATAGTGCATTGTAAGAGACTTTATACTGAAGTTACAAGGTTTGGTTCTATAAGGTAATTTCTTCAAAGATTACTACATAAAATATAAAATGTGTGTTCTGTTGTTTCTAAATAGGTAGTAGATCATTGAATTCCGTGGCCTGATGCTACATATTGTAACAAGTGCACATTTTCATAGAGAGCTATCTGGAAAGGTGAAAAGAGCAGCTCTACTCCATGAAGCTCTAAATATATTCCCTTCTGAAAAAAATAGTCCAATTCCATTTTCACTCCTGAATTGTTTCTACAATTTTCCTTATGCTCAACATTGTTTAGTATACCTTTTTAATTTCTTTCAAACTAATTATGAAATAAAAGAGGTATGCAGAGGGTTACTGCCAGGTACTGCTTGAAAGAATTCCCTCAGGTCTTGCCACACAGTCAAAACTAATTGCATCTTAATGAGTTACCACTCATCAGCTGTGCAATAGGAGCTGACTGTGCATATTCTTCCCTCACCTGAGGTTTGAAATAAGGTGCATTTAATCTAAATTATGCTCATTACCAGCTTGAGCTCAAGTTAATGTGTTTCACTTTGCAATTTGGAAAGCCTATAAGCATAAACAATCAATGCTTAAGATTACACTACAAAGATTCACTAAGTCCAGCAATGTAAATTTTATATAAAGCCAAAGATTACACAAAAAGACAAGAAAGGTTTTCTTTATAAAGTTCATATAAACTTTTCTGTAGTGGATAATAATGCAAGATGCAACCATGATTCATTTATCCAAGTTTCAGTAAAATTGCATCCTGCAATTCTAAGTGACTCCCTTCTGGAGAAGAAAATTAGTAGGATGTATAGCTCATTAAGATTTAAGGTAATACCTTTGCTTTGAAATGGTTAAACATTGAGGCAAATGCTAAATTTTTACCTAATTAAAATTTCTGTATGGCTGAAGGCTGACTTGATCCTGATAACATGGAAAAAGTGAATAGAAAATATGACAAGGGGAAACTATACTTTAGTACTAAGAAGTAGTGATAGAGTGGCTGAGAATCTTAACTGACACTAAATTGTGCAATTCTAGTGTACTTTTCTGCTTTAAATGTTCATATAGGGTATGTTTCTTTCTCTTATGAAGAAACTATGTCAAGGATGATAAAAATGCCAAAGAAATTAACTGTTTTTTTGTTGCTAAGAAATTAGACCAATGGGGATGTCTAGGTGTATCAGATCTCAGGAAAGAGTGAGATGGTTTGCCATGTTTCTAGGATTTCATGTCAATATCATTGATTTGTTTTACTAAATTCCATGGAAGTAGAATTTTCATAAAGCTGGAATAAATGAGCAAAGAATTATAAGATTCTTTATGATTACTGAGTTCATATTTGTATAAAAATAGGTGGAAGAGATCATAAATACCAATATATTCTGTGTCTAGTATTCTCCAATGTTGACCTTGACAAAGCACAAGATCTCTTAAACAAGCAGATGAAGTTTACACTTTTGACTTCCAATACACACAGAAGAATTGTTTGTCATGTACATATAAGGGTTCCTAATACAAATTTTGTACTTTGATAGATGATGTGTTTATCCTACAAATTCATTTTTGATTGCATATCTATTCATTCAGATGGTTTAATGTTGATATCAGAATGACAAAGCCCCCGGAAAAAAGCAGAGTATTACACATTGTTTAATTCTTGTAGGGAATTGAGAGCCTGATATATTCCATTCCTATGTATCTACTTTAACAACTGTTGATAATGAAGATAACAAATGTATCAACTTTGGGAAATTGGACAGTGGAGAGGAGAAAGAATGAAAAGCAAACCACATTATTCTTGGAGTGTTTAGCAGGTGCTTTTATTCAAACATGAGTGTGTTTACATTCCCTTCAAAGACCTCAATCTGCTTTCCAAATGCAGTGCATGTTTTGGTGTATTGTGGGCTAACAATATATTCTATTCAATTGACCTAAAATATATAAAACAGAGAAGCAGGATGACATGACACTTAGGCTGCAGTACTTTTTTGAATTAACATTCTTCCCACAGCAAGGTCTGCTGACACAGGCAGAAGGAAACCACTGTTCATTTGACATGAAAGTATCAAGGCATCACCTCTAAGGAGAAATGGTGATAATTAATTTCATATTAGCCACTTATGCCAGAGTTTTCAGACAGACTAAACCTCAAGCCTGACTGTTTCTGACCAATTGCAGTATATGTAAGATACAGTTGTAAAAGCAATTTTTACCCAAACACAGCTGTTGGGAGTTTTTTCCACCACAGTTTCAACATCTTGCTCTTCCTCCCAGTCCAGCTATCTTGTTCAATCTCCTAATCCTTCTGGATCTAGACAGGTATAATATCTCTCCCTTACCGGTAATTTTCATTCTCATCCCATCCCTTGAGTCACTTAAATATTCCCCTTGCACACTTGTACTCTGGTTTTCTTTGCTGCTCCTCATATTTTGTTCTGGGCTTGAGTTCTTTCTGTTGTGTGATGTTACTAAACAAATCACATCCCTCAGATCTGTTTCATTGTTCCAGGCCAAATATATGATGTATTTATGACCTATGAAACATTAATAAAAATATTTGTGATTATATTCTACTTCTTGTAGTCACTAGGTTTACAGATAGATTTTTTTCTTCAGGTAGTATTTGATGGATGAATCCTCATTCTAAAACATCAGAAAATGTTTCTTTTATAAATATAAATTATAAATTTATATTTATATTTATAAAATGTTTCTTTTATAAATAAATTTAGAGATGAACATGTTAGTAACAAAAAAGAGCTTTTGGTCTCCAGTGAAACATTGAACAGTGAATGTCTATGGCAAAAATGAGTCATGTTTTGTTTTACAGTCTGAGGATCTGAGCAAATTTTCAGTTGCAGCACCATATTCTGCCCTCAGTTTTATACTTTCCTTCTTAAATAGAGGTAGAAATCGAAGACAGGAAGGTGCTCCCAGTAGACCTGGCTTGACAGGGTCTTTAATACTTTTGTTATTGTGTAAGTCAGAAAGAAATCAAAGCAGCTCTCATGGCTTCCAGGACTGACACTTAGGAAATACATAAGAAAACTTTCTCTGTGATTTCTGGGGCAATAAATACAGAGCCTCATAATGCAGATTTTACAGAGCAGTTTTCTGAGTAGAAGCATGCTGGGGTTTTGTCTTTATAGCAGGGCAGGGATCACTTTATTTGTCAGTAGTTTACTTTCCAGCCATATAGTAAAACCATACATTAATAAAAAATTTAAAAAAAAGAAAAATCCACATTTGGACTATTTTTTTCTTTTTTTGTTCAAGAGGAGCAAAGGGTAAGTCATCACCTCTTCCTCAGTAAGAGTTCTAGTACTGTTGTATTAAAGCAGTATGTCACTTAGCTATTATATTGGAGATGAATAATCTTTCCTTCATTTAAGGGAAGTTTTATCCATTTATCATCCACTATGCAGGAAATAAACTTCAGCCTCTATATGATAATCTATTGCAAAAATATAAAGGATGCTACTTTACACATGAATATCTTAAACACTGAGCAAAGAAATCAGCGTTATTTTATGATCCTGGCTTAAAATATCAAAGCAGTTATTTTACATGTAGACATTAAAGAAGGACATGGTATACCTTATTGCTATTGACACCCAATACATTTATGGCATGCAAATAGAATGTACTCTGCTGGATTCAGAACAAGGATTGGAATCAAACTCTCAATAGTTGTTCAAGTATGAGATGCAACATTGTCAAGAAGGATTCATTGCATTTTCAAAATGTCTGCAAAATGTCTGTGAAATGTCTTTTTTCAATGCTAGTTTTCCATACTGCCTGCAAGACGGCTGCTTGGGAAACAGAAAAAAAGCAATCACAGTCCCACTAATTTTGTGAGTAAAAGGAAATTCTCTACTTTCATTTTTAATGTTTTTCTTTGAAACTTGCTATTTTTTATATTTTCCCTTTTTTTTTTTTCCCTGGAGGAAGGAAATATTTAATTTAATGAGAACAAGATAAATATTTAGGTTTTGGTTTTTCAGCTCAGTGGTTGGAATCTGTTTTAAAGAGGAGAAGGAATTAACAAGATAAGGTGAATTCAAATCATCAGAGTGCCATTGGTGTCAAGACCAATCCTCTGTCCCAAGAAGTTAATTTAGAAATGTATCCAGTGCAAAGCATTCTTTGTGATTTAGGTGTCCACACACTCTATGAAAAACCCTATATTTCCTATACTAAATCTCTACTTTATAAGTTAAGTAAACTTAAACTGGATTTATTTAGTGAACAAAGAGTGTATCATGTAGCTGTAGCATGTGTTTTTATTTATCTGTAAAGGTATCTGCCGGGAAACAGAAAGCAGAATTATAGTATGTGCCTCACAAACATTCTTTGTCCTCTCATGAAATCCAGACTAGTAGATTTTTTTTGTACCTCAATTCCCTGAGATGATTGCAAAATCCACTTCCAGAAAAGTATTATGCTTATTCCGGAACTTGCTTACAATAACATATTTTTCAAGTTGTCCTGTGCAGGATGAGTAAAAATATTATTTACTGGCTAGACATCTGTGAATGCAGGTGCTGGGAATGAAAACTAACTTCTAAAGATGAACAGCATGCAGGCATGAACACCACCTGAGATGACACCTGCTATTGAGTCATGGTCCTTCACAGGTGGACACTGAGATACTGCAGTTTGAAATAAGCATCGTAAATAGGCATTGCAGCATACAAACATGCTGGGCAAGCAGTGCAGCACATTGATTTTGTATGTATATGCAGGTAGTAATGCCTTTCAGTCTTGTCATAGAATCCTGGAATGGTTTAGGCTGGAAGGCACCTAAAAGATCATGTAAAAGTGCTTTGGGTGCAGCCCAGGAGTTTTTGTTTTTCTGGGCTGCAGTCATTCATTGCTCGCTCATGTACAGTTTTTTTGTCCTTCTGACCTACATGTGGATGTCATATTAATGAAATTCCTGCCACCAAACAATTAGCATGCTGTCATATGTCATTAAAATATTTGTCAAGAATGGGTGGAATATTCTTCATAGGCATATTAATGTTTATGTTGATTTGGCCTGTAATGATCTCAGAAATAGCAAACATAGGTGAAACATGGTACTACCTGAAATCTAGCATTCTGAACTAGTTTATGCATTTTTTGAAAATATTATGCTTTAATTTAGTGGATTAATTAACTATCCAGTAAATACATTCAAATTAGCTTTACATCTTAGTTGAGCCCAAATTGTCAGCTAATAACTGGATTAACAGTTTTTATCCATACTTGGATTAAATGACATTTCTAGCTCCTTGAATGTGCTAGTGGAGAATGCTCAAGAGCATCAATTTGGAAAAAAAATGCATCAATGATACTACATGAGAACATGCAGCTAGGTGGATTGAACACTACTGTTTTTCTCCATCTCCCAATGTGAATAGCATAAAAAAGGCTAGATGAAGAAATCACTCAAATTACATAAAAGCAATTTCCACCTAATTTTTGTGAGGACATCTTTCCAGATGCCCATCTTTCTCAAGCAAGCATGATGATAAATTTTTCAACGCAGGGTTTTTAACCTTTGTCTTCTTGCTTCTCATACACTCGTCTTCTCTCACTGACTTGAGAAAACCCTTTGAACTTAATGCACTGCTGAATGGTTTACCTTCTAAAAATCTAAAGCTGATTGTTACCTCAACAATCAGCTAATGAACAGCCACATCAGAGATATAGTCTTCTTTCCATTTAAAAGCCTCTTACTCCTCAAAAATTGTGCAGTACAAAAAGAGGTAAATAAATCACCAATTATTGATTTGGGTATGCTGCTCCTTAAGAAAAAATCTTTCTTATTTGACCATTTTAAGCACAGAATAAGAGCAGTTCCATTTTGAAGTCTAAAACTATTAAACAACAAATACTACATGCTTTGTAGAGTAAGAAAAAGATGGAAACAGAAGATAGCAAGGAGTATTAAATCACTGTTTTAATGTATTTATTTTATTAATTCAAGACCACAATTTATCGATGCAAATGCTTTTAAAAAGGAGATGCCCAATGGAATCTGAGGTATTTTCAGCTTGATGAATTTGAGTATCTGTCACAATCCAAAGTGTGAAGTGAGTTGCTGCTTTTCTAGTTGCCTTTTGATCTCAAGCATAAACCAGCTTTCTTATAATTAGTTGAAGATACACAATCAGCAAAAAAGACCATAGGTTACAGTTTCACAGTTCCTAAAACACTCATACAGAAACAACCTACAAGAAACCTTGTGGAAGCTGCACAAGGTGCTGCTAATATCAGCCAAGGATGTGTAGCAATGCAATAATTGCATTTAGACAAAAAATGCTGTGTGTGCCATTGTACGTTTGTGTGTTAACAGAGCCTGCATGAAAATAACAAACTCTAAATAATGTGTCTTCTTTGCAGTTATGATACCTATTTAGATCTCTGGCAGCATGCCGATTTCCAGATATTAAACTTGGTTTTTATAATCTGCATTTGAATAGAAGCTCAAAAGCTTTGGTAGTTTTCAGATGTGGATCTTGAAGACACTCAGTCCTATCTGACATTGTCCCCTAGGCTGTTCTGTAACTTCACAAAGTGACTCCCAAATTATAGATAGGTGTTTTTATCATGTCAGATATATCATTAACAAATCATTAGATACAATAAAACCATAGTGAAGTAGGTCTCAGATGATTGCAGAGATGGATTTTGTTGTCTGTCAGTATTTCATTCTATGAGTACATAAAACAAGAACTGTTTGCCTTCAAATTATCTGACCATTTTGTGCTCTCTCAAGCCTTTCCAGGGAGAGGGATAGCAGTGAATAAACAGAGCGGAGAAATGGTAATGGAGAGTCATCAATTTTGAGAAGTTATTGGCAGCGTTTTCTTTTGGACATTAGTTAAGTCCAGCAGTTTTGCATTGCTATTGCAATCACATCCATTTCCACATCTCCAGATGGAGCTGCCTCTCCTCCACCCATTACCATGGAGCTCTGCCTGTTTTACTCCATTGTTTGCAAAAGGGAAATAAGGCCCAGCAGTTCTAAAAATCTTCAAGAGACTTCTGACACATAGGAAAGTGCTTTCTTACCTCTATAAGAGCTCACATTTTGACAGAAAGTAAAACACATTGCCAGCAAGTAAACATGCATTTTGGCAAGTCTGAATAGGACAGTCTAAATATGAAGTGCTTACAAACCAGTCAAATCCCAACTTATAATATTCAAACTGGCTAAAGAATATTTATGGCAAGTTACACAGCCCATTTTTAAATACAATAGACCGTTAGTTCCATTATGATTCATTGTACATATATTTATGTCAATATCAGGTAAAAATGGAAAATTACATTAGTTTTCTTATGTCTGAGAAGCTTTGTGCAGCATTTATGGTCATTCTTTTCTTAGCCTCTAAGCGTTAAGAAGAAACTTCAGGTCTTGAAGACAGCCATGTCCATTGCATTCAGCCTCCAAAAATTATCTTACATTGTTCCTGAAGGTATTCTCAGACTGGTCTGGTCCTTGGTTAAAAACCTGGTTGTTTCTGCTGTCAGAAAACATCCTGATCTCCTTCCAGCCTACACAGTCAACTTTTATCTCAGCAAGTATACAGCCTAAGTTCATAAGTATATATTGGAAATTAGGTCCTCTATCCATTTCTATGACTCTTACAGTATAACCTGCATGTACATCCTGTTATTTACTTCTTTACATAGTTAAAACAGTTTTGGTGGGTTTTGTTTTTCTTTTAAAATGGGAATTATTTTCTTCAAATTTTCCAAAATCATTTGTTTTTGTGAGCTACTGAATAAGATCAGAATTTCAGGCCATTGGCAACTGCATAAAACTTAGGTGTAATGGAACACATTTATGTTCAAGAGAAAGATCTTAAGTTTCCCTTAGAAAACAAAAAGCTTTGCATGTTGGAAGTTACCTTAAGACTATAATTTCTAAAAATTTCTGCTGTAGACAGCTGAGGCATCAACAGATTGTTAAATCAGTCTAAGAGTTCTCGGAAGGTAACCTTTTCATAAAATGTGATCACATAGATCAGCTTTTTATGAAGGTAACAACAGGCGTCTTGGCGTCAAACAGATGAGAGCTCTTCCAGAGGAATATTCCAAGTATGGATAAGCACAGTTTTATGGACACAGCATATGAGGTGTGCCAGGGCAGCAATGTAATTATATGAGACCTTGTTGGCTTTTTTTTCGGTGTGATTTCAGATTAATTTATAATGATTTTTTGAGAGAGATGTATTTTACAGATATGGACATGAAAGCATCAGGAAGAAACATATAACACCAACTGCCAAGACTGGTCAAAACATTCCTAGAACATAAAGAACCAAATTGGACTTTGCCTCTTCTATGCAGCTGAAAACATTTTTTCAAAGGCTGGCATACCAGGTCAAAGGGCTGCACAAACTGGAAGAGCCTATAGGCAACTGGTTTGGGTACCACCTTGGAAGGTAGCTAAATGTCTTACAATCTGAAAATGTGCAGTCTGCTTAATGAGTTTTGAGTTAGGGCTTTCTTATAAATACATGATTTTTAACTTGAAGGAAGCTATCTGGCCAAAGGGAGCTTACTCTGTAGGGTTTGAGTTAAGATAGATCTGTTCAGAAAATGATCCTTGGTACCATGACCCAGATTTAGCAAAGAATTGTGTGAGTCTGTATTAAGCTAGGCAGTACCTAACAGCCAGAAACCCAAGAGGGGTGAGCTCAAGGAAGTAAGGAAAGGTCAAAGGTCCAATTTGCACAGTTACTGTGAACTCAAGCATTGAGCAGAGGTGAAAACGTGAGCCTTTTGTGTTTAATTCTGTTCTGAGATGTCACAGTATCATATGCTTTTATTTTGTCACAGAAGAAAGAAATTAGGCTTGTAAATCTCTATTTTACAATGAAATAGAAGTTTTTGGATTGGTTGAATTTTTTGTTTGTTTTTTGTAATCCAGAATATTATGTTTGTATTTCCTTTTTGTTAGAAAGTCTATTCTGAACTAAAAATAAGGATAATATTTTTGAACAAGAAAAGCAATTTCCCATTGACAGTATCTATTCCATGGCTTTGAAGATTCTCTGTCATTTTCACATAGAACTGAAACATGATACCTTCTGGGAAAGAAACTGGATCTTTCTAAAAGATAGCTCAGACTGCAGTAATAGATCATATACAAAATTATTTGTTGAGATTTTTCAGACTTGATCAGTAGATAACCCCTTCAAACTCCATGAATCTTTTAAACAGAGGTGTATTAATATTGATATATAGATTTATTTAAAAATGAATTGAACAAACTCATGCAGTAAGGATGATGCATATAAAATGGTAGCTGGCTGATGTATGTGATAGGTTTTCTCTCTAAAAGTGTTTTTATTCACCAGGGGTATGCAAATGACAAGAGTTGATTTTGTTGATGTGGAGTCATAGCTGAATGGAAGGTTGTGTAATTAAAAAAAAAAAAAGAAAGAAAAAAAAGAGAAATCAATTAAAGTTTTAGCATTTTAGCACATTAGTCAATACATAATTCCTGGCAAAAAGAAATCACTGTTGGCTGAAAAATGCGTCTTAGGTGTGACAGCTAGCTCCCATTTCTTATAAGAAAAGATTACTTGGGTCATTTATAGCCTTCTTCGTTGTTTGTTCTGGAAAACTCTGAGCATAAGTAAACTGCTGTAAGTACTTTATGCATAATCTTTTTTCACTGAGTTCTGTGTTTAATTTATTTAGCACCAATCATTACTCAAATGGATAACAATGATCCTTCATCAACGAGGATGCTGAAATTTACAGTGTTTATCTTTTGAAGGTTGATACAGATCAGTCTAAACTAGAATGGAATGGCTTTTCCATTTTATTTCCAAGGTAATGCCAGTTTCACACTTTCGTGTGGCTTTCACAAGACCAAAATCAGAGCGACTCTAAATCAGCAGCATTTAAAAATGCAAAAATATTATGTACTGGATAACAGTAGGATTTCTAGTCTTTGTTGTCATAGGCTACAGGAGGGTAATATTCAATTACAATATATGACAAATACACACATGTAAAAATAAATGCCAAAAATTTAGATAGAAATATACTGGATTTATATAGGGCATGCTGACTGTTGACCACAGGGCTCAACTCAAGTAATTTCAGTCTTAAAGCAGTTACTCCTAATTACAAGTGTAACCAAGAGAAGAACCTAGTTTATTGATTCCTGGTTTTAGGGCTTCCTTGGTGACAGAAAATGTTGAAGTTAAATTTGGGCATTCCTAAATAATTTGCCAGGAGCTCTCTGTGCCCATCCCCCCTCTTCCCCAGCTGCAGGCCAGTGTAGAATGCTTAAAAGATTGGCACATGCTATGGCTCAAGTATTATGAATATTTCCACTAACATGCTGAAAGTAGAGGCTAAAAATCTTAAACAGTGAGACACAGAGCACACACAGATCACATAAAGATATTTTGTTCAATGTACTTATTGCACTTTAAAAACTACCCCAACGGAAGGCATGAGAGCAATAAAATTCTCTGAAAATCAATACCCAAAATATTTTAAGGCCCCACAGTACTTCTACTTCACTGTTTTTCATTGGAGACATCTCCTGAGCGAGGATGACCTTGTTGGGCTGCTGAATGGACACAGGTACACCCCACTGGTCCCCTGAGAGAAGGAACATTGAAGAGCAATGCTTGCACAGCAGGTTTGTAAAGGACCAGCAACATGGTTTATGATGAAAGAACAAGAACTGGTTTTGCAGTAATCATTAAAATATACCAGCTCTTCCCTGAGGAAGTAGGCATGTAGCTATGTTTTCAGTCATGAAGCTCGCATGAGTGCGTGGATTAATATCGCCATATGTTCTTCCTCATCCACACCAGTATGAACTCCAGGAGAATTTCCAAGAAATCTGGAAACTGTATAGGGCCAACATAAACCAAGTACATTTGGTGCCAAGAAACTGCAGTCTTGTCCAGATCCATACCACACCCTACACATGGGTTTTGTCTAAATACTACAGTGTAGGCCTAAATATACTTCTTAAGGACTTGCATATGTCCTTTGAAACAGAGCATTCCATCATCTATTCTTCTGTTCCTACCTTGCTGACCAATAGATGCTGATGGTATGAAGAGAGAAATGAAGAGCTAATTCAAAGTTGAACTCTCTATTTTCACAAGCAAATCAGGAAAGTCATCGCATCTTAGTAAGTAACAAAGAAAAAAATGTGCTGCTCACATACTTCTACTCCAAACTGTATTCATTATTCATTTTAATTCAAACCACCAGTAATACCTTAATGGTTCAGCATCACAACTTTTATGTTTCAGAATTGTCCCATATGGTTTATTCTATACTGTATAACATCATGCCAATTCTGATGCTACCAAGACTCCAATAGATTAGTGTAGAAAAGGCAAATGAAGGGTGTATCTAGTATTCTCATTCTAATCAGTATCAGTAACATACTTTTGAAGGAAATATCCTGGCTGCCTCAATTATAGCACTGTAGTTGGCACAGAGAATGGCCTCAAAGCATGAAAACTGGATTCTTTAACAGAGCAAATGAATCCAGAAGAGAAATTCCTTAAAGATGATAGTGTGCTCCAATCAGCATGTTGAGGGCATGAGACCAGATGAGGAATGCTGGAATATAACCCTTAAAATGCTTGTGGTGTGGACACTGCACCACCAGCACTGACTGCACTCTGTAAAACCACTGTGTTGTTTCACTTCCTAATGTAGGCACAGCCATACAGTCAAAAATAATCTCCATTATTCCAGTGTTATCTGAATTGCAAGGAAGATGTGAAGCAGGACTTGATGTCCTGTTCATGTGGTTTGACAGAGAAGGGAGCTGGCCATCCAACCACACAAATCCCTTCTTCCAGCATCTCTGCTCCTGTGAAGTCATTCTGCAGAGATCTCCCCAGTCTCACCCAGAACAGAGCTCTCCACTAACTGCTAGCAAGACACTCTCTGGAGGAAACCAGTTCACAGTGGAATAGTGCTGGAAAGGATTACTAATTTGAAATGGAGATCTAGCTCTATCAAGTAAAGTTGAAGTATTCTATTCACCCTCTAAAATCCAAAGCTGAATGAAGACGTGATTTACAAAAGGACTAAGAGTATAATTCAGTAAAACCTATCTGAAAATAAATTTACCCAGAAAACAAAAGGCCAGGCCAATGTGTCAGAAGAATGTGCCCCAAGAATATTATTTTTACAGGGGAAATATAAGCTAATTGATGTTAACCTAAGTTTATTCTGAAGTTTTTCATTAGTTTATAAATAACATATGACATTAACTACAAGATCAGTACTAAGAACCCAAATTTCCAGTTACTCTACCTAGGTTGGCATATAATTCTTTAAACATTAGTTTATTTAATCAGGACAGAATCTCACAGCACTCCAGCAATGCCATCATTTCTTCTGTGGTAATTCTTTCCTTTATTACACTTTTTCAATAGGACGAGAGATATTCTTTTTCTGCTTCATCAGAAAGACTAGCAGCTGCTTGTTTTCCAGTTTAAGAGAATGAAATGGCCAATGTGGCAGCATCAAGTGCCTATTGTCTGCTTATTAAGTGCAAAATCCGAGCATATTTCCAGAATCTGACCATTTATATCACATTCTAATATGATTTTGTCTATTGCTATTTTTATATCTCAAATATTTCCACATGTGTTTCATGTCAAAAGTGAGTGTCCCTTTTGAAACTGAGCATATATACTATTAGTAAAAGCAAGACTCAAATTGTTTATAAAAGCAAGATCCCTGGCTGATGTAGATCAACATAACTACAGTGGTTTCAGTGTAAAACCCTGTTAGTCAAGACCATTTTTGCTTGAATAGAAAGCATTTTCTTTCAATTCTACATATTTTCTAGGAATTTAACTGGGCTTATTTGAAATAAACAAAAAAATACCAATACAATTTCTATAAATAAGTGTCATTCATAAAACAAAAGAGCATGACTACATTTTCATATTTTTAAAAAACATGTTATTTAATGGAAAAAATGGCTTTGTAATTGCTTAATTGAATTGGATGATTTAATGACAAATTCTTTTAAGCCTTCATATCTTTTGTAATGTCTAAAATGTGTTTTAAACAACATTTTATACAGAAGAAATCAATTGTGGTAAGTGAGCATAAAAAACACAGTCTAGTATTTTGTTTCTGGCTGTAGATCTGTGTTTGCAAACAGGATTTGGCTTTTCTGAAACCAATTTTTATTTCATGTGACTACAGCAGTGGAATTGTATAAAAACCAGAAATTTATAGAAATCCATGCCTCATAAAACTCCTGGGGCCTGTGCTGTTCTGATTTATACCCTGTGCAACCTCATTGAAGCCAAGCACCCATGGACTTTTAAAAAATATTTGCTTATCATGATGGACATTCAAAGTGTACCAGCAAAGTCATTTAAAATCTGTGTTGCATTAGCAAGAATCTAAACGTTTCACATTGCATATCACACTTGCATTCTATTAATAGGTAGTATAGACTCAGATGTATTTTTAGATTAAGCCTCTTTGGCACTGAGTTTGTCAGAATAAACAGCTCATTGCATCTGAAATTAATTTCTTATATAATGTGAGCAAGGATAAGAAAAGCTGAGGCAGATTAGAGAGGAGGAAATTCTCTGCTGTCTTGTGGCTACTTAGGCCCAAATTTTGTTGAATTGTGTGCACATTATGCACTCAATAAGATTTTTTAAGGCAAAATATACTAAATTGGCATTATATGATGTTATATCCAATATGATGTTATATCCAATATAATGTACTTTTGAGGCTTCTGTTCTTTTATATTCAATTGCTTGTATTATTCAGAGCTAATATAAACAGTGTAATATAAAATTTAGTAACATTTATACAATTTCTTGAAATAATTCGCATCTAAAGGGTGCCTTAGCCAGAAGAGGAACTTCTCACTGCTCCAAAAACTGTGAAAGATTTAAAGGCAGCCAAGCATTTTTCCAAAGCAAACACCTTGATCACCTTCTAAATGGAATAAGAGAAATTATATCATGTGACATGCATTGCTGTAGGAGTGACCCAGGCCCAAGGCAACCCAACAGTTAAATTGCATGGGTCTGGTAGAAAAAGTTGTCTTTAGGGTTTCATGATCCTTCTTCTCCCTGTAGAGAGAAGCATATTGTTTTGCAACTCAAATTTACATAAAATCATTATGTGTATAAAGGAAAGGAATTTTTTTGTTATCAAGAGAAAATAAGTCCAACTTGACGGTCTATACAAACCTTAGTGAACTGTGTAATAGGGAAGAATAGGGTTATTATTGACAGTGATAATAACAATAATCACAACATAGATGATAATTGTAATAATTGTCCTGGTTTCAGCAAAGTACAAATGTAAACAAAATTGGAGACAGGCACAGTGAGTACTATCATTACAACTTCTTTTCTCTGAAGGCTGTAAATCTGTCATATATCCTGTCAGAAGTTTTTATACATGTCCTCTCTGTGTCTTTGTTGTCTGCTTTCTGATCCAGAAAATAGAGATCAGATAGAGGGGAGGGAATCATTCAGGAGCAAATGTGTCAATGGAAAGGAAACTATTTTGAAACAGAAAGCAGATTACATGTCAAACAGAAATGTTCCAATCTGCAAATAAATACAGAAGGGAATCCAACAGGTGCCATGACTCCAAATCTTTTGATGTTTCTCATCTGCATAAAGGATACAGACAGGGAAACCAGCTGCAAATATGTTAGGTTTACTGAAATACAATACGAGGAGGAGCACTAAATACCAGGCAGTTATCGAGGGTACAGAGAGGGATTTGGGATCATCTTTGTAGAGTAATTGCACAACAAATGTTAAACCAACATATGGTTCTAGCAGAGAATGGACTAAATAAATCCTTTTAAAAGCAAGCATAAGAAACAAGAAGAATTATAACTTAAATATATCAGAACTTTATACAGGGGATAGGGGAAGGCCACATAAAGAAACAAAAAAAGTGAAATTACTGAGTCCAGAAGTATGTTAGATGGTTGTGGAAGTTACAGAAGTTATTAGAGAGATTTTATTCACATTCATATGTATAGGTGTAAATGAATATGGTGGACATAGGGTGGACAGGAAAGTAGGAGAATTTATTTATTTATTAAATAGAATAATATGAGCTTCTGTAGAAACTCTCTAAACTCAAGAGGCTTACTAGGTTGTTGAATTTATTATTCTTTCTTCGGACTGTATAAAAGATTTAAAAAAGGAAAATAGGATTTTTTGATTAAATATAAGGTACTGATAAGAATTAATTCAGTGCCAGTAACTTCAGTGAGATACTTTGGTTAAAATAATACTTCAAATTTCCAACACACATTTGTGAGTTCCATTAAAAATTAATAATGGAATTGCTTGTACAAGAATTTTCATTTCTATTTTATAAGTGTTTAGGACATACTTTTTGTTGAAATCATTTCATGTTTTATTTATGACTTTTCCATCTGTATGAGAATATGATATAATAAATTTTTTAAAAGTTAAACATGAAATAATATGACAGCAAAAGGTTTGTCCCATTCTCTTTATAACTTACCCTCAGAAAAGGGGTCCATGCCTATTGACATAGTTTGTAAATTCAATTATTCATTTAACAAAAATTACCTAATCTGGGCTTTGCTATGATTAAGCTTATGTTCTATTGAGGAGGTGGTGTCTTGGTGGCCACCAAGACAAAGACAGAATGGTGGACATAACCACAGCTGGTGCCACACAGCCTCCTGAGCAAAGGAGAAAGTGGCAGATGCCACCGCAGCTGCTGTTCCCCTTCCCTGAGCCTGAGACTAAAAAAAAAAAAAAATTATGAACAAACCCCAAAAGCTGGATTATCTGCTCCATGCCTCTTGGACATACTCCCCACAGCTTGCACTTGGCTGGGCTCAGCTGGGCTTGCTGCTTGGACTTGGCTCTCCTGAGGGATGGGAAGGGATAGGCATTAGTGGGGAAAGAGCAGATTCCACAGCACTGGCCACTGGCAACTTCCCTCCTCTTGGCAACTGCAGGAAAACTAGGATGACAACCAAAAGGAAATCCAGCTTGGAACTTATTTATGTAGGCAATCTGGTCCAAACCCTCTTCGCCCACTCCAAGCAGTACCAGCTTCAAAGTTAGATCAGCTTACTCAGGGTTCTATCCAAATAGGGTTTGACTTATGTTATTTACACAAGGATATAAATTTTCACAGATGCTTTGGGCTACTTGTTCCAATGTTTGAGTAGCTTCATTGTGAAATTTTCCTAATATCAAGCCAGAGTTTCTCTTACTGTGTCTTAAGCCTATTTCCTTCTTTTTCCAGTTTTTTTTCCCCTGAAGTAAAAGTATCCATGAGTCTTTTTTGTCTGCTAATGCCCCGCAACAAAAAAACCAAAAAAACCAAGAAACACCTAAACAGAAACCCCAAAGACCCCAAGCCAAAAGCTTTCTTTCCACATATATTTTTAAATAAAACTACTGTACATAGGCCACATTTTCCCTCACTGAAGATTTCCTACCCAAGTGTGGCAAAATATGAATGGAACATGTCCTAGCCACAAACAAGGCATGCATATGGAATGAACTGGAAAATTTTAAATATTCTTTCAATTGTTTTCAAGGATGATAGAACATGACAAGTTCAATACTAACAGCAGTTAGTTTATGCCTGTGTTCAAGAAGGAAAAAAAAAGTGAAGATACCAAAACTTCAGTAATCCTAAATGAAAGAACAAAGATTTAGTATGAAGAGGGAATCTTGGAGCTCTTCACAATGATGCCTGGAATTTGGTTGAGATCCTGTCTTCAGGGAGATGGATGGCAGAAAACATGAGAGAAGCAGTCTTAAAAAGTTTTACAATTAAAAAAAATCTAGCAGCAAATCACTGATCATCCTAATCAATCGGGAGTTTAAATATGTTAATCTTCCCAATGTTCATACAGTTCAGAATATTATTACAGCTAATTACATTTTTTTCAGTAGAAAAGTTTAGTTTTTCTCTGAAGATTAAAAAGATAGGAAATAAATTTTCATACTTATGGGGAACGCCATAGAAATAATCATTATCAAAACCGCAGATTTCTGCTAAAAAGTGTACAAATCTGGGTGAACAATTTTTAACCAGTCTTGTCAGCATCACTGTTATCATAAATGCCCTTTGACTACATTTGTCTTGAATGGGGCAGGAAGCTAGGCTCATTTCTTGTTTAACAGTTAATTCGTTCCTAATGTCACTGTGTTTTATTGCTATTGCCCCTTAGTTATTCTCTTTAGATCTTTGGATATATTATTTTAATATGCAGAATGTGAAATATTTTGGATCAGATATTATTTACAGTTAGAACAGTCAGGAATCCCAGATGTTCATTAACAACAAAAATGAACTTAGTTGTCTCCTTTATTCCCTGTTATAACTGAGAAATGATTAAACTAATCCAGATGTGTCTATGCCTTTAACTCCATCTGTGTCACAGACAGTAAGGCTCTGGTCATCAATGAATTATTGCATATTAATCTCCAGAGCCTTTGATGTTACAGTTTGTCTGATATTCTGTTAAAATACACATTTGTTCTCAATCCTTTGAGCAAATCCTTGGAATTTAACGAAGTATTTCTTAACATCCATTAATTGGGGGAACTTTTTCCTGCTGTTAGCTGTGTTTCTGCAGGACTGTTAATTATAGGAAAATATTTTTTAAAAAATTAGATGAAGAAGCTATGAATTTCAGTCTCAAAGTCTCTATGGTAAGAGAAATAAATATAGATCTTGTAAGAGCTTGCTGACTTGAAATATATCTTTTTTGCTGAGATGTATGGAGATGGTCTGTTGTTATCTTTATAACCTCTAATTCTGAAGATCCCCAAAGCATCTCTGGTGATTTGTAAACTAAGGGTTTTTTGTCTTTTTCTAAAATCTTTTTGCAAAAAAAAAAAATCTTGAAAGAAAAATGTGTCAGTGATTGCTTCACTCATTAAATGAAAGTTTCAAACCAGTAAAATCTGCTATGTATGCTCAACACATGAACTGTAAAACTGGTTAAATATAGTTGTTTAGATTTTACTAGAATAAAATCTAATGAGACTGGAGCAGAGTTAATTACTTATACTTTCTAGATCAGACAAATAAATGGACAAGGGCTTCGCAGAACTTTTCTGTACATTGACATTATTCAGTACTCAGAAAAGCTTAATCATCATAATTAAGCTTAAAGTTTAATGCTTTCTGCCTAGTAGAGACAGAAATTTCAAGAAGTGGGTAAATCTAGAGGTCACTCCCATAAGTATGTTTGAAGCACTGAGAGTAGGTTCCACTTCTTCTTTGGAGATGAATCTTTAGGTCAAATTTTTTCATGGGTGAATAAACAAATTTACAAAGAAGGTCATATTGCACCAGAGTATATAAGTCTATGTCTTTCAGAATAGTTAAAGTTACAGGTTTATAGCAGCATGGTCTTCTATAACATTCTTAAGGAGTGATAGAACTGTGGTAGCTCAGTCTTATTGAGAGGTGCCAGAGATTCTCCATGCTCCTGCTGCTCCTCATGCTCAGAAAAGTTTGGGACCTTCTACTTTTGCATGTGATTTATGCAGGCAAACCACCAAGTTTCCCAAATGTTATCTATATTTGCATTTCTTCCCTGGGAGCCAAATCTCAATGAACTTACAAGGCTTTTATGTTCCAGTGCCCTGAGATGTATGTTGGAAGATTTTTTGACTACTGACTTGGACTGATGAAAGAACATGGACCAAAAGAACAGCAGACTTATATTCCATATTGGAGAGACTGAGTCCAATAACATGTCTTCACAAAAAAATATGCATTAAATAAATATATTGCTAGCCAGCATGACAGTAAGATAGATCCAAGAAAAGAGGACTATCATCTGGGAAAGACTGAGACTCAGTTAGCAGTTTCTGATAAAGAAAACATGACTCAATATCAATGTTGCATATGCTGGTATACCTTATCAATGCTCCATATTTCCTCCTCAGCTGACATTGGTGACAGTACTGTAAAAGTCCCTTCGGTCAGCTCTGGGAAGTGCCCAAGTCTGGGTAGGTTTCTAACTGGATTGGAGAAACACTCCCAGGGCTGATTGTAATGATTCTTGACAAGGTCTCAAGCTGGTGCTCTGGCAAAAAGTCTCACAGCCACCAGGATATGTCAAATACTTTACCATCATTTTCCCCACATCTTGACACACTGACATTTCTCTTTTCCACTCTGGCTGTATGAACATATAATGTGAGAAGCACTAAGCCAAAGAAGTTCTTGACCCGGGATGCTTAGAGAAGGATTTCCCTTGTCCTTTCCTTCTTATTCCCCAAACTGACTTGGTATCATCTTTGCATTTCTTATATTACTGGTAATCAGCCTCATTGATCCAGTTGGTTCTTAGTCTTCACAATGATATGGCTCTGGTGGGATGAGTTTGGTCTTGATGCTTCTGGTAATGCCAAAGTGGTATAAATAGAATAAGGCTGCCCAGAAATAGACTTGATTTGAACATTCAGCAGAGTTTTCTGCCTTTTTTTTTTTCTTTTTTCCCTTAAATAAACTGTGGTGTAACTTTGACTGTAAAAGAGCTGTCTTTTTAGATTAATGATCTGGCCTCAGCCACGCTTTTTTCCAGTAACAACTGTTCCAGCAGTAAATAACATACTTGTAAGACAGGAACAAATCTCATTTTAGGCAGAGATGTTTATCTAAAGTAACCTTGGTCTGCCAGAGCAATGGTCTGTAGTATACTTAGGGAAACATAGTGTTTGATCTCTTGCCTGAAAAATCGTTTCTTGTAGCACCTTGTTTGCAGCAAAGGGTAAACTGCTTCCTGGCTTGTTGTGCTAAGAAAATGGTTCCAATTCACAAATAAATTGAGCATTACCTTCTTTTAAGTATAGAGCTTTAGAATAGTCTGAAAAAAACCAAAATTACAGAGCACACCTATGACCTGCCCTCTGTCCTTGATCAAATCAGACTTTTAAATCCTTCTTCTCATAGATTGTGATACACCAAAGCTATTTTTATAGAACACCTCATTATATGACCAAGAAAATTTCTAAAATGTATTTAAGAAAAATCATTAATACTTCTCAAAACAACAGTTATTATTCTGGCCACATGAGAGCAAGGTTCTATTTCCCCTTAATATTGTTGATCTTTTGCATTGCTGTATTTTTTTCTGTTTCTCAGCTGTAAAACAGAGATAATGAGAAGAGAAGTTGTGGTCCATTGTGGTCCATAAATAAAATCAATTATATTTCAATGGTGCTGCAAGATGACAGAGGGGATTTTTGCTATTTTTCTTTTTCTTTATTTTTTTTTTTAGCTCAATCTTTATTTGTCAAACACCTTTGTCAGTTAAAGATGCACATGATCAAGAAAAATGTTGATGCTACTAGAAGTTGATCTTAAAACCCATATTGTCATTGTCTGGGATTCTACTAACTTGAACAATGCAAAATTAATCTCTTAAGAAGATCAGTCCAAAGCAAAAACTCAAGTATGTCTTCAGTTTGCTTTCTTTCTTTTTAGATAAAATTAAATTTAAAAAAAAAAAGGAAAAAAAAAGAAAAAAAAAAGAGAAGAGAAGAGGAGAGGAACTTTTCTATCAGCCTGACAATCCATCATTTTTCCCAAATATCTAACAAATCATGCTCCATTGCCTTACTACAGTAAGTGATGTATGTATCTTACAAATAATATCAAGAATGAGATTTTTCTCTGAGTTGCATGCTTGATTCATCCCATATTTCAGGACAAAAAACAAAGTTAAAAAAGAAAAATAATTAGATTGCCAGTGCCTATACATTTTGACAAATGGTATCTTCAGTGTGTAATATTGGTCCCCTGAAATGCAACCAGCTTTTCTTCTTTTTTCCTTTTACTTTTTTTACATTAGCTTTGTCATGAATCCAGAGCTCTAACAGAGAGGAAGTAGAATGTAGTGAAGTAGAAAAGATGCATTTATTGCTTGTGGTTTTCTATTCTCCAGCTTGCTGAGAATATTGCCACTCTTCTAGCTTTTTATGAACTAGTTCCAGGCTGATTCTTTCAGAACTATTGCCTTTTGCACTAGCAGTTTTATACTACAGCATCTATTAACAGGGAGTATAAATACAGTAGGAGAGTACACATAGTTTTATAGCAAGCAGGATATAATCCCCATTTTAAATACACCTTTAAAACTACTTAGCAAAAAGTTCAGCTGATGAGCTAATTTAGCATAGATTTACGTAGATCTTAATATTAAGCTTTTGCCACTAATTTTGATATCTATATTTAACTATGAAACTCCTATCTTGCATTGCACTGAACTTGAAAGCCTTGAGGAAGGGCAAAATTAAAGTGTATTCTTAATTATTTTGCACAGAAATTTCTAATGGGAAGGGAGATTACTAAGATTAATTTGCCTTTTACATGTTAAACAGGAATTAAATTGGAAAGTTGGTATTACATTATTGGTCCTTGAATCTAGGTCTGGAAATATCTATTTAGGATTTTTCTGCATGTTTGGTCTTTCCCACATTTCTCTTTGCTCACCAGCAGCTTCTGAAAGATGTGTTTTCTCAACCCCATAAGAAGATCCACCTGTCCCCAGAATAACAATCCTCTCACAGCTGAAAATGAGGTGTTGTAGTGACCCTCACCCGTGTTCTTTTATAAAGGGTCCCCGAACTACCATTTAGGTTTTGATATGGAAAAAATACTTTTGTTGTTACAATAAAAGCTAAAAAGGAGAAGTAATAAGGTTCAGTCACTCTGGAAAGCAACCATAAACTTGTTAGATTTCATTTTCATATTTCATAGTCATCACTATTGAGAAATAATTACTTTAATTTCATTCAGCTCGGTTAATAAACCTTATGTAAAGCTCCTAATATATGGAAAGATATCCATATTATTTTGCTCCATCTCACATAACAAAATGTAGGCTTAAATTACCCAATAAAATGTTGGGGATCTTTTTAAGTTCATTAAAAATGGAGTGAAGAGACACCCCAAGGGTTTCAATACTGAGTGGCTTTCACTGTGCTCAAGAAATAATATTTACATGTTTTATTTACTTTAATATTTACTATATTCAGCACACAAATAAGAACTCAAATTTAGGTATGACGTTTGCTGGTTTTAACTCGCTCCTCTGTCATTATTTTTGAAGCTTCAAACAGACACAGTGCTCATGATCTCTCTGTTCCTCTGGGAAGAGATACTGCTGACATGGCTGTGTGTGTAACAGAAGGGAAAAAGTGTGAAGTGGTAGCATGCCCACATGTGTCTGTCCTCTGGTATCATCCCAACATGCCTCAAAACCTATTGAAAATGAGAGCTGCAAGTAGGGTTCATCCATTTGCACAATGAAGTTACTGTAGATACATAATAAAGGTAATTTGTATTATGATATTACATCAAGGAGGCAGAATAAAATTAGAATCAGTTAATTTAGGGGCAGAAGCACAATATCTGCAACAACAGCCAATTAAAAAAAAGAATCCACTTTCTCCTCCCCGTCCCATTCTAACCATATTATATAACATGCACATAAGAACATCTTGGAATAATTCAATTACAGAAGGTTGTCAGCAACCTTCACTGTCACTATTCACTCAACCTAGGCTTTGCATTTGAGTCACTTTCACAGTGACACTTGCCTGGTTACATTTTATATCTCAGTCCAAAATTTTCATGCCCCAGGGCTATAACATTGCAATTGTTATCTTAATTTTCCCTGCTTCTTTCATTTTCTTTATATATATCTTTAGTGTGCAGTTTTAAATGCCCTTGGTTGCACTTTGAAGATGGGTGCCTACTGTTAGACACAATAATTTGGTAGGCTGGTTTCCAGATATATTTCAAAGCCAGATAAACTTCACCATCTGCTGACACCTGTGAGGACTGCTGGAGCTCAGCACCCCTAAAATCCAGGCTTTGCATTTCAGTGCTGACCAGTAACAACAGAAATGTAAGCAAGCCTATTCTAAGTTTTCCACTAGAGGTTTAGGAAATGAATAGATGAGCTACATTTACCTCCACAAGATAATAGATTGAGCAGGTGCTGGCAAATTCAAAATGGTAAAAGAATTCCAGATACTGTTTTCGCGTGTTAACATATGATTAATGTAATGTGGAAAATGAAGTATTTTGGGATTATCACTTAGAGGAATTGTCTAATTCTGTGCCAGGAAATATAAGCTTCATATTATAACAAGATGACAAGAGGTCTGTATGAGAGCCCTAGCCCGAGGAGTTCAGATTTTGAAGGGTGAACTAAGGATAGAAGGCTGTATAATAATGCTTAGTGCTGGGTAAAACACAAGTTTTCTATTAAAACTGACAATAAAAAACAAATTCTACAGAATTATGAAAGTCACGCACCTTACTTTTTGTTGTTTTGTTGTTTGGTTTGGGTTTTTTTTCCCTCATATCTTATGATCTGGAAATAATTTCATTCGAGAAGTAAAGTGCATGCAAGTTTTCTTGCTGAAAACTCTTTTATTCCATTTTATGGACTTTAGCAGAACATCTTCATCTGCCTAATGACTGCTTAATTTCCTGATCTATTATGAAAAAGTAGGTTTTGTCCTTATTTTTGTGTTGTTTTGTTTTGTTTTGGTCGGTCTGGGTTTTTAAAGGCCTCTTTCTGGCTGAATATACTACTTATTATACTGACATATACTGCCTGATGTGACACCCAATGCCTTTCATATGTTGTGAAGTTTAAGGCTAATGCAAGTCAAAGACAGCAATGACAGTGTGAGAGCTGTATTGAGTCCTTTGCAGCACTGATCCATAATGACGACGTGTTAAACTGTTCAAGAAGGTCTGTGCTTCAAATTGGCGATGTCAGTCCTTCAGTCATATCATGCTCATGTGTCTAAGTGGACACTGCTTGTACTGTCTGCAATAAAATCAGGTTCAGCTTTGACTGTCAGAGATCTCCTCTTGCATTTGCCCAACAGGAGTGCTGCTGTAGAGACATATATGCACAATATGAACAGAAAAACATGGGTAGCTACAGAAAAATAGTAGTAGTAGTATTGATTAGATAAATTTCATTATATTCCTTGTCTTATTAAAAATAAGATGTGAAGAAAATAGAAAAACTATGCACATTCCACCAATGGATTTTAATAGATTTAATAATTAAATATATGTGCATATATATCATAGAATCATAGAAAGAGTTGGGTTGGAAGAGATCTTCAAGATAATTTAGTTCCAATTCCACTGCCATGGGCAGGAGCACCTTAAACTAGAGCAGGTTCCTCAGAGCTCCATCCAGCCTGGACTTGAACATATCCAGGGATGGCACAGCCACACCTTTCCTGGGCAACTTTTCCAGTGCCTCACCACTCTCACGGTAAAGGATTTATTTCTAACATCTAATCTAAATCTACTTTCTTTCAGTTCAAAGCCATTCCCCCATGCCCTCCCACATGCTTTTGTAAAATCTTCCTGTTCATCTTTTTTGTAGGCTCCCTTCAGGTACTGGAAGGACACAATTGGGTCACTAGGTCACAGAGTGTCTTATCGAGTGATGATTTATCCAGTGTTAGCACAGACATCTATGAGACAAGGAGGACATGTCCTAGATAGGTAATCATTCATGCTTAGGTGAATCCAACTGCAGCAAAAGGGTAAGCTTCTAGTCCCTTTCTACAATAAACATTTCCAAGTATTTTTGATTAAACAAACCGATATGTATCATCTGTTTGGCTTTCCTGGAGCTCTTGTAGCTCTAATCTTCCTTTGACAAAAAAGAATACTGAAACCATATATCTCATTTGTTTGCCTGGCCTGATGTGAAATACTAAGTGGCGCCATCTGATCCATTGCTTTACTTATAGCAGCTCAAATATTAAGATTTCTGTGCAGATTCTGCTTGTTTATACTGTATGACTTGAATTTGTGTGGTCTGCAGGCTTTTACTGTGTGGATAGAAAGCAGTAATTTCCTATCTCTTCAATAAAAGGGGATGTAACCTCTCAAGTAACCATTATGATCACAAATAGGAAGAATAAATATGTCATACTACTATAATGAAATAGGATTAATTCCTCAAAACATTCCTATGTCTTAAAATTTAACTCTACAATAAAGTGTATGAAACAGTATAGCACTTTGCTATAGAAATTTGCCTTATTGGTACAATACAGGACATTTTCAAATATGCTTTATTTTGCATTAATATTCGGCAGAGGATTAGTTTTTAGCAACTCCTGTTCACAAAAATATTGCTACTCCATACAAGAAGTAGATCTTTAATTAATATATACAAACATTGATGCATAATTTCACAGTGTAACTCACATTGAGTTTTTCTATTGTTGCTTTGAAAAGTCTGGTAATATAGTATATTGACTTCTTTGCTTCTAGTTCATTTGAGAATAAATAAATCTGGGGATATTTATCTGTTTCCAAGAGTCAGCATCACTCTTATAGTCATCTCACAACACCACTTTGATATGTGGCTGTGTTATCAACCCAATATGTTGGTAAAGCTCAGTTGTAAATGCAGTTTATAAGACTGAAAACATCATAGTATCTGAACACTATTGCATTTGTTTTATCATCTAGGGAAACAAATAAAAATCTCTGATTCCTTATTTAAGTTCCATTGTAAGGAAATATGCTTTTAAACTTTATTAACTGCTATTATATGAATAAATCCAAATTATAAAATCTCTGCTTTTCAGTGAGGGGAACTATATTGCCATAAAATAGTATAAACACATATCAAATCATCATAAAATCCTGATAATGCAGGTCTTTTGCTTCTCGATTTTATATTTCAGTAAGTACAAATGTAAGACAGTCTTAAACCTTGTTTCCAAATGATTACCTCAGCCTCTGAAGAATTGATTCTACAGCTTTTTCTTTTTTCTCTTTTTTCCTTTTTGTTTTTTTCCAGTTTAGGTATTCTAAACTTGGATTAGATCTGTAATAGCAATGATGGCATCTGGAAGGCATTTTAGAAACAGAAACTCAGCCAGAGTATCAGAGGAATGCAACATGTGGACAAAGTGTGCTAACTTCATTTGTGCAACTTAGATACTCTGCAGCCTCAAAACTTCAAGATATCTTTTGATGTACACTAGCAGGCTTGTGATCCAGCTAGAAAGCTTGTTTATGCTGAATTCATTTCTTTTAATAATATTAACCTAGCACTTAGTGTATATTATAACTTGATAGCACTTTAAAGAAGGCTGATAACCTTGAATGTAATTAGTATAATAAATATACAGCCCTCAGTGGTGGCCAAGCCCCACTCAGGGGTGGAAGTTTCCAGCTGAGGCTCTTGGGCTTCACCTGAGCCAGAGCCTTGTCACCCATGTCACCCTGGTGCTGCTGACCAGCCTGCTCTGGCCTCATCTCATCCCTGTTCCCACAGCCCTGCCTGGCTTTCCCAGGGCATGTCTGACACTGGCTCCCCTCACTGATCCACATCCCAGGCACATCTGAGGAGCTCAATAAGTTCAAAGTTCCTCAGTTTGTCCCATTAACTTGTATTTTTGTGCTTCTCCCAGCATCTGTATTCTAAATTTAGGGAAGTGGTGAATAATATTTAGTGATAATATTTGCAGATCTCTTTTCAGGGGCATATTAGTCTTAACTAGAAGGTAAACATAGAGTGCTCATGACTTAATGTAATTTTTCACTCTATTTTGTACCATTTTAACCTATTTCCCATATACTTTATTAAATACATAAAAGCAAATATTGAATCTATTTGTTATGGCTTGGCTAAACTCTACATTTACATCCTTATACATTTTTCTTTTGAATATTTTTATTGTATCACTTCTCTTAAACCACTAATGGAATTATAATCCTGTTTTTATGACAGGATACTTGCTATCTTGTGTTTTGCACTGCAACATCAACAATGTTTTGTATGTTTCATATAGCATTCTGTGTTTAATATCAATAATTCTACATAAGGAAAAAATCACTCCCAGTGCTTTGACTCAGTGTGTAATTCTATTAGCAATTCAGAGTGGGCTGGAATGTACTTCTGTCATCACTCTGCTACAATGATAAACTAATGCTTTCCTTCACCATCACAATACTGTGTGAGAGCTGGCCTAAATCTCTGTAGGAGGGTTGGGTGATAATTATTTATAATGCTCCATGAAAAATATCATTTTATGTCAAAGTGAGCTTTGGTATCTGCTTTATCCCCTCATTACTAGCTTTTCACTTTTGTTTTGATCAATTTACATTTTAAGTTCACATCTGTACATGTCCCTCTGTGAAGAAAAAGGTAATCTTTACTTTAAAAGAAATGTTGAATGACCTATTACATTGTACTTCTGTCATGGTTAGTCAACCTGACTACCCAGTTTTGACAGTTGTTTAATTTGTGCCTGTCTCAATGCATCTCTAGATGCCACTCAATGCATCTTTATAGCAATAAGTTTTTATTGTCTCCCTGATGCCATCAGCAGCATATTTTCCAATAAACCCTTACCTGTTTCCTGTTCCCTGACATGTTATGGGTCAGGAATAAAAACGGGCAGGCACAGGGTGCCATTGTAGGGGGGAGTCTGCTGTGCTGTTGCACCAGTAAGACCAAGTGGATGAGTCCCTCTACAGACAGGAAGAGCAGACTCATATTCACAAGCCCTGGTCCTCATGGGGAACTTCCACCATGCTGATATCTGTTGGAGGCAAAACACAGCAGGGAATAAGCAATCAAGGAGGTTCCTGGAGCATATTGATGATAACATTAGTCTCCTGGTGACAGAGCAGCCAACGAGTAGAGGTGATAAGCCAGATTCTGCTCTCATCAACAAGGAGGAGCTGGTGGGGAATGTGAAGCTGAAGGACAGCCTTGGCTGCAGTGACCAAGAAATGGTGGAGTTCAAGGAGGAAGGTGAGCAACAATCTCACTGCCCCAAACTTCAGGAAAGCAGACTTTGGCCTCTTTAGGTATCTACTTTGGAGACTACTGTGAGATAAAGCCCTGGAGAAAAGATGCCCCAAAGTAAGCAGGCCATTATCCAAAGATTGCCTTCCTCGAAGAGAAACTGAAATCATCTACCTGGAATTGTAAAAAGCATTTGACACTCTCCCATTCTTGTCTCTAAACTGGAGAGGCACAGATTTGATGATGCTATAACTCCAGCATTTGCGACAAAGAAAACTAGAACTTCAAAAACAAGATAGAAGAATCGTAATGTCAGGGATGGAAGCAGCCTAAATTTCAGTGGGAGACTATGAGCCATACGTTTGGGAACTGTAATGGGGAAACATTCACTCTGCTCTGGGTTATGTGGTGAGATGATGTGTAATTCATGAAATGAGGATTCACTTTTCCTATGTTGAATAACTCACTAGCAGACAAGTTTGAAGGGCATCTCAGAGAAATTTTGAGTGCGACAGCGAAATACAGTATCAACAGGGAAAGACTGAGACCTCCTACTCATCAGCCCATTCTTTCATGGTTATTTTAATCTGGCTGTAGTACATGATTTTTTTTTTTCTGTTAAATGTGATTAATAAATAAGATTATTCTTTTGGATAATGCATCTATCATCCATTGAATCTAACAAACTTATAACCTCTTTCTCAGCCTTATTGCACTACTTGAGTTTAGGCTGCTGCTCCAAAATTAGCCAATACAGTCAAAGCCTGCTCTTAACGCTTACTAATTTCATTTGTATGTCTTTTGTGCGGGGTCATGCACTGATAAGAAATGCATGCATAATATATCTTCTTCACATTGGCAAATAGGCCATCTGTAATGAAAATTGCTGGCTGAGCTGTTTGGAGTTTATCTAGCTGTAGGTTCTTGGTGTCAGCATTCCTGTAAGGGCTGATTTCCAAACAGTGGATGCTCAGGCTTATCCCACTATCAAGTTTCTTTCAAAATGTTTCCTTACTGGAAACCAGAATGTACTAAAAAGTAGTCATATGCTTAAAAAAAATAATTAACATGTTCATCTTGATTTATTATTGTGAAAAATAATTGATTTATTATTGTGAAAATCTAATATTTTTAAAAAATAAATTATAAGATGGATTCCCAGGATGAGCTTTTATATGAAAGTTTTGTGCAGAACCCCACAGTTCTGTTTATTTTGTTATATTTTCTTTAATACTGAGGTTATAATAGAAATAAGTACAGCCCTGGAGAATGAACTAGACTTATAGAAATTCACTGAAGCTTTACTGAAATCTCTCCTTTATTCTATGGAATGCTTTTAAAGGAAATTGGAGACTGTGATAGTGTCAGTATCACTTCTCTAGGTTCTCTATTGCCACCTCCTTTCTTCAGTCCTTCTGAATTTGAGCTCTGTTTACTCCACTACATTTCAAAAGAGCTTTATTTCTCATAATATCTCCCTGTTGAACTCCTTAAAAATATTAATATCCTGTAGCTATTTGTTGTAATGTGTTGCTTAATAGAACTAGCAAAGCTCCTTGAATAAATTGCTGGAAGTTAGACATAGTCAATCTCTGTTAGGCTTTTAGTAAATCCATGCAACACAAAGATAAGAAGCTTTTCATTAGCTTTCTAACAATCTATTCCCCTGAATTATGAATACTGATGAATAAATCTCTGCAAGTCTAATGTACTTTATCTGAAGCATTTAAGATCATTTGCTATAGTTATTCAATTTACATTATGAACTTAGATATACCCATGAGGCCTTCATTTTAAGAGACATCAAAATGAATAATATTTAACCACTACAGCTTCTATGACTCTAAAAGAATGAATCAATACAGCTAAGCACATGGTAATTGCCTTAGAGTTACAGCGTTTCCTAGAATTAATGAAGGAAATTGGTATTATTAGTTCTATTTGCAAGAGGAAAAAAAAAAATTCCATAGGTATGTAGCAGTGGGGGAACCTCCAGCACCATTGCAAAGGTAGATGGTGAATATTTTTGCAAAAATGTGATAAGCTCAGAGTACATAATGGGGAACATTTCACTGGACTTCTGATTTGATAGTAGTAAGAATAGAATTTTCTAATTTTTCAGATTTTTCTAATAGTTTAATGGAGTGTTACATAAAGCTTGTAAAACAGCAACAACAAAAAAAAGTCTGAGCTATTCAGTGACAATATTTTTTCTCCTTTTTTTTTCTGAAATAATTTATCCTCGTTTCCTTTGTTCCATGCTCTTAAGAGGAACCTTCCTCATTGACCTCTATGCTTTTCCCATTCCTTTAAGAAAGTTTCTAGAGATTAGAATTTATAAATAAAATATTAATTGTATGGCCCTTAGAAGAAAAACCTTTGAATTTTATTTATCATTACATTCCTAATATTGTGAATATATGCTAACAATTTAATATTCTTAAATAAATGTTTGAAGTTATCACAACCATCTTCTCTAGCTAGCATTATTTGTATAAAAATAACAAGAGCTAGCAGAAACTCATGGGAAAATTATTTTATGCTGTAGTTTTTAGGTTTACAGCTAAACAAAGAAAAAGGATTTTGTTGTTTTGCTTTTCTAACCATCTTTTATTAGATGCTATTACCATTTCTAAACCTTTGGTAGGTAATTCCATACTCAATAATGCCATTCTTATTTCTAGGTTACGAAATGGTTGTGTGTGTGCTCATGGCCCTTCTGATTTCTATTTCTCAGTTTTGAATAATCCCACTGAGAACGACAAAGAAAACCTTTGTTGCCAGGTGCTGTCATTCTCTTTGGTGCAATCCATTCCTTGCTACTGTTACCTGAAGCTGTGTTGATCTCAAAGAAAGATTCTCAGCATGACATCTAATTTTTCCTGGGCAGCTGAAAATCTTTTGAACTTGGATTTGCCCATTGCAGTACTATGGATCTTACCTGTGATCCAGGAAAATAAAATCATTAATTGGCATGTGTGCATATTGCATCTTCAACACAGACTTAACAAGTGTACCAGCCCTGTGCAGAGTTATAACTTATCCTTGTCTGTATTTAACCTTAAATAAATGGAAAACACCTAGGAAATATCTGATCCTAGGTCATCTAGTCTGATTTTAGCAAATCAGAGCATTGAAAATTGGTTCCAAAGGGCATTGCTCTAGTCCAGCCTTATATACTTCAGTAAGAGAAGTTCAGCAACTTTCCCTGGTAAATTATTCCAATACTTAACTATTTTTCTATTAGAAAACAGTTTATTAATATCTTTAATCTCAGTCTCCTTTCATATGTCCTTACACCTTTGACTTATTCTCAGGGTGTGGAAACAGCTGACTTTTGCTGACTTATCTTCATTTATTTGTGGTGTGTCATTCAACCCACCTTTTCATTACACTAAGCAATTCTTTCAATGGTTACTCACAGGTGTTATCCTTTGGGCTGATGTGTATCTTTGTTCAATAAAACCATGACCACTTAGGAGTTGTGCAACAGAAAAGCTACTTGAACATGCAAAAGTGCTACAGAGAGCAAAGATGGAGGAAATCTACTGCTTTGGAATCCTACCCAATGAACTCTCCAGGTATTTCTTCTGCTGTCTTCTAATACCTGAATTTTAACTGCACAATCTGTGTATCAGGCTTTGCACTGATATTTTCATCCCAGCTGTTGTTTCCTAAATGTTGCATTGATGGCAGTGACAGTTGCTCTGTTGCTGCATTTGCTGTCTTACTATTTCCACCCCAGGAATGTCCTTGAGACACAACTACTAGAACTGGTGTCAGGCTGATAACAAGTAGAAGATTGCTGGTTTGTGCTGCTTAGGTTTGCTTCCCAAATTCTCATTTCTCAACTTAAAATATGAGCAATTGATGCCTCTTGATTTAGTCATGTTGACTGTAGGTGTTCATGGCAGTGAATCATCATGGGATAGGCTCCTCAGTAACACCCCATTTGCACACTTACACAGATATCCCAAATTGTTTCTGACTTTATGTTCTGACAACTCTTTGACAACTGTTAAATTCTGTAGAATTCTCCATTTCCTTTTGCAGTGGACGTCTCCCCATTAAAAAAATTTGCATTCAGAAAAGTTTGTGGCTTTCAGAGGAAGCCAACATAGTTTCTCCTAGTAGGTGTGGTTTTTTTCCTGGCTGAATTGGAGTGTCCCTAGCAGTGAATTCCTCTTTGTTATTCCTCCTTGTGGACTGACATATCCTCTAACTGAAATTAGTTAAGGTGGCACACTTGACAGAAACCCTCCCAAACATGGGTTTATGCCAATAGGATACTGTTAAGCAGTGTTGTTTTTTTTTAAAGCCAGCTTCTTTTAAGAAAACAAAAATTGGGCTTGATTCATGTATTATGAATCCCCACTGGGTTGTGCTTGTTATCATGACTAATTTTTCTCACTAACCACAGCTTTACAGCCTATGACCTTACAACAGCAAGCTGGCTGTAAGAAAACATGGGCTTGTTGTGATGGTTATGCCTTTGCTCATGTTCCAGGTCCCCTGTGGCTTGTTAGCTCTCCACACACATACTACTTCAATTGCCTCAAGGCCGACTGTGGTTGCTGAATTGCCAGGGATCATGAAAGTTCCATGTCTCTACTGGATGCTCCAGGTTACAAATAAAAGAAATAATTTTAATTTATGTTCAAATCAATATAAATTCTTCTCAATTTCACGGTATGAAACAGCATTCTCTAAAGGAAAACAAAATGTTCTTTTCCGTCTTTTGTAATCTCATATGCAAACTGCAAATCTGCTGCAAATTATATCACTTTGATATTCAGTTATACTAATGGCAGGGAATAGATGACCCAATGAGAGACCAAATCAAAAAGAACTGGCATTACACAAGCCATTAACACTTTATCAACGAAAAGTTTTTAAATGTATTCACATCAACTATTACGAAAGCACTTTTGCTGACACCTTACTGGAAGCTATTAACTATATTTTCAAAACTTGTAGGTCCATCCAATCATGTGTGTTACCTGACTTTAAAACAAAAATGACAGGTTACCATTCAAACATAAGCAATAACATTTTTGATAGAACTTCTTCTAAACCTAAGTTTGGCTTCCTTACGCTGCACAGTTACAGAAATGCAAGTCTCATAACTTTATAATAAAACTGAAGCGCCTGATATGAAAGAAGTATGTGAGAATAGCTGAAGGGTGGAGACAAGCACTTGATACATGAGCATACATAGGCATAGATACACATATATACATATATATACACATTTATATTTGTTCTATATGTAATCAGTGTCTGAATGCACCACTGTATAGAATGAAGTAGGTACTGTGAATTCTCAGATCATTTATCAAAGTCATATAATCTCAAGTTTAATATTTCTTAGACTGGTGTATTTCTGGAAAGAAGATCTAAAAGAAGAGGAAATAGCACAAGCAATTTAGTAGTTCTTTTAATCCTTTGTGAACTCATATTGCATCTCTGACCCACAATGGTGTTGGGGCATGACATGCTATAAGTAAGTCATCAAAATGAAATCAAGCATGTTTGATCATTAAAAAAATCACATTGCACTGCTTGCAGGTGTACATAAGATGTTAAACTTGGCTTCTGGACAAGCTTTAAATTGGGCAATTTAAAACTGTTTAGTTAATTCAGATGGGGTAATATTCCTTGCCATTTCTGTATCCACAGGCTCATTAAAGGAAATTTTTCTTCACATCTCACTCTTACTGTAATGTGTAGTATTGCTGACAAGAACTAGACGTTTTCTCCCATATTCCCACAATACATTAAAACCACACATATTTGGATTCAGTTTATACTAAAGGCCTTTGATAAAAAATTAAAATCCTATTTTTATTTCATACACAAACTAATGCATTAATTTTATATGGACATTAGTAAGATGCATTGAAAAAAATGTTTAATTAAAAATAAAACTCAAATTCAGGTAGCCTATTTTTGATGTTCAGAATAATATTTCATCTCAATTGGTTTAATCTGGACATAAAATTTGTTCAGTAAGGATCTCTGTTCTGTCTGCTGGTTGTGTAGAATGAATCAATGCTTATATTTCTTTTTGGCTGCTTTCTGAGTTTAAGGTTCTCAGTAAGGAGATTTCAGCAGAATACTGTCTCAGTTATAATTAGAAAATTACAAAAAACCACCCCAGCATGGTAACAGATATGAGTTGTCCTCTTTAAGATGAAGAATACCTGGATAAAAACCTTTATAGTCTGACCCTTCCTTCAGAATTTAGAGTTACTCTGAGGTCTTTTCTTAGAGCTATCTCTTTCCAGACACCTGAAGATGGAAGTACCAGTTCTGTGTCTCAGTGAGATGGGTTACCTCCCTGGCAGGAAGGGGATCTACGTCTTGTTTCCTCCTCCAAGAACTCAGTCTGACAAAGTCTTAATAGCTGGAACCACACCTGAGGCTTGTCCCATCCTGTGCTTGTACCTCTGTGGAGGTGAAACAGAATCATGACTCAAAATGAGAATAATTAACCTCTAGGAGCCACTAGAAGTGAAAAGTGTACTTTGTATATTTTTGGTGATTCTGTTCCACATAAATCCCAATACAGATAGAACTTAGGGGGTCTGAATCGTTCTGATTTTCTAAGAAGTGAAAGAATTAGGTGTTTTCTCATTCATTGTGTCATATGCTACAAAAGCAATGTGTGTGACACTTCATTAGTTAATGCATATTTAAAGACATAAACATTCTTACTGAGAATTCTATAGTAAAGTTCTCACACTTATATACAAAATGAAAGACATATTTGTGATACATTTGGTTATTAATAAAAATGACTGATGACTGAAAGGAAAGGTCAAGTTTAAAACAAGAATTATTTCAGTATTCATCAGCCCTGGATGAATAAGTAAAGCAATTATTAAGATTTTTAGCTAACAAGCAAAATGTTAATTGTGTCACTCACACTGAAAGACTTGTTACTAGCATCTGTATTGAATTAGAGAACCATATTGAGTTCTAAAACTGTGAATATGTTTCTGTGTAGGTCAATGAAATATTACATTTTTCCATTTTGAGCTCAAACAACCCTTTTTAAATTTCAGGAAGCTATTCTCCAATCACTCATCAAGAAAGGACTTTCTAATGTTTGAATACTAATTTTAGGTGTAACTGTAGTTTTAGCTTTTGTAATCAATACTTGGCTTTATTTCTCTATGCAATATGTGTAACTGTTAGACATGAGGAACATCATATTAACACTATAATGCAAAAATGATATTTTCTTCATAAAAGAATATACATAGTATGTGCCAAATTGATGGGACTAGTGAGATTTCAAAATATCTATGCTTAGCAGCACTGCAATAATATAATTCCATAATTTGCCTAGCATTTGAAGGAATGCTAGGACTTTTTCTTTTTCTTTTTTTTCTTTTTCTTTTTCTTTTTCTTTTTCTTTTTCTTTTTCTTTTTCTTTTTCTTTTTCTTTTTCTTTTTCTTTTTCTTCTTTTGCTTTTGCTTTTGCTTTTGCTTTTGCTTTTGCTTTTGCTTTTTTTCTTTTTTTTTCTTTTCTTTTTTTTTTTTTTGTTTTGCTTAATACAGACAGCATGAACCTTTGATGTGACTGACCCTGATAAAAAAATTCTGAATGGTTACACCTAATACAGAAAAAATGAAGAGAAGACAAAAGTAAAAGACAGAGGTAGAACATGACTGGCAGATGGATATAGGAAATGTGAATTAAAGAAATACTAATAGTAAGGGGCTAGTTGGTGGCTTGGACTTACAGATTAAATGTATGACCTGGAAAAGATAAAACAAGAAGTGCATGTGCTCTTTCTGTGGAAACATTTTTTTTCAGTCTATTTGCTAGACTTGTGTTTCATCTGAAAAGTAGTACATTCAGGCATGGATTGTCTGTCTCATCATACTTCTGATACAGTATTACAGTAAAGAGTAATTTTAAAGGATATCTCCTATTTTAAGACAGTAGTAATACTTCCTGTGATCTGGATTTAACTTTTTACAGTGTATTCAGATCTTGGCAATACTAAAGACGTAAGACCTTTGGGGCATTTTCTGATATTTAGGGTACTTTACCCACTATACATGGTATCTAAGTCTGTTTACATCACACCATATCAAACTGTCATTCAAAAGGTAAAAGAGTGTAATTTTATTTCTGTAGCTTGCTGCTTAGTGTTAGCTATGGTGAAAAGCAAACAAGTTGTAATGTTGCCTTTAGAAAAGCAAATGTCAAGGTTGCAGGGAAAAGTCCATTCTCTCTACATAAAATGATGGATCTACACCAACATTTGTCACTCACAAGAACAAGAGGCTGGGGGAATATTGCCCAACAACAACTAGCTTGGAGAATATTACAAGGTTGGTCAAGTATATGGTAAACTGCTCTGAGAAATGCAATTTAATAGTCTTAATTTTTTAACCCTTAAAAAAACTAAGGGAAAAAAGAATGAGAAAAGTGAAGAAAGTGACTACTTGACAGAGAGAAAAATTATGCCAATCTGTAACCATATCCATACATAAAACATACTGTAAAATTAAACCAGTTTCTCCCTTTCCCCTTGCAGCAAGTTGTCCAAGTTAAAGATAAGCTTTTGGAGTGGATTTATTCTGGAGTTTATCCTTACTGGTAATTCCTATATATCATTGATCTGAGCAAGAAATAAAAAATGTCACTCCTCGGTCATATCTCATTGTCCTGAAAGATAATATATTTTGGATATGTAATAGATTATTTGTATTCCCTATCAGCAGTTAAAAAAAAAAACAAACAAAGCCACAAGCAAGCAATGTATAATACATATTTCTCATGCATAGATAATGCCATTTTGCAGTCTTCTGCTGAGGCAACTTCTGAGACAGCTGATTCCTTCCCCTTCCTATGATAATACCTCACACACACACACTTTGGGACTGTCAAACCTTCACAGATAGGACACCCAATTTAAGCTGCTCTGCTCCTGTTATCACTTTTCTCCCTGCTCCCAAAGACAGGGACAGCCCTGACCACTATTTTATCTTTGTTAATAGGTTTTGCTCCTTCAGATCTTAGTAAAAATATGACCAACACTCTCAGAATAATGCAGCAACCTTCAATTTGTGACAGACTAACAAACAGTCTTTCCTGTTCTTCATCTGTAGAAACCTCTAAAACAAAATTTTCTGCCTTCTATAATTTCTTTGCCCTTAGTTTTTGTCATACCAATGCTAGAAACTATTGCTCAGTTCATGTTGGCCACCACCCAGGCATAGCCCTCAGTTATATGATTTAAATTCCATATGCTATTCCACTGTAAAAATGTTCTCAATTCTATCTATAATCATTGCTATAATAGAACCAGTCTCACACAATAAAACAATATATGTGAAATAAACTTTTCTCAGGATGCCATCAGCCTCTTCAATTGTGCCAGTCTGATTTTGAATTTGAGATTAACTTCAGAATTTTAGTTATGTAACTGTGTATTTATCAAGTTTCTGTCAATGTGTGTTTACTAAAATGTTGGAATAGCTGTGACTTTGAGGAAATATTTCAAAATCATAATTTACCATCTTATACCCCATTATACGCTATCAATTTCACTGCTTTCTACAGTGTGGCCTGAATGAATAACCATATTTCAAAGTGTTTCTGTTTTACGGATCCATAGTTAGGAGGTATGATCAAATTATGCTTAAAAAATTAAAATAAAATATTTATATTTACTATATGTTTAATATAGCACTTAGATTTCTTTTAGAGACATATGTTCATTAAGTAAGAACAGCTATTCTGTTTCTCCACTCTGATTCACTTTAATTTTCATCTTCTGTTAACCTAATTTAGAAATATGACCTCACATAGACTTGGAAACAAACTTCAAAGAAAAAGGAAGACTACTAAAAGTGAGTTTTAAAATGTTACGAGCATCTGGATTTTCATGCTGTAGAAACAGATGGGATATTGATCAGCATTTTCTTCAGAGTGGGCAGCACCTGCAGCCTACAGGGGATAATACACTTCAGCTCCTGTGGGGGAAACTCTGCAGATTGTTACCATTCTCAAGATGTAATTCTAGTAATCTGTATCAATAGAAAGGATTTTTATACATTTAATATATTTCTAAAATCTGTCTTGAAAATTAATCCAGTTGCAGATGGGCCTGATCCAGCAGAAGTCAGTCAGAAGGCTCTCACTGACATCAGTAAGCTTTGTACTTGACAACAATTAGAATATGCAAATGTGTATCTTTCCATTAAGCAAGTCAGTGGTAAAAGGAAAGGGTGGCAAGTTAATAATACGCTTGAAATCTCAGCATGTGGCTGAATATTAAACCCTGTGTTGCACCCTCAGCAAAATCCTGAGATGCTTCACCTTAATAAATTATTTTCCACTGTGTTGCCTCAATATTTTGCAGAGACCATTTTGTCTTTTGTGTTCAAAGGCTACCTAATTTGAAAGAATACTATAGTAAACTACACTATACATAAATATTAACACAGGAATAGTCAGTGGTATTTTGAGTGTGCTATAGGTAGTCCTTGCTTGTGATTATGATGCTATTTTTTTATTTGTATAATTGCTTATTTCATCCATTTATGATTTCATGAACTGTGTGTATGAGCTCTATAAGCAGGTAAGCCATGTATAACAGTCTCATATCTTCCTGCCTTTCTGGAGTAAATTACTGGGCAGTAACACTGAATACTGTATGTTATGACCCTTGAAATTTGAATCATTGGCACTATACTTTATATTCTCTCCAGAGCATTCATAGAGGAATGTAAATACAGTTCTTAGTGTATGTATTGTACATTACTCAGGCAAGCTACTTCACAAGGCAAAAATGGAAGGATATAAAGTGAAGCCAATGAGAAATGTACTCAATATTGCCATCAATAGGCAGAATAAATGGGTTTAAAACGCCATGTTTAAATAAATGGGAAAGCATAAGTGAAGTAGTTGGGTGTGTGAGAGGCAGTGACACCGAAGGCACTTGGAACTGTGGAGAAAAGGAAGGATTAAAAGTTGAGAGGACCTGAATAAAAGCAATTACACACTGACTTAATCAATTGCAAACTGATGATGAATTCAGGAAAGCCTCTAATAATTTTATTCTGAAAAGAGGGACAGTGACACCCTTTCCCCATCAGCAAGAACGACCTGCTCAGAATTAATATTCTGGAGTGATCCTTACATAGTTGAACTGCAGAAAAAGAGTTCTTACAACATCCCACAAAGGTGAGTAGCATCAGTTTTCACAATTTGGTGTTTCAAATGAAGGTCACCTGAATTACATGACTGGGCCCATTGTAGGCTTTAAAAGGGTGATAGAGGCAAAAACAGAATTTAGAGGTTCTTTAGGTTTACAGGTTTTAGAGCAGATTACTAAATTGTATCACAAGGCAAATCTCAGTTACTCAAACTTTTCCTGACAGTCACAGTGGGAATACTTCATCCCTTTCTAAACAACAAATGTCTTTTCTGTCCATTCTGCCATGCAGCCTACGCTACTTGAACACAATTCCCTCAATTTCCCCCTCTGCATGGGAGGCAAAGCCTATCCATCCAGGAGTTCACTTAACGACAAGCCGAGCGCTAAGGTGTGTTTTTCAGGGTAGCACTATGTATTTAAGGGGTCAGGAGAGAGCAGCCATGTGCTTTGGCTTCCCTCTCGGAAGGCTGGCCAGCTGTGTCTCAGCATAATGTGCACATTGAGGCAGCTGGACAAAGTATTTTGGAAACATATGGGAACAACATATGTGTTGTTCCAGGTCACTTGGTAACTCATGCTGTGGAACGGCTTTTAATTCCTGCACGTGGACTTGTGCCCTGGAGACAAGTCTGGGGTGGCTTTCCCTGGAGAAATTAACTGATAGGCAAGGCTTCAGCTATGCCTTAATTCAATATTTAGCGCCATGTTGAGGAAGTGGGTAAGTCTGGCAGAAATGGTTATCAAACCAAAGAATTGGGTGCCAGGTGTAACAGGAGATGAATGAATAGCTTAGGTCTCTGAGTTGCACTTCTGGAAAATAAACTTTGGATGTAAAGCCTTTTTGCTTTCTTTTTACACAAAGAAGTTTTATTAAGTTTAAAAATTCTTCACATTTGCCCAACTGGTGTTTTAGAAAATACTACAGCCAACTAAATTGCTGCAAATCTATTTATTGATTATATTATTTTTATATTCTGGCCAAACAGTATGAAGACAGTTTTCTCATATACTTTTCTAAAGTGTGCCACTAATTACACTCTAACAACCTTTTACTCACCTTATACATGTGATACCTTCTAATCGTGTGGTGCCCCTTTTTTAACAAATATTTGGAATGGAAAGAATTTTCCACAGATGAAAATAAATACCTGATATTTCATCTGAGTGATGCTCTTCATTCTGTCTTGTTTCAGGAAGTGTCTAAAGCAGGTTGAGGAACAATCAGTATCCCACTCACTCACAAAAAATGCTTGGAAGATCTCAACAGCCCAAAGATCATAACTGCACACTTTATCCACTCTCAGGTGCATATGAGTTATTTCATGTAATCTAAAATATACTGAACATATCACTCTGAAAAGGTATGGGGATGCCTGTGTGAGAAAAATAAAAAATAAGGTGTTATAAATGGCCCCTGCCTTTAAATATGGGATTCTCTAAAGTGCAGAAAACAAAATATTGATGATATTATTTCCTAATTTCTATTTTCTAGTGTATATTTTTATTTTATTTCCATTGATTTTTTTTTTTTTTTGGTTGTTGATTCTGTCAGTTCTTTATCTGGAACTCAGCTTTATATAATATTGTGCATTTCTAATTTGATAAGTGTTTTTGTTTCCATTAATGGACTGTAAGTTTTCTTTTAATAATACACAAACTCAAATAAATCTGTTCCCAACTGTAACTTCTCACTCATACATTTTCCCTTGTATGTGCAAGTCATTACAATAAGATCAGAAATATTTTTCATAAACTTAATTAAATACAGGAGTACTTGAAAGATTAGTACCTTACCCAGAATTACTCAGGTCCTACAAATTTGGGTGCAATTGTTTCCTTTGGGAAGAAGGGTTTTTTTTTTTAACATTTCATTTGGCTGAAGTTAGAAAGAAATCCAAATAACAATCAAAGAAGAACAGACACAATAAGGTAATGTATCTGCAGAAGAAGTGCATTTCAGGCATTATGACCACATGTTTAGCATCACAAAATCTATATCTACAAAACCCTAACAAGACATGAAATATTTTTATGTTGATGCTTATAAATTGAGGCTGCCACTTCTTGCCTGCTCTCCAACAAAGGAACTGTGCTTCCTGCCCTTCCTGTTCTCTTTTTTCCGGCTATTGATAAAGGAAGCTCTATGAGTCACTAATATGATACCCCAGCACACCAAGAACCTTGTGTTATCGACTGACAACCAATATGAGCATAATCACTTTTTAATGGCTAAACACACATGCAAACAGCAGGTTCCCTGCTCTTGGGTAATTATATTTCACAGCCAGATCTAGATCCTGACTCTATTTTTCCAGGTTACCACCTCAGTGAATAACTGGCTTTCAGTAGTCCATTCAGTGAGAGGAACTTCAGGAAAGAAAAGAGATTTGAAAAAATGTTTACAGAACTTTTTCTACTCCTGGTGTCAGGCAGTCAGTCATCAGTGATATGTATTTGTTTGTTTTACCCTTCCAGAAAAATCCCTTAAAATTAAAAAATGCAACATCTGATTTACAAATGTGATGAAAAAAATAAGATAATTAAGACAACAGCTAAACTAGTGTTCAAGTGATGAATGACTTAAACTCTTTATACAAAATGAGGACATATAATTTGAATAATTTTCATTGGTTACAGATCATGACTGAATCAGTAAATCCTCCCTTTAAAGTCAGAAGTTTTGTACCATATCCAAGTTTTTCATCTATAGTTTTGATTCATTTAAAACAACAATGAGGCCATAAATATTCTTGAAATAAGAACACTAATAATTGGATTTTTCTTCTCTTTTTCGAAGAATTCTGGAATATTGCCTTCACCATATATTTGAAAGGTCTGCTAACATAACACATAAATATTAATGCTTATTTTTAAATTCCTTAATTTTCTTTTTTTGCTGTTGTTGTCCTTAATACTGTTTCTAAGTATATACATTCAGAATCTCTATCCCCAAGATACACGTGATCTTGTTTTCCCAAAGTGAATTAAGAAATCTGCAACTAATTTTAGGAATCAGCACTGTTTCCTAAGACTATTCTATGGCTTCCAGTCAAACAAATTTAATATCCAATTAAAATTACATCTTCTTTTAATATGAGTTCAAAGATTAATAAAATCATCCAAACCAAAAAGGACCAACAAAAGAGCAACAGCAAAAAGAAGGAAAAATAAAAGCTACAATGAAGAAAAGAATAAAAAGACCTTTCAGCTCAAATGGGCTATGAAAATTATCTCCAGTTGTATATTGAACTTGGGAATGCTCAAGTTCTCCTGTGACTGCTGTTGGTTTAACAGTGGAATATCTGCACTTTTTTAAACATTTCTTATTATGTCAGACCAAATCAAAAGTCCATGAAAACAAGAAATCTTCCTCTGTGTTCAATTTCCTTTGAACTATGGCAATGTAATTTTAAAAAGTTCTAAAACCTCACCAACAATAATTTCTTTGTTAAACTCCATTAAAGGTATGTTCACTTTCTATTTACCTCCTCCTCCCAAGGTTTCGGTGCCTAGTTTGAAGGAAGGTTATGAAATTCCGTCTAAGATAAATGTTAATTATTAGCAGAAAATTTACGTGTCTGTGTCTGCACAATGGTTGAAATATTTGCAGTACATTTCAATTACAAGATAAGGTGGACTTCACATTACTCACATTCTCATTTAACCTTTCTGAGCATTCTAAAAGAGTTTTTTTTAGTTCTTTGAGCATTTATGCTGTTACTATTAATTTCTCCCTACGAGATTTCTGAAAAAATAGACAAAGATATCTGATGATATCTGTAAAACTTGTATTTTTCTGATATAAAATAAGTTGAAAAAAGCATTATAAAGAAAGAAGGAGGCATTGTTAAGTCTTAGCTTCATTATCTTGCTATCCCTGAATCTGGGAAACATTTATTCTAATAAATGGAATTTTCTGTCTCATTTCTTGTCAGCAGTGAGCAGTGAATGTTCCCATAAAACCCAAAAGTTATTTGCTTTTCCTGAAACCATTAGAACATTTGAAATTAAACTTCTATTGGTGTGTGCATGATGGATTAGTCATGCGACTCTTAGAAACAATAAGTGTTGTGAATTTATTCCATTGCACATGGCATGGGAACACATAGCCTTTGAGGATGAAGTACCATATGTTTGATTTGATCTTTCTTGAAAAAAAAACAAACCAGCATGTGTAGATGAATGAAATAATGAAAAGCTTAAATGAATTTTGAAATATAGACAGTGGACTGCAGTGTTCCCTCAATCACTGTGCTAGTTGCTAGAAGGCAGCCAAGTCATAAACTAGGTATAAAATTACCTCTGTATCTGTGTTAGTATTCACCTCACAAAAATAGCATTGCTAATTTAACTGTTCCAAATACTTGTTGTCTACATTTATCATTAATGAAGGAAGTGCCTTTTTTGGATGAATAGACATGGATATTTTTTTTAAATATTCTGTGAAAAAACACATAAAACTAAATTGGAGTCTCAACAATGCTTGTATGATAACTGTCTCCACTCACATTTTGCTTAGTTTCTGGTGACGGACTCACAAAATCTTCCTAAATTTTGTTAAAGACTTTTCACTAACCTGGAAAGAAAATTTCAAGGTTAGGAATTGTTCAAGTAAATAGCAGTTTTATTGGTATTCAAGGAATATGATGTTTATCATTACTGCCTTTCCACTATTTATCTTTTACCTTTGTATCCCATGAAGCTGAGTAATCATTCTTGTCATCTTCAGGCCATCTCAGGTTTTAGACAATGATAAAATATTTACCCAATAGGGTAATATTATGTAAAGGGGTCACAGAGAATCACAAAATCACAGGACTGTTGAGGTTGGAAGGTACCTCTGTTTCAGTCCCCCTGCCTCATGAGGGCCACCTGAAGCAGGCTGCCCAGAACTGTGAGCAAGCAGCTTTGGAATACCTCCAAGCATGGATGCTGCACAACCTGCCTGGGCAATCTGTCATCCTCACAGCACAAAGGTTCCCTGATGTTCAAAAAGAACCTCCTGTGTTTCCCTTTTTGCATGTTCACTCTGGTCCTGTCCCAGGGCAGCACTGGAAAGAGCCTGGCTCCATTTTCTTTGCATCCTTCTCCCACTGAGCCTTCTCATCTCTGGTCTGGGTGGTTCCAGTTCTCTCAGGCTTTCCTCTTAGGAGAGACACTCCAGTCCCTCATTTTTTTGGCCTTTATTGGACTTTCTCTGATATATGTCTGTGTTTCTCTTGTACTGGGGAGCCCAGAACCGGATAGAGTACTCCAGATATGTCTCACTGTGCTGAACAGAGGGAAAGGATCACTTCCTTGTTGCTTGTCATCCTGTAGGAGAGCAAATATTTACTTTAAAATATATATAAATCATTACACTTAGGACCAGACATGCACAGCAGCCTCAAATCTGCACAGTGTTAGATGTGGGAAGTTTTTCATACTACAAAGAACTGATAAAGCCAATAACACCTTATTTACAATTTTTATTGTAAACACATAGGGTTAATTATAATTCACACACATTACTCTTTTTCTTTCTATTATTGAATGAATGTTGATCAGTTAGCCAATACCTTGTTTTGATTTGCTTCATTTGCAAGATTGCAGATTTCATTATACATATAAAGATTTTGTTACAGTAAAAGAAACAAAAAAGATGTGAAGCAGCCCCATCCTAGATTTAACAAGTTATCATATTTTTCAAACATACCACATTGAAAAAGAAATGTTGTTTGATCTCCGTGGTGAGTTGAAATGAAATTCAGTGCATTTGAGATTGTATCTTTTTGCATGTGGGAAACATTAACTCAAAAGGCACTGGAATGAGCACCGTCAATAGAACTAAAATTCACCTGCAGGATCAGAAAAAATGTCAAATGTTGGTTGAGCTGCAAATTGAGAAAGGATGTCTTTTGACTTATCTCATTTTCTATGTCCTTTAGCAAGGTGAATTAATAGCACATTAATGGAGCAGAGAAAATACTCAATGCTGCTGAATTCAGATACCAGTTACAATAACTGAAGAAAAAGATATCGGAAGAAAATATTTACACAAAAAAAAAAAAAAACTTGTATTTTTGGTTCTGACACAATGTTTTTGGCACATAGGCTGTTGTTTTTCCTCACAGGTTTTACCCAAAAAACCTTTACTTAATGAGTTTTAAAACACTATATGTCATAAGTGTGCTAAATATAAATCAATACCTGCTACTACCCCCCCAGTCTTGTTCAAGTAATTAAACTTGGTTTCTATCATCTTTGTATCTCTCCCTTGTAGGTACAATGCTTCATCACAATGCCATAGAACATGCACTTGAAAGATGAGTCAGTGTGTGTAGCATGAAATACATGGATGACTAGAAGATTAAATTTTTTTCATGATAATTTACCTAAATATAGACTTTTAGTGCCCCATTCTTAAAATTACATTCCTTAGTTTCACAGGAAGGAATATAAATTAACCTTTAGTTCGTAATACTCACATAACTATTTAAAGATATTTTTCTCTGAAATACCTTAAAATAATCTTTGCATGCGTTATCTCCTAAACCAGCAAAATAATAAAGAGAATCCATTACAGAACCTACACTTCATATCGTCATTATACATCTCAGCATCTTGCATATGTTTCTGGGAAAATCCAGTCCTTCTAGAGAAAAAAAAAATACATTGGAGGTGAAATGGCAGGAATAGGGTTATCTCTCTCAACCAAGTAACCACAGCTCTCCTTTCACCATGTTCCTCTGTGCTGATTTATGAACTCTGTGCAGAGCCCACAGCAAACAGTTACAGTAACACACTGAACTCCCCCGAGCTGAACCCTGCAGCCCTTCCCAAGGACTGTTTTCTGAGGTTCTGTGCACTTACTGTCAGATTTAATACATCTGGCATAGATTTAGACTGAGCTCATTTCCAGCGGAGCTGTCCAACTGTTCAACACTTATTGAAAATCATTCTTATCCTTGAGATAACAGTGATCTATTTATCATTTTCTAATAGATAGGGACCCATGAAAGGGATTATGATTCTGTGACAATTAGGAGGAAAGAAAAAATAAGAATAATGGAAAGGAAATCCTCAAAGTGAAAGGCAAGCTGAGAATGTAAACTAAAATATTGTTTATAAATTTCCTCTAAGGGCTGCTCACTATTTTCCAGGAGTGTATTTTGTTGGAGATGTTTTTAACTCCAATAAAATGAAAAAATCAGGAAGACACTGAGGTGTTATGTTCCTTACAAGCTAAGAAGAAGGAGGGGATCCTCCTGCTGTCCTCCCTGAGAGCAGATGGCAGCACAGAAAAACATCCAAGTTCAAAGCAGAGAGTCAGCTGTAGTTGATATAAGGCTGCAGTGGTGCTGTGTGAACACTGACCAGTGCCACACTGGTCACTCTGCATTACTGAGACCTTTCCTTACTCATTCTGAATTGTACCTTACTAAAACCAGTGAGCAGTTTGTGCAATTTAACCCATGGTGTATAATTCTTTCTCTTGCTGCACTGACTTACTTTATTCCCTAATTTATTAATGGGCAGAGGAGAACAACTGCATGGCAAATAGAAGACTGTTCCAGTGCTTGGTAACTCTTGACATGAAGAAATTTTCTCCTAATATCCAACCCAAAACTTCCCTGGTGCAATCAGAGGCCTTTTACTTTTGTCCTATTTCCTATTAATTGGGAAAAGAGACTGGCTAGAACCCCCAGCTGGCTAGAACCTCCTTTCAGGTAGTTGATGAGAGCAGTAAGGTCTCCCCTGGGCCTCCTTTTCTCCAGGCTAAACAATCCCAGCTCCCTCAGCCACCAGATCCTTTACCAACAGTTTTGTTCTTCTTTGGACACACTCCAGAACCTAAAATATTTCTTGTAATCTTATTTCAGTTTTACTGTGTTGTTATAACTATTAAAAAATCAGAGGAACATATATTAGAGATTATGTTAATATCCCTCGGTAGGGAGTTTCCAGAAGAACAACATCCTGTCCTTTCTTTATGTGGCAAACATTATGATTTATGAGCCCTCAAATTTTTATTTTTATTTTTCCATTTTTAAACTCATATTGCCATACATCCTCGAAAATCAGTTAGAGTTTTATTGACTATATTGACTACACTACTCCAAAGACATGTCCTTTTAAACACTTGTAGCAATTTAAAACTTAAAACCAAAAAGAACAAGTCATTAGAAACAGATTGAGGGTGGGGAGCGAAGGTGGGAGAGAGCCAGAAATGAAAGCCCCTGACCTGATAAACAGCTGATCACAGTCAGCAATTCTGGAGCTATAAAAATATTAATCCAAAAGATTTTTTGCTGTGTATTAAATAACATCAGAAATCAGAAGTCTTTATTTTATTGTAGCATGGTTATTTTGAATTCTAATACAGCTCAGCTATGAAAACATCACCTGTTTCTTTTTAAAACTAAAAATCGCCTGGATCTCAGGGTGGGATCCTGAATTGTACAGAAAGTCATGGATGAGCAGACAGGCAGGAGGAGAGATAGGGAAAAAAAGTTGAGGTCAGCATTTTGATTGAGATTATTAATATCTGTTAGCATGGTGCTAAATTCAAACATCCCAAAGAGTAAGAACAAGAGGAAGATACTTGGAGAAAGGGGAAATATAGATAGAGAGGTCGGTAAAAGAGGTTGCTTCCCATCAATTTTAATAAAAAATTTGAAATTTAAAAGTTCTTCTGTAAGTGTAGAGCATACATCAATATGTCCTTGCTCAGTCTGTCTCAGTCTGCACCTTAGGGGAGTTCACTTTGCACCAAGGACCAGGACCCTGAATCCTACACTTTTGGTGTTTCTGGAAACTTTTTTCACAGATATCACAAGAAATCATCTGACCAAAGGCAGGCAATGAGTGTGGTGTCCAGTAGAACTTCTAAGGATACATTTGATTGCTACTGTTGAGAGCTGTTAGAGTTAAGTAAATTAATTGTCTCCTAAAAGTGTTGATTTCTGTACAGCAGCTGTAGAATACTAGAACCAAGTCCAGAGTTTAATGAGGTGTAGATATCCTGGGTTAAATGAGTCAGTAAGTATCAACCCAAATGTTATTTAATATTATTTGCTTCATGAAAATTAACTGTTGCTTGTTCAGTAATTTGAAAAATATCATACAAGGAATTCTTTAGGGTGTTATTGTTCTAAATTCAAATTTAGCTTGCATTTTAAGGCTATAACAAAATGATCAATCATTTTTACCATGCAAGTTACTGTGTTTTCCATTCTGTGAGGTTTCTGAGACACTAAAATTGTGGTGATTAGAAAAGCAAAGGAGATTTTGATTTTGACATTAGATTGCCAAAATTATTTTTAATTAATTAATTAAAATTAATCTTTAAATAAATTCCAATCTAAAACCGTGATTGCAGGAAATTTGAAATGGAATCTCTTTAACATTATAATTATTTTATCAATTAATTTAGCAGGATGAACTTTGTGTTTTCTGAATTATAAGTACATAAATTTTTGTCTTTTTTGAAATGTAGTGCATGCAGTGATACTTTTGTGGAAGTCACTGTTTATTTCTGAGTTGTAGTGGCATTATTCAGAACTTGTGTTATTTTTGTTGATAAAAATTAACAGTACATATGGAAATACGTTTTTAAGATGCAATCATTCTATGTAAGATCTGCATTGGTTACAGCAGGCACTGCTGTGGTCTGGACATAAAGGCAAAGGCACATCTTTAAATCATTGTAGAGTTTTACTTTGTAAATGCTCTTTGCACTATCAAAAGATAACCTGTAGGACCACACAAGGTCTAGAGTTTAAATGATTTGGGTTATCATAATAGAATCAGATTACTGACTACTCCAAGCTTTGAAGATTTCTAGTTGTCCCTGAAAATTAATCCCATCATATTTAATATCAGGAAGCACAGTACTTCACAAGGCTAGATTTAAATGCAATGATTCTTTATGAGGAAAAACTTTAGGTACAGGTAGGGGAATGTGTTATCTTCCTGTGTTAAAAATTTAATATATCTAGTGATCATTTTAGAGTGCCAAAAAACTTAACCTGACTTATAAATGTATGATTGTTTTTGAGTGCATTTACACATTATGGGCTTAGATGTTTGTCTTTGCAAGGAGGGTTTCCTAAAACACACAGTGGACTCTTGATTTTCTTAATGCATGCTGGGCTGCAGTGGGAATGTTTTTGCTATTAGCAAAGGACAATTACTGGTGTTAGGCCAGAGGAGAAAGTTCTTTGCCCAATTCCTAGGTCCAGCTGTTGCTCTTGGTCACACCCAGACAACCTCTGGAGGAGTGGAAGGGTCACATTTGACCCGAGGAGCTGACCCTTCACTCCCAGATGGATGAGCTCACCCAACAGCAAAGTCTGGCCTTTCACCAGCAGCACGAGATATTGGGAGCACAGACAAAATTTATAGTGTGGATCTTGCAAGTGAGAAGCTCAGTCCTGTTCTTAAGGCTTAAGGAAAGGGAGGGGTTTAGATATAATATACAATCAGCAGATTATCCCACCTGAAGCCTTTGGAGCAATGATACCTTTTACCTGCAAGGCTAAACCAGTTCCCAATTTTTGAGTCATTTTTACATGAAAGAAAAAAAGCTTAGAAAGTGACAATGAACAGGATTTGATTTACATTTGTTGGATTTGCTTATTTACTTCTTAATTCCTGTCAGAGGTATGCCACATTCCTTAAGTGTACCCAATATCATACCATAAAAATTTCAGCCAAATATTTCCTGAAAATTACCTGCCATTACACTTTCTGTAGGATAAATATCAGAAGAAGCCATTATGTAGATATTTATATCTTTTTCTGGACCCTGCTTTTTCTTTACTTCACACTTTATCATAATTCCTCTGTTGCTCTGAACAGCTTTTCTACTCTCCTAAATGTGAAAAGTAATTCAAAGAAAAACTGTTCTACTTCAGGAATGTTAATCTGTGCAAAGTCTTATCATCCTTAATCATAGTTGTGATTTTACATCAAAAGAAATGCTAAGGAAGGAAGGAAGGAAGGAAGGAAGGAAGGAAGGAAGGAAGGAAGGAAGGAAGGAAGGAAGGAAGGAAGGAAGGAAGGAAGGAAGGAAGGAAGGAAGGAAGGAAGGAAGGAAGGAAGGAAGGAAGGAAGGAAGGAAGGAAGGAAGGAAGGAAGGAAGGAAGGAAACTACACTCTTCTAAAAATAGACTGTTTTTTTCTTTATTTGACACAGTATCTATTCGAAGCAAGCCATAATGATATTTCTTTAAAATTTCCTAAAAAATAAAAGTATGAAAATTGCTTCTCACAGCAACCTCTCTTTGATTGATGAAGAATATCCAAACTGTCATAGGGAAAACTAAAGTTTCCTCTTTCAGGTCACTCACCAGGCAGCTGTGTTTGGATTTACATACTGATCCTGCATGTTGAGAAAACATCTTGGGTTCAAGGACTGGATGTTTCTCTAGCCACTGATCTGTTTCTAGAACACAAATCCCTCCAGTCCAGCTGGCTTATGTTCCCAGGGTGTCCAGGCTGGGATATAAGGAAACAGGGATATAAGGAAAAGGAGTGAAAAGCCAGAATGCCTGCAGGATGATGAGCACCCTGATGATTTTGTGGCAATCAGAAAACCATACAAAAGCAGCACTGTCAAGTAACTCAATAGAGAGACACTAATTTTGTAGATGTTGTAAATTATCTGCTCTTTAGACTTATCAAATAAACTAGACACCTTGGCACGTCAGGGGCACTTTGTTGATATCATTTTAGGTGGTTAAAATATCTCAGATGGTGCAACCTAGGTTCCTAAGACCTCTCAAGACATCTTTTGTGTCTTTGACTATTTAATTTCCACATAAAGGCATCTTATTGGGAAAGCTGCAGCTCAGCAGATGACTACCTAAATATACTGAATGAGAACCCTAAATAGGGCATGTCCAGCCTAAAGCACTTATTAGACCTTTCTTTTCCTCCAAGATGCCCTGGGGAACCTGCAAAAAGTGATTCCTTCTGTTAAAGAGGTACTTGTGATTCAGAAAGATAGCTGGCAAGAAGGACATAACTTATTGTCTGCTGAAATTTATATTCTCCAAATACTTGGTTCCTAGAAATTAATTAAATTCTGATTGAATAAAATAGCCTTTTGAATTGGGATGGAAACCATTCTTCCTTCTCTCAAATCACTAAAAATTATAGACATAGAACATTTTCAACAAAAGAGCTGCTGAATATCCTCGTGGAAGCCATTACCCTGGTTATGAGAACTTCTTCCCTTGAGAAACCAAAAATTTCTCTTTTAATTTCTTCAAACCAAGAAGGATATAATTCTCAGATATCCCTTTTCCTGGTCATGTGCTTCAATCTGAAGAATACAGAACAAAAATAATAATTGAACTAGTATCTGCTATTTATTAGTTTAGAGAAACAGAAAGACTTCATGGAACATTGTGTTCAAAACCTGGTTGCTCTAGCCAAATGCTGTCCCAGAAGGAGAAGGTGACATACATTTGTAATTTCACATCCACACTCATACAATCTCTTCACAACATGGAACACATTTTATTTACATTTGTCATAGCTACTGTATGGTAACTTTGTTCATAGTGAGTAATGCGAAGCATTGCCTTGAGTTGATTATTGACTGCAGTCAAACTTCCTGCTACTCAAATTAAACAGGAAAATCTGAGTCCTTTATAGCTGTATATACAAACATATCTATGTACAGACTTTAAGAAAGGCTAAATTGCAAATGAGTTCTGAATGAAGACCACCTCTTATTCAACACAAATCCATTGACCTCTGAAATATCTTCTCCAGTCTATAAGTTCTTCAGTGTTAACTCTATAACTCTTAAGACAGTTTTTCACACATTTATGTGGAACCCTCAAAACTTCCAATGGGTCCCAACCATTTCCTAGGATATTCTTTCTGGTTACCTTTTCCTACTTTCTGGCTGTTATAAATAGTGTTTTTTCTTCAGCCCTCTGCAATGCACATGTATTTATAACCAGATAGGACTGATATTCAAAAGCCATCTGGACATGGCTCTGGACAACCTGGTCTAGTTGGCCCTGCTTGAACAGATGGACTGAACCTTATGACCCCCAGAGGTCCTTCCAACCTCAACCCTCTGTGCTTCTGTGATTTTGTGTCTGCCATAGTCAGTAATTTCTCTTCTACAGTTTCTTGTCTTGTTACAAACCAGATTCTGGAATGAAGGGAAGTAAATTACACCACTGAAAGGCAAGTAAATTACACTATTGAAAAGCTGATTTTAGAGGGTGAGCTTGATTGTTCACTGGTTCTGAGGTTACAAGGGAAATAACCTGTGGCTCTTAAAGAAAAGAAATAAAGAGGTTCACTCTTTTGCCAAGGAGAGAGAAATAAAAAAACAGATGAAGGAGTCAATAAAAAGAATGACTTTGTCTTTCTTTTTTTGTTTGTCTAAAGTGGAGAAAGGGGACATACATGTCACTAAAGACAGAAAAACTGAGCCAAAAAACACCTTGGGAAAATTCCATACTTGTGTATCATGTCCAAAAGTTAGTTGGGCTAACATCTATCACCAGCAAATAAAAGCTTCTGTTTGAACTCCCTTGAAGTACAAACTCAGACTGGCTTGAGTCCTGAAACACAGTAATTGTAGGGTTTTCTTAATTTATATTTCATTGTGATGGATTACAGAATTATTAGTTTTGGACATTGCTTTATTTTTACTCCATATTCTGTCACTCCTACATGTAGAATAGACACCCCATAATAATAACTCCCTCTGCATTAAATATTTCACTTCAATCAAGCACTCTTTTAACGTGTAGGAATACTTGTCAAGGGAGTCAGTTTTGGGTGACTGGAAAGGGTGACTGGACCCCAGCTAACAGCACTCCACTTATTGAGAGTGGAAGAATGTTGTCAGTTTAATAGAAAATTGAGAAATGAAGGAAATTTTTCCACAGTTCTGAGGAAGGCTTTTGGTGTAATTGTGACCATGTGTCTTGCATGTCCCTCTTTGTCATCTTCAAATATGATTTCAGCACATCACGCAGCTGCAATTAATTGAAAGCATTTCCACTGACCCATTCTAAAAGCTGCAAACCCAAGTTAGTGAAAACTTAGGAGCAGGTAGGAAGTTCCAAAAAAAGAAAAAAAGAAAAAAATCCTAGAGAATAGAATTACAGGTATACTGACAGTACCTGTGGGTGACTCCTTTTGGAAGTGACTGCAGCTGATGCCCCAAAGTGGCTTTCCCACATCAAGTTGTGCTTCCTGAAAGGGTTGTGGCAGTAGTGACGCACACTGAGTAATTATATACTTACATACAATATGCCAAAAAACCCCCAATATTCTACCATAGAGGGTATCATCATGGCTGCCACGTTCATAAAGCCTTTCCCACACTCTCTGTTCCAGTGTACATCATTGCATTCACATTTGGAGTTAACAAATGAAACAAAGTCTTATTCATTCTTTTAGTTATAGAAAGAGTTAAGTACTTTATTCTTCTATCCAAAATATTTACCTTAGATCTATTCCTGTAACATTTCCAATCCTCCCTTTTTTCACTCTCCCCCTTATTTTTGAAACTTTTCCATATTATTATCTTTTGCAATTCAAATATCTTAAATCCTCCGTCAGGCACTGACTGCTGAGTACCAAAATACTGCTTTGGAAAATTAGGACATGACCTTCAATTCCTCTCCCTTCTTTGAGTTCCCTGGTTTGGCATTACATTTTGCTACTATACGAAGTCACATCACTATATATTTATGTGGAATGAGCTGCCCAGGGAAGTGGTGGAGTCACCATCCCTGGAGATGTTCAAGAAACAACTGGACATGACACAGGGCTCTGGTCCAATTGACAAGGTTGTGATTGATCAAAAATTAAACTCTATGATCTTAGGTGTCTTTTCCAACCTAAATGATTCAGTGGTTATAGGAATGCCTGGGCTCAATATTAACAGAATTGTCACAGAGACAGTCAGTCATGGTGTGGTCATTAACGTGTTTAGTATCCTTATGTCTACACAATTTTGAAATCACCCTCATGTCCATATACATCATAAAGTCCTTGTCATGGGGCAGCTTGTGCATACACAGATACACCCCAAAAAATGGAACTGTGGAAAGGAAATGTTCCCATTAGATAATAGGATGCTCATGTGATGTGTCATGGGATGTTTGACACTCCCAGTGTGGGTAGGAGAGTGTGAGAGAGGAGCTTCAGATCAGCTCTGCCTTGAGAAAGCACAACCTCTCTCAGGGATGCTTGATTATAAAATACGGATAAACAACACCAGTCACTATTTTTAATGTTTATAAACTGAAGGACTTCTAAAATAAGCTGAAGTAAGCATTATGGCGTTGTCAGCGAAGAATTCAGATAGCAAAACTAATATTTTAATAATCAAAAAAGTCATCCCAAAACAGTCCAGATTGGAAGAAGATGTGGCTTATAAAGTAGCACATTGTAAGTCAAACTGATCTGTATGTCAAACATGTTAAATCCAATTCTTTATTATAGATCTTATTCTATGACTTATTATAAAATACTTATATTTATAAATTTTTTAAAATCTTTTCCTCAGTATCTAATTAGTGTACATTAACATTTACATCTAACTCAGAATGGGTTTTTCTGTCCTTTAGGTTTTTTTGTATGGTGTTTATGCTATTGATTCAGTCAAGGATTATAGACAAGACAGGACCATTATGATCTTTTCATCTGACCTCAGCAGACATAAATTTTTCCCTAGTAATTCCTAAAGTTAAACACCTTTCAGCCACAGCAATCAATTACAGCATTAACCTTTAACATTTACGGCCCACTGATATTTATAATCAGGGCTCTGAAAAGTATATGAGCAGTCAATATGTGGTGTTTTTTTCATAAGGAAAACTTCTTACATTTTATTTGGGTTTTTTTAATTTAAAAAAAAACCACTTTTTTTTCCAGATAATTCTTGACAAAAATAAAATTAAAAGAAAATGGAAAAGTTCAGAGCAGAATCTTTGGCTAAGTGGAGTGTGAAATTTACAGGAAACCATCCAAAAATATTTTTAAGCTTCTAATAATTGGAATAATGACTCCAATGTTGCGAGTATTCACATGAAGACAAAGCTTCATTTGCTGGTGATCTTTGAAAGAGAACACTGGTCTTTGGCAGAAGCTAGGAATTTATTGCTTTAACATTCTCAGCTGAGCACTGAGTCACCTCTGAAATAAAAAGAAATAAAATAATTGTACGTCATTTTTTCTTAAAACACATTTTATAAAGTAATATGGAAACTAATGCACTGAGATAATTATATGATGAATGTTTTCTGGCTGTACTTTATGCTTTATAATTCCTTGGAGAGACATTCTTGTAATCACCACACCTCTGTTTTTGCATTTTGGCTCACAAAAATTGTATCTGTGAAGGCAAGATGTGCTAAACCGTAACAGACTGAATTTAAAAGTTTGTTCAGAGCTGATTTCACTCCTGCCTCCCAGAAAAATGCCCTAAGAGGCTTGTCAGGTGAGGCTGCATTAGGACAGATTAAATCTTTGCATATTTCACTGAATTCTGCAAGCCAAAATTCCTATGGCTTGTCTTGATTTGTTAGGACCAATCATAGGAATTACATCTGTAAAAATGGGCTTCAATAAACCTGTCAAACTAAAAGCTGATCAAGAAGTGTTTGACACCTAGATAATTTTGATTAGCAATATGATACTCTATGAGCCACCTTTTCTTCCAATCATGTTTTGGGGTGAATTCTTTGAGCATGGTCATCCCTGTGTTTATGGGATTGCACAAGACAAACTATGTCTTGAAAATAAACTAAAAAATCATAGAAATATTGGAGACCTGAATTTCAAGAGGGACTGTCATGAACAAAGCTAAAGCAGGTCAGCTATGCCTTTGCAAATAGTCATGTCTTGAAAATCTCCAAGAGTTCCCAGCCTCCTTGGGTGATTTGTTCCCAGTAAAAAATTCCTGATGTCCAGTCTGAATCTTCCAAGTTGCAGTCTGTGGGCCCTGTTTTAGGCTTTGATAGTAGTGAGAAAATTTTGTCCCATAATCTTTCTAACAGTCTGCAAAGCTGTACATTAAATGGCTATTTTGTTTCCTCCACACTGGAGTATAGAAGCAGATTTCCCTCAGCCTCACCTTGCAGGTCATGTGCAGTTTGTGCTCAACATCTTTGTAGCCCCACACTGAAACCTCTCCAGTTTCTGGACATCCTTTTGGAATAAGAGGGTCCCAGACCAGGCACCATATTCCAGCAGCAGCTGCATCATGACCAAAAGAAGTACTTTCTATCTCCTTGCCACACTCCTTTTAATGGAGTTCAGCATACAAATCACATAACTTGTGATTTGTTTATTCTTTTGTCGTTTGTGCATTCACCTGGACTCCACACAACATGTTAATACTTTCCAATAGGGAAACTGGAACTTTAGTTTAGGTTGGTTTAGTATTTTCCAGGTTGTTGACGAAGGTGTTGAAGGATGTGTCTTGCAGTAGCAGTTCTGGGGCACACACATCAATACTTAGTCACCACTGCCATGTCTTTGAGCAGTCCATTTAACTGGTATTTAATATCTTGTCAGTATTTCTATCAATACTGAAGAATTGATCATGCACAAATGCCCCAAAGGGTCTGATGAACACAAGGAAAGCTAAGATAATAGTTTTCTGGGACTCATTTCCAACCTGGAATTACAAATTTTAATATAGATTGTGATCTGGGAGAATGACTGGATTATTGAGCATTTGAGCAGCAATGTTTGACCAGCAGCATTTTCTGGGCACCAAGAGAAGTGAGAAAAGTCTCTGTAGTTCTGCGGAGGAAAAATGTTATGCTAGATGAACCAGACTTCTAATGGAAGTACAAGTTCATGCCAAACTCGTGTATTTGGTTGTTCCCAGGAAAGTCAGGCAGAATATTAATTCTGTTCTTCCATTTTTGGTGTGAATAAGATAGGAGACTCCAAGCAAATTTGTTCATCAAATGGCACCACCCCTCCACCCCAAAAATAACCCCACAACCTCACCAGGTATTCTCTAACAACACATATTTTGTTAAAATATTTTTTCAGGAAACTATATGTGAACTAACCAATTAATACTTAAAGCAGAAAGTATCAGGACAATTAAATTATTTTAAATAAATGTGTGATACTGTAGCACAGTGAACTCACAAACCTCAGTGTCAGGATCATCACACAGCAGGGACTACACCAAGAACTCTAGGCTAAGTTTACATGTCCCTAAAAATCTGTGTTTCTAGTTCCTGAGACTTCTCACAAACAACACATCTTTATCACAAAGCTAGTTGTGGAGAAGAAGCTTCTTAGAATATTTCTTAATGAACAGAAACAAATAATATTCCAGGCCCAACATTTAAGACCTGACAAAGAAATAGGATTTCTGTCTCTACAGAAAGAGGATTCAGTGGCAGTTTTGGCTCACTAAAGGCTAGCAATTATGGGCTTTGATCTTTATATACAATACCTTTAAATACACACAGTGTTTCAACAGATTAGAAGTACATTTAATCCTGTGTCTCTTCCTGTTAACCCAATACCTGAAATCCTGCTTCCATTTCACAGGACAGAGCAGAGAGTGAACTTGTTTAAGCCTTCCCTATTCCTTCCAACTCCAAAAAGCCTTATGATTTAGAGTGTATTTCATAGACCAAACTTATTATAATGATAGACAGATGGAGATCTTCTAAAGGAAAAATATCCAGAGGAGCAAGAAAAATTATAGTGTGCATACAATCCCAGCTTTGTTCTGGAAGAAAAGAGCCTCACCCACATGAGGTATTATTCTCATTTGTATGAGAAACTAGCAGAGTGCCTACACTTCATATGTGTGTGCATACATATGTCACTTCTTAAAAAACAGGTCACAAGAAAAATAAGATATCATATTTAACACATTAACACCACATGCCATTTCAGACAGTGAGATAAGATAGCATGGTGAGCAGGCCTAACTGCTGGTATTTAAACTATTAATCATAACTTCTCCTTTCTAGCAGCATGGGGGGAAAAGTTAGCATAGCTAACATATTTCTCATGCATATGCTAGCCTGCACTTCTGCACTGTAAATGAGCCATCCTCCCAATACCTTGATTTGATCCACTGTGTCTTTTAATTTCATCGTGGATTACAGTAATCAATGGCAGCTGCAAACAGAAACTTTATTTTCATTATTTCAGACCAAACGGAAAACAAACTTCAGGCTGTGTGTCATGGACTAAATTAAATCTCTTGTACTTCAGATTACATTCTAAACGTGATACATCAATCACACCCTCAGTGCAGTGTGGGCCCCTTTTCCATCTTGTTCCTGGGTGACCTTTCACTGTGTTCAAAGGATAATATAACAAAGTAGCATTACAGAGGTCATTTTACATACCCCTCTTATTTTATATTCTTACAATCCATTGCAAGCAAAACATATTACAAATCTAAATCAAACAGACCTAGATTATATATGTTCAACAGATCAACCACTGGCTGGGCTGATTAGGCAGCAGAAGTTTAGGAACTGTACAGTGTGTATAAACTACTAATACCAGTTCCAGTAAACTTTCAATATTCAGAGTACACAGATTCATGTGGAGGTGCAGCGAGTCTAAGGCCTGATTTTGGTTTGAATTTTTGCAGAATAGTCTGAATATTCAAGGTAATCCTTGCCTACTTTTCCATTTTCCAAATCAGTGGTTTCTGCAACTTATTTTGCTTATCTCCAGATTGTCCTACCAAGAGTTGTGTTTCAGTAACGTCATCTTTGGGGGGGAAAAAAGGAAAAAGTGCATTAAAAATGGAACGAACAAATAAGTATTCTGGTGGATAATAAGGATGGATGAAGAATTACTAAAACTGTAACAATAATTTCATGTTTTTCTTCTTCTGAGAGATGACACTCAGTCTAGGAAATGTAACCCTACACATACATGCAGTCATTTTGCTGTGTATTCACTGTTTTTATCAATAAAATAAAAATGGCCTCAAATGTTACTGAAGATAAAAGGACATCTTGGATGTATGCCTTTGAGATTCAGAGAAACCTTCATTTACTAGTTTGTTTTCTTTTGTTGCAGGGAAGGCAATAATTATTTTCCTATAAAGAAGCAGAATTTCTCTTGTGTGAACCACTACAAAACAAATCAGTTCACCTTGTTTTTTTCCAACATAGTGAATTTTGTTGTGCTCCTCACACCAAGTATGTAGTCTCAAAATGGAACTATCCCAAAGAATGGCTGCTGGAAGTCCTTATTAGATTTAAAAATAATTTGTTTGTATTAATTCCTCAAGCTTGCACTATTAATACTCTTCTTGCTTATGCAGAAGACTCACACAATCATTTTACCATAGCAAGAGGAAGTTATCTCAAAAGGGAAATGGACAGACTACACTTGCAAACACTTATAACCACATTCCACTCTATTTTCTTTATCAGAAAGAGGCAGCTTATAGGTTGGAAACCCTTTCTGACATTTGTTTTTCCCTCGTGCAAGAAGGGTGTGGACCAAGGCAGCTGTAATCTGCTCTTTCCTAACTCAAGCTAATTTCCTATTGCCAGTTTCTCCTAAAACACTTTAAAAAGCAAGGCGCTTAGTGCAACATAGTGCAAACCTTAAGTCTGCTGTCAAAGAATTTGATTTTTGCTATTCAGTGTGGAGCCTCAGTTTCTTTATTTTTACGTCATTACTTTTTATTACGACAAGTAAAGACAAATTTCACCAATGGCAGGATTTTTCTTTTTAGAGGGAAGGCTACTTAGCCCATTAAGATCCTGGTAGTAGTAGGAGTAATTTTCACAAATTATCACTTCTGGTGCTTTTTTTTTTTTTGGCTCTGCAGTTATGTTGTTTTCCGTTTTTATTCCTGTAAGATGCAGGGAAAATTCAGATATATTGATTTTAGATGCATTTGAATAAACTCATACATCCCCACCCTGAATATATTCTTCCTTGTGAACTTTGTGACTAATATGATCTCATTCAAGTCAATAGGCAAATTTCCCTGCACTGCAAGGTTAGGGTCATAAGTATTGCATTTATGTGGGAGCCTATATAGCTCTTAAGAGCATTTATTATGAAGTCAAAATATATAAGACACTGAAGTCAATAATCTCATAAGATTGCCAACAAAAATCAGTGTTTAAGTAAGAGAACACCTTTAGAGCAATTTAAGCCACTGTAAGATGTATATCAAATACCATGGGCAATAACAATTTTTAAAGTCCAATGAAGTCATTATTGCTCCTTTTAAAAACAGTTCTCTAATGGAAAGTTCTTTGGAAAGCCACTCTCCCACAGAAGTCCATAGACTGTAATTTAACTGCTGTTGCTTTAAAGAAAATGACCACGATGCTGACAGAGCAGGGCTGTAGTGTTAATTGTGATTATTTGTGCCCTATTACTGTTATAGCACCTCTTGAAATGCCTGTATTTCTGTATCACATGTATTTATTCAGTACAATTTGTTATAAAGAAGGTATAATACTGTTTTGACAGTAGGTTCCTGTATGCATGATTACACATACATATTTTACATTTAAGATTTACATTTAAGATGTAAAATATTCATGTCTAATCATGCATTTCTATAATGCAAACAAAAATATTTGTGATAGCATAGGAAGAATGAGGAAGAGCTGGTGTTTGGGGATACATACCAAAATTTGGATGGAGTGGTAGGAAGAAAACGTGGTATGCCAAGTCATTGTTTAAAACAAGGAAATTTTACGATGACTGTGCAAATAACATTTATGACCAATACTGTCATCCCCATTTTATCATGAAGCCACCCCACCCCACCTAACTTGAAGAATTTAACTGAAGTACCTAGGATGAAACATGGTCTTCCTAACCTTCTTTTTTGGTTTATATACATCAGTTATGTATATTTTATGCCTCACATAGTAAATATCTTGTGTATTGTAAACCAGAAGTCAATACAGGATAACTGGAAACTATTTGGGTAGTGAAAATAACAGCAGGCACAATCACCTTGAAAGTATCTTAACTCTGTAGCTGAGTTTCCTGCTGCCCATGGGTATATGGGTATCTCACTTTGACTGTATAGTGGGAGTAATTGCATTTGTCTCACAGGAGCTGGTGAGCAGGGATCATTAAAAACTTAAAGGTTTGCTTGATGTACCTGGCTCAGTAGGACTTATTTAAACATCAAAGTTTTCTTTCTGTTCTTCTCATTTCGGGTGGTTATGAACATTTCAACCACTCTTTTCTCATTTAGAGCTTGCAATTTGAAAAAGGGAGGAAAGCAAAGAAGGCATTCTTAATCAAAACCTGCTTTAGAGATGCTGTGTCTCAGCTTGTATGTTTTAAAAGACTGGTTAGCCTGAAGCTTAGTCTGCAGTATGAGGCAATCAGGTGGCTCCAAAATCATTCCTGGTGTGGTGATTACAGGATTTGTCCATGACCAGTATTGGTCTGGTCTGATAAACAGTTCACAGGAAATGAAAGCTATTCTGAATTGCAACAGCTGCATGAGCTCCCAGCTGGCTTTCCAGAAGCCAGGGACTAGCAGTATAAAACCAACTGTTAATATCCTATATCTCAGCAGTGTTATACTCAAGACCATGTTATGGCTAAAAGGGGACTTTCTATGTGAAGCCTTTAATTTACTGTTGGCTGCATTGAAAGCTTTGGCAGCATAACCAAGATGAAGCAAACATGTACTGCTATGAGTCCAGATACAGTGATGTCAATACAATCTACATAGAAATCAAGCAATCTAAATATTCTTGTTAAAAATGCAATATTTCAAGAGTTGTTATTTAAGTAAACCTTCTACCACCAAACTTTTATTATCTCAGTTTTTAGCCTCACCTTTGCACTCTTCTCTGCAGCCTAGGGTCAACAGTTCAGCCTAGAGATAATTATGAATATTCATGCTTTCCTTGATAACTTTGCTGTAGGACCATGGTTCTAATGATGGGGGTTAATTCTTTTTCTTTTACAGGAGTACACAATATTGATGGTTGCTTCCTGTCCTCTTGATGCCATTTTTATGTTTTCTTATGTCCTTTACACTCTGCTCTTTAGTCACTTGGCATTGGGTCCTTGTTCCTTTTTCTTTTTTTCCCCTCCCAAGATGCTGAGATTTGATATTTTCATTAACTGATAACTAGTGAGTTATTCCTAGCCCTGGGACCACTGGAATCACACTGTGCCATAATCTTCTGCCCTAAGGCCTCTGCTGTCATCCCAGCTTTGTCCTTTAAGCTTCATCACAGTTACACTACAGTAGCTCACTCTTCTGTAACAAAACCACAGGCATTTCACCAAACAACCATAAATGCTAAACAAACTAAAATTAAGTAACAGCCACCTTGTCATTAATCAGTTGCTGTTAAAGCCAAACAAGCTGCAGAAAGGCAATCCAAGTCCAAACAAAGCACGTGTGATGGCCCCAGGCCTGCAGCACAGCTCAGCTTAGTGCGGAGCCAGAGTTCTGCTGGAGTGGGGATTCTGCACTCGCTGGCCAACAAGATTACAGCAGAAGGAAGTGTATTTACTGCCTGTAACACACAGGAATTATCTTCTGGCATAGGCACTACAAATGACAGCTAAATCTGCCTTTAAATCTGATCAGTTAAACTATGTCACTGGTGCAGAAGTCCTGGAACATTGAGCAACTGTATAGCAGTGTACATTTCCAAATACTGTACATTTACGTGCCTAAAAATTGCAGTATTAGGTAATCAAATATGCCTATTATCTTAAAATTTTGACACTATAAATTGACTTTACTGTTTCTTTTTTCTTTGCTTTTTATAAAAAAAAGGTGAATTGAAAATTAAAATAATATTAAAACATACAAGCAAAATATATACAATTTTTATGGGGAGGGGAGTTAAAAGAATTTTGGAGGAAAGATTTGCAAGTCACCATATTCATATAGATCAAAATTAAAATTCCCAGTGGTTAGAAGACCTCTTTTCTCTTTAATTATACTATCATGAACCTTTGTAGTTTGTGCCTTTGCAGAGACACAAGCTCTTCAGCCCTGAAGACAGATGAGAACAGAAAGTTTTTCCTTAAGTAGGATTTATACTTTGAACTTCATGGAAGATTTTAGGTAACTCAAAATCTGTATGTGTTTTAATGTCTCTACATGTTGAAGATATCACTTTATGTAAAAGAATAATTCCTTTCCAAAACACTATGCAATAACTATCTCACTGTAGCAGCTCAGGACTATATTTAAGGGGACCTCTTAAAGACAGGAAATCCCAACTTCCACTTGGGTAGGATCCTGCTGATGTGAGTATAAAAAATTAGAGTTCATGATTCATTTACTTCTAGCCTAGTTACTTCTTGCCTTCTCTAATAGCATCTGGAGAATAGTATCTCATCTCCCTATTGGACTCTGGAATCAGATGCAGGGAAACAGACTCAGTCTCATTAAATTAGATTTCTATTATAACACTGGAAGTCATTCCTTTAAATAGAAGTGGTCAGTTTGTCAGCTGCTAGAACTGGAGATAATCTTACTGCAGAGTATATCCATTAACCTTCACTCACTAAGGATCCTATCTATGGGTTTTCTTGTCCCAAAGTTGTTTTAGCTGTTTGGGTTTTCTTTTACAAAGAAAAAGATTCAAGGATGGTTAATTTCATTTTTTTTTCACACATGCTGGGATAATCATAATGGAACACTGAATTTGTTTGCAAAAACATATACTCAGATATCCAGTCCAAATCTTATATCTTCCATAGGCAGCAGAATATGGCACAGATGCTCATCTTAGGGGTCATGTTGGGGAGCTACTTCCAGCTTCTTGGCTATTCTAAGATTTGTGAATACTCTCCTAGAGTACATGAGAGTACAGGTCAAGTAGAAGGAGGGCCAGCAGTCGTACAAGTTTAGGAGCAAAAAGACAGCTGAGAAGTCCAAATTATGTCGAAACCTAAATACAGCTGAAAGGGAAAAGATCCCATATAAATAATGTACTTGCAGCAGTATGTATATCTCTACACAGAATGCCTTGTTTGACAGGTGGAAAGTAGTAATTAGTTTGGTCTAGAAACTCTTAATGTGAACAATGATGCCAGCTTCAGCTACAAAATATACCTAGAATAATAAACTGATTTTATTTTTAATACCTAAAGACTTAAAAAACAAAACCAAAACCTAACTTTAAACATTTCTTATATGTAAGAAATATAAAATATTTATGTGTCTTTTTGTTCTCTATTCTATATATACCTAAACTCACACAGAAAAGCACACCAGGAACAAAAGAAATACAATATTTCCACTCTTTCTCTCTCCCAGTATGCTGCCACTCAAAGTAGGTCATAGGCATGAGAGAGTGCAATAAAGGAAGTGTGTATGACACTCCCATCCAGCACTCTCTAATAAACTTTGGGGACCTTCTGTGCCGAAAGTGATGACTCTCAACTCTGGTGTAGCTTTCAAGGGATTTCTCCCCCATGAACTTATGCAAATTGTAGCTGTACAAGCTTTTCACATTCAGAGTTCTGCAGCAAATAGAAGTATGTAAATTTATGCCACATGGCTAAATATTTCTCTAGTAAATTTTGAACCTAAAAATCCTCTGCCCAGCCCAGCTTCATCTGAGAACTTTTCATCCTTGAAGAGACAATGAATAGATGTTTCCAGTTCTGCATTCCTTCCATCCATAGTTTTATATATTTCTACCATACTTCCATCACACCTCCTCCAGCCATCTCCCTGTAAGGATATAGGGTTCTTTTATATAGTCTGCTTTTGATTTTGTTTTTGATGGGTTTCTCTTCCATCATCCTAATCCAGAAACATTTCTCTACTTTTTCGACTTTTCCCAGTTTCACTACATCTTCATTTTTTCACACAGAGGTGATGTTGATGCATCAGAGACCTTTACAGAGGTATAAAAAAATGCTCTTTGCTTTGATTTTCCTCTGTTAACCATAAGATCTGTCCTATCCAATTCATTATCTCATTTCAACATCATAACAGGTAGATCAGAGCTACTCTTGACACAAATAAAGTTAGGACTGATTTTTTATGCACTTTTACTCATATTCTCTCCCCAGACACCCAGGTTTGCAAGTATTTTCTGCAAAACTTTAAAATCAGCTTTTGCTTTAAGTGCCCAAACATACACAATTTTGTCAGCTTGCCATTTGTCCTCCATTCTAAATCATTTATATTAACATCAGCTTTTCCCACAGATCTTTGAAGGATTTCACCGGTAATCTCCAATTATTGTGAAATTTTTCCACTAGTTTTCCATCTTCCAGCTCATTCATTAGCAATATGAATACTTTGTGTTCTGTCCCACTGACTAGAATTAGGGCTCCAAAATAAGGAAATACCAAATAAGGTAACTCCAGTATTTGTATTTCCCTTGAAACATCAGTATGACAAAAACTTACGTGTAATCTCCTACTTAAGTCTTCCAGAGTTGTCATGCCTCAGTCACAGCACAAAATCAGCCAGAGATCTGTACAGATGTTGCATCCCAACATTCCCACAGATATGTAAGATGAGTATTGAATGACAAAGGTTAACTGTGGGAAAAAAAAGTCCTGTTGAACTTTGCCTTGAGAACCCCTTGTCTGCATTTTCCTTGACCACATCAGTATTTTAATCCTGCTTCAGTGAGATTTGTCTTGTCTATCAATAGCCATGTTTTTTATATTTATGTCTGTGTTCATCCCTCTATTCTGGTATGAAATTTGCAGATGCACTTAGTGTGTTTTGAACACTGTTAGTACTGTGTCACGGTTAATACTTAAAAAAACAAGCTAATAGATGCCTCAAATTAAAAGATCCATTTGATTTACTGTGTGCATCAGTTTCAAGTTTTATGACCTTCTCCCATTTCTCATAGCCACCCATCCCATCAAAGACGTGAAAATTAGTAAACAAATGCAAAGGACTTGGATGTCACAGTGAGGAATGTCATGACAAAGCACATGCTGATTTTAATAATCTATTGCAACTCCTACATTTGGGGCAGTAAACATGACTTGGGTGACACAGTATACACTGCACACTGTATACACAATGTTGATTAGCTGCTGGCAAGTGAGAACTCCCCATTCTCTCCATGGAATAAATAACATAAGATTACATAATTAAAGCCAGCATTGTAATGAATACATAAAGGACACCAGAATAAACTAAGAAGAACAATTGTAGTTGCAATCTTTCCTAATCTGAGTGCTTCACAATACAGCCTTATTTTTTAAAAAATTATATTCACTTAAATAATTTACTTGATTATTTGTAAATTATTATGAACATTTATTCAGAGAATTGTCTGAAGTCAGCAAACACCCAATACCCCAAGTTTGCTGGTCCTAAATCATGTAATTAAATTTCCTTGGCAATAGTTCTCTGCAGCTATTCATACTATATCCGACTGGAGATTTTCCACCAAAACAGTTTTGACAGAAAATACAAATTATTTAAAACTGACCCTTCCCAAGGAGTCATAATGAAATTTTTTTTTTTTCCCCATGAAATTTTTTCCATCAGCCAAGCACTAATTTCTATCAAAGCAAGTACCACAGTAATATAAGAAAGGAAGGGAAGGAGAGGCATGTTGAGGAGAAGGGATAGACAGGGGTTAAGTGAGCAAGGACTTACGAGGAAACATGTCTGGCATATTTCAGAATGAGGACTTGAATCACCATATGATTTAGGACTTTTATTGGGCAAGTTTACTGTAGTTTGTGTTGGTGGTGTTGCCCCATATTTAGTAAATAATTTAATATTCCCAGAGACAGAGTATTTTCTCTATGTCTATAGACATAGACTTGTGATAAGGACATTCATCTGGACCATGGAAAATTAGGTGTTTCGGGTTATGCTAATGAATAGGAAGTACTGATTCAATGCTATTCAAAAGTTTGTTTTCTCTTCATTGTTCAATGAGGGAAGAAAATTTAATTGTTACCTGAACAGTTTATTCACCTTGTCTATGAGTGCCTCAAGTTCAAGTGTCTCGTATATGTCTTGGAGAGTGGAGATAAAGCTTTGGTACCTCCAGTAATACTGCTGATTTCTGTACTTATTCTAGGTACAGAAACTAGATTTTGAGAACTAGGTGAATTACATTTTGTTTTGAGAAGTCTGTAGGTTAGTTTGTCAATCATGAATAATATTCTTTTTCAATTTAAATCTCACATCATTTGACTTAATATTGTAATTGACAAGTGATATTTATGAGCACTTTAGAAAGCAGAAACTTATTTTTGGTCCAGTGGTAATCAAGATAAGCTTATCCATAGAGGTTTCACTGTTCAGATAGTTGCTGAAATCAGGTATGAAAGCACAGATTCTAGTGCAGGACCCTTTAACATAGCAGTGATTTCAGACACACTCTAAGGCAACTTGTCTGTATTGAAGTTCATGTTAACATGATTTCACTAGTAGTACTATAACAAAAAAAATAGTTGAGATCTTTCAGCTAATGTTAGGACATGATCTGAAAGAAAAGCTATGGATTTGTAGAGAAAAATTAATAACCATTAAAAATAAACTAACATTTAAGGAGAGAATATATTGGGCAGCAAAAATGGAAAGAACATGTTGGAAAACAAAAGGAAATGAGATGCAGAGAAAATGCTTTATAATTTATGTAGAGCTGAAGACAAGAACAATGTGAAATGTATCTACAGAGCATCAGAAATTACCCTTCCTAAGATTGATTCAGATCACAGGGAGACAGGTCAGGATAACTGGGGAAGAGGAGATGGAAATAGTAGAGACAGAGTCTATGAATAAAAGGGTTTAATAGTAATAGATAAAATCTTTCAGACAGGAATAAATCTGTCAGAACTCAGGAAGAGTTAGGAGACAGGACGTCTGAAGTTGATGCAAAGGCTGAATGGTTATGTGTGACAAAGAAGAATTGTAATTAGTGGAATTAACACAGAAGAAAAAATGAGAATAAAAAATGTCTCATCATTCATAACCATCACTAATCAGAGATCATCCTGTACTTCATTGAATTTCCATATTGCTATAGTAATTTAAAACTAATTCAATTTTTCTGCTATGCAGAGATTGAAGAAGAAAGGGTGAAGAACTGTGCTGCACACTCATTTTGAATATTAGCATAACCCAGTTACAGGTGCGAAGATAAATGAGTACTTAATGTCAGATTTCAGGGAGAATAATTGTGTTTGTGTAGAGAATCAAAGGCAAATGAAAATGAGAATGTGAGAATGAAAACAACTCTTGTGTAGCAACAAAATCTAAACAGGTAAAATGTTCTCAAAATGGGAAGCCAGAATAAACTCATTCCCTGTGACATCACAGAATCCAGTACCAAGAACTATTTCATGAAAAAGTCATATAGAAATTAGGACGTCTAGTGGGAGTCATGAGAGACAAAAAAAGACCAATTTAGATATATTTCTCAATTGCATGCAGATATGAGAATGAGCTGTAGATGAGGGGCATAATTAAAGACATAAGAAAATAATAAATGATGTAAATTTCAACATATGTTTCCCAAAGGCAAATCTTCTTAGAGAGCTTTGAAAAGGTAACTTCTTTGATAAGGAAATTCTTTTCCAAGCCAAAAGAAATGTTGCAGCTTTTGTTTTTGTCTACTTTGGTAAGGGATTTGATGGAAAGGAAATTCCATCTGAAACTGGAGGAGGCAGGGATTAGCAGAGGAACTGAGTGTTGAACAAAGGGATGGCTCAAGAAAGACAGTGATTGAGGAAGATACTATCTGGCTGGAAAAAGGTTTTTAAGGGAATGTCTGTTTATAGTCTTTAGAACAATGTGATTTAAAGTTCTAATAGGAAAATTCAAACCTGATTAGGAGCACATTATCACAAACCATTAGGTACTGGGATTCAACTGGAATCACCATCCAAAATCTGAATAACTATGATGATCAAAAAATCCCTGTGCAGAGATCTCTGTTCAAGAAAATTAATTCATGACAGAGGAGATGCCAAAATGGCTACTGTATCATCAGGAAAGAAGGAAATTCTGTGATTAATGAGGAGACTTAAGGAGTTGAGATTCTTAACAACAAAAAAGGAGAATAAAAAAATAATTTCCTCTCATAAATATGTATATATATATATATATAAGGAAGAAATAAAGCTAGTAGAAATTTTAGTTAAGATAAAGCCCACACCACCATTCATAAAAGGATATACTGAAATAGTGTTATAATTGCTACAAGGGCTTTTGATTTTTGGGTAGATTTCTGTGGTTAAAAATCTTATTTATAACATTGAGGTGGAAAAGCACACAGAAACAGAAGGGTTGCTGTTCCCTGCCACAGCAGGGCACATTTGACTGGAGAAAGACCAGGCAGTTTTACAGGTTATAGCTCATATGACTGCCCTGTTTGATGTGTGGTCAAAATTAATCTTGTAGCTATATTTCAAAATAATCTACTATTAAAGACTATTAATGCAGCAAAAAATCTATTATATTTAGTAGCATTTAAGAAGGTGCAACGTTTAACTTCTTCGTGAAGCATGGTGCCATTTTGACATACAGCAGACCCCTGATTATATTATTCTGGTGCCAGCACTGGATTATCAGGAAGTTTATTTTGATTTTGAAATGCCAATATCTGACTGCCACACCAAATCTGAATGCGACCTGCTTTGGTCTGACTGAGATCACTGGACAAAATAAAAGCTTTTTTTTGACACCTCTTCCCTAGCCATGCACACCAGAGAACTTTGTTCCAAGCTACCTGAGCTCCTGGTTTGTACTCCCAAAGTTACATTGCTATCATTTATAAAACCAAGACTGTTGCCTTGAGCTCATTCAAACTACAAGTATCTTTTTTTATTGGCAAGTCCACAAATACTACAGGAAGGACATTATATCCACCTTAGTTCTTAGCCCCCTTTAAAGGACCAGTTGTTTTTTTTTTTTTTAATTTGATCAATAATTCATGTACTATTCACAGAGTGCTTAAGAGATTTGATCTTAAGTGCCTAAATGCCTAAAAATTATTATTATAGTTTTTCATTCCAGCTAGAGGTGAGTTCATTTTATTAGTTCCTTGAAGAAATGTTGCTCCCATATGACTTTTTATTTAACATTCAGAAAAAAATTCTGTGGTACTCCATGACTAATTTATAACTTCTAAAATATACACTTTTGACAGGTTTTAAGTAGTTTTCCAAACCATTCTGTGACATTTTTTGGCTATTAAAAAGAGTGTTCCAGATATCAGGCTAAATAGATGAATAGAAAAAGGAATTGTGCTAACCCCAGATATGATGATTTGAATGTAAGCAGCATTTGTTATTTACAGCTCATTCTTTGGTGTCTTCAGTCAGCAGCTCCCAGCCACCAAAGAAAAGTCACCCAGGAAAGTGAAAGCCACACCTAACCTCTGAGGTCAGCATGAATTGATTTCAATCACTTCAGGATAGAACTATCTGCCATGAATACACCCATAATTAAAATCAATTTCTTCTTAACCTTTTTCTTACTCTCCCAATAATATTTAGGTTATAAATCCAGAAAATGCACATGCATCCCATATGTTGACATAACATTTGTCAACACATTTTTAAAATGGTCACATCTTTTTCTATTAAAAAAAAGAAGCACAAAAAGGAGGAAATCTTTTTATCTACATTGATTTTGTGCCAATATCTTTCTAAAATGTAAGTCTAATAATACATTGACATTGAATGATTCTAAGCAGATATTAAGGAGTCACAGATATATAATCCTAGATGAAGAACTGGGATATCTTTGTTCTACTCCCACCTTTCCCACTTCTTGTGGTCACCTTCAGTAGATGTGTTTGTGTGGGTCAAATGTGTCTGCTGTCTAAATTTCTGCCTTCTCACTCATCTGTCTGCCTCGAGGGACGTCCTGCTTGTGAGGACTTGAGCAGCCTCATCTGGTGGATGAGGTGCTTGCTGACACTCAGGTGCTCAGAATACTGCTACAATATGATTTCAGCTACTTTAATCTAATTTTAAAATAGATTTTCCACATAACCTTATTCATGAATGAAATTTTCCTGCTTGTCACTCTCCTTGAATTTAATTAAGTAGGTTATCCAAGCTACATGCTCCCAAGGAGGACAAGACCATTATATATCAGACGCAAAAATGTTTCAAATATTTGTGTCTTTTTTTCTAGACTTTTACAGAATATTCAAGTATTTTCCCATTCAAACCTGAGTTCAAAATGTGTTTTGATTCTTACAGCAATCAAACCCTTTCTTCTTTGCTTGGTTTTGAATGTTGGTTTTTTGGGTTTTTTTACCAGATACAGTGATTTGTTTTGCCCCTATAATGCTAAAAGAATAAGGAAAAGAAAAAATGCAAGAATACCATGAATACTAATGTGTTTAAATCAGTCTGGAATTATTAAAATCAGCAGGAGCTTCTTCACACTGTTGTAACCTGACCAAATGTAAAAATAATAATGAACATAATAATGATTTCAAAATGCTTGAAGATGAAATTTGATCTTTAGTGATTAGCATGGGGCTTACAATAACAAGCATTACGTCATTTATCCTTTAAGCCAGGAGGGGCATTTTGTGCTTTCCAGGATGGCAACATGATATATTTCATTTGTTCTTAATCCTGATGAAGCTGTAGCCATAAATAATAGGTATATTTCAGGATGAGACATTACGTTTAATAATCCAATTAATTCTGCAATCTACAGAATTACTTTAGTCTTAGAAACAAAGACAATTTGAACTTATTTATAAGGGAATGTTTATTGCTCCTCAACCACATCCTCAGGAGGTGTTAATATACATGTCAATGTAGAAGTAACTGCTTGCAGTAAAATTTAATGCTTGCAAGAGAGAAGGATATTTTCAGCATATTTTCTCTCCCACACTTTCAGAAAAGCATTGCCAGACTTCATTTTAAAAGAGATTAAAAAAGTCTCACATAAAATTTTTAATAATATGTAAAATTGAGTAAAACCTAGTAAGTCAGAAAATTAAGAGTTAATGATAGATTTATGATGTTAATATCAATTAAGCTATGGGATGTATACAAGAATTTAAAAAAAAAGCCTTTGGGTATATCTTCAAAAATGAAATCATGCAGAAGAAATGCCTTGTCTAAGTAACAATACAAAAAACAGGACTTACAGAAAAGGTATCTCATAGCATTGTGGAGCAGCATTATTTTTATTATTGGTGAAGAATTGTGAATTCTATTATTGGTGAATTTTATTCGTGAAAATCGTGAATTTTTTTATTGGTGAAGAATTGGTGAAGAATTTTGCAAACACTCTCCTTAAGGCTCATTCTAAGGTGATGGATGGTGTGTTCAGTCACAGATCTTCTAAAGACTAATTAATTCTGGGATTATTGTAAGAAGTATATTTAATTTCACTGATTATATTTATTTCACTTTTTCAATAGAGAACATACATTTAAATGAATTATTGTAACTCTAAATTTAACTAAACCTTCCCTCCTAATTAAATTTATTATGCAGATAGCAACTAAATTTCTTTCCCTTTGTATTTTCTCTAATTTTTTACCCATATTCTGAAGTAAAAATTTAGGAAAACTAAATTAATGTAACTTGCATTAGCTTATTAACCATTAATTATGTCACAACTTAATTGTAAGTAGGATTTTCCAAGTAGTTACTCTCATCAGTGCTTTGTCAAGTGCAGTAGCTGCCTAATTTATAGGATAGATACATTCACTAAAGTAACAGAAACAGACAGGTTTTTTGAGTTTGAGGCATCAAGGAAAATACTTTTACTGCCATCTAGAAGAATGTTTAATAAAGCATAATGTGTTCCAAAATCAAAATATCGAAAAAGAAACTTCTGTACAAGCTTAAGATAATACAAAAAAATCCCAGTGATCCATGTCTTGGAGCTAGTGCCCCTCAAGAAGAAAGGGATGGTACTGATTCCAATGGAATTCATGTTCTGATGGTTTGAGAATTTTTGATAGAATTGCAAAATCCTGTCAAAACACAGAGGTTGTTTTCCAAAACAAGAGTTCATCTTATAAAACCAAGGTATAAAGCTAACAGTGGTCACCTTGCCCCACCAGCATTCATCTAATTTAGAAAGCAGAAAAATATATCCACTTTTTTATATTGCTTGCATGTCCTCAGACATTAAAAAATCTCTATCCAGATCTTTAGCAATTTTTTTTTTATACTGAATAATTATATCTCCCTCTCCTTTACAAACTTGTGAAAGCAAAGCCATGTTATGTCATGATTTTCTAATTATGAATCACAGTTTGCAGAAAGATAGTCATATTTCAAGTGTTTTATCAACACAAAGCTCTAATTTTGATGGACTAGCAAAATTATATTCTTCTGGTAGAGCTAAGATTCAGGGTGATAACATTTTTTTTTAATAACATTTCTTTTTTTCCTTTTCCCTTTCAAACAAACAGAACTTTGTTCTAACTCTCCAGTTTGGCAGAGAGGCATTAAATTTTAAAGTTCAGTTAGCTGGAGTGACTTTTGAAATATTTAGAGGATGATCCTATTAGAAATAGGTTCTACATGTGCTATATATTTCCTCAGATTAAGCAACTTTCTTGTGAGTCATAAGGAGGATTATCTATACAGTCTCTTTGGAGGCTCTTCTCTCTTCAGGAATTGCAATAAACTTCATGATGTAATTTCACCTCCCTTTTGGTCTGTGTTTATTAGCCACTTCATCTAGATTAGTTTCAGGCCTAGGAATTAATAGAAAGTGGGCAAACACCATCAAACCTGTGCATGTGCTACGTAATAACTCAGGACAGTGTAATGACTCAAGCTGTGTACTTGAAAAAGAAAAGCAAAATTGTAAGAATGTTTCAGAGAGGTAGCTCTCAGTATCTCAGCTCAAAACTGTGCTTTCCTCCCACTTAAACTGTCTGAGAGATCTGTGTCCAAGCCAACCTCCCCAGGCTGACTGTAACCACACAGAGGAAATGTGAACCTCAGAAGGTGAATCAGCTACACATAAAGGTGCTGCTACAGATACAATGAGTAGCTCTCTGCAAGGGGATATTTCTCTCTGTTAACACAAAAACCCAATACAAGAAACAGCTGAGAACCAGCTGAGCATTGAAAGACTTCATTTGGGCCATACAGCTCTTGGTCATAGGTCTGCTGTACCCTGCAGCAGAACTGTGTCTTTCTCTAGTACAATTCTGTGTTGGATACCTTCCTCCCCCTCTGAACTCTTCATACCATAACTGATTTGTACAATTTAAGCAATGAAAAAGGAAACAGTCCAGCTATTGTGCCTCCGAGGAGGTTTTTAGGAGTAGAAGCTGTTCTTCAACAGTCAGAAAAAGAGGGAGCAACCCTGTGGTTACAGAGCAGCGCCGTACTGAGCAGGTAGAAGATTTTCTGCAAGACTGACCTACAAATTCACTGATCTCCAAGAAGCTTTAGATAGCCATAGTTTTCATAGTTAAAGGGTAATTTGTGAATGAGAGTGGACCATGCAGGCTTCCCTGATCTATATAGGTAATGCAGGTCTTCAGTGCTTAGTATCCATGAAGTATTTTTTCCATTGAAGGATAAATTTGTCTCTTGCTATATTTTTAGCTTTGATTAATCAGTTATTATTACAACAATTAATTTAATGGATTCCTGTTCAATTTCAAACCTCATTATTCCATCTAAATTAAACTTTTTTTTAGTAAACCAGTAATTATTTAATATTAAATTATAGGTCCTGATCTTGTATTTTCTTTCCTTCAGTATTATGGTTGTCATAAGTTCATCCCTGTAAACCTGCTTAGTTATCAGGAATTTCAGTGCCAATCTCTGGCAGAGAGTGCAGGGATGAACTCTTCTTATAACCCACATTAATCTCAGCAGCAGTGCCAAAATAATGCTTTTATTTGAACATTTTCGCTTTCCCACCCTATCCTAACATTGTCCATATTTCTCACAGCCTGTATTCAATCTGAATAAATACAACGGACTGCTGAGTGTTCTTACTGGGATGGGATGTCTCAGATTCATTCCACATGGCATTGTTTGCTTTTTCATTTCTTCTGTTTTTTCCCCTGTTTTCTATTGTGAGTCTTTTGAAGTTTACAAGCCAAGTTCTTCTCTCATTTATACAAATGTAAATCCATCAACTCAAATAGGCCTAAGCTAAGACAGGACTTGGATCCGTTCCTACCACTTGCTGAAAGTTGCAGTCTCCTTTCTAGACAGGTATCTTCGCTGCTGGCTTCATTCTCCTGTTTCTTTTAAATTCAGCTCTAAGAATGTGCAAGGATAAGCATTTATCATAACATGCCATGGATTCTGGACTTTCTTTAATAAAAATAGCCCAGCATGTGCCTGTCACAAATTTCAGGGTCTCCATATTACCTACTCAAAATAAAACAACTCTTCTCCACACTTCAAGTAGAGATGGACAAATATGGAATTAAAGACAAGCCAGAGGGGTCCTAAGAAGTGCCTGCAAAATTCAAGCAAAAAATACCCAAACAGCTTTTCTTCTTCTTGGTTGTTGTTGTTGGTTTTTTGTTTGTTTATTTTTTGTGGGGGAGAAATTTTAAATACTCATCTTGTTCAGCTAGCACAAGTGGCTGCTAGGTACATAGTATTCCTGCTTAGAAAACAGGCTTAATTAGAAATCATGAGTATTTAGGCTGATGAATTCAGAAAACTGCTTTATGTCTTGTAGATAAAAAAGTCATCCCTTCAGCAATCACATAATTCTTCCAGCTTTACAACATGCTTGTGAGACTGGCTGAGTCACCCGATAGTACTTACAGGGATATGTTCATTTCAAATGTGCTCCTGGCCAACCACCTCAATGGTTAGGAAATGTTGATTCAAACAGAAAAAGAGGTGAAAATATTCAATTAAAATTTGGAGTAGGGTGAAAAAATAACAAAAAAAAAGTCTGATACAATAAAGGAAAGAAGGAATATAAAAATGGAGAGATTTTGAGTTACCGCTTGCCCAGAGAGGTTGTGGAGTCTCCTTCAATAGAGGTATTTAAAATATTGCATTGTTTGGATGCAATCCTTTGCCATGTGCTCTAGGATAACCCTGCTTGAGCAGGAAGGTTGGCCCAGATGAACACCACTAGTGACCTCTTCCAATCTCAACCATTCTGAGATTCTGTGATCAGTGATGCATCAGGACCACCTAAACCCTCACCTTTGACATTACTGATCAAGCAGCCTTTTTACAAAAAGGGTCACAGATAGACTCCCTGATCCCTAAATGAAATTTCTAACTAAAACATTTCACTTTTAGAGAGCAGGCTTCAGCTTAAACATTGCTTTCACCTTGTTCCTGATCAAGTGTGGAGTTGTTCAAACCTTAAAAATATATTTTATCACCTATCTTACCTTGTACTCCAATGGCTCTCTATGTAATCAGAAACATTCTGTATCCCTCAAAGACAGGTTGTAGTACAAGTTTTGCTTAAAATGTTGGCAAACCTTGATTCAGGGCTGAAGACTAAGTTAATGAGCAAATAAAACTATTTTCATGTTTGTGACCCCTTCCTTGAATAGGCAAAATTTCCACTGATTTAGAGAAGCAGTTGTTCATCTTTTAAATCCCGTGGTTTAACCTGATGTATGAATGCAGCCTGGTTTTAATCAGCTCATACTGTAGTTGAATCAAAGTTATTAGTATCACCTGGAGGCAAGTGGTCTTCATTTAAAAAAATCTCTTTGAAGTATCATAGTCTGCTTGAGAAAAAGCCAAAGAAAAGTAAAGAGACTGTTCAATGAAACAAACATTACTCAGACTATCAATAAACTCTCCAGTGAGGAAAGCTCATGGAAAAGCTAGCACTGTCAGTGCTGTGGCTGCACTGCACAGGGTACATTTGTTAATGTACCCAGTAATGATTTTTCTAACCAGAAATGGCTAGAGACAGGGCCAGCACATCTTTGAAAAAGAGAGAAACATCTCCTTAAAAAATAACTACTACAATAGGAAATTACTTCTTCATGCTTATCATCTGATCAGAGCTATTAAAATTTGTGTTCTGTCAATGCCTTTCTTAGCTGTTACACAGGTGCTTTAAGTTTGATGCTGTTTTCTGCTCCCCATTACCTCTCCAGAGCTGTAGGCCTGGATTCAGTAATAAAATGGTGTTTGCAGCACGGACATGTCTAAAAGAAAGTCACGGGAAGCTCTGAGGAGCCAGACCTTAATAAAATTTGAGAGCAAATTTGAGCTTTGGGGACTTTCCTTACTTAGGATTTTTTGTTTGTTTGTTAGTCGTCGGGGTTTTTTAGTATTTGTCAATTGCTTTATTCCACATGGTCCTTTTTTTTCAATAGTGAAAAAATATTCTCTTTCACTCATTTAGATTCTTACTCTTCAGGAAATTATCTCTCAAGAAAAAAAAAAGAGTAATGGTTTCTGATCTCCACTCTTAACACCTTCTGACTTTCCTACATTGTGTGATTTTTCAGTGGCTGTAGCTTGGTTTGCAGTTCACCAACAATAGGCTACCTGCCTGATTAGAGATATTTCACTTGGTAATGTGATTATTTATTAACCATTGCCAGGATTTTCATGAGAGCATAAGAAAAGAAATGAGTTACTGGATGAAATGCTCCCTCTGCTGTCAAAGGGAAGTACCAGCAGTGGGAGGTTTGTTCCTAATGCTGCAAACATTTCTAGGGACAGACGATATCACAATCCATTAAGTGTATTTCTAACCGTACTGGTTAGCTGTGCAGTCTCCAAGGGCAAGATCTTAGCTCTTGCCTTTAGGCTGGAGGAAACAATATCTGAATTTGAACATTTTCTCTGGAGCATTCAACCTTATTAAATGAGATAAAACAAAACCAGCCTAGTTCTTACACCATAAATGCTAATCTATTTCAAATATATCACAGGCTGTCAGAGCTGGCTGAAAACCTCTGAACAGGCACAAGTTGTTCTCTGGACCTTGGTGGTTTTTGCACTGGACTGTCAAAGAAAGTTTATTTCACTTATAATGTCTGCTTTTTGTTTTCAACAAACAATCCAAGCAAACAAGAGAATGCTAGGTCCTGAGAATAAGGTAGAAGTAAAGTATGGAATAATATTTGAACATATGAAGTTACTTTTTATGACAGAAAGTAGGAGAGTTTTCCCTCAGTTTATCAGGGCTAGAACATCATTCAGGGAATTCTGCAAGAACAATAATCTTCTAATTTTCATTGAAGTAATGGATATCTTTGATTCTGCAGGAGTGCACTTCTGTACAATGCACTGAAACTCTGTTGGCATTGACTCTGTCCTGCAAAAATATGATCATAAATGTTCATGTACCAGGCACCACATGTATTTGCTTTGATAATGTTCATAAGTTCTTTTATCCACCTTTTGAGAACTGTTATACAAGCAAATATTTGTTCACAAGAGCATTTCCAGAATGTGAAAATGTGGAGAGCACTCATCCAAGCAGGTATGTGTGTGAATGTTTGAACAGCAGTTTTTTTTAAAGTCCTTCTGAGGTTAAGAATTCAAATGAGAGAGAGCACCGTACCACAAATAAAAAAGTCAACAAAAAAAAGAAGTCCAAAACCCACCAAAATTTGGATATTCCCCAAATCATAATGTTTTCTTATAACATTACTATACCAGACAGAACTCTAAGCTCCTCTTTATTTAAATATCTTCATCAAAAGCCTAAATTAAGTCACTATTATGACAACAGAAGAGGCCCTTTGAAATATGATTGAATCTAATTAATATAATCAATCAACAGCATTTTTTCTTTTTTTATTTTATTAGGACCATGAAGGAGGAAAAGTAGCCTGGAGGGAACCCAAGATCACTAGCACTGGGCTTTAGCTACTCATTTCTCATTAGTGAGTCCAGAAACTCTACTTTATATGTCAGTTATAGATTTTATTGATTTTATTCTATATAATTTTGGGATAAAATCCATAATTAATCTTGACAGCAGAGCCCTCTGCTTCTAGGAGGTTCAGGTGTGGTTCAAGCCTTCTCTCCTTCTGAGGTTAGGACTTGCTGAAGGTGTAAGGGTAAAATAATGTCTTAGACCCTCATAATTTGCAGTCTGACCATTACAGCATTTTTCTATGTGAACAAACAGGATTGAAACCTCCAAAGGATCAGGCAATCCTTGAATTTGGGTCTTTTACTTCTGAGTTAATCTTCTGCCACATAGATGTCACCACTGCAAGCAAACTTCAGAGCCAATGTGTTATGCTCTGAATGTTCCCAGGAGCACTGTGCTCCAACCAGGGATTCTGTGAGGCATGTGGCAGGAAAAAGACCTGTGAGTACTTAAATCCTTGAAGATACTACTGAGGCCATCCATTTACATTACTTTAGGCTGCTGAAGAAGCCTTTCTTTTTTTTTCCTGTGAAATCTAAGGCCTTATTGAGCAATTAAAGAAGTTAGTCAAGTTTTCCCTAAACTGCCTTCTCATACTCATATATTGCTGTCTGAATTCACCCAGTTTCTGGGTATGAAGTGAATGTGTCCCTGGAAGGCTGGGTACCTCCACAGAAGACACCACATTGTTACAGCCTTTAAAATGTCAACAAAGCCACATTCATTGAGCAAATAGTCCATAAATCCATAGCACTGAAATGTCCATTCTCTTTGGCAGATCTACCCAGAAAATGGGGACAGTCCCTAGCCAAAATAATCACTGTATCTGCCCTGAAGTCAGAGCCCAGGTATTTTGAGATCTGTAGCTACAGAGCTCACTAGGGTTTTAAGGACTTTTCCTTGGATTGGGATGAACCTCACTCACTCCAGGCGGGGTTGAACTCCTGGCCCTGCAGCTGGGCTCCCTTATGACAAACCAGCCAGTCCTGGCTGAGCTCTCAATGCCAGAGCTCTCAAAGCTCCAAGTGAACAGGCTGTGGGGTTGTTCCCTTGGCAGCAGGGAGCCAGATCTTCGGAGTTTGTCTTGCTGCTCTGTGACACTGGTGCTTTGTCCCTTCAAGCTCCGCTGTGCTGGATGCCAATTTCACAGACCAGCCACTCATCTCATTATTTAACTCATATTTTCCTGCAGTTCTCAAACACATCTTGTTCAAAAGTCTCATTCAATGCACAGGTTTTAGAAAAGGCTATGTGTCAACTCACACCTCTAGGCAATATGACAATAATTGGACAGTATATTCAAGTCCTGCAAAGAGTATATTAAGCTGTTTATCACTGGTACATTAAAATAGTAAATCAAACAGGAGACTTGGGTAAGTCAACACAAGATTTGTGTCTATTAGAGCAAAGCCACAGGCCAGAACCTCAGCAAAAAGGCAGTGAATTAAATTAGTCAAAGAGTAAGCTGCACTTTTCATGGTTATGTGCAATTACATGCAGATTCAGTTTCTTTGAAAGAATTTGACAGGAGAAAATTTAAACTAAAAGTTTCTGGTAGACCCATAAATCTTGCTTTCCATGACTCATATCTCTGTCCCCTGGCCAAAAAAGAAGCCAGATATTTTATCTGTGTTTGCATATGTGGCTAGAATTATAAAGCCCCACTCAAGAAAACCCAAAGGGGAAAATATGAAATTTCATAGTATTCTTTGAATATACATTCTCTGTTCATATTCTGTTTCCATTACATAAGATATTCCAGTCCCATTCATGAGAAAATTCAGGCACAATAAAACTATATTACATCTAGCCCAGGCATGAATTTTTTGGTCTGTCAAAATGTTTAACCTTTAACTGCACAAAGATGTCTTTGTTATTTAGGAGTATGCACTGTAGATTATAAGATCCTGACACTAAAATTGGAGTTTTTTAGAGGGATTCTTTGTATTTTTTGTTTGTCTTTAAATGTTTACCTACATATATAATAACAATGTTTTAATAAATGTTATTGATTGTCACTTTTCAGGTTCGTTTCCTTACCTGAAAATTTGCTGCCTTTATTTGTGTATAATTATAAAAGTATACAAAAGTATACAAAATCTAATTTTTAAAAAAATAATCAGGGTAGATCCAAAAGGAAGTAAAAATGAGCTCTGGAGCAGAAATCAAAACCTTGTTTATCAGGTATATTTAACATGAGGTATTCAAATCACAAATTATTTGGAGAAAAAAAGGAGCCCATCATCAGCTGAAAAAATGGGGAAGAATTCCTACTTTTTAGCAGATTTTGCAAGACTCTATAGCAGGGGATTATTTTGTTAATTATTTTGTTAATCTCATTTTGTTAATTATTAGGCTCCTAATTCAGGATCTCAATATTGTCCCCAAGAGGCATGTGTCTCTCTCCACTGATAACACAGACAGCCTTGGACGCTGACATAGATATCTTTAAGTGTAGTTATCTGTTAGGATACTGGTGATCAGCACATAGATACATTAAAAATAAGTTTAATAATAACTTCAGAAAGGAAAACCTAAGGGTTATGGTTAACTATATTTTTTACATGCTACATTTATCAATTTTGTCTGTGTCAAAATCAAGTGAGAAAGCTGAAGAGGTAATGTGCTAGAGGTTACATCAAGGTTAGTAAATCTTGTCAGACATCCATTAACTTGATGTGACATGCCTCTTGCACACATAAAGGACTATACCTGCCCCTCAAAGCAAAAACTACTGGGAATAGTCTCTGTCTAACACTACCCCCTAAATCACACCTGAGCATTGCCTGGGAAGGTAGGCTGGAGGCAATGATTGTGCTTGCAACCTTTCTAACAATCTGTAAGGTTAGATTTTCCCAGGGCAGGCCACTTTCATATTCTTTGGTCCTTTGTATTTAAATAAAGCCAAAATGTCCTTTTACCTCCATCTCTTTACCTACCTCCTTGTTACATGCAAAGCCAAAAATATTTCATGAGGTCAAAGCATGGAGAAAGCTTGTGCTCCCTCTGGGTAAGGCAGGTCAAGGGTCCTGGGTGCTACAGTGGATAAACTAATTTCTACCTAGGGAAACAAGTGTCAGAAAGGGTCAGTGAAGCCAAGGGAAGCTGTGATTCTTCTTACTCAGCCTCAGAAAGTCAACACCTGCATCTGCTCTGTTGGGCCCAAATTTGTGCACTATGGAAAAGGTCCAGATGGGGACTTTATTGGGGCCTTTCTGAATAACATTTCATCACACACTTGCACATTTTAAAGCTAATAAAACAAAGGGTAGGAAAGACAGTAAAACATTGAAAGTCCCCATCCAGGACATGCATGTCCAGTTCCCCCCAACCTCTGAGTGACCTCAGGTCCCAGCAGTTGCATCAGGCTCAGGACCATCCACCATCAGTTTTATCCCTGGCAGGGATATCCTCTGTTGGCAGGTGCTGAGCCCTCCTCCCAGTGTCCCCAGGGAGAGCCCTCAGCACACCCCATGGTGTCACTTGTGCAGGATTTCAGCAAATCCCATCGTTACCCCTCCCTGGCAGTCTGACTGCCCAGCACAGGGGAACCCCTCAGGTGCACTACTGCAGCCAGAAGCGAATATTGCCAGAAGGATTTAATTTTCTCTTCTGGCAGTTTGCAGAACTGCTTTGCAGATATGCTCATCCAGATACCTTTGAAGGAAAAGCACAGTTCGCCTGCAGGCCAACAGCTCATGAGGTCAGTCACCAGCTCCCCTATCTGCAGCAATGGGCACACTGCACAAAACAGTTTGGCTTTCAAGGTCAGTGTCCAGGATCAGAGAACCACCCGCGTGAAGAGAGAGGGAAGGAGGAAAGGCAGCATTACAGCCACCAGGAGAGCTCAACAGTCTATAGCTTTTCCACTCTACCATATGCTTGCTCAGTTATAAATGTGTAGTTATTAGAGCTGGAGAGAAATTCCCCATTGAAATGTCTTTATGGAATAAAAAAGGAGCCTAACAGGAATTTTCCATTCAGATACTCCATGAAAACCTTAGAAAAGGTGATGATAGGAGCCAAGAATAGGCGCTGACACCAGAAACACAGTGTAGCACTTTGTGATGCTGATTAAACTGCAATATTATGACAAAAGGTACATAAAGACCTGGTTTAAACTTGTGTTGGATAGGAAGGCTTTTAAACAGAAATAAAGAATACTGCAAATAAAGTGCTGCCTGAATTCTTAATGCATGCTTTTGGGTGAAATACATACCTTTTTTTCTTCCTTTTATTGGACCTTCTCTAGGGTTATAAATAATTACCATATTTTCGCATGCACTTACCATCTTTTTCGTACCAATTAGCATCATTTTTCATGTCTTTTAAATGACAGACCCAGAAATTATAATAGCACATCACCATCACCAGTTTGGTATCTCAACATCTCTTCAATGTAATACTAAAGAAAATTTCCGTGTCTGTTGTGCTATAACTGCACTTAAGGAGTGACAGCAGGGCACACCCATAATGCTGTTTCCAACACTTGTGCTGAATCTGTTCTAGCTGCTCTTGCACAGTTTAAATTGTGTCTCACAGGCTTAACTCAGATCTCACTGAAAGCAGAAAGAGTTTGTAGATCAGAGAATCACAGAGTAATAGAATACTGAGTTGTAAGGAAACACCAAGGACCACTGAGTCCAACTCCTGGTTCTGCACAGAACAGCCCCAATATCACACCCTATGCCTGAGAGGCACAAACACTCAAACACTTATTGAACTCTGCTAGGCTTGGTGCTGTCACAACCTCATTGGGGAGCCTGTTCCCGTGCCCAACCACCCTCTGGGTGAAAATCTTTTCATAATGCCTAACCTAAACCTCCCTTAACTCAACTCCATGCTGTTCCTATCACTGATCACCAGAGAGGAGAGATCAGTTCCTGCTCCTTTGCTTCCCCTCATGAGGAAGCAGCAGATGGCCATCAGGTCTCACCTCAGTTCCTCAGGAACCTCTGCTGCAGACCTCTGAAAAATGTGATGAACTGTTTTCCATCTGGGAGAGCCAACCAGAGGCCTCTTCTGAACCCTAAACATTTTAGACAATGCTGGGTAGTGATGCCTAAAGCTGTGAAGGTGTCTGATGCTTCCTGGCACCTCTCTGTCCCTTTGTGTGAAACCTTGAAAGACCTGCCTGCTCAGGACTTTGCTGAGACCCACATTCCTGCACACACAAGTGTGTGTGGTGAAACAAAAGTGGATCTGAGATTATCCTGTGCTTCAATAAATGTTTTCCTACAAGCTTTTTCATTTTGTTTTGTTTCTTCTGAACTTTGCTTTGATGCCAGACAATAATATCATCTAACTGAGAACTAAAGACCAAGCAATACAAGCACACTGTGCATGAAGGTAATTTTCTTTGCTTCCCAGTGATAAACCATATGAAAGAAATTACAGCTTTTCCCTGTTATTCATGGTGCTGATCCAAAGCCCATTAAAATCAATGGGGAACTTTTGTATTAGTAAGTGTTTCAAAACAGATTTTAGGCGATTTGGGATGCAAGGCCAGTATTTTCAAAGGTGTCAAGAGAAGAAATTTAGGAGATAGTCAGGCAATAAAAAGCAACTAAATAATTATTTATTTAATGAGTTACCACTCATGAGCAGAGCTATAGTAACTGACAGCATGCAGAATCTTAGATTTTTATGAGTTCACAAGAAAATGTTAATTTAATATTTTTTTTTAGCTGCTATTGACTCAGGAAGATCATTTATCCACAACACTTCATCTAGGGATTCACCTCACCTACTCCAACAATCTAAGAGGCTGAGATTCAAGCTGCAGGGTATCCTGTGCTGCCAAGGAGGCTTTTTCACAGTTTCTCCCATTACCACTGCTTCGCTTTCTTTGAAATGTAACAACATTCATCTTTGACTGGGAAGATGAAAAGAACAGGATTTGTGATGGTAAATTGCTTAAAATTTACTCTAGCCTATTAAACCTGTGATTATTGTATAAAATATAGAGATGATACAGCTTCAACAGAAGAGACTGAGAAGTTGCCAAACTTTTATACCAACACTTGGCAGAGTGGAATTCTGAGAAACAGTAACACCTAAGTAAAGTCCTTCTTGTGAAGCTAACCCTTATTGCCACAAGTTTAAAACAGTCAGAGCTACAGGAACATAGCACCCTAACAACCCAGAAGCATTTATTTGTGTACTTCAACACAGAATCAGGCTGAAGCAAATCACATTTCAAGTGCTGCTCAAAATGCTTTTATTCTAGAACAGCAGGCTTTGATGCAAGTGTGAGGAAGTGAGTTTGATGGACTCCCTGTCACTGATAGGGTATGGCAACCTGGGAGAGGATACTGAGCTCAAAGTTGCAGCATTTTCCTAATTTCCTAATTTTCCTATTTGTGTTAGCTTTACATATATATGAAAGCAACACAGTACCACAGTTATTGGATATTTTTATTCAGAAAACACCAGGGACTGGAGCAACAGGAGCACTGCTATTCAGAGATTGAATGCATTGGCCAGACTGAGTGCTTTAAAAATTGTGCAGCACTTCATCTTGACAGTATGCCTTGGCTTAGCCAGAAGCTACATTTTCTGATTAGTATATTCAGACACTTTCTTTTCTTTATGTTCAGAATCCAACTGTTCTGCAGATCTGAAAAACAGAACAAAAAGGGAAATATGCTTTTAAAACCAGTCTGACAACTGCAATTAAATCAATCACCCACTCAATTTCAGATATTTGTAACATCAAGCAATTTAACAAACACCTTTCATCCATAACAGCTCAAGGCATGTTTGCTTTAAAAGCACTTCAGTAGAAAATTCCAGCATTCCTCCCCCACTAAGATCCTTTTATGAAGAATGCATTTCTAACTATAGAGACTAAAAAAGGTTGAATATTTGCTAGTATATAATTTTCAACATGGGTCACAGACTCCTGGGGGAACTATGCCTAGATGAGGGCAAATCTACTACTTCTTGAGGGAAAATATTTAAGAATGGCAAAGAAATTATTATAGAATCATCATAGAATATCCTGAGTTGGAAGGAGCCCACAAGGATCATCGAAGTCAAACTACTGGCCCTGTACCAGACAATCCGCAAAATCACACCATGTGCCTCAGAGCATTGTCCAAGCACTTCTTGAACTCTGGCAGGCTTGATGCTGTGACCAATTCATAGTATATTAAACTACAAAGAAGTAAGTGTGAGTAGTGACTTCCATTTCTGTTGTGCTCTGGTGCATTCCTACTCAGCTATGAAATCAAAACAGGTGCTTGGGTTCCATCCTTGACAAATTATCTTCCATCAAAATTGCTGGAAGCCTCAGTCTCTTACAGTTTGCAGTCCTGTTCTGCAGGAGGTCAAGAAGAGCTGAAACTTATATGGATATGTCCAACAGAGCAAACAGTTCATGGGATACTGCTTTGAAGTATTTTAAATTAAACAGAATCATTTTCTGATACATTCTCCATCTTTGTGCCTGGAGAAAATACACCCTGGGACATGGTTAAAGATTGCTAGAATTTTTGCTGACATGACAAACCATGACATCATTTTGCACAGTCTTTGTACAATTATGATGAATGTTTTTCAGTTTAGGAGGCCTAATAATTTATTTGGTCTTTCCTTTTTAAATGATCACCTAAATTTTCTGCCCTATGGATAGTATAATCTAATACACTCAGCACTGCAGTTATTCTCATAGGCACAGAGTAGGATTCAAATCTTAGGGGGGATGCATAGGCTGTGTGTTTAATCAATGAGATTATATAATTGCAGGCTGATGAAAGATCTATTTAACTCAAAAGCACTTTGTTGGCTGCATTCCTGCCAGCACTGCTTCCCCTGGCACACACTGGCTGTGCCTTTGTGGCTGGAGCTGACCTAAGGACTATGCAAAGGGAGAGCAGCTGTGCAGCAAACGTTGGATCTGATGTAGGATGCACTGGGTCATTCCTTTCAGATATGATGCTGCTGGTGGATGGTTGCTGCACAAACTGAAAGTGTGGGTTAACCTTTAAAAATATCTGATCAAGAAATTTCCTTTTTTGTTTGTATGGGTTTTTTTTTTTCCAATTTATTTTATTTAAACATTATGTTAGAATAGGAATATAAGGGGGTATGAATAGGTGGCGATGGTTTTATATAGAAAAGAAAATTTACATAAAATAAAAGTAAGGGTCTAGGAAAATCAGTTAGAAAACACTGGTGAACACCAATGACAGCAAAAACTCCTACCTGCATATTATTAGTACCATGATGTCAGTAAAATGAAAATTGCAAAAAGAAAATTGTTTTCCTTTTGGTCACTAAGGTCGTTTAGACAATATGGGATGCAGATGGGAACCCTTTAATTTTGTAAATAAATTGGAATGGTACGTTTAATTTTTTTTTTTAATTTTTTTTTTTTCCATCAAAATAATGCACACAACTGGAGGAAATGTGTGGATCCTAGATAGGTCTCTATAAAACTGTAGAAAATGAAACAATGAATAAATATTTCAACAATATGATGGTTTACCATTTAACCTTCTCATTTTATTTCTACTTACACTCTGCGCATTAAAATCTAAGTTTTGTAGTAAATAATTTCAAAGAGAACATATTTATGGCAGATAAGGGACGTAGTTCACACAGTGAACATCGTGCAGATTCCCTGAGCTGAGTTTCTGAGTCAATTATTAAAGAATATCCAAAGTAAAAAATGGTACTGCAAAGTTCTAATTTCAAAAAACAATAAAGATGGGATCTTAGACTACATTATGACTGAAAACCAGACTTCAAATCACACCACTTTAATTTACTTAATAAGTTATAATAAATAGAAGTTCTGGCTATATAAAATTACAGGTCAAAACTACCAAGTCAAAATTAATTTCTCTCAAAGATGAAAAAAATAGCAATTAGTGATATTAGCAAAATTCTCCAAGAACCAGACTTCTTAAGTATCATCTAGCTAAGTAAACAAGGTAAGAGGGTATAAATTGTACGACTGGACAACATTTCTTAACATCTTAGAACATCATTAAAATTAAATCTCTTGTTACACAAAGGGAGGCAAAGTTAACACTACCAAAGGAAATCTATGATATGTATTAAATTATGCTGTTTTCCACTCATAAAAGTAAAGCTAGAATGATAGATCATAACATGAGATAAATACAACTTTTGTTTTCCGAATTTCTGCAGCAGTTCAAATCAAATCAAAGTGGTGACTACATCCTTTCCTGTCAATGTAAGAAATGTGTTTGATGGGAGAGCATATAGTGAGGTACAGGTGTGACAAAACACATACATTCATAATATCTGACCTCCAGCTGCTGCTTAACTAACTTCTGAGGAGTTTGTATTCTATTTGCATATAATATGACAACTCTGGTGAGAAAGCTAAAACACTTTTAAGAGTAAAAATATCTGTAAAATTCTTAGAAGAAGCTGATTGCTCATTACAGTATTTTACTAACCACAGGCATCCACAGCATTGTTTCAGCCTTCTTGATATATTCTTAATATAATCTTTCCATAAATCAGGACGTTTTAGAGAAAAAAAAAAACTTTTTCTTTAAGCCTCTTCTCTTTTAAGAGAAGTGGGTTTTAGAAATTCAAAATGTAGGTAAAATACACAAAGCTATGCTTTATGCATTAAGCTATGCTTATCTAAAGAGATGTTCTTTAAAAATAAGTAAGGTGATACATGAAGGATGAATCACACCCAGCAAGTGGTGAATTTGGTCTACTGAGAAAAATCTTAGTCTACTGACTCTACAGGAAACCTAATCACCAGCTTAGAAGGTAAAAGCTAAAATTATATCATAAGAATCTAACTCCAGTGTTAAAGCACTTTTTCATTCCTTCTTAGCATTAACCTATCTGTGTTTCTTCTCTTTATAACTTAGAAAATATCTATGTCAAGTTGTGGCTTACAAACAACAGGCTTCAAGTGCAGAGGCAAAGAGGAGAATCAAGATTTAGAGACAAAACCTTCTCCAAACAATGGAAAAGAGCTTCCGGAGCTTACCAGAGGGTTGTCCAGAGAGGTGATAAGTGCACCGTTGATGGAAACATTCAAGGGCTCGTTGGGTGGGGCACTGAGTGGCTTGACCTTGTTGAAGATGCCCCTGCTCATTGCAGGGAGCTTGGACTGGATGACCTTTAAAGATCCCTTCCAACCCAAACTATTCCATGATTCTATGTTTCTATGATTATCCTAGCACTAAATCATTTCCACAAAGTTCTTCAAGCAGGACAGTCACCCCTCCATCAGCAAAGAAATAACAATATATATATCAGATCAATCTGGTGAAATTGCATTGAAGGAAAGGAATAGTTGTAAGACTTTAATCAAAATATTATCATATACTGAAATCAGTAAGATTCATGAAATTTCTCTAACAATGTTATTCTCTCTCTTTTGCTGTTGCAATCAAGTCATGGCTGTAGCAGGATGCTATGCATTTGCTGTCATGCTTGGTGTGGTCATCCTGAAATTATTCTTCTTAAGGAAGAAATCTTATACAGGCAATCCAATATCATTAACCAGATTTAGAAAAAAACCCATTATTTTTCACTGTTTGCTGGACTTCACTAACCTTGGAGGGTTGATTTACATCATAAAAATTCACTGACAAGGAACAGTAGCATTACTTGGATCATCAAGTGCTGACTGACCGGAAGATTTCAAGTGACAGCTCTGGGATGGCTGATAGTTGTCATAAAATATTCACCAATTTTGGAAATTTTGAAGTTAATTTTTCCTGTCTCTTTGGAAGCATAGGCATGAGAATCATTGATCCTTTAGAAGTAGCAGTCAGAATCTGAAAGCTTGCCATCCTGGCTTGGCAATTACTTTTGCTGCTGGAAAAAAAACATGGGACAGCCAGTATTGTCTAACATATGAGACCTTGAAGAGTTTCCAACTGCACAAGACTGATTAAAAGCAATATGTAGGAAACAGCAAAGGGTTTTGAAGTAGTCTGGTGGAGCAGGAAGGGTATTGATATTCCAGTGCTGCTTTTAGCTACGTGTATCAATACAAGAAACACCTTTTCCAAATTATGGAAGTGCTGGCAGACCCTAAGTATATTTATCCAATAAAGTCAATGATGCAAGTGGCAAATGAAACTTTGATTAAGTACTCAGATGACTTTGGTGAAGTTGCTTGTCTTAAAAGGCTCTTTTGACTGAGCTATTCCCATATCTATGAGAAAAACAGATCTGAACCTGAATCTCTCTAACAAGCAAGGTTTGTTACTGAGTTTCTGAGCCATTCCCTTCTCTTGGAGAATGGCTGTCACAGAGGATAAAAATAGTCAGAAATGTAAATACTGCAAGACACCTCTGAATAATAAAAAATGATCTTATACACTAACAAACATAATCAATTTATTAAGAGGCAAGTTGTCCAGTTTTTTGTGAACTCAAAATTTGGAAGGAACCTCAAAAGATATGTTCATTTGCTGTCGCTATCCAGCTTGGAGTATGGGATAAAATTGATGTATTTTTTTTTTTAAGAAGTATTTGAGGAGTGGGGGAGGAAAGCAATGCAACTCTGAAGCCATTTTAAGTTATATAAAACTATTTGTTAAGCTGAATATCACCCATCATGAACAATTACTTGCTTTCCCCTGGGTAATGCAGGACACACAAATACTTCTCCCCATTCTGTATGCCAGCGAATAGGGAATATAACCCCATAATGTCTTAACAAAACACACTCTTTTCTTTCATTTACCTTAACCGAAAATGGCTTGTAACTGAACATAACAATTTGTTCCTCAAGAAGTTGAAAACATTTTATTCAACTAAAAAGAAAAAATAAATATGATTGTCTGAAAATACCACAAAAATAGTTGCATTTGCCACTTGCGTCTGAAGCAAAATACTTCAAGATATTATATATACAAATTTAGTCTTAGGCTTGCCCTAACATGGAATGGGAATTTTCTAAAGGCATTAACATTTTTGTGGACAGGAAAGCCATTTCTACCCAGCTAAAGAGGAATCATGAGAATATAATATAACTATTACATGTGACAACATGATTATGCAGATTGTCTGCAGATGTGAACCAGAAGGGCTCTAATGTATTCAGTGGGGTTCTGCTGGTTTGCATTAGCTGATGATCTCAATTTGCTGCATTTTGGATGAAAGATAGAAACAATTTGTCCTGATTCTTTTTTCAGAGATCCTAGAATACTTTCTGAAATCTCTAGTCTACATGTTCTGATTAAGTTCTGTCTTAGAATGTCAGACTACTTACCCCTGCAGTACAATCCAGAATAACTGCAGAGTAGTGTTGAAATAGCAGAGAGCAGTGCCATGGATAAAGCAGAAATGTAGCACCACAGCAAATTTTTGAGTAGACAGCAGTAGATAAAAATAAGAGCTAGGTTGAATCAAATCCAGTTGGCTTCACTCATAAAAGTTTTCACAACACTGTAGGTTGTTGTATTCTATCCTTTAGTGATTCACTGATAATGAATTTGCTGACATTGCACTTCATCAGCAACCTCATATCACTTACACTGAGCTCAGGGATGCTTAAAATTTAGACTGCCACTATTGTAGCTTTCTTGTCTTGAAAAAACTTGTCAGGTGGGGGTGATGAAGAAATGGAATTCAGAATGAAGAATACCTACCTGAGATACATTTTATTGTGGAATTAGGTTTTCCATTACAATTCTTTCTAGGGAGGAAACGTGTCCTGCACTGTCTGAAAGCTTCTGGCTGTGAGGAATCTTATATCCAGATAGCACTGCAAAACATGTGTCATGTTTTGTGTACTTAATCTTTGTAATACTGTGAATTCAACAACAGGTCTTCAGTTTTTGTGATTGCCCATGGCTTTATATAAATGGAACTGGTGAAACTAATTTTAAATTTTGATTCAGTAGAAGGCAATTTGTCATCAGTTTTTATCTAGAGCTAGAAGAAACAAAAGGAGATGGTAAAACTTTCAGAACATGGGCCTTGAATATAGTAGCAATTCTACACCTCTTATTCTGACTTTATTCTGAAATCCTTTTCAGGAAAGACCAATGTGGGAACAGCTGTCCTGGGAAGAAATATTTACACCACTTTCTTGACTCTTGCACCTTCTCCTGTCATACAAACTGATACTTGTGAAATTGATATAGCTTTGAATTTGTCTGTCTTCATGTGAAACAGTCTCTAAAGTGGAGAGTTCTGGAGGCACACTCTTAGAGACCTTTTCAACCATGTGAATGTGGCAAAAACTTTGCCAGTAAACAGTGTATAGGTGGCTTCTCTGTCTTTTATAGCAAAACTTTTAAAGCAAAACTAGTTAGAGAAAAAGAAATGTTTTATACAAGAAGGAACACCTCCAGAGAATACATCAAGGGAGAAACTTCATGGAGTTTTTGTCTTCTCTATAAGAATTCTACACAAAGGTTATTCTGGTTTTGTAAGTCTGCCTGGTCTAATTAGGACTGTCTGTGTTAAGTTCACCAACAACGATCTGTTATTTGTAAAACCCACATGCTTTTATTTTCTGCACTTATGCATTTTTCTCTTTCTTTGCTTTTAACTTCTTTTAAGAACAGTGAGATCCAAATTCTACAAGGATGAAGTATTAAATCTTTATAGAAGCAGATGTTGCATGTGTGTTGACTGCATGAATTATCAGGTACATGGCTCTTAAAGAGACTGGTGTGCTTGCCTACAAACATTATGGGACTTAATAAAATGGGCTTTATGTACTATCAGCCGTGTGTGTTTGCAGTAGGGCTGTGCTGCATTACATCTAAAGGGCCTGAATAAATCTGAGAGCAAACTGGAGTTGGTATTAAATTCTAGGAGTCAGAACACCTGCATTAAAGAAAATGGAACTGCTAAGAGGGCACTGCACAATCATGTCAAACAGTGTGGATTTGGTCATTGTGATTTACAGATTTTTTGTTGGGACTGTGAGGAAAAATTCTATGCAGCAATTATTGATACTCCTGACTTCAGAGGGGCTCTGCCTTGCTGTTAACATCACGGTGTGTTTCTTAATTAGAAAATATATTATAAAGTGCAGAAAAAACTGTATCATTTTTTATGTTTTCTATTACAAAAACATTCTGTACAGCTATGGCTAAAGGTTTTCCATAAACCAATGTATCAGCAAGGAGAATGTAATAGAGTATATTGAAATGCTGAGTTCACACAAGCTGGAATAACTTGATCATGAGAAAGGATTATATGTAAATCTAAATCCTATAGAGTGCATTTGGAAAACACTTCAGGTTACTGAAGTTGAGTTCTTCATGTGAAAAAGGAAGGGTAAACCAACATTTTCCTGCAACAGTGCCATACAGAGATTCCTCCACCAAAATCCTCTTGTGTTGGAAATACGTGACACTGAAGATTACAGGAGAAGGGTTTCTTAAGGTCTGTTTACAAACTGCTTCAGAGGTTAATCATTCTTTCATGGCACTCTTTCATATTCAAAACAGATTTATTGCTAGCATTTGCTGAGTGACTCTCAGAGACAGAACAATTCACTGCAGAAAGCAGTGAGGTTATGTAAAAACCTATGAGCAGTTTGAGTTGAGTTTCACCTGCCCAGGAATCAACTTGAGAATCCAAAAGTTAGATGCTTATGTCTGAGCAAGGGATTATGTGTGTATTAAGTGGTAAATGGAGAAAAAAATAACTTAAAAAAGGGAATTCTTATAACCTGACATGTTTGAATTAGACTGTAAGACACTCACTTCCCTCTACAGACTACAAAGATACCCTACTGCAACTTAGAATTCTTGTGTTCAGCGATAGGCATTCACAGATGAGTTCCTCTTGTTTAGACTGGAAGATTTAGTTACTGATTTATGGAACTTAGGTGTCATATTTTTCTTTCTTTTATTCCCCCTCTCATTCACACACCTCCAAACACCTCACAGTTTTGAATTAAGATAGGAGGAGAGCTCCTGAGATCTGTGTAACTGTTTCCATAGCTTTAGCCTTAGGAACAGCTTTTTAAATAAATTTTTCTAACTACTTTGCAGTGTTTGCAAATGTTTGGAATATCCAGCTCAGGTGAGATAAAGCATTGAAATCCTTCAAGTAGGGCTGGATGGAATTACTTGGTTTTTTTCTTGGTTCTTAGTGATTCCTGTACACATTTAAAAAAATCTGTGTCTTTGTTTTGTTCTTCTTTGATTCAGGCGGTAAAATTGAAAAACTAATTTTGAAAAGGCTACTATTTGTCACTAGTCACTCTGGAAAACATGTGCAGACACTCCAAAAGTGGTGATACGTCTCATGGAGATCTGAGATGCAGGTAGTGAAAATGCTCTTATTTTAGAGATTACATCATGTTGATGAAATGTAGAATTAGATTCAATACTTCTAAATACAGCTTTGCCATTGCCCTCAAGTGGGACTGGATAAGCAATTACCATTCTCCCATTACCATAGTGGAGAAATTAAAATATTACTATTGAATTTTTTCTTTGCAAAGCTGTTTTGGGAAATTTATAATTCTTGCAATACATTTGAATATGAACTATTATATAACACTAATAAATAACACCTAGATATAGACTCAATTATGGCTTATAATAGTTTAGTTGAGAAAAGGATTTCTTAGTTTTTCTTCTCTTTATGCAATTGATGCAGTTTTTCATGCTTGTACTTGGAATTAAGGCTTTGAAGTACATGATTGCATAGGATTTATTAACATGTTTAATGATGGATATTTGATAGCCTTTTTTTGGTTAATAGGGCAGCTAAAGTGTTTAAATTCAGGAATATTCAAAGCCTCTGCCTATAGGGAAAGAGTAATTATGTGCAAAGAGGTTATGAAGAAAGGTTCACCATGCAAAAAAAATATTTTCATACTACTAAACTTTCCCGAGTAGAGGAGACCAATATTTGTGTTACCTCATTTCAAAGTTACTACAAGTTTTCCTGAGAAGCTTGGCATATGCCTAATAATTACTGCAAAACTGCAAGGAAATCAGCCATTCCAATTTGCTTAGATAAAGTTTCTTTGAACTGCCTTCCAACACTGGACTCCATTCATAGCACGTTTCATTCTAACAGAGTTTCCACTGTCTGCTATAGAGGGGCTGTTTGCCTAAGTTTTATGAAGCACAGCATATGGAATTCCACATGCTATTTGTTACAACCAGTGCATAAATTACCTGCACTTTAGTAGAGACCTTTATCCACGGTGATAAAAAGAGATGTGTGTTTTCAACAGGATGATACCTTCAACCAGAGCAGTTTCCTCCTGGATTTTTAATCCATATTAATGATGTTTTTAGATACTTTCTGAAGCTTATTTTATAGATATTCTTTGCAGTCCAGCAGCATATCAGTTCTTATAATATGCATATCCAAAAATCGGAAAAAATAAGCAGCCTGCTACTTACAATCCTAAGTAGATTAATGCAGGTGTCTAGCAGGCACAAAAGGGCACCCCAAAAAACCAAAACAAACAAAAAAACCAAATCCAAAACCAACCAACCAAAAAAACCAAAAAAATCCCCCACAAACCAAAACCAACCAACCAACCAACCAAAAACCCACCACCATAAAAACTAACTACCTTTTTCTTTCCTGAAAGAAAAAAATATTTAGTGTTCAAAATTAGTGGAAACTGAATGACAGTGAAGGTTTAGAATAAGAGCTGGATGAATTGCTTCATCAGGTGGAAAAATTTATATTTGCCTCTTCTTCATAGAAAACTAACCTTATGTCACAAATTTAAAAGAGTTTTTAAATACAAGACAGCATTTATCATAGTCAAGCCATATGTACTTTCAACCAGATATGTTTTACAGAAAATATCACATACCTGTTTATTTGTTAGCTCCTGACAATAAAATATGTGATATCTATGGCTGTTCAATTGTAAAAAATCAAACAAAACCAAAACCAAGATACATACTGTGCATATAAATATGCTTCTATTCTTTGTTTCATATTATGAATGTTTTTTATTTCTAATTTGGAAGAAATAGCAAAATTACAGGACCCAAATGATGATTAATCTTTCTTGATTAGTGTGTTGAAAAGATTCCTGTGATAATGATAGATTACCTAAGTACAGGATGAGCTAACACAGAAATCTGTTCTATCAGCCATGGGTAGAAGAAAAGCTATTTTTATTCTGATGGAGAAACATCAGAAAAATTTTTAAGGAATGAGATTAAAAAAAAAAAAATTCTGCAAAACCAGGAGGATTGTGCAATGGTCTGCATTCAGCAGTTTCTGGAAACCCCAGCTAAATATAAATTAATGCAGTGAAATGATTTTGAAAATAACCCATTTTTGTTCTACTCTCTTGCAATGTGTGGAATCATTTACTATGAAAGAATTGCAATAGGAAGTGCTTAACTTCAACCAAGTGTTCTCCATTAAGTCCTTTTTGAACCTGCACTTACTTCTAGGTACTGTATGGGATATGAAATGCTGACTGGGTCCAGATTTCCCCTCTGCCAGGGCCAGCCATTGGGAACCAGCCATGACCCAGTTGCTGAGGAGCTCTGTGCCAGCAGAGGAATTACTTTTAATGACAGAGCCATATTTTTCTCAGACTCAAAGCTGAAACCACTTCTGAAATCATCATCATATTTTTTAGTGTGTGGATACTCCTTTTTTTTTTTTCTTATACAGTTAAGCCAAAGTTGAACCCAAGCAGTTAATATTATTGTAAACTGGGGATACCTTGAACTTTAGGACATTAAAAATAAGAGCATAGGGCTTTTAGAAACACTGGATGCTTTATTATTCATTCTTTTCTTTAATATTTTAGTAAAGATTTTAAGCTGACTCAGATTTAAGATTTCTTACAGATATTGGATTGCAGGCACAGTGAAAAGCAAAACAATTATTGGGTGTTATCCATTAAGAAGAATTCAAATAGCAACTGTTAACAATCTGTAACACCAGGGTAGCTGTGGGCTTTTCTCTATGCCATAAAAGACCCTCAAAGTTACTATAAAGCTTCATTTGCTTTAAGTGTGATAGGTTACACATGTGATGGTTTACTTTACAAGCAAAATCTGCATGTAAGCTGGAAAGTGCCTGAATGCTTGGATTGCAAGATGGAAAAATAAACAACAGCAATTAAGGGATCAAGCATTCCAATATTGCTCCTATTATATCATGTAATTTTATTTTCCTGAAAGCACTTCAGAGAAATATACTGCCAAATTAGGACCTTTAATCTCTTCTGAGACCATCAGTGATATGTGGATATTCTATTCAGAAAAACCAGCATTAGCATGTTGACTATAGAAAACATTTTCTGTGAAATCTGTCCTGAGTAATTTGAAAGCTTGAAATAAAAGCTTAACTATTGAAATCATCTGCCTAGTTAAATTATAAATTATTTCATTCTAATAAAATTTTATCATATTTTTATAAATTAGTTCATTCTAATAATTTTTTTCTTCATCTGAAGGTGTAATATACACACTGAATTTTAGCCTTAATGAGTTATTACAATGAAAAATAGGTATATTTTTTAAGTTTTTGTAAGTTTGGAAAGCTCCCATGAAATTGGGAGCTACAGGGCTAACGTTCTTTTTTTAGTTTATACTGCATTGTGCACTGATTGTGAAGTTCATGCAGTTAATTGCTGTTTTCAATTCTAAAAAGGTGTAACTGAATATATTACAAAAGAGTATTGTACAGTGGTACTGCAAAGAAATCTACAAAAGGTGCTTCCAACTGTTTGATTTGTAACAATGTGACTCAGATTAGAGTCAAACTCTAATTCTGAGTGCAGCTACCTGAAGAAAGCTTAACAAAACAAAGTCTGCATTACTGGAGCAACTGGAATCTATCAGTGATGTGTTAAAGTACCCATATTTTCACCAGTTATTAACACCCAACTTTCTTGGACACTTCATTTTTTTAAAGTGCTTTGTATTTACTTTTAGAATGTTGCATATTCAGAAATGGAAGAGATTATTCTATTTTTTGTGATGTGTTTAAAAAAATTGGATTGCAAAAAACGTTGTCCTTTTCCAAAAAATCCTACTAGGTGGTTTAAGGGTTTCCTAATGATTTATTTTTGTCTGACTTCAGAGGAGACTTTATTTTATAAATTTTATTATCCTTAACCAAAAATAAAAGATCAAGTTTTATCTGAAAAAAAATTGGTATTTTGCACCAAATTCATCCGTTTAATCAAAGCAACCCACTAAGATGCAGGAATGCCTAAAAATTTGAGGAAAAAATTCATATCTTATGTGCAAAAGAAAAAAAAATACAATTTTCCCCAACATTGTTATCTAGATGACAAGGAAATATTATGTGTATTTTTCTATAAGTAAAATATCTTTAATCACCACAGAGACTGTATGAAGGATTTTGTAATTCAACAGAATTTTTTACTACCTCAACACCCAAAATACCTGTCCAGAAAAAGCTAGATACTGATTTTGAGGGAATAGTGCCACCTGCTGAGCCAGTATCTTCCATTTCTGTGGAGTTCTGTAAATGCAGATTAAATCCAGTGTTATGAACTTGAAAAATCTTCCACTCCTTAATCTTTGAACTTTATTCCTATGTTTATAACTAGTTGAGTCTTTAAATATTAAATTTATTCTACTCGCACTTAAGTTAAGAGCCAGACTGCTGGGATGTAGCCCATACCTACTGAAGGGTTTGTGCTCTCCAGCACAGGAGTCTCACAGCCTCTGATATGACAAAGTGCTGGTGGAACATAAATAATGAATACATAAATACACTGGCAAACCTCAGGTTTTTTGCGAGTAGCTAAGCTAGGGGAATCGTTTTAGCTTAACTTAAAATAAAATGTATCCTAGGCGTAGCAGTGACATTTATATCAATGTAATGCTTTAAGTTGTTTTTTTTACCAGGCTCTCAAGAGACAACAGATGATCCAAGTAAAACAGAAATACAGAAGTTTTGTCTCATTTGAGAATATTTTATTTCATGGCCTTAATTGTGTGCTTTGATGTGATCAAATAACCTATGTCTTTGCTATAAGTTCAGTTAGGAAGCTTATAAATCAATCAAAAAGCATCCAAAGTAAACGGATTAGGAAAAGAAAAAACATTTTTCTTAAAACAGACAGAGTAGAACACTGATCCTGCTTTCCTTAACATACAAAATAAAATCCTGTATCACTATGCATCAGAGTAAGAACTAAAACCCTCCCATGAGAAATTGAATTCCTTTTTAGAAAAATCTAGAAAGTGTTTTCTGAGGGGATGACAGGGATACAAGTGTAAATAAGAGTTTTAGGTATTCTGGTATGAACTGTAGAGGTTGTGCTCCTCAAAGACCTGCACTTGACATTGGAAACAGGAGTCTATTATATACCAAAATAAATCAGATTTTATTATAGTCTTTACAAAAAAAAAGTCAAGAAGTGTTTAAGGAGGGGGAATTTTAGTGGGCAACAAGTGGAAAAAAAAGAAGTCATCATGAGACCATCTTCCCATTAGAAAGGGATGGTCCTTGTGCCATTTTTCAAATGCCAGTGGCCTGACAAGTGAGCAGTACCCAATGGAGTCCTACAGCTCATTCTCAAGTGTATTCTTGGGAAGTTCACATTATTCTGGAATAATTTAATACAGCTATAGTAATGAAATTTCTCATACTAATTAAATCATCATAATACAATTATGATATAGTTTACAGATTGTACCTAAAAAGAAAACCTCCACAAAATGTATAAAGCTACTGGGTTTTATCATAGTATATTTAGAATGGTTTCAGTCAAGCTTTTTCCCAGCTCTGGTTCTGAACCAAAGAGGTTTATTTTTACTTGATCAGAGAGAAGATGAAAAGTAGCAACCTTGATCTACTCCAGAATTTTTTAAGTTACATCGATAGTATTTGGTAAACCACATTATACAAGTCTTGTATTTCCACTGTGATTGCATGAATAAAAATCAGGGTTCTAATGCGGACATTTACAAACTTTTTTATTCAGTTTCAATTTCTGTAACTGTTGTATAGTATCCTTTGTTTCTAGATTTTCTTTCCAAAATTGTTGCCTCTGCCTCTCAAAAAAAGACAAAAGAGCATTAAAACTTCTGCAGAAAACTGACTGGAAAATAATCATTAAACAATAAACTCCAAGAAATTCAGAAGTGAAGGAGAACTAGAATGCTGCTCTTATGTGATGATCTTTACCCAATCTATGCATAATACATCTCCATTTCTACTTAACATAAAGGATCATGGTACCAATAAATCAGAAATTACTGTAGATCTACATGTGTCACAATTCTGGCAATTTCTATCAACTAAGAATCAGTCTGACATAACCATTTTTCAAGGCATAAAATGAGTTACACTTTTCAATACAACAGCAAAGAGGAAATTTAATAGGACAGAAATTCCTTTCCTTTTGCCATCATCTCTTAACTCCCACTCATGAGTTGTTTTGCTTCACACCAGAGAAGTTCTCCTTTTCAGACATATGGCATGTTCCAGCTCCTACTGGAGCCGGCTGGATTCGATGGGAGTTAGGTCACGTTCTTAAAATGGGTTCTGAGCAGAGAGCAAAGAGCACAGATCAGCTCTTTATGAACAAGTTGCATTGTAGTCTGGCACTTCTGAGCTAACACTTCTCCCCCACCTTCTCTCCATCCAACGGCAAGTTCACCATCTGCCCGTAAGGGAGAAGGCTTTGATATGGATGAACCACTCAGCTTTTACTCAGCTTGGAAGCATTTTGCACATCAGTGTGAAATGTTCTTAAAAAACCTACCATGACAGTTTTATGAATGGAGTCCATTGTAAATTTAAACTTTGAAATAAAATTTATGGACTATGCTTAATGCTTAAAAAGCCAGTCAGCTGGGGCAGGTATCTTGGAAACTCTCTATGGTTCATGAATAGTGAGCTCCAAAGTGAGCCAACTTTTGCTTTGCACTTCAGAGAATGATTTCTTCATTTGAAGAGATTTGTTCTCTTTCATAGTGCTGATGAAATAAAGTTAGAGAAAAAAAAATAAATGGAGAATAAAAGAAATCAAGCCAGCAAAAACTAAAAAAAAAAAATTGAGGTTCCTGCATCAAAATATGCCAAAGAAATTAAAACAGTAACAACAAAAATCTGAAAAAAAATGTATTTCCTTACTTACAGAGCAATTTTAGAGTGAATTTTCCAGGAATTTTAAAGAGCTAGAAGTTTATATTGAACTATACATGATACTACCATGCAACAGGCATTACTCTGTCCTGACAGTGAAAAAGAATCTAGGAATCAAGTTTTCCTGTGTTCATGGCTCAGCTGGAGATTTGCAGACTCCAACACCTTTTGTGGCTAGATTTTCCTTGGGACATCAAAGCTTATTAATATCATCCAACAAAAATTTATTTCTACAAACAAGTCTTTGATTGCTCTTAATGGCATCTTGAAGTTTTTATGCCTTAACTATTACCCCTCAGCCTCCTTTGGTTGTCCAGTCCAGGAGCTTTCATCATTTAAATCCACATTTTTCAGCTGGGTTTCCACATTTTGTTAACTCTTCTTTCCTTCATCCCTAAACCTTCCCATACTTTTCAATTTCCTTTCCATTTCTTTGCCGCTGGCCAAATGATCCTCTTCCTCCATTCAGATACTAACACCCCAAACCATCAAATCATTGTGTAATTGGTTTTCCCCAATACATCCTTTCTGTGTGGGCATTTTGCCCATTTTGGTTCTCATCTGACTTGTGTTTTAGATTTTGCTTACTTACAAACAAGAGACAAGCTAAGTGGTTTGGCAGAGTCAAGAGGATTAGTTTTGATTAGTAGCTCTGCATTACAGATTTTGTTTTATACAGTCTTTGATCTAAGCTTTTGATATGACATTCTGAGTTTCCAGTAAGATGGTAGCTCAAATAGATAGTAAACTGCATACCTGCAAGAGGTGACTGAAGTAGCTCTGAGTTAGGCAGTGTCATTTTCTCTCATTCTCTGGCAATATTGTTTTTTCACCAAGTATTTCACTTAGCTGCTCCTTACACTAAAACATCCATTCTGGGACCTAGAATTTGTGCCCAATTTACTCTGAATCTTCTCTACTGTTAACCTAACTCCAGAAAATGTTTTTATGTTCCACATACTTTTAGTATAGGAGGCATAGCTATTGAAGCAAAATTTTCCTGTATTTTCTCTAGTTAAATACTTTCAGAACACACTGGCCTTTTAGCATGAACCTTGCAATTTCTGAAACCATCATATTGTCTGCATCTTAGCTTTTCCCTCAGCTGCACATTATCTTGATAACCTGTCATACTTCATTATATATATATATAGACCCAGATTGTCTTTCTAAAGATTTCTCTCAATTATCAACTTTTATATAGAATTGCTCTAATCTCAAACTCTAATAACACTCTTGGAAGCAGCAATGTGAAGAAAGTAGGGGACAGAGTTTATTAAAAGTGTAAATTATTTCACACATAAAGACAAATTGTTGAAAGGAGACTAATTTTATTAACTGCATTAAAAATCCACTTACATTTTATTTTTTAATATTCAGCAAATGACATATTGAAAAAAAATTAATAAAAGAAACAAAGATAATTTCTTTTTATGTAATATGCAATGGGATGGCTTATCTATTCCCCTAGTGGTGAATTGGAAGGAATTTGTAACACTGAAGGCTGATACAGCATAAAAGCCTGAAATTGTATCTATGAAATAATTTATTTTTCTCATCAACAATAAAAGGATGGAAGCTGAGCCAAGAATGATCAGCACCTGTCCCAAAGTGAATATGAATCTCAGTGCATGCTGCTATGAGATTCTGGAATGGTTTCAGGATCTGCCTGAACATCTAGTATGGTTACTAGATGTGGCACTTAGTAAATAAAATTAGTAGTTTAATTCTGTAAAAGTACCAGAGAAACTAGTGAAGAAAAATCAATGCTGAATCTGAACTCTCTTGTCGAAACACAAACATGATTTGATTGAAACATTTGCATTAGCCAGGTGTTTTTGTGAGTGACTTAACTGCAGGATTTCTTTCACTATTAACCATTCACCATACTGGAAAAAGGCTAAGGAGTTCAGAACAATTTTTCAGAATGTATGAGGAACATAGTTATGACCATTGATTTCTTTTTCTAAATATATATTAGGTTTTCTGGGGTTTTTTTTTTGGTAATCCCAAATGTCTGAAATAGAAAATTTCTTTCAAAAATCTCAAGATTACTAATTGCTGAACAAACCAATGTCACGTTGAAAATGAGAGTGAATCAAGGTGAGTAGTTACCTGACCTTCAAGTCAAGTACTGATTAACACAAAACATCCTGTATTAAAATCCAATAAGAAATATTATTGGCAATTGAGCTTGTAGAATTGCTTGTCAATGGCAAAGATCAAGGTGTGAAATTCAGTCTAAGAACAAGCTTTAGTAGTTATAGCTGTTCCTTATTTCCTATATATTTCATGTCCTAGAAGAGAGGCTTTCAGACCAACAACATGCTGCTCAACCCCTGTGTGAAACTTTAGACAATAAATTCATTGATTTTTTTTTTCTCAAATTTATCTTTTGTTTAAGATAAATTCACGTCTCTCTCTAAAGCCATGACAGTACAGGTAAGCATCACCTTTAAATTACTGAGGGAATAAAAATAGGGTGATTGGTTTCTTTCAGTTTTAGAGATTATTACCAAAGGTTGAAAGAGACTGTGGAAAAAGGTTTTGAATGTGAAGTTAAGGTGTGCTTCTCACCGGAAAGTGTGTGGTCAGTTAATTTATCAGTCTTTTTGGATTTACCTGGCCACAGGAAAAGCTAGGAACCACTTAAAAGAAGTAATCTTGCTTCAGTAATTCCTTCCGCCTGAGAGCTGAAAGTATTTTCAGGATGTTTGTAGCCAGAACAAAGCTAGATACAAATGAAACTTAAAAGGGTCTGTTTCAATCAAACACAGTACAGCTTCTGGAAGGAACACCATGATTTTCATGGCTCCTGAGCTAGCCATATCTTAAATTGGACTCAAAAGGAGAATTGTGCTTGATAAGATAACCTATGATTAATAAGGCATTCAAGTGTGTGAAAATACTCCTAAATTCCTGTGTGCCACCTTCCCATCAGATTGGCTTTGCCTTTTAAAAGCATTTGGTGCAACAAGGGAACAAGGTCAATTAAACCAGAACAGTCTTTCGTCTTATTTTCCAAACACTTATTTGAAAAGGAAGTAAGTTTACTATTACATTTCTAAAGTTATTAAGACCAGGAAATCATTACCAAAAAATCTAAATTGTTATACTATTAATTTGGCTTTATCTACTGAAATTGTGCTAGATTTTCATTTTCCTACTTTGTAGTAGAGCAGTCTTTTTAATCCTACTCTGATTCTGGCATCATTTGGAACTTCAGTTGTTCCTTTTACTTTAATCATCATGAATATAATCAGATGCCATGGTTACATGCTGCCTTATTCTACTGGAAGTGTTCATGTATTTCTTGATTGTTGTAAGTGATGAGACCACACACAAAGTGAAAGCAGACTAAGGACAAATTACAGAAAAAATCCCCACAGCTCTATCCCTTATGCTTATCATGTGGTTTGGACTGAACAGAGCACAATGTGACCCTATCTCATAAACAAGTTGGCAAATTCTATAGCTCAGAATATGAATAGACTGGTGGCAGCAATCTGGTTTCAAATAACTCCATTCAGATCTTTAGGCAAATGAGTGTGCCTTGGATTTTTGAGCTGGGAATCTTAAACCTTCTCCACAGATTTCCAGCACTTTCTGGTTTCAGACAGCATGGAAACAGCCTCTGAGAATTTAACTTACAGATGTGTTCATTAATTAGCTCAACCACCAGCATTTAAAGATCTGTAACCTCTGCAGAAATATGGCATCCCTAAAGTTTTCTTTCCCTGCCCCTGAAAAAGTCATATTTAAACAAGCAGCAACTGTTGTTTGCAATGTAAACCAGTAGTTAAACTAATGGATGGGTAAAATCTCTACTATTATTAAATGTTGATTAGACAAGCCTTGAGAAAATACTTTCCTGTTTGGTTTTTATTGTATTGGGTTTTGCTTTTTTTTTTTTAAACTGTTGAAAGAAATGTAAACTTCTGACATTTGCAGTAATATCAGTAGACCTCAATCCTCTTGATTTTCCATAACATGAGGATTGTTCACTCATCTATGATACATATTGCACACTACTTTAAAAATTGCAATGGTTTACTTGGGTATTTCCTTGTCCCTGTAATGTCCTTCAGAAAATAAATAATGTAACCACTCAAGTTACCTTAAGTCAACCCTAAGGTGCCTCCAAGATATTTGCTCCTTTAATATGGTATCCACCGAAGTTAAGCTTCTTTGAGCATCAAGCTGCTGAAGGTCACACTTTCATGTATTTAAGAAAACTTCTATCTAATTTATCTAACAAAACCTTATCTGTTACCTCTAGTAGTCTGGCTAAAATGAAAACTCAATAAAAGTGCAATTACAAATTTAAACCAACAGTGTTTTTTTGAAAGGTAAAAACCATATGTTGGGGTGATTCATCTGCACAGTAAATTAGTCTTACTGTCGATTGGTAAACACAGCTGGCTCTCAGGCACGTCTCAACTGGCCTGGTGTATTCCATCTATGATTGTTACTTAAATATAAAAAGTTTTGCTTCTGGCAATTTAGTGATATGTTTTTCAGGTTACAGAAGAGATGTGGGAAAGTTTCCATTTTGCCAGAAAAGTCAAATGCTCTTGAGAGGCCAGCGGGCACATGTGAGATGACAATTCAATATAATTTTTCATTTAACTGTTGAAGCACTACATTTCAGGTCAGGAATACATATCAAAACAAACCAAAGATGTGCTTTCATCTTGTCACTTACCATGTTATGACACCTCATCTTTTCAGTGCCCAACAGCCTTTTGGACATTCTATTTTCCTTTCCAAGTAATGGAGATAAACTGACCGTTACAGGTGTCCAAAGAATCTAAGAAACTTGCAGAGGTGGCTCAAGATAATGTTTCTAATAATCTACTTTTATTTTATATTGTTTACTTAAAAAAAAAAGGTTTTTTTTAATTCTAATTTGGACTTCTGTAGAAAAGTTTTCTGGTTTTATTTCCTTTTCTTTTCTTGGTTGAAGTTTTTTTACTTCTTTGTAAACATGAAATTATGTGATTTATAATGTTATGAAATCTCATTGCATTTTTACATTACATTGGGTCTGAGTCCTTACTTACACTGCTTGACATGGTTGAACACAGCAGGAGAATCTTTGGACCTCTGTCCTTATTAGCTTTGGTGATTCTGGGTTTCATTTCATTAACTTCTGCTCTGCTATGTGAAATTTTGACCTTTTGCTTCGAACTGTCAGAGAGGGGTCATTCATGTATTCCCTTAATTTCATTAGATCTTGAATTTTGTTTCTGGGCAGTTCTCTCACCTTGGATCAAAACCACTCACTTAGGTAAATGCACTGTTTAAGGAGAGATGATATCACTACCTCAATGCCTCTCTGTGTAAAGCTGCGTTTGTCTGCAAAGTCTTTCTTTTATTTTGTCATGTTTTACACCCTTCTTTGTAATCTATGAACTTGAAAGAATAATAATCAACAAAAATATCTTCAAGTTTCTATAAAAAGGAGAAAGAGAATCGGTTCAGGTGATCCAAAGGGCATGAAGCTATTTGTGGATTTTGTATTTACTGTGTAATTTTTGATAATGTTTCTGTGCTTGTTTCACTTGGAACTCCTACAGCATCCATCCAACTCAACATCTCCAACTTAGGAAACCATTCTGAGAAAATGTGTTAAAACTCTCGTTCTCAAGCCAAAAGTTAGATTTATACAAGTGTATGAAACAACCCATTTGGGGAATCACACAATTTTGCCTCAACCTTATGTTTACATAGTGAAAAGAAACTTCCCTTCGCTTCCTACAGCACAGTTGTACTAACACAGCTACTGATCAAAATGGTTCCTTTCTCTTTATCTGAGCAAACCTAGCACATGACAGCCAGATATAAAACTGGAATTAAACCTCCTGGCTCTCTGGCTGGTTACTGATTGCCTTCACAAAGCTCTTGGCTTCTGATATTCACTCCAGGACTCTGAGTCTCCCTTAGCTCCTGCCTGCTGCTGCCAGTGCTGCTGATGTGGAGACAGCAAAGCAATGTGGCTCGTTTTGCCCTGCCCAGCTCTGTCTGGAGCCAGTCTGCAATTTATCTGTTCTCATACTAACATGTACATTGTGTTTAAATTTAAAAAGGGGAACAAAAAAAACCAACAAAAACAACACCAAACAGCCAACCTGGTTTTGTATGTGTTGTGTGGACAGGATTATTTTATTGATTTGAGACTTCCTTGGTCACTTTGAGAAAATAAAATCTGAAAATCTATGTTCAGAATAAAAGCATTGGAAGCTCTGTCTAAAAGCCTGGAGATATCCATAAGGGAATATAGGGTGCTGAAGGAGAATGGGGTCTTGCAGTTATTTTAGGTCCCTAGAAAATTAATTTTTCCAGCAAAAATCCAGATGAATAAAGGAGAATGACAATGGTTGTATCCAAATGCACCACAGTACACTATTTTAGAATATCACTTTGTTCTCATGTTAGCTTTCAATAAAATTTATCCTAGATAAGATTTTCAAAACTTTTGCCTCAATCCAGAAAACACACATTGTTTAAATATAAATTATTTAAAATTCTTTAATTAAGAAAAAGAGTTCAAACATACTGTATTGAGAGGTAGCTTATAAATGGCCTGTAAATCTATTTTAAAATGTCAGAGAAAATAACATCTGGAAGAGGTAATGGCTGAAGAAAAATTTGAATGTATTTCCAAGCCAATATATGAGCATAAAATTTTAGTTCAGTATATCCTGTAATAGACTAGACAGGCTATACACACACATGTATTCCTATAAAAATCTATATATTTAGCCACTTGTGCCATAAAACACATTTTAAAAACATATACAAGTCTCTAAAAAATTTGACAGTTAACTACAAGCTGTATTATATCAGCACAGAGCTTGAGGTCAATTGGAACTCTCCAGCACATTTTTAGTGAAAAAAATATCAGTCTCTTTCAGAGCTTCCTGCTGTTTTTAGCAACCATCAGAAAAAAACCTGGCATACTATCTGCAAGATTATAGATGCAGTCTAGGGAAAGATAGGACCCCATTCTTGAAAGAATTCCTACAACTTCTGTCCCTTTCAGTAGCAGTTAATAATACCTAATACTAGCTCTCTGATTGCCAGAATATTTTAGCATCAGTACTGGCAATTATTTTGAAGCTCTTAATAGGGATGTAAAAATTTATCTGGAGCTTTATAAATCTAAAGTAGATTACCTTGATTTCTGGACTAGTTGTTAACTAAAAACTCAACTGCTTTCATAGTTCTTATAATTTGTGCTTTGATGCTTGATTTGAAATAAAGCATAGTGTAAATCCAACTAATAAAGAAATATGTAAGGACTTGCTTACAGGCTGGTGACCTGTGACTAGTGGGGCTCCACAGGGCTCCATCCTCAGCCCAGTTTTTTTCAATATCTTCATTATTATCTTGGACACAGGACTCGAAGGAATGAATACTAAGGAAGCTTGCCAATTACACTAAAGTGGGAGGAGCTCTCTTCTCCCTCAATGGAAGAGAGGTCCTGCAGAGAGACTTCAACAAATTAGAGAGATGGGCAATCAACAATCATAGGAAATTCAACCAGGGAAAGTGCTGGATTCTGCACCTGGATGGGGCAATCCTAGCTCTGCAGGGACTGGGGAATGAGAGACTGGACAGCAGCTGCAGAAAGGGACCTGGAAGTCCTGATCAGGTTCCATTCTGATGAATCCCTTCTAATGATTCTATGATTTTATGATTCTATGACTTCCACATCAGATTGGAGATGTTTGACCCCATTTTCACAACTGAAACCACCTGAGACTGGATGTTACCCAGTACACAATCCTTGGACTAGTTCAATATTTGGCATCTCTCATCTGCACTAGACCTGAACACACAAATCAGTGTTATAAGAGTAAAATGAATCCATGAAATCAAATTACATGATTTCTCCTTCCCCATGTATGTGCTGCTACATATTTGGCGTGTGGAATCTCTCAGTGCTCTGCAGGGTATTCTTTGAGATTTAATACATTGTACATCGTACATTGCTACAGTCCCTTTTCCCAGTGGAAAAAGTGGTTTGTGATTACAACAGAGCTTTCACAGCATAGCCCACAAACTAACTCATGCAGCAGGAAAACTGTCAGAAGATTGGGCAAACATATGGTAGTTTGAAGCAGCCTATTAAATTTCTGGAACTAAGTATTTAGCACTAACAATACCTGAAGAATATAACCATGAAGGTATAAAAATCTTTTGTAAATTTCTGAGACAAAAGGTGACACAATTTATTTTTCTAATTGTTCTTATTCCAATGTATTCCTGTTGTTTGAGGATCTATGCATCACAAGGTTGGCTTTATTTCTTCTGTAATTGCCAATTTGTGTAATTACCTTTGCTGCCCTTTAACTGCCCTCAATCTGTCAGTCCACCTTTGCCTTGCTGTCAGATGAGACACATTACCTGTGATGTGGCAAGCTCTGAAACACCTGTAGAGGAGTGACTAACACCACTGTTTGGGCATCAATTTTTCAAGATGGTCTCTTTTAGCAAAACCTAGTCCTCAGTTTGAAAAGAAGAAGGTTTGTGTCAAGAGGTGGTTGTCGCTTTACAATTGGAGAAGCAACAACCAGCACAGGTAAAAGTTGTTAATTTACAGTTTAAAGTGTCCCCAGCCCAGCTCCTCTTGCAGGGATTACAGTCTTGGTTATGGGGTAACACAAACCAAGTTTCTCATTCTCCGTGTTTAGTACAGTGCTGCCAGCAGATGAAGCAGTTTTTGCAGCAGTTTTTGCAGCAGTTTCTGGGCTCTGTCTTAAAACCTTCTAGGTCTTTTTGAGACTTGTTCTGGGATCATCAGGGACCTTTGTTATAAAAACTGAAGGAACTTCTTTTGGATTTGAAATGCATTATTGCTTGATAAAAGTAACTCATGCTGGCTTCTAAGTCACTGCATCACTGTAATTTAGAGAATGTGGAATGTTTACATCATCTCTCTTTAAAAAGATACTCATGGCAATGATGATGAAAATACTATCAGCTTCTTTAAAATAGTCAATTTATTTTTATTGTATTCATCACAAATGCTGCTCAACAGCACATCATGACACTCCTTACTAAGGATACTTGTTGACAATGCAAAAAATGCAATTTTTATATTCTTTTCCCTTCCCTCTTACAGCCTTTTCAATTGAATGCTGTGCAGGAGGAAAAAAAAAAAAAAAAAGGAAAAAATTTGGCCAGATAGTAATAAACTGTTTTCATGCAAAACTTCTGTCATCTGTATCTGAGATCAGAATGTTTGTGATGATAAAGGATTATTCTGGTGTTTCAGCCTTCCAGGAAAGCACACTATTTCCAGACTGACAAGCTAGATTTCACAGTTGCCACTGGTCATTCCAACCCTGTGGCACAGTTTGCAGAACACATGTTAATGATGCACCAAAAAATCTTTAATGTGGTAACTGCAGGAGCATACAGAAAACAGAGTTATTGTGCAGAGCTGGGAATATTTTCTTCGTATTTTGGATGTCTCGTCTTTTTGCAGTCAGAAAACCCTTACTAACCTTGTATTTTCTAAAATATTTGACACATGTTTAGTTACACTAGAGGCTAAGTTTTTGGATGATTTTGAAGGGTTTGTTGTTTGTTAGGTTTTTTTACTGAGGACAAAGGGAAGTTTGTAAGACAGGTTTATTGACTGTCTAGGGTACTTTATATTCCAGTTTCTCTTGTCACCTCCACAAGTAATCACATATGTTTTCAGCTTAGTTTCAGTGCTTTCAGCCAGACTGATGTCTGGATTTTTATTTCACAGAGTGTCTGGGCTGTTGCTTAGAGGATTCAGAGCTCCACTGAGCATTCCCTTCTTCCATACAGAGCACATACACAACATATGCTTCACACTTCTGTCAACAATCAGAACATCCCTGCATTCTGCCATGCTGCATTTTTCCTGCTCTCCTAAAGCATAAAGAGATGTTCTACTAGCCTTTCTTATCTCTCTGTGAAACTAACTTTCTTCATGCCACAACACTGACATCTAGTTTGGCGGATATGCTGTGGTGATATTCTGAGTTAATTTTTACTGCATTATGTCTCCTGGTTTTAACTGACAGTTTCCACGTGATGCTTCTTCCACATCAGACTAGGTACAAATTCAAAGAGGTGGCTCACCTGAACACATTCTAATGGACTGAATGCTCAATAGCTGCTTGTTCTTTTTCATATATGTGTTTTGGGAGGGCTGGCTTTTTTCTTGTTGTTGTTTTGGTCTTGTTTTTAAGTTATTTTCCATTATGCTCTCTCATCAAGCTTCATTTTGATGGAAAAAATGCTGAATAGCTTGTTTAAAACAGAGTTCAACCAAAGACTGAAGAAAGAATATTGATCTGTAATTCTTTTGGGCAGCTATATAGTAAAAAGTAAAGAAGAAACGTTTTTTGGCACACACTGGTGAAGAGTTGCCAAAGTTAGGGTTATTTCAGAAGCATTGTCTATCTAAGCTTCAGACATAGAGCCCTCAGTGACCTTGGAATAATTCTTTATTCTTTCTGTGATACTTTTAGTGCTGATATCAGCTTTTTGGTGATGTAGGTACATTCATCACTGTAGATTTTACATGTGCTATGAAATAAATATTTCTGAATTCTGATCAACATAAATACACCTGGGAGCACACACAGTATGATCATAGATTACAGGAATCACAAATTAGAACATCTGTAACAGCTTGGGGATAGTAGAAGAAGCTGGAAGAAGCAGACCTCAGTAAGGTTTTTGATAGGGTATCACAAACTCTAAATTTGTAATCCCTGTAGTCAGATTATAGCCAAGAAGGATATGAACTAGACAGGTGGACTGCAGGGTAGGTGAAAAAGTGCTTGGGTTGCTGCATTTGGGATTATGTCAATTCTTTGAAATCTCTCACTTCAGCTGTGCTCAATTTCAAAGAGTTGATGTGCTTTAATATAAAACAAAAAGCTATTGTTCAAAAGCTGGTGCTGGGCTACAAATAATGTTCCTAAGAGTTTGGTATAGTGTCTATACTGTTTAATTTATCCACTGAAAACCTAGAGAATGGGACAGGAATACTGCCTTACCTCCTTCACAAGTGGCACCGTGCGGGGTAGTGTCAGACCCCAGCAGGGCAGAGCTGCCCTGCAGAGGAAAGGGACCTTGGCAAACTAAAATGATGGACCCAGGCAAGTGGCACAAATTTCAACAAAACACGTGAATCCCTACACCCAGGCAGAGACCTAGTTGAAGCTCTATCCTCAGAAACTTTCAAAACACGTTTTTTTTTTTAAATCTAACCTCGAATTTAGACATCCTCCAAGTAAGAGACTGGATTAGAAACCTCTAAAATTCTCTCCAACTCATTTTTTTATGTTTCTGTGAGACTAATATTTTCTTCAAAATAACCCAAAAAAACAAATTGAAACAGCTTGAGAGGAATTTAAGTGAAAAGTAACCATATAAATAGCATGGGCAGCAGATTAAAGATTTGGGCAGAGATTACTTTTGTTCTTCTGGTAAATCAAACTATTTCTGGTGGCTATTAATATGTCCTGTTGAAGCATTCTGTAGTGAGTGACTGCTAGAATCAAGTTCCAGAGGAATTTTTTATCCCTGTGATTATGTCAGTAAGGACTGTTGGATGATCTCAGTTGCATTTTGAAAAAGGAAGATGCCTTGAATCTCTTTTGGTCTTCTCTTGTGACAAAATTGTAGCTTTTGGTCTTGTACTGTTGGTCTTCAGTTTGAAGGCATGGCTATGCAAATATCCTTCTTGCAATTTCCCCTTCTCTGGCTGTTATAAAATTCTTGTCTGCCATAGAGCTTTGGTTTCTGTGTCAGAGCATTGCTCTTTGACTCAGTAATCCTGTGCTGTCTAACTACTAAGGACCACTTATGGTCCCTTTTGAGGTTTCCTGCACATTGTATTTCTATAATTTCTTTTTTTTTTGCTTTGAGAGACATTAGAAAATTCTTCTGTGGGTTCATTTGGGAATACACATTACAGACTAAAACTTTATTTTTTATAAAAGATAGGCTTTTCTGTTGTTCTTGCTTTGTTATTTTTGGAAGTCAGGAGCATTCCCTTGCGGTGTGCCAGTGTGTTGGCAGATACTGAGCTAATGACATGAAGTGCTTCTGCATAGTGAAGGGTGAAGAATACCAGGCTAAGCTTTCAACTCTCACCCTCAGCCCTAAATAGAAAACAGCAGTGCTTTGTAAATGCTGTGAGCTGAGGGTTAGACTGCTTCTTTGGTGAAGGAAAAGTGGTGGAAATGGCCAAATGACAGCTTGCCCTGCAGCACAGAGCCAATGCAAATAGCTTGAGACCATATTGCAGGGCAGTAGCCTGCTAGTCTGGCAGTCCAAAGCTACTGCTAGATTCAAGTTTCTTCCAGGTCACGAGCTAAAGGATTCTTAGAGCCACTTCAGCCTGTATAAAAGGAAATAAATTGCACAAGTATGTTTTTCCAATGCAAACATTCATGCTGAGCCATCTTTCCTGGTATGTAATTGGTGCAGCACAAGTACAGATTTGGAACATCAGTATCTACTTTTCTAACCTTCTTTGTTAAATCTGTGTTTGGACACATATAAAGGGAATAATGAGAAATACACACAAGAGAGAGGATGGACTATATTGCTATTTTTATAACTGTCATAATTCATGCTTACCTAATTCATCTCAGTCAAGTTATCTTGCATGAAAATCCCCTTTTCTATATTCTCTGAACTGACTAAAGTAGTTAAAGAGGTGAATAGGTTTTAAGAACTTTGTCCCAAATGGGTATGAATGAAAAGACAAGCAGATGTTAGAGGGGATATGATCAAGGGAGTTTTTGGTTGGGCTATCACTACTGGAATAGAGAATCAGCCTTAATAAAAATGGCATGTGTATTTAAACATATATGTTTATATTTATATGAATTTTAAATGTGTACATTGACATATGAAAGGGGACACACACGAGAATTGTGACAGTTGTAGAAAAAAATATATAAGCAAAAATGAATAACCTACTGTCTTTTACAGTAAAATTTCTGTTTACTCCTGTCTAGCATGGTAACAGATATTTCCCTAATTCTCTGTGATTTCAAATTCTCTGTGATCAAATGCAAAGGTGACCATTAGAGCTAAAAGAGTCTCTTGACCTGAATCAATGCTGTTATAAATATCCCCAAGACTATAAAATTTTATCAGTAGAGGGACATAATTCATGTTGTTACTTGGTTCTTATGGTTTCAGTCTACATCACTTGTTCAAAAATTTAAAAACAAATGTCAAATTATTTTAGAGTGTTTCTGAACAAAGAGGTGTTCATTATCATATCATCTTTATAAAATATCTTTTAAAAGGTGTGATTCTGTTGGCCAAAAGCAGACAATATAGAGCTCTATGACAGACATTGGAGTTGGAACTAATTGCCCAATATTTCTTTTGCAGACTGGAAAGAAATAGGATAAAAACCCAATTAATCTAATCCAAATGTGGGAGTCAAAGATAAATCAGCCTAAGTTTTTTCCTACAGGTATGAATTTCTCTTCACTGGCTGTGAAAGGAGTCCAGGGTAATCAGCTCACCTGTGGACACATACTTTGCAAATCAAATAGTGAGAATTGCACTTGAATGCAAACAGCCTCAGTTACCCTCCACTGGGTTTTGAGTACTTTAACTCCACAATGAAGTAGGACATCCTAAACATGTTTACAATTTTAGGTAAGACACTTCATGCCTCCCACTCCTGTCATTGACTGTCTATATCTGAAAACAGAGAAGATAGAGAAAGTTTTCCATGCAGGTATTCACCTAGCTCTCGCTCCTTCTCCTCCTTTGTAAGTGCAGATATTTCTCATTCATTATCCTCTCTATTCTTCCATGTCTTTGAAGGACCTTCTTTTCAGTCTTCTGAGGTGACCATCCATTGGCTTGTCTGCTCTTTCCCTTATTATTTATTTTCAGTCATCTTTGGTTAAGTGGTGAACTTGACAATGTTGAGTTTATAATTGGACTTGATAGATCAACGTTTTCCATAACAGAGAAGGAAACCAGCAGTTACTAAATTGGTGATAAGCTGTGGTTACTTTTTTCTCGCGACTTTCTCACAGTCTTTGATTTTTATGACTGCCTTTATTGTTTCCAACACTGGAATCAAGTCAGAACTCTCCTGATACAGAGAAATAATTTTGGTGCTGTTTCTTAATGCCATGCAAAATGACTTGGAACATGAATCAGTCTTCAGTAGTCTATTGAGAAAAAAAGTTCAAAATTTAAAACCATTTTAAAATACAGTTGTGCTGTTCATTTGTTTTAGCATCATTCTTGTTCATTATTAAGCTAATATTTGTGCTTGTGAGCTGCCCAGTAAAGATTTCATCATGAGAGGAATGTAATTAGATTGTGCATCTCTAGATCTGTGCTGTCATGAGTAAAATTAACAACAATGTACTGAAGTTGTAATAAGACAAAACTAAAAAACAGATAGCTAAAATGTATTATTGGATGTAGTACATTCTGTAAGATTTATCTCCATGAAAAAAGGCACTAGAAATATTCTGTTGCCACTGTCATCTCCATATATTTTTCTGGCATGTCTACAAAATACATTTTCTGTGACTCTGATCCCTGCATGCTACTGCTGTTTAGACACCTAATAAGTCAATAGGAGTTGAGATAAATACCAAGGGACTATCGGTGGCTGTGTTTGGCTGGGATTGTATTGAGATCTATGAAACTAAATTTCACTCACTAAGGATCTAGCAGACAGTCTGCAAAAACCAAGGGTTTCATGCTGGCTCCTTTACAAGTGTAGCAGTTCAAACAGAGTCTGGCAGTGGATTAATAATGTGACTCATGGATGTGACAGTCGCTGGACCTTGCTATAGTCATAACCAGACTGGAATGTGAGAACTGTAAATCATAAAATTGTCTGAAAATACATGAAACCTTCTTGACCTGATGATAGAAAAACAGTTTAAACTTGTGACATCCCCCTTGCTTCTTTTATCAGGTTTATAAGATTTAAAGGGAAAGTTCAGGGTGAGAAGAAACTAGTGATGAGATGAGCTTTTATTTTTGCTATGTGTAGACAATAATTTTAAGTGTGCATTGTTCATAAATCTTATTCAAATCTGTATGCTTTCATATACTCATATTGAAATTCAAAAGGTTTAGGAACTGTTGTACCCAAAGGGATCATAAAGTATATTCACTTTTTTCACATAAAAAATTGAATAAATCTCCAAGCTGGATTTTATCCAATTCATCTTTTTTCATTATATTTCACTTTTTGAGAGCTCAGCATGCTTTAATTTTTATGAGAACTTCCAGTCCATTGATACAAAAAGACACAACATTTCACTGCATGATAATCATTGGTGTGAGCTAGCATGTAGTGAGATGATGTATTCCAAGTGAGTAAAACTATAAAACATAAAAATAGTACCTTAGATAGCATACTAACCTACTTATCAGTGTTTGCTATTGATTATGTGTTTCTTAATTCTGTGTTTTTAGCGTGACCCTTCACTTTTCATGATATCTGCATCTTTCTAAGATGGATTTGGCTTCATGGAGTCCCTTTCCAACAGTGATGTTCTCTAAATGAAAGTAGATTTCCATAATAACTCACTTTTTATGACTAAAGATATTTTCTGTAGGATAGAAATCATCCTGGTTGTGCTTGCTTCAAGCTAAGTAATTCAGCCCTGAGCAATGGCTGTAGCAGTCCAAGACTTATCTAAGAGCAGATCCACCCAGAAAAATATTCTTAAGCTCTGATCCTCTGCCTGGTCTTTCAGGTGTAAGGAGAAGGGACTACTAATTTATGACAATGCTAGCAATAGTTGTCTTCTTTTTTAACATCAGTCAGAACAGTTAATCCACTGGCAAAGCAAAGCATTTTCTAAATATTTCAACATTTCTGGATATGTAGAGAATTGCCATCAGAATAGAGTATCTCTTAAAAGATTTCCCAACTGCAAAAGCTCTTTGGGAACTAAATCACTTGATTCTGTAAATAATCCCTGACTTGAAGATCTACCTGGATTTGAGGGCTGAAAATAAAAGAAAAGTCTGATATCTTAAAGATAACTGTGGAAGTAAATTCCTATCAGATTTAGCCATAAAAGAGCTCCACAGGGAAAGAGGGCTCAAGACACATATCTGCTTAGAAAAAGAGATCCTGTTATTTCTAAAATTCAAAGACTTATAAATCCCTGAGGGTTTTAGCCAGAAAGAAAAAGGCCAAAACACTCATATCAGTCTCTTTATTACATGTAAAATTTTTGAAAAGCAGCAAAAATTATTTATATAGTTTTAGCTTTCAAATGAGCTCATCCATACATCTGCATAGCAGCCATAATTTCTTTATAATGAGAGGATACAAACTCTCTTCTTAGAATACTAGTTTAATTTTAAACTATAAGTTAACTATTTTCTTTACTGTGAGGGTAGTGAGGCACTGGAACACGTTGCCCAGAGAAGCTGGGGATGATGCCATCTCTTTTAGTGTTGAAGGCCACATTGGCTGGAGCTCTGAGCAACCTGATCTAGTGGAAGGTGTCCCTGTCCATGGCAGCTGGGTTGGAATGAAATGATCTTTAAGGTCCTTTCCAACCCAAAACATCCTATGACTTCATGTTCAACCTGCTATTTGGAAGCAGTAGGTTAAATTTATCTTTGAGTAAAATACAAGCTTGGATGGCAAATTTGCATTTGCCTAAGCATCTTCGTAAAACGCAAAAATTGTTATCAATAGCAAAGTAAATGAGGATGGGGCTTGAAGGTGAAGAGTTGTGTCTATTACTTAGGCAATGTGTTAGAAAGTTTAAAAAATACATATCCCCTGTAGGTTTGCCTGCACTCAGTGCTACAAAACTTCAAATAAATGACTGGTGTTCATATTAAAGTTGTTTTGTGAGGGGGACGCCAGAAGGAGATTGAATTTATGTTTGACTTTTTGACACAGAAGAAATTAATGTTTCCAAAACAATTTGGCCTCAGAAATTGCAGGTGACCAAGCTGCTAATGGGATCCTTTCACACTGGGTTGTGGCTAAATAGTGTCTCCCCTGGGAATCTCTTTGTACTCAGCCAGGAAGTAAGACAAGCACTGTCAGGGGAAGCAGGAAACTTTGTGTTGTTAAGTATCTGTATCTATACACATAACCAAATATATCTAGACTAAATCTGTCATTCATGTCTGTACATTGGCAGTGGAATTATAAAATGTATGCACAATACATTCCACACAATCTAATGAATTTATGTGAAACTGAAAATTTATCAGTATAATTGACTTTTTTTGTGACCTCAGATATTAAAGGAATACAAGGACTTCAACTTTCTTTATTCAAGTCCAAATAGACACTAATTTGGAAGAGAGGCATTCATTTATTTCAGTAATGTCTAGGAAATTATCTTAATGCACTCTGAAATAAACTTTGATTACTTTCTTTGAGAGAATTTAACCTACAGCTGATTGATAACAAGAGAGTCTGCAGGAGTCTATGGGGTCAGATTTCATGATTGTGTTGGGAGAGTTGAGATTCCCTCATCACAATAATCTGTTTTGGCTTAGTGTTGACAAGTAGCATCATCTTGATTGTCACCAAAGCTGTTGCACAGTTCTCAAGCCTGGGAAAAGAAAAAAGTAGTATTTTAAAACATATATGGTAATAATTTCTATTGGAAGGTTAATGGCCTCTTCATTTGTTTTCACAAAATAAATACCAAGTTTCTTCAATTTTCAGTCTGCTCACTCAATCACATTCTAGATAAAACACTGCAAAATTAGTTTCATGTGAGTGGAGTTACCTCTAGGGAATTAATTGCTCAAAACAGATGTAGGAGATCTCCCCAGCCTGGCTTGTTGTTGCTGCTCTGCATCAAAGTCCTGTCAAGAGGAGCTGGCTGAGGTTGCCCTTTGTAAGGGATGCTCAGCTCTCAGCCTCTAGGCCCTGAGCATGTTAGAATGGCAGGAGACAGACATTGTCTGAAGGGAAACTCGACTGCTTTTTCATACTACAGCAAATATCCAGATGATCTCAGAACTGTCTGTCACCATCCAGCTTCCTTAAGGCTACAATTTATCCTCTGGCTTTGTTGACGTCAGTGGGGTATAAATACATAGTGAAAAATAAAAGTATTAACTTTTTTATTTTTTTCGTAAGCTAAAGGAAAGTCACAGATTACACGTGAATACTAGTGACACTTGAGAGTCAGATGAGATACTTAATAACTCACTTCCCACCTTCTTTCCCCAGTCCTTTCCTGGAACCATTATTAGGAAACAGATATACACTATAAAATTTTGTGCTTTAGCTGAGTCTCTGCTGAGTTGGGAGGTGAAAGAGGGAACAGGAAAAAAAGTTCTTTTTAATCAAATATTTAATTTAGGGCAGAGCTGAATACAATTTTACAGCTTTTACCTCTGTTGGAATAAAAGGACATTTCAAAAGAATGTCCTTCAGATTTTATTCTTTTCTTTTAATGAATCAAAAATCAAATATTCTCAAAGCCTTGTTCATAACCTTAATTAAACACTTGCATTCCTAGATTTTTCTTTCCTGAATGTAACATGATAAGTACAGATATATTATTTGACTGGATTTGTTTGGGAAGGAAGAACACATTTCTGTAGGAACAGTTGACTAAGAAGTTTTGCACAAAGAATTTTAGCATCTTTCTTTTGCTAATTTGTAGGTTTTTGGTTTGTTTGTGTTTTTTAAATCTTATTATTTGAGTGATAGCCTTCACAATGCTGGTCAATAAATGTGTAGGGTGATTCGAGAAACACCCTAAATAGGAATGATTTTATTTCTCACCATACATTTTTTAGATATTAATAATCATGAGTTCATTTACAATTTAAGCCGTCATTAAGAACAAATTTTCTACAAGTTTAACAATTTAAAACTAGTCTTCTTCAAAACAATGACCCTAGCTTATCCCATTAGTTGCAGCTGAATGTCTCAGTGATGCAAATCATTATATGTAATTATGATTTATATTGCTATGTGCCATTTCCATTCTTGCTGTTTAATGGCCCAGTCCTTATAAATTAGCCTGAATAGGCTTTGATAAATTCAATTAATATTTGTCCTTAGTGTGCAACATCTTTCATTTCTCTTCCATATAAGCACCAAATCATTGTTTCATCAACTCTGTAACAACGTCTTAGATTATCTCCCTACCAAATTTAAAAGAATTTGTCTGTTATACATATCCCAAGAAAAGCAAAGCTGTTATAATTAACGCTAAAATAAAGAATATTGGAAAGGCTTTGAAAAGTCCTTCTTTCGAGTTTAAATCAATCTCTTTCATGTGAAAGATTAAAAGTAAATATTTCTGGGAGGATTTATTTCTGTTGTGTGTCCTTTGCATCTTTTCTGAAGAATCTGGGTTTTACCACTAAAGCCAGAAAATTAGAACAGCACTGCTTTTCTGTAACATCTCATTACCTATTTCTAGATGAGCAGAAGACCTTACCATTGTCAGTCACAGGTTTTTGTTTTCTTATTTGTTTGAGCTTCTCTTTAATGCTTAGAAGCTCTAGCTCTTGGGGGAAAAAAAGGAAAGGGAAAAGAAAAAAAGGGAAAAAAGTCTTCTTTTTCTCAAAACTTATGGCATTCCACTCAGATGCTTAATGTCTCAAAATAATTTTAAAAATATCTAAGTCTGCATAGTCAGTCCTAATGCTAGTTTGGCTCTTTTCTGAAAGGCATAGACATTGGAGTTCAACTTCTATGCAGTCTGAATGAATCTCCAAATCATGATATGATTTATACAGCAGAATTAGGAAGCCAGTTACTAGGCATGACAATAGAGCACTTTCTTGAAAATTTCTGTGCAGTGAATGTGTTAGAAATAGTGCCAACTGAAGACTTTTTTTACCTCATTAAATGATCTTTTGTGTCTTTTTTTTTTTTAGTGCTCTGCAGTGTGACTTTTATTTCCTTCACCCATCTGTTTTTCATATAAAAGAGATCCTCTATCTAGTGCACTAAGTTATTTTAGTTTTACAGGGGTTTGGAGTGGTTTTTAGCCATGCTAATCTTTCTTGTTCATGTCTCTCCAGGATAAGCTCCAGCTTTTTTTCAGACTTAAGTTTTCTTCTAATTTATTTTTTAAAGGAAATCTTGTATGAAAATGACTGGGTTTGACTTGAAAAATATTTTCAGCACTTTTTAGAGTAACTCCAGCTACATGCTGGTGTATTTTGCAGCCCACTAGACAACCAGCTAGCTAGAAGCCTGTGTTGTACATGGGATATCTGAAAGATGCCCTTTGGCAGGATCAGAAGTAGCAGCCCTCATTTAGTGTATATATATTTACATAAGGATTTAGAGTTCTTGCCTGTACTTAATGCATGCATCAGGCACAGTTTCATTCACCTTCTGTCAAATGAGTATTACTGTTTTTTGTGCTACCTCTGAGCTCCAGGCTAGGCTATGTACTACTAAAGACGTGACTTCAAAAATACAAAGTGAAATGGCTTTGGCTGGAGATTGTACTCCTTAACTGAGACAGCAGCAGTGTGTGAGGGAAGAGAGAAAAATGTTGATTTGCCCCAAGTGACTCTACAGGTTTGTGAAAGGCAAATGCCACTGCCCAGACCAAGCAGCCTGCATTTAATGAAATTTATTAACATGGCCCTTACTTTCTTTGTACATGATTAATAATTAGGGGTTAGAATATGCCTCACTTTTAGTCAGTCAAATATTATTCATTCTGCTACAGCCACCAGACTTCAAACCACTATGGAATTACAGTGTAGGAAGTTCAAATTTAGTGATACACAAAAAGAAATAAACAGGAGAAAACAAATATAAAAAAATTAGCTACTAAGTTTTTGTGTTCTGCAAGAAAAGCATAACAAACCAGGTCATCAAAGTTTTTGAACAAGGCATTCATATCAACTCAGGCTTTTGTATCCAATCTATTCTTAACTTTTCCATGTAATTCCTCTTGCATAATAAAATAAAAATAGAAACAATTTTAAACACAATTTATTCTGGTGAGAGGCTGTTTATTAAGCAGATTTACTGCTGTGGGATAGTATATTTTTTCAATCTTTAGCTTCCTGGGGAAAACTAACCAGATTTTTTTCTAGGGTGAACAGAGACTTTTTTTGAACATGCCACATCTTTGATTGCTTTGTTTCATTGAGGACATGGGCTGTTGAAGAATTCCAGCAGGCTTTAATTATACCTTGTATATTTTATTTGTAGGAAAACACTAGTTGATACTAAAATAGAAAAGAGTTAACATATACACAGTTACTTGGCAATTGTGGGGGATAAGAACTGGCTACATTTCCTGGAAGTCTTAGGACAAAGAAGCTTCTATTATTCTGCATAATATTGACATGAAACAAAACTATCCTTATTTACTCATAGGACATGATCACTAGTACAAGCATCAGCTTAGATGCCAATATTAACACTCCACTTGTGATAAGTGCCAAGAGGAATATCATCATATGTATCCAAATCCTAAATTATTTAGTGCTGCTTTAAAGAAAGATTTTTTCATTTTAAGTACAATTCATTCATTCTTTCACTCTTTCATCCTGGTTTAGAGGTGGCCTTACTACAGTCATTGGAATTAGTGAAGAGGTGGGTAGAGGAAAACAACTGCATTAGAACTTCTGCAGGCTGTGTATGGAACTCAGATTTAAAAAAAAAAATGGAATAAAATTCATGAACAACATTAATCTTAAATATCCTATATACCCATAGCAAAATAAGCCCTCTTTTCCTTTAAATCTCATGAATGTGATAAAAAAAGTGACACAATTTAAACTTGAGCAGAAAATATGGAAACCCATGACAGCTGAGCTCACCTGAATGCTTGGCATCTTCTCCAGGCTGCACACAGAAACCAAGAGCCCACAGGAGAATTTGCTGTATGGGAAAGCATTGATAGATAGCAAGTAACTCCTGGTGAAATATAAGATGTACTCATGCCATGTGAAATACAGACAGTAAACGGTAGCTTCTGACATGTTAAATAAAGAAGTACTTAGTACAATGAAATCACGGTACCTTTGCAATATATGTGATTAAAAGACCAATATTGGAATAATATGTCATGTTGAAGTACAACTGTATTATAATAAGATATTAATAAAGTAAAAAGGGTTCACTCAAATGCTATCTACGTAATTCATTGTACAGCTAACTTTCTGAGCTGATACTAAATTATTTTTTTTTATTCTTCAGGAATTTTCAGGCTTTTAAATACTTTCCTTCTTTTACTTCAAAGCATAAACTGACCTCTTTCTTTTGTTCCCTGTGATTATCCCCCCTCTGCTCCCTTTGACAAGATCAGAAGTGTCTGTTGTCTAGGGCACTAGCTCAGGATGGAGAAAACACACAGTCAGGTCCCTGCAGAGGGAGTGTTGATACATCATTAATCTATCACTTTAGCTGATGAAAATGAACCTCAGAAAGTGGCAAAGAGCAAGTGCTCTGTGTATAAGACAGATTGTTCCACAAGGGATCTTGTACAGACAGAATGAACATTAAAGCTACCCCAGAGTAAGTTAACAGTGTACATCAGGGTTGTCTTCTGAGGAAGATCATGAGTGAGAATAATTGCTTATTCATTGGTGTAGAGGAGGAACAAGAGAAGGATTCAAGACATAAACCAGTGTGGGCTGTGCAAGGCACAGGCTCAAATGCCCCTGTGTGAGAGAGCTTGGCTCAACTGGATCCACTGTCTTTATTTTTTTTGTTCTGCCACAACTTTCCTCTTTAAACCAGGAAGATATTTTTAACCAATTATTTTGGGAAAAAAAAAACCAAAAAACCAAAAAACCCAAAACCAAACAAACCATATACTTTCCAAGTTTCTACTTCTTAAATTTCTTGCATTTTCTTGTAAAAAGACTTCTGCTGAAAACTTCCCTGACACATGTATCCCAGTCTGTGAATTACAGAAGCTCACACTTTCTACCTTATTTTCCTGAACTCATCAAGAAGATTATGAGTCAAACTGTGAAAGCAGAGTGTCATTCACAGGCATTGCTTGCTGTGTTTTTAACAAGGGTGAATTTCCACTATCAGGAGGTAGAGACTCAGGTGTGCCTGTTGCAAACTCAGGTGCTTAGCTGCTTTTGCCATTATATGGTGCATCAGTTGCAGTAATTCACATAGCAAGGGTTTAGAGCAGAAGGAGGGTAAGTGGTACCCTCTTCTTGGGAGACAGGCTGGTGTTTCAGCTCATCTGAACCTGCTTCAAAAGAAAACACAGACATAATCACATCTATTGAGGTTTTTTCTTCCTCTACTTCTGTAATGCAAAGGAGAGAACTTGTTTGGGTAGTGGGTAGTGATTGGTTCTGGGTAGATCTTCACAGTGTTTATAGGTTTACTTACCTTCTGACATTCTTTGTGCTGGTGCTGTTGCTGCATGACTGGAATAGATAAATTATTCTTCATCTTGAAACATTTCAAAATAACTTGTGACTCAAATACGTAATACTCAACATTTCTTAAATTACGGCAACAGGAGGGTCCTCTGGCTTTCAGGGCTGTTGGGAAGCAAAGTTCCAGGTGAATGGCCTTTGACTCCGTTATTTTTTTTCTTTAAATATCAAAATTTTGGCCTCTTTGACTGTTGAGCTTCTGATTTCAGCATGTTGTACCCAGCATGAGACAAACACTATAAGAGATTAAAGTATTTCCATCTGCTTAGATAACTTACTTGTGATTGAATGGTAAAAAAAGTAATTTTGTCCAGATACCCAGGAATTAAAACATAATTTTAATGCAGTCATAGGAGTAATCACTATAAAATTGTATTGGTTTATTGCTACTAGCTTAATATAAGATTCAAAGCAATCTTGTTTGATTTCCTTGTCAACTGCAATGTCTTGGACAACTTTGAAAAGTATCTATTTTGTTAACTACTCACAGGAGACATTTTAGACCTGCTTTTACGTTTGTAATTCATTTTGAACTGGAATTGTTTGGTGTTTCTGGGCAAGGAAAAATGCCTCTAAACCAAGAACTCTATAATTCCTGAATTGCCTCCATTATTGAAACTTTGCATACTGTTCTGCTGAAGGGTAGTAAAACCAGATTTCTACAAAAACAGCTGCTTCTTTTATCTGCAAATGTATGGCTTGCCTGTAATACTTCTAAGTTTTCAGGAATGATTCACAATTCATGTCAGTAATTGTTGGACCATGGAGCACATGAGTCATGAACCAAGGTCTTGGTAAACAAATTTCCTCTGTATGAACATGGTAGGTTTTTTAAGAGGAAAATTTTCATGTACTTGAAAAGTACATTCTCATGCACAGGAATGATTGTTGTTAGAGCTACATGGGATGATCTTTTCTACTCTGTTGAGCTAAACCCTGTTTTGAAATTTGATTTCAGCAGCAGTTTCTCCTGTAAGTTTCTGTAACTTTCTAAATATCTGCCTAGCTATTGAAAATGCTCAATGTGGAGCTGAAAGTGTAATTTTTTGAACTCAGAGGGTCAATTAAGGTCTGCCTTACACTTCTGGGAATACTTTGGATCCAAATAGAAAGGAAGGACAGGCAAACAATCAGGACTTCAGTCATGAAACACACAGTAACAAAATTACTGATTTTCTGAGCACACTATTTTTAACAGAAATACAAACTCAGCAACACCTTAAGACAAACTCAGCAGGGGAGAAGGAAACACCCTGAAGAAATACTTCATGGTTACATTTACTGTGTTTGTAACACCATCAATCCTTCTGAACAGAGATACTAACACAACCCCATCTCAGCTTTAAATGAGAGCAGGACTTGCTTCTGAATTTTTTATCAAAGACTGAAAAAGTATTTGAAAGTACTTTTTTATGGAAAACACTCTGTTAAAGAAAATGTTATTGTCTCATGCAGTTGTTCTGTTTAGAAATGCTTTCTATTTTTTAAGATTTTGAAAATAAATAAAATATTAATTTAATTTTAAACATGAATAAACTCTTTTGGGACTGACTGCTACAGTGTAAAGAAAAAAAGATAAAATTCCACATATGTGATTTATGGGGACTTTGTATCTACTCCTAACCAGAAAATTATGTTAAAGCATAATTAAAGTTATTGGAGTTGGTTTAAACATTCAGTTCAACTTCTGTTGTTTTTTATGTGTTTTGTAATGAAATTATATGTATATATGTTATTAAATATTTTTTCTTCAAGGATTTGGTAAATTTAATATCTAGGAAAATCTGATGCTAATTTTCATTATTCTGTTTTGGTTATTAAAAAATAAAGAAATCAGGATTTTTCTCTCTGTAATAGTCCTTTTTGAAAACGAGAGATTAAGAAACATATCAGCAAACCCCATATTTCTACAGTCACAAATCCAGTTTTAGATACCATGAAGGAAATGACCACTGACAGTAGTAGGACTTACATGCAGAGCAGAGTTTGATTGCATCCCTATAAATTCTACAGCAGAAAGAATATAGAGGATTTGTGCACAAAAATTTAAACACATATCCTTAACTACAGGAACTCAGGTCAGTTTCCAGCTTTTAAAAGATGCTTTCCTATTATAGAAGTACCTGAAGAAAGATGGTATAACTTGGTTTTCCCCTCCCACTTCTTAATATATTAGAGCTGTAAAGAAACACAGGAAAAACTGGCCAGAAATCCAGTGTACACTATACCCTCTCTCTGAGCAAGTGAATTTTTCATTCCTGGATATCTAGTGATTCAACTTTGACAAGCAGAATAGCCAGTGTACATGGCTATTTCATTATCTACCCTCCTTCATATGTGAGAAGTACCAATAGGGATATATTGAAATGAGACATGAGAAGGGAGAGTATCTTACAGCTCTGATGCTCTAATCATTGTTGGGGGAGGGAAAAAAAATAGAGTTTTTTTAAGAGAAGAGAAAGATGTTTAACAAAAGCACATTAATCTGTTTCAGACCGAATCTTTATAACACAAGAGTGCCTAATTTGGAGAAAGAGTGTCAGATAGAGCCTTCTGTAGCATTCCCTTTGTCTAGTTTAGGTACCATGTGGACCACCTGTGGACTATGCTGTGGCAAATCTTGCTTTCATATAATATATGTGAAGAGTTGTGGAACTGTATAAAACAGAGTGTGAGGCCTCACAGTGAATTCTGGTCACAGGCACAACAGATTTTTATCTTAGGGCCTTAAAAGAAAGGTCCTATACAATGTGATTTAAATCCACATTTCTTTTTGAACCCAGCCTTAAGTCTGATCTGAACTATCTTAAGGGTCAGATCCAATATCATCTGAAAATTGACAGCAAAAGTCAGATTTGGTCACATCAAGAAGGACAAGTACTCTTTCGTTCATAAAAACACCACATTTCCCACTCTGATCATCTGAAAACAGTGGTCTTTAGAAAAAGAAATATCTAAAATGTGTCTGCATCATGTAATCAGCCTTCCATGCCAGACCCTCAGAGAGCAGAGACCAGTGTAACTTCTGTAGATTAATAACTTTTTGTGGTGGTTAAGGATATGGTTTGCTGGTTTTACCCCAAAATAACAGATATTCTATATAAATAAATTTACACTATTCAAAACATAGCAGACTGTGATTTTGTTTGTTTAATCTGAAGCAATTTAACAAACTGACCCAAAGAAAAGTATTTCAAATACCATGACTTGTAAATGTTGGTTGTTGAGGTTTTTTAAAGAAACAATAAGACAGATGATGTGTTAGATTAACCTGAGCTAGGAAAATAGAGACATAGCCAAAATTACAGACAAAGACTAATATCTGTGCAAAGAAACATGCTGAAAACAAACTAGGTTTGACCTCTGGTAATGCTAGCAGCTGGGCTGTACATGAGTGCAACCTCAGACCTGTTCTCTTTAAATTGTTTTTTAAGGGTCCATTTTGTTGGACTGTTCCCAATAAATTAAGTCTTGGGTGAGTTTGCTGCTATTTTCTTTTTTTCCTCTGAGGAAAACCTTCAGACCAATCTGCTGAGAAACAAAATAAAAGTTCATCCCGTGGCCTGTTGCTGTATAAATTTTCATAAGAAAGAAATTTATGCTAGACCCAAAATGCTGAAGTAGTGAATTAGCACATTTCCTGTGGATTCTTGTCTTGCAGTAAAGTTTTCTCAGCCAACTATTTCAACCGAATTTTTTCTTTCAATGGTACAATTTTACATATATTTTGTCTCCATGTTACAGGTTTTTATCAATGTTGCAGCATATTCTCACGTGCTGGCTGCTACCTTGGGCTGCAGTTCCCTGCCCCTTTTATGTGCCATGTTGTGTAGTGAAATAGGAAATTTTGTCTGTGGTGTATTTATTTCAGTATATCAGTTTGACTGAGGTGTGCGTAAATCACAAGCATAGATGAGCAGACAAAAGTCTCTTAAAATGGTCACTTCTCCAGCAAAAAATGTATGTGCTATTACATTCTTATAGAGGTTGGAGCAACACAGCTATCAAAAGGTCAGTGAGAAATAGTTTTGATGAGATTAATTAATAAAAAGAGAGCATCAGGATTTTTTCAAAGAGTGGAGATTTGGTGAGGATGGAGCTGCAGTGCTGAGACAGCAGTGTTCAGGTGAGATGCTCTCTCAGATTGTGTCTCCCTTGCAAAATCCCTGCAAGACACAGGCACTTGCATGCACATTGAAAACAGCAATTGAAGTCTCATTGGGAAGTCCCAGTCTAAGAGTGAATAGCTTGTCTCTAGAGATTAACCTAGAGCTCATTCAAATCTAGTGTAATGTAGATTTGTAAAAGCTTATTCTTTTAAAAATTATCCACCTTCTTGTGTATGTTTACAACAGCTTTACATCATGTTTAAATGAATATACTCACACATGATGTGACTGTTATGAGCTTTCATACAACACTCTCACCTCATGGTTTTTCTGGAGACTGTGCAACACTTTGAATTTTCAATTACAAGAATTCAAGGACATGAGAATCTAACAAATTCTCTTACTGTGTTGCAAAACTGTCATGCAATATGAATACCTTACTAAAAATAAATATTAGAAATTATTGCTACAAAAGTGGGATCAAGAAATGTGCTAATCTATTTCTTTAGAAATCAAGTCAGCATTCAAGACAGCTTCCTTAGCATGGAATATGTGTGAGGCAGAGACCTCCATCCTAGAGTTTTGTACATGAACTAGAAAAAAGTGACTTCTAATTGTACAGTTTAATATTTTTACAGCACCTTTCATCTTCTGCCAGAAGACTTTTAAAACTGGTATAAAAAGCATGTGAGATGGGATGCTGTTGGCATGAATATTTAGGATTTCTGCATTATGTTTCCACAGCAGTACAGCCAGGGACAAATAATTTCTCTGATCAGGGCTTTTATGACCCCAGTAAAGTTGATTAATAATAGCACTCCACTTTGCAAAATGATAAATGTACATTGACAAAACATGAAGTATAATATCTAGGTTATTATTTATTTAATTTCTGCCTCCATGTGCCCTTGGTATCAAAGCACCCTTAAATTCCCCTAAAGAACTGAACTTGAAAGGATCTGAAAGATGTCGGTGGAAGCTTCAAGGAGTCCTTGAAGAGGCAAAACATTTTTGTCTTGAGCACAGGTTTTTAATGCTGTCTAAATTACCTCAGTGAGCAAGAATTTAGGTTTAAACCCAAAGATAGAATCTCTAACACTGCAGGTTTCTCAATCCCCATGGGTTAGAGTTTCTTTTATAGTGAAAGATTCTCTTTAGGAAAATAGTTTGGTGTCATTACTCAGAGGTAAGATGATTCATGATCATGTACTCTGCCTTCCAGAGGACTTCTGCCTTTATGCAGTAACTAGGTAGTTTTTCACTGTGTGTTTTCTACTCCTGTTTAATAACCTCATTGAAATTTTGATCAAGATCTATTTTGTTGATGTCACAACCATGTTTTATCAATATATTTGTTAAAGATTCACTATCAACCACATATATAGCTATTCCCTGAAAGTAAGCAAGACATTACAGTCAATGACTCTTTAAAGTATTAAATTAAAAAAATTAAAAAATAAAACAAAATGCTAATGAAAGAAAATGTTAATTTTCATCTGTCTGCTGAAGATAGGAAGAGAGCAGTCTTGATGCTCATTGAGAGTCCTAAGAGTGTTTTGGAGGCTCTCCCACTTCAGTAATTTACAGTTTACACAGAACTCTGGCATAGCTGCAGGAAGGATCCTGAGTTATCCAACTTTGCAAACCTTAGATGTGACAACACTGAGCCAACATCCCATATTCTGCACTTAGCCAGAAATCCCAAAAACTGCTGTGTGTCTGTGTACCTGACCATGCTCCAGCACATGTCAGATTGTCATTGTGAATAAGGTCTGTACTAATTACCATTTTTCACAAATTATGTATAACCACATTGTATCCCCAAAAAGAAGCACATGGATGCACTTTCAAACTTTTTCAGCAGGATGGTAAAACTCCCAACTTTTAGATTGCATTTGCAGAACTCTCACAACTATTACTAAAAAATAAAATAAAATAAAAAAATCTTGTTAGCTTGCTTTTAACAGTTTGTGGTTTATAGAGAAATGTGAGATCTGCATCATCCTGTTCATGCTTAGCAAATATATTGTCTTGCAATCAACAATTTTACAATTCAATTTAAAAATAGGTCTATTAAAATGCTTTAAATGTCATTGTAGTTTCTGCGTCTCCTTTATTTCTCAACTTCAAACCTTTTAAAGCATTTATTATCTGAACTTGTGGGATTAATTACCTATCTCACATGTCTGTACAGGTTTTATGATACAGACTGCTTAATCACCTGTTCCACAGTAGTTCTTGAAATTTTTTGTCTTGTCTGTGGTGAAGAGGCTGTTTTTTTATTATATTTCACTATTTCATATCACTATCTAAACCCACTCTAGAGTGCTATAAACAACTATCTTTTCCTAAGCATAGCCTTGGATACAAAACACTATACCTTACATCCTTCCTATTTTTGCAGGAAATTTGGGGACTGGTGTCTAAAATGTATTTGCCCAATCATGATTTGCAGAGGCACAAAAGGTATCTGCTATTTTTTTAATAGCCTCTTTGACAGTCAGATTTTTTTAACGTAGACATTGTACCAGAGCAGAAATTAACACATTACAAGGCTTTTAAAATATTGTTCATCTCCTCCCACTTAGAGAATCTCCACTGCTGATCCCTGCTCTGAGAAATGAGTCAGATATAATTTAATTTGATAGCAATTATCCCTTAAGCCTCTCATTCCTAGAAACTCCCACTTCATTCCAGTTTTCATATTCAAATCACAGAAATATTTTAAATCTCCACTCTTTTTTTTTTTTTTAATTGCAATCTTCAGGTCTTTTATATCTTTCCATTCCAAAAGTGTGTCTTATACATAATGCTGAGAATCATATTTTTTCATTCTTTTCAGCAGATGCAGTGACTCATCATGTCTTATTTCATTAGGTACAGTGCAGTATGATAGAATATACAAAATCAGCAGATGTGGTTAAGCTTTTAACTTTCCATTTATCCTCTGAGAACCAAATTCTGAAAGCTGATTAATTTTTCAAGATTCCTGAAATATCTTATTTGATTTACAGCATGTGTATCCATCTGAATATATGGAAAATCAGTTACCATAAATGTAGCTTACTTATCTGATACATTTTTACCCCTGCTGGGTTTTTTATTTCATTGTGGCTGTTATTTCAACTACTTATTTAAACATACTGAAGATGGGAACAAATACAGAGAAAGTATTGTGAAAAGCTGTTTCTATACTTATGCAGGTCAAATGGAACTGAAGCTCATTAGTGACCCTTATTCCACCATAAAAATCATGAAAACTTTGTACAATATACATTTAACTTATGTTATGACATTCATGTCTTGAAAAGGGGATTTGATCAGTTAATATGAAAACTACCAGGGCAGTTCCATTAATCAGATTTTATTTCTTCTACAGATCTGAATGTAAACAGTTGAGCAAGTGTGAGTTTGGGAAATGTGTTTATTATGTTATCCTTTTAACCTTATGAACTGTTTAGTATATTTAATGTAGAATTGCATCAATCAGTCTTTCTAGACAAGACTCTGTATAGATGCTTTGCATTCCTGAGAAATCACACAAATAGAGGAAATAATCAATAAGTAAACCAAAGAAATCTAGTTAAAAGGATTTTTTCTATTTTTAATTATCCCTGAGGTGGTAAATTACTGTTGTCCTACATCAAGGTCAGGTAGATTACTGGGTGGGCCAGTCAATGCATCTGCCCAGTGGCCCAGAGCAAGAGTAGACTGTGCACCTCTCATCATCATTATCATGAACCTTGCCAAGAGAAAGAACATTAAACTTTTAAACCTTCCCAGCCTAGAATGAGTTTTAACCACCTCTTCTTCTTCTGGTTATGGTCTTTAACTTGTGAAGTAGAAAAATCTTCTGTCAAGCAGGGAAGCAAATACTGCATTAAACTTACCTAAGCAGAGGCAGTAAACTTATTTAAGAGCCAGAGTAGGTGAGAAAAGTTGCTGGATTCTGGGGTCTGGCATAACTTGGCAGCTCAGATCTACCCCTTCCTTCATCCATGTTCTTTGAGAAGGGACAGAGCATGCAGTCAGAGGAAGAGGATTGAATAGAGACCTCTCTTGAGACACTCTGTGATATAATGACATCACATCTGAACCTTTCCCATCTAAACTGGAATGTTCTCACCTGTGACTTTTTTAAAAAATTAAATTAAAAAAACCCAAACAAATGTTGAATGTGATCTCAAAACATTTCCTGTTTTTTCTATTAATTACTTAAGGGTTTTTTAAAAAACTTAAGTGGTTGTTTCAGTGTTAACAATTCAACAGCAGGCACAGATTTGGTACAATCAAAAGTTTAGCTGCCTGTGCTTTCTCCCAAAGCAAAGATAAGTTTCCAGGTCACTGCTGCAAACGCTGATCCCCCCTGGATTAGCCCCCTGCATCAGTGATAACTCAGTGGAAACTAAAGCAACATGAAGGTGTTTCTTACTTCCCAGTCAGAAGCCACAAAAGTCATTCCCACAAACCAGTATGCCTATTGAACTCACCATCAATTTACTGGTGACACAAACCTCTAATAGCTGTTACCTGTTCAGGCTTTGGTGTCTTTTTCCAGTATTTGGAAAGGCATGACCTGTTGTAATGCTGGTGAATAACTCTACATCCTCACTGAGATCACAGGTAACAGGGTTCCACTATTATTCCACATTCAGTAATTTACTTTTGTTTATAAATTAACCTCATTAAGTAGGAATGTAAGATATTTTGGGATATATTGAGACTAAAAGACTGCTCTAAGTTTATTTCCCTTTAGATTTAGCACACAATGAACTACAATGAACCAGCCCATGAACTTCATCTTTCACCTGTCTGATGCTTTTCATGCTATGTCAAAAGGGATTCATTAAGCTTGTCAAAAAGGGCAAACCTCAGAGTAATTGCACTTACAATCTTTGTGCTCCAGTTTATTATACACCAAGTAGGAACAGGCAAAATTGTTTTATCACTTCACTCATACACCACAGTTTGGCAAATGAGATGTTTATCTCTGTAGGGAGAGCACTTTGGTCTGTTTAGTCAAGCTGGAGAGGAGATAGATGAAGACATGAAAAAGAAAAAAGAAATAAAAGTCAAAAGGGGAAGTGTGAAATAGATCAGAATTTTAATGAATGAGTGTATATACAATGCATATAATGCATAAAAATTGTGGGTATTTGATACCTTCCGGTAAAGGATTATATATACTTCATTTAGGAAATCTCTTTAATCAGCCAACATTTACAATGTTCCTGAGCCAGATAAAACTGTCAGAACTGACATCCAGGGCTAAAGCAAAGTCCAGAGCCTTTTACCAGATGATGATCAGTAACTTATTTTTCAGGCAAAAGTTACATAAAGTGAGACAAAAATAGGCTAATTTTTCATAATGGGGACCCTGCCTACTTTCAGGACCATAGGAAATCCTGAGCTAGACAGCACATGCAGCCATGGTACACATGCATACCTATACATGGATGGACTTGCTCCAGATTAATTTGTCAGAGCTCATTTTTAAACTCATATGCATTTGTGGTCAGAATGCCACAGTAATGCATGCTACAATTTTGTTGTGTGCATCATGAAAATGTACTTATTTTAAACCTTCTAATTATAATCCAGAGAAAGGATATCTTCTCCCTGTAACTACTGCCCAGAACAGGTCATGACTTTACAAACCTCTGTAATCTCCACAGTCCAGTGCTTTCATAGGTGGACTTTCATCTCTGGACTACAATGCCTATAACAAACCTTCATGGCTTATGCAAATCTCTCGTTTGGAAATTTTTTTGTTCAATGAATTTGCATTAATTGAATGCCTGACTGTTGGCTTAATTAAATGGAAACACCTTCCATGAATCACAGTACCTGTTTGCAGGAGCAAAAAAAATAGCCCCAAGTGTGTAGAAGTTTCCCTGTGGATATACAAATTCTATTCAGAAAATGGAGTGTGGCTGACTATTTTATTAGATCCTTATGTAACTAGGGTGGTTGGTAAGAAAACATTGTACATCAACACAATCAGATCAATGCGTATTTATTAACATCTTAGTCCACAAAACAGTGGAGATAACTTGAGAACACCCCAAACACATAGTCCTCTTTTCTGTACTAACTGCTTATGATTGTTATTCATTCAACGCCAAGCTGCTATATTATACTAGATGCTAAATTAAGCCCATAAGAACCACTAGATGGCATTTGTTAGCTGTAAATGAATTAAATCCAACTAGCTCTGAAGGAGGACTGACGGGAAAGGATTTATCTACTAATAACTGTCATGTGGATGATTTTAGGTGAACAACACTGTAATTTAGGTGGGGAAAAAAGTTAGAATTAGGGCTAAAATTAAATCCAGAACATCAGAGACACAAAAGAGGAGAGTCTTGTGGAAGTGATAAGTACAGCTAGTTAAAAAGCAAAATTCCTGGCGAAGAAAAAAATATGTTTGAGCCCGACTGAGAAACAAGCAAGAAGCTTCTCAGTGCTTCTCACAGGTAGAAGTTACTTCACTTTCCTGTTACAGAAGTTACATTCCTGCTTGTCCAAACAGTTCAAAGCCCTGCCCTCACTCCTGTAGCCCTTCATTTCACCAGGATCCCAAGCTGTTCTCTGGGATATTGGTCCCAATCTCCCTCAACAGAGAAGCATCTCTGCATCTGCAGTCCAGAGCTCTACCCTGAGCAATCTGAGCTCCACCAGCCACTGACCATTGCAGCCATGTCCATCCCTGGACACCTGCCCTGCTCATCTGGACCCGAGCTCACTGACCTGCCACCCTGCCATGTCCTTGTCCCCACAGCCCTGACCACTTCTTTCAGGCTCTGAGCTCAGCTCCCCTCACCAGATCTTACCCTGCCCCACATGCAGGATGATATCCCAGCCTGGCTCTAGTCGGTTGGATTATTCTGTGCAAGTAGTGTACTTGAAACAAAACAGCAGAAAAGGTTACAAAAGACATGGTTTTTCTATAGAAAAAAAAGTAGAAGAATACCTCTGAGGCCATTCATAACAAAGTTTTGTTGAAACATGAAAAATGTGCTTAAAAATTTCCCTTAGGGGGTTTTATAAAAGTGGGGGAGTGCCCCTTTTCCTGCTTTTGCAACCCAGTGCCTCCCCACCCTGCAGTCCAGACTGTTGGGCTGCAATACAGGCAGAGGGTCTGATTTGGATATATGACGTAAAGCACTGCAGGGCATTTCCAAGTCTCTCTGCTTTGTTTTGTTTTCAGCCAAAGGGTTTTCAGCTGTCAGGTGTTCTCTCTGTCCAACAAAAATAAAAGATTAAACTGTCTAAAGAAAGCAGGCACCTTCCAAAAAATGTCTTTCTAAAGAAAACTCAATATCCTGTTGGAAAACAGCTTCAGTGGAAAACAACCAACAAAAACTTTGTGTGGTTTTGACCCAAGGCCAGTTGGTTCCCTTAAAACTTAAACCACTTTTGGAGAGACACTTGCTTCAGTGTAAGAGAAGGGAAAAGATAAAAATCTCATTCCAATGGTCACTGAAAGGAGAATGTCAAATGTGGATATCTAGTGATGGATCAAGCATCTCTCTCTTTAATTAAGGAGATTGAGACAGTTGTGCAGACCTGGCTGTTTACGTTGCTGTTGATCTAGTGATGTAGTAGATCTACTGATGTAGTAGATCTACTGATCTACTGATGATTTTGTGAAGAAATTTGCAAAACCAAAATTGTATTTGTATATCAACAGCTTCTAATAGTAGCATCAATATATTATTTAAGGTGGAAATAATATCCTGTTGCAAAGCATTCCAGTGTGTTAAAATTATGTCAGTATCATCATCTGTAAAAGAGAGATTATATTTTATTTATATTGATAGTTTATTTTCAGGCTGAAGTGGTCAAGAGCAGGATATCTTTGGTGCTGGATTATGAATGTTGCATATTCTTTGATGATTAACATGTTGGATAGTTCAATATTTGTATTATAATAGTTTTACTGTTATGGACACAAATACATACCTTTTATTAAAACAAAAAGGAGCAATAATGTAACAACAGAGCTATTCATAGCTTTGGAAATGAGATATTAATTTCACTTACTAATTATTGTGCTGTTACTGTATTTTATTTAGGTATTTAGAGTTGAAGTGAGCAAAATCTGCAATTTCAAAGTAAATCCTGCTAACATTTCCAAATGGGTTTTGTGTAATTCTCGCTGCAAATACAACATTTACCAGACCAAGTTCATGATGGGTTAAAATTCCCCATAAAGAGTTGCTAATGAAAGATTTGTTTAACAATAAAATCATCAAAACTAAGCTTAACTGAGTCTCAATCATGAGATGATATAAATAGATAAAAAATAAAATAGAAGAAAAGTTTCTTTGCTCCATATTTGCAAACAGCAAAAAAATGATGGAGAAGAGGCAGTTGAATCAAATGCTGGGTCAAAATGCAAGTAAGTTTTAACAATTATATTCATTGCTCAGACAGTATTGCTCAGACATTAGCAAGAGCAATGAAGTAGCTTAAGGGTTAAAATAATAGTATTGTGAAGAGACTTGCTATAATTAAAGGCACAGATTTGGTCCAATGGGTCTGTTGTATTTACATCAATGTTTATGGATTTTCAAGTGTCTGAAATTGAAAAATTGAATACTCGTGTGACCTTTACAGAAAGAACCAAAGACTTCGCACGAACCACATCGAATGTGCCCAAAGTCTTGCAGGTCCCTCCCGAGAAAAAGAAAAAAAAGAAAGAAAGAAAAAAAAAAAAAAAAAAAAAAAAAAAAAAAAAAAAAAAAAAAAAATCCAAGCCAAGTTCATTCCTGGTTCACTGGTGGCATCTGGTGGCCACACTGCAAACCAGCAGCGTGTGCCATGTGGAATTTGCACGCCTGGTTTAGAGCAGGTGATGGGAGCCCTGCTCTCCTGCACAGCTTCCCCGCGGGGCAGAATTCCTCCTCTCCCTGGTTCACAGCTCATTTCTTGTTTTTTCCATCTGGTTGGGCTGTTCCTTCCTATTCTTCATTCCAACTGGGTGAGGCAGGTGATTGTCAACTCGTTTTGTGCTGATACAGTCTCACCTCTAGTATTGTGTGCAGTTTTGGGCACCTCGATATAAAAAAGGTATATAGTTATTAGAGAGTGTCCAAAGGAAGGCCACAGAGATGGTGAAAAGCCTTGAGAGGAAGCCATATGAGGAGAAGCTGAGGTCACTTGATGCTTTCAGCCTGGAATAGAGGAGACTGAGGGGAGACCTCATCATGGTTTGGAGCTTCCTCATGAGGGGCACAGGAGGGACAGGCACTGATCTCCTCTCTGTGGTGACCATGGACAGGACCTGAGGGAAGGGCCTGAAGCTGTTTCAGAGGATCTGGGTTAGATATCAAGAAAAGGTTCTTCTCCCTGCAGGAGTTCATCACTGGAACAGGCTCTCTGGGAAACTTGTCACAGCACCAAGCCTGACAGAGATCAAGTGGACTTTTCAAGATGTGTTTGGACAATATTCTCATGGTGTGTGGTTTTGAGCTGTCCTGTGCAGGGGCAGAAAGTGGACTCAGGGATAATTGTGGGTCCACAGTGGATTTCAGCTCACTGAAATCCTCACACTCTCATTAGGGAGTGAAGGCTGCTCTGAGGTACCTGAGCAAAGCCAGAGCTGAGTAACCCTTCTGCTGGCTCAGAACTGCACCCAGGGCTGATGCCAGAACACTTAAACCATTGGGCTGGGACTCTGAAGAAAGCAGTCAAGATTTGGGCTTCAGGAGAGATGAGAGATATTTAAAATATGGTCAAGATTTAATTCCTGACATCTGCACTATTTTTCCTTCTTTCCCATAACTACTCCTACTGCTTGACTACTCTTTGCTGGCTCCTGGGAATGAGTAAGTTCAGAACATGATTAAGACATAACAAGGATGGCTGAAAGCTAGCACATGCCTGTGACATCTGCTCTGACTGGAGGAGGTGGAGACACTGAGGGCAAAAGTTAAGTTACTCTTTCACTCCATTCTTGGGGGAGCCAAGAATAAATCATAGTTCATTCTCATTCATGGGAATGTAAAATACAAGGAAAGGTAGAGCAAGCCAGAGGCTAAAGAGGCCAGCTATGCTCATAAACGATATATGTGGAACATTTCAATAGAAAAAGATTGTTCCATGTACTGTTAGCAATGTCCAATGGTTCACTTACAGATATGCTTAAAATAAACAGATCATATCTCTAGTTCCTGAAATTCAGTGACTCTCTGACGAAGCCAGTAAAAAATCAGCTTTATAAAAAGTTGATGTATTAATGTTGTATTTTACCTACATTACTGAAGACTGTAAGAAAAATAAATAACTCACACTAAATTACTTTACAGCTATTTCCAATTTGGAGGGATTTTTTTCCCACAAACACAAGAAGCTCCCACAGTGGACACTCCCCACTATTTTCCCCACACAAATTGCATTTGGTGGACAATAAAGAGCCAGGCTTTTATAACCATGTAAGATTTGTATTTCATCCTTTAGGGAACATCAGTACCATTCATATGTAAATCCTTTTCCTTTACTCAGTCAAGTTATTTACTAAAAAGATATCTTTCTATTATATACTCAAATGTATCCTGGACAGGGTTTAATACATATTGAACTTTTATGGTTACAATGCTTCATTAAAAGTGGAGGTATTAAATAGTTTTATCACACATTATTTGACAAGTCTGTGAAGCCCTAGAAGTTCTGAAGTTTGGTTTTGTCCCAAACAGGACAAGAAGACAAATCTTAGGATTTTTCATTAAATATAATATTTCAAAATATTTCATTTTATAATTATAACTGAAATAATGAAGTCTAAAGGAATCATTTTCTTGTAATTGGAATATTTAGATAAATCCACAAAGGACATTCTTATAACAGTTATCAGTTTTTTCAGTGCTGCCTCTCTTTAAAGGGTAGAAGACACTAAACCCATTTAACAAACTTTTAGCAATTGTTACTATTGAACATCTCTCTTTTGGACACTCCTATTTAAGTACTAAATATGAAATATTTATTTTAAAAATGCCACTTGCTTATATAAAACTATAATCATAGAATCATGGAATCATAGAATGGTTGGGGTTGGAGGTGGACTCAAAATTTCATCTCATTCCAATCCCCTGCCATGGGCAGGGACATCTTCCACTAGACTAGGGTGCTCAGAGCTCTGTGCAACGTGGCCTTGGACACTTCCAGGGATGGAGAATCCTCAGCTACTCTGGGCTACCTCTTCCAGAGCCTCACCACTCTCGGAATAAAGAATTTCTTCATAACATCTAATCTAAATCTCTCCCCTTTTAGTTTAAAAGCATCCCCCCTTGTCCTATTTAAATCCACCTGTGTAAAAAGTTTCTCAGTGATGTAAATTTGAAACATTTGAAAGCAAATGAGAAGCAACCTTTGCTTTTGTCTACCTTTTGCCTTTTCTCTCTATATCCCTTCACTGTGTGCCTGTGTATTATATCAGACAGAAAGAGTCTTGTCTAACTCCCTTCAGACTCACTCCCTGGGGAGCTCCTGCAGCCTCACAATCTCAGCACCTTCAGCAGCAAACCTGAGCACATTCAACCTCACAACACTCCTGCAAGAGAGGCTGTGTTGCTGTTTTATACTCAGGCACAGTTGTTCTGGCATCCCCAAGCAGGGAGCACACCCAAGTCTCCCAAGCTGACACCCCAACCACTGACGTACAAAGGAACTGGAATAAATAAATCCCCTGCTGGTACTAAAGCAATCCAGGCTGGACTGCCTGCTTTTCCAGAGCGAGGGGAATTCTGACACACATCACACACATGTGTTGGTGGATGATGTCTGGGGTCAATATGCCCCTGGAATTTTGACATCATAATGTGCATGTTTAGTCATTTTAGCCAAAAGAGTTATGAAGGAAGACCATGCTGTGTACCAGGTATACCAGTTTATACTACATGATATCATCTTTCATTACAAAATGAAACTTTCTTTTAAAATAATTTTTATTTCAGGACCATTCTAATGCATTTCTAGTTATTTCCTGCCCTTGTGTCTTGACTTGAAAATAATAATTTTCTATTTTTTCTGGTCTGAGGCATTCAATTTTTTCCTCAATTTTTTCCTTTGTTTCTGAACCAGGAAAGCTGAGCTTTAACATCATTTTCAAAGAACTCAAAAACTTGTGCATGTTCCTCTTTCATTAATACTTACAAAACATAACCAAGTCCATAATATGCTTATTATGCTTACCAGTAAAAGTGTTCATTATCTTAAGTTTGATACAATTCTTAACACATGAATAATTTCAGTGAAGTCAGGTAGCCTATCTATTGATGAAAAGATGAATGAGATTCTTTTTTTACTCTTTTAGAAGTACAATCTCAATATTTACACTTCCTGAAATTGACTTCCTCCTAACTAACCCCTAACTGTAAAATTTGAAATACATTGTAAAGAAAAGTCAAGCAAAATGTTATTTTTGGGGAAAAAGCACACTGGGATGTACAGGTATATCAAAACCAGGACTCTGTTACTTTAATAATGAAAGAAAGCATCGATGAGTAGCCCAGTGAAGTAATATTCAAACCAGCAGTGTTATTTACCTGGTAATGTAAAAATATATGATAATGTAAAAAAAAAAATACACCCATGGGGGTTTTCTTTTCATAAGTGTCACATCAATCTTAAAAATGAAGGAATGTTTGCATAACCATGTTCTAGAAGCAGCCATCTTACCTTAGTTCCTGCAGCAGTTCCCATGATGTGATCCTGAAAAGTCCCTTGATGTTTTTGCAAGGCTTGGTTTGTTAAGCCAAGTGTCCTGGAAAAATGCCACTGCATCTGGGGCTATAATGAGAATACTTTTTCTGCTGGTGCTCAAGTGATTCCAAGAATGAATTTTCATTTGTTTGTTCATGATCACTGCATGTTTAGTTAATCCAAACATTAAGCAGTAGAGCTTCAGCTCAACTAGAGTCACTGTCTTAGAAATAAACTCAAAGATATAACAACCAAAACTTACTGAATTACTGTTCTAGAACATGCATTGTCCTTCAGTGTTTCAGGATAAAATCTGTCTCACTGAACAGACAGAATGACATGATTTATAGTGTTAAAACACTGAGAATAACTTTAATTGAAAATATTCACCGAAAAATTACTAAATAAACAAATTGCAGTAAAATGAACAAGAAGATAGTACATTGAAGCATTTGAGAACAGGAAAAGGAAAAAGAGCTGGATGGATTTACTTTTCTTATTAAGTTGCACTACTCAGCTAATGGAAATATTGGACCTGCTTAAAATCTGAATTTTTCTTGAATTAAATAAGCAATCTTCTACCTATTCTAAAGTAGTTTTTCATGTAGTTTATATATCAGTCCCTATAACATTTGGAATTATGTTCACCTGAATATTTCCTGTTTTGAAAATATTTCCTGATTTTTCATCCTAGGAGAAGCATTTTTTGTTTCAAATACAAACTCCATACATTCAAAGGAAAAGATTAAAATTTCAATTAATAAACTCCAAAGATTATCATAATCCAGATAACTCGTTAGCAATTTAACTTTTATAGAATTGTTATTATCATTGTAATATTCTGTTCTCCCATGTGAAAGTCACCCAACAGGAATCAAGGTAGGATGTTGACTTTCTATTTTGTTCTTGAGTCATTAATGCAAAAACCATAGGCATAAAATTAATTAAATATGAGGTAAAAAAGAATATCTGACCATATTTACTTCTATTCTCATACACCAAAGACAGAAAAAAAACTTAACCATCCTACAGAAAGCATTGTTGCCATTTTTTTGCAGTATTATCTTTGGGCTTACTTTGAAAATACAAAGCATGCGAATTAAAAAGTATAGACTAGAAAAAAAAAATCTTTTTTTCTCTTCCTCACTAGCTGCCCCATTTGCCAATTCAAACAGGAAATGAAGAAAAACTGAAAGAAGAAATCTTACAGATGGCCACCTAATTTTTAATCTTTGTTTCTTTCTTGTAAATCTACACATGTATATGTCTTTCTAATGTCTTGTTTTCCCATAAGGTAATCTAATCAGTCTAATTTCATCAGACATCTTAGAGTGTGATATTATGTTCCCACAGAAGTTTCAAAAGGAAGAGTTTCTTTTCCAAGTTCACTATGACAATCTTTCAATATAACTCCTGTCATTACATTCCAGGATGTATATTCTTACAACAAATATCTCAAAAAACAATTTGGTGAACTGCATTTAAAAGAGTAACAAGATCTAAAACTGCTGTGGTTTGGGCCATTTACTAATGAAAATCATAGTTACAAGGATGGTTAAATTCAGCGTCAAAGGTCTTTAGCCTTTTATGAATGCTATTCCAGAGCAAAACTTTTCTTAAAATTGACCCATAAAATATTCAGTATATAGAATGTGAAATATGGGAAGCATAAATACCAGGGCTGCACTGGTCCATGTCTGTTTTTTCTAACATAAAGCAGAACTTTTAATTTCAAAACATGATGTGGTTTCAGTTGCAGCCACTACATTGGTTTATTTGATCCAATTTTTTTTTTTTACTTTTTGGCTTGCTTCACTAAAATGTAGTTCCTCAGCGTTCAGGACTGACCTTCATAAACAGCCTTATCTCTGCAACCGGCCAACCCACAAGCTTGGATGCATTTACTGGAAATCTGTGCAGCTTTGGATGTGACATGAACTTTGCTTTCTAGGCTGATGTTAATGGCAGCATGAAAAGAGCTGAATTCAGTATTTCAGCTGATGAAATGAGGGTCCTTTACAGCAAAGTTGTCTTCATCTCTAAAGATTTCATGCTGTGCAAGTTAATTCTTAATGAGCCTTTAAATGTCAAGAATTATATACTTTGAAGTGCCGTTTAAAGGGAGGAAAGAAAAAACTCCCTCCTGAAGGAGACACTTTCTAAATACACAAAGTTAAATCTTAATATTTTGTTTTTTCTCTGTTCAGAAAAATCTCAAATGGGCTTTGGAAAGTATAAGCATACAGTCTGTAAGTAATGATGATGACACAAATCTGCTTTATCTTAAATAGTTAAAAGCTCTATTTTCATCTCTTTCCAGAAGATGGTAGCATACTCTTAAAGACTTTTTCAGAACTTAGTCAGTCTTCTTGAGTGGGAGTGCAACAACTAAAAGCAGAAAATACTTTAAAAAGTTGCACTTTAAAAGTTTAAAGTGCAGGGAGGGTAATTTTGGTCTGTGCTTTAATGATTAAATTTGGGTCTTGTTTTGCTAACATCAAAATATTATTAAATAAATGGATTACAGAAATATTGCATAAAAGGGAGCAGAATATGTTTTTGATTCTGAAGATTATTTTTTCTGAATCTGAGAAAAGAACACATTTAAATAAATTGTAATACATTGTCATGCAGAAAGCAAGCTCAAGAGGACTACAGTCTTCAGAGCAGAGCAAAGGTCAACAATTGTGATTTAAAACAAGTAAACAAAAAATTGGGACATAAAATCAATTAATGTTGCTATGTCAAATATGTTTTACAAATATGGAAGTACATCTGTGATCAAATACTGTCCATGCCCACAGCTGTAATATTTCTGAGAAGGAAATAATGCTTGATTTACTAAATTAAAGTTCCAAAGAATCTTCACTGTATTTTCTGTAACTGACTGTAAATTGTAGACTGTTCCTTGCCCTTATCCACACAGAGGCTTTCAGACTTGTGAAACCAAACCAAATCGAACCACTCCAAACCAAACCAAGAACAAACCAAACCAAACCCACACACACAGAGCCCCTGAATAGCTTCTGGTAATTTCGAGTATTACTCTTTGGGTATCTCTGTGTTTGATTTAATTATCCACTGTCTGAATCAAGTAAATTATATTTAATTATATTCTACCAACTAAAGAAACATTCAGTCCAACAAAAAATGTGAGATTTTTTTCTTTTTGTGGCACTTTTAACCTGTAGTTAATCACTCACAGTTAAACTATCTAGGCCATAGATCAAAATCAAGGAGTTCTGTTTTCAATTTCTAACTGTATGGGGGGTTTCATACCTTTCTAGGTTATAATAAGAGCCAAATGATGTTCAGTATTTCTTTATTTGAAGGTGTGCAGGCAGTTTAATTAAGTAATGATCACATTAAATACCTTTCAATTAAGGGATTTCTTCCGCCACTGAAATAATTTTCTTCCATTTTCCTAATTTATGTTCATGTTTTATAAGCCTTTTAAAACTTTGAACATGAAAATACGGAAACTGTGTTCCTGTAAAGTGTACAGAAAGAAAATACTTCTCTCTTCGCTTTTATTGATTGTTTCCCTGTAAATAAAGTCAAGGATAGGTCAGTTTTTAGGTAACAGTCATTTGTGCTGCAGTGATTTTATGCTTTATTCCATGATACTCCCTGGAAGAGACCAGGATGCAGTGATGGGTAATGTCAGATGCATTCAATCTTTTCAAGTGTGTTGCTTTGTATTTACAGCTTGCAAAGCGTTTTGTGGAATGGATGTTGCAAGGAAAGCTGCACCTCTGGATTCAGCTATTCCAACTCCTGTTCCCACTATTCTGTCAGCTTTGTGTCATCTGTGAACTTTTATTAATTATGTATCATTTCAGATAATTGATGAGAGTGCTGAATTCTTGGTCAACTCTGTTATTCTGAGAGCTTGTTAGGAGCTTTCCTGCTTCTGTAGGTGGCAGCACATTGACAGCTTCGCTCTGAGCTCTGACAAATTGTTCTGAAACCATTCCATGTGCTCTCCTGTGATCCTTCTGCAAATGTTTTGACAACAATGCCATAAATCCACACACTAAGGAGCTGCAAGGGTTATTGCCTTGATGAATTGTAATGCCCAAAATGAAGAGAGAGCCCTTCAGTCCTGGAAGAGTGTCCAAAAAATATTGATCTGCAAATCTTTGGATATTAAGGTCACTGAATTCCTCTCAGTTTCCCATACTAACAAGCATAAGATTTAGAATAAAAAATTACAGTTTTTTTCAAAATTAAATAAATCTTCCCTTCAGGCTAGTCAAATTTTACCAATAATGCTGCTAAACTTTCAATGTTTTTCTCTGTTTGTCACTCATTTAAACAGATTTTAAATTAAAATACCTAAATTTTATTTAGAAGTTGCTTTGGATTTATTATAATTGCCTTTCCACCATTTGGTGGAGCATCTACCATGAATGGTTGCCTTGAACCCACACAAAATCCATACCACAAGATTCAAGCTAAAGCAGATCCTTCTCCTTTTGAAAAACCACAAAAATGAGCTATCCATCTCTCTGACCAAAGCTTCTTCATTGCAACAAACTGCAAACGCAGTGATGTTTGCTTAGAGTGACCCTGTGCGTCACCATGGTTTGATTGCCTGCATTTTTCCAGATGTGACTTCACTTTTACATTCTTTCTAATGTAAAGTCCTCCAACTAAATGCCTCTGGATGTTGCAAAATATATGTGCAAATTAACCCCAGCCACTAATAGATCTTCTACAGGCCTTTTGGTGTCAATGAATGGTTTAGTCCTGTGTTTTTAAAATGTTAACTCCCTGTAAATGCGGTTTATCTGGAAAGTACCACATTTGTCTAATAAGTGTGTCATGTTACTTTCCAAATACAGGACAGAAATATTTATAGAAGATAACTGCAACACTGAAGATCATTGTCATCTCCATTCAGTAATAAATCATTACTTTTGCTAAACTCTTAAAATCATTATTTTCCTTTGTCATACTTGTACTCTTTTTCTTTCTAATTCTCTCTTATTTCCTCCTATTAACTTTTATTTTTAATTCTTTCTCTCTCTCTTATATTTAGTATTATTTCTTGTCTCCTTTACTTGTCATTCTTTTTCTTTCTCTCTTTTCCATTTTTCTCTTTCATTTCCACCTTTCCTTCCTTCTCCCACTCTCTTTTGTCTCACTCTTTCTTCCTTCTTTCTCTCTTTACTTTCCAGTTTGTATGTATCAGACTGCTCTATTTCCTTCCAGAGCTCTTTTACATATTCTCTTTCCATTTCTAACCACTATATTTACTCTTCCAGGGAATCAAATAAATTTGTTCTCATTTTTTTTTCTTTTTTAGTTTTGTAGCAATGGCTTTTCAGCCATGTGAGAAACCTCCTTTACTTTTTATATCATAAAACTTATTTCAGTCCCCTCTGTCTTTTTCTTCAGAATAAATGACCTACTGATTACACATTATCAGATAGGGCTGCTTACACTGACTATAACAAGCCACCACAGACTATTTCAGAGAGGGTTTCAGTAACATTTCATCAGAAATAAGTACTCAAATAATGGGTTAAAGGGGAATTAAAGACTGAATTAGCAATGTCTTTAAACACTGGGGATATCTGTAACTGTAGGGATATGCGTGAGAGACGTTTATTTCAATATTGTGTCACTGAACAATGAAATTAAAGGATTTAGACAGTTCCCATCTGTTGGGTCTGGTCTGCAAGTGTCCTGACACTCTGAGTTCCTTATGGCAGTGGCTTCTTAATTTGATTTCCTGGCTTAGTGTGTTAATTACATATCTGGCTATCTCACTCCAGGTTGTATTATTTTTAGAATTTGGATAGGTCATAACAAAGTGAAAGTCATTTTTGGAATAGTGTACCTCAAGGAAATAACCAGAAATAGAAACCATATAGAAAGAATAAACTTGGTTATTTTATAAGGGATTGGGCCTGATCCAGTTCCACTGAACTATTGTGAGTCTCTCTGTGTCAGTCACTTCACTTTTCTCACTGGATTATTGTAAAGAAATTTTAAGTGTTTCTCGTGAAAAGTACTCCACTGTAAAAAAAAAAAAAAAATTACTTGAAAGAAATAGATGCAAACCTGTGATTCATGTACCCACACTTATTAAGCACAGAACCCTTATGGTTCCCAAACTCTTCACCAAGAGGTTTCTAAACTATTGGGATGCTCACAGGACTCCTAGATCAGGGCTGCCTTAGGCTGGACTTAGGCTGAGGAACAAGCTCCGGGTGGGAAATATCATTAAAGTTCCCAGAGTGACCAGGTACAAGAGTAGAGAGAAAACAAGTAAAGTTTTCTAATTTTTTTCATAATTCACCAAGACATTAATGCTCCTTCAAAATCTCTCCTTAAACCTTTCTACTCCAACCACCATTCTGTAGCTAAATGTATTTGAAGATGTTGTGAATTTCCAGGGACAGAGTACCCAGGCAGTTTATTAGTCTTCTTGTTTGTTAGATTATTTGAAAAAGAAACAAAATCACAAGTGGAGCAACTGGTGTCTTACGTATTCTAGCTAGACAAGAATGGACACACTTTAATTCTTTCAAAAAACAAGAGTGAAAACTCAGGCTAAAACAAGAAAAGTTCCACAAAAGCAATGAAAATCCAGGAGAGACTGACATAAAAGAGGCAGGTAAAATAACTGACTACCTCAATTTACATACATTCACAGACACAGCATGTGTCTATCCTACTCTGATGGGATCAGCAATCTGTTTAAAGTGTTTCATTAAAAATGTTTTATTGCCTGCAAAGGGGTCTATCATTATCTCTTGATTCTTAAGTACAAAGGCAGCTGATGAGAAGATTCAAAACCAATTTCAAATCTACTTATAATAGAATATGAGTATTCTATGACATAGTAATATAAGTAATAGCAAGAAGGTGAGTGTGATGCCAAGCAGTACTTGGGGAGAAGTTCCTAAAAGTAGAATATAGCCATCCATACAGAAATTTGGCAAGGATACTGATGTCAAGCTTCAAATTCTTGCAAAAATGGGTATATCATCATTAAAGTAAAAACTGTTCCTGGTTTCTATCCTATCCAAGGCAGAAAAGTCTCTGAGATAACATATCCTTCCTCTTACAGGCTTGGTTTCAAGCTATAGAAGTATAATTTTTAAATTGTCTTCCAGCACATTTATAGCAATCTAGTGAGCTTGCTCCAGATTGTTCTCACTTAATTTTAGGCAACACGCTTAGACTCTAAATTAGGAATTTAGTTGTCACGGACTTTCTACATACTATGTGTTGTAGAATAAACATCCACATAGAAAAATTTCAAATGACAGAAATATAATACTGTAATATTTTGAAAGTTTTCTTCCCCCTAAGAATCACTCTTAAGTCTGTAATTCAGTGAAGCAGATATATCCTTTCAAAATATCTTTACTATTTTTTTACAAAATCTTAGTCAAACTATTGGGAGGTCAGAGTCAGACCATGATCTTATGTCAGCAAAGTGGTCTCTTGATATTAAATTCAAATTAAGATAATTTGCTTTTTGATTTCTTTACAGATGTTTAACAGAATGGACTTGCTCTCACAAAAAAAAAGTTTCTAATCTGATTTGAATTAATTTTCATACACCCACTGATCAGTATGGAAAAAGTCTGATGTCACTTCGAAGAGAAATCAAGCGCTGATTGTATCATTCAGTGCAGTCACAGACACGATATTAATAGCAGAATGGTAGGTTTTGGAATTAAACACAAGTAAAGTTTTTCTTGCTGGGTTGCTTTGCTCTTAGCTCACTCAACAATCACTTCAATCAGTGGCTGTAAGTGTAATAATATCATGATTTGATCAAAGTGCATCCTGCTGGAAAGCCTAAGCAGTTGCCAGAGAGAGCGTGAACTAATTATTTGTGTTGTCTGGAAATAATGAGGTTGCAGAGTAAGAACAAAAAACCCCAGAAGATTAAATGTCAAGTTTTTGGGGTTTATTATGCTGTTCTCTTCGTTTCTAGGCTGACGGGATTTACTGCACACATAGTATCCTATTTCAATTTTTGGTTTCCAGAGTAATAGACACATCCAATAAAAAATTTGTTTCACTATTATTTTTCATAATAAAATAAGTGAAGTGAATAAGTAAATATTTATCCAAATATTTCAAAGGAAGAAAATGGCTTTAACTTGTGTAATATGTGTTGTTTTATATTCCAGACTACAAACAGGAGGTTCATAAGCCACATCTTAAATGACAAAAAAATAATTGCTGTTACTAATGCCTCCACTTCTCCAACAGCCAGTAACTCCCTTGCACAAACACATAAATAAAACCTTGCATGAACACATCAAACCATTCTCAATCTACTATCATTTGACATTAAAAATGAGTAAATATCTGTTATCACTATTTATGTTTAGAATGACATCCATGCAGCTATCTATAACGAAAGTTAGATAACCTTTAATCAGCACTGATAAATTCACACATGAAGCTATTGATTTCAAATTCCCATGATTTCAAACAAGAGAAGTAACTACACATCTGTCTGAAGCTGGACTTCTGATATCAGAGATTGGTGACTAGTGTTCATTAATAAATATTGATAAACTGAGGGATATTTAAAAGTTTTTCACATAATAACACTTTGCTGGTTGTGCCCTGTGATGTATTACTGTTTCTCTCTTTTTCTCATGTGTTATAATCTGCTAATGGCAAACATCTGTAATTTATTAAGCATTGTTTATTAGTCTAGCATATTTTATTTCTACTGTTGTGCTCAGAATCTTGTTTATGGGAAAAGAGGAAACATGACTCGTATATAAAGCAGATAATTTATTGTTAACATAATTGAAATCTCAAGAGTCTATTCAAGAATCACTATGAGCCCAGATTAAATTATTATAGCAAGAGAAAAAGAAAACTGAGAAATTAATACTTCTACAGTGGAAAAGTATAATAATAATAATAATAATAATAATAATAGTAAGATAGTTTAAATTGTTACATAAGCACTTAGTTTCTGTTCCTTTTCCTGGTGGTTGACTCACCTACCCTTTCTGTTCTGAATCCCAGCTTGGTGGCTGAGCCTGGTGCTGGGTGAAGCCATGGTGAGCTGTCCAGAGTTTCCACTGGCAGGAAGATTATGTGTGTATCAATCATTTATTCTTTGTCACTCTGTGATTTTCTTGGACAGATTGCTACACCTCTTCCCATTCTGCACTGTTCTGTAACTCCATGTTACATCTGAATTTGCAGAATGTGCTGGATTTTGCATAGTTCTTTTATTCTCTTTGCTGCCCCTAAGAGAAACTTTGGCCATCTGCAGGTTGGCATTTCTTCCACTAGTCACTGGTGAGTTGCTTGCAGCCATCTCTGGTACTCATCTCTTCTCACTAGCCCTGAGCTCCTCTGCTCTGCATCCTTCCCCTCTGCCTCTCAATGTCTCTGAGATGGTGCTGGGACTGAATGTCTCCATGTGACATCATTATGTTAGCACTGAAAATATCTGATTCTGCACTAAAGGATTATTTGTCAGTACAACCTCCATGAAACTATGACTGCACCACTGTCATGGTTTAACCCCAGAAGACAGTGATAAGAAAACATGAACCAAACCAGCCATAGCAACACAGTCAGATGAGAAAAAACTCCATTTCAGCTAAACCAAAAAAAAAAAAAACAAAGCTGCAGGTAGGGCAATGCCAGTTTAGACAGGCAAATCTGAAAAGCCTCAGTCCTCAATTATGGCCAGCTCAGTACAAATCCTGTGGCTAACTACCAGCAATGACATGTTACAGGAGAACACAGTGAGGTTGGTGAAAGTTAAAAATGTTATCAGTGAAAAAAATCAATATGGCCTTGCCTATATTTCACACAATAAATACAAAATAATTCTTCAAAGTCCAGCTAAAAGACATTCTATTAGGTCTACTGCTAAAAGTTCAGATCATGATTAAGTTAAAAAAAAAAATCCAGATGAGCAGTTTATGGATGTAAATTTGTGAGTGCAATCAGGCATAAAGTTTCCTCTGAGGAAGAAAGTCTGACAGATAATCCAGGACATTTGGAAATTTTGCTTTTGTTGCATGCCCTTTAGATGGCTAAAATCCTTCTCAGGATTAACTGTCAATCAATGAGGATAGTGCTGGACTAAGATTAAACAGTTCTTTTCCTTTTCAGGCATTGTGAATAATTATCACTAGCTTCGAAGACATAAGAAACTAAAGTTTTCTTAATGATTGATGAGATTATTGATATTTTCTAACATAGTACCACAATAGCTAGAATGCAGTGGGCAGTGATCTTCCAAAGTGTTTTGCAGAAACATGAAAAATTATGTTACATGAAAAAGAAAATCTTGAATTCTCTTTTTTAGCCATATTTTCCACTGCAATGCCCCAAAACATTCAATTTCAGCAATACCAAGCTGAACTTGCCCCCCAGTCAGTTAACCACCCTTTCTTTCTGAGATGCTTTTCCTGTTGCCTAGGTCTGTATATAATTTTCCAGAGCTGTGAGCCAAATGATGCTTTCAGAGAGCTCTGCTTTGCCACAGCTCAGAGAGTTTCCTATAACCAGGTAGAATAACACATTAATTTTGCTAAACACATCTTGTGTTTGTGCTCTATATATATGGCCTAATTTCTCAAATACACCTTACTGAGTATTTGCCAGATTCTGCCAAGGAAAAGCTGAATTATGTTTTTAATTTCATCTAATTGCACAGGGCTAAAATAGCATTTGTATAAAATAAGCCCTTGCTGAAAGTGTGAATTACTACTTTTCCATTGCTGGGATTCACTTTCAGAGGCAAGCACCAGTGATAAGCCCCAAAAGGTGCATGCCAGCCACACTTTTAATGCCTGGCAGAGAGTTAATACTACACACGTTGCAATGGGGTCTGAAGAAAGGATCTGCCAGTCAATTTGCCTGGGAATTCGCATGTCTTTATGATCTGTTACCAATTAAAAAAAACTAATCAAATCATGACCTCTCAGTTAATCTTTCCCTGTGTTAGTGTAAACAGGAAAGTGGTTTTAAATGCTTATCTTATTAAATACTCCATTAAATGATTTAGTAAGTTAAATGAAGTTGTCTACTCTTTCCTGGTAAGTGATCTTTACTGTTAAAAACAAAATATATTATATTCAATCCATATTTACATAAAGATTGATATAGTTTAAAATAATGGTGTGGTAGACTAAAGAACAGTGGGTGTGCCATGAAGCAGTGAATGGTTGCAATAAAATCTATTAACAAAATGGCAAAATCTGCCCTGAATTTTGTAGTTGCCAGCACAGCATAGAGAATGAAAATAGCTCTTCTTAGCCTCAGATTCACATGGTCTGTTACACTTTTTCCATGCCAAATGTAAAAGGCACCTTGCCATAAGAAGCTCAAGCAATACAGATAAAAGCAGTTGGATTAATTTTATCAATTGCAAAATACAGATCTGAAAATGCCATACAAAGCTGGGCTTCTCAATTAATTCTCACCAACATTTTCCATTCTATCACATCATTAACTTAAAATGTATCAGAAGTTTTCAGAAGCAGTTTATTTTTTCTGACACATGGTACGAATGAAAGGCTATTGAGACATAAAACTGCATTTTACCAAACAAATATCTTTTCCCTCTCTCTTTCGTTTTTTGATTGTTTGTTTTGGTTTGGTTTGGTTTTTGGTTTTGTCTTGTTTTTCTTTTTTCGTTATTGGTAATTTTTTTTTGTGTTTTGTTTGGTTTTTTTTTTTACTTTTTTGGGGAGGCATTTGTTTCTTTTGGGTTTTGTTTGGTTGTTTTTTCTTTTTCTGTTTTTGTTTGTTTATTTTTTGTTGTTGTTGCTTATGGGTTTCTGTTCATTTCTGCTTCTAAGCCTAGATTTGAAAACAGTATAATCAATCTTTACTATGCAATGGCTTTCAGAATTGACAATAACTATGAAGAGCATATTCTGGTGTCAATGCATTTCTCTGACTTAAATATACAAATTCAGATGTGAAAGAACTCTGAAACCTATTTCAAACTACATGTGATTCACACTGTAAACCTGGTAAGTATTTGGTCAAAAAAAAGTAGTTTCTAAGATAATTATAATAGAAACTGATCTCTATTTCGACTAAAAAGAAGAGAGGCAGTCTAATATGTACATAATGCCAACTTGACTGAAAGGTTGTTTTATATGAACAGAGCATATAAAGCTAAAATAATTGTTTGCAACTGAAACTTTTTTACATCCATGTTGAAAACCATGGTGCATAATTCTCATAGGATTGCTCTTGGCTATTTGATTCAATAACTCTATGAATGACACCAATACACTTTAATGTGAGGAAAATGAGCATCAGTTAATTTTACCACTGCTGAGAAGTGCTGAGCTGAACTAGCTGGGCAGCACACCACTATTTTCAGAATGGGCATTACTTAAAAGTGTGGCATTACTTAAAATTATTCTTAGAAATTTCAAGAGATCTAATTTTGATTTTTTAAAATTCAGAAATCAATAAGGTCTCATAGCCTAGTCTTTCTTGAGGTATGAAGGTACTTTCAGAGGGTGATTTTTCCCATCCTAAAATTAGTATTTTCAGGATAGTGTCGTACTTTAGATTAAACTTTCATCTGAGTATCAGATTTTGGTCCTCTAGTCACTGTTCTTATATTCATGGTCAGGCAGAGACTTCAGATCTACACAGGCTTCTTTTCACGTAATTCTTTCCACTGGAGGATGAAAGACACAGAAAAACCTCCCTCATCAGTTTTAGGGTTCAGTTATCAGCCAAAGGAAAGCAGTTAACAGCTGTAAAAGTGCTGATGGGTTGATAATTCTTGCAAACATATTTGTCCCATCCCACTCATAGTTCACTGTCTAGAAGCGTTTTCTTCATCTATCCAATTGCATTATTATGTGGCCTGTGAGTAGTTCAAAAGGTATTTAATAAGGATCAAAAGGATAGGTCAAAGCAGATCAATACTTTATATCATGCATGCAATAAAACATGGATGGTGCCTTTGTTAGACGTGTGTGTGAAAAGTGTACTATTTCAGAAATTTGAGGGACATCAGCCAGAAAATTCTGTCTCCGGTAGGCTGTAGTGTCTTTCATTGATGAAATGTTCAAATCTCTTTCTGTTAAGTGTACATCGAGGCAATTTTAGATACACACAAAAAAAAAAAAAAAAAATCCAAAATGATATATTGCATAGTACCCTTGAGAAGTGTGACAGAGGTATTTTCTTTTTAGCTGTACTTTCCTGAAATTTATCTCACAACTTCTTTGCCATTGTACCTTCTCCATCCTTATTTTCTGTACAGTATTACAGAAAGTAACTGAAGTGAAAAGAAAGCCTGAGTATCACTGCTTGGTATTTACTGCAGAGATACTTATAGCTGGCTTTGTGGTTTGTTATTTCTCACCAAAGTTCTCCTTGACACTTCAGTTCTTAGCTTTATTACTTACAAATTCTTGTGGTTCACTTTCTTGCTTCACTGTGATGTTTTTAAAGCTTGGCTACCTCTGTATAACTTAAGTACTCTTCTATCTATGATAATTAGTCATCTGAAGCATAAACAGTTTTCCACTCTAGGTTAAGCTGGTGTCAGCATGTTGTGTTGGCTGGAGCCTTGCTTGTGTTTGTCTTCACTTATGTTCAGAGACAAGACTTTCCAAAATGCTGTGGGATAGCCTATGCAGACCTCCACATGTTCACCTCTTTTGCTCAGGCTCAGCCTTCCACAGAGCACTTCAGTGCTAAATGGAAAGTTTTTTTGGCTTTCCCTGTTTTAAAATATACATGTACTTGCTTTCTTGGAAGTCTACAATGTTTCACTTGTCTCAAAGGGCTTCTGGCAGAATCTTTCAATGTCATTTTTGTGTTTAACACATGACTTGGCAACAACTTCTGTTTGCATGATTGGGATGAGACTTTAAACACTTTGAGGTTAAAGGATCTCTCAATAGTGGGTGGGCATATTGTGTAATTCTCTTTTACAGCAACTACATTTTCATATCTGAATCCTACTTAGTCTGCATTAAAAGGTCCTTCCATCATCACAATAGCTTTCAAGTATTCTGGGTGGCAACTCAAATAGATAAATCACAGAGACAAACTATATTTATAAGAAGGCTTATAAACCCTTTTTTTCTACTATAATATCATAAGATATCTACAAGATTTATGAACTATATGGAAATTGTTCACAATGCAATAGAAACGTGGTTTCTGGTTGTTTGGGGTTTTTTCCCCCTCTACATCTAGTCATGGATAGCAGAACCCAGTAAAACAATGATATTGTCTCAAATGTAGCAGCATCAAGCCTTAAAAATTGTAAAACATATATTATGTATGAGATACCCTTCACTGAAAATTGAAAACTACATGGAAGAAAAGCAGTTTTCTAGTGCTGATCTGTACTTGGCTAATTTTCAGATATTCAACTTTATTCACATGTACACCTCTAGCACATTACATTATTTGACCCTGATAAAGCAGCTTTTGTACTGTAGTCCTTCATAAAATGGGCTCAACCCATATTTTTTAAATCACGTCTATTAAATAAAATCAGAAATTGCAAAACAAAAACTCTATTAAAAACGTGCATGTCTACTACTCATAAGAACACTCACACAGTGGAATCTAATTGTGTGGCTACTCAGAAGCAAAACTATTGGAAGCTTAAGAGGTAAACCTTGTTGGGAGGATCATTAGTGACTAAAAAACTATATAAGATTCTGAAGCCATGATATAACATTATTCTCTTTAAGGAGAAAAATAAAGGAAAGGAAAATAATCACAGAATCACGGAATATGCTGAGTTAGAAGGGATCCAGCAGGATCATTGAGTCCAGCTCCTGGCCCTGTGTAGGACAGCCCCAAGAGTCACCCCATGTGCCTGACAGCATTGCCCAAACACTTCTTGAGCTTTCCCTGGCTTGGTGCTGTGACCACTGCCCTGGGGAGCTGTGATGTGACCACTGCCCTTGGGGTGAAGAGCCTTTTCCTGATATCCAACCTAAACCTCCCCTGACACGGTCCCACACCATTCCCTCTTGTCCTGTCACTGTCACCAAAGAGAAGAGATCAGTGTCTACCCCTCCTCTTTCCCTCACGAGGAATCTGTAACTGCAATGATGTCTCCCCTCAGCCTCCTCTTCTCCAGGCTGAGCAGACCAAGTGACCTCAGCTGCTCCTCATGGCTTCCCATCAAGGCCATTCTTTGTTGCCCTCCTTTGGACAAAAAAAAACAACTGAAAACCAAAAAACTGACTCTGAATGCCCAACTGAAGAAAAATATCAACAAAAATTAAATGAATGAATTCAAATTATACTTTGCTATAAATTTGAAATTTGAAATTTTAAATCACATCAAAGTTTTGCTGAGAAGTAAGATAAAAGGTAAAGAGTTGACCAGGAAATGTAGAGACTTCAAACATGGCTATTATGTCTGGTGGATAATCAGTAGCCCAGCAGTAGAAAGTGTGATAGATTGTTTTACTGACATCTAGGACTTGACAGAATTTAATTTAAAGTTTATTAGCCTTTTATAAACTGAACTTAATTATAAACAGTGACCAAATAACCACAGTAATTAAACAACAGGTGGCCAACCCTACTCGCAGATCACAAAATCTTCCTGCCACTAGTCTTTGTTTTGCTGAGCTCACCAGAGGCAAGTAAACATCTGGAAGCCTCAAACTAAAGCAAACATTTATGCTGGTGAATCATAGCTCAGCAAGCAAAGAAGAGTATGAAATAAATTCTAGTCTTCATTCTGCCATCTTTGTTATTTTTGAGAAGTAAACTTTTAATTGAAATAAGAAGATCAGAGACTTCTAACAAGAGACGCAAGCTAAGAATATATAAACATCTCAGGATAGTGGAACCTACTAGTTCCACCATTAAGAACTACACTGGCAGAGTTTTATGTCATTCTTAATGATTCCCATAAATACACATCAGTATTGCTATACAGTCACATTATCAGTCACACATCCCACTCCACGGCAGCTTTTGGAGTTTTTAGGGTACTTTAATTTTATTTTCTAGACAAATCTGCTCCGTGCCCAAGACAGTGACACCACAATTTTTACAGCTCTGTGATTCAAACATGGACTGGATCTTGTTAGAGAATGGTGTTATAATGCTGAAACATGCAGCCTAATAAGCACTCCTTTAGTAGTGATTTACAAATGCCATTGTGCAACTGCAATTTATTAATGATATTATTTAAATGGAAAAGACAGGGAAGAGAAGGAGAGGAGAGGAGAGGAGAGGAGAGGAGAGGAGAGGAGAGGAGAGGAGAGGAGAGGAGAGGAGAGGAGAGGGAGAGGAGAGGAGAGGAGAGGAGAGGAGAGGAGAGGAGAGGAGAGGAGAGGAGAGGAGAGGAGAGGAGAGGAGAGGAGAGGAGAGGAGAGGAGAGAGGAGGAGGAGAATAATCATATATCCAAGCTAATTTAAATGACCAGAAGAAGTGATAAAAAGACAGTTTCATCCAGCTCAGTTTTTGCTTCCACTTCTGCAGCACTACAGCTGACTCTCCACTGCAGAATATATTTTATCTAATGTAGATATTTCCAGGTCAGCTTCTTCTCCAGGTTTCTTCAAGAATCTAGCATTTCAAGGTAGTTTCCTGCTTAGAACTTTATTTCTTTTTTGAAAACCCTGGAATTGTAATTTCTTGCCACTTATTCATTCCATGGGCAGGATTTAATTTTTTTTATTCAAGCCTTTTAATATAGATGTCTAAAGCAATTTGTCTCTATCAGTCCACAAACTCTATCTCCTTTGCATTTTAGACTCACAGCAGGTTCAAAGCATTCCCAGAGTGATAAGACAAGTTTTATAAAGTAATAACTTGATGGCATATTAAATATGGGTTTGGAGAGGAGAGAGGGAGGGGCAGAAGAGCTGGAAATGGATATAAGCCCCTTTTTCAAGAGAAAAGATTGTTAAATACTTTCATTTTTATTTTATCATTGCTTACTTTGGGCAAAAGGGAAATAGGACAGAAATAGAAGGACACAAAACAGAAGCTTAAATGTTTTTTATGAGTTAAGAAATGCTTTGTTCCTGCAGCACCTCATTCTTTCAGGATGAAAGAATCAGAGCTTCCATGTGGAGCCAGCAATTATCAATGCATGTTATACATAGGTTTGTTGGAACTAAACAAGATACAAGACAGGGGAGCACCAAGGCAGAAACATTGATGGAAATGTTTACCCTGAAAGGTAAGAAAAAAGTAGATTCAGAATGTACTAGGACATTGTATTTAAAAATATTCTTGGTTTATATTATATAGAAATATTAAGCAAAAGGGAGTGGTGGCAGCAGGAAGTATCACTTCAAAACTCAGTAAATGGTAAACAAGGATTTCCTTTACAGAATTAAACCAAAACTCATAAGCGGCAACCAAAAGTAAAAAGAGTCTTAACTATTAAATACAAAGTATAGCTTTATTTCTTGCATATCAAATAAATTAATTTTATGAGGTAAGGTTTTCATTTATAGCCCTTTGACACAATTATTTATTTTTTAAAAAAGGTACTTTGTATAAGCAGCACTGAATCATAGCAAATAAAAAAATATTTAGACTGGAAGGAACTGGTCTTCATGAGGATTTCCACCACAGTTTTGCCAGGGATTAAGTTCTGACTGAGCAGCCAACAATTTCCTGGACTCCCCTTGTCCTTCCAGATCATGAGAAATATATTTTCTTTTTCTGTGTCCATGAGCTTAGAAAGCAAGTCCTCTGCCCCACCTACCCATGGACCCTCATGCTCTGCTCTTTGCAGCTGATAAGCAATTATTTTGCCTTTAGCATCCTTCACCAGTTGCAAATCAAACCAAATCAAGGTTTGGTCTTCCCAGTTCCACCCCTATGGGATCCTTTTACATTCCTTATGGGCAGACCCTCTCTGCTCCTGCCCTCTCCACATTTTTTTTTTTTTTTTTTTGCCTTTCCTCTGTGATCCTCCATTCAGCTAAGCTGGCATCCTGCTGTTCTTCACAGAGAGTTTCTCATAAACAAACAGTTCTATATTACAATGGACTGTTTTTCACAGCTTTCAGTCACAGGGACAGACACTGACATCAGTTAAGCTGCTTAAATCCTCTGAGTTCACTGAAGGTGCTTCAGTAGTGCCAGCACCAAATCTGGGTCATTCATAGAGTTTAATCAACTATGACTTACAGTGATGAAATCATTTTGTTCATGACAAACTGTGCAAAATGTATTTACAAAGTTTTTATGCAGTACTTTGGCATAAGAGTTAATAAAATGAAGCACTGAAGTTTGTTTTATAGTCATGGCATACTTGTAAATCTATTCTTAATATATTTATATCTACTACCTCTTTCTTAGTAATATGGGTCTGCATATGTCTACAGGCACAGATATGAAATTATCTCCTCTGCATGCTCAGAAAATGGAAAAGAGTTACATATCCTCCACAATATTTTTTCAGTCTATGTCACAATATCATATGACTGCAATTGTGGTTTTCACACACATAGTTCTTCATTTGAACAAAACAGTAATGGTTTGCAGAATTTTGCAATTGTAAAATTAAGTATTCAATGGCATATAATGGATCTTTATATGTGAGAAAAAAATCAGTGTCTCTCCCTATTATGTTGTTCTATAGCTAAAAATGTGTTTCTGTTCCTTAAAAAACCATGGAAATACAGAACTTGAAGAGCTCATATTCATACTCACCATGTCTAATTGCAATGTTGCATCATTCTAATTTTACTTCTGTAAAATATTTAGAATTATTATTATTATTATTATTATCCACCTAGTAGTTGACATCAGAAGGTTGATTGTGTTGACAGCAAAGACAGCCTGGTGTCTGATGGAATCAGATGTACTAAAAATACTCCAATCTACGACTCTAGCTCTGAGAGAACACTGAGATCCAGTTTCATTTTTCAGTGTAATTATTATTTATATATACCTGGCAGTAGAATCAACTGTATATTTTTTACTGATTTTAATTATGGAGTAGGATTTAAAAAAAAAAAGTCTTATTTAACTAACATTTAAAGTAACTATAATGTGAAACTTTGCATAAACTTAGTTTCACAGGTTTATAAGCCAGCATTTATTGCTATAATTAGGTAATCAGTTTACACTAGCAATTAAAGCTGTACAGATTTTTAAGAATGAATATTATCTCTATATCCAACTCTCTATAAAATTTAGAGTTTTTGAAATTGCTACCAGTAGTAGTTCAGTTTAAAAAAGCTGGCCACTTTTAATATGCAAGTGTGAGTCTCCCAAACAGGAGCTCAATGCAGCTGTTGTCAAAAACGTGTAAGTGCTGGTAGCCTGCTCATTAACACAAATCTCTTTCAAATAACTGTGTCAGTACCTGTGGAAAACCAAATCAATTTAGGACATCAAGATTATACATATTTGGAGACAGGACAAGCAAAACACAGAAAAAAGCTGACAAAAAATGATAGATAAATAAAGAAATAATAATAGCAACAGTAAATATAATAATGATAATAACAATTTTGAAAATTGTATTTACACCTTCTTGGCAGTCCTCAAAGGAGAACAGTTGTTTATCTCCTGCCTGTTCTTTGCTCCCAGGTGTACTTTTACACATTTCTCTGAACACATCACATCTCGTGCCCTGACAGGGGTGTTCAGCAGCTCCCCAGGCAGCAGGAGCCTGTGGGGCTCCCCGGGGAGAGATTCTGCAGGACATCTGCAGAGCCTGCTCAGCCTCAGCCCGGGGCTGAGCACAGAGCTCTCCGTGACACACTATTCCAACGAGACTCATGCTGCCAGAGTTTTGGCAGCTCGACCTTAACACTGTAACCTCTCAGCCTGCACTCCTCATCAAAAAGAGACCCTAAAGTGCCCTAAATTCTCTAACAATTGCCCTGTGTCCAGATCCATTTAACTAGCTTAAATCAAAGCAATCCCCATGTAGAAATACGCCACATTAAACTAACTAATGGACGCTTTGTTCCTTATAAAATAGAAAAGTAAATTCCCAGTATTAATAATGTACAAAAATACATCAGCAATTTATATGTTCACTGGCAGGCAGTACTGTAAAATACATAACTAATTTTATTGACCCCTGATGTTTGCCTTTTATTTTGCTGTTTACAGTACTTCCCTCTGTTGTCAGGAATTGTCTTCTATGGCTTGGGCAAATTTCTGTGTATGGGAATAATGTCCTTATACATAAGGTACTTTTGTGAAGAAGATGGCAGCATAGTGTACTGTTCCTGGACAAATATCCATAGGAAGAACCTAAAACAAATAAGTTAATGACTTGACTCAAAGACAATTAAGTTAAAGCAGATGATAGGACAAATTTAATGTTTATATAGATAGTACACAGGAATATTATGCTTAATTTGTGAGTTATCCTTTCATCTTGCTTCCCCACCAACACAAAAGGCCTTTGGGGTTTCCGGAATTGTAAGTTAACAACTGCAACTGTTTAATTTTACATCAAGGTGCAATGAAAGAAGCTATTTCCATTAACATTATTGGAATCACCCTGCTTGGATTTAGCAGTGTTAGAAATTCTAGCCAAGATGCAAACTTAGTTTTCCTCTTTGAAGTAAGTGGAGTTACAGACATTTTTGCTATTTAAAAATCTTGTATTTCAATCATCAGGTACAGCTCATCTGTGAATAGATGGCACATAGAAATGGGTCTATAACAGGGAAATTGAATTTTCTACTTTGCTGATGGACTTCAGAAAAAAGTATGTTTGGTCAAGGCAAAGAAGATCTGGTATGAAATATCCAAGCTTTTTTGGAGGGGGAGGATGAGTAGGTTTTGTTGATTTTTTTTTAAATAAGAATTTTCAAATATTTTTTCACAATATGAATACTTCGCATGACCATTTTCACTTTGCACATACATCTATTTCAGCTGCAAGTTGGAACAATTTATATAGTCTAATTATTTCCAAGGTTCAAAATTTACTCCTTTCTTTGTACACAGGATCCTTCCATCAGATACATAAATCATCAGAGTATGATAAAATATCAGAGTATGATGCATCCTCGCTAAAGTGGCAGAATTGTAATTTACATATTTAGACTAGACCTTTGGCAATAACTTAATAATATTCCTATTTTTTTCAGACATCTAGAGCTAGCAGATTATTTTGAATAGTATTCATTCTGGACTTTGAGCTGGGCTAAATACTGATAAATATTTGAAAAAACAATCAGAGTAAGCTCCTCCTTGCATCTAAGTTTTATCAGCCAGATACTACATGAAAGATCTTACACCTATTTGAACTTTTATTCTATGAAACTGAAATGCTTTCACCACTAATACACACTGTAAGGTCTTTTCTTCCACAAGGACAGATATAGACATGCTTTGTTTTGCATGGCTTGAATGTGCATCATTAGAATCATCTGGACTATTTACACAGCATAAATTTAGATAAACATAAAATTCTTTGCTGGGCTGTGGCTTAACCATACACATAAGTCTGTAATTCATCACAGCTTTATAAAGTTCCACTTACTTTAACTGAGTTACTTATAACACTTGAAATATAAAAAGAGACAGAAAGCAAAGAAAGGAAAATCTTTCAGATTTAGGCAGATGCTTGGCAGAGACAAGTTGCAGCAAACTGCTGAAGTCTGGCAAAATTATAACAGGATGACAAAAGTTCCCACACTTTAAAGCATTAGGCAATGTTAAATGGTTTTCCTGTTGCCATAATGATAATTAGTAGATAGTTTATCAAAAATCAGTAAGATTAATATTATATTATTATTCCCCCTCTTCCACAGTTACAGAAACACATTTGTTATTAATGATAATACTTTTAATTTAATGGAGTAATCTGGAGTCAGTGCAAAAGTTATGGACACTTAGGAAATGATCAGTTTTTAATTCCGTATGTTTAGTATTAAAATAAAGTGCCTTGCATTGGTACTCTGGAAGATGTCACTTCACAGTGAATTAAAATTGCTTCAAACCTCAAGAATCAAAGAAGAATTGAAAATTATTCAGCTATATAGTCACACTCACGGATAGAATTAAAGGTCTGTCAGCACTTTCATTACATAAAGCCATTTTTAAGCAGTTATATGTTGGCCATGACATTTTGCTTAAAGTTGGAAATGGGCTGTGAATTTCCTGCCTGGAAGTGAAGTTTTGTTTCTTCTGAATCTAATTGGAATCAGATTATTTTCCTGTATTTCTTAACCATGACAAAGGGGTTAAAGAACATCATCTGTTTTTCATGTTCCTCCCACACATTCAAAATAACAATGCACTTCAGTTTAGCACCTTGCAGATAATTAGGCTCCATCAATAGACAGGCAAATAAAACTCATCCAGGGCAAAGGCTAGATGCATAGGTTTTTCCTGTCCCAGCTGGGACTTTGCAATGTTCAGAAGCACTTTGGGAATGACACAGGTTAAGGTAGTTTGGATGTAGCCTTGCAGTATTGGAGGTTTGGGGGAATGAGTTTAATCATACCTCAGGTGGAAACTATGATGAGACAACTTTCCTTAGGGCCAGAGAAGAACCATTTTGTTTGCCTTTTTTATAGACAGCAAGTAGATGAGCCTGTTTTATTTGCCAGTATGGACGTATTCTTAAAATACTTTGCAGAGACACACTGGTCCAAGGTGTTTCCAGTCTAACATGTGCTCACAATGCTGCCTGGCACATGGGGGTCTAGGACCATATTAGGATTCCAGTTTGGTTTGAGCTTAATTATAAATAAGAAAAAAATCAATTTCTGTGGGAAATCCAAAACAGAATAAAATTGCTCAGCTATTAATACCAGGGTATATAAAAAATACATTATTATTTAGGCAGAGTTTCAAGAAAATCAAAGTGTGACATTATGACAGAATTATTTAAAGTAGGACAGTTCACAGATATGCTGCTTAATTGACTGCTGTGAGCTTTGGAGGTCAAAGTCAAGATGGATATATGCACAGTCACTGCCAAGGAATCCACTGAAAGGAAAGTGCTTGCTCATTCCCAAGAGAAATCATGAGATTATTGAAGAGGTTAAAAGAGCTCAGCATGCCCATCCTCCATCCAGACAAACCTTTTTCAGCGTATGGAGTATTTCCATCACTTCTCTCATCACCCTGAATTGCATCCCAAGTGGATCACAAGTTGTTCTCACGACTGAAAGATAAGCAGTACAGACTTTATTTATTTATGTGAAAGTGTCATCACAAATCAGGAAGTATGACTGAAACATTTTAATTTCATTAGAAGTCAGAGCAATTTTTTAATCATAAAACTCACAAAGAATTAAATCTTTGGTGAGAAGGTTAGCATAGCCTGTTCCATTTCTACAGCTGCTTAAGAAGATAAATAGGAGTTGTCTGAGAAAAACTGTTGGGAAGGTCTACAACATGAGCTTAAAGAAGGCACTCCAAAAGCCATCAACAGCGTGAGATTGGTCAGTCTTGTAAACAAATGTACAGAAATTCAACTTTTACACTTTCTACCCAGAAAACAATAATATTAATACAGTGTTACCACTTGCACTGAGAATGAATTTCTGTAAATAAATTCAGTTTCTGAAGATTGTAGAGCCCAGACACAGAAGTATCATTGTTACAATCAGAAGGAAAAGCCAAAAAACCAACCAAACAAACAAACAAGAAGAAACATCAAAAAATCCAAACAAAAACCAACCAAACAAAAAAACTAAAATCAAACAAAAACAAAAAAAAACAAGGAAAATAATAGAACATGCTTCTGCAAAAAATAAGGATGGGCACTTACTTTTAATGTTGGGAGCAGCATAACAACAAATAACCTAATAACAAAATGCCAAACAAGCAGAAATGAAAAGACAAGAAGAAAGAACAAAACACATGGTCAAGGATCCCTGAAAATGTAGCCCTGTCCAGAGATGTTTTATGCCCAAGGCTTATAACGGGTATTAGGACTGAGGAGGACTGAGTAAAACCCAGATGGATAACAACAGGTTTTGTCTTCAAAAAGACCACATCAAGCTGAAGCTACCCTTACTGAGCAGTGGTGATGGCCTGGAGGAGCAACCAGCAAAGCTCAGAAGGAAAAATCTTCATTGTGGGTTGCTTTGCCAGTGACACTAACCAGACAATTAAAGAAATACGAAGATTTGGCTTAAGACTGTCACTTCGAGTTACTGGATACCCCAGATCAAGTGAATTATGGGTTCCATCTGCTGTGATTGATTTGCAGTGAGTTTTAAGTAAATAAAGTCTCAGTCTTCTGCAGATAAACCGTGGGGTTTTTGTTACATTTTTTTCAATTTTCACAAAAATACTTAATGCAAAATGCAATGATCAAGTCTGCCTGACATTTCAACTGGTTGTGGGGTAACACAACACAGGAAATTTCTGAAAAGGAAGGGCAAGATTGTTGTCTATATCCTTAGAAATAACAGGTACTTTTGCAGTGGGAAGATACATTCTGTGGCTCTCACTGCATCAGGCTGGTGGGGAGCAGCAAGGCCATCATAGTTCAAGGAGACTGTGATCTGATAGTAGCTCAGTGAAAGATATTTTGAATGAATAAATAAGTAAATAAATAAATGGATAAACTAAAGGTGACATTATGAAAAGTTTATGTGAGGTATCTTGTACAGAGCCAAACAATAAACAGAACACTAGACTCAAGGAACCATTGAAATGGGATAAAACCTATTTCACTGTTATTGAATTCCTCAAGATGAATTTCTGGAAGGAGAAAAAATGTTACAAATAACATGTGAGATCTTGCCCTGGGACTAATTAGGAATGTGAAGATCCCATGCAAAATGGCCTTTAGACCTTGGAAGAAAACTGACATCAGAGGAAGTTTAGCCACAGCATTCACCTTCCCATGGCCCAGCACTTCCAGAAAACTTCCCAGCTCAGAGAAGAGACAAAGTGTGGAACAGGCTCATGGCTGATGCTGCTGGAAAGAACTTCATTTCTTCCTTTACTCCAATGAGGAGTTAGTGAAGGGCTGTTCTGCACATGGACAGCTATTTTGAGCTCACATTGTTCCGCTCATTGAGGACCAGAAGAGAACAGAGAACAAGGAAAAAAGTACATGAAAAACATCATAATCTTAATTGAATTTTGTATTCAATCTTTTTGTCTAAATGCGTGTATTTTGAAGAAAAAGAACATTAATGACCCAGAAATTGCTCTTGATTTTTTCAAATCTGTCCTTTGGAAGTTTGAAGTGGTGAGGGTTGCAGAGCACAGTCTCAGCCTGTACTGAAGTCAGCAGAGATAATGTACTGGCTAAGGAATAATTTATTTCTTCATTAAGTTTATTATGAGTCTAACACTTTTATGAATTTATGACAGGCTTCTAGGCACCATCCAGGGTAACTGAGAGGATCATATGTGCACTGTATTGTGAAAGTAGATATTTTAAAATGTGCAGATTTTGATTCTCAAACGAATGGTTTTGAATCCCTCTTTTGGGAATATTTTTTATTACTTCACCAGTTCTAATATTTTAAGAATATTAAACAGTACTTAAATAATTGATTTTGTAACACAGTTTATAGATAATAAACTTTCAGGCTCTTGGAAATACCAATCATATGAAACAGCTTAGTAAAATGAAAAGGCACATTTTGACTCTGTCACACATCCCCCCTGTGACTCAGAGGTTGGACAATGTTTCCCTTTTAAGTCTCTGAAACATTATCCCAGGTATGGTATAATGAATACTATCATCTTAAAGAAAATGAAACTTCAGCTTAAGCTTCATAATGGTGTATTCCAAAATAAATAGGTTGTATTGCATATTCTTAAAATAAAGTAGGTCAAGATATTATAAAAGTAATACCCCTTTATTACTGCTGATAACTAATGATCATCTTCCCCTGTCCTTAGCCAGTTTAAAGCTATTTTCTTATTTTTGGGCCAACAAGCTGATTGGCAAGAAAATCACACAGCTGCAAGGCCTGCTGGCTTCAGCTTAAACTCTGTTCAGCTCTTCTACAAATCAGTTCAGATGGCTGAGGTCAGTCTGGGCTGCTATCAGTTCCTTACCTTGCTGGTTTGCACTGTGGCAAAGGAAAACTCAGACTGGCTGACTGAAGAATTCTGCTCTGGTTTTAAAGCTTGTACAATTATTACGAACAGGTTGTTTTCTTTAGGTTTTGTTTTTCTTCAAAACACAAAGATTCAACTGACTTTTTCCAAGGTGGAAGTAAGTGTAAACAAAAATCACATTTTGACTTAATAGACTGATCTGCATTTTCCAGGTTCATGTAAACAATATGGATGTGACAGTTCATCCTGAGGTCATTATTATTGCATACAACTGGTCAGAATTCTTTTGCCAAAACAATTTTGAGTGAGGGAAAATTGTTCTATCTGTACTGAAATATTTTCATTTTCCTGAAAGTTTTTTTGTGAAAAAAATATTTCTGAAATAAAGGGATTTCACTTGGAAAATGGGAAATTTGCATTTGTTTTTGTTTCTTGCATTACTTCATTTGATTAGGCAGACAAAAGTACAGGAAAAATAAATTTTAGAAGTATAAACATGAGAAGTTTCTCAGAGTCTGGAAATTTATCCAAAAGCAAAAACCTGGGATTTTTTGCTGAACACACCACACAGACTTTTCAGTCAAAAAATGAATATTTTTCAGGAAACATAAAATTTTTGCAAAGCAGGAATTATAAATTCCAGCTGTCCTGCTCAAGGTCCAAACTTTTCTCAGCTCATGATCTAAATGTTTTATTGAGTTGCTATCCACTCTTCTGGCCCTCTAATTCTTAATTCTAGATTATGCTTTCATTTAAAACACAGCATCATTGCCCAGATGTGTTTATCTTCAAAGACTATTAAGAGGGTGGATTCATGTTAGAAAAAGTCTGTAGAATTTCTTTTTAAAAACTGGCTTCTTTTTGAAGACTGGATACTTCTTGTTTGGCTAAGTTAGGTAACTTGCTCAAAAATTTGAAGGAATAACAGACTGGTTAACTTCAAGTACAGGAGTATATTGCATGTAGCTTGAAGAAATATAGGAAATAAAGTCTTTATAATGAGCTATCTACTAAGAAAAAGCTACACTCGTGATTAAATTGCAGGTCACATTACACACTCAGTTTTGGATTTGCAGTGAATGTGTTCATTTTCCTAGTCCAGCTTTTCCATATCCTAAAAACAAATTGGTATAAGTATAGCATTATGTACTTCAGCTCCAATCTTCTGTTAGTGTATTGTAAGCGACAGTATTTACCAAAATGCAACACTGTGCATTAGTTCTGATTAGATAATTCCCTTTCTCTTAAATTTAACTCCATGTTTAATGCATATGCATACACTCTTTACAGCATTTTCATAGAACAGTTTTTGTGGGGGATTTTAGTCTCTGTTACCTAACTGAAACTCCAGATTTATATCTGCATCTGCATGTTTGCCCAGCTGAGTTAATCAGAAGAGAAAATAAAACAATTCCAGTTTTTTATTAGTCTTAACAGCTTGAAGAGCACCCCTTTAAAAACCTGATAGCATCTCACACCATGAAACAAAAGAAGTAGTTGTTGAAGGCAAAATAATATGCTGAAATGAGTATTTTTGAAGCAGTTTTTGAAAATAGCATTGAGGTTATGTTTCATCTATTAGGAAAAACTCCTCAGGAACTAGGAAAACCAGACCTTCTCATTTTATTTTCACTCCTAAAGCCCAGAAGCGTGATCAGGACCTAAAATGTCACCTTTAATCTTCTTTTACTTTCTTATTAGTATTTGGTAGTAAATAAATCTTCATATTTTTAAATATTCCTGGCCTATGTAGTGAGAGATTGAACTTGCCTGCCCTGTTTCCTATTGATTCAGTTTTGTTGCCTGTCCCACTCCTGACCATCTGACCTTCTTTATTCACTCCTGAGATCAGCCTTATTAGCATGGCTTGCAGCACTGCTATGTGTATCACTGGCCAGCACACTTGAATTAATTATGTTTTTCTGGAGAAGAAATGGGACAAGAAACTAGGCCAATTATTCACTGTTAACCAACAGAAAACATTCACACTAGTGGTCCCAAATGTTCCCTGCGCCTCTGTTTAAAATTAATCCATCAGAAAATCACAGGGAGGATGCTCAAGACCCCCCTCCAATTATTTAAAATCATGTCATTAAATCAGACAAATGCTGGCACTGCAACTCAGCAGGCGTTAATTTAACCCATATGCTTTGGGACTGTTCCTACATCCTTTTGTCTTAGCCAGAATTTATGCAAGTTATTTTTTTTTTCCTATAAAATAAAATTGTATTATAAGGTCACCAAATAATTTTAAGCCAAATGGGTTCTAAATGGAAGCTAGATAAATATGAAAAAAAACCAAAAACTTAATCTCAGCAAAATATAATAACTTCTTGGAGACTAATATTATAGAAAGGAAGATCCAAAAAGTGCCAAAAATCTGAAGACTGGAACCCAAGCATGGAAGTCCAGCCACCATGGAATTATATTCCATAATGAAAATAATCAAGATAAATTTCTACAGATACATGACAATATTCTAGAAATACTCTAGTGAAAATATTAGATGTGTGCCTCCATCTCAGCCTCATAATCACCTTGTTTTTCTGCACTTCTCTCTTTCCTTTTTTCATTCTGTTTCTTTCCTCATTTTTTAATGCTTTTTTACTTTTTAAGTATCTTCACATATTTATCCTCTGTTTTATCTCTCAGATTATTTCTCATTCTTTCCCATGTTTAGTACATCCTCCATTAAAATCTGTGTGTGAAAGAAAGGGACAAAACATGTTAAAGTTTAACATCCCTTGGATTTGCCTAAAAGGATGTTGTCATTATGCGTTATAGATAGCCCATACATCAGCTTTTCATACTGTGCTCATTACAAAAGGAATGTTGATTAAATTATTATATTTATTTGTACATGACTTATAAGGGAAACTGTGATTTTTGGTATTTGAAAAGTCATAATAGTAATTAAAAAGCACTAAAGCTTTGTATTTATTACAACACCAATTAGGAGAAGAAGAATAAAGGAACTTTTCCATCCAGGGTATTCATGCCAGTGACACTGCTCCATTGGCCATTTACTATGTTCTTAAACATGTAGCAGTGTAGTAATTCCAAAAGACAATGCAGGAAGCACTTACCTGCATTAAAAAAAATAAGAAAAGGATCCTCATTATTTATTGCTTTGATTTACGTTGTGATTGTGCTAGTGCATGATATAAGAATTTTATATGTGTATTTTTTTTTTTTTGTTTTGTTTTTATTTTTTTTTGTGTCTGTCACAGCGACTTACCATCTGGAAATGCTAAAAGTGCATAAAAGAAATAGGATTTATATGCAGAAACAATAACTCCTTCTTCAATCTTTCTTCAAATGTGGGCTATGCTTTTGAATACAAGTTGCCCTTTTCAACTGTCATTTGCTTTTTGTTTTTGTAATTGGTCATCACCACGAAACTAGTATATAAATCTGTGAACACTTCTGTGTATAAAAGAGTGCTTTAATTGATTAAAGAATAGGCCTCTTTACAGGAAACTCAAGGGATGCATGCAGTTCAGACCGAAATATTTTCTTCCATTTTTGTAAGGAAACTGGGAACTGTGAAGAAATTTTATTCAAGAAAAATCAAAATGCAGTGTTACCAAAGCAACCTCATGCCTTGGACAATGCAATTTTCTATGAATTTGACATTCTTATCAATGCCATACAATGGAAAATGACCCTGAGCTTGATAAAAGCTTGGTCAGACAATATGAATTTTGAGTCCAGAGTCTTGCTGCCTCCAGGGAGAAGTTCCCTCAGGCAAATTTGGAATCTCATCTAAGGATAGCCAGTCCTTTGGCTGGAAGAGTTTCGAAGCTCTTGCAGCCTCTTTGCCAGCAGAGCTCCTGAAGCCTTGACTGGCAAAGGCTTCCCCTGCTGCCTTTTCAAAATATGAAGTGACCATTGGTGTCCCTGATGGGTTCTGCCCTTACTGGCTGACATACAGGCACAAAGGGCAATGACAGAGGAGACTGGACTTAAATAAAGTAATTGATAGGTATTTGCAGTCATTTCCATAGGAAATTCCCCAAGGTGTACTTGTTGAACCAGCAGCATAAAAAGGGATGGAGACTTTACAGAAGTGGCAGGGGGAGCAGAGGAAACAGTTGATAGGAGTGGAAGCTTGGAGGCTAAAAGGGCACAGGCTGTGCAAGTGACACATTGCTGATGGATAGATGGATGTGTCTGCAGAGTTCCCAGGAAACATCAGACAGAGCAGAGAACACCCTTAACTGGAGATCTGCAGGAATATTTGTTTAATGATTTTTTTCTTTCTCTCCACTATGACTCACAGATGGAACAGGATGCTGGGTGTGATCTTTGCAGGGTATTGGCTCTACAAAATGTGCTCCTGCTCAGTTTTTCTGCTTGATTATCGAAGTGTGGTATGACTAAGAGACCTGTGCAGTCAGGAGTCTGTGCTTACAGACCAGCACTAAAATTGTCCATAAATGGGTCCTGCTGTGATAACTTGAAAGTTACAGATTGCTTTAAAGAGGGGAATGTACTGGAAATGGGAATACTCCAGGTCTCAGTCAGGACAAACTCTAAACTCCTATCAGATGCCCATTTTCCTTCACAAACTTTCAGGGAACATATATGTCTAAAGAGTTCCCCTGTATAGCTGGTTCCCCTGGGTAGAAATGAAAAAAAAAAACCCAAAGACCAAACCCCCCAAAAAAACCCAAACAAACACCAAAACCCACCAAAAAACCAAAAAAAAAAAACCCAAAAACCCAGCACTGAATATTTTTGTTGTGTTAGTTAAACCATGACTGAAATGTGCTCAGCTACCAGAGTAATTAATATTGAACTCATATGAAGCCGTACAAGCCAGAACAGCAAAGCCATATGATAATGTATGCAGTTTTTCTGAAAATATTTACATTTCCCCCCTCTCCTCTGAGCAGCTGTAAGCCACTCATTTATTCCCTTCCTGTGCCTACTGAGATCCAGGAGGTAAAGCATCTTCAGCTTTGCCTCAGGGGACACATGGCAAGACACACTTGTGTGACATGCATACGCTGACATGCATGCCTCCATGAAGATTGGTATATATTATCTGGTAAAAAAAAGCTCTTTTTACAGCTAATGAAAAGAATTAGGCAGCCCAAAAATTAGATTCATGTAATAAGTAGGTTATACACCTCACAGTTGACTATTTCACTCAATTGAATATAAATAAGGCTTATTTAGCTCAAAAATCAATATCTTATTATCATAAATTCAGTTAAATGTTTCCCAGCATGTGTTTTCTTCTCCATGCCTGTGTTTTTGCAGGCTCTAGCAGTGTTGCATTCCCCATGATATTTTGGGTTATTTTGTATTTGCCACAGTGAGGAGCTTCTGGTAGACAAAAAATAATCCTTCTGGTACTTCAGGTTTTTGACAGAATCCAATTAGAGGTGGCATTAAATGTCTCGTGGCTCAGTTTGAATCCCAGTGAAATCAACTGAAAGTCTCACAAGTATGTGCACTGGAGTTGTATTTTAAATTTGTTATTCTAAGCTGTGATTTTTCAAAAAAATCTCTTCTCAATTTCAGTTTTAAAGAGTTTGTAGTGAAAATGCATGTTAGTGTATACTTTTGGACTGAGAACATGCTTCTATAAATATCAAATTCTTCTACTTGTTAACAGCTTAACTGTAAAGTAAATTTCATATACAAGAAGAAGCTGTGGAAATGGTAGGAGTAATTTTTGTCTGAAGACTTGCCACTCCTATTGTCTAATCCTCTTCCCCTCTCCACAGGACCTTTATTGCACAACATACCTTAAAGCAAAATTAATCCTTAAAATCAATAGAAAGTAATAGGAAGAGTTTAACAAAGAGACCATCATTTTGGAATAAACACTGTTTACAGATCATTTTGTAGCCTTACTTTAGGATCAGTTTCATAACTCAAAGCAGGTTCAGAGGTTTTGTAAATCATTCATTATCTGGATCCACTAAAAAGAATGTAGTTGTTTTAGCTAAAGAATGCAGAGGAGAAAAACTAAAAGCAAAATAGTTAAATGAGCAACATGACTTTTTTCTTATGCCTTTTGAAAAATTACTTTTAAAAATAACATACTGTGAACTAATATTAATCATATGAGGAGAGATCATGTAAACAAAGACTATCTAGTGATCTAGTTCCAAACTTCAGAAGGACTGTGAATTCTGTTAAATTTTCATTTTTATACATCCAAACCATTTTTATAACGTAACATTCATTTTTGATAATTCTCAGAACTATAAATCAGTTTACTTTACAACCCTGTATTCTTAGGATTTCTGAATACACCACAAAATCTGTTTCCTATTTGTATGCTCTACTGTTTGGAATTACATGCTAGCTGAAGAAAATCTGCCCTTATACAAATGTGATAACACAAAAATATATGAAAATGTCCTTGCTTAGGTATGACTAGTCAGGCTCAGCTGGGCAGATCTGGCATGCTATATTACTTGAACTATATAATGATAAATAAATTTCTTGGCTCACAAGGAGAATAAAGTTATTACAATATACATGGGCCATATACTTCATTCTGTTTCTGTTTTGTGCTTGTAATTCATTGTAAGACTCAAATGCTGAGGATCAAGTGTTCCAAATTTAACCTAAATTTAAATCACCTTAATTCCCACTGAGTTCCCAGTCTGGGCACAATTTGTCTTTTGGTGTAAATTCCTTGCTTTGGTTCAGACCAGAATTCTATTGTGCACCTAAGTTAGTGTTTTCCAAAGGAAACTGCTATGCATTCATCAAGGATTTTTCATCTCAAAAATATAAAAACACTAATCAAAAAATTCTCAGCATTCTATAGTTGAATGCAAAGGGGCTTGCTGCTTTTTAAACACAGCACAGAAGCACACAGTAAATGTAATTGCCTTTTTTACATTAGAATAAAAAAGCCTCCAAATAGCAGTGGGCCTAAATTATTAAAAATGTTTTTTTTATCCTAATAAACTTTAAAAAAATATTTTATTTGGAAGAAAATGTGTTTAATTTGCGTAGACTCTGACAGAACTGGAGATTTAGAGCTTTATACACAATCAACATGCTCCTGCAAACGCTGAGCTCCTTTATAAAGATATGTGATCTTTTACATGCTGAAAATTTAGGTCCATGGAAAAAGAAGATGCCAAATAGCATCAAAAGTCTCCTAGGTATCTGGTCAAGCTAATGTAATGAAGACAAATTAATCTCTGAAGGCAGTGACACATACAAGAGAATGTAAGTCTCTTCATTTTGCATTCTCTTTTCTTATGGGATTTCAGAGGAAAAAATCCAACGTGGTTACTTGAGATTTCTTTCAATAACATTTCAAGAACATATCTTTAGACTTAGACATATCAACCATCCTCCTGCTGTGAGCCAAAGCAATTTCACAAGAGCACTGTGAGCTTTGCAACTCAGCCCTGATGGACAAGGTCAAGGGAAGAGAGATAGGAACGTGTAACACCAAAAAAAAAACTCTCATGTGTCAGGGGCATTTTCCTGTTTTGGTGTCATGAGAGCACTAATACCAGCTAGGAATGTTAGCAGAATTTCCCAGGTCTTGACTGTATGGTGAATTCTGTAGGCAGCTGTTTGTGCCTACAGAAGTTCTACTGAAGTCCAGTAGTGGCAATCAAACCCAAATTGTAGGAATTGTAGTATTTTAAGAAAAAATGTAAACAAAAAATTGCTCTTTTTTCAAAAGATTAGTTAAAATAATTGACATTTTCACTCATCCGCATATATAATTAGCCAAATATCCATTCTCAAAGCACACTCTATCTCTTTAAACATGTGTTTGTTATTGTGTTCCATGCTGAGGGAACGCCCTAATACTTCCATTTAAATGCCATTCTGCAGTAATCCATCTGCTCAAATGAGGCTTCTACCAATGGATCTCACGTTCAGTTTGACAGATCAAAATGGCTCCATCATCTTTTCAGGGATCCTCCCCTTGCTGTTTTCCTCAAGGCTTTAGATGGACTTCTGTTTATCTTTGGCTTTCCTCAAGGAAAATGGTGGGAAAAGGCCATTCCTAGACTACATAATGTGCCAGATGTCCAGAAGTCCAGATGTCAAAACCTTCTAGAGAAGATTATTATCTCACCCATTTATCACTTTTCCCAGGCATTTTCAATGAGAAATCATAAAGGTGCAGCTCTGATGATTATGTAGGACACTTTTTACAGGGGGTTTTATAATTTATTTCAAGAGTTTCCTCAGAATATGTATCTCTTGCAAGAACTATACAGACAGCTACAGAAAGAGTACACATTTCAGGAATTTATACTGATGTGTCTAGGCCATGAAATAAAAATAAGTCAAATTACTTGGACTGAATAAATTTTACCTAATTTTTCAAAACGCCTGATTTTATTCATATCTGAGTATGCGTTACATTAAAGTTGTCAGCACTATCTATAGTTCTTAGACAAAAGATAACAAAACATTAGTTGATTTCTAATAAATTAACTTTCTTTTTAAAAATACATGGAATTTATTTAACACCAAAAAGAAACATTAATAAACACCCAAGCATAGTTACATATAATTGTCTGACAAGGGCCATATATATAAAGGTGTGAGTGTATCAAGAGCCACTTAAGAGTCTGAGGACAAAAGTTGGTGTTGTACAGATTTGTATTTATTCCTGAAGTGCAGCCTTTCACTGGAATTATTTCACCTTAATGTGTCTCAGAACACGAAGTCAAGAACAGAACAACAATGAGAAGCTAGATTAGACCTTCCAGATGTGTACTGTAAATTAGGAAATGGTTCTTTGCATACCCTCTTCAGGTTAGATAAAAGCGCTTTCACTCTGAAGGCTCATCCTATTCCTATTTTTTCATAATTATCCTTTAGATAATAATTGCTGTAGTCATTTTCCTACTGACTACAATGCTGAACAACTTTTTTATCATTTTTCCCTGAGATTTACCACATGTCAGCAGTCTTTTTTTCTTGTCCTAGCCTGTACTCTATAGTTCAGATTGCTTTTTTACCCTTGGACACCTGGCACACTACTATTCTGGTCCACTGGGTCAAGTGTTATTTAATATAAGGTGTTCATTCATTCTATGGTATTAACTAAATCCTCTGCCTGCCTAGCCAGCTACCCTGCATTCACAGGAATGAAAGAGTTAGCTGAAAGTGTGCATGAAAAATATCACATGAGAATTCTCCAAATGCCAAAGACAATGTGAATTGTGCAAATAAACCAGCAAGTGCCTATAGGAAGGATTTAGCACAGCATACTTGTTTTTTGCACCCTAGAAATATTCTCCAAGCCAAATCTACATTGGCTGCTACAGAAGGTTGGCTTAATACCTAAAAAGAGCGTCCAGGGCACTTGTTCAAACATATCCAGTACCCCTGGCTCTGAGCACAGCCTGCGGGAGAGGCAGCCAGGCTGTGTTTTGAAAAGCAGCTGTGAACTGAGGGGTTATGCAAAAGGCATGTGCTCTGACTCTCGTCTTGGCAGGGGTGATTTCCAGATCCTCAGTTCCTCTGCACTCCACCTAAACAGTTTCAAGCTACTGCAAATTTATGTGACTAGACCTAATTTTTCTCAAGGCACTGGCTGAGCAGTCATGATGAAACTGAGTAGGCATAGTAACGTTAGCTTGCATTGTTTCTTTATCTGCCATAGAGGAAGCTGTAGGAGCTGGTATTTGCTTGCCATATCCGCTACTGATTGTGCCACTTCTGCCTTACTGGCTATAACACAGGCAACACTAGGTTTATGAAAGGTTATATTTTAGAAATTTTATTATCCTTGTGGCACTTCTGATTTTGTCACACTTTTTTTCTACCAAATATACCTTGAAGTTCAATGCTAACTCTCCTGCTTTCATAGAAAACCCTGGTTTATACTCACATTATTCAGAAATATCATTAGTTTGTAGAAGACAATACAGATACTGCAATCCTCTCCCCATTTTAGAGGCATGGAGTTGACTCTGGGCTTCTCAAGACTGTCAAACAGGCTGAAGGAGCATGGCTGGGTGTTTTGGGGTGTGTTTTCATTTGCCTGTTTGTTTTGTGTTTTGCTCATTTTTTAAGAAAGGAAAATTATCAAGATCTCATTGAAGCCACTGATTGCGACTATCATGGCAGCAGTTTTAACTGTCTCAAATATTTGTAAAGCACAACCTATCACTATTTATTCATTACTTATTTTAAAAATAAAATAGTAATATTGGTTTATAATACCTTATGGAAAAATATCCATTTCAGAATGTGGCTTGTAAAGAGAAGATGTTAAATACAGAAATTAAAGACTTGGTTTTTAGCAGTAGTCTAAATCCATCAGAACTGCTGAGACTGAAAATAAAATGTATCAATAACATTTATATGGAAAGAGAAATCTCAAGCATTGATAATGAATATAGCAGGTCCTTGTGTTGCACAACCCAGCATGGCAACTAAGGCTCTTTCAGAGTGGAGAAATTTCCAGATAGTCAATAGTCAGTGTGGCTGTCTTGTATCATTTCCAGGCTCAAAGCTGAATATTCATCAAAGGTTCTAGTTGAGGAGTGTTTTGTGGTGGGAATTGCCAGGGGCTATTTCCCATTAATGTATTTTTTTTAAATATTTGTGAGTATAAACCCCAAATATATTCACATTAATGTTCTCTTTGGTGAAATCTGTGTGAGCCACAGTAGCAGTCAAGTACAAAAACAGGTGAGCAGATGAAAACAGTAGTATGAATTCTCCCTTCAGTACTAAATTTATTTTGTTACTGTAGTCCTTAACTGAAATTTATTTTATTAGAGCAGTAAATAATCCTCAGAACTGAAGAAATTCACATTTAAAACTAAGAATGTGCTGAAAAATAATAATTTTATCCTTGATCCAAAATCAAGAAAATATTGAGCCAAAGCTTTAAGACTGTAAATCTAAAAACTAAAATGCTACAGAATCTGGGATAAAAATCTCATTTATTTTGAAGATACGAAAACACTGGAGTAAAATGAGATTTGAGCTGGCAGAAGATTTCCAGACTAAAATGAACATGTGAGAAGTGACGTAAGAAGCGTGAATAGCTGGATTGAAAACATATAGGATGAACAGCAGCTTATAACACTGTTTTAGAAACAGTGAAAGACATCTGGGCTTCAAAAAATCATGATGAAGAAAGGAGATAAATTTAAAACTTGTTCAGAGGAGATGGCATTTCAGCAACTTTCTAGGGTGGTTCCTCAGCCAGAGCTCCTCTTCATATTGTTCTAATTCTGCTGATTTTCAGCAACAATAAACACCTGCCAAAATCAACCTGAAATTTATTTTGGATACAAAATATAAGGTTCCCAATGGAGTTTAAAGAACAAACCCAAAAATATGCTTTTAAAATTTCAAGAACCATGATATTTTGGATTCTATCCATGTGAAATGCTGGTCTTTTTCAAATATGTGAGAGCATTTACTGGTATTAAAAAGCTCTGGGAATTGTCACTGTCACGAAGGAGATTAGTGTCTTGTGCTCTCCTTATGGTATTTTCAACTTCTGAACCAGCTTGTGACTAAATTTCTATAATGAAAAACGTTTGCAGTACTAATGCTGACCTCATTTGTCTCTTAAATGCTAAATGAACTTTAACCTTATGAATCTAAAAATTTTTCTGCAGAAACAAATATCTGATCATTTATATGTAGGAATGGAAAATATTGGACTTATTAGGATCCAAGTAAAACACTGTGGAAGAAAAAATGAACAGGTGATAATACTATTTGCGTCTCTCTCTCTTTTCCTTTTTATCTTGTTAGATTCATTCCAGCAGATTTATTTTCAGTTATATTAATAGAATACAAAGGAACAGTCTCCCCAAAGCTTTATTTACTTAAGTTTTGTAACTAGATAACTGTGAACTTTACCAGGTAGGATGGGGTGGGTTTGAACATTAAATAATCTCTATTCTGCATATTTTGCCTTTCTTAGTCATCATTATCAAAAACGACAGTTCAGAATTCAAGACACTGAGGAAGGAAGAATAAATTCCCTATAAGAATAAACCTATTCTAAATGGTATGAGTGGGCACAATGAGTACAAACAGAAATGTTTGTTGCCTGGACTTTAGGAATCACTTTTTTACCAGGTGGGTGTCTGAGCACTGGCAGAGGTTGCCCAGGGCAGCTGTGGAATCTTCCTTCTTGGAGATATTCAAAATCCTCCTGGGCTTGGCCCTGGGCAGCCAGAGTTAGGTGGTCCTGCTTGAGCAGGGAGGTTGAACAAAATGACCTTCAGAAGTTTCTTCCAAACTCAGCCATTCTGTGATTCTGTTTCATTCTGAGTATTTTGTGTTTGTGCTTCTGGTTTTTCACTCCTACCACAAATTTCTATTTGCTCTCTGCTTCCATGGTGCTTCAAAAAGGGTGGAAAACTAATTGCATACAGCAATTCTCCTTCATACATAATGTAAAATGAAGAGATAAATTACTCCCTGCATCATTTATATGTCACCATTTTCAATAACATCAGCTGTACTGAAAAGCCTTTAGATGGAGTGAAAACTGGATTATTCTCATTAATATCTCTTTCGGCTGTAAACCAAAACTAAAACCTGGTTTAGTTTGGCTTGTTTTTCAAATACTGTTCATAGGTACTACAGTAAAATATGAGCAGTGCAGAAACATTTGTATCTGTCTCTTGTTTCTTGTTCCTCTAAAGCTATGTTTTGAAAAATGTTTCAGAAGTTCAGTCCAAGGGGAAAGTATTTTCCAATATTCTGGTACTTATTTTAACCTTTTACATTGGAAATCCTTTCAAAGTTGACCTGGACAGATTTTTAAAACTGGCCAAGGCCTGACTCTAAGGTTTTCCTGTCTGTTTTTAACATGACAACTTGAACATTAGTTGCTGATGAATGTTGATTAATGGTTTTATTTTCTAAAAAAAAAAGGGGTTTTCATTTTAAGCCAATCCAAATTTACCCTTATCTAAACTTTAAAAAGAATGAACAAAAGGCTTATTTTCCATTCAATTTAGTTTTAACTGATTTTCACTTATCAAATTCTGTCCTGAACTGTTTCCATGATAATAATAACAGCAGGGAATTATTGACATGATTTTCCACTTACACAGTGGAAAATCATACACACTTACACAGGGACTATTATGATAATAAGCTTAATCTATATAATAGCATAAACAATCTGAATCTATTTTAAAATAAATCAGTAATACAGAAAAATAATTAATTTATCTCAGTTTCTAAGTGATTTCTTCCAATTCTGATGTCAGTGGATGAGGATGTGTTTCATTGCAATGATCACTGACAACATTTTCTGACCATTCCCAAAGACAAGTCCAGATCTGGCTGCTCATGGAGGCTGAAGTTTTCCTGTGCAGAGCAATGGTCTCCCTGGGTTACCTTTGAGATATTGGACAGAAAATGAATATGATATTTTAACATTCTAATTGTGTGTTAATTCTTCATTAGAGTTTTAGACATTGCAGAATTGCCCCTGAATCAAAACTAATGATTAGATTTTTACTTCTGTTCCTGACTTACCTTCAGTAGCACTCTACTGGCCAGTGTTTGTGTGCCAAGGGAAATCCAGCTGTATTTGCTCCTAAATTTTAATATAATATTTTCCTGTGACTGACTTAAAGAATGACAAGAAGCTTGTCTAGGAACATTCTCAGGGCTCTTTCCTAAGAGAGTCCCTTGATCATTTCTTGAAAGGACGTGATATATATCTCTGACAAAAGGCAGGCAGGGTTTCTCTTCTCTCAAAAAATTCTTGTCATTTATATCTCACCAGTTAGAGAGAAAAGGATTTGGGAGAAAAAGCATCACCATCCACCTACTCCTTCAATAAATTTAGAATCAGTTATATCTGGGGTTTTCAGCAAACTAGAAAAATATTTATTGTGAATTGTTTTCTTTCCCCATGAAGGGATAATTATTTCAAGTCATTAGTTAATATCTTTTTAATCCAGTTTCAGAAGTGAATGTATTATTATTTGTAATGACACTAGCAAATGAAACAAAAGATAAACACACTTAGGTGATTTATGTGCTTTCCTTGAGATATGAAACATAATTTTCCTTTAAAATAATATTTACAAGGTTTTCCCATGCATGCCAGATATTTTGTATTTACAAATGCAACTTCTGTGGAATGTAATGAAACAGAATAAGGTATAAGACCACTGTAATAATGAAAGAAAGACTTTTGGTGCACAAAGAAGGTAAGCAATCCCTTTTCTCTAGGGGAAAGAGTCACATGTTGTTATTTTGGATTAAGCATCAATGACATAGTCTAGCACAGGTTATTCTGTATCAGTTTTTAATTATCAATTGTCATTTTAGCCTATCTTGAAACCCCATGTCTTAAGAAAGTGAAAATTCAGGAAGTCAAGGGCTTATACAACTATGGGTCTTTAAAGGGACTTCTGTCTACTTCTGATGTCAATTATGTGTAAATACATAAAAAAAGTTTCCTTTATTGACATACATTGTGGTGGGATAGGAACGTACTCTGTTTTATCATGCTTGTGGAATGTCTTTTGTAAAAGAAACTGTTTTGAAGCTACATTCATGGAATGAACACTGATTTCAAATCTGTGTCCAGTGAAATGCTAATCAGAAATGTGCTTAAATGATTAAGTAGAAAGAAAATTGGGAACTCACTCAAGTCAGTGATAAATTCTTGCAGGTTTCCAAAAGCTTGGTAAGATTGTTTTCTGTACTGCCAACAGAAATAGGATCATAAGTCTGGCTTAGTTCTGTGGCAATAGGTTTGGTCTTACCAAGATTCACTGAGTTAGTGATAAATTCGAGTTCAGCTGTAACCTTAGAGGACAAGACAAACAAAGAGACTGGAGCAAGGGAGCACCTTGCTAATGGCAAAGGAAATTAATGACACATTTGCAACATAACTGTGAACTGATCTTCACTGTTAGAAGTTCTTCCCTATAGCATTATTCGAGTCTCTTTGCTGAACATCTTATTTGGGCACTGACTCCCATTCACCAGACTGCAGCAGTTTAAGATGTAAACACCTCATCTTTCTGCTTGTTTTTTCTGCCAGAAGTTATGCAGTGGGACTGGGGTAATAGAAGTGAATATTCTTAGGCCTCAGTAGAGAGTAATTGGTGCAATTCTGTCCCTTCCAGACTCAGAGGTGCAAACACACTTTGTCACCCATTCTCAGATTGTCCAGCAAAGTGGTAAGGGAAAAACTACCTTCAGCCACCACAGCTAGACTTACCAACAGTTTTGATCCTGTTCTTAGTGACTCTTCCTGACACCCTTATTGTTAATCCCTTTTTAATGTTCTACTTTTTCTGTAGTTTCTCTTGGTACATAAGACATCAATCCTGATTGCAATTTCCACCAAAAGGTTCCAATGACAGGACAACACATGAGAAAGGATATTTCCAATTTGATTTTTGCAGCATTGCTGTCTCTGTTATTACAATCAGAAAACTAGTAAAGACTCAGTTTGTATATCCCAGCAAACTCATTAGGCACTTTTTGAGAACAAGGGACAATGTTGTGATGTTCATGTCCTCTATTTTTCCTCTCATTCAGCTACGGAGAAGTCAACTTCCAAAAGTGAATGACTACCTAGCCCCTGTCAGCAAAAAGTGAAGACATACACCAGGAATTTGCAGCAGAAAGAGAACAAACCGAAGCTGGTGTGCTGATGTCTCCAAGACAAATTTTTTTATTCATTCTCGGAATATCTACACTTTCATAAACAAGATCAGTGATGTATTCAAGGCCTTGTTGCCACAGATATAAAGCACTTGGACAACATGAAACACATTGGGCCAGGACCTAAGCAGTGTTTCAAGGAAACAAAACAACTTGGGCCAGGTCAACATGTAAAATTTCTTTTGGATGTTTTTAAGCATAATTTAGATTTTTGTGTTTGGACAGATAGTGATTTTTTGCCTTCAAAGTGCAGCTAAATGAGCCTCTTATTATCAGGAGAACAGGAAAACAATGTTTAGAAACTGTATTCAAACCTTTTCCTGCATGAGATGCTCAGACTAACAGAATGAGAATTTATATTTTCTCCTGCTTCCTTTATATGAAATTGCTTAGAAACAGAACACACTTGAAACAAACATTTCAGTCAGCTCCTTGAAATTACCCAAAGCCAGACTTTTTTTTTGCTCAGGGGCTGCAAACACTTAGGTCATATTACAGTTGATAGAAGTTTGTTTTGTTTGTCTGCCATAGCTGCAGATGACAGAGATCCAAAAGCCATTGACTTGAATAGGCTTTGGATTGACTGTGGGGAAAGGATTTCCACTGTAGGTAGGAATGCTTGAAATATAATCATTTAAGGCTCCAGTTTCAGAAAAATTATTCCAGCCTCTGTCTTTCCCTCTCCCTTGCACATGTACACATTTGTTTAGGATCAAATTCTCTCTCCTTTGTCCATGTTAGATAACCATAAAACCACTGAAGCCATTCAAAGGGCAAGGTATAACACAATGTGAATAAAGCTTTAAATACTTGCCTGAAGGTGGGAATTTTCCCTTCAGGCCTTGTTGAAAAGCTATCAGGCACACTCTCAAATGAGGTCAGCAGACTGCTACTCATTTTTACGTGCAACATTTTCACCAAACCCCCACTTGTGTTAATATCATATTAATGATTGCAGTCAGGTATTCCACAGCTCGAGTGTGCCAGGACTGGTGCTGCACTTTCTTCATCAGAGAGAAACAACTTAGCCTCAGGCTGGCTGTGCTTTTCCAGACTATAACTCACAGGTGCAGAGTGACTGCTCCAGACAGCACTCACCAACACATGCATGTCTCAGACTTCCTCGGAACAGCTGAAAACAGGATTAATTCAGTTACCAAGAAAAGAGGACCAAGGCATAGCAGCCAAGTAGCTTGCTGCTATCATTTATTTTAAACTTTCAAAAGAAAAGAAATAATTTAGGAGGGCCAGGGGTGCATGAGAGAAGGAGAGTGATGGGGAGGGAGAAAGGAAAAAGGAGAGAGGAAAGGGAGGTCTGACTCAGTCAGTGAATCACTTTTTTTTTCCCCTCTGAACAAAAGTTCAGACTTTTCATGAACAACTCAAGATCTTCTGAACTGATAACCAAAGTATACCAAAGGGACAAACAGTAATTTTTAGTTTCATCTTTTTTTTTTCTATGATAATCCAAACAAGTAATAGTTATGGGTTTCATTAAAACAGCAACAAAAAAAATTTGTATTAACCACATACTAATGTACCATGATAGTACATAAATTTACTTGGAATGGGAAAAAAAGAGGAAAGACATTGCATATTTTTTGCAAACAAAAATATGAAATTTCATGCGAACATAAATTCTGTAATTTACTGAATTACCTGATGTAGCACAGAAATTGAAGACACATGAAGCAAAAGCAGTCCTTACAAAGTGATTTGGTGCAGCCAAGAGGACTTGCTGGGGATTCTGGACACTTAGGTGCTCTTCCTGGTTCTGCCACTTGCTTGTTGGATTCAGATGGACAAGCCACCTTTACTTAAGCCAGTTTACTAATGCCCTTCACAGCTGATGGCATTATACAAGACAGGTTTCACTCCACACTTAAAAATACTCATTCCCTAAGAACCAGCAGATGAAATGGATGTTGTTCTGTTGATCTTTCCAAAACCCACTAGAATTTAAACATAGGACAGGTGTCAGGTCTCTCTGCAGGAGCACTGAGGCAGGCCTGTGAAAGCACAGCAGTGAAACATGTGGCACCTGCAGCATTTAAGGACTAGAAATCAAAATATCAAGCTTGTGGCAATCATCAGTCAAAAAGCAAGTGTTGTAGTTTACAGATTTAAAATCATGTCTGCAAATTTTACCCAGGACCTCAACTTGACATCAAACTAATTTGTCAAGTATGAACTTAATTCCCTCATCAACTAATGATAATTATTCTCTCACTAGGTCTTGTTACCAATTTAAATAGAGTTTATAGTAACTAAGGTGGGAACAGGAGTCAAAATTTCATAGTTTACATACTCCAGTTCATAGATGTTTTCCATCATTTTAGACAGGTAAGATCTCTTTTTATTCAGAAATCTTTATGAAATCTTATTCTGAAATATAATTTCCCATAGCCTTTCTTAATTTTTGAATTTTTTATAAAATGTATGTCACTAGTGTACTCCCATTCTTATTGACTCTCTCTGTAAAATAAAGAGAATGGATTGAGATAACTTTAAAGAACTTTTGTTCTTATTCTAGACATTACACGGTGAAATAGCACAGTGTTTGAAATGAAGGCTTCCTAATTAAAAAAAACAGAGTTCTTTTTTATCCTGGTGATAGTTATATTACAAAGACACATTATTTCAGTACTATGGACTACATGAGAATTAAACATCTGCCTACTATTTATTGTAACATCAATATAAAAAAAAACTATTAGAGCATCAAATTATCATGTTACAAAGCCGTGAGATTCATCCTGTCTCTGGGGATTTTCAGATATTAGACTGATGCAATACTTGTTCTTGGCCAAGTAAACTCTGTGCTCTCTTCTTTGTTTCATTATGTATAAATATGTACATGCATTGTTTATAGACTGTGTATTCTAAGCAAGGCCAGGTCTGATTCACAGCTGTGAAATTAATCATGTTCTATGTACAGGGGATTTCAGGGAAAATTGTTTTATATGAGTACTCTGACTCTTCACAGTGTTTCTTTTCTTGTGTGGTAAATCTTTAAGGCCAGGCAGTACAACCGATAAATTAAATCTATGATTATGTAACAGGCTCAAAGATCAGAAGATTAAAAGTAAAAGCAAAAAAACACCAAAAAACCAAACCAAAACAAAAAAACCCAAAACCCCACAGTAACTTAAAACATATTGAAACATAAACATACAGCATCCATAGCATAAATCAACAGCTTAATGTATTAACTACTTGGCATAAGAAAGACATTTTCCCTTTTAATTATTTCTCAGCAATCTCCTCCTATGATGCAAAATAGCAGTGCACAACAATGGAAAGTGGGCAGTCCTGCCAGACATATGACATGAAACATGTGACAGGAGCTCAAATGGAAAAAGATCAGTGGGTACCTCTCAAAGTGTGAATCCAGATTAGTTTGTGAACAGCTTCCACTCATCATAACAACAGCAAATGCTTTCTGCTGCTTCACAGCCTGAATTGTCATTTTCAGAGTTGTGCCATTGCTGATTTTCTAAAATTACTTTGACCATGAGGGATTAAATTTTGTCTTTCTTTTACAATCAGTGAAATAAAAACTCAGGGATCTGAACATAGAAACAATTTTTCAATAAAGTAAAATCTGTATCTTTCAAATGTGGAACAAGTTCTACTTACAGATATGTCATGTGGCATTACTGGAAGGAAATCAACAATCAGCATGAAGAACCAATCAGTGGGATTCACTGCCAGCACCTCCTAACACCAAATAAAATGCAATGCCCCTGAACCTATGGGAGTGATATTACTCTGGGAAAGAAGCTAGGGACTGAGCAGGATCCCAGTAGTACCAGAAATTACTTTAGACAATGAAGACAACTGAGTCCTGTACATCAGGTCTTGATTTTTGCTGAAGAGGTGTTGAGAGACATCTCCAGACACTTGCCCAATTTGAGAAGTGGTGGATTGCAGAACCCATGGCCACTTGTCCAATATATGTTCTTTCTTCACTCTTTTTTTTCACCTTTCCTCTTCAGAAAGACTTTTTCAGAAGTCCTCTGGATCAGCAGCTGTGCTCCATTAACAATCCTAAGGGAGATAGGAGAGTGAGATGGGGAGCTTCAGAGATCTGATTAACCTGCATTGCCCACTGAGCAGGTTGACCAAGGATCCATAAAAACAGCCAGAAAATGGGGCCAGATGCCTCTGAAAGGTAATTGTGAATGCTTGGGTACTGAGCAAAGATCCTGCAGTCACAAGACTTTTACATTCCTCTGTTTGAGATCCACATCCTAGGTCTTCCTCTAGAGCCCAGTGGTTAGAGAACTTTATAAGAAATCCTGGGATTAGATTAGGCAGTATCTTCTAAAACTGTTTGTAGCAGTAAGATTGCAGTCATTCCTCCCCTTGAAGATAGAGGAAAATTCATACTTCTGAGGAGGAGGTTACCAGAAAATGAGATCCTCTCTAGGCCTTCATTACAGTACTGTCTTTACTGAAAACAGGTTAGGCATAGAAAGATGGATGGGAATGTCCTGAACCAGAGAGTAATATACCAAATGGAGAAAATCAGTCCACCAATTGTGTTTAAGAAAAATAAACAAACAAAGAAAAAAAACAAACAAACAAAACTTTGCACCTAAGACTTGAAAAGAATTTCCAGAACTAAACTTTATTTTCATAGACTTCCTTGACAACCTTGAGGTGTACACCAAAACACTCTTGTGAAAGAATCTTGGAGAAAACTACTGCTTTGACATCCCCTATGAACTGCCTTAGTGCTGCTGAGCCAATTTTCAGAGCCTGTCTCCATCTGAGTACGCAGGATACAGAGCAGAGATCTAATCCTCACACTTAGGATGCCCAAGTTTTAGGCAATGCAGTGCTAAGTTGAACCACCCCTAAGTCTTACCTGAAATCCAAGCACATCAAAGAAAAACAAACTTGACTCATTGAGCATTGGACTTCAGAAACTCCAAACATTTTAATAAATATATTTTTTTGTGTTAGTTCTCTTTTTAACACTTTTTTTACAGGAAGATCTAGATTGTTAGTTGCAAACTGGAGTGGAAAAGATCTTAAATAGAAGAGTTAATCATAAACTTAACAGCTGAAATTTGTACAACTCATTCTTCCTGAAGGCATAGTCCCACAGAGGGAACAAGACATCATTAAAATCAATATTTTTCCATTCCATCTATCCATACTAGCTTCAGGACTTTACTGCTTCAGACTTTTGAAGCCAATTTGTACTGAAATGACGATGTGCCATACAAAATAGTAATTGAGACATGCTTATGTTTTTGGATCATGACAGTTAAGTAGGTGAAATCATCCTGTTTTAATTACAAAGCAACTCCCCCTCAACCATGTTTCTTATGGTTAATGTTTTTTCCCTAATAAAATGCAAAGGATTATTACAAGAAAAACTTATGTCATTTCTTGACAAAGAAGAAATATATTTCCTGTCTACCATGTGTCTAAACACTGTTCACTTTTCTATTTCAACAATACCACTGAGTCAAAATCAGCTTTGCATAAACCAGGATTTGACCTTTTTAGGTTTCTCCTGAAGAAGATATTTAGGAAAAATGAGTAATATACTAAGAAAAGTTAGTCTGAAGTCACAGTAGAAAAAAAAAGTGGTTTGTATCAGTTATCTTTATGACAAAAATATGTTTCATTTTATTTAACTAAAGTAAGATGAGCAACTCAGAACCAGGTTGTGCTCCCCATTACACTGGAAATATCCTAACAAAATGAAGAACTGTCCCACATCCTAACTGTCAAGCATTCATTACATGTTCTTGATTTACACCTTTAAGTGCCAACTGATATAAAAGACATTATGTCAAACATTTCTCATAAAAGTTGTAAAAGCTTGTATCCTGAAAGTGCCATTTCTTGGGCTCAGAAAATACGTAAATCTACTGAGAAGTGCTGATTTCTCAAATGCCTGACTTCACAAATGCCATGGGCATCCTTTCAGAAGGACATCTGTCAGAGAAGAAAGAGTTATGTTCTTTTCTTGATGTCTGTCCTTGTGCCAGAGCACATATTAAGAGGCAAGAAACTTGCTTTCAAAGCTTCTTAAAAGGAGACATTTCCTCTTTCAGGAAGATGGCCTCAACTACCAAACTCTCGCCTGCTCCTCCTTATGGAGTTTTTGAAAAGCTTCTGTCTGGTGCTGGAGCAAGGAAACCTCCTTCTCCCCATTTGTTCCTCTTCTTCCACACTGCTCACCTGAGATGAGTCTCTATTCCCAGCATGATTTCTGTGTTTTACATTATCCCCCCTTGTATAATAAGCATAAACAACCCTGAGGAAGGAAGTAAAATCTATAACCTTTGCCAATGTTCAGAATGGAAAATTATATTCCTTTCTTCACATTCATTGAAGATTTCCCTGCAAAAAAGAATGTTAACCCTTGTAGTTGTGGAAAAAACCACCAATCTAATATTTCATACTACATTAAAAAATATCTCAAATATTGCTTTGTTAATGACTATTTAATTGCAGAATCATAGAATCACTTTGGTTGGAAAAGAACCTTAAGATCATAGACTCCAACCATGAATGTTTGTTTTAATTAATTTTGAAAAGCATTGTTTAAAGAGTTTTTCAAGCTGTGAATCCTAATCTCAAATACCGTCAAACACGAGCATCTGTAACACAAAATCTCTTTTTTCCTCAAATATGTTATTAACAGATGTCTGCCTCCCGCACATTCTGCAAACTGCTTACAGGTGGCAAGGAAATTGTTTTAAAACACTGCAACAAAGACACAGAAAAAGCTTGTACCACCTACCCAAAGAGACTTTAACAGATCCCCAGAAACTCATCAAGGAAAAATAACGCAGGGTATTAGAACCAGAAGGGCTTTCTTCAAGAAGCAGAAAATTCTTTCAAGCAAGGGAGGTGAAATTAAGCATAAATTCTGGCAAGCCTAGAATAAGATAGGCCAAAAATCACTTTCTTTAATAATTGCAAGAAGGATGAAAACTGTGAATAAAACTTTTTTAAACATACCGAAAGCAGGAAGCATGCCAGTTTGTCTTCAGGGTTGATAGTTGATATAAAAGATAAAAAAAGATAATTTCTCCAACAAGATGCAGTCTTAGCAGAAATACTAAGTGAATTATTGGCATTGGTGTTCACCATAGAGTAATGCAGGTAAGCTGTGATACTGAGCCTTTCTTCATGGCAGACAAATCTGAGGAAATAACTCAAACTGAAGTTTGCTTAGAAGAGAGTTCTGATCATTTTTTCATCATTGAGAACACTAAGAAATCAAAATAGTTTTCCCTTGAAAACTCAAAATCAGATTATATTTGAGATGGTCAGAATTTTTTGAGTCTTGGATGCTGGAAGACTGAACATGCTGAATAAAATGATATGTTTTCAAAGAATCTGACAGGAGATATCCAGAAAAATGCACATTAGTAAGTCTCTTTTTCTTGGACGACGTAGCTGAATTGCACAATTAACTACATGAAAAATTACAGTTTAATATAGAATACTCAGTATGAGTTTTGCTGGGGGAAATTGTGCTTCACTATGGATTGAGAGTAAAAAAAAGAATTACGGATGATCTCGTTCATGTAATGCACTTGAATTTTCAAAGAACTTTCAAAGTTCTTCATTAGAGTTCTTACCCTAATAGGGAAGGTTTCCTCACAGATTAATAGTCAGTTAAAAGCTGAGAAACAAATAATGAGAACAAACAATCTGAAATGCTGCTATTGTTAATCCATGAAGATCTGCACTTCAATGCATGTGACTAAAAATACATGGCCTGGGGTGAAAAGGAAGACAAAAACTGTTGATATACATCTTTTCAAGACAGTAATGCCAGAAACTGACTTTGGAGAGCTGAGTATGTTAGATGATATTGGATGATTAAAAGGTCAAATGAAAATTAAGTATGGATAAATATAAAATAGTTAAAGTCTAGTTACTCATATGTCATTATGGACTTTAAATAAACTGCTCTCAATGAGGAAAGGGATCTTTGGATAATTGTTATTTCTCTAGAATCACCAGTTCAATGATATCAACAATCAGAGGAAAATAGAATGCTGTTAAAGACACAATAGGAAACCTTGTACCACTGTAAAAGTCAAACACACCTGCTGTGCTGCTGAAACTGCTCCTCACCACTCCTCTCAAATAAATATAGCAAAACTTGTAAAGATATAGAGAGCTGTGACAAGGATGGTGAGAGGAGAGGAATGCTTTCCACCTGAGAAGTTTTCAAATAGCCCAGAGAACTCTTCTCAGGAAAAGCAGGGACCAAGAGTGATTTGACAGGCTGTAAAATCATGAATAGGCTGAGAAGGTCACTGGGGAATAATCATTCTCTGTATTTACAACACAAGGATGAGAAAGAACTAGGTAGAATTATCAGGCAGTAGGTTTGAAGGAAGCAACTGGAGTACTTTTTCACACAACACCTCATTATATTGTGGAACTCACTGCCACAGATAATTTCCTATGCCAAATGTGTAAATGGATTCAAAAACACATTAAAAAAAATAAGCACTGGAAGATCCATCAAAAACTAATAAACCCGATGATGTGGTGTAATCTTCAGCTTGAGAAAGCCCCAAGAAGAGATGGCTGGAAGCTGCACAGCTGTGCAGTTACCAAAGCATTTGTTGACCAGGATCAACAACCTGATGTTGGCACAGATGAGTTTTAAATCTGACTAAAACCAGATGGGTTTATATCCTTAACTCTTGTTGCAGTTTCTAGTGAGTTTCCCTCACCCTGAGCAAAATTCCTGAGGTGTATTACCTCTGCATTCTCTCTTTAGTGACTGTTTCCATCTGACACTTTATTAGGGCCCATGCTTTGCACATGCATGCCTTTATTCATCTTTAATGCTAGGGCTATACCCATGAAGAGAAACCAACATTTATTTTATGGCAAATCAACCAGGAGCATATTTTTCCCTCTGGAAGGATATGTTCCTTTCCCTTGATCACCTAAGTTTTTAAGTTAGGCATCTTAGGTCCATCATAACAAATAGATAGATCTGGATGGTAGAGTAGTTTGAGATTCCCTTGGCTTTATTAAAATTAAAAAACAAAAAAACCCAAAAAAAAACCAAAGAAAGGGATAAATTGGACAAAAAGGGAAGAAAAAAAGAAAGTGGTAAGTAGAAAGATGAGAAGGTATCTAGAAACAGAGAAGAAACTTCGGACACTAAGTTATAAAAGAAGCCAAAATAATTATTTTATTGTTGAAACTTCAACTGGTCAACCATATCAAGATGTAGCACTTTTAAAATATAAAACATATTTCCACACATGAAAATTGCAGTCCTTAAAGTTATATTTAACTTACTTTTTCCTTCCTTCTATGCTTCAATATTATGAATGACACGCTGAAAATTTTTATTTATATATTAACCTTTCCTTTTCACTGGACTGTAGAGGAGTGCCATTGAATGGGGGGAAGAAGTCACAGTTTATAAGGAACTTAACTGAAAGCACAATCAAGTTTTTTCATATCTTTTTTTTAATATTTTGTAGCGAAGAGCCAACAATTTAATCAGTTTGGTATGTGATTAGCCCCATTTTTCCCTTTTGGTCCAGACACACCACTGACCTTCTCTTGTAAAAGAGCTCAGAAAAGCATATGTTTTTCTCCATGTATGGATTTTTTCAGTCAAAAAGAAATTTCCACTGCATCATAACACCTTTAAGCTTATTGGTAGTATTTTCAGGAGGACTCTTCTAATTTTAACTTCAGTTCATCAGAGAACTGGTGAATGACTGTTCAGTGCTTTAGAAAATGTTAATTTTCTTCACTGAAAGACCTACACTTATGTCATGGTGTTGCTGTCAAAGAATGCAAGAGAGGTATCAGCTTTTGTAAAATGTGCTTTTGTACTCACTGCATAGGCAATTTCAGCATCATCCAAAACAACTCACCAAGTTATTAAGTCACTTTTACGGACTCTAAGTATTCACAATTTACATATGTCTTGGTTCCTGGGCCTTCAAGAGTCTCTTTTAGGCCCCTGAAGCCAGTTCCCAAAATCTGTCACCCATAAACTAGGTAATACCTTCAATTACTTAATAGCTCCAATTTCAAACTTTGATGAAAAACACTTATCTACAGAAAAATTCCCTGATTATCATAGTCCCTGTATAATAAGCCTAGATAAAAATTGAAGCCCAAAGTGGGGAAGATTCCTTAGGTGCTTCTAAACAGATTCAAATTACCTATTTTTGAAAATGTTAAAATGTTATCACACTTTTCTTTTTGTTTTGTGGGGGAGATTCTGTGAGAGATATTCTGCCTCTACTATGTCAAAGTGAAAAAAAGGAATGCTTTGATAATAGCCTGGCTGTCTTGTTGCTGGGATGCTATTACTTTGTGCTTCAAACAGTTGGAGACTGAGAAAAGGTGTTCCCTTTCAGTACTCAGATTTCATGACACTCTGCTATTTTTTTCCCATCAGATGGGAAATCCCACTCAAGGGAGAAGATATATATGACTACAACTTGCAGCTCCTTCGAGATGACAAATGCCATGATGAAACAGAAGAAATTTCCCATTAAAATAAACCACATGTCAGCTTTCAGCTCAGGTTCAGCCAGCTCCCAACTAAGGAAATATGCCTTAGCAGTAGATCATGGAGGCAATACATATCTGCTTTACTCCAAGTGGCCCACAGAGAAACGAATAGAAATATGAGCTATCACTGACTATGAGAATGAGCAGAAAAGCCCTCCAAGAGCAGCCACCCCATGCTTTTATCAGTGCATCCCTAAACAAAAGAGATGCACACAACTCCTTGCCTTAAGCAATGCTTATTATCTTATATCAAAATAAGCTGTCTAATTCAAGGCCAGACATCCCCAGTGAATGGTGGAACCATAGAGAATTCCCTGCTGATTAAGGTGCTCCTTGTCACTGGATATAAAAAACCTGAAGAACTGAAACTCGCTACAAGGTCCAGCAAAATATAATGTATTTGCTTTGCCATAGCTAAACAGATTCCTGAGGACACCTATTTATCTAATGAAAAAGCAATAAAAATAAGTTTTGGAAGTAAAGGAAAACCTGGAAATAGGGCAGAAAAAGTAATAGAAAAAACTCCAGTTAAAAATTATTAGCTTTCTCCATTCTTTAATAAGGTAGAATGTGGAGAGAAGCTAAGTGCTTAGTTCTCAGTTTAGCCTCCTCATATTGACTCTATCCACACAAAAAGCAATACTGAAGTGTTTAGGAATTTTTTGATAGATTTTTTCCTCTAGTACTTCATTATTTTAACAAAAGGAAAAGATTTTCCAAAATGTATGTATTAAAAAAGAAATTTTGGGCAAAATTTCATATCTACCAGAAAGAAAGCTGAGAGCCTGAATGCTATAACTTCTACCTCTCCTATCTTTCTTTCACTCCCCCTTAATCATACTCCATTCTCAATTTCATAAAACCTGATTTTGTCTTGACTCAGATATTCAACTAAATCTACGCAATGATTGTTTTCAGGTCAGCCTCCTTTGGTGTAATTCCTTAGATACACACAGGGGAATAAAGTATTCCAGAAAAAACAGGTGAACTAACTTTCCTGACGTGAGGGAAAAAAGTCTTAAATGGCTGACAGGGTTTCAGTCCTGACATTTGAAATGTCCTGGCTCTAAGGTACATCTTGTCCTTCTTGGATGAAAAGTCAAGATTAATATTTTTCTAAAATATTCATTTCATTGAGTTCAAGCCCTAGTCATGAGTAAATTATGCAGGACTTACCAGGTCATCAAATGTTCTTTTCTCAGCTGAAGTGGTCAAAGAGATTATAAAGAATTCTTCTGTGAATGGGACCATCATTATCCACACACTTCATTGCAAAGAAATAGGAATGGGATGCTGAAGGGACTTTATTCCACATGTAGTGCTTACATTCCAGTTAAAACAAGCACAGCATAGTTACAGAAGTAGAAGCAATTCTATTTATGGTCATCTTTGGAAAAATGAAAAAAACAAATCAAAAATATATAATTCCATACATACTTATAGTATTTTTTGTAAAACTAAAAAACTAAAAAAATTTCTGGTAAAACTGAGTTTGAGCAAAAGTCAGATGAGGCAAAATGACCATTGCATATTTAATAGATATACAGTGGTGCTTCAATACTCACTGTTCTAATTGCAAGGCTATACCTGTGAATAGTTTCATGATGGTGAAAGTGAACATTCTTATGGTGATGGTGGCTTTACATTTCTTTAAGAGATCAATTTGATAACAGTTTTACTGTTTTATACTTTTTTACAACAAACATATTTGCGAGCACTTCTATCCAGATATCTTTGGTTTAAATTAAAGGGCAAATGTTTACTTAATTTTTTAAACGTTGTGTTTATTGCATTTTAAAAGCACACACATACAATCACTGATCCTTTTTGGATCATGACCTAAGGAATATAAGAACCAGAGAAGATTTAAATATAAAATTGGAAATCAAGATGATAATGTCATGAGTAATAATAAACCACAGATTATTATAGTGCATTTATTCCCATGCAGAGATCAGCTCCAAAATAAATTGTAGACCTTTCTGAACCACAAATAGACCATGTGGTGGCTCCTCTGCCCAGAGTGATTTCCCCCTTGAATGTTACTTCTCCCTCAAAAAACATTAAAGCTGACTCCCAAAAAAAAAAAAAAAACCCTTAAAAACAAAACTTTTTTTTTTTTATTCTTATAATCTGTAGGTATAGCCCACATTAAAAAGTAAAAAATAAAAAATTACTTGTAGTCTAAGGGCAATAATGCTCCAAAAATCTTTAAATTATATGCTGACTAAAACCTGCTGAATAATGAACAAAAAGAACACCCTTTCTTGCACATCTTTCAACTTTCATTGCATCTCATGAATTCCTGTATTTATCAAATTTTATGTTATGTTTGGGTTTACCTCTCGTAACTATTTGAAAAATGAGTATTTCACATGAATATCTTACCATAACATTTATTTTTTTCCATGTCCCACAGACAGCAAGTAATCTGCCTCTCTTTATTGACTCCCATATAATTTAGCTAACTTAGTACTTATGCAAACACCTCCTCCCTCCTCTTTGCTTCACAGTTCCAAGCTACATTTTCTCCCCAGAGATCTAATTCATAACAGGTTTACTAAACCTTGGACCAATCTCTCTCTGACTTTGAGGATTGTGCCATTTCATACCTGAGGAAAGTTTTCTGTGCTGAAAATCCTGTTTATTCAAACTATCTCAGCTGTTCTAACAAAGGCGTTCCCTTACAGGAAGCTGTCTGTCTCACTGAGGATGAGAATTTACTAATTTAAAAAATCTGACTTTTGTTATTCATTAGTCTATCATTTATTTTTAGCTCAATAATAAGAAAGAGATGTAATGAGACTAGCAGCTAATATAGTGCTAATACAATTAGCACAGCATGTCTGGCAACCAATCACATACCACTAAGAGTAAATCATTAATGACTTTGAGAATAACCACTGAATTTTAATATATTCACAAATATAATGATTACTGGTAATTATAAATAAAACCAGAAGTGTACAGAAGATAGCATAAATTATTTAGAAAATATTAGCTTTTCAATGGGCAACCTAACTGAGCTTAGTCTATATGGAAAAGTTGAAGGCATAATCATTACAATTGTAGATGGAGCTGTATGGTTTCACCTTTTTTGGTATTATATTTCAAAAACCCTTTGTTGAAAGAAATGGCGTGATGGAGACAGAAGTGATGAATGCACTGAAAAATTGCTTCCTGTCATAAATGACTTTATAAACCTACTGGGAAATTTTTCATGTCTACATCTGCTAGATGGTGACTAATGCAGGATAATCAAATTAGAAATCATTCAGCCAGTAGGGACTAGTGACCACACGAAGGTCCAGTGACTAAAGCAAGATTAGAAGTTGATATGTGTAAATCACAACTGATTCTAATCAGAAGCAGATGCCTGATTTCAGACAGGTCTTCACGGACAAGACGTCAGAAAAGATTAGAAATAATTGAGTAGATGGAGACAATGAAATGCAGGCGACATTATTGTACAAACAATTGACAGAACTCTGTGCAAGTAGGTAGGTATGCATGGCTTAAATGCACAGTGTCCACTGAGAATATATATTAAAAGAATAATTACTCTCTAACTTATTTAAATTTATAATAGTTAGTGTGTACATCACATGTAAACATATTGTGAAAATGTGAAATGGTTGATTAAATTTGGCATATGAGATAATATTCTCCACCACTGGATTTATGCATTTGTTATTAACACATAGACTTTGAAGATGCTTTTGAAAATTGTATGCTTATAGTTATAACAAATCTAAACTGTAAGCTGCATTTTAAAATGTTCCTACCAGTGAATACAAACTAAAAATCATTGAATAAATGAAAAATAAATTTACTATGGTATTTATTATCTCATTCTCTAAATTTTACTGCAACTTAGCAAAACCTTTCACCCATTACTGACATATATCCTTGTTTTTATTTCATAGGTTGTATGTAGAATATGTTTTAACACCTGATAAAGAAAACTACGTACAGAAAAGAGCTGCATAAAGGGAAAATAGAATTTTTTTCTATTTCAGTAATTTTAACAATTTAATTTCATAGTTTAGGAGTACTGGATATGAATGTGTGTCTCCATCAGTACTCTGAAGAATAAATGCTGAACATATATCACTTCCTCTTACCACTACCTAATCCACATAGGCATAGAGAACTAAATACAGTGAATTATATGTTGTATTATGCAGGTTTGAATTTATGCAGTATGTCTTGTATAAACATTGTTCTCAACTGTATCTGGAAGGAGATTTTTTGCAGTAGGAGGATTTCTAGTGCTAGCAGAAGAAAAAAATGCACTCTCTATAAAATCATGTCAATGTTTTACTCATAATAAGCACAGTAGTGAATGGTGAGAAAAGAAGTTCTAAGTTCAAATAAGTGAAAGATTTTAGAAAAATGATTGTGAAAAGCCAAGTTAATTTTACAAAATAAGATATTTGTATGATTCTTCAATTTTTAGTTCTTTGCTATTTTTGATTAGGTGATTTCTCAGACTCTGATCATTTGCCAGCTCCTCAGTATGAATATTCATGTGACTCATTGCACATCATGCTTTTTGATTGGCCAGCTAAGACTCACATGGCTCCATCTCCTGTCTAGATTACTATTTTACAAATTATATTTGCTGATATTTAATCTTCATTTCCTATGTAAATCCTCCTGGGATCGAGATTTAGAAAAACACATACACAAGCACCACACTGACATAAATAGTCTTCAAAGCCAAAGAAAAATTTAGACAAAGTAAGAGTCAGAGGATGTTGGGAAAAATGTGAGTCAGAAGTTTCCTGCAAACTTGGTGTGTGGGTAAGGTTACTGGGAAGGACTGAACTTTATTCTAAATCACACCTTTACTTTCACTGACTGAAAAGGGCCATCAAATCCACCAATGTCTTTCAGCTAAATGTTCTTTACTGATTTTAATAATAATATTTTCAATATGGTTTTGGAAATAACACAAAGGTTTCTTTCTAAGTTTTTATAATATGCCTGGACTCCTTCTTGCAGGTAAAAGTGATGACTTTTGAGTATCAGTTCTGCACAACTGAAAATAATGTCAATAAGAGCAGGCTTTAGATGCTGGATGCTGTTAGAGCACATATAAGTCATGTACATTAAACACAGTGTCACTAATCCAGGGATGAAATCACTCTACTCCAATGCTGAAAAATAGGAACTTCAACTCACCCAGCCATGCACAAGAGTTTCCTAAAGATCAAGACAAATGTTTGTACTTGTATGTTTGTACAATGACTGATAGAATAAGAAAAAAGAGAGGAATTTGTTTAAGTGTATATAAGATATATTTAGAAGGATAAATTCATGACTCAAAGCACATGTGCGATTAACATCTAAGTCCTTTTCAGCTTCTGAATGCAAACATCTAGAAGGAGGGGAAATTAGCAAAAGCACTGAGTATATTACATACACTCAACAGACAGGATTTTCAAGCAGGAAAAAAACCACTCTTTTGTTAATTCTTTGAATCAACAACATATGTTGTTTACTTATTGTTGCATCTTGCCGAAAAATAAAGTTGGCTTGAGCAAATAATGAGCAGATGAATTTCGAAGAAAGAGGACTGTGTGGCTAGAATTACGAATACCAGACAGTAATGCCATTATACTGTGGGCTTAAGGTTTTTCCACAGCAAAATAATAGCCTGCCAGGCAGACAAACAAATTAGCTGATGATGGACTTCCCTTCCACAACTGAGCTTTAATCCAAGACAGCCAGTTTAACTAATGAGGAATCCTCCTCTTGTACTACAATGATAATTTGAAAGTGGTGTGGAACTGATAAAGTGAAGAGTCAGTCAAGTATTTGACCTTTCCAGGAGTGTCTTTGACATCAGCTAGACGAGAATGTGAGGATTCAGCCGTTTGAGTAAGTATCCAGTGATCTAGCCCCTAGAAAGTCTCAAATAACTTCCTTAGTCATAACAGGCACTTTGGCCTGACTCACAGAACAGACTAGCATGTATGTTCAACTCCCACTTAAAATTGTTAGTGGTTTGAGCTCATCTCATTTTAACCAGTTTAAATGAACGGGTCTAGACTAAACTAGGCACTTTTCAAGATCCCCACATAAGCTCCTAAAAAATCTTTCCATTTCTGAATTTTTCTTTTGAAGTCTTTAGAATTCTGCTCTAAGACATGTACCCATTTTGGGTAAAATATCATTTATTAGCTTGGTGCCTATCTTATATTTTGCTCCTTTTGGACTCACAAAACAGGAATTTTTCAGCCTCTAACATCTGTTGACCATCAGTTTCAGAGTATACACAAATCCTCATGGAAGTGCAGGGACAAAGTTCTGCCTTCTTCAACACAAACATTTTGCTATTTGATTGTTTGGCTGATGGAACATTCAGCAATTTATTTCACTGTCTCATGATATAGCCTAAACTGACTTCCTTCACAAGGACTGTGACTAAGAACTAGTAATGTGCTAAGTAGTAACCTCTTTGAAGAGGGGAAAAAGAGAGACAGATTTTCTCTTGTCTTCCAATTTTTACTTGAGCTAGTTTAATTTTCACAAAATGAAATAAGAGTAAGCCAAGAAGTAGGTACGGGTGTTTTGCCCTGAAGGCTGTAGAAACATGTGTGAAAACATGTTTTAAATGTAATGAAAGACTAATCATAATTTGCATGGCAAAAGCAAGCTACTGTAATGGAATTGACAGTGTCACGTTAGTACTGACTGAAAAAAATGGACAGATTTGTGGATAAAAAGTACATGTTTTGGGCAGATGTGCTTTTTACTTCGGTTGCCACTGAGTGAAATGTTACTTCCCTTTGTAGCAGTTCTGTGAGAAGACTTACAGTATCAAAAAAAAAAAAAGAAAAAAAAAAAAAAGAGGAGAAATGAAAATGTACAGAAGTTTCTTTGCCTGCAATTTTTTAAGTCCACATTATAAGACATTCCACAAAAAAATTCCAAACCCCCAAAAATAACAAAAAAATCCCAAACAAATAACAACCAAAAAACCCCACAAATCACCAAAACCCCCAGTAGAATGGTCTTAAAATAAAAACTGTGGAATCAGAATTTTCCTTCCAAATCAGCTCTTGTGTCTTTGGTATCTAGAGTTAATGACAAATGACTCAGCAGATCATTCATTTTTCTCCTGGACACATGGTGGATCTTCACTGAAGAAAGTTCATATCCTGTTCTGATACTCAGGGAGGAACACTGGGGCAAAGCAGTAATAGTTTGTTTGTACAAGAGATAAACTGCTGTGATGACTTTCCAATTCTGGTTTGCATGACTTTGTTTCTAATTTCTGAAGACATGTTGGCCACTGAAACCAATACAATTGTCCTTCTAACTATATTTAATCAAAGACAAAAGGGCTAGACAAGAGCGTCATGAAAAGGACAATGCTTTTGACTGTTTTTTAACATAATCAACAGAGCTGTGATGAAAGACTGCTGTCATTATTGTCCTCAAGTCTTGTTATGGACTGAAAACATCACGAATTATCAGAACACTTATTAGTTCATATGCTCTCCTCATTCTCACATTGTAATTACATCTGAAGTGATGTGTTCTCCCTTGAAAGAGGAGCTCCCATGATTCCTCTTAGCTTGACGCTTTGCACTCCTTCATATCTCCTGCTTATGAAATTTGTTAATAATTTTGATCTGCATTCTTGTTTTCTTATCTATTACCCAAATTACTTTTCTCTGCCTGATGGTGTTGTTTGGGTATCAAAACTGGTGGTGAAGGCTGTGGGTGTATTGGTGATAAAGTTTCCGTGAGCAAGAGGTGATCTGGAGCAGGTTGTGCCTCATTATCAGAATACAAGAAGAGAAAGTTAAGAAGATGGCAGCACACAGAGATGAGACAGGAATGAGCTTTTCCTTATTGCATTGGTGGACAGAGTCAGCACAACAGAGGAAATTATATTCTAGAGAGCACACGTGGCCTCACTGTGCCGTCAGGATGTTAACAGATGTCCTACTCTGCTGGAAAGAGAGAGAATGTTTTGTCTGATCAGGATAGTCTGTACTGCAATCCAAAAGCCTTGCAGCAGAGCTAGGTGATATGTGCATTTCTCTTTCTGCTTGTAGCACACTCGTTTTTGATCTACCCCTGCTTTTACACATTTTCCTAGGACAATACCAAGCGTGAAACAATATTTAGCTGCAGTTGCGCCCAACGTTACTTCTGCACCAGAAGGCTTTTCCCTGCACCACTGAAGTTGGTTCATGGTATCTAAATTTACACAGAGATGTGTTCTCCGAACCCGAGCAGTGCAGAAAGAGTTCTGGAATTTGGTCTGCCCTTTCCAAGTATGCTACTAGTGCTCTGGTTTCAGAAGGATATTAATTAGTTCTCAGCCAAAGCAATCATTTAGAGCCTTTTGATAGGATACTTCAACATAACAATTTTATTGTCAATAGACCATGAAGCCAAACTTGACTTTGCTTATGAGTTTAAAAGCCTTTAAGAGCTAAAAGGTGATCTCAGAATCTCATTCAATAGGTTAATCTTAGAAATTGTACCTCCTGTTAGGCAGCTTCTAAAATTTCATGACTGTTGATCAGTTTCTGTAATGACAATCAGTATCACATTATCATAGTGAATGACCATAAGAAGTAATCGTATAAATCTGGTCGAGCATTGCTACCTTTATACTTAGGTTTTTTCCCTCTAATTCCTTCTCAGAAATCCTGTGTTCCTCTTAGTCTGAAACTATTCTATAGTATTTTGTGGATAAACTTGATATACTGTTATAAGAAGACCATTAACCTCTCCCCGAAAAGACAAATATGTATCAGCAAGGCATACAGAGTATTTATTGTACAATCAGTTTTGTTACTAAATTAAGTAAAAAATAGTAAACATTACAGAATTAAAGAGAATTAGATGGTTTGCTCATTATTAATTGAAAGGAGATAATCATGTAACATCCCATTTTATAATTTTCAGAAAAGTTGTATTCCCTTGCAGTATGTTCCAGAGGCACTAGATGCCCTTTACTACTCAATGAATTTCCAGACAGTATAAAGTGGATGGACTATGACAATAAACTAAAAATGTAGTGCAGATCTATAATAGCTTTTTTTAAGAAACCTCCTACCCAATTTGAAACTTATTTCAAATATCAGAACAACAACTCTGTTGAAAGAACTTTAAGATATTTCGGGCAAAGGAAACAGGAAATCAAATATCTGATGACCCCAAAAAGATAAAATGTTTCTCCAACAATTGCAGGGTTTTGAATGACTGAAGGAGGAAAGGGTCTTATGAGACTAAGGTAAAAAAGGTTGATGTAGACAGATCACAATGGTCAAAATGTGGGAGGAAGTAGATTTTGGTCTAGAATTCCCTAAAGAGCACGAGATGAACTGCAACCATAAGAATTTGCACTAAAAAGCAGCATAAATGAAAAAAATTGCATCCTCTTTTCCAACATATGTGCCTTCCCTCAGCTTATCTTGTTTTATTCAGAAAAAAAATATTTTCATTACTTTTTGATCCATTGGCCTCAGAGTTCTGAAGCTGCGTGTAGATGCTGTAGCCTGCTGTGTACAACTGAATTAAATACATAAACCCAGTCATCTTAAATCTGTCAAAAATGCTTCTAGAAACAGGCTGTGCATGCAAGGACAGCAGATGGAAAAAGCTTTCAACGGTAATGAAATAATTTACGCCCAAATCATTCAATCCAGTCAGTCAGTTCTGCAGAATCATTTTTCATAAGACACTTCAAGATGGACTCAGTCTACAAAGTGATTTAGAAATGAACTAATTATTGTGGGTTTAAATGACCCAATAAAAAATGCAGATTCTTCCTTTCTCATACACACATCATCTACAGGATCTTTCTGTTCTGCTGAAATTCCGCCGTTCTTTGAGGCATCAGGAGTTGGCTGTTGTTGGAGGACAGATACAAATGTTGATTGTCCTCTAGATGGATAGGACATGACAAATATTGTTTTGCTCTGCCTTGGGGCATAGAAGGTTTCAGTTCTCATCTTAAAAGGGTGCAATGCAAAAGTCTTGATGTGAAACAAATTGGAATAATTACAATAACTGTCTAATCATACATGGCATGAAATAAACCTCAATTTCAGTACAGTTCAGGAAAATCTAACGAGGTCTCATGTTTGCACCTATTTCCTGGCTCCAAGCCAAGACAGTGTTCTCATCAAATCTGATTGGCTCTGGCAGGATCAAACTATTTGGCATTATAGTAATACAAACAATGAAAATAAAGTTTTATAACACATATTTATGTTAAAATTCTATCTGTCTTTATTATCTTTTTCTACCCCTTACACTTTTTATCCATATTTTAAAAATTTGGTGTCAGTCACTTGGTACACTTGATACACAAGGATGTCTTACTTCATTGGCAAATGGAGAACTATTGAACAGGGTGAAATAAATAATTTCATTGAGTTAGGGAAAGAATATAATCCAGAAAGCTCAGTTTTCCTCAACAGCATGGTTTGATGCACCTCTACTCATCATTTGTACCTAACTAACAATAATTGCTGTATCAGTCAACAACAAAATTCTGGTGAGAAAGGATAGAAGAAGCAGTTCTCAGATTGATCACAAGTACTTACTGTGATGAGATGGCAGTCCTTTAAATACCATTTAAAGCTTAGCTGAAATCCTTTTTATGACCAACCACACCACAAATCAGTCTAAATGTTCTGGACAAACCCAGAAAGTTTTTTGCTGTTGTAATTGAAGCCAGTTTTGATTGAGGACAGACATCTGCATGTAGATTATGTACATTTCCTCTGCCCATGGACTGGGCCAGGTCAGTGCCTACACAGGGTTTCAGGCCAGCAGACCATGGTGTCAGGGAGGAAAACCCTCTGTTGGGCTACTGGGTTATATCCTGAGCAGATCCTGGAGTCCTTCACATGTGAAATATTACTCATTTTGCAGATTTGAAGATTTCAATTTCTGCTCAGAGGAAACCACTAGAGCACCTCCCAAGTGAATGGAGAAGATGAACATTTCTTGTTATTTTACGGTATCCTCAATGGAAAAAAAGATAAGCCTGCACCTTAGACTGGATTATTTTCTGGTGGTACCTAAATTACAGGTCACACAGCTGACATCTGACTTCAGTAGCCTGGAATTCCATCTGCAGGTCTCCCGAGTGTTTCTTTTTTTTTTCAAAACTGTTAATGGAATGCAGGCAGCTACGTCAGGGAAGCTCAAACAATCTTTCTTCCCTTTTCTGGGACCAGACACCTCAAACTGGAAAGGTACCAGGGCCTAAACTGAATAGATAAGACCCCACTATTTTATAATATTACACAAGAAATGCTGACAGAAGGAACTGTGGTCTTTGGTTCACAGGGGAGGCTCAAGGTCCTTGTCTGGGATGGAAGTTCATAGCTGTGGATCAATGTGCCAAGTCCTGCCATAAGCCATGTCATGTCAAGAATAAGCATATGCATATGAAAATGGGAAAATCTGTCTGGAAATCAACTAGGCAAGTCTGATTTCACACAAATATATATGAAGAAAAGGGTAAGGTTAATCCTCAGCTTTTCACGGGCTGCCAATTCCTCATTCTCTGTAAGAAAAAGTTATTTATTTAGGCTTCAATTTGAGAGTGTAGTGCAGGGATTCAAACTTCATCTGGGTATTGATGCCTCCACAGAAATAATGCAGAAGGATCATTGTGCTTCTGTGTAGTTCTGATGACCCGCTGGCAGATATGTGGGGATAAACTGTGGGAAGATTTCCTACAATAACCCAAACCCTCTCCTTTGCCAACCTAACCTTTCCCACTAGATGCTCACCCCTGTCCGACAGCCAATAGTGAACTAATGCATAAATTCCAGAAAGAAGTACTGACATTACCCTGCCATTGCAAAGTCAAGTATGAGTGTAGGCTGTTGGAAGTACAGCCTGAACTTGTGATGAGTTTCATGACTGTCCAAAGTGGTTTTCAAGGGAAAACATGCTGTAATGCCAGCAGAGTTGATTAAGAGTTGAGTACAGAAGTTAGTTTTGCAGAGAAACCACCAAAAAAAAAAAAAATCAAGCAGAACTGAGACTTTTGTAGATAGAATGGAAGGTTTTAAGTGGTGTTTTTTATCTCTTGGAAATCATATGTTCTGTTGCCACTGTTTGTCAGTTATAGATTTGGTTGGTAGATTTGGTTCTTCCTATCAGGAAATTGGTTGGGGGAAATAAGTGCATAAAATAGACATTTTAAGAGAACTGGGGGACATTATTCATAACTACAGAAATTTAATTCTTGACGGAACAGCTCCACGTTCGATATGCTACAAGTTGAATTCATATCTTTTCCTGTTTGCCATATTAACTAAAACACAGACTTAAATTTACACCAGAAACCTTTATAGAAACTTGGCAGAAACATAGTACAAAACTCAGAGGGATTCAGAATTGTTGTCTTATATAATACAATGAAATACATTGCTAATGACTCAGAAGACATGATAGAAGACTGCACTGCCCATGTAATTCCAATATGTTTGAGAAAAAATAAGAAGCAGACAGAAGAGGATTTCTCAATGAGGATAATTTTACTGTTCCAGACATTAAATGGGAATAATAGATCTGTAGAGGCAACAATAACATTTTCATAACTGTGAGTGAAATCTCACTGTTATGCTGTTGGAACTAAACCATAGTTTTTTGAACACAGTGATCTCCAGGGATTATTTCTTCCAAGTGACTACCCTGTGTTAGCCAAACAAGATTTCTTCAAACTCTACGTGTTTTATATCACTGTATGTTCATGTCTGTGCATATGAGTGTCTGTGTGTGTAACTTAGACTTTTTACAACAGTCTCCTCTGAAGAAAAAACTCATTAATAGTATCCCAGCCACAGAACATCTTACAAATGAATGGGTATTGTTCCTTTTTGACTAACAGCTGCTTTTAGTTTGAGTAGTTTACTGTAGCTAAAAGCTCTGACAATCCAGATACTTTTTGCTATCGAGGTTTATCTCAACCTGCTAAAGTCTAGATAAGGGATTGCCAGTTTTCCTGCTTCAAAGGAGACAAGAGTAATTGGAACTATAAACTGTCCCATTTATCATTAAAATGCACATTTTTATAGGACCACAGAAAGCATCTGTATCTTTACTAAGACAGAACATGCATTAGACAGGTTTAAACTGAGACTGCTCAATACAGCAGATCACTCGTCTGACATTTACAGATGTTAATGTGCACACACTCATTTCACGAGAGAAGAAAATAGCACATGCTTAATCAGAAGATTATTTCACAGAGTGAGGTGCTCATCCTGCATGGGTCTTTCCTTTAGCTGAAGCCAAGGGCCCTTAGTCCTTCACCAGAGTAATTCAGTACCTTCCAGGCCCTTTAACATTTTTCAGTACTGTTTCTCTCACTTGTGCCTTGGCACAAAGACAGTTTTGTACAGCTAGGTCCAAGACCAGTGCAATCCTGAAGATTATTATAAACAATATGCCTTGGCCAAGTCTACCAATTTTTCATTTCCACAGTTCATTAACAAAAAGTGGAAACTACCAAGCCACTAATAGCCCTGATTTGTATCAGATGTACATACTTAATGGTCAATTTGGTGGAATCTCCACTTCCTTTTTAATAGCTTGCAAATTCATCAGAGTGCCAGAGTTTTAAAGTTAAGATTACTCCTACAGGCTGCAATTACCATCAGAGTTTATAAATTCTGCAGATTTTGCAGGAGAATAAGTAAAAATGAAAAAAAAAAAGAAAAAAAAAAAGATAATTTGGTTCATTTCTCTTGTGTTCAGTAATTCTAGAATGACTCCCTGCTGTTTCCACTGGAACACTATTAAGGTTGTCTGATAAGATGGCCATTAGTTTCCCCAGTAAAAGATATTTTAGTGTTATCATAAAAGAGGAGTTTGGCTAACAAACTTCACTGTGAGAGAAACGTATGGCACTTCTAACAAATCCAGAGTTTTCTGTCAGATTTTTTCCATTTATACCCTCTCTCTTTGTACAAGTGGTGGGGTTCTCAGGATGCATGAGTAGCCTCCAGTGAGCAAAATTACTTGTTCAATGAGAATGAATAAACAGGAACCAGCTGCCCAGATATTTTGATGATTCCATATATACATGTTTAGATGAGTTTCCTAAGGAAACAGGAGTACAGGATCACATATGCACAGTGCCAGCTCCCTCAGCTTCTCCTTGGTCAGATGTTCCAACGCCTGAAACATTTTGTGTCCTTCCAGCACAGGAGCTGCTGGCCTGCTTTGCTATGATGGTGCATTGCTGCCTTGTGGGCAACCCCTAATGTCCAGGTATTTTCTGGTCTGTCCTTCTCTAATAACTTTTGAATCCTCTGATCAAACTCACTTTAGTAAAGGGGTCTCCAAAAAATTATGTTTCAGCACACGCAGAGCTCTGAACCACTCTCATAACTTCTCTGTGGTTTTTGGTGAGATAGATTTGGTGTTACCACACAGAAAGATATTTAAGGTAGACACAGCCATGGGAAATCAAACTTCTTTTTTTCCTCTATTAACAGAACATCATCTTGTTTATTTAAATTGCATGTGCTACAAACATACTATAGCCACACCTGATAAGTAGCTCAAGGTGTCAATCCAAAGAAATATGAAAACAAACCCTAAAATCAGTAGACTCCTGAAAGACTTAATAAAGCTAGGAAAGTGCTCCTAAGTTATTCTATAATGAATATTACAGTAAATAATCTTAATAAAGCCAAACCCCAAAAGAAAATTATATGTTTTACTATAGGATTCTGACAGCGTTTTATAAAACTCTGCCTACCTCTTTTTATGTTAGATGTCCTAGAGAGCTTTGTGATTAGTTTTTTAAAACTATAGTTTTTTCCAGCTTCTTAGCCTCTTTATGAAAGAAGCCTATTTTATTTGGTGTTCTTACTATTATCTTGTATACTATTTGCCTGTGTGAAGGTGCTTTGAATGGTTCCTATTGTGGACCCAAACGTATGAATTATTTATATACTCTGAGACCAAGTTTACAACAGCCTTTGATACTCCAACCTGAGCCCTAAACTAGATTTTATTTTTGAAAAATAATGTAAAGAAAGAGGCCCTTTGCTTGTTCTGCAATTACTTGATACATGTACAAGGCCCTATGTGTGCCTGGCACTTCATACATCCAAGAGCTTGGGAGTGGTTTGTTCAAGTACACTAAAAAAATCAGTGCTGAATTTCCTCTCTTCAAAGAGCTGTTTCATGGTAGAACTGAATGAATTTAAAAACTCATTTTAAGATCTGGCAATATGAACAACATTGGCATACAGTTTTTCAGCAAAATGAAATATGCATGTGGAAGAATAAAGAAAAAAACCAAGATACTTGCAGTCTAATCCATTTAGCAATCTGTCTCTAATTTTAATGATGTATTTGTCATTTTATTACTCACGAAATGTCATTTATATGAAACTGTCACTATGATATTAGAGAGGAACAGCTTGTGTTAAACTGTGTATCATCTTTGCCAACTTTCAATGTTGGTTGCATTCTACCTCTTTAAAGTTTCCCTCATGCTTTGCATTCAGCTTGGATATGTTACTTCATGTACCAAACTTTTGTACATAATGTCTGTAAAAAATGTGTGTGTTTCATCTTAGAGTGGATACAGCTACTATCATGTTTTGTTACTTCAACAATAAGGAAAATATTCTGAAAATCAATGTGTAAAAATAGCCTGATGTGAAATTAAAATCCTACAGGATCCGGAAATATCTATCATAATTTTTAACGTCAATATCAAATTAATATCAAATAGTTGGGGTTGTAGTCACTTCCAAAGTGAAAGAATAAAATGAAAATAAAATAAAGCAGTGATAGGATATTTTCTTTTCTTTTAAAGATGTTTAAAATTATTTTCTTCATACCTGATAATCTCTAAGGTGGAGGAAAGGTAGATTTCTTTTTTTGTATATGTATCTATCAGCAACTGAGATATAGAGTTTATTACAGTTAAATGCAAAAAAAAAAAATCACACCTAGGAAATAAATACCAAATTTGTAACATTTTCTTCAGTAAATACAAAGAAACACAAAGGCAAAGCATTTTGTGTTTTTACCCAAGAAAGGGATTTAGGGATCCTGATGTTCAGATATGCCACATTTGAAAACTGCACCAGTTTTCTCTTTTTTCTCATGTTCTTTTCAAAATTTTTGATGTAAGTAGCTAGGAATAACTAAAGACTTACAAATCTCAGAAGCATGAAATCACCCTTGTCTTCTGTAGTAAAATAAAGGCAAATATCTGCTAATTACCTTCCTATGGTGTCCCAAAGACTCAGGAGAAAACAGCAGCATCTTGTAGAGCATTTTGAGACATTAATCATAATAGAGCTGCAACAAAGTAGTGTCATTGAACTCAACACTGATGTCCAGCTGTAAAGCACCAGACCCAAGCAGGTTTTGTCTCAAACACTGAGTATTGCTATGGGGAGGGTGTGATCAGAGCAGAGGGTCTGGCAGAGGTGGGGCAGTGCTGCTCCCATCCAGCTTCCTGCTCCTCCTGGAGACTCAGGCTAGGTTCACTTGCCCCTATGTCACTCCTTGGAGAAGGGCTGGTTGTGAATGCAGGAACAAAATGCATGAAAACTCTAATTTACAGAAGAGTCACGCACCAGGTTAACTATAAACCAGAGCAGATCAGGCCCCTTCACTCTCTTTTTTTCTCTCTTTCCTCTGACTTTTTCTTCTTTCTCTTCCTCTGTTCTTGCAAGCCCAGCTCCAGACCATCCTCATGGTGTGACCAATGCAGGATCTAACGACTGGTCATATTCTTTGTTTCCTTCCCTTTCTTTGCCTGGGCAGAGTGCAGCTATTACATTCTATCCCAAACTCCCTGGTGGTTTGCTGTGGGAGTGGGGACACTGTGGCAGGGCGTTGTGGCTTGTTAGCCAGAGCCCTTGAATTCTGGTGTGTTGTGGCTTGTGAGAGAACATCTTTTGAGGGGTTTGTTGTGGGAGTTGAGAACTTACTGAAGTGTACTTAATTAAGGGATTGTTTGGCTCCACGCTTGTGGAAGTGTATTGTAAGAATTTAAGGGCTTGTTAACCAACATCTTTTCAGTCTAAATAATGGGCTGGTTGCTGGGGTTATGGCAACTATATAATAAAATATAAGAGTTCCCTGACACGTGTCCAGTGTCTTTGTTCAGCCTGATGAGAGTTTATAATGAATATCACAACCCCCACCTATGAGTCATGAAACCAACAAAGGAAGTGTTTTTATAAGAATTAATTTAAATTGCATCTGAATTAAATGTAACTGTAAAAGGAGAGCATTTCTAAAATGAAACCTTCTATTTACAAGCAACTTTTTTCCCTGACACTTTCTAATGAGCAACCTTTGATTTCCATTTTGAAACCAAGTCCTTGTCCTAAGTTACAATATATGTGTATTCAGTATTCTATTACCACAAGCTGTGGGGCATTAGCTGTTATCTCCTGCTATGACTCACCCCTGATAACGGTTAATGAGCAATCAAGAACCAACCACATGACTCATGGAATTATCTCATCCTATTGTGAGATGCTCCACCCAGGAGGGAGGAGCCAAGCATTCCCACCTGATATAACCTGGCCTTGGAAGTGCCCAAGGCTGCCCTGTCTGTTGTATTCCCAGAGGACAAGAGCTACCACTGGCCCTTCAGGTGGAGACCAGATCTTCACAGGATCACTGCTTCAACTTAACTGCTTCATTTGGACTGCTACCACCACCCTAACAGGGTGTCAGGTTATATCTGACTTTGTCACTGTTTTCCCTTGTATTATTGCACTTATTTTTTTTTTAATTTTCCTATTAAATTATAATCCTGACTTGCGATCTCCCACTGGTTTGTTTTTAAACTAACATAGTCCTTTAGAAATTAAATCTTTAGTTGAATAAAAGGGAATTTTAAAATTCAAATTACTGAATGGAAGAAAGATGTGGAGGATCTTTCATATTAAAGTAATTCAGGTTGACACTCCTCTTCACAGACACAAAGCTTTGACCACAGCAGAAAGCTTTCTTTGTTAGGCAATAAGAAATGGGGGGGGGATAATGGTGTTATAATTATATAATATAAATAATGGTGCTGGGAGGGCTGGGGGTTCCCTGGGTCAGGGTCAGAGGTGTCAGAGTAGGGAAGACAGCAGAGCAGACAGGGCAGCTCCAGCCCTGGACATCAGGAACCTTTGTGGGAATGAGGACAAGCTGGTGCTGGGGTGAGTTATGACAGATGGAAACAGTCCTACAACCTCCCTGGCACAAGAGCTGATGGTTTGGGGACTGAAGTTGTGTCCTGAGCTATGAGCAGGATGAGGGGAATGCCAGGGACAGGCAGGGATATTATGGTCCCTGAGTACACTCAGGGTCTCAACAGACATTTAAGGATAAAGTAACTCTTGAAAAGTCAGAGGCAAAAAACACCCTGAATACAACTCAAATAAATTCTTGTTTGATCATTAAAAGGAATAAATTTTTAATGGTAATAAAATTAGCATTTTATTATTATTACCACATAATGGTAATAAATTTAACATTTTTAATGGTAATAAAATTGATGCATATATTGATTGCAAAGAACTATTTCAAACTTATTCTTCCTCTGGAGAGAAGCATGTCCTCAAGTTTTTTCCATGTGAATCCTCACTTGTTATTAACATTTGGTTTTAATCTGCAAATCTTCCATGCTGATCTCGAAGCAATTGCCTTGTTTGTAGAAATGTGGAATTGAGCTTTGCTAAATGATTTAGCATAATTTCTTGAATATAATTCAATTGGCTTGATCAAATAATTCACGTGACTTAGTTATTTGTAGTACACGTTTCAAGTATACTTTTTGAGTCCTTTTTAATCTTCAGATTTCCTTCTGAGGATAGACTATAGTTTAATTTATGGAAAAAAGTTTGGAAAGCCAAGATGTGGTGCTTTTGTACATATGTAGATATATTTTATTCCCTAATGTAATCATAAAGGGGTGTTGACCCTGCCACTTGTGAATGTTTTGGGCTTCATTCTGATCTTAGATGAAGCACGTATCAGATATAGTTATCATCATGTTATAAATATATCTCTATATTCAATCACATAAATGTCAGGCCTGGTATACAATCTGTCATTTGTAATTCTGAATCCTAAGAGACGTGTCTAGACAAGTAAAATAGATACTGCAGAGATATAAAATCTAATTTCAGCTCCAGAGCACAGGCTAGTTATAGGTGCTCCCCACAGACTCTGAAGTAATTGGATGGAATGCCATTAAAACACAACCATATTAAAATGTTCTCTGCGTTACCTTTCAACTACACAAAGATATGTAATAAGGCATCTAATAAGACTCTGAAGTCTAAACCATGGCACCAGATCTATTTTCACAGGAGTGACACAAACTGTGGTTAAATCAGAAGTAAATTTCAATGTATTCTCTCCCATGCAGTTACCGTTGTTGAGCCTTTGAATGTCATTTTAAGCTCTACTTTGAAAAGAGAAGAGGAATTAAAAGGAACCATTAACATTTTTAATGTCAGTTTTGGAAGTCTTTTTTTATGTTTATGGTGTTCCTGTCTTAGGCACTGTATAAACAAGTCCAGTCCCTAACTAGAATCCTTGCCCACATTCAGCCAAAGTCACAATGCTTTATAAATTCACTGGATTATTGCATCTTCAAAGGCAGGCACTTGTCAATGGGTCTTAACTTAATGCTTGAAGTTAAACATATGTTTAATTATGGTCCCAAATGAGGACCTAAGCTAAGTGCTTTGTTACAGCATAATCTATTCATGTTCCTATTATGGTGCTAAATAAATCATAAGTTACACTCTACCTATTCTCACTGATTTTCTATAGGTATATTCCATGCTTTGGAATAATGTCTATGCAAGAGATTCCTTCTCAGCACTTTGAACATTATGACAGAATTTGAAAACTCTACAAAACCACAGCAAAATAAGTTGCCTTGGTATGTGGTGATAACATGTGCAGATTCATCCCTTGCTACAAATATGATGGTTCCTGCTGTGGATTTTTAAAACTGAGCAAAAAACTGTTTTATTTATCTGGTTCAACTATCTTTCACGCTATAAACTGACTGCTTTCCCTCATGCAACTACCCTAAAAAGAGTTATGTGAAGATTCACATCAAAGATACCCTGTTAGGATAAATATCCATGGTTAGGAAAAAAATCCAATTGATTCTTGCCCTCTTCCAGCTACCAAAGCTTTACCCAACTAGCACCCTCTAGGAAAAACATCTTAATTTTTTATTTATCTTCATGGTTTGACAGACTGCACTGCATCTGCCCAGACAGAAGAATTAATCAAATGAAATATCTTTGACAAAATTTGCCATCTGGTTTTGACTGCTACATGGCAGTGGAAAAGTTCTGTAAATACATTAATTGAAGACATTTATGGCAGCTCTGTATCATCAGAGCCATGTAACAATGATAAAATCCACTGCAGAGCCTGACCTGGAATATTTCCTATTTTTATTCTTCACATCATCTTGAAGCTGTTTCTTACAGAAATCTCACTGTAGAGATCACATTTAGTGTCAGATTGGCAGTAGCCCCCATCCTATGATTCAAGTGATCTATCACCCTACAAGAAGTCCAGAATTGTTTTGAGAGAAGACTTTTAAGTTCATCAAGTCTTAAGCAAGGTGACAGAATCAGATCCATTCTATTTCATGTTATTTATTTCAATGCAATAAAAATTGATCTTGAAGGGAAAACCAAGCCTGGTGAGTCACACTCTAAATGGCCTGTCCTCCTTTGCAGATGCAGTTTTGTACCACATGACAGGCATGAAATCTGTTTCCAAAAAATTCTACAGAATTATAGCTCTCAATAATGTGTAGTACTGGACAATATCCTTTAGGCTATAAGGTGAAGTGTTAGGTACATAAAGATCTTTTTAGTTTCTATAATCTGTGAAATGTTTTCTTTTCCTCAGAGCTCATATTTTATTTGTTTTGAATGTGAGACAAAACATTAGGAAAGGCCTGGAGGGAAGTCTAGTACACAAGTGACTAGTAACAGTCTAATCTCCTTTTACTATTGGAGGAAAATATGTTTTGGTTTCTTTCTTCTTAGTCAAGTAAACAGATAAATATATTTCCCCTGGCTTCCATTACAGCAATTTGGCAGTTACAGAAGAATCCTTTCAGTTTTGATTTCCTGTCAGCTTTACTAACAAATGACCACAGAGTACAGTACTCTCTTGGTGTGGTTTTTATAGACTCTGTGCCTTAAAAGAAGCATTTTTGAATGAAATTGCTATATGTTCTCACTTGGAGGGCTTGGTTTGTTTTCTGCATGAGTAAATTTCTTCTTCTAATGAACGTGTGAAATTAGGAAAACGACAGGAAGGATGTGGCCTGAAAAATAACATTTTTTAAAAAAAAACCCTTTTCTTCCCTTGATCTTCATCCTCTGAGCTGGAGTCAAAAGACTAGCCAAATTCAGATACAGACATAAACTGGTTCAGACCACTCTTTCAGTTTGCCCATAGCAAACAGAAAAACCAAACCAAACCAGCTCCGTGTGCAAAGGGCTGATCTCAGGGAAGTCAGTGGTGTGCTGCTGAGTGTTTTCAGCAGAACTTGCTGAAATTTTTCCCTCAAAGTTGAGCTTCTTCTCTTAGATTTATCTTTCAAAGAAAGAGACCTGACAACAATATGGCTCATGAGTTGTGGTCAGAAGCTATATGGGTCCTAAGCTCCTCAGTGGCCACTCCTATGGGCTGGGACCAAAAAATTATTGTGCTGCTTTCTCACACCTAAAATTCCCTGAGGGTCGCTCCTAACATTTGTCTCTGCAGAATGTGTCTGTTTCAGGCCAGGCATGTATTCACTACTCAGGCAGTAGCCCGTCTTGAAGAGCAATCAAAAGCCTTCTGTATGAGTAATATTCTTTACTAACAATTCTCTTTTCCAGAGTGAGTTTTCTTTGTCTACTCTCACACACCACAATTGTCTTTATAGACGTGGTCTCTGGAGAGAGTGAGGCAAACGTAGAAATGCCACTATTCCATGCCATTGCTGAATTTTGTTCTTCAACATGTTTGCTCAAGTATCCCCTCAGTCTGTTTTCTGCAAAAATGTCCTGCAGTGAGTGCTCTGTGCTGTTGCTGAGTCTGCACCAAGGGACACAGATAGCAGCGTGGGGCGGGGGAAAGGGGTGAGAGACAAAGTGACTTCATCATTTCCACCCTTACAGAGAAGATAATGAGCAAAGCACTTTCCAAACAGAGAAAGTGAAGTGTCTTCAGACAGCAAAGGAGGCCAAAAAAACTGCCAAGAGTGGATTGAAGAGAACTTTCCAAAAAGCTGTCCTTAGCAGACCATAAATCTTACCCAGAAGACAGTTCAAACACAACACTTGCACCAGCCCTACTCTTCCCTGTTTATTTTCTTCCTGTCAGCATTAAAATAGAATAATAAAGTACCAGACAAACAAACAAGACAAACAAGAAAATAAGCAAGAAAACCCAGTAGAGAAGAAAAAGATTTGGAGACCTTGTCTGTCAGCAGTGTTGAGGAGTCCCTTGGATCACTCTGTGCAGCAGCCTCTGCAAACACCCCTGCCTCACCACGTCTGATCCAAGAAAGGAATTCATAAACTCTTCTTAAGTGTCTGAAATAACCATTCAGAGGATATGGGAATGCCAAGACTATATTTAAATATTTAACAGGGAAGCATATCCAGAGCTTTTGTTTTGTGCTCGAGTGAGGTGTTTCCCTGTAAGCTTTGGCTGTCCAAGATCACATCAGTGTCACAGATCCTTCCTGCATTAAGTTGGAAATTGCTTTAAAGATGAGGAGTATTTTACTCTCTTGAAGAAACTGACAGGGAAATGGGGAGAAAATTCCACCCTCCTCACAGTAAATTGGGAAAGATAGGAAACTCTGCTGCCAATTTTGAAAGGCAATGCAAAATACATACCCAAATAGGCAGGGAAATACCTCTTTGGAGGAAGCCACACAGAGTGTGAGCCTGGGGAGGTAAGCAAGAGTGCTGGAGGGAAAACAAATGGATTTCAGCTGGAAACCAGCCTGGTCTCTGTCAAACATACCAATAAAACTGACATGTTCCTGCAGACTGAGTTGGTAAGATCTGCATGTCATGATGGGAAAAAGTACTGATAAGAAAATGTAGCAGCATTAAAGCAAAGGCCAGCTAAAGAAAACTGAAAAGCCTTTTTGTTGATTTTTTTTTCTCCTTTTATTTTCCAAGCATGTGTATGAATCAGGCAGGAAGGTAGGGCTTAAAAGAAATTTACATAGGAAGCTGAAGGAATTAATGCTCAGGGATTAGTGTTAGGGAGTTATATGAACTAAAAAGTTGCTAACACTAAGTGACATCAGAGGGGATTAAAAAACACAATTCTTGCAAATACAGCTTGGAGTCTCTGCTAAAATAAAAAATAAAATAAGGTGAGAAATCAGCCTGGGAAAACAGAACTTTAGAAGTGACTCTTAACCAAATTAATTAAGATAACAGCCCAGAGAGAGCTCCAGTGAGGAAGCAGGTTTCTACAGGAAGAATATTTGCTTTTAAGACAGCTTTAAAATTAAGGCCAGCCTCTGGTGATAGCTACCAAAAATTAAAGTGGAATAAAAGGAAAAAGAAACCATCCAGAAGGATCTCCCAAGGGCCATGCACTCTTTCAATTAGCAGTGTAGTTGCAAGTGGTTAGCAGTGATTCCGTAAAACATTTGAGCATTTCAAGGGCCAAGGCTGAGCCTCTTAATTTCTAACTTTTGGGGCTTTCACATGCAGGTCACAGTCATACTGATGTGTACAAACTATAACACAGATGGCTGAAAACTAGCCAGGCCTACTTTGTCTGCTTCCAGGACAGCAAACAGCAATCCTAGATCTCATACATTGCTCCAGGAAGAATGTGTATCTGCACACATGGGCACACATGTATAAAGTGATATGCAAACATGCAATCATTGCTGGACTGATTGGATTGGTTTGGATCCAGCTAATCCAGAGCATAGCCAAAGGATAAGAGGTATTTAAGGTTTTATTCCAGCTCAGGCTCTCACTGCAAAAGTTTGCCATCACAGATGTGCCAAATCAGGATATTAAAAATTTATACTTCTGGCTGTCACCATTAAGTTTCCCCTTGTTATTTTTGGTTGGTTTGGAAGTGAGATAAGTGCTCCTGGTAGGATGACCTCTCTTCTCATGCTGTCTTGTTCCTGTACTAAGGCACTTGAGTTATCACAGCACTGGGACAGGGAAACCCCCAGGTTATAATGCCTTTCCTGAAAGTATGTGTGTAGACTGAGAATTTGTTGATTAGTCAGCTAGATCCCATTGTGAAAGCATCTATGTGCATTTGGGTGAGTGTGACATGCACTTGTTTCTTTGTCCATGTGTAATTTGTGTGCTTCTAGTGCAGAGTCTCATCAAACCTCAGGCAATTATGGCTGGTTTGGTACAGATAGCTGTGGATAACCTCCCCAGGCTTTGCTGGTGTGGGGTGTGCAGAAGCCATCTAACCACTAAAATATTCCTTTCCATGAGCCGATGTACTTGATGGCAGGTTCAGAACATCAGGGTGGATTGCTGAAGGCTGAGCTGCAATGGGTTTTCACCTCCTAAAGGTATTCTGAGGACTTTTTCTGAATATGTACAACAGAAAAAAAATGAGGCTATGTGGGGACTTCGCCAACAGAAACACAGGATTCAAAGAATTACAGGATCAGGCTATAATTAGGACTCATAGGCTCTGTGAGGATGCACAGAAATGGAAAACAGAGGCTTTCAAGTGAATGCTTAATGCAAATCTTCCACAACTTACGCTGCTGTGAACAGCAAATTTTCTGAGCTTTCATTTAATAAAAGTAAAAAAAAAAATTTAAAAGTAAATAATAAAAAAAAGGAGTTCTGTGATGGCAGTTTTGTAACTGCTCTGTGAAGTTAGAGCACTGTTAAACACAAGGCTGAACAGCAGATGGCATATTTACGCCCAAGACATGAGACTGTTGTTGACATGGTTTGTAATAGCAATGTTGATGTAAATGCATATTTGCTCATTGTGTGTATAATGCTGACATTAATCCTCAAGAAAAGAAAACCATCTGGAATTTTTTTAGTCAGTATAATATGAACTGAATTAAATACTATAAACTCACATATTGCTGAAGGCAAAACTTCTCTCAGTCAAGGAGAAGGACTATATCCTTATTTGTGTTTTACACTAGCCTCATCTAATCCAGTGTACACCTCTAATGTATTTACCTTATTTTTGTTAAATTTTTACAAATTGCACTGTCCTCTATATATTTTTTCTCCCAGTATAATATATTAAATAACCCAGTTGAGGTCAACACTAGCTTCAATAGACAAAATTTGAGATATCTCAAGCAAACGACATCTCTCGGACTCTGAAGTGGTACATTTTTTTGCTCTGGTGGGGAGTTTTTCCCAAAAGAATTTATTCTTTTGTGTATAAAGGCTGCATTAATAGCAACTACATTCATCATGGGTTTTAAAATCATTGTTGTTGATCTTCTTCTTCTTAATAATTTATAATAATAACAAAATTATTATTTAATGACGAATATTTGAATAGTAAGCAAATGAACCAATTCTCATCTTCAATTAGACTCTGAGCAAAGTTGATTTTCTGAAGTGGAACTTTGATGCCCAGCTTTGAAATAAAATGTATGTTTTCTCCCTCTGCCACTTTCTAACCATGTGGAACATGCACTGAGCACTTCCTTAAGTCAGGATCTGAAACAAGCTCATGACAAGGTCCGAGGGATTCAGAAGGAAAATTTAGGACATATCCATTAGCCCTAGACTGGACTAAATGGTAGTGTTTTGACAGTGATTTCAATGCAAGTAGGATCAGGTCCTCAGACACAGAAGCACAACTTGTCCTATACCTTCTGTGAAAATATAGAGAAGTCATTGCATCTTTCCAAGTCTTCTCAAAAAAGTGAAGTAGATTTAGCTATTAAGCTATTCCATTACAGCTTTTCACACCATATATCCTATGTTATAAAAATTGAGACAACTTAAAAAAAAAATATTTTAGGACTTATTTTGTTATTAATCTTTTTATGGTTTAACTTTTTCCTCCCAGCTGTTTTCTTTCCTGTTTATTGCACGTGGGTTTTATTGGAACATAGCTGTCCAGAAGTCGGTGCTTTTGAAGGCAGAGTGGATACACAACTGAACCCTACTAAATGGCCTGCTCTGTTTACATGAGGCTTATTAAATAACACCGAGCAGAATGCAAGAAGTGAGCATCAATGTGAGTTTCCACCATTTATCATCTGCAGATTAGAGTGTTCCTTCAGCTACCAAAGATAAAGCCATGACAGAATGTAATATGAAAGCAATATCCCTTTAGAGATTTTTGTGGTGCAAATCGCTGTACAAGCAGTTAATTCTCATGGCTCCCAGAGGACAGACAGGTCACCTGAACATACTGAACACTTTGAATGTAAAACTGTAGCAAAATATCATTTTGACATACAGACTATTTCTAGATTTTTATAACTTTGGAAGCATTCCTGCATGGTTGAAGTTATTACAAGCTTCCTACTGATTCCAGGAGTTCCTGATAAAATCCACTGATTTTGTGAATCAATTACAAAACCCGCTTTTTTGGAAAACAAACAGAAAGTGATGTTTGACACAGAAAACTGAGAATCAGATTTCAAACACTCTGCATATGACTCTATTTGAAAAATGATTCACTGTTGATATAACCGGAGCAAATATATATTTAGATCATCAAAATCACAGTGTAACCAGGAATGCTTACAACTTTGAAATTTCAGCTGGATAATGACAAAGAAGTAATGAACTTACTGTCCCTTATTTGAACTCACCAGAATGCTCTGATGTTACAGGAGTTTGACAATCCTTGGCCCTGGTCTGGTGGGGTTAGTAAGGGTGTTGCTTGTTTCTTTTTCTGGTAGCTGCTGGCTGGTTGTGGTATTAAATGCAGCAGCAGCACCAAGGTTTTTTGCAAGTTATTCCTCTCCTTTGCACCATGTTTTGTGCCATCAGTCATATTAAGTGATACTGTGAGGGGAGACCTTTCCAGAAGTGTAAAGTATATTTATATAAATGAGTAAAATTCCAAGCCTCTCATACTGAAATTTTAAGGAATTAAAATCCCTTGGAAAATATTTGTTTAGCTTGAGCACATCCTTTCCACTGCAAATATACTCTCACTGTAATAGGCTTAGTCCATTTTCAGTGCAGAAATCAGTCAGAAAGGTCTTGGGAAGTCTCAACACGATCACCATGTATTTGGCTGTCTCTTTCATTATATTTTCAATTCTCCTGTTGGACACTTGAGGATCTTTAAAGCACCAGTCCTCCTTACTCCACATTAAAATCCCTCACTGGAATTGGAACTGGGGGACTTGCAGTGGGGTTTTGACCTTCTTTCAATAAGAAATGTAATGCTAATTAAGTTGTTGTTTTTTATAAAATACTTTATTAAGAATAATAAGAGTAAACAAGGTTACAAAAATACCAACTTTATTAACTAATGAAGATGTCGTTAATTACAGAAGATTTGTATTACAAGTTATAACCACAGTGTTCCCTTTTCATTAGGCATTCAGCAAGTTGTACTTAATGGGAGCATTATTTTTCCCACTTCAATAAGAAAAAATACTTTTATCATACACTAAACTCCACAGGCAGCTCCCTGAAGTTAGATCCCATGCAAGGAAACACCACATATAAATGCCCAAGTGTATGTTTTAAAAGGAACACCAGAAAATTTGAGGGTGAAAAGCCATGTCAGTTCCTGCCAGCAGCCCCAACATTCAAAAACAGTAATATACCAGTGCACACGAGGGAGGAAGAAAATAATTGATAAGGAGACAAGGCTAAGAAACAAATCCAATAGGCTTTACACACACAGTCTCCATGGGGGATGACTGGTTTACAACCAGCCTTCCACAAGGATGAAGACAAAGCCTCAACTCCTGCTGAAGTTGCCTGGGAACTGAGAATCTTTGCACAAGAATCCATGGGGAAAAGCACTGAAAAACTCTTAGGCCCTGCTCTTTTGACAATCACATTCACTGAATTCATGGGACATTTTGCCTGAGTAGATTTTGACCCCTAGAGATATATTTGGACCCTCGTCTGAAAAGCTCTAATTCAAGTGAGTAGCTCTGTCAAGTACATTGGCATTACCTGCAGCAAGGGATTGCAGAATGCCTCAGAGAATTTTAATCTTAAACTAGAGAAGAAGATTTCAGCAGTAGCAGCAAAAATCTAGACCAGTACATTCCCAATGAGAGCTGCATTTTTCTTTGAGGGTCATGAGGTTTATGAGAGAAAAAGAGATAGGGGGAAATGCTTTTTTAGGGGAAAATATTTTCTTTAAAAAAAAGGGAGAAGAATTAGCCAGTTCCAATGCCCAAAGAAAAGAGTAATTAAGTTATACTAACTTCAGTTGCACAAAATCAGCTCTAAAGTTTTAATTCTAGAATTTTATATCCAGACATTACACCTTTCAGAGATCAAGGATTAGTTACAGCAAGGAGAATGAGAATGAAATTCAATGGAGTTTAAGAATGTCCTTTGATAAGAATTTAAGTTCTGTACCCTTTATTCTGATTAAAATCACATTAATGCAGTAAAGTCCATATCCCATGAAGTTAGTAAGAGGCTTTCCAGCAATTTAGATGGGCACTAGATCAGGTTCCCTTGTTATAACAGAAAGAAAAATATTACAACAGTGAAAAAATATCTATAGAGTGTCCTTTCTTAAGAGAATCCTGTAGTTATAACAGTTGCCTGGTACGGTACCATTGGTACCAACAAGAAATATTCACAGGAATAAATGAAGTACAGATTCATTACCACATGTCATTATTCTTCTCTTCCCTTGCTCTTCAGGATCTCAGGTGCCCTCCATTCTGAGATAGGGAGAGCAAAAGTACCTGGTAAGCAAGTGCATACAAACTTGTTAAGTTCTGGAGCATCAACTCTGCACAATTTATTTAACTGAGGCGCTGCCCAGAACAAACAGGTAAAAATCCTTACACATTGTCTAACAAAAAACAGTATTTTTATCATATATATATATGTGTGTGTGTGTGTGTGATATATATATATAAAAATCACAGTCTTCTGCACAGCAGAAGCTTATAACTAAAATATTTTAGGATTCGATTTTTTTAGATAGACATAACAAAATGCCTGCAAATATAATACAGTGAGCACATAACAATTCTTAGAATACAAAGAGTGAACATGGAATTGTATATTTTATCCACATTCTACTTGTGGCTGAGAACAAAACTCACTTGGAGTTTTTTAAAAGTCTCTGTTAAAAATTTAATCCTGTCAATAAGGTATGGTCAGTATATACTTAGTATGAATACAGTCTTCACCTACATGACAATAATTAAGTGTAAATACAACAGGCTAAATCCTGCCCTCTTTAGGCCTGGTAGGTAAGAGAGGCCAAGGGGAGCATGAAACCTTCAGATGTGGCCAGAATAGATCGAAACAGACTGTCTGCATAGCATCCACAACCTTGAATCTGCTGTACAGAGAAGTCACATCTTGTCCAAAGAGACTATTTACATCAGGAGGAATTTCAGAAGCTCAGCTTGCTGAAAGACTTCTTCCCATGTGCCAGTAGAATCCACTGCATGTGTGACACAAATCTCAGCAAGCCAAGCCACACAAGCATGGGCTGAAATCATCCCAGCTCACCAGGAGATGTAAGCATACTTGAGTCCCACTGAAGTCAAAGTGCACTGCTGAAGAAGATTTGGTGAGTCAAGATGAGGCCTGTCTGCCAAGACAGCTCCTGAAGTGGTTTCTTTCTGACAGAGCAGAATTCAACCCTGCATCTTCTCAATGAAATGTCCTTTTGTATGTCTACATCAGGGTGTCAGCCTCGTGGCTATGCAGTTAGATATGATACACAGACCAAACACTACTGGAACTATTTACAATTTACACAGTCACAAGTGAAGTAACAGTGCTGTTACTTATGCAATTACATGTACAGTAGTAAAACTAACAATTGGATATATGTCGTAACAACTTTCCAGAAATTAAAAGGTAATCAGTGCCACCTATAACAACATATTTGTACAATACCTCCAGACATAAAACTAAATGCCTACAGGAGAACGAGCCCTTTTCATAGATAATGACTTTTTGTTCCCTTTCCCTGTCAGCATGAAGGAAAATGATTGTCCTATATACAGGCAGGAAACAAGCAACTAAACTATTGGTGATGGTGTCCATATTAAATACAAGATCATATCAATCTCTGCAATCATTTTATTATCCTGAAAGGAATTATACAAAGGATAGAATTTTGTCCAAATCTAGTTAAGGTTTTATTTAAGTTCTCAAGTCTCTGAAAAACTATTAACGTATTATTTACTTTTCCCAGTCTTCAGTCTCTCAGCCAGGAGCCAGATTCGACTGTTCTTTTTCCTGCTGTAAATGCAGAGTTTCATGAAATAACTAGAACTAACTGAATTTTTAATACTTGTCTGCTTAGGAAGATTTGGGCATATTTGATTGAAATTTCCTTTAATGCCCAAAGTCTTCCAATAGCTATCAGGATTACTTTTTCAAACTGTACAAAACGCTGTCTTTAGTATTGCAAAGCTACAGTTATTTCTGGGTCAAACTTCAAAGAAATGATAACATTTTGTTAACCAAAATGGCTTTTGACATATCTGTGAGAGGACCACATGTACAGCAAATGAACCAAGTGCAGAATTAGAGTCTGTAAGCGCTGTGCAAAAGAAAGTGGTAGTGACTTCTATGAGAACTCTGCTTATGACAGTCTTGTCAAAGTCCATCAGTAATGAAAAGATTACTTACTAAAGATATTATTTTTTAATAAAATACTGAAATCATTGACCTCTTATAAGGGGGGAAGAGAAATATGATCATAAATGCTGTCCTTGACAGATGCATATATCTCTCAGTAGGGCTTTTGTCATATATGAAGAGAAATATATGTCTCATAGAAAGAATACAATGTGTTAAGTAGAACTATAATTTGTTTCTCCTTCTAAGATAATCTGAAAAGCAGCATGAAAGAGGTCATATGATCTATTTCTACAAAACCATTTATCACCTAGTAATAATGTCTTTGCCAAATTGTTTATCCATTCAAGTATCTTCAGGAGATATGTCACCATACTTGCATATACTGTAAGTCACTCCAACATTTATAAAACGACACGGATAGACAAAAACACCAAAAATACCCATAAATATTAAAAGAAGCTCAACAAACTTGACTATCAAGTACTTAAAAATTTGTTGATCTTTACATTACACATTAATTACACGGTGTCCAAAATCTTTCAACTGAAGTTGTTGAGTTTTTCAGGGTTTTCTGTAGGTCATCATAATCTTGTGTATCCACCGGGAATAATATGAGACGCGAACAAAAATCCCAGGACGATTTCGAATGGCACATCCACGGCCAGGAACAATGACACCAATTACTATCTTCAGCCTGTTTTGTTCACAAACCAAGGGACCTCCATAGTCTCTCTAGGAAAAAATAAACAGAATGAATGTCACTTTTCAAAATGCTTCAAGACACAGCTCCCACCTGTCTACTACAGACTGGCTTCTTTCAGGGATGACATGATGCATGGGCAATAAGTGTTATTCTTGCCATAGGACTTAAACCAACTTCCAAGATCTTTTTCATCACCAGAACTTATGAGAACCAATGTCAAAGTTGACCTCTGACCTTTGGTTCCTTTCCATGCAAATTGAGCTCTGTGATCCATCTTAACATGTGATTCTAGTGACTTCAGATTTCCTTCACCTCTTTCAGCTACCTGCAAGCCTAATATTTGTTTATGTAAATATAAACCAGATGAGCAGAATGTGAGCTGACTGATAAACATCTTTGTTATGATGACAGGCTTTGCATCAAAGACTACTGACAAATTCAAGTTAGTATCTTTCATCTTACAAGACTCTAGGATGAGAATCTATATGTACTAATTGGGAGAGGGGATAAAAAACACAATCAAAGGCAGTGGTTTTTTAGACATTATTTTGAGACATAACTTGTTAAAATGATATTTTTCGTTATCCTTAATGAATGAGACACATATACACCAGCTTATGCATTTTATGAAAATTTGGAGTATGACCTGCTGAGATCAGAGTTAGATATAATCACACAGATCTGGCACTTGAACATAGAAACTGCAGTTTTTACCCAGGCTAAAGGTAGACTGGACCCAGGAAACTCACTGCAAAATGAGACAGCAAATGCTCATATCAGATAGAGAGTTATTGTTTAAAAAAAATGAAAGCTGACAATTAGCATTGCATTCTCTCTGGATCACCAGAGAAACAACAATGCTTGACCTTTATTTGGTTTGGGACTTTTTTCTGACTGACGGCAGACTAGTTCCCTCATGAACAATGAACTGTGTCAGTGCCATCACAGTGCCTCATAAAACACTTTCAGGAGTGGAGTTTCACCTGCCAATCTGATTTTGTTCCTCTGCCTGCTCTCTGCTGAGGCAAGTAGCTTCAAAGGAGAACTTAGGGAGCAGGAAACTGCTCAGTGATTAAGACTGATTGCTAATATTAATTCAGTCCATTTCTTCTTGCAGGGGAAAACAAAGTGCAAGATCCCAGCAGACTTCCATGCAGATGTTTCATTTATAAGCCTTGACAAGTCTAAGACCTCATTTACAATTAAATATTTTATTTTGAATAAAATACTTTGCAACAAAAAATGATCCCATGGAATATTAATAACGAATGGAAGAGGCCTCAGATTTATGAAGATGACCTCTGTTCCCCATGGTTTGGTAGTACCCTTGGGTAGAGAAAATTTTACTACATGGTTAACATTGGTATTAGGAAATCAACAATTCTATTCCAGGTAATAAATACTTAATAATGTTCATTACTTCCCTCCTTCTAGATATCCTCAGTCAGATTTTCCACCAAAAAAAAAAAAATTATCTTCCTGCAATAAATTATTTAAAGCTTTTCTCCTCAGATGTCTTTTCTCCATCATCAAAACTAGCACTAAGCAAAACAACTGTATCAAACTATATGATCACTGAAGTAATTCTCCTGTCCTCACCAATATGTTGCTTGGGCTTGATTAGGGAGACCAAAATTCTCCAGCCTTCTGACTAACAAAAACCTCAGTACATTTTTGGATCTTTCTCCTTTCTTCCTAACTTTGTCAACTCTGTTGAGTACTGACTGTTATGTGTTTTGCGTGCAATACTTCATCTAAATAAGAAGGTAAATTTGTCCAGCCTTTGCTTCCTCCTCAATCAAAATACACATCTATTGCTAGCACAGAAACCACCTTAGCTCTTATTATACAGAACACGTTTGTTTCAGCCTAGTGAAGTGTTTTAGTCATATAAGTATACTTAAGATTCACGTAAATATTTCAGTGGTGTGGTAGCACAGTGAAATTGACGCAATTTCTGCACTCTGACATAAAATAGAACACTTGTAACACAAATCATTTTCTAATGCAAAAGTTTAGTGCAGTGAGAATAATTATAAAAAAATCTCCAGTAAATAATTTTTGGGACAGAAATAGCCAGGGTACTAAAAAATATTAGGAAGTGTAATATTTACCTCACAAGGCCCAGCACCTATGGTTTCAGCCACTGCACAGATTTCAGACTCATTCACAGTGATCTTCCCTTTGAGATATTGGTTGCATTTCTCATTTCCCAAAATAAACAGGTTTGCTACTCGTAGAAGGCCATCATAGTTAACTACTACAATTGTAAAGAGAATAAAAAATTTATTCCGTTTTCAGGAGAAAAATGTAATTCAAGATACAGTCTAGATAAATTGTATTTTCAGTTATTGTACTCTCTCTACAATACTCACATTTTTGCCCAGCCCCACTGTTATCATGCTTTTGTGTTTGGATTTCTTATATTTTCTGCAAAAGGGATTTGCCAGACATTTTTTTGGTTTTCATGTCTGTTCAGTTCTCTGAGAATATCTGGGTAAGTTTTTGGTACTAGAATAAAGGGCTGGGTAACTGGGCTTACTCTACAGCTCACCAGCAGCTTACCCAGTCCTCAAAGAAATCAGAAAAAGAGCCTGAAAATGTTATCACTCCCATCAGTGGAGGGAGGATTCTGCTCCCTGCCTCAGACATGAGTTAATGTGTAACAGGGCCTGCCACTGCCAAGGACGTGTGACTTGAAAATACTGCAGCAGAGTGGAGTTTTTCTCACTCTGTGCTGGCTCAGCTACCCTGAATGACTTTGTGCCTGCAAGGGCAGAGCCACAGCCTTGTGCAATCTCCATTCATCAGTGTGAAGGTCAGGAAGCAGGAGCCCTGTGGAGCTCACTCTTGTTCTACATGTCGAAAGACAAGCCTGTACAAGCTGCAAAGATAAATAAAGGGTCTGGACCTGCCCATTCTCTGCACAGCCATCAAAAGAAAATGCCAAGCTTGCCCTCCACTGACTTATTATCCTGTTTTCTTGAAAAAATGGATGTAACACTTCTTCCTTCCACGACCGTGAGGATTATAATAAGTAGTGCATAAAATATAGCACAAAGTCCTCAGATGACAGATGTTATGTATTTACTCTATTACGTAACTCCACAACATTGCAAATTCCTTATCAGTTCTCTTAAGCTGAGCTTTCCTGTGATGCTGTTCTGTGCTCCAGCCCCATGTCCCTGTCCCCCAGACAGTGATGCCCCCAGAGGATGGCTAATATGGACATGCTGGGAACATCAAAGGCAGTCATTTGGGAGAGGGCTGGTACAGATTAATTGCCACCCACAAAGAAATGGCAGAGTAATGGCTACAAGGAAGACAGCCTCAGAATCCCAGCCTAGTTTCTGCTCTGCTTCCAGGACAGTGTGAGTATATTGCTGCTGCTTACTCAGGGTCTGTGGCAAAACAACATTTGAGCGCAGTAAATATTGGAGTAATTATTGTCAACTGGCAGCTATTAACTTTTTATCAACACATAATTAGCCAGATATAGCATTTACCAGACTAAATAAATGTCTGTTCTCCCACATATTTGTATTTTCTTCACACAAAACTGTGTTTAATAAACATTAGTAAGGTTGCAAAGTCAAGTACTCAAAAGTTAGGAAACGCCAGACTTAGAGTTGCCTGTGCATCCCTAGTTCACTGTCACTGTGTATGTTAATAAAGTCTTTGGTTATATGTTTCTGTACTAGTTTTTCCAAAGGGGTCTGCTTTGGGATACAGAAAGAGACTACTCAAGCAGATGAACAAGAATTTGTCAAAAAACCCTGTTAACATTCTGCAGAGCAATTCTGCTAGTTTTTTAAACATTTTTCTCTAATTAATTCCTTGAAATGTTTGAAGCATTTTGCCTGTCACTGAAACAACAACAAGAAAAGAAGAGACTAGTAGAAAGCATTTAATATTAAATTAACATGGATAAAAGGCTCAGAGATTTACAACATTAGAAGAAAACCCCAAGTCTATTTTATAACAAGTGTTGGACAACTGTGGCATCAGGCAATACCAGCAGCCTCACCTATAATGACAAGAGGAAGTAAGTTGTCAACGTATTCATTTAGTTTTTAAAAATAGTTTCTTACATCCAGTGTATCCCCATCCATAAACACTGCAGCTGGTCTTCTCTGGAATGGTACATCCAGAAATGGGCAATCGGATTATTTCTACAAAATTTGTCAATATAGCAGGTCTGAAAAGATGAAAAAAAATAATAGATACAATGGATTTTACTTAACCTTCTAAAATATATTTTAAAAATTACATTAAGTCTGTTACAGACCACAGCAATTAAAAACTGTGCCAATGTTTTTCTTTCATTTTCTATCTTTGAAGAATATGATGGATTCTTCTACCTATTTTTTGTGCTACAGCTGCTAACTGTCAAAAAGTCTTGAAATGCTGTCACCACTTTTATGCTATATAACTTGGGTTTTAATCTTAAAAGTAAGTTGTGATAGCATTTCATTTGAATATATAGGTTTGTTAATATGGAGAAAGTTTGAAAGCTTGTATATACACAAGGATCTCAGCTACAATCTGGTGCTTATGCTACAAATTAAAACCATACTCCATGTGGGTACTTTGTGGGCTTTCTTTAAATCTCTCAACAAACCTAAACATGGTTATCAGGAGAAAAAATGCAGGCAGGATTTTTCAGAGTAACATCTGTTTTCTGAGTAACGTAGATGGACCTGTACTTCTGCATTTACCAAGTAAAATTTCTTTCAGTTGGAAGTTTACCCCATGGAGAGAGCATCTGTAGTATTGGAGACAGTGGAGCAAAGTACTTGCAAATCTCATTTAGGAAGAATCTCACGCATCAGATGAAAACGTAGGAATTCACAATAACAGCTACTAACCTGCTAAGTTTCAGTAAGACCAAATCTGACCCTGCAGGGCCATATACCAACTGGGAGATATTCCGGACTTGCCTATGCTTCTCCTCTCCCTTTCCTTTGATATTATGGACTCCAAGCCACGCTTTGTAGTCTTTCAAATCTTTGTACCTAAATGAAACAAAGTTGGTCATGATTTTGCTGACTATATAACAAAATAACTAAAAAGACTCTGCTTAATATGATTATGCTGGAAGATCTTAACGAACGCTCTTCAGCAAAAATGGCTTTATGCTGCCAACTGCTATTCCAAAATCAACATGCTTGGATGTAAGTTTTTGGCCGGAAGCCATTACATAATTTCATCTCTAACTGTTACTAAAATTTAATTTTTGTTTCATAATAGTGTCCAAACATTTAAATCCTTGGACAGTATGAACCTTTGAACTTTTTTAGATTTACACAAGTTTTCTATTTTATTTTGTCCAGTTAAGTAGAAGCATGATATTATTCTCATAAAGAGGCAATTGTCTAACCATGACACTTGGAAAATCTATCTATGCTTCTATGTAAAATAGCCAGGGCTATTTAGATTTACAGCAATAATAACAGAAAATACCAAGCTCCCACGGGCCTTTTATATCAGAAAAGCAGTGTTAAAGCCAAACAGGAGGGAAAACTGCTGCATTCAAGTTGAAGAAGTGTTGTGCTGATAAGCTCCTGAAAATAGATGGATTTTAATATTGCAAAGCTACAGACTACTGTACCGAGAAGGGAAACACTGCCTTGCTGTAAGAACCCACTCTTCCTTTATCAAAGTACCACCACAGATATGCTTATTCCTGGGGAAAAAAAAAAAAGAAAAGAATAAAGGTTAAAAAACTCAAAAAACAAGCATGTGTATTAGTTTCTACATAGTCAAAAAGTTTAAAGAGTGCTTTTCTCCCCACATGTTTGCTGGCCAAAAGTGGCAGACTGACAACATGAGGAAACTTGTCTCTGTCCCTTTGCTCTACAGTTTCAACACTTACAGTGACATGACTTTGTAGAGCTTTACTTCAATGTGCAAAAACCAGAAAGAAAGACAAATTCAGTTACACTGTTCATTTGGTGGTTTCAAAGATGAATTTGTAATAAGACACCTAAATTAAAATTAAAAAAAAAAAGAGCCAATTCTTTGTAACAGGAACTGGACTGAAACTTTCAAGCAAGTCCCCAAACTGCCACCAGATGTAAACAACATTTGGTCATTATTCATGTAAGTATTATTCAAAGCATTGACCTCAAGGTGGAGAGTTCCTATTTGATTACAAGCCCTATGAGATTTGGGTCCCCACATACTTCAGTTGGAAACAATCTGCAGTGTATGACATCCTACATGTGATTATAGAAAACCTGAAGCATAATATATCAAGTAAAATTAAAGCAATTAAGCATGACAGTTCTTAAAAAAAAAAAAAAAAAGACTGTGGAATGTAGATTAATTAGTTTCCTTCTTTGTGCCTCCAAACTCACATTTATTTTCTGCAGCTCTTTGGAGAGTGAATCAGAATTGTCAGCAATTTGGGAAAAAGTTTAAAATCTCACCATTTATAAATTCAAATCACACAAATGTTCAAAGCTTTGCAAAGAACTACTGGATGGATACCAGACTATATATGGAGTTCAAAGAAAGCAGAATAACATAGAGCTTTGACTATTTTTTAATTTTATTTTGGTTAAGGAGTGAAATATCTGGTCCAAAAGGCTGGAGTCTTTCTAAGATGTAGGTTCTAGCTTGTATTATTATAAAAATATAACAATTAGGAGTATAACTACGTTCTTCCATGTTATGTTTGCATCACTTATTATCTTATTATACAAGATTTCATCATCTGCTTTTGAAGATTGACTAGTACACATATAAAGGTTAATTCATTTTTTAACCATGGGGCAAATTTAGAGCTGGTTCCACGAAACAAATGAAATCCATTTAAATATACTTGAATATACTTGGTTACAGAATCTGGGTTGGATATAGAAGAAAATTCCACTGGTTACCAAATAAGAATAGCTTTTAAGTTTCACTAGGCTGTTGCGGTTTAGAGGATGTTACAGCAGACCTTACCCTAGAGCTTCTCTACCCAGCCCGGTTCAGCGCCTCAGTGCTCCAAACCCTCTGTCCCAGGGCTGGACACTGCGCTCTCACCAGCTGGGGAGCCATAAGGCTAGCTCTGGTCCGTCTGCTTCCACAACCGGCGGTGATAAAGGAGGCGAGGAGGGTCTATGCATTGTGTCCATGGAAGATGTTTATTCACATGGTGCAGCAGAGGCCAACGACCTCCCCGAGGCAGAGATGCCTCGAGGGCGAAGGCCTCACATGCACAGCCACATGTGGAGCATAAACACACGTGGAGCATAGACAGCAAGATGGCGGAGGGTAAGGGGTTTTATAGGGAAACAGAGGGGCAGGGACAGCACACAGGCCCAGTGACCTCTGGGTACAGGGGAGGTACAGGGGCGGAGTTAGGAGTACAGGAACCAATAGGGGAAACCTGAGGGAGTGGCCAGGGCCACGTGGGGTTAGGGTACAGGAACCAATAGGGAAAACTGGGGGCGTGGCTAGGACTGTGTGGAGTAGGGAAGGCAGGACAATAGGTGACAAGTACGGTCGTTAAGAAAGGGGTGTGGGGAACTTGCAGCTATTATCACAATACTAGGCCTTCACCATTCAGGCACAGCAATTCCATTTGGAAGTGTACAGTTAGGTTTTCTTGCAGAAAGTTCTGAAGTGATTAGGATTTTTTTTCAGACAAGATTCTATTTGCTTCCTTGGTAACAATACAAAATAAAACTACATTTTTATGCCCACATGTAATACTTCAAGATATATTTTGCTGCTGGAGTATTCCAGGAATCCCTTATTCATAAAAGGATCTGCAATCATTTAAGCACTCATCTGTTTCATGGAATTTTCTTGCATAGCATAAAATCCAGGTTCAACTACCCTAACAATAGCTATTTAAATTTTAGGCACCCAGATGTAATTCACTTTACCTGCCTAAATGTTCATCAAATATCAAGGCAACTTTTAAAACAGTGCAAAGATTGACTTTTCTAGATTTAGGCCACCTAGTCTAGGAATATAGTGATCTTCCTCTAGAAATGTTTTTCCTGAACCATCTGACTCTCTCCCAGAAAAGTCTACATTTCATGGATCTTGTAAAATGCAAAGATTACAAAGGATGGGAAGGACCCCCCAGAATTTCTCTAGCAATGAAGCAATGTAGAAAATATATTATCATTTTCCATTACTCCCAGTTTTCATTTGATACCTCTTTTACCATGCAGTTTTAAAAGAGATGATGAATCATAAGCTAATATAATTGAGTTTTACTTAAGTCTGGCCCAGCAGACAAAAGAAGTTTGTTTTTTTTACTTTTTTTTTTTCATGATAGAAGATCCAGGGCCGATGCATGAGATATATCCTGTTATAAATTAGTGATTCACACTTCCAGCTGATGAGTTATGAACCAGAGTAAAGAACATAGGAAACAGCCATTCTGTGTTCTGGCTTTTGCACAGCAGCAAAGATCTACCATAATGTAATACATGTGTTATACACAAGCAGTACGTGTCAGGGTCTTGTTTTACAGAATGAAAAGGATTTCCTTATAGCTCCTACTTAGTTTCTTTTTAATACCAAATAAATTTTAATTGCATGCAATGACATGAGGAGAAAGCTCAAATTGACATGGGTATAAATCCTGAATCCTATATTTCACAACTAAATGCTCTGCCATCGAAGTGAAAATATTGATATGAAATTCAATTTTTTTCTAACAGTCTCTAAAATAAACAGTTTAATGCTAAATGCTAAGCCAATGTTATGGAAAGGTCTGCAGTAGCTAATTGAAAGAGCAGAACACTATGAATGCTTTGCAGGTTCATGTGAATAATTTAGTGATAATGAACATATATTTCACCAGCAGAGTGAATACTATGGCATCACCTGACATTAGAGGAATGCTGATTCTCTGCTTTTACAGAATTTAACTGCAGTGTAGAAGCATTCTTACTACAGTCAACATTTTCAACAGTTCCCAAACAAGTATCTTTGTAATTGTAATGCCCCTCTAATCAAAGTGATAGTTACCTGTATGTCAAACTAACCACCCATCCTTCGTTAGTTTGTGTTGGGATTCCATTTACAACTCTCAAATGTTTTGTTGAGGCACAAGGAATGGCAGTATCTGAAAGCAGGTCCAGAGATTGCATTTTACTAAAAACAGTGGTAGGAAACCTGCACAGTTGCACATAAGGACCACAAGAGGGTCAATATTTATTATGGATTAATTTTCCTGTACTAATGAAATTTATTTCTAGGCCATCAAAACTACTTCAGTGAAGCAGATTAGGTCTATTTAAATATCCATAGCGAATATAAAATACATATATTTAAATAGCTCTTTTGAGAGTTACATAGTTAAAAGGCAAACATTGAAACTAATTACCAAATCTCACCACAGGCAAGACATGACAGTGAGAATAGATAAAGGAGTATAATAAAGCTATTCCCCATTTTCATCTTGTAAAATTAATTTTGCTCAGTCTGTATGGTGGGGGTTTTTATAACTTTAACTGATCTTTATCTTGTTTCCCAACTGGAAATAAATGTCTAGACTTAGAGGATTGTCATGCACTGCACAGTTCATGAACAAACTTACTTACCATCCAAGCTGCTTGTAGTAGGAGTTGTATCACCTTCACCTAGACAGATACATAAAACAGCCATAATATAAAAATTAAATACATTTAAAAATTGAATAGAGTAAAATTCAACAGCAAATGGCATATTGTTAACTTTAACGGCTCACATAGTTTTAAACTTCTATGGTTTGTTCAATACGCTGCAAAAGCAGTATTTAGTAAAGATTAACAAGAAGAAAGAATTTTATTCCAATAGAATGAAATAAGAAATAAACATTTTGTAACAGGAACGGCAAGCATTTTTCTTCTTGGCTAAATCCTGAAGACATCAGGATGCCCATCATGTTCAATTTACATGTTTCATTCAAAGAAGCAAATGCTGAAAAACAAAGTTATTACTTTTCTATAAGCTTTCAGGAACTATAGAATGTATGTGATTGACTACAAATAAGACTGAAAGAAATTCTCAATTCCTTACAAAACTTCAAAGGTCATTTTAAGTTCCTGTAAGAAAAAATTTATTCTTATCAAAACATGTTCCCCAAAATCTGGTTCAGTTCCTCCATCTAGTCGGAGTGAAAAAAAAGGTTACAAAAAGTTTGCTTAACCTCGGTTCAAAATTTTTGCCTTCAGTGACAGATACAGAGTGGCCCAGCATTATGAAGTAGAGGTACAGGTGTAGCTACGAAAAATTTGCATGAGGAAAATTTAAACAGTCTCGTACAACTAGATTTCCATCATTAAGCAAATATATGTGTGTGTGTGTGTATGTGTATATACACACACACATATAGGTATGCACTCACACATATATATATAAAAAGGTGTACAGTCATATACATAGTTAAATTTCTATGTTCATGCATACACACATGCATATATATATGCATATATATATGCATATGTGAGCATACATATGTGTGTATCTATGTATAACTACATATGTGTGTATATATATTGGTGTATATATATCTGTATGTATGTATATATATATATACATATGCTTGTGTGTGTATTTAACACTAGTCTAAATAAGTAACAATTCTATATCCCCACAAATGTTTGCTGAGAATACATCCTCAGGAATTCACAGATCCAAATAATGAACTCAGAGTAAGTGAATAAAAAGTGTATTTCTTCAGCTGTTTTTCTTCATTTATATTGACACAAATAACCTTTTGCACAGTTTGTTTACTCTTCACAGAGATGCCAAAATATCACCTGAGACTTCAAATATCACTTCTTAGAGATGCTGGAGTTCAGACTGTGAGGAAATGCAGCAAATTGCCGCTAGGAATGAGTGTAACATTATCCTTAACCTCTAGAGATCACAGACGTGCATTTAAAAGCCTGATTTACCATTTAAGTGTTCTCCTAGGACGTACAGCAGAGTAACTTAGAAGTAAGAATTGAAGAGAAAGATTTTGAACATAAATGTGAATTGCACATTTTTCAGCATAAAACTATCTTTTTCTACTTGTCATCAGTTTATTACTGAATTCCCTAGGATTCTTAATTCTGTTTATTTAAACTATTTAGATTTAAACATTCAACTTTGGAGGCATGATTTTCCTAATTCTTGCCAGGAGTTAAATCATCCCATAAATATCCAAAAGCAGAATCTAATCTTTCTAGCACATATACACTTCAGCATATATATAGTGAGTTATCCTGACATTACAAAGACAGATCACACAAAGAGACTCTGAAGCTTGCAGCCCAGAAGATAACTCTGCTTGGGTTTCTTGAGGCCACAGCCAGCATTCTGACCGCTAGACAATTCTTTGTCTCCGTCCAGCCCTCATTCAATAGCTAGATCTGTTGGAAAATGTTTGACCATCTGTAATAGCCCCTTTGTGCTCCTGCTGCATAAATAAGTCTTGAAATCTCCAAGCTGGTCAAGGAACAGAACCCCTTGTTCATATGTTGCACAAGCAGCTTCTGTCTGCTCCTTCTCAGTCACACACAATTGATTCCTGATAGAATCACACATTTTCTTCTGCCACGAGTGACAATAGTAAGGTGTGCACATGCATGTGACACTGTGGCTTCACTGGGACTGCACAGCTGACAGTGCCGGAGGCATACCAAGTACTCACATCGAGAAATAGGGCAGTAATCCCAGGGAACAAGAGGATCATCTGTGTAACACCAGGGACCATGAAAATCATCATCTGGATTGCGGCAATAGTTTTTCTTCAGTTTACTAACATCTGGTTCTCTGAATATTTGTATATGCCTACAGGGAAAAAAAAATTCAAAGTGTTGAAAAGCTTTATACTATAGCCCAAATTTTCAAAGGTTAAATGTTGCTTTGCTCCACATTGTATTATTAGCTGATTGAGAAGCCTACAGGTCAGGGTTTAGGGCTGGTTAAAATCAAAGAGAAGATGAGACCCAAATATTTGCTGGATCTGGGTCTAACTTTCCTCTGGTTGGTATTTTAAGCACTGTGTGCACTGGACAGCTGTGAAGCTTCTAGATCTCCCACTCAAGCTAGAATCTCTAGATACCCTCAGGAGGGATTGTTACACTGATTAGAAGATTTCCTGTGTTGCCCTCAGCAAATCTTCAGGCCTCTCTGGGGAGCACAGGTACCTTCTCCTGCAGGTTAACAGCACAAGGGTGCATTGAATCTACAAAGTTGAATCAAAGGCAAAAAAAAAAAAAAAACCAAAAAAAACCCCACAAAAAGACAAACTAAGAAAGTTAGCAAGGATGAGCAGCAGGCAAGGAGAAAGATGAATGGTTCAGACAAACTGCAGTGATAATTCACCTAAGCTGCAAACCTACATGAGGTACTTTGGAGGTGAAATTTTGAGGTCAAAATCTGAAGCAGAGGAAGATGTTTATTTTTGGCTTGTCAGCTACAAGAATACAGGCTTCCCCAGGTACAGCTGTACTGCTCATTTAGTTCATGACAAACCATGCATGCTGCCTCTAGCACACCCATAATCAGAGAAACTATAGGAGACAGATAATTCCCCAAAGAAGCTCCTGAATGCAAAATGTGTGGGAGCAAGAAAAGAAACGCTGGTCTGTGCTCTATGAGATGAATTGCAATTGCATCAAGCATCAAGTAGGTTTATACTGTCTCTTTCACAGCAAACTAAGGCTTATCAGGCTTCTCAGAAAGCATGAGCTTGAACCTCTGCTTCCCTTACGTGGGCAGCACACTGGAATATGTATCCTCTCTCTCACCCTCTGTGGGAAGAAACACACATAGTCCAGGTGATGATTCCAGACAGAGCCACTGAAGTCTGCCTTTTGCAACACAGCTTCAAAAACTAAAGGAAACTAAAGGAAAATGAAGGAGAAACTATTCCCATCACTATGTATGTGAAATCTCATACATTATAAAGCTTTTTAGGAATCCCTTATTTTATATATAGTCCTGATAATTCATTTTACTTCAACAAATAAATTAAAGTAACTTGCCATTTCTACTACTTGAATATGAAGCCAAAAATAATGATGAAGAACAGAAATTGCAGGTCTTTCTAATGGCATTTGATGTCTGTGTCACTAGATTGTAGATTCAAGAGTCAATTTCAGGCTGCAAGGGACATGAGGTGGTTTCAGGTCCAACCTCCTCCTTGAAGCAGCATAAGCTATGAGATGAGGGTGATGAGATAACCATTTCCTGTTTCATTCCTACTATCATTGAGCCAAACTTTCAAGGACAAGGATGGGGTAAAATAGGCCAGTAAACTAAACTCTAAGAAACATCCCAAAGCCTGCAATTAGTGGTTAGACTGAACAAAGTCATGTTGTGCAATATATTTAAACACGAAGAAAAAAAGAAAAAGATAACAATAAAGATTAGGAAAACAAAGATATTAAAAGCTCCAGGGCAAAAGGGGCTACTTTAGAATCAATGCAGATGAAAAAGAGTTGCCATCTGGAGGCAGTATTTATTCAGGACTCACTGAACCATCTCTTTCTGTTTAATATGTACACACCTACGCAAGTCTTCAATATTTTTGTCCCATGTGGAGCAAGTTAGCCCAAATCTTGTCTTGGATAGATTCCCCATGTAACTCTTGCCATTGCCACGATAACAATCTGAAAAAAGAATGTTGAGACCAAAAAGTGGAGGGTGATTGTGCAACATAGAGAAGAAAACTCTTCCATCAGTAATCCAAATTATTAAAGAAAAGTGTTCTGTTTAGCAAATGCTACACACTATTAATCAGACAATTGTATAAACCAAATTGGAAGAAAAATGGAAAATAGTTTTCAAATTTGCATATGTAATCTCCTTTTGGGACCTTCATTCTCAACACAGTAGCATTTTAAATTTTGTCTTACTTAGATAAACTGGGAATATTTCTTTCATAAATTGTTGGTTTATGATTCATTTAGAAGGGTCACACAGAATATCCTAAAAGTTGTCAGAAGCTAGTTTATACAAGTCCAAGAAAAAATGGTTCCCTATTCCTTCCTCTACAAAAAATAGGCTCTCAGTTTAGCTTTGTGTAGCTTCCAGATACTGGCAACAGTATATAATTCTAGAATTAAGTACTACTTCAGCAAAATCAAAAAATCAACATTACTTTAATTTTAATTTTAATGTAATTCAAAAACTTGCCGGTTCGCTCCAGCAGAAGTCATGTTTAATTCATAAGCTTTTATCACAAGCGTTTTGAGACTTTTCAAGAGGATTGTTTAAAATGATCAGTACTATAAAGACATTTTGCATAAAGCACTTAATTTCATATTCATCAGTATTTTTACTTTTTGATAATTGATACTTTACAAGAAACACAGAATGAATATAAAAGTTTAATCCTCTCTTTGACATAAGTCTTGCAACTGCAACTTTTTCAAATTTATGAGAAAAATTGGCTAAAATTTAAAGATGGAGATGTTAATGCAGCCCGATGTAGGGTTATAGGTCTGAGGTCTTAGCCTCAGTTTATGCTATGATTGACAACCATTCTCAGGATGCAACACTACTCCTTACAGTAATATCAAGACCTCATGGGGAAAACATTTGCATGAAGATTCAGAATGGACCTCACAGGCAGATGTAGGTAAGAACTCAGAGGATTAATTCCTTCTAGACAGGGAGGTATATGCAAGAAAAAAAAGAGGGAAAAATTGCTTTTGTTAGCTTCCTATGCAATTACAAAAAGACTGTGAACCAAGATCATCTCAGCTGTGGAAAAAGGCCTTTCAAACTAAGAAGGGTAAAGGCAGGGGAGCAGATACATAGATTCACCTTGTCTAAAAGTCAGATCAAATCAAATCTTTCCTGCAGCTTTCCCTGCTGGAATCGAAAATTAAACTGAGAAATGAATCTCATTTACACCACAATGATTCCCAACCATGCAAATAAAGCAAAAGCACAACTACATAGGTATAATACAGATATAACTTCTCTCTTCAAGCCTGTCTACTTGCCATTTGGTGCAGTATACCATTCACTTAAAATCATGTTATCACGCTTTCCTCTGTTACCTTGTTCATTTGCCACATCACACTTAGGAATCTGGGAGCAATAACCAATACGGATGTTTGGGTCAGTGGTAAAACACCAGGGTGATTCAGATCCATCTGGATTTCGGCAGTAGTTCTCCCTCAAATCCCTATAAAAATAAATATGTTAGCTCGCAGCAGGGATAACCTAAACCCACCAATGTGGTCCATTGTTTTTTGTTAAGAATTAACAAAAATATAGGGTCCTTCAGGTCTCTGTCTTACTGATCAGTGTCAAGTGCAAGGACATGAGGAGCCAGTAAGAGCACAGTGTCCAGGAAAAAATATTAATTGTAATAAGAATATGTTTATGGGAATCCATTTTCAGCAGACATATGTTTTGACAGGATATAAGATTTCATTTGAAGATTAACAATATTTTCATTCAGGATTTTCCATCAAAATTTGCATGCAACTGACATTGGATACACCTGCAATATATTACAAGTGCTTTTAAATACAAACATTACCGAAGTACTTAAAACTCCCTGTATTTTGAATGGTTCTGCTGAGTTAAGAGGAACAGAGTCCTGTAGACGATCAGTGACTCATTTAAGAAACTGAATCATGGAAAATAATAAAAAAAATGCATGTCAAAATTCTATACAGCTGTTACCTTTAAAGTAAAAGTTAGTCACAAGGGAACATCTTTAAATGTCTTTTGCAGCTTGCATGAAATAGTCAAACCTCTTAAATGTAAGTTTTATTTCCTTGTCTCCTGACAGTTGTTACCATGTTCTGTGCATCTCCATATTTCACTGTATTTTTTCCATCTGTAGCATTTACTGATAACAGGTTATGGAAAGGATGGGTCTAATACTGTAATTTTTCCTGATATTTACCCCTCAGTAAAGATATTTAGTACAAACTGGACTGTGGCTCCATTCTGGTCTGCAAGGTTTCCTCTATGCTTTGTTAAAAAAGGACTGAAAGAACACTACTAAGGTAACTGCCTAAGACTAGTAGATTATTCCCATCTTGGGAGTTTATGAACCATACAGAAAGGCTTAATGATCATTTTAAAAGCAGCCCAGGTGATGCAACTTAATTTAGTAGTGAGACAGAAGAAGGATTTAAAATATTAAAGATAAAAGAAGTGTTTTCAAATATTATAAATGTTAAGTACTGCCAGGAAGATTATATTTAGGTAATATTTAGGATATATTAAATTAAAGCCAACAATCAAAGTTAGAAGTTTTTAGTTCCGTGAAGAAAAACCAAAAAACAGTTCTGGGATTCAGGTCCCAGTCTGGAATGCATCCAGGCATTTTACAATCAAATTGATGAATACCAATTGAAGAAAAAGTTCATAAAAATCCCTAGGATTTCACACAAGTTCATCTAGAACTACTACTTTGAGATCTGAAGGACTGATTTTCCCAGGCTGAGATGGTTTTAACCCTCAGCAGGTAGAGAGGATGCATCAGGACATGGAGCAGGGACAGGAGCCACACGGAATACTCCAGTGGCATGAATTGCTAAACATTTTAAAACGAAACTCTTTTCCCACTGCAGTAATAATACCCACATCTCTACTCACTTGCATTTGAAGTTCTCAGGAGTGATGTTGTGCTGGTGAGGAAACTGGGAGTCCCACCTCTGGCACTGGATCCCACTCCATATGGTGCTGACGGTGCCGCGGTAACCCTCGCCCTGTCCCCGAACGCACGTCGTTGTCTCAGCTGTCACCTCTGTGCTGTTCACGGCAATTTCGTCTGCAGACCCAGACAAGAAGTGCTGTTTCATTCTCTCAATAATGGCTAAGGATGTCAGGTTGGAACTCCACATTACTGGTGGAGTCATGGATTACACGATGCTCAAATCATGGTAATTGCAGTTCTTTGGTGAAATTGCCAACATGATTACAGAATCATTTTCTCCTCTTCACATTAACAACATCAAAAAAATCAAAATAAGTGCTAGACTTTATGATAGTTTGTCCATTTGCATGCAAAGAATCTGCAGCATTTTCTTGCGTGAGACACCTGGCCTATGCTGTATCACTGGAGGTTACTTTTTCCAATTCAGCAAATATTTTCTCATTCCCTTAACTTTAAAAAACTGACCACCCACATGCATACTGTTAAACATGGTAACACATATTTGTAGGATTAAAATACTATTGGGTTTCTCTAAAGAATTCCCAGAATATCAAGTCACAGGGAAAAAAGATGCAGATAAAAAATAATAATAAAACAGCGTATAAATCCTATTACAAATTAATGTGCTAAATTCTTCTAGAAGGGTTTTTTTATGCCTCATATGGTTAAAAGAGGGGAAAAAAGGCCCAGCTTTTGAAATCAAAGATCAGTATTCTCTACAGAGAGAAAAATGTTTTAAAGACTAACAAATTCATCAGACTCAAGATCTCTTACAGATGTTGATATACTCTGCACTCACCCTGGTGTGGGCTGTCTTGAACTAAATTCAGAAAAACAGTGGTTTTTAAATGACTCATTCACATAACTTGAAAGTCTCTTTTTATTTCTTATGCAATTTTCATAATTGCAAATTAATGGCACAGATATTGCATCAGATATATACAAAGTAGTACAAAACTAGATTCACTGCAGTCAGAGCAATACTTCTGCAATATCCTCAAAAGTTTCCAATACAATATTTCATAAGTAACTGCATATCTGTTGGTAATTGCTATTGTTCACAAGACTAATTTTAATAAATATCCTAAAACTATTAGTTGCCAGCAATAATTATGTAAATAAAGTTCTTTAATTACTTTTCTTCAAATGGTCCAGTGAATAGAACAGTATTTGTGTGTTACTCATAATGTAGTTCACTCCTAGTAACTTGAGCCAGTTCTATGAACTTGGAAAAAATATGGATCTTAAGGAAACCAAATGTCATAACAGATGGTTTTGGCTGATTTGCTGACTGATCTTTGACGTTAAAGATCATTTCCCTGTCAGATGATAACATCAAGTTGTGCAGTTGAATAATACATTTATCCATGCATCCCTTTTTCTCTTCATCTGGTTGATGTTTTAAAATCAGTGTTTCATGATCAAATTCATTTCCTGTCCCTCCTTCCCAAGGCAAATGTTGTCCTGTTTCAATGGGATTTTGAGTTCCAAAACAAAGCTCATTCCAAAGTCAAAAGGATATGGCACTGCAAGTATCACAAGAAGGTTTCTGCAGGCTGACAAATGCACTCTTTCTAGTGGACTCATCAAACAGACTTGCAGCAAGTAAATATGTGTTTAGTCTTTATACATTACTTTTTAAATAATTAGACTACAAAAAAAGATAAATTCATACAACTAATAGTAATAAATAGCTGCAATATTTCAGTTTTCCATCATAATTAATGTATGAAAACAAATGGAGTTATTTTCTAAAATAGCTTCTAAGCTGATTAGAGTGAACATTGCTATGCCACTTTCAAACACATATTAGTCTTTTTTAAAAATATGTGCACTGCTTTTACAAAAATGAAAGAGATTTGGGGAAAAACTTGGGGGGTAGAGGGAAGAGTTTCCTAAGATGGTAAATTTCAGCATACATCCTGGTTTCATAATATTTCCTAAGTAAATCAATAAATTACAGCTACATAACTCTAGCAGAAATTCTTCCTAAACAATACTGATGCACAAAAAATCAACCTAATACAAGTTGTTGCAAATACCTTATTTATACACAAGTTATTTCAACTGTGATGAATTGTACAGTGCACCTACTCTGTCCTCAGTCATGCTAAAGTAAAAGTGATTAAGTTGGTGTATGTATATCATTATGTGTGATTGTTTGTATTTTAAATCACATGCCTGAAATGAAATAAGTAATGCATCAATTGATTAAAGCAAGGCCATAGTAATTTTGAAGGGCATTCCTTCTTGTACATCTGCATATACACAGCTCATTGTTAAACCTTACACTGCATGTCCAGACAGTGACCTCTATCTGTAGATCAGATTTTATAACTTGTCCATGTGAAAACATACAAAGTAAAGGCACCAGAAAAACCTAACTTTCACATTGTCATGAATACTTGCACAGCCAAGCCACTTCTGGAAAGATTTGCACTATAATGACCAAGAGAGAAATTATTTCAAAACATACAATGTGGTTATCTGCCACTACTTTGTGGCAGCTCTCAATAAGAATACTAGTAATAAGAAGTATCACTAAAATATTCTTATTTTAATTAATAAAGCAGTTCCATTGTTCCAAAAGATCCACAGAACCCTCCCCAAATTCTTCTTGCTGTACCACCTGCATATACTACAAATGTCTCATTTTAAAACAAGAAAAATGAGACTCAAAAATATTTCTGAAATTTAATTTGAAATCCTGAGGGCCCTCGGAGCCAATTCCCATTCTGGCTATTGAGTCTCACAGAAGTCTCAAAACTTACCAATAAAGGCTTGAGAAATCCTTCATTCAGCTGGCGATTCCCCAAACAGGCATGATGGGAACATGCTCCCTGTTCCTGTTAATGAAAGTTGGGCTGGGTGTCCACAGGAACATGCAAGAGCTTGAGGAGCAGTGCCTGCCTCACCAGCCACTGCACAATGTACAGCACTTGCCTAACTTCAAGAAGTGCCCAGGCTGTCCAAGCCTACAACTTACAGTCATCTCCATTCAGTGTCGGTCTTGTGGAGACCAATTACTCATCACCCGCATACCTAATTAACTAAATTTAATAACTCTGACCATGAACATCAGATGTGCAGAGCATTGGTGAAAGAGCCCTAAGACCACATTCACCAGTTGTCTTACAAGGCAAAACCAAGATCAAGATAAAAATCTGTAAAACTGAATTCCCATCCTTATTCCAGTAATTCCTCCAAAATATAAACTAAGATCGGGAAACCCAAGGGCTTGTTCCAGTGAGAAAGACACTATGAATTAAGTTAGATTAATTTAAAATCAACAAGCAATCCTTACTTTGCAGTACTTACTAATACTTCATAATAGAAGTTCCCAGGATTTTTTTGCTTCAGTTCAACTTGTATAGTTTTGAACTGATATTAAAAGTACTGTTAAAGAAAGATCACACAAAATATCATCTTATAAAAGACAACTATTTATAATTTATTGATTAAGTTTCACTTCTTACTCCTGTAGGAAAGTTCATTATAAACAGAAGTATTTGGTAATTGTTAGCAGCATTTTGCTACTTTTGAACTTTGTGGGTTTTTGTTTTATTTTACAAATTCTGGATGACTCAGATTAAACATGTAATTCAGGCAGCTACATGAGGGGATTTCCCATTAGTAGCATTTCTATCTTTACATAGTCACTCTAATGTCCCCAACAAAAGTGCAATAATGCAAAGATACCTTTTTTTTTTCATAAAACCCTCACTATTTTGAGACTTCAAAATACATAACTTTATTAATAAGGGCCAGCTCATGCATTCATAGATGCTTAAGTAAAAAGATGAAACATTATCCAGAGCTTTATGTGTAAAGCCACAGATAGTCTTCTGAGTTCTGGTTCTCACAGCAAGGCCAGCATGAGGGAATCAGCAGGAGCCTTGAGTCATTCCACAGCTGAAGTAAACAGCTACACACTATTTCTGACTTTAAGCCCTGTGACCCAGAAGAAAATCCTCCACAAATTTTAGGTCAATGGTGAGACTCCTACGAACTTAAAAGAAGGTAGAGATTTTACTGGAGAACTCATGTTCTTTCTTGACAATGCAACCTATGTATTTTTGGAAAAAGACATAGTTGTAAAAGAAGCAGAGTCCTAAATTACATCATGAGGAAAATAGCTCCTCTTGCTTCTGTTCATGCAATGTCTTTTCTACAGTGTCAGTCAACAGAAGGAAGATGTGCCCTGATTTGTAACAAAATATTTTTAAAAGCTGATTCTAAACGTGATCAATGCAATTCTGCAAATGTCAGTAAGAAAGCTGAGTGATGTTTTGAAGCTGCTCATGCTCACTCATGCTGCCTTCAGGCATCCCTTCCTCAAGCAATAGCATTTACAATTCTGGGCAGTAGTTTAGTGGCAGCTTCTGCCTTTCCACATTTTCTTCAATGTACTATGACACAGTACAAGAATGGAAGAAAAAAACCCGCTGATTTCTAGTGTTTTGCTTTTTTCAGTAAAAATATACAAGAAAGTGATCAATTACAGCCAAGCTCAAGAATTGCAGTACTGAAGAACTCGTTACCTACAAGCTTCACACACAGGTCATTTGTTCCTGAGCATAGAGAGATCTCGCCAGGCTCTTCCAAAGTCTACAACAAGGCTTTAAATTAAAATAATTTTTATTTTGACTCTACTTAAAATAAAATTGATCTTTTCAGGTTTAGAGTTCTTAAGTCTCACTTTCAAAACTATCATATAAATGATGGAAAGGATTTGAGAAGGATCCTTTTGGAGGAAATGTGGATTAAGCTGTTGCCTAAACAGTTACACTGGACCTATTCTTTGTCTCCTTGTGAAGCAAGATGGAAAGTAACACTTTACCAGCTACTAAATATCAGTCTCTTTTCACTGCCTCCTTTCTATAAACATCTTTATCTTATGCAAATATTAAGCTTAAATGAGTGTAACTTTTATTTGTTTACATACAACGATTCAACAAATAATTTTAATCAGAACTGTGCAAACAGGCAGTTGAAATCTCTGTTCCTAAAGAACAAGTAATTTAATATTGGTGGGTTTTTGCCTTCCCAAAAGCTATAGGCACACTGCAACAGTTCATTTTGGATCTGAAGTCTCAATTTTGATGTTTCATTACTTGTTCTTTCCCATCAAACTGAGGTCTTTATTAAATTTTCTCAAGGCTTTTTGGGCTCTGGTCACCCCTGAATATTACCAGTGATTATTGGTGGCAAAAGCTAAATCCATAGTAAAGGCATCTGGGCTGATATATGTATCTTCTTTCATGGCCTCAGAACCTCTCTGATTGCCCTATAGCTCATCCATAGCGGAGCTGCTACTCTTTTGGGCTTTTTTTAAAGCAGTATTAATTCCCTACTCCTGTCTTCCCTGTAGTCAATGTCCTCATCATGCCAAAATAACAGTGATTTTCCTTTTTCATGTTTGCTGGCACTGCTTCCATTTCTTCATTTCATCCTACACTTCTTCATTGCTGTTACTTGTCCTTTTATCCTCTCTTCTAACTAAAAATTGTCTCAAGCCAAAACCACAGACACATATGTGAGCAACTTCAAACCAGTCCTGGGGTCCCCAAAGTCTTAATCCAAATCCAGTTTTTGCAGCTTGAGCCATCTCTAATTCCTAATTGCTCCTGTCATCTCTTTCTCACAGCCCTGGCTGTGAGCCACAATGTTTTATGCTGCATTCTGTGCTTGGAAGTAAAATTACAATGCCCTCTCTCTCTTCAGTCTTAAAACCATATTTATTTTCTAAACGCTTCCTTCCACCAACTTTTTTGCCGAAAATTTTGTATATGAGCTGTTGTCAGCATTTTGGCTATAGAGCATACTAGCCCTCACGACATGTAGCAAAAGCCACAAGCAGCGTGCTGCCTCGTGGTCACTCCCCAAAGAGAGGACACCTACATATTTGTATATGGTCCAAAGACTTGGATTTGCAAAGTATTTTTTCTAATTAGTATTTCTTGTAAATTAAATAAACAGTCCTCAGCATAGGAATTAAAAACCTGTGTGAGAATCCAAACCACAAAGCTATAAAGACCTATAACTCATGATGTTCTCTTTTTAGTGTTCTGAGATTGCAAACAGCCACAGCTTCAGAAACACAGACCAGCCACCGAAACCCAGAATAGCCAAGTGTTTTGGGCTCCCTGCTAGGAGGTGGGAAAACAGTTTTTTTTATGAGCCTCAAGAAAGACAGAAAACTGAAAACAGGGTTTTGATATTTTCTTTTATTATTCTGGCCTTCCAGATGGTGATTTAACAGTAGCATCAGCAATAAATTCCCTCACTGGGTTCTAAAGGAAAGCATCGAGCAGCACTGCATCTTACATAGAGGGCAATGTCATATGGCTGTAAGAAACACTGAAAATATCTGCTGGATTAAGCTTTCAAGAACACTACTTTTGTATTTTTCCTCATATAGATTGCCATATTAATTTCAAAAGAGCTACAGCTTTTTGCAGTGAAAATACAGTTTTACATGTGAAATTTCCACTGATTTTAATATATTTTCTAACTGAAGGAAAGAATTTCTAGTTCCTTCAGTGAACTTTTGCCTAGAAATGAGACAAAAGGATTTCATCACAATATAAAAATAATTACACTGTATTTTAGAGGGTTTTTAAATTTAATTTTTGATCTTTACCTTTCCTTCAGGACTCTACTATGATTTGGTAGACAAAGGTGATAATCCAGTAGCTTGCAGGAGATCTCCCACCCAATTATTTTATAAGGCTGAGGCCAGACTGTAGATACTGAAAGTTGCATGGGGTGTAAGTTTACGTGACCAACAAAGCCAGATGTGAATCCTCAGAACACTGACACATCAGCTCAGGAAATGCCAAAGGATAAAGGTTTATAAAAGTTGCATTTGTGAAACAGTCAGCTGTAACTTAGGAATATTTTTTTCGTAATAAAAACATATTTACCAGGGGAAAAGAACAGTTCTAGTATGCTACACATGATTCATACATTATCTAATAAGTGGAGAAGTGTAGGAAGCACAGTTTAGTTTAAAAAAAGACAAACCACAAACCAAAACAAAACCCAAACCAATACAAGCCAAAAATCCAAAGCAACAGTTCCTTACTTGAGTAACTAAAAAATTGAAAGATTATTCAGTTGCATAGCAAAACAAGTCTGTGCTTGCAAAGGGGAAAGACTGAGTTTTCCCCTTTATCAAAGATTATCAGTAAGTCTAGATACCATGACATGAATTAGTACTGTAGTTCCCAGGTAAGACTTTAGACATGGGTGTGACTTAATGGGAACCTGACCCAAAACAAGCAGTGATCCTGATAAGTTTCTTCTGTCTCTGGAGAACCTGATTAGACATTGACCAAAGTATCAAATTAACTTTGCCTTTTATGCAGTGGAATAATGTTGATAATTTGACTACCTTTTACTGGAATTGCAATGACATAAAATAAAGTCAAATTACTTGGCATCGGGAGGTACATTAAGAGTATTTTTACTCAACCCTTGGATTTCAAAAATTGAACAATTGATTAGACCTGACTGAATCTCCAAGACATTAGACTGGCCAAAGCTAAAAACAACCAAGGAGCAAAAATTCAGAACTATTGGCATTTCAGGCAGAAAATACAGCATAATTTGCTTGGTAAGAATTCTAAGTGAAGATGAAGAATGCCACGCTTCCCCCTTTAGGCAGCAATTGCTCACAAATACAGCTTTATGCCAGAGCTATTACCTCTTCCCCTGCCACCCTCCCCAGTATCTAAAGTATGTCTCAACAAAACGAATTTTTCAATCTGCCTTATCTCCAGTATTACCATAAACGTTTAGCAAAATTGTTCCACACAAATTTTCAAGGAAGGTCCAGGAGTTATATCTTCCTCATTGTCCCTTTACTTCTCATTTAAGACATCTAATTATCAGTAAAATAGAACTGTCAGAGCTATCACCAAAGTTAAGATGATCTGGGCTTTGAAGACAGAACATACTGCAGAATGCTCTAAAATGCCAAAGTAAAGCTTCTCAAAATGAGCATCCAATAACTGTGCACCTTAATGTCACTTTGATTCAATTCCTTGTCTCTAAAGTGTGGTTAACAAATGCCACCATCTCGTAGCTGATGGATGAAAAGAAATTAATTGCCTGTGGAGTGCTTTGATATGGAGTGCTGAATAATACAGAGAGACGACGAAATTAATAATTCTGTCTTCAGCACAAGAGTGAATAATGTGCAGGACCCAAGGCCTCGAACTGCAAAGCAGTGAAGAGCTGTTGGCAGAGGACACTGAGTAGGGATGGTGTGTGTGTGCACTGAATGATATTTGATACTCTCAAATGATAATGCAAATGTCCAGCATGGCCAAACTAATACTGTACTTGAGATCCTCATGATTTTGTTGCCTCACTTATTTAGTTCTTGGTTTTCCTACATTTTAATGCAATTGATAGTATGTAAGATATACACATAATCCAGTGGTAAGTAACACACAACTCTTCTTTTCTGTCCAGATTAAATATTAAGTGTTTATAGGAGACCCTCTTTGAAAGCTACATTTAAAAGCCAGTGAAGGGCAATGAATGAACTAGCGGTGGTCCTATAGTGCTTGAAATATCTGTGTCCAGATTTTGGAAAGGAAAAGGAAGTAATAAATTTTGCTTGAACTCACCACACGTTTTAATTGCACAGAACTCCCAGGGGGTGTTAGGGTCAAGAGTGTAGCACCATGGTCTCAGCTTGCCATCGGGATTGCGGCAGTAATTATCATCAAAGCCCTTGTCAGGATATCTGCAAACCACAATGAGAAACGCGTCAGGGAAGTCTTCCTGGCAGCACTGCATTGGCTTCTACCTTCTTAAAGGACAAATTTCTGCAAACAAGAACCGGTTCCTATTAACCTTGGGTCTGATCCTGTAGGATGGATGCAAATACTCTTTTAATGCTGTTAGAAAGTTAATAACATACAAACACTTTCCAAATATGCAGCAGAATCAGACCTCCATGGAGGGGACTCCCTGCTGGGCTAATGCACAGGGTACCGGATGGGGTAACTCCACTAATTACTAAACTTTTGCTCTTGTGTCTGTCAACTGATGACCAGACACTTAAGCCAATCGTTTTTTTGAAACAGACCAATTAAGAGCGGATTATCTAAATACTGCCTGCCATGCCGGACTCATTAGGAAAGCAGGTTCTTCAGTGCAACAGCCCTGGGTTCAAACTGGAAGCTATTTTGAGCAGCTATACGACTAATGATAGCTCCATTTGTGTAACAGAGCTCATTTTTGGTCATGCCCTCAATTCAAGTATTGGGGGACAGAAGGAGAAAAATAAGGAAATAACTTCCATCTCACTTTATCTCATTAAGTTTTGATACCATTGTGCTATTTAAATGTTTCCACTTTCCTACAGCCATCACTGACAATCAGACAGATGTCCAAGATAAGTAGGATTTTTTTTGTATAAATACATGATACTAACAACTGTAAACTTGAAGGAGATAAATGCATTGCATTTTTTTTCTCTAGTGAATACAAATTGCCTTGGCCTTCCAGTTTTATTGAAATGTGTTTGCAAAAGAAACAAAAAGTAGATTCAGCCCTGAGGGAAACATGAAAAGTATGTAAGAGAACAATAAAGTTAACTACCTGGGAACCTGAATCCATTTACAACTGCAAGCAGATGTGCTTCACACAGCCAGAGGAAAATATGATTTAGAAGTATATGTTTTTGCTAGGATGCTTTTTCTGTGAAATGATCATGCTAATTTTGACTCATGTGCTACTTGATCTCCCATTTCATAGAAAAATTCAGGCTCCTTCAACTATACAAGGGATGGGGACAAGATTTAAGAAGAATTAGAAAAAAAAAATCACAAAAAAACCATCAAGGAGAAACCTCACCAAACTGAGAATTCAATGGCAGTCAAGAACATGGTAGCTTCAGATATAGCAGCAGTACCCTCTTTTCTTCTAGGTATAAGACAAACTGTAAAGGAACAAGTTGTGCCCAAGGACGTCCCAAGAAAATAGCTAATGGGCTAATAATACAACAGAAAACGAGATGGTTTTGGCCACCCAGGAGGCACAGTGATGAGCTTTGATGCTGGTGGAACATGTTCCATGTCAAACAGCATGGAGAGTGCATGTCACCACCCAAGATCCAAGGTGAGTCCAGGAATGGCAAAGTATCTTCAGCCATAGCTCACAAAAATCATTTGAAACAACTGAGGATGTAAAGAATCCACATTCTAGAATACAAATGTCTGTCTTAGCACTGAATGCTCCATCCTTCCCAATACTATTTGGCATGTTCCCTCAGTATGTCAAAAATGTGTTATTTTCTAACTAAACCTTAGGTAGAGATGCTCTTCCAGGGTCAAGCTCTGAGTGTCCTTGTGGGATGGAGTAGTGCCTGTGAGCCATATCTTTCACCTGCTAACTACCTGTCCCTTTCTAGAGCAAAACCAGCCTTCCCAGTCAATGGTTCTTCCTTCAATATTCAGGGAGGTTTGGGAGGCTTCTGCCTTCGTTCAGACCCAGCAAACAACAATTCCTATTAGAAAGGCCAACTAACACCTTTAAGAAACGAGTATTAGCAATAAGATAAACAACAACAGGACTTCAAACTGTTCCACACAACTGAACAGTGAGGCTATGCAGGATTCCCTGAGAGGTTGTCTCTTTAGTGTGCACACTCCTCCTTCCCCCATACATTTGGGCACAGACCCTTTTCTTAGACCCAAGAAAGAGTCTGAGGTTTTAGAGACCTTTCAGATCTCTACATACTTTCTTTTTTCCCCCTTGAAACAGCAGTAGCTGTACTTCATTGCCAAAACTGAAACAAAGCATCAAGATGCATATCTGGTGTCAAAATCAAGACTTTATCTCTGTTTCTAGAGAACAGGGAGGAGAGTATTAGCCAAGGAGATAACATTTATTCTTTTTAAAGAGACAGATGCTGATCGCTATCTAAAGCTCTTCACCAATATTCCTGTTTCCCCTTTGTTTTGTTTTAATAGACATGTAGGACAGGAAACTTGATTTTTTCATAAAGTAAATTTTCATACAAAAGCTGTAAACCAGGGTACTAAAAAGGTTACCTGCAGTTATTCACCTCCTATGCTGCACTTCAACTCCACTTTCCTCCACATAATAAATATTTTCACAGGATATTTGAGTTTGAGCAGAAAAGGAGAAAAACTTCTCCCCCCTATGCTGCTCTATGCCCAAGACATTATCCTCAGTGGTCTTCCTTCCATACTGAGGCATAACTTTTTGTGAGTACACAAGAGAAGCAGAGTTTCAGAATATAATTCTGCATCCACTAATAGCTAAAAATGGGCTGTGCAGGAGCTCTTTGAGTGGATTCCTTCTGCTAGCTTCAATCTCATCTAAGCAAACAGTAAGCAGCCTCAGTAACTGATTTCTGAGGGGAATAAATGTGGAACAATTCACTGAGGTGACAAAAAAGAAAAGTGAGTTATATTCACCCCAAGCTAAAAGCACTGTCCAACAGCAGGTAGACTAGAGCATTTGAAAAGATTACCATCTTTACTTCCTTTTCTTCATCAATGCAACTGATAAAGCCATAACTGAAAATAGGTTTAAATCTTTTGGGATAGTCCTTCCTGGTTTCCAGGTTATTTATATTACACCTGGACGATATACTGTAAGAGTTTCTGGAGATTGTTGTATTTTGATGGGTCATTTGTTCCAGACATCTTCTCTTGTTTTCAATTTTCATGACTATTAAAAAAAACCCAAGCAAACCAAAGCCCACAACATTTTAAAAATCTGTTATAATCAAAATATAATTTTTACTACCTTTAGTGACCATTCAAGGAGCTAAATAACATCAGTGTATCAGAAATACACAGGACTACTTTACTCTTCTGAAAGCCCATACAGATCAGTTCAATCTGGATGGGCTGCTTTTTGATTTAAAAAAAAGCACTTTATTACAGTCTAAAGACTCTCAAGAAAGATGTTCTCTGAAGGAAATATTTCAAAGAGAAAGATGATTGTTTGTAAGACTGTGGTTAGTCTTAAAAGTCATTTTGAAAACAATCAGAAATTAATGGAAAAAAAGAAATTTCCTCCTGACAGTAAAATTATTATTGTTTGTACCCAGGAGTTCTATAAATGTTTCACTCCCAAGGAACAAAACTCTTTCTGTGACTTATTCTAGAATGCACAGTAAGTGCATGGCAAAACTCAGAAACAGATTATCTTCAGCCCCACTCTGCTAATACAAAATATTTATTGTGGCAGAACAATGGGATAGCCTGCTATTATTCATGAAGCACATCATCCAAGCCAAGGGAAGAAAAGAGATTATACCACATAAACTCCAAAACTGCAGATCCTCAGTATTTTGCTGAATAATCAGACTTTCTAAAATCTACCAGTAGCCATATTTCTCAGTATAAAAATACTGCTTTATATAGTGAAACACTCTAACATATATACTTCCAGTGGAAGGTCTTAATCATTCTGGTTTTGTTGATTCTTGCAGTTTCATCTGGCACTTTAAGTTTATTCAAAACAATATATAAATTGAGTTAACCCAAAATCTGGAATAAAACTAAAATGATACTGTAGCTCAGTTTGAGATGAACACAGAGAGCCCCTCCTCTGTGGCCTAACCCCTGCCCACCCCCTCCCTCCCACACACTTTCAAAAGTGTGTATTATAGATCACCCTTTGTAGTTGGGTGAATTTAGCCCTCTAGGACAAACCCTAACAGGGATGAAATTTGTCTTGCTATTTCTGACTCAACTTTTGGCACTAGGTATCTGTGCCTAAATTAAAAAAAAACAAAAAAGGTCTAAGAAAGAAATCCATGTCCATAAAATGCTAAACAGAATTATTAACTCCTTTCCCAGGCTGAAAAAAACAGATGTAGAGGACAAACACTTTGGCCAAACAAATTGGATTCTTAAATGTGATTATAATGGAAGATCACCTACAGTTTTAAAGCTGCTCCCTGTTGTAAAAAAGAGGATATTGTTATTTGACAATATTGCAAGTTTATATTAATTAATGGCGTCAAGAATTCTAACAAAAAATTATTACTTTTAATCATTATTTGTTATGTGATTACTTGAAGATATTTTAAGCTGACTGCAGCTGCATATCAATATATAGAGAAATATTCAGAGGATATTTACTTACTGTCAATGAAGGCAGAGAGGAAATTTTGATCAGTTAAAGCAGTAGCTGCACATCACTACATTAAACAGGCACAGGATGAAACCAGAAATGCACAAAAGAGCCTCTACTCCCCATCCTGTCTCTCCATCCTGACAGTAGCCAGCCTCCACCATGGGCCAGGAGCCCAAGCATCTAAAACTGGTGACCTCCATAAATTTCAGTTGAGCTAACGCTAGTTTTGCTCAACTGGTTCCAGAATGTGTGCAATTTTCAAATTATGACCACATGGTCTAGCTTGGGGGGGAGGAGAGGTTACCTCTCTGGACGAAATTTGTGCTTGTGTGGTCTCTGAAGATCCCAGCGCTGACACTCCTTGCCCGTCTCGGTGTGATCCATTGGCCCTCTGTAACTCTCTCCATTGCAGGTCATGCATTCAACTAGGAAAAAAAAAAAAAAATAGACTCTAGTCGTTTTTTTACATTGATTATTTGTGCCACCAAAAAAAAAAAAAAAAAACCCCAAACCAAAAAAACTCAAAAACAAACAAAAAAAAATCAAAACCAAAAGAAAACAAAACCAAAACCAAAAACACAAACAAAAAAACTAAACAACAAAAAAACCCAAACAAAACAAAACAGAAAAAAAAGAACCCCCAACATGTCCCTACTCTTATATATTAAAACCAACCTAAAAAGGTATTAAAATATAATGAAACCAACCTAAAGAGGTATTTTATTGGGTTGATATGTGCAATGCCCTTTGGAATATAATTAAATCTGTTAGAGCTAATCCAGATGCTTAAATTTTATATCACTTTATAGGACACTTGCAGTTTTGAAGCAGTTACTGGTGAGCTGCTGGAGGCATTCATGTCCTTATTAGATTTTTACTAACCTTACTTATGGTTAGTAACAGAGAGAGACACATAGCTAATGAAGAAGTATTTTTTAAACGTGATATTATCTAATTAAACACCATTTGCTATTCTAAATCACTCTAAGCATAGTATAATCACAGGACAAATTTAAGTGCAGAATAATGGCTGAATCCCAATTTCAGTGCAGTACAGTATGTCTCTTTAAATACCCAGCATTTTCAGATACATATGATACTGTACCTTTTTGATGATAATGGTTTTAGCAGCTTAAGCTAAGGCATTTTAAGACCTGGTTTGAGAAAGTGGGTGGGGGGCATGGACGAAGAGTGGGCAAAATTTACCAAAGGGATTTTAAAGCATTGTTGAACAAAGTTTAGAATGAGAAATCTGAAAATAAAAAATAAATTCACCAAAATTAACTACAGGCAAACCTCTCAAGTACTTCCTGATTGGAGTAATTGTAAGGAAGGCTCATCTAGAAAATACTAATTTATGGAATTATAGGTATCACAAAACATCAGCAACCAAAGACTTCATCCAGGTCATATCCCATTTGAAGCACACATAAGTTTATCTTTAAATGATAGGTTTTAAAAAATTTTCAAGCTCCTTGTAAATTATTCTCTTCCTCCTTCTCTTTCTCTCTCCCTCCCTGCCTCATTTCTTCCCTCCCTCTGCTCTTCCTTTCCTAAGGACAGCATAGCTATTGCATGTGACACATTAGCAGGAAAATTAAAGGCATCCTATCTTGAAGATTTAAATGGGTTGATTGACTGGAGCTGAATTGGCTGATTAGCAAGATACAAGAGCATAGTTTGGAGGTTGACAGAACTTAAAAGTCAACAAATACAATGGTGCATATAAAGTGTCTTTCAAATTCTGTGACTTGAAAGTCAAATGAGGTTGGATTTATAAAGAGTTATACTTATTTACAGTATTTATACAAAAAGCAAAATACATGCTTATCTTAAGCTTTCATCTTGTAATCCAGTATCTATATTTTCATCAAAAAGAAGACAAAAAGCTGCTTTTACCATGGAATGGCACTAGATGATTTTATCACATAGTAATATATTAATGGATTCACTATAGACTAGACAAGCAAAAAAAAGGTCACATTTGTGTGATCAGCACAACTTCATTGTTCGAGTTCCTCCATAACCTGAAAAAGCCACTGAGTCTGAAACCTTCCAGCATGCTGGAACATAACAAGATCTCCTCTTCCTCTAACAACTTCTTTTCTTGCTATATGACTTTGGCTGAGAAATCACCTAATCCTTCTCTAAGGGCCATGAGCGAGTGATTACTGCAAGTTCTGTGCAGCTGCAGTCAGCAGAGCAAAGGCAGCTCTCTGCAGGAGCTGGGTTACCTTCTGAGCAGAGGGGGATGTCACAGACTTCATGGCGTGTCTCTGGGCTGGTGGTGAAACACCACGGGCCTCCCTCTTCCCCTCGCGGGTTTCGACAGTAGTTTTCCCTCAGGTCTTTTCCCCGATAGCTCGAAGGCAAAAAGCTAGTTTTAAAATGACAATCATTACAGTATAAGAGCATGCAAACTTTGGGGTTAATCATACTATTTTTACAAATAGTTAGAAACAATCACATTTCTGCTTCCTTCTCCCTCCACCCTGCCTAAGCAAATGCACACACCCAAATATCTGTCCGTACAAAAATACACATCTTCAGTTGGGATTACTCAACCTAAATGGCCTAAATCTGGGACAATTTGTCTAGCCCATAGCGTGCTCTAGAGAGTTTTACTCCCATCCCTCAGCTGTCCAGAACGAACTATCTAGGGCAGAGCCAGAGGCAGTCTCACACTCCCTGTGCCAGCCTGCACTGCATTGTCCTTCAGGAGCTCTGGGTGCACAGGGGTTGACTGGGGCTGTAGCCATGTGAGGCCTGTCTCTCCTGAGTGTTGGCACGTAAAACAGCTCCAGCTGGGCTCAGAGTGCACCTACTGTGTGAACTCCACAAGCAGAGAAACCTCACTGCAGCCCTGGTCAGGCAGCAGCAAGAACTGATCAGGAGCACATGGGTGTGACCAAGTGTGTGCTACACCTTGCTGAGAGGCTTTCCCTGCCTGCAACCATGGACTGATTTGCATTTCAGAACAAGGAATCTCCCCAGATGCCATTTTAGCTGTGTTGCTTCGTGTTCTGCCACAAGCCCCACTGTTGCCACCTTAAGGTCTGCTCCTTACAGACCCACTCATAATTGCATCTTATAAATTCAGGCATTGAACAGCATCTCAGCTGACTCAAAATGTCCAGGGTCATGGTGTTATCTTCTCAGGTATCTGTGAAAGTATGGGCTTAACTCTAGAGAAACTATCACATACACATGGACATACAGAGATATATGTATATTTACACAGAAAAGTAATGCTAGTTAATTTCCCCCAAAAAACAAAGTACAGCTAACCCCATAGTAAGGAACCAAACCCCACAGCTGGTCATTCAATGCCACTTCAACAGCTCATGACCACATTCAGGCTGCACATTGCAGACAAATCCAGTGGCATTTCACTGCCAGTTCCACTGCAGTGACACTTAAGCAGCATCTAAATCTCTGTAGTTAGCAAACATCCTAAATTCAGAGATCTGTCCCATGAAGGATTTTTTTGTTAATTGAAACATTGGGCTAACTACATGAGGGATCACATGAAACTTGTAGCTGAACCTGATTAACTGACTTAATTTTTGAGATTTATAATATTTGTTCCATTTTTTTTTTCATCAGTATTTAATCTTTGGTGGAAATATCACAAATAATGCACCTTTTATTTTGAAAATACCTAATATTTTATTTTGAGTGTTTTGAGAGAGAGAAACAATAAGAAAATTTTTACATGTGACATTTTATTCAAGTTTTATTCCCATTAATGAAATACTTAAACTAACTAAAGTGAAAAATACCTCTATTAATCACATTGGAGTTCTAGCCAATGCAATGTGGAAGCATTACATAAAAGTGCTTTTTTTTATTTTTGGTGCTTGGAGAGATTAATTTTTATGTAATTACTGCTGCCTATAAAATTTTTGCTTCTGTTTTTCCTCTGCAGTCTTATAATATCAATATATTAAATTTTTTTACTTGAAGGGCTCCAGGCAAACATTTCTGATGGGACATTCCAACCTGCATATGTGTTAAAGTGGTATGTCAGTGCATATAAGAATATTCTATTTAGCTTTTGTGCTCATTAGAAAATATAGGGAAAAGGTATATCAAATTACATCAGATATGCTGTAAGAACATTAGGAAAAGAAAAGAAAAAGTCTAAATGAGTAGCACTAGGAACACAAGATGAGTCAGATGTACAAATGGCTTCAACAGGTACTGAACCAACATTCTTGAGAGGAAAAGATGAGTTGCATAAAGACCTATCCAGAAATGGAAGAAAGGGCCACTCCTAAAACTGACGATTTAGTTTATCTACATTAGGTAAGGAAAAAAGAAAAAAAGCCAAAAACTGAAGCCAACAAGAGCAACAGTAAAAACATTCAACCACACAAAAACCATGGAAAATAGCCAAAAGTCTATGAAGTACTGGTCAGCTCTATGACCATTTCTCTTTAAGCCCTATTTTCATTGGTTTTATCAATTTAAAACTCTCTAACAGTCTAACAATTTGTACTAGGATGAGATGAGAATAATTTAAAGTGGGGTTTTGCTGGGAGTCTCTGGGTTCTAAGGAATACAAATAAATAAAAATATGACCCGTTAGATTCAATCACAAGTTTGACATTTGAAGTTATTTAAAGTCTTTCTAGAAATACAATTTAAAATCATTAAAGTACATTTCTCCACTAAATATGAGAAAGGGATTTATTTTCCAATGGCACTTTTTGATAATCAGATGTTGAGAAAAAAAGACCTAAAAATCTGAGCCTTTTGTACTAATAAGTTCCAAACACACCACTACTGTCTGCTTCTTCCCATCTCCCTCATGTCTCTGATGATGAAATCATATTTTCTGATGTTGAAAAACAAAATTAGCATGCAGCCACCTCATTTATCCGGTGACCATTTAAAAATTAAACTTATTGCACAAGGCAGGAGAAGAGTCATTCTCATAAAATTCATCATAGAAGAGTGGCTGTCCAAATGCATTGGATAAAACTGTGTATGTGATAAAACTGTGTATGCTGTGTATTAAAATGCAATTTAGTGATTATGTGTGGTCTCCAGACACTTTCCTTTCTCTAATTATATAAAGTCACACCTATATTATGCAGAAAAAATGCTCAATCTTGCTTAGGATGTAATGATTAAGAATTCTTTCACTTCTGAAAGGTGAAGATTATATACTTCAAGGTGCTGAGTCTCAAGAAGTCACTGCTTTGGGATCTGGTGGTCTTTATGGTATGCTCCCAGTCAAGAACAGCTCTGGCCCCAAACTGAGCAGCAGACACTGCCATCCATACTGTAAGAGCCAAGTCCAGTCAGTCCAAGCCTGAGGCTCAGCTTTGAAACACATCATAAGAGGACAGAACTCAAGTATCCTTTGCCTTTTAATGTCGTTCCAAGATATCCTCTTGCACACTGGATTGATTTGGTCAGGACAGGACTGGGCAGTGCACAGCCCAGTTCCTCACTAGCCATGTCCAGTTTGGCTCCTCCTAAACAAACTGCTGACACTGGGAGACAGAGCAAAAGGCAGAAATGTGGATAACAAGCTTATGGGTGAGAGGACACTTTGTTTTTGTCTCTGAAGGTTTTATTATCTACATGGCTAAAGCCAGTATAAAAATGTTGAAAGAGAAGTGGTTAAAGCATAGACCAGTACTTCATAGTCCTTTTACTAGTATCTGGGAACATTTGTTGGGGATGAATCTGTTTTTACCATTACTCTTACTGGCTTCAGGTTTTGGCTTTCTTTTCTTTTTCCTTAGCCAATAGAGTTCAACTAGATTTACTCTCAAGGTGTAGGTTTGGCCTCAGTTTCTCACTGTACCAGGTCCTAATCTGAAAATTAAGTCCCATACATGCTCCCTCAGTCTTTAGTTTTTCCTTGTATGATCTGAAGGGAGGGATTTCAAAAGTCTCTTCAGTCCTTTCCGTGGATTTGTTGCTTGGCTTAAGCACTCCATAGAGTTTAATATATTCTACAAATAACAGAGAATTGACAGTAACTACGCAAAATATACTAACAATATTATATACTAAGCAAATAGGTGGTCTAATTTCCCCCTCTTTCTAATAATGAAGTTTTCAAAATTGCTCATTCCCTGGGCGTAGATTAGAAAACAATATTAAACTTCCAGACCCTGGGCTGAAGTAATGCAGATGTTTTGTTTCTGCCAGTACCTAAGAGATCAAAAGGATATAAACAGCTAAAAAAACCCTCCAACACAGGAAAGGAAGGGATACAGACACAGGCTGGCATTAGGAGAGACATCTTTGGAGAAAGTCCAAGAAGATAAGGATTTTCTGGGATCTGGAGAATGGCATCTCTTGGAGAAAGGCAAGAATATACCCAAGAGATTTTGTTGTCTAAGGTTAGTTTTCCCATAAATTCTTATGCTTTATGGAAGCTGTCTGGGCACTATTCCCATTGTCTCTGCTCCTGAACTCTTACCTGTGCTCATGGGGGATCATTGAATTCCAGGCCTGACACTGGATACCACTTTTGGTAACAGATATTGTTCCTTTATAGTCTGCTCCTTTTCCAATGATACAATTTCTGACATAGTCTATGGATATAAAAAAGAGGAAAATTAGGTATTTGGTTACTGTATGAAAAAGTAAAGCTCATAATTTGTTTTCATATGAAAATAATATCATTTATTAGCCTTTAAATGCTTGATTATTCAAAATACATTTATTTGTTGACAAATATGCCTGTGGTTTGTTTTGTTTTCAAAATACTGATCTCTATCTGATCCAAAGTAACATCCCGAAAATGATTCCAAGGTATCTGACTAAAAAAACCTCCATGCCTGAGGACTTGTCTCCTCCTCATTAATGAGGTAAATAAGAGCAATGATAAATAATAAATTATAATTAATTCAACTGAACTGTTCAGTAGTAAACTGAAGTAGCAATTCAGACTAGTATGTACAGTGGTAGGCAAATATGTACATTGCAAAACTGATCAAGAATAAACATGTAGACTTGCATGACAGCAAACCCAGGATATGTGTAAATAAAACTGTAGGATGCAGCTCTCAAAATGCATAAAAGCATCCATGCCCAGGATGTTTCTACAGCCAAAAAAAATCACTGACTGACCTCAGGGGTTTTTCCCCCCTCCATAGCTGGAAAAACAAAATCAGTAAATAAATCATTTACCCTTCTTTTCATACAGATCAAACGCATGGTCTTGCTTCTTTCTCACACCATTTGTCAAGCTGTTGAAGGATAACCAATGGCACCGTTTTGTAACTCTGTCATAAGCAAAGGCCCTGCAAAGAAAATCTGGATGAGAAAAAAATCTCTGTGTGGTTTATAATAATGACACATGGCCTGCCAAGGAGCATGCAATGACATCAGATTTATTTTTACTGGGAAAGTCAGAGAAACAGTCCAAATTACTATTTAAACCCACAACTGTGCTGACAAGAGCAAAGAAACAAAGAAATTAAATTGATGTGGTCATTACATTAAATACCAGTTTGGTTGTTCACACTAGTCTAAGAGTTCCCTTGTCATTAAAGATCTTTATTTTAAAACTCAGATAAATGTGACTGAGACAAGCGTTTGTGTCCTCAGTTATGCTGCTTTCTGGGAAAAAAACACAAAGACTAAAACACCTTCTTTGCTACACTTACAATATATCTCTGAAATAGTTAAGTATCTCACAGTGATAGACTGAGGAAAATTCAAGCACAAGGAATCTGTTTCTTGCCTAGAACAACAGAGCTGTTTAAAAACTGCTCAATGAAGATTAGTTTTATTTTTTAAAGTAAACAAATCTGTGATAGTGTACCTGGAGTTTGCCCTTGGTTTGCTTTTGTTTTCCTTTTCTTTCTCTTATTTTTAATTGCTTTCTAGGATAGAGTACAATGCATGCAGAATTGACTGGATATGGGGGAAGGCAAGAAAGACAAACAGGAATCTGAAGAGTAAAAACACTTTCTTTCTTTCTTTCTTTCTTTCTTTCTTTCTTTCTTTCTTTCTTTCTTTCTTTCTTTCTTTCTTTCTTTCTTATTTCAAATGAAAAATGCAGACCTTTTTCTCCTGAAACAGTTTTGAAAGGGTGGTCTTTAAGTACAGATAAAATATTTTAAAGGATTTTAAAAACAGAGTTGACTGTTTTTGAGGAAGCAACAGCTATTCCAACAAGTAAATTAAAAAAAAATAAGAAAAGAAAAAACTCCACGGGTTTTTTTCCCTTAATTTTTCATTTGAACCAAATAACGAATCACTGACATTATTTCCTCTAGCCTACCACAAAATCTACTTTTATGTCAGTCATCCCATACCTTCTGAGATATTTTGTTCTGATCTGAGAAGGCATTTTAACATTTGATAATATCCAAAAGACGCAGATTTCTTACACTTCACGCATACTTTGGCTATGCTATATTCCTCAGCACTGCATCCCTCAACAAAAAGCTCCTTGATCTTCATTTAATTCATCACACAAGCTTTCCGTGTGAGATCTTGCTGGCTTCAGTTAAAAATACTACAAGATCCTATCCAATCTCCCCAGTCTTCTCTCTTTCAAACATCTTCTTCATTATCGTTTCCATCACCAAACAGATTTTTCATCCAACTGCTCTCTCTACTCTGTTGACTCCAAATGTTTCCAACCTGCTAACCTTCATCCTTCTGCCCTTGTGCAGCCTTCTGTTCTCTGCTGGCTGATTCTCAAATTTGAGCAGATCCAAGTGCCTCTAACTCCATCTTCACAAAAATATCCTTGACCTTTCCTGCCTTTCCAATTACATTCTCCTTTCTGCTCCTCCCTCCTAAAGTGGGAATGCAGAATGCACTGTTTACAAACAATTATTTCAGTTTTTGCCTTTCAGTTGCCTTTTGGGTTCTTTCCAGTTTGGCTTCAACCATTTCTGCACATAAAAGTTTCTAACAATCTTTTCTTGGACCCAAATCTGGAGGGTTTTTATAATTCCAAAGTCAACATATTTGAGCAAATTCTTGGACTTTCCTCTACTGATACTGCAGATCACAACAATTTTTTTTTTTGTTTCTCTTTGTACTGAGATAGTCTGTAGATTTTCTTATCAGGTACTGAAATTCTGTTTTCTATTCTGGAATTCCTTCCTGTGTAAATACAGATACTCCAAGGAGGTAACAAAGGATAAGACACTGACAACTTTGCAGTTAAGGAAGGGATGTACCTGCAAAAGTCACCTGCACAGCCAATAACATACTACCTATATTATCTTTTTCTTGTCCTTAGGAAATGTAGTGGGAAAAACTGCAAGGATGACTGTAGGAAAGCAGTGGGAGTAATGGTCTGCAAAGGGTGGTGAAATAAAGGAACAGAACAGCTCAGCAGTAGCAGCAGCTTGATGAAACTGATAGGGAAGGCAGGAAAAGATTCACAGAGATTTATGAAGTCAAAAACACAGCATAAGTGAATCTAAGGAGTTCTTTGATGGAGGATTCTAGGAATAATGTTATGAAAAAGAAAGAAGTCTAGATAAGGATCTTGTAACTCAGAAATGAACAAGATCTGTGCAAGCATGACAGCAAGGGAATAGAGGAAACATCTGTTCTGAAAAGTGACATGTATTAGCTTCAACAAAAGTGTCAGAGTTAAAACCAGGAAGGATTAATGATTAACCAGTAAAATACTCAAATTTTACTTGCAAGTGCTATAGAAACTTATAATGAAGAAATAGAAAGTTGTCCTAATTTCCCCCTCCCCCCAAGAAAATAAAGAGAGCCTGAACTTTTACAAGCCTGTAGTGCCTGAAATCTGCTACTTTACCACTTTCTGGCAAAAAAAGAAACCTAACCCTCTTCCTGCTCATATACCTCACAGCTCATAGACCCAGATGTTGCTGCTCCTAGTGCAATTGTCACGATTATGTTACAAAGTAACTCCAGTCTTAATTCTTGCATTGTTTGCATCCAGAAAATAAAACTTCATTGCTGTGACCCAAGTGATGGAGAACTGCTGCATGGATACGGAGCATGAGAATCAAGCCCTGAAAACATCAATAAACATAGGAAGTTTCAAGTCTTATATTTCAAGTATTTAAAATGTCATTTTGTGTTACTTCTTATTTTAGAATGCTCCCACAGCAGGCAGGAAGCTAATTGGTTTTCATTTAAGTTGGCAACAAATTTGACCTTGCAGTAACCATGTGCTGGTATGAAGTTAAAGACTGGGATACTAGGAATAAAAGGGAAATATTAGTAATCACTGGATCCTTTAAAAGGGAACACATGTAAAATGTGTGTTTACAGTAGCATCAAAGAAGAGTTCACAGTACAACAGGACTAGTATTGGGCCAAAAGGGAAACCACAAGAATGTTCTGAGATCCCAGAAAAGAAAATCCCATGTGCTCTGCTGCACAGTGGTAGGACAGGCAAGACCTGATCACCTACACCTCTACTGCTAACCTTCCATGCTAAAAACCTGGCAGGGAAAACAGGAATTCAGAGAATAAATGATCATATTTGTAATCCTTTTCCATATTCAGTGCAAAGTAATCGCATAACAGATCTCCATTCCGTTATTTGTGAGCAGAACTTTTCGGAAATGGGTTCTCAAAGTTCCTCATGGCTCTTCTATGTTGCTGTATTGACTTATTAAGGGAGAATTTGCTCATTAAAATATCCATCAGATGCTATCTCAATAAAAAAAAAAAAAATTCTACATGAGAACATTGTAAAAATTCAGACAAGTTCTAGATTAATTTTAATGTAAAATAGAATAGATACATATATTAACTTGCTTTTTATCTTCAGAACACAAAAGACAGCATCCAGAGCAGCTACCAGTAGCTTGGGAAAGTTTTCCTAAGCTGATACTAGAACACAGAATTGTTTGTTTGGCATTACTCAGAATTTCTTTTATACTGTGATACTTAATTTTGCAATACTCCTTGTTGCTGCTCATCAGAATCAAGGATGTCTTGCTGTACTGAATACAACCTGATCCTCTTGGCAATGACATCAATGGAAGCTCTGCCAGTGGGGAAAGGAGTGGCTTTTGCCATGTGAAAAATATTAGTGCCTGGAAAATATTTTCTATCTGAAAAAAGTAAACTCTGCTTGTTGTTTACACATGTAAATAGTCAGAGTACAGAATGATACAAACAAGACCCTGTAACAATGAAATTAAAGGTTTATGAAAGAATTAAATCACAGTTGAGAACCTTCTTTGCCAAGGAAGAGCTTTGGTTGTCACATTTGATCTAGCTTCATTTGTACAAATTGTCAAAACTTTTTTATGTTTCAAGTTCAGGCTCACATTTAGCCCAGCACTCACCAGTACAGAAGTCATCCACTCTCTCCAAGATTCTTCTGCATTCATGGCCTTTCATTGATTGCTAATGGTCTAGACTAAGAGAGGCCAGGGGGATCACATAAATCTAACACATCAAAAAAATAATAGTGATTTGTTCCAAAAAATAGTAGAGAATATGTACAAGGCAGACAGGCAATGAGCTGCATGATGTGTTTCTAAGAGACAGCAGATGCTGAAGGATAGCTATCCACAGCCCAGGTTTGATTCCATTGTATCAGATTCGCAATACTTGCCAGTGAACTTCAGCAGTGCATGTATCTGTGCTCCATGTGTGAGGTTCTCATTGATTTCAGCAGGAGTAATGTGCAAAGAATGAAGTCAGAATATGGTCTGAAGTGGTGCTGAAATACTGCAGCTGTGATGTGTGACAATAGCCATTTTATAAGAGACATAAAAATCTCAGAAATGTTCACCAAGTGCTACAGTGCAGTTCAAATAATCCACTTCTTAAAATTAGTACATTTTTTCAGCTATGTTATGGAAAAGATTACAGATTGGACAAGCTAAGAAGACAGACAACTCAGATAAAGCCTCAGAAAAGACTGACACTCCTGGACAGGTAGAACAAGATCACTGAAATCAAAAATCACAATCTTTAGATTGTTCTCACTACAAGCTACCACAGATGACAATTACAGGGAGACCTTTGGTCAAAGGCTATTATATTTGTTTCCTCAGGGAAAAAAATAAACAAAAAAGATAGATAACTTACTTGCAAGTGAAAGAAAGGCCCTTGTTCCTGCTGCATCTCTTGGCACATTGCTCAGTGGTATTTAACAGCTTCGTTTTTACTTCCAGTGTTTTGTTTACTTTAATGAGCATCAACTCTCCTGTTTTTTTGAAGTCATGAAGAGGATTTCTCTTTTTTCCTTTGCCCTCTAAAAAGGAAATAAAGAAAAAAAACCGCAATAAAATAAAATATTTTAAAGAAGAATGCTGAGATTAAAGATGGCATTAGATATGGATAACATTTTATAGAATTATAGCACCCTCAGTACCTAAAGCATAGAGAATCTCACCAAAATACGGTATAAGCATATAATGTGAATTGATTATTTTAGATGGTGATTTCCATTTTTAAAACTAAAATATTAGGAATTATAGCAAAACCAGTTTCAAATAAAGACTTGCATAATGCTGTAAAAGGGTAAGAGGGGAGTTTCTCACCCTTTGGAAACCTTTTTCGAGAACCTCCAAAATATGTCTGGTAATTATCTGAGATCTTGTAAATATTTCCATGAAAAACTCCAGTGAAAAACAGTATCACTTGCTGAATGCGAAAAACTGTTCTTAAAACAATAAACTTATCACAAATTGTGAAAAGAAGTGTATTCTGGAAGTGACACAAAATAATCATTTTTCCTCTCACTGCTCCAGTGAAGTCTCAGTGTGAGTGCTGTGTCCAGTTTAAGTCTGACTGAACTACAGTTGGTAGCTCACAGAAAAGATGATGAGGTCAAACAGAGGCCATAGCATGGAAACAGTCTGCAGTGTTGCAAAGATTTCTGCAAAAGTGAATGCACTGATCTGGTTTCCATGTCTCTATTGAAAGGCCCAGAGCAGAGGTATAAAATAGAGTGAGGAGGATTGGCTAGAGATATTTGGCTAAAGCGCAAGGGGAAAGGTCTTTGATATCTGCAAGAAAATCCCAGAATTTTCCTAATCTTTATTTATATTTTTACTTTGCATTCCATGAAAAGCAGAGTGCCAGTGAAGGCTGCTCCATTGTCTGTGAAGACAGATGAGTACATCTGGAGAGTAATTGTCCCTATTCTCTCAGATGAATAACACAGGGAGGATAAATTGTCCTGTGGATCTATTTCTCCTATTTCATTCAATGATCCCAGATGATCTTTTTGGATTAGATGGTTTATCCACGTAAGGTTAGGTGAACAAATTCCTCCTTAGTTTATGAAGTAGATAATAGTATTTTCCATAACTTATTCCCATATAACTGTATTCACAGCTGTCCTTTCATTTTTGTCTACAGACTCTGCAACAATAAGAGAACACAAATGCTCAGGTTCAATTTATTGTATTTTGCCAGAGTTTTTCAAATATGTAAAACCTCAGCCTAGCTCTCTGAATAGATCCTACACAGGTGCAGAGTGCACTTAGGCCAGTAAAGCTTTGCGTGGTGCACCCTGCAGAAGCTCAGAATAATTGTAAATTGCAATAGCTGAGGCTCTGGGGGAGTTACTGATGGCTCCACATACTGAAAACCAGAGGGCTTACAGGTGTTCCCTTTGCACAACATCCATCCTGATCACTGAGTTCACATTTTCACTGGATTCAGCTAAATCACACCTCTCAGTGGTGAGTTATCCCTGAGACACCTAGAGATTTAAATTAGATCTCATCAAGTTTCAGCTTTAAAAATAAAAGAAAATAAAAGGAGTAGAATATCTCTGCTGCAACACCCCTATAAAATAATCTTCAAGCCATCCTCCTAGCTTTCTTTTTGAACTGATGAAAGTAAACTATGCTACTCTCCAGAATCTAACAGACCACAATTTTAATCCCAATCCCAAAAATTTTAAGAAAAAGAATTTATTTACCTTTAAATATAATTATTATTATATGAAGAAACTTTTGATTAAAAAATCAAATGCTAATAATTTTGGTGTTTTTTTACGCACTCATATCAGCTCTCTTAAGCATTTTCAGCCTTCTATTTGTGCAGTGCACATGCACCCAAAATGAATCACTGCTTAGGGAATTGTTATGAGAACATTCTCATCTTAAGGATCAGCATCCTGTTACTGGAAACAGTTGTGTCTTCACTGAAGCTGCTTTACTTTTGCTGTACCTGTGATAGAGCCAAAGTGCAGCAGAAAGGATTACATTCACCCCTTAAGTCAACCACAGAAAAACAAATCTTTTGTGGTGAATTTCTCAACCTATTATCTTCCAAGACATACTTGTTAGTTTTATGTTGTCTCAGCCAAGACTTTTATGTCAAGTGGTGGTAAGAATCTGTACAGAAATATCAAAGTATTTTCTTTCGGTTCCTGATACTAACATTTCCCATCTACTGATAAGTGTCATTATCTTAATTCCCAATGATAACAGTTTCTTAAACTCACCAGCCAGCATGCAAGAAGATGATTTAAAAATCAAGAAATTCTGTTCTGCCTGAAAAATATGGTACAGAGTTCTGGGTTTTTGTTTTTTTTCTTGTCCTTCTTTTCCTAGCAGTTGTCCAAAGAGGATTATGGGTTTGATCTTGCATTTAGCAATTCATAACAGCCTGATTTACTTTAGCTTTCAAACAACATTATATGTCTTGCCTATAATCCAAAAGGCAAAGGGCCAAGTGCATCTGTGGTGTGACTGTTAGAAACATCAGAATAATGCAAAGTATAACTTCTACAATTCTCACAACAAAATATATAAAAATAATCTTCTTTTTGTGTAAATTAAGGTGCCTTTTTTAATAAAATGTTAACTCAAAGAGTGCCTTAGGCATGCTCCACATTAAAGGCTAGCATGTAGTATGCTATAACCAATGCAACTAATTTGTGATTGCCATTCATTTCATTTTTTTAACTTTGATTAATCAGGACTTCTGCCCATTTTGTGGGCCATGTCCTCTGATGTTTCCTGTAGTTTCATATCATATTACCAAGGAAGTCTGACATTCCACTTAAATTTTAAAATAAGAGCAGCTGATTCAAACACAGAGGAATCCAGTCAAATATGAACCAACATTTCTTTCTTCAACAGAAACAACCACTAACTAAAAATATTTCCTCAGTCAACTTAAAACAAATCCTCAAAAAGGTGAGGGTGGTGCCTTTTTCTATTTTTTAACATGAATCTGAACAGAAAAGAGAAGAGCTCAGTCAATGCCCAAGGAAATGGGAACTGACACATTTGCTCTAGTAGGATGCAGCATTGGACAAGTGCTCCATAATCTCATTTTGGATTTCCACAGTCTCCCTGCTGGAGTTCCCCCATTTTCATAAAAGGCATCAAATATTTACTTAAGAAAAAAGGTACCTCGCAGGGCAAGAAATTTACCTTGCAGCTACAAGAACTCACCTTTCTGTTCCGTTATTACATTTTCAAATGAGGTTTCTGTACAATCTTCTCAGATAAGAATCACTGACTGAGACTACTCAAACTATAGGGCACCTGGAGGAAAAGATTTCCAACAATACCTTTTCTTGGAGCAGTTCCAGTCTGTGTCAAATAATCTCAATAATCAGAGATAAAGAAAATTGTCATTCTGCAGCATTTTTGTTGGAAAACTCAGCAGCAAGTTGCAGTGCCTGTATTCTAGAACCTACTTTAATTTTAATTATATTTATACAAAACACAACAGTAATACGGAGAGCTGTGAGTAATGGACACCACAATATGCTAAATCATAGAAGGAAACTTTCTTGATTAACAAGAGAAACAGGTTTGAATTGGCAAAGGTGTTTGTGTTTGATCTCACCTGCTCTCCAGATACTCTCTAATCATTGGGCTGATAGAAAAATAACAGCAAAATAGCCTTTTTAATCTTCTGGCATTGTGTCCCACACCAAGAAGGGCTCTGGGTTCCCACACCACCACATCACTCAGTCCTGAAACTACCTGATTATGTCCCATATCTCAAATTCAAATTTACATCTTGCAGAATACAATTGATCTGATTCTGAGCTGTGTGAGAGTCAATAAATTCAGTAAAAATCTAGTTTCAGGTTATTTAGAGTTCAAATACCCAAGCAAGTCACATTTCACACCCTCAGGTTTTAGTCTGATCACGTAAGTATTTGGTTTTGCATTACCTATTTAGTAGCAAAAACCTTGACACAGCAAATACAATACCAATGTTGTAGTAACCAAAATTGCATAAAGGGCTTCATAGAGCCCAAAGATCACCTTTGTCTATTATAATGAGATCAAAATATTACTTGTGTTATCTGCAGAAAAATTTTACTAGGAGATTACCTGACTTTATCTTTTTCATTGATAATCCCTTTCTCCTTCCACCATCACTCCAGCTTTTTCTAATACAGATGTGCATTTTAGGTTTCAAAGTTATGGTCTTACAGAGCACAGCAAACTGGCTGCCTCCCCTAGAAAAGTCTCTACTTCTATGGACTTGGTACAGACTCTGCAAATCTTTTATTAAATACTAGTTATGATGCATTCAGCATATCAGCTTCCAAGGTTTCCAAATTTCACTCTAGTCTATGCAAAATCTCTTACTTTCTTAAAGAAACACATCTTGAAGTCTCCTGATAATGTAAGAAAGCTTATTACTTCTGTCTCTTTCTAGTTTTGCATGCCACTTTATTATATAGGGCAAAATTATCAAAACTTAACACCAGGTTTTCAAAATGGGTGGATAAATACATTTAAATTAAATGTTTATGTTTAAATTGAGATTCTTAATGAAAATCTGATGGTTTGTGATTGAGTTTTATTTCCCTTTTCTGTTCATACTTGCAGAACTGGAGCATTTTACTACATAGTTATTTGCTTTGTTGAGCTGAACTTTCAACTGGGTGGGTTAATTAATTCATTTTTTTCCTGTTATCACCTTTGCTTACAAAAATAGGTTGGATGCAGGTCTTCATGGATGAAAAAGAGACCTTTTATAACTTCCAGTTTTCAGAAGAATATGAACAGTCATGTGACAGCATTGCAGTTATTTGTTTGTCAGATGCAAGAGATAAACTAAATTTATGGGAAAATAAAAAATATCAAGGAAATGAAGATACCTGAATTCCTCAGGCTAGCAGATGTTGTCAGAGAACTGCAGGAATCAACTGCAGTCCTTCCAAATGGAGAATGAAATACAAAATAACATGGCATGGGGAAAAAAATTGAAAGAGGGAAATTGTCCACATGCTGTGCAGGAAGCACAGAGAAGCTGAAGATTCAAAATATATTTCAGTGAACAAAAATGGTCATATAAAGTGACCCAATTATTTCAGAAATGTGAAACAGACATTGGCTCTTTTTTTAGTATCAGATGGCATTTTAGTCCTCTGTTTAATATTTTGCATCATGTTTGTAATGAAATGAAGTCACTTGACCTTGAGCAGTTAACAGATGGACTAATTACAGATTGAATTATTTGTGTTATAATTGATAACCAGGTCAGAATGTTAAAATTATATTAGCTATTAATTTAATTTTGCAAACAATCATCACTGCAAGCTAAAGTAAGCTGGATTTTCCCAATGAGCTAGGCAAAAAAATAAATTGTGAGAGGAATTTCATGTGATTTAACACTTGGGATCAGGGGGCTGGGAAATCAATCTACCATCATATGAAAGACCTTCAATTAAAAAAAAAAAAAGAAAAAAAAAGAAAAAATCCCCAACTCTAAACACATCTGAAAGAAATGTAGGAAAGCACAGTTCAACACAATAAACATATCAAACATTTTATCAGGGGACACCATACTTCACAAAAAATTCATGGTAACTTATATTCCTAAGGATGTGTCTGAATGGGGAAAAAATGTGCAAAGCAAAAATCTGCAAAACAGTGTATTATCACAATGTCAAATATATCAAAGCAGAATGCTTATCTCAGTATAAACATTGACAATTTAATACAAAAATTAAAAACAAAGTATGTTTATATGAATAAAATAGCATTTGGCAAAACTTGTGTAGCAAGAAAAAATCAATGAGTGGGGTTTTTAACAACACAACAGTTCTCATTGTATATGGGTTGAAAACCAGTATGCAAGTACAGTCAAGTGTTTAACTTGTTTATAAAAATTATAGAAGGGATAATTTTAATTATATTCAATAATTTCCACGTATTTCCAAGACAATGCTTTTCAAAGGATTTAAAACATCAAGAGTAAACTGCACACTGGTGTGTGCCTCAGTATGATAGCTTAACTATACTGTCTTCATCAAGAAAAGAGAAAAATCAAACCAAATCTTCACCAGATGGTGAAAGTAGATGTTACTAAATGCTTTCAAATACAACATGCTTAAGTTAACAGTGTGGTCACAGAAATAAAAGAAAGTATGTTAAAGATGAATGTTGATACTAATATCATTAATAGGGTCATCAAAATATTGTCATATGTGTGAATAGTTAGAAAGCACTTTTTCTACAAATACATTCAAGGCAATTTTGTCTCTTAAAATAACTCGTAACAGAGTCACTCTGGCAAAAAGAGTTAATGCTCAACACTTTTAATTTAATTTACTTTGACATTTTCTTCTGCCTGTTTTGGTATCAGAAATGTCCAGGTACCTGGCTAGAATGCAAAAAGTGAACACCTTTTCCAAATGACTTCTCATCTGAGGAGAAAAGAAAAAAAAATAAAAAAAAGGCATACCAACATAATGAGAAATTGGAATAATCTAAGTTGTGCCCAAGAAAACAACTTTGTAGAGTGGATAAGATTAAGATGCCAGATTAAGTTTAATGCAGTTATTTATGTAAGACAATAATTTGGCATAAAAGAAGTTTACCAACCATACCCATAAAATCTGCCGTCAGCTGTGTAGATGGAAAGTCACCAAAATAAAACCAGCTGTCCAAGGAAGCATCTCTAACTTGTCAAAACTAAACAGTTTCTCAGAAGTACCTGGAGGATGATGCGAATATTTTAAATTCTGAAATTTATTCTCTTGGCAAAAGAGCCCCATGGGGAAAAAGCATACAATTTTTAGATAGTTTGAATATATATAAAACTATCCATATAATATCTATATAAAATAGATAATGATTTCCTTATTTCTATGTTGGCTCTCAGTCTAGTTGTTGAGCAGATTCAGGAAATGCAAAAAGATATTTCTTTTTGGCTTTACATTACCATTCACACACCCACACCCCCTCATTAGCAACTGCAAAGACTGCCATGTTACTGGGAGCCCAACTTCATGTTTATGCTAAGTCCTCCTGCCTTTGGAACCCACTTGTATTATCAGCACGAGAGCTCAAGGAGTTAAGGATAATGCTAACAACTGATAGTATATTCTAAAATTGGATGGTAGCTGCAAATGGACAGCTCTTTTCCTTCCAAGAAAAGGTTATCTGCTCAGCAGGATGCTGGGATCCATTGGCAGAAACAAATGTGCTGCAGTTTGTACTCTGACTTGCTGTATCTAACCTCTGGCTAAATTACTGAGAGGATTTTCCCTTGCAAGATTTGTCTTCTCATGCATTGTGCACAAGTTTTAAATCCCCACCATTTCCCACTGCATTCCACAATCTTTGCAAGTGTTTGGTGTCTCCTTCAAGGCACCCAGCAGGATGTGCCCTTCCTCTGTGATGGTGTCCCAGCCAACTGGATTTCCAGACATGGAGCAAGAGGTAAGGAGACGAGCACAAGTAGGCAGGGCAGGGATTTGGGCAAAACAAAGAATGACAGATGGGCAGCATCTGAGGGCAGAAAACAGCCCCTGTGAAGTGATGAGAGCCTTGCTGCATGTTGTATTCATAAAAATAGCGGCCCTGGCCAAGGCAGCGAGTCATAGGAAAAGCTGGAGCTGAAGAGGGACAGAGGGAGCAGCCAGTCCCCATCTGCAGCACCAGGGACTGCCAGGCACGGCTGGGCTCATCAGACAGCACATGGGTGGAGGCACACAAGCCACTGAAAACTACAGCTGGATTTTGCCAACATTTTTGACTAATCTGGAACACGTTCCCAGCTCTACTTTGCCGCAGCACTACTTTGCATGTAGGTACTACCCACATTTGGGAACAGCTCTGCAACCCTCTGAGGGCACTGCCACAAAGACCTGCAGGAAAGATGGGGTAACAGTGAAGATGTCCTCACCCCTTCCCTGCTCTTTGTAGCTGCCATACTTTCCCCACTGCAAGGTTCAAATTTGGCTTGCTTTATGCCAATTGACCTACTATTCATGCTTCCAAAGTAAGCATGGAGATCAATCCTTTCTCACCTCCATGATCCATCCATTCTCACCTCTGTGCTGCCTTCCAGTCTCTGCCATTCCACCCCACCTCAATGCTGATGGGGAGAAAGTAGAATTCCAACATTCATCCAGTAAAAGTAATTGCAAAACATTCAGGGCAATGCTTTTTTCTCCACATCACTCTTTTACTCAAAAAGAGGCCCAGTTATCCTGGTTTCAAACCTCCTTGGAAAAGTTTGAAATGCTTAAGTGGCAAACTAATGTTCAGCATAAAGATCCAAAAGGGAGATATTTTGCTCTCTGAGGGAGACTGCACATTTCCCTTCCAAGCCTGGCCTCAGTTGAAGTATTACAATAATGACAGATGAGCTCCTCCAATAAGAGGCTTTCCTTTCCTTGACTTCAGTGGTCAGTTTTCCAGAGTTTTACGCAACATTTTAATCTCATGTCTTTCAACTCCATATTCTCCTGCTATGTTGCTTATGAAAATGGCATTAATAGAAACAGAAAATCTGTTAAGCAGGGTAAGTGCTGTATTACGTGTGAGAGCAAAACAAGCAGCCCCTGGCACTGAGCACCAAAAGGATTCCATTAAACAGAAGGAATACACTCTTCCAACTGGCACAGTATCATTTCACTTTGTTGACAGTATATAGTATAATGATTATCTACAGCTGGGATGGGAAAGTATAAATCACATTAATTTTTAAAAATATACTTAGCTATGCAGACCACAGGAATACACAACATTCATAAATCGATTATGGCTATGGGATTTGATTTTGTTTTTCTTTAAGTGATAATTATATATAGGAACTAAGTGCAACTCCCACATCTTCATTAACAACTTCTTCAGATCATCCAAACTACAGAAAGTGCTTTAAATAAATTTAAATAAACACACTTGGTTGACAGTGCTTTCACAGAAAAATGTATCTTTAATTTAAATAAATCTTTAACATTCACTCTTTTCCAACATGCCAATCTACTTGTTGCTTTAGTTTCCCTAGATGAAAATTATTAAAGAGATACTTCCCAAGAATACTGAATAATAAGAATATCTGAACAAGAAAGAAAACTCTTTGATAAAGTTATTAGCTACAGATTAATTTCTTTGTGCAAGTGACAGAGACTTACAGGACATTGATAATGACTAGGCAAGCATTCTATAGGAACCGTGCTCATTTATCTTTCATCAATCACTGTCTTATCTTTTATATATTAAAAAGAAACTCAGAAACTGATAGCATAGACAACTTGCTGACATTTAAATTTCTTGTGTTTTCTTCACCCTCCTTTTTCTTTACCCCTTAATATAAGCCAACTGTATTAGTCAGCAACTTCTGTTTCACAGGACATTGTCTTCACTCAGAACTTAGTGGATGGGAATATAAACCCAGAATATCCATCCACAGAAGAAACTATGTTCACCACTAGATACATTTGAAACCAAGTTTGATAGAACAGCACTAGCACTATGGACATGCATTAGCAAAAGGCTCCTGTTATTATTTTTTAATTCTGTTTTCATCATTTTGTTTGTTTCTCATATCTAAAAAAAATCATATGTAGGCAAATCCTAATCTTTCTTAAAAACATCCAAGTAAAAAGAATTCAACATCCCTTACAAAGATAACATGTATGTTTACAAAACAATCAGTTTCAGAAATTATCCAGTAATTTGTATTTTCAGAAAGAAATAGCACAACTTTCCCTTGCCTACACTGTAAAAGACCCTTTTGTTGAAGAGCATGTATTTTTAAAAACAAGGTAAGCAAAATGGCATCATGTGATAAGAATCATCTTTCTTGCCAATAAGGCAAACGATATGATTAATTACTATTAAGGCAGGTAGGAGAGGAAAATTAGGAAAGGGAGGGTTGTCAAGAAATTGTCACCATGAGAGCTAGTCAGAAAACACATTCCATTCTGAAAAACTCTGAAGTTTTGGAAATCTAATTTTTCTCCTCAAGGTGAACCATTCACTCCTGAACTGGAGAGCCCATTGGCTAGGGCACAAGCCTATCCATCAGGCCACTGATGCAGGCAGTACAGCAGCTGTGTCTCAATCTCTCCAGTAGGTACATTAAATAAATCAAACATTCAATGAACTTGGTAAACTACACAACAGCACTAAGAGCCTATAGTCTGGGACCATAAGGATTTTCTCTCATTCAAGAAGAGCATCCTGACTTATCAGGAGAGCAAAGCATGACCTAGCTTCTTATGAGCTCAGCTATAGACCAATTTTGTACTTTTGGCCAATGGAATAAAGTGTATGTGGAATATCTGCAGTGTTTATTTTGCCTTTTTTTCTAACTAGCCCATCAGTTTATGAGTTTCTGTCATAGGTGAGGGTTTCTTAAAGCAGGTTACCACAAGTTATTGGCAGTGTCTTCTGCTGCATATTTCTGTCATTTGATTTGAGGGAAACAAACCAAAGAAAGTTTCTCTTGAACAGGAATAATTTCTGTGAAAAGTTTTGATGTATCAGCATTTTCCAGTAAAAGAGACCCAAAACATATTCTAAGAAAATTCTTAACCAGCTCTAGTCACCACTTTTCAGAGAAGCTGCATGTCCCAAAAATGGAAATTCCAATGTACATGAAAAGGAGCTCAGAAAAGTATAACATCAGAGTGTCTGTATCTCTGTGTCACCTGCTAAAGAATGCCTATGAAAACAATACCCTCAGTGAGCAGACTGAGCAGAGAAGCTGTAATGAGATTGTTCAGCATCCTACAGAATCCTCTTGCTTGCAGGGGAAAAACAACAGGTTTTACTGCGCGTGATGCTGTCAGTCTGTTTTTGACTTGCCCACTCAGATCACAAAACATTCCACTTTGAAATCCCATTTCAAAATATTTATTTTTTTAACTAGAAAACATAGTTATATCTTGGAAGCCATCAGCGTTCCTTGCCATACACTGCCTGATGCCCTCAGATATTGCCCCAGAACCCAGCTGCCACAGCTCCCTGCCCTTGCTTTGCCCGCTCCTGGCAGATTCTTTCCCTGAATTGTGCCTGTCCTTTGTTTCTGTCTGTGCAAAGGTCTGACCCTAACAATGTTGCCGGAAGGAAGGAAAGGTTTGTAGAAACCTTAACAAACTTTTTTCCTTAAACGTCTTCCCAGAGGACCAATAGAAAGCACAGAGTTGGCTCTTCAGATATCCAGTCCAGGGGGGACACTTCAGGAAAGAAATTTAGCTAAAGAGCATCCAGCACTTGATTACTTATTGTTTGTTCCTTGCCCCCCCCTCCACCTCCCGGATTTCAGCAGAACATCTAATGAAATTACAAGTATTTCAGTCTGGAAATAGCATATTCATGCTGTTGAACTCCAGCAAGGACATTCCCGTTCGGCAACGCACTATCCCATGCTTCGGGTATTCCTTGTCAACTTCTGTTATTTAACATTTATTCTACCACTGGAAATTAGAGATACACTGTCGTGTCCTGACAACGGCCGGGAGCACCTCTGGGCAATGATGAGGTTTCCTTCCCCTCTCTCCCGGCTTGTCCCCGTCCTGAGCGAGCCGCGCGTCCCTCTGCGCCCGGGGCAGGCTGTGTGAGCAGAGCCGCTCCGCAGAGCCCGGGACGGGACGGGACCCTCCTCCCGCGGGGCTGCGCGGCTGAGCGCGGCTCGTCCCGACCGCCGCACGCTGGGCTGCGCTGGGCTGCGCTGGACTGGGCTGCGCTGCGCTGGGCTGCGCTGGGCTCCGCGGGCGCGGAGGGAGCAGGCTGCACCGGCACTGCCAACCCCGCCCGGCCGCAGGTTGGGGCGCTGCCGGCGGCGGGGGCTCCGTGCCAGCCCCACCTGCGAGCTGCGAGCTGCGGGCTGCGCCCGGCGCGCCGCCCCAGCGCCCTCCCTGCAGCGGCGGAGCGGGGACGGGGGCCGGGCTGCGGTGCGAGGCGGACGGGGGTCGCTAGCGAAGTGATAGAAGAACTGACCTGCCGCGGGGATGGCGGTGGGCAGCAGCAGCAGCTGGTGGAGCAGCAAGGCTGGCAGGAGGTGGGTGGCCCGCATGGTGCTGGCGGCCCCCCCGGCGGCTGGCGGGGAGGAGAAGGGGAGATGGCTCCTCGCAAGGACCCCGTGCACCGCCGGTCACTCGAGGAGGCAGAGTGAGCCGAGCTTTTTATTGCGATGATCTAAGTTTGTTGTGTGATTAACTGGAAAGATCTGGGTCCCAACTCCCTCTTACGGTAAGAAACTGTTTAACAACATCCCCTCTCTGCCTCTTCTTCTCCTCCCCTCTTCAGGAGCTGCCTCCCCTCCCTCCCGCCCCTCAACCAGCCCAGGGAGAGGGCTTCCACCGCCTCATCCTCCCTCCCTCCTTCCTTCCCCCCGCCTCTCTCCCTCCATCCCTCCGAGGCTCGGCAGGAGCAGCCGGGTCGGGCCGGGTTCCTCAGGGTCCCTCAGCCCTTGCCCGGGCTGGTGTCTCCCTGCTGCACGATTCCCCCAGAGCCCCCAGTGCCATCTCACCTGCTCCCAGAACAGCGCTCTCCTTCCCTGCAGACAATTCCATTCACAACATCCCACTTTCTCCACCTGCCCCTTGGTGTCGCCTCAGGCAGCACCTTCATCCACAGAATGTCAGTGGGATTCTCCCACCCCATAGAGAGTTTCACTGTAAGGAAACACCATTCCTGCGACCTGCCCATGGCTGCCCCCAGCCACCAGCCTGGCCTTTCCATCACCTTCTTTGGCCATCTGACAAATGCCACTTCCCCAAAATTGTGGCAACTCTGGGGAATTTAAAGGTCAAGTATCAGCTGCTGGCGTCGCTCCATGGAGACAAGCTTCAGTCCAAAGCGATGCCTGACCTTCCTTCTGTTGCAGGCAAAGTCATTGTAATTCTTCTCTTGCACTTCATTTTAACCTCATGGAAGCAATGACATTGGGTTTTGTTTAAAGTCATGAGACCGGCCTTCGTGACATGCAAGTGTTTGAAAATAAACACTTGAGGAAAAGTTTTGCTTTAATTTAAACTGTTCCTTTCTCCCATGCACCCACCTACCATCTACAGCACGAGTGTGTGACAACATCGGAAACTGTTTCCCTCCATTTTCCACAAATAAACCAAAGACCTGCATGTGGCCCCATGCCATGTGAGGCAGAAAAATGTGTCTCATTTTCCAACCCAGATGCCTTCCAACCCATCAATATGGGTATTGATGATTAGAACTTTTGAGTGAAAAAGATTTTCTTAAAAAACAGGTTGTTTCCTAATCCACAGAAAACTTTTAATCAAGTATTACCAACATATATGAGTGGGATTTTTTACCCAGTTTGTGCCCAGTGGCAAAAGATAAAGTTTCCATCTGGGAATTTCTGGCTTGCTAAATGAAAGGGGGCAAAAGGAAGTTGAGAGTCTGTGAAGAAAATATTTTGAACATTTGGCATGACTGGAAAAATATATTTGCATGAAAAAAGTACTTTCTATTGCAGAATGAACATTATTTCTAGGGGCTTTAGTTGACTTTCTTTTTTTTTTTTTCTTTTCTGTCCTTGCTTTTCTTCCAATAATTAAAGTTAATTTTCAGGAATTTCTTGGAGTTGTACAACCTGAGAAACAGAGAACATGTATTCCACTGGCCAGCAACCTGGTGTGGAATCCTTGTCCACTGGAACTGATAGAACGTGGATATCTCAGGTTTTGTTTTCTGTTTTTCTCCCTGCCAAAGATAGACATAAGAATAAACAAAAAGCAGCAAAAATAATCACATCACTATGCTGAGCCCAAAACAGCCACATTCTGTTAACCAGATGTATTTGACTTGTTGTCCATGCATGTGTTGAGTGACCTTTTTTGCAGAGCTCAGAATCATGCACCACTAAAGTCAAGTAGACGTTTTTACCACTGACTTCCCTGGGGGGAATATTTGGCCTGTATTCAGATTCCTCCTAAATTTTAGGAAGATTGCTGCTGTGTCTCTTGAAGTCTAGGGTGCTCCTTAATGGAGGGAAAATTTTTCTGCATGGATTCCTATTATTAATGCATGGTCTTGTGGATTATTCATGATGTATCTCAGTTCTGTGTGAGAGCTCAAGCCATAGGCATAACCTTCTTTGGCTGTGTATATTATTTTGGGCAGGTGCAACTTTATAGTCCAGTTTCTCCATTTGTCCAATTTTGGGGAGCTGCTGGAGGACACCTCTGCCTTTTACACAGGCCACATATTTCTCACCTAAGAGGAAACCAGGGCACATGGACGAGAGGGACAGGGACAGAAGGTACATTAGAAAGGGAAAGATTCTGAAGATTCTGTATTCAGTTGTTCTATTTGTAGGCAGTCAAGACAAAGATTTGCATCAGGATCTGTGAAGTGAAAATGCTTTTTGGTGCCACATCATGTACTGGAAAACGTAGTATAATTCTCTTTCTGTGTCTTCTTGCCCCACATATTTTACAACTGAAGCCTAATATTTTAGTTCATTTCAATCAAATTTTACCTTGAAATGAATTTCAATATGAAGGAAAGCTGCAAAAATTGTATTTTCATGTTCAAGTTTTCTGAAAGAATTCCATGTTCTGTTTCAGTCTGCACATAGAGTAACTATGTTATAAATGTAAATACAATAAATATTTATTGTATTTAAAGTGTTATAAATTTAAATACAATATTCAAAAGTAGCAATTTTTATGCAACAACATTATATTTTCTAACCATTTGAGGGCATGTTTTTTAGTGTATAAATCTCTGGTTTTGGGGCATATCTGAGAGTGGGGATATTTGGGTTGTTGGGTTTTTTGATTATATCTCTTTTTTCTATTTTTTTTGGCAGCTTTGCAAACTTGCCCTGATAACCTGGCTTTCAAATCAGTGTAGCTCTGTATTAGGAAAGTAGCATAATATTTCTATAAAAGTTATCTAAAAAGAAAAGAGTTACTGCACACTTTACCAAAGTTGTATTTGCTCTGGACTGCCGACATGAGTGAAAAAGTTTGAAAAACTTTATTTTGGTTGGAAAAGTAAGCAGACATGACCAAACATTTAGAAACTGCTATTTTTATATTCTCTTTTCTGACCATAACCACAGTTGAATCTGTTTTTCAGATGTAACTTGCTATTCAGAAATGCTAGATATTCACAGTTTGGGCAGGAATCTTTACATGTAGACAGAATAATATTAAGTCACAATTAGCTTTAAAGAAAGCTTTTCTAAATGAACCAGCATCTCTCATATGATTGACCACTTTTGCTGAAAAGAAAACTTTTACTCCTTGATTTATCTGGTGTAGGTATCACTCTGTTCAAGTCCTGCTGGACAATAAGCCAAATAAAATAAGTGCTTGCAGTAATTATTGTTCAACACAAAGCTGATGGAGGAAAAAGTTTCAGGCTGCCTGAGTAGTTTAAACGAAGTAATTGTGCTTCACATTTCAAGCAGGATTAGGTTTTATTGTCTTTTTTCATAACCTGATTTTGAGATTAGGAACAGCAGAGGTTGTGGTGTGGACCGCAAGATTTGACACTGGTGGGAAAGGCAGAGTTTAAGCAGAGTTACAGCATGTGACAGGTGTCAGTACTCGCTGAGCCACCTCAGAGCCTCAGCCAGAGCCCAAGCTCTGGGGACACGTGGTGCTTTCCAAGCTAATCCCCACACCTTCCTCGTGCAGAAAGAAAAAGGGAAATAAGGCGTGAAAACTGAAAGGAGGAGCAGGAGGAAGTGGATAACAAGATCCAGGCATGGGAATTAATGTCCAGTTGAAAGCAAAGGCTCAGAAGCTTCATGGTCTACTATTCTAAAGTCAGTCCGAAGGACTCTACATGTCATCATACCAAATGTTGCAGATCTGAACTGCTGGTCCCAGAGGGCAGATTCACCACACCAGCCAAGCGTGTAGAGCCCTGAGCAGTGAAGCAGGAGAGTGTGGCACCTCACATGAGGCTTCTTGTGGATTCCCCACCAGGAAAATCAAAGAATGAAGACAAGCTCCAAAGTGACTTGGTTGTGCTTGGTTCCACCCATTAAAATTCACATGTTCATAATCTTCAAATATGCATAATTCACAACTCTTCCCACACCCAGAGTCCCACATGGACCCAGCTCCTAAATCCTAACCTGGTGATCCAGCATTCATCCCTGCAGTTAATAGCATAAATCTTTTGTGGTTTCCCTGCATGAGATATATTGTAAATGCTTTTCACTTATATGCTATATGGAAACTAAGAGTTAGAATGAATAACAGAAAAAAAATTAAGTTTAGTGTGAAAGTTGTTATAGTCATCTATGGAATGGTACCCAAGGGTAGCAGATGATAATGCAGCCCTTCGTAAATTACTATTTCTGACACTGGGGAGGAGGAAAAAGAAAAAGAAAAAGAAAAAGAAAAAGAAAAAGAAAAAGAAAAAGAAAAAAAAAGAAAAAGAAAAAGAAAAAGAAAAAGAAAAAGAAAAAGAAAAAGAAAAAGAAAAAGAAAAAGAAAAAGAAAGATGCAAGAATATATGAAGCACATTGTTATTAGTAGAAAATACCTGTTAAAATTTTATCTGATCAAAATTTAAGTATTTCCACACCAAAATGTTTTCTCTACAAGGAGATTCTGTTTAAGCATGCAAAATTTTCATTAAAAATTCCAGTAATATCCATTTGAAGTTTTGTGGAATGTGCTGCACTATGGTTACATTCTTTTCAAAACACAAAAAAATCCCTCAATCAACTCAGAAGAATGTTATTCCTTGTATGTAATCACAGTTTAGGTATATTGATGGAGAATGCTAAACTTTTTGTTTATATTTGTTTTTTCCTTTGCTATTAATCTCTGCAGTGCCAGGAAAGCCAGGAAAGAATAAACGTCATTGGTAGTACTGGTAAATAGATTCTAATGTACTTTGTGTTACTCAAGGCCTAATTTGAACTGCAAACCCTTTAAAATAGCTTTTTATTTATTTTTTTTTATGCAAGAATGTAAGAAAAAATGAAACTCTCTTTGACCTCAGTCTACTAGAATTAAGTTGTGGTACTGGCCTTTGGAAAAAAAACAGAAGCTGAATATGTTTGAAATGAAGCAACAGCCCTAGAAGCCCTTAATTTACATGCCATAGTTAAAGTTATTTCTGAGGATGGTTTGAAACTCTTAATTTTTTGGTTCAGAAACTCTTAATTCCTTTGCATAGGTAGGTAAAGTGCAAAGCTTAATCATGATCAAGGAAATCCACACTTGTGTACTTTCAAGTACATTTAGATTTCTTTATTGCTGAAAAGTTTGAAAATATCAACCCAGAATATTTAACCACTAAGAAAATCTCCAAATCACATTTTCTTTAGAATTATCTGTCTTTTAATGCAGATTTTAGTGCCTGAGGTAAGGTGTGAATAGATGTCATTTGGACAGTATATTAATGCTTTCTTTTATATGCACAGATAATTTATCTCTCCTGCTGCATTTTTTTTAAGTCAGTGAAAACCAAAAGTGTACTTAAGTAAAACCACTGAACATCCCTGGCTGAATATATTTTTTCATTTAGCTGTCCAAACCATAAAACTTAGGATAGTTTTTCTAAGATCATTTTACATGTTACATTCCAAACTGGAGAATATTTTTTGCATTTCCTAGAGCATTTTTTATTTTCAGTAATTGTGTTTATTACAAAAACATAATAATTTTTTTTGTTGGATTTCAAATCAGGACATAGTTTTTACTTTGAAATTAAAGAAAAATATAATGTTCCAAAAAAATATCCAAACAAACAAAAATAATTTCCAGGAAAATTTTTACAAAAGCAATGCAGATATTGTAATGCAGACCCCTATATTGGTTAATTCAACTTAAATGTGTGTTTTAAATTGGGAAAAGTTTCCAACAAGTTCTCTATAGTATACATATTACCCCTAGAGGAGGTAAAATAGTGGCAAAAGCAAAGGATCTTTCTCTTCCAATATGATACTTCTGTAAAAATTAATTGTCAGATAAGATGAGAAAACACTACCAAAATTGGTGCTGAGAGATCAGCTACAATAAAAAGTGTAACATGCAATGGTTAAATAAAAATAAGGTATTGCTATAAAAATACTATTAATATATCTCAGACTGATATAAATTTTAAAAAGTATTTTCACTAACTTTAGAGTACCAAAGAATAAAATTAAACTGGTCTTTGGCTGTGGACTATACACTGCAGAATAACTCTAGCAATTCAAAAATCCAGAGACAAAAGCATTAGCTCTTTGAATTCCAGAGGCTGAAGACTTCCAGAACTTGCTGTCAAGAGTAAATTCTCTGGGATTTCATATCAAAGAGGAGAATTTCTACCTAGGGTGCTGTAAAAGATTTTAGAAAGAAGTCTAAATGGGGATTCATCAGTTTCCTAGCAGTCTCTCAGACATGAGGACATATTAATAACAGCTCAGAAAAAACACAAACAAAAAAGAACTCACGATTCATGGCCATAAAGTACTGATCTTTCCTGGTTTAACATTTGTAACCCCAGAGACAGAAAGCTTGCCAAGATATCAGAAAAGATGTTATCAAAGGAGAAATCTCAGCTTGACTTCTTTTCAAGAACAAGCTTTGGGTACTCTGTTTGAATCAAAGTCTCCTTGTTTGGGATATGAGCTTTGTAATGCAGCTACTGGAAAATAGTCAAGTAGGGAAAAGGGACATGTGGCTGCAGAATCAGGACAGGAACTCTCAGAGGAAGACTAGAGCAAACTGTTAAATCTCTCTGCAGTGTCATTTCTTTGTATCTTAAAGAAAACCCTTTCTTCAGCCCAGTTTTCTCCCCTAAGGTCTTGCCAGAGGTATTGCGATTCTGGTAGTGAAATGATGCTGATAACAGTGTGATCACTCTACATCTGCTATGTCAATAAAGTATATTCCCTTCTCCAGGCTATTTTTAGTATTCTATACCTCAACACTATGGTGTCTATTTTTACAATGTGTCCAATCCCCACATTTCATAGAGATAAACTGTTGCCAAGCTTTTTTGTATAGGTGAAATTTGAGCATGGATGATTAGGCTTCACTGCATATTAAACAATGACAGAGTATATTCTTGCCTTAACATATTCTTCTGAGGATTTTGCTACCAAGTTCTGCAGCAAAAATAAGGCTGAAGCAGAACTTGGATGTCTGTGAGCTGAAGTTACAATTCTAAAGCTGTCTGCAGCTTTGCTGAACTTTTGTGAAGTTTTGATCCCATTCTTTATATCAAAAATTAAACTTACCAATTAAATTTACCAATTAAAAAGTTTTTGAGTTTGGAACACTACTGCAAAGCGATCTCATACAATGGCCTATTTTAATATTTTTATCAGACTATTAAATAAGATTTTCTTATTAATAAAATCAGATTGGGAAATGTAAACATAAAGCAAAAAAATACATTTGCAATAATGGCATAGAAAAAACTGAAAAAGTTTCTTGTCTTTTTCTCTGCTGAATAGCAGTTACGCTCTACCCTAAACTAAAACATGTTATTTCTGACTTTGTATTATTACTGGAAGTTTTTTGAAGTCTTTCTTACAGTAGTGATATACAGATTAATGCTCACTGTATATCTTAACTCCCCAGATCAGTAACACTGGGTTTTAATTTAAGAATCTGCAGATTAGGTTGAGGGACATGTCCACACAGACAAGAAATTTTATTTGACAGTAATCAGTGAAGGTTGTCTAGGGAAAAGTATAAAAACAGAACAAGTTTTCAGTGATATTTCCTTAGAATGTTTTCCAACCTGCCAACGTTTGATGGTCATCCAACTTTTGGTGCTATGAAATTAATTATCTTCCCAGTGATTTATGACTTTTTTTCTCTCTCTGTGCAGCCTACCAAAGTTCCCATGTAAACAGCTAAGCAAAAATATGAGATAAATCAGCTGAACAAGGGATTTTCAAATATACAATTTTGTGAGTTTCTTTTTTTCTTCTGGTACAACATGTTTCACATATAAAACCCTGACAAAAAATAGCTTTTTTTCATATACTGTGGAAAAATGAATATTCAGTGTTGCAATATTATTACTTTTTCTTCAAAAGAAAAATAGAGAAACCAAACCCTAATAACCCCCCTGTCCTTTACTTGTTTTTCATATAAACCCTTGAAGAAACAATTCATGTAACCCTTGAATAAACAATTTTTAATAAGGAAGTAAAACCATCAATACAGAAAATATGTAGATTTATATATCACATATCTGATTTGCAATTTTTTTGCCATTCCAATGTATTTTTTCATTTATTCCCAGCAGATAAACCAATGTGGCTTCAATTCATATAATAAAGAGCAATGGCAATAATCTTTATTTTTGCCTGAGATTATTTTATACACATGTCCTTCAGTTATGGAAACACTTCAGATAAACCACTGATAATGTGCATTGAGCACCCACAGGAAATACAGGGGTATGTCACTCAGCTTGAAATGAACATTTAAACTATTTTTCTTACAGCTGCTCCAAGGGAAAAAAAGTTAAAATCTGGTACTTGTTTCACAAGATTAAAATAACAAGCACACTATTGACATTTAATCTATACGCTGTGACAAGAATGTTTGATATAGTTCTATAGAAGGGACTGGTGTAGAAACCTGTCTCTGTATCTGGAAATAATTTTCCAATTTTTAGAAGAAGGCATAGTTAACCAAAATGTTGAATGCTATATATTACATTTTTAAATAACCTTGAGTGCTAATTACTGTGTTAAACTACTTATATGCCTCATTGACAGTAGCTGACAGTGTATATGGAATTTAGTAATTTCTTTCCTTTTCTTTCTTTCTTTTCCTTTCTCTTCTTTCTTTCTCATTCATTCTCCTTTTCTCTTTAACTTCCTAATCTTCCTCTTACTCACTCTTTCTTTCTCTCTGATTTCCTTTTCTCTCTCCATCATCATCTCCCTTTAACTTTCTCCCTACTTTTCTGTTTTTCTTCTCTCTTTTTTACTTTCTCTCTTTTAGAAGTTTCAATAAAACCCCACAGTCTTGCTGTGTATTGTCAATTTAAAAAAAAAGTTATGTGGGCTAAGATTTACAAATAAAACTTTGGCCTATGAAACCACCACCAGAGAAGTTTACAAGAAGCAAAGTTAAAGAATTGTGACTCTGAGGGCAAAATTTAGGGGTTACAATCCCAGAGAGGAGAGTAGACATTTTAGGTGGCACACTGATATATGCTACCTGCCATCCTGTCCATGGTCTTTCCTGACTTTTCTGACACCAGAACAACTGCTGAAATGCATTTTCAGTTGAACCAAAGATACTTCGCTGCGGTAGATTTTCAAAGAAACTTTTTAAGGAGGTAGAAGAATACTGAGAGCTTGAAATGTTCAATCACATCAGTGTATCTACCTAGTACAGATAAAGTCCCAGCACTGTAAACAGCAGTCTGGTCAAAGATCAAGCTTAACAGAGAGATCAGCTTTTCTACTGCTCACCAAGATCTCATCTGAATAACATTAACTGTCTGTTGTTCTGCGTGGCACATTTTTAAAGAGATAACAAAACATACTCATAAATTCCGTTATCCTCGGTTATCTCCCATTTATATCTATGGGACTACTTATGTTTTTAGACACTTTTTCAAAGGACATTGACTCCAAAATAGCTTACAAACTTTTGATAAAAAACTCATAGAGTTTTATCCTGAGTCAAAACTATCACAAAAAAAAGATAAAATATAAATATCTGCCTTGTAAAATCAAGTCTGAATGAACAGCCAGCTTTTGTGAAGAATATCAAATAAGAGAAGGTCAGGATGGAAATAAAAACATTCAAACTGAAAATCAGAGGCCGTCTGGCCAGCAAAAATTCCAGTGAAGTAACAATCATGGTGAAACAAGTATTCAATCAAATATGACATAGCTGCAACAGGAAGGAAAATAATTTTTCAGTGGTGCATCACACTGTTTAAGCCAAGACTGATCACACACTTGGTGAGTATCAAGACAATAACACAACCTCCTAAGTAGGTAAAAATCTCTGCAGTCAAACAGGAACCGCAACTGAAGCCAAGGGATAAAGCAGTTTTCTTATTCATTTTATTAAGTAGGTAATAGAGCACAAATATTCTGTTTTAAGTAAAAGAGTCACTGCGTTATATCCAAATATATTAAGTCAGTGAGAAAAGAAATATAGTTACAATAGTCTGTAAAAAAGTGTTCCACTTAGCATGTCTAAATAATAAATGCAGATGTACCATCTGTGTTTGGAATGGAAGGTTGCCTACCCACAAATCCATTTTAAAAGACATTTTTATATATACACCAGAGAACCAGAAGTGAAAATAAGTAACATAAGAAAACTTTCAGATATATTCTAGAGTCCAGGAAGCTTAAAAAAATACTACTAGAAGAGATGCAAATCATTACACCTATAATTCTCTCAAAAATGGAGAGAAAATACATATTTCTGCTTGTCACACTCTATTTATGCTATGTTATACCCCACATTGCTACATATTTGTGCCTTGTGGTCCTCCAACCTTACCAAAGGAAGCCCCAGCTTGCTGGGTGTGTGTCTCCTCCTGGGAACAGTGCTGCTTGTCCCTGAGCTGCCATCAGGCTCCTGTCACATCTCCCAGCAGCTGTCAGGGTGGGTTTAGAGATGGACTGGGTATAGCAAACACACTGTTTTGCCATGTACCATGGCATACACACATTGACTGCTCACAAACAGTGAAATATGTTGTGACTCCATACTAAATGATATTTTTCCAATGGAAACGTTTATGTGGGCCTCTCACTTGCACCTAGTTATTAAATTTGGGTTGTATTCATTTCATCTAACGCTATATGTTTAGGGTTTGGGCATTTAAATCTGAGGTCTTTACTTAGGTTACATCGTAGCATTGTTAAAAGTAAATAAGCATTTGGTGTCCTGGTCAGTCAGCCTGGATAGAATAAATCTCAGGGCAACTTTCAGATTGGCCTCAAAGTATTCTGGAAGTTTTTGCTTCCTCTTAGTCAAATGTCCATCTTTCTGAGTGTCTTCAACTTGACCCTTTTTAACTGAAATTTGCTCATTGGTTTTGATTATAAGAAGATAAGTAAATTCATAGGAAAAATTGCTAAGAATTAAGGAAATATATCCAATGAAGTAAAAAGTAGGTAAAGAGCATAAATTATGTTGGTTTAATACACCAGAAGTGATTTAGAAAACCATCCTGAAGCCAGTGGAAACTCATGAAAACATCATGTTCATACGTTTAAGATGTAATATGGAATCAATAGAAATTCATAAGTAATTAACTAGAATTAATAAAAATCAATAGGAATTTGCAAAAAAAAAAAAACACCTAGAAAGTAAAAATAATAAAAATAATTCTTACAACGATGAAAAGTAATTTCCTGTGTAGCTAAGGTTCTGATGAGTCAAGAACTCTAATGATCTGGTCATAAGGACAGCACTCCAAAGTTATAAATAAATCCACAATTACACATAACCTAATTTTTATGTATGTATTTTCTCTCTGATGTTCTGTGACTTGTGTTGTTAGTGTAGGAATCCATATGGGAACATGTGAACATAATATGTAAATCTGGATATGCATTATGTCCACGAATAAATTTCTTAATCTCATTCCTCTGAGTTGCTGGTTCCAACAATTCTTACCCACAACAACCAGAAGGTGTTGTGAGGCTCTGTTCAGTCATTAAAAGCATGAAATCTGCTGTGACAGATTTGCATGAGAATTGCTAGAAGTCTATAACTAAAAAGAAATTATGTGTTTATAGGATTGTAACCCATAGAGAGAAAGGGGTTTTTTTCTGTCTATTTGCATAATCCTGTTTCATAGACAAACCATAATTCATTAAACTGGGAAATTATTTGTCAACATTTAAAAATATTGAAACTGTTAATACTTTCTGCACTAATATTGTAACTGACCGTCATCATCTTCATATTGTTTGCTTAAATTATCATACCTGTTGATAGTAATCCAATATTTAGAAGATACAAGAAATAGAGTGTTTCTTACTTCCTTAGAGACAGGATTTCACTCAGGGTATTTATCTTATTTTGTTAAGATTAAAACATATCTCTTCCTTGCTTTTCCACTGCCTTTTGTTTTCCTCATGTTACTCTGTAAGTTTTGCTTTTAGGACTTTTTGTTTTGCTGTGTTTTAAGTCTTCTGCAGGGGTAGAACTTTCTGGGAAAAAAGAGAAAAAAAAGAAAATTGGGATACAAAATAAACACTTCTCAGCTGAACCACCCTCAGCAGACCAGCAAACTCCTCCCTTAAACATTCTGATATATGACTGTACATGAAAATCAGATGGGCATGAGGAAGTGATTCCATTTGCCAAATGCAGTTTTGATCCATATGGCAAACAGCTGCTGCTCAGATGAGCAAACTTCTGAGAAGCTAATTTGTTAAATTCAAACAGAGGATCTTACAGTCAAAAGTAAATACATCATAGCACCTTGCAGCTTTTATTTGCTCCCATCCCCACTGATAATGCACAGTCCCTTGTGACATGCTCTTTCTTTATTTGAGTGTAACCTGCAAGGCAGGCAACAACAAATAACACACAGGATCTGAGTGCATGCCATTGCTGAAACATGAAGTAAATAGGAAAATAGTTCCTTGTAGTCAGCAAATTACCACAGACACTTTCAGGAATTGTGATAATCCTGGTCTTAGACAGAGGGCCACTCCAGAATTATTTGGTTTGGGTTTGTGGTGTTACCACTGCCACTCAGTGATAACCTGCTTCTGCTTCAGTGTATCTAGGGGAAAATCTGCCAATTGATTTCCTTATGAACAATTGCAAGGGCTGTTAAAAATCCCACCTTTAACAACTTGGAGTACTTATGTGAGCTGAGATCCATGCTGTTTCAGTGCCTGCAGCCTTTGTAGCAAACCCTACATTACTTTCTGAGTCTATAGCAATGTTTGCAAATCTCTTAAGCAGTGCTACCTTTCCTTGGAACAGCCATGGCATATTCCTTACCATCCACAGCACTGCCTCCTGGAGGGCCTGGCTGGACATATCCAGCATTATCTTCATTTGTGGGGAGTGCTGAGGCAGGAGGCTTTGAGTTCTGCCCTGAGACACCTTGCAGACATCTGAAACCATGAATCCAAGCCAATGAGTAACGCAATGGGTTGAGGAGGGGTAGAACAGGCCTCTGCGTTTACCAAAAGTGTCTCTAAGGCTATCGAGAGTCACTCCAGCCAGCACTGCTCTGGTGCTGTACAGAAAGACCCTTCTCACACCCGAGCTGGTGTAAGGCACAGATTCTCACTCACCCAGAGAGCTGGATAGCTCACGCGTTACCAGAGACAAAGAATCCAGAGGCTCAATCAGCTGGATGTTCCAGATATTTATTCTGAAGGGTTCCAGGGTGAAAGAGAGAGAAAAGCCCTCAGTGTCCCTAGATATAGGGATCACCTGGGGTCAGGGGAGAGGAGGCGGGGGGAACACCACAACCAATGGGGAGAAGGGAGGGATGGAGTCAGGGGTTAGGTTACAGCCAGGGGGATTTACATAATTTGGTGAGGGACTTATTGTGTTACTTGGACTAGGATGTTTCCCACCAGTGAAACCCTGCTGTACTGGGACCACTTGGCTCCCCAGCAGTTCCCGAGGTGGTATCATCCACCACTACAAATGAGCTGCATGTCTTGTCTCAGGACTTAGGTCTTGAGTGTCCTCAACAGCACAGATTTATGCTGTGCCTTACTCATATAACTTACATAAACATATATGGAGAGATAGCTTTTGCAGAGATTGGATTTACATAGCAACACGTTGTCAGGAACATGATTTGAAAACAGCAACTACCCTGATTAGTATGTGTTTCTCTTACTTTGTCTTGTGACAGTATTTGATGTGCAATTTTTCTCATCAATTTAGGATCACTCTGAGAGTTCAGCTCTTTCACTATAAAATTCAATAATGGCACATTCTTTTTTCCACAGATATGCTTCAGGTATCTGATTTTTAAAAAGTCACAGGCTGGGTGAAAAAGAAATAAGATATTTACTGTCAAATTGTCTTTTGGAGTAAATCCATAAAAATGAAAGGAGGGAGAAAATAGGAAGACTGAAGCCAAAAGGTCAGCTGGAAGGTTTTCCAGTTCTAGTTTGAGCAATATCTGAGAAAATGGCTGTGGATACTTATATAGTTAAGTCGGTAATCACTGCAGTACATTTTCTTTTTGGAACCTTTTATAAAAAAGAAAAGGTAAGAGGATAAAATTAATTATGTCTAATTATCATGTATGTATTTGTCAAGAATATTTAAAAGTCAAGTTAGATGCCTATTTAGTTTTGCTTACAGTTCTACTTCATGAATTGTTTGAATATATTCCTTTATCTTTCACTCTTCAACCAGATATAAATCTGAAGACTTTTAACCTTACAATGCAATAACATTTTCGAGAGGCTTAAATTCAAAAGTATTTGTAATTTTTGTTTACTGTGAGAGAATATAGTTTCATGCCTTTTCCTATTACTACTTTCTTAACTATATTTTTGTTTCTTTCAGCCTTTTTTCCTTGATTTGAACCACTCACTAATGATTCTCAGAATATTTTATTTATCTGTTCCTAATTTGTGGCCCTACATAATTTATTTCCTCAAAAATCCCTAAATTTGTCAGCTCAAGGTGGAAGTGAAATTCTTGAAGAAATCTGAAAAGCCTAACTTTGAACTTCATTTTCAGTAAATTAATTCTTGTCTTATACTCTGCCTCAGAGATTTCCCTGAAAATTGTTTACTTCAGAAGGAAAATACATCTGGTAAAATTCTAAAATATTTATTATTTAAATAGTACTTGACTATAAATGGAAGACATAAGGCTTGATAATGTTTAAGGTGGGTTTAAGGGGTTTTTTTTGAGGGTTTAATGGTTTACTTATAGTCTATTCAATATACATTCTAAAAGGCACCTTTTTAAAAAAGTCTTAATTAGTGATCTTAAATAAAAAGTAAGATTATTAACCTACTTATGGAATCCAAAACCCATATTTTCAAAAATATTAAAAAAAAAAGCCCAAAACATTAATTTTAAATAGTGTATACCATTGTGAATTCATCTATTTTGAATACCCTACTTACAACAGTGATATTTAGAGAGTATTTTCAATTTCTTTTATAAATGTTATTTAATCCTCAAAATTTTTTTTAATTCTTCTGGTTACTATTCTTTAAAGTAAGAAACTATGCCAGTGATCTTATGAAACTGAAAATTATCATTTTTGCAAAATAAGAGAATCACACAAAGGTATTGAGGTTGAAAGAGACCTGTGGAGGTCAAGCCCACCTCCTCCACCAGGCTTCCCAGAATTATGCCTAGGGAACTTCTCAGCATCTCCAAGGATGAAGTCTGTATAATGTGCCTGGGAAACCTGTGCCAGTGGTCAGTAACCCTGACAGCAAAAAAGAGTTTTCTAAAATTCAGATAGAACCTCCTGTGCTTCAGTTTGTGTCTATTGCCTCTTTTCTGGTCACTGGGAAGCACTGAAAAGAGTCTGGCTCAGTCTTCTTGGTAATTTATATATAGATTGGTAAGATCTTCTCTGTGCCTTCCCTTCTCCATGCTAAACAATCCCAATCGTCTCAGCCTTTCCTTACATGAGAGCTGCTCCTGTCCTTTAATCATCTTTGTGCCCTTTGTTGGTCTATCCAGTACATCCATGTCTCTCTCTTGTACTTAGGAACCCAGAACTGGACAAAGTGCTCCAGGTGAGAACTCACAAGTGCCAAGTAGAGGGGAAGGATCATCTCCCTGAACCTGCTGGCACCACTTTCTAATGCAGTCCAGGATATCCTTTCCCTTTTTTGCCACAAGGACCCATTGTCAACTCATGTTCATGTAGGTTTTCCTTTGCAAATCTGCTTACCAGCTGAGGGGAGTGGGATTCCAATCCTCATTTGGGCATGGTATTTAATACATGAATTTTTGTGTCTATTTGTAAGTATTTTTATGTGACTAAATTATTATAGTCTGCAAATGTAGGGTGCAAATTGTATAATATTTCTAAATACAGAGAAGTATCAACAATGTTTTTTATTCCTTAGGATAACATAAATACCTAACAACCAACTGCTGATAAACTAGAGTATGGATCTCCACAAATCTTTTGTGATATCTTCTAACCCCATGTAGTGGTTTTGGACACTGCAGCATTTCAGATTGCACTAGTTGGGAATGCAATTGAATCAAGTCCTTTGGTGGTATAGTTGAGTTCCTTTGTAAACATCAAACTTTCATTATTTTAAAAAAAATTGTTACAAGATTTTGGTTTATTGAACCTTTACACAACAAACACATAAAAGTATTTTTTTAAAAATTACATTAAATTTACTCTTTAAAAGTTTTCATACCTTACAAATACATACCATATAAATATCTTAGAAATTAGAAATAAACACAAATTTTTTTGCACAGTTTTGAGTGTAATGGAAGGGAAATCTAGCAGGGAAAACAGGACTCACAGACAATTTATCAAACTAGGTGCTGCCCAAGTAATGAAACCTTTGCTTCTTCAGTTCAATTAATATCCATTCCATGATAAGTACAAATGATATTCCCCTATTTCCTTTGCTCCTGGTTTGCAGACAATATTTTTGTCCTGCTCCATAGTCTGAATTACCAGGAATTGAGATTTTGACTCACACTGTGTTCATGCATACAGCTCAGTTTAGACACAACCTGTAAGACTGCTATATTTATTGTAAAGCCTTTGCATCCTTCCAAATATCAGTGCTCCCTTAGAATTTCCAAGTTGTGGTCAATGACTCCAGTTTTTCATTTGCCAGCTTCCTGTTGCTAATAGAGATGGACTAGCAGAGAGCAGCAATATCTCTCTGTCCTTCACCAGAACAGAAGTATTGAGTTCTTTCAAGCAATGGTTGTAAAGCCTAAATTATGTACCTGATCTTTCTCTGCTTCTGCATTTATGACTGCTAAACTATATATTTTTCTGAGAGCCACATGTAAGTCTGGGCACATTGTATTGTTGAATTTCATTTTATCCATAACACTTCAGTGCTCTAAGTCATCATTCTTACATTGACAATATTTATATTTAGCCTGCTTCATGTTAAGAGTTCTCCTAAGATTACCTCAGGGCAAGATCCAGACACACAGCAGCCTTGCTTCTGCCAGATACTCAAACATCTGGGCTAGAAGGAGCTGTGATATGCTCCAGGTAGGTCATCGATGCAAACAGTTAAGGAGCTGGGACTTTTGGTAGTTATGGAGTATAAAGTGACACTCAGTCTAAGTACACACAACATCTTCTAACTATTAAAAAGCTCTGCAGAAATGTCTACTTTTTATTCTGTAACCAGCAACTAGAAATACTGAAAATTAGTTCAAATGAATTACACTGTCTGTAGCCTGACAGTTACCTGCATCATAATCTATTGTTATCTTACTTTCACAAATCCATAATTTTATTGTAATAAAATTCCTATACGACATAAGATAAAAACGCTCTTTGGATACATGCACTGTCTAGAAAACAGTGACATCAAAAGTTTCCTGTTGGCATGCCATGATTAACTTTGATAAACTCATTGTGTATTATGTCATTTTCTGTTTATTGTGAAATCTTCAATTACACTTTCTCCAGGTGTTCTGTATTACAAAGGTTAAACAATTGTTCCTCAGCCACCCAAGATCTCATTTTTCTTCTTTTAATTACAAATTTTGTGTTGTACAGTTTCTAGCTATAAAGTACAGTCTTCAACCTGACAGAATCTTTATTATTTCTTGCTACATTCTTAGTCGGTTTTCTTGAAGGTCTGAAGTGATGCTTTCCAGCCCTCTCAAATTCAGCATATCACTTCACAACACATGAACACAGACATCACCTAAAGACTGTCAATGGAGAGACAGGAATTTTCAGACATGAATTTAGATCTTAGGGAGTTTGAGCTGCTGTTCATAGAAGAGGTTTTTTTCCATTGATTTTAAAGTAGGGTGGGAAAACCAGGCTTCTGATTACTTGTCCTAGGTTGCAGTATTTTATTACCACCTCCACAGGCTGTTAAAGCAGGTGGGGCACTGGTTGTTATCTCCTGCTATGGCTCATCTCTGATAACTGTTAATGAGCAATCAAGAACCAACTGCCTGACTCAAGGAATTATCTCATCCTATTGTGAGATGTTCCACCCAGGAGGGAGGAGCCAAGCATTCCCACCTGGATATAACCTGGGCTTTGAAGTGCTTAAGTGAGTGGTCTTTGGTATACTGGATTCCTAGAGGATGAGAGCTACTACTGGACCTTCAGGTGGAGACCAGACCTTCTACAGGATCACTGCTTCAACCTAACTACCTCACTTGGACTGCTACTACCCCCCTGACTAACAGGGTGTCAGGTTGTATCTGACTCTGTCAGTGTTTTACTTGTATTATTGCATTTATTTTTAATGTTCCTATTAAATTATGATTCTGACTTGGGATTTCCCACTGGTTTGTTTTCAAACTAGTGCATTACTCTGCTTAAATCTTAACACTGGGGAAGCTGTTTGGAAATGAATGCCCCTCCCTGCTCCTGAGGCTCCCCCTGCCATGGTGTAGGACAGCATTCCAACCCCTGAGCCATCAGTCCCTGCTCCAGAGAGGCCAGAGGACACATCTACAGCCCTGCACATGGGCACTGCTGAGCTGATGTCCCAGCCTAGCCTCACTCCAGCCCTATCCACACAGCCCTGCCCACCCATTCTGGACGGGGAATGACCCTGGTTACGCTGCTGGCCTGGATCTAACCCCTCCTGCTGGCCAGAGTCCCACCCTGGACATGGCTTCTTGTTGCCCCAGGAAGGTGGCTGAAGCCTGGGGCTGGGACTGCCTCAGCTGATCCCTGCCCCATCCATCTCCCTGTTCCAACACTTGCTCTATTGAATGCTGGGGTTTGGTACTATGTTAGGTTGTCTCTTATCTTGAGCCCTCCCTGAACAGGAGTCAGACTTCCACATTTTAGACGTTACTAGAAGATTCTTCTTCTCACCTGTTTTATCTTCCTTTATAAAAGCAAACACAGCTTGGATTTTCAAAAGTGTCGCTTTGTTCTTGCACTTTTTGACCTTTAAAGTAAAGCTTCCTTTAATGATCACTCCTTTTCCCATCCAGATAGACTCCCTGTTTACTTCTAATATCCTTTTTATGAGATGGCTGTTTATCCACTTAGGCCTTTAAAAAGCTTTCTTAAAAGTTATTTTCTCTCTGGATGAGATGTGAATCCCAGATAATTTTTGTACATTTGACTTAGATAAATTGTAGTCCTGTTCCTCAGTGAAGTTTTTGAGCTATTTGGTCCAGCTAACTTCATTAATTAATTTTCTTAATTGTCAAAGTTTGTACATTGGAAACAAAAACCAAAACAAATCCTTAGCTCCTGACCTATCCTGCTGAAGTCATTTAGAGGGGAATGAGCCCAGGATGGTAATACTTCCCCCTGTTTGCACAATGTATTTGCAAAGTGATTTATACTAGTCCAGTCAAAATGCAAGTACTTCTGTTGATATTGAGTTTAATTGGGCACAGTAATGACTAAAGGCTTTTAAAGGTCACTGCATCCAGATGTTCAGCTATTAGTCACCATCACCCAACAAACTTTCTAAATAAAGATAAATAAAGATAAAATAAAGAAACACTGCAACCTTCAACAAAATTAGTGTCTGGGACTGGTAGGATTATACACTTCTGCTTTCTGGTCAGCTCTGTTTAGTTCCCTCAGAACACAAAGTTTTACTGAAAATATCTTTTTCCCCTATAAGGAACCATCTTTGCTTTATTTAGGCAAGTAGGCTTTACTTTCATGAGTATATTTTCAATTATAGTTTGAAACTTGCAGAGCTTACAACAATTCTAACAATTTACCCTCTGAATAATCAAAGTGTTCTGAACACTACAATGTGTGTAACCCCTTGCAATGTTCAAGCAATTTATTACTGCTTCCTCAGTGCAGTTAAGGTACTAATATTGAAAATGGGGATTTTTAGGTTTCAGAAATTCATGATCCATCCTAAGGGAATGAAGGTTCATGTTCTTTACCTTTTGTTTATTAATAAGTAATGTATTAATCTTTTTAAATAATTTTACAGAAATTGAATAAATAATTTCTAGAAAGAGCTTCTTATAAACTGTCAGCCACTGATAAAATTTCATACTCATATCATATTTTCATATTTTAATCTAAAATAATTTTCCCAACTTTTTTCTGCTCTCTCCCTAAAGTTGCACATGGGCCTTTTAGATTTCCAGCATTTCTCAATATTTCAGCTTCTTGTATTACTCAGGTTTTAAATATACACAGAGAAATTTTAATCACTTAGAAACTAGTGCAGGGTTTAGTCTTTGGGGAACTCAAAAAAATTCCATTAAAGTTGTTTTAATACTAGGAGAGTCTAAAATGAAATTATTTTAAATGTCAGTTCCCAGCCTGCTCTTATAGACGTAAGTTGGTGAAAATTATTCATTTAGAGTGAATGGAAACCTAAGTAGGAGCTGAAGCTGCTGCAGAACAACCATTCATCATTGAATTCTGTACAAATTCTTTTCATATGTAATTAGAATTCACATAATCAAATATTATGAGAAGGCAACATTTCTTAGATCTTTTTGCTTATCATCTCAGAACTTACAGAAATGCTATGAGAAACCTGTAATTTAATCAGACATATAACATGGAACATTCCTACACTGAAGCAGGAAAGCAATGCTATTGAATCTTTTCAATCCATCTTTACCATGTTTCATCCAAAAGGCTGTGCTCCTTATTTATCAGCACTCTGCTTCCCCAGTGAGATAAACAGCATTCTTTAAAAGATATATTGCCAGAATTTACAGTAGAATTCATTTGCTGAAGTGATAAATTTAGAGCTAAGACAGAATACAGTCTCATTTAATCTGAGAACATTGTCACAATTTATGTAATGGGCTGCTCTAAAGGTTAACAAGAAAACATCCTATCTCTTTTTTCAAATGTCAGCCAAATATTTTATAGATTTCTCTCCATCCTCTCTTGTAGCCCCTTTAGTTAAATTAGCACAGCTGTCTGAGAGATCAGATTTAAGGCCTTTCAAATGTTCCCTTGATCTGAGAACAGATGCCTCAGGAGTATTGCCAGGCAAAAGGTAAAGTGGACTAGTGAAGAGCATTATTTTCTGAGCACATTATAAACACAGAATTGATAGGTGGGTAGGTAAGGATGCACTCTCTCTATTAAGAGACTTTTAAAATCCTGGAAACAAGCTTACAGTGTCTAAAAGCAGATCCAGATAAAATACACTGGGTCAATGCTCTCCTTTCTTTTGACAAACAACCAGTAATTTTTTGGTTGGTTAAACACAGAGTAAAAAAGTAGTTTAACAGGATGACTAAAATTTAGCATTGATATTCAATGGCAATGAGTGTAATTTACAAAAGAAAAGTTTGTGACTTTGGGGAGCTCAGAAGAAAATATGACCTCTAGGCACACAGCAAGGAAAAAGTCTTTTCCATTCTCTTGTTGTTTTACCTTTGCTGGCCTTTGAAGGAAAATTTTCTAAAATTACTCTTGCACTCTGCAGTGGAATCCAGTGTTGTGCTTTGGGCATGATGATCAAAGGTTGTCTGTATTCTGGTGCCTCCACAAATGAGACCCTCAAGCTACAGACATCTTCACCAATCCATTTGAAAACAACCAACCACTGAAATAAGGGAGGACAAGTTTTCTTTCCTTGAGCTTATTTCCCATAAAGGGAACTAGCTGTAATCTAAGTAGGCTGCTTGGCTTAAGGAGCAAATCTGAGTAGGAAATAAGGCCTCTTGGCTGCCTGGCCACTAGTACTGATGCACCAAGTGAAACTAAGAAAAATGTAATATGAGCACTACTGACACCTCCTGCAGGTGGAAAGGAAATCTGTCCCCAAATCTTTGAACTCTAAACAGAAGAGGAGCAGTGTAAGTTTCTAAGAAAAGATTTATCCTCATCCTGCTTCCCCAAAGAGATTAAATTCTTCTCAAAACCTTCTTCCATGCAAAGACCCTCCATATGTAGACCATGTAAGACCAATGTTCTTGGTTCTGATTTAGTCCCTAAAGGGAGTGGTCAGGGAGTCATCAGATAAACCCTTTCTGTGTCTAATCTTCCTGTGAAAAACAAGTCAACATAGATGGGGCACGTGTGTTTTCAAAACAAAGAACTGTATTTTCTATGTTATCATGGCTAATCCTTGTTTTGTGAACACCTGGAGAAGTAGGCAAGTGGAAAGACTGGAATAGATAAATGATTCATTCAGTCTTTGAACTGACAGACCATCACATTTTTTAATATGTCCCTGATATAAAGCAGAAGAATCTTTAGATCTTAGTAGGGATTTTGTAGGATCTAAGGTTTACTTGTCCCATTTGACCTAACCAGAGCAATTTGAGGACCAACATACTGTCTATGCATTAAAAAAACATATATGGTCTTTGTGCTTCAGTTTTTATACTGTGACTGTCCCTGTTGAATCATCAGTAAGGATTTCCTCCTTAAGGGTGACAGTAAACCAGTAAAAGGTTTTTTTATAAATTGTCATAGGCACAGAAACATTTTATGATTTTACAAACATAAGACCTTTATGAACATGAGATTATCATACCTAAGTAAATGGGAAGAGATCAGTATTATATAGCTGGAGCAGAAACACAGTGTGTCTTAGAGGTACATGCTGAAGCACGTATTATAGACAAAGCAGTTAAAAGTATTATTTTACAGTACTGCTATTGGCATAAGTCAAAATAAATGGAACCTACTTTACTAGGAATTGTCATCAGTTTCCCATTTGTGCTGTAAAATTAGCAACTCCAGCATTGTTGGGAACAGGGAGGAGAAGACACACTACAGTTTAAAGTTTTCTGAGTTTTAAAAATGTTTTTTCAAACACTTGGTGTTTTACTACATTAGTTTAAGCATTGTGAAACATCCCATCCACCCTTGTAATTAAGCTACTGTTTATTTGTTTTTATGGAGTTTAAATTAAAACCATGATTTTTCCTACCTAAAGGGAAGCCAGGGTTGAGCAAACATCAAGAAAATCATAAAAGAGAAACTTCTGTATGATGTTGCTTGTTTTTTCCTATAAAATATAAAGGGTGAAATCCTAGCCTATTGAAGTCATTGGGAGATTTGTAATTGACTTTGAAAGGCCGAGATTTCACCCTTAAGAAACAAGACTAAATTTTCCAAAAGCAGTCTCTGATTTGGAGTGCTTGTATGTGCCTGCTTGATCCTTTGACAGTGCTGAGTTTTAATGCTCTAGAACTCAGACTTGCTGATGCTCAGCACTTCTAAAATAGGCTCTCACTTGTCTTAATTTGGATGCTTAAATCATCACTACACCAGGAATTAAAAGCTGCCTTTGGAAATTTTTAGCCTACTTCTTTAAAATGAGGTTCAAACAGACATACTGTGCATATCAGAAACTTTGTTATTGCTAATAAAATCTGCTGTGTGGAATAAATTGAGAGCAGAAGTGAAAATTGGCAAGAGATATGATCATGCAAATAGCAGTTTTTCAGTGTTGCCCTGTTTTTTGTAACCCTGCTTCACTGGGCATGTTGAAAAAGGGGGAAAGAGCTAGTGGGATATTTCCATCAGACTCTATTAAGAGATAAGAAGAGTCTGAAACTACAGAAAACAGAAGTGACATATTTATGGCACTTGCAAAAGAGAGGTAGAGAGGATGAATTTATTTAAAGGGCACATTTAAATTTAGGCTGGCAGTTTCATATTGTTTAAACAATTTCCTCATCACAAACTGGTTTTTTCCTTCCTGAACTCACGTGCTTACCACATTGCCATCAGTCATTATCACCTACAAGAAGAATCATATGCAATTGGAAATGAAAAATTGTTAGGCACTATGGGTTGAGTTTTTGGAGGTGTTCCACAAAAGGTACATAATTATTTTTGCTTTGCTGTCTCCAGCAAGTGTTATGAGTTTTTTCTCATGTTTCTTCCTTCACTGTAAATACAGGGCATGGCAGATGAGAAAAAGGGAAAATTTTTAAAGAAGGAACAAAAAAGAAAGCTCACAGTGCAGCTGTCTTACTGGGATGGATTTAAATGAAGAAATTTCGCATATCTCCATAACACTGGAAGCAGAAGAGTTCCAGGGCTATTCAAGTATGTTTTTCTTCTTCTGGAAGTATGAAGAATTTGGGAAACCAAGAAATAGCCACTGTTTCTCTTTGCTATTTTACACTGTGTCAAATATCTACAAAGAAATAGCAAACACCCATGAGGATGTTACATACTTGAATTAAAATCCAAATCCTTTTTGCTACATGAAAGAAGACACAGGCTGTATACTGGGACAGGTATACAATGACTGAGATAATTATAAGGCACCAGCTCCATGGGAAAATAAGGATTGATGTGGTTGGCATCACTTTTGATTCCTTCCCTTATACAGCTGAGATGTAAGTCCAAAGTCCAGAGCAAAGCTTCAATTCATATCTTCAGCACCTTAGCTGATGGAGCTACTAACTTTCCTACCAAGCCTTTACTACATTCCTATTCTACACCCCAAATGCCTTTTTCTAAAGAGTGTTTCTGGCAAATAAAATTAGACAAATTGTTGGCTTTTCTGATACAGAATACTTCTAGGAGACAAAATATACATATTGTGGATGGCCTGACTTCATGAGTGATTCTTCTTATGTTTTATTTCAAGTAGACCAGAAGTATTATTCTGGGAAAGCAAATAAAAATGTGCCTAAGCTGATGTCTCTTTTCTTTTCTGAAACACACTGAAGAAAGTAATTAGTTTCAAAATTAAGTTATGATAATTATTGTTCAGTTCATCTCAGCTTAATGGAACATCCTGCTCTTGGATATAATTTCTCACCTCTTAAACTATAAGTGTTCTGAGTTCAAAAAAGTAAGATTTTATTGATTAGAATTAAAATGCATATGCATGTACTTTTTATCCCATGTTAAAAATTTCCCCATCTTGTGTATTTTTTATAAAAGGGTCAGACCAAGAAATAGCTAGGGTTTAAAAGTTTCAACATGACATGGAATTAGTAGACACTGTACTGCAATGTACAGTCTTGTTCCAGACAGAACCAGATACACGATTTGAAAATTGCCTGATGAGCACTGTTAGGACTGATGTTTTGGTTTTTTTTAATTTTTTTAATTAACTTGTTTAGGGCTTTATTCTGTCTCCAGTTCATTTCATACAGTCTTAAATATACTTGCACAAAATGAAATTAATGTGGGAGGTAATAAACCAGTGTGTTTTCAACAAACTTTGTAAGCACAGGAAGAAAATCATACTATTATCTCTAAATTCATTCATCACTAAGATTTATATTTCAGGAATATAGAAACTATGAAGGCCCTGTGAAGACCCTACTAAAACTTTTTTACTGGGCAATGTCCATTTTTTACACAATATAATGAATAAAATACAGTTTGAAATGTCCTTATCTTTAAAATCTTTATCTGTTGCATACAATTCAAGTTTCTAAAATTAAGTTCTTGTTTTCCCTTGAAAATGTATACTTTTTTTTTAGGGGAATAATATTTTACATGAAGTACCATCCAACAAGAACAAGCAATAATTAATATTGAAGAATCTTTTCCCGTGTGCACTACAGGAAGATGTAGACCTTGTTCATAATCTGAAAATCTGTCAAGATTGTGGTCTGTCCAGTCAACTACATGCAGCTACAGCATGTTCTTGTGCTTAAGAGAAATGCTATTTAAAATCATTAAAAATGCCTGCAAATGGAAAGTCAGCAAAATTGGACCCAGCCACATTACACACTCTGATACATTGGTGTCAGAAAGACAAAGCTGCTACAATGAATCCTCTGTGTTACTGCAAACCCTGGATGAAAATGGAGTAAGAATGGAAAAATAAGCAAATAACAAAGTCCTATGCATAAATATCAGAAGCATTAAAGGCAAAAATATTTTGTTATAGAAAAGGAGTTTTTAAAAGCAACTTAAAACAAGAGTCTGCAAGGCATCTGTTAAAGAAAATCTTCTATTTAATTACATATTATCTGTATCTTGATTGCTATGTATGTCTGTATTTCTATGTTTTATTATGGAATTTTCAAAGGAGCAAAAGGAAAACAGGTAGCAATGTTCAAATAGTACTGACTTTTCCTTCAACTCCTTTGAAAACCCAAAGGAAAATGTGCAATCTGCTACCCTCATTAGCCTGCTAATTAGTTTTGTTGAAGACAGACAGGAATGCTGTACTGGTTTTCCATGAAGGTATGAGAAGATGACATATTTGTGACTACACTCACATTACCAGAGAGGGTTTTCCAACTCAGTTATCACACTGGTTGGCCAAACAAGAAACATATGTCAGCAGTTTATGTCCCAAAAGAGACATATTGTTATGGTTGAATTTTTTTGATAGCTTCATCCCAAATTTTGAACAACTGGACCAAATTCTGGCCTCCATGATACTGCGGCATATTTAATAAAGGAAAATTCTTTGTGCAATAAGGCATTATCAATGGGCTATTCAAACATCTGTGCTTCACAAATATATATATGTGCGTGTGTGTGTGTGTGTAGTCACATCTTGGGTCTTAAGGATAACTATGATGATTTTGAGGAATATCAATCCTCAAGATAATAACATTTGCAAAAGGATAAACAAAATTGCACTAATATTTATATCAACATTGAACAAGGGTGGAAGAAACCAAAATTTAATTTTAATCCATATTTAGAGGTGGTTGTAGTTGGCAAATTATTATTATGGAAATAGTCTATGGACAGCATTTCACTGACATCTTATTCTCATATTTGTAAAAACATAGATAGGCAGATATTCTCCTGAGGTTACTGCATATGTGATTAATCATATTTGTAATTGCATTATTAAAAATAAAATAAAATAATTCACCATGTCAAGAATATTTGAGTGTGAAGATTGATTTTTTTTTTTTTTTCCTTTGATCTCTGTTTTCAATATTGGAGTTTAAATCCATGTTCTTGTAGCACCACATAAACAACACTAACAAAGCCAACTGATCAGTAAAGTAACCAATATTTGAACTAAGCTTAAAATGGAATTAAAAATACACATTCATACTGTGGGCATGCTGTGCAAATTTATTTATGTCTGTTAAAAAAAAAAAAGTCAATTTTAGAATATATTTAGAGTTGGAATTATGGAGAAAAAATGGTGTCACACTTTTAAGAGCACAATTTCACTATTTGTAAGGAAATAGGGTTTTTTTGGGCAGAATTGTCAAAAAGCTGTCTATAATTGAATAATTGAATATTAATTGAGATATTGGACAGATATTCTTAACAGCATAGAAATTTAGACTTGCTTTGAAGGTCAGCTGTTCTAATTAAACATTGTGTTCTAGCCTGTCAGTAAATTTCCACTTTAAACTTTTCTTCACAACTGAGAAATTCTTCTTAGGCAAGATATTTGTTTAAACACATCTGTATACTCTCTGGTTTGATCTGAAATCAGCCTCAGTTACAATAGCTGTGCAGAAGTATCACATCAGCTGGCTGAGTTTTGTTTACAGGCGATGTTGCTTGAGTTTGCCATCAGTCTTCATTCTTCCAGGAAAGTCATGGTTGTGATATATCTGAGTGAAACTCAAGTGGTATTTTGCTTCCTGATTATTTTTCCCTTTTCAGTGATTGTTCCACTACTTCATTGTGAGAACATAAAGACTAGCAGAAATCATAAAAGCAGATAGAGAACCAGTGAAAGGCCACCTATTTCAAAAAAAGCCCAAATCAACAGAGTAATAAAAGTATAGGATTGAGGGTGCCCCTTTACCCTTTAATTTTCCCCACGACTCGGTATCTCATGAATCATCTCTGTAAGGCACACAGCTGATGTCAGATGAGAACGTTCAGTCACTTTTTTTTAAAGGGGACAACAAAATAAGAAGGTCACACATTTCACTTTTAAATTTGGAAAGTACTGTAGAGCTGATCCAAACAAAGCAATAAAGTGGTACAACAAAACATCAATAAAAGTACTGTCTTCACAGGAAAAAGTACCAAAGGAGAAGAAGTGTCTTGATGTTCTAATTTCCCATGGTGGTATTTTCCTCTCCTTTTTCATGCACACTATGAGATTATTGCAATTGAATTGTGTTAGAAATGTATTACACAGGATTGGTGAATAGAAGAGAAAAGCAATAAACAGAGGCCTAACTTTGGCCTATGTTTAAGCATATCAGCAATTCCATAAAATTTACTTTGAATCATGTGAATAACTGGGATAGACAAGTCAGGCAGTGGAGTCCTGGAGACCTAAGAACTCCATTCCTGGATGTATCTGCTACCAATGTTATACACTTGCACGCATATCTCAGATCTCACTACCTAGCTTTGCTCTTGTTAAGTCTTACTCTCTGTATGCTGCATTTTTTCATAGAGTAACACCATTGAACTCCACATGTAAGACTCTGGACATTAACTAAAACTACCTACTAATACTATTCAGCCCTTATGTCGAGTTCTGTGTTGTCATATAAACTTTAGTTCTATAAAAAAACAATAACCCCAGTATTAAGTGAAACAAGTACTCCATGTACTCCTTCACTAATCATGTGCCTCTTCGGAACAATTAATTAGTACTAATGCTTGTTGAAGATGAAAATAGAACCACTAAATTTGTATTGCTCTCCCCTGTGTTCTTTCTTTGTGAGAATTTTAAAATTCAATTCTTTCATTTCTGCTCTCTGGCATGAACTACATAAGACATTGATATTTTTAGACTGAGTTGCCATTACAATAAATAATTTCAAGGATTTTCAAATCCAAAAGGAAGAGGTATTTGAAATCTGTTAGGCCAAGAGACACCTTCTACATAAGATGTGGATTACTTTCCTGGTAATGAATGAATGCAGAGACACCTAAATCTACATGTGCTAAAAATTAACTCAGATGGAGACTTCTAATATTAGGTGAGGTCAAGCCAACCAATTAGTCCTTGAGATGAAAGGAAAAGCAGATGAAACAATAGAAAAAAGTCATTTTTCATTCTGCTCCTTTCAATCTTGCAAGTATGATCTGAACAAGAGTTTTCTCTTTCCAGAAAAGTTGTTCATTTCTCCTTCAATATGAATCTCTTTGGCCTTTTAGATATATTTCTGGCTCTCTGTCAAAGGCGACAAGGGAAACAAGATTTCTGTACATGAAGTTCGCATCTTCTTCATTCTCTGATTTTCACTTTCCCAGAGCATTCTCTTAATGTTATTTTGTCATTAAGAGATTCACAGAATCACCAGGGCTATGGTGCTCTCTCTATTCCATCTGCTGAACAAGCTGCCTTATTCTTCCTTCCTTCTTATTCTGTTGTTTCTTCTTTCTCACCATCCTTGAGTGATTATCCTTGTTTGCTTCCTTAATATATTAATTATTTACTTTTCACTTATTTCCCAGAATAAATTAATTCAGGTGATTTTGCAGAAGAATAGCACTGCATAGTCCAGTGAAATGGAGAGGAACATGTAGATTTCTGATTATGATCTAGCAGATCAGTGGAAAAGTTAAAGCTCTTACTTCAACCACTGTGGTAAATTGGCCTGAGATTTTTATTAGCTATTTTCAAAAATTGTGGAGAACAACAGGAAAGGACAGAGAAATGCTTATACCTTTCAAACACCGACCTGTTGTCTTGTTGGTGGCATTATCCTGTAAAAAGATCCTGGTTCAAGGTCTGCTTTAAAATTTGAAAATTGCTGTTTTCTAACTAATTTAGGAGTCTCAAGCTAATCATTACTTGTAAATCTACAGCTGTTCCATCCATCATCAACTTGCTAATAGGCAGTTGTGCAACTCTCAGGAGCCTGCTGTAAGAAATAAGAGCAGTAGGTAGCTGCTACAGCTGGAATCCCACTCCACCTCAGGAGCTTCTTAACAACATTCTCAGATGTGTAAATGATCCATTAGTAACCAGAGGGAATTGCTACAAGCCTGAAAAGCTACCATCACAGAATGAGATGAACCTTTCACATTGTGATGAGAAACTGCTGGAACAGAGAATCCCTGTGCACCAAATCAGCACTGTGCAGGTCAGGAGAAGCAAATTTGCAAACAATTCTCAAAGACAATTGTCAAAAGCCACTGAACTTTACTGTAACTCTGTTTTCTTGTATAAGAAGTTGCATGGGATCTGTCTTATCACTGTTTTTTCTTCGAAATCTTGGAGTCCTTATGACATCTCAGTTGTTGCTTTCACTGCAGAATAACCATTCAATCCAGCACATGAGCCATGGTAGCTTCCCTTTGAATTTCTTTTTCTGGCCTGGCTAAAAGCCTACGTGATCTTCCTGTTGTCCTTAATGCATTTAGTCATTTCCCTTCTTCTTGGCAGCCAGCTTCTCCCTGGCCCCCATGGTTGTTCTTCACTGCTCATTTCTCTAACTGCTCTGTCAGCAGCCCCACTGGCAGCTCTATTTCCTCATTATCAGCCATTACATCAGGACTCTCCCTTTTCCATGTTTACTTCCTTACTTATTTATATGGATTTTTGTCTGCCATGCCTAGATTAACTACTTAGAATTTACACGTCTTTGCTCCAGAGCTTTCAGAATTATGATCTTATTCATACTCTTCTCCTGTAGAATATCTCATCTAGATTAATTTGTCCATGAGGTCCAGGATAATCAAAGCAAGTTGTCTATACTTCTTCTTTTAATAACCACATCCCTCTAAACATTCTTCAATGATAATTTCCTCTGATGCATCCAGAATATAATTCCAATAGTTCTTCTTGCTTTCCAGTCATACATCACACAGCCATTGTCAGCCTCTTTTTCAGAGTGTACATTCCTTGAAATTTTCTTATAAGTTCTTGCACTTTTTCCACCCCTATTCACTGTCCCCATGCTTGCTTCTTGAGTTCATAGACACATGGCTGGAAAATCAGGCTAACTGAAGAAAAAAAGAGGAAAAACCAGGACCATTTAATAAGTTCTTCTTCTGGGTAGTTATATGACCTCATTGTCATCCTTTCCTCTCATGACTTTCTGGCTTATGACACATTGAGTATAAATGACATACTCTGAGTAATTTTATTGTGAGACTCCTAGAAAATTCCTGGCCACATAATAGATAAAATGATAAAAGCATTTTTTTCTAGTTTTAACACTGAAAGACAAAATTATTTTTAAAGACTCACATGAAAGTTCAGAATAAATTGGTACAATTGTTAGCTGAGGTTGCACCTATGCTATGTAATGGGGATTCCTTCCCAGATCCATCTTAAACAGTCATCAATTCTTAAGGACAATCACCATAAGGAGGAAAAAAATGCCAAAAACCTCAGTCCTTTTATGAGAAGACACAGACATAGTCAGATCATATCACTTGATCTTGTCTGGTTGTTATTCTGGCTGGTTGCAATACCCAAGACTGCACTTTCACTTCCTAAACATTCTTCCAGAGGCAGAAATCTGTTGATGACTCAACATCACCTCCAGAAACTACAACCATTGTTCTCTGAGGGGTTTAGTTCCTTTTCTTTTTCTTTTGGTTAGAAAATTGCAATGTGTTTTTAATTTCTGTGTCTAACTGATCCAACAGCAATGTTAACAAATATTGTTTTTCGAGCATGAAGCGTAAACATCCCTGATAAAAGAAAATTTTTCTGGTATCTAGACTGTTTCAAGTGTCATTCTTTTACAAGTCTCCACTTTTTTGGTTGTCCTTTTATTCATGGAGTATATAAATTACAGAGGCAGCTTTAGCACCGAGGAAATACATAATGTGTTAAGAAATCTAGGTATGATTGATTTGGCTAAATGTCAGTGACTGCTTCTGAATTAGTTAGCAAGGCCCCTGTCCCAGTTGGTGCAAAGGAGCAGTCATGTCACTATTAAGTTCTTCCTAAATTGGATATCTGAAACAGATAGAAGAAATGTGCCTTTTCCCTCTGTTTATAAAAGAGGCATGGAGATGTTATTTCTGATGTAAATAGCTGTGATACACACATGTGAAATTTACTGATATAAGTCTTACCTTTATGATTTAACCCTTTAATGGCATTGTGGGCCTGACTGTTGGCCAGCAACAATTCTACAGATGTAGATAACTGTCACTTCCTCCGAGGTCTTATTTTCTGAATGAAACCTTTCAAGAAAACCAGATAACTGATCAAATGGAAGAAGAGCAGTCATGGTTTAACTTCACTTTGCCCCACATTCCCTTTGTAATTCTGACATAAAATGTAACCAAACCATGAAGGAGTGTCCAAAAGCCACTAGCAAGCAGTCATAGGACAGCTGTTTCCTGAATCAGAGGACAGAGGGAGAGCTAGATGTACCTGTTTTCCTTTTCTTAAGTAAAACCTGCCTTTCTGCTTCAGAAACCATTTTCACTACTGACTCAGATCTCAGAAATATATGCTACCCAGACAGGAGGACTTTTTTGTTAATCTCTCATCTGTAAGTAATTCTCAAAGATGAATTCACAATATCCATGTAAGTATGAATCATAAGTGATTCTGTCATTCACTGATGAGTTACATTCTATATGTTCAACCAAAACCCAGGTAACCTCTGAAATTGAATAAAATAATTGCTTGTAGAAGAATACAGACACATTCTTGTGGTAGGTCTTAGTGAAATGATGGCCAGGTTGCCTAGAAGGGCAGTGTTAGCTGAACAATAAGGCAAACTTTCTTTGTCAATTATTGTGGAAGTCTACCTGTTGTGGACTCCAAAAGCTGGAAACTACCAAATAAGATTTCTAGAGGTGATTTGCCCCTGCACATGCTTAAATCCCTTATCTTTAAATCCCTGAAATATTTATATGTTCTGCTTTTCTTTCCATCTCTACATTCACCTTGACATCACATATAGTGGTGATTTAATGTAGATGCAGTTTGAGTTGAAAATGTAGTAAATCATGTTACTGCTCTGAAACCTGTTCAAAAAACCATGTCTGTTCCACAGACTTAGGGGATTTTTAAAAGAATTTGAAAGGACCTTCTTCTTTGCCATGTTTTATTTCATTCATTTTACCATAATAGTGGGGTTAATGATGTCTTCTTGAAATGGGGAACAGATGGAGATAGGCTGTCCATGCCATGCCAGCCAAAAAAAACATTTATAAATTTAAGAAAAATAAAAATGGGTGGTTCAATTGTAAAAGTAAGCAGCCTAATTTGCCACTTCAATCTGCACAAGGAACATCCAGCTTCACAAACAATTCTTTCACTTAATGAAATAAGTGTTAAGAGAGTGAATCAATTCCATCAATGCAGTGGAAAAGAGGATTTTGAGTGAAAATCCATGAAAAATATAATGTAACACAAAATTGAAGGAATTCTGCTTATGATACTAAGTACCTTGCTCTTCAGAGTTCAGGCACACAGGTACTTCTGAATGCTTTTGATTTCAAAGTCTGCCTATCAGCTTTTCCGTTGCTACTGAAGTCCCCATTTTTAAAGCTTGCTCTTCTGAAAACTCAATGGGTTCCTAAATATGAATCTCAGAATCTACTTCTAGCCATCTGGTTTTGAAAATGTTGGTTCAAAATGTCATGCTTTTGATTGATATCTAGCTCACAGGGAGATTTATTTGACAACACAACACACATTCTCTGAAGGTCCTGTAAAATTTTGAAACAGCAAAGCATGTTTTCAAAATTAGCTTAGTAATTTGGCACGTAATTTCCATTAAAATGAATATGAGTGGGATGTCCAAATGATGTGGCATAGAGTTGCAGGGCACTTACTTTCTTGGTCTCTTTTATTACAGGCAAGAATATCATACAGTTCTATCCATCAACATATTAAAAATAGGCACATTGCATGTCACCACAATCTCATTAAAGTTATCATAAAATCTCACTATGCTAGCAGTTGAAAACTTACTTTTCATGCCTAGCCTGACCATTTCATATTCACCTATTCTGTGTTCTGTTCACCTCTTTATAGCATGTCTCTGCTCTCATGATGTGGTTAAATAAGAACATCTATTTATATATAATAAGAGAAATTTTAGACAAATTAGAAAAAAATATTGGATCCAAACCACCAATTTTAGGGACCTCAATCCTTGGTTGAAAACACAGTCACTATGGCAGCTGAAAGCTTAAATTTTTTTCCAGAAAAAAATGAGTATGAGTGAAGCTTTTCAAAAAAACCATTTCCATTGTTTTAATCAAAATCCAGTTTGTTCTTCCCTCTAAATGCGCAGTATCCTCATGGAATAAAAAGCAAAGGCCTTCTTCAGGCATCACCTACATTGCTAGTAATTCTGCAGATTAAGCAAGCTCTGTGTCATTGTTTGGGGCCATTGCAACATCTAGTTTTGTATTCCTAAAGGGAACAAGCAAACTTGATTCTTGAAAACACTCATTTCACTTGAGTCATAATCACTCAAGTCACACTTATGACCCTCCACAGTGAAATACTTTATACTCAGTTTGGGTGTTCAAGAGGGAGAGGGACAGCTGGAGAAATTCAGTATTATATGGCACATTTTGTATGAAATTTGGACTGATGGATTTACTACATTTAGCATTATGAATCCCATAAGATGATTTATTTAGTAATTCTGACCACCTTAAGCAAGGACACTCTTGAAACCAGGTAATCTATTAAATGATCTGTCTGGTTAGTACTGAACACTAATATCAGTCTTGACAAAGGGTAAAAAATGACACTGTAATTACATTTCAAGATTTTTTGTGAAAATTTGGAATGCATTAGGAAAGAGAAGGAGGGAATCCTTGTGAAAGAAAGGCAGACAGAATTTAGCTGTTCCCCAACTCTTTTGGAAGTAGCTGTATATCTGCAGATGCAGAGTATCATCCAGCTGGGCTGACCAAACATGCATGTCTGTAGGTCAGGACTAACTCCTCTGTGTATGAAAGTCTAGAACAGGCCATGCTGGGGGCAGAATAACTCCCTTACATGTGCTTTTTGACTGATTGGAGCCTTCATATTCCATATAAATGGTATAATTCCTTTCTTGGGGAAGAATGTAAATCCTTCTACTGCTTATGGGCAAAAAAAGAATCCTGCTTTGAGGTCTGAAATATATTAACCACTCCTAGTAATGATCAAGACTAGGTCAACTAAATAGATGATCTAATGGTTTTTCCCATTCTTAAACAATAGGATTGAGAAAAAGAGGCTGTAGGGGTCTGGGTTAGCCACTGGTGCTGTCCTTAACTAGAGGAGACAAAATAAAAGTCTCAAGGATTCAGGAGATACTTAACATTTTAATTACTCACATCAGAGACAGACTACTCAGATTATAAATATATTCAGGAACCCAAATCGCCTCAATAATTTGCCACATATATATTTTTTAAAACTAGACTTGATTTTTCTACTTTCAATGGTTTCGGTCATTATGGTATAGTTAGGTGAAAGACCCTTTATGTGTAGACCTTGAAATATTACTGATAGTCCCAGAAAACTTGCTTCCTTTGGACCTTTTTATAGGCTGAAATCCTGTAAGGATCTAAGGAAAAGTAACCCTATTTTCTAATTATTCCTTTTCAAATCAGAAATCCTGGAGGGATGTCTTGCATATATGGAATCAAGAGAAAGAATCTGCATTTTAATGGTGATATCAGTAGCTGCTATATGCTATTCTCTCAATATGTGTTTCATACTATGATAAAGACTGAAAACTGTGCCTCTAAGTCATTGCCAGAAATCTTTTCAGAAAATGTTATCTGCTTGGAGAAATCCAATAGCTACTGCTGCCAGTTTACCTTTTGAAAAATAAAGGAAAACTTGAAAGCATACCTCTGATTGTTCACTCTCCAGTTCACAAGTGATCACAGCTTTCAAAATTTCATCTTCTACAGAAAGGGGCAATTTCCCAGAAGTGCTTATCATACCTGTATCTGGTCCCGAAAAAGAGACCCTCATGTTATAAAGATAACTGTGCTTGTCAGCTTGGATTTGGTTCACATAATAATTATAGGTAATTTTCTTAATTTGCCCTTTGACACCATTGTGTAGCATGAAAAAAAAAAAAAAGCAAGCAGATCACACTACATTGAGCTGAGTTATCATTCAGATAAAAACACTAAGGAAATTCACCGGAAATGCTCTTCTGTGTAGTTACATCACTGACGTCAATTCAGAAGTTCTGTGTATTTCAAGAACAGATGTCAGTTTTCAAATGTTTTGTATTATAAATAAATTGGCTTTTGACCTGAGCAATGTGATAGCTGTACTTTGGCTGTAAATACAATTACTTATGGCCAAACAACTGCAAATTTCCAGCTATGAGATGTGTTGACTTACGGAAATGCATGACAGGCAAAAAAAAGGCAGAGACCAAAATTATTTTTTGAATAATTCTTTTTAACCAACAAGGTGAGAAGTATGACTGGATATGCTGAACTTATCCAGTCTAGAAATGTGATTCTCTAACCAAAAGCTTTGTCTTAGAGAGCTGAAACAATGCTGCTTTCCTATTACTGTTTTAGGTGAGTTCTCCTTTTCCAAACATTTTAATGGAGTAATTAATTAGAAGAATTAATTAATTAAGTAGAAACCTGCCGTTGCCACAGCAGAAGGATCTGTGATCATTTTGGTCAAGGGCTCTGGATCAGGTTCACAAAGTCATTCTGAAATATATCAGTCCCATCTTGTTGACTTGAGAGGCAAAATATAGATTAAAATGAGGGACAAAGTCCAAAACTGATGTAGAGACATTCAGCACTCATCAGTGAAAAAATCTGAATGGATCAAAATTGGCCTAACTCCATGTCTGCCATCTCAAAATCAAGTGATTCTAAAAATGTATTGCCATAATTTTATGTTAAGGTGGCACTAACACCTCTCTATGAACTGTCAGTCTTTCAAAATCTAGTTGCTCAGAGCTTTCTTCTATTCTGTGACTTGGACACTTATTTGGTAGATTATCTGTTCTTAGATTTGATGCTGCAGATGACAAAACTGCCTCCTGAGTTCATTTGCCTTACAGTCATTATACCAGTTCTGAAGATTTGTATGGATGGGAACAAAACAGTGAGTCAATTTGAAACCTCCTGCTGAGATATTGCTTTTCCACAGTAGACTTGGCTCTAACAAAAATTTTATCCTGGAAGATGATGAATCTGTTGGTTTTGGGAGCTTTGATGTCTTTCTTTCTTCTTTCTTCAGTGACTTCACAAGGGACTATCAGAGAAAGGAACCAAATGTTTTTTGAGAAAAGACATTATTCTTAAAGCAATTACGTATCTGGATGAAATGCTCTGAATACAACTAGTAGAGCTACTACAAATATTTCACTAACAATGTTTTTCTTTGAAAATAGCTGCTTCAAGAAGATATGTCCATGAACCTACGTTTTACAATTCTTTTTCCATTTTTCTTTTAGTGGGTGGGTATTGCGATTCCTATTGAAAGAAAACAAAGCAAAAAGACTGAAAAACTGAAACCAGATAAATCAATAGGAAAGGAATAGGAAAGTCTTTGTACATCTGGCTAAAATATGTTAGCACAGGCTTTCAGAGATTTTCTTGTCCCAGAGACAATTCTCTTTGTGTCAGTTCCACTTTTGGAAGAAAAGTGAAGAAACAGAGATTCCTAAACTCCAGTAGATATGGATAGGTCTGATAGCTTGAGGATAACAACAAGCTACAGAATATCATGATCTGCTAGGAGCATCAGCTTGTTGTTACTGGATATTTCAGTTCAAACCCTAAATCCAAACCCACCATCCACTGAAGATTATTTGCTCTGACTAATTCTGGGGGAGCTGAAACTTGAGGTAGCTGAGGACTCAACTTAGTTCCACAGTATCCTGAATGCCTTACACTACATCCTTATTGTGTTCAATGCCTGAACTGCTGGGTGACAGACTAACACTTGACTAGCACAGAGACCACATTGACACCATCAAATGCATAGGCAGAAGGCAGTTTAAAATACATTGCAAATTCAGGCTTTATACATAGGAGAAGCCACTTTAGAATAAAACTGATTGGGAAAGGTACTGAACAATTGGACTTTAGGGGCTTTTGCCTGAAGTTTGTCCTTGGTCCATGGCCTGGTGTGAACTTCCCTAAAACCTGTATCCACAAGGTCTCCCTCACATAGAACTGAGGGATCTATAACCTAGGAGGTATATACCAGCAGCTCTATTAGTGGAACTCTTTATAACTGAATTGATAGAAATCAATAAGAAGAATGTGCAGCGTTGTTTTGTTTTGTTTGGAAGTTTTTGGTTGCTTTAAGAAATTCTACATCTGGTCTTCACAGTCTCTTACTAAAGGTGCTAGGAAGTCTTAAAGGTAAAAAAGAATTAGAGAGATATAGGCTAAAGTGCCATCTGGACCTTACTTCAGTAGAAATTTTATCTTATTTATATGAAGAAGAAATTATTAATGACAATACATAATATATATTAACCCTTGGAAAATCCCTTTGCAGTGTATATGGAACTGACATTGATTAAAGGAGAAATCCCGTGTGTGTTTTTGTCCTGTTCTAAATTATTCAGATCCTGGCAAGCCAGTGCTCCATGCACATCCAAAAATAAATAAATCTTTAAAAAATCAACCAGTTTTTGAATGCTGGATTTTGAAGGAGGAAAAGAGAAAGTGTATGTCCATCCACAAAAATCAGGAAAATTAATTTATTGTTGGTTGGGAGAAGATTTGTTCCTTTCTGGAAAACAGAAGGATTTGCCTTGTTATCTTAATAAATTCCAAACCTTGGGAAATGTCAGAACCACAGAGGGCTGCGCTCTTCTGTTTTAATCAGTTTTAGCTTTCCTGCCTGGACTACCTTTACAGAATTCAATAATTCATATTTTTAAGTACCCAGTCATTTCGACTGAGGAAGGATAAAGATTCTTAGGAGTCAGGCACTAGGTGGACCTAAAGCTGTTTACCATAAAGCTGGACTACAGGTTACACTTTTTTGATTACACAACTGCACTACAACCCTTATCTACACTTCCCTGAGAGGATTCTCTCCCTGTCTTCTGTACAACTCATGGCTTTGTTTTTTCTCATTATTTTAACTTTGCCTCATTCTCATCACTTCACCTCTTCAAGCTGTTTTAAAGAATATTAATGAATAAATATCATGGTATTGAAAAGTTACTGCAATCAGTGTAACACTTCATAGCTCCAAATAGGATTGTGATTCCTCTTAACAGAAGATGATCCTCTGCCCTGGTCAACCTCCAGTCTAACTGGGTGTCAGGCAGAGTAGAGCACTACTATTATGTGATCAGTGAAAGGTTTATTCATGGGCAAGGGACATGAAATTATGAGATGTTTTGCCAAAGATCCTACAGGATATCTGTGGCTGAACCAGGCATACTGCACAGGATTAGTCTGAGCACACAGCGTAGCCTGTGCTACTGTGAAAGTGTACAGCTGTTTCTTAGAAGACTGAAGCAGGCATTTTTGGGGTGAATGTCCTCCCACCCTAAAAGGAGTCATCAAACATAAGATAGAAAATGTCTAAACCCACCACTCTGATCCTGGCCCAAAGCCAAGTATGGAGATCAACTTTAGACATCTAGAATACAGACAAAATATTAGGGACAATGGATCCCACCTCCTGCTTTTCTGTTACAAAACTGCTCAGCTTTTCTTTGGCTCTTCTTTGAAATAAAGAAAAATCCAATTCCCATTTAAAAGATGAGAAATGGGAGAGGCAAAGAAAAGTGAAAAAAAAGAAGCCAAGAAAAGAAATAATATGGATGTCATTGGAACTTCTTTATAGACAAGAAATTATTTGAATGACATCCAGAGCCCTGATGGAGCAGTGAAAAGGCAGAATTAGATATGTCAGAAAGCAATCAAATTAGCTATATGGCATTGGGACCTTTTCCATGGCATGTCTTTTCCTTTTTTAGAAAGAGACCCCTACATTCTCAGTGCCTCAGTCCTCTATAGAAGGCTTTGGCTATCTCAGAAGCCATTTCCTTGTACTTTCTTTGGACAATATGTATTATATTTGTAATGTCATCAGTGTTCCACCATGGTTCAAATATTTTTCAGGCATTCAGAGATCTCTGCAGTGGTAAAATATGTGCCTTTAAATAACAAGTCCCTTCTAGGAGAAAAAAAGACTCAGTTCCTGCAAAACACCTGTCATCTCCATCACCCTTAACCCCCTCTGGCTCCACAATTCCCTGCTAAAACCACAATCTTATTCTGCCTCATAAAGCTACTATTTTACTTGCTATTTCTCCTCTCTTTTTTTCTGTGTTTGGAAACCTTTAGGTAAAGTTGACATCTTTGGACTGCAGGCTGTTGAGGACATGGCATCCAATTAAAGCATTACATTACACAAGCTGTGATGCTCCTGAATACCTCTTTATGACTGATTTCACACAGCAGAAGTGTTACCTGGAACATCTTCATTTTTCTTTTTTTCCAGCATGAAGGAATAGATTGTGATAGCAGCTGATAGCAAGAGAAAAGGAGGTAAATTCCCAAGCACTTCACATAAACTGTGTCTCTTGCTGTGTAGAATTGTTCTGGCATAGGTGTTGTCAGGCTGCTGGCAGGAAGGCTCTGCAAAACATGTCCCAGGACTTCTCTGATGGCCTGACACTGTGTAGTGCTTTACTCTACTCAGATCAGCTTTGGACTGTGAATATGACTCTGGAATATCAGCCTCTGAGTGAAAAAGAAGCTGTAGGCAACTTCCAGACATTTGGGCACTGTAGCTACATGGGGAGTCCTAATGACCAAAGAGTCAGGACTCTCAAGGTTTTCTTTTACTTAGTTTTTAATTAAGTAATTAATTTGAAGAATAAACATGAAAAAGCATTTATTCCAATGGGTGTTACTTTTTGGGACACTCTAGAAAAAATGCTTTTCTTAAAAGAAAACCCCAAAACTAAGGAATTCAATAGAAACCTGCATGGCTCCTGGCAAAGAAACAAGCTTCAGAGCTAAGCTTGACTCACAGCTCAAATAAAACCAAATGCTCAGCCTTTCTAACTTCAAGAAAATTTTGGCTAAGTTTCTACTATGCACCTCAATTTTGCCAAAGATGTAGAATACCTGAATTTTTTCAACTAAAGATATTTTTCCAAGATAGCAGAAGCCAAAATTCTGTCCATATGTCATGGCTGAACATCACCCAATTTTCTTCTCATCTTCATGCTATTTACAGTATAAATGGTTAACATTACAAGCAGCTGCAAACTAAAGTGTGTGTATCTAAGCACTGGTTTATTTAATTTGCATTTTAAAAGCCCACAGTCAACTTGAATTCAAAATATGCAGTAAAGCAATCAAATTATCCTTTTAGCTTTCTTCTCCTCAGTCAAAAATCTGAACACATAGAAAACCAATGCCCTAGTGTGAAAAACTGATTTTTTTTTTCCCAGAGCTTATGGGAAGTCTCAATGCCTTTGCAGCCTGGTAATCTGAAATGAGAAAGCCAAAGGACTGCTGAGCTGTTATTTCAAAATCAAAATCGTGAGTAAGAGTCATGAGTGCTAGTGCAGTCAAGCATAGACTTCAACAAAATTGTAAAGATTTATACCGAGAGGAGCTGTGGAGCTGTCTTCCTGTTTAACTGGATCATTGTCAGATAAACTGTCAAGCCATTTTTTTCTTTCCCTATCCATCTTTCCTTTTATACCCTCTGGCATAAACACCGAGTTCTGAGAGTCACCAGGGCACTGTTTTGGATGAGGGATGTTTCCACTTTTAATGACTGACTCCTCCTCTCTTGATACCAGCACCATGCTGACATTGCTGGAGGATTAAGACAGAAACTGTTCATGTGGATTTCACCTATTAATGGCTTTTTGGCTTTTATATCAAGACTTGGAGCAAACGAGATGCCACAATTTTGTGACTTGCATTTTCTTCCAGGAGTGCTGCCTCCAGAAACTAAGTTGCACTGGTACTACTTTCCAAATCCTGCCTTGTGGCAGCTCAAGTCAGTGATTTTCAACAAGACAAACTTGCTTGTGAGTCTGCATCCACTCTGGGAGGTGGCTGGTGTGCTCATGCAGTGTCTCAGGCTGTACCAGGCTTGGAGCAGCTCACAGCTCTCATAAACTCACACTGCAGTTTGCTCCAAGCCAGCAACACTTCAGTGTGGGTGACACACCACAAGTATTTATTCCTACCCTGCACATCTGAAGTGACTTAGCTGAGCTGCCTGCTTAACCTTTTCTGCTCATTGTACCTGGGGGAGGTGAATGGACTTAGTCAGTGCCATAATAGTTTAATATCATCTCTCAGCTCTTGTTGTCTTTTAGGCAGACTAACTTCAGCCTCAGGCCCAAACAGTGCTGTTAGGGAGAGTCCTGCAAGTGTGGCTCACCACTGCTGCACATATTTCCAGCACAAAGATAAAGTAGGAAGCCCTGAGCATAGATGAAAGTAGGCAAGCCCTGTGGGCAGGGAAGGCATTGTCTCAGCACTGAGTGTGAAATGGGAGAGAAACTACACTCATATGCAAAATATGAAAAAATAAAAATAAAAAAAAAACAAACAGTAATCAGCTGTGTAGAAATGCCAGCAAATTCTCAGAGAGATACATTTTATCCCAGATGAGTTGTGAATATGAACTAGGAGTCTGACCCATAAATTTTAAAGCCAGAGAGTGTATTATAAACTTTTGGGTCACTCATCTGCATTACATGGGTTGCCCTGGTGCAACCTGGTCATGCATATTCACATGGTTGGGTTTGGGCCCGTTTTTTATACGGCTTCTCTTGTTTCTTCCCTTAGGCTGACTGTAATTAGAAATGGGATCAAGGCTCTGAAGTAGAGAGTTGAAGTACCTCTGATGCACCCCACATCCACAGGGCTTTGCAATTTGCATTTGCAGCTGGATCCATCCACCAGCCTCATTTTAAAATTCATTCTAACTTCACAGAGTAACTAGAGAATTGTCCCACATTAGGAATTTGGCTGGTGATACATGCCTGGTGTAACAGCTTTATCCATGCTGTCCCACTGTGGAGGTGTATCTTCAGCCAAGGCTGCAGCCTGTATTGAGCCATAGCTAATGGCTTAGGGAAATTTGCCTCTAATCTAAGACTTTTTTATTATTTTTTTACTGTGCAGGCTTTTGCCTGAATCAGTCTCACCATTGAATTCCTACTTCCCATTCACCACAATTAAAAGAGCAAAATGTTTGTGGTTGTGAGGCTCAGGCTGACTGCTCCTGACCTACTGAAACCCTGTGGTGCCTTGGGTTACATTAGGAGGATGCTGAAGGGACTGGAACCTCCTCTGCTGCTCTACACAGATGGCATTTTGGTTAAGAGAGGAGGAGACCTTCACCTCCTATCTGTTGGAGAGTTTTCCTCGTTTCTCATCTGCATGAAGCAGTTGTCTTCTGATACATCCTATAGCAGCCACTCCAGCCCAAACTGCAATGATGAAAGCTGGTTTTATGAAATTGCAGAACTTACTGGGGTTATGGACAAAGCAGATCCAATAAATACTGACTTTTTCTTGGTAATGGCTGCTGGTAGCTTAGACATTCCCAGATCTCATACCCATCATTTCTAAATTCTATGCAGGTACTTTTCCCCTGCTAGGAGCAATTGTCTACACTGTTACAGTTGGGAAAACATACTAGCTATGTCATAAACCTATCAGTACAAATGTAGACCAGGAAGGAGCTAAATACCTCATCCAAAATTGAAGAGAAACATAAAAGTTCAAATTTTCACAGTTTAGATTAAACAATATTATTTTGAAAAAGCATTCAAAAGCACTAAGCTAGTACAAGGATAATAAACACTTTTATCGCCTACATACATAAGCCTTTTTCTTTTCACCTCTGTCAACAGGAGAAATTATCAGGACAGGACTGGAAAGAAGAGTGAATGTTGACCCTACACAACAGTTCCCTGAGTAATCTAACAGGGATAAGGTCTTAACAAGAAAGGCAGAAATTACAGCCTGGCCTGGGAAGACAATCAGGGAGTTAAAAGTATCAACAAATTCCCCAAGAGGAAAACTGCTTCTATCAGGACCATCATAAAACAAGTTAGCAGTGACTGTCCTTCTGAAGACATGTCCAAGGAAGTTGGACAACTCATAACTGTCCTACCACAGTCCTTTCTGGCTTTAATACAATATCATGTTGGAGTTTTGGTTTATTTTTGGGGGTCTTTGAAGTTTTTTTTTTGTTCTTAACCAAGAATGGTCCTTCATTAGTGTGTATGTTGGAAACACTGGGCAGCAAAGCACATCCTGATCTTTGATAGGTTCTGCAAGAAGAGAGGAGACATTGGAGTGGAGCTCCAATGTTGACTATGAACCTTTTTCTTTGTTATTTCACCATAAGCAGAATATCAGCAAACTGATGTTTAAAACCCTGCATCAGTTCAAACTGATGAGGTATTTGGTGCCACATTTGACCAAGCTCTGATATTTATGAGGGAATGCAAAGGATTATCTACCAAAGGAATGATAAAATGCTGAACTTGGAGCAATGATCTCGAATGTGTATGAAAGAAATAAGAGTTTAATTTCTTTAAATTATTGTTATCATCTCAGTGCATGAACTTTTAAGAAAGGGGAATGCTCTGACCTCAATGTCTCTTATGCAAGAACATGCATTCCTCAAAGAGAAAGAAGCAAATTATGTACTTTAAAGCTACTCCTGTGTCTAATGCAAGAATTTTTGTTTAGATAATTCAACAACTCACGCGATCTTTCCACTGAAGTCAGCAGGACAGCTCACGAGATGTTCATGTGCCCTAAGTTTGCAAGATACTGATCTCATGTATTCATTATTTATTTATATATTGCTATGACGTTCTTGTTTCCGTCTCATATTTGTGTCTTCCTTGCACTTTAAACAAAACCTATGTCTCTATGCCTGTGATTTTTCATGGATGGAACGATGATTATTGGGGTTCAGCATGGATATGAGTAAGAAAAATGTATCCATTAATCCATTTTCACAGGTCTCAGTAAAAAAAAGAGTCACCAATTAAAAAAAAAATCACATATGTCTTACATTACCCCACATTCATCTTCCTAGCACAGATTGTAAATGCTGCCTGTGGTTATGAATTATATTAATTTATTTGATAAAAAAGTGTTCTGAGAAGGTTCACAAGTCACTGAACAGGGTACAGTTTCTGGTGATTGCTGGGGCGTTTGTTTTTGTGACAGCAAACACTTAAACTACCAAACGCAGCTGTTTAAAAAAAATGTAAAATGTGCAGGTGCATGAAGGGACAAAAAAAAAAAAAGGAAAAAAGAAGCCCCCTCCCCAAACTTTTTATTTTCATAGAAAAATAAGAAGAAAATGGACTATCAAAGCTAAGAAACCTAGTTACTGAACAACAGAGAATCTCAAATTTAGTTGATAACTTTTTTATAAAAAGAAACCACTTTGTTTTTATTGGACTAAAGTAAAGTACTAAACTAGCACTCAGTGTGAGAATGAATTTAGCCTACATAACTCGACTTACCAATCTGCATCGACAATAGGCAAAAAAGATTTAAATAAAGGTCCATATTTTCAAATTTATTATATGGGGATTATTTTCAACTGATTAACTGTCATTAAAACAATTGTGCTTGTTATTAGTCTGCAGTGATTCTGTTCAAGAGAGGTTTAATACTATAAATTTCTTATTTATGAATGTGATAGTTTATATTTCAGAACCAAAACTATCTTCTCTGGTCAGTTGGTAAGGGTCAGACAGACACTTTAGGGCATGACATGGAATAACTCTCTGACAGCATGACCAGTATTAGCAACTCCAAGAATAGCCACTGATGTTCTTAAAAAGCATCCACATAGCCATCCTTCCACCTTGCACTGGATCAGGTGCTCAGAGCCCCACCCAACCTGGCTTTGAACACTTCCAGGAATGGGGCACCCAAAACCTCTTTGGGCAACTTGTTCCAGTGTCTCCCCACCCTCACAACAAAGAATTTTACTTTGCAGTTTTATAAGTCCCTTTTCTAAAAACAAACTATCAAGCAGAAAACTGGAAGAATTATTTCATAGCCTTTACCTAGCAAGTTTCAAATGTGACAGAAGAGTTGTTGGATATGTCATCAGCTTTCCCTACCCTGCACTCTAATTTCACTTATCATCTTGCATTTGTGGACTACATCAGACCTCTGTACTTCAGGCAAACTAAAATACATTTATTTAATCAGATGCTTTAGAGAAAAACAATTTGCTTTGGAAAATGGTAGAAATATTACTGGAGTACTTTCTTTACTATCTTTGCAATAGGAATATGGAATTTCCTAAAGAACAAAGCTCACAGTATTTCATCAAAAGTTTAGTAGTTATTTAATTTCCCTGTTAAAATTTGACGTGTCACCAACACACTTTCCCTTTTTCATTACTTTTTTTTTTTTTTTTTTTTTTTGCATTAGGAGCTTTAAATAGCTTGAGACCATAAGGTATCATTCTTAAAACAGGATTTTTAAACTTTCGATCTTTTTTTAAGAATAAACATATGCAACCCTAAAAAAAGTAGTAAAGATGAAATGATCAGACATATCTCAAGCATTAAGTAACTTTGAAAAGGAGCATAACAGGATTCCCTGTTATTACTATAGACAGCAATATATTAATTGTTAAGAACTTTTATTCAGTGAAAGTATTTAAACACATACTTGGCTTCATGCATGTGCAGTGTTGCCCCCAGCAATACAGTGAAACAAGTGCTAAATTTAATTCAAAAGCTTCAGTTCTATGGTTTTCAGATAATTGCCTGCAACTATTGTTTGCTGGAGAAACCAGACAGCCTTACTAGAAACCTCAGAAAGCTTTTCCATAAATACCAGTTTTCTTCCAGAACAAATGTTTCTACAATTTCTGCAACCAGAAATAAAAATGAGAACTTTGTCCTTTATTGTTATAACCAGTTACAACTTACTACTGTAAGTAATACAAAAGAGAAAAAGAGACAGTCTGCTACATATATTCTACCTCTAACAATCACAGTTGTTGGGTCAAAAGTTGTTAATCTATTTGGCATAGTTTTATCAGCCACAGGAGGGTACTAAAAGAAAAAAAATTCCTCAGCTTTACCCTGCTTGTGAGAAGAAAAGAAGAAAAAAAGAACACATAATTTTCTTCTAATATCCATAATTTATAACTGCACAGACTTTAATTCATGTTTTACTAATTGAAATATATTAAAAAATACATTCAGTAAATGATCTTCCTTCTCAAGCTCTATCACACTTTCTTAAGGTTAAGTCAACAATAGTGGAACCCAAGATGAAAGATAAATCACATTTAAAAATATTAATCATGAATTGTAAGAAAATATGAGTCAAAATATCAGTGAAGTCACTTTTAAAATATTCAGATCATTTTATAGTCTGCATCTGGTTCTATTTCATATAAATGCCAGTTGGACATCTATAGCCTTTAGGTTAGTAACAGATGCTGTCATGAAGTTGATAATTTTTACATAAGCAAAAGCCACATAGAATAATTCCAGGCCACCCAATGTTTCCAAGAGGCAGTTGCCTGGCACAGCCAAAGATTGCACTGGTCCATGCAAAACTATATCCAGACACTCCAGGCATACTTTTCAAATTTGATCATCTGTGGCTTTAATTATGAATTTCATCTGTCAGGTTTTCTTCTGACCAATGGTGAGCAATGGCTTGAGAGGCAGAGGCTGAGGGTAACTCTCTGTTTGAGTGCAGAAATATTTGAAGGGTACCTGTAGGTGCTGCAAGTAGCACTACTGGAGCTGCACTGCTGAGCACAGGGGATGGTCTGTGAGCAGCCTCTGTGGGCCAGGGAGGAGGAGAAACAAGTCAGGCGTGCAGGTGAGAGAGAACAACCATTGTCACTGTCCTAAATGATGCAATGAATCCCATGGATGCCAACTTCTCTGGGTATCAGCATGAACCTCAAAGAGTCTCTGCCTGTGCACTGCACACTGTACATCACCCACACACAGCCTGGCATCTCATGGCTTTGTACTCTTTAGTGACTCTTGATGCCATTAGCCCAGAGAAACGGCAGCTATCTTTTCTAGTCTGGTTAAGATTCCCCAAAAGAATGGTTATTATCCTTAATGAAGTATGTCTGATTTTTAGAAGTGGTTAATCCTTCAATCTTCTCTTTCAGTTTCTGCTCTTGAGAGGGAAATGTTGGGCAGTCTTGAAAAGACAAACTCTTCCTTAAGTGCATTATGATGCACAACAGTGTCAGAAAAGAAACCAAAACCCAAAACTCAACCCAAACCCAAACCAACCAAGCAACCAAAAACCCCAAACAAGCAATCAGTAAAGGACAATTCTAAGTATTTGACTTTGGACAAACAGACCTTTAAGTTTTAAGAAGACAATTAATCTATCATGAGCAACATTGTAAGAAGAAATTGAGTCTCTACCTACAATTTAAATACAACCTCCCTGATACAGAATCATAGAATTTTTAACTGTTAACCCAACATCTCCATGTTCACCATTAAGCCATGGCCCCAGGTGCCACTCCCACATGTCTTTCAAATATCTCCAGGGATGTGACTCAACCACTTCCCTGGCAGCCTGTTCCGATGGCTGACAACTCTTTTGGTGTAGAATTTTTTCCCAATATCCAACTAAACCTCTTCTGGTGCAACTTGAGGCCATTTTCCCTCCTTTTGTCACTTGCTGCTAGATAGGAGACTGACCCCCACCTTGCTACAACCTCCTTTCAGGTAGTTGCAGAGTCTGAAATACAGAGATAGAGGAATATACTACTGATTGAGCCACTTTCTTTTCCTGATTTGATCAGATTTTAAAGTAGCTATTTGGTTCAGTATTTTACACAGAATTAAAGATATGTCTGATGACATATAAAGTTATAGCTATTAAATTCCCTATAAAAGGAATTTTAATAAAAGATTCTGTAACTATTAGAGAAAGTTTATGTCCAGTATAGCCCTCATTTAATGTTGCACTTCGAAATGAAAGAGCCAGGCTTTGTTTTGATACAGGTTTACTACACACACATCATAAACCTTAGGACAAAACCAAAAAAACATGGTGCAGAAAGATAGTAATGTGAAACAATGACAATTATTGTGTTTCCTAATTGCAGTCAATTCAATCATACATATTTTTTGCTACTTTTTAAAGGATTTATAATCTGTGTGTTCTGGTTGGGTGGGTATGTTTAGTGGGGAAAAGACCACAAACAAACAAACAAACAAACAAACAAGCAAATCTATTCCACTGCTACTGCTGTCAACCTCATCTGCACAGTTTCAGAACTTAATTCTGGGATCCATTGGATTGAGTAAATCAACTGAATCGCAGGCAAAAGCTTCAGCTATGGTGAAGGCAGTCCAGGGTTGGTTACAGCAGGATGAATACAGCTAAGCTATAAAATAGAACATTCCACACTTTTTTTATTTTTAAAAGGCTATTAAAGGTATTAAAAAAAAAAAAAAAAAGCTCTCTAGTAACAGAATATCCATTTACATGAGACAGCTACTTCTGGAAGCAATAAAGGTGCTTATCTGTGCAATGCCCAGGATAGGTTTTCATTCAGAACAGGCCCATTTCCTATTTAAGGCATTTCACTCAACTAGAGATTCTAAAAGATCAAATATCACACTGTAGGTTCTCCTTCACACTTTGCAAAGGAGCCCTTACATGCAAGCTGCTTTAAAACACAGTTTTACTCATGTCATCTCCCAGAAAAAAGCACAGTGGGCTCTTTGACCTTGGAAAACAAAGAACACTGGCAGGTTGCTGGAAACCCATGGGTAGCATCTTAAAGGCATAAAAATATTTATGTCCATGTGCATCCTTCACCCGAAAATTTTAATACCTCAAAATCTTAGTTTAACACCCATATTCCCCAAGAAGTATGGAAGCATTTGAAAGCCATTGTCTCTTAGAATTTTTCTCAGTGGAATTTTAGCATCTGAAAACTTAGATATTACGTAGCTCATTGAATCTCTTGCTGTTAATAAATGGTTACAGGGAAGCAGATACACCAGTTTGCTCCACTTAGGTGCAAAGCTTCTCCCAACACCCCGAGAGAATCATCAGGCAGTGCTGGCATTGCTCAGCAATCACCTCAGCCTGGTGGGTGCACCTTGGGGAGAGCAGGAGGCTCTCCAGTAGTGCCAGACTTACTGCAGGATGTTCTAGTTATAATTTAGTTTCCTCTTGGCCATATCACCCTCACAATTCTGGCTGCACAGCAAGTCAGGCTTGAGAAAAAGAAACTTTATTAACTGCAGCAGGATCTGAGAGTTAAAGCAATGTCCAGCTGAAATACAAGCAATCTGTCACCACTGTTCTTCCATGCTACTGCCTCAGCTACAGGGCTATGCAAAATTGGATTCCATCACAAGTGGTTATGGAATTTCTGTCTGAATCAATGAGCAACACATTTTCTAAGCCATAAAATAGTCTTCCAAAAACAAATCTGGGGTCAATAATACTTCATATTCCTAATCCTAAATGCTTAGATTTCAGCACATTTGCTTTCCTTGTGAATGGTGAGACTTTCCACTTGCTGAGAAGTAAAGATTTATTTTAAAGCTTGACACTGTATGACTTGTGAGATTAGAACTGGGCATAAATATATAAAATCAGAAAAAGGAAATTCAAGTGAATAATGACATAAATACCCTACTCAGAAAAGTCCTAGGAACACTGTCTAATTTCAGACTCCCAAATCCTGGCATTCAAGAACTAAAAGGTGACTAAGTCAGACTTTGGGGCCCCAAACACAAAAAACTGTGATATCTCACACATAGTTACAGATACTTAACCTTTCCAGAACTCTCTAGATCTTCAAGTTCTACCTATCTCTTAATTTCTTCTCATTCCCTAATGAAATAATGACGATTCCTAAAAAATTAAAATAAAATTCCATTAAAAAAAGGAAAACAAATGCTTAAAGCTGCTTACTCTTCTTTTTGCAGTCATGTCTCCAACAGCCTGATGGCAAGAGCATTTAAGGTAGCCATCCAACTTTCACTGCTTCCTCTAAATATAAGTGCTCAGATTCCTTCTCCCATGCATATTCTCAGACTAAAGAAAGACTAGAACCAGATTTTACATGTTTGAAACAAGTACTATATGTGGAAGAATATGATGTAAAAGATGAGCAACATCTTCTCCACCACCACCACCATCTCCCCTCCTCTTTGGAAGGCATCCAGTGCTGGCCCAGACTGTGCTTCACAACCACAGCCACCAAACCAGCTCCTCTCAGAACCCAAAGTTTGGCATCTTTTCCTCTATGTCTCATAGCCATGGCTGTTAAAGCACATGGGGGCCTTTCTCTGGCAGCTATGAGCCCAGATTTCATACCTGCCTTGCCTTAGGGGGAATTTACTAAGCCCAGACATTGATCCTGGGAACTAGGTTGATCCAGAAAAACAGAAGAGTCAAGTTTTGAATGAATATATCTCCAGTGCTTAGTTTTTCTCTGGATCTAGCACCCTCATGCCTCAATTTCAATAGAAAGATGTGTATGTAAATTCAACTGCAATAAGACATGCAGTGGCTTGTACTTGGAATAATTCTCCCTGTTCCATGTCTGTATGGCATGGATCTCCACTCTTCAGCCCAGGAACACAAATATCTAGTGCTCACCTAGTGAATCTCACTGTATACAATTTAGCCCCAGGTTCTCAAAGTTTCCCTACCTGTCATTTCCCACACTGGTACTCCCAAAAGATATAAAGAGCAAATCCCACCATTCTATAGAGTCTTTTCTCTTTTGTGCAGACTACAGCCAAACAGGAGAGGAGAATGCTGCTAATTTCCAATTTGAAATTAGGTATTACAGTATCTTTTTAGGCACATAAAGTTTGTACAATTTTCTCTTCGAGCTAATTAATTCCTGAAGCTCCCAGAGCCTACACGGAAACTGACTAAACCATACCATAATGAGTAGTACTTGGACCCTCAAAATATCTCACAGGAATAATACATGCTAACCACACATACCAAAACATTGTGCTATTAGTCAGTGTTCCAAGCATGTTAATTAACCTTTCCATAGTGTCTGTATTTCAATGCTCAAAAAATTTATTAATAATCAAGCCACAGAACAGAGGCTGAGATCACAAAAGTCTGGGTCACAAGAAGAGTCTGGGTTAAAGCCACAAAAATTAAAATGGAAATTCTGAGCGAGATTCCATTTCCAACTCCATGTTTTATTTTGTTTATTAAGTAACTAATTCAGTGGCTGAAAAAAAGAAAGATATTCTTGAAAAGTGAGCAACACTAAAGTCCTATATTTCATATTTCATTCTCAAAACAGCTGTCAGAAACTGGCAGCACTAAAAACCCACTAAAAACCCCAAACAAAAAAGGAATGGACCAAGTAGAAGATGAAGATTTTACTTAATATACTAACTCCTCTCCATGATAAGGCATATGACTAAAATAGCAGTAGAAATATCTTTTTAAAGAATTCACCTTCCGGTCGCTAAGGCAGATGGTCAAAGCTTGGCTAGGCCTTGTATCATATGTAACCAGCTCCTAAACTCTGTTCACTGTAGAGTAACTCACGAGCAACTGACAACTACAACTAGGTGAGACAAAGCACAAACATGTTTATCATTTTCCCAAAGGAAATATTTATTTCCAAGTTCAAATACCTGTTCTACACAATATGGGATGTACACTTGAAGATCTAGTCAAGGAAATATTTGTAACATCCAGAGGAAAAAAGGAAGTCAAAACCTCCAAAGAAAGAGAAGTGTGAGTGTTCTATTAAAAGGGGACACGTCACTAGAAGGTGTCTGGGTTTCCAAAACAGGTTTCAAAAGGAAAAGTCACTTCCTGAGAATGTGATATTCCCAGTCAGAAAAAGAGGGAAATTATTATGTATTTAAAACAATTAGGAGAAATACAGTTAGAATTCAGATTAAATCATTATCCTGAAAATTCTAATTTTTCTTCCCTCCTCCCCCATATACACTTTGGAACAAAAGCTCCTAAGAGACTATTGGAAAGAGACATTGTTTTCAATGGCTTTTACAACAGACAGAGAAAATGTTGTGCCATTGAGGGGGGGATTATTTTTCAGTCAAGCATTGCAAGGAGCACTAGAGTAATAGATGTGACAATGAAGGGATTTTGTAACATCCATGTTATATAATGTCTTGATTTCTGTAGATGGTTAGCAGCATCAGAGCTGCATTGGACAATGTGAAGTCATCTCTCAAAATAATACAATATGACAGGCCAAGTGCATTCTGGTTTGATTGCACAAGGAATGAATATAGAAAATCTCACTGCAGTGCAGCCATTCCAATATAAAACTGATGAAGTCAAAGATGCCTGTAAATTCTGGAAGTATGGGGGGAAAACTTTGTGTTGTCCAAGAGTGTCTTCTCCTTTATTTAATGACTAAGTGTATTGTAATACAGCATTTAAACTAGACGTGTACAAGAAAGAGATTTTGGGGGGTTTTTTGTTTCTACATCTCAGTGGCAGACAGCGTACAGAAAACATGATACAGTGAGCTCAGCATGTGGGGATAATCATGCAGTTAGGAAGCAATGTTTAATCTAGTTGAGGCTGGTAATCTCTGGATGTTGATGCACAGTGTCATGCACTGCCTTGTAGCATTTCCACATGGGTGATCTATTACTTTGCAGCACGAGAATCTGCATTTGATTTCTTATTCTCTTATCTGCTCCTCGGGGATTCAGTAAATCCATCAGAATTTTACGACTGCCATTCTCTCTGGGCTGTGACACATTCGCAGTCAATGATTAAAATCAGCCTTCTAATACAGTCACCACTTGCAGCCTTCTGCCCTGCACTTCTGAGAGATTTCCAGGGCCTGTGCAGGAGGTCTGAAACCCAGCAAAGCACCTCCTGAGCACACCAAGCCTGCTTATTAAGGGACATACACCCCCTCTAAATACAGTGCTTGGCTAAGAACAGCATCAGTACAGAAGCTGACTGAATCACTCCTCAGTCCTGGTCAGAGGTGGGGGCAACAACTTGGGCAGGACTCATCTGACTTTACTCTGCCTCTCCATGTGAATGACCTCTTGGACTTCATCAGTGTTTACAAGCTAGCAAACGACAACCCTTCCCAAAGCAATTGTTTCAGGGCAACAGGGATACTTCAGCTGCCTCAGACTCTTATTTTACTGAGAGCTTTATAGACTCTCAGTTTTTATTATTTATATTTTTTCCACTTTTTTTTTTTTTTTTAATTTTCGGTGTCAGAAATGAAACAGAAATGCTTTCCTGTGCATCCTTCTCTAAACCCCATGAAGACCTGTGTTAAGTCATTGTCTTCACCATCTTCAGACACTTGGGTACAAGTTTATGTAACTCAGAAGTATTGTATAGCAAACCATGTAGGCTCTTATTTACATGTTTTTATTATACAGAGGGAAGGATAAAATAGTTGTTGATTTTAAATGATAAACTTTTATTCTGAATATACTGTTTTTGCACAATAATTAACACAACAGTTCTAGGATTATAAACTTTTTATAACATTATTGTACAAATTTTTACAAAAAATTATTTTTTTTCCAGGCTTGTCAAGTTCCACAAAAGTGTCAAGAGAACACAAGAAAAGGGAGAAAGACCTGCTTGCCTTGTAAAAGCAACCAAGTCTTTTTTTTTTTTTTTTTTTCAGAAACGCACACTGAGCATTTCAATAAAAATATCCCAGAAAGCATGATCCAGACATTCCATACAACACAAGAAGAGAAGACAGCTTTGTCAGATCACAATCGCAATTTCATGGCATCTGAACAAGACAGTATCCCTTTAGCCTCAGTGAAATATTTCTTCAAGATGATGTTTTTTCTTTTAAACCATAAACAGGACAGATGCAAGTAGCTGGGAAGAGGGTGAGGCTAACTTTTCAAAACTCTTGAATTGTTTTCAGACACTTTGTTTTAATCTTTTTACAATAGTGTACAATGAGTATTAACAATATTAACATTGTGGTATGAACAAAATAATAATAAATCTGGCCTTTGTTAAAGGCTTGGATGTCTGATGAAGTTAGGGCAAAATTTATCCTAAGACAGGAATTATTAAGATTTCTCCTTAGGACGACATTCCAAAAACCTCCAAGTGCATTGTATGCCTTGTAGGCATTAATATATTCCTTAATGACCAGTATGCTAGCATCTGAATTTTTAGGATCAGTGCTACTGAGGTTGTGTTTTGGAATTAAGTCATTCTAAGCATGTTTTCTGAGCTTATGCGTTAATGGGAAAAAAAGGTCTTAATGTCTCTTCAGTGACACCAAAAAGCTCTCAACCACAGCAAGTAACACTTGGGTTGCAAAGGTCACTTAAAAGGGATACTGCCTATTTGAAACCAGTAAGGCCAGGTTTTAAGTTAATAAAAGGAATATTGTAGGAAAACTTACAAATGGCAGCAACACTGTTGTTTTTGTCAAGTTAAGCAGTAAAGCCTCAAGCATTAGAAACATGAAAAAGATCATACTAAAGTCTTAAAGGTACAGGACCTAAAAATCTTGTCAATCAGACCTGCTATGTCATGTTAAAAACCTGTTATAAATATGGACCACGGTCAGTGTTTTGGCAGTAATGCTGGTTGTTTAAATGAAAAAAACAGAAAGAAACCTTTCATGTTAAGTCCTCAAATCATGTTTTGCACAGTACCATGCTGTAACAACTTTAATGGTGGTTATTTGTCTGATGTACAATATACTGCATGACTTCTGTGTAAACTGAACCAGTCCCAACAGTTCCCTTGGCGCTATTTAAAGGATTTGAGCAACCATCGACAGAGCCTTTCATCTGACTTTAAAAAACATAACTTTTTACAATATATTGTATTTAAAAATATCTTAATTTAAAGCTTAGAATCAAGGTTCTTCTTTCAAAGACAAGAGAAGATGACTGTGATGCACTCTAAGGATACTTTTCTGCATGAGAATTTGTATTTATTCATGTGAGTTATTTCTATCAGACTGGTATTCACATTTTGAAATAGCTTAAGTTTAGATTGTATTTGTGATCTATGTTTTGCAATTTTCAGGTATTGGGGTATTTCAAAAAGTCTTGACCATCACTTGAATATATTCTAATATATAATTTCGAAGTATTTAAAATACTTAGTACTTTCTAAAGTATTAATCAGATGGGTAAACGTTGGCTAAATGTTCATACAGAATGTTATAATATTAGCTGGAAGGCTAAATGTTTATATAGAAACATGTTTCTTCAGGTCATATAGAGAGGCAAAGGAAAGGAACAAAGGACATTTCCCTCTTTGGATCACACAGGAGGGCTATGTGCCTGCATGGCATGGGCTTCTTCCTCCTTTTGCATTTGAGCACTCTAAGGGAAGTGGGATGAGAGCAAAAGCCACAGATGTTTTCTGTGGCAGCATGACTTTGTGCCATCTTTCTTTCTCCCGACAAACTCCAATGAAATGCTTATTAACTAACTCCAAATATGGCCTACCAGCATAAGCAAAGTGTTTGAAAATGTAAAACAGTGCAACTTGTTCATGAAGGGTTTCTTTTGGGAAGCTAAGTGAAAACTACAGAAAACTTAATATACTAACAATCTTTAAAGAAATTAAAAGAGCAAAACTCAAAATAATGTGTATTTGAATAACCTCAGAGTAAAAGCAATGAGTGCAGTAAATATTGGCCTAATCCTACAAAACTTGCTCCTCTCATAAAATGTCAATTGGCCACATTAAGGAAAAAGATTGGATGCAGTCTTGGCATTAGAAATACTCAAACCAATTTTTGTATCAGGTGGTCACTGGTGCTAGGGGGAACAGAAGTGCAGCACTATGACTGGAAAGAAGAGCTCTAAGTCTGTCTTAACCCACATTATCAACATTAGCTCACCTTCTCTGAGGAGGACCAGAAGTCATCCAACACAGTTATTTGTATTTTTAACCCCACGGCATTGCTAGATATATTTTTTAAAAAAGCTATATTTCATCACTGAACAAAAGTTCAGGATTAATTTTTTCACTCACTGTATTCCCAGACATGAGAAAATACACAGCTGGAGCCAAGGTACATGAGAAACAATGAACCAGCCATGAGTACAACTACAGTAGATATCTGATCGTTCAAGCCATGCCACGGCTTTGAGTAGCTTCTTCACTTTTCATAGGATATTAAAGCATGCCCAATCATTTTTTTAAGCTTTTGGCATGATCAAAATTATATCAACCAACTGCCAGCATATACATACCAATGATTTGCATTTTTTTTTATTTTTTAAAGAGCAAGTGTATTGTGCCATATTAATATTTGCATATTGCAGTTGTTAGCAGAACTGTACAATACCAGCAGAGTTGCACATTCATTGGTTTAGCTGTCTTGCAATACTGTTTAGTTCTGAAACCTAGGAAAAAAAGCGCGAATCATATTTTGCATCAACACTATGCTACACTGTAATATTGTAATTTACTGCACCAATCTGTATCACCAATGAGGTTGTATAAAAACAACTTCTAGAGTTATTATTCACAATCAAGTATCAATGTGCATACATACAGATTCAAGGCTCCCCATTTGTTTATATTTTTTCTAATCGCAGCAACCAGGTCATTTTGCTGTTAAATATGCTATTTTCAATAATAAATAGCAACAGCATAAGCTTTAATAGTACAGGTGGGTTTATATGAAGGAAACAAAGGGGGAACCTGATATGAACCTTAGAGAACATATACTTCCAAAAATAAATGTGTTAAATCTGATTTTTATATTCTTAAAATATCTGTACACAGATTTTCATGTGAGATCGTTATTCTGTAAAAAATCCACCTCAACCCTTTTGTTACAATAGCTATATTTACCCTATTTTCTCAGCTTTTTCATTGCACAGTATATTCAGAGCTCTGTTTCATAATATAATTTAATATGATTCGATTGCATCACATTGCAATGTTCAATTTCTCACACAATACAAGAATCACTCAGTTATCTTTTCAATGAACTATACTCTACCATCAAAGAAAACAAACTGAAAAACAATAACATAGCATCATCATCATGCAAAATACCCCTGGAAACCAACGTTCAAATATCACAAAGACATTTTTATTCACAAGCATTTTTGTTTCAGCCTTTGAAGGATTTCTACTAGCTTTATATGTAACTGCATTGTGAAAAGGAGGTGAATATTACATTGAAATCAATATTTTTTTCTGACAGATGACACCAAGTTTAAGATGAAAATCCCTTTTTAGTTACACTCTCCAGTACCTTTGTATTTTGAAACACAGTAGTTTTCTCCCTTCCTTCCTTTTTTTCTGCATACAGTATCAACCTACCAAAACTTAGCTGGCTGCATGATTCATTTTGGAAGAATTAACCACTCATCATAAGGCATTCCGATCATGCTGAACTTCTGGTGAAGACTGGCCAATATTTTCATTTTACTTAACTAGTTTGGACAAAACTGGTGTTAAAAGCAGCCATTGTGGTGCTAGTAATGTATATTGGGGAGAACATTTTCCCTTTTCTTCCTTTTTTTTTTTTTTTTTGGTTTTTAAATAACTGTTCATGTAAAAGAATATAAATCTTCAAGATATCCAAAGCTTAAAAGAAACAAAAATCATATACATAAGCTATTGTTAGGGGAGCCCTTTTACATGAAGTCATCAAGATTACAACAACAAACAAACAAACAAACAGAAGGTTTTAGATTTCCCCAATGGAGCACGTACAGAATTCTGTTTGGATGGCATAGATGATGCAGCATTCACACACGTTTAAGGATCCGACACTCCAACATGCAGGCATTGCGGTGCCTTGATGAGTCTCACGACGAGTGACAACCAGACACGAGCACTGCTGTTCTGCTGCTGTCTCTGTAGCTGACCCTCTCGAAAATGAAACTGAGGCTATCGTTTTGGCCAGGTCTTGATTAAGTTATGCAGGTTTTGGTTTAGCAAGGTCATAACTGGCAGTATCTGCTGCCAGATAACAGCCAGAGCAGGACCAACTGAATTGCTACCATAGACCACAGTGATGGACTCAGACCAGAGGCACCACCGCAGTCAGCCGAATCTTCCTGTCGACAAGAAAAACAGAAATCCTTTAGCATTAATTACAGTGACATTGCTTGAGAAGTAACCTACCGTTCAGTTTTCAACCTTTTGAACTATCTTTGAGGCACCCTTTTTGTTCTGACATATGTTATTTTACTAAAATAACAGTAAAATAATTCCTCGAAATTCCTCCGATTTTTGATACAAAGAGTGGCATTATTACTTTAACTAGACAAATGGGAGGATTAAATACTTTCCAGGTTTACTGCAGAAACTTATGAACTAGATGGGATACTTACACCATCAATCAAGAAATTCTATGGGATATAACTGGGGGCCCCAGAAAACATCACCTATATTCCTTAAAATTACATCAGTTTTAAGGTTCTGAATATGACTATTGTGAGAAAAGACAGAACAGATAACTTTTCAAGATTAGAAAACAAATACCAAAATATGCTTATGTCCATTTCATCAAATGATCGCACATTAAAATGAATATGGTCTGCAGGTGAAGATGTGATCAAAGAGAATGAAAATCCTTTCTCTGCCTCTGCTGCTCTATTCACGGATGAGAAGGAAATATTCTGTTGCACTATTTGTACATGCTTGATACAGTTTGAGGGCTCTCCCAGCTGCACCACTCTGTCATGCAGCAGTAACTATTCCGTATGTCACACAGCAATCACACCACTTTTCCTCATTCCTTTCTACCATTAATTGCTGTTCTTTGGTCCCACTTTGCCTGTAATGCTTAATACCTTTCACATGATGGACCTATTCATTAGTCCGGCTGAAATACATTTTATACCTGTTCTGGAGCCTGTAACATATCTTAGACCTTGCTTTTCAGGACTGATACAAACCTGATTAGTACCTAAAACACCAGGAAAAATTTCCAGCCATCCCCTCATGGCTTTGTCTGATGAGTCTGAGATTCATGGGTAGCTCTGAAGGCTGAAAATATTTGGTCTTTCTCTTGCTTTCACTGTATTCTCTACTGACACTATAAAAAGACACTTTCCATTTTCCAAGAGATCCCAAGCTCCCAAGGGCAAGGAAACAGTGTAGGTGGAAAGGAATTCAGGTATATTGGCAACTGGGAAAACTTCTTGAACAGGAGCACTATGTGAAGGGAAGGACAGACGACTGAATCTGAACAGTAACAGAGCCTGGCTGCTGGCACAAAAATCAAAAAGATTTTAGAACAGAAAGCAGAGGAAAGCCAACAGGCAGGGAAAACTCTTGCTTCAGACTGACATGGCACTGAGGCATATGCAATTAATACTTAATATGTCTCAGAAAAGACTGGTGTGTGGGTGTGTGTATGTGGGTGTGTGTATAAAAAGTACAATCAGGACAAATAAAAGAGTCATTAAACAACCTTTAATTTATTAAGCAAAACTTCCCAGTGCAGAACACCAATGCTAGGTTCATAAAATCAAGATGGATGAATGAAGACCAGTCATCAACGAACCATCCCAAAATAAAACATATATCAGAAAAATGGTGGAAGGAGAATAATCAGTAGGACAGGGCATTTGTCTTATAGCTTTTTAAGAATGGCAGTGCAGGAAATAAACAGAAGGGTACTATGCAAGGGATGATACAAAATGCAACAGCATAAAAGTATTACAGGAAAAAGGAAGTGTGATGAATCTCTGTGGGTAAGAAATTTCAGTCTTGTAGTAAAAAAATGTAGTACAAGGATCGCACTGCTGACTGCCTGATCAAAGGGACAATAACAATGTTATGTGAGATTAGAGAAGCCACATAAAGACTGGATCGAAGCCTTATCAAAGAGGGATGTAGAAAGCACATTTCTGGATATGATAAATGACTTTTGGAACAACCAATCTTTGAATCTTTAGCGATGCACAGGGCCTGTTCAAAATTATTAGTAGAGTTGCTCTGTATAGCTCTAGGCACTTCACAGACCACCATGCAACAGGTTTTAACTTTATTGTGTGAGAGATCAGTCAAAAAAAATTCAAACCACAAGGTTTCAATTAAAAGAAAGGTAACTGCTTGAAAATTAACAAAAGCAGTTAAACCCCCCTCAACCAAACCTCAAAACCAAGAAAAAAGGAAAATCCCTCAACAACCAACCAAACAAAAACCAGAGAACAGAACCGGCCTTCCCCCAAAAGTAGTATCACAAAAAAACAAGTTCCTCAAAAGTATTCCGAAGAATATTTAGAAATATTGCATTAGATCAAATTAGAAAAATCAACCATAAACCACCCACACCGAAAAACTCAAGCCCCCCAAAAATGAAAACACACCTTCATCACCCCCCACCAAAAAACCATACAACACATAAAACCCAAATCCTAAAAGAAACACCCCTGCATGAATGAGTAGGGGACTTAAGTGCACTGCCATAGAGAAAAGGTTAGCCTTTAAGAAATCAAGTTTACTCAAATGGGCAAGAACAAGAAAGTACATAAAAATGTAAGATCAGATATAAACAGGAAATAAAGGGGGTTGATAAAGAGTTTTTTATGACTTCCCTGAGTAATACACTGAAAATGATAATAGAAATTTCTGACTAAATCAAAAGCACAAAGCCAAATATTATGTTAGGGCAGCTGCTTTGTAACAGAGGTGTAAATACAGAATTTGGGAATTACAGGGCATAGCAAAGGACTTCAATGAGTTCTTTGTATCAGCTTCAATGGGTTAAAATTTTAATGGTATTCCTTCCACACACAATGTTCTTTAAAGCTGGTAGGTTTCCAAAGCAGTTTGGAAAAAATATGGAAAATCAGATAAAGCAGACAAAGTAGACTCAGTACTTTATCAGAAAATACAGCAGTCACTGAGAGTCTCCTTTACAAACTTGGATGGAAAAAAAAAAACAAAAAAAACCCAAAACAACCCCAAACCCAAAAAAGCCCAAAAATCACCATTCATTTCCTTAGAAAGAAACAAAAATAATTTTGTCCAAAAGCAAATACCTCATGTTGGCTGCCATTCTTTATTAACAGTAGCCTCTTCCAGACACATCCCTGTCACGTATTAGCTTTAATTTAGTTGTACAGGTTCAGCTTAGGCATTTTGTTTGGGTGGTTTTTTTTGTTAATTGCACTCTACAAGTTTAAGATTCCTAAGGTTTCTGGTCAACAAGGAAGTCCTAAGTGAACTCTGTTGCACCACATTTGGAGTAGGATGCTAAGATTTCAAGATGCACTGAACTTTCTGGTTTATTTAGTTTGGCTCTGTCACTATTTGCATCTGCATTGTGTCTTGTCATGCAGCTTTATTTCTATTCAAAGCACCTAAAAATAACCCTGTTGCTTCTTCCTAAAAGGGACTACCATTAAAAACAGAATTATCAGTAAAGGTTTCCTCTCACATGAATTCAGCAAACAGCACTCAGTGTTACCTCTTGGTATTTATTATTCTTATCACTGAAATTACTTAGAAGAGTCATCTTTGAAGAAACAGTTGAAAGTAAAGCAGGAGATTTAAAATTTCCAACAGACGGGAGATGTCTGGAGAGTACAAGAAGTAAACTGAAAGTCTTCAATAAAACAGTGCATAATATGAAGGGAAAACATCTTTATAATGAAAAGAGCATCCAGTATGGACACCAAGCAAGTAGACCTCCACATGCAGAATTACACAGTACTCAGCTTTTGTCATCTTGCATGAGATCAAATATTGCAAATTATGTTGATAAATTAATCCTATCACTATATGTACTTGAAAACAGCCTCCATTCTGTTGTCCATTTCTATTTGCTCCATGCAATTTTTTTAACTACATCACAATTTATCAACTGCTCTTACATTCAACAGTCATACAATGTAATATTCCTATTGGGTTGAAGAGAAGTATTTTAATATCTTTTTTCTCTCTCCCTAAGGCTATACATAGAATTTTTTAAAGGATTCACAATTCACAAGTAGAGAATATCTTCGAAGCCTTATGCAGGAGAGGCATTGTGTTATATTAAACTCTACTACAGAAAAGTATGCAAGGTTTATACACATATTTCAAGGTTAGTGAAATTTTAACCTCATATTGATCAAAGCCACATTAAATTTCTGAGGTTTGTAGACCAATTTGCAGTGGTAAACCAGCAGTTCTGCAAGAACAATTTCTAAATATTGTCTCTGGAATCAGTTAATTCTTTTGTGTCCTAAGCCAAGACAAAAATAGTGGTGGCAAACAAGGTACATTAAATCCTATCTAAATTAATTTTTTTCTCCACAAAATTGCACACTGTATTTTTCTTTTGTATTTTAACTGCTGTCAAAATGATAAGAAATGTGAAAATATAAAATAAAAAAAGAGGAGAAAGTCTGTTTATGTGCTGATTTACATGAATCAAAATAATTAACAGTCCCCTAGAAATGAGTGGGATCCCATCCCCAATTTAAAAACAGATTGAGAAAAATATCAGTTTTAAATGGTGTTCAAAATGCCTTGTTTGAAATCACTTCCCCTCTTCCTGAGCTGTAAGAAAATTTCTCAGCTGTTTCATGGTAATGTTATTTTTGAGATTTCTTTCTAAAGTATCTTATAACAAAGATATACAGCATCATTTTATCTTCTCTTTACATTATCTTATCTTTACCTCTGCTAGTGCAATTAGACACTGAACTATTTTTAAGTAGTTTCACTGAAATTTTCCAGCCCATTACATTAATCACGCAAATCCTGAATAATAGATCAGCTGGACACGTCCTCTCTTTGTTGTCTTCAAAATTATGTCTGTATATTAATTCTCTTTGAAGAGAGGGAGAATTGTAAAAGAAGTTGGAAAGAATTGTTGATAGCCACTTTCATTTCACCAGAAGCGAATGAGAAATTTCTTGCATTAATAAATCACATGTCAAATTTCCTTGCATGCTTGAGGTAGAGAAGTGTCAAATCCAAATGTCATCTCCTTCATGTCATGCCTTACTGTGATAACTCTAGATAGGGTTATTTTACAGCATCACATTCCATGAAAATTATTCAGTACTTTCAGAATGGAAATGAATGCTTTTATAAAACCATACGTTCGTTGTTAAGTATCAAACCCACATATTCATTGTTATGTATCAACATTTTCTTGAAGACACTGCCAGTCCAAAATTTAAAAAATACATGTGGAACTATAAATACATATACACACATATATGCTAAGGCTATACACATATTTGTTACTCCCTTAGAAGTGTACTATAACTAGTTAGTATACTAAAATTTTGTTTTTAAAGCACAGTAATTCATCAGAACCTAAAATGCTACTCTGACTCATAAAGGGGTAAAACAACTTCTGCCAAAGAGCTTTTGATCTGACCTTTGATATCAATTGTTTACCTCAAAGTTATATCTTTTAAAGGCATGTATTTTAAATGTTCCATATTACATGGAGAGTACCTTTGCTTTCACTGAACAGTCATTTCCAGTTCCAACGCATGGTCATTCATAAATTTTGTGTTATCCTCCTTTGCCTGGACTACCTCACAAAGCTTTCAAAGGTGGACAGCTACCCACAGATGAGGGACAGAGACAATTCCATCAAGATGTATCTAGTTGCCAGGACTGCTAATCACCCTCAAAGCTCCCAGTGACATCCCTGGAAGGTGACGGAAATAGAACATTCCCAGTAGGAGCTAAAAACTTGTACAGTTCTTTTCTTTATTCTCAGGCATGGCAAACAAAACCAGTCTGCATGTACAAAGTAAGAGCAAGCCATTCAAGGCAGTGATAATGACTATTTTGTTATCCTTGATGAAAAGTAAAAAAAACCGTCAGGTTACTGAACCTGATCAGCTGGATTGTATCTATGTTGGCTTCAGTGATTTTAATATAACTACACAGATTAATGTCCAGAGAGAGCCCATTTCCAAAATCACAAAGTTATTAAAAACAAGATGGATGAACAAAATTAATTTTATAACTTTCTGCTGCCAAAAGCTTATCAACCTGAAATTATATTCTGTGGGTTTCCCATTTTAGGCAGAAAACACATTTTGGGCATAAAGAATTCAGCTCAAGGTGAGTCAGTGCTGCTTTATGTACACTGGACAGTAGCTTTTTAATTAAAAGAAAGCTATGTGCAGAGTAAATTGCATGAGCAAGAACATGAGATGTCAATCTAGATTTTAATGTGAAATACCACTGGCTTAAAGAAAGGCCTTTCACCTTTCCCTACAACCTTCTGCCATGGCTGTTCAAGTTCCTAGGTTAGCTGGAAACTAGATCATTTAAATACAGAATATGAAACTTCAAAAATTACTCAAATAAAAAACTGTTAAACAGAATTTTAATATTTTTTTTCATGTATGTTCAAGCGATATTAATTTAACCTTCCCTTAAGTACAGAGAGACTATAAATCACTGAGAAAATGATAGTTTTAAATTGCTATAATTTTCAGTATTTCACTACACAAACTCTGAAAAATGCCCTGTAACCTTCCAGTTCTGCCTCTGAGTTTGCTATTCTTTGATAGACATGTGAGTATCTCCCTCTAGTGGCTTTCAGAACAATAATGTTGATCAGAACCCCCTTCAGTCAAGGATTTTATGCTCTTTACCCTTAGCAATTCTCTTGCTATGTCTCACTAGCATAGCAGCTCGTGCCACTGTCCTACACCATCAAATGCAACACAGTCGAATTGCCAAGGCTTTAGTTATAAACCCCAGAGTCTGCACTTGGTCAACAGACAGGAACTTACATAGTTAATTAGAAGAAAAAACCCACCTTCTGCTGTAATTAGGCAATTAATATGTCTAGGATGCCAAAAATTAAGAAGTAAAGAGTATGATTTTACTGAATTCCCAGTTTAACCACATTGATGCACACTATTATCTTCCATCTGTTTAACTGTTGTTAAACATTAACTGTTGTGTTCATTTGAATGCAGTGAAAACTCTTTACTATTCTCAACAGCAACACTCACACACAGCATTCATCCTTGCTACCCCTAAGTAAAGCTTGATTTTCACAGGTATTACTGTCTCTTCTATTGGCTTTGTATCTTTATTTGTCTGTGTGAAAAAAACTTTCTTCTTCTGTTCATTTCAACAAGGACAAGAGAAAAGTGCTTCAAAGTGGAGGACGTGGACTCAGCTGTACATGTGCGATCTCAAAGAGGCAACCATATAAATCCAACAGGTTCCCTTGTCTGTGAATGTTCTATGGGAGAGGCCCTTGTGTTTAGTAATTGTGATTTATAAGGCTCCAGACAGGTTTTTTTCATATTTAATTTCCCTTAATATTGCAATAGTAATTTGCTCCAGATTGTTGCTTTTGGGACTCGCTTCATTCTGTTTTCCTTTGTATGCTCAGTAAGTAAAAAAGTCTGCTAATTTTTTAAGCCAAGAACAAAACAAAAAATTAGAGAAAGTAACTGACCATCCACACCACATGAAAACTTGCAGAAAAATGAAGATAGGAGCGGACGTCATGGCAGAGGCACGACTCGTTGTGCATATAGGCTGATCCTATTAATAACGGGCAAAGTAGCAAGTAGAGGAAAGGAAAGAAAACACAGAAAAAAAGACATACAAGATGAGATATCATGCAGATTGCTGGCAGTTAGCAGAGTTAATGTGAAAGCATCCACCCAAGAGCAAGAGATTCACAGCAAATTTTGCAAATAAACTTAACCAAAACAATTCACTGTTACAAAACACATGACTTACACACTGATCAGCACATCAAGCTAGTGAGCAAGAGCTGTACTTTCACACACAATCATATCGGGATGGTTTGGATTATTTACAATGGCTGGATAGCTTTTGGATGTTTTTTCAATCTTATTTAATCTTTGTTGGTTAGTAAGAAGACTTCCTTTCTTAAAACAAAATTTGGTTACTAGAAAAATGCACTGAATACCAGTTCTCTGGACTTTTTAAAGGTTACAGAAATCTCAGTAATTGTGCCTCATTAGAAGAAAAGCAGAGAACATAGTGGAACAAATTTTGGTATACAGCAGCCAACTGAATGCACTGGTTTGGGATAATCTTTCCACTGCAGAAATTGCATGTGGCATTAAAAATGCATTTTTAAAATATTTATTGTATCTAATGCCAGGTACTTCCATGTTCAGCACCTTTTGTCTTGAAATTTATTCTGAACAACTTGAATTCATCATAATCTCTTTCGTACCTTTGAAAGGTAATACAGAGAGGATATTTAAAATAATTTAGATATATAGCACAACTATAATTTTTCTCTTTCAAAACTAATGCATTCAATACAGAAGTGCTAAACAGCGCAGTTTTGGTGATTTCAGTAAAGCAATGAACTTTTATACCTGTTAAGAACATGACCTAGGGGCAGTACAATTTGCAGAATTATAAAAACCACCCTAAACCACATATAACATTTTTAATAGTTTAGCAATACTCTAAATAATATTTGGGAAAATTATAATAAAAGTACTACTTCTAAGCCAGGATTATCATCTACTTGTGCAGGCCACTGAAGAACTGAATTTCACAGAACCATACAGAGACCAACACTTTTATGCTCACTGATGATTTTTTTAGTGGGAATCATGTGTGAAAGTGCAATGGTTATAGGAAAGGCAGATAAGAGCGCAGCTGTTAATTTTATGTTAATTGAAATAGAGTGGCTATGGTCTAGAGTGAACAGTATGTTTAGTGATAAAAAGGTTACCAGGCACCAAGGTACATTTAAACACAGTTTTCACTGATTGTCTAAAGCTGTTCTACAATTGTTTTTAAAGGTGATCCTAAAGTCTTACAACTTCAATTTTACCTGTTTGGCTTCATCAAAACAGAGATCAGGACCCTTTCTGTATCTAGGTTGTTTGACCATTTCACAGGGATTTGGCCCTTCATCTGTTTCTCTGGTTAAGGAGTATGACTGTTTTTCATGCATTGTATATGAGCAGGATCAACATTCTGTTTTTATTTTTGCTGCAGGAGAGAAGATTTATGCTAATTCAGATAGTACTGAAATACACATCAATATTCACAGCTCATTGTTTAAAATAAAGAAAACCAACCCAACCATTTAGATAAAATGAAATACCTTTTTTTTATACAGCTATAATCAAGACAACAAACATCCTGCATGACTTTTAGAATATTTTCAGAACCATAAACAGAAATAAAATAAAAGCTGAGTTCTTTTAACATTTTCTGTATTGCTTTTATTATCATTGCATAAATATTGCAGAAAAATATTTCATAAAGCAGAAACTTTCAATGGTGCTGATTAGCTGTAGTTTATGTTACCACTAAGTTATTCTGCTAAAATGAAGGTACACAGTAAAAGCAAGGAAACTTGTTTGGAAAAGTAATGCTATATGCAGTTTGAACATAGCAGTAGAAGCCTATAAAAACTACTGGTTCTATAATGTGTACACTTATATTACCCCAAATATCATAGAAAAGATTATCCCACTGTAGGCTTTGTCGTAAATGACAGGAGAGCTAATGAATCCCATTAGCATTGCAGTGATGAAGGCAGACAGAGAAAATGCTGTCCATGTTAGCAGCTGAACAGCAGGAGAGAAGGGGGAGCAGTGACATGCTATTAATTAGCTAACTGCAAATGTGAGGAGTTACTGCTTTAGCTCACATCTCTGAAATCTGTAATTGCTGGTGTTTTAGTGTAAACACTGCACTTCACATGTGCCACTGGCTAACAAGAGGCACAAGTCATTACGGCAGACTTGAAAGGCATGGGTATGGCAAACTGCAAAACAACCTTCTGGTGAAACCTGCTTATATTATCATCCAGTATGTTAAGCTTTCTTTTATTCCACTGCAGGTAGTACACATTATAAAGCTACTAAAAGAATTGAATGCCAGAACTTATCTTGGTAGCTCTAATTTACACTTGAAGCAATCCTATTCATGCACTACCAAGGAGTAGTACAGCAGCTTCAGTGCAACAAGTGGAGAGGCCAAAGGGAAGAGAAGGCAAGATAATGGGGAATTTATTTCTACAGATCTGCCTTCATGGTGATGTTATCAGACTCATCTCCCCTTTTCTCTGCTGTGGCTAAACTGAAAGTTGAAACATGAAAATATTCTGAGACAGTGAGCATAAGCAAATCTGTACCAGCCAAAAGGAAGCAAAATGTAATAATAATCATCTAAATAGCACCCAAAGGCCATTTTGTCTGCTTGGCTGATGTTACGCTACTTCTGCATTTCACTATGTACCTTAGTTACAGAAAAGAGAGAATACCTTAGTACTGCACAGTTGGAGGAAAAATAAAATAGTTCATTTAGTCAATATAAGCCCACCCAGCTGCTCTGGCTGCCATTTGAGGTCATTTACTTCTTTCTAGATGTTTTGGGCTCCACAGGGAAATGCAAGTCATGTGCCCTTTCCCCATCAGTCATGCTTTCCTTTCTATACTGAGTGCTGTCTATAAATCCAGACAGTGGAAACAGTTAATCAAACTGTCATGGACTGAAGCCAATTAGAATATTGGGCTGTGTTTACATAGTTCTGTGATGACACCCCAATGTAACTTCCTTTTCAGCCTGAGCGTAGATGGAATTCCAGTTTTATTAATGCATTGCTTGTGCCAAAGAAACACAGTCATCTGTACAACCATCTGCTTTTCTTTCAGAAGTGGGAGAGACTGTCTCAACTAACTTCCTGACATGGACAAAGGTATTACTAATTGTTTTCCCTGTTCTGTCACAGTAATCCAAAATATGATTTGATTTACCACCGCTGGTATGTTGTCCTCAAGCCTGTGTAGAAGAGAATGGCTGAGGTGAATTTCTCCTGCCCTAGAATGAGTATGTTGGCTTTATGTATTTCCATCACCATCACCTAGAGGTATCTACTGCACTGAACAGACTAAAGCACAGAGATTGGCATGAAGGTGGTTGTAAATTAAAACAGTCTTTCATATGCTTTTAACTTTAATGCTTGTGTTGCAAGGACTCTGCTTAGCATGTAAGCCACCTATGTCTGCAGCCAACTCTCCGGAAATTCTGTGCAGCTGTATTAACTCCAGCCTTTGATGGCTAATGCAGTTTCCACAAGACCTGAGCTCTTGTCATTGGCACTGAGCACACACTAAATTGCCTTCAGCAGCTAACCATCACTGCAGCAGCTCAACTTTTCATGACCAAACTCTTCTATCCTGGCCTTTTTTATTTCTCTGGACAGACCTACCCTTGTCTTTTCTAAAGGTTGGACAAACCCAAGACTCTCAAATTTCCCTTGCCTGTGCCCTCAGATGGCAACCTCCTTGGTGGCCCTTCACTGGACTTCCTCCTGTATGCCAGTGGGATCCTGGGAAGCCCCACACAGCACTCCAGATGTGGTCCCACCAGTGTTGAAGAGATGGGATGGATCAGTTCTCCCAATCTGCTGACTACACTCTTGCTATCAGAGCCCAGGATGTGACCAGGTCTCTTTTCTGCCAGGCAGTGCAAACTCATGGTCACCTTCTTGTCCACCATGAACCTCCAGATCTTTTCTGCAAAGCTTTTTCTGTCACTCTGACCCCAGCCTGTACAGCTGTGACTTTGCATGTGTTTTTTTGAAACTTCATGAAGTTTCTGTGAGCCCTTTTCTGTCTAAATTCTCACAAATAACATCTTTGCTCTCTACCTCACTGATTGCTGCTTCACATGAGTTGTGATATCACCCACAAATACCTACTTCAAGTATTCCAGTGGCACCCATGTTGATAGCATGTAGATAAGTAGGTCATTTCTCCCCAAATATATTCCAGTATCCCATAGCCAAAAATCAATCCACACTACTAAATAACATGACTTTAAAGGATACCCGGCTTCTCTGCTTGCATCAGTGGCTTTGGGTCACAGGAACGGCACAGCAGTTGGCTGTCACTAATAATGAACACTAGATTGGTGTTTGAAATCTTCTCTGCATGATAAAGTCTGGAAAAAAAGCCAACAAAAACCTATGTTTAAATGAAGCAAAAAAATCCATATTTGAGAAGGATATACAGTATTGGAATAAAATAATCCAGCTTCACTTATCAGTCTGCCTGCTACTGTTTATCTTTTTCATGAACAAACAGTAAGAAACATTTATAACAAATTTTGTAATCTTTTTGACATTTCCATCGTTCCCTCTTTCAACTAGACTTGTTAGAAGAAAAAAAGGAAAAGAGCATAAAATTGCTTTGAGTTAATAGCTAGCTCTGTATTGCTACCACAGTAGCTGTACTGAGAAATTACATCAGTTCAGCATCAATTCGCACTGTAAAAACCCCAACCACAAAAACAAACAAACAAAACCCCAATACATAAACCTGCCTGTAGAAGGGCGAGAGAGAAGCTTAGGATATATGTATGTTGTGTATTGGTGTGTATTTGTTGTATTTTTTATGTCCATATAATTCTGCAAAAGGTCTTTAAGTTAGTAAGGTCATTTTAAGTTTATAAATAAACCCAACACATACTAGCAACATGGAAGAGAAAGTATGGAAGTGGAAAAACGTCTGCGCATTTTGTCTGTATTCACCATTTTACAGAGCTCTCTCTCTTTCTTTCCTGGCTGGAAATATTCTCTTTTTTGTTAGAAATCTGGCTGTCAATTCTAATTTCTAAGATATTTTCAGAAGCTCAGAATGTATGCAAAACCTCAGCAAGTTCTTGCATGAAACAGAGAACTTAAGTCCAAGTTGCTGTGTTTCTGAAGTATACAATTTTTTCACATATTATTAAATATCATCCTCAATAGGCCTCCTTATGGTGCCTGAAGAGTAATTCTTTTAATAAAAAAATAGAACAGCTTTGTTTTTTAAATAAGACTCATGGTTCTTAAATCATGAGCACTATCAACTAGAAGGTAAATTAGAACATAAATTGCATAATCTTCTTGACTGCCAAAAATTCTGATATATAACTGGATTAAAGAAAATCATATCCCTTGGGATATTGCAGAATGCTCTTAAGTTGACATAATAAATTACAATTTCATGGAGCAGAGACTATAAACCAAAAAAAATTTACTAAAAAATTTCTACAATTATTTAATTATTTGAATTAAAATTAATTCTAAACAAATACAATGAGAATGTAATTTGCTGCCTATATTCTTCTCTGTCCTGCTTATGCAAGTTTGGTGAAATTAATCCAAAATATATTTTTGCTTCTTATAACAGTGTCATTATCTTTTACAAAATGAATAAAAATCCCAAAGTTATTACTTATATTAAGGAAATTTTACCTGGAGCAGTTTATACAGTCTACAATCCCACCAAAGGATTTATCATCGTTTTCAAAGAAGTATTGAGTTTGCTCAGTGATACAGCTTGTTTTAGGCAGGGCAGCACCGAAATCATCATCTTCCATATCAGCTGATATAAAAGAAATAAATAAATAAACAAAGAAACAAACAATGGCATTTTTAAGTCACAGACAAAATGGGGAGACCCAAGTGTGTCCCCTGGCTTAGATTCTTACCTTCTACTTCACTCAAAGTTGACTCTTTAACAGTCTCTTGACTTACCTGCTTCAAGGAACCGTGGAAAAGTCAAGCTCAAAAACAGCTGCTGTAAGATTGACCTGAACACAGAAAGACAATACATGTTTTTTAAAGGCTCTTTTTCTTCTTTGTATTTTAATGGATACTTAAAAACTACTCAAATATAAGATATTAACAACAACAAAAAAAAGCTTTTGCCAGTTATCAAAGTTGTGCTTCTTTAAACCTTACAGTTTGACTCTGGTTTTCTTATCACACATTCTCACAGGTCTTTCACACTAATCTTTTATTCTACTGGTCAGATTTGCTATGACATGTGCCCACAACTCACATAATAGAAATGTTATGATGTCATCCCATGCCCTCCTTTTATACCACTGTGGGAGGTGGAAGAGGCATCTTAGTGTTTCTCTAACACTTAAACCTACTGGAACTCCTTTTTAACACGCTCAGGGAAAATACTAGTGAATTAGATACTTACACTGATAAAGGTTTATTAAATTGCTGAGAAGGAGATCAACAGTGAACTATTACAAGTATATTATAAAAAACATTACTGTAATAATTGACTGTTAAAATCATCACCATTCCTGCTCTTGAGGTATGGACTACATTTTATTCCTACATGCTGCCATAATACTTTAGCTTACAGAGCTCCATTTATTTCATTTTCTTTTCTTCACTGGTGATGGCATTTTTTGCAATTTTATTTACTTCAAGCAAGTACCAGCTTGCCACACACACAGCCCCTTTCTCCTCCACCTGCCTGTTAAAACAGGAACTGCAGCAGGTGTATTCTTTGACTCCCTTCTTGTCCTTGACCTTCCTAAGTTGTATTTTCCAGTTGTCAAGTTTTAGGATGACCCAAATATGGCACAAGGATGACACAAATATGACCTAATCTCTTCTCATCCCATTCTCTTCTAACACTTGTTCTGCAAAGAGAAGGAACTGTATAACTTCATTCAACCTCAAAGTTTTTTTTTTCTCCTTTTCTCCTTATCCAGTGTGATTCCTGTGTAAAGAAACTGAATATGCCTGTCACCTTTCCCAAGGAGGATTTGCCTGAAGGAGTTCTGCATTCCCATCCACAGCTTTTTGCTTTGAATCAGCAAAGGGACAACACACAGCAGTCATGGGTCAGAAGAGACCTGATGCCATTCAATAGTGATACAATTTGCTGACAGAAAATACTAATCCTTTGTAATGGCTTACCACAGAACTTACAGGGAACTGAACAAAAAAGGCAGCCTGGGAAAAACTGCTAAATCTCCTGCCTTAAAGGAGCATGAAGGAGAAATGATACATACTCTCTCAACTAAATGCTGATGTAACCCAGATAAATTCTGAAAGTGATCACTCACACATTTATCCCACATTTTTTGCCTGAAACACTATAGCTTTCTTTAATAACCTGGTGTCTCTTATTTCCCTGCATTTGCTTTTGCCAGGTGCCTCACTGAATCTATTTTTTGGTCATCCCTTTTCACTTTGCTTGCTTAATGGGCTTCTCTGCCTGCTTCTGACCTAGATTCCATTAAAAACATGGCCATAGTAAAGTACTTTAATGTTGTGCTTTCAAGTTAAACACCACACAAAATAAACCTCAGGTCTAAATTGAATCCAGACCACTGAATCTGATTTGAACACTGATAAACTGAAATTTCTCTGTTTGAAAAGAACTCGAGTTTCTCTTCTGGATTATTGCCCATCTTCAATTTTTGAAGTTTGCTGTTGTCCAAGAAAACCAGGATTATTGCTCTTCCTGTTAACTAAATGTAACCAACAATAAAAAGCAACATAGTCTTCACAGTGCTTCTGTGAGAAAATTACTATACATTTTTTCAGCTGCTGCATATTTTAACTCTTAGCTTCATAAAGTAGGTAATTTATTCCATCTTGGTAATTCTTACTAGAAAAAAAAGCATCATGGAGATTTAGAATAAGGACCAGTCTCTGAGAGTGCAACTCACACCAATGCAAAAGTACCACATCAACCCCAATTAGTTATCCCAATCTGGTGCCGAGAGAAATAGCTGATATGGGTGTTAATCTGCACAGCTTCGAAGCAGGTAAAATACCCCACATGGTACTGTGTCAGCTCTGGAGACCTCAGCACAGAAAAACATAGACCTGTAAGTGGGTCCAGACAAAGATCACAAAAATGATCAGAGGAATGGAACAATTTTCCCATAAGGAAATGCTGAAAGGGTTGGGGTTCAGTCTGGATAAAAGGAGGCTCCCAGGAGATCTTATTGTGGCCTTTCAGTATTTAAAGGGGGCCTTTAAAAAATATCAGGACAAACTTTATAGCAGGGCCTGTTCCAACAGGACAAGAGGTAATAGTTTTAAACTAAAAGAGGGTAGATTCAGACTAGATTTAAGGAAGATATTTTTTACAAAGAGGATGTGACACACTGACACAAGTTTCCCAGAGAGGTGGAAATGCCTCATCCCTGGGGACATTCAAGGTCAGGCTGTAAGGGTCTCTGAGCAACCTGATCTAGTTGAAGATGTGCCTGCTCTTTGTAGGGGAAGTTGGGCTGGATGACCTTTAAAGATCCCTTCCAACCCAAATGGTTCTGTGAGTCATGTGTTTTGTAAAATGATTCACTGAAAAGCAAACATTGATCTTCTTAAGACTTTGTGCTAGAAAAAGGCAAAGTTGATTTTCTGAGATAGGGAACCAAGTGATCAGTAACTCGAAATGTGATAATTTAGAATTCACAACTGCCCATCATACTAAGACCATTAATTCAAACTCTGCATCCTGAAGCTGATTTTGCAGAGTCAGAGCACACAATCACAAAACCTGGCAAGAGCAGTTTTGAATTAAACTGTTGACAAAACTGTCATGTTTGGAGACATAGCTAAGAATTTTCACCATGACAAACTGCAGAAACAAAGGGTCCAGAGCACTTTTATGGAGGAAAAAAACCCAAGCCAAATACAGTTTCAACCAACTGAATAATTATAGTTTGGACACAGAGATTACCTACACCCCTGTCCTTACCAGGCTGCTGCTGAAGCCCACCATCCAAGTTGCAAAATATCTGTTATTGTAGGCTGGGAAAAAAACCAAAAGAGATTATTTTATTTGTATAAACATCTGCAGACTTTTAATGGAATGTCAGCCACTGCACATGGCACTACTGACCACATAAGCAGAACGAAGTCCAGCTCCTTGCTTTGGTTCTTCTTCAGGATCACAGACTGACTGATAGTCATAGGACTTGTTAAAGGCATACAGGGACATGTTAATCAGGTTTCGCATCAGCCCAGGATCAATTTCACCAAAGAATCTTCCAATCTGATGGGGGAAAATATAGAGAGATAAGGTAAAGCATTTCCAAGTATTTTACTCCTAACCAAGTGCACAGTTCTAAATTCTCCAGTTACTAACTGCTAAATGCAGTATCAATGAGAGCCTGCCAGGGGAAGAGAAAGAAGAATATGAGAAAGAAGGTGTGTGGATGACACACTGCTTGTCCTCACCATCTTAAGTCCATTTGTGCTTTTGCAAAGGATGCAAATTGGTGGAAGTTTGGCTTCTTCAGCCATAAAGAAAACTGTAAAAAATACGAACAAAACCAATGGAATTTCTGATCCAGCAATATTTTTGTGATTCAGAGTGTTATTTTTAGGTAAAGCTGAGAATGAAATGCTCCTTTTTTTTTCTCCTAAAACGTCTTCCTATTGGTTTTCATGTTCTGTTCTTAAAAAATATACATACCTGTTGTGTATATTCATCTCGATTTGACATCAAAAGAAATCCACCATCATCAAGGATAACACAGTCCACATGCTAAGAAATAAGAAAGTGAAATATGTTTTACAGGAAAGATTTGTCAATAGAACACTCTGTAAGAAACTAGTTTCTTTTTCAAGACATCAGAAGTATCTTCAAATCACAAACCCATAGCCAAGGGCAAATTTTATGTTATAATAATTAGCATTATCAGTGTAACACAAGTTTGAACAGATCAAAGGCTTATTTGTGGCTTAATTTCATAAAAGTTGTTTTGCAAATTCCTATTTGCTCAATACTTTGTTAGTTCCAAGAGTGCTATATCCTTATTAAATCTGATTATAATTGGAACTCAGTTCATAGTAAGGGACTACAACTCCTCATGTGCTTCAGCAATGCCTAAAGTCCTTTTCCATTTGCAGCTTTCAATGGTAAAAATGTTAAGGGCAGGCTCTCAGCTTGGCAGTCATGATTATTTTCATTTGCCACAGACTGTAGTGGGATTACTCCAGGTGTCAGGTGCAGGAACAGGAAACCCACTAGTTCCAGATGCTTTGCACTTTGTAAAATATCCCTGCAGCCAGAGATTGGAGAGATAGCACTGAGGACAAATAGATAACCTCCCACAGTACCCTTTCTGCTGTAATTCTTGCATTTAATGATCTTCACATTCCTCGAAAGAACTCAGAAGACCTGAGCAGAGGAAAGCTTTTAAGCACATGGCAGAACCTGATCTGGTGACAGTGTCTGGATCTGTGCTCTCCTGAGTGCCAGCAGAGCTTTGGGAAACCCTAATCCTGAACGTGCTGTGCTGGGAACCAATCAATGTGCAAAAGCACATCATGGCCTCTGGTGCTTCTAAGTTTGCATCTACCCTCCTCTGAGGCACTCTTTTTTTTTCTTTTTATTTAGATTTATTTAAATTATTATTTTTTCTCAGGATTTGTCTCTTGCTTTGCAAATTACTGTTATATTTTTCTCACTTTTTTCTTCCCATCATTATCTATCGCTTTTCCTGTACTTTTGTCTTTACACTTGTTCTCATAACTTCATCACAACAACCACTTCACTGGATTTTTATGCCCTCTTTCACCCCTTCTTCTCCTAACCATCATCTTTCTCAAGACACAAACAACTAAGCCCAGTTTTCTGTAAAATTAACATTCAAATCATAATGATAGAATCTGTCTTAGAGCTAGAAAGAATGAGTGAATTTTCATAATCTATCAGATATTCATAAACTGAAGAAAATTCTTACCATGCTATTCCTTTCACAGCCACAGATTTCACTGTTGCACTAAAAAACAGAAGTATGATAATCTTCACAAAAATGTTACAAAATAAACTGTATTTTGCAGGTATAGTAATCAAGCAAGGCAAGAACAAGTGATTCTAATTTCTGTATCTGTATATAAACTTAAATTAATTTTGAGTGTGTGTCATTTATCACAAATATCTCTCTGAACACCCTGTATTCAGTAATTATCAATAGCACAATCCCGACTGCCTTTCACAAAGACTGATACAGATCCCTTTATGAGAGGATTCAATAATGATAAATAGCTTGGAGGTCTTGTCAGGATGTCAGTGTTGTGAGCATAAAGTAAAACTGAAAGAATAATAACATTTCCATGTGTTTGGGATATGTAAGGAAAGTCTTTTAAAGTATGCTTTTTGAACTTCACCAATCTCAAAGCACAGGAATCCTATGGGATAAAGGAAGCCTATCAGCCCACTTGGCTTTTATGGTTTTTACAATTCCTAACATGTTTTTCTCATGTTCCTGCAATATGTGTACACATACACATGTAACTGTGTCCTTGCACTACAAACCAGAGCAAAACAACTACCAGGTAATGCTGGAGTCATCAACTTCATATGCATTCTGAAATATTAATCTTACTTTCCATTTTTCCATTAGGTATTTCTGTCCTCACCAGTTCTGACATTTAGGCAATGTCTTTGCCTACTCACTGAACTACATCTCCAATACCCAAACCAGCCAGACTCTGTTATTTATCCCCTAAGCATACAACCAACCAAACAATATTGCCTCAGCCAATAAGAAGTTTACGTTCTGTAAGTTTCTTCATTTTCTGTCTTTCCTTCCCCAATTCACTATAAATTCCATACTTTCCCTTTCCATTAAACTTTCTTCCTTCCCATTTACACCTAAGCATTAGATGTATGGAATGAAATGGTTAAGCGCCTATTTCACTAAGTTCTGCTAAAATGCTGTGATGTTGGTTGCAATATAAATCCTTACTGTTCACTGCTTACTTATCCTTGATATTAAACAAAAATAGATTCACTAATTCTTTTGCAGATTTTTGTCACTGCTACAGCATAGTCTTACTACTTGCTAGAATATGTCATTTTTCTTTGTCTTTATCCATGTCTCATAATGATGAAAACAAGACATGTACAAAATACAGCCTATTTCAACATAGATTTATTTCGTGCATTTGGATGATTTAAATACCACAATTACTTGGCAACTGCAGATCAGTGTGACTCTGGCACAAAGAGACAGTAAACCTATTTGCATCTGAAGCTTTGAGAAATGCAAATAAAGTTCAAAAAAGATTTGGTCAATTGCTTACCAGGCTCTTGATTGTGGTTTTTGTGAAATTGTCCATCCAGCTGTTTGCATCAATTTTTATTCCAACAACTAATAAGAAATACATGAAAGTCTTTTTTAGTATAATGAAGAAAAAAAAGGTAAGTGTATAATCCTAAAAAAGAGGGGGAGATACTATGATATCATCTAAATAATTGAATTTTAGAAGAGTAAAATATGATTTTGTTCACCAACACTGTTCATGAGACTAATAAATTAAACACTCTTACTCAAACACAAACAGATTTCCACTAGCAAGATTAAAACTGTCTCAGAGAAAATAATATTATAAAGTGAAGTTCCTTTGAAATCTCAATTAAATTTCCAATTCACTGTTGAGCAACGACCAAATAACTAAATAGCAAATAACTAAAGTAGTTGAAATTTCAGCACCACTCTATCTTACCTGCTGGCTTGAGAAGCTTCCCCCCAATCGTTATTTGCACAGCCTTGCTTACCATAATACCTGATTCATAACTATTGGCACCACTTTCTGACAGTATAGAAGAGAAAAAAAAGCAAACAAAAAAAGAAGTTAGTGACATAAAAGCCTCTTCCTCTGAAATTTAAATTAATTCTTATTCAAATACCAGAATGATTAAAAAAAAAAAATCCCTGTCCAAAAGCATTGACCCAGCTGTATCACACATTTATCACCTGTGATAGCTCAGATCACTAACACTGGCATTACTAAGGAATATTTGTGTTTACTTTTCTTCTTTTGGTATCCCATTTGGCTGCTTCATAAAGTTACTGTAGCCATTTTTTCTTCTGCAAATAGAGCCATGAATACCTTTACACATGTGAGCAGCTCTGTTAAAACCAGGATCAGAGCCAAGTATTTTATCCTGCTGCTGTCTGTGTATTTTTCAGTGCAGAGTATACTGACAACACTCAGTAACCCACAATTACTGCTCTGACAGACTTCAGCCTGTTTTCAACACTGTTTAGTATGAAAAATCAAGTTGAAAGTACATTCCCTGGAGCTGTTGGAGGAGCAACAAAGGCTTCACGGAATTTAATTAATTATCTTCTTTATATTTTATTGAGAAAAAATGCTATAAATAATTATAAAATAATTATTGAAATAATTATGAAATAACAGCAATAAAAGATCCCATATGTTTAAGAGAGGAGTGTGTCATTTGTGGCAGCATCTGCTTTTAGACAAACTTGAGAAGGTTAATGTTGCTCACATCATTAACGAGCACTTGCTATTGTGCTTATATTGGTTCGAAATGCCACAATATTTCAGGCTTGCTGGTTTGGGAGAATAAGAGCAATTTTAAGTAGAATTCAAAAGCAAAGTTTAAATTAGGTAGTGGTGCAGGGGATGGAGTATGGGAAACTTCCACTTACATTGGACTAGCTAGATCTGACATTTCCAAACCGTGGTGACTTACTGTTGTAGTATGGAGCTGTGAAAATATAGTTGTCATTATCTAAACTTCTTTTATATAAGCTGACTTCATAAGTTTCAGCATTTTCCAGCCAATCTTCTCCTGCCCTAAATTAAAAAAAAAAAAAATACTGATCAAAAAGAGACAGTTCAGAGTTTCATTAAAGCTGTACTGCAGGTTGTTTTCTTTTAATATTTTACAGTTGGAAAATGTGAGATCCGTTCTTAGAGTCCTCAGGCTCTGTCAGTTTTCACTGGTCAAAAGACAGGTGTAATCGTTAGAAAAACCCAAAACAAATGAACTTTGGGAAGAAAAAAAGAAAATAGTGCTCTTGGAACAACACGAATTTAGTCTCATCACATTTAGAAATGTTGAGACAAATACTGTAACATTACTTACAACAAAATCTAAATGAACCTTTACAGCACATGCTATGCCTTGAGCTTAATCCTAAAAGATTTAATATCATTAATAATCCCAAAATAGGAAAGAAACTGTCTTGGGGAGTAAAATTCATTGCCATATTCCCCTTCTGGGGAAACCCAGAATAACCTCAGAAAATAGATAAATTTTCCATTTACCAACAGATCTGTACGGGTGCCCTCACTATTCCCCGTCACTCGTGAGGATGTCTAGTTTATTATATGTCCAATTTCACATTCCCTTTTTGTCCTCTGGTAATGATACATTTTTTCTCTCTTGAAGTCCCTGGACCATTTGGTCTCATCTTAGTCTAAAAAATAAAATAAATCACCTACTACTTTCCAGTATTTGCAGCTTGCCAAACAACTGAGTGCTTGGGACTAATTAGGAATTTGCATGACCCCACTGCCACTAAAAAGGCATTGCCTTCCCTGCTACTCTACATTGATTAGAGACTTGGATTACAAGGGCCTGTCATGAAAATAATTTTACAAATCAGTTTCAAGCAGTGACACAGGTAAAAATGAAACAAAAACAAGGCATTCCATTAATTTCATAGCTATCAGTACAGATTAGAACATAGGAAACTGTAGTTTTTCATTCAATAAAGCCACTATTTAACATGCCACCCTTTCAGGCCTCAAAATTATCTTATTATACTATTTTGTAATAACTCTTACCTTTTGGGGAACACTCTAGTAATTCCACCATCTGTAACAACAAATTGTGCGACAACTCCATTGCTGTAAACAAAAATAAGATTTAAAATGAAAACTGATGGAAATTCTCACAAATTCCTATGTCAAGGGCTGTCTTTAAAGTGCATAACTGTGAATTAAATACCTATTCTGTGTAACATTAGCTGCATATCTCTATATAAGCACAGATGTATAAGATTTTCTTTTCAAACCTTGAAATGTGTAAAAAAAATCACAGTCAATAAAAAGTATACTTACAGAGACATTTTACTCCAATAATTTTGGACAAGTTCATTTGTAAATCCTGCATCCAGCAAAACTCTCATGACCATCTCAGTATTACCTATCAAAAGAATTAAAAGGTAAATCATGTGAAACCATATGAGATGCAGTTTTGATAAAAGCCTAAAACGAAATTCTGAGTTGGCAAGATGCTCCAGCTAGAAAAATTGGGTGTTTATATTCTGCCTAACTTCAAATTATGCCAAGAACTTAAATAGATGCTCTTACAATGCTGAGTTCACTTAAACATTTTCATCATTGTATCCTAAAAATCTATCTTAGTGTCATAGTAATAAAGAAGGTGATAAGGGTATAAGCCGCAGCTTTGTAAAGCCCTTAAATGTGGAAATTAACCTATTTTTAAGGCATGTCTTCATCAAAACACTTTTTATCTCAGCTGATGAAAAGAAAAACACTTAAATGTTAGTGATACTTACTACAAAAGGGGAATAATTCAGCTACATTATAAATATATTTGAATCAATTAAGTCCCAGGCTTTCAAATAAAACACATTTGTCACCTGAAAATGTGTACAGGGAAATAAACTAATTTTGAATCAGTAGCTTATATGCAGATGTCATGCTTAAATTTCTTTGAAAACATGGTCTGAAGTCAGTGCTTCTCAACCATCTTCTTCAGTAACACTTTAGAAGAGTTACTCAAGATTATTTCAATGTGGGGATTTTATTTGTTATTCCTTTGGAAAAGCTGAGATAATTTCTGCAGCCACTCATTCCTTTAGTTAATGCTGTTTACTTATTAATGAGACTATTTTAAAAGTAACTTAATTAGGAAGGAAGAAAAGGACAATTTTGCTGCATATTCCAAAATGAAATGCAGCCACAAGTAGATAATATTTTGGAATGATTACCTACTAAGCACTAGTGTATACTACAATATCGCTCAATATTTGCTTATATAAGTAGTGAATATTACACAAGAATTTTCATCTTTTATTAAATTATCATTAATTGCTTTTATCACTGGAGGTGAATGTTTTCATTTCCAAGACTGAATCGAGGGATTCAAAGAAAATATCAGTCAGTCAGGAACGTTTCAATGAATAAGATCACTCTGTTAAAAGAACACCAAATACCCACACATGCACATAAAAATAGCCTTTTGTGAGAAGGTATCATATCTAAGTGGACATTCCTTCAGCTACGTGGTCTAGCAGAGAGATTCTTTCTTGAATTTATCAGTGATCCCTGACAGCAACATGTCAAAAAGACTTGAGGAAAGCAAGACAAAAAAAGTTTATTCCAAATATTTATAAAATATTAATAATGCTAAACAGATGTAGACATATCAAACCAAATCCAAACATTAAATTTTTCATGAGAACAAGGCTCTAATACCTTACTGATGGTAATAACTCTTGATTTATTCCAAACAGAGGTTAGGGCCCAATCCAAAAACATGAATTAAACCCTTCCCAAAGCCCCAAGATCACCACTGCAGGAATTACATGGATCTGTGCTCTTAACCTATTCAAGCCCAAGTGAGACGTTTTTAACCGATTTGTGAACCAGCAAAAGAAATTACTTATCTGTTGTCCTGGTTCTTGGTTATTTCGGTCATGGACTTATTTTCTTTACTTATTTTGGAATAAAACAACAAGAAAGCACGTTGAAGATTTTATGACAATATCTTGGGTCGGATTGAGACTTGCCTTGGCTGATATGCTCAAGCAAAAAATATAAATTAAAAATATTTGGAGTGCATTAAAAGGAACCAGGAGTTATTTGACACTAGAGCAAAATGTGGAGAGGAATTACAGTAAACACTGGATATAAAAGGCCCTGAAAACTTTCTTCAGAAGGCCCTAACATGACTGCTCCTCCATCTTTCTCAGCTGGAGGACGCAGGTACTCTGCTCAGGTAATTAACTAGGGTTAGGCTTGAGAGATCTAAATATAGCCACAAACGTGCTAAATATTTTACACTCTAAACCTTGGATAGAAAATCCCAACACTAGATATAGTCATACTCAAAATAGCAAGCCACTAAATTTGAGCATGAGCTCTCATTCATGAGAAAGTATTTTCCTACGGAAAATTTCCAGTGAACTGAGAAGTGTACTTACATGATGAACTGCTTGGAGTTTTTCTGTCCATAAATTCATTGAAATTTAATAGAAACTCAGTGTTGTTTTCTGATTTTTTTACATCATTACAGTATTCTCTGAAAAAAACCAAAACATCAGTCTTCTCCTATTTTTTTCTTGTGCTGCTAAAGTAGATAATTTTAAATTCCACACAGGCTTGTACAACTATTATGAAGTAGTTGGTGCTACTGTGTCACTTAACTGCCATGATTGATACTGAATGATGACCGTATCAGTTATTTCAGACATCTACAGGAAATAAGGTATTCAAGGACCTGCCTAAACATTTGTTAAGATTCAGATTATAATAAAATTGCATGTATGAAATATGGCACAGATTCCCAGAAAAAATAAGGACTAGTGCAGGTCACAATGCTAGGAAACCATAGTCTATTAAAAAAACAAAAACAAAAAAAACCCAAAAAAACAAAAACAAAGCCCAGTGACTTTAAATTGCTCCTGGGTCAAACTGTACTGGAAAGCACATGGAGTGCTGGTGAAGTATAGTCACTCCACACTCAACTAAAGCCAGATTTATATGTTAAGGTCCTATCCTCCCAGAAATTTTAAAAGCAATTTTGATAGGGAACAACCCACATGAACATATAAACAAACCCTCTTTGTTTTGACATATGCAAAACAGATAAACAGTAAACTGCTGTCTATTATATAATGTAATAAAGCAATATATCACCGGGCAATTTACTGAATGCAAGCAGGCAAAATGAAAGTCACTGGGCATTTCAAAAGCAAATATTATATGGTAAGTGGCATTAAACAACTTTAATTAAAATGTAGAGAATGATTAGCAGTAAAGCAGGGGGCTCTCTTTTTTAAATGAGCTTTTATATTAAATTAATTTTACAAGCTAAAGAAGTCTATCCAAGTATTTCATATGACTAAGATATCTTATTGCTCTTTATTCACCTTACCATAATCCAGAAAGACTACAGGAAGATTTTACCTCGCTACACCAATAACCACATTTAAACAGAGCTACAGATCAAGCAGACTTTGTCCATGTAGGACAGTAGGGACTTGCTGGAAGCTGCAAATTGGTACAATTGATTCTCAATACCTTCAACCTTTCCGAAAAATTAAACATTTAAGCTGAGATACATCTTAAAATACAAGACTACATAAATTGATCTAGTCATTGAAATCAATCTAGTCATTGAAATCTAAAAGTATACAGAAATGTATCAGATAAAAAAAAAAGCAACAATTCTCAACTGATGGTAACTGTACAGCATTTCCTTCATTTATCATAACTATCTTTTAGAGGTATTAAATTTTTATGAACTGTTTATCATACCAGGTTTCCCTTGCAAGCATAATTTTAAAAGGGAAACAAGAACTGGACAATTTCACATAAAAAACCTCTGCGAACTAATAAAATTAATTAATTTTCAATGACTTAATCTTTATGCTCAATAATTGAAAATTACTTCATCCTTAAATGATAGAGAGCTTTGAAACCATTTGTCTTGAAGTTGGGAAACGTTGTGGTAAGTATTATGAAACCTATTTTAAAAATAGTTGTAAAATCTTAGAAGTCAGAACCACAAGAAATGCACAGATGTGAGTAAGTTTTCCATTAAAATAGCAATATCAGTTTTTACAACTCGCTTCAGTTAATATGAACAGAAATCAGAGCCTGAAGATGCTATTTACATTCCAGCATGAAAAAAGAGTTATAATTTTTCACCAAATGAATCTTTATTGGTCAAGTCTGTATTTTCCATGTGCCATTAGTCAGATCAGATGCCTATTTAGTGTTGAAATAATACTTATTACTGGGAAATCAACCAACCTTGGTGCTAAAAACGTATAGCCAACTTCATCAAAATGATCAAGCTTCAGTGTTTCTGTAACTACAAAGATAAAGAGTAAGCACCAAGTAAGTAAACTGGAATTTTTGCAATCATTTCTCAAACTATTTGGCTAACTTTTGCATGCATTCATGAATTTAGAAAGAAATGTTTATTTTGAGACATGTTCCCACTAATAAATTCTAAGCTTCTCAGTATTTCACAATATAAGAAGAAATTACTTCATTATTATATACAACATACACCTGGCAGCAGTAAGATAATATCTAACAATTTATTTAAGGAAGACATTTTATTAGTATAGCAACATGAAAACATATGAGATGTTTTTGCTAGCATTAAACTCTAATACAAATAAATATCTAGGAAACTGAGTTGCTAGAACATGAAGAAAAATGGTCCTAGTATTTTCTGCAATAAAGTTTAAAGTAATCATATTAGCTTCACTGTAAATCCTACTGAAAATAATGGCTTTAATAGCTGATATCACTGAACACTGATAGGACCAGATAAAGAAGGATTAGAGATTAGCAACATATTGAAATGTGCATGAAAACAGAAAAATACTTCACTTTTGTTTTTCCCTTTCTATTGCTATGGTACCCAATGATCATGAAGAAAATCCTGAGATGAGGAATACAGAGGAGAATATCCAGTAGGAATAGAAATATAAGTGAAAAATATCAACTGCAGTAAACAGAAGGAAATTGAGCAACAAGAATATACTTGCCCAGTTTGGATGTCACTATCCATCAGAAAGAGAAAGCAGGGAAACAGAAAAAAACAGGGTAAAGCACAAGGGGTCACAAACCAATATTTTATTCAAACAGCCCCTTGAATAAAAATATTGTACATAGATAGATCAAAGGTTCAGTTTACATACATCTGTAGTCTGGAAAGAAAAAGACAAACATCTTTGAAGACTGAAGAATAGGTCCTTCTCAATTATTTCCCAGTACCTTCTATATACTGTGGCTATTTCAAGGGTCTGTTTTGCAGGTTGTATTGATATAAGTGCAAAACCAGATGATCTAATCCATCAAGAGAATCATACTCTCTGCCTAAAAATTTAATTTTAAAGTACTTACTGTTGGAAAAAGTTACAAAATAAATCATTGATTATTAAAAGTCCCTGTATTCTACTTCATATGCAAGAGCAATGCTAGAGGGGAGTGATGTACTGTGAACCACATTTCCTCTAAACTAACAGTATCTATGACTGTCTGACTTTTTTCGTGTTTTTCTAATTTTCTATTTAATGACATGCTTGTTTCTAAGTTTATCATAACACCTGGATAAAGTTAAAAGGCTGTGATTAGTTCTATTTTGTGTACTACCTAGACTACAGTTAAGCTGCACCTAATAAAGAAAAACCTTGGAATAGTGACAAGTATAATATCCAACTATCACTTCCGAATCTGTAAATGGCTTGAAATTAGTCTAATGTAAAAATACAGTGCAAACATCCACTAAAACTACTTGTAAAATGCAAAATAAAAACCTAACTGCAAGCCAAACCAAACAGGGCTTTCACATTGTTCTATTCCTACAGGCAGCAGAGATAATTTGCTAAATATTATCCTGTAACTAAAATAAAAAATTTAAAAAAAAAGTCTTTACTCATATAGTCTATATCACTACATTTTGCTAACAGAATTTTAAAAAATAGTATCCAGACCCTTAAAATGACAGCAACAGAGGATACACAAAGCAATGATTCTACAGGCACAGAGCAAGGGGGTAGGGATTGTCAGTGGAACTGGGGTACCTGCATATATTCTATGTTTATAGAATATTTCTTGCACCTCGGATGTTACAATGGGTTAGAATCATTGCTGAAGATTTTGGGTACATCATGATAACATCAGTGAATTCCACAAAATTTATGAATTTCAAACATTGCATTTTTAGTGAATCTGAGACTTGGCAATACCAGACAAAACCAGGGAACCTTTACAGTACTTACATCTGGCTTGAACTAGTGGTTCGTCTATTTTGGCTCTAATATAATAAAAGCTGTATGATGGTAACACCAATGCCAAACTGCAATAGAAATGAGACAAGTAAACCAATTATGTTATTTGCAGCACTTTACCAGTTTCAGCTTCTCTGTGTTTTCAAAGTAATTAACAAGTTTGGAATTTGGATTGTCACAAGATAAGACAGTCACACGGTGATGTACCAGCCTCACACTTTGTAATAGAGACAAGTAGGTTTATGCCAGTCTTGAGGGTCCCTTTGTTTATTTTCATTCTTATTTACACCTTTAAGCATAAATGTACTTTTTAGCAGATAAGCAAGGAATTTCCAAGCAATTACAATTAAAAAAATACATTACTTTTGTATCTTCCTCTAACACATTTAACATCCCACTGTAAGATGTCACAGTGATCACTGACTGCAAAAACTTCCCTTAGTATTGTGCTGATTTGAATACATCATATAAGGGGAGACTTTCACTAATGAAACAACTATCAATATTCTCTAGGAAATGCATCTTGCAATATGTGCATTCACATTACATGCAAGATCCAACAAAATATTTTCTTTATTCATGCAGTCACCATTGACAATATTGAACATAATTCTTAAATAGTATTTTAAGATTTGCAGCACATTTGCAACATGTTTTCTTTTCTATTGCACTTATTTTTGTTCACAGTATGGAGGAATACTTTTTGCAGCTAAATTCAATACATATGTAGAAGAGCTCATTTCTAAACATGTATGTAAAGGACAGGAGGTATGAATAATCATTAAACAGGTATCATCATCTCCTGAGTTGCATCCTTAATTTTTGCACTTGGATTTCATCCATGTAGAGCTGCAACTGTTTCTAATGAAGAGCTGCAGAAATTACCATTAAAAATGTGGTACAGTTGAGCCATAAATGAGCTGACCTTTAATGACACATTTGCCATTTATACAGAATATAAGAGAGATTGCTGAATATTTAGTGATAGCCATCTACCAATTCTCCTCTAGGGAAATCAGTGGCAGTTTACCTGTCATTAACAGTTACTGCTAGCAGAAATTGCTAATTAAAATCTATAATTTTATGTTTAATAGGTTTTCTGCAAGGAGACTCTGAGGATTTATTGCTGTATCTCATGCCAGGAAGAATTAAGAAGTCATGTAAATCAAACGTATTTCTCTAGCGATTGCTAGATGGCAGTCTGATAAAAACTTCCTTTTCTTACAGAGCACAAAGATAGAGGCAGCTCAATAGGAAAATGGGATGGTGAATAGAAGATCCTGGGTTTACATTGTGTTGTTAAAACCTAATTGTTTGGTTTTACACTCAAAATAATGTTTGCACTCTCGGTGACTGTACACCTGTGCAGAAGACAACAGAAAATGGGATCCAGCTTGGCTGAGGACTACTGTAATTTACCACAACACAAACAGCATTTTAGTCAAAATTTGACTCAATATTTGCACCATGTAGTTTTGAACTAGAGTAGTTTAACTTTCCTGAGGCTTGGAAAACCTTAACTTGTTTTGGGTGATGTTAAAGAATGTTTCTACATTCCTTCTAATGTTACAAAGCTGTGTGCTTAAATGAATTTGAAGAAATATACACACCAGTGTTGCCTTAGCTAGTATAGAAAGTGTAATGCTAAAAATATTAATCAAAATAAACCAAAAGGATATTTAAATAAACAAAGAAAATCAGTGAACAGAAATGGGTTACCTGTAATCAGTGCCATTCACAGCAGTCCATGTATACGTTCTGTTTCCTTTATCAATATACCTCTACAAAGACACATTAGTGAAAAGTTAAATTATTAAACTCTGGAGCTTCCATAACATTGTCCTTTCTTTGAGAAATAATGTGTTAAATCAAGTACAAATCTGTCAGATTTCTGTTTATTATTTTGCAAAAATCATGGGTTGAGCTGCAACTCCTTTCCTTAAATATTTTTCAAACTTACGTTTTGCAAAAGAATCAACCATACAATTTTTATTGAACATTAAAAAAATGTCAATTTAAGTAAAACCAGAAAAATCTGACCAATAATTTTCATTTTAAAATTCATTAGCCAGACCTATGCAAACCATTGTCTACCTGATTTAAATTTGATTTAAAAAATCCTTTCTCTTTTATGGATCATTTTGCAGTTAAACTATGAAAGGATGAAAAAAAACCAAAAAACAAACCATCAATTATAAAAAGACTTTGTTGGTTAGTCTTTTACAACAAAAATACCCAGGGCCTTTCCTTTCAGATCACAGCAGCACTAGCTTAATGTATTCAAATTTGAATCATAACTACAGGCACAGCCTGTTAATCCTGATTGTATAGACATCCCCTGTTAAACTTAACATGTGTTTCCAATCTTATTAGGAGGTTCTTGAATTTGGGAAAAAAATAACTTTGAAATAAATGTTTATTTTTCAATAACTTAATCCATTACGATAATCTTTACCATTCGTTTTCTTGTGGTATGACAAATAGTGTGATAGGCACAGTCCCACAGTTCCCCATAGATTTAATCATGAATTCACCTGGCTGACATAATTTTATGCAGTTTTCCACTTTGAAAAAAGTAAGATTATGCCAGCTGCAACATATTATTATTTTACAATCAAATTTTTGTAAGTCTGCCAGCCATGAAGACTGTACAGCTGTCACACTGCAACAATACCAACATGGTGAAAGGTAGCACAGGTACACCTCTGGGTTCTTTCTCTCCCTGTGGTAAAAGGATAGTGGAAAAATTTCCATGGCTGTGGAAAAAAGGTATCTTATATGACCTTTCTAAATTGAAACCTTCTCATTACCTGGCTGAATGACATGACGGCATGACAGTATAAATAATTTTTGGAAGAAAATGAAAAAAATGATACAACATAAACAGAAAAATATGTGGATTAAAGTGTCTAGTGCCCTGCCATATTTTGTATCTAAGGCTAAAAGATGGTTGAAGAGATTCCTATCCAAGCCTGTTTATATTTAATGTGTACTTCAGGTAAAAGTAGCCACTTGAAGCTAGTGCTGGTAGTCCCTCCAAATCGGGCACAGTGTCGTGGGTCACACACCCTGTACCTCCACAGCAGAAAAGCAGTGCCCAAGGTGGGAGGGGAAGGAAGAGAAGAACTGGGCTGTAATAAAATCCTGTTGCAACCAGCATTGTGAGAGTGCTTGAAAGCAAATTGGCTGCAACCTCCCTTCAAAGATAACCCAGCAGACAACACATCCTGGCACATCAGCTCCTGTTCACCTTCGCCTGCTTCCTTAGTGGGCGGTCTGGGACCATCTCATCCCCAGCCAAACAACTCACACATGTTATTGCAGCTTCTGTGACCCTTCAGTTTTCACTACTGCCCACCCCGGCTGCCAAATGTGGCAATGCTTTTGTTCCTATGGCATCTCCTGTTAGCTGGAAAGCCCCCGAGGCCTTGGGAGACTCCAGCGCACCCCACCCACATTTGCTACCAGTCCAGTCTATGCTGTAGGATGAAGTCATCTCCCAAGACACTGCTGGGGCCAGCTGCAACACAAAAGGCAAGCAATGCAAACTTAAACCAAAAAGCAAAACAAAAAGAACATAAATTTTAAGCCCGAAGACTGCAACTGTCAGTTCAGAGCAACCGACCACATCAGACCTTTTTATAAGAAAATATATGAAGCTATCAAGTGCTAAGTGATGCATGGCTCATGCATGGCCCGTGGTTTAAAGCAGCTTTATTCTGGTTCTAGCAGCCTGGAGCTGGGAGGGTGCAATGGCTTGAAGCAGTCATCGTAGCCAGCCAGCTCTGGCTGCTCCTTTCTTCTCTCAGAGACGTCTGGGTAGAGGAAGAAATCTTGTGCCATGGTGCAAGGGAAGGTGAGGATAATTAATTTCATTGGCACTTGAAACAGCTGGGATCAAAAGGCTTGGCATATTTTATTCCAACACAGATTGTGGTCTGGGCCGTGTGGAACTGGCACATTCTCATGCACCCAGGGATGTTCTATTCCTCCCTCCTGCCTGGATACTGTAGCTGACTTCAGCGTTTGCAATACTTCCCTCCCTCCCTCCCTCCCTCCCTCTTTGGGCAAAGAGTTGCAGGGCCAACTGTTTCAGGTCTTTTGTAGCACAGACGCTGAGAAATGTACGAACAGCCTGAAATGTCTTCAACACATTTGCCACTAATGCAATTTCTTGTACAACCCTAATCATGTTATTGTATTTTTGTGACCTTCTAACCCTCCCTCTTCTAACCACCTACAAAGAGCCTGTTTCACCCATAGGCTTGGAAAGGCACTCCTTTAACAAATCAACATAAATCTGAAAATGTCTCAGCATTAGGTCTCTCCCTTCAGTACCAGTTTATCCTCATCACAGATTCCAACAGGACTTTGGATTCTCAGACAGCGGGTCAGGAACGACCCATTTTCCCTTTAGGGAACAGACTGGTGGCATCCTAAACAGCATGGGCCCCTGACACAGGTGAGGGAGCAGAACTGACATTCCCTGGGTAACCCTCTCTGCCCCAGAAAACACTTATTTGTGCACTATCCTCCAACAGTGGAACCATTTAGGAAAAGACACATATTTTTCACACACCAGGATTTGCCCTAAGATTGTAAAGCAGTATTGTAAAGCTTGGTTCTGGCATTTTACTGTGAGAAAGCACAGCAGAGTCCTGGCAGGAGGTAGGGGCACTGCTGATAAAGGTCTCTGCTTTAGAAGAACATGAGAAGAGGTTAAAGCAGTATGAAGCTGGACATAGAAAAGGAGCGTGAGGATGTTCAATGAGTTCATTGGACTCCAAATGGTCAAGGACAGGCATGCTTTGTATCTGGAAAATTTCAGTGTATAAGGCTTGCTTTACGTTGACTTCCCTCATAGAGATTAATGTAGTTCTTTTGTCTACATGATCACATGATCATCCTTATAATCATCTTTCAGCTAAGACCATCTTGCAGAGTTTTGAAGAACTTGAGCATGGTTTCCTGTCCTTATTTTGCACTTCTATTAAATTACACTTCCAGAAGTAGAACACATTGTCAAATCCAGTGCAGATACTGAGAGGCTGGGGAATGGTTATGAGGAAAGATTAGACCTGTTGGAGCAGATCCAGATGACGGGCAAAAAAAATTATCAGAGGGCTGGAGCAGCTCTCCTGTGAAGAAAGTCTTAGAAAGTTGGGATTGTTCAGCCCAGAGAAGAGAAGCCTCCAGGGAGACTTTATAGCAGCCTTTCAGTACTTCTGTCTCCAAAGGCCTATTGTAGAACCAAGTGACCATGAACTTGACATTCTGAAATCACAGCATGGATGAATTATGGGGATATATTTCAGAAAATTCAGCTCCACTTTCAGTCTCATTTAGCAAAGACAACATGTCTGTTGCCACTGATTTGTCACCCATGAAGACAGGTGAGTTTCTACCATGCTTAAAGCAAAAACATGAAATACTTTTCTCAGAATCTAAGTGAGAATAAGTATATAAGAATCTTCCCTCAATGCAGAATTGAGTCAGAGGAGTGGTAATAGGGACTGCTCATTATTGGTAGCCACTTGGTGTAATTTGGCCAAAATTTAAAGCAGAGTTTAAAAGTTAATAGCATCTATTAGGCATTGAATGGAATATACGGAATGTGCTGTTTTTAACAGAACAACACTCCTCTCTCCCCCCTTTCCAATCTGTGAGGCCTATTTCCTATCAATTTAACTTTACTAGATTCTTTCTGTAGCATATACTTTGTGAGAAGGAGAAGAATTCCTCTGGAATATTCTGAAACTTAAGCGCAAGCAGCAGAGCTGTTGCATATATCAAAGTTAAAGGAGATTAACAGGAAAGGACAGTTAATACTACACATAGAAAATTTACTGTGCAGTTCCAAGTAACTCTTTTAAGTATTGTTATAGTGAGCTTATCTATAAGGGTTGTGCAGTGTCTGCTAAGTCATTAAATTAGATATCTTCAGGCTGACTTATGTTCAGAGCAAAAGAGTTTCAAAAAACTGTTGTGGAACTGTAACTGTGGGGCATCCTCTGGCCAGAACTGCTCCTTCAGCACAACAGCCATGATTTCTTCTCACTGAGGTCCCCAAGAAGTAGAGCACCCATATAATGATCCATATCAAATTTGAGTATTTAATATTTGAGTATTTCCTACTGTTTCAGAAGCAATGTTTATCAGGAATAAATATTTTTGAGAAGAAAATAAAGAACTCAACAAGCTGCTCAGAAAGTAGGAGTACATGATATAACTGTAAGATGAATTTGCTTATTCCAAACAGTCTTCATTTATGGCATAAAAATGTTATTTTATTATTTTTTCTCATAATTTTCTTCCCATTCAACCACAACATAAACTACCAAACCCATTCTCACACATCTCCACAAGCAAATTAAGCACTTTGTTTTGGAATTCATGCACAGAAGTAGGCTGGGTCCATTTCCTGTTGAACTGAGTGTAAGACCTCATCAACAGCTGCCTGATTAATGATGCACCAAAGAAACCAAGAAACAAAACAATTCTTTTTTTCCTAAGTACATATTTTTTTTACTATAAGCCTGTAAAACCAGCAAGTCTGGAGGGAAAAAAATGGTACAAATTGTCATTACAAAATGAACAACTCAGCATTTCACCATTTCACATAATTTTTTCTGGTTTGGTTTATTCCTGTAAATGTAACTCTTTGGGTTCCTATCTTACCTCATCTTGGGACTTGACCAGTGTTTCAAATGTTTTTTCTCCACTTTCTCCATCTATCATTTTTTTCCGAATCTATTGGCAAGGAAGAAAAGGAGAAAGTGAAAAAAGAAAAGGTGTAGGTGTTGCATGTAACATGAATAATCTTTTTAGTGATCAAAATATTTCTTAAAAATACAGAAAAAGTTAATGCATGTGAAAGTCACAGCTCTTAAAAAAAATTTTTTGTTTACAATTTTCAGATTTTTCCTATTAGAAATTGTTTTAACCAACTATATAGTGGACCAGTAGAGTTATGAAGCAACAATTCTGGAATACTTTGCATTGCAAGACCACGCCACAAACCTCCTTGATGTTGGGCACTAACAGAGAGAGAATGAATTCTGTGTGCATGAGAAGGAGTTTTGTCTACCATTTCTTGTGCCTCCCAGCACATCTTTATGATTCAGGTAGTAGCACTGATTCACAGAAACATTTTTGTACCACTTTGAGAGTAACTCCCTTCTGAATCAGCCATTTCAAAGAAACTTAAGGCAGAATTTAACAGATAACAAGCAATGCTGCTTATTGTCATTATGAAACAATTTCAAACTAAGTGAAAAAATATGTTAAAAATGTAAAATGTTTAAAAGCCTTCCATTTTATTTCAGAAAGCTAACAAATTATTTTAAAAAATTCTCATTTCTGAATATATTACAAAATCAATAACTGAAAAATATACAGAGGAATTAATTTGTTGTCGACACTTATCTTTGTTTCTCAGTTCTCTTTCCTGCTGCAGGAATAATCTTGTGTTAATAACAGATATGGAAATGCTTTAAAAATATTTCAAGAAATATTTTAATATTCTATTAAATAGTGTTCTGTTTTGAAAAAAAAAATTCTAGCTACCCTTCCCCGGAATTGTTACTTCATGAAGAAGAATTTAAGCAGCAATCATGGTATTTTTCAAAATCAGAGGAATGTAATGCATTGCTCTTGTCTATGAATAATACTGAGATTTGTCTATTTATATCTTCAACACTAGAAAGTCATTGTCTTAACAGATTAAAAATTCAAATTTATAGTGAAATATATTCCCATTCAAAATCTAGAAGTTTTATTGTTTTTCAGTTATTATATGGTGAAATAAAAGCAGCAACAGGTACTAAGAAACCAGATAATCTCACCTCAACTTTAATATCATTTTCCAATTCAGCATCTAGAAAATCCAGCGTAACAGGCTCCTGGGATTTAGGATTCTGAAGCAGAAGATATTGAATGATCAAATAATAAAGACAAAATACTGTAATATTACAAATCATTCTAATCCCTTCATTTCAAAGTAACCTACTTAACTGCATTTACTTACCCATCTATTTTAATCTCTTGTAGTATTACTAGTGGCTCTTTCTTATTTCTTTTATTTTGTTGGATAGATAGGTTAATTGGATAAGTGAAAATCAAATTAACACTAATTGCCAGTGTCTGTCCACAGCCTGTCATGTATGGGGCTATGCTTAGTGTTATGAGGTGGGAATAGACTATGGTTCAAGATTCAAAAAGGCAGCAATTGCAGCAAATTATTTGGGCTTTATAAAAAAAAAGCTTACTTTTAGTGCCAGCATTACAGGACTTCCCTGAACACTTTGGAGTTTCAAAAGCATTTCTCTTGACATCAGCACTGTTTAGAAGATGGAAACCTGTAGCACAGAAATGCTGAAAGCCAAGCTTGCAGACCTAAAGAATGTAGATGATGTGAACCCTCGAGTATGGAGCACAGAGAGCTTTGCTGGCCTGAGCTGCAGTAACCCCACAGGAGTGCTGCAAGGTGACTGCAGCTCTGCTGAACTAGAGCAGACCACCCTCCAGCTGGAAGATTAGAAATAAAAAGATTTCCAGCTCTGCTCCTTTCTCAGTTACAGTCTGCATTTACTTGGCCAGAGCCATCTTCCATATGAGTTGCTGGGAATTCAACCTTTTTTCCACCAATTTTGCCTAAGCCTCATTGACTTTCTATTGTGTGTGTTGTAAAAATCATCAGTCCTCATCACTCAGTAGTTATTTAATGCACCTCCCTAAAAGTGAGTGCATTTCTTTAGAAAAATGAGTATGGGGTTATATCATTTAACCATTTAAATCTCACATTTGTACTAGAAAATGAAAAAAAACAAAAAGGGATTTCAGCAATTCACTTATACTAACATTTACAGGGTAGACTAAAGTGCCTTCCTTCAAAATTATAATTATATTCCCTCTACCTTAACATTCTCCACCAAAGTTAAACAAAAAATGTACATATCCAAGAATGCAAGCATGTTTCATCACAATTTATGTATGTACTGGAAGAAAGTTATGTCCTGAGCAGCTGGTAAAAGATGCTTTCATATAATAGTCTGCAGCACTAGCAGTTTAACAGTAGCCCTTATTTTCAAGACCGTAATATAGAATAGCTCCAGAAAACAAAAGATTACTTCTTCATTTTTTTGAGGAAAAAAATGTACTTTTCTGGGTATATGGAATCATTCCTGTTCTTAACGAATAAGACTTACAGTTGGCTAAGAGAAAAAACAATGGATTTATTCTCAGGAAGAGACTATGCACTGAAAAGATTGCAGACAAAGATTTTGGGTATTTCTTTGAAGTATTTACTGAAAACTTCAAGAAAAATTTTACATTTCTATTTATGTATGATAGATAAAACTAGCAACTTAAATATAATAGCACTAACATATGCTACCAATCCAAAACTATTTAATTATTGCTATGCAGTTGCTTTTCCCTCCCAACAAATCCACACTCTCAAAATAAATAATAAAAGGCTAAAATGTAAAAATAAATAAAAATTTACATATCTTACATGCAATGGATAATGAATAGCATGGTCAAACCCAAACAGCATGCATGAAGGCATTGGCATGGCAGAGGAGGCATTTATGAAGTTCACATTCCATTCCAACACACAAAGGAACAGAGAAGAAAATAAATGGTAAAAAAAAGAAAAAAAAAGCCATCACATCAAATCAAGGTCAATATTAATTTCAAATGATAACCTGGGCTAGTCACAGTCAAGGAGTCCCAAAGACAAAATAGCAAACTTTAATTCTGTGAAAATTCAAGTATGCATTAACTGTTCTTCTTCTTTTAAAGACTTACATTGTATCACTGCACATTTCCTATATGATACTGATTATTGGCTTTTAATAGGCAAAAAAACTAAGGATCTATAAATACATTCTGTGATGTGCCAGAGGCACAAAGACAACCACTAAAAATTAGAACAGAAAATCCCTACACCCATACTTTAAATGGAACACTATTTCCCTCTTACATATCTTTCCCCCAAGAATGCTTTTACCAGTATTTGGGCTCCATAATTTTTATTTCCAAGGTTGCCATTTAGTGGGGTTTATTCCAAGCCACGAAGAAACAAACTTACAGTTCAGTTTGCTCTTCTCTTTATCCAGTCATGTTTGTAACATGTCTGGAAAAGCACATCACCACCACCACATTCACCAGCACAACTTAACAAAACAGAACAGAAGTAAATCACTAGCAATGAAGCGTGCAAACAAAAGGATTGCAATCCATTTTCAGCATGACAAATAAAGGCAAAGATCTATAATTCCAATGACAACTCAAGAAGGAAACAAAGAAAGAAAGAACTGGTGCAGCAACATGAACATGAAGTTAAATAAAATGTTGTGTGTTTTGGGAGGTCAGTGTTCTCACAAATTCTATGGATGGCCTTCTTTGCTGTGTGGCAGGAGCTTAGTTCCTACTCATCCCTGCAGCTGTTAGAATTTTAAAAGAAGTGATGGTAAGAAGTCAGCAAAATCCTGGGCCACAGAGGTAAACTGGGGAGCATCTGAAGAGGATGGGAGCCCACAGCTTTTCCAGTGCTGCACCTTGCTGAGCAGCAAGCACTGCCAGGCAAGCCCAGCAGCAGCCACACCACACCATGGCAAGCTGGGGAGCCAGGCATGATCAGAAAACTGACATTTTTTATGTTCCAGTGCTGCTTTCTCAAGTGCACAAACAAAAAATCCAGCCCAGAGGTGGCCTTCTACGTGTTGTAACACAGCCACACAACACCTGGGGAAATTGCTGACAGATCAGGATTTTATACCATGTTTTACTGGTGCTGCTATGCAGGCCACAAGTTTTGCATTATGGATTCCCTTATGTGTAAGAAATCAACATGGTATACTGTGTTTAAGTTTACTGTTTTGCTAGTTACATAGTTAACTTATTCCTTTAATGATTTTTAAGTTTTCCTTAAGTGTTTTCTGCTCAAGGGTTGCATTACATAAACATGGCAAGTTACCCTGTTCAGGTTAAAGGCAGTTAATTCTGTGGAGCTGGGTCTGCTAAACTGTGAAACCTGATGTAAATAACAGGTAGAACATATTCCCTACTCTGACTTCCCCAGGAAAAAGCCTGAACAGCTCATATTCTGTAATTTTATGCAGCATACACTGTACAATAAAAGTTGGCAATAAAGTCGTAAGAATGATCTTCTGATCTTCTCTTGACTCTGGGTTTATGCAAGCAAAGCCAGCACAAGTAGTCTCTTTTTATTTCCAGTCTTCAAATTAATTTCAACATCTGAAGAAGAATTTTTACAGCACAACTCTAATTAGCACCTATTAGTAAAGCACCATAATTTAATGGAATGCCTTTCACTACAGCCAATAGCATGTTTTCTATTATTTAAACAGGAAAGGATGCAAGCTTCATGCTTTGGAAGCTGTCACAATAAACAGTTCTCTAGTTAGATTTTTCCTAGTAAGCAGGGCAGAAGCTTTCTAATTATATTTCCATGTCTATGCATTCTAATGCACTAATCACCTCCATCCAAAGTTACCTGTACATTGGGTCTCCTTTTTCTCAATTTAACTTTTGGTATGCCCACACCAATTTGCTGAAGTAACAAAAAAGCAGTAATTTATATTTTTGCACTATTAGTAAACAGCCTACTTATAGAATGGAAATGTTTTCTCAGCATCTGTGCTGTCTAGTGAATCTCTACTGTGAGCAGAAACTAACCCTCATTCTGATTATGAATTCTGAGTTCTCTGCCAGAATTACACAGAGGTTTTGTCTAGGGAAACAAAAATCAGACATATGTTAATGGGAATCAAATTAACGGAGAGCTCTCCCTCTGACAGAATAAACTATAGAATGAGAGTAGCTCACTTTTTGCTTACTTTTATATCTGTGCTTAAAACCCAGCTCCTCTTACGTTTCTTAAAGCTCCTCTTACATTTCTTAAATAACCCTGAACAGTAAAACAGAATACTGGACCTCACTGAAGGCATATGGAGTTTTAGGACTATCATTAAATGGATTTTGATCAGAACTACAGTAAAAATTAAGAAAAGGATTCTAATCTTTAGAACAGATTGGGAAATTGAATTAGTTACTGTTTTCAAAATCTAATTAAGATTAAGCTTGTCAACACATGCTTAATGGACTCACTTCAGTGGCTATGTTTATTTGGTGGTGCATCCACCTGTTCTCTCCCATAACAGTGGGAAAAATATATCCACGAATGCAGACATACACAAAGAAAATTTGCAATAAAACATCAAATTAAGCACTTAAAAAAAAGGTAATGTAACTACACAAACATAAAAATAGTTTAAGCTGTTTAAAACTAAATTAAGCTGAAAATAATCATAAAAAATCTCATGTTATGTTTTAGCATAGTTTTCATGTGCAAATAAGAACATGATAGGAAAGTTTTTAATTATTTTAATATGCTTTTGAACTTGTTGTTTGTTAACTTTTCTCAGCTGTGCAAACAACTTTACAAACTTCAAGACAGTTTCTCAAAATACTGTGTTGAACCAGTTGTGATCCAAAGCAATAGATTTTCAGTAGGAAAGCAGAAGACATTCAGAAGAAGGAAGTATTGGAAGTCTAAGAAACCCTCACCTCCTCAATGGTAAGGATGAAATTATGTTTTAGTTTACATCTTTTGAAAAATGGCTGGCAAAGAGGGTTAAGACATTGTTTGTTAATAAGTTAATGGCTACCAGGAGGTTCAACTAATATTAATATGACATGTTAAAGAAAGTCCATGAATTCTAAATAGATCTGTCTTTGTAGTGTACCTTAGTTTTAAACCGTAGCTCTTGTATCAGTCTGAAAAGCATGCACCACCCCACACAAACTGGGAGTGAAAAAGTCTAGTCTGTGTAACTGTTAATAACAACAATAACAATAATAATGCATGTGCTTAATATTACATTTAGACATTATTCTACAATATAAAAATTACCACTTATAAAACATCCTGTTTTAAACATACTCTAAATCACAATTTGAGCAGTATGGGAAAACATCTCTGGACTTCCATATCCTTTTAAAGAAAAATACTATACAGAGAAACCATGGCAATCAGTATCCTAATAATCCATCTCAGTTTGCTTGGGATGAGCTGAGTTTTTAACAAAGGTTTTTACTGTCCAGTGCTGTGAGTTTACTCTCCAGTGTTGTTATCCTGTGCTACACTGCAGGATAACAGCACAAAGGAAATGAACAAATCCATATCCATCAGTTTCTCACAAGATTCGGCCTAAAATGAGACTACTGCATTGCTCCTTTTTGTATTACTTCTGTTAATGAAAAGATAGTTTAATTTGCATACAAGAGTAAGATAAATAGGCCAATCACCATCACCTAATTACTGTAATCTCTAATTAAGAAGAGTGGGTCAGTAATGATGCAGATATTCATCTCTGAAGAGTTCACCAAGAAAAATCACCAAATCAAAACTTCAATTTTTAAGACTTCCATTTTCCATGAAAATCCAATGCAAATATCTAGAAACTGAAATCCTTTTCATTTATGAAGTCTACATAAAAACCTTCTTTTCCATAGTTTTTCTTTTACTTTTTAAGGGTCTTTCAGAAAAAATCAAAAGGGATATCTCATTAATAGTTACAGTCAAGTTATTCTTTCTCTTCTTCAGAAGCATTTTTCTTTCTTGTTGTGTTAGACACTTGGCAAAAGATTTCAAATGTATTAATTACTTCAACTGGAAATTAATTCAAATATTCACAAAGCTGACTTCTCCCAGCTTAAGAAGTAAATTAATCACTAAAATATGTAGATGAATTATTAATTTCTTCTTCTGTCTTTGACAGTTAAAAAACTTTTTTTAACTTTGTCTTTTATATAATATAACCTTATGATTTCAAGACACAAAGTTTACTGAAACTCTGTTTCTAATTGAATTAAAATATGAGAATTTTCAAAAAATGCACTAAACAGAACATTGTTTCATACGGAGAAAACTTTCATTAAAAACAAGATCAAAGTTCTGATTTCAGATAAAAAGAAATCATCCATTCATGTTGCAATTTCTCATCAAAGTCAGGGAGGCAAGTTATTAAAGAAGATACATATAATGTAGGAATCTCCACAAAGCAAGGACTACAGTAATGGATAAAGAGCCAAACTGAAATATTTGGTTTCTATTTTCCTGAAATTTGAGGAAAGTTGTGTCCTAATCATATTTAGATAAAAATTTCATGTTTAAACATGAAAGACTGTTCTCAAATTAAACTATTAAAAATCTAACTTTCTGGGAAGGGGTGCTCAGCTAAATCCATCCCAACTCTGCAGATCAGGTTTCAGCTCTGGTAAACAGAAAATAAGCAAATAAATAAATATAAGAAAATACATTGTGCTTGCCTCTGATTTCTTTGGTTTTGCAAGTATGAAAATTTCAATTTCTTAAATGAGAAAGCATCACAAAAAAAGGTGCACAAAAAGTCTTCACATATATAAATCTGCATTCAACATACAAATATTTTTATTTTATTGATAACTAAATTCAATACAAGCTAACACTCTTTAATTTGGATGAAGTCAAATCAATACATGCACCACAGATTTTCCTAACATCCACAAAATGGAGAATTTTTCACTATTGCTCTCTGGTACCTTCAGCAGATCCTACTTTCTGCATTTTTCTGACAATATCCCCTTATTACTGAGAGGTAAATTAGAAGGTGTTTCGTACCTTTGGTTGGAGATTTGGATGCAGTAGAACATACCCATTAGGATCAATTGCGAAATAATATCCATTTGGACAAAGCTGAAAGAAAGAAATGAAGTTTAGCATTATATGGTTTTAAGTAATGAAGAAAGAGTAATTAACGGTTTTCAATAAATGTTCATATTGTGGAAAGCGCATGCTCAGGCATCATGAGATGTAAGATTACTAACATAGACAAGGTAATTTCTTAATATTTACTCTTTTAGGATCATAAACTAAGAATAATTTAGGCTGGTGGGACTTCTGAAGGTCAGCTGGTACAAACCTTCACTGAAAGCAAAGCTAACTTTGGACTTTATTTTTCAGCCCAACTTTGAAGGTGGACTAAGTTTCAAAGGGTCTTTGAATACCTCCAGTGGCAATACCACAACCTGTTTGGGCAGCCTGCTCTCATTTTTCTTTAACTCCAGTTGGAATTTCCATTGCCACAGCTCCATTGATAGCCTCTTGTTGAGGCAATTTCAAGGTCCATTTTCTCCATAATTCCCATTAGGTAATCCATTAGGCTCCTTCTTCAGCCTAAACCCATCCATCTCAGCTTCTCCTTGTGTACCATGTACTCCAGACCCTTGGCCAACTTAGTAGCTCTGCACTGTGCCTCAGTGTATTTATTACACTGAGGAGATCGAATTTTGGCAGTGTACTCCTGATGCAGGTTTTCACTGCAGAGCTGGTTTTACTGCCAGGGCACATTGCTAATTTATGTTCTACATGTCCTCCACCATGACTCTCAGGTCCTTTCCTGCCCTTTGAGGAAGTCTGTCCCATCCTGAGCTGTGGTGTGGGATTATTCCATTCCAGATGGAGGATTTTGCCTCTGCCTTCAGTCCAATTTGTGATGTTCCTTTTCTTCCTCAGCTGGTTTTTTCCACAGTACTAGTTATTTTCATAGAAATTCCACAGCTAGGTGTCTACATAAATAAATCAGTCATACAGAGTAGGGTACACACAGACACCTATATTAAAGACATTTTCTGTAAAGAACTCTCTTGGGTAAATGGCAAATATTATCAGCTGAAATGATTGTGTACTCTACATTAAGAACCAAACACTTAGCTAAAGAGCAGTGCCTTAAGATACAGAAAAATAATTACTTGTCATATATCTCCCAATGTAAAAGCTGACTTTTACAGAGTGCATCTTGATGGACAAATCACACAGAAACACATATATGGCTGGAGAGGAAACCACCAGAAAATGGACAACAATAGAGAAGAATATATGAAAAGAAGCCTGCTGGTATTTTGACTCAAATCCAGTAGTTGCTGTATGGCTTATGACAGAGCATGGCCAGGAATCCCACATAAATCACACACAAATGAGAACCCACCAATGCGAGCAGCTTACCGTAAATCGGGGTGTCAGTTTTTTTATGTCCTCCAAAGAGACATCGACCCCCATTACTCCAAGAATCAGCTGATTCTGGGAAGATTCCAAAGTGTTAGTATATGTTTGACATGTTTACAAGGCAAAATAGCTTCAACAGTCAGTAAATTTATATTTTTGCCTTTGCCTCTTGTTTGACAGGTACATTTGAAAAGTTGTCTGTTTGGCTATGTGTCTATTGTAAATATTTTAAATAATGTCAAAGTGATCCAAAATGAAATGTAATAAATCCAGAATTTAGTACAGAGTATGAAGATTGTTTCTGAAGATGGATACTTTCCAGGATGAATGAACTATATATGTAAGAACAAAACAGGTGAAAGGAAAAGTGATGCAATAATATTGCCAGTTATATAGATACTAAACTACTAGCACCAACACAAAACTACTTTGCATGTTTAGATTGGGCAGTTGGTAAGTGAGCCCTCAGAACAATTTACTCTTTGGGCTGTAGTATAATGATGAATTTAAAAAAAAATAAATCCAACACAACAAAAAACTCCAGTGACTAGAAGAATCATCAGCATTTGAAATCAGGGACTCAGGCACTACATTTAATTCACTTGTAATTTATTTTCCTACCACAGGCAAGGAGGGCAGTTATTTACACGGTGTCACCTGAATCCCTTCTCCATATTAAATAAATTTATAAAATTTATTGGAGGAGGTATCTTGCAGTCTGTAAATAAATTCAGGTAGAGATATAAATTGAGCAGATTTAACTTCTTTTCTTGCTCCTCTGTACTAGATCACGTCTGTTTTACTTCTCAGAAAGACATCCTCTGATAATCAGTAGTCTGTCACTTTGAACCAGACTCAGTCAATTCCAGGCATTGTCTTGTAGATAAGATTATGCAACTTTTTTGGTTTATTGCTTTGTTTTTAAAAGGAAACTAAGTGACCTTTTGTGAAAGTAAATAAAAGAAATGGCAGTGATCAAACTCTCATTCATTCTAAGTAATATCTGAGAAACTGAATCAAAGAATATCTTCTCTAAATTTTTGTATATTTTGACCTGAATGAACATGAGTACACCAAAAGTAAGTATTTTACCACATATTGTTACATATATTCTAGGTCTGTTTTTTAAAAAAAAGCATTATTTTGATTTTGTGAAGAGGACACAAACAGATTCAGAAAGTAATAGGGATGGTCAATTGTATTTATTTAGCACTTAGAATTTAATCTAAGTACAACCAACTGATTTAAATTCTCTACATCACTGCCTTTTACCCTGAAATGTCCTAGCCTCTGAGATTTCTTAGAAATTTATCTGGGCATTCCTTTCTTGGAAAGGTTTAAATAATATCATCATCTACTTCTCGTCTATTGAGCACTTCATGGATTCCCACTGTGACTAAGGCTCAGGGATAGATAGTGGAATGTCACACCCTGAAACTCAGAATGGCAAAAAGGGTAAATGAGTGCACTGCATTTTCTTGTTCCCAGGATATTATTGGGCAACTGGACATGACCCCTTTGTTTATGATGTACAAGACAATTACACTATGTAAATAAACATTTTTCAAGGCATCTAACAATAAATTTAACTTTTACAACTGCTACTTTTTTTTTCCCTTGAAGGAACAGCTTACAATTTTCCCATTTTGTTCCCTTGTTAGATTGAAGACAGGCAGAGTTCCTGTAATGACAAGGCCCAGCTCCTAGAAAATAACAAAAAAAAAGATGGGATAAAAGACTTTTTAGTTAAAAAGAACTGTTGAGGCATAATATATTAGAACAATCAAGGAATTAGTGTAGCCAAACACTGACTTTCAGTTTGTAAAATAAAGAAGAAAATAATATTACTCCACTGACTTGGTGCATCAAAAGTTGAAATTATGATTTTTTTGAGTCCATATTTTAGTGAGAACCATATATTATTTTTTCAAAAATAAAACTAAAGCAGTGAGAGGCTGCATTGGGTTTGATAAATCACTGGGGTTAAACCATGACAGGTGAGTAACACATACAGGCAAAACCAACAGAAGAACACAACAGGTAATACTACTCATTTTTCTATCATCACTGCCCTTGAATGGCATGCAATAATGCCCATAAGCAGGTTGGCAAAATCACATAGTCTTGTCTGGTACTGAGGCAAGTGAGGCAAGGAATTTGCATTTATTTGGGAAGACATAAGAAATTTCTTTTTCCTTTAGTAACAGTCACAAATCATACCGAAAATAGGATCCAGAAAACCATAGGTTAATATAGCCAGGAAAGTTTTGTTTTCCATTCTAAATTGTCTGTAGGGAGATTCCTACCTTTTTTGTTTATGTGATTGTTTGGAGTTTATTTCAAATCTTTTCCCTTCATTTATGCTTACTCATCTTCTATGTATTCTATTAAGAAGTCATATCCTTTTTCTCCTCTTGATTCATTTGAGGAAAAAAAAAAAAACAAAACCAAAAAACCAGAACACCAGAACTCTATATCTATCCACTCTGGAGAAATTTGTTCTCCATTTTCCCAGTCTAGTAGCATCTTTTTGAATTTTAACCCATCCTTCATAAGCTTACATTTGTGTATCAAATTAAAGGTGATGAGGTAAGATTTAGTAAATTTACAAACAGAGTGTAGTGGATTTTGTACGAAAATAAGATAAATAGGGATGAATCAGTAGAAAAGAGAGAGGACATTATTTAGAAGAACAATTGAAAAGATACAAAAGGAAACAGAAGTTGTATGTATGGGGATAATACAATCTCCCCACTAAGGAAAGAAAAAGAAAAAAAAAAAAGGACAAGTTAGAGAGGATAATAATTATGAATAAATTATGCCTAACTGGTAAACTTAAAAGTATTTGAAAATTCTGGGACTATCTTGAAAATGAGTCCAGTAATAGAATCTGAAGGAACAGGGCCAGAAAAGAGGTGTGAACTGCTACAAATATACCAAATTATTAAAGACAGCCTTGAAGACCAGCCTGAAATGAAAGCACCTCTTCAGAATTTTATAATCTGAATTTATGCACTAATGTGGCCCCAGGCAATACACTTTGCATTGCTTTAGTCTTAGCCACAAAACCTCTGCTGCACAAAAAGAGCCAAAGGATAGGAATAAATCCAGTGAGGCACAAGCAAGAGAACTGCAAACCCTACACGAGGGAATTGCTTTAAGGAATTCAGATAACTAACCAATGGGACAGCTTAGTCCCACTGCCTTACACAAACAAGAATCAGGAAAAGGCTTCAGAGGGGGTTGGATGAGCTGTGCCTTTATACTTCAGCTGTGAGGAGAAAGTCCACAAATTTCAGCCTTTACCTCAATACTTCATATTTTGTTGTCCTACTTTATTTACATACAGTTATACACATGTGAGTGGGTGTGGGTGTGGGTGTGTGTATGTATGCACACACACAAATATATGGGTACATATAATTATATATTCACAAATGCACACGTATAACACAGGAATGGAGAAGAGCTTGAAGGAAAGACTGAATGAACCCACAGAATATATAAAGTAACACAACAGATGCCTGCAGGTTTTTTACATGGCTAAACAGATCTCTATCCCTAGTTACAAATTTATCTTTGGCTTTACAACAGAACATATGAACTTCTGTCATCACATCCTTTGTTTCCAGTAAGCACCTCAGCAATACAAAGAAAACATGGTTAATGAACATCTCAGCATTTTAATTTCAAAGAAAAACTAGTTCCTCTGTGTCATACTCAGTCATATTAATGACCAAAATTATTTGGAGATAAAAATTTTACAGTAATGCTGACTGACAGGAAGATGTGCATTTTGACATGACATCAGATGACCTCGTGAACTTGGAGAAATACGTGATTCCAAATGACCATTTTTCAGTAATTTCTGCCCTGTTTGCTCAGAAGAAGGCTATCCAGAGCAAGAGATTAGATTGCTGCTAACAATACTTTTCCTCTTGCAGTTTCCTGAATATGTTTGTTTTACAAGACCAACGTGATAAATTCAGCAGTAGAAGTGTCATATATCTTTTTGTTGATTTCCCCATTATATACACTGTCCAATTAAAGAATAAAGAAATCATTACCTCAAGCAAGCAAGTAGTTACAACAACCATGATAGCTTAAAGATTCAAGTTTAAAATCTGTGCAAATACCCAGTAATACTGACAGATTTCAGTCTGCCTGGAATGTTCTTTGGAAGGGAAAAAAAAAAAAAAAACAAGAGGAAAAACTAAGAATTTCTCCCCAGAAACATGACAAATGACCTTTATTGCAGTAGGTACAACTCTGGCAAACAATTTCCTTTTTTTGTTGTTGTTTTTGTTTTTGTTTAGTTGACAACAAAAGTGACCAACAAGTTAAAGTCTGCAGAGGATAAATTGCTTTTATCTGTTAAATTTCAGGACACTAAGAAGGATACTAGGTGCGAGTAAGACCAGCACAGCATGAAGAGGTCTCTTCCTAGAGGTTGCTGTATTGAAGTGTATAGATGTTAGAAACACAAGAATATTATGTTTGGAATTGTAAGAAATTGGAACCTTGGGAAAGCAGACATGTATTGTTACTGATTTGCTAAAATTCTTACTTTAGTAGAGATAAATACAGATCATACCAGAGCATCCAGATAGACATTTGTCCATTGGACTTGTTTGGCTCTCTCTCCAGCTAAAACCATTGGTCTTCCTAAAACATCCAGATATTCCTGCCAAAAAGTGTAATAAACTCATTAGAAGGCAATTATTAGATCAAAGAGCATAAACAATATTGAACAATAATTAAATAATAACAACAAAAATGTCAGGGGAAAAAAAAAGAACTCAAAATTCACCACTAATATAGGGGGGCATTTAATTACTTCTTTAAAATTGTACTACAAAATAATTCAATCTTCAGTTTACAGTATTTACTGACAAGGTAATTCCTGTATTTCAGTTTTAGTCGTGTGAACCTTATATGGTCATAACCACCACTCTCCACAAAATAAGAACTACAACTATATTTATTCCAAAATTAATTGCTAATGACATAATGAAATTGCAAGCAGATTGCAGAACCTTCCACCCAGCAGAAAGAGTGGACAATGGAGGGTGAGTGGTGTAACATCTGGGTATGCTGAGCTCCTACAGCAACAATTTGCTAACTTCTTTGGAAGAAAAAAAAAGTCAGACTTATAAAACCTCATTCTTCCTGCCTTCCTTCAGTTTGTGAGTACAGATAAAGCTGGTGAGCTTATGGGATGTCAGATTTCTGGATTGATTTGGGAGTGGATGCCATCAAACCTTTTTCAGTCATCAACTTTTTCTACTTGTCTGATCTTATTGGGGATACTTCTTGCCAGACACTATCTGGAAGAGTTTAACAGAATCAAAAGGCTCTTATTCGAGCCAAAAAAGGACTCTAATTTTCTGCCAAAAAATGTCATGCCTGGCCTTGGAAGGACAAAGAACTGCTATGATATGTCTCTGCTGTTCTGGACATGTGAGCACATGGACTTGCAGACAGCTGAAAAGAATACTTGCTCTTCTACACTGTGCTTTTTCAGATTGGATCACATAGTATAATCCCAGAGTCCTGTGCCTTTCATTATCTACATGCAAGTCTGCTGAAATGTTCCTGCACCCTTTTAGAAGGGAAAAAGTACAGTCTCTCCCAGAGGGGTTGGATCAATCCAGGTGCCTCTCCTACAAGCAGGATTGTGGTGTGGTGCCCAGATGAGTTCAGATGCTGTAGCAGGGCTATCCCCTCACATACATTCACAGTCTTCTCTATGTAATACAAATCCTTTGCATCATGCAGAAAGTGTGGCAGTAGGTGAACTATGAATGCCCAGACACATTATAAAAAATTCCTGGCTTTATAGAACTTTATAACAAAAATGTTGTCATGTCTCAGCATCAAAGTTTGAGGGATCATGTAGGGCCTGGAGGAAAACTGAGCCAAACCCAGAGTCCTGGTGCAGAAGCCTGCAGGATACAAAGCACTTCAGACACTCCATGGTGTGCACATGGTCAGCCTGCCTGGCAGGATGTTAACTCACCAGTGTGCATGCAAGCTTCTGTGGGACAGCTGGCCAGGGTAACAGGGATCACATTTTAAACTGGGTCATTGCAACCACTTAAAAGTAGAATGTTTTAACGGAATAATCCCTTAAATGTAGAATAAAGTCTTATTTTTTTTTCTCTGTTCTTAATGTAGTGTATCTTAAAATTTAATTTTAGCAGAGGTGAAGAGCAAACATATTGAATGACAGATATTACTCCACTTTCTGTGTGTTAAAACTGCTTGTGGATTTGGCCAACACACTTACCTGGGTGTTTATTCTTATGGCTCCAATAGATGGAATTTCATAATAATAACCTAAAATTTGAAACAGAAACAATGCCATTTTACCACAATTTATTGCTGGCCTCTTAATCTTGAGGAATTTCATTTATCTTATAATTTCTAGTTTAAGTTTTATAAGAATTACTGTTTATGAATGAGATACATTTTGGTAGATGCCACCACAATGCATGGCCATATGATGGCTCACCATGCCATTCAGACAAAGCTGTTTACTCTTAAGCAATGAGAGTTTTAATGTGTTTCTTTTGTCTGTTTTGTTTAAGGCTAAATAATATACTGAGTTTGTACCCATGAAATCCCAGTTACTATGATGTGCAAGTATATGTAATAGTTATTTTAATGTGCTGTGACAGCAACATAATTATATGCTGAATTGATATAGGAATGCAAGCACAGCTATGGCCTGCCACAAGAGTGAATTCATAGTATAAAAATATAAGGCACTCTGTGGAATGAAAAACAGCTAATGGTTATTTCTCCTACACAGAGAATATACATCAGAAATGTCTTTATTTAGCACTGATTTTATAGCTCATTTGTTTGAATTAAAAATATTTAAAATGTTGCCCATGTAATAAGACTGAAGCCAAGCACTGAGATCCTTCTTCAGTCCAAGAAAATTTTCAGTCAAATTCGAAGGAAGGTGTAGAGGATTGGAGAGGTAAGAGTATTGAGATTAATAATTTCCTTTTCTGTAATGAAAATCTTTTAATTAGGGAAAAATGAAATAGAATGGCTTCTTTGAATATGCAAACAAATAATCACAGGAATTTTGGACAGAAGATTATTACAATTTTGCCTCAATAATAAGATGACATAGGTAGTTATGCTTTAAACCAACTAGTCCTCGTTTGTTTTAAAACAATGGAGGTCATATGCACACAGTATTTTGAGATACAAAGATGTCAGTAAAAAAAAAAACTCTGTTCAAAACAGAAACGTTGATTTTCTGTTATTATCTGACAATACAATCTGCTCTTCATGAAGTTGTAGTATTTTCTGCCTGACTTGTCCGAATGCTGAGGGTTTCACGAGATGATGACTTATGTGCTATTCATCCAGGCTGTGGATTCTTCTACATGTTTTCTCCTGTATCTAGACCTTTCTCTTATCTTTGGTTTATGCAATTCTTCTGCCTGAACATATCTTTATCTCTTTCCCTGGCAGTCCTAATTTTTGAGACCCTTTGTAATCTAGCTCATGTCTTACCTCCTGCTTCTCACTGATTTGTAAAATAATTTATCATTTTCAGTCAGGCATACTGCCTGGAATCTTCCAGGAAATTTCCTATTGGAAATTGTTCTATTTAAAATATGAGCAAATATTTGATAAATTATGTATTTTCTATTTATCTACACTTGTACCTTATACCTTATTCTACAGTTATATTGTAAGTTATTTGAGACACCTCCTTCTCACACCCTTTTAAAATGGTTCTGAGCACATTTTTAATGTAGAAATTTCATATGGAATATATTTTACTTCCTTACTTTCCTGTTTTTATTTTTCTTTTTTTTCCTACATAAAGAAATCAGGATAAAAATATAAAATACAAGATGCTCTCAGAAACTAAGAAATCACAGCATGAGTAATTTTCATATTTTCATTAAAAAAGGGAAAAAATTCTAAGTATCTGGTCCTTGTAAGTTTTGGAGAAAAACAGAAAGAAATATGACCAGCCAACTAACCAAACAAAAATCCTTTTGTCCAGACCGCTTAATTTAAAACAGCTTTGTTTAATTTCTTATCTGTCATCAGTTCCAACTTTACATAGATGGTTATTACAACAAATATGCTCAAAACCGAACCATAATGTCTTATTATAATAAAATCTACTGTGGTATTTTTCTTACAATATAAAGTTTTAAATAAAGTAGTAAAGAAATAAATATACAAGTTTTTTGATTACATGTAATTTTTTTCATGTTAAAGTTATTTAGTACGATAACTTTTGGAACTTTTAATAACAAATAGAATAAAGCTAAAAATCAATTGGAAAAGCCTGTGATTTTTAGAGAACAACAAAGATACCCCTCATCCAAAGCTCTGGTGCAGATTAGTTTAAAGGAAAGACACATTACCTTTATTTTCACAGGCCATCCACTGTATGGGTCCTTTGTCATAATTATGTTGACCGACAGAAAATGTGAACACACGTACCTGTTAAAAAAAAAGTTGAAAACCAATGCAGATATCAACTACAAATCTTTTATTAGTTGTGACTCTCAAGTCAATTGATTTTTCACACATTTGAACTGAAAATAACACTAAGAATTTTCCAGTTTTTGTCACCATGATAGATATGAGAGATGTTAAGGAGAATAGATTATGGTATTTTATGTATTCCTATTATTTTTTGTATGAAGTTGAATCAAGAAGAATGTTTTTTCACACATCCTTTGTACTTTTCATGAAGTATTCATGAAGTATTTAAATTTTTAGATTTTTATTCTAGTGTGCTAATTGTAACTCTCCAGTTTTTGTTGAATTAGTTGACACAATCCATCAATATTAAATGCTTAGCAATAAATAAAAATAATATATATGTGGCAGTAGAATTCAAAGCAATGTAAACCAGGACTCTTTAAGATATAAAATATGAAATTTTCAGATACCACACAAAATAAATTCTCATTTTGTTCAGACTCAGTCTTCTTCATGTAAAACCACTGAATTAGTTCAACAGACTTCCATACAAGGGTTAAGCTTTTGATCTTTCACCTTAAGCTCCTGATATTCATTTAAGCTGTGGGTTTTACTAGCATAATTCGATTCTTTTTACGCAAAACTACTCCAATCTATCTCAGCAACTGTAATGAGACATGGCTTCAGAAGAATCCACCAAAACCTTTCCAAGTTTTGGACTGAAAACAGACTTTTCAACTGAAATTACTTTCCATGCCAATTTTCTAATTTGAATGAGAAAAATTTAAACACAAAAACTGGTAACCCTGTAGAAGTATCAAAAATCCTACCAGGCACATAGAAAAGTTACAAATACTGTGCTTCATCTTCTGGCTGAATAGTTTGCTCTAAATTTGAATGTTTCTGTTAAAAGCTGGGAAAAATATTTTCCCAACAGTTTTAATGAGCTGCTCACTATATTCATGTCCCTCTGTCCCAGGGTCCGACAGCTTTTCCTTTTTAGGCATCTCTTTCTTTATGGATTTTTAACTTTACCACTTCAATGTACAAATCATATATCACAACATGAAATCAGAATGTAAATTCCTTTATATGGATTTGATGTTTAAAATTAAAATTTATTACAATTAATTTGCATGCAGACTGTAACTGAGTAATAAGGTAATGTTCCCATTAAATGACATTCACACTCTAAAATTGCAGAGACTCTTTGTAAACTACTGATCATTGCTAAATTTTTAATGACTATTTATACAAATTTTCATCACATTATTTAGCATGTGAAATTAGTATCCAAGCCTTCACTTCTCAAATAAAAAAATCAAACAAAAAAATTGTGTAACATATCAAACTTTAAGTATTAACCTAGGGCTGTAGGAATGGCTTCACATCATCCATCAACAGGTAACAAATGGTGAAACTTTATTACTGTTGACCCCTACATGCAAGAAAGGCAAACAAAGCTTTGTGCTGGATGCCATTTTTAATTAACAATATGTTTTGATTTGCTTTATCCATACAAGCCCTTTGTTTCTGCAGTTAAAGGCAGAATTAAAGTAACTATTCTGCTGCTCTGAGCCCTGATTTAACTGCTTGTTTTGTAGTTTAAGGCTACTCCATTTAGGGTCATTCCCCACTAGTAAGTCAAGCCAATTACATTTCGGGTTACAGACAGGTATAGGAATGACTTTGCCTGCATGTTGGTAATTCTTTTCCTCACAGTTCATATAGATAAAGACACATGAAAAATACCTTCTATTACCCAGAAAATATAGGTATTGACAGTGCAATATGACTTCACCTGACATGTTTACATCTCATTTATTAATACTGTGCCACATTTGCCATAACCCTTTTATTCCTGACTTCTTTTCAAAAATTACAGCTACAATGCTTCCCATGGATCTTTCTGCTTCTACTTAATTACCCCCTATTTTTTTAATCTGAATATCACCATGTTATTTTATATTGGCACCTCTCCCTGCCTACTATTCTCCTGTTCTTTTTGAACTCACACTGCTCCCAGTTTATTGTCCTCTAAATACTTGATCCAGAGTACATTATTCTCAAAAACTATGGAAAAACCCCACTGAAGGCCACTAATTAGATACTTGAGAGACCTGATGTTTCTTTTGGATTAAAATCTACCAAGTCATGTGGGTTTTCTTGTGTGTGTAGAAAACACATGAGTCAATTAGACTGGACTGTCTAGCATTTGATCTCAAATGTAAAAATGGAACACTGAATTGGATTGAAGTTGCGAAATGCTATGTAATTTAGGGAAAAGCAGCAGTGTGTTAAATCTGCAACAAATCTATAAAGAATTTAGAATTTAAATTATTGACAACAAGCAGGCAACAATATATTTGATTTACTGTTCCTTGGATAATTAACAAAGATAAAGAACTGCAATGAAAATTGGAGTTTTTAATTGTTACTTGGTTTGGCAAGAGGGTGGGATATTCAAAAGAGTATTCTTTTTCCTATTGCCTCATCTGGAATTGAGTAGAATGACAGACCAGCTGGAAAAATGAGTCAGCAAGTCAAATTAAACAAGCCAATTTTAGTAAAAAAAAAAAAGAAAAAAACATGCTCTGTGCTAAAACTTTCTGTGACAGGACCCAGAGTGAACCGAAGTACTGATATGCATTTGTCTATATGTTTTCCTTATAGACATCTCTCCAAAGAAGACAATAAGCTATTGAAATAAAAAAAAAAATTAAAAAAAAAAACCACTAAAACTTTAAATTACTTTAATAGGGAATTTATGACTAAGAATACTTGAAGCAACTAGATCAGACACAATGGGTATGAGCACCTCTCCCTTTGCCTGTCCTTTAAGCTTGGTTTCAACCAACTAAATGGGTTTCTGAGTTGAAGCAAGCTGCCAAGCAGTCTTTGATCCCAAGAAGTTGTTTTCCATCACCACTGAGGCCTGGCTGTGTTTTCTCTCTGCCTCTCTGCAGCCTTTTGGGTTCTATGTAAACTGCAGTTCCTGGGTGGTTTTGCCATGACAGTTCCTCTCCACCATACTCACCAGAGGATGGACATTTGTGTTCCCCAACCCATTTCCTAGAGAAAGGGCAACCTTGCCTCAAGGCAGATCTATTTATTCTCTTCATAAAGAAACTTAACTTCCAAAGCAGTAAAAACCAACAGAAAATTTGGAATTGTCACACTTTCTGATTTTCAAAGTAAAGAATTTCTACAAAACTTGTACCCTTAGAATTGAGAAGAACTAGAGATGGGCACCAGCCTGCTCTGCCAGCCCATTCAGGTACTGCCTTGAAACTGTTCTGGGATATAAAAGTCCTAATTTTTTAACACAGGGAGTTCAAAACTAATTGTCTGCATTTTCCTCACTGAGACCTAAGGGAGAAAATAAAAAAAAAAAAATATTCTTTGTATTAATTTCCAGTCTATTGTAGAGGAATATACCAATTAGCAACAAAACAAGTGTAGAATTAATGTCTAGGACATTCAGACAGTGAGTGCCACAGGCTGCCCAGTGAAGCTGTAAATTGCTTTCTTGGAGGCTTTAAAGACCAGACGAGATATGGCCCTGAGCAACCTGGCTTGATCTTAGACCTGATATTGGACTAGAGACTTCTGTAAGTCATTTGCAAACTGCCTTATCCTGTAAAGAATATAGCAGGAATAGATGAAAAATCCAGCTCCTAATGAGAGGAAGTGATAGAAAAGAATGCTACAAATGTATAGGAAAAAGTACCCTGCTGAAGAAAATACAGCTGTCTAATTATAGAATTATTTTGCCATTTATTTGTATTTCTTTCTAGTGGAAGAAGACCTTAAGCACCAAGATGAATAAAAAAGATTCTGACTACTACAGATTTTAAGGAACAATGGCACTCAAGAGAGTTGTGATGAAGACAAAAATGAGGAGGTACCCATGAAAAGGCTGCTTTTCCTGCAGATCTCATTTGCTCTTTACCTATTTTATTTCTTCTTTTTCCTATTGGAATAAAATTAAGAAGAATTGAATTAGATGCTTCCTTTGGGTATATCATGTTATGAGCATTACAGAAAGTTAAGGCTTGAGAGAAATTAATTCAAAGGGTTAATTAAACACAAAGCACTTGCTGAAACCACTCTGCATTCAGCTAAGAGTGGAAGAAATGCACATTTTTTGAGAAATAAATTATTTGTCTTGAATTCTGTGCTACTGGAACACGTGAGCTCTCAATAATAATAATAATTTGTGTGCATCTCTTAATTTCTGTTTAGGAAAAGATTAACTGACCTTTGGAGATATATATGTCTATTTTATCAGATGCCAAGAGAGCTATGCAATTAATTCACTCAACTGGATGTCAGCAAGACGAATCCTGTCATTTTATGTCTAGCATGTAAAAAGAGGAACAGTGCATCTTTCTCTACCACTAAATAAACAAACCATGTCAAAAAACTGACCTCATCAAATCATTCAGCTTTGGTTTTCAGGATGACAGTAACATTCCAGAACATTTTACTCCGGCCTTTATAGCTGAAGGTAAAGATTCACAGATAATCCTTTTTACTACAGAACAAGAAAAGCTGTGATAGAGGGGAATAAATGACTTCGTAAAACTAACATGATCCAGGAAATTATTCTTCCCACTAATGCGTTTATAGATTATTAGATATGAGGAAAAATTGTTTTCAGTTTTTATTTAATAAGCCAACTTCTGGAATAGAAGGACAACATAAGAAGCCTATAATTCTGATTAAATAATAAAACTGCTTTTCTATTTTGTATTATGCATTCTGTCTTCTAAATTCCTTGTAACTTTAGCTTGTAAACCACTAAATCATTTTTGTGTTTTGTGCCACAGGTCAGGGAGATATTGTGTGTTTTTCAAACTGCCACAGCTAAAAATGTGAATGGAATTTTTCCTTAGTTTTAAATCTGTGGACAGAAATTTGAAGATGATTGTGGATTCTGCCATGAGTTAACTGAGGCCAAAAGACATTTATGACTGATTTGAACTGTGAACAGCAGTTCAGAGGACGATCTGAGAACAAAGTACGCTAATTAGGAAACCACCTAGGATTAGCCAGCAGGATACACCAAATACACAGTTTCACCTAAATTCTGACTTACACACTGTCATGCTGAACTGCTCACTTCAGGACTTCCAGGGACACAGTCCTGAATCATTTGGGTTATAGCTGTAAATGTAAAGCAATTTTTTTCCCTAGGAAGCACAGAGAGAAATAAAATTTCTGAGTTTAACAGCAGGGACAAGACTCACAACCATGTGCTAGAGCAGAGCACAGTTTTAGGATCCCTAAAGCCATCTTTTATGCATTACATAAAATGGGACATAATCCATTTTCTTTCCAAGGCCATGAGGGCAAGCGGCACAGCATGGCTCACATCTCTATGGCTACACCATGCCACCCTCTCTCCCTGCTTGCCCCCCATAGCAGGTCATCTCATTATGAAATTTTCTGGGAATAAGCCCTGGCTCATGCTACCCCTGAACTGCACACTGACATTGCTAAAAGAACTGACTGCCACAGGCCAGGAACCATACTGTTGGGTGTGTTAACAATTACAATTATGGATAACAGTGGACTTTTCTCCAGTCTGCACCTTGGCCCTGGATCACTTATTAGTATGGATCCAGCTGTCTGGTTCACTCCTACAAGTTAGGCTGGTTTTCTTGTGACAGGCTGAGCAAGGCTCAGCTTTTCAGAATTACTGGGACCGTGATGCATCTGAACCTAAAAATGACAGTTCAATACTCGCACAAAGAGGGATGAGTTCATGATCCTCAGTTTGAGCACATTCATAACTTCCCCGGCTTTGAATACCAGGCTCAAGAAAGTTCTGAAGTTGGAGATTCAGGCTTTTGTATTTAACTGTCAGACTGCTGATGCATTTTGCCCTTACTAGCAGTTGGAAAAAAAAATAGAGATGACCTAAGCAGCAGGGTATGATACCTAGTCAGGTGCCAGGGTTGTGAAGTCTGAAAGGTCTAGAACTCAGAAAGCAGAATTCACAATTTTATGTCAAATTAGGAAATAAAAAGAATGGCATGATTCACCAGCAGAAGTGTATTGAGTGATATTTTTGACATTTATGACCACATTAGGATCTGTCTGTTGCTGTGGGTACTCCCCAAAAATATGTGTAGACTTGGGGTAACTGGGAAGGAAAATCCACATGTGAAACAATAAGGAAAATTTAGCTCTCAAATATTTAAATGCAAAGATAAATGCAGGATGGAAATCTTTGAATTTATAGACATGAAGAAAGTATTAACCCATATGATTTGAAAACCCATTTGACACTACTTGAGTGTTTCCATAAGTGACCCTCTATACTCTGATTCAGCAAGGCTGAATCACAGCATTAAGTGATCTATTTGACTGTGCAAGTGTCCCCTTGAAACCAAAGGAAAAATCCTTTAATTGAGGCATGTGTTTAAAGACAAATAGAGCACGTCCTTGGAAAAATTATTTTAGACATTTATCCACAGAAAATTATTTCTTTCAAACTTTCCATGTGTATTTGCAATCTCCCCTATTATTAATATCTTTCATTCACTACAATTCAACCTCAAACTTCAAACTGCAATGCTGGCTTATTAATTCATAGTCTAATTATAGTCTGTATAATTATAGCCTAATAACAAAAAGAGATAATGACACTCTAAAAATTAGCTCACATTAGAGACTAATGCTAATCCTTCTTCTACCTTAAAATAAAATTTATGCTTGTTGCTTATCAGGAGATTATTGGAGAATCTCACTGTCTTTAGAAATTATTCTATACTGATAATATGGGAGCCAAATAATTTAATGGTGTTAATATATTGGGAAAATAGGATCAAGAACACTGATGCATGGGGTAGTTGTAAGCAATTACTCTAGGAAAGGAATTAACAACTGAGAATTATACCTGAAGTCTATATAGCACATGCATACAATGAAAGGTGATGGAAGAATTTTTAAGTGAATGCCATGAATCCATGAAATATGTTTTGCTAACTGCAAAGTGTTTCAAAAATGACAGAAGATTTTTTGGGTTTTTTTCCTGCTTTGTTTTGCTCCCTCACAAAGAAAACATATCTGCATGAAAATGGGGATATTTTTCTACTGCAGACTAATGGTCAAAACCCCACTATAGTTATACTGAGAAATTTCAGAACTAACGCTTTCACAGAACTAAAAAACAAATACTAGTTCAGTCGCAGTGTTTTACAACTTCTTAGTGCCACCTTGTGGAACCACAGCACCTCAGTCCTCACAGAAGGGCTGTCGTGTGATGCTCCTTCCTCTGCTGCCACACAGCTACAAATATGAAAGTGTAAATTCCCTGCTGACACCTGCTAATCTGCCTCTGCTAAACGGATTGGAATTAGATAAATGGACCACTGGTTACATGATCCTTTCATTCTTTACCTAGTTTAGACATAATCTTTGCTGGGCCATAAGTATCACAGGACTACAGGCACCATGTCATTGAGCCACAATAACTCAATGTAGAACTACTACACAATGATGAGGGGACAGTGTCCTCTGTACTGCACAGTCTCCTCAAGTAAGGTGAAGTTTTTGATCTCAACATTTTCCAGCTGTGGATATAAATCAGCTCTGTTTTGTTAGCTTTATACAACATCAGTCTTAAGAACAGCAATAAGAAAGAGGAAGGCTGTACTCTCAAAAACAGCAGCAGGACTTCATATTGATGTGCTTGAATTTTATGTTTCAGAGTCAATTTGCTTATGCCAACCCTGCCAAAAACTGGGCTTTGGTCCACTCTCAAGCCTAAGAGCAACTGTCAGCAGAGCCCATATAAATGCACAGAAGTCAAACCCTTGCTCCTTCCCTCTTCCCCTCTCTTTGCTGCCACAGGAGCAATCCCAGCACCTTGTGTGGGAATGTGTCAGCTGCCAGAGGCTGAAAACCTCCCAGGTTTAACTCAGTTAAAACCTTTAAATTATCAGAGATTTGTGGCTGTAGATCTCAGAGGCTGTGGACACACTGGTTGCTTCTCCAGGGATTTCCACCAGAAGGGCTGTCCTCAGCACCCTACCCCACCTCAGAAATCACAGCAGAGCACTCAGTTGCATCAGGTGATTTTGTAGCTCCTCATCCTGCCTCCCAGACTTCAGCTAAAGAACATACTGTCAGCTTTTTAACAATTCATCTGTTGAATGTTTTACTTTGACTACCCATGTTCTATTTACTTGGTTGATCTGTTTGCTTCTTTGGGGATGTTAATAACAAATTTTCCCTGTTGAAATGAAAACCAATTAAATTCCTCCTTTCCCTAAGCTGCTTCTCCCTGACACTCATCATTTAGCATTCTCTGAAGAAAACCCTTTTTTTTTTTCTGAGAATTCCTTGTAAGTTTGGTGGCCCATATCAGGAACCAGACAAGGGAGTTGACAAAGTAATTCCCACTGTACTCTGGATTAAAAGCATTTTAGGCATTTCTTTGATAGTCAAAACAACATTTGGAGGCAGCTGAGCAGCTGGAAAGGACTGGATTAATTAGAGAGATATTTACGGTTTATGTTGTGACACTAAGCCCTCTTTTCTTTTTTTTAATTTTAATTGTCCTTGTAAATCCCAGGGAAGAAGTATTACAAATATCAGCCAAGTATTTAAAAGAATATTTCAATATGCCATTTCAAATACTAATTTTAATCACATACTCTGTCTTTTTTTTTTCCCACGCAAACAGTCTTGCATAGTTGCTTCCTCAATTTTTTGCTCCTATTTACTCCATTTCTTGTACAGCATGGAAAAGGGACTCAAACTAAACAGTTGCAAATACCAAACAGTTGTACTAGAAGAGGGAAAAGGGCAGGTGGGAAAAGGAAGGACCCTCAGAAACACTCATTTCCAGCAGAATCCATTTACAGGAAGTCTTCCTCTCTGGAATTTTCAGTTACACAAATTTCGTGTCTCATTTTAGAATTGGTTGATGCTCACAGGAAGATGAAAATTCTAACCAAAAAGGATTTAGTGAGCTTTAAAAAGTATATGCCACCCAAACAGGCGAAGGGACTTAGTCCATGCTCACATGCTGTTTCATGAAGACTGACCTGGGAACAGAACAGTATCTTCAGATTACCTTAGAAGAGGGAAGATTTAGGGATGAGAATACTGCAAGTTTTGTTCTCTTTCCTTTTCTAGATGGAAAAATACCTAATAGCTACAGCATTCTGATGGAAACTCAGCAGTGCCATGTGCTGAGGGCAGCCTGACCTTGCCTTTGCTCGCAGGTAGGACGAGGCAGCTCTGACACACGCAGGCAGTGACGGTGCTGTCTGTCAGCAGCTGGCAGGAGCCCGAGCAGGGCTGAGAGACCCAGGCTGCTGGGCAGTAATAGAGAATGTCCTTCACACCTAATGATTAATGCAAGCAGCTCATTCCCACTCGTTGTACTCCTTGCCAAACTGCACCTGAAATCTCAGGATTGTCTACGAGAAGCAGTGAATAAATACAGACAGCTGCCACCTATCCTGTGGGCTGCTGATAATAAACATAAAATTAATCATGACACAGTTTGCTCATACACTAAATGATATGCATTTTCGTTTCTTTTCTGATCAGCTAAATAAATTAAATTTTCATTAAAAAAATATGAGTGTTTCCCCCCTGCAATTCACAGGTAAAACAACCTTTTGGGGTGTTTATAGCCTTGGTGCATTGAACAGTTTGTACCAGAATGTTCTTTGTAAATTTAGAGCTAAATTTTGCATTCCCAATGGCTGAAAGGAAGAGCAGAGAAAATGTGCTCTAATAAATCATACTTTAGGTGACAAGGTATAAGCCGTTTTTCAGTCTATAATGAGATATAAATTAATTTTAATAATTTCTGACAAAGTACTTTAAAAAAAAAAAAAAAAGGAAAAAAGAGGTCTTCAGCCCTAATTATAAATATGCTTCTTACAGAGAAATTTATTATAGACAAAACATTGCCTTAGAGGGTTTTGGGTTTGTCTTTGTTTTTTGTTTTCAAATGAAATAGCATCTACAGACTAAGTTTGCAACGAAAAGCATTGAAGTTATTGTTTTTCCTGTCTGCACGTAGGATTGAAAATACAGAATTGTCAGACTGCATTTTAGAATTCAAAAAATGATTCACAAATAAACCAAATTCTTTCCTGTTAAAAAAAATAATCAATTTAAATAAATTCAGATTTATTTTTAAAAAATACATTTGCAGCTGGAACTCCAGACTTTGTGGTCATTATGGATTAGATGTCTTTGTTTACACGTGATTTAGGATGAGATTATGAAGGACAGAATTCCCATCTAAGCCTCAGCAAACACTGAATATATTACTTTGATTTTGATACAAGGCTATGAATATGAGTTCAACTGAAATTACTGACTTCAAATAGAAGTTGAATATAGTAACAGAGGAATGAAGACACATAATAGGATAAGAATACAAAGACTGCATATGGGAACTGATTGTCTTCTGAAAAATAACAGATTTTTTCTTTTTAATTATGGTGGGGTTGTTTTCCTCTGTTTTTTTAGGAATAAGACCTACAAAAATGTTTGTGAAAAACTCAAAAGAAAACAATTAGAAGCTCATACTTCAATGTCATTTTCCCTAAACATGCAAGTACAAGATTGCAAAGTCAGTTTCTTATTCTTCTCTTAAAGACAACCTATTATTATAGCACATTGAATTCTGCAAAATATTTGAGAATGCAACTGTGACTTCCTGGAGATATGACAGAGCAGATTTTAGCCTTTTCTTCGAGACTAATCAGGATTCTGAATCCAAGTCACTTTCTAAGTAGAGCCTGGGGTATTTTCTATTTACCAGCATACTCATTCTCTACTTGAAATAAGACCTTTTCTTGCCTTTTTTCAAAACAAAGAGTGGGGTTTTTTGCAAAATGCTTTAGAAAGACCTTCTAAGTTACATATAGTAGTTCTTACTCTTGATAACACCTCTCAAACAGAGCTCCTCCATCTCATGTGCTGATATTCTTTCCCAAAAAGCAACTCTTCCTTACAACACCTGCATCAATCTTTAATACTTTACATTGAAGATGCACAGGGTTTCTCCTTGCCTGGGTGAAAGGTACAGTTCACTTGCACTTGCACTCTTGCTTGTCATCTCATATCCCTTTCCTCTGTCATGCTTCTTGCATATATAAGCACATATTTCTTGCTTTCCAAATGGACTGTAACTTCAGGTTTTCTGAAATTTTTATTTCTTTCTTAACCTGTCATCTGTTTAGGCTGCTGCATGTATCTGCTTGTTTCGGCTGTTCCCTTTCTCTCCTGCCCCCTAAAGAGATTCCTGTTCTGTACTTTTCCCTTTTGAGGCCTGATATAAACTCTTCTACATGCTTCTGTCCACTTTTTCCACCTGGCAAATCTTTTCATTTGATGTTCCATTTCAGATTTCCCATCTGAAAGTGTTCCATCCCATCTGAAAGTACTCCATCCAGTAACAGACAAATGCTCAGCTAATGCTCAACATCCATCTATGAGGTGGCCTAAGCAGCATCTAGAAACTAAAGTTTCCATAAAGTTTTAGAGTCACTTAGTAATAGTTAATTCTTTTGAAAAAATATATTTAGTTATGCTAGCTTAGTTACGTTGCATATTTTATTATGTGGACAAATTTTGCAGTTTCTTACCAGGGAGTTGCATTTTTAAACCAATGTAGTAAAGTTAACTTTTGGAAAACTCTAGACTCAGTGAACACACTAATGTCAGAATGGTGACTATATAATGGAAAGTTTTACATAAGCATCACTTAATCTTCATAATTGTATTCATAATTTTTTCTTCTATCCCTTTTGGCTTCTCTATCTGCAGAAAACAATTATGAAAATTTTAAATTTTCTTCACTCTCATATTTTTAGATGAATGGGAAATGTGAGCTTCTCTTATGTGGCCCTTACAGCAAAAAACAACTTAAATCTTCTCTTTGTTCTCTCTACTCATTATAGTCTCTTCTTACTTACTTATTGCAATTCCCCTAATAGACTACAGAAGCATAGAAAAATTATTTATAACTGTAAATATATAAAGTCAGGCAGATAAAACTTATAATGTGAGATAATGACTGAATATCTTCTAGCAGGTTAGGAAAATTTCTTATTTTTGAAGATGCCAAGAAAAGCCAATTTATTTCTTTGTTTTAAGGCAGAGTTGGCTGTAAATCTAGGAGAAAGAAAATATTTTGAGGGAAAGATCAAGAAGTGATTTTTATTACAAGGAAAGGAAGGTTTCATTGCAGAAAAAAGGGATAAGAGACAGACTCCAACAAACAGAATTAGCTAGTTGAGTGAGTAGGGTAGGAAGATAATCTAAAGAATGAAGGATTAAAAGGAAAATAGCAATTCAGGAAGAAGAAAACATTAAATATACAAGAAGAGACAGCTTAATGTAATGTAGGATTAAAAATATTTAGAAAACCAAGCACAGATACTGAAACTGAAGACAACTGACAACAACAATTAAAAAACCACAAAACCAAAACCAAAATAAAAACAAACAGCTAGGAAAAAGATTCAGAGTAATGTAAAAACCAAATATGTTCAATAATAAAATCCAGTTCCAAAAAGGTAAGTTATGTTCCATGATATAGATACAAGTTTACCTAAGTCCTGAGTAAAAAAAAAAAACTACTCTCTTCTCTTGATACCACTGAGGTTTCTCTTACTGTTGAAAAGCATGTTTTTAGCAAGGTAGAGATAAAATGCCATTACACAAAAAAAGGGTGTAAAGAATAAAGAATGAAAAGAGTTTTCAACATAGAAATTGTTTCCTAAAATTTAAGGGGAAATTTTGATGAAATTAATTGTTCTGAATAAAGAATGTAAAATGAAAAGAAAAAAAAAAAAAAAACACCTAAACCCTCTAAGCCTACTTGGTGTTAAGGAGATCTAGGAAAGCTTCCTAACAGGTAGTTGTTGAAAGAGAAGAATGTAAATAGCTAAGAAAGTTGTGGAACTGGATACTTTAGGAAGAAGTTACATAAACATCACTAGGCATGGCCTAGGTATTAAAAGGCTCATTGCAGAAAGTCCCAACCCTCCAGTTCCTGACTTACAGAAGAACCAAATCAAAGCACATGGCATTTCACAGCAATTCACAGGAATGAACAAATTCACAGGAATGAATGCACAGTTAATATATGGGGAGGCTGAGGCAGGATGGACCCTCTGATGTCTAGCCTCAACCAGCTATGCCATATGGAGCATTTTGTTTGTATAAATAAGCAAAATACAGTCTGACTGTCTTGCATTTGTCCCAAAACAAACATAATGTGCTTTCTATATTAACTGATATTCTATCCTTGTTGCCTTGATTAATCATTTTATGCCATCTGCAGCATCAACCTCAATGTGATGCACTGAATCAATCCCTATTACTGCAGTGCTTGGAATTGAAGATCAACAAAAATAGAAGTATCAAATAGCCTCCTCCATGCCAAATTTGAAGCAAACAAGCTGCCAGTTGGGTTTTATGTAACAGATACACATGACTTTAATAAGACCGATAAGGTTACTTTTCAACAAAGCTATATTAAACCTTTCATTAGTCTTCTGCAGTTCTCAACACCTCCACGTGGATTCTTATCTTGCACAGGAGATAAAAATGTCACGTGGCAACCCAGAATTGTGTTCATAATGAAACAGCAGCATAAAGAGAAACTCACATCAACACAGAGACATGTGTGTGGACACAGGCATGAAAAGACTCTTCTGTATGCAGATCTTCTTCCTAAAAGAATCCCCCCTCTGCCACAGGGGATGTGGTGGCTGAATGGAAAAGTGAAAAATGTAGAGGAAATATAATGGATCTTACTTCCTTACTGAAGTCTCTAAGAAAGCCTTGGTAATGTTATTTAGTCTAAAGATAAAGGAGCCTTGGAAAGATAGTGTGGGAAAGATGGGCAGACTTGTAATCCAAGAGCATTGCCAGGGCATGAGCACATGGTAACCTAGCATGTCAGCTCAGAAGACGACTGTTGAAAGAAGAGTGCATAGATATTTTTGAAAAAGAGTATCATAAAAATCACTGAACTCTGATTCCTAGTGGGGAAACAGGGCTTCACAAGCATCAGGTAATTGTGGTTCAAAATCTAAGTTTATGGGGAAAAAATGTGTGCCTAATATCACACTGAAAAAGAGAAAAAGAAACACCAAAAAAACTCACCCAAATTGTTATTGCATGGATTTGTAGGCTCAAGACTTAAATAAATTATAATTGTGCAGCTTGGTTATTACTGAAGCATATTTGGGTAATGAGTGTCAAAGGAGGGAGACTGCTGATATGGAACATTTAAATACATTATTGTAGTGGAATTAACTTATGTTAGGAATACAGAAACTGGGACAGTGGGTATGTTACAAGCTCTTAATTAATAAGTGGAGCTAAGAGGTAAAATAAAGGTAATTTGACTTTAGAATAAGATGCTTCTATGGTGAATACTCTAATAACAGTTTCCACATTTACTTTGAAAGAAAAAGTAAAGGTTATGGCATTTTTAAGTACTGACCCAAGTTTCACCCAGAATATTTCAGGTTTACCATTGGTGCATATCATGGAACATACAATAAACTAAAATTAACAGCTGGAAGATGACACATTCCTAAGGCAGAGGTGATTAGGAAAGGGGCCAGGGAGCCAGTTTTACCAGCTAGCTGAGGCTTTGTTCAACCCTTAATTTAATTACTTTGTGTAATATCCTGTGTCACAAGTCTACCACACACAGAAATGCAAAACCTGCTGGGGTGCACTTTGACAGCTGTTCAGCTCTATTCAAAGCTGACACTAGTGTTATGAAAGATGATGTTTCTATTTTCAGCTCTGTAAGTGACCATATAAAGTTACCCTCAATCAGTCTGATCCTTGATGAGAATTCCATGGCTACCCAAAGTGGAAACATCACCGGCTTTTTTGATGGTCATTTTGATTTGTTGTCAGGACCAACACTCATCTAAAACAATTCATACACCACTGCCTAAATTAACATAGTTTTGATTTTAGTTTTATTGACTTGCAGTTATGCACTAAAGGATTGAAACCAAAAAAGAAAATGGTTCCATGCTTTGGTAATGACAGCAGGAGGTCTTTTTTTAAAAAGAAAGTTTTAGAAGTTCTTTCTCATAAATATTTAATTTTATCAATCTATTGACATGCTGAATGTGTCCCATTTGGAAGAAGTCAGTGGCAGCTGTAAGTTTCCCAGTGGAGTTCCAGCAAGCTGGAGCCTTCTCCCATAGGATCTCTACCACTGTAGCAATTCTGTGCCCACCACATACAGATATTCTTAACGGAATGGAGTTGTTGGAAAACTCCTCTTCACATCATTTCCTCTCAAATGATACTGTCAGAAAAATCTACATAAAATGAGATTGTATTAATCATAGCACGTAATTCTATGGGAATGAGATATAAGACCCAATCTATAGTTCTGCTCCTACCTGAGGGGTCAGACCAGTCCTGCCTGTGTGTGTGAGATCAGTCCATCCAACCCACACAAATTTCTATCATTTTATGAAACTTCAAACAACTAAAACTGCATGGGGTATGTTTAAGGTCTTCTCGTACTCACATAAGTTGAGCAATCTTTCCAAATACAGATTCCAAGGGGACAACTTGCCCCAAAGATCTGTGCCTTTCTATTTTCAACCTGAATTCCAAATTCTCACGATAAACGCCTACGGGGCATACATTTCAATTAAATTTATATTGCTATCCTCAGTGAAGCCATCTGTGGGAGGAGTGCAAATAAAATGAAATTTAGCACCCTCATTCCTGAATTTTAGAGCATGTGTGGTATTTTACACATTTAATGTGAGTGCCCCAAATGTCACCATAAAGGTAAACATGCCAGTCTTTAAATATCAGGCTCAGCATGTAGTTGCAATATGTGACAATAAAATCTGGCTTTATAAAGGGAAAAAGGCATGCAAAGGTGAAACACAACTGTGCTTTTCCACTTCAAACAGATGAAATGTTCCTCTCCAAATCTGTGTTACATAAGTTTTATAACAACCCTCCTATTCATACTGTGAATTATTTATAAAGACAGAAAACTATTTAAAATATACCTGTATGCTATTTCAAACAGAAGAAATTCTCTAATTTAAAACAACTATTTTTCAGCTTCTAGATTCTAGGCTACTCTTTTAGTAGTTTTCAATTGTTTATTGCAATCTTTCCCTTAACTTGAAGGTCTCACCAAGGGCACTGCAAACAAGTGTACTGAGTTGTTATTTGATGGGTCAAAACTGAAGCTTCTTTCATGGCAGAGAATTACAAATTAACTGGCATGAAAAAGAAAATATTTAAAGAGCTGAAGCAATTTTACATCAGGAAGATGAAAATAAGGATTAATAGATTTTAATAAATGGTCTTTTTTTTGTACAAGAAAAAGAAAGTAACTTTACAACACAGTGTGCTAATGTGGGAAGTGACTGAATGTGACATAAGATAATTCAGCTTTTATATGCTTTATGCAAAACACAAAGACAAGTGGTCAAATAAATGCAGAGCAGGCAAGAAAATACATATGCTGATGCATATTCATACCACGAACTGCTTCTACTGTAAAACAGAGAAAAAAATTTAACACCTTACATTGAATAGTCCCTCTACAAATGATAAATACAAAAGTAGTCTTCAATTCATTGGATATTTATGAAATAAATTATGAATTAACTGCAATAAAGGCAACAGACATCCCTTTAATACCTTATCATATAATATAAGAAAGCAGCCTACTCTGCAATCTAAGAAGGTAACAAAATATTTGTGACTATGATTTTACAAAACTAAAAGGATATATGTATTTTTCATGTTTGAATGTGTCTACCAATTATGTTGTTTCCAATGATAATGAACTAAGATTAGGTTACACACAGAGCGAACAACAAATAAACTCACATGTGGAATCTGGAATAAAGTGTAGCCTTACTAATGGGAGCATTATCACAAGCACATTTTGTATAAGTCTTCTTTTTAAAAGTATTAGAATGTTATGAAAGATGGTGGGAGATTTCATTGTGACTCCTAAAAAAGAATCTCATTAGAAGTTCTTCAACCATAAACTTCCCTTCAACACTACAAGGATTGTTACTGATTAAAAGTGATAAGGAGAAAGCAAATGGTTCTTCAAATCACAACTTGGTACCTCAATTCCAATGTCACCTTGGAGAAAAGCAGTAAGGACTGATGTGTAGCAACCCAGTACTTCATTAGACAAGTGACAAAATGTAAGTGTTTACTAAGATTTTAACTTGTAGATGCATAGACCAAAAACAAGTGTAGAAAATATGCCTTGCATTGCATTGGCACTGCATTAAATCATGTACGCTAAGATACTGACATACAGTGACCATTATCCCCATTGTATGTTTGCTGTAGACAATAAAACCCCCAAACCTTCCTTTCATGAGAGGGAACAAGACAGTGAGTATGTATTGTATTTTATATAAAACAGCATACATAAAACCTCACCAACCCTTGGCAGTGCAAATTTGCAGTACTAAATGATGCAGTAAAATAACCATTTAAAATTAGTAAATCTTACATTTCATTTATTATACTTCACAGAATAATCAACCATCAGGCATGATGCGATTAAGACCACAAATGTTGGCACTCCAAATCTGTTTTGTTGTTTGGACTAAATACTTTACTACACGTTCCTCCTAACACAGCAAATTAAATGAAAAAATAAAAAGAAATGAATCATACATCTTCTTCCCCCTTACCGATGTATTTCCCATTGCTGATGGCTGTTGTTATAACATGAGAAAAGCTACCACATCCAAATTTGAAGAGGAATCTCTGCATATATTTTCAGAGTACAGCCATGTGTCACACCAGGCTACAACTTCCACTCTCTCTTCTAATTGCCAAAAAAGTGCTTTCAGCTCAGAAAATAATAACTAAACCCCATCAAGTCATTCTATCTGAAAAATTACTGCAAAACGGCCACAAAATGATTATTCAAGGTCAGTGGTTGAATCGCTGGTCAAGATGCAAATTCAGTATTGCATTTCTAGTTCTACTTTTGAAAGGATTAATTCAAACATGCCAGGGTTTCCAACCAAATTCTTCCACTGCTTTATGCATATACATCCATGGCAACTGTTAAAGTGCTTCATGAATCATGTTCCAACTTTTAGCTGTTTTTTGAAAACAAAACAAAACAAAACAAAAAAAACCCAACAAAACCAACCCCACAGATATAGGCACATCCCCAACCACCAAAAACATAAATTCCTAGCTGCAGTGTGAATCCAAGTTGTATTGCATTTCTACTTAGAATGTGATTAATCTTCTAGCAATAATAAATAATGGTTTCCACTGAAATTTAATAGGAGACAACTTTAAAAGCTGCTATATTTCATGCACACACTCATGCATTTTTAAATCCTTAAGCATGCAAAAACCAGACCAGAAATTTGATTAGATTCAAAAATTAAACCCCAAACCAGCACAGCTAATAATCCAATTTAATCTAAACAACAGAACTCATCCAGGGATTTTCGTGTCAAACCCATAATTCTGCTTGAACCACAGATCAAATTTCATCAGCAGAAAGCCATCCCACTTCTTGCTAAGACATTTAAAGGCATAATTAGCCTCACTGGGAAAAATGTGGGTTTGTTCCAGCCCAAATCTATTCAAATTCAGATTCTAACCTTCAGTTCTCATTTTGCCTTTCCCTGGCAAACAATAAAAGCACATAGAAGATATTTGCAGTGAGAAGATAGAGATACACATATATATCATATCATATTTAACTACCTGTTTCAGCTGGATAATTCAGGGATTGCACTAATGCAGGAAAAATGTCAATAGAAAGTTGAATTCTTTATGGCTTACAGTATACTTCTGCATCACTTGAGACTAACTAGTCACAAGGTGTAAAACATTAAAAATGTTTCATGATTTTTCAAATAAATATTATAGATTGAAAAAGCTTTAAATGCCCCAAGGATCAATACTAATAAGTTTTTTTTTTACAGTACTTTATACATACAGCAAATACACTTTCACTTCTATGTTTAAATGTTCCTCTTTATGCTGTTGTATTTTACACAGTAAAATCATATATCACTTACTTTTTTGTCTTCATTATATTTGTGGAAAATTTCTTGTGCTCTTTCTTCACCACCATCCGTAAACAACATAATAATCTTATTGCAGTTAGCTCTGGAGACACTGTGCTGTAGCAGATACAAACAGAAGAGTTTTTATATTTCAGGCTATAAGGAATAGCAACTGTTAGATTAGATTGCTTTTACAGCTACATGCTTACTACTTTATGGTAATGTCAAAACTTAAAAATATGTCTTAGAATTTCATTCAATACCCCCCTCTGAATGAAAAATAAAATAAAATAATAAAATAAAATAAAATAAAATAAAATAATAAAATAAAATAAATGCACTTTTCTGTTCCATGAGACTTAAGTATGAGTCATTTGAGCTCTGGCCCCACACATGGAATAGTGATTTGGGGGTTCCTTTCACCTCCACAAACATGAGGAGAGCTCTTTAGCTCATACCCATCCCATCAACCCCACAGTGTTCCTTGTCTGAGATTCTGCATGAGACTTGCAGTGATGATCTCTAATAATTTTGACTCTTCTGTTTTCTCATTCTTACTTTTTTTCTTCCTTATCCTTACTTTCTTTGTGGAAATTTGGGAACAATGACCCTGTAATGAATTATTGAATATCTTTGGTTTTTTTCTGTTGGACTCCTAGTCACAAAAATTTTCCAGCTCATTGACCACTTGAACAAAAATTCTGTTAATTCAGACATCCTATAGGAAATAGAGATTATAAGCTTTGAAATATTTTTTTATTTGCTATTTTTGTCCTTTATTTTTTTTTAAATGAGCTTCATCTTCCAAATATTTAGTTCTTTCACATTGATTTTTTAATTACTAGTACTCTTAAGCGACCAGCTAATCTTTACAAAAGTATTTTAAAATCAGATTTATAGTAATATAACAATTAGTATATTGTTGCCAAGATATTATTAAGATATCTCCCTCACCTACTTTTCCAATTATATTGCATCTCAAAGCTGAAAAGTTAAGCATATTCCATTATTTCTGGAGAGCAAGCTTGAAATGGACTTAAGAAGCCCCTCTGACTCCTAAGTTATCAAAGTAACTAGTTAAGTCGCTGAGAAAAGTGCAGTGTGTTTTGCAATGGAATAAAAACATTGTTCCACAGCCAGATCAATAGAGGTGAGCATGAATTTTGGCTCTTCTGTCTTTATTCTCCAAAAGTTAAAAATCCAGTCTAAGCAAATTGGTCTTTACTTCTGCAGCTGTTCCTTGCCCTTTGTGTTGCATACAAATGGTCCCAGTCAGGCACATCTTGGTACTGCTGAGTAGTTGGATGTGACAGAGTAAAACCTTCAGAGATCCAGTGAAATAAATGTAAGTTCTCCTTCCACAAGCCTGAATTTTGCTGTAAGAATTTACTCTAGAGTCAGGAAGATAAATAGAAGAGTTATCCTTACAAAGTCCCCAGTTCCCCCTTGCTTTACTCTTGGTGGCTGAGGAGTGACTGTCACCAGACTGCTCAGGTGCATTGATCCCACTCCCTTTTGTCACTTTTCATTCTACTCACTGGTCTCATTGCTGTAATCAAGAGACTGAAACACCAAAGCCTCAAACATCACCCAATAATTCCCAATATTGAAGTTCTGAACTCTGAAGTTCTACAATGTTGCCAGAAAACTGAAGTAAAAAATCTGTATTTTATGGTACTTTAAAGTACAATTAACAGGGTAAGAAATATTCTTAAGAGATTATTTATATTGATAGTTCAACATTCATTGAAGAATTACTTATTTTGTTACTATTACTACTTTCAAATTTAATAATTAAAAAAAAAAAAAGAAAGAAATAAAGCCCAAAGTTTTCCTTACATGTAAAAACACATAAAATCTGCCTGAATCTATGCATTCTCCCCAACCTTATCAGCACACTGTGTTTCAGTTGGAATTAAATAATTTATGTCCATTTTTTGCTTGTGAAATAACACTTAGAAGATACTGCTTTGGGCTGCAATCTTCTCGATATTAAAAAAGTAATAAAAGTAGAGTTGGATACCTCATAAATAAAGAAATTCACCTACATTTACAGTGATTTCATATATAGACCAAAATAAGATCAGAGGGACAAGGAAGGTGACCAAAACTTGCTCATATTATAAAACTTTTGAAGTGATTTTTGAAAGAAGCAGTACTAAGGCAATGTGAACTTGAGCTACTCTTTGCTTTGACTGATTAAATCAGGATATTTCTAGTGGCTAACTTAGCAAATGCTTACACAGTATCAGAAAAAGGCAGTGTTTTATCTCCTCATGCTTACAGAAGGGCATTTACTTACACTACATCGTTTAGACACTGAAGTCATGTCACAGAAGAAAAACCCAAGATTTTAGCCTCCAAACATTATTGGAAACCTGAACATGAATCAGATCAATCACATGATATTACTCCATCCCTGGAAGTGTTTAAGGCCAGGCTGGATGGAGCTCTGAGCAACCTGGGCAAAGGAAAGGTGTCTCTGTCCATGGCAGGGGAGCTGGAACCAGACCTCCTTTAAGGTCCCTTCCAACTCAGGCCATTCTAGGACTCTATAATTCTCCCACTATGAAAAATTTGAATCTGGATGAATGAATTTAACACATTAGTCCCTCATAAGGGATTTTTCTGAACAGTTTGCCTTAGCAGCTGAATGGGAATGTGTTGTCTGCACAGGATTTTCCCCAGGATAAGGAACAGCTTCCTGGCTTAAACTACAAAAGGATACAAGTGGAATTGAGCTATGTATTAATTTTTAGCTCTCTCTTCTATTTGATACAGGCCTTGTTTTTTTCTTTCAAACAGGCAAGTAAAACATGATCCATTTTTTGCTGTGTCTAGAACTGGGTTTTTTTATTACAAGTCTCACATCTTTAAAATTAACTCCTTAAGTGCCAGGTTATAATTGTACCTTGTGACATGACACTTTAGGAATGTATTTTCCATGTTTTTTTCTTTGAGAAATCATAGCTATTACAGCACAAGGGGAAAAAAAACCTGTCCTGAACTGCTGAAGCTAAAAGTAGTATGATTTTCAAAGAAATAGCAAGTTAATGTAACAATTAATAATGGGAAAATGCTGCACAAAAATTATGGAATCCAGATTATTCTTAAACAATTGAATTAGTATGTTGAAAAAACTTAAGTGGCTATTTCCATTGCCTGTACACAAAGTATGTATCTGGTGCTGCACCAAATTTAATCCATAATTTTAAGCAAAAAATAAATGTTATGAGGAACATATTTGGCAAAATTTCTTGTTGTCCTGGTTCCCTCTGTGTAAGATGTCAACAGATGCAGAAAAGAGGGAAATGCCATCCAGCCTGGTCCAAAAATGTCCAACAGACTTCAAAATATTGTTTGTAGTTTTATATAACCATCAGCAGAGGACACCCACTCATTTCCCTACCAAACCCCTCTGCTAATCTGAATAGTGGTCTGCTGAGAAAATTCCCATAAAAACATTACATTTTCTTTTGCTCCATCAAAATTTAACAAGGTTAGAATTTTTTACACCAGACCTAGCCTTAAACTGCATACACAATTCAGGGAAGTGTCCTGAAGTTCAGAATCTGGCAGATTAGGGGAAAAAATAAAGTAAAAAACCTAAAATCAAACCAAACACAACCAAACAAAAAACCACAACACAACAAAACAAAAAACTCACAACAAAAAAACCCTCAAAAACCAGAACAAAACCGAACAAAACAAAACAAAAACCAAAACCCCTCCAAACAAACAAACAAACAAACAAAAACCCCAAAATCCAGTAAGGATAAGAATACATTTCTTACTTGTTAAGCTATATCTTTACCTGCTGTAAAATGATGCAGCTTTATTTATGCTTAGGTTTAAGATCTAATATGCAGTCTTCATGAAGGTGAAAAGTGGAACTATTTTTTTAAACAACTACATAAACCATTTAAAATTTACTAATAAACCCCAAACATTTGTGATAAATGAGAAAAATTGCTATTCAAAAAGCTAGTGCCTGGGTGAAAATTAAAAAGTGAAATGTATTTAAAACATGGAAACAGTGCCTTTAACTTTTAAGTAAATTATTCTTTTTATACATGAGAAAGAGAAAGGAATTAGAATACTCTCAGTGAGTGAATACTACTCTTGAGACATCATCAGGTGCCTAGTATTCCCCTATTAACTAACTCATTTCCTCCCCTCTATCTTGCTTAAACCATGTTAAAGTACTTATGACTTCCAATAAATGTGAAATTGTAGGTTAACTAAGCATTTCTAGGAGATGATGTGGTAAAACTGAAACAATAGCACAGTAACACAGATCTTTCAATTTTAAAATTAACTGCAAGTCAACCACAAGCATGTGTCAACTGTGAATCACATGTTAAAAGAAAAAAACAGCTGAATGAATGAAGTAAAACATTACAACAGATTGAAAAACAAATGAATTCCAAAGTCTTAGCAACCTGCTGGGGAATCTGCAATGAAAAAAACGTCCTTGGGATAAATTTCCTTGCTAAATAAAGGTTTGCTCTTCTACCACTTAGTTACACAATGAAGGAGCATGCAGTGGCCATCTGAACATTCAAATTCTCCTTCTTCACTTGACCGCAGAAAGATCTTACTTAAATACTTACATTTAGCAGCTGTTCAAAAGCATAGCTGAAGCCTTTTTTGTAATCCGTAATTCCTTTAGCAGAGATCTTATAGACAGCTTCTTTCAGTTTCTTCTTGTTCCTCACATTAGCTTGGACAAGATGATTAAAGCAACTGACATTCTGAGCATTATTATTAAACTGTAAAACAAACAGAAATAATATTAAAGACAGTTAATTCTCTTTTCTGTGTATCATAGTAGTAAAGATTCAAGTTTTCTGGGTCTTTGTGAGATAAAGAATATCAAACCTGAATTTTCATTTCCAGTATGCTGGGAACATCCAGTAGTGTCTGAAGATTTCAAAATGAGACAATATATTTTAAAAACCAGGCATTTGGTGCTTCACTCTGTGGCAACCCCAAAAAAATCCACTATAGTGGACATATTCCCAAAAAATTTGTTTTGAGCTTACATAAAGAAACAAAACTCAGAAATGCAGAGTTAAGGGAAAAAAAAAAACAAAAACAACATAGATACAAATGTATTTTACTTTTTTTAATCAATGAAAAATATTGGTTATCAGTTGACTTCCATATTGCTTGAATTACTTTGGTGGTTTGCAATGTAACTTGCAGGTCAGATTCAATTAGTGTATATATATATATGTATACACATTATGGAAAACAAAATATACTCTTGGAAGCACATGAGACTACAGCTGCAAATACGAGAATACTAACAGCAATACCAATTTGTGTATTAAGAACACACATACTTCTGCGGTCTTACCCATATATCCATAAAGATTAATCCCTGAAAAATTATATGATATTCTGACATTGTGTAAAAACAAACACATAAAAATTTTGAAGTGCAAAATGTTGTCTGCACAAATGGAATTCAGTTTAAGATTAGTATAAATATACATACATTCATGTATACTAAAACACAGACCTCCCAATTTATATTTCAACTGAAAGCATATGATTATGCTTCTTCCAGATTATGGATCTTCAGTGAAAGTAAATGTAAATGTAATTTTATGCTGTCAATCTGCTGCAAAGGCTTAAAATAATGTAAAAATCAGGCCTTGTTGGCTTAAGTCTCACTACAGCTAGCTAGTTCAATAGTGCTCTATAGAACAAAAGGTAAATGAAATCAAATTTCAATAAATATTCAGACTACTTACATGTCTAAAATAAATCACTAAGTATCAGGCACAAAGTACACAATCAGAAGTGCAGTCAGCAGCAAACAACAACTTGTAACTTGTAGGACATTTACAACAAAACTTAAAAGGATAAAGGGAATAATAAAACATTTTTAATAATGCCTATTATTTCAATTCACGTTATAAGGGGGTTACACTGAATATTCTTTTAATGTGTTCCATATTTCCCAAAAAAGAATATTTTGGGGACCAAAAAACCCAGCATGTTTTGCTGCTTAAGCAAAAACCATGAGATGATCACAAAACTTTAACCAGATCACTTTGATGCAAAACACTGACACACTCAATGGTGATTCCAATAAAAGTTTCTTACAGAAGTAATCAGTAAATCACCTAATGATTATTGGATACATTAACCATGTGGGAGTGAAAAGAGTATTGTGCTGTGGAATTATTTCAGTTTGCCTCAACCTATATTTATAGCCATGAAAGGAAAATTAGAGACATATAAAGTAATTTTATAAATACAAAGTGTGAAAACCAAATCAAATTGTGAGTTGGGATAAAAGTACAGAACTGGTACCTGGGAAATACAAAAAAAACTTTACCTAGGAGGCAGCTCTGCCCTACAAAAGCCAATTTCATCTGACAAACTAAACTGAAAACACTGCACTGCTTCATCAGTGATATTAGAGAGAGAAATTATTTAATGACCTAACATAAAAGTAACTTTAAATTCAATCATATGCCCAGTGCATGCTTTGCCTTGACTATAGCAAACAGCAGTTTAGACATTCAAGTGAAAATTTAGTGACGAGAGAAAATTTCTCCCTGGAATATCACCAACATTAAGCTGCTAATCTAAATTGCTTGCTAGCAGGCCTGAAAATATATCAGGATAATTACTTCTAAGAAGGTCAGGTATCTAGCATATGGATTGGCAATTATGGTTATAAAAATGGTATTTTAAAAATTTTCAGGAATACCAGCTCAAATTGTGGAGGCAGCTGACAAGGAAACTGTGCTGTACTACACTTACACATTAATCTGTGTTGTACTCACATATGCTGTAAAGTGAACAAAGGGTCAAATCAAAGCATCTGCATCTGCAGATTCACAAATGCTGATGTAAAATGAAGGAGAGAAATGACACATTTGTAGAATGGAGAGTCACATCAACCAAAGTCTGCAAATGCTGTAATTTAATTAAGCAGATATATGAGCCAGCTGTTTGCAGAGACATCAGTCAACGTTAATGTTAATGACAGTCAGAAAAGCAGATGAGCAGAGTTTTTCATTAGATGAAGGAATCAGGAGATGGAACAACAATCCTCCAGAATCAACATTCCCTTTTTGCTAGGCGATGAAGGCAAGGTTCACATGTGACTGATGAAAATGCTCAAAGGGGGAAAGAAAAGTCAGGGGTGCATTTAATTAATTTGAACTCCAGCAAAGTACTGAAGTAATGGAAGGATTTCAACTGTAAAAGCCTACAGATCCTTAAAACTGCCTTTCCATATGTGACAAACACCAGGACCATCCAAAACTTCCAGTTTGTCAAACTGAGCCAGCTTTTAGTTACACTCATCTGAAACATAATAGCAATAGTGGCACTATAATTTTTGTATTATTAAAATTTACCCATCTTAATTTACAAGCCAAAATAACTGCTGTAAAACTTTACTGATTACTGGTCACATTGTCTGACTCCTAAGTATCACAATAATGCTTATTTCAGTTCACAAGGTTTCTTGAAAACCTATTAGCAATACACACAATAACTTAGTGTTTAACTGAAGAAAGAACATGAAGGCTTTCAAAAACTAGTTGCCATTTCACAAAGTCCATGTTCTTACAAAATCAGATCTCATTAAGATAATAAAATTAAAGTAATTACAATCCATACTTTATTGATCAAAATACTCTCAGTGCATCTATGTGAAATATGTTAGTTGGGTATTTATCAGGCTGGCATTTCCCCCTAATTATTGCAGCAAATATAAGCATATGTCACTAAAGTGCTACTGGTAAAAAGGAAATAAATAGAATTTGTTTATGATGCCATGGGCTCAGTGAATCACAAAACAATATGTGACATTTGAAGGCAAACCATTCAATTGTTAAAATGTGAAGCCACCCTATGCAGTATGTCACTACCAGTGACAGCTTCTACTTTTTAAACTATATGAAAAGCTTATTCCTTATCTAAGCTAAAGTAAGAGGATCTTGCAGCAAAAGAGTTGTAAATCATGGAAAACTGGATAACCTCAAGCTTTCATTTTAAATCATCATGAAGTATTAATATAATTAAATCTCTCTTGTAATTATACCTGCAAGGTATAGGATCTAGATGCAGTTTTCACTAGATTATTTCTCACTACCCCATTTATTTATATCTTTTTGCAGTCTCCACCTTTGGGATGTCCCAGAACAATCCTCCATTCTGAGGAAAGTAGGACCTTCCCTTCACAGCTTTGGGCAGGAATATTTAAGCCTGTTAAATATAAACTGGGGCACAAAAAGTGTCGCGAGAACTTCACCTCTTTGACCTTAAACCACCAGAACAATCTTGGGCCATTTATGGGGCAACTCAATACCCTGAAAGATAAGACAATAAATTCAATTTAATATGAAACTCTGAACGAAGGGCTTTGAGTCCAATGCTGCTTGAACTTTGTCATTTGGGAGAAGGTCAGAAACAGAAATACTAATCTGACAGTCTTACAAGGACTTTATCTTCTGATTCAGAAAAGGATTAACTTGTGAAAACCAAGTGAAAAAACCAGTGAAAAATATACAGAACTGCAGTGAAATATTCAAATGCTCAAGACCTTTCCCCTCCCTTGGGCAGTTCCATGGAGCTGTGGGCTCCTCCAGACACATGGATCTCTGCAATCCACAGTGCCCCAAAAGTTGAACTTATGGAAAATTGGTTGTCATTCTGAAAACCACTTCTAATTCCAGAATATTTCCTTATGCATTGCTAAAAGCCTTCTCTTTTCCACTGTCTCAACCTGGAAACCATTCTTATAACTGTTCTTAAAACTGCTATTGCAAATGTTTGATTTGAAGTGATTAGAGGATTCAAGGGAAGTGAAATAGAAATATTGATTTATTTCCTTTATCTGGTCCTACTATAAGCACTTTGTGGATATGAAAACAAAAAAAATTAATAAGAAGACCCTACAGACAGGCATTTTCATTAAAAGGGCAGTAGAGGCAAAAGAAAGGAGGTGGAAAAAATGCCCTGGAGAAAACATCTGAAATGAAGGAAGAAAGTATCAGTATTCAGAACTGTGATTTACAGGGACTGAAAAACGTTTGAGTCATTTAAGTAGAAAGATCAAAGCTATCAAGCAGTCTGGAAAAAAAAAACCAAACAAACAGGAAACAAAATAGATCAGGAAAAAAACCAAACCCAAACCAAACTACTTAAAATATATTGTTTTCTGGTTTTTTGGTGTTTTTCCAAAACTTCATTCTTTTGAATACATTACCTGCTCAGGAGATACAAACTGCCCTGTTTCGTGGGAACTTTTAAAATAAATCTGCCTTTTGCAGATACTTGACAACCTCTCCCCAGCTGACAAGCTTTAGGAAGTTGCACATAGCATGTAACTCCCAGTGCCATCCACATTTTAAACTAACAATAATTTTCAAACATTTCTGAGTATCATGGACTCCTTGTGAAACAGCTCCAAACTTTTCTCATTTCATTGGTGAGAAAAATAAAGCAACAGGAAGTAAAACAAGGAAACCCAAGGCAAAGGCATGGCCACAAGCTTTAATTCCCTGCTACAAGAATATGCTTTTTCCCTTTCCTTTGTGCAAACAATTCCAAGTCCTCAAATCTGCCTTTTAACTTGATACTAGTTATTTTACTGAAAGTCATTTAAAACACATGGTCAAATAGGGCACAAGTTTTTAAAGCATGAATTCTCATAAACATTTTATTACTTAAACTTCTTCAAAATGCACATACAGCTAATGCCATTTATTCTGAAGACTACAGCACTGTGAGAGAAGAATCCCCAATTTCACAGGCAATGTATGAATTGATGAATATTTCAAATTCTCTTCTGTATACCCATCTATCCCCCTCTATAAATTTAAATAGATCTCCATCTCCCGGGGAGATATATAAGGGATATAAATATAAGGGACATAAATCCAAAATCCAATGTCAATCATTCTGTTGGCAAGTGTAGGAGGTTATTTAAATACAAATAAAACATTTCAATTGATTCTGCTTTTTTATGAAAGGAAACCCAGAGCATCCCTTTCATTGCACTGTCTTAGAATTCACATTTATGTAATGCTAGGAAAAGAAGCAGACTTTGAAAACAACAGTGAAAAAAGAAATTTTTTAAAGAATTAAAGAGTAGTATCTCGGGGCATAAATTTATCTTCATCAGAAAGTGCTTATTACTGTTTCTGACAGTCAATATTTTTTTTTTTCTGCTGTATCTGACATCTTCATACAAATATATCTATTTATATATATATATGTATATATAAATATAACTACATACATTAAGCTTTTGCTTAATTATTTGGCATGATCCAGAAAGCAAGATTCAGTCAGCCTTTATCGATGCTTTCTGGATGAAGCATTAATCCACTTTCCACTAAGAAAAGCCACAGTTCTCACAATGCACAGCACTAACTTTACATAAATCCTCACGAAAGGAAATCGAGGAAATCCGAACGAGCTCTGAGAATCAGTTTGAAAGACACAAAATCTTCTGTAAAGCATCTCATACTGGAAAATGCAAAACCAAATGTCAATAAATTGAAAAGTCAAAAAAAACCCTTTCAAGTTTTAGTCACTAGGTGGCACTAAAACAAAGAAAGTGTAACTGGTTTTACTCTGAAATGTGGAATTTCACATTTCTAGTGGAGGACATTGGTGCTCTCTGTGACTAGCATAAATTTCTCATTTTAACTAAACCAGTAAAATATTTTCGCGTTCCAAATTTTTTTTAAAAACAGAAATATAAAAATCTAAACTTCCTCTTTAAAGGAAAATTTCCACATCTTGAACACAAGAGGTCCCAGCTCTAGGATGATGAAAATTATGGAAAAGCTGTAAACCAGCCTACTTTCTAAGTGTCCTTCTGTGTCTCCAAAATCTGTAGAAGTGATAACTTATACACCAAGTATGTAGAACCAGGTCTTTGTAAAAGTTCAGGTTTTCCCAACCACCCTTACCTCCTCCCTCCCTGTCTCTCAGTTTACTGAAATTTATTGATTCAACATATCATGTTTAATCAGAATCTTCTGAAATTGCATTAAAAAAACCCAAAAACCTTGGAAAACCTCCCTTTCCAAAATATCTAACATGAAATTAGAACCTCACTAAAACTGTAAGTTATGCATTTTAAAAAATTCGTAAATATTTATCTTTTATAGAAAATAATATAAACTTGAACCAGGCAGTAGTTTCTATACTTAAACTTGCTAAAGAGATAAAACTTAGACATTTCAAATGCCAAGATCCCGACAGCTTAACAAATCAGTAATATCATTCCAGGAAAAGTGAAAACTGAGGAAAACATAATGAGCTTGCTGAAGACTTACTCAGATACTACTGCTGCTGACTTTATCTGCTGAGGTTTGTTGCTATGCTACTTCTACCTCGTGGCTAAATCAGCTTGCTGACCCAGTTGTATCTCTATGTATTAAATGAGCAATAGTGAAATAGATCTGATTTCACCAGGCTTTCATTTTGTAGCTAAATCCGGCTTTGTCATTTTCTTTTCCTTTTTTTTTCCCCTGCTGCTTTAGGCTTGGTAATAGGATTTCAGGGTTAATCCCAAGAATAACTGAATCTTGAATAAGGCCAGTTAGAATCTGTATTTGAGCAGTGAGAAGATATTATAAATATTTATCGGAACCCATTCAGAGAATAGTATGAAAGCAATTTGCAAAGTTTTATTCCCATGTAAATTCTCAGTACACAGAAAATCCGAGGTAGTTCAAGCAATAAAGGTTTGTAATTTGACATGCCAGGAAATAATATGTGATATCAAAGTTCACCATTCATATCTTGCTATAGAATAACTTCTTTCTCCTATTCTATGTCTGATGTACAGAGTCTTCAGTACAATCCTACATATACTCTGTAGAGAAAATATAAGAAACTTGTTCTAATACTCAGAAGGAACACACCTGCATTTTTTAAACTGTATTGCAAGTATCAATTAAACAAATTTAGGATTATATTCCAATTCACACTATTGGCATTTCATGAAATTTAAAATGTATCACATTTCTTTTTGCTATGAAACTTATATATATATGTCTAGTATAGAACAGAGTTAGCAGAATTCAACAACAATAAAGCTGTTAGATCACTAAACAGCTGTTGAAAAAATATTGCAGAATAATAAAAGATAAATATTAGGGAAAAGACCAAATAACAGGCCAAAGTCTGCTCTCAGTTAGCTTTGTTAACCTTTATAACCAATATTATTATCTGCACATAAATCAATGCAAAGCTCCCACGAAGTACCACAGGAATAATGTTCAGACCATAAAGTGATGCTGCACTGCCAACCTCAGAGTTACACCACAGAACAGAGTTACACAGCATAGGCTGAAAGATGAATTTGCTTAGCCAGATGAAATTTATGGTCTTTTTATGCTGCTGTGGCTAAGTTAGCATGTATTGTTTACTTAAAATCATGTGTTTCTGACTTCTACTGAAAAATTCAGTGCCGTAAACTGCTGCATCTCCCAGGGGAAGCTGGCTGATCTAAACTACAGCACTGCTGTAGTGCTGCAGCCCTGCAGCCTGCCCTGCATGCACTGCTCCCCACATGCACTGGGGAAGAGAGCTGCAATGACAAGAGACTTCCTAGAAAATACTTTTGTAGATTTTTTTTATCACTTGACAGGGAAAATCTTCATTCAGTCAAATTCAAGTTGTTTAAAACATGAAGCACCCTTGCCAAAAAGATGAATCAAGTTGGAAGGGAGCCATGAGGATCATCAAGTCTAACACTCTGCTCCATGCAGAACTACTAAAAACTAAACCACATGACTAAGAGCATTGTCCAGACAGTCCTTGAACTCTAACAGGCTTGGAGTAAGGACCAATTGCCAGGGGAGCCTGTTCCTGGCCAGAGCACCCCCTCAGTGAAGAACCTTGTCCTAATGTCCACACTGAACTTCCCTGACATTTCTCATTGGCCATCACAGATAAAGTATTAAACTGTGATCTATAAATTCCCTTGAGATTTCTACTCAGGGTATCAAAATCAATATGAATGTTTAGTTGGGGCAAGAAGTTACAAGGCAGACACACATTTCAGAATTAGCCCAGATGGCAAAGGGATAGCAGGGGGTCACAATATCACCTCGGTGTTGTCACATCTTGACTCCAATGTGCCTGTCTGTCCCCCTCTCAGGGCAGAGCACCATGCCTGGCTGGGCAGATGCCTGGAGCTCCAGAGCAGGGAGGAGCTGCAGCAGCACAGTGCAGACATGGGAGATGCTGCTGCTGAGGCAGGGAAGTGAGAGGCAGGACAGAAAAGTGTGAGTCTTGAAAGTGTGATACTTGAGAAGTCGATGAGTACTTAATTCATGCTTTGCCCAAGGTAGGAGATCCTTTAGATTCATTCCAGGCTAAGACACTGCCATAATCATTACCTAACAAACAGATGACTTTTATAGAGAGTATCCTTTTGAAAGGGGGATCACAGAACAAATAGCCTTCCCCCTGTCTCAAAACTTATGGACAGCCCACATTTTCTTCTTTTCACTAACATGGTGAGTCATCTTTCTCCAGAGGAATCATTGAAGCTCAGCACAGCCTATTCTGAGCTGCTCAGGAATGAGTTTATTGTTCAAGAAACCATTCTCCCACCGCAAATTTTTAACGATATTGCCACAATGTTCCTTAAAAAAAGTCTCCTGGTGGTAAAGATGACTCAGCAATACATTTTTGGTCCAGCATCTGACATGCCATAAAACATCCCAACATCAAAGATTTGTCTGACAAAGTAGGGGCTTCTTTAGTAAGATTTGTGCCTTGGTGAAAATTAAGAAACTGGAAAGAGACAACAGATTTATTAACCAGTGGAACCATGAGGTAAAGCTATCAAATAATTTGATATGCCACTAAACTATGCATTTTAAATACTACTTTTTATATACTAGTTTTTATAAACTACTCTTTTTGAATACTACTAATAGACTAGAGAACTCAGATTTATTCTGGAAATCAGACACCTATGCCATGTGTTGTTAGAAGTCTGACTCCCTGACATTTGACAGCTATAAGAGGAGACAATAAAAATGTGTGTTGATGCCCAAAGCAACCCCTTAAAGTGGGAATGGAGGTGACTTTTCTAGTCATCTGGAGCTGTCAGCTATATTGTACAGTAATAAATGTACAGTTTCCAGAAACATTCCTGTTCCTGACATCCTAATGTAGAATGTGAGCTTCTAATTTCCATTCCCTTTGGCTCTTCATGCAGTCAAGCACTCTAATCCCTAGAATTAACGCCTTCTGACAGATCTAAAATGAAATGGATCTTCTTTTAAGATTTGTCTCATTCCTTTTCCAAATTTTTTCATGCTTTTTTTCTCTCTTACATACATTTTGAACCTTTTTCTTCCACAGCAAGCTAAAGTTACAGTTAATAACCATGAAGTGCATTTCAGGTTTGCACAGGACTTAGTATGGAACACTGAAGGAAAAAATCCTTAAATAAGAGTAATGAGGGGGATGGATTTAGGTGGTTTGGAGATAAAAAGGTTGGGTAAAATAGAGAAGCAGGTCCTAGAGGTCTCTAATAGTGAAACTTGTGTGTGTGCTCACATGAATGCTCTGCATTTGTTTGTACTATCTGTGTGGATGGCCTGATACATATATATGTACATATATGAATATATGTTATGTATGTATGTGTATATACATGTGTTCCATGCATATGTGCCCATTGGGAAGACATTCGGTAGGTTCTGTGGCACAGAGCTGCAGCAGCCTCAGCTCTCTTGGGGTGTTGAATCTGGCATGATATGCTTCCCCTAGCAGGTAAAATAATATATGCATAAACAAATAAAACTCAAAGTTTAGATGGAGTGGTTATTATTTTGTAATTAAAAAAGAAAAATAACTGAAGCTTCTAACGGTTTCTCAACCTTAAATTTATTTGTAGCTATGTAGGGCTCAGTTTAAATGAGAAATTAGGAAAAAATTGTTAAAACATGTTCTTTCTTTCTAAATGCTGTAGCTGTGTATCAGGTATGGGCAGATGGTCCTTGAATAAAAATGTGAGTAGTGCCTGTGTGGGATCTGTCTGGCTGTACTGTTACAAAGGCTCAGGAACTTGTGCACAGTTCTGAGGAGAACATGGCAACTTGGCTTCTGGACATGGTCCTGCTCTGAGCTGTAATTCTCAGAGAGAGAAGAATTGACCCTGAACAAACATCAACATGATTTTTATGTTATATTGGTTTTTACACACTGACATATTATTTTAAGCCAGATATTCCAGAAAAAATGTAAGCAAGTACCACATGGAGTATTATCACTGGGACAGAAAAGTAACACTTCATTTTCACTTCTCTGTTGTAGACTATTTTGTATATGTCTTCTTTATGTAAGTTATGAAGTTAACAAGAAATTCTTACTTACATTAGGGATAAAAGAAATCCTAACCACTGAACACATCTGTTGCTAGATAGACATGGCAAAACTGTTAAGCATACAGAGAAAAGAAAAAAGTAATTGGTATATATTCCCAGTTTGCAAAGATGAAAGCTACAATGTTTGTATCACACAAGACCGACTAAGTACTTTCCAGTCCATTAATAACTAAGGTGGATGATGAACAACTACTTGGGATAAACATATAAATTGGCAGGACAAAATAAAAAGAAAAAAAATCAACCAACCAACCAACAAACCAAAATCTTTACATATTCTTGATTTAAGGCTTAAAGGGGCACTGAGACACTTCAATCTGACCCCCTCATTCTGTCTCACCACCCACATATCACTGGTCATTAAAATTCCCTTGGCTATTTCTGCAATAAACCATAACCATTACACTTAGTGGTAGATGTTTGCCTGAAGTGCATCTTCCAGAAAGGCATGAAATATTTATATGAAGACGACAAGAATCTTTCCTTGCAATTTTTAGAGGTATATTAACTACTTATGTGCCATTCAGATTTATTTAGCTTCAACTAGTGATTCTTGCAGTGTTTTTACCTGACAGGTTTGAGAGCCTACAGATACAAGAGCTTCCCCAACAACAGGACTTATCAGTGATGGCATCAGTCATTAGATCACTTCTGTACCCCAGAACAGCCAAAAAAAGATCGAATTCTGTGAGTTTGTGAGTATGTCTCAAACCCAGTTTCTCAGATGGTGCATTCAGGTCTGTGAGAAAATGCTTACTACAGCCAAGCAATCACCTATAAAACACTTTCAGACCTCAGAGAAGACACCTATAAATCTGTTTTTGTATAATCTGAGCCAATCCTTTTTGTGTTAAATTAGTGATATGCTCCACATTTTTGTAGTGGTATTCAGCCACAACAAAGGAGTCATAGAGCCAAAATCAAAGTTCAAATACTTATAATTTGCCTTCCAGGAGGGGAAGATATTTTTTCCTTAGTATTGACCATTAAAGAAAATGAGAAAGTAAGAAGCAAAGTACATTGGCAAACTCCTTCATTGAGGAGTCCTTTTGATTTCCTCTAGATCCACCAACAGAAATACTTCAGTGCCACTGATACCATGATGATGTTTAATTTGTCTCTCAAGTAGTGATGTTGTTTAGAAAAACCAAGCACCACTGAACTTTTCTGGGTCAAAATTCAAAAACACAGTAAAAAACCTGTCATAATATTTGAGTATGCAATTTAATTTCAGGTCCACTAAAATTATCATATTAAAATAATAAAGAAAACAAAGTTTAAGTAATTTTTAAATAAAATTCTGCAAGTTTTTGCCAACTGAACAGAAGCTCCCTCATACAAAGCTAAAATTTCTAGCTAAGATGGCATAAGCATGACATGAGACCTAGCTGTAAAATCTAGCATCCTCTTCCCTTCACTAGGACTTCAGGATAAAGTTTCCACCCATGGCATGTTAGTTAATTTTTCAAACAAACTTAAGAAACTAATTCCCAGAAGGAAAGAACATCTCCCTATATTTAAGATAATGCATATTGCAATATGCAATATGAACTGCAGAATACAGGATGGATCATGTAGCAGAAAGAGAAAGGAGACTTTTGATAAATTGAAAAGACTTTTACAAAACTTTCTTTTCCCTCTGTTATCATATTTAAATATTTTAATTAGGAAGGCATAAAATGTATACCAGCTTAGGAGTAAGGGAGACAAAGTAAGCAGGTTTGCAACCACTGAACTGTAGAATTACATTAAAAACTTCTATTAAAAATCACTGGAAAATTATGTATATCATCCGCAGATTGTTTTCATCCCCAACAATAATTTCATAGGCTGGGTGCATAGCTTTTCTTTAAAATCAATTCATGCAGAAATCAGCTTCCCTCTGAGTTTACTCAATGTGCAGAACAGCACAAGAGCAGATGAGCTTTCAATTTTCCCAGAGTATGGCTCTGTTCTATTTTGTATGTTCATGACATTTAATTTCCAGCTCCTAAACAGTAAATACTAGTTTGGATTATTACAAAGGCTAAGTGAATTTAAAAAGTGCAACAGCTCGTGACCTTTAACACATCTGTTGCTGTAAGGGAGGTTTTTCCTTCGTGTGGTTTTCTGCACCTCTACAGATTTGAAACACATTTCTCCTGCACACTACCCACAATCACAAACAAATTACACTCTCTGTGTCAACATCTGAAACCAAGTCACTAAATCACGGCGTGCTGGGATGGAATTGCTGCCCCTATCATCTACCACTTGCTGCTATCAAAGCCTATAACCGGATTAGTGGGAAAACAGCTGTATTACTCATACAGTTAAGCTCTTTCAAACAGCAGGTTTTCTCCCTGCAACAAAGCACAGCACTTCAGATAAAGAACATGCAAATCCCAGAGGAAACCGTGATATATTAACCCCTGGCTATCTTTACATGACTTAATAGTTCATTCAACCTTTTTTCCCCTGGAAATAAATGCAGGAGCTGTGTTCAATCAGTAGAACAAATGTTTTTAACCCATCTACTTTTAAGCTCTTTTTCCCTAGGATTTCCTCATATACAAGGCACAGTTAGTTAAATCATCCTGTCACTTTTAAGAAGTGATTGACATGAGCTTAAATCCATGTCTTTCAGTTGTGGGCATGAATCATCATACATATGGCTTTGTGGGACAACAGCTTGGCAGAGGTTAGCAGTAAAACAGCTCTCCAGTTAACTCAAAACCTCAGACTAAAGTCTCTGTACTTATTAAAGCTAACAAGCCATAAAACAACTGTCACATTTTAGGCCAAAAGATCTATGAGGGAAAGAAAAATTGTAGGTAACTTCCTGTGAGTGTTGGTGTTCATATAGCCATATGCTAATCTCATATTAACTGAATATTTTTGCCAGATTTTTGCACTTTTTCACTAGCCAATCATGTTTAATACCGGAACACTTCAGGAGAAAATGTTCTTAAGCAAAAACATGCAACATATTGAATAAATTTTCAGAAATATTGAATAAATCTGCATTAATTTCACCTAGAAAAAAATGTTTAAGTTGATATTTTGGGTGTTGAGTTTACTAAGAAAGCACTGGAATTGGACTTTAGGCATGCCTTCTCCATTACAGACTATTTTGTGCATCATGATGTTAGAATCATAGAATAATTTATGTTGGAAAATACTTTTTATGATTATCTTGTCCAACTGTTAAACTAATTCTGCCAAATCTTTAAAAACCAAAAGAAATCTTAAAAAAAACTTTAAAAAAAGACCAAACTTCTCTGTTCACTTCCCTCACTTACAGAATGCCTTATAGTAGTAGAACCATTTGTTTCAGAGCTATAGGACATTATTTCCTGTCTGTTAGAGAAATAAAACATATACCTGTCATAACACAACATGTTATCCACCACAATTTCATTTTTAACTCACCTGAATACATGAAAAACATAGATTATACAGAAGTTATAATAATACTAAAATGATCTAATAAAGACTTTTAAATTATAAGTGCACAACACCGAATAGCACTTCATAAAAGATTTAGAGACGCCATGCTCTGTAGTGTGCATTTCTGTGAGTTGTTACCCTCTGATGATGAAAACAACATGACCAAAATGTCCTCTTTAGTGCTGAAGTCAAATTTCTCATGTGAGCCTCTAAAGTTCATTCAAAGGAACAAAAAAGGTCCTCATACATTGTAAGCAAGAAACCCCTGGGAAAATACACAGTAGAAAATTTCCAAGGATTTCTAGACCTTTTTCGACACAAATCCCAACCTTGAGACCTCACTAGAATAATAGTGAACCTTAGCTAATAAAATATCCAGAGCCTCAAGAAGGCTTAGCATTAGAATTCACTATTTCTGATCATCTTGGAGCAGATGTAATGAAAGAGATTGGAAAACTGTGTTTGGAAAACATCAAGAGGTAGTAGAAGTCCAGGTTTTCCAGCAGTATAAACTGGCACAGCTCCACTGAACACAGTAATCAATTTACATCCGTTTAGGATTACAAGCTTTTTTTTTTTAACCAGTGAACCTAAGAAGATTTCAGCTCTCCAATACTATTACAGAAAAGCTTATTTCCTTTAATAATAATAATAACAAAAAACATTAGGTTATTTTTTTTGCTGCAATTTAGACTGAGGAAAATGGTTTTATACACTATTAAAAACTTTAACAAAGGAAGTGACATTGAGAGTAAGACCTTGTCTGCTCCTCAGCGAAAGTTCTAGCTAGACAGTCAGCAAACCATGAAGCAGTAAATGGTTCTAAAAAAGATTTCTTTTAGTTTTATTTCAGGTCTTTCTCCCTCAGGCTGGCTACAACATGACTCTACAAATGGAAAATTATCTTCAAAATCATGCCAGTTACTCATCATTAAGGCTGTCTCTTGTAATTAAGAACATGTCAATGTTCTCATCCTAAATCCTTAGAATCAAAGCTCTACAGTTGAACAGTTTAATTTAAAAAAAAAATTAAAAAAGCTTTGCCCAAGGCTAGAACATGACATCCAAGGTATCAGCCTGAAAACTGAAATTTTCTCATACCTTCTTCATGGATCCTCCCCTCTATTCTACTATTTATTATGGGGAAAAATTGTTTTACCACCCATCAAGTTGTTAACTGCAGAACATTTCAGCAATTTCTTGCCCATTTCTTGTGCAGGTCAGATACATGGCTGTACATCTTCTGTCATCATGCATCAAGAAACATGAGCAATCCAAGTATCTGCTGTGTAGAAAACCTGGGAACCAGCAATTATTTCAAGAGTATTTGGATATACCAATCTAATGAAAGATGTTTTATACAGACCATAACATTATACTGGAAAGGAGAATTTGGCTATGCAGAAGTTTATTTGAATTACTTTTGCCCTTCAGTCAAACATAAATCTAGAACACTGATTTTATTTTATAAGAAAACAAATGCTAAATGTGGTATTTTGCCATATATTTTAAGTCTCTTTGCAGCCTAACATTCAAGTATCTCGTATCTGATATTAAAATTAGTTTGCTTATGCCTTTGTTGACAATGAATATTTAGTGGAAAGAACAGATACTCACTGAAACTACATTCACAAAGTCATCATCAGACAAGGTCTCCAACATCTCAATGACTGACGTGCGGATCAGCTTCAGTGTCAATCCACTGACACTCCCACTCCTAAAAACAGGCCACAGGAGAAAAGTTGAACTTAGCAAATGTTATGTAAAACATACAAAGAAAATACAGAGCACCCACCAGCATTCTCACCAACTGTCACACTAAAATTTTCAATGTATCGCCTGAATTCTCCAACTCATCATTTAGTGTTATTAAACTACTTATAATTATTCAAGTAAGTCCAAAACTGGTATTCAAAGTCCCATTTCTGTGCCTTAGAGGAGGTCTTAATGCTTCATCCTTTACTCATTTTCTTTTCAAGAAATCTGAGTTTGCCACCTTCAACCAGTGCATTATCTAAATATTTTATACTCCTACACACAGATTTACAGCTTTGGATTTTCAGAGATGCAAATGACAGCTTGTTTGATTCAAGGCAAAACCTAAGCTGAAGTGAAGAAATAACCAATGTTGATAAAACTTACTGCCGATATGAAAGCACTTCACCACATATAAAGACATTAAATGCAAATTCTGTGCCTGAGAAGCTTTTCAGCATAAATTAATCTGACACATCAGGTTCAATGCTTCCTTCAGTCCCTCAACACTGGCTACACAATGGAAGCCTTGCCAAAGCAGAGAGCAAGCTTTTATTCATTTCTTTACTCACTTTCTAGCATTGTATTATAGTAACCAAACTTGGCAATTTTAAAATCTCTATCGTAAAACACACAAAGTCTGCATACATTCTTATCTTTCAGGTTCATTAAATCATTATCACATTTATTGTAATGCTTCTAGTCATTTTTGGTTTTAGGTTTGTGCCTTAAAACAAATCTTGGCATGCACATGACAAATATTCAATTGAATAATAATAAGTTGCAAACAGAAAAATTTTAAAGTTATTAAAAAACCCCACTTCCTTGCCTCCAGTTTAAATAACTTGCATGTTTGGTGTGAGCTTTTTGGAACTATTTTTTACTGTGCATTTATTTTGCTCATACCAAGATTTTCGAACCTTGCATTAAGGACCTCTTAATTCCCCCTCTACTTTTCAGCATACAGAGATTTGTTTGTTATATGAAAGTACTTTTATTGCTCTGATGTCAATATTCAGACATTAAACACTTACGCATCAACTAAAATAAGCATGTCTTTGGGAGATGCAGCTCCTTGGATATACCTGAAATAAATAAATAGTATGAATTACATAAATTTGAATACACATTTTTTTGTGTGTGATGGAAGACACTCTGTGATCTCTAAACTCAAACTAGCTGAAGCAAGAAAATCCTCTTGTTGTAGCTAGTACAAAAACCGTGTGTTGTTACCTCCTCTCTTGCTGTGTCTCTTAAGTAAATCTAAGTCTAAACCACATTAGGGAAGTCTGGAAGTAGAATAAACTGATCAAAATTCACTGTTTTTACATAACTGAAAAACAGGAATGCTATTTCAGACCTAAAGATCTTGATGACAGATGAATTATTACTCAGCCCAGCTTAGGCAAAAATACTTAGTCCTCTGAAAAAAATATATCCAACTATATCCAAGTATCAATATGCTTTATGTCTTGAGAGGCTTACATAAAAAATAAATGAGAAGTAATCCCATGGCTCTTCCATCTTTTACCAATGTAATGATTTTACTGCTGGTGTAAACCACTGAGACATATTTTTACACACTTGCAAAAGTCTGGAAGAATGGTTCAGTCTAATACTCTAAATTATATTTGATTTTGGCACAAAATCAGAGTTTTTAATTGTCTTATACCTATTTGATAGCTATCCTCCTACGAAAAGGTCTGAGTAATCCAAAAGTACAACTATAGTGGATACTGCATAATTTGAAAATTGTTTATTGAGACAAACTAGTTAGTTTTAAAAAGAAAATATCAATATCTAAAAGTAAATACTATTAGAAGCTATTAGCAACAAATAACCAGAAAAAATATTTATACAGTAATATCTAGAAAGTAAATTATGTATATATATCAAACCTTTAAAAAGAAAGCTTACCATGGTCTTCTGCGTACATCATACAGATCTATTTTGTTAGGAGTTCGACTGTTATCTACCCATGGGGAAGCTAAAAAGAAAAAAAATATTGCATGGAATAATATAAAAGCTTTATCTCAAGTATTTTAATTACAACAATTTAATATATCAATATCAGAGAGTTTGCACTATGTAAATATCAACACTTGGTAAGGATAAAATAAAAAGTCCGTGTAAAATGTTGTTGAAATACATATTACCTTTTAATATAAAGCAATAAAACTACATATATGTGTGTGTATATATGTATAGGTAAATGTATATGTATCTATATAAACACACACATATATTTTATATTTTTATATATATATATATATGTATATGTATATATGGCCAAGTGTGTTGAAGAAACAGGCACTGACTGTAATTGATCACTGATTTCAATGGAACCAAAAATTGGACCAAAGTACTTCAGAAGATGACATAATAACATACTTAATTTTAAAAAAGTATGAGTTAATTATTACTGTATACTGTAATGATATTTCAGTTATGAGATACCAATCTGAAACTCAGTTATGAACCTAAATGATTGTACATTGACTCAAGAGCTTTACCTAAAAATGCATATTAGAAAAGTAACATGAAAATAGCATATTCCCTGGAAAAAAAAAAGAAAGAGACATAAATATTTATGTCTCTGTAAAGAAAATTCTTAGAATGGTAACTTTTGCAAGTGTCTAATCTAGGCTTTACCATAATTTTCAGCAAGGGAAGGAATTATTTCCTCAAAAACAAAAGGAGCCTTTCAAAACCATGTGACAGCTTAATGAACACAAACAAAAATGTGAAAAGTTACAAGGAATGAGATAATGGTCTGCAATTTGTTCTCTCACTGTATGCCAACAGCCTTGGGGGAGCTATTTCCTGGCATTAATCATTTTTCTGTCTAGGAAATAAAGACAGATATAGGCAGCTCCAGGATTCTTCCTGAAAAATCATATATCTAAGACAAAATGTAAGAATTATACCTCCACCCATGAATATAAAAGAAGCCATCAGCTTTGAGTAGCTGCATATTTTTGATTTTACTAAATGAACCCTTTCCTAAGTGAGCAAACCATGAGCTGGCCCTTCACTTACAGAACATTTAAACTGAGTGTAAACCCACGTTTAGCAGTACACATTTAGCAGCCACAGAAAACACTGTGTATTGTTGCACAACAGGAGAACCTCAAAATCTAGACCAATACTGTCTGTGATTTCAGACTAGACCACCTGACAGGTCCTTTGGGACCTGACAGGATAAGAGAGAGTACTTGACATTTTCAAAAATGGGAGATTTAAATTTTTTTAGATGGCTATATGCCAAAATTCTAACTTAAGTATCATTACTTAGATATGCACAGTTTAAATTCACCGGTATTTTACAAACCTAGAAGGTTACCACATGTTCAGTGATGGACTTTGTGTCTGTCCAGGCTATCCTTTCCATAGGAATTCCATGTGAAAATCCATCTTCTAGCTACATTCCCTGAGACTTGCAAAATCCGCATGCAATGTGCTCGTTTCAGTTTGTATTATGAGTGGTTTAGGTAAAACAGCAAATATAAGTCAAGATACTGACTAGGACTGTTATATCTATGCCAAAATTTCAGTCTTTCCAGTGACATCCAATAAAAGGCTATGCCCTACCAAATACACCCCTCTCAATCGACACATATCTTGGACAGTCTTCTTAAAGAGAGAATCATATTAATGTATGATATGGATTTATTTCAAAACAGCAGAGAAAATTAAATTTACACTGGTAGTGTTACTTTATTTCACATGAAAGGGAAGTTCAACTCCTTAAATGAATTCTCCTAAGCAAAAGGATGGTGGTTCAAAGAGAATCTGAATGCAAGAGCTGAAGAAGAGTCCTTCTAACGTCTTCATACACCACATGACAGTGGATACTGACAGAGGTAATAATTTAAAGTTGAATCAATATTCTAAACACAAACAGAATGACAGAATGGCCCTTCAGCTAACATAAATTGTCTACTGAAAATCATCATAAGGCAATTTAGCTAGAATTCATCTGATATCACAACCTTCACATCCTATTTTAAACTACAGGGTAATTTGTCTAAGTGCCAAACTAAAATTTACAAAAATATGGGTTAAGATTTCCTTTTAGCTGTATAACAGAAGACCATGAGAAGTAACATGGCTACTTTTTTTCTGCAAAATTTGAGAGCTACAAATACATGTTAATGTAATACCACCTGACAGGTAAGCATATCACTTCCTTGAGGCCAACACCAGTTGTCTAGACAGAAAGCACTTCTGAACTGGGCCTTTTAGACCAAAGTGTGTGGCAAATCTTTCAGAAACATGAAGAGGCAAAATTGACACCAACTTAAACACCAAAAAGTAAAATTTGAAATGCCTGAAGCTTTCCCTATTATTTCCAAAAGCACCAAAAGACTGTATAACTACACTTGAAGGGTTTTTAACTGGAATAAAAACTCTGACAACACTTTTTATAATTCCTTATTTTCTTTGATTTTGTTTTCTAAATACAAAGAGGATGCTCAAAGCTTCTAGTTGAGACAATACAATGGAAGATGTGAAGACAATTTTTTTTCCAAACTGATCTACAGTCAAATTCCTTCTTTTAAAACTTGAGATTCTAAGCCTTGGACTCAATTCTACCACAGCTTTTCAGGAACAGCCTGGATTGCAATGAGGCCCAAACTGTCCCTTTTTGGCTACATCTTCGCTAGTAGGTTAAAAAGAAAAATGGAAAGGAAGGCATTCACCAGAACTAGGTTAAAAACTGTAACAGTCCAATAACAAATAAAATAAACTCTGAAGAAACCATTCAGCACACTACTAACAGCCTAGCTGATCCTTTTGGAGATTACACGAATGTGAATGGTAACACAGTTTTTTCTTTTAGGTAGATAGACAGTGAATTCAACACCTAAATCCTACTTTTTGCTCCTTAGCACAGCTCTTTCAGTACACACAGTCCTGGAATGACTGTCAGCAGCTTCAGGGAGATCTGGAGAAAGTCTTTAAAAACATTATTTATTACTATGCTGTTAAACCACTATTTCCTGGGCCACATGTCAGTAAGTTTTCTTTTCCTAATTAATATATTATTTTCTTTCCAGACAAATATAACAAGCTTCTGCATGCTTAAGTTTCCATGACTGCACAATTTATCATGGGATATTAATGGGTGCAGGATCATACACTAATTAAGATATATAATGTATAATGAGAAAACTTGCATTATTGATCTTTCTGATGGTTTCCACAACAATTTACGTAATCTAGTAAAAGGCCTCTGCAAGACTCTGCATGACATAAATAAGGACTCAGACCTTAGTATCTAAAATTTCATTCACACCAAAGAAGTACAGAATTTTCTCTTAAACTTCAAGAATTAACATGGCTAAATTGCTCATTCATCCTAGTCTCTGTCTGGAATAACTTTTAATTTTAGATGGTTTTAAACAGCTTTAAACCTATTCAATGTTTTTTAGTAACATCCTGAGTATTTATAGATATTATTGAAATTGTTATTAATAAGAAACTTAAATTCCCTTATGGTATTTGATCTCCACTGATCAAGTATAATTTTTTCTGATTTAATGTATTTTTTAAAAAACTTTTTTTTTAAGATGATAAGTGCTTTCTATGGAAAAATAAGTAGTTATGCATTTATAATTATACAGGAAATAATTAGAAGGGCTGGAGACCACTGAAGGAGACTTCTTCTTTGGTCCTTATACAGAACACAATATAAAGCCATTTGGGGAAACTGACTTACATCTTACTGATAAAAATTATTACATGGTCTAAAATAAAAGCAAAACAAAATACACGAAAGATATAATTGGACTTTTTCCTCAATAACTAAAATTGATCAAGGATTTTGAGATTTACGGTTTTGTTTATATAAGATATTGTTTAAAAAGGTTTTATCAGCTACCTTGGAACCTGGCTCCACAATATCTTCAAGAAATCAACCTCACCACATTTCATTGTCATATATGAATATCTTTGAACTATGTCAACACTGCACAGTTCTCTGGTGCATATATTAGGCTTTAGTTATGTTCTCTTTTGATGATTTCCTTGTTTGGCATGTGGATAGATTTGATACTTTATAAATTATTCATTGGATTAGATATCCCTCCCACTTCTGCTGTTTGCATTACTGAGATACAGGACTGGCTATATTTCAAGCAAGAGTAAGCCATGCTTTTCTGTTATTTCTGCACATGTAGAGTGGAAATCCTGAGTTTTGTTGATTACAAGCAGAACCAGTTCATGCAGACTGCCACCAGGTAAAGCCTAAATGAAAATATTTGTTAGGAAAGGGAGAACTTGACTATAACCTCCCTTTCTGAATTCATTAGATGATTCTAGAGGCAGAGGTGAGTGTCATGAGGGAAACTTTCCTGAAAGTTCTGCCCTGCTCTGCTGGTTAGGTATGCATGTGCAAGGAACAGAGAGGCAGAGATGAATTATTAACAGTTTTACATCCCTTTACATTATTAACACATTTGAGAAAAGAGGCTAAAAGCTGATAATAAGATAGGTAACAAATGCCAATTATCAAATCCCAGACAGCATCAACTTATTTTGACTCAAACTCCAAATTTCATTTTGCTGTTTCTAAAATAAACATTCATAAACAAAACCACAGACTGTTCAATTCCCTGAGTCAGATTCAGTAAAACCTTCCTCAGATGAAGCAAAGTACAAGTTACAGCATATATTGTGCCGATAGTTTAATTTCATATTTCTTTTCATCTTTTAGTGAATTTATGTGAAAAAACCTGCATTCAGACATGTGATAGCCCAGACTATTTGAGAAATGTGATACTCCTCAATTTTCTACTCATAAAAAAGTCAGTTGAATTTCAGTGTAAAGGCAGCACCTTTGTAGAATTCCTCAGCTGTTTTTCAGTAAAAGGTTAGACATGGTAACTAAAAGTAAGAAACAGCCATGACTTTAAAATTCTCTAACATTACACATCATGAAGTGTTTTCAACTTCTAGAATTATTATTCAAGATATTTTTCTCATAATGATGTCTTGGATTAATAACTGGTTAGTATCATCCTCCCAAGACAGAGATTATTACCAACTCTGTGCTACTACACTAGATGTTCAGTCAGGACTGAATGCAGCCGTTTCTTTGTGATTTTATTCTGCTAGGGACTGAAAATTGCCAAGATCTTAAAATGTGTTCAGGTAAAATCTATCTAACATAGGCAGGTCTGTGCAATGTCTTCTGTAACTTTCACAGCATCATCATGATACAGAAAAGAGAGGATAATAATCCTGAAGTTTTTTAGAATGTATTACCCATATGGTAATGGATAATTATGTTATGGGCAATACTGCACTCAGTTTTATCACAAATAAGTTAAACAAGGATTTTATATTGGAATAGTCCATACGCAAACAAACCTATTGATTTTTGGACCCAATATGCCAAAAAACCCAAAATACAATAGAATGTGCAGCACATACTGCAGTCTGCAACTTAAAACCAACCTCTCTGTGTTATCTTATTTCAGAGGCAAACATTTCTCTTTCTGCATGTATCACCTGAATTTCAACCTAAACATGTTGTTTGCATTAGTTTCACCTCCTCTAGCAACCATGTCCCCAAAGAGGGCTGGAGTATCAAGGCTTGAGGATAAGAAGCAAGATGTTTTGTTGGTCGGTTTCTGTTTTCCTTTTTCTCCTATAAAAGCAAATTCTGGGGATTTAAATCTGTATCCTAAAGACACAGAGGTGGCATGAATTTCAACATGAAGGCATGGTGACCTGCTGTATGCAGTGCCATTAACTCACTAGAATTAGCACATTATCCTGTGACTGGGTGGATCTGCTTGTGTAACCGCAAAATTCAGCACATCAGCTTTGAAAAATGAGCCACAACTGAAGTTACTGTACGATTTTTCATATCATGAAACAAGGCTGTTGTGAGGTGGGTGTCAATCTCTTCTCTCAAGAAACAAGTGACAAGTTGAGAGGAAAGAGCCTCGAGTTGCACCAGGGGAGGTTTAGATGAGGTATTAGTAAAAAATTTCTTCCCAGAAAAGGTTGTGAAACATTGAAACAGGCAGTCCAGGGAAATGGTAGTCACCACCCCTGGAAGTTCAAAAAACGTGTGGAAGTGGCACTTGAGGACATGGCTTTGTGGTGAACATGGTGGTGGTGCTGGGTTGATGGCTGGACTTGATGATATTAAAGGTCTTTTCCACCTCTCAATTCTATGCTGAGTCTGGTTAGATACAAATCATGTCAGCTCCTGTTTCTCCCTCCCAGATTTCAAAGGAAAGAAAAAAAAAAAAGGAAGTGAACAACACTCAAAGAGGCTTTCTATGCAAAAAGTAGAAGTATCCAACTCACACACGCTAATTGCACTAATTGATAATTTATAAGCTGCATTACTAGGAAAGTGTTTTGGGTTTTACTTTGTTTTTCTACTTTAAAGGCTCCTTTAAATGTTGAGCTGTTAACAGGGAACAGCTATAAAATGTAAAACCTTTTCAAAAAGAAAAAAAAAAGTGAAGTTCTCAGTTTTTCAAGGCTTTTGATTCATTTTGTATGGATTTTTTAGGCTTTCCAGTCTCTTTAGTATCTGCTTCAGTAATTACTTTCTCTGCAGAGTTCAATATCATGGCCACAACACTATTGCTTGCCATTAATTGTTAACACAAGAGCAGCTGTGCACAGCAAGTTCTTCATTTGGAGAGATACCATTTTATTTTATTAGAAATTGATTTCTAAAGCCCTTCTATTATTAATATGTCTAAGCAGGGAACACTCTAGTAGGTAAGTGAAACTTACTTCACTAATATCTGGAAATTGGCTAAGTTTTTTGGTTTTTGGTTGGTTTTTTTAATGACAGATAAGAGATAATCTTAACTCTGTTCTATTCATATTTTTAATCCATAAGTTTGAAGACTTTAGGGACAAGATTATTTTTCTCGAAAATCAGCACTGAGGCATTCCTTTTTTTATCTGTGACTTTTTCCACTTAATATCTTGTAAACTCAAATTACATAGGAATATCTGGCATGAATACTTGCATGAGCAATGCAAAGAGATTTTTCTTTAATTAGTTAAAATTCCCGTCATATTATACCTACTTATTGTATAGATAAACAAAGGAAGACTAAATAGAAGGCAAGTCTACAGTTAAGAATGGGAAGAATAGCACAGTTCTCTTCACTGTACTCTTCAGTACTGATATTACAAACATCCAGAGAAGATTATCAGACCTGCTGATATTTAAACTGAATTTAAATGAGTTAATGAGTATAAAAGCAAACTCAATCCTAAAAAAACTGAAGAACCCATGTTATCTCTATAGACCTGTTTCTTTTATATACAAAATGAGGACAGTGATGTTTTTATTAGTTTTTTAACCAGAAGCCTTTTTGGATGAAAACTTAGGTGTGTTTTACATGCCATGCAGTATAGTAAAAAACATCTATGTGTCTCCTGGAACAAGACTGGAGAACTTTGTAGTACTTAAGAAACAAAACAGCGTTCAGTGCTGTCCACTGGGAAAAGCTGCCAGCACATATTGTCCCTTCAGTCACACTGTGGGGCTGTCTAAAGGATTCCAATAAAACTCTGACTCATCCTGTTTAATAATACAGATACATCCTAATGCTGAGGGAGCAGATGAACATAAGAAATACCTGTATACATGATTAAGATGTGATCAGATATACCTAAAGTAAGAATTCTAGTCTAATACAGATAAGGTCAAATGAAGACGACAAGTCTGAGTCTAGGTTATGTGATAAGAGAAGGGCTGAGGAGCTGCTGCTTTCTCCTCTATGAAATCCCAGCTCCCCACAACAAAAAAACTCAGAGACATCAGAGAGAAGTCACAGATCTATGCAGAATTCTGGGAGAGTGGAAGACATACCTTTTGCCAGAAATACCATATTGTGAAGGTGAGTTTTCATTTGAAAAGTAAGTTTTCATTTCATTCCCATAAGCCCTTGTTAAATTTCCAGATAGAATTGGGAAGATTTGGAAAAGCTGGGGACAGGATAGTATTTCTCAGTTTTATTTTTTTATGAATTGCCTCAAGTTTTTGGATCTTGACCAAGTGTGGCACATTCCCACCTGTAGACCATTGGTCACTGCAGACCAAATATTGTCACACTGAGCCTAAGGTCAGCATTTCTTCACAAAAGATGCTGAATCTACTCATGGACCATCATGCCACTGTTATGGAGATACAAAACTCACCTACTGAAATCTGAAACTGTCAGTACTATCAGTACCCATATCAGTATTACCCTCTCTAGTATAACACTTGGGAAAATTATTATTTAATGTACTTCCCTGTGAGAGCTGAGTCCGTGTTGCTGATCAAACAGGTTTTTACTAAACATTCATCTAAATCAAGATTGTGTTTTCATTTGAGTAATCCTATGCAACCAATTATCCTTAAGTGTATTTATTACTGTAACTAGAAAGCCTCCTATATCATATTTAACTGCAAATAAATGTCTGCTGTCTGCAGTAAAAAAAAAAAATCAAAATGCATCCTTTATTGAGTATCTCATCTTTACAAAACAACAACAAAAAAGAATGAAGAGAGAGGTGGTATCTGGTAAAAGCCACATAAATATAAAGTAGTTTTGAAAGTTTGTTTAAGTAGTAATTGCTGCAGTGAAAATAATATGCCTCCCATTGCAGTATTTTAATGAAATATTGATTAACAATTAAAATTCTAATTACATCTATAATTAAAATTAATAGTAAGATTAAAAGAGGAACTGGTTACTTTGTACCTACACTTCCAAAGAGCCCACCAAAAAAATGATAGTAAATTGTTCTTTCAGATAGCTGCTTTCTAAAACCTAGCAGTCAAATTAGCTGGATAAATGCCTCACAAAATGTAAGTAACTTAATATCTGTCAAATCATATTAAACTACTTTAATTAAATTAATTTATTTTTGAGCAACAGATTTGTCCACTTCTCTGTGGTTAATTATAAATTAAATCTGAAGTTTGATCTATAATAAAGTACTTTTCTGTCTACACAGAGCTAACAAAACTCTTCATGTGCAAGCCCACAGGCATTGGATTCAAGATTTATTTTTAAAAAAAGTTTCAATTGCATTGGAATAAATTGCTTATTTCAATGATCTTAATAAAATGCTGCCAGATTACTGCTTTTAGTTTGAATCAAAAACTATTGAAAACCTCTGTCTGGACTAGAATTAGTCAAGTGTCATCTTAAAAGCCAATACAGTGATCTGGAATTAGAATTATAAAGTCAAATAATTAGGCAGGTAGATGTGCATCTACTAGTGTTAAGGAGAAAATGATTCAGTATTTATAACAATTTGTGCTTTTTTGCCCTCTCACAGAGAATTCAAATTTTAAACTTGGTCGCTCATAGTTTTCCCCATGAAACTCCTCTGGTTTTGTTTACTGTTTCCATACTACTGAATTTCAATAGTGTTTGCTATTGAAAAAGCCCCACAAAACATGTTTCATCTTTCTTTCACAGAACTTTTGAAAACTGGGTCTTACTCTTGAGTTATACATAAATAATGGAAAACTGCTTGCAGTGCAAAGGCTGGAAACATCTAAGATTTAAACATTTTATTAAAATTATTTAAATACTGTGCAAAATAAATTTATCATATTCCTATTTTTTTATTTCAAGGACTTGACAATTTTACAAGTCAGTCTGTTCACTCGTTGCAACAATTTTAACATATTTTTACTATAGCTGAGAATCATTAAATGTAAAAAAAAAAATAAAAAAATTAAATTATAATAAAATATCCAAATTTTGTGCAAGGGTTTATTCTATATTAAACTGCCCTCTCTGCCCTTGAGGGAGTTGACAGTTTCTCCCAGTTTAATGTCTCTGGCAAACTTACTTAGTGTTCTTTTGAGTACAATTGTTTGAACGTTCCCTAACTCGACCCTCCTCCACTCAGAACAAGGTGTCCTTATTCCAGAATTTCCTTTTGATTGTAGAGGCCTGTGATTATTGAGGGTTGGTCTTTACCATGGATGAAAGACTAATTGGTGATTTGTGACTTAAAACGTAAGAATGAGCATATATTAAATCCTTCTGATATTTTTTGAGGTTTTTTATGGAATTACTGTTTACTTACTCTTGAGTTGTTCAGAGCTCATAGAATAGCTAACAGAAATCTCAAAATTTCTTTTGGCATCTTCATATCAAAATGGATGATTGCCAGTAGAGTATTGGGGGTTAGCATTCCTCTTCAAAAATGTGCTGCCATTGAAACTAATGAGAATATTGATACTAATGTGAGAGACTGGAATGGTTAATGGCTTAAACATTGCTAAAATCATCTAAGAACCTTTGCACAGCTGTCCATCTGCACCCACCAAAGCCCATCCCTTCCCAAATTTGGCTATTCAATGGAATTTGTAATGTAGTGGGAATTTGTGATAAGATAAAGGTGATACTATGGTCTAATCATCCCAGGTCGAGGGAGAAAAGGATCCACAAGGAATAGGGGAAGACTGGGGTGCTGATGGCTCAAACACTCAGGGCAAGCTGCTGATGTGCCATGTACCTGCCCAGGGCCAGAGGGTGAGCACAGCCCACATCAGGCTACAGCTGGTGGTGAATGAGACAAGGAAAGAGGCAAACCCTGGGGGCTGTCTCTGTCCTTACCCAAGTGTACTCAGCTGTGGTAATTCCTTGCCTGGGAAGCACTGGGACATTCACACAAGCCTGAAGGTGTCCATCTCTGCTGATGAGCCACAATTGACTCAGCTGCACTGATAGAATAGTCAGCTGTATCCTCTTAGAAGGTGTCAAAGACTCCTGAAGTGTCCAGGTGATCCACATCAGTTGATACTCCCAGCTCCAGGGGAGGTGCCTGGACATTATAAACTGAGGGATTATAAACCAAATAGGAGTGTTTGGGGCTTCCCTCACCACCAGACAGATCCTGTCTGCACCATCACTTTGACCAAAAGACATTGAAAACACAACAATCAAGCCTTGTCCTGAGGCCTAGGGGTAAGGAGATCTTTCTACTCCCAACCTTTCCTTCTCTTTCTTATGCATTTTCTTAAGTGACATTTTTATGCTTTTATGTTGTCATATTACTATGGATTACAACCAAAGTGGCTACATACCTGTTCCTGTGCAACCAAATTGTTCTACAATAAACCCTACATGTGTATATTTACAAACACTGATCATTCAGTGTTTTTTCATTCTAAACCACCCCAAAGGATCTATTAAGAAGAATCTGGGTTACCCTTTGCCCATGACTCAAAGCAGCGGGAGAATATCAGATAAAAACATCAGTATATGAAAACTCTCATTGGAAACACCCTTTGTAGTTTAGAGGTACTGCACTTCTTGGTTTTATATGAGAGTAAAGACTAGGTGAATATCTTTCAGATAATAATCAGCAGACTCCTCTATACATTGTAATTTTGGGTTTTGGTATTTCCAAATTCTTTCATAAATATCATCGTTATTGAAAAATTCATCACATTGAAACAGGCTTACCAAAGACCAATATAGTGAAGGAATGTTTTATAAATTTATGATATCATTTTTAAAATGCAAATGTGAAAAGCATCCATTTTAGCATATGAAACCTGAATTAATTTTCAGAACATGTGTTGTGTAAGCAAACTGAGAAAAAGCTTACAAAAAGAGAGGGATGGAGAACCTTGCTCAAAGACTGATTCTAAAACTCTAAAAGGTAAAGGGCTTTCCAATATGAGCTACAATGGAAAGCAGATGCACAAAACACCAGCTATAACTCCCAGAATATCAGACTGTACATCACACTGTGTGTGTGGTATTTAAGAAATGGGGAATTACTCAGGAGTTATGAAGTTATGTTCTGACAGGATTGGACAGCTAGTAAAGATTTAGCTATGGAATAAATAGCAGGTGTGAGTATCTGAGTTTTATATTAAATTTAAATAAGTATTTGGGTGAAGTACATACAAGTAACATTTACATCTTTAAAACAGAGAAAATAAGCTTCTCCCATTTTTTAGAGGTGTTCTAAGGAAGAAAACATATTTTGAGGCTCCTGTGTTGTGTTGGTGAACAAGTGGAGTAGACAGGTTAGTTACAGATAAGAATCTATTTTTCAATATATGAGATTAATTTTCAAGTGGAATATTTCCTTGAGATTGGCAGAGAGATGTATTTAGGAAACACTTCTTTTTCAGTACTTGAAAAACATCACATAGTAAGCCATAACCAATGCTGACCCCACATACAGTAATGAAAGATCCCAAAAGCATTGAAATAGAAGAGTTGGAAAACAAAACAAATATTAAATTAGCATTTTCAATACTTTTTTTTCTGCAACATCTCCCTGTATTTATTTCATGATCATCCAGCATGACAAAACAAACAGGATTCAAGTGCTATGAAATATTCTTCCTGTAAACTAGCCTGAGGCAGTTTCTCCGCCTGTGCTAGCAGTTGCGCTAATGATACAGTAACAGCTTTAGAATTATCCCCTTCACCCTCAGAAACACAAACAATCTTGTATAAACAGAAGAGAAAGGTTCTCAGAATTCTTCCTTAGGCAGTTGTAGGCTTGAGTCAACACACTTCATGGCTGCCTTGTGTGTAGTGGACATGTTATTCAGGCACTGATAAGAATCACTCAACAGCAGCAGCAAACAGCAAAAGTCAAATTCAGGCTACTCATTATCTAAATTCAGTAAAATATACCTCTATTAAAATGAATTTGTGTGATCAAGTGATGGAGTTCTTCAACTGGTGGAACAGATGCTGGTTGAAGGAATCAAGTTGAACTGACCTTAGCTCTAATAGCAAAGATGTACCTGTCAGAGGTTGTGGATTCTGAGGGATATGAACACAGCATGGTGCATTTGTATTTTCACTGGCATGAAACATGATTATAAGTCTACTTTCCAGGTCACTGTCTTTAAAACTAGACAAGTACAGAAATGTCACTTACAACTATTCAAGTGATTATTTATACAAGATATAGAAAGCAATAAAAAAAAAATTAGACACTTCGGCTTTTCAAAGGACATAACCTTTTGTTTCTCTTACTGAAAAAACAATCCCAGTTCCTTGACCCTCACACTAGCTTTATGCCAGAATAATTTCACCATCCATGACTTAATTCTGATATAAAGAAACTGCACCAATGTAAAAAACAATTTTTAGTTATATTTTACTGCCCACAGATAATTCAGAATATTTTTAATGCAACATATGGCATAGGACAGTGGTCTAGAGCAGTTCAGTTACCTGGGTAATACCTTGCGAGGCCAGTGGCACTGCCAAAAACCTGCCACAGTAAGGTGGGGTCCTCTTCTCTGTTCCGCTTGAACACATCATCCAGAGCTGCAGTCCAGTTGAGTTCATTCAACACTATTGTTGCTGTCAAAGACAAAACATTTTTTTTATTAGAAAGTCACATCCTAACATGGGAAGCAATGACTACAAAAAGCCAACTGGAATTCTGAGAAAGCAAAAATATTTAACTAAACCAGAAGTTAAATTTTAAGAAATACGCTTCTTTTCCGTGGGCATTTTTCTTTAAATTCCTCATGCTCTCTTCTTCCAGTTGGATTTTTTTCATGCCACGACTCTTGGTTTATTTTCAAAGACAATATCTTCTACAAATACTTTCTTTATGAGATGTCACTCTAATTGCACTTCCCAATCGTAGATTGTTTACAGAAAAATAAACACAAGTATATGCATTTGATGCTTGCTAATTACAACCCACTGCAATAAGAGCAACTAGAATGACCTCAACAAAAGTATATATAAACATAACAAAGATGTCCCTTTCAAAATGGATTATATAGCAAACAGACTGATGAGTTATTTGAATTGTAGTGTTGATGTGGGGCTGCATGACCAGGAGTGCTCATTTTCACACCCTAAACAGCTCTTAATGTTCACAGATGTGGGGCCTTACAGTAAGGACAGCAAAGTGAATGTTACCATTTATGAGTTGGGTTAACTCCACAATTAACCTAAAATACAAGAAAATTCACATTCCAGCTAAACACGATGTTGCCATTTATACAGAAACTTATATTCATAAAGTTATCCTGTACCAATGTTTGCTTTAATCAATCTAATAGTTTATATAATCAAACAAATATAAAATATATTAATGTGTTCTATGCTTTTTTGAGGAAGAGATATATTGGGAAAATTTAAAATTGAACATTACAGTTGATGAACATTGCTACACTAAAGACTGTAGTCAGTAGTCAATGCAATTTTATTGTGATACAAAACACTTTATGATATAGCTTATGATAAATCATGTTTATCACCTCATTTAATCAGTTGTAAATATTTCATCAATCCCCCCCAGATCATAATAATGTTAGGCAATTTCAAATGCACAGTTAATTATGAAAAGTAAAGGCTTTCTGATGGTTTAGTCACTAATTCTTTCTTTGTGTTGCCTAATGGGATTGTTAGCAATATTTCTTAAATTGAAGCACCTAGTTCAGCAACACAAGAGTGAAAAGGGAACTAGAGGGAAAAAGAAAAAAAAGAAAAGACTTTTGGAAAGAGATAAAGATGTAGGTATAAGTCCAATGAAAATTGCCACAGAGATCGTGCTCACACTATGGCATAGGACACAGGAAAGAAAATTTGCCTTCTCTTGCCAATGGACAAGTCAAGCTGAAATAAAAGCAGTTCACATTTAAGGGACCTGAGTGGCATTACAGTGCAAAATTTGGTATGCAGGTCCACATTCTACAATGAAAAAAAAAAAAGATAAAAATAAGGATGGATTGAAAGTTAACAGCTGACAGCCCATTTCCAAAGTGAGGCTTTTAGAAGGTACTAGAGAAATGAGATCACAACATTAAATTTTATAGGCTGGTTTTTAAAGGTTAAGGAGAAAATTGCTACACCACGTATTTTGCAGAAAGGTTTATCTGTTTTTTTAGAGTAGTTTAAGATAGTGCTCTCTAAAGAGATAGCTTTTTGTAGAAATATCAAATTAAATTTCCAACTCTTGAGACTTCCTGTAAGCAACTAGCTTGTATTATATACCTCTCTCTTTGTCAAGTAGATAATTATAAATAAATACATGTTTACTTAAGAAAGAAGAACAATTCCCTGAGGCACCATGAGATTTTAATTTTAAAATGTTTACTGTTCAGTTACATCTTTTAGATCCCCTTTAACCTGCTGTAATTAAGCATTATGTACAGACTTTTTAAACTTGACTTTGTGTCAGATCCTGAGATCTTGCTTCCAGAAGTGGCTCCATAAAGCCATTAGAAGCTCTGTCACTTAGGTATACAAGACATTTTCAGCTTGATTTTGTTTCGTTTCATGTAACTCTTTCCTATCTGGAGGTATACCAATCACTTCACTTGTGACCATGACGGACTCGAAAGAAAAGCAGGGAGTTGTGTCAGGGAAGGTTTAGGTTGGATATCAGGGAAAGGTTCTTCATCCAGAGGATGGCTAAACACTGGAAGAGGCTCCCCAGGGATGTGGTCACAGCACTGAGCCTGACAGTTCAAGAACAGTTTGGACAACACTTTAAAGGCACATGGTGTGATTGAGGTGTTCAGTGCAGGGCCAGGAGCTGGACTTCATGATACTGATGGGTCCCTTCCCACCTAGCATGTTTTATGATTCTATGATTTTAATATCACCCAAAAGTGTTTTGCAAAGAGTTATATATGTATGCACACACCTCTACACATACACAGTCATATATATGCAAATATATATCTAAAATACACACAAAAAAAAGGAGACGATCTACAAATATTAAAATAAATAAATACTCAAGTGTCAAATCCATACACTGGAACTAATAATTTTAGCACTTTATTAGACTTGAGGTTAGGCTATAAAGTAAGAGATAAGGATTACTAGATCTTGTTTGGAATATTTGTGGAGAAGTGATGCTTTACAGCCAGATTTAAGAGTTGTATGATATAAATTATGTTCCACTTTCTCCTTCCTCCTCCTCCTCTATAATTTTCTCCTGGAGACAAATACAACAGCCTAAAAAATCCAAGCATTTTCAGTAAGCAGAAAAAACTAAAACTCTCAAATGGCCCAAGACAGGAAGCTTGAATTAAAAAAATAAATAATGTGAAATTAAAAAAAAAGCAACAAGAAGAGAGCATCTCAACAGAAGGGAACTGAAATAACTGGGAAAAGGCTACTAACAGTTTGTAATATATCTGTTCTCAGGCACTGAAAACCAGATATTCCTGCACTCCAGAAATTCACAGTTAAGTGCCCAACTCTCATTTCAGTAATAAACTGTAACAGCACATGACAGGCTCAACATACATCACCTTCGTCTTAATTCACTTTCTCATTATGACAAAAAAATTGTGCTTGGAACAGAGACACAGTTTATTTGGTGAGACTGATAATGCAAATAAATGATTGTATGGTCATTAAAACAATCATTTCTGGAGCAGTTTGCTATTTGTAGTTCAAACTAGCTCTCTTCATTCAGGTTTTTGGTTTTTGGGTTATTTTTGGTTGGTTGGGTTTTTTTCATTCTATCTAGAAGTATACTTGAATAGTATACAGAATGCACCCACATGTGTGTGAACTAATCCAGCAATCAGTAAATGAGGATAAGAGTGCTGGGAATTTTATTTTGAATAATTTATTTTTCTAAGTGTTTTTTCACAACTTCTATGATTGTTTTCCTTCTGCTAAAGCATACTGCACTTGAAAAAGCAAGCTGTAAATCAAGTCCTCCTTTTGTTTAACCCTCTCCTTTTTTTTTTTTTTTTTTTTTAATGCAATATCACTGGCAATAGGCAACTTCAAACCAATGCCTCTGAATTCTGGTCTAAAGCCTACAGCAATGGATTTGAAACTTTCTAAAGAAAAGCAAGCAATTCCAGTCCTAATCAGCGAAAGAATATTCTTCAAATGGTTCCTTATAATAGATCCTGATTCTCAACTGACACGTAAAAACCAAAGCAGTGGTACTTTCACTAACTCATAGCAGAGACCATAGCACCTGTCAGAATGCTCTAATTGGAGAGACAGTTTACATTAACTTCATTTATATAGTGAAAATTTATTTTCTGTTATTTAAAAAAATGCATTGTACTAAAATAAAATGTTTAGAGGTGTTATAGTCACACTTCTGTATATCTACTTGTCTTTTGAGTTAACTAAGATACAGGAAAGAGCTTTTTACTGATAATTGGCTGATAGAAAATCTAGTTGGAGAAAACTCTCCAGTAAGCTTATTTTCAATTCTGCTAAAAGAAATCTTTGAAGATTACTACTTCTGAGTACTTCAGCTGCTACCTTTCACTTGATACATGGAAGATGAAAAAATAAAATTCATCATCACACAATATGAAACGTCATTCTTTCTGGCTAATTCCACTGAACTTGATCCATCTTTCCACTTTTTCCTTCTTCTTTATGATACGAGGTTTAGGGGCCTTGACAAGGAATGGATTCAATTTTCCCCTACAAATGCAATCAATAAAAAATAGAGAGCACTGCTGTGCTCTCTTTAAAAGGACTGGAATACGCTTCTGATGATTTATTCAACGTAGAGGCCCTGGCCTGCATAGCAGACAGAGAACAACTTCATTTGAAAAGCCTGAGAGCTATTTCCTACATCTGAAAATACGTGAGCTGCTGTTCCCTGATGTGGCAGCTACACAGACACTGGGGAGAACAGAAGGGAGCTCCTTAGCAGTTCATTAATCTTCTTTTAATGTCTGCAATGTATTACCCTTCCATATCCTGCTAAATGAAGTTGACCCATTGGTTTTTTTTAAAGATAACAGTGAGTAGTAATTGCTATGATTTAAATATATACTTTCAATCAGATATTATGGTATTTAAAAGTGGGCACAGAGGGACAATACATTCTCAAGCGCATATTTTTGCATATATGTGTGCAGATACAGACACTTCCATCAGTAGGCATGATAATCAGAAAATACAGAAACTCTACTGAAGGTATAAACTAGTTTTCTTTATGACTTGTGTGTTTCAGTAATTTTGTTAAAGATTACATTCCTTCATGTTTATGTTTAATTACACAGAACTTTATTCAGTCTCCACTGTCCCTGCAAAGATGCACTCCCATCTTTTTCACATGCAACTAGGAAGGAATGGACATTTCATTTCAAGGTACTTGTAATCAGAGTTTTGCCCTGGCTTATACATGTGCATATACATTTCTATATGTATATACATACACAAGTACACATGCACACATACACACATGCATATTCTACATAATTCCCAAATATAACAATCTGAAGAACTATTCCAGTAGTAACTTGAACTTCAACCTTTCAAATTTAGATGCAGGTTTCAAGCCAGGTTCTTCTCTCATGAGAAGTGCAATAGCAAAAAGGCCAGAGCAGAGGAAAGATCATAGTGACTCCAAAGTGAACATTTTCCCCAAGGTATTTGGTCCTTTGACTGGCATTAGAAACTTGAATTCAGATATTTAGGTTTTCCATAGAAAACCACAAGAAAATGTCCAACTGAAAACAGTAATCTAAAAAAATCTTCATAGCTGATTAGAAAACAGTCAAAGGACAGTAATAGGAAAATTTTGAGAGATAAGGGAGCTGGGTAGTATTTTATCCAACCTCTCTTCTAGACTCTTAACTTTTATCAAAACAAGGTTACACAAATGCCAAGGCAATGTACTCTTTTCACTCAAAGCAAAAGGAGGAAAAGCAAAAATAAGTCTTTGAATCTAACAAACAACAATTTTTATATAGTGGCATTTCCAATTGGATCGGTCATTACTTTATGTGATGCTCTGCTGGATCTTGTATGTATTGCATATCCTCGTATTAGTTACAAAATCTTGCTTTGAAAGAAGCATTTCCATTTCCTAACCTATCATAATTTAAAATTACTGCATGATTAGAACTGTTCAAGTAACATACATTTAATGGTGAACGAAACCAAAGTATTAAAATACAGTTTTTAGCAAATGGAGCAATTATTGAATCAAAAAAATTCAAGTTCTATAGAGTAGATATTTTACACACACAATTAAAAGCATAAATGATAAAATGTCATGTTTTTTCTTTAAATGAACAACTTCTCCGTTCCCCCTTAGATATTTGACATTATGTCCCAGACAGTTCTATAAATAATTTTATGGAGAAGTCACTGAAGTCTAGAATACTGTTTTGTCTGTGTCAAATCAAGTAAATTAATTGGCAATGCTGCATGTTGTCTGCTGCCTGGCTTAGCTGCCACATGCTGATAGCCAGAGAAGCACAGCAAAATCTCATTAAAATAAGTAACACCCACGAGAAGAAAATGAGAATAAAAATGTCAAGAGCAGAGGATGGAACTAAACTTCTATTATAACTCAACAAAAAAGAGTTAATACAATGCTGAGTCACTGACTCTTTAGTACACACTCATGATTTTTCAACAAGTTGTTTATCTCTACAAAACACAAAAGACACCCTATTATAAACTGCATTGCTAACAAGAGCATTTGTGCACCTTACATGTTGTTGCCTTGCTTCCCCTCATCTCAAAATATACCAGGATGTATTCCAGAATGGAATAATACCCTGTGTGAACCATACAGTACTGGAAGGTTATTTTCTGGGAAGACGGCAAGAAGAGAAAATGTATGAAAGATACTGTTGATTCGAGTGGTTCTAGAGGACTTTTCAGATTTTGTAGAGAAATGCACAGTCTAAGAACCTGCTGATTCTTTATTATTATTTTTTTATTATTGAAACAATAATTATACTATTCACTATTAAAGTTTACTTCAAAGCAGGCCCTCTATTTGGAAATAATTCCTTCTTTAAAAAACAAAAAAACCCAAAACCAAGAAAAAATACCAAGAGATGAGTATATTGTATTTTTATGGAAATATAAGGGATTAAATATCAAAAAACACCCACATATTTCACATACAAGCTCTGCTCTTTCTTCACTTTGCTCTAATTTTTTGTTAGCATTTCAAAGGATTTCATAGTGACATTCAAATTAAAGTAACTATGGAGATATGCTTGATCTTTAATGAAGACTTCTCTCTCTAAAAAAAAAATTAATTAGGTGTTAACAAAACCAAATAAAACCAATCAAACGACTGTCTGGAAATGCTGTTCTGGAATAATTTATTAAATGCTGTCTTCATTCTGCCAAAGTATCACCACTTCAATAACTTTCTAATCACTAAAGCACCTTAAAAGATCAGTAAATCCAAGCAATAGCTGGGTTAAGTGAGAAGGAAAAGGACTAGGAACAGACCTACTCATGCAAAAATGCTCTCTCTTACCTCAAGCTTTCTGCTTTTTTAAACTATTTTGCTGTTTTCCCTCATATTTCACTTTAATTGTAGTCTGGAACCAGTTAATTCCAAACTGGATGCTATACCCTGTTGGATTTATGTAGATCACCTATTAAAAAGTTCATAAAGTTTTTCATACAACATGCATAATGTCCATCAACGTTTCCTTCCATCCTCTCCCCAGCCACGGCAAATTGGAAAGCACCCGTATCTACAGCAAAAATAGTACAATAGTACAACAAAATAAAGATCACTCATCATACTTCCTGGCATTCTACAAGGTTTTTTTGTCCATTATGCCAGGGAGATGAACTGCAAGTGGACAAAATGCTGAAAATGGCCACTAAAATGGGCTGTGAAGAACAAAAAATCTGATTTCTGAAAGTAGACAGAGGTTCAGTAATGCAACCTAAAAAATGAGTCAAAAAGCAAGCCCACCCTCCAAAAAGGTATGTAAGAGTAAGGATGGCACTAGCCCAATAAGAAATGGGTAGAAAATACTTAAGAATAAATTAGAACAGGCAGTTAGAAGGTCTCTTTTAGAGCAGAAGGTCCTAGAATCATCTTTTGCTATGAAATACCAGCAAGGAGCCCAGAGCTGATCAAGCTTGATCAGTTTATTAAGGGAATGACATGAGCTAGCTAGATTAAGAATTGGATTTGTCAAGCAAAAACCTGCCCTACTCTGATATGTCACCCTTTGTTACAAATAAATAAAATGTCTGTTTAGAAGCTTAAATTTAGTAACCACAAAAATGCACTTTTATACAGAATTAATGGCAGCACAAGAATTGAAAGTAAAAGCACTTATTCATATTTAATGAATTAATATTAAATACTTGCAAATAAAGGATGGATACTTATATTTACTTTATATATATTTATATATAGAGTACATACATATGTGTTGTATTATTATAAAATATTCAAATTAATTATTAATATTTTTGTATTGTAAAAATTCTTTTCCTCTATTATACAGGTAATATATGGAGAACACATATGTTAAGAAATATTAGAGTATTAGAAAGGATTTGGTTAATGGGTTCTAATCTAATCCATATAAATTAAATATGAAGGAATAGCAGACTGGTTTATTTTATTTAAATACATCTCTGGCAACAGAAATCTAAGACACACCAAGTGTGAGGGGAATACAGTGCACGAGCAGGAAACGTGAGAAAAATGATGATGAGACAAGGTTTGTTTCATCACCTGAGTTGGTACAGATGTGACAGCTCCTAATCAGTATTTCAGCCAGCTCATGGATGAGTCTTGAGAATTAAAAATAATGGAATTTCCACACACATTCTTTTTGTTTTTCTTCTTGTTATTGGTCCAAAGAACAACTGGACTGATATTTTCTGAAATTCAACTACCCAAGGAAAAAGTCCCCTCTCTCCAACAGATGAAAATTTGTACATGTGCAACTGCATTATGCATTCTTAGAACATAAAACCAGAATAGAAATTGCTCTTCTTTGCCCTAGCATCAGCACAGGTATTGTACTCAGCTGCTAATTAAGTGTGGTTTGGTGCTGTTCTCTAGATTATATAGAAGGAATATGAAAATCCTCCTCTCTCTTAAAGATCATGGGGCTACAGAGTACCAGAAAGTTGAAAGCTTGCTGCCTGTACAGAGGTGCTTCTCACTCTGAAGACATTTCTATTTCTTGCTACAAAGACTTTCCCTGTACCTTTACAAGAGAAAAACCACATTAATTTTATTTCATCTATAGCATTTACTCTAGGAGGAAGGACACACAGACTCCCAGCCCTGTTGTTCTGAGACGCCAAGCTGAGATCCATTCTTGGAGTGAATCCTGGCCTCCCTGAAGTTAACAACAAAAATATTACTGTCCAGGGAACTGACTTCATCCTTCATCCTCAGAACACCATAACCCTGCAGTGTTCAGCCACTCTCTCTGAACATAGTATTCTGGCAGGCTGATGCAATAAGCAGATTCCAATTTTAGGAGTCCAGGCTCAGTGCTTTAGACTTTTTATGAAAAAAAAAAAAAAATCCTTATAAATCACTTCATAAGAATCCAAATGCCTTTGAAAAAATAATAAAAAAAAAAACCTCAAAAGGATCTTTGAGAACACAGTAAAATTAAGATTCTTTGTAGTTGTTTTTGTCTGCTTCCATGTCATGGGTATTCTCATGAGTATATATTCATCTGAATTTTCTCTATTCACTGCTTTAATCACTCAGTAGAGCAGTTCTTTGTTCTACAATGTCCAGACAAAAAATAATTTTTTATAATGATATGCTTGCTGAAGGTCTCCTTGTTTTTCATTTACTTTGTGAATATAAAACCACAGGGTGACGAAGTTGCAGAAAACTGGAATGGGACGAAGAAAGACAAATTATCTTACATCTACTTTACTGCTCAAGAAGAAATTTTATCTTCCCATAAATACCTACCCTAATGGCCTAAAGTGTATTACATATTAGTTACTTTAACCTCCCATATTTAATTAAGGCCCATAATCCTTCCTGAATGAGTGAATACTGCATAAACAGAGCTTTTAAAATTAGAGAAGCTGCTGAGTTTGAGGTTTCTAAAGGCTTCTATATGGATTGTTTCCAATACTAGGGAGAGAACAATATATTAAGGAAATACAGACACAGCTGGAGCAATTGCTATGGAGTGGAAAAAATGCATATGGAACCAAATTAGTTAAGAATATATTATAAGAAGAATAAGTTAAGAACATATTATACAAAACCCTGAAGTCACAGAGTATTTTAAGCAGCTATTTTCAACTAAAGTCAGGGAGTAAGGATACAGAGTTCCATATTTCCCAGGATAAGGAGTAGGATATAAAAGTATGAATCTGGATTTAAAATAAAGCAGAAGAGTCATATCACATAGTGAAATAAACCAAACTTCAGCCTCATTCTTACAGGCATTTTTACACACATATAACTTTCATATTTGATACATGAAAGAAGCAAAACTCAATGCCAGCAGCTTAGCACCTGCTAAATCCCACTGTGCTCTGACATTCTGCATCAATTCAGGATGTACTCCAGGGAAATAATGGCCCAATCTGGTAACAGCCCATTGCAGCAATTGTTTCAAAAATGCAAAGGGAAGACCCACTGAATTTTTTTTTCTTTTTTAAACAACTTTCGGAAAAAACCCACAAAAAACAACCAAACAAAACCAACAACCAAACAAACCAAGGAAGCAACAGAAAGCTTCTTGTAAGAAACTCATTACTTTGCTTTCCTAACAGCATCCTGGTTTCAGTGGCTTCACCTGTATCAGCCAGAAGTGCAGCGCAATGGAAGCAGGTATGTATATTGAAAAAGGTTTTGCTGGGAATGTGGTATTCATAGACAGGATTTGGAGATTTTATTTTCTGCTACATCTATCCTATGCTGTAGCCCTGAGTGCCCTAACAGCACCTGTGGGCCAGGGGCACCATGAGAGTGCAATTTGGGCATGGCAGGGAAATCCAGCTCCACTCTGAGACAGCTCAGCAGTCAACTGCAGCAACTTGGCCCAAACTGTTTTTTCCAAAGGGCATTTCTGATCTGAACTACAATCCTAATGTAGACAGATCCAGCTCTCATAAAGCAGTACTGGTCAAATAAATTAGGTAGATGAGAGAGAGCAACTTGCTTTCCAGTGGCAAAGAAGTTCACAGTCAACTGGCAACACTTAACTTTATTCTCAAGAGTGTCATCTGTCTCCAGCACACTGTCACCTCGCAATTTTCATCACCCCAATTATCTGTAACAGCAGATGTATTTGGAACATAGCAATACTTTCTATAGTGACTGAAAGATGAGTTCACAACTCATTTAACAAGATGGGCTTGAGCATGATAAATACCAAACAAAACACATATTCTTAGAGGTATAAAAAAAACTGTAACACCTTTAACAGGGAACTTGTCATCTGAAAACCAACTGCCCCCTTGGTGCAAACATTCTGTAGTCCAATGGCCAGCTTGCCACCTGTTGGAAATGGTTATATTTTCACTAAAGCCACTGATATGTTATTCCAGTGTATAACATGAAAATGAGAGTATTTGTTCAGTGTGTGTTGACAATGAGAAGTATTTGTTTCATCATTACCACTTGCAGGCCAAAAGCAAAATGAGGACACTTTAAGTATCCAAGAACACTCCATAATAGTTAAATTTTACTTTAGTCAGTTCTTCTAAATGCTTTATGCATATAGTAGAGGCTCAGAAAATGAGGCATCTCCAGTATTAAAGAAACCACAGCTTATGGAAACTGATGTTCCAATATTGAAAGTGCTGGTGCTGAGTCAATTTCATGTAAATGCTTTAATTCTAATACTGATGTTCAGGAAAATCTTTGGCACATCACAGCCTTACTGAACATTTTCCTCAGCTACAGAATAGGAGCAATTTATTTATTCTCAATGTCAGATCAGATTCAGTAATGAAATTTAAAAGTCTTTAATGTCTTAAAAGTCTTCTGAATGATTTCCTGACATAATCTGGCACTGTGGCACGAAGGCAGGTTTATGATGTACGTAGTTTCCCTACTGTTTGTGAGTCAATATCTGGCTAGAATTCTGCAGTTATAAACCCATGTCACATGTAAACAAATTACTTCATGCATTTTTTTCACAGCCTCAATCCAAAAATTAGACCATCAACAGATGCCTGTAGAGCTGTCAAACAAAATTCACTTTATGATGTCACCATATGTAGTAGCTTTTTATTTCAGATCATCAGGCTTCCTATTATTGATTAAAAAAAAAGAAAAGAAAAAAAAAGAAAAAAAAGAAAAAAGAGAAAAGAAAAAATAGATTTCTTTTAAAGTGAGGAAATAAAATATATTAAATTTCAAAAATACTTGTTTTTATTAAATAAGTCATATATATTTTTGCAGAAGCAAACAAAAATTGTATTATTCCTTATCTATGAGAGAGAGCCAAAAAACTGGCAAGACAACGAATGTTCTGGGTAACAAGCTCCTACAAACTTACTTCAGGGACAACATTTAAAGAAATATTGTAGGACTAACCAAAGACAAATTTTTTCATAAGCAAAGACAATTTTTCTCCCAAAAGGAGATTTCAGGTGCATGACCTAGTGAATAATCATTGGGTATCTATCCCTTGCCTCCCTTCTTGACAGCTTATGCCACAGAAAAGCATAAAATACTGTCAAAGGCATCCAGTTTTCACTTTGTGACAACACAAAACAAACTGAAAAAGCAGCCAAGTTATCCATCATCTGCGGAGAAGAGTATAACCCCTAAGGCAAGTGAATGGAATAGACAAATGCTGCAGCCATGCAATTTGTCACAATTAATTAGTTAATTATTAATGTATTATGATTTCATTTTGTTAAGTATGATCTAATTAAATAAGTAGAAATCTTTCATGTCTTGAAAATTTTAAAATGAGAATTAAGACCCGATGACAAACATGAGCAGGGGACTGAGGGAAGAACTCGAGCAGCAGCAGAACAGAAGTTATTGCAGAGCTCTGCCACACCTTTCAATTCCCTGCTGTCCTGGTTTTGGAAAAGTAAAAACTACTCAACATCCCTCTGCCTCTGACTTCTCATGCCCTGTTATCTGTGATAGAGAAATCAGATAAAATTACAGACAAGGTTTGAAAACTGGAGGAAACTTTACTAACTACAAAAGGAAGAGCTCAAGGAAAAGTGGTGCAAGAATGACTCTGGTGCAGAAATGAAGAGAAATTCATGAAAAATCGGCTGAACAGGTGTGTTCTGTGCAGATATGTAGCGAGATACCAAAAAATGAAATTTTATTTTTTGGGACATCAATTAATTGGAAGGAAAAAATGCAAAGTTTCAAGACAGTAAGTCAAGAATAATGTTTGGGAGACTATCAGAAATTGTTTCATGAAATTACCTAAAAAATTAGGACTGATTATTCTGAAAGGAAACAGAAAATAAAATAGTGACCCCATATGATCAACTGAAACTAAGCTACTTGAAGAGATGCACAAAAAAATCTTTGAAAAAATATATTTTTTGTACTACTTCCCATTCTCAATCAAGCAAAGACATATAAAATTTGTTTAAAGGCATAGATACATAATTGGCAGCTGAATAAATTTTAAATATGCAATATCTTCTGAATTATATGCTACATAATTTTGTAAATATATGGTTATATATGTGTACATATGCATATAACATATGTTTGCAAAAGCAGTGAGTAATCAGTTCCATCTACAGATGATGCCAAAAATACAGCTCTCACACTGTAGTGGGGAGAAGCTGAGATAAACAGCTACTTAATTTTGCCCCAGGTTGTGTATTACTTCAGTCCTGCTCTAGGCTTTCATTAGCTATTCCAGCAATTTATATTTTGCTCATGATCTTACTTCATCTGCCTAGAGCTTTAGTGTTTGCATCTAGTAAGACTGTGCTAAGGATAAAATAAAATGAAAATAAAAATGAAAAAAAAGTTTGTCGTCTCAGAAAAAAATGAAAAAAAAAATAGGCTTACTATTACAGTTTTTAGAATTTTCTGGATTTGATCAGGGCATAATTCACCATTTCATCCAGTGATTATATTTGCTGATTTAATTAGCATTGTATTACCCAAATATTGTCAATAATGCATTCTCCAGTGGGATCTCCTAGTAAAAACTGAATCAGCAGATGCAACAGCAACATAAACATACAGATTTAGTGATGTGAATAGTCTTCCTGATATTAATGCCTACAGGGATGCTAGGTGGGAGGGTTTTTCCCCCCACTGCCATTTGTGAATAGCAAAACTGAATAACAGTGCCAGCCACTCTGTTAGCATTTAATTATTTTTGTTAGGTCTGCAGAGTATATTTATAGGAAAACAGGGTAAAGTTCTAACACAGGAACTCTGGTGTGCTCTTTAGACTGCTATGTAGTCATGGAATGGTTTGGGTTGGAAGGGGACCTTGAAGATCCTCTGGTTCCAAACCCCTGCCAGGGGCAGGGACACCAGGGACATCAGGGACATCAGGGACATCAGGGACATCAGGGACATCTTTCACTAGTCCAGGTTGCTCAAAGCCCCATCCATCCTGGCCTCATACACTTCCAGGGATGGGACAATGGTCATCTGCCTCATCATTCAGTTTAGTGACTTCAAGATGACCCCAAGCTCTGAAATTAACCACTCAAGTAATATTTCTGTCTTTTGAAAGTTTAACTACCAGAATGCATGAAAAATGATAATGCATCATGAGAGACCATAAAACAAGTAACTTATCTGAGCAAGTAGCAAAGAAATCTCAGCACTATTACAATTCCAGTCTTCAGAGATAAAAGAGAAATTTAGCTCAGTGACAATGAGTCCCTTTTTGAGAGTTCAGCAGAGTTTACTGTATTACTTTTTTCTTTCCTTTTCTATATCTCTATCTGCACATATTGGTGATATTTGAATTATTTTTCAATAGTCAATACTAGTGTTAAGAAGTCAAGCCAACTTCCAGAGAAGTGAGCTTGAAACATGAACAGCAAAATAAATTACTTATCAGTGCCACAAAGAACTGACACATTGATATCATACAGTGAAGTAGGGCTTAGGTGAAGGAATGTAGGTTCTAAATCCTGTATCTGCACAGACACATCAGGAACAGATATCTTCCCAGGAAACACAACAATGCAGCTACTTCAGTCACTATTCTTTCAGAACATAATCAGAAATTTATCAAAAAGAAAAAAATGAATCAAAGGCCCACAAAAAAAGAAAAGAATAAAAGGGAATCGGCCTAATGCAATCTATAGAAGATGATTTTCTATTTTATTTCTTCTTCTAAAAAAGGTGATAAATAGACCAGTGTACAGATTTTCGGCTGCTTTTATTCCTAATGGAGCACTGATATCATGTTTGAAGGTACATTTCACTGATTTGATGTATTAGTAAGTACTCTGTATGATTCAAATGCTCCATTTATAGTGGAACCTGAAAACATTCATTTCTATGCTGAAGTTAGCAGCAGAAGGCTATTTGACCCAATTTTCTGCTTACTCACAGTGAACAAAGTATGCTATTTATTACAATGTAGCTGTCATTACTGTTACATACACATTAAAGCACAAAAGGTAGTTTCTGTTCTTTCATAAATTTAAATTGCTGGTGTTTCTTAGCATTTCCTGTTACTGTAAGTGGTGTTTTCTTCATAAACTATCTGTGCACATCTCTGTCGAGTAAATAAAACAAGGAATCGTCTCTTATAACAACTGTCTACACTCACAGAATTTCAATTACTGAGAACTCAAACCAAAATGATTTTTTCTGAATTTGTTTCTGATTGAAGCTACCTACATATGTGTAACCTATATGCATATAGGTGTGCAGAAGGTAGAACTCCTGGCTGAGAAAACCAATCTTTAGATTGGAAATGTCAGCAATAACAGCAATTAATGTCAGGCAGGTATCAAAGGTGTGATGGAAGGAAGGAAGAACGAGACTGGACACAAAGCTGCTTGTACTGGAGCAGCTAAATCAAAGAACTGAGTGATGCATTGGCAATCAGCAGAAGAAATGAATTGCAAAAACAAGCAGAGAAAAGCCCAGCAAGTGAAAAAGCAACAGTATAAATCTGATCTCTTTGAAGATACAAACGAAAAACAAGCGGCAGCAAATGAGGGAAACCAGAGAAAAATGGGCAGATAATTCAAAAGGGATGGATGATACTGTAATTCCTCAGAGACTGCCTAAGACAGTACTTCCCTCAATACTTGAGAGAGATGTCAGGATGATATATGTACATATTTAGTTGAAGGAATGGGAGAGAAAATTCTGGAAAATCACACTAACATCATTAAAAGTCTTTAGAAAACAGTACTAAGGAAAATAGGTTTATTATAGGTTCCACAAATCACAGAGGTATCCTGTCTCCTGGGAACTAAAATAGATAAAATTGGAGAAGACCCCAACAACAGCAAGACAGAGGTTACTGACAGTTTTTCACGCTGGAATAAATAATTAAACTTAAACCTCCTTCATACGCATCTGGAGCAAGTGCCACAGCTGATAAAAGATGTTCAAAGAAGTGTAGGCTCAGGTAATCCTCAGAAAGCAATCTTGCCCACAAAGGAAAAAACAATGGCCCAGAAAACAGAGTCTTCACAGTTTGGTGATGTCTAACCACAATAAGCACAAAAACCACATGGGTGAGTAAAGCTCTCAAAGAGTTTCCAAAATATTCAGAGGAAAAGTAGGGTCAAAGCTGTACAATTTTTCAGCCAAAAGGGAAGAGATATGAGACACTTGTGCACCAGACTTCATGTATAAACACAGAGAAGGAATTGTATAAATGAAGCAATTTTAAAAAGAAATATGTCAGAATATCAAACACAAAAGTATTATAGTCAACACATCTGCTGTGTCATATACTCAGGAATTTTGCTTTGGCTACAGTGAAGAAAATGTAAAAGTGTGTGTCATAATTACAGTATTTTGAACAAATCCTGGAAGAAGTAGGGCTCTCAGTAGAGGATAAGTAATTCACTATGGAGAATATGAAGTGTAACTAAAATTATGACTGGAGCAGAAGAATATAAAGTTATAATTTAGCAGCATTGTATCTTAAGTGACAAAAAAGTATTGTCACAGGCAAAAAAAAAAAAAAAAAGGAATATGAAGTACATAGACATTAACCCGTATCAGGAAACACCACAAATTTCAATTTTTTTATAGAGGCTGTAAGTACTTGGTTTCTGAAACAAGAAATCTAAATTGCCAACTCACAGTTATAATAATGTTTCACATTTTAAGTATCAAACTCCCTTAACTTTCAGAAGTGATTGTGTACTTGCTTCTACTTTCCTAGAAGAATTATTAAAATAAAATTGAATAATTCTCAATTATCAATTTGTACCTTCATTTATAGTAGTACTAACAAATTATGCTGAATGACTAAGTGATCAATAATTATTGACCCAGTAGCAATGAAAATACTGGATTGACTGTGATGTAGAAATAGTAGGAAAAAAGTTATCAATGCAAAGTGTTCAATGTGCAAAGCTGTTAAAACAGCACCTTCAGATGGGGACCTTCTACAAGGTAGTTAAGTGTTTTATGAACCATCCCAGTAACAATTATTTTAAGTAGGCAGTGGAATATGTTGCCTTCTGGAAAATTCAAGCAGGCTTTCTCATTTTTTTAATTTGTAGGAAAATGCATCTTATCCAAGTAGAATACACAAAATGGTAAATATGCTGTTGTTAAGGAAATTTTGTACTATCAAGCACAGTTCTTTATGCAGTGTGGTGTTTGGTACAGTGATACTGTGCCTGACCTAAATTATATCCCAGAGCAAGAAATAGGTGTTTTCAAAAATCCAACTAATGAAAGATTACTCCCCTCTGCTTACTGAGAAAGAGAATGTATTCTACCTCCTAAAGAGAACAACAGCTGCCCTTTAATGGCCATCAGTCTTCTCATTAATATCTTCCAGAAAGCAGTTCAAAGCTCAGGATGATGTATTGCTCATTCTGTGAAACTTACTATCAAATATGTCCTCTTGTCAGTGCCATCTGACACACTGCTGGTTGTCTTGCTGTTTTTAAACAAAAACAAACCAACAAAAACCCAACCCAAAAATAAACAAAAAATTAAGAGAGATAACTAGAAGGAAGAAAAAAAAAAATAGAGTTTGAAATTATGCAGTGCCCTGCTGGGTACTAAAGCACAGAATTCAGAAAGAACAAAGCCACTGATAGGCTAAGTATATATGCAGCTTTATATGATATTAAAACATACACTGTTTGAGAAATGCACACTGCTAAATTGCCCCTCCATGGATAAATTGATGCTTTAACACAATGCTTAGTTAGCACTTTGGCAAAGACAAGCTATCAGAAAGTGACTTGCAATATATACCAAACTAAATATCCTATGTATATCTTTCCCTACGGTGAATGCAGCAGTGCTTAGTGTTCCCTGCAAAAGGTAGATTACCTTATTTTTATAGTGGAGAGCATGCATTCAGACAGCTCCATTCAACAGATGGATTACTTTATTTTTATAGTGCAGAGCATGCATTCAGACAGCTCCATTCAATAGATGGATTTGATATTCTGACCAGAGCCTGCCTTCTTTCAAATGTGTTTCAAAGGTGTTACCCTTATTTGCAAGTACAGATGTAGCCCTCTCAGGGCTCCTTAAAGGGAGATCAAACAATGCAGTTGCTTGGAATAGGGAAGAAAGGAGTTGGGTGTGATCATTGTGCCAAAGGCTATTAAGTCAAGGTAAAAATGAAAGCTGGGAAATGCATTACACCTGAAGTTTTCCTTTCTACTAGTAGCTTTATTTCCTGCAGCAACTTCGTTTGTTTTTTTTTTGTTTTTCCTTATCAGAAACACATTGATACAGACTCTCAAATTCTCTAAATGATGCAGAAACAGAAAACATAACACTGAATAGAAGTAAAACTGTACTGCATAACAACCAAGGGAATGGTTAATCTTTATCACTGAATTGTGAAAGAAAGGAATTGTGGATTTACAGGGAGGCTTTTGAACAAGAGTACCATAGTGCAACATGAATACAGGACTTACACTCAAGAAGAAACAGGAGGAAGTAGTGACTCAAATATCAAGAGACCTATAATGCACGCTTTTAGAATAAACAGTGAAAGAGGAAAAACAGAAAGATGAAGTGGAAATTTATTAATTCTAAATATGTATTTATTTGATGTTTGGGGGATGGGGAAGAAGAATACCATTCTAATAATCTATCTGGTTGTCAGCAAAACATTCCAAGTTATGTACATAGAACAACCATCAGTTAACGTGAAATGTGTAGATGGACTCAATAAATGTAGACTGGATAATGACTGATCAGGAAGCTACACTGTAAAGTGAATATGTGGTGAAGAAGACATTATAACTGAAGCTTGTAAACCATCAGTTTCAAGCATTATTTCAGTATTTTTAGTGCTTTATACTAATGTCATAAAAACTAAAAAGCCCTATCAGTGAAGAGTCATGGTCTGAAAGACCTGTGGACAGAATAATGTCAAAGACATGAGTAGTAGAAATGAGATCATATCTAGCTGAATATTCTCTTAGAAGGTTCAGCTTCTGACAGTTTAAAAAAATCAGAAGCAGAAAGGCCCAGATGTACTTCAGTATTAGTGTCATTGCACAACCACTGATGTTGAAAGATGATGTTTGTACCAGAAGCAGAGCTGGTGAGTACATCTACAGGGATTCTAAAAGAAACCGCAAAAAAACTGGACAAACAAAACAAACAAGCAAAGAGAGAGGAAAAAGGAGTTCAACATACATCACAACAGCAGCAGGCAATCACAAAGTCAGAAATACAAGTGGTATGGAAGCAGGCAGAGTCTGACCCCATTAAATGAGATGTGGCATTGGGCAACTGGAGCTCACTGCAGCTCATCCCATACAGGATTATTTCATTTATCCAGCCTGGAAACTCAGCAATCAAACAGCTCATTTTGACCTAAGCAGCTGCATTGAACAAGTGGGTAAAAACCCCATATATGCTGAAACCCATTCCAGTACACTAACTTCAGAAGATGTAAAAATTACATTACCACTACTAAACACACCCCCATTAAGGGGTTTGGGGCAGGAAAAAGGTATCTGTTGGGGTGGCTGTTTTTCGGGTTTTTTCTGGGATTAACAACATTGTAAAATCATTACCTGAATTTTGATTTATTTTTAATGTTTTTTTATTTGATTTTGAAAAGGTTTATTGCAGCAATATATATGACATTATAATTTGGAAGTGTTTTAGAACTCTTCCCTGTAGTGGCACAGATTTTGCCCTATATTAACCCCTATTTGTATCTTGAACAGGTTTGGATTTTGTCTGTTGTCGTAGAACTCTTGGTATAATCGCCCCAAGCAAAATTTCCAGAGCCCTGAAAACGAAATCTTTGAGACCAATCATCCTCTCAATGATATCTACATTCTCATTCAGTTTCTGGCAATGGATCCGTTATACAAATTGCTCTGATCAAAATTAAGATTTTTTTGAATATGCTGAAATGGCATAATTTAAAAGTAACCTCTTTCTTCCTTTTGAGAAACTAAACATTTCTATTCCTAAGGAGCACTCACTATAAATTGGTTCTTTCAAAAACATGATGCAATTATCCAGTAATCAATAATAGACTGCAAGTGAATTAATGGGCACCCTGTAATGATCAGTGACGAAACTGCCTCTGGAACTGGAAAACTGAATTTTCTCTGAAATATATAAACACAGGGATTTTTAAATGTGTTCCTGTCTATTCCCAATACACAGGAAGTTCTCCTCTGAGGGATTTAACGACACAAATATCAGCAAAAACCTGAATCTTCTCTTCATGATGTAAAATATTCCTTAACTGATACATAAGAGCACGCATAGAGTATTACCATATGAGGGTAAGATACAGGTGAAGTGATAAATCTTCTTAAAGCACTGCAGCATCATGTCAGATTTAAAGCTGCCCTGGATTAGGGTGTAACTTTTTCTAAAATATGGATATAGCTAGAGGGAACGTCTAACTCTATGCTGCCTTAGAAAGATTGTTCAAGTTTTGTTTCAATATTTAATGAGTTCTCTATGATATTTCAAAAGAATGACTAGAAAGAGACCATTACAGAAGTACTCTTTTATGGGTGACATGAAAGGGATATGGATAGTTAAATTAACAGTTAATCAGGGCTTCTGAGAGAACTCAACTAATTCATTTATCATTAACTTTACAAACATGTTCTTGAAAATCAAGGAGGTTTTTTTTCTTTTCTCTTTTAAAACAGGATTTTAGTATATTTTTTTCTAAGCATCAAAGCAAAAGGTTCATGATACTTTTCAAGAATCCTTATACTGTGAAAAGAGAAATTAGTACTTGATTATTTTCTTTTTCTTTGAGGAGTCTTTCTATTATTGCCTATTTATTATTATGCAATTAAAAAAAATCTTTCAGCTAAATAAAAAAAAATCTAGCTTCCTAGACACAATCTGGGACTTCATTTGGAGGTACTGAGAAGTGACAGCATAGAAGTAGCTAATGCAGGAATTATTCATCTTTTAATGGATTTTATATATTAACAAAAACCATATTCTGGCTGTTCTCCTGTCCTTCTTGGGGAGATCTAGCTGAGATCAAAGAGGTTTTGTCAGGCCAGGTCTCGACAAACACAACACACACTAGGAGAGAAGTCCTTCAAAACCTGCCACAGGATGAAAACAGACTTCTGATACTTCAAATCTCATTACTAATTTACAAAGAGGAGATGAATCCATACTCTTGAAGTGCACTTGAGGAATGCTTTCTGATGCATTGCTAAGGGTCTGGGAGATTAATTTTGTGCTTTTTCTTTTGGAGGATGCAATTTCTCCACATATTTTTGAGGGTGCATAGAATTTCTGATAGTGTCAGCTACAAACACTCCTTCAAAAATGGAAAAGGCATGCTTTGCTTCCAAGTAAAAGCCTCAATCAGATTAAAAAACCCAAGGTCTTATATTTTTCTTATTCTTTTAAATGCTACACAAAAATATACTAATATATAAAAATGCACACAACTGCACTTTCTATAAACCTGAATAAATTTATGTAAACGAACTCTTTAAAAAGAGCATCAAGAAGTTTGACTTGTGTACTGTATAGAATTTAAATTCTCTGATTATCATTAATTTATGTAGTTCTACTGAAGTTCATGGTGTTTCAGCAAAATGCATTATGAAAATGTATTCAAGGAATGGTATCAGAGAATGATTAGAATAGAAAATCCTAAAAGTTAAATATTTCTATGATGACTAGCCGTGACATTAAAATCCAAAATCCCACACAGAATGTAAATGCTCCAAAAGGTTTTGTTTAGAAAATATTTTCTCTATGGAAGGTATATAAACACATATTTGGAGAACTTCTCATAAAGCATTTTGCACCATAGAAAGTCTCTCTGCCATTGCTATAAGGAGTAGGTGAATCTTTAGCCTTTCAGAGCTTTGTGTTAAATTACCCTAAAGGACTCTACATGGACTACTCCATGTATTACTTTGAATAGATAAAAAAATGATGTTTCCCATTTTTCAAGACTAGATAAATTAAAAAGTTAATGAAAACATGTTATCTTCTACATCAAGAATCTACACTGGCTTAGGAATTAGGGAAACAAACAAACGAACCACAACTCATCTGCCCAATTCCCCCTCCCCCTCCCATTTTCTTATTTTATGTAAGAATTCTGCTCTAACTTTGAGCTGATTACCAGCACACAGAAGTGAGGATTTACATGATGCAGAACATGCCTTTATTGTCTCTGGTTTATTTTCTGTCTTCTTCCAAAATGTGCAAAGAATTTCTGAGTGCCTGAACTAAAGAAGTTGCTTGCTGGATTATATGTAATCAATATACACTATATTATATTAATTATAGTATATTATTAAATTCAGGCAATATATGCTGTGTTCTTTTTGATATATTCCTTATAATTCCAGATCCATTTATTATATATTTAAGTATATTTATGCACTGTGTATTTTATCACACTTCAATACTGTTGTTCGAAACAATCCAAGAAACTCCAGGAAGTTGCCAGTCTCTCAGAATTAGGCCCATTTTGACATTGCTCTCCCCGATTTTCAGCTTCTACAGAATAAGTTCACAGGGAAAGAACAGTTGAAAACACCTTAAAATAAATATTGTAAAAAGAAGACAAATTATTTTATCATATCTAATATAAGGAACCAAGCTACACATGCAACAAAACTCTTGATAAAGCAAGAGTTTTATAATATCAAATAATATCACAAGATGAGATACCAGAAAATCGTAAGGAAACAGATCTGTTTTCTCACCATTTTCAGAGTGTGCATGTTCCCTCCATATTGAAGAAAAGACAGGGGAAAAAAAGGAAAGAAGCATGCCCTTTAACAACAATAACTGTGATTTCATATTCCCTGCAAGTGTGGTCCATATTCTGGATAAAAAGCTTGTTATTGGAGTCAAACAGCTTTTAGCTGCTGGAGCGTGTAACTCATTCTGAGCACACCAGGCTGCTTCAAAGAGAGGGAAATGCTAACTTCTATATCAGTAATTTGCAGTAATAGAAAGCTGTTACTAAATCAATGTCTCATATGGAAAATAAACGTTTCCATTTCACCTTTCACTTAAGCTAGTGGCAAGAGGCTATTATCCTGTGACTTTCTATTAGACCAGCAGAATCTCAGACACCCATGTACAGCCAGCACTGTCTGAAAGACTAGACACTATTTGCCAGGCTTGTCCTCAAAAAAAACCCCAATAAAACTAAATTAAAAAAAAAAAAAGAAACACAAAATCAAACCAACAACCAAAAGACTATGCACAGAGGGTTTTTTTGCTGGTGACCAAGATTTTTACTGCACTCAGTCTTGCAACCTGTCAGCCTGGTAGTCCCCAAATAACTCAACATCCAATTTGTGGGAGACAACCTGGATGTCTTCTGCATTACCAAAATTCTTAACAAAACAATTCCTGTATTACAAATATTTAATCTAAGAAAGCATACTACTTAATGTCAGATAACTTTTTTTATTTCATAGTTGTCTTTCACAAGATAAGAGACAAACCACTATTATTTTAAAGATAAACAAAAGATGGGCAGTGACTCCTCAGCATCATGGAGCTTGTTGAGGGCAGCTATAGTTCAGATTCACTTTTCTCAAGGACTACTAGAAACAGTTGAGCTTTAAAAAAAGATCAGAAACACAACTCAATAAACTGCAAAAAACTTTCCCACTTCTGAAATCAACCATTCATTCTTCCATGTTTTTCTTTTTTCAAAACCATTTTTTAGAACACAGCTAAAATGAGCATAAGTACAAAGGTACATACAGAGAGTGGATAAGAGGAAAAAATACATTACAGTTCATGAAATGATAAATATGCTACAAATAGGCACTCTTACATACAACTTAATCAATACCGTGTCTTTAAGATAAGAATCACAATAATTTTTTTGGAAGTTCTTCTCTAAAGAACAAAATCATAACAGATCCCAGCAAAAGCAAGAGCTCAAATGTATTAAACTTGACAACACTGGAAAAACAAAGTGATATATATATACCATATCTTTGTTCACTGGAAAACACATTAACTTAAGTATCTGGGCAAACTCTATTTTGTTTTCAAACATCACACAATTTTTCTGTATGTGAACAAAAAATATTTATCATTTCAGATACAAACCATATGAATAAACTCAAGTCAACAATGATCTAAATTTGTTGACCTAACAACACCTGTAGCAATTGTCCAGACTATATGTCAAAATGTGGTTTTCACACTGCATTAAGATCTGCAAAGCAGAAAGATTTTCCTACCTGGTTAGGTAATACACATTTCTCATACTGCTGAGAAATGCAGGAAATGAAATTTAAGGTCACTAAAGAATTAATTAAGCAGGGACACTATCTCTGGGCTGATTTTTTTCATATAGATATAGAGCAGGCATGAAATCTCATTTATTCACTGTCCATATTACATTCAAGCTGGAACCAATAGAATCTCCAGGACAAAATTCCTTCTCACATATAACCTGAGAACAGGAAATCACTTCATTTCCCTATTATTTTACTATCACAAGGCATCCAAAACTTAACTGCAAAACGTAACTTTTACACTAATTAAGGATGTTTAATTTTATTTTTCCTATACTTTTAACTAACAATGTGACTACCTTAAAGTTCTCAGAATATTATATATTCATAGGAATAAATGTATAAATAGTATAAAATATTAGCATATTTTTTATTATTATTTAGAAGTTTCAAGTGAAATACTAAACCAAATAAAATCAGTACACTGATTTAAAAAATCTAAAGGAAATTTGAGGTAATTAGTAATCTCACTGTATCTACAACTTTAGTTTTCCTTAAATAATCAGATTTAGTGTTACATCAAGGTTGACAACATGTTAAGATCAACAATTGCCTTGACCTGCAATTACTGCTGAACAAAATCCTGTCAAAATGCAAATTCAGATCAAGCCAGCTACTATGTAAGAAGGCAAAGCAACATGTCACTGGACTAGAAATCGAAAATCAGTAAAGATTCTCTAGATATCTTGAAAGATATGCAGCAATCTGAGAGACTTAGCGAGCCTTTCCAAATCAGGAACAAAACCAATGGTATTTGATATTCAGGATGTTTTCCAAGGAATTGAGCACTTCTCTTTGGATTCAATTAAATGACACTGAAGCAATGTACAAAGGATGTATTTGGCATATCCAGGCTGACTGTGCTGAAACTTCAGGCAGATACGTAGTAAACTGTTGATTCCCAAGATTTTCATTTTAAATAAACCAAAATAACAGCCCAAACTACTAAGCCTCCTCTCATCCACAGAAGAAAAATTACTAGGAAATACTGAAAAAAAAAAAAAAATCTCCTGACACCACCTTCCCAGCTCAGTAGCCCCTATGTTACACCCTTGTTCCACCATTTAATTTCCATTGTCCCAAGAAGGAGTTTTAACTGTGAATGAGGCTCATATATTCCTATTTGGTCATTTCTAACTAAGGAATGTAAGTACTGTTCTTCCATAAAGAGCCATAGGAACATAAACAGCTTCACAGAACCATACAAACATAGAATGGTTTGGGTTAGAAAGGACATTACAGACTATTTATTTCCAACCCCCATGCCATGGGCAGGGACACCTCATTGGCAAACATCTGTAACTGGCACGGTGCTGCTACAAAAATCTGATTCCATCCTGCTGTGTATATGGAAAACAGAACATCCCTACTGGCACTGCAATCTCTTTGGACCTCCACAGCTAACCAGCAAAACTTCAGGCTTCTCTGGAAACAAGTTGACATGGTAAACTATGAGCACTTGAACTGAAAGGCTCTAAAGACCTAATTGTCTTTCCGCATTCCCAATCTCTGTTCTTTGTCTTTGCCAAGCCTTATGTGACTTTTTTGGTTTTTTTAATTTGTTTTGAGCTGTGTTGTCAGCTTGTTATGGAAGAATTTCTAATTTAAGATTTCATTATCGTCTTTCCTTCAGCGCTGAACAGTCTGTCACTTGCCATACCCATCACGCTGAGCCACCCAAGTGTGCTTTTGATTTTCAGCTGCCAACTGAGAAGGCCAAAGTCTAGATTTGTTTTTCTCCCCTCTTTCCTATTCTTTTTCTAGTCAGCAACTATTTATTGGTTTCCAACAAAATAAAGAAAGGTGTTGACCTAAATGGGCCTGAATGACTTCAAATACTACTGAAAATAAATGGATACCAAGGATATAGAGCCTTTCACAAGAGGCCAAAAGGTTAAAAAATGTAAATAGCTTACCATGAAATACTTGTACAGACTGAACAGTTGTGCAGATAATTGTTTTAAAGAGAGTGGCGTGTCTAACCGTAAAAACCAAAATAATTTAAATAGACAACTTGTAAGCTGAAAGTTGACTTGCAATGAGACATGTGACCTTGTTAGAAGTAACTAATATTATCATATTGATTAATGGAAAAGTCCTGGTCTAATTTCACAACAGATTCTTGGGCTAAATTTTTTCATTGAAAAAATTGAACATTTACTTGAAGGAGGTCTGACAGGCACCAGTGGCAGGGGGAGGTAATGGTCTCAATGATGACTTGTATGAACTTGGAAGTCCTGCTAAGAAATAGGTACTTCAAGCACAAATGCACTTTAACACAACAAAGCTTCCTCAATTTCATCCAACTAACCCAGAATTCAGTGCAAATCATCCACTGCATATTGTTCAGGGTTTTGTCCCAGTAAATTTTTTCCATTTAATATTATCCTAATAAGATAAAATTGCTAACATTTGTATAGAAAAAGGCAGAAATGAACGTGCTTTTGAAGTGGTTGATATTTGTTTTCAAGTATCTATATTCTGTAAAATAACCAACTGCTAAAGAAGTATGAAAGAGACAGCATGAAGCGAGAGGGCAGTCTAGGGGGAAAGGACACACTGAAGATGACAGGATGACAAGGCTGCAAAATGTGTTATCTTAAGCAGAAGAATGGCAAAAGTTCTTTAGTATCCAATAAGGATTTGAAACATTGCTAGGGATGCAAGTTGAGAAAATAGGAAAATCCAGTATGCAATAAAATGAGTTTGTAGTAACAAATAAATAGTATTCATATCATTAAATTATATGCAAGACTGCAAATTTTGGACATATCCACAAAAAGCCACTCTCTGAGTAAATTCAAATCCACATATACATTGGATATAATACTAATTGGACTACATAATATTTTTTCTAGTGTTTCCTTTTCATTATCTATCTTCCTCACATTGAAACTAAAACTGAACATACTGTTTGTGAAGGTGATACTACTTTAAAAATAGTAATAACTAAAATGCTGGATAATAGTGCATATGCTAAAACTATAGTATAGAAGATATATTTAAATCCATTGATCTAATCATGATTTTACAAGCAGTTTCTTGGTAATCAACCAAGCTAAATTTATCACTAGGGATATTTCCAACAGTATCCAGATTTATTACCTTTCTTTTTAATGCATCATCTATCATGGTTAGTATTTTTCAGAATAAAATACTTTGAGTCTTAATCTTTATGTTCTGTCCACCTAAAATTTAACAACTTTATTTCACTTTCTTCTGAAAGAATCAAATCAATGAAATATTTTTAGAGTATAGATTTATAAGTGTTCATCATGTAAGTCTTGTAAAGTGCAATAACACAGGGATATAATTTTTAAACAGTAGAGTTTAAAAAAAATCATAATTCAGAGATAGGCTGCCATAAACACAGCAAAATTCACAGCTGGAATATTACAGGCTGGAAACACAAGACATTCTGAAATATGAGGACCAATTATTTAACAGTGAGTTTTACAAAAAACAATTTTTTTCAGCAATATTGCAAAGCTGCAAACTAGATTTCCTTCCAGGGAGAAATCTTCAAGAACTCTGTTGATAACGTGCATATTAAACCTCTTAGATAATAAAACCAAGACAAGACAACAAGACATTTAAAAACATTTTATGAGTAGAGAGATGGCTCCATACACAAGGTCATAGTTTGCCTTCCCTTCTTTGCTCCTTCCACTTTCCTTGCTCTACATCTCAATACACTGAACTGAAAAGAGCAACTGAGAACAAAATACGGGAAACTTGTTTGAGAAGAGGAGAAAAAAAAATATAGACTCTCAGGGCAACCAAGGAATATTCCAAACCTCTTTCACTTCCATTTAAAGTAGGTTTTAAGGTCCTTTAGACAGAACACCTTTTACCATTTTCACACGATTCACACAAATTGGTATTTTCTTGTTAGATATGAAAGACTATAGATAAAGCAATTTAGCACCTTTTTTCAAGTAGTCAACTTATCATATCTACTTGTTTAACAAACTGAAACATACCTAAACATTTATTGATGGTCATTAAAACTGTCTTATATTTTTAATATGTCAAATAATGAAGATTTACTGATATTCGGTATTCTGCTTAGCAGTCTGTATTGCAAAAATACAAAGGCCACCATTAGCTGTTTTTACCATAAGAATATTGCCAGTCTTACAGCAGAGCCAACTTTTCCCTCTTGGTACAAGAGGGTTCAATACTAATTGCTATTCCAAGCTGTGCATAAGAGGAAAAATACAGCAAAAGAAATGGAAAGGGATCTGAGGAGCAGCAGCAATCATCTGTTCTCCAAAATAGACTTTGGCAGTATGTGCAGCTTAAACATTTGTTAGTCAAGCAGCCTAACAGACACTGGAATCTCAGGACCTGCTACAAAGCCCAAGATCATTCTGGATGCACACCACATTGATGGTCAAGAAAACTGCAGTGAGAAGCAGCTATGCTGAATGCTAATCAGCATTCCCTTACTAGAAAAGAATTTTCCCCACCTTTTTTTTTACAAAATATGCAAATTAATGTTATACAGTTTGGGAAAAGAAAGTAAACATGAACACAAAGGTGTTTTTTGGCATCTTTCTGTTTAAACTCCAGAGTTTTCAAAATCCCAGGGAAGGAAAATCTCTTCATTGTATGATATTCTATTTTGCTGAAGCCACACGATAAAGACCAGCACAACCAGGTGTCAAGAGTTTGGCTTCTGGAATGGCTTTTCACGCCTCACCGTGACATTAAAAATTCTAAACAAACAGGAGATCATATTGTTTGAGTACTTAAGAAGATTTAATCATGTCAGAGGTCCATGCAGATGAATTTCTGGTTACAGGAACAGGAATGACTTAATATAAAGCCTTGGTAGTTGATGCTCAGCAGGGTCATGGTGGAAAAAGCCACAGCTATGGTTTCGGGCCATGCCAAACTCCTGTGCTGTTTTACTGAAAACCCAAACTCAGTATTTTTTAGGTTTACTTCTTTTTTAAAAAGAGCATCAACAACAACAACAACAAGAGGAAATAAGTTAACCATTTCTGGGCTTAATGAAATAGAGAAAAACACCAACTATTCTTGATATAATTTATTTTATTTAAAAAGGTGTAAGGGTTAACATACTAAAATGGGATTTGGTTTTGTGGAATGAGGTTTTTATGGGGAATTCTGAGTCAGTACAAAACTCTGACATAGTGATGTTTTAACAATATAGGGGCTCTTTTGTCATTAAACACATCTTTAAATATTTATTCAATAAAGGCCAAGTGGAGTGGAAACGAGATTTTGAAAAAGATAACAATCAGAAGGTAAGCTTCTGCCTCTGACAAATAGGAACCTAGAAGATCAGGACACAGAGCTATTCAGTGCATTTCCAAAATAAAGTACAGACTGTAACCATGAAGTTTGGGATTAAATCAGAAACAGAGAAAACTAGGATGTCTGCATGGGTACAGATATGCTGCATTAATATGATTACTCATAAAAAAAGTTGGCAGTGGAAATGAAAATATTATTTCTGCCCAAATTAGATCTACAGCAAAATAAAACTCTTTGGTGGTAAAAATAGCACCTGGTAAGAGATGAACACAACAACAATATGAAGTAAATTTCTTCCCAAGAGATCTTAAAGTAAACCCTACAACTTCTTTTCATCCCTGTAGCAAATTACTGTATAGGATAAAAGATTTCTCCAAGACAAAGAAAAAATTCTCATAGTGAATTGCTAGTGAGTTGTGACTGTTTGCTCTGATTGAATTTAGTATTCATTTCCACAGGTTAAATTATTAGATGTAAAATATTTAAAATATAGCTCTAAGCTGCAGAAGTACTTAAATTGATAGCTGAGAAAACTCTTCAACACAACATTACAGATAGAAATGTAAAAAATAAATATCTGTTGTTTCCAACTTGAGAAAAAAAACAAAGCCTAGTGCAATAAAAACGCTAGCCCAAATATTTTGGGCATAATTTATTATATGTAACTTCCTCCCAATGTTTCTGAATAAAAATTTCATTTTCAATATGATTTTAAAAATAATTAATATTCCAGAAAACATGCTGAATGGTAAGTATCACGAATCTCATAATGCTGTCTTTGATTCAGCTCTCACAATAATATACACTAAATAACAAATAAAATCAGTCACACTGATTTTAAATGGTTAACCCTTGATTCATTTCAAATAAACACTTTTCAGTTCAGAGGTAGAATATTTCAGAAGACCCACTTTCAGTAGAAATTTGTTTAGACAACTACATCTCTATGAAAGCCTATGGCATTTAGGTTCTAAATTTACTTCTGAAAATGAAAATTATGCTTTTTTATTTTGCAGAAACATCTGAAAACTCTATTCAAACTTCTTAAGGTAAGACAACGCAAGTCTAGAAGAACACCTGGACTTAGAAGTATGTTTTATTTCAAATTTGTCACCATTTCTTTTTCCATTAAGAACCTTATGCCACATTTAACAATCAGTTAGTACTGGATAAACTTTCCAGGCCAAAATGGATTCTCAAATACTCAGCTTGAGAGTTTGGTATTGTATTATTTCTGTGATGCATCATTATTAGGCAGAATGCTCTAAATATACATTGATAATTTCTTGCCACATCTGCATTTTAAAAGTAGCATGTACCTAATCAATTTAGTCTTTCAAGGAGGAAAAAATAACCTTGTCTACCAAACAGTCTTTCCTTATCCTACCTCATTATCTTAAATTTTGATAACTTCAGACAGAAGTCATGGTCACCTCGAAGTCAAGTGAATATGCTAGACCATCTCTCCAATGAAACTAATGCAATCCCAGTACCAAAATATAAGTATCTCCTTGTGATGGAGGTTCAAGTTGTTTGGCCTTCTGGATTGTGACAGAAACAAGCTTTTTAATCAAGTTAGAAAACTTAGGGTTCTTCTGCTGCTTATTTAAATAAGAATTTAATTCAGGGACCTTTAGAAAGCTACTTGGAGGGAAAAAATCCACTGTAATTGTCAGAGCATAAAAAGCAATACTGACCCTAGAGTTCTTTACTTAAGCTTCTGCATCAGTATTTTCCTTCCAGGTTTAATATTGAACCAACCAGGCACTACTTAGGGACTTAGCTGCAACTAACATTTGCTTTACAGTTACCCCAAGCAATAGCCTTTGGTATTTAAAACAGGCTGATGCTGAAATTCATTTAAATGTCTACTTCACTCATTACATGTTTTCACAAATAACTCACTGATTAAAACAATGGAGACTAAAAAAAATTAGAATTTACAATAATTTCACATGCCACCTGATGAGGAATACATAATTTCTATTTCCAAATTTAAAGGTGTGAACACACACAATCAGAGACTTGAAACAATTGTTTTCAATCTCTGATGTAGTTAACCTACACTATTCATTTATCCCTTAGATTAAACCAGGAGAAAAATAGTTCTGAACAGGTTCTGTTTCTCAGCTATAACAAAAAATATATCAAGAGCACTAATCTTACAATATGCTGAACAAATTACTTTAAGTAATAAGTGTCTTGCCTGCCTGTAACTGCTATGTAAACTAAATACAAAAAAAAAAAACCAAAAAAAAAAAAACCAAAAAACAAAAACACCCAAAAGTTTTATTACATCTTTAGACATTTAAGCAATGCTAATATAACATGCCGAAGTATTTATACTTTATCAATATCTGGATCCATTAATAAATTTTATTTATTATCCACACATTAGACCTTAAGTGAATAAATGATAATGCACTTTTTCCTAGTTTATTTGGGGTTTAAACCCTAGTTTTTGGGGGGTTTTTTAAGGAGGAATATTGTTAGTCTCATGGATTAATTTCCTGGTATTTCTAAGGTTTTTATTCACAGAATCATAGAATGGCCTGAGTTGGAAAGGACCTAAAAGATCATCTAGTTCCAACACACCTGCCATGTGCAGGAACACCTTTCACTAGACAGCTGTTCCCAAAGAATATTTCCTCATTTCAAGCTCTTAGAAGCAGAAACTGTCCAACATTTTAAAAATTCACCAAGGAAACAGTATTCTGGTCAAGATAAAAATCACTGTAGCATCTAACTAAATTTTTTTTATTTATTCCTGAAAGTTTTCATTGCCCTCCAGTCATATACCAGAGTATTCTAATGCCAAAATACTTTGTCAGTAACTTATTATTTACACATATGATGCACTAGTAGAAAGGCAAAATTTATGTCCACTGCTAAACTTGCTATCAAATAATATATAATAACACAAGATTCAAGCAGCAGAAAATTTTGACTGCCATGAAAGTACGAACAGTATTTATATTTTATGATTACTAAGGTATATAAACAAGCACTTAATTGTAATTCAATACTTATGTCTGGTTTAATGGCTTTGGAGCAGAGAAGTTCTTTTTTCTTGCTGGTTGCTGTCCAAATACATTCAAAGTTATGTTGTCATGTTCACAACACATTACTTTCAAGCTGACACTTTAATCAGCTCTTCCATGCCAATCAAGTGGTGTCATGTGGAAGCAGTATTTCCACTCCTGATTTAAAGGGAGTAAAGCAGGAATAACCACACAGAGAAAAGCAAACCTGGTTTGTGAGCTTTGCCTTAGCTCAAAGCACAACACCAGCTCAGACACAGACCTAGGGGAATCACTGCAGCAGATGGAGCAGAAGGGATCTCAGACAGTGAGGGCATGTGGTGCTATCCAGTGGGAAGATTAACCTCACTTTCCTTGTGCCAGGGATTTCCTCTCGTTTCTGGCCTGCAGTTCCTATATTCTGCTTAGGGATAAGCAGGGTAGTTTTAATGACGATTTAGAAATAGGAGTTCAGCTATTACTAATAGGAAATGCATGACTAATTCCCAGTGCATGTCGTAGAAAGGACCTGAGGGTCTTTCTGTTTTCAGCTGCAGATTGATTTTACTTCAAAACCTAAATGAGACTCTTGAAAAATACTGAATTAAAAGCCTGATTTGGGTCTATTTTATAGGGATTGCCCTCTCTCTGCAATCCTAAGAAAAAGGGAAGTATATTAACTCCCTAGACTTTACTCTGTCTCTGCACAGGTTTTGGCACCAGATCCAAGGAATTTAAAAAAAAAAAATAAATAAACAAAACCACCAAGTTTCATAATATATCTTTCTACAATCAAATAAGTCACAAAGTAATACCCTGGATGTAGTAAATGGATATTTTGTAATGATGGATCATATATTTTTATGGTGAAATATAAGGAATTACTTCACAAGATAATCATCACTGTATTTCAAACAAAGCATATCACTGTAAATGCAGGAAGACAAAGGATATTATTTTATAGCACACACTATGGTTTAAATAGGTTGTGCACCATTACAGAATTACTAGACAAAATAGGTTCCCATTTTCAGAAATCTAAGTGGACAGAAATTAATTATTTTATTCAATTTTAGAAATAATAAATAACCATAAATAATAACTACAATAAAAATGAAACCTAAATAGGAAAGATTTCAATGGATAACATATTGCTTATCTTAAAGGTCTTTTCCAACCTTAACAATTCTATGATTCTATGGTTTAGAGTTAAATTCCCAGTTTCATACAGAAAATAATTAATTAACATGAAAAAGCGTGACCGACAGGCCCAAGTGAAAATTCAGATCACATATGGCTTTAACAGTAATTGCCCCTCTTCCCTAGAGACAGCAATCTGCTCCTGTAAGAGGCAAGAGAAGTGAAAACCAATCTCAAGGAGGAATAGGCAAGTCAAATATCTAGTCATTGAAAACTGTTCTGTGAGACCCAGAGCAATTCTTTGTTTCTCTTGGCATCCTGCAAAGCATATGCAATAAAGCAGAAAAATTGAAATCTGCTTTCCAAGATGTAATTCAGTCAAAAAAATTGGCTTCCAAGCAGTAAAACTTGTAAACTGTGTCTCATCCACTGTTGCTCAGAAGGATTTGCTGCAATACCAGCGTTGCAAATGTTTCCTAGCGGACTGAGATAAAGGCAAGGACCTACAGACACTATTTTCAAATGTACAGCTGCTCTTGTTATAGTGGACATCGAAATCTCTGCTAAGAAATGACAAGTTAGGTCCCATGAACAGGCAGAAAAATGACAACAGTGTTTAAGATACGTTATCAGTCTTTCTAGGGCTATAAAAATTGTTTGTAGATCATAATGTGAAAAGAACAGCACTAAATCCTACTTTGGGAAATCTGTTGGTGAATGACTACATCACAATTGCTCACTGTGTTCCAGATGATGTATAGAACTTTGTAACTATAAAATAAAACCTGGTGAACATTTTGTGTTTATTGATATGAAATCTGTCACTTTTAGGTGTTCTCAAGCTGCTCTTTCTGAAAATTTCATCTGTAACCAAAAGATACTCAGGCACACAACAACATGACTTTTCTGACACAGAATTACAGTCTTCCTGGTAATTTTCTAGGCTTCCACTTCTCTAGTAATTAATATAAAAGCCAGACCAAAAGAATCATGAACCATGCATGTTGCACATGCAGTTGCCTCTGTCCAGAAATGTACATTTCTGCTTGTTACCAGAATTTTATTAGATACTAAAGTTGTAACTTTCCTATGGAAATCATAATCTGTGTTCCTTTTCAGGTTTATGGTCTGTACAGTAACATTACATTGTATACAGTTTTAAGGGATATAAGTGTCCTTAGGAATTCCATTTAAAGTAATAAGCTAAATTTAAAATGCTAAATTCATTTAAAATGCTAAATTCAAAACAATAAGAAAACATTTTATGTACTGCTCTGATGACAATCTTATATCAAAGTTCACATGGTGTTTACAAATATCCTAATGATTGGAGAAAGGTATAACATTTTAACAGTGAAGTATCAATTATTTTCAAGAAAAGCAAAGGAAATGGCCTGTCACTTCTCTGTAATCCTGTAATTAAGGTGCACTTTAGCATTTATTAAAGCCAAAATCCCAGAATAATCCTCTAGGTCTGTCAGTCAAGCACACCATACAAGAATACGAGCTACTATGATTCTTTCCCCCATCATACTGACATTTCCATTTTCATCCCTGTGCCATTTATGGAAGCTGCATGCAACTGTGGCCATGAATTTTAAAAAGCTTAGGTCACACTAGGGTCTCTTTCCTCTTGATGAGACTTTAAAAGAGGAAAAAGACTGCATACTTGAAAGTAGGACCCTAAATGAAAAAAATCAAAACTTAAAAATACAAATAGTATTTAATTTTTTCCTACCCCTTTTTAAAAATAAGCAGCCACTTTGAATGCTGAAATGTCTTTTTACTTTTTTAAAAGGTTTTTGCTTGATGATGAGCACAGGAACTTATTTCCATCTTGAAAGATAAATACTTACTTTTGAAATACAATTAAAGAATCCTCAGAAGTATATAAATATACATTATTTTTTGCATAGTTTAGAAAGACTTTATGCAAATTCTCTGTTAAAGTCTGGTAATGCAATTCTAGAAATGGACTGCATTTTGGTACTGCAGTATTGGCACTACCAGCTCACACAGTGTGTTATTTCCCTGAACTGCACTTGCTTCTGGAAATCTCGAAAATGTTTTCAGAACTCACCTCTGCCTGAGGCCAAACTGCATGTAAAGAAGAGCTGTCAAGAATTGTTTGCATTTAATGTGAACAGCATGGAGAAAGAATGGATCAGAAAATCAGAATATGTAAGAGTTTTGTTTCACCTCCAGTTACATTTGTGAAACTCAGGTCCAATCCTAATGGATCTCCTTAACTATGGAACCTACCAATTCATTGAATTAATCATATCCTTAATGCACCACATCTCTGAAGTAGTGCTGAAAGAAGTAAAAGTGACAATAACAGCAAACCTGTACTAAAAACAGAGGCAAAAATTGTTTGTAATGATGAGACACAAATAATGAGCTTAGTATTAAAGTACAAGATCACTTTGTTCATGTGCTACTTACAGCCTTCATAAATGTCTGTTGGTATGTGGACTGCTGCATGTTGGTAAGATGTTTGCCTCCGGAAAACAGGATCATCTTCAAATACTGGTCTGATTCTCTGGCTGCCAGATTCAGTGTCATTCTTCTCAGGCTTAAAAAAACAAACACACGAAAAGGCAAAATATTGCAAAGTGTGCTAAAAACCATTCCACTCCTGTTTGCTCTTTTTACCTAAAAAGTTCATAGCTTTTCCCTCATTGCTAACATTTTGCATTTGTGTATGAACACAATCAGTTGCTCCAGGCCAAGGAATATTTGTGTATAGTTTGCTTTTAATTTTGAGCTATCCAGTGCAATTCAGTGAAATGAAGACCTGCGAAAGAAAAGTAAGAGCTTAACACCTTACACACCTAAATTTCATAAGTGCATGCAATTTGTACACCCAGAACACAAGGCAAATACATTACCTATTATGTGTAATAATTTGCACCAAATTTTAAATGTACATAATGTATCTAACATTTCCTGTTGCAGCTGCAACAGGAGGCCCCATGGCATGAGTCAACTGCCACTTAAAGCAATAATATTCCAACTATGATACTGAATGATTACTCAGGTCAGCAACTGCAGGCAATTATAAGGATATTTTAAATACTACAAAGTCACCAGTTTTTGAAAATGTGCTTTCCTTGATAAATAGTGCTGACAATGAAGCACCTGCTGGTCAGTCAGGCATGTGTGTGCTGAGGCCATTCTGTTTATTACCCTCTGTCAAATTATAGACAGATAAATTTTAGCTTATCCACAATGTCATCTAATGATGTTTTCTCATCTGCTTCGTCACACGGGTACAGACAAATATTATACTACATACAGGTTCAAATATATATATATACTATATACAAATATATACAGGTTCAAATGTTGCCTGAAGTAAGCAGCAGTCTTGGCTGGGTTTTAAGAAAGTGGTTTCCTCTGGAAATACAAAGGGCAGAACTCATCTAACCAGTGACAGCCACTGATATCAACAACCCAGCAGTGCTGTGCTCATCACAGAATGCTGCCTTCAGAGTCAATGAAGAGAAATGGGCATGTTTAGAGTGCAATTCATCTTCTCTTAATTAGACACCTATTTTCCCATGACATGAATCATGCTTTATGAATGCCTCCTACTTTTGATTGATTGTAAAAGCAGCAATAGGGCAAATCACCTAGATGTAGAAGTCAGCAATAGAGCTGTCTGGAATTAGGTGAGGTGAATCTCACAATTCTACTAAATTTCCGGAAGAAAAGAAGGTGAGTGCTCGTTTTGACTATTTTTATGCAGCAAAGCTACTGTATCTTATGCGAAGAAGTTCAGCTTGCTGCTTAATACTTAACCCCACTCTGGGGATGGGCAAGAGTTTGGAAGGGGACATAGCCAGGACAGCTGACCCAAGCTGATCAGAGATATTCCTTTCTAATGATGTTCTGCTCAGCATTACAAGCTCAGAGAAATGAGGAGAGAAGGGACATTCATCATTAAGGTGAAGCATTTTGGAGCAACTGCTTTGTGTCCTAAGATCCTACTTTCCAGAAAGTGTTTGGACATTGGCTGGGAAGTAAAGAGTAAACCCTTTTGATTCCCATTGCCTTTGCTTTTCTTTATTAAACTGTCTTTATCTTGATCCACAAGGCTTTTATGGTCTTATTTTCTCACCCCTCCACTGCTGGAGGGTAGTGGTGACAGAGGGGAATGTGATAGACAACTTGGAGGGGAACTGGCAGCAAGACAAGGTCAACCCTCACAACCATTATAACTTCGTTTGAAAGGTGCAAACTGGAGCCAGGATCAGTTAGCAGTTTATGCATTGTATGAATTGAAATGACACTGCATTATGACAGCTTCAGACAGTGTAATTTGATTAAATCTTTATATAGGTTTTTGTTGTGTTGTTTGCTTGGGGTTTTTTTAGCTTCTGTATTATCACACAGGATTTTTTTCCTTCCCCCAGAACTAGAAAGCAAAACATTAAGCAAATTCTGGAGTTTTTTTCACAAGGTATCTTTTAGCTTCATGTTCAAAGTAATGAGTTTGTCTAATTCTGCAAATGCAATCTCAACAGTCAATCATTCATGTGACCAAATTTTCCTTCTGTTGGAAAGTCATTTAATTAAAAAAAAAAAAAATCCTAACACTCTTATTTCTGAAATTAGTAGCAATGACTACAAATTCTCAATGCTGTCACAGTACACTTCAGAAAAGAACTGGGAATCATCAGGACACATCACTGCACTTAAATACCAGAATGAGGGAATGTCAAAAGATTTCTTTCAACTAAATTTCTACAAGAAATATTTGAGAGGGAATGGGTATGATAAAAGAGAAAAGGGGGTGAACATATAATCACAGAATATCCTGAGTTGGAAGGGACTGACTAGGATCAGCAAAGTCCAACTTCTGGCCCTACACAAAACAATCCCAAGAATCACAAAATGTGCCATAATGTCCATCCTAGCATGTCTTACACAGAAGTTTTCATATCACAATATATTTTTTTTTAATTCCTGAAGCATCGGAGCATAGAATGGTCATGGTTCTTCTGCTTGATATTTCAATTTCATTCCAATTAATAAATACAACATTTCAGTCTTTCCATTCACTCATATGCTATGAAAGAAGCTTGCTGTCTACCACCGAAATTTGATTAAACATTGTTGAAATTGAAAACATTTAATTAATTAAGACCTGAATGCCTAAAAATTTCAACATGCCATCTACTTCTCACATTTCTAATAGCACACACACAGGGGTCTCCCTGAAAACAATTGTGACCCTGTCTGTTATTATTCCTACCAATATTCCATGACACCCAACCAGAAACATTAATCTAAAAACTATTCTCTAATTCATGAATGCAGGACAGTGGATCTACAACTACATGAAGTAATGTAAATGCTTTCACACTGCTCCTGCTAACTTTCCTGGGAGTATTTTGTGATGTACTCTGTAGCTCTGATACTGAAACAACACTTTATTCTGCCCCAAAAACCAAAGAAAACAAATGACAAAATCCTTTAAAAATTTCAAAGTTACCCTCACAGGGGAACAATTTTTTTCTGTGAATCGAAAGGTGTCTGAACTAATTCTGTACACAAAAGGTAACTATCAGAATCATTACTGGTAAATTACTGCTGAACTCACTTTGGCCTCTACCTCTGGACCAGCAAGACCAATAATGGATGCTGTGCCAGGTCTTACAAATCCAAATTGATAGTGAATCCTTCTATAGAAAATAGATCTACTTGGTTTTCATTTGTCAAACTTATGAATTTCAAGTAGCTCACATCTAAGTTAGAAAAAATAAAGAAAAAAGGAATGATTAAAAAGGAAAACCTCAATGTTATTAATTATTTCAATCTGCATTTCTATGAAAAGCCTGGCAGATTGTGGTGTCAGTTGGTATAGTTTTATACCCAGTTAAACTTTGTTTTCAGAAAAGTAGCAAAACACATATTTTGAAGGAAAGCGATCCAGCATGTGAATATAATTAAAATCCAGCTCCAACCAATTCCTCCCTCAAGTCAGGAGCTGAAATGCAATCAATACTGGCACAGAAACATCCCACAGGAGATAATGGCTGAAGATTAATTTTCTATCTATTGAAACCTGGCCTTCACTTACTGCATTACATTGTTACCTACCACTGACAGTCAGCAAAATAACTCACTCATTTTGCTGCAATGAATTTCCAGACCAATTTCTTCCTCCCTTGTGAGGTAAATAAAATTAATTTCTCTTTTCAGTTCACATTTGTGCCGTTTTGAGGGTTTTTTTGTTTTGTTAATAAATAAAGTTGGGGGTTTTTAATGTGTCTACTGTTCACCATCAGAATAAAAGGAAATTGATTTAGCAGCTAAAACTTCAGAAAAATGGGATTTTTTTGCAGTTCTTCTTTGTGATCAGTTCTAAATCACTTTTGGCATGATCTACAATAAACTGGAGGGTACCTTCTGCATCTTTTTTATAAGCCAAATATATAGCAGAAGTAATGCAATTTCTCTCTAAATGGCTTTCTGAACACAAATTAATGTATTTACATGAGGTAACTGGAAACTTTATGCCAAGCATCACTGAAAGATGTGTCTAGAAAAGAAAACATCCATTAAAACAAAATTGATACAGATCATTTCAAGAAATTGTGGCATAGTTTAGCTGCCCATTTCACTGCAGCCAAACTGATTCCAATTCCTTTCTGCAGCATTCAGTTACTTTCCATTATCACAGCTGTAAGAAGATGAGTGGATTTTCTATCTCTATTAATAAATTTTTATTTAGTTGAAAAATACTGGTTATTGTGGAAATGAGAAGGTTTTTTCCACAAATATAAAACTTCCTTTTGCTTTTTGCAGACGTTGAAAACGCATGACCGGAAAGCTGGTATTATATATTTTTTTAAAATAATCAATGAAACACTATAAAATAACACCAGCAAAGTGAAGCAATCTTCAGTTGTTTTCGGAAAGCAGACTCTTTTCAGGAACAATGCAGAAGTTGCTCAAAGCATCATAACAGATTTAGCATCATGATGAAAGAATATAAGTAGATTTCTTTCAACTCCTGAACTGATATCCAGCCAGAAACAATGCCACCTGCCTGCTTTCATACTTATGTAAAACAGAGAGGAATTGGTTGCTAGTATTTTCCATTGCCTTCACATCCAGGGACTGTGTTTTGCATAAAACCTCAATGTCCCTACCAATGCCAATTTAAACAATGAATGTAGAGATGGAATTATAATCACTGTGGTTTTAGGGACATCAAAATTCTTGCTCTGTGATTCCTTCCTGTCTTTCCTTGCAGAATTCCAAAAGTTTTATATTATCATGTCTAGGTTTCAGCCCAGTTTTTATTGCTGAATATCTGCTGAAATTTCTAAATGTAAATTTTTCGACAACGGAGGCTCACTGATGATGTTTCTTTTAATTGTCTTTCCGATCTACTCTGCATAAATGAACACTGTCACATACAAAATAAGCATAGAATTTCTCCTATGCTCAGTTCCATGTTCTTTTATTTTCTTTTCCTCTTTCAGTAAGTTTTGTTGTTTTCTTGGGTCTTTTCCTCCCTGAGGAAAGTAATCCAGTAGAACTACATTAACAGCCCCTCCAAAAATGCTTGTAGCCCCATTAAAAAGTTGTATCTGGACCTGACAGAGAGAATAAAATGAGATATTGCTTGAAGCACACAGCTCAGCAAATGCCTGCAGCAAGCAAGGGATGGGAACAGCTCTGCTAAGGATGAGGAATTAATTTTGAAGAGCAGTTAAAATGCATTTCTAATAGTCACAGCACTTTCACAGCATTTTAGATAATGTAATGAGTGTATTGCATTCTCATAACATTTTTTATTTCTTTTTCAAATGATGTGATTTTCCAGCTATGGGAAGACTGCTGAGTGCATCCAGGTGGTTGTGACAGAACAGTGAAGAGTTTGTTTTCACTCTGTGTTGAGGGGGGACTGTGGTCTTCACTTTGCAATGTGATGATTTTAAGTGGCATCCTTCTGTCTACTCTCAGGGACAAAACAATTAAAAGAGTTGGAATTAAAAAAAGAAAACACTAGGCTCAGAACCAAAATATTCTGATTTTTCTGTTATAGAAGAGGGAGGTATACATATGCATAAGAATACATACATATGCATATTCATGTATATAAACATAGGAAAAAAGATATATATTTCAAAAATATATAAAAAGGGCCCGGGTAGCTTCAGAAAGGGAAATAGGAGACAATTTAGTAGGGGTATAGTTTTATATTTACATCTGTCAGTGTGTCATTCTCTAAGGCCATCATATTTAATATAGATAAGAGTTGCTTTCAGTGCTTTTAGTGTTTCTATATGCTCCTAATGCATCAATTGGTTACTGTAAGTCAGTGATAAACCAAATGGAACTCTGGACTGAGTACTGATATTTTAAAAAAATGAATAAATTCTCTTATAGGAGCTACTTTATTTCCAGTGTTCTACCAACTAAGTAATGTCAAAATAGAGTCAAAATAAATTAGAAGTATTTATTTGCTCTTAGGCTATTTTTATGAACACAACTATCTTTTGGCTATGATAACTTCTATGCAGCTACTTACAGGCTTGTCCCTGTAAGCCTGCTGTGTGCAAGACTATATGATATTTTATGGATGGTGCAAAACCATTTGGGGAGGTTTTGCACTCATTTATGTGACCTTTATGGTTCACAGCTTCTGATGAGAACTTTAAGATATGCACAAAATTATTACATATCTCAAACACAATAGTGTTTTCTTTTTATTTGCATCCTGACCTATTCCCACAATTCATTGCATCATGACTTTGGATTCATGAATAAATAAATCCTTGATGTAATCAATTTGTCAAATGTAAGGAACTGGGAATGTGGGGACAGACTTTTTAGCAGGGCCTCTTGAGAGAAGACAAAGGGTAGTGATTGGAAGGTAAAAGAGGGTAGATTCAGGCTATATATAAGGGAGAAGTATTTAGAGATGAGGGTGGTGAGCCATGGGCACAGGGTGCCCAGAGAGGTGGTAGATGACATTCCCCAACCCTGGAAACATTCATGGTCAGGTTGGTTTGGGCTCTGAGCAACCTGGTCTAGTTGAAGATATCCCTGTTTATTGCATGGGCTTGGAGCAGATGAACTTTAAAAGTTTCTTCCAATCAGAACTACTCCATGATCCTGTGAAAATCTTGTAGCATTTCAGTTAATTATGTTCTGTAGAAACGATGAAAAAGTCTGGGTTTTCCCAATTTCTTCAGGTGGAATGATTTTCAAAACAGAAATCCAAGCTTCTTGTAGTCCTCTTCTGTTTGAAAGAGTTGACATTACAACTATGAGTGTGCCTTAAATACCAAAACACAGGTAATTATGCATTTCTATACTTTTCTTAATTTCTGACAAAAAGGAACATTCTTAAGTATCATTTTTCAATAAGCTAAAAAAACCATTAAGACTAAAAGACAGTAATAAAGGAATTAGTGAAAATTACTTTTTTCATTATAAGAGATTATATCTGACCTTCACTGCAACTCTGCAAAGTCTGCTGTAGTAATATCAGTACGCAAAAATTAATTTCTGTCCTTTCCTATTTTCTCTTGAACTACAATGACATGTAAATTAAATGTGTATTTAAATATTTAAGCACATAAGAAATATAAGACTTATTTATCTTCGTAAAGATAAATGTGACACTTCCTCTCGCTGAAGTCATCAAAAACCTCTCCAGTCCCCACAGTGTTTCAGGAATGATGGAGAGCTGCCTGATAATGACATCAGCACCCCTGGATCCTTCTCATCTGGTCCCATGGACACATATATGTCTGACTAGCCTCAGAGGTCCCTAATTCCATCCATTCCATTCTGAAGGTTCAGGCAGAATCTCCATATCCCTCCTGGGTTATACATCCAGGTCATGAGATCAGGAATCATGACATGCAATCCCATCTGAATGTCCCATCTCAGTCCTCTCCTAAATGGGATGATGGTCTGGGAAAATTCAGGGATTTATGACCAAGGTGTTCACTCAGAGTGATTTTCCTATCTGTTCTTAAAATGTCAGGTGTTGCATAGAACCACCTACTTCAGCACTGACTATAACAGTGGCTTGACTGGATAATATCATTAGACTACAGTAGGAGTAGAGGGTCATATCAGAAGGAAAGCAAATCTCACTTTAACTGATTGAAATGCTACTAGGAGTTCAGAAAAACCCAGTAAATTATTCAACAAACAAACAAAAAAATCCTTTAAAATTCACAGCCTCCTTCACTGATCTTTCACATCCCATTAGAGTACTCAAACATATGTAATAAAATAAAATAAAAATATCCATTGTTGACAAAAGTCCCATAAAAAACTTAGTCATCTAAATTTCAAAACCAAAATGCACTCTAGAGAATTTAGATTTTTCATACATCACCCAATTAAATTTCAGACTAGGAACTGTTCTACTCTTATTGGAATAAATTACCCTGTCTACCTTTTACTATCCCCACATCTGATTAAAGATCATATCCCTGGAGAACAAGAACTGTTAAATCATCTTAATGCTTCATTGGGAATTATTTATAATACCAACTGAATGTGAACATTTAATTAATTTGATTTTTTTTCATCGGATGCAGCTGTCTTTGCCATGCTTTGCTAAGCCATCAACTGATCCTGTTTCACAGTGCATTCTTCAGTCATACTGGTTAGGACCAGATTTTGTACATCATGCAGCACACTAATTTGTTATTGCTCCTTCTTCTTAATTTGTACCATGTTCTGTGTCAATAACACCATTAATAACAGCTTTGAGAAGGAAGTTGCACTACATGACCTCCAGAAGCCCTCCTAATTTTTTTTTCCTGACTAATGGGGCTCAAAACACTATAAAAGCATTACTTGCTAATTCATGCTCACATAAACTTAAGGCAGCTTTTCACTGATTAAATGACAGCTGTATCTGTGCAGATAAAGGCTGTAGGTAACACTAAACCATGCACTGACCTTCAGACCAGACTTTCTCTGCTGACTAAATATCACATAATAATTTAAGTAAACTCCCCTAACACTGTGTAAGACTACTTATATGGTTTTAAAAAATGCTACTATGGGGAAATGCTAACAATGAAATAACTTAGAATAATAGCATTCACAGGAACTAAAGGAAATTAGAGAAGGATGATCTGCCCAAGAAAAGAAGCATGTGAGAGAAAAGAAACACACTCCGTTGGTTTTGCTTGGCCTGGTTTTTGGTACAGAGGTGGGGGCACAGAGGTGGCTTCTGTGAGAAGCTGCTGGAAGCTTCTGCCATGTGCAACAGAGCCAATCCCTGATGGCTCTGAAGATAGACCTACTGCTGGCCAAAGCTGGGCCAATTAGAGATGGTGATAATGCCTCTCTGATAACACATTTAAGAAGAAATCAAACCAAAAGTAGTGGCACAGTTTTAATTCCAGCTGGAGAAAAGGAGGAGGCAAGAACATGTGAAGGAAACAACATGGAGACACCCAGGTCAGTGAAGAAGGAGAGGCAGGAGGTGCTCCAGATGCTGGAGCCAAGATTCCTCTGCAGACCATGGTGAGGACAATGGTGGAGCAGCTGTGCCCCTGCAGCCCATGGGATCCACAGGGGATGCAGAGATTCACCCACAGCCCGTGGGGAGGTGCTCACACCAGAGCGGGTGGATGCCTGGAGGAGGCTGTGATCCAGCAGGAGACCGAGTTGGGAGAGAGGGCTCTGCTTCCAGACTTGAGCAGCCTGGCCTTGCAGATCTGCAACCCATGGAACAGTGATCCATGCTGCAGAAGTTTTAGGAGGACTGTCTGCCCGTGGGAGGAATAGGGGCTCACATTCTCCTTGCTCAGCCCCACTCGTGGCTGCACTCCTGGGACATGACCACCTCTCTCTAGTCCTCAGTGTTTTTACACTGAGAGCTGTGGATGTGGGTTGCTCATGAGCAGCAGTCATCCCAAAACTTCTGCACACACAAACAAAAACAAAGTATGAGAAAAAGGAAGAAGAAAAAAGCCAGCGGCAAGAATACTTTTAATACACCTTTTTACCCACCAACACTAGAAGCTCTTGAAGATTTCAACTCTGTTGATGATATTAGATATGATTGTCTTCTTCAGTCTATTGTTTTCCCCATCTGTTCTCAAAAAAACAACAGGGACAGAACACCTTGAGAATGACCATGTGGAAAGGCCATGGAATGTGATCTGGTCCTTTGCAGATTGCATCAGCTGATTCAGAAATGATCCTATTTGCAGTCAGGGGCAGGGCAGGAACAGGTGAGGACCTGCATTTCATCACCTACACTACACTACACACCACATCACCACTGAGAACTCCCTTTAAATATTAAAATATTGTATGTGCTCCTTTCCAGGATTCTTGATCCGACTTCGAATTTTCAAAGCCTACTTCCATCTTCGATCAGTTGTATGAAAACATCAGATTGAATAATTTGTTTTGTTTTGTACAACTTCAAAGCCTCAAAGTGACCCACACATTTCAAAGTGACATATCAGAGCACTCGTGCAACATTGCTGTCTGTAATCAGCAACAAAGTGCTCTCTAAAAATCACTGCTTCAAATGCTATAAACTTTCTATGACAAGTTCAGCTTTTGGTGCTGCTTTTATTTACCAATAAACAATTACACTTCATTCACTGCAATTGTTATCACTCATGCATGTGATATTAGTAGCAAATATCCTGAAGCAAGAAATTTCCCATTAAACTGATGAATCACTAGCTTTAGGGCTGAAGTCTGATCTTTGATGGGGCATAAACTCAGCCTCCATGGGGAGACTTCAAGCACTGCTCTTTTGTGCAAATTTGCCTTCAAGGTAGGATTCTCTGCATCAAGAACAGTCTCATCTTTTTTAGGACACTGGCAACTACAGTTATCACTCTTGCCATTATTATTTCATAACTCTGTTTCACAGGTAGGAGATAGCTTTGGGGCAGCCATTTATTTCATTATCATGTATTTTTCATTTCAAGCTCGAACATATATTCATTTGGGAGAAGGGAAGACTTGCACAAATTTGAATGAGGGAATATAAACCTGACACCTACTTTTTTAATCATAGTAACAAATTATTAAAAAAAAATTTAAAAAGGAAAAAATAAGAACCTCTGCTTCCTGTGACAGTAGATCATTATAATTGCAATAGGAAGCTCAGAGGAATGCCTTTTTTTCCCTGAGGGCTGTACTCAAGTTTACCTGTAAGACCTTGAAATGGAAAGACCTGACATGTTTCCCAGTGATACTTGGTAAAAGGACCACATTCCTTTTTAAACAATGCAAAAAGTCTTGGTACTCAAGTAGACAATGTCAATCATGCCCCCACTATCAGTTCCAATGATTTCCAAAGAATGGCACCCAAATCACCCTGTTAGGTAACACAGATTCCTGAACGGAGAGAGATATGTGCACAACAAGAACACTAGAATTTTCCTAAAATTTGATCTGGAAGTCAAAAGTACATGGAATTACTACATACAAAACTTCTCTTGTATATAAAGAATGATGAACAACAGATGCAAGGTAAAAACATAAAAATATGGTTTTCTTCTTACTCACACCTCCCCATATATGAAAGATAAAACACTGTGTGTTGTCTTGTAACAGAATTCACTTCTATAACAGAACCCTCACTACAGCAAGAAGTGTGTATTTTGGCCATAAATGTTGTATTTTTATTATACACCGCAATGCACAAGAAACAACTCCCTGAAGTACAAATAAATTGCAGCATTAAAAAAAAAAAAAAAGGATAAAATACAGATCTACCTTTTTATGTCAGGTCATTTTAAAACATGTTAATTCAAGTTACACTTTTTCAGCATATGTACCAAAGTATGTATGTTCTATGCTATCTAGAATATAGTAATTTATAAGAGAAACATCTGTGAATATGTTGCATATTTGAGAAGCACAGGAAAGAGGCTTGGAGTACTCTCAGGAACCAAAAAGTACAACAACTAGGAAGTTCTTTCTGAAAATGGACATAAATTAGGGAATCAATGGGAATCTATCAAAATTTCCCTCCTACTTTCATAAATTGTTATGTTTACTATAGACAATTATTAATTCCAAGCAATTCATTCCAATACCAAAATATATAGGTTAATATTAAATATATATATTTAATAAAAATATAGTTGAAAATATGACATTTACTACAGATTAGAAATTTGTGTTCTAATGAAACTCCTCTAAGGTTCTCAAAAAGTTCCCTATGCAGGTGTGTCAACAGTCCTACTCAGACAATCTTTTATAATGAAAGATATAATTTATATTAGCACACATTTCTTTCACTCTTATAGTCTCAGGCAGTCTAAGAGCAAACTACCCTGTCAAAAAGTCTCCTCTGTCTATATCAATAAAAAGGTTAGAATAAGGCATTGTCTGTGCAGCTAATACCCATTACAGTGAGAAAACAAACAAAAAAATAAAACTCAATAGAATCCATGTCATATTTCTAAGAATCAGAGTAACTGGCACAGATGCAGCCCAAGTTCTCAAAGAGGTCAAATGAACCATAGGGATGCTCCAGATTTTGCCCCTAGTGGAACCCACACATTGACCCTAGTCACACTGTGAGTTCACACTTTGTGCAGATACTTGCTCCCCAAAGGAACCCATAATTTTATAGCCTTCATGTTAATTCAGTAAAATACAATAAAAAAGTGATACAATTCCTTAGTAGGTGATCAATAATTGCACAAGGAGCACAGCTCTGTTAGTCATGACTGCAAACCAGTATGAGACTGCATGAAGGAAATGTCCAGTAAATCACTGTGCTAACTAGGGACACAGCTCTGGCCAGGAGATACAACTGGCTGCTCCCAGCTAAAGCCTAGGGACTACAGGGAAACTGCAGCCTTCCAATGTTGTTTGGCTGGTTTCACGTTAAAGAAACATTTCTTTACTAGTAATATTTAGTTCTTTCTATCAAATAATTGAAAGATTTCAATCTTCATTTACTTAGGCTGTTGTAGCTTGTGCAGGAAAGAGTTTATATACCAAGACAAGAACTTACACTAAAAAATTGGAAAAAGAGCAAGATGCAAAGAGGAGATGAGAGAACCATTAAGGAAGGAATTCAGGATAAATGAAAATTAAGCAAATGAGCAATTCAGTGCATAGTGGAGTTGTGGATTACTTGAACACAAGGAAACAGAATAAAAATAGATTTAGGAAGAATCTATTAAAAAAGATGTGGAATCACTGGAAATAAAATGGAGACCAATATAAAGAAGAAGAAAGAATTGAGCAGTGAAGCAAAATTACTATAAATAAGGTGGTGGTACAGAGAACAAGATGAGAAAACAGGGAAAGCAATATGAAAACTAATGGGAAAGAGCATGCTTAGTGTGAGACTACTCAGTTGTCCAATAAAAGCACTGCAGCATTTGTCCAAATACGACAAGATCTTGACACCTGCAAATTAAAGTGCACAAACAGGCTGCAATATATCAAAATGAAAGGGTTCTTGGGAAAAGGACAGTGAATGAAAACCTGAGAGACCTGTATTAAATTACAAGTTTGGCCATTATCTTCCTCTGAGATATAAAAAATGGGAATGTAATACCTCCTACCTTGTTGTGAGGATAAAAGTCATTAATTATCATCAAGTGCTCACACATTACACACGGTGCAGGGTAGAAACAAGCAAGCAGAATATAATTGCTGTTGTAGGATAAAGAGTACAAAAGGTCTATTACTGATTGATGGACTACAGGGTTACAAATTGATTGTTTTATCAGAGAGACTGAGAAATCCAAAGGCCAGAGAATGAATGGCCTTCACATACTTTTTTGTTTTTTTAAGTACAAGCAAACACAGTCATTAGATTCGAAAAGGTCCATCCAGACAGCAGGTGAAAAATGAAAGAAGGATCTCCTGAATGTGCTATGCAAACTGTATTGCAGCATATAAACACATACCAGAAAAATACACAGAATTTAAGAGGATTGCTCTTCTGAAACAGGTGTAATATGCAAAGGATGAGTGGAGACAGATAAAAACTGGCAGGCAGAACCTGTGAGATTAATTTCTTCTAATTCTTCAACATCCAAAAGTTATGACCTAAAAGGTTTGTAACAGGAACCTGGTCAACACAGAGAAACACACACCTAGAACTGATTCAAGTGACCTTAGATATCAGCCTCTAAACAAACTGAACAGCTCTCTAGAGAGACCACAGTGATTAGTTTGGATGTCTAATTTTAATAAATTAATTTCTGCTACTAATTATTCTTGATTGTATTAAAAGATAAATACAGTATGATCTCCTGTGAATAAATGAAGGCTCACAGCATAGAAGAGGAAAAAATATGTGGACTTCTTAGAGAGAGAAAGGAATGGATTGCAAACACAGTTTTACTAACCAGTGATTCACAGATGATTCTATTAATTTCTCAATATTGAAAGAAAAAAAGCTGTCTCAGGCTTTTTTTTTTTTTTATTAGGCAGGAACAGGGAGGAAGAGTCTGTGGTGTTTATATACAAAGTTTAGATCTGGATGAAGGCCGTCTCAAAAAAAAATCACTATCAGATCACTGACTATTGTATACTTATCACTTCTCAGCAATAAAGGTTATTATAAACTTCATTCTAATAGCTCAAAAGGATATTAAAAAAAACTGAAACAGAAATAGAAGAGGATATCTGGTCTAACAAAATTTGTTTGTTTTAGGGGATGGGTGTGTGGGTGTGATTATTTTTTTCTTGGAAGGAAAAAGTTGTTCTGAGGAAGACAAAATAAAGAAAAAAAAAATGAACTCTGGAATAGTATTTCCTTTATTGCCTTGCCTAACATATTTGGATTTAGGTTGCAGAAGTAGTAATCTCAAAATCTTTCCCAGTACTACTTAATCATAACAGATACATCACAGTCTTTTATTCACACCACAATCTACCTTCACTCTTTGGTATATTTAGATTAAAAATCCAGTATTTAAGCTTTGTAATTCTGTTTCCACAGAATACCAACACCTGCCATCCCAGTGAATTTAATAAGAACAGAACAATATATCTCAAATTTAGGCTGCTTTTAATGAATTTTACTTGTATCATGCAAACTTTAAAACTCAGGACAGTAGTTATCTGACAGTTACATCTGAATTCGAGTACTCATAACTCTATATAACCATATAAAATAGTTCTGCTTGACATGATCTATGTACCTTCTTTAATTGCCTTGCAGCAGAAGCATCAATTACAATAGTGATGCCATCAATCTCTAAAGTACACTTGATTAAAAAGTGCAAATGAAGCATGCTGGCAATTCTGATTAATACATTTACAACATTTTTCTATGGTTTTATAAATTAAATCTATAATGAAGACAAGTGGTTGTATTATCGCCAGTGAAGGTGAGGGTAACTTGTATTCTCTCCAGAACACATTAGTATTTTTAACAGTTAATGGCAGAGAGGAGACTTCAAACCTTTTAAAGGAAGAGTTTTAGTAAACCAGGAATTGAAGTATCATACATTTGGTCTAAATCTTGTGATTGGATTTTCAATTTTCCCAAATCTTGTTACAGTCACATAAATGATCACAAAGTGAATGAAAATAATTATTCAGTAACATCTTATATCTTTCTCCTCATGTAAAAAATTTATTACAAAGAATACAGAACAACATAACATGATCTTGGAAAATAAGGCCAGAAAATGGTTCCTTCAGAGTAAAGTGAATTATTTACATTTATCAGTTTGATTCTTCAATCCTATAATTATGATTTTATTACATTTGAAAAAGTGAATTATACTGCTGTCAGGATCGTCATTCTCCCAGCACATTCTCTGCCTGACCAGTAATTCAAACTGTATGAGAGGAGACAGACTTTGAGAATTAGGACATAAAATATTGTCTGGCTCTTGAGGAAACTTTTGAAGACATTTTTAAGTTTCTTGCTTTTTTGCTTCTGCCAGATCTTTAAATGATAGTCTTAGAGTCTCATTAATATTTTCAATCCCCTAATTTTATGAGATTACAGGCAATGAAATGAAATGAAACATATTACTTACATCATTCTGATCGTCTTTTGCATTGTAATAGATGATATCATTATTCTGTAAGAAAAAGAAAAGGAATTTTGTTAGTTTGAAAGCACAGAATAAATTTATGTGGCAATAATCTCTATTATTGTAAAATACACTTTTAAATAAACCCACAATCCTTTATGTATTCTCTTTGAAATATGACAGACTCTGATCTTTGCTTGCTCTCTGTTCCATGCACAATTTCCCAAGCTCGTGATTAACTTCATTCATTCAATGCTTCTTCCATGGGAAGCTACATAAGTCACTCAAAACAGCTAGAAAAGGACAAACTCCAGAGCTCATAAAAAGGCTTCCATAAGCTGTTTCTTTCACAGACATGTGACTTTCCCAGTGCAATTAGGGGATTTATGCACCATGACATCCAGCAGGCAATAGACAGAGCAAGGCACAGGCTTCGCTAAGTTGGGGAAATCTTTGTTGCACACGTTTATTGTTTTATTCACCTCCCGCTGCGAAAACAAAATCTGTGAAAATACATCACAGGAGAGTCTGGCTGTTGGAGTGTAGAGCAGACCCTGGCAGCTCTGTGGGAACAACTGCACCATCTAATTCATGCAAAGTAAAGAAGGAGAAGATTGCTAGTTCCCATTCCCAAATTAGTCAGAAATTACATTCAGTGTTAACATCTATAGCAGTTTGACAATTGGGGTATGTCCTATGGAACACAGTTTTGTTCTCTCCTTAAATATTTTTGAACCATTTAAAAGCCTTGAAGATTAGGTTCACTGGAGTAGCTTTCTACTAAACAGAATTGTTGCAATGTACCCAAATCTTTTTGAATAAAATCAATGTTATGAGCATTTCTGTGTGAAATAGAGACATAAGTGAACATAGTAGTTTTAAGTCCCTTTACAGATTTTGAATAAGAAAAAGAGAAAGAGAGTAAGTTACATTTTTTTTGTGTCCAGCAGTGTATATACAAATAGGTAATTGCTGTTGACCTCCAAAAATTTTCTCAATTAATTTTTTTAGCTCTTTTTATGGTAGTATCTTTGGATTTATGTATCTAAATGAAAAGTTGAACACAACAAGGCGTTTTCTTTTAGAAATACCAGGAATGAATGCTTTCAGTAATAATTTTTCAAGTGAGTAAGCCAATGACAATTATTGCTTTCACTAAAAAAGTACCATGACATGTACTACAAGGTAATGCAGTTCATCTTTACAAACCATAATTTTACTCACTCCATAAATAACGACATCATTTATTCTCCTTTGTGACCTTTTAGAGAGTGAAACATGAAATATATTACAGATGAGCTATATGCCACTTTGAGGCAAATGCTATTAACATCAAATCCTTTTCCCTTTTCCCTCAAAAGTCCTTTTCCCTTTTCCTCAAAATTAAATTTTCCCCTTTCTACCAAGACACTCTTATATCCATAGTTCAGGTGGTTTTGGATCACTGTCTGGATAACACAGCCAGATCTCAGGGCATGACAGGCACAGGAGGAAATTCTTTTCATCATTAAAGACTGAAGCTAACTGCTTATTCACTTGATTAGTGTAAAAAAAAAGACCATATAATGCTTATGGAAGCTTTGAGTAAGCCAGAAGAGGCAAAAGATTCTGTTTTCTTTGGTTCCTCTTCACTTTGTAAATGGCTGTGTACAAAATAACTGTTCTGTAAATAATGTGATCAGTTCAAAAGCCTTTTTATTCTTTAGCAGGGAACATTTGAAACTGCAAAGGATCCAACTCTGAGTGGTACCAGCCAGAAATGTTAACACAAGTGTTTTCATCACAAGGTGGCCTGTTTAGTAAAAATAAACAGGAAAAAAAAAAAAAAAAAGAAAAAAAAATTATATTTTGTTGTTTTACCAGAACTCCTTTTGTCAGGTTGTATTAGAGCAGTTTCCTTGCAATCTCATCCCTACAATGTTTTGTTCAGGAAAAATGAAAGCAGGAGAAGCAACACAGACATTCTTAACTGGATATATTGTTTTTGTTTACAGCTTTCATTTTTAAAAGGAACATTTCATGAAACACAATTTCTATTAGGCTCTCTCTTGTATTGACTGTCATCTAGATATGAGTTTATTTCCTGAGTCCCTCCCCCTGCTCTTGTTTACCCTGCCATCAAATCATTATTGTATTGGATTTTTAACACTGTCATCAACAGACACGACTCTGTTTATCAACTTAAACAAAATGATTCTTTATTTTCACAATTATATTTTCCATGCCTTTTTTATTTTTCTTTATGTGTTTAAATTTCTCAAAGCTGGCATAGCTTTACTATCTATCTCTACTGGACTGAACAGTATTTCTTTAAACTCCAGCTAAAGAATTATATTTCACGAACATGGTATATTTACAAGTTAATGAAAATAAACACTCCCTGCCCAAATGACTTAGATATTTTTTGTTAGGCTATTCATACTTTGTAGTCCATTACCCTGCCTGGAGACATTACCTATATAATGCATAAACTGACAATGACATTGGCTATATCTCACCACTCTTAATCTAGAAAATACGAGATATCCAGTGCTACAACACACTGAATGCTGTATGGTCCACAAATTAGATTGATGGATCACCCACATCTTTAGAGGACAATTTTTCATAATTTAACCACTTCTAGTTGACAAGAACAAATTGCTTTGTTGCTGGCTCTCAAGTGAGTAGTTTAGTTATTTAACTTCTTGACACAAAGAATTTGAATCTTCCCACTGTTGTTCACTTTTGCCACCAAGTAATACTGCACACTTGGTCAGCAAACTGAAGGTACAGTGTTGATATCCTAGATATATTTTTTTTTTGTTCTTTATCCAGTAATGCTATGAGAGAGAGTGGGTGAAGTGTCACTTTTGCTTCTGTTCACCAATGAAGGGATTTGGTAAGACAGTCCTGAGGTTGAGTTTAGGAAAGAATGACTCTAGGAGACCATATGTATAAATTAAAAACTTTAGTGTAGTATCAGTATATGAGCTTAAAAATCTCTGCACTTGGGAAGGAGAAGGGTAGTTTTCACCATCTTTAATTCCACTTTCAAAACAAAAGGTTACACACTTCCACTGATAGTATCTTCTGAACTGAGATTATTCCACTGTTTTTACATTGCTTTTCATTTCAATAGCTCTCTGTTTTCCAGCTCAGGGTATAAAACAATTGCAATGGGAAACATTACATACTGAGCGCTATTAATAAGTTCTTAAATTTCACCATGCAAAATCCAAAGTTTATGGTCTCTATAATCTCTGGATCTACAGATTTTAAGAGACACATAGAAGAAAAGCATGGGAAAACATCATTTTTCAAAATATCAACTGATGACATTTGAGCTCACACCAACACTAACTCACACTCATATTTTGCTTCTCTACAGAGCAAGTTTACAGACACAGTCTATTGATTCAACAAGTAAATGCCTAAACTCCTCTCAGGATCACATGAATAAAGCTAAAGTTGGCTTTGCATCTCAGGAAATTACACTTTTTTTCAATCAAGTTCTTTCAGGAACAACAAAAAGGGATTACGCTGCAACAGAACATACTGGACATTGCAGATGATTATGTATAGCAGAAATTGTAATAGTACATCTATGTCATTTTGCTGCTAAGAGATATACATCCTCCTTTGCCAAGTGCCACAATGAAAGCTCCTGGTCACTGCTGCCATGTAGTGGTGTCTGCAGGAAAACCTCCTCTCTAAACCTTGTTATAGAATTCCAATAACTTTTCATGCAATATGTGCTGCACCAATGAAAGATTGTTGTTAAAGTTTCTTTTTCAACAGACATCCACTGCAATCTATTCAGAAATGTTGCTTTCACTGAAACTGTGGTTAAGATTACATAAACCCTCAGGTCTACCCATGAGCTTCCTAGAGACTCTACAGAACTCAAATCCTGTGATGCAGCCTAAAATACTGATAGGCCTACAGGGGAGATTGGCCTGAAATGAATTCTAGAACTTTATGAGACTCTATAATGAACTACAAGGAAATAAATAGATTATTTGACAAAATAAAATAAAGGGGGAGGAGAAGAAAAAAAGCTTTTTCTGCAGCTTTTCATACAGCAAGAGATTAATGTATTAATTTTGACAGATATCACAATTATCCTTTTTTCCCTAAAAGCTGTGTTTCCAAAGCAATTGTAGGTAAAATGTGAAAGTAAAAAAAAAAATTACATTTTAGCCATTACAGAGATGCTAGAAGATAATGAACTCCCTCAGAAAAGAAAACAGAAGAGTGCCTGTTAGAGGTCTCTACAACTCAAAGATTTTCTTCAGTAAACCACTGGAGGCAAATTTAAAATTAGTGTAATAGACTATATTGCAGATATATATTACTTCATAATTATTAGTGCAAGTTTTAAAACCTGTAATTAATGTCAAATGTGTTTATTTGGATTTTGTTTTAAAACAGGATACTTCCATGACTTCTGAGTATTTTACCCAATAAGTGCTAAAGCACCCAAAGTGAGTCAGCTTATAAATGTTGCTCTATATTGCAGGTCATCTGCAAGTAGTGAGGATTCTTTTAGTTTGCAGATAAGAGGTAGAGTAAGAAATCAAAATCCAAGACAAACCAAACTGTACTGCAAATACATGTCTGATCTTGACTCTTCAGTTTAAAAATAAGTTCTTAGAATTACAGATACAAAGTTGGAGAACATTTTAAAACCATATTAATCCCCCACACTTGAAGACGACATTGACATTAGTGAAAGAACCAGGAGTCTTTTTGCTTAGCATGAAGAAACAAAAATATTAATAGTACTGGTCCATTTCACTCTTTATAGGCAGACCAAATGCCTACAAATGCTACAAAGCATGTCATTAAGTGGTGGTAAAACATCCACTTTAATGAAAAGAAAAAAATTTGCTTGTGTCCCCATGGATAAAGAAGTGCATTAAAAAAGGTTCACTCTAATACCTTTGGGGTAATTAAGGTTTCAACCCATCCTAATAAATCCTATGACAAACAAGCCAGGCAGTTTTAGTTTAATTCTTTATACAGTCTGAAATGCAGTTTAAGGCACAATTAGTCTCTTCAGAAAAGAAAGCTAAATATGGCCTACCACACATAAAAAATTACATCTATTTTTAAAGAGGGTAATGTTAGGGAATTAAAGTCTGCAAATCGGCAAAAAAAGGGAAAGAATGTCATTTACTATAATCTCTTTTGTTATAGTTTTGGGATTTTATATAAGTGAAATGACACAGATAAAAAAAGGGAATTAGCAGCTAATAACTTTTCTTCCCTTCAGTATCCATGTGTAAAACCGCTGATTTATCACTTGTCTTTAAAATGAACAAAATATCAGGCAATATAGCAAACCAGTTGAAATTATAATTACAGTGTATGTATGCAATTACAGTGTCTCAACATGGGCTGTAACAAATTGGTTAGAAAGTGCATTTAAAATATAATCTTGAAACTGGACATAGAAACAAGATATTTTAAAAATCAAAATATTAAAAGAAAAAATCAAACAGTGAAATGCTATTCCATCAAGAAATATGTCCCAATATTGTCCATAATATGGACAAATGAGTCACTTGGTGTAGACATTTTTCTCCCAAACATAATTTGATTAAATAACTGTTTTGTCAGAACATTAAATTTCATATACTAATTAAAACCTTCCAGGTCTGCACAATAATTTATGATAAGACTTTTTCATCAGATTTGTGTAAAGGGCTTTTCTCAAGATTCCACTGAGACTAATAATTGAAATGAAAAGATGAAGGTGAAGATTACAGGAAATAACATAAAGGAGCATTAGAGGTGCTTCATACTCTTTGTCATAGAATATTCTTTCTTTTAAATGGTGAGAAAGATCAACTTTTTCAACATTCATTTACAGGTTATTTCTTCACTGAAACTTCCAATCCAGAAACCTTCAAATTTATCCAGTTTTCGTGAGATGGTCACTTGTCCATTCTCAGATGCATCAGAGTGATTAATAAAATGAGTCATTTATCAGTCATCTGCATGCTTGACAGAGGGACCAAAAAATACAAGTCTCATATAAAAAGGCAATTTATCAGACAAATTTAATGCACACATATAGAATCCAGATAAAAATACACTATATGAAAGATAAACTTTCAAGCTCTTGCCATTGATTCTGAGGAGTTTTGATCTGAGACTCAAACCAAAGACTGCAGTGCTGACAGTGGTCACATTTTAGGCATCTGAGTTAAAAACCGAGATCTTCAAAGAGTTCATTGAAGTCTAAACTTGGAAGAATCTAAAACTTTGGAAATATTTGAGACTCTAACGTAAATATTCTCTAGGTATCTCACGTCCCACATGCCCCAGGCTGCTCTGCTAGCTCAGCAGCTCTGTGACCAGGTCAGGTCTCCCTCTGTGCACAGGAACTGTGTGTGCAGAGATGGTGCTGCCACAGCTCATCCACTCCTTGGGCCACCTGACCTTCACAGGGATGTTTCCTCCTGTCCCTCTCCTCACAATATCTGATTTTGACCATTAAAATTTAATTTTGCTGAATTTAACCACGCTTGATTTAATTTGTCTTGTGCAAATTATAATTTGTAAAGCTGAGTAGGAAGTTTTTTAATTCACATTCAAATCTCAGGAGGAAACCGTGCTATTTTTCACAGGATATAATAAGTAGGATTTTTTTGTATTTTTCCCTCAGTGCACATATAATGCTTAATTATACATTTACTTAGGAAAAAAGGAAGTAGTGGAGAGTATTAAGGTTGCATGCACAACCTCAAAAAGAAGCATAACCAACAGTAGAAAAAGTACTTATGTCTCTTCACATCTCTGGAATTCATCATAGAAACTTTAAAGAGTAGGAAAAAATTCTCCATGTCAAATAAAATTCCCCAATTTTCAGATATTTTTCACTGAAAGAATTATTTTTGTAAACTATCTTTGGACTACTTTAGCTGCCAGGATGCAACCTAACTTCATGAAAAAAGTTAAGAATACATTTCAAGTACTAATTGCAATTTGTAGAATTAAAAGACAAGAGTATTTGAATGTGTGAGGTTAAATGCATAGAGCCCAAAAGGTGATGAGAAATACATGTCAACAAACACACACCAAAATCAAAATCTACAGAGTTGTCTGTTCTTCTGAAAGAATACAAATAACTCCATTAATAAGTTCTACATAAAGATATCCTATAGCTCAGTGGCCTGCAGTCAAATAACAACCTCTGTTGGACATGCAGATAATTGTTAACATAAAAATGGAATTCTGGTAATTTGCCTACTGGTAAAGGTAGTCTATTTTTTTATTAATTGTTTATAACTTTGGAGATTTTAAAATTTACTTTAAGTTTTTATGGCAACTGGTGAACTAAGCAAATCAAATGTGGCAAACAATTAAGCATTTTTTGTTGCAAAGCATCAAAGGCCAAATACTTCATGCATGAAAAATTAGTGACTAAAAATTTAAAGATGCAAAACCACTTTGACATTATTCTCTGGTAAAGTTGGCTACATCACAGACTGACTGTCATTTTAGTTAGTCAAGCTGCAAAATTATCTTCAAGGATGATATTTTGACCCACAGTAAAACCTAGGAATTTAGGTACTGCATGTGTCAAAAATGACCAGGAAAGGAAATCATAAGGGGACTCTTCTGGAGTTACCAAATTTAAAAGAATTAGCTACATATGTCAAGATATAGAAATAAACTTCCTCTCTATTCTTCCCCCAGTTCTCTAAGTCCATAGCAAGGAAGACAGAGAAACACTGAGAAACAAAAATATTAAATCCATTTTAATTTTGGTAAACATATGCTTCCAAAAGGTTCAGGAAACTGCTAATCTTCTCATCACGGTAACTTCCTCAAAGTATAAGCAACTGCAAATGGCTTCTTTTTATAAGGCAAAATGCAAGTGATTACAAAGCAGATTTCCAGGTGGGAAAATGAAATTAATTTGTTAGCAGCTAATTAACCTCTGTATCACACTATCTGATCAGTTTAATTAAAGCACCAAAGCATGTTTATTATAATTTATTCAGCATTACTTTCTTTAGTTGATGAAAGAACATAAAAATAAAACAAATAATAATAAATTAAAAATAAAAAAAGTTTAAATGGATTGCATATTATCTAGATTGTAAATACTGTGACCACTACAGTACAGGAGCCTAGTTAAGCAATTTGGACTTAGGTTTATTCCAGATCCAAAGGAAACTGGCATTCTGAATTCATACTTATGTAGGTGCTGGGATGTAATGAACCTCTGGCACTATCATAGCTGAGCACAGAAAAGATGCCAGTTGTCCAACTCCAACAAATCTGCAAAAGCCCTTGAGAAAACTACTTTCAACCAATCAACAGGTAAACATTTAGTAGAATTTGTCCCCAAAAATTGTGTGTGCATTTGTTAGATTGCCTCTGTGTTCTATCCATTACAGCCAACAAATAAGACCATGTTTAGCAACGCTGCAATCACTTGTTACAAAAAGGAATACAATTTTAGGCATACGACACTACAGTGGACTAAAAACTCAAGAGGGCAGCTTCTTGATGATCCGTAAGAGTGGCTGAAGTATGCATATTTCAAGGTTTATCTTAAAAAAAAAAAAAAAGTATCATAAGAAATATATCACACAAAGTCACTGTAACTACATTCTAAGCAAAAAATACCAAGATAATATTAATGTCCTTTAAGAATCTCACTGGAATATAAAAATGCCAACATTTTACATAATTTTTCCTTAAACTGCAGCAGCAGAGAGCCTTACACAGCTTTTTCCTTACTCTTTTATCCACATGAAAAAACTAAAATATAAGAAGATTTTAAGGTATTTCTACAGGGTATTACCCTACTGTGCAGCTCAGAAAAAATGCATTTTCACATAAAAAGTATGAAAGTTTGATCCAAACTTTGGATCACATTTTACAACGGTGACACTAACCTATAAGGTTTATGATCTCTAATATATATTTTTTAAAAGCACTGATTTCTTTCCCTGTCTGGGTCAATTTTTCACTGAATTTATTTGTTCACTAAAAGTGTGTCCACAAACCCCCCAAAGACCCAAAAGCAATTCCTATAGCTTATCTTACACAATTTGCATGCATATTAGGAAAAAACCCAACCAAAACTCTCCATTTCCTCCTAAATCTGAAAAGTACCTTTGCAAAAGGTAATAAAGTTCAAAACACATCAGGCCATGCTTTCTTTTCAGATTGCTTTGCCTTACACACGTAACAAATGTCTGGCATATCGACTGTTAATTGTTTTAATGGCCTCTTATAAAGACAAATCTTTCTTAAGACTTCAAATTATTTTTCTCTGTTTCTGATGTCTTAGAAGGAAAGTAACTCTGGACAGCAATTACCAGGCTCTAAGAAATATCCCATGCTCACCTAATTAATAAAGAACAGAAGGAATCATAATTTAATTATTCAGCTTTGGCAGCTGTTTTGTGCATGTCTTGCACTCAATCACTGCAATAAAGCAAAGCTTCAGGAGCACACCTTATTTCAGAAGTAGTTCAGTAGCATGAGACAAGCCAGCGGCTGGAAAATATTCATTTTACTATTTATCATAAAATGATGAAGACTTTTCCATTTAATCATTGCAAACAAAAAGCTCGTGTCAAAAATAATTAGAACAAAATTACTTTCTTTTAATTATTGACGTTACACTGGTATGCTGGAAGTCATGCAGCAGAGAAGTAAGATGTAAGAGTTGTATTAACATCTTGCTATTATGTTTCTCCTTCTCTCCACAACCACACTAAACGAAAAGGGATTGCTGGTTTCCTAGTGGAGCAAAACAAGAGTTTTTCACTTATCCAGTATTTGTGGTTCTGACACAAACTGCAAAGAAATACAGAGGCACGAAAAGCTCTGACTGGGATTTCAGAGCTGGGTAAGGCACTTAGATGAGCATTTGCATTGTCACAATCAGAAGCTGCTTAATTTCAGGGAGTCCCATACAGCTCTGGACAGCAAACTGCAATTTAGAAAGACTTCATTTCCTTTTTCTTCTTTTTTTCCTTTGTAATTAGTGGAAGGATGTCCCTTCTCTTCACCACCCAGTCTTGTCTTTTTTATAGAGATAGTAGAGGGTTTGTTTCTTGGATTCGCCTTTTTCGCGAGCACTTATGAAGCAGAGGTAAATACTACTAAAATAAATGTTGTTTGAAAGCAGGGAACAAACAAAAATAAAATAATCCAGACACTAGCTACATCCTTCAGTGCTTTGGTGGAAGATGCTAATATTTCAGTACTAAATAAAACAGAACAGTCCAACATACAAGTAGTAGGAGGAAAAAACCAAAAAACCAAACAAAACCAAAAAAACCCTTCTTCTTTAATTGTCATGTTTTCACATAATTTAATGAAATTAATTTCCAGGAGTATAAACTGAGAAATAAATAGCAGAAGTAGTAATGGTGAAAAACAAGATGCTCAAACAAACACAGGATTATATAAATAAAAATAAGCAAGATTAGAAATTGATGTTGCTAAAACACAATGGCTTACTTAATAGTTTTGTTTCGCAATTCATCTGGAATTGTGTCTAGAAAGGACAGTATCTTTTTAAACATGGCTGTAGGCTTTTCCTTTCATGTTTGAGAAACATATGTATATTTATATTTACTTTTTTAGTATTTTCTCTTTGAGTAAAACAGGAATAAGAGATCATTATATCCTCTATACACCATGCAATGATAAGAGCAGGCAGGACCCAGCATCTGCAATCATCTAGTTATGGATTTGCACATCCTTCTAGTTCAAAAACTGCACCCAATTTAAAAAATAATTTAAATTTTATATATGTGAATCTTATTCTAGGCAGAGACTCACTGAAGTTCACAGCATTTTAGCATTCTCCTCAGATTCTGTGGTAACACATGTAAGTTTGGGTCCTTACACTGTATTATTCACTTTCAAATTCTTGTACAAATCAGCACTTCTTTGAAATTCCTCTCTTTTGTAAAATTCAGGGTGGACAGACAGGTATATCACAGAAGCGGGAAGATGTGAAGAAAGAGCCAATGTGAGAAATTTTGAACCAGCAAAATAGCTATCTCTTGTAAAAAAGATGAAATTAAGGCAGGTATTTGTTAAAGAAGACAGTGGGAAAGGCTCCTGCAAACCTAGCCAAGAAGGCTACTGAAAAAGAGCTTAGCACTGGAAGATCATTGTGAAGAACAGAGTATGAAGTAGATCACAAAGTATACATTAAACTGATTTTAAGTTTGAAGAAATGCATCATTTTGGTCCTCAGAATTCATGCTGTGTTCCTTGAGACCTTTTCAGCTCAGCTCTCCAGAGCACCATTACACAGCACTGCAGAAGCACGAAATGAGATTGCAGAAAGCACAAGAGGGAGAAACTACAAGTGCTTAAAAAGGGATAATGGAAGATGGGAAATTTAGGCTGAAGTGGACAGAAGAAGGAATGCTGCAAAAAAGGATGAAGTGTCTTGTCAAGGATGATGCCATGTTCACACCCAGAGAAGACACAGCAGTGAAAACTGGGGAGAAAGGCAGAAGAAAATTGCAGCAAAGCAATACCAAACTTTTCCCATTCATGACCTCTTTGGTGACAGCCAAAACTTCCTGGGCCTCTTTCCCCTCCCTTCCCTGCCTTCTCATTTTACACAGCTCAGGTTACAAACTTTGCAATCCACCCTGCCAGAAATGGTTTTCTTTTGGTTTCACTTTGGGAAGTTTACTAAACGTGATGGGCTGACAACTCTTACAGCTCCAGATAATTACATGAGCAGAAATCATCCTAACTGGGCTACTCCTTGCCTAGAAAAGTCCTCCAAAACTATTTCAGCAGGTATTGTACTACAAATATTTCCAAACACTTGAACCATATCTTAGACATTTTATCAGCTAAACCCCACTATCCTGATGAGACCAGCACAGTCTGTGTGCTATTTGGACACAGTGAATTAAAAACAGGCAAAAGCAAACCATGGATTCCTCCACAGAGTGAGCATTAGCCAACTGCGTAAACTGAGCCCAAGGGCCAGGACTTCTTTCCTGAAGTAAGCTACAAAGATGCTGTTCACACTGAATATGAAATATTCTTGTTTTTTAAAACATGAAGGAGGTAAAATTTCAAAATTATGGGCATATTCTAGTTTAACTCCTTGTGTTCTCAAAGTATATGAGCCCAGCAGCTTTAGTCCTTTGTACACCTTTGAAAAAAGAGACTCAGCTAGAAGTGGGTACCTATTCACAGACATAAGGACACAAACAGTACTAGATGATCTCTTTGAGCATATATGCATGTAGATACATATAGAAATACATGTGTAAGTATAAACACAGAGAAAATTGTATACAATTGATATGTGCATGTGTATGCATAACTCCCACCTATTTAAGTGGGACCAGCAAGAGCTTAAAATTTGTCTGATTCTGAAAATACCACCTAAATGTTGTTTCTGAGCACTGAGCAAGAGGGAAAAGCATATCTAATATCTCAGAAATCTTTAAGCTTTAATTCATTATCTTGAAGTAATAGAGAAAACTACATGCTCTTTTTCATATTAAAACATTTAAAGCTCTTGAAACTATAGTATTGCAGAGCTCATGCAGAGATGAAAGGATTTGATTAATTCAGTTGTACATATTTTTATATTTTCTTATCAATATAGAGATGACATGAGGAGGTGAATGAATTAAGTGCATCCTATCCTTGACAAACATACACTAGTTCAGTTAGATATACAGATTTGCACTGCTCTACTCCTAACTAGTATATGAAAGTACTTCAGTGAGCTGTTCCCGTGTCAGCAAGACCTACTGATGTGAATCTGTAAAGGAAATGCTGTCTTGTTCATGTCATAGTTATTTTTCATAAAAGCAGCATTCATAGTACACAGTCATGGCACATTTCATAATATTGTAAATATTTTTACAGAAATAGCGGGATATTTTCCCTACTGCTCTTGGTTCAATGCCTGAAGAACTTACTGAACTGATGGATTTTTCCTTCCAATTTTCAAGGTTAATTTATCTGCAGCTGCTACGTATTTACTGCTGTAAAGAAAACTTGTTTTCTCCTGAACAGTATTTCCTCTTGGTGCTTATTCTTGACACAGGATACTTACTGATGTGCAACCACAGGATTTTTAGGATAGAGAATGCTTTATTCTACACAGAGAGCATGATGTCCATGTTTCAAAATAAACCACAGATCAATCCTGAACAACTCTGCTTTCATCCATCTTGTGCTTGTTACAGCTGCCCCCAAGATACCTCAGTCATGTCCAAACACTTTCTGTGGCACAGCGTGCACCAGGAGCTGCTCTCAGCTGTGCTGGCAGGTCTCTAGGAGGTAATACCTGCCTTGCTTTCCACATGTCTCCAGGTAATATCAACAGGTTTTATATGCTCACATACTCTTACATGCCCTGAAGTAATCAATGCAGACCCAAAACATGAGAGACAGACTGGAAGGATTTGGAATTAAATCTCCAATTGCTGTGATTCCTATAATGAGGAAAGTAATTCACGTCACCTGTCAGCAGGAAAAATGGCAACAACCATCACCTGGGTTTATATCAGTAAATATGTTGATAATATGTTTTTGAAAAAAATTCAGTCTTAAACCAGCTATTGGGATTTTTTGCTGGTCTCTCTCACCAAAAGTAAAAAAAAAAAAAAAAAAAAACCAAAACAAACCACCCTTTGCTGTAGCAACACAACTTTAGCACAAAACATCTGCACATACTGTTAAAATAAAACTGAAATCTCCTATCCAAAAGGCGGGGAAGTGCTATGGCAAGACTTCCTTTATGAGCACTTTAGAATACTTTAAGTCTACAGGCCATTTAAACTATGACCATAGCAAATTAGATTAAATTAAACTTGCCTATATGGAGAACATTCAGTCTGGCAGAAAACTTTTGCTGGAAGTTTTCTTTAACTTTTTATGCAGAAGAAAACCTCATAGACAAAGCAGAAAAAGTGTTATCAGGTGAAAACACCAGAATTTTGTGCAAGCACAGAAAAATTTCAATAGAGCCAACGTTCTTAGTTTTACTGTACTTGTGCGTAGCTCTTAAGAAATGCAAAACTGAAGCTACCCTCTTGAGAAGTGGTAATGCCCAAAGGACTAAGACAATCCTACCGGAATTAATAATTCATCAGTGATTATTCACACATTTTTAAAAGCAAGGAGCTGGTCTGGTCATTTTTATATTTATTCTCACATTTTCAAGAATGCTGCAATTCACAGTATTTCAGAGCAATATAATTTGTGACTAACAAATGGGGAAATAGAAACAGAATGATAGTGTGTTCTGTAAACACATGAATCAGTCATAGAGCTGGACCAGAGTTCTCAAGACTTGCTAAATCTTAATGTTCCTTCAATGAGACCTGGAGTTTCTTGTGTATTTATTTACAGAGCTCTGATTTGCTCATTGCTGATAGCAAAAATAAACTGGGAAAAAAGAAAGCAAATGCTTAACAGCTATGTTTCTGGTCAAATCTGGTAGAATTTTAAAACATTTCTTTGCATGGTGTTAGGATATTGATAATTTTGAAGAATTTCTCTGCTCTGTGTTATGCACATCTCTTGCTTTGTGGCCAAGTCTGCAGAAATATCTGACACTATTTCAATCTGTGTCCTGCACACATCATTATTTGCAGGACATAGGAGAGACAATTAGAATTGTTTAAATTCTAATGAGGATTACACTGTACTCAAGAGATGGAAAGCTAAGAATTCCCAAATCCCTTGAGAAAAATGCAGCTCTTAATAATAAGATTGTCTTGCACTCCCAGAGCATTTGAAAGTCTATGCAAAATGAAACACCTATTAAAATTTCTACTGTATTTCAACTGCAAAGAGTGCAGACATCAATCATTTTCTGTTCTCATCTATTGCACAAGGCTATGTTCTAGGAACACGACTTCTTGGGAGGGCAGAGCACTACAAACTTTTAAATATGGAAAGTTTCCAACTCCCCTGTTAGGTCCTTTTCTAAAAGTAATGAGCTTTGACAAAGACAAGCCAAACTTTCATCTAGTTTCTTACAGGAATCCCGGGACAAAAGAAGAAGGTAAGTTACCAGGACTGCATGACACCTGTGGTTTTATCAGCTATAAAAAATAGAAGTAAATGGAGTAAAGAAACCCACAAATATCTCCACCTCCAAAAATCCAACCCATTCACCTCAGAATTTCAGAAAAGCTCTATTTTTAATATGAAATAATACATGTAGAAGTCCATATCTGTATATTCACAATATTTGCTCTTTCTGGCAGGAAATATCAATTTAAAATATTATTTTAAAAATATTTTGGTCTAATTCCCTTTAAAAAAATCTCTAAGGTTTGCTATTATGAATCACATTCCTTCTCTGAGTTAAGAACCAAACTTTTGTATTTTTTTTCTAAATTTATCTAACTTAGAAGTCTGTGTGCATTACAAAAAGCTGTTTTTGAGTCATATAATTGATTAACCTTTTGTGCATATTCAATTATATCAGGTTTTTTCAGCTTTAATTAAAACAAAAAAAAAACCCAACTCTCTCTTCCAATTAATAAATATTGACAGCAAAGTTAAGTTGGTTAATACTCCTTTTTTTCCAAAACATTGGTGCATTTCCTAAATTCAGTGTAAAAAGGGTTAGAATAATACATGAAGGGCAACAGGGAAATGAGTTTTCCTAGGAAAATGAGGAAACTAGTCAGAGGCTAGTTATTTTGGCAAGAATAAATCACGGAGAAAGATATTGTTAGTTTTGAAATGAAAATATTTGACAAAAAGGCTTACAGGCAAAATACACAGCACCCTTGAAGTCCATCTCTAATTGCTTTTACTGATTCACCAAAGGTAGCAAAGCAGTGCTGTGAATTACTTATCTCAGATTTACTTGAGCAACTGAATTTGAGGGTGAAAGGTAAAAGTCAAAAAAACAGTCAGCTTCATCTGTGCCACTAATTCAATAAACTCATAGAAAATGTGCACAATAGCAGCCTGCAGAAGGCTTTCTTAGCATATTGTACTTCCCCATTTTAAACTGAAGAACCTACAGGGTGCTAATAAATGGAGTACAATAGCAATTCTTGCTTTTAATAAGATGTTTGTTCTGAAAGCACATTAAAGCCTCATTCAAAAGGAAGGTGATAATGCATATGTATGGTGGCTTAGTAATAGAAATCACACCTTTCTTTCTTTTCTTCTTATCCAGATCCTTCCCTCCACCTCTTTTTCAGAAGCTGCACATTTTTTAAATGCGTTGTCTGGTCAATAAGTAAAAAGTGTATTAGAAGTCTTTAACATATTTGATTTTTTCAGATAAAATGGAATGCTTGAAAGCCCTCAACAATGATTGAAGGTGTTTCTTTGCTTCACTCTAAAAGCTTTTTTGGCAAGTTTCCAACCAGTGAAGCACTTCACTGCACAGATGAGATCCTTGCAATGATTTATATTATAAAGTTGCACTCCTTTACTGAAGGTAAGCATATTAAGAGATGGTAAATAACCAATATCTAAAGACTGAAAGCAAGCTCCTCTATAGCTACACATTTAAAATCCCTGCTTATATATGATCTTAATTCTGACCGTGCTGCTACCACTATCTTCCTCATCAACTTCCTAATCAGTTTAAAATACCTAAAGTGTAAAAAGAAAAAGTAAAATCAAGGATTACCAGTATGATTAATCACACTAACACTCATATTGGTGTAATTCTCACACAGGATTATATCAGATATATAATGGAACAAAAGCATGGAAGAGCTCTCCTACGGCAGCCCACATTTTAAAGGAGAGTCAATAATTTCTAGACTGAAAGACTCACCTGAGAGAGTTTAGGAAGTTATAAAACTCTGGGCAGGTAGCAAGCAGCAGTACTCTTAAAAAGATTTCTAATGACCTGGATTCTTTTTTTTTTTTTTTTTAAGTTGCCTTTAAGATGTTTTTCTTCTATCGAACTAGTGCCTGCTATATAATTGTAAATCAGAAGGCACACTGAGATTTTTTGAAATAAGAACTCAAACTTCAGGGGCAGGACAATTGGGACAGACAATTTGGGACAAGCAAACAGTGCAATCTTGTTCCCAGGAGGAAATGCTAGGCAAGTTCTGCACTAATCTGGTGGTGCTCATGCCATGTCTCCAAACAGGCTTCAGCAAGGACATGTTCACAGTGGATTTCTATATGAAGATGAAACTCTCCTTACTAATGATGGAGATCCTGGGAAGCTGAGGTGAGTGTTTTCCAAAGGTTCTAACTACATTATCTCCTGTCTCACTTTGACAAACACTATAGAAAACTGTGCAGAAATGCTTGTTCCTGCAACCTTCACAGTGAACTTCTATTACTCAAAAGGGTGTGATTTGATAAACATCAAACAAACATCAGAACAACCTTAAAGGCACCCAATGTCAGTAATTATGATTTATCCTTATTTCCTTTTCACCTCACCTTCCTACTACTCCCAGTGCACACACACAGAGAGCTTATCCCCTGAGCAGAAAGATGTCCAAGTGCAATCACTTGGCAGAAAAAATGTTATTTCATTCCTTTCAGTGAGATAGGGCATATTTAATTTAAATTATATACAAATGAAGGCTACAGGTCACAGAAGAGGTGGCACACAGCTCTCCAGAGAATAAAATATTATCCTCCCTAAAACCTTGACCATCTGTCAATTTAAGTCGATAATTTGGATGTTTTTTTCAAGTCACAGAGGCTTTAGAAGTGGGAGGCATTATCCAAAATGAACCAAAATTAATGGAAGATTTATTTCACTGAGTTTTGGATCAAACCATTATGTGAAGATACAAACAGCTTTGACACTTTGCCTGTGTTTAGTGTTATTACAACTTCCACAAAATTATAAAATATGTATTACTTACTAGGAAAAGATCCCACACCCACTTCGTGCCTGTGGGGACCCTGAGCCACAAGTCTGGTGCCAAATCTCAGCTGTAGCCTTTCTCACAGATGCTCTTTGCACAAAAGGGGATTATCAGAGAGGTACAAGCCATAAGAGAGCTGTATCCTCTCTCTGAAGAGATGAGAGAAAAAGGATCCTAGCTTGTTTTCTTCGCAGATTTTTCCTTCTTTCAAGAGACAAAATACATTTAGTAAACTCCCTCCTTATAATGAAATTGTGTCAAAGCTGAAAGTTTCATGGTTTGTTTGTTTGTTTGTTTTCCAGCTGAGGCTTTTAAGATACAATGTTTTAGCATTGTTGTAACATCCACAATAAATTAGAGAGTGCTGAAAATCTTCAAACTGCAAGATACAACAGAGATGCCTACTACTGCTCTGCTCTTGCAGGTCACTGCTTGGATCAACTCTGGTGATAGGAGAGTCATTTTATCTTAGTTACTCTTTTCATCTTCTGCTTCTTTGCTGAGAAACTTTTCACTACAGTTTTATGCAGCCAAAATTTATACTAGAAAAAAATAAAAAAAAAAATCATAATGCCAAAGTAATATTCCCATGACCTTTTGTCATTATTTTTAAGCCCAGCTGGTTCATGAACACCAGCCTACATATTATCATCAGAGCAAATGCTGTCTCAAAATTACCAAGATGTAGGAAAACATCATTTGCACAGAAGAATATAAAATGACACTACTGGTTAAAAGATAAGGCATATTGATAGAATTTTTCATGTGGCATTTTTATGTGATAATTAATTCTTATAAATCTGAGTTTCAGCCTCCATATAAGTAATTGAATGTTAATAGGCCATCCATACAGACTCTCCTTTTAAAATACCAATGAGATATCCCTTATGTTTATACATGTGTAAGTACAATTAAGACAGCAACCCAACTGGAAACAAAATTGCTTTAGTTAACCAACCATTGCAAGTCAATCAAATGTGGTATCAAATGTAATTGTAAAAGATTCATTTGGGGAATAACAGCAATTACTTCATACAGAATTCTCCATTCCTTCTTCCAGTTTACATACATTTTTTTCATGAGTCTCTATGCCAGAAAAATAATTGGACCATCACAAGTGTCGAAACCATCCCCTTTTCAATCTGTAGTGTACAAGAAATTTCAAACTGACAAGGCTGTTTCATTTAGATTTATTGGTTTGTACCTCTGAGTTGTAACTGCTTTAATCTAAAACATTCAAGCAGGCTTAATTTCTCCAGCTGTACAGGCACCTGGGGAATTGGGCAGTACCCACCGAGTAGGAAACACAGAATGGAATTTCTTTATTTCCCTGAAGCTAATCCTTTTGATTTGTCTTCATAAACTTCACAAATATTCTCTAAAGACCTAATAGCTTTCGAACAGGTAAGTCTTATTTTTGGGCCACAGATGTAAACTGCAGTTCAACTATTTTAACCAACTTTCCAAATTACCAGGAGCTACCATGTCACAATTCAAAATTTGTGGTCTTCAACCTCACAAGGGGCAGCAGAGGGGCAGACACTGATCTCTTCACTCTCATGACCAGTGACAGGACCCAAGGAAACAGCTGAGGTGGAGGAGATTTAGGTTGGATTTTAGGGAAAGGATTTTCATCCATTGGGTGTTTGAGCACTGGAACAGGCTCCCCAGGGCAGTGCTCACAGCACAAAGCCTGCAGAGTTCAAGAAGCACTTGGACAATGTTCTCAGGCCCATGATATGATCCTTGGGGTATCCTGTGCAGGGCCAGGAGTTGGACTTGATGACCCTGGTAGGTCCCTTCAAACTCACCATAGTCTATGATTCCATGAAAGTGAAAGAAGGTAGGTTTACATCAGGCAGTAGGAAGAAATTATTTCCAGTGAAGGTGGTGAGGCAATGCCACAGGTTTCCCAGAGTGGTTCCCTGGAAGTGTTCAAGGCCAGGTTGGATGAGGCTCTGAGCAACCTGGTTTAGTGGAAGGTGTCCCTGCCCATGGCAGGGGGGTCAGAACAAGATGAGCTTTTAGGTCCCTTCCAATCTAAACCATGCTGTGATTCTGTCATTTATCCAAAACCCAAAACTTAAGTTTTTAGTTTTGTTCTTCATTGTTTGGTCTTCTTGAAGTAGTTGGAATTTAATATATTGTAGTAGTTAAAATATTAGAAGAAATTATACTCTCATTCAATTAGAAATAGTACCTAAAAGGGATTTTAGTAGATGTCAATTTGTATGTCTGTAAATAGTTTAGCCTCCTACCTTTTCTTCTAAAGGACAAGCAAATTTTGTTCTTTAGACAATTTGGACAGTCTTTCCACTAAATCATTAGGTAAAATTTCAAAAAATAAAAAAAAAAAAAAAAGAATCAGTGGGAGTAAATCTGTGTTTTTTCCCTGTGCTAGCTTATTTCAAAAGATCATATCTATGATGCTGAATTTTTATTATACTGTGACATTAACCTGAAAATAAAATCTTTAATGCTTGCACGTTTCTTTTGCCATGAATTGTGCAAAACCCACTCATATTTAGAATAAGGCGTTAGAACAGGCACTCTGGCAGTCTTCTGAGTGACACATCCCTTGTAGCTCTGGACAGACCTTGGTCTCATGGTCAGCCTTCTTTGCCCTTCTTTTTTTGCATACGTTCCACTCAAGTCAGCCCATACACCCTTCCCCAGAAGGAATGCTCGTGACATTTTCTCCTTAAAACTCCACAGGCTATTATTCTGCTGAAATCTGACTGTCAAGGACATTGCTGATCACAAGCTCATTAGAAGCAGAAATAGCTTGTCCCATGAGTTTCCTTCTACAGTGACTCATGTGCATTGCTGCTGGAAGGGCTTTCATCACCCAAAACCAAATCCCAGATGAGAAATGAACTTCATGCAGCATGATGCAGACCATTCATAATGCTATCAGAAGTACTTTCAGAACCCTAAACTGCAGAATAGCTTTACAGTCTATCTTCTATTTTCCATCACAGCCATTAGGAGAATGAATCTTCCAGTGAAAATTAAGTTTATCAGAAAGATCAGTGTGCAGACTAATTTGAGCAGGCATTTTCTTAAAAGTAGGCCAGAAGAGAAGAAAGATTACTTCTGGCAAAAATGGAACAAATTAAATTATAAGAGGCTTAATACATTTATTTGAAATTTAATTGCATAACCTAATGTCAAGGTTATTCTATGGTGCACACTGTTCTGATCCAAATTCAAAACAGTAAAGTACAATCTCAGTTTGAAGATACTTTATTATAAATTCAACCACATCTTTTTCCCAATACTGACCATAGTCTTTGCCTGAACCATACATAACATTAATATAAAATAACATTTCCAAATTATGAGATGTCTCCTTCGCAATGAATTCTGATAAAACCTGAAGCCTCTTTGGCTAGTGCAAAAAAAGGGTAAAAAGAAAAACAAAAGCTGAGGCAGTATTGACATGATGCCTGAATGTACTGCAGAAGCAAAATGATTAGCATGAGATTCTGACTGTATTCACACAGTTCTGCACTGAGTCCATCAAGCTGCAAGTTTTGTTTTCTATTCACAAGAGAGACAGATTAGCAGAAAAGGTCGCTGCAGCATTCTTGTTATAGCATCTCCATGGAATATGCATTCTGTGTTTCACAGTGTATTAGAAGCTGTGCCTGTGCAGAGAGCACACTTCAAAGCATTCAGGCTGTGTCCAGGCTCTCTGTACTCCTAAAGCCAGTCACTCCTGTCTGAATTATACAGCCTGACCTCAGGGCTTTTTGTCTGTTTTCAGATCTCCATGTGCCTGAGTAAGACTGGATCAGAATGAATGTTTAGGCTGGTTTTGAATTTGACTGGGTTAGAATTAATTTTCTTCATTGTAGCTAGCATGGGCTATATTTTGGATCTGTGCTAGAAACACTGTTGGTAATTCTGGTGTGTTTTTTTTTTTATTGCTGAGCAGTGCTTTTGCACAGCCAAGGCCTTTTCAGCTTCTCACTCTGCCCCAGCAGTGAGGAATGAACAGCTGACCCCAACTGACCCAAGGGATATTCCATACCATATGGCATCATGCTTAGCATATAATGCTGGGGGAAAAAAAGGAAAGGGGTGGACTTTTGGAGTGATGGTGTTTCTCTTCACAAGTTATCCTTTGGGGCAAAGGACCCTGCTTTCCTGGGGATGGATGAACATCTGCCTGCCCATGGGAAGTGGAGAGGGAATTCCTTGTTTTGCTTTGCTTCTGCACACAGTTTTGCTTTACTTATGAAACTGTCTTTATCTCAACCCATGAGTTTTCTCATTTTTCCTCTTGCAATTCTCTCCCCCATCCCAAGGAAGTGGGAATGAGCAGGTGCCTGTGCAGTGCTTTCTTGTCAGCTGGGGTTAAACCACAACATTCTTAGAAAACCATTGTGCATTTAACTGTGTGCCACTGTGATTCTCGTGGATGTGCAAACACAGTAGATGTTTCTAGGAGCACCATGTAAATGTATCATTCGCTTTTATTTCTGTAGGAACATGTAATAAAGGCATAATAAATAACTTTGACTCTTAGGAGGGAACTGTAGCTTAAAATTAAGAGGTTTATAATCATGCAGCACCATATTAATTTGGCTTGATTGGTAATAAAAAATCAATATTGTACATTTTACTATCATGTCACTTATTTTTCAATAAAGCCTGAAATTACTAAAGAAGATAAATTAATGTTTGATCAGGTTAAGGCCTCTTCCAGCAGTACTAGAATGTTGAAGAGAAGAGATTCAGTTAGTAAAATATGGAAAGGCAACTTGTAAAAATAAGCACACTTTTAACTGATAGCAACCATCACTCAGATGTCCTCTCTGCAATCGTTCCTTTTCTGTCAAAACAAACAGATGTCTTGTGAACAACTCAGAGCTACATCCCTGGGTCTGTGTAGCTCCCTATGAGCTTCTGAAGGGAAAAGTTCACTTTCTTCTCTAGACACAATGACCGAGACTGTTTACTGAATTAAATAAAATGCCCATTCACAGTCAATGACTCCTGTAGTGGATGTATAAACAACATATATTTGAAAGACTACAGTTAACATTTCAAAGAAGAAAAGTTCAAGAAGGTCAAAATGAGAAAAACTGAAACTTACCCCAAACTCATCTCTCCACTGATGTGATGCTTGGTACTTCTCTGCTTCTTTAGCAAGGCGCTGAAGAACAGAGAGAAGAAATAAATTTTAGTCTTTACTGATTCTTTACATAGAAAAGTCTTTCTTTTTTACTTTTTTTCATATGCATGTTTTCTCTATATAAATTTTATATATCTATGGTTTTTTGCACTTACTTGAAAATTATGTATATTTGAGTAAAGGTGAACCATCTCATCTAAAAAATGTTATTTTCTGCATTATTGGATATTTAAGTACTGTAATGCATTAGAAAACTTAACCCTCACTCCAATATAATTTAAGAGGCTCTAGTCAAGTTCAAAATTCATCAACATCCTGCTGAAAATATTTTTTCCTTACACATACTACCTTGTCTTATGTGCATTAATTTAAACTACCACCCTATAACAAGTACATATTAGAATATTAAAACACCATGTTATGGACATTTATTTCTCCATTATATCATTTAGCTTCAATTACAGAAACTACTAACAGCCCTGTGATTATTAGGGACGCATAAAAAGTCAGTAATTTGGAACTAACTGGAGTCCAATCTCATGGATTGGATTAGCAGCCGGACAGTAACAGGCATGTTCCTAGAGGACATTTCCCCCATATTTATTACTTCGAAAAAAATCCACTTTCCACTTAGCCCCACAGGAAGCAAAACACAGTGTACAGGAATTTACTCTTTCAAATCAATCTCTTATACAGACACATCCATTAGATTGGATGATATGTTCCTCCTCATACAAAATTTGAAGTCTTTGAAAAAAAGCTGTTTGGACACACTCCTTAGAAGTTTCCTACAATTTTGCACATAAAAGTTGCCAAGGTAATGCAAGTTCTCCAGCTGAGCTGCACACAGATTCCCTCATCCCTAAAGCAAGCCAACTCATTCTGAAGTATCTACCTGATGTGCATGTATTTCATGTGGACTCAGCCATGTCCTAATTGTTGAGTGACTTACTTTCAGAACTAAATTATTTCATGGCCCAATAAAAATTTTACCAACTGTTTTCAGGGAGTCATGGTCCCTGTCTAACAGACACTGCCTGACTATATCCACCAGATAAGTAGGGATGAAAATGCTTACTGTGAAACAATAAGTCTGATCATCCTTTTAACATTCAGACCAATCCCTACACAAAATGAACAGCAGGTCTAAGTCACATTTTCAGTTGAGTCACCTTGTCAGTTCTTTCTAACAACCAAAAAGAATATGACCAGAAAGTCCATGTAAGCTGGAATGGCAGAGATGGTGCTGTCAGAACCTCACCTCAGACCTGTCCCAGATTACAGCTGCCTGTGTCACCTCACCCCAAGCACAATCATCTCCCTCCCCACTCAAACAACCACCAGGATGATCCATTTCAAATGGCAAAACTTAGGATATTTTCCTTATTTTTAGGTTTCTAATCATTCTGTAAAAACAGAAAACACCTCAACAAACCTGTGTACTCTCCTGCCACAAAATGTGTCCCCACTCAATTGTTTTATTGTCAATTCAAATGATTCTGAGCGAACAGAAAGCTACCAGCACCGTACAGGCATTGCCCACTGGAAGTACCTCCACAATAACCAAGCACCACATTAACCAAAGGAAATCTATGGTATAATTTCATGCGTTATACTGGGAAAAAGCACAGTTCAACTCTCAACTGCTCCGAACAAACGCCTACAGTATTTTAATTTTTTTGGTATGATACTTGGACAACTTTGTCCATCTAATTAATTCACTCAATCTAGCCAGTTCCGCATCTAAATTTCTCTATCCTCTGATAAATTCAAGCTGATTAAGTCATATTTCACCAGATTGTAGCAAAGCAAGATATAACACTTACTACATGTGTAAATAGCTGCAGTTAACACTGCCCTCAGATTTCCTTCACACTCTGCTCCATTGCTTTAAGGTACTCAGAACCATAAGAGACAGTAGAACTCAAATACACAAACTGAAAGATGGATTAGGGAGAGAAATATATACTGATCATTAGGACTTTTAAGAATTTTCCATGGAAAGAGCTGCAGCCATGCTTGAAATTCCTCAGCTCCACTGGTAGATTTCTCAGCTAACCTGCACTATGAAGTGACAATGCTTAAAGCACATTAAAAGAAAATGTAGTTTTGGGTTGTGTTCTCTTGTTTCAAATGAAGGGAAAAAAATATCCCTCATAAAATAGATATTATATTCTTACTCCCTATTTTGAATTTTTCTGTCAGGTTTCAGTTAAAACCCATTCTAACTGCCTAAGCAACCTTCTAAAATAACCCTACATGCAATATCTACAATGCTTTATACCTTAAAATAGCCTCCAAAATGAGAAGCTGCCATCTGGGGCATGTGTACAGAGCTCTGCTAAAGGTAATCAAGCTCATACAAAAGTACAAGCAAACTGTTTAGAAACAGTAATAACCTATGAGAAAGCAGCTGTTCCTTGACTCCTAAAAACCAAACTCAGCACCATAATGGAAGTAGACATGACAACAAGACAGGACCATGCATAGAGGCTCCAGCAACAGGCTGAGATATCTTTTTGATTTCTTCAACACTGCTTAGCTGCAGAATCTCTGCATTTTTCTCTACTGTCTGAAAATCAGTATTTTTTTAATGTTGTTGTTCCAGTTATTTGATCAATTTTTAAAAAATTTATCTGCCATGTGTCAAATATTTTAGCTGGAATGTATATTTAAAATGTACTTCCTAGTATGCTGTGTCAACACTCCTTGGCCAAAAATCGCCAGCCAGTTAAGCAAACTCAAATTACCTGTGCTTTTTATCGTGACACAAGGAGAGACCAATTTTTCATCTCTCAAAGGAACCATGCCTGCTTCCTTTTGAGGTATGCAAATGTCAGGTCTGGCCTTCCCTGTTTTGATGGAAGAGTCTCTGGAGAATGCAGACAGAGAAGCTGCACAGCAGCCTGGCTGACACCTGGCGCTTCCCATTCTCCCTCTCATTACAATGATGGTTTAATATGGCAACAGCTTCTTTAAGACCATGGCCCACTACAGCTCCCTACAGACTTCTCCAGGAAATTCTAAAATCCCAAGATTAAAATTTTTATTTGCAAGAAAATATCAAGAAATTGTTTAAAACAGTATTCCTGTATATTAGCATTTAATACTTTCTTCCTCCGTGCCTCTGTATTGTGTGCTGTGAAGATGAAAGCTGTAAGATGTTTTACTGCCTTGAACAAAGCTCTATTTAACATCTTTTTGGATACAAGGTATGAAAAACAGAACAACAGTAAAAAGGGAAAAAGAAAAAAACTAACGTAACAGAAATGTTCTGGCTTACTTCAATATTTTGAAAGAACCCTACTTCGTGCAGTCTGCTGGAGAACACAGATTTACTTTGAAGTAGTAAATAAATTGAGAAACCATGACCAGGGAGAGAGGGCTGCAAAGGCTAACAGAATGCTGTAGCATCTATTCATGTGCTTTTGGAGGATGCCAGACAGCTGTGAGATGGCGTTTCTAAGTAAAGGATCAAAACAGCTGATGCCAGATTTAGCCAGTGTGATTGACACAGTAGCTGATGTCAAAATTAAGGTGCTTGGAAGCACTGTGATTAAACAAGCAATTTGTTTAATAAATTTTCCTAGATTAAACAATTACTTATATCTCTTTGTTTTGTTGTTTTATTTTTTTTTAATTAGTAATGAGAAGTGTTCTCTCTTTTTTTCCTAAGTAGGCTGCAGTGTGCATTATTTTCAGGAATTTTCAGAATACTTAGCTCATCAATTAAAAAAAAAAATAATAAAAAAAAAATTATCCCTTGAAAAACAGTCACTGCCCAAAAGTAAGTATTCCTAATCAAACTTTGAAAGGGGTCAAGAGTTACCTTCCTCTAGATTTCCTTGTATCTTTCAAAGAGAAAGGTTACATTTAAAGGAAAACAGCTATTGAAAAGCTAGATAAGGTGTGTTATTCATTCCTCCAGCCTACGAACTATTCTCAAACTTTTACAGGGATTATAAAAGATTATATACACACAAACAAACACACAAATAATAGAAAAGGAAAACATCAACAAAAAAAGACCCAAAGCGCAGCTGCTTGTCAATCTCAAAGCCCTCTATTTTCCAAGGTCTTGTCCCCAGCTTCCACGTCCACATTACCATCTCTGAAAGACAGCCTTTGATGCAGCACAGACTGCAAGAATCTTTATCTGATCTGTAAAGATCAACTCCCCAGAAGGTCCATTCATCTTCTAGCCTTCATTTTTTGCGTATATGTCATATTTTTATCTCTTCCTAGCCAGCACAGGTTTCTGTCAGCAAATGGCCCAATTAAAATTATATTCAGTACAATGAAATAAATCTTTTTTCTTTGCTTCACACTCTAAGTATTTTATTTGAAAATAATATTCATCTACTTCTTGCTATATTAAGCTATTATAAAATGTGTAAGCTATCACTAGCTCACAAACTTTCTAAAACACAAAATCCAGGGATTTTTTAGGTTATTTTAAGAAAATAAATACCCAGGAAAAAATATATCAATATCAAGTTAAATAGAACAATGTAGAACACCCAATGATTTTTGAGTCCTGATTGTAAAATATTATCCAAATATTCAAACCCGTTCTTGCTTGAACAGTGCAAAAGCCACAAGGAGTATGAGTAAAAGTGGTTTCACACATAGTTTTCATACATGTATATGAAATACAAATACATTTATTCCATAGTTGATTATGAATTCTGTGTAATAAATAATCCAAATATCCCTGAATTACCCTAATCAATATTTTTACCCTATTGTATAAAAAGATCACCCAGTCTGTCACAGAGAGTGTGATTTCAACAAACAACTGTGAACTGGAAGGTCAATAACTCAAAAGTGAGCATAGATGTGCTAATGATAGCAAGACCATAACCCTCACATAAATACATCTGGATTTATTTTCTTTGTTTTATTTCCATACTTCCAGCAGTGCATAGGAAGAGTTAAGAGGGACTGACTACACTTTTACATGTTATTCATAAATATATTTCCTATATGATCTTTCTTAGAAGTAGGCACTGATAATAATTATCACCACAAAAGCTGATCTAGATTTGATGAAGGCATGTCAGTTTGGATAAGATAGTTCCAACTATAAAACAGTATCTTATACTGAACCAAAGATATACCTAATTTTGCTGATTTCAATTGTAACCACAAGTTTTAATATTTCCTCTTTCAAGTAAATTTGTTTGCTTTTAAAAATATTGGGATTGTTAACACACAGGGACAAAAGTTTTCATGATAATTTGTATTTCCCTATGTCAAATAAGGACACTTTTTCCTAAGCTCTGCTGCATGCCATTATGTAAATGCCATAATCTTCTGCATAAGTGTTACCAGAATTTTAAACTTTTTTTTTTTTTTAACATATTGTGACTAACCACAGGTTTTTGTTTTTTGCTGATCTGCAGCTTGGTTATATTTTAGGTATTTACACTACAGAGTCACAGCTTCTCTTTACTCTGACATCTGCTGTGCCACATGATGGTAATGTGATCTGTGCTCTGTTAATGAGGATATCTGAAGCATATAAGGTCACAGAACGACTATGGTTATAATTGGTCGCCTATATTCTATACAGAATTTGTATGTTGTACTCCTCAGCTGCTCTCTGGGGACACTTTCACCTTTGTCATCTAGGGCAGCATTTGAATGATATTCATATGGAAAAAGGGTATACTAGGGGTCTGCTGACATTGTGATACTTACCAAAGTACTCTTCAGATAAAATTATTTGCCTAAATGTGTATTATCATTTAAGACAATCAGGACTTAGCACAACTTTTTGAGAAGCGAATGTTATTATACTCTGGACAACAGTTCAAAGTAGCACCTCAATCCTTGCCTTCCACTTTAGAAACAATTACCAGCAACCTAAAATGTTAATTTTTTTTTTTTCCTAATTCAGCTGTAGATTACAAAACTCAGCTTTAATTAAGCAGTAAGCACAAAATTACTTTTCATAATTTGTGTGCTTTTCTAATGCATTTCAAGCCATTTTTGCTTTATTCATATGAAGAGTAATTCTATTTCAGACCCTCTTAATCAGTTTTTCTAATAAGATGACCTCATATCCAAAACAAGGCTGTCATGTTGGCTAAAAAGAAACCTAATGGAAAAAATAAAACAACTTATTATCACCTCTCACAAATTTAGAAGACAGGGCTTTAAAGGATTTCAGTATCTGTTGATAGCTATAGTGAAAATCATTCTTTATGATTCAAGACAATCTTTATTCCTATTGTTTACTTAAATGAAAGAAAAAAAATTATGGCTGATGCTATACAGAGAACTTTTATTCCTCTCATGGTTTTCTAGTTCCAAAGCAAATCAAGGCACCAATCAGAAATCAATGGGAAATCAAATCTGAACAAGAGTACTTGAGATTACAGTAATGCAAAAAGAAAGTATTACAATACTTTCTGACATAAATAAATACGTTTATTTTAACAGAGAAAACTGAAATAGAGATGCTCTAAATGAATACATCCCACATGTGCTTTTGACACCTAAAATGTCACGTGCAATCACCTGTCACTGAAAAAGTGTCATATAAGAAAGGTATAAAAGGATAAAACCAAAAGAACATTTGTCACAGTAACACTTCTCCATTACATAAAAGCAGCCTTTCTCTAAAACATGAACTAGAAATAGCTCTTCTCTTCTATTTGTTCCTTTCTTTTAATGTATTAAGGAATTCCACTAATGCTAGTGAATTAACAAAAAGACAAAAGTAGCATAGTGGCAGTACTTCTCGTCCTGAAAGAGTGCTGAAAGAGTCTTTCAAATATATTACACATTATACTAGGATTCTCAGTTTTTAGTAAGAATCTAAAATCCTTCAGAAGTAGTCAAGTGTACAGATATTGTCAAACAGTTTTTGTTTCCATCTGGAAAACAAATCCCAGAAGAGCTGGAGCTACATACCCCACTGAAAGTCATCACTGGAGAATGAGGAACTAAATAAGTAAATAACTAAATAAGCTAAACCCCATACATTTACACTTCTGGAAAAGTGGTATAGCTGGATATGCACTTAGGATATGCGCAGCCTGCAGAAGTTGCAGGGGGAATGATGTCAAGTATGAGTTTGTAGCTTCTGAAAACTTACTGGTTTGACCTCAGCTTTTTCTCTAATGTCCATAATCCTAACTAGAACTAGTAAGACCATTGGTACTAGATGAAAAAAAACACCTTACATGAGCAGTTAAAGTGAAAAATTAACCACAGTCCCAAAGTCATTGCTGGAGGACACCTGAGTACCAGAGAACAGAACAGATCAAATACAGCCACAATGAGGAATGGAGGGAGCATAAAATTGTCTTTTGTGACTGGAGCACCAAGGCCAGTCCATGAGACATGAGATATTTGTGTGAAATATTTTACATGCTTAATATGGTGCAGTATGGGTGTAAAAAATGATTATGTTCAACTATTATTAAGCAGAAAAAAGGAATGTTGTAAATTCTCATCAGAAGGTAGAGAAGCAGCATTTCCACATTTGTGGGGAGAGGGAAGGAGGAAGGAAGTTCAGTTCCCAAGCCAGAGTATCTCTCTAGGATGAGTGCAATCATGAGATTTGAGAAGCTGGGCAATATTATGACAGCTTCATACTGCCAAAAATGTTTCAGTAGACAAGGGAGTACGACAGAGAGAACTGTAGATAAAGGAATGAGGAAAAACTATTACAAAAGTAAGATAGTCTGTCAAATGCATCTTGACATCTAGCAGTGAAATCTTACTAGAGTGGTGTATAAAAATAGCGAAAGACCACTTCTTTTAAAATATAATTTATCCTTCTCATTTGCAGAGGTTTAAACCCCTTAGAGCTTATTCCATTTTCACTCTAATAATTCATATGCCTTAAATGTAAGTCACATTAGTGTTACATTTTTAAACAGGCTCAAAGTGAAGGACACAGGCTGAAACCATTAGACTGAAATTGCCAACTGCTCCAACAAATCTCAAATTGCATAACCACCAGCTCCAGCTCACTGCCTGCCTTAGGAAACTCTTCTGAGCTTCACAGCTGAGCTAGTAACTTCACAGGCATGATTAGAAGATGACATGTATATTGAGTAGGCGTGCCTTGTTACCCTGGCTTTTTTCACATCGTTTCTGGCAACTCAAGGAGAAATCAGAACTACATACATTTATTTTTGGAAATAACAAAATTACCTCACTTCAAAAAAAAGTATTCTAAAATGTCAAAAAGGTAATTTTCTTCTAACTTAAAAAAATTAAATTGACTCAGTTCAGCTTGCTTCCTTTAATACCTCCTGAGTATCCAGTTAAAGCAAACAAACAAATAGGAAAAAAAAAAAAAAACATGAAAAAAGGGAAGAAAAACCACTCAAGAAACCAAACAACCAGAAAATACAACCCTTCAATTTATACATTTTAGCAGATTCATTGAAATCTGACTAACATCCAACTGGAAACAGACACAACTGAAATATGCACATGCCTCATTTTAAAGGGAAAAGTAGGAAAAAAGAACAAATCAAGTAAATTCCTCCTTGCAACATACTAGGCGAAGAAAACATTGATACAGGCTGGCATCACTTATGCAAGAAAAACACAAAAGTCAGTTACCTTTAGTCAAATAGGGGATGCATCAGCAGTTGCATCTTGTCTGAATTATATAATCAAAAAAACCCCAACAGATTTCACAGAATGCTAAAGTTTCATATGAGTTGAATAAAAATATATCAAATAATATCAATTTACTTTCAATACAACTCAATAAAAATATTAAGTATATATCAAATACTCAAAATGCTGTTTGAAGCATTGTTTTGGTTTAAAATTATAGCTTCTGCTACAATCACAGAAGTGGAGTTGAGCTAAGTAAGAAACACTAAATACGGAGGAGTGTAGTGAGTTCTAGATTTATTCACACTTTGGGAGCTACAAAGGACATTTAGATGTAATGCTGCTGTAATCCCAAAAGAAGATAATAAAGCTGGAGATTTAAAATCTCTGCTGAATTGATAGGCAAATATCTCTTTTGGCCATGTCACCGGAAACAGCTTTAAGCTCTCTCAGAGTTGGATGGGTATTTATAGAAAGAGCAAAATCCAGAATTTCCAGAAATAACAGGAGTGGACAGAGCTCATTATCATCTCTTCCTCTGCAGAACAGGACTGAAATGTTTTATTTCATTAAGACACTTTCATAACCTAAACTATAATGATAAATTCCTGAGTAGTTAATGATTTACAATAAAATCAAGATAGCACTGAAGTCTGCAGCAGAATTTCCAGAAATAGGCCCATGAACAATGCAACTTTATTAATAATAAAATTAAGAGTTTGAATGGTAGAACTAAAGCGTGAATTTTAGAGAAAAATCAGCATGTTCACTTCAGTATTCAGATTTATGAAATAATGAATTTGACTTATTACAAGTCTGTTGAAAAATGTATCCACTTCTTAAATACATATATATATATATATATATGTATGTTTAAAACTACAGTTGAATAACAAATGTAGCTTTAACAAGGCAAGATAGTGTCTCAGCAGCTTTGCATGTCAGGGAAAAAAATAGAGCAGGTGGTGGGTTATAGCTGCTGAATAATCAACTTGATCTCATCAGCAGTCAGGGGGTGAGAGCCAAGGAAACATGTTACTGTTGGCAACAGCAGAAACAAATGATACATTAATACTGCATGCTATTTTCAGGCAACATTTCCCTAATGGAAGTCATTCTAGTCAAAAGAAATAGAAAGTGTTTAACTGTGAGTCCTGGAGGAAACTGAGTACAAAGGAAAATGCCCTTCCCCTGGCAAACTGCAACAGCAATTTTGATTTTCCCAGAGATGCTGTGTCAGTCATGACAGCAATGCTGGAAATACTGCCCTGCCACACCTGGCTTTGACCCCTGGGTAACAGGACACCCAGAGCCCCTTCACTTCCTTCTCATCACACACATGCTGCTTCTAAACTTTCCCAAATATGTCTTAAAAGAAGTGTTTCACTCCCAGCATTCTCCCTCTACTGGACAGGCTCAAGTTTTAACATTCAGGTGTAGCCATGTCAACTTTTTAAAATAATTCAGGTCCTTTGTTAGTCAAAACTTTTCTATAAAGGACTACATGGGATTTACTAAGTTCTTCCCCTCCAACAGAACATTCTTTCAGATTGTAATGTAAAAACACCTTAAAATTGAGTGGACAAAATTGTAAGGTGAGAATGCTGAAAATTGTATATTTTACATTTCCATGCATTGTGTTGGTCATGATTTCTCTTCAGCACTTTTTGTCACATATATGTCATATATTGGAGAATTTATTTATAACCTCTTTGTTCCAGGCAGCACAGACTCTTTCAGGGCATTCTTGTGATTGTACAGGAAATACAACCTGTTCAAGGTATACCATTAACATCATATTTCTGCTCTGTTAGACCTTTAAAATGTAATTATATGCAATTTTTTTTCATCGTAAAAACTCCAGTTTTAAAACTAATGCACATTGTCATGGCTACAGAAGTATTTAATAACTTTTCACATCCACTGTGAAGTAAATATTATCAATTGTAATTAACATGTAAAGGAAAGTAAAGCAGAAGGGTGATGTAATGTGACCAAAGTCACACAAAACATTAGTGTTAGATGCTAGTAACATCTAAGTCCATAAGATTTATCCCCTGGGTGAATCCATAGTATTCTCCCTTCAGTTATTTTCCTCCTTTTTCTATGATTATGTACAGGATCTATAGTTACGCTTAAGAAATGTATTTGATTGGCTGTCTTAATGACTAATGTACATATTTAAATAAATATTCAAACTATAATTTTCTTCCAATTTTTAAAAAGAGGAAAAAAAAAAGAGAAAAAGATTGGTTTTAGTGTTAACCTCACAGGTGACACATTTGAGAACTACTACAAGAGGTTTGGGTTTATGTATGATGACTTCCACCAAAAGGTGTTTAATTAAGATGTCTCACACTTTTCTCTGTATGAAAATCTAATTGCCACCTTCTAGCTCAAAGAACACAATCAAAAAGCATTATCCCATCTCCAAATTGTCTAAGCATCTTCCTCATGTCACTTTTACATCTGCTGTTATTTTATTTTTCAGTCCTGCATCCTTCTTTTCTATATAAGTAATATACTGAAACATGCCAACAAATTTAGTACCCTCCAAAAAATGTGTCTTCTTTTATTCCAGCTATAGCTACTTACTGCAAATCATCATCAGAATTAAACTGTGAATAGCAGAAAGAAATAAGAAACAGCTAAGACATAATTATAAAAAACAAGATAAACTAAACACACATGTTAACAAAGTCACAGTACAAGTAAAGCAAAATCTGCCAGTACCTTGCCAGACTGGAGGTTTGATGTACCTAACTCACTATGATGCAGGTGACTGCAGTTGATCTGAGTTGCACTTAAAAATTCTGCCCACAGGGAAGAATTTCTTCCACATTCCTGTTAAATTGGCACATTAGGTAGCAAAGATGATTTTCAGAAATCAGTCTGAATCTTAAATTAAGATACCTGAGCTGATACTTAAGGGACTGGCAGATTGCTAAAGGTTTAGAGTTTTTTTAAACACTGCAGGATGTTCTTGTAGGATTTCATTGTAATGCATTTGGGCTAAATTCATACAGAATACTGGAAAACAAATAAATTTTTTAAGTGGAAAGGCAGATTCTTCTGGGCACTTCCCTGTCACATGAAATGGTAAGATTTGAGAAGTCAGACACTTTGTGTCCTCCTTCAGGTCACTAGCAGCATTGAAATGCTGAATCTCTACTATCTGAGCTGAAAATTAACTCAATGCTAAGGAAAAAAAAAATCTTCTACATGAAACCAGCCTCTAGATTTTGGTGTGTACACTGCATTAGTGAAGACTAAAAATGCAGCTTCATGTGGCATCAATGACTTTTGAGTTATTATTGATCAGTATGATAAATGACATAAGTGACAGTAAAACAAACTCACTTGCATATACAACAGAAGTTCCAAGCATATAAACCACAACCTTAAAGCCTTATTAAATCAGATTACAGCTAAGTTCAACTGTAAAGTGAACTCTTCACCTGTATCCTGTGGCCAGGTGGTTTTAGCAAAGTTGAACAAAGGATGTGAAAAATTGTTACAGTGCAGAATTTTGGAGACCCAGATGAGAAGAGACAACAGGAATCCCTTCCACCATGCTGCCTGGTGATAATATCACTACTTAGAGCTCTGATTTACAAAACCAAACACCCTGACACTCCTTGTTGACTGAACAGTTGCATGGCTCGGTTGTGTCAGGTTAAATAGAAGATGAAAAATAAGGAAAATTAACTCTATTTAATAAATTAGAACTGTAAACTGCATTTTCAAGGGGTTTTTTTGTGTTTCTATCATTAGACCCTTGCCAAGCTACACCTTAAGCAAAGTCTCACAATACCTTTCTCCAAATTTTAAATCTTGGACTTACTTTTATCTGTGTCACCCATCTTCCTACATCACAGAAAAAAACCAAAAAAAAAAACCCAAAAAAAACCTTAACCTCCCCCCACACACACATATAACCCAGCTAATACCATGTGGAGTATAAAAAAACCCAAAACCAAAAAACAAACCCAAAACCAAAACCAGCTCCCCCCCAAAACAAAATCACAAAGAAAAATATTCCAACAAAATTTCTTTTTTTTTTTTTAATCACAAGGTTACCAAGATCATAGGATAACTTTGAGGTATATGCCTTTTTACTTGAAAAACAAATTAAAATTGTCTTTGGAGCTGGAAATATTAGCAGGCACAGGCAGATGTGTGATGATGGCATGTAAGAAGCTACAGGGCAATACAGCAAACTCTGCCTGTCTTCTGGATTCCCACCCATCCCATCTTTGTTATCCCAGCTGGGGTGGCAGCAGCAAAGCTGCTGATGCTCCAACACAAACTCTTCATGGGAAAGTAGGCAGCCAACCTCTGAAATGCCCAGAAAGGTAAAAAAAAAAGAAAGTGGCAATTTATGCCAGCTCATGTTTTTTTTACAATTACAATTCAAAGATAAGCTACCTAAATGCAAAGCTGCTGTGGATCTCAATCCATCAAGTATGTTGTTATCCAACAAAAAGCTAATATGTTGCTCACATAAGTACTCAGTTGCTGTAAAGATCACAGCTTTGATTAGCAATTTAACCAGAAACAAAGTCACTGATGTTCTGTGCAGTGTAAAAATACTGTGTAAGGGAGATTTACTTGCACACTCTGTCCTGGAGTTTTGCAGGTACTCTATGCTCAATAAACTGCAGAATGTAGCACTGAATTATACTACCTATGTTCTGCTGAGTTTGTAGAAAACATTCTTATATTGCATTTACATAATAAAGTAAGAAATGCATCATAAAACATATGCTCATTTTCTGAAATGTATATGTAAAGTACACATATCTTGCTCCAAATGCTTCTTCACGTAAAAATATATATACTAACTAATGAAAAAACACAAAAACACTTACATATAAATAGTTTGATGTATTATTTTGGGTCAGGGTATATAATCCAGACAGATTATGCTTTTTTACAGTAGTATAATGGGGGCTGGCTTTTGGAGTCTTTTTAGTTGTTGAACCGTTCAGCTGATTAAATACTGTATTATTTTGCACCATTTTTAATTCCTGTGCCTTTAGCTTCAACAAAACATAAAGGAAAGAGATAGAAAGGTCAATAAAAAATTTCAAAAGTAAAGATGACAAATTAGACAAAAACAAACAAAAAAAATCCTACAAAAAACCCACCAAAACAACCCCAAAAAAATCAACCAAACTAAAAAAAAAAAAAAGCCAAAAGAAAAAAAAAAACACTGTATCTCAGTATCTAAAGAAAAGGAATTTGAAGACTGCTTCAATTGATCCTACTGATTTCCTACCTTCAAAAGATCATGATATTTTAAGAGTATTCTCTTTTTCCTGAATCATTAGTCATTGTATTTTGTGATTTCCCTGCACAGGTAATTTTGGGCAGTTTTTAGCCTACTATTACCAGATAGGCTTATATACATTTGTGTATAGGGTGATGGAACATTCCAAGGTGAGCTGACTGCAGTCATTATAGCTATGGTTGTCAAAATGGTAGAACTGCTTACCCTCCTTACAGCAAAATTTTTGACACCTTACTTACAGAGGAGAAAAAAAAAACAAAACAAAAAAAAAAACCGAACAACCTTCTGACATCTGGATTTAGAATCACTTTACACTTTGAACTGTATAAAGGATGAGACATTTCATGAAAAAGCTGAGAAAATGGGGTTTTAGTGTTGAATAAAAATTTCTTCTTAAGGCTCTCCTAGCCTCTTCTGTGGTTTGCACCAGTGTTTCCCAGACACAGCTGTGCCTATTTTTAAATCAAGTATGAGCAAAACTGGTTAAGCAGGTTTTTTAAGCAGAAGTTAAAGAAGCACTTTCCTCCCACTTTGGGCAATACCTTGCAATGCTTGCAGAAGGCTTCCTAACAGTTCCACTCAATCCAGAATAGTGAATATACCAACAAGGATTTTACTTCACAACATATAAATAAAATAAAAGCCTTGTTAAACCAAATGCTTTCCAAGGTTGATACAAAGTTTCACAATAATCAAGCTTATTTCAGTGGAAGGACTTCTGGCTAATCATCTCATGTAGTTCATGTGCAACCAGAAAGGAATTTGTACTGGATAGATATTTATGTGCTTGGTTTTACATACAAAGAACTATTCATCCTTTGAGGAATAAAATTTGCAGTGGGCTAAGAGCTGAATCTTCAATATATACTTGGATCATCAATACATGTTTTAGTGTCACCCTCCCTCTCTTACTATAAACCTAGTCAAAAGTGTCAGAAAGAAAACATGTTCCAGTTTGGAAAAGGAGGTTATGTTTCCTAAAAATACTTGAAATGTTTGTTTTTCAGATATGCAGTTTCTAGGTATAGCACATTTGACAATGTCATAAAAATACTGTTCTTCCTTATTTTTGAACAATCAAGTTGTCAGTTTTGTTTTAAGTGGAATCCACAACATTGTACCAAAATCTGCTCAGCCAGTAGCAGCTTATTAAACAGATTTAGGTTTGTTTGGGTTTTGCTGTTGTTGTTTGTTGGTTGTTTTCTTTGTTTTGTCCTTTAATTTATGGAAATAGTACTGCTCAGATGATACCATGAATGCTAAGCAAAGTGTGTTACTGGTGCAATTCCTAGGTAGATTGTCTGGGAGAAGGATGAAAGGCAAATCTGAGAAGCTTCAGCACAGGACAGTCATGCCCTACTTGTCCTAGAGATCCAGGTAGCTTTCAGTGAGATTTATTAGAACTATATGGCATCTACAGACAGTTTAATTCTGGTCCAAACATACTCTTTAACAAGAATCTGGCCTAAGCAACATCTCCATAGTTTTAATCAGGGATACAACATTTCTTACTACCTTAAAATAGAAGGGAAGAGCCCAGATGAATGTTCACTGAAACTTCATTTAAGAGCCTGACCTAAGGAGATCTGTGGCAGAAGAGACCCTAGAAATTTATACCTGCAGAACTACCCAATATAATTATGACCAAAATTAATTGCTCTGCATTATCCTCTTGCAACACTGTCTTCTCTCTTGCCTAAGACAAAGCAGCCTAATTTATGGCCAGGAAAAAGGATCAGATTTTGAAATAACATAATTTTACTGATCTTCTATGCAAAATACTGCATTAGTCTTTTAGGGGTAAATCCACAACATCTAACAACTTACAATGGAAGACAAGGTACATGGAGGTCTCAGTGACATCTCATTTACACTGTTATTATGCAGTTTTACTCCCTTGTCAACTGCAATTTCATATTCTGCATGTAGAACTCTATCATCCCTCAACATACAAGAATTTAGTGTCTGTCACAAAGACTCAATAAACCATATGTGTTCATGTGCACACAATGCCATTTCTATCTCAGACAATATATGTATGCTAATTTATCTGTGTTTGAGAGTTAACAGCTCTCCAAAGTACCCAGATTCAGTACTTAAACAGCTTTATGAAATCCAGTATTGCCTTACTAACAAGTAAGTACTTTTATACATATTAGAAACACTCCTTATTAGTGTATGTAACAAAACCATTCTGTGCTATAAAGAAACCTATTATTTGCTACTCCAGCACGTGTGCTCAGCCTCATTACCAGTCAGGGACCCATTTCTGTGCAGGCACCACAGCAATCACTGCAGAATTGGCATGGAGCAACACAAAGCAAACTTTTTATGCAGCCAAAGCCTTTGGATACCAGAACAGAATAGGAATCCCTAAAGAATAAGTGTTCAAACACAATATTAGAGCACATCCTGAAGTGTAGCTTAGCTAATAGCACCAACTGAGCTGAATTGATTTTCTTCAGTTATTTAAATCTCATTATATATGCTCTATTTAATTCCTTCTCCACTTAAATTGATACGAAATATAAAACAACCTCTAAATAATTTAGTGTGAAAAAACATACAAGATAATTAAAAGCTAAAATTTGAAACCCAAACATATTCTGAACCTCTCTTTTTTAAAAGACATCTTTGTTTCTATCTTGAAGCTACCTTTTTGTTTCTTTCTTTGTTGTGGAGAGACAATGAGATTTTGTAAGTTTTTTTTTTTTTCCTACAATGAAAAGTGCTTACAAAGAGGCCCTTAGGTTTCTGTTGCTTTGATTTTATGCTACCAATAAAGGTTTCTGTATTTTGCAGTTCTGTTGAAATTGCAATTAAATTAATAAAACCTAAATGATGTATTCTTAAGCATATAATGCAACTTTCCAGAACTGCAAATTACAATTAATCTCATTATTGTTATTAATCATTCTCTTTTAATTACAAAGCAAAGACTTAAATGACACCTCACAATACAACTGTAAGGTCATACTTCAGCCAGATGTCACAGGGAAGGTTGGAGGGGATAGCAGAAAAGCAGATTAATGCAGCAGTGCTTTCCATGAGCAGATCTGTGTGCTCAGACATGTAGGAGGCAATAACTGAATATTAAAAATCATCTCCTGTAATATGATGTAGTTCTACTGTATAGATCTTACAGTGCATATTCACACATTTGGAGCTGAAGCTCTTTTTGGCCCAACAGTTTTCAGGTAATGATCTTTCTGAGAAGATAATAAATGTAAGTAACATGAAATTAGTATTTTAATTAGTTTCTGTTATATAGTTTCAAATCTAAAATTGTTACCTCAGAAAGATTTCTGATCTTGTGTTACTCTGACCAGAACCATATCATCCTCAATCTGTTTTCTTCTTACTTTTGCCTGTAATTTTTAAAGTAGTGTTTTATCCTTCAAAAGACCAGTTTCAAAAAGCACATTTAGACACATATTTTCACATTCTTGAGCAATGCCATGTATAGAGTTCTGCAAATAGTACACAGTTCCAAAACTTTTCTGTTCTATTCCTACTCTCTTCTAGATTTTTCAAATCTATTAATGAAAATTAATCTATTAATTACTTAATCTAGTAATTAAAACCTCTTTCTGAAAGATGAGCCACATTTTTAAATGAGTCACAGTTTCTGATACAATAAAACTAATTCTTATTTCACAGAAATAAAGGAATGCTTCAGTAACATTATTCCTAAAATCACTATTCTTACTTAGCTTCCTAACTAAGTATGGATACCCTGAAAACAAAGCTCTTCTTGAACCCATTCTCATTTATTACTCAAACTACTCTCTGACTCTTTCACTCACACAAACACTCAGAAATTGTCACCTGAAATTGTCTAACCTACAAAGCCAAATCATACAGAACCTGGCAACATCCTTGCTTTATATTGTCAATTGGAACCTTAGATCTCAAATGGGAAAAGAACCACCTAACATGTTCCTATTTGGAGACGAGTTGCTTTGTAGCTTAATGAAAGGACTGAGAGTTCAGAAAATGGGAATTTGCTTCTCCTGAAGGTTTGACAACATCCTCACTTAAAATGTGATAATGCATCTTATGCAAGAAATAGTGAAATATGACATTAAACCTTAGTCTCCAGCTTAAAAAAAAATCAGCTTTAATACTTTTATCTTTTATTTATTTCCACTAATTTACTTAATAGAAATACAACTGCCTGCTTAGCAAGTATATGCATCCAGGATCTTTTAACCGAAATTTTAATATATTTTTAAAGAAAGCCCATAATGAGCTTTATAACTATTAGCAAACATCAAAATAATTATTTTCATATAGTTTCCTATAATCAAAAGAGAAAAAAGCTTACAACAGTGTTAGAATAGTAAAGTAAAAAGCAGACCTTTATTTGCAAGCTTCCAGGTGTTCTGGTGGTGATGGGACACACCCATCACCAGATTTCCACAATTTTACAAGGTTGATTAATTAGAATACTTAGCAGGTTCATCCAATGGGAGATTCAGCTGCCCCAGTAACCTACCCCTGGGTCAAGCCCCTGTAGTTGGTCCAAGCTCCCCATTTTTTGTTGTAACTTCTCAGATTCTGGTAAGAAAACAAAATGTTCTTCTTGTAGATACTCTTCCTGACAGTAAAACTATATACTATTTAAGGAACATATTTAGAAGGTCAGGTTATTGTTCTAAAATCTAAGAGAAAGGGTAGGAAATGTACTAAAGTTAATTAAGGAGATATATAACCATATAATAGTAGCGTACAGAGATACGAATATATGAAAAATGTGTAAAAAGCAAAAATCTTTTTGGCATCAATATAGTAACAGACTGTACTTTAGATGTATTTCACATATTTACAATAAAATATCAGCTATAATCCAAGGGGCTCAGGAATTTTCTCAATGATTCTTTCTAGGAGCTTTTGTTTGTTTGTGTGTTTGTTGTTTGGTTGGTTTGTTTTGCTGTCGTTGTTTTAATTCAAAACAAACCATCCTTCTGAATGAGAAATTTTCATTGAAAAGGGCAACAGTGTTGTCAAAAAATAGTTTCTCACATCCATAGTACAATTATTGGTCCAGCTAGGCATTATAGCAAGGAAAAGGAAGAAGTGGCAAGTATGGATCTGACAGCAAGACTCACCTACCTCTGAAAGCTGTTTTGTGTGTTGAGCAGATTAAGCAATACAATGTATTTCACATGAATGCCTCTACACCCTTCAGTGTAATTCAGCTAAACCACTGCTTCCTTCCCTCTGGCATGTGTGACAGAAATAAATATGAACTTCCATTCACCCCAGTTTATATGAAATGAGAAGAGACTTTCTTCACCAGCTTCCACAGGAAGAACATGTGTGTCTGAAGTTTTAGTCCTTTCAGGTGTGGCTAAGAATACCTTAAGGATACACTCTGGCAGCAATAATGGCATTTGCTTCCAATTTACTTAAAAGGATGATATGTACTAGCTATCCTACAGAACACATAATTAATTATATTCATTTTATTTTCTCCTCCAGCTACCTGACACACTGCAACACTGTGGGGGGGAATGAAGGGGAAAAAAAAAAGGTAAGGTTATCTGTTATATCTGTTCTCAAAGCAGTTTTGATATTTTACCTATTTAGGTTTTCCAAATTCTGCAATTTTCTAGACTAAGCATGTGCTCACTTTGAGCTTGCCAGCTGTTGAGGAATGACTTCTGGATCTCCAGCAAGCACAAGGCACACAGTTCTCTTTTCCAGAAACAACAAACAAAAAAATGCTACAGCCAAATCCCTTGGGGTACCTGCCAGCCCTGTAACTCAGAGACCCACAGGAACAGACCTGTGCTTCTTGTCAAGTCTTGATAGTTATCTCAAGGCTGTAACAAGTGCAAAAACACCTGGCAAACTCCAGCGAAGTGTGAAAGGTGGAAATATCACCAAGACTGCATTTTATCACCTCTCTAATGCTGCCTGGCAGAGCACAGACATAGTGAACGAGGCTTTGACTCTGCTCATTCCAGTGCCTTCCTCAACAAAATAATTGGCAGCAAGTTGTCAGCTCCCTGTTCACTGCAATTCCAGCCAGGCCGAGGCTGTCAGGACAAGAAGGCAAAGAGTCCATCACCTCCTTCATGCTCCACCCCTGCACAGCCTGATGAGCACCAGGAATTCACCCTCCTTTAAATGCCAGGCAGCACACAGGCACACATGGCTGTCACTGGAAATGCACATTTAAATGCTACTGGGTTTTCTGAAACAAAGCTCTCTTTCCCTAACATGCATGGATGGAGAAAGAGGCCAGATTTAATGTGAGATTAAATTATACTGAATTCCCCATAATTGTTTCTTCAAATTAAATATTTTGTTTATCAGGAAAACAACTATGGATAAAAATCATAATGAGTCTCCCTCCCCTGCTGCATGCAATCTCTTGGTGGAAAAGCATCCAATGAAAATGAAAATGAGAGATGGAAGCTGCTCAACACTGCTGAAGCCATGCTCTCTTGTTTCTTTTTATTCAGTAAAAGCTGTCAAAAATCCACATCCTCTGATGTACTTGCATTTAGCATAGGGACTTGTCAATTATTTATCGCAGAGAGTTCTGTCAGACTGGGATTAAGATGTCCTAAAATTCCCAAGAGGGTAATTCATCATAACACAATATAGTGTGTGAATAATGGACATCCACAAAAGGCTCAGCTGACATGATGGAAGTGAATGATAGGTGAATTGAGGTCACAGGCTTGACGTGAAGACATCGGACAATGCACACCCAGGCTGTCAGTCAGGGCATTAAAGAGGAGAAAGTACATGAATATGAAATAGCAAACAAGCAGATTGGCTTTTGTTTCCTTGTTCCTAACTCAGAGAAAAGATGCTGGAGCTAATGAGCACATCCATGCTGTGAGCCAGTGCACTCCACAGCGGCTGCCACAGCTCTGACTCAGAGTAAAAAAGTTCCTGTAAAAGTTCCAGTTATGGATTAATAAGGCCAAGTGTGGGGTTTTCTTTTGCTAGTGACAATGTGGTTTATTTCTGTGGTTTTCCACTCCCAACATACTTATGAGAACTATGTTTCAGTAAAAAGGAGCATCTTAAATCAAAGCAAATTTACATGACATATGCTTTATTACTTGTTTTGTTACTACAAACCTATAAATCTAGAACTACAATTGACCCTGAAGTATTTATCAAAAAAAGAATAATCAAATAGCACCTGTCAAAGAAACAGAAGTGAAGTGAAAATTTTGTCTCAATTTCACAAAATTCTTAGGGTTCCAGTGAGAAGGACATTTCACAAAAGCGGTCACTTCACATAGGAAGACCATTAATGTTATTCCACTCATAACTGTAACAAACTACTGATGCACTACTACTCCTACTACTCTTACACACCACATTCAATGCACTCCTCCCTTTCAGGTGCTTTTGTCCAATAACAAAGATCTTTACCTAGCTTGCTTTCTCCCACAAACAAAAACATGAATAAAGAGAGCATTGCACACACTATTGTACGAGTGCTTGCAGGTTCCATATGTTGTTTTGTCCCTGTCATCTCACTTCATCCACTTATGTATTTCACTAATTTTATATTTAGAATCAATACCACATTTCATAGAATGGTTTGGATCGGATTGGAAGGGAACCAAAGGATCATCCAGTCCCAGCCTTTCAGAGACTGGGCATCCACAGCTTCTCTGGGCAACATATTCTAATTCCTCACCACCCTCACAGTAAAGAATTTTTTCTAATATCTAATCTATACCTATCCTCTTTCAGTTCAAAGCCATTCCCTGTTCTCCTATCACTACATGCTCTTGTAAGAAGTCCCTCTCCAGCTCTTGTAGCACCTTCAGACTCTGGAAGGTGCCCTAAAGTCTCCTTGGAGCCTTCTCTTCTCCAGGCTAAACACATCCAACTGTCTCAGCCTTTTGTCATGGGAGAGATGCCCCAGCCCTCTGACTGTTCTATGGCCTCCTCTGGATTCATTCCAGTAGGTCTGTTTCCTTCTTATGTTGGAGGCCTCAGAGCTGGATGGAGTGCTCCAGGTGGGGCCATTTACTGACAGAGAAAATGCACATACAAAATAACCTTGTGTTAGTATAATGAGTATAGTACAGTATAGTGTAATCCTGAATTGTATTCTCAAAATGCCTTGTTTCTCCTGCTCTTGTGTAAGTCACTGGATCAACCAGCCAGGTAGGTGTGACAGTGTGTTATTCCTGTCTTCAAAGGTACTGCAAATTTAAAATAAATCAGTATGAATCAAAGCTGGTAAAAGAGCTTCCAGCTGTAGTCTCTGCAGTTAACTTGCCTTCAAATTTTCTTTTATATGAGTCTCATCCCAGAGCCCACCTCCTCAATCTGCTTCTTGTCTGAAGATCTCTTTTAGCAGTCTGCACAGCTTCTAGTCCTTCCTACTTCAGCCTCTAGCAGAGCCAACCTGCTCCTTTTCACAGACAAACACATTGTTTTTATCTTTTCAATCACTCACAAGTCTTAATTTAAGACACAAGAACTCTAACTATCCTAGTATTCATTAAGCACCATGCCCAGTGTTCAGAAAGTCAGTTATATGAATTATACCTTGATATCTTTTTCTCAAGGGGCTTAACTTAGGATTCCAAATTTCCCCCTTTGACTGCACACTTGAAAAACTCTCATCCTCAGATATCATGAAAAATTCAATAAAGCATTGCCTTTCTGAGAGAAGTAAATTGTTATTTGTCTTTTCACTTTTTCTTATTGAATTCTTATCATTTATAAGTGCAATTACAGTGCAGTTTTAGAACTCGAGTATGAGTGAACACCATGAATAGTTTCATATTTTTACTGAAAGGACAATGGAACAGCATTTTTTTACGTGGTTTATATGGCTATTATTTTGTGGATAACCTCCCTCTCAAAAACGTTTATACTTATCAAGGTATCTAGTCCTTTATCACTGTAGCTGTATTAGCACCTAGCATTGTACAGTGGGACAGGGAAAGAAACTCCATCTGTAGAGTGAAGTTGGTGCTGAGATCCTGCATCCCCAGGACACACCTCAGTGAGCTGACTCTGGACAAGCAATAGACGTGTGAAATTCATGCCCATCAGATGCTCAAAAAACACTAGAGGTGTTCCCAAACATCACTTTGTTTCCTTTCCCACTTCTTTCTCTACTGTTTGTTAATTTAGCCGAATATTATTCTAAAGACATATCATATTTACAGAGCTTAGAATATTAATTGCTTATGACCAACAGAACTAGAATAGCATTAATATTTAGGTTTCCCAGTCAAGTACTAAAGATCAGGAGAATACCATGAAAGCATATTTTTCTCCTTATAGCAATAAAAGTAGATATTTATGAAATATTACAATGTATATACAGGCACTCATGCAGAAAAAATACTGAAAAACGTACTTTCATATATAAATCTGCTTCTTCAGTACTGTATTTGATGCTATTGAACTTGGAGTAATTTTGAAGTTCACTCTCTTCCTTGACAAAGTATTTGATCAAATTAGTTTTAAGTGTCTCTGATAATTTACAATCTCTCTGCTTGGTTATCCAGTTCCATAAAAACAGAAAGGACAATCCAGAATTTTCAGAAATGTCAATTAGAAGTTACTTGCTTTCACATAAGCAACTACCTCAGTTAAACCAAGCTAACAACCAAAAGTTTGAACAACAAACTGTGGAATAGTTGCTTAAAAAAGGTCAGCATGCTGTTTTCTATAGTGGTGGTATATTTAATATATTTTTCATTATTTATTTGGTCTACAAAAAACAAGCTTTCTATCATTATGGAGGTATTTCTATGTATCAATTGGTTTTAGTGACACCAGAGTGATAAATATTAAACATATATGCATGTGGAATATAATAACTAACACACTTTTAAATTATTTTTTTAGTTCTACAAATCTTAGTTGTTAATTATTTACATTTTTGAAATGTAAGTGAAGCAGCCACTTCCAGCTGAAATTCATTTGATGAATGGTGAGCCTACATTCAAGCACGTATATATATATATATGTATGAGTAGTTGCAGGTTGGAGTGTAAGTCAGGAAAAGACAAAACAAGAATGTATATGCCTGAAATATAGTAAAATGTTCCTGCAGGAAAAGAAAGGAAATTTTAATGCAAATTATTTTTAAAATATCCTTTATAAAAAGGCATGTTTATAGTAGCAATGGCTGCCTAAACAATTGAAAAATTCCCTAACTTTATACAAAGTAAAAGTTTGCATTTTTATGTGCAAATAGTTGTCAATACTGCGACCACAAGAATCTCTAAAAAAGAATAATACAACAAGCACTATGAAAAGAAATGTGAATTCACTCAGATGAGATATTAATAAATTACAATTTTCCCAGCACTATGTATAACACCACAAAAAAATAAGTGATGTTAAGGGACCCCTCAAAATCAAGCAATGTCAGACCCAAATTTACCTTTACTCTCTTTTTCATGTGCATTGATATTAAAAAGGGGGGCAAGAGAAATATGAAGAAACCTGAATTAGAGAATTGGAAGTTGGTTTAAACTTCACCCCAACCAGGTGAAGGTGTAGCTATTTCTGGTTTATGGCAGCCTGATGTAATGATCTGATCACATGTAACAGTCAGGAAATACTCCAGCCTGGACTCTGACAAAATGCACTCTGGCAAAATGGATAACTTAAATCCCATTTATATTCCATATGTAGATCCCTAGTTTTGTACTTAAAAGGGATGAACATCAGATGACAAAGAAGCCTGCTAGGGAGTTAGAATGAATAAGAACATGAACTCTGGTGAGAAGGTTTCTGATTGGCTTGGTTTGGATTTTTTAAGATTATAGTTCTAGGGGAGGAATAGTTTTTTTTCTTCTTTTGTGAATTGTCTGTATTTTGAGAGATTTGGATTCTTCTGACAGTTTAACTTCGATTCTGTATTTTCTGCTTGTGTGTCTAAGAGGAAATATTGATCTGAGCCTTCAGAATTTACTTTCCCTAACAATGTTTGATATTAGTCATTAAACTGAGATCATTTATCACTTTCTTTCACTAAAGTGAGTCATCCTCTGAACATTTCCTTTGTTGTTTTTAAGGTCTAATATAACTATTGATTTATTGTCAACACATTGTATCTTCTCTGTTAATAGAATCTATAGACTTTATCCTTCCTCACTTTTGTCTTTGACTTCCATTTAAGAAAGCAGCAGTCTACCTTGTGCTTAATTCTGAAAGGCAAAAGCCTGTTGTGATAACAATAGCATTTTTTTTTCTTACCCCTGTCTGTGTGTTTTGACATCTTTTTCCACATCTTTTTTTCAGGAGTTAGAACTATTTCTTCTGAGGATGCTATTTTGTTTGTTTTAATACAATTTTTGGTAACAGAGAGGCACATGGTATTCAGCCAATTTCAGACTGATTTCAGCAATCACAAAATAGCAGTGCTCCCTCTAAGCAGGGTCACTTCAGAGTTAGATCAGGTGGCTTGGGCTTATAGCCAGTTGGTTTTTGTTTTACCTCCGGGATGGAGATTCCAAAATATGTCTGGGCAACCTGTTCCTGTTGACCATCCTTCATCGCAAAGTTATTTTTCCCAATATCGAAACACAGTTTCCACAGTTTTAGTGGAAATCTTATTCATTGCTCCTTGTACTTTTTCTGTGAAAATTTTTGAATACTGAAAATGAAAGAATTTGCATTTCAATAAACTCCATGAATTTGTTCAAAATTCAAATTCAGCAAGAAGCCTCAAAAAAAGCAATCTTGACACTTTGTGAGTACCTTCTATGGTACTCACAATACTACTATATTATGGTACTCACAATACTACTATATTATGGTACTCACAATATATGGTACTCACAATATTACTATAATGAGTACTATGGTACTCACTATACTACTATACCATAGCAGCATTTTAGAAAATCACTTTCTTCTTACCCTCATTCTCAAAATATCCCATTTTATTAAACTAAGGTTATTTGATTCTGGACCCTTTAAGGAGACAGTTTAATTACATACACAATCAAAAAAAACTAACACTGTGGAAGAAGCAAATGCAAATTTACTAGTTAAGTTTCCATAATGGCAATACTTTCCTCTGAAAAATTTCAACCAAATTAAGATAAATTTGATATGTGAAAATGAATAATCAAAAGGAAAATGTGAAGTTTTCAGAAAAAGGTTTTCAGAGTATGTCTGTGGCCATCTCTCCATTGTAGGAACAGATATGTGACAGCTGTTCATCCCAATTAAAATTTTATGGACAAATTCCTTGAATTTTCTGTAGAATTCGTGTTTGCAATTTATTTCAGGCAGTTTTATCAATTAATTTCAAAATCACAATGAATAGACATAAGTAGTTTGCATACCTGAGTGTGGCTCCAACTACACACCAAAGGGAAATAAGCACTGTAGCATTTAGAAAGACACACACCTTTCAACAAGCTTGTTTCTTTAAAACAAGGATTTTTAAAAGGGAATGAAGAAATCTTCTCGGCAAACGTTATTCTGAGTATGCACCTCTTCTGATGTAATAGAACTGTTCTATTATGTAATACAGTTTGGTGATATATCAATATATATCAATATATTAGTAAAATACTAAGCAACAAAAACTGTTTTTATTACCTTTCAGGTACATAGCTGGGTTTTTATACGAGATCAGACAAATCTTACTGTCAATGATACTTAACTGATCTTTTCACCTGCTCCATTTTTTTCTAAGTAACAAAATGAATGCAATTGTTGTTCCTGTCTTACAGGTAGATTTCCTGTAAAGCCGTAAGAAATGAAGGTCAGGAATAGAGCTGGGGAAAAACTGATCTCTTGATGCATACAAACTTCGTGACATTTCAAAAGACAACCACTTTCCCTTATTGTTTCATCAAAGAATTCTCTCTTCTGTGTCCCAAGGCTTACATTTACCTAGGATTTTGAAAATCTAGCAGTCTGCAAAATGTTTTCTGGGAGATGGGATAATACCATGCTATGAGAAAAGAGGGATTCAACAGCTCAACTCCCCAGCCTGCATGAGAGTTCAAGCATTTTACTCTCATTTCTAAGAGAACTGGCAGTGAGGCTCTAAAAGAAGCCAATGTTTCTTCCAAAGGCAACCTATTACATAACTAACCATGACAGGATTCACATTCTAAATCACTACATTAAAACACCTTATTAAAAGTAAAAAACCTCTAGAAAATAAGTGAAGAAATTAAAAATTCCACTCCATATTTCTTACTGTGAAAACAGGAACTCACCAGATGCATATTTTATGAATATAGCAATAAAAGTACAGCCAGTTTTCCATATTCATGAAAAGCATTGCTGAAAATATTCATCGTATTCATCCCCAGGAAAATGCAAATTATCTGTAGCACATTGTGAAGCTTCTATAAAGGGAGAAAAGTAAAGGCTTTTCTTTATATGACAGTTTTCTCATCTAGTTTGTCTTATCTGGGCAATCCAGCTTTTTCCTCTTCATCTGACTGTATTAGGTTATTTCACCCTTCCAGTCTGTTCTCAGCTTTGTGTGTGCAACTACTGACTGGCAGCAGTGGCCTTTCAAACAGACTCTGTGGAGCTATTTGAAATATTTAATGACAGTAAACTGCTCAGAAGCAAGTTTTACCTAATAATTGACCTCAACAGTACAGTTAAACAATTTTTTTTACTTTGCCTTGGGACTTCCAGCTGTTCAGGACATTCAATCACAGCCTCTAATCAGTGCTTAACTATTAATATGTTAAAGTATTTGACACTTTAAAGGGAAAGTGATTGAAGAACTTGCTGCTTTTAACGTGGCATGTCTCACAGCCACCCAGGGCACCTCCACTGTGTGGCTGTTCAGCTAGTGAGCAGCCATCATCTGCATGCAGGGAGTCAAGAGTATCCCTCTGGGGAGGAAATTCCTCATTTCTGGATGCTGCTTGCAGGCTGAACTGACACAGTGGCCTCTTAATGCCAGGCCATGCCACTCAACTGCAAGAAGAGAGACATTCCTGTGAATCTTCTCTCCCTCTGGATAAAGAAGTCCTTCTTCTTTAGCAAAAGATCCCTGAGATCCCCTTCGAACCTGGTATACTGTGATGTTTTTGAAGCAATCATGATAAAAGGTAACTTCCAAAGGAAGATATTACTCCAGAAAAATGTCTGCTTTTAAGGAGACCTGTCCATTTAACAGTTGATCTGATAGATATGTTCAAGTCTTCTGAGAAATTTAGCTTTCTAAACATTCTCTCACTCATGGTACAAGTCAGCAACAAAAATTACCTTATCATCTGAATATTCCATAACTGGCTATGAGTTTTGCTCTGAAAAAAATAGTATCAGTCACAGTCAGAGGCAGGATCACACAGAGAACAACCACTGGCCTCACCCAAGATTGGTGACTGCTGCGTTATGGTTCAGACTTGTCTTAGAGTGGCAGTCAGAGATCTCCACTACAGCTCCCCTGTTAGGATGAATCTCCCAGTTCATCAAAGCAAAGGAATATTCATTTCCCTGATGATCAACTAAATATTCACTTTCCCTTAACGGCTGCACACATTGTCAGTGAAATCTTACTTCTACCACATTGTTTTCTTATTCCAAGAATCTTGGTGTTCTCTTTTGTTGCTTTGTTTTATGTTCATGAAGCTCAAACAGACAGCACTGCTGCTGCAGCTGCTAGTCAGAGCCCTAACAATTGTGCTTCTCTGTCCCTCACTTGATTTGCAGTAATACCATGCAAAATGGAAATACCAACGCATTGGTCAGAACTCTTGTAACCCAATCACCAGCCTGTCAGATTTAGACCTGTGAGGCTTCTCACAGTTCAAGTTCTGCATTTCTAATTCCTCTAAAAGAACCTCAGTGGCACAGTCATCTGCCATCCACCCAAATTCAACCTTTAAAGACAGAAGGGTTCCAAATCAAAGTAAACCAGGAAAAGACTCTTGGCACCTGTGAAAGCTGCTGTATTCACAAATCTCTTGACTCATGGCATTGTCAAATTATGCAAATTAGCTGATGCTCAAATGCATCTAGAAAATAAGTTTCCCCTTTCTAAATCTTCACAAACATTCCAGAGGAGAAATATCCCAGCCCTGCACTAATATTACTATTTGTATTAATAATCCTTCTGATTAATTGCACTACTAATTCTTCGGGTAAAGGAAGCTACTCCTCCTTTGAACCTCAGAAAAGAAACCAAGTCAATCTGACTCCTGCCAAATCCTCATTGTGTTAAAAATCTTCCTAGTAGGAATCAAGACAGAAGAGACTGCAAAAAATTAGATTTGACCACTGAAAAAAATATTTCCATTCTAAATGTAATGTAGTCAAAAAAGACCCAGTTACATGATTTTGCTGCAATTATTTGTAATGGGGAAAAAATCACTACAGAATAATGTCCCTGAGAAATAGCAGGGGAAAAAAAGAGAATGGAGTTGCCTGTCACTTGAGAATGCCTGCAAAAATTTCAGCTGAGAGAAGCTGAGTTCATCTTTGTTTGGAAGCAAAGAACATCTATCATAGCTATACATGCTGTTATTTATCAATATTATAATTATGATATTTCACACAGAATTTTTTTACTGTTTTCTTTCCTCAAGATTTTTTTTTTCACTGAAAAATTTAATTTTTACGTCCATCTGGTACAGCAGAGTGTTGTGCACATAAAATAAGCCTCAGATCTAACAACAACAACGCCTTTATGTGTCTTCTATGTACTAATCTTTACTTTAACAGTCAGGCTCTCTAACAGTCTATTCTTATCCTGTCATTGTTTATTCTTCTAACAGTTTTGCTTTAGAAGCATCTGATTTGGAAGCCAGAAAATAAAAGATTGTTTCACAAGTAAAGCACAAGTCAAAGGCTGATTTATTAGAAACAGCAAATAAAACATGATATGACTACAGTCGACTGAATTAGCATTTACTACGTGGACTGTGCATTCTGCATTTAACCTATTCCCAGTCTTTTTTACAATGCACACACATAAAACAAATACTTCAGGAAATTAATCATTATCTCAATGCCTCAAACAGAGCAGTTTCTGCATGCTTCCACATACAATCCAGAATCAATCCATATTACAGAAATGGATCTAGTTCTGCTTATTATATCTTTTACAAGGTTCAGAAGACTCATGCTCATTTTTTTAACTAAATATATATCTTAACCTAATTCTAACCTTTTGTTCTGTTGGAATATATTGATTCCATAACTTCTGGCAGCAAACTGGAAGTCCCACTAGAAATAGCCATTAGGCTGGATAATAAATCAGTGTCTTGACAATGGCATCGTGTACTCATCACAGTAAAAAGCAGCTGCAACTGACTTTTCAGAGCCTGCCAATGTGGCCACAAGTTATTTAGGATGCACAGTGATATTAACTCATACAATTGAGGGGGACCAACCTCTGCCAGACTAGCCTGAGCACCTCAACTTTAACAGGAAAGATACTTTTTTCAATAATAGGGAAAGAAACAGAAGTAAGCCTCTTTCTAACTCAGGAAATTAATAAAAAGAGATGGCAAAATACATTGGAAGACAAAGGTGGAGAGGATGCAGCCCCATACCTGAATATATTTCCATAGTCTGAAGCTCCCATGCCAAGTTCTTCATGGCTGAAACATTTTGGTTTTTTTTTTTTTTTTCCCTTTTCTTTTAAATGCATCACTATTTAGCAAAGTCTATGTTTCTGATTTTCCAGATGTAGTCAATAGGGTTTAAGGACAACACTTAAGCAGAAACCCATTGCTTCCTAGGAAATAGATTTTGACATCAGGATGAGATACCATATTTAGTGCTATTTAGTGACATATAATGTCAGTTCTTCTGACAAGGTATGTTTGTTCTGTATTTATAGTATATGCTGACCTCCAGTCCCCTGGATATTGAACAGTGGAGTTTTATAATCATAAAGAACAATTTCACATACCCATTGGCTGCATGATAGCCTACTGTGTTATTTTATTCCAACTACTGCATACAGTGCTTACTATAAGCATGACTGGTTCAATCCACTCTGCTGTGTTGCTCACATCTTGTTTGGCCCTGCCACATTCCTACTGGCACTATTGAAACTTGCTGTTTCTTTGGATTAAGGACATGATTTAGCTGGAAATTGCTATCAGTGTAATGAATTAATTGCACTGAACATGCTTACTACTGTAATCCTGGTAAGCCATGGCTGTATGCTGCACATCTTGAGGAAAACAAGTTTAAAAACCATCACTGAGGCAGACAGGGAAAAATCACATCACGAATCTCCCTTTACAAGATGCGAAGGAAATCAGCCCAGCTTAATTGTGCCTAAAGAATGTCCCACCAGCCCTTAGCCATTTTCTATTCACAGCAGGTACCACGTATTATGCATCCAGTTCGAAGCATCTGTCGATACCTCGGGCTGCAGCAAAGCGACTGTGGTTTATTGGCAAACCCTGGCTGGAAGGGCTCTCCAGGGAGACCCTGATATTACAGACTCCTGTTAAAAATGCTACTGGAACAAATACATTTCTGCTTGGCTGCAATATTAAAAAGTGATGCCTGACCAGTAATTAAAGGAGCTGCCAGATAACACAAAATGTGTTGGGATAGTTAATGTATGCAGATGTCACTACAGAGAGTGATCTCATAAACAAAATGGGAAACAAAGCACTAGCGTGACAAATTAACCTTTATGGGTTAAGCAGCCTGTGAGCAATGAACAGGATAGGATGTGCGTGTGTTGTTTGGGTTTTTTAATTAAGTTACAAAAAGGTCTTAATATTTTTGACAAACAGGATGAACACAAGCCTGTCATTAGAGCTTGTGACCCCTGACTGCTCCACAGCACTGTACAGCAGCCATTATCCTCATTTCTGTAGATGAGGACTGGACATTCTTACTGAAAAACTTATGCTTAGTGCTGCACTATGTAGAATTATTACTTTTTGTCAGCATTTTAATCAGATGCCAGGCAATGCAAAAAATGCTGATGCTTTTGCATAACACATGTCAAGATGTTCCCTGCTTAGTTAGGCACTGCCTAACTGATATGAAGGAGCTTTTGTTTTCCTAGAGATTAATCCAGGATTTGGCACCCCAAAGGGTGCAGATTAATCCTTATCACAATTTTAATCTGGAAAGTTTACAAGTGTTGCTGCATATGTACTAACACCAGGGTTCTTTTGAAACTTTGCTAGGTTCCTTGCCTTCCATATCCTTCAGCTGTTAATTCTTTAGGTTAATTACAGACTGTATCTATGGATATTCTTATAACAGTCATATGAAATATATAGTAAGTCTGATGTGAATCATGTCTAGGTGCTTCTTGAGGTGACAGACTCTTGAACCAATATATCATTACCGTCTGCCTTGTCAACTCTTCTTAGCTCATGCATTATTTACCTGCTAAACCATGGTGACAGTGGTGAAGCAATAATGCTCTGTTTTGAACCTCCAGCTGCCATCTATGCAAAACAGGTTGAATGCCAAAGAGATATGAAATATTCATGCTTTCACTTCTTTTTGTAACTGACAACACCCTAATGCATAGGTGACTTTAAAGGCTCAGTATTTTGGTCATTCATTTACCTCTTCCACTCAAAATATTAAAAAAAAAGTGTGAAGGGCAAGCGAGGTGCATTATCTTTCTGATAATATCCCTTTAAATAGGAGTTCATCTTTATGGATTAATTTAGTTTATTCTTATTATTTTTGCTATTAACTAGTCTTTAATTCACTGATTTCTCTGAACTAGTCATGCTTTGACTTTTCAACAAAACCTGTAACCTTTGCTTGTCACCTGACTACAATGTGCAAAATTACAAAATTTCTGAGGTCTACAGATTTCATCTAAATGAACAGGAGTTTCTTTGGGTTTAGTATTTGCCTTATCAGTCACATTTTATGGCATACTGAACAATCAAAACCTGACTTCTCTCAGATTTTATCAGCATCATTCCCATTTTCTCCTCCAGCAACTTCAGTCTTTCTCCCTGGTAAGATGTTTCTTGGTGAAATTCATTGTGTCACAGAGAGCTTCAGCAAAACAGCAGAGGATGACAGAAGTCAATGAAGTTACACATGTGTATCTAGTTGTACCATGAAAGCAGCATTAATTTTGAGCATATCCCCCTCCTCTTCAAATAAATATTTTAAATATTTCAAATAATGGCTTACAATTTTTTCTCCATATGAAAAATTTAAATGCAACTTATAGTTGTAATTAAAACATGCTTTACCTTACTCCATCATCAGTAAAAGTACTCTGGTGGATTCAAACAAAATACTTATTTTTAACAGAGTAATCCACAGTCTACATTTAATTTTCATTGTTTCCTAAGTTTTGGAATTGATGGTATTATGGACTTGTAATATTCTCAGATTTGTTTCTTGTATTAAATTGCAAAAACTTTGAACGGGTACTATGCTCTACTCAGAATTTAGTAAAGCATTTTGGGCTCATTCCCAGTGGTTATAAAAAAGTTTTTATCCTCTAGGGAAGTCACATTCTCTATCTGAATGCAGACATAACAGAGTGAAATGCAAAAGGAAAATACATCTTGTGTAAATTGAGTTTAAATTTATAAGTGCATTACCTGATGTTTTTATAGAAACACTGAAAGAATTCTTTTACTATTTCATAAGCAGAAAAGGATCCCATAATTACCACTTACTGACAACCTCAATGTCAGAAGTGTCAGACAGATTTACTGAAACATTCTGACTTCATTTAGCCCCAAATGTCCCATTTCAAACTGTCATAAAAATTTCCCCAAGTCACTCTCACAGTGTTGATAGAAAATACTCTTAAAGGAGCTGTCAAGATTTAAGAATGTCAAAGACAGGACTACAAAGAAATATTCTGATTGGAGATATTTTGTAAACCATACCTTCTTTTTTCTCCTCTACGCTAATGACATTTTTGAAAAACCTGTGAAGGTCAATGATCTGCTGAGAATATAGTCTACTATATTTACTCAAATTGCTTAAGTTCATTATTCTGAGAAGAGTCTCACTCTTAGATTCATGTCTTTTTGCTCCATGAAGAAACTAATTTTCTGAAATCCTTTTGCAGCACAGTATTCCTTTGTTATTGTTCTAGCTAAGGTCTGCCGATGTCCCATTTGAAATGGACTATGGGATCATAACAATCCTTTTTCTTGCCTTCCTTCCCCATTTCTGTTTTGGTAAAAAAAAAAAAAAATCACCAGAACTGTGAGCAACAAAGGAAGGATTTTATACTTCCTTGTACCTCAAACTGACAAAAGTACTTCTGTTAGAGAGAAGAAAAGCAAAGTGAATGATAGAGAAAGTTCAAAAGTGAGCAAGGCCAAATGAGAGCAAGAACAAAATTTCAGCAATAAACAATTGAAGTATTGAGGCAGCAAGAAAGAGTTCAGGAAGGTTGGACGGATGGATAGATAGATATAATCCAACACTGCAGACAGAAATGCAGGAAAGGTTTAAAAAGTTAATCGACCAAACTGAAGGAGAAAAGGAGGAGGAAGGTTTTCAAATAATATACTGGCAAATTTCAGTTCTCTCTAATTTTATATGTGGGGCAAAATTAGTACCTCGGGAAATAAGGAAAGGAAATAAATAGAATTTAATTATTCTAGAGCTGATTTCAGTCAATAAAATAACTGCATTTTCTACATAAATGTACTGCTGCATATCCAATATTCACATAGCAGTTAGCACACACCAGAAAATAAAACCCATTTCTGCAATAACCTCACTGCATCCTCATTTGTTTCAGTAAGCATTTTAGAAAAATGCATGAGGCAGGAGTCTGATAACAAATTCACACAGGAAGTTTAAACATTCAGCAGTAAAAGGCTACTGAGTACATTTAAACTTGCTGAGTGAATTCTCCTGTGTATAAACTACTATGGCTCCATTGATTTCACTTAGGAGTTTATGGACTCTGACATTCACTGTAGTCAATAGTGCTGAACCATTTGGTATCATCTACAGGTCTTGTCCTGTATGCCTAAAAATAAGAGTTAGACCTACTTGGGTTCTGCACTGCTGAAAATGTTAGCTTTCTTTGGACACCACTGATATGCACTGGTGGACCTAAAATCACAATCAGATTTGCACTGCTTTTAAAAAAATACGGTTGCTCCAATAGCAAGTATCTTCAAGAAGGCATGGGAAAGAAAAAGGGAGAGAAAATGGAGAATGGTTGTATCTCTGAAGCTTCTGCAGTCCCCAGAGCAAGCCTTGTCATCCCCAAATCCAACACCTCATTGCTTTCCATCTGCCTCAAAATAACAAACTCCAGAAGCACTTCAACGTAACACCTTCAGCTGTCACAAAACTCTTGGGCTTGTGCCTTTATCTGCTCTGACAAGATGAGGTGAGATGCAACCTCCAAAGAGGATGGAGACTGCTCCATTTCTTCAGGATCAGCTGAGCAGGCTCAGGGGGAAGATGCTCAAAGTGAGCACTCTGCAATGGCAAACCATCAAGTGAAGCAGGCCAGACAGAAACAACATTAAATGGTGGTCATAAAGGCTCCAGAAAAGACTGAGAAACTTCACCGAGGAGCAGGGAGCAGCCTGCCAGGCCTCTGAGACAAAACACACTTCTTAGGAACCAGAAGGGACCCACAGAGCACCAACAAACCACAGAGATGCCAAGGGAATTGCAACCCAGCATGGAAGCAAGGAATTGACTGTATAACTGCAACAGGCAGGGCAGGAGCTGTTTGACAACCTTGTTAGTCCTACTGAAAAAAAAGTTATTTTTTCACTATTTACACATATGAAGTTTGACTTTTTCAAATGTCGAAGCCTTTTGGATTTTTTGAAAGAGTGTACAGAGGGAATTAAAGATTAACATTGCAGTTAACAACAGATTCTTGCATTAGGCAGTTGCAAAAAATTTTATCTATAAATGGCATTGGCAGAAAAACCCTCAATAAACTGATACTGCCTCTATCTTTTCACACCTTTTTCCTTTAAAAAAAAACAGTAGACAAGGAATCCTGCATGAGCAGAACCTTTGAAAGGACATCACAGCTCACTCTGAAAATCCCTACCTATGATCCAAATCCTGAAGCAGCAAAGGATATGGCATTAAGGAAGTGTTTGTAGCTACTAACTAGTTTAAAATATGTATTTTTTGTTGTTGTTTTGTTTTGTTTTGGTTTTGGGTGGGGTTTTTTTGTGGGTTTTTTTGGGTTTTTTTTGTTTTGATTTTTTTGCAATACATGGCGGAAGTTATAATCCAGTTTGGGAGGAAAAGCATAAAACTGGACCTACCTGAACCCAGGTCCCAGGACAATATTTTACATAGATCTGAAACTGTCTCCATCTTAGAGCAACTTGTTATCCATCATGTTGTTACTATTTATTTATCACAAGGCCATCTGCTCTACTCACTGCTCTGCATCATCAGTGTGACAAAATTATCCAAGATTTACAATGACAAATGAGACCTATCACCACTCCAGAGATATACTGTGAAAATTCAGAATTCCCAGGGAGCATAGCAGAAATCAAAGCCTTGTGGTTGCACTGGTATTGTATTCAGTGGAAGGTATTTACAAAATGTAGCTACAATGTAAGGGTAACCTGGTAGATGGGCACTGCTAGCATACTAGCCAGCATCAAATACAAGGATCCCTGTTCTCTGGCTCTTGATGGGAAAAAACCCTTTATGTCATATTTAATTGTCTAATATGACTAGTTCTGTTGATATGAGTAGCATTAGTTACATGCTTAAACAACCTCATTTTCCTGGACTAGCACTAAACATTCAAAAACTGTACTGATCACAAAAGAACTATCTCAGCTAACACCAGATACGAACAAATTGCATGTTCACATACAAACTTCTGTATCTTCCACTTAAGTTTTTTTATCTTACATACACTTATTTTTCACTGTGTTAGGTTTGCATATCAAGGATTTTTTTGGGGGGAAGGGGGAGCACACTTCTACTGTACAATATTGTAGGCAAATTAATAAGGGAAAACAAGCAATAGTTATATCTGATTATTCACTTCTGGAAGCTTCTTTCTGTCTCACTAAAGCAGTGCCAGGTGTAAACTCTGATTTCAATCTGGAATTGAAATTTATTCTGTCACAGCCTTGGTTTCTTTCACTCTGATTTTTACTTGCTCTTAGACATGGAGATATTGATACCAAAGGAAAAAAACAAAACTGGTTGCTAGAGAAGTGAACATAATACAGGTACACTAATACATAAAAATGTTAGAAATAAAAGTTACTTTCAAATATGTATGTCTACATGTTTTTTGTGATGGAATAACAAATGCTTTATAAAAGATAGTAACATAACCTCTTACTTACAATATTAACTTCAAAACGTGTCACTTCATATTGCCCTTGGACTTGATATTCTGATACATTATTTAGGCAATGAGATTTTCCCAGTTACTCTAAAAGTTGCTAATACATGATCTCATTATTTAATCATTTTGTGTTTCAAAATACAATCATCCATAATGTCTCATTATATAACTATCAGAAAAACAACTCATAAAAAAAAGAAAACCAAATTTAAAATTAAAGTTCCGTTGATTTTTTTAATTGCAAGTAATTGTAGATCTTTATGCAGCATTTATCCAAAGAATAAACTATTCTAATATTAATATAATAATTATTCATACAATATTATTTTAAACCAAAGAGTCTGCACAAAGTTGAAATAAACCTTAAAATACTTTTAAATGCTGTAGTAATTATATTTGGATCAGAATATTCCATGCCAAATTTTCTAATTTGATACAATAATAGCAAGGGGCACAGGGACAGAAAACAGAGATTAACATATAGGAAGATAAAGATTTAGAACTCCTCCCATTTCAACAAGTCACTGCCTCATTTACATCTCCTTTCAAACTGTAGTTCTGAACATAAACATGGGAATCCCTGGGAACCAAACAAATTTATCTAACTGTTAAGAGATTAACACTTCATTCTTCATCCATTATCACCTGACGATGGACTAGGATTCTGATTGACAGGAAAAAAACCCAAGTTAAATTCTTTATTTAGCCATATCTCTATTTCATATTCATAACTCCTGGGTTAGGGAAGACTGGACCAGATATCTTCATGAATTCCATGTGTCTTAAGTTATTCCATGTTTCTTAGAAAGGCAAAGATGTATTTGACTAATATAACTTTGAATGTCTAAAGCTTTTGAGTAAAATTAAAGTCAAAAATTATTCCATCAGCAAAGATATTGCCTATTAAATATATATAGAGAGAGATCTCCATATACCATTCATTGAATTTCTATCTTAACTATGTGTCATATGAAATCAATGAAGCCTTCTCTCTGGGACATATAAAATAGTAATATTTACCAAATTTACATAAACACTGACACCTGTGTAATGTTAGAGCCAAGAAATCCTTCCTCAGTCTGACTTCCAGGTAGATCATCAGTCCTAATAAATACTGGTGCTTCACACTTCCAAAAAAAGCAATAAAAAACTCAGGACAAATAATTTTCAGGTTTTCATATTTTTTGTGTTGAGCATTCCTTTTTTCTGTTAAGAGAGATGTTAAGGAAAACAGTTTTAAAAACAGAGGAAAAATACATGAGTAAAGGAAGCCAGAATATATTGTACAAACCATCTGCAAATCCATATCTAGTTTATATAAAATCAATAAGAGTTTTTAAGCATATACTTGCTAGAGCCAAAATCATTTCAGTTTTTACAACAGTTCTTCATCTGATGGCTAAATGAAAATGGTGCAGCTTTAGGAAAAAAACATAACTTCCAACTTTATCACATTTGCAATTTTATTCAGTATAATTTATTCCAGATAAGGGTAATAACCTTATTCTGTGGTAGTCCAGGTTAAATCTGCATAGGAATGTGTTTTCTTCAGACTTACAAACCCTTTTTTTACAGCAGTGTCACAGTGTAGTGCATTAAGCCATAACAGCCATATCTTCTGACTTGCCTATGAGCATCTATTCTCCCATCTTCAAGTGTCAAACTGACACCAAAATATTGTGTTAAGTATTCCACTGAGCACCACATTTCCTTATTTTCCACACAAGTTAGACCAGGAGAGGGTCAGCATCAAAAAATACATGTTATACATGTTTGACACACAAATATTTTAATTAGACAGCTACTCAGAGCCAGACCTTGGCAATGCATAGGAGAATAACTCTGAACATGAAATTAAGCTGACAGTGTGTAAGTACAATAGGAACATTCAGCATGGTTCATGATGCAAAAAATACCAAACTGAAATAGTGGGGGAGGAAATTAGCCAAGATAATTAACGACATTGTTCCAGAACTCAAGAAGCATGGAGATGAAGTGGCTTTCAGCAAAACCTCTTTTACCCACCATACAACTTTCCTGTTCATGTTTGCCTTTTTCATACATACCTAGCTCCATTGGCAGCCTGCCAGCTTTGGGAAAAGTAAATAGAATTGTTGCTTTAACAGCAAATTTTATGACAGAATTATTCTTTTGAATAATTGTTTCCCAACAGCACTGAACAGCAGAGAAATTGGCAATACTTTGTTAGTGTAGAAGATGCTTTATTCTACAGGTGAGTCCCATGTATTCCCTTAATTTTGAAAGTATCCAAGTAGCAAACCTTGTGGTGGAGAGATTTGTTAAGAGGCAAGCCAACCAAGTTTTTCTTCCTGTATTTTATTTTTATGCCTTAAAACCAATTACCATGAATAATCCATCTCTGAGCCCAGCTGCCAGCAGAAGAGCAGCTCCCCTGTTTCAAACCCTGCCCTTGATAAGATACTAGGGATGATCTTGTTCAGCCTTTAGGCTACATGATCAAATAAAGAGGACCAGGGTGAGCACCTGCACCTGCAAGTCACTGTAATGTAGAATCCCACTACTTCCATGATTTTATTGTCTAGTTTACTTTTATTCTTCCATCAATACAGGACAAGAACAGAATGAAAAGCTTCTCTGAACAACCAATTTTCCCAAAGGTGTAACTGGCGAATGTAGTTTGTGTTAACTGTGGAAAAGCTGCTGTGAAGCAACTCTGTTGAAGAATCAGGTTTGGAATTTTCTGTGCATTTCTTTATTCAACTTTTATAGACTTTGAGGAGAAAGGGAGACTTTAATACTGACTTTTTCCCATCCAAAGAACTGGAGTAAGATTAAAATCACCTCGTACAAAAGAAATTTTTTGAGTGTTTAGAAAGATTTATTTATGCAGTTTAAACATACATATATTTGTCTGCCAACATTACTTATCAAATGAAATTAATCTCATGAAAATGAGGATAGCTGCTGCGACAATATCCTCAATTTAGAGGCAGAACCTACACTGCAGATGTATTAAGCCTCATGAAATAGGCTTAATAAAGGCTTAATCAGACACTCATAAAATACTATGCAAACAGAACCAAGCATAAATTCATATCATGGCTTAAGAACTAAAGCACTCATTATAAATAAAATTTCCCCTCACCACAGGATTTTTACTCAGATATGATAAAAGCAGATGCACTACTTATCTGTGATAATTAAAAACTAAAAGGAAGATCCTTAATTTTCTGAAAAATCAAATTTCTTTTCCACACTTTTGTCTCAAATTTATTCCTTTCTATTCCTTTATTATCCTATTTAAAAATTCCAATTCTCCTTAATTTATTACTAATCTTCCTCCAGCATTTGATGCTCTTCACAGCCTGTTGTAATGGGATACATTGCTCATTCACTTTCTTTATAGAAGACAAGATTTTCCATGTTGTTACCTTTATGACCAAGGTATATTAATATAACAAATTTACCTAGTATTAATTATATTTCTTGCTGATTAAAAAAAAAAAAAGTCTGACTTTTAATTAGCCTTTCCACTCTTCAGTCTTTTATAATAATTTCTTAATAAATTTGGTAGAAAAATCTAAGCTAAGTAGAGAGAACTTAAATTTAGTTCCTTCTCAGTAAGGTCAGGTGATGTGAGGCTGATAAAACACTGAAAGCACAAGCCCAGTAAATAACATATGCTCACAGTGACAAGAAATTGCCCATTAAGCTTAACTCTAAATGAAAGATTGTCCCAATTAAATTAATTTTCTCATTCTCCTTGACAATGACACAAAACTTAGAACTGCCAAGTCATTAAACATTCCTTAGGTGCTCTGTAATGCTCACACAGAGATTTTTTGCTGACAGTAACAGCTTATTTTCACTGCAAACTCCCTCCTGTTTCCAAGGGGCAGACAAGCACACTGTATGCAACAAGTCCAGCTCCCTGAGAGTATTATGGGCAACCTTAGACTACAACATCATCAACAGCACCATAGCAGGGAGAGAATACTAAACTCATAGCAAGGCTCATTACCACTTGCAGAGGTGTGCTTAGGGATATCACCATCCTAGAACTGTTTTTCTGTCTTTGGGCTATCACATATTAAATTGGAAAAAACCCCAAAACTTAAAAAATTTAGCTTGTGGCACGTATTGTGGTGATCAGCACGAGTATTCAACCATAATCATGGGGAGCACAAATATCCAGTGTGTTTCTAGCATTCTTCAGGTTCAGTGTGTCCTTTGGAAAGGTGGTTTGCTACAAGGTTTTAAATAAGGAAAATACTGTATTGAACCTATTGTAAAAAGTGGTAATAACCTGCAGAGAAATAAACAGAATTGGTACATTTTTGGTCTTTACATCACGCTGTGTCTTAAAGCATATTATAGAATCCTGGTGATTCTGTAATAATTCTCCTCACACAGTTGTGAGGAGATCTGAGAACATGCTTTAACTGCAGCCCTCATCCCCACTAAACCAAACACTGTCATGAGTCTGCAGATTAGCTTTCAAACTCCTGCATCATGGCTTTTAGTTTCAGCTGCCTTCCATCCAAATTCTATACCATTATTTTTCCCTCACTCACTCATTTTCAGAGTTAATCATTACTTGTACAGTTATCCAAAGATATATTCAAACAGAGAAGCATCACTTTTCAGCAAATGAAGAATCCTGGACTGTTAATTACAACTCAGCCCATGAATTAGTGGCCATGTTGAATGAGAAGCTGTTTAGGGACTTGGCTTGCTTAACAAGTCTCATTTTCATATCTGTCCATTTCCCCTGAAACCCACTCTATCATTAAGCATCTCCCAAATAATCTCCCCAATCTAATTTTAAATAGATATTTATTATTGAAACATCTTGTTTATTTTAATATGGATTGCACAGCTCATGCTATAATTTAATTTTAAAGTGATTTACAATATTGCTTACAGACAAAATGTAATATTTCATAAAGACATGCACATAAGCCTGGCTTCAAACTAAAACTGGACATCACATGACACTTCAGTGAGCTTTAGCACCATGTAAACTGTGCTTATGAACAGAAACCAAGGAAAGTCTAATCAACAACAGTAAGCTGTCACATTGCAGAAGATAACTTTACAGATGCTGTTGTAATTTTTTTTTTTTTTTTATGTATTGTTATCAACCTGGAAAAGGCAACTTGCTAAACTTATGATCAAAGCCCATAATAATATGACTGGAACAGAGAGAAGGACCAGAGACAAGCTTAAATGGGGATGATTGGAAAGGAAGAGGAGGAGACGCTTCACACACCAGACTGGCTGCAAAACTTGCAGAGATTACTGAGACAGTGAAAAGTTTGTATCTGTTTAGAACAGACCAGACATGGGAAGAAAATCTACTGAGGGTTATTAATACAATTAAAACCATCTGTGATCAGAGAAATTCCTGGACTGCAAATTGCTGGAGGCAAGGAGAGTGTTTTGAGGAAGTACCACTATGTCTCTCCTGGTTCTGTACCCTTTCTGGCATATCTGCTTTTGACCCTTGGAGAGAGGCTGTCGAGGGATGGGCTGTGGGACTGCTCCAGGATAGCCTTTTGTACTGAGGGAATCAAACAGATATGCTCTGCATACCTATCCTTCAGCGGGGCAAAATGTAGTAAAACAATTCTGATAAAAATTATGTGTGCCAAAAAGTATCTGTCTTCATGCCCTCAAAATCTCTTCAGTGAACAGCATTCCACACACACAAAAAACGCAGATGAAACAAATCTCTTGTCTGCAGACCTTAGCTTGGAAGACATGGGGCAATCCTGTCTTACAATGAAGAACTTAGGCTCTGGTCAGCTCTTTTCCAGCAGGAATTGGTTGTATCTTCTGTGAAGGCAGGCAGGACCAGGCAAAATAAATGCACTGACAGCAAAACAAGATCCCTATTCTGTCTCCTTGCCTCATTTCTAGGGACAGAGTAACTAGCAATATAAAAGTGTGATGTCACATAAATAAATTCAGACCTTAGCATTCCTAAATCATTGCCATAAGCCTGAAGACTAGTACAAGTAAAATTGAGAAAAAAATGAGTAACAGCAAAACAATAAATGCCTCCTGCTTTATTCACTGAGGGTTTTTGACACAGATCAAAAAAAGATTAATTCAAAGTCAAGATGAATGGGATAAGTTCAGGACAACTAAAAGCTGTCAGACCCTTCTCATTAAGCTCTGCTAAGTCTGCATTCCAAATTTAACTCTTTGGTCTTTGCTTTGGCTTCCTCTTGCTTTTACACAGCATTTTGTCAGAGATTCTGGAAACAATTGACTAGTGCAGCTCTAGTGGGAACATGAAGCTAAGCTACACAGTGTGTTTAGTCTGGGAGCAATGAAATCCTGTAATCAGCACATCACTGTTGTTCTTAAAACATGGATCCCTTAGCTTTTTACACAATAAGTTGATTATTTTCGCCTCCAACCCTTTATCCTCTTCTCAAGTGCAAGCACCTTTGAAATCAAATATAGATACCTGTTGCTCTGTGGTATGAGACATTCTCCCCACAGTTCTCAGAAACCTAAAAGACAGGGAAGCAAATATGCAGGGGAGCATTTCTCCAGCAGGTATGGACTCATGAAGCTCAAAAAGGATGCAGTAAGGAGGAGGGAAGAGTCAAAGACCTGAGCCTGCATTGTGGCAATGGGGCTGGAAAATCCACTGATCTTTTCAATGTCCATGGTTTAAACTGCCTGTCTTTACTAGTCAGATCTCTGTGATGAAACAAGAAAATCATTGTTTTGGAACTGCACTGACATCCTCAGTCATCTCAGAGTCACAGTACTGCAGAGTGGGAATGAAATGTAAATATACATACAAGATAATAATTAGTATTTCAGCCAGCCTATATGCATTTTCCATTAATTCTCAGCATGCTCAATATTGTGTATAATACCCCTGGTAGCCTCCAGATAGCATTCTCTCTGTTAGCTCCTCCTTTAGGACTCGTCTTGCTATTTAAGGCTCCTGCTAAGGCTGATTTTCATTATATATATTATTTCCCACCAACAGAGGGGCTGCTCTGCTCTGTCAGGTTCTCACACAGTATGCTAACAATGAGAGAAATTCGCCTCAATCCACAATGTGTCTCTGTTAATTAATAGGGGTTTTAAACATTTCTATTGAAGACTTAACTAGATGCTTGTTTTCATAAATCTTGAGATTAGCTAACAGATAACAGATGCTGATTTTGCCAACTTTATCCTTCCTGCCATTTGTTACATTGTGTCTTTTAAGACACATTGATTCAGCAGCAGAATACTTGGTCCAGTTTTCAACATTACATTTGCATGATATCAAAGATAGAAATATCTCAAATGCAAAGCGAAATCTGTTTATATTATTTGGACAATTTCCTATCCAAAACATGCTTTACAAGAGATTCTTAATGAAATGTTTCTGACTCATCTCATTAAAATATAAAACCTTCCACTCCATGCTATTCACGAATTTCCCAGGAAAAGGCTTATTTTTGAGACACACTTAGTCACTGCTTTCCAATTTATGTGAGACTTTAGACTGCGAGTTGAAAGAGGACTCACAGTGAAGGCCAAACACCTCTTATTACATGAACCAGAAAACAAATTAATTCAAGAGCTATCTGTACAATAACAGATGTTAATGTACAATCTGTAGCACAATCTGTAGCACACACAGAGCTAAATGTATGGGGATCGTAAGTATGTAGATGAAATACAAAGTTTAGAATATCATGGCAATTTATGAAATGGTAACAGTGGTTTGGAACACATGCCCAGCACGTTTAATACCCCTATCCCTCAAATGCAAGGATATGACATGTTTAGTATTATTCTGTCCTTATTTTCCAGTTGCAAGCAAATAAAAAATATATAGCTTCTTGTCGCTGTTGAGCAGCTAGCAGAGTAATGAATGCATCGGTTCTCAGTGGCAAGAAGGAATGACCTTTATTGTTTTGATTTCATCACATTTATAGAGTTCTCAAAAGTCACCCAGATTGGTCAGTCAGAAGCCTTCCCCCAGGCCTGATTGGCCAGGCCTGCACTGCCCAAGTTCTGGGACACTGTTCCAAAACATCCAAACTTTATCTTTATTTACAAAACACAAGAAAACCTCTCATGGGAAAAACTGTGCTAGCCACAGCTTCTGAGGAGTTTCTTCATCATAGCTTTTTCTCCACAATATACTTTTGGATCAAACTACTGCTTTCAGAACTGTCTTTGCTAGATATGCTCACACCTAGAAATACATGTTTCCACCTGAAGAATGGAAACAAAGCCCAGAGGAAAAAAATACTCTCATTCTGGAGGACAAAGCTAGAGGAAGAATCACCTCTCACCAGCAGAGAGGCCTGACCTCAAACCAGTGCAACTCCCAACCTGGCTGTCTCATGACATTATCATATGCCAATCTTTTCAGGGTCTGTGACTGGCAATAACACCCTAAGAATTGTCTAGTTTCCTAACTGTCTCTGACATTTATGAATAAATTTCTTCTTGTCTAACCTTGCCACAGTTATCAAGGATGTGGGCTGCAGGAAGGTGCTTTAAAGGTTCTGGACACTCAGTTTTGAACATAAAAAGAAAACACATCATGTGAGCTTAGTGCAGTTCATTAATGAGGTGACCAGCCAGCTGTAATCAGATTTGCTCCTTGCAATATGCTCACAATATCATCTTTAATTCTTCTAATAATTTCTTACTAGACAGTCTCAAGAATCCATCTTCAGATGTCATCTTTCAAATGCATCACTTGCAGCACAAAGGGTCTCCTGAGAGTATTTTTTTACCAGTTTCTCTGATATCCTCCTTTCCTAGTTCTCCCCACACTGCTCTGATCTTTGCTACATCAAGCTGTCATTTCTTCTGCAGGACTTTTGCAGGAGTTTTGTAGAGCTTTGACTACAGTCTTTTAATTATTATTCCCCTCTACATTTTATCTCCAGGTTCCATTATTCATAGCTGCACATTCCACTGTGATTCACCAGCTACCACTGCCTATTCACAATCTCATGTGTTAGTCACAAACCTGTAACTTGGCCAAACTTTCTGTGGGTGACTGACAACTGGCTCTATTTCAGTACCTAAAATCAAACTCAAACTTCCTGCTTCCCAATAAAACAAAAGAAAAAAGCCCAAACCCTGACAAAAGCCAGACTCAGGCAGTATCCTGAGGCAACTTCTCACTGTCCCCAGTGACCCTGGTTTATTCATCCCTTGTACGACATCTGCTATCTTTAGTTTAAGCAACTGGGCAAACACTTTCATTTGAGCTGTTTGCACAGCTCCTGCCCCAGCACGGGGTGTGATGCATCACCAGACAGGGATCGTTCGGCCTCCAGAGCTCTTGGCAGGGGCGGTGGGTACCACACACACAGACCAGCACCGCGGGCTCGCAGGGACTGCTCCTCCAGGGACAACACATCCCAGTTCCGAGCTGACACCGCTGTACGGGGCTCACTCACGCCGGGAATGACGCTCCGGGAAGCAGCGAGCGAGGCGGGGCAGGGATGCGGGCACGGGCGGGGATGTGGGGATGGACGGGGATGCGGGGAAGGGCAGGTATGGGGGGATGGGCAGGGATGCGGGGACAGGCGGGGGTGCGGGGACGGGAGGGGATGAGGAGATGGGCAGGGATGGGCAAGGATGGGCAGGGACGGCCGGGGATGCGGGGATGGGCAGGGATGCGAGCAGGGATGGGCAGGGATGCGAGCAGGGATGGGCAGGGATGCGGTGATGGGTAGGGATAGGCTGGGATGACAGGGATGCAGGGATGCGCAGGGATGCGGAGCCGGGCGGGGATGCGGGGATGGCAAGGGATGCGGGGATGGCCAGAGATGAGCAGAGATGGGAAGGGATGCGGGAATAAGCGGGGATGCCGGGATGAGCGGGGATGCGGGGATGGGCGGGGATGGGCAGGGATGGGCAGGGATGCGGGGCAGGGATGCGGAGAAGGGCAGGGATGGGCAAGGATGGGCAGGGATGCGGAGAAGGGCAGGGATGCGGGGCAGGGATAGGCAGGGATGCGGGGCAGGGATGGGCAGGTATGCGGAGAAGGGCAAGGATGGGCAGAGATGGGCAGGGATGCGGGGATGGGCAGGGATGCGGGGCAGGGATGGCAGGGATGCGGGGATGGGCAGGGATGGGCAGGGATGCGGGGATGGGCAGGGATGCGGAGAAGGGCAGGGATGCGGGGCAGGGATGGGCAGGGATGCGGAGAAGGGCAGGGATGCGGGGCAGGGATGGGCAGGGATGCGGAGAAGGGCAGGGATGCGGGGCAGGGATGGGCAGGGATGCGGAACCTGGGGGAATGCGGGGATGGACCGGAGGCGCGGGGCCGCGCTCCGCCAGCGCCACCTGCCGGCAGCGCCCCGCGGAGCCCCCGACACCACCAGAACTACCAGAGGCATTGGAAACAAATAATAATAATAATAATGAAAATATATTAAAATAAAAAAGAAACGTAATTATAATAAAATAATGTTTAAGACTAGAAATACCAAACCTCAGCAGATAGAAATACTAGACCTCAGCAAGAACTGCATGTCCGTGCTCCGTGCCCTGCCCCGTGCCCAGGAATGCCAGGGCGATCACACCCATTGCCAACTTTTCTCTCGCCAATGGAACCAGACTGAATCACGAAGTCTCTTACTATCCCCTCAAGCCAAAATCTCTGCATCAAGCAGTTTTTAAAGGTGAAATAACACCTCTGGTCCAGGCTGTTTCAACAAACCCTCAGGCTGATGAGACACTGAAACAGGATGCTGAGAGATGTTGCGGGTGTTCCATCCCTGCAAGTGTTCAAAGCCAAGTTGGATGAAGCTCTGAACAACCTGGTCTAGTCGAAGTTCTCAGATGTTTAAAGTCCCTCCAAACCCAAACCATTCTATATTTGTATTATCTGTGGTAAAAACCCCCCATCGTCACACTGTCACAGCCAGCAGAGAGCCAGCTGCCTCTCCTGGTGTGGGAGCACGGTGGGAAAGCAGCCTGGACACTGCCACTGGAGAGGGAGAGACAAAGACCAAAAATGGAGTGATTAAATTAGCTAAGCAAATCACTAATAAATAAATAAGCAAATCACTATAATAAAATAACCAAATCACTAATAAATAAAACACTATAATAAATAAGCAAACAAGCAGTAACTTAGCAAAGTAACATTAGCAAAGTATGTGCACACACAGTCACTCCATAAGCTGTGAAATCAAGCCAAATCATTGCTATGTATTTGATTTTTTAAAATGGATTTTAAGTATGCTTACCAAGGTGCTCTAATTGAAATATGGCCTTACAAGCTGTTCAAATATATATTTTCAGTTAGAACTTATCATTCAAAACCAGAGCAATTCAGCTGTAATGCCTTTATATTGAAAAGTAAAATGTCATTTTCAATTTTAGACATTAAATTGTAATTCAAAATGGCAATACAATTTATTATATGAATGATGCCATAAATGAAAATATAATTTAGAATTATTTCCTTTTTTTTTATATAGAAATTAAAATCTTTAAGTTCCCATTCTATTAAGTAGCACCAGGAGCAACTTAAAAATCCTATGACAATTTTATTTTCAATTTTATTATTCTTATAGTCCGTGAATTTTTCTCTTCCCTCAGAGGCTTTATTACTACCAGAGTCTCAATGCAGATTTTATTTGACAGCAATTTTTAGGTTTTCCTTTTCAGAGTGAAAGATTTGTGCAAAATTATTCATTTCGATATCCTAAAAATACTTCATCAATGCTATGATCTCTGTATGTGTTGTAAAATATAGAAGTACAGTAAATGTAATGCAAAGAAAATATTTAAGAATTAAATTCAAGCAATAAATGTTTTATCCGGAGAACATTTTGAAAACAAAAGTATATGTTAATTGCATGATAAAAATCCTCTTAATTAATAGCTAAATCAACACATATTAAAAGGCACCTCACAACAACTGATTGTACATCAGCCAAAATTAGCTGATTGTGTGGCTTTAAACAGCAGTGAGGCTGCTCTACTGATCTAAATCTGAATGCTGAACTGCTGAACCCATTTTCTAGGATAAATTTAGCTGTTCTTTCGTGTTCCACTTTTCTTTGGTACTTGGATCAGTTATGCAGTGTATAATTATGCCAGTGCAGTTAGACAGTGCTTTCCATCTGAATGTCTCAACACGCTTTTCAGACTTAATTACTTTGGGCTTGGAAATCCTTCATGACGTAGATACGAACAGTCAAATTTAACAGAGAAGGAAACAGAGTCAAGGAAGAGGGGAGTACCTAGGAAAGGACTGAAATGAACCCTCAGGCTCCTGAAATCTATTTCTTGTTGCCACCTTGCTTTTACAGATGTATGAAATCCAGATGCTTTTCAAGTTTAGCTTCTGGACATGCTAGGACATGCCTTGCTTTTGGCAATGGTAAGTAGCTTGACACTGACCTTACACATAAGCCCAAGTAAAATCCAGACACTACATATTTCCTCATCATCCTCACAAGTGCTTTCACCCATTTGCATTCCCAAAGGGAGCCCAAAAATGACCTAGAAGTCCAGAGCAAGGTGCAGGGGTATCCTTCCCACTCTTTAAACACACAGCATCACTTGGTACTAGGAATTAAGTGCTTACACAGAACATGAAGCCAAGCTCCATCTCTTCTCAGCATGAGAGAAATCTCACACCTTATCTTGCACCTCTGTGGAAAGTGTCCTATGATTTTATTTTATATGAAAGATACTTTCTCTTTCAAGCTATTTTTCTTAGCAGTAAATAGACAAAAATGGGTTTTTTCTGATATTAATCTAGAAAACTTCCTTCAGCAGTAGTTTCTCTCAGTAGATGGCTTTACTTGAATAGTAAAGAGGGAAAGGTTTTAGACATACCCATGTTCTCAAAATATTTCACCCAGTAAACAAACTTAATATAGTTGAGAGACTGTGAATATACTTGAGGGCTGAATTTCCTTATTGGCTGGTTACCTTTAAGACTTGAACAGAGGGGAAAATAAACTCCACATGTTCATTTTTACACACTTTTCAAGCTGGAGAATTCCTAAAGTGCAGCATAAACTTAAGAACTTAAGAATAAGGGGGTCTGAAAATTGCATCTCTGGCACCTGGAACCTTGACACTGGTTTGTCAAGATTAAGAAGCTTGTTTTATTTCCAAACCCGGTTTTCTGGGCTGTGGGACTTTCTTTCAGAGGACACAGCTCAGACTCAGAATAGATGCTGTCCCTATCAGCGGTGCCCAAGCCAAGGGATGAACTGAGCACAGGAACAGCTATTAATGCTACACACTGCTTGTGTTAACAAGCCCAGCTGAAAGGCAGGGCTTATTAGGTGGAATCCAGGATCACAAAAAGAAAGGATAGTAGCATAGCAATGTGCTGTATTAAACGATAAATCAACCATGCAGAAAGAGAGCAGAGAGGTAAAATGCTTATTAGCATTTCCCAGACATATCTTGCTTATCTAGGTCACTATAAAGTAAGTGCTCACTATTTTTTGTCTGCCAAACTTTAATTCTTTTGTAACATCTAGAAACACATAATGAAGGAAAATAATGAACTGATTGTTAACATATGAGTGGCATCATGTGTCATTCCTGTGTACCTACATAGTTCTGTGGTACTACTTATAAAGAAGTACATGGTGCAGTGCAAGAAAATGCAAAACAGCCTCCTTTGCACCCAACTACACTTGCCTCTTTAAACCATCTTGTATTTTGCTTTTGGCAAAATACACAAACTATGGGCTGTCACCAGCACAGAACTCCTACAGGTTATAACAGTGGAAGGATTCAGAAACACAGAAGAACAGAGTTGTGAGGAGAAAGTCTCCATGGGAGCTGCAGGATACTCCTTTGGCATGTGTTTCCACAACACAGCAACACTAGCTCCTCCTCCCTGAGTACAACCATTCGAGGCTGTGCTTGTCTGCACAATCAATCGCATCCTGATGTACTCAGGCAAGCCCAGCCAGCTGCTTTCTCTAACTCACAGCTCTGGTTAAGAGTTAGGGGTACCTCAGAAGAGAAAGCATTGTCTCCTCAGGGATGTGTGAAGAAAGTCCTCTAAGTGACAATTACACAGCCATCATTCTCATTGCTATTGTTTTTGTGTTAAGTGCTGATTGTTAACTACAATTCTTTTGATCCCTGGATTGGCATTTAAACTCCTGAATATAAAAGTATTGCAGGAATATATGAAAAGGTATGAGAGAACTGCATGTAGTGATAGATGCCCTTAATTCAGCAGTGCTCAGCTTATCCTTTGGCTCCTGTTGTGCATGTACACATTTAACGTTCCTCCCTTATAGCTATGCAAGTAATTCTTAGTGACAAAGAGTAATCTTATTACTGGCTTCCTCCATGCTAGGATGGAGAAGATTGGGAGATACACAGAATGTTTAATGATGCATGTGGCATGCAAAAGAAACTATGTAATTTACTGGGAAAGATACTGGAGGGAAGAGTGCTCAAGTGACACATTGCTGCTCCTCTTTCAAGAATAAAAAGAAGAACAAATTGGGGTTTGTTAATTTCCTTGGCCACACTTCTTTCTCTAAGAATTCTACAGTACAAAAATCTGCATTTCTGTAAAATATTTGCTGGAATAGTGAGGGTCATATAAACTCATATTCATTTGGCACTCATCCCCTATTGGAGACTGAGGTATACTTTGCTATAAGCACAGCTCGTGGATCAAATATTGTTATCTGCAGTTTGTGCAAATTGTGCATGTTTCAGGACCAGTGAACATTATCTATAAAAAGGATTTAAGGTAGATACTGCTATATCTCAAATTGTTCACACACTTCTGAGCACTAAAGATAACTTGAGAGTGGAAAGAGCACATTCAATGTTTAATAATACAGTGGTAGAAACAAAACCAGTCTGAACCCTGTGGGATATCTAGAATGGAATTAGGTACAGAGACCCTGGTGAAAGGCAAATGGTATCCCAGCTGTCCTGCAGAACTCTGCCTGCAGACTGCAAAATGAGCTGCAGGACCCAGGGAAACTTACTGAACATCCCTCCAGCCTGACCAATTAGAGCAGTCTGCATAGGCTTTAACAGTGTCTCATCTTTTAAAGGAGCAGAACCTCAGGTAGTATAAATTACTCCTGTCAGTTCAATTCCAGCACCTATTTAAACCAATTTACACCATTTGCCTTAGTGAGCAAAGCAGAAATTGACCTGGGAATAGGTACTGTGCTGTATTTGCAGATTAAAACCTCTTCTTCTCATGAAAGAATTGTGCCTATAATATGTAACCCATTTTGTTTATGATCTAGCTTAGACAGCCTGTGGCAGATGTGTTTTTTAAACATGTAACAGCACTATTCACTATGAAAACCATACCTACATAAGCAATGATCACAGAGCTTGTAGACAGGAGATGTTTCCCATCACAGATAACAGTTTTGTTTAAATACACTATTTCCTTGGAAAAATGAGAATCTTCTGGTGTTCAATTAAAAGTAATTAATACCAGAGTTATTTATTTAGAAATTAAGTGGAAATTTCCATTGCAGAGAATTCATGTCTTCTAATGCCTACTCCATAATATTTCTGAAAATACCCATTACAGATCTATGGAAAATAACTTATTCAAGCATGAAGTCTTGCTTGCTAGGATAGATACAGTGAAGTGTTATCACAAGTATATAATCTACTTTCGGGATTATTAACTTCCCAGAGATCAAGTTACTTGTTTTAAAAGAAAACACATCAAATGAATACAAATCAAGAAGGCAGAGAAGATATTTCCAAATGCCTTGAATTTAGAATGAAAACTCTGACTTTATATTTCAGCATAAAATTAAAGCATTAATCCTGAAGCACAGGCTAATTATATTACGGACACACCATAATGTGATTTGTTTGGAATGCTTCTTTTCTGCTTATTTTATTATTGACATACAGGCTTTCCTTTCCTGATAGACTCAATAAACTTTTTGTAGGTACATTTTTGTCCCTGTGCCCGCACCCAACATCGCTGTCACTTCACAGCAGGCATATGAAGTAACTGATAGAGTAACTATTTTAAAGAGTTCACTGTCATCTTAGATTTCATTTCAGAGTTGACCTCAAGCAGTTTCTGTGCTGAGATGCTTTGTGTGTCCACAGTTAGAGTGAGGCACAGGTATTTAGAAGTGCTGATAAACAGGCACTTTGTATAAACAAAAGACAAAAGCACTTTGAACAGACGAGCAGATTGATAATAATCCTTTCCTATACTCTTACTACAGAGTTTGAATCCAGAAGAGACTACCTGAGGTGGAACAAAGGGCTGAAAAGCGGTGAAGGGTTGTCAAAAGGATGGCTCCAGACTATTCAGTGGTGCCCAGTGACAGGACAAGGGGCAACAGGCACAAATTGAAAGAGGAAATTTCACCTGAACATAGGGAAAACAGCAACTGATGAGGCCATCACCAAACAGAAGATACTAATGAAAAAATATTTCTTGCAATATCTATCATTCTGAAATTTCTCTGGAATAAAAGAAACACTGGTAGTTTCCTTCTGAAGCATTTGTTCCTATTTTCAACATGATTAAAGAAAAAAAAAAAAGTATTTCCCTGATTCTTTGCAACAAAAAGTGATTATTCAAAAGAAAGAGCAAAATTGGACATTACAAGGACATACTTGAGGCAAAGTAGTCTTTTAACACATCTTTGAGATACCTGCCTCATTCAGGGTAAAATGTAGTAAAGTCACCAGATCCCCAATGCTAGAGAAGATGAAAAAAAGAAAAATTACAGCACTCACAATTTGATGTGAGTGATGCAATAAATACAAAGTTTTAATTTGAGGCTTCATATTGAAAAAATAAACCAACCAAGCTGAAGGCACTTTTGATTTTCTCTCTTGCAGGGAAATGTTCCCACACCCATCCCTTGCCAGTTGCACCATCCCACGACAGCTCAGTGGCAGTGGGGAGCAGCATCCTTAATACCCCATCAAATAAATGGGGTTAATAAATAGCACTTGCCTATCTCCCAGCAGTTTGGTAAGAAAAGTATAATAGAGAAGCTGAAATGCACGGAAATGTTAAATTCCAACCATCCTTAAGGAACCTATTTTCTAGGTGAATATGTTTTACTTCTGAAATATTTTCCTTACGCTGAATTGGAATCTTTGGTGATGTGATTCCATTCCCCTCACTCCAGTGGTGTTACCCTGAACACACATCAGCCATTTCCACATGTGCACCACAACACTCCCAACACCTTACCTCATCCCTGAACATTTATTTTACCTCTGCTACTTTGTGCACATTTTTTAAACCTCTGTTCTGAAATCAACCCCCTTTCACTTAATGTTATTGATGTAATTGTAATGTTCCTTTGATTTCTTTCCAATCCCTCAAAATTTTAACATTTCCTACAATATATATGCCCCTGTTTAAAGAAATCAATAGTGTGATCCCACTAATGAGAGAGTAAACATGATTTTTAATCTGTTTATTATTATTTTTGGTAGATGAGAAATCTTTGTCTCTCCCCACATCATTACTGGGAATTCTCCTTCCCACACTTTAATTCAGAATATTAATCATTACTTTTATCAACCTACATTTTGCTAAGCTGAATCTCTTCTGTTTAGTTTTTTGGTTTTGTTTTTTTTTTTTTTGTTAGGTTTGTTCAGTGAAGAGTCTTTCAGCCCCACAGTGGCTTTTCAATGGTATTTGAAATCAACCTTTGTATCACATGCAAATTTAATGAACATGCAGACTGTCTCCTTCTTCCAGATCATTAGAGATGATGTTAATCCAGGCCAAACTTAAAAACTGTCCTGTGATACTTCATTGGACACTTATTCACAGTTTAACATACCTGGTCAGATTTACTCTTGTTATAAACAGCATATTTTAAATCCAGAAAAAAACTCCAAACTAACCCAAAACAATACACAAAAAAAACCCCAAAAAACCAAGTTTGGAATTCCCTTTAAGTACAGGACGGGGCTTTGAGCAAGGTGCTCTAGGGAAAGATGTCCCTGCCATAGCAGAGGGATTGGAACTACAAGAACTTTGAAGTCACTTCCCACCCAAACCATTCCACTATTCACAATTATCCTCCTCACTTCTATCCATGTACTGCTTTTTACTTTACTTCTTCAATGCCTCTAAAAGATGTACTCTAGGCCAAATACTAAAGACCAGTAGTGTCCAGAGAATAAAAGACAACAAAATAGTCCTTTTACTTTTCCTTCAAGAAAAGCATTTTGCCCATTGTCAACATGGTAATGCACAAACCAGGAGCAGTAAATGCAGCTTTTACAGAAACAATGAGTAATTTTTTTCATGTTGATGATAAGAAGGGAAAATGGTTACCCAATATAAAATGAAACACAGACTAGATTTGCAGACAGAACCAGCTGTAGTTCTAAGCAGTCATAGAATCTGTTTCAATTTAAAGATGTGAAGTTCTAAAGTGCAGAGGGTTTCACTAACCACCAATTAAATAGTTCTGCCAGAGGAAAAAGGAAAATGAGCAATGAAATATAAAACATTACCCATGTTCTTTGTTACACAGAAACATTCATTTTTTGTACAATAAAAGGAGATCTATCTCAGTGCAAAGCCACTGTCCAGCCCATTTGCAATTATTTTGTGGCTTCTGTTGCTAAATACAACAAGGGATAGATTTCTTGTAGGGTGAAAAAAATGAAAGGTATTACTTATCCCCTTTCACAAAGTCTATATTTTTTCTGTACACACCATTGGAACTGCATCTCTTTTTTAACAGTTTGCAAATGGTATCACTAAAGGAAGCTTTAGGTGCCAAATAAAGTAAATTCCTTTTGTTAACCCATTTCCCAAGGAGTTTCACACATAGCTGCAATGCTCCAGGTCTTTGATTTCCTGCACATCAATTTTGGGCCTGGCCTATTAGTAGCACAGTAACACTTATTTCATCCACAATCCACAACTGATTGCTTGGAGCCAATATAGAGATTATATAGAGTTTTTATTATATACATATATATACCCATATATATATATAAAATCTCTATTATATAGAAAATATATAAAGTTTATATTACTTTTCTGTCTCATTTCTAGTATTTTTAGTATTTTTAGTATTTTTAGTATTTTTAGTATTTTTGTCTTCTACGTCAATGAGTGAACGGTTGGCTGCTAAATGCTTCATCCTGTATTCCCTGACAGATTAATTGCCCATTAGTGATAATTGGACCTGGCAAAATTTTTGTTGATGGACACATATCTACTGTGAGACAGAATGAGAGTACTAATTAATTTCAGATAGGTCACTTCTGGCTGTCAGTTTTTCTCTGAACTGTCGATGTGTCCATATAATTCTCCCCTCAAATTAAATTGGTTGGAAGCTATTTATTCTCAAATATAAAACTGGACAGTATCGTTAAAACTGCTGTAGTTAAATCTAAACAAATACTGACTTTGTAAGTGTGGCTGGCTCCAGTTGCTGGGTGGGATTTTTTTTTTCTGTTCATCTACTCTGCAAGTCAGTCAGACTACCAGAGTCTGTTTGCAGTGCCTTTCATTTCTCAGCTCCTCTGCAGGCTGCCACAGCATTTGAACTGCAAAGACTTCAAGGCTTAAATCAAATGATGTAGTGAGAAGGAAAAAGTGCTTTAATTGCTAGTTTGATAGATTCTACACAAATATTTCTACTAGTACTGGGCTTTCAAAGGCTAAACAAAACTATGAAATTTAAACACCTTTAACAGTGTCTGCACCTGGGCTTCATACAAGTGAAAGAATGAATATGCCAGACCTTAGAGACCCCATAACACTTTAAAGTAAGTCTAAAATGTAGCCAGGCACCTTTCACTGTGAAGTTTTAAAGGCTATTTCAAGAGGAGACACCTCTAGTTTCTGTGAAGCTCTTGCTGTTAGTACATTTTAGATGTGTTTCTCCAATGTGAAATTGTTCCTCTCTAGTTAAATTCTAAATCAGAGGCCTTTTAGCTCTTGCTGTAGTTTTTTTCTTTCAATGAAATAGTGAAATATTAGTTTTTCCTAGGACAGAAGAATCTTTCAAACCTTCCCAGTAATAAAATTTAATGTAATTTCACTTTTTTAATCAGGCTTTCAATAAAAGTCATGAAAGAATCCTACATAAAAGCAATTGAAAATAAAATGAAATAATGATTTAAAAACATAATTATTCCATAGAATGGTTTTAGCTGATTACTGGGCTTTGCCCTAATATTTTGAAATCTGGCAAATATATTGTATGCCCAAAAAGGTTTTCTAGGCTCCAATTATTAATTTTTCAAAAACTAGTAGTGACAGTTAGCTGTTACAGAAGTTAACACCATAAGCACAGTAAAATGCAATACAAATGTTACAACCTATACGATAAATTACTGGATGTCATATCTTTTTCCCTTCATTAAGTAATGTGAACTTCTTTTTAGAAGTAAATATCCTTAATATTGTATGTCTGGCAACCAACATCATATTTAAATACTCCCTAGAATGAAAGAATAAAATCTGAAGCTTGTAAGTCAAACAACAGGTCTGTGAAATCAGACTGTTGAATCTGAAATCAGGTCTGTGAATTCAGTATAAAACCTGGGATTTTTAAAACTATTTTTAATTTTGAGAATCTATTTTTCATTCTGCTTTTATATCCAGTAGAGGATAAGAAAAAGTCTTTGATTTCCTCTGCAGTGAACTCCACTTTGCCACTTCAATGGTCTGAGTGAGCCCATCATGGTGAAGATGGTGCAGAACTTTGACCAAGGTATTTCCCAGTGAAAAAAAAAAATACAGTTGATAAAAACTGTTTGGGGTTTGTTTTTTTGTGTTTGTTTGTTGGTTGATTTGTTTCTTGGTATTGGGGGTTTTATGGAGGGTTGAGCTTTTTTGTAAGTGGAGATTTTGTTCTAGTGAAAATAGGGAAATATCAAAGTGATTCAATTTCCTTGTCCTGCATTCTTTTATTGCCTTGTAAAAGTTTAATTCTATTTTATTTTGACTTTTAACATCAAATATATAAAATACATTTGTGGTTCTGAAACTTTCTTCAATTTTCATTACCAGAAACTTTTAAAGCTTCAGAAAACTTGTGAATTAAATATACAAATAAAGATCTTGACTTCCTATCAACTTCAACAAGGATATAGACCATAGACATAGAGTTAGGTGACAGTCAACTTTACAGTTTTCTCCCTCTCTTCCTCCAGGAAAAATGGATCTGCATTTTGCTGTTCTTTCTCTGACTGTGCCAAGTTGACAATGTAATTTGATTTGTTTAAGGACATGTATCAAGAGAGATGATGGAGTCACACACCCTACAGAATTTACAATGTAAACTGATGTGCATGCATCAGAGAGGATACGAAATGCAGCAAAACAATTGTTGAGTGATGAAAATGTAATCTATGTTTCGCTTTGATTCATTTAAAGCTGTTTATGCCATGTCATTCATCCTTTCCCTGACAAATTAAAATAAAAATCAAAGAGCACAAATCTTCTTTCTCAGTTTTTTTTTTTGCTTAGAAAAGTCTTTCCTGATATATGGTTTATTATTTATGTGTTATAGCTAAATCGGCCTGTACTCAGCAAAAAACAGTGTAAGAAAGAAGAAACTGGGGATTTTTAAAATTTATTTGTTTATTTTAAACTCGGAAGGTTTTAGTTCTATACATATCATATATATATATCATACACATCATACACAAATCATGTACATTTAGTTTTATATCAATAAATCTATAAAAAACTCCTGGATGAAACCCAAGCCATGCATGATTCAGGTTCTGCTTCATTGTAACTTTGCAAATCTGACCTGTGAGCACGGGACAGTAGATCTGCCCTACCCAACATTTCTGCCAGAGGTCATTCCACACACAAACAAAAAGAGAAGGGCAACCAAAGAGCTCTTGAAGGAAATCCACCCTATGCAATAAAATTTCCTTGTTACATTGGCTGCACTGTCATCTCTAGAGAGCTGAACACTTTACCAATATGAGCTGTGCCTGCATGCTCTGAGAGTTTGCCTCCCTGCTCACCTGGGATCCAGCTCTCTCAGCGACCCTTAGAAAGACAAACCCACATGTCCCATGACCGCTCCATGCTGCTGGCTAAGGTCTACCTCAAAGAAAGGCACTTTCTAGTCCTCCTTGTGTGGATGGGAACCGTCACAGGAACATATCCAGGAGGTATGGGGCCCAAGCAGCCAAACTAAAACCCATTTTTAACCTAGGAACTATATTGAACATACAGGCGGAAAGACAAAGCTTTGGACCAAAAAGCATTCCACACTTTTTTGGTTTATTACCTGGCCTAACAAGAGACACCAGACCTCCTCAACAGCCTTTCATCACTTGCTTTTGTTTGGTTGTTGAAAATAACCATTTTAAAAGGTTGTGGAGTCTCCATTGTTGGAAATATTCAGAAACCATCTGGCCATGGTTCCAGGAAACTGGCTCTAGGTGACCCTGCTTGGTCAGGGAGGTCAGACCAGGTGATTTAAGGAGGTAACTTCCAGTCTCAGCCATTCTGTGCTTCTGTGAAACCCCTCTGGATTCACATGTCCATCAGACTTATTAATTTTGACCACATTGAAAGAGACAAAATTTAGTTCATGAATAGCAAACTCCTTAGCAAAGTCATGGTGAGGAGTCATCATGCAAGGTCCAGATGCGTCAGGTAGTTTAGGAATACCTTGGGAAATAAAAAATGCATTTCCTGGGAAAAAAAATCCTCTATAAAATGAGATGCTTAGTGAGAGGCAATAGCATGTTACTTTACTCTTTTCATTCTGAAAAATGACAAAGGCTTCAATAAAATATTAAAGATGATAATTTGAAAACAAAACACAGCAAAACAGATGTCACTGCAAAATTAAGGCTCCACAGGCAAATACTCAAAAGCCCTAAAAAGCAAACCTAAGTGTGTCACTCTGCAACCTTCCCCAGTGAATACCTCTGATGCATAATACATTTTCACTCAACACATAATTAGCTGTTGGAACTCATTGCACCAAATTAACATTGAATTAAACTTTGGCATAATTCCAAAATATATTGGGCATTCCTGTAAGTATTAACATGGACTAGTCAGCAGCAATGCCCCACTAACCTATCCTGGGAGGCACGAAAATATCATTATTCTTCAAGCTGATGAAATTCCAAACACAGAACAAATGAAAAGGACTTGCCGAAAGTCAAACAGGAAACCTCTGGAAGAGTGAGGAGTTTTCAAGTCTGCTGAGGGGAAACAAATAAACACAAAGTTTTCTATCACCATGCATGCGCAAGCTTTTTTTAACCTCTGACAGCACTGCCACTAAGGGTGCAGAGACAGTCATTACATGAACCTTCCGAGCACTGACTGCCATGCGGGAAGTACTGAGTGTCCCAGGTTACAATGCAGACGTATTTCAATATTCTATTACCACAAGCTGTGGGGCACTGGTTGTTATCTCCTGCTGTGACTCACCCCTGATAACTGTTAATGAACTATCAAGAACCAACTGCCTGACTCATGGAATTATCTCGTCCTATTGTGAGATGCTCCACCCAGCAGGGAGGAGCCAAGCATTCCCACCTAATATAACCTGGCCTTTGAATTGCCCAAGTCAGCCCTGTCTACTGGTTTCCCAGAGGACAAGAGCTACCACTGGACCTTCAGCAGGAGACCAAACCTTCTGCAAGATCACTGCTTTAACTGAACTACTTCACTTGGATTGCTACCACCACCCTAACAGGGTGTCAGGTTGTATCTGACTTTGTCAAAGCTTTTCCTTGCATTATTACACTTATTTTTTAAATTTTCCTATTAAATTTCAATCCTGACTTGCAATCTCCCACTGGTTTGTTTTCAAACTAATACACTGAGGCAAAAGCAGGGAGAGATGTTTGCAGCTGGGCTTCATATCCTCATGGCCACTCCCTCTCTTCTCCAAAGAAACTCTTCTTTGCCCTTGTAGCCTAATCAGGGCCATCTCCGACTCCAGCCCTGCTCTCAGTTCTGCACTGCACTCACCTCCTTCCTGTGCCCAGACTCAGGGACTGCATAGAAAGAGCTTTCCCTGAAGGACAGCATCACACCAGCACCTGGAACAAGAGCTGCAATGGTGTACTGGAATAGTCTGTGATGAGCTCAACCTTTTCTCTTAAAAGCAAAACCGTTTTCTTGATCAATATAAATTAAATTGAGGAACCAAATGAACCAAAGCAGCAAAGCTGCTGTGTCTGGAGAAGAGAGCTGCTGTGGGGCAGCCCTGTAAAATCTGCATCAACAAACCACAGGCATTTTCCCAAGAGACACCTGTGCTATCTTCTTGGAGTTCTTCAAGTTGCAGTCTGGAGCCTAAATCTGAGTTCACTGAGTTATAAGCAAACTTTTTACTTTTTTTTTTTTTTGTTGTTGTTCATAACATCAGAAAATGCTTATTTCAATTTCAGGCATTTGGAAATCAAAACTAACCTATAAAAAGTATTAAGCTTTATTTTAACTGTTTCAGGGATTATTTTTGTGTGAAGTTCTCCCTAGTCACCAAACAATCCATGGCCATTTTGCAGAGATTACTAATGAAAGTTCTAATGCCATTAGACACTCAGCCTTGCACGCTTAATTGTGAGGGTTATGGAATTTATAGCATCTCTTTTCAGTTTTCCAGAATGAATGTCCGACATACCCTCAGAAAAAATATGGTTCTTTTTATGGAGACAGGGAAATAAAAAAACCCAAACAAACAGAGAACCAGAAACCACAATGAAGACTAACGAAACAACCCCCAAAAGAAATATTGTCCGATTTACAATTGAAAATTAATCATTATTAAAACCGCTTGGAATGAAATGGAATGAAAAATACAGAATTATTTTGGAGTTCTCTGAGCAAACCATATAATAAAGGCAACCTATAATTAAAAAGAGTTATTAAGAAATAACCAACAAAGCAAGTAAATTTCACTTATGCCAACTAGCAATTATTTTATTTTCTGTCTGCTCTAAGATCAGGGACTTAGACAAAAATAATTCTACAGAAACAGGAGATAGGGATGATCAGTTGTCTGTAGAGTGAATCAAATCTAAATACTCAAATCTGACAAATAAAATTGGGTAAATATAACTGTCAAGAAGCCACCATCACAGAGATGTAAAATCAGCAAGGACCTGAGAAAAATACTCAGGGATGATTTTACTCCCATTTACTTACTGAGGATAGGTGAGTAAGGACAGATGAGGACCAAAGGAAGACAAGAACAAAGCAGCCCAAAACAAGACTGGTTTCCATGTCACAGTGGAATACAGCATTTCCATGGTTCAGAATCTATTTTGTGTCACTACATTTGGTGTCTCTTTTCTGCAGCTACAACTGAGAAAATATGCAACAGAGCTAGAGAACATGGTAGGCTCCCAGCAAGGTTTGGCACTGCACACAAGAACGCTCTGGCACTGAGCCCACAGCAGACTATGTTTAACAACTAATGATATACATTACCATAGCCTTGACACTAAAAACACATATCTAGTGACAGTCATTCTGTTGCCATTTAAATTCATATACGTCTTGGGATGGTTTCCATCCATGCTGGCAGACAAACTGTAATGGATAAGGAGGCTGCACTTTGCAGATAAATAAAAGCAAATGTACCTAAATGGATTTGACAGATTGTAGGAATAATTTAAAAATATAAGAGTGTAACACGGAAATGCTGGCATTATCTGTAATGAGGACAAGAATTCATGAATTATATACTATTGCTAGATCAGAAAAACAAGAGTAAGTACCAGAGATGTTCAGGTCCTTCCATTTACACAGCAGTAAAGTGACACAGTCCTCTTGCTTTGTATTCAGTAAATGCCTTTTCATTTGTAAACCCCTAAGCTCCCTAGACAAAAAAATGATTCTGAGCATGAAACAGGGCAAAGAAGCAGCTGGTTTTGTCTCACATGGAAAACCAGCACATAACTAGGAGGAGATATGGCAAAAGACATTGTAGGCCATATCCCAAACTGTGAGAGAGCAATGCAATTCATGCTGGGGCTGTCCCTGAGGACTCCAGGCATTGCATCCCATTAAGAAGCGCTAAGCATCTTTCCTAACATCCACTACTAGTCATCCACTTGTTACTGGCACAGTTCTGGCACAAAGCCTGGAAAGGATGAACTAGCTCATAAACAAAAGCTGGAAAGCCTTTTTTAACATCTATAAATTTATTACTTTGCTTACTAGCAAGGGTGACGTATTTAAAGGCTTGCTAGTTTGGACAAGATACTTTACACAGCTCAGTACCAAAACCAGAAGGGTACTAGAATAAAGACACAGAAAATATGCTAAATAGGTTATGAATTTTTGTTCAAAAAAAACCCCAAAGCACCTTTAACAACCACCCCCAAATTACCAACCAATACTTAGAATATCCTGCTGGTTTTCCTTGTACTTTTTCTGTTCTTTTGTTTCCTTATACCTTTTCCTTCTGTAACAACTTCATCTTTTATCACTATTAAACTAGAAATAGGAACCACAATTTCTTTACCAGCTTTTTCTTGAAAAAAGTACCATACAGTATGTCATTTCAAGAACATAAATGTAAAATCTTGGGGGAAAAAATCATCAAGAAAGGTGCAAAACAAACACCTTGCCTAACGGTAATGAGGCCCAATATCTTTACAGATGGAAATAACACAATTATATTTTTACAACATTAATACATTAAATGGATATAAGTGACCCCAGAGGATAGCTGTGGTCTGAGCTGGTGCCAGCTAAATAATATGTAATCAGAAGAGGCTCTAGTTAGTTTGTTTGGTTTTGCATTTTAAAGTAGTTATTCCAAGAACTCTGGTTTAGGGATAACCAAAGAGATACACCTTGTGCAGCTATGTGGCTGTCAATAGGATTCTTCCACCCTTTCTGGAAATCAAGTTGTTTAATGCTGTGAGACACCCAAAGATCATAAACACTCCAAAGCACAAGCCTTTGTTGAAAATGTTGATTAGCTAGAAACAGCTTGCGAATACTATGGGAACATCTCACAGATGAAAATTGACTACTACTCCACCTGAGCACAAAGTGACCTTTTATGAGTTCACTGTGGCGATTATTCATTAATAAAAACTAAAACATTAATTATCAGGGGACCATTCACTGTAAACCATGAGCATGCAAGGAAAGACAACAATAAATTATTTCACTTGTGCATCCTAATCTTGAATTTTAACAATTCAGATTAATGTGATGATTTATCTCTTATTGTACAGATTAATACTACCTCTCAGCTAGCATGGACTTAAAGCCCCATGTTGGAATTTCTTCATATAAATTCATATATTTCTGCCAGTGTAGTAACAAAAGCGCATTTGAAAGGGATATTAAGAGGTTTATAGCTTGTTTCAATCATGGCTGAACGAGGAATTTAAAAACTGATTAAAGGACCAGGGGTGGTTCTGTACCTTCTGGCCAGCCTACACATGCATATGGACCCATTCACATTTAAAGAGGAATGAAGGAAGCCTGAACTACAAGCATTGAAGCAAGGTATTAACTGAATTATGTCACTTCTAGATGATACCATACATGGTCCATTTTCATGCTGACTCCAAACACCAAGCTGGCAGGTGTACAGCCTGCTTGTTTCCATAGGGGATTGACTGCTACTACTTGTCAGGATGACCAAACTTACAGTGTACCTTCCAAGCAAGGGGGAAAGCCTTATGGAAAGGACCCCAGCTCCTTCCTAGGCTCTTTTTAAAGTACATTTGTGATTATTATGAATATTTTTATAATAATGAACCCTCCTTCAACAGGCTCAGAGTATAAAAATGAACAACAAAAAAAAAAGTATGGAAAGCTATTTACTTCAGAATTTAAGAGGAAAAAGCTCATTCCTGCTTCGTTTTCATCCTTTCACCATATACCCAAATCCAGTAAAGCTCTGATTAAGGCCACAAGCACCTCCAGTAATAGTAGTAGACCTTCAGTGATCATGGCAAAAACCCCATGATTTCTCACACTTTTAAGAGCAAGCTCTGAAAAGACTAATAGCAGCAGCCAAATTGCACCCAAAACCAAGCAAGAAGTCAGCATTAAACAGACTACTTCAAAGGCATGAACATATACTTCTCAGAACACCTTCGGATAAGTAAGTTTTATAAAGACAAAAATAGGAAGGCAGGATTCAAGACAACCCTGTTTGTCTTGAATCACATTTATTAGAGGGATAGATCTTATCTACTCAGAGATATGCCCTTAGTATTACAGCAGGATATAAATAAAGGCCTCCTATGTTATTTTTAGACATACTCCTCATAACATTAGTAGAATACTATATGTCTTACTGCTATTCAGTGAGCTCCCACTGATTTTAAATTTCATTAGGCTCATAAACTCCTCCAGTTGGCAGAGAAATTACATTTTCTGGTTTCCAAAGCTGCATAATGAGTCATGACCTATCCCTTCCCTTTGTCTCCTCAAAATACCCTTCTCTTGACTAATCTACCCCATATTTTCAATTTTCCCCTAACACTCGTATGGATATTTACACACACACACACACAGGTAATAATGCAGAGCATTCAATTTTTTGTTACAGAACTAGGGATGCTTTATATAGCATTTTATTTCCCTGCAGCCACTGGGAGTGAAAGCAGCAGAGGGAAAGGCAGTTTCATATCATATGTCTCCTGTCTTTGATTAATCTGCAAGCCACCCATTTTAATGACTTCTCATAAATAATTCATTTTCTAATTATGCTATAAGCCCCCTAACCTGGAGAAGAAAAAAGCAAGGTAGAAAGGTAGGGGAAAGGGAGGGGAAAAGTGTGCATGTTGGATCAAACAATGCCTGCAGCAACTGAGCTACTCTTACTTATTCTGCCTATGCAGAATGCATCTCCTGCCTAAACCCTGAAGTGATTCTCAAATAAACATGACAGGATTACATACAAAGTTGGAGTTTAAGACAATAATTCTGGAATCTGCGTCTTTTCCCTCAGTTTCCCTTTTCCACAAGGTACACACATGCTTGAGAGATGCTCCTGCTCTGGGTGAATTGAGCATGCTGACCCCTCCTGCGCTGGTGGGACCAACCTGCTGCCCCTGCACACTGCCCTGACCACAGTGGAGGAGAGTAAACCAGCCACACGAGAACCTCTGCTCTCAATTCTTGCTCCTTACTTCCCCTATCTAGGAAATCCAATATTGGCTACTCTGTTTTCCTCTACAACTCATTTTCTGAAGAGGAGAGACAAACTCTGCCCTCTTCCAGGGAACATTCATCCTCCCCTAGGCACACATGATGCAGGACTTTGGGAGGAAACCATTAGCAGCACATGAATGACACCTGCCTTCTCCCCACAGAGAAGTTCTGCAGTTCCCTTTGCACCCCAGTCTCACTTTTTCACTGCAGAAAATATTGCTGCCAAAACTCTTTTCTTGCTTCAATCAAAATGCATCTGACATACAAAAAGCTGGTCAAGGTACAACTGACAGCACACAGACAGCTGAGTGATCTCCTCCTACCTACAACTATTTTTTAATTGCAAGGAGGTCTCTCAATACACAGCAGAGCATCTGCTCATTAGCACTACAGCACTATTTCTCCTACTGACACTTCCTACCCCTCCTCCTCTCCCATCTTTAACAACTATTCCTAAAAACACTTGCAAATTGCAAACTCTCTGTGACCTGTGGGGTTGGATTTATATTGTGCATATTAATGCATTTTTCTAAAACTTCCTTAAAAAAATGAGCCATCCAAACTCACTGTGGATTTTGTCCAAAATCACCAAGATTTACTTTGAGTGGCAGCTATTTGGTTTGTCTTGATTCCTTCCTGAAACAGTATTGTATATTGTATATTGTATATTGTATACCAAATACAATATACCAATATCGTATACCAAATACAGAGCTTGTGGATTTTCACAATTCTGATTTTAGAATTCAGGTTAGAGAATTCAGCCAACGCTGTTACACAGCCGAAGTTCATTGTGTCAAAGTTGCTGCAATGGTATTTTATATAAGATGATGATAAATTGCTGCAATTTTACTAATTATTTAGTAATCAGAAGGTCATGGGAATGGTTTGTGTTACAGAAGGCACTGCATTTTATTTAGGAAGCACAGTTCATCTGAGACCACATATTTTGACTTCTCCAGTTTGTTTTACATCCAAACACTGTACTAATAAAAGCCAGAAAAATACACAGGTCGGTCATCTTTGGTCTTGCTGAACCTTGTGATACACATGGCCCATCATCATGAAACTGAAGCTGAAGTTAAGCTGCTTACAAGGAACATTTACAAATGCTTTGGTCCATCTCCCAACCTGTCCTGGAGCCAGAGCTACACCTATGTTGCCATTTCATCACCTGCAGACTCCTGGGAAAGACAACAGCACACACAGGCTAAGAGTCTGAGATTAAACTCTAAATATGGAGCCATTGTTCCATTTTCTCACACAGGTTCCCATCCAACAAAAGCTCATGTATAAATATGTGCTTCCATTTTTTGTGTTATTACAATTTCACATAGAATTTGTTACGACTGTTCATAAGCATAAAATTAGCATAAAGCACAGTTGTTTCTATTCAAGTCCAGGACCCAAGTGAAAGCCAACAGAAAGAAAAAAGCTGTCAAATTATAAATATTTATTTTAAAAATTCCTTAGATTATGTTAAAACCATGGCTATAAATACCATGTGTGTCAGATGGTTTCTCCTGGGCTAGATTCTTCACAGAGACACATAGTAAATGCTCCTAACCACTCAGTGCTGCATTCTTGAAGAATTAACTAAACATGAGAGCATCCCCACAAGCTCAATTAGTGTTTTGCATGTTTTGTGCACTGGTAATGCCCCAAACCAATGAATATATGTTTTTGACAGTTTGCACAAATCTCACGTTGTCTTAAGACTTGGCATAACCCTCCCTTACAAAAAAACACACCTTCTTAATTCTAAATTTCATACAGAACTGAATGAATGCCACTGGAGTCAGCTCATTTTTCTAATATTGTTCTTCCATTGCATGGTAGCTTCTAACCAAGTTTGCTCTTATCACTAACAGAAAGATCTATTCTGAACAGCAAGGGAACTAATATTTCCTGTATAAACTTCAAATCTTCAATCCCTCAATTTCTCTTGATTAAAAAAAATTATTAAAAAAAAAAAAAAACAAACCAAAAAAACCCTTAAACCAAGGGAAAAAACCCAAACAAAATACAAAAGCACCAACAAAACTCACAAAAAAATCCTTGTGGAGGATAATAGATGCTTTTTAATGTACATTTGTGGACTTGACCTGACACTTTTTTTTTCCCCAGTAAATTCCCATCAGATAAACTCTCTGTGTTTTTGTGAGCTGGCTTAGTGAATCAGTTGTGTAAGTTCACTACAAACATTAATCCTTTATTGCTGTACAAGTAAATATAAACTTTGCACTCTGGAAGAGCTTGCTACAAAGCTCAGTGGCTAAACCAGAATATAAATACCAGGTGGCTGGTATTCATGTTCCTGAAAAAGTTCCTCTCATCTCATTATTAAAATATTGTTGTATAAGTCATATAAGGAGAGTATGGTGAACTCCATGTGTGTCTTCCTTTGTATATGTGAACTTTCCCAGCAAGCTTCAGATCCAGCATTTGAATTTTTGATTTTCCACGTGGGTAAGGGTTATCCAGGGCTGAAGTCTCACCATCTGTTCAGAAAATACCAGCCTTGAATGGCAAAAACTTTACATTTTTAACTTTTCAGATGGGGATGGAGAGTGCAGCCCCCTGTAGGCATGTACCTAAATCAACTCCTCTCTCTCCCCAAAAAAATCTCGTTCACTTTTGGTGCTAAGGTAAAACCAGAATTGTAAAGACAGATCTAGAGCTTGTTTACACAGACATAGAAAGGAAACTTGACTCCAGGGTACTTTTAATGTGGGTAAGTTAGATTATGCTTAACATCTGTCCAGAGAGAATTAAAGTAGGCATGGCTTTTTTTATTTTTTATTATTGTTATTATTTACTTTGTGTGTCTTTTAAGGTAATTACCCCTATAAAACATAAGCCTGGGAAAGACTATATTCCCCCACTAGTGAGAACACAGGAATTCCTGGTGATAACCTTCTCAATCTCCCATGGTTTACCCACCACAGAATGACACCAAGAATGACAGCAAGCCCAGAAATCACCTGCCACAAAAAGACTTGGCTACTGCTACCCCTCATCAAGGCTTACCAGTTTCAAAAAAGCTAAAAGGCATTTAAAGCATTAAAAAAATGAAACTCAGATCATATCTCATGGTAATGCAAACATTTAAAATGATGTCAGTATTTACTACGAATGTTTGCCTCAAAAAAAAAAAAAGAGCATTTTGCTAATAAACATATTGAAAAATGGAATAAAATAGATTACAATTAGAGAGAAAAACCAGAATTAAGTGGATGAATTTTAAATTGTTCTAATGACTTTTTAATGCAAAATATGCAACAGGTAAAACAAAAACATTTAAACAGGAACTCTCTTTAAGTGGTTATTTGAGCTTCTTTGCCCTCCTGAAATAACAGCCCCAGAAGCAGAGAACAAAACAGCCACAACACAAAGATCAGACATTTCAGTCCCCATTCAATACTGAGTATTATATGTAGAGTAGTGAGATGATTCTGAGGACAGCACATAATAAAATGTGTGCAAATTAATTAGATCAATACGTAAGAAAGGAGTTCTATAGCAGTCACAGAGTTATTTCTGAGCTATGAGCCTCAGAGTAGGGGTTTGTACCACAGCCGATGCGCTTGCAGGACTCACACTTCAGAGGGATTTCATCTCTGCAAACTGTTCAGTTTCCTACCTGCAAGTTCTGGAATGTTCTAGCACAGGTGGTCAGAGTGGTCTGTGTTGACACAGGGAGAGCTGCTAAGTATTTGATGCATCAACTCTGGTTTTAGGTGGACATGCAAACTGAAGAAAATGGCACAAAACTATGTATACTCACAAAGAAGCTATTGTAATTTAGTGGGAAGAAGAGAATTCTTTACAACTTTTCATGTGCCTAAGACAAAAAAATATATTTGGAATTGTAAATACATCTTCTAAAACAAGCAAATAAATGAATTACTTCATCTGAAATCCACAACCACATTGCCCATCTGGGTGAATCCTGTGCCATCAGTCAGAGCCCTTTCTGACAAGTTCCCCAGGCATTAGCACTTAGAAGAAAAACAAGATTCCTTTTGCTCCATTATCTAATTGATGTCTGAACAGCTCAGCCTACAACAAGAATGGATGAGCAAACCAAGTGCATGGCTGCCTTCGCCTGCTAGGACAGCCTTCATGTTTTCTGACATGTCAGATCTCATACGGTGACCACAGTCCCATAAAACTGTCTCCTGCTTTCTGCTCTCACCCATCATCCAAGGGCAGCACAGTCACTTTCCTCACATCAATCTGGGAGCATTAATCCCCCAGCAAATGAACCCTTTTGCTGCTGTCTCTGGCGTCAGGAGCTGCTTGGCCACAGCACTGCCAGGGCACAGTCCTGACTCACAGTGCACTGCCCTCCCCGTGGTACTGGAAGAGAATGTACATGAAAGATCTGTATGAACAGATCCCTGAGTTCACCTACAAGATTAAGGGTCTCAGTGTATTTTAGATAAAGATTGCAATTTTTACAGATTCCTACCATCCTTCTCTTTTTCTCCATCTATTGCTTCAGTAAACAAACGCCTTGCAAGACCTTATTCTCATGAACTCTCATAGTCCCCATTTAGGCTGGGAATGACAAATATACATATTCTCAAGAAAATACAGACCACATACCAAAAGGTGCCAAATTTGAAAATTATTTCACAAGAACTACTTCCTGTAAAATAGCTGTAGTAATTACTTCTGAATTATATGTAAAAACAAATCCAGTTTCTTTATTTCTCATTCACTTTAATTCAGTTCCAGAAGCTCTAGCATGAGACTCATGTTTATTCTTTTTGCATAATTCTGCAGCATAGCCTGCAGCTGGGACATATTCCAGAGGATACTCTTGGCCTCTGGCTGTGAACTTCATTTGAAAAACATTAAGGGAGACCCCAAAGCTTCTGTTATGAACTGGGCTGGGACCATGCCATCATAAAGGTCTGATTTAGACTCAAAACCAGTGAGTTTTGCCTTTTCAGGGTGAAATCAAATGTAAAATTTATTCTTCTTTGCTGTTTGGAAGTGATGATAAATGCGACTCTGAATTGTACTGAAACAAAAAGGACTGTTGGGCTGAATTTACAAAGTAGAGCTTGTGAGATGCTGTACTTTTCATCTTGAAAACTAATTGCCCTTGCTGCAGCATGGCTGGCTGTCATAAACCATGGACAGAAAGGCTTTTGAGTAAGGTGCAAAATAAAAGCTTCTGTTAACTTAATATTTAATGATCTCATTCATTAATAATTTTTTGCAAAGCTGAAGTAAAAGCAATTGTATTTTGTTATTAAGTTCCAAGCTACATAGTCACAGCAACACCTTGGGAATGAGCACAAGGTATTCTCTTACCTTTGCAATTCAAAATTGGGTTTGCATTCCTACATGGAACAAAATGCTATATTAATAATTAAAGTAACAAAATCTGCTGGGTATTAGCTTACAACTGGAAGAGTAAACAAGCACTGAAGCTTAGCAAAATTGATTGACACTATATTAGCGAGAGGATCCCATTCTACTGTATTACTGTGGCTTTGTTTTAAGTGTGAGATATTAGCTTGCCCTACGAGGCCCTAGAAATAAAGGGGTTCCAAAGAATACAGCTCACCTTCTCTGTGCAAGGCTGTCAGATCACAGCCCTGTGAGACCACAGACCACTATGAAACAAGAATAATTCTGTTCCCATCAAACCCTTCATGAGAGACACACAAAAAAATCACAGAATTTGACCTAATGTGTTCTCCAGAATGAGCAGCCTTGCCTAGCAGAACAATCCCTTTACACCTGAGGAATGTGACACACTGAACAACTCAAATTTGTGAAAGGACTTACAAGGCATTAAACAATTCACAACACACATATCCCAGAAAAAAGTCAAGGACTGAAAGTCTTCTTAATTACAAGAAAAAAAAAGTGGACTGTGAACAAGAAAAGTACATTCTTGATGAATTCACAAGAGAGAGATTTTGCAATCTAAAGCTTAAGAACTGAAACCAAATGTGGAGAATCATTCGGATGCAGGAATGAAAACAATTAATGCTAGTCTAGTTTGCTTTCAGGGAGAGAAAGCAGACAGGGTCCTTTTCTTACAAAGGTTGTTACTTGACCCAGTGATATAACCAAAAACTATAAATTAGTGATCATGAATGAAGAAGATCAAACACTTCATGTTCAATTCTCTATGAATTCCCATATATCTACTGAAATGCAACCTAAGGCACACCCCTTTGAGGGTTTTATTTACTTTAATATTCTGTCAAAAAACAATTGAAACTGAGCAAGATTTTTACAGTGCTTTGGGCTAATAACAGCTTGATCTGCTGTGGAAATGAAGGCTATGCTACCTTGAAAAATGTCTCAAGATCAATAAAAAACCAAAAACAAAACAAAACCGTGTAGTTACAAGCTCCTTGGGGCAAAAAAAAAATGTCCACTCTTTGCTCTTATTATAGGTTGAAAGATAAGATTTGGGACTCTGTTTTCCCTCTCTCCCAACTTCTCTTCAAAGCTTCTCCAGACTTCCCTTCCCCATGGGGATTTTGAACTTTTTCCTTCCTAAAAACAAAAAATGAGAGTGAAGACAAGAAACATGATTGTATTGTGTTGCTGGGCAGTAAAAAGAGGGGCTGCAATGCTGGAAGGCAAGAATCAATGTTTGCCATGTAACTGATGGCTGGTAACAAGCAGAGCACATAAGTGGTCAATAGTGAGCCCAATGTTGTTCAGTATCTTCACTGACAGACTGGATGACGAGACAGAGTACATCCTCAGCAAATGCAAAGGTGGCACTAAAACAGGCAGAGTGGTTGAAATGCTGAATGTCAGAACTTTAAGTCAAAGAAACTTGAGAATTAAATAAAAAGAAACTTCCTCTGAATCAACAAGGAGAAGGTCCAAGGTCTGTGCCTAAAATGGGATGATCCTGTGCACCAGCAGGTGAGAAGTTACCAGCAGCACCAGGTGGGAAGTTACTGCCTACAAGCACCCTGCAGGAAAGAACTTGGGGCAGAGGACACACCAAAACCACTCCGGCACTTGGACCTCATTGCATGGAAAGCAGCCTATCAACTGGTGCTGTCAACTGCACCAGGAGCAATGTGGACAGTAGCTGTAAGGAATCTTTTATTCTCATCTGCTCAGCAAAGGTGAGGCTGCCTCTGAAGTACTGTGTCCATCTGCACATTTAAATAGGGATGTTTTTTTCTAATGAGAAATTGTTCAAAAGAGGGCTACCAGGATGATCACAGGCCCAGAGCACATGACCTAGAAGGAGACAGTGAGATTTTTCAGCCCAGCAAAGCAGAGGCTAAGGAGTGGTCTAGCAAAATCTTATAACCAAATGCCGTATTGACAAATACAACAGAGGCCAGTGAACACAAATGGCAGCTTGGTAACGTCAAGATAAACATTAGGGGGAAGCAGGCCATTAAGAGAGAGCAGTGCAGCTCTGAATCTAGTCACTCAAAGATACTGAATCTCCATCCTTGGAGGTTTTTGAGACATAGCTGATCTGTTTGTAGTACTGGCAACAATCCTACTTTGGATTAGATGACTTCCAGAGGTCCCTTCCTACTAACATTTCAGTGATTTGATAGTCACTGCAACACAGACATGCTGGCATATGGCAGAAATATTTAATCTATGAATTATTCACCCCAAGGGAAAGGAGCCAATGAGGTCTATATTTCAAAGCAACATTTAGAGAAATATGTAGCATCCTCACTCTTGAGCTGCCACCTGGGAGGGGCACAGAGAAAAAAAGTAGGATTGAAGGGGCAACAGTGCCATGGGAGTAATGATTCAGACCATGTGAGTACAAAGGACAGAAATCTCTAGAAGAAATAGAGGAACAGAAGTCCAGGAAAAAAAAGGGAAAAGATAAGAAGGTAAGCCAGACGGAAGATTTGGAACTGCTGATGGAGGCAGATGGAGGGAAACCTCTGGAGATTCCTTCTGATCATGAGGACTCAGGCTAGGATAAGCATCATAAAAGAGAAAGGCAGGATTTTCTATGCTGGGAAACAGAAATATAATGAGGAGGCAGGTTAAGGGGGAGAGAGAAAAAAATAAATAAGGACAAGCAGAGGAAGGTAAGTGCCAATTATATCTGGCAGTAATTAGGCAAAAGACATTCTACCTGAAGTAACACATTTCCCTACAGAGCCCTACAGAGAGTTCAAGATTCACAAGTTTCACTGATCTGCTGTGAGCAAGGATTTGTGTGAAGTAAAGTAGTTAACTTGGAGAGTGAAATCTGTGAGTGATTTCCAGAGAACTGAGAGAACTGGCTTAGGAGAGTGCCTGGCATAGAGAAAAAATTTATATGGCAAGACACAGATGGAAGCTGATGTTTAAAGACGGGATTTGTTTGTTCACCTTAAATGCTACTCTGGTCATGATCAATGAATCAATAGCTTTCAGAAATAGCTCAAAATAAACAAACAAAAAACCTAAAAGAAGCCAACACATAATTAATGTGTCAAAGCAGATACTGAGAAACAATTTTCACATTTTGTTAGTAAAATAAATCAACACACACTGATGCAGAATTAATTAAGAGCTACTGCTGACTGTTAAATTACTTCTTCCTAAACTCCAACCTGATCAGTCAGAATTTCTAAGTAAGTTAATCAAAGAGAAAAAAATTATTTTGACTATTAAAATCATGCCTCTAGGAAAGGCCACAGGATCTAATCTTCCCCACTGAATGCTTTGCATATAAGACAGCCCAAGTTAACTCAGCAATAGAGATTTTAGGGTGCATATAAATCTAAACTTATGTATGTAACTGATTTTTTTTTTATTCTAAAAGAAGATTGACTTAATCAATATGGCAAAGGAGTGGCTTTTTACTGTGATTTCACTAAATACTTTTTTTTTCAAGACAGAGTAAGGTTTGCAGAAACTCTGCATTACTTTTTTTCCACTGCAGAGTCTGAAGTCACATAGCCAGTTGACAAACTTCAGCTTTGCAAACTGCTTTTGACAGACAAGATTTAAGTAGTGTTGAGAAATTTACCACAGAATGTCCTCAAAAGTGTCTTTGCTATTTTCAGGGGCACAGTGCCATGTGCTAATGTACTGTGAAGGTCTTTGGCAATATGGTGTTGGAGACCTCTTTCTCCTTTCATTTTTTTTTCCTATTCTTCTGCTGTGATGAAATAAACCCTACAGATTTGGCTTTTCTTTTTCCTTTTGTTGGACTCCTTTACCCTCATAGGAATTCCAGTAGCAGAGCATTGTGTCTGCAACTTTTCAATCATCTTTTCTATCCACCTCCTGTGTCCTTGAGCTGTTATGACAGTCTGAAGTCCAGAGCAGCTACACAAGAGGCAAGAGGTGCAAAGGCCTGAATTACCATCAGATGACCTCTCATATGTCCAGTGATTTCCAATTATTTTAGTCTTCAATTCTGATGGGTTTTTCTTCACACTGTTTGGAGCAGTGCTCTGGTGTCTATTCCTTTTTTGACAAGAAGCTTAAACTAGTACCGAATTAAGGAATCTTAAACGTTTTGTTAATTTAGGAACGTATTTAATATTAACATTTCAGCCCCAAACAACAATTACTGCATACAATCACATCTTTACACAAAAGTTTTAAAAACCTGAGATGTACATCTTGCAAAACAGATGCTCTTGGGAGCTGCAGTGTGCATCCACATGAGACCAGGACCATATATTCCCTGTTGTTTCGGTTCCAACTAAAATGTAAATCTACAGAAATAGATCCTAATGCTGGAGAATCAGATATGAATTCAACCAAAAATATTCTAAGGTAATTAGATTCAAGGGTCAAATTGAGCTAGCATTAGGCATTGATCTGCAATGGCATTGATTCTTTACTGAATACAAATATTCCATTGCCATTTCAAACCAATTAGCACTGTCTGGCTCTAAATGCTGCCTGCTCTCTCCCCTCCTCTCATGACATGCACTTTTGTTATTTTGGTTGACCTGACATCTTGTCAGTTGAAAAACCTTGCTAAACGATTCGTGAGAAGATTAGGGGAGAGATTGTTCTTACTGCCCAGCCGCCTTCTCCTGACATGTACTCTCCTATCGTTGTCCATAAAGAATTTTATCACACTTCCTTCAAAATAAGCTTTAGTGAGATAGATATCACAAAATAAACAAGAGAAGCCAAGGTTTCTGTAGCACAAACACAAAGACCTTTGCAACTGTTATTAGATTCCCCTTTCTTGTGCCTTCCCACGTCTGGTACAAAAGCAGCAGAAGCAGGGGCAGCAGCAATGCATTATTATCTCTCTTTGGATTTGCTCAAACAGAGGTTGGCAAGACAGGGAACTTTTATTATCTTGTGTACAGACTGAAAATAGAACATCTGTCTTCCACACACAAAACCCATCAATGCTCCCTGCCTGAAGAGAGAGTCTGTGAAAATTGACAACTTGTCGAACTAATAAGATTGCTTCTGATTTTGCTGCCATCTGATGTATTCTCACAATGGGAACCTCTCATCTGTCTCTCCAGAAATGAGAAGTCTTTCGCCAGCATTCGTACCAGAAATGTGCAACCAACTCATCCTGGCAGTAATTCTTTTTATTTCATTTCTCAGGTTTTTGCTATTTTTTTCCCTTGTCTTTCCTCCACTGTAACAGATTATTTGAAAAAAAATACTAACCACTGGCTCTCAAATTGTCTATCTGTATACTCATAATTTCTGTACTGATTCATTCCTCTTCCATATTAAACTCATGTATGCTTTCTGAAAGCAAAGAGAGCTGGTATGATTGATATGTATTAATCTGTAGACAAACGCTCAATTCTAAAGAAAATTTTACAGAACGAAAGCTATGCACTTGCAGCTTGACAATTTTTCTAACTCTCTGCATTTGTGGCAACAACAGGTTTTCAACACTATTCTGTATCTTCTACTCAGAAAACTGTAAGAAATACTGAAAGCATAAAATGAAGCTTTTTCTTAAATTAAAAAAATAATAATATTTGCAGCTTTTTTTTTATTTGAGGATCCAATTCCTGATGTGATAATAATAAATACAGAAAAACTTTCGTGCAATTTTGAAAGTAGCAAGTCCTCTGCACATGGACTCTAACATCCCCTGCAATTTATGGGTCAAGTCCAGAAATTTGCATTAAATTCATTGAACTTATCCTGATATTCATCAGCTGAAATTTGGCTCAGTAACCGTATCCCTGCAGCGTGATCACACTAACAAATAACAAATCAGGCTTTAAAAAAGTCATATACTCAGACACAAGCACTACACACTGTTCTAGCCACCAAGCAGACATCTCTCAATGGCAAGGCCAATTAAGAGGCAATGTAAACCTTACCATGTTAATTAAACATGAGAATTTACAAAGAACATCCAGCAAGAGAATTGTATCTCTCAGTGCAGCTTTCTGAAAGAGTAGCAGAGATTGTAACACTTTTGGATACTTCCCAGAACATCTCCAAGTCAACAAATCCCTTTTCATCAGAATTATTTGGAACGCAAAAATGCCCCCCAAAATGAGGAGCTTGTACAGGCTGCCTGTTGTTCCACATTGGCTTTTCAATCCTGCTGCTGCCTGGAAAGGCTCACACAGCCAGTCACACAGCATAAAACTGCAGATCTCACACCGGGTTCCTAACCAGATCCATCATTCCCACATGGAGCTGTATCATTATCCCAGGAAGGGGCCCTTGTGCCAAGAACACCATGGCCTGGGTGTGTTTTTTGTGCTCTCTCCAGCGAGACAAGTACCATCCAGCAGGGTTTAACTCTGCCATTTTTGTTGAGAACCTGTAATTATCTTCCAAAGGCGACACTTCAGACTGTTTAACTGATGAAAGGACAAAGACTCTCAATGGCACAAAGTGACAAGTCACAGACAGCAAAGGGAGTATCTCATCAGCACTGATTCACATAAAGACACAGCGTTTAATGACGTTTGCACAGGACTGAAGTTTAATGCTCTTCTGAGACTCAGGCTCTGTACAAGAATTTCACTTATTTAATCAGTCCTAGTCTACTCACTTTTTTAATATACAGCTAGATGTCCAAGGCAAGTCTGACTATTTTCTCATAATGCTGTAGGAACCTTTGCTGCTCCAGACCAAATGGACTGTTTCTACCGTCAGCAGTGGGAGCTGTAGATGAAAGGTGAAGTCTACAGAAGGAGATTAATATTTATCAGGATCACCCTTATTAATAAAAAATTGCAATACTAATTCCAGGAACACACAACAGTACATTCTCTGTCTTATGATGCAAAATAGGTTGGATCAGGCTTATAGGTCTTTCATTGTGAGAACAACAAAAATGGTTTAGAGACTGTTGAAAAAGAGCCACTCCAGCAGCAGAAAATATTTTGAGCCCTACAGCCATACCATGGTACATTATGATGGCATTACTTAGGGTAGAATAAGAGACAGAAAAAGCAGTGTGGCCAGCAGTCAAGGGAGAAACTAGAGCAGCAGTCAAGGAGCAGAAACTAGAGTTAGTTCCTAAACTTTTGGGCTGCAGTAGTGTCCCATCAATACCTCCCCATCTTCCTGATTTACAGTCTGCTAGTAGAGGAAAGAATGGATAAAGGGAGGAGACAAAAACAGAAGGTGATATTCATCTGACCAGGGATCTACACTTAAGGCCGTCCTGACTTTATCTCATCTACAGGTAAGTACCTAAACTGGACCAAATTAATCATGTTCTAGAAAAGGCTATCTCTCTCTACTGCTTGCAAAGTTTTTGTATACAATTATATAATAGAAACCAGAATTTATTCACAAGAAAGTGTGAGCAAATAGCCCTAATCTCCCTACAAAATGAGGTTCTGCATTGGCATATGCACTCTTAAATCCTGGACCACATCAAGAAGGGTCATTCAGTTAACCATAAAGAAAACACTGAAGCACAAATCCCACTGTGTGAGCATTAAATGGACATTAATATAGGACATATATATATAAACCCGTTGCTGGAGTTTCCACTAACAACCTTTGATGGTTTGGGTCTCCATAATACTGTTAACATATTTCTGTGCTTCTATATTTTAAATTTTCTGACAGATTTTTAATTTCAGCTCTGAACCGAACAAGACCTTTTGTTTCCCTGAATTCAGAAACAAAACAAAAAAAAGTGAATGCAAGAAATGAGCTGGAGTAATTATGTTTCCCTACAATACATTCTCCCTTGAGGGACCAATATGCCAACTCTTATGAAATATCAAATCACAGTAACATTTATCTGTAGGAACTGAAGTCTTAAAGCATCAGTCCTCGCTTCAGAAATAACTAAGAAACTATGATGTTTAATATTTTATTGCTTTTTCTAGTTGTGAATTTCTCAGGTTTGAATGAGTTACTAGCTTTTGTAAATCACAAAATCCAGATAAGCCAAGACAGGATTTAAAGCATTATTTTGGTCTGCTACCACAGCCTTCATATAAGCTGCAGTAGAGAAGAATCTATCAAAGTCCTGCCTAGAAGATGACAAAAAAGACTTCCAGTTCTTACCTCTTCAAAATATCCTTCCACTTCAAAATATGTTTACTGAAAGAAAAAGCTTGCTGGGTGTTTGATGTCTGTTGTTAAAGGGATCAAAAACTAATTAATCTGCTAAAGGCTCACTCACTGTTAAAGTTAATGAGATTTACTGTTCCATCAACTAAATACTGCCATGCCACTTATTCTGCAAGGCAGATTGAGGTTTTGGTCTGTATTCAGAATATACTCAGCTAGATTTAGTGTTTAGTCTTACCAAATTATGGTGAACTAAATAAAAAACCCATAACCTCCAGGATACAAAACTGGATTTCTACCTCAAATTCTAACTGAGAAATGCCAATACAGAGAATATCTGCTCCGTGCCAACAAGAAACCATGTAATTCCTCAATTCATTGTTTGTGTTCCTCCATGAAGACTACATCAGTCAAGTCAACCAGCATGTCATGGGGCTCCGTGTCTTTCTGGTGTGCAAAGCATAGTTTATTCAGGCACCAGTTTGTCAATACCAGATTTTCCTCAGTTTGCTGATCTGCATTCTCTGATCTGCAGTCTTTAGAAATCCTTTAGTCGCTAATCTGCAGGTGAACCACCACCAAGTCCCCTGCCCCATGCCACCAGAAATCCATTTATAGTCTGTTCTCACCCATCTCAAGCCCATCCCACTGAGGTTTATGTACACAGGCCCAAGTCTGCTTTCTTTCTAAGTTCAAGATCCCAAAGCTAAGCATAAAGTCTTTAATCCTGCAATCAAAAGTTAATAAAGAATCATTTACTGATCAGGTATAAAAGACAGAACAAGACGATCAAGAGAACTATGAACATGGACAAAATAATCAATTTCTATGTGTTTTTTTCTTTTTCTTTCATCTTTTTGGATTGATCTTTCCTATTTCAAGTCTCATCTTGCTCTCCTTGCACACCAATTAACTGATGTTTCTACCCAAATCCAGCACTGCTATCTACCTCCTTTTGTAGTTACTTCTTTGTTTTCAGTCAACGTTTCTGGCTTCTCTTCTGCTTGTTTTCTCTACTTTTCTGGTAGTTTGCAGACCCTTGAGACAAATTTTAATTATATTTAATTTGAGATTGATATATAAAACCACTGTTGTGTAAGAGTCGGGTGTTCTGCCATTCTGCCACAAGATTCTCTATTTACTTAACTCCTGTGTTAATAAAATAAATTTATTATATGACTTCTACTTTTGAAAAAAAAAAAAAAGACTACAAGTTGAATTCCTCTACAGAAGAACACAACATGATATTTTTTTCTGTAATTTCTTTAATTAGCATCTTACTGTTGTTTCAGTTGTCTGAATGCACTTCATCCTTTTAATGATAATGCTTCTCCTTGACTTCCATGAACAGAAGGTAAACAAATTACCTGAAGGTCTCTGGTGTAAAGGTCTGGTTTATTCCCAGAATCCAGATCTTTGCTTCAATTAAGCAACATTCAAGGTTTTTACTTTTATATAAGACTGTGAAAAGTGAGCATGAATTGCCGCAGTGAAAACAATTTTGATTTTTTTTTATCAATTAGCAGTTTGTGGTATTAGGGGCTTTCAGAAACCACAGAAATTATTTACAGGAATGGAAAGTGTTGCTTCTCATCAACAATACCTCATTTTACAAGCTCATACTAGGCACACACACAAAAATATATAATCCATGTGTGCATTTAGTGGAACATGCCATTTCTCCTTTCTAGTCCCTAAAATAAAGAGAAACATCCAAGTGACAATATTAGCTAATTTTCCCATATCCACTCTGTAACATTATTTTGAGCAATCTGAAAAATACAAATGGCGCAGGACAGAAATACAGTCCTCAGGCTGGATAATATCCATTTGAGTGTTGTCAGAGCCACCAGAGGAGAAAAAAACACCCAAGCCCCTTGACCAAAACAGAGAAGGAAATGAAAGAAAAAGAGAGAAAAGGAACAAGGGGGAAAATTACTAGAAATACTTGCTGTGCTCTGGTTTTGAACATGTAGATTAATCCTACTTCTGCTCCCTGCAAACAAGGACAGCATGATGTCCCCTAGGCTACTTTGGGGCAATCTGACCAACCTACAGGTGGCACAGCACAGCACAGCACAGCACAGCACATCCAGCTCGCAGGGCTGCACAGGGACATAGCAGTGACAGCCTGGCTAACAGGGAGAAGGGCAAAAACATCAAAATGTCAACTAATTTACAACTCATTTGCTACTTATTAAGCCTGTCCTTTACACACTATGTTTTTCTGGTTTTCACTAAAATACCACCTTCATCTGAGGACACCCACAATAGGCATGGATACATCTTTCAGCTTCCAGAATGTGGCCTCAAGAGCAAGTCCCCAGGGTCTGATGTGCACATCAATTACTGTATGCCTATGCAGCCTTCTCTGATTTCCTGCATCCCTGCCATAGATAGATGGTCCATGCTACATTTAAAGAGCCTAATTTGCTATTAGCTAAATTCCTGTAAAGCAGGCAGATCCAGACAAAATTTTCTTTTTTTTTTTTCTCCTTCAATATGAAGCAGTTGTTGCCCCATGGATGTTTTCATCCATTCCAATTCAAATAGCTGAATCCTCGCTGAACACTCCTTGTTTGTGTTTCTGTGTGCATTTGCTGCCTTTTCAGACCAAAACTTCTGTTCAAGATGTTTTCCTGCATCATCCACGTGGTGGATTCCATGTTTCAGGAGGGACTGAAAACCAAAATCCTCACCAGGAGGTAACCCTGCCTCTCAAATGGTAGCAATGCCACAGGTAGTACCAGAGGATTACGATACATCCAGTGGTTCCACACACTTAATTAACATGCAACTGCAAATTGCTGCAAACCGTTATTATTTTTGAAACGGGAATAAGCTCTTGTTTTGTGACTGCAGCTTCTTCTGGGGAAGTAGCTTGGGTTGTATTTCCAAGATTTGTGATTCTGAAGATTAACATCTGGTAATACATACACAAGTGTTAGAAGAGCTTGGATGCCATTCTCGAAATTAAAAGGAAGACATTCAGGGTCTAATTGTCTTCAGTGCTTTAAAAATCCTATTCTGTAACTTCTTGCATGTGTGACTGTTTCATCTTAGTAAAAGGCTTTTGGCCCTTCTTTTTAGCCTCTGCAGGTGAACTGTCTTCCATGAAAACCTCCTGAAAATATTGTGTACGGGATTGTCACATAAAATCTGTATTAGCTGATCTAGTGAATCAACCCAAACCATTCCATGACCTTTTGTATGATTTTGGCAGCTTACAAAGAAGATATCTGCACTTTTTCAGTCTTCTGAATTCACCTCAAATGGTTGATTTCATATAAACACATACCAAAAAAAAAACTCCCAAGAAGACCACAGATGTTGTCATCAAAGTGCCTTGAGCCAGACCTACACATAAAATGCATACTCAGGTTGAGCAAGTAACAGATGAAAACCTAATCTGTTGTAATTGGCACCACCTTCGTTAGTCAACAGGGAAGGACACGAGAGAATACTCCCTTTGGCTCTGCCAGTGACAGAATTGATCTCTGAAGGACTTTGCTGCTTTGATTCTTAATTGATAGGGAAAAACATAATTCTAGAAAACCTATTAAGCATGGGGAGAGTCACAGATGTAAATAATGCCTTCTACATATAAAGATGCAAATGAAAACTAATGCTGGATTTTGCAGGTCAGACAGAAGCCTGCTATTTCTGTCTGCTTCAGTCATAAATGTTTGACAATTTGGAAAATCTGTCAAATAGATGGAAGAATTTGTATTTATACTTGAACATATGAGTTTGCACTTTTCAAGAGTGTAAGGGTTTGCAGGGGGTGGAAAAGGGTTGCAGGTCACAGAAGGCATTAAAAAAATAATTCACAAGGTAGATGAACAAGAAGGAGCCAAACAGTGAAGAAATTTTAAAGGATCATACTGCAAAAGGATCATGCTGTAAAAGTAGAAACAGCACCAAAGGGACTGAGAGTGAAATGAATCCTCCACTCCACTGTGGCAGAGTCTATTTTCCAATAGGCAAAGAAAAAGTCTACACTTCTAGATTAGACTACACAACTTTCTATTATGAAGCTTAATGTAAGCAAAATGAATCACACAACATGCTTTTTTATCATTTTGTATTTAGCATGCAAGAGATAGCAAAAACATAGTGACCTCAAGGATAGCTCATGGGCAGTGATGTAAAAATGAACCTGTTATTGGCATGTCCTATGTCAGGGATTTATACTTTTCTTCATGCTGCTCTAAAATGTATTGCAGAGGCAACTGCTACATCACACTGAGACTCCACAACATAGCAATGGTTCAGGAGGAGCACAAACACTGACAGAGGTGGCATATCAGGATTCATTTTGAAAAATGTGAGAAATTGAAAAGTATTTGTAATCTTCCTCTCTGTCAGGTTATCTGAGTCCCCTGCCTTCAATATGCTAGGGGCTGCTGTGAAATGCTTCCAGGCAAAACTGCTCATGGGGCTGCGAAAGCAGCTAGAGACAGTTTCTAAGCAGTTGCCAAGCCCTTGTCAATGGAATTTTTTTGCTGATCACAAAAGTTTTCCAATGTCTTTTACTGTAGTGCTCCATTTTTACCACACTCATTACAACTACAGATAAAAGAACAGGTTGGGAAAATATCAGAGACAGATTTTTATGGAGTGTTGTAATGATTCTCACTGCAGATCAAAAAGAGTTTGACTTCAATACTTCTTAAACTTTGCATTTATATGTATATCATTTTTATTAGCATTTTCCCTTGCATTAAGTGACTTATGAAGTTAGCAAGATGACTATTAAATTTTATAATTCATAACATAGGAGACTTCCACAGATGCAGAAATCCCTCTAGTATATGTTGATATATATCATCGCCCCATGCAAACACTTTGCTTACAGCAAACAAATGAAAACTTGCTTCCATCAACATCTATTACCTTCTCCACTAACCTGCCTGACCCTTACTGAATTACATCAAAAATGCACCAGAAAACTTTCCTGAGACTAGATACAATTTGAAAGGACAGGAGTTTTGCCTGATGTGGTAAAAGGGCTTCTAATTATGCAGTTATTTACCATCATTAATCTAATTATGCACAATGGAATGGAATTCTGTAGCTTTCAAGCTGACCAATGGTTGTCAGCAAAGAAAAAAATCAGCAGTATAATGTTTGTGTGAACATACTGGGTATCAGAGAGTGTAGAAGCAAATGTAAAACAGTCTTTTCTAGGCATTGGGGCCATTGAAAACACATTCTCTTGAAAGCAGTAGCAGCATACGAGTAGTAACAATGTCCAAGTCACTGCACAAGAGTAACTTGACACACAGGGATCTCAATGGAACTGCAGGAAGAAAAGCTCCCCTGCTGAACTGAACATAGCTCACAGCTAAATAATAAATCAGAGTATGTAGTCAAGCATTCTGCAAAAGCACATCTTGTTCCCACATCTCTGCTCCTTTGTGTCCTTCCTGGAAATTTCAACCCATGGCCAGTAGTTGACGCAGATGTAGTTGCAGCTCAGGCCACAATGAGGATGTCTTAACAGAAGTATTTCAATTAAGCAGCATAACCAAGAATTTTACTAATAATCCATGAAACTGTGCACAGTGTTACTAAACACCAAGGAAAAAAAAAAAAACCAACCCCCCCCATAAAAAAAAAAACCAAAAAAACCCACAAACCTGAAAAAAACAAGCACAGTATTCTATTGTGATGAAGCTAAGAGAAGCACAAAGTTGATGAACTTTTTTATAACAACTTTTGCAAGCCTCCAAAGCTCACACCTGCTCTATAGAATGTGAGTGTGTCACACCTCAAGCCTGGCAGAGTTCAAGCAGCATTTGAATATTCTAAGGCACATGGTGTGACTCTAGAGGATAGTCCTGTGCAGGGCTGGGAGCTGGACTTGATGATCCTTGTGGGACCCTTCCAACTCTGCTGATTCTGTGATACATAAATAAAAATTCTGAATCACTTGTTCAGTTTAGATCCAGACAATCTGACAAGACTATAGTAGCACCAGTTACATTCCAAATAAACTCCTTTGATGTCACTGTAGAAAGCCTGACTGTGTGAAGGAAATATGAGTGTGAGTGAAATTTTATCCTGAGAATGAAATTTTAAACTAATAGGGAAGGGAACTCTGAATAGGACCAGAATTTAGATAAAAAACATCCCCAGCTGCTTTCAAGATCACCAAGTTGAAAATTTTCAAACTCTTAACATTAAGACCAAAGAGGTCTCCTACATGAAGAGATTGTGCAGAAGCTTAAAGGAAATTTCCTAACTGTAGCTAAACAAGGTGAATATGCATAAAGTAACCCTAAGGAGGAAAGACTCAAATCGTGTGAGGACATACATTTTCAGAAATATTGTGCCCATTTAACAGAAGATTTCAGTGAGAAACTAACAGAAGTTCTAAGTTGAGGATAAACCAGAAAATGGACTATTTCCTTGCACCACATGAACATAATTGTATTTCATGCTTCCATTATGGTTATTATTATATTCACTATTACAATTTTTTTTTTCAATTCCAAGTTATACCATAGACTTTGACTCAAGGAATAGAATGTCAGTAATACTATTGCATGCTTAACATTAAATTCATACTTTATTCAGAACAAAATCAGGAACATAGCCTGAAGCCATAAACTCTGCCTACAATACAGCAATAATTACCTATGCAAACATGTATCTTATGTGAATCTATTGCAAATACAGAAAGCCCTTTTATGAAATACTAGAACAGTATAAGAACAGTTTAAAGAAGATCATGCTTCATTAAAAGGTTGAAATAATGAAATTACAAAGCTAAACCACCTTATAGTAGTACCTATGCTCCATTCTCCCAACTATAAGGGCACATGGTTATAGTCGGGCTACAAGACAGTTTGTACTTTGTAACATTAATTTTTCCTCATTTTCATCCTCTGTAGTCACCTCCTTACTATATTCTCAGTAAATTAAAAGTCTGGCTGTAGCAAGCACTGGCTTTAGAAAATGAAAGACTAAAAATAAGATGCATATTGAAAATGAAGAGTTGAGGTTGTAATAGGAGTACAAGAAAAATATACTGAAAACCAGAAGATATAGAAAACAATAACTGAAGTTAAAATTACACAACCTGGATATTTACTTTGGGAGAAAAAATAGCAATATATTCTTAATGAAAATTTTTTCAGATTGTAACTTTAAATTTGAAGTTATTTTATCTTCATTACATGCACATATTTATACCTAATTCTACATTACATTTAGATATGATCCCATCTTTTTACATGGAACAGAATCCCATAAAATGTGTCATGAGATGAAATTCTGTTCCTAGACTTGCAAAATGCCATGCACTAGTCCTTAGACTTCCATTACCCTCCACTGGTTATGAAAGGAATATCCTTAAGATGCATACAGGCTTTGGGGAGGTAAGCAGGGGGAGGAAGGATGGTTGAGGGGCCAGAAGGGAAGGACAGCTCTGCTGACCCGGTGGGAAGTCTGGCATGTCATTAAATGCTGTGGAAGAGAAGAGGGATTGGAAATGCTGAGGAAATGCCTGGTGGGACCACATGGTTTACACACGTCAGTATATTCTCTGTTGCTAAAGGCTGATTCTATTTGAAATCGACCTGAAAATACTCACCCCTAGGATTTCAACTCAATCTGCTTTTATCACCTTGGGAACAGGTAAACATGCTCCTCTAGCATTTCCTGTTCATTCACATTAATTTTTTTAAAGACCTGGCTAAACATGAATACATCCTGACAACTCCAGAATACATGTGAACCTTTAAAAAAAAAAAAAAAAAAAAAAAGAGGGTGAGGAAAAAAAAAAAAAAGCTGTACAACAAACATCAAGGGGGATTGCTCACTGCCTGCTCAGCACTGAGAGTGTTACAGCCGCCCACTCCTGCCCCATCCGCCCAAACACATCCAGCAAAAACAAAATCACTGCTCCTCAGTCTCTGACTCAGACAAGGTACTCGGGGAATAGCCGCTGAATTTAGCAGCAGAGCCTGTCTGTTTAGTAGTTTCCAGTGGACTGAGCATTAGTGAGTCACTGCTGCTGTAACACAAACCAACTTGGAGACGGCAGAAAGAGAGAGGAGCAGGAACACAGCCATTGCTGGCATGCAAGCAGCGATTGAAGCTGAAGCATTATGTAAGGGTTTTCTGTACAAGAGGGCAAGACCTAAAGGATCTTCGTGACCTTTTCTGTTTTGGCAATGTGTTCCCTGCTAACTTCTTGGTGGGGGAAAAATCCCCTTCATGATGAAGTGCAACCTGCTGGCATCTGTAACAGGTTGCACCACAAAAATAAAGAGAATATCCTTCAAACATAACAACTGATGAATTCCAGGCTTGCTAACTAAATGTAAAGATATATTTTTCCACTGAAATGTCCGAGCCAGATGTAATGAAGATGGTAACGGAAGAATCTAGAGGTGAACACCACTGTCTCATCCTTACAGGACCTGCCCAAGTCCAGGACTGAACCCAGGTGCCCTCACTCTTCTTCACGCTACTCTTGTAAGCCCATCACTGCACAGAATAATTTTCCCAGTATTAATTCAAGAGGACAAAAATCCAGAACTTCCTTTATTTGGTCTGAAGACAATTTCAGAGTTCACAGAGCCAGGAGTATGCATTATGGATCTAGGCTCAAGGAAAAGTACAAACTCTGTTGTTCTTTTTTGCTCTAATATTTAAACAGAAAAAAATCTTATTACTTCATCACTTATTTTAATGCCACATGAAAAGGAGCAATATAGAAACAATTAGATTTTCCATAATTATACCTGTCATATTTGCACAGAACAAAATTTATTGCCTAGGGGCAGTTTTAATTACAATCAAGTGGAGAGTGATTGAAGTTTTAATAAGAAATAGTGAATTGGAAATAAATTAAATCCCTAAACAATTCTACAAAAAACCAGTATTTGTCTCAGGGTATACTGAACCTAAAGACTGGCAGAACTCTTGTTATTAGAAAAGCTTGAAATAGGTTAATGATGTCATTGTTAAATAAACACAGGCAAGGTGACAAAACCCCAGACAATGTATTTCTTTCAGCTTGTAAGCAATGAAATTGACAAGAGGAAGAGGAAGAGGAAGAGGAAGAGGAAGAGGAAGAGATGCCAACCAAAGCAACAACAAAACAAAAACAAACAAAAAACCCCAACCAAACAACAACAAAAAAGCATAAGATCTCTGTAGCTACCAATCCCAAGTAGAAGATTACAGTGCCAGATCCTAAAGAAATTAAAGTGTCATCTTGCAACACTGACCCAAATGCAATGCTCCAGACAGAGGATTTCAGTTTCATCTATTTAAGACATCTTGTGCTTAGCACATATATATCTGTCCTTCAGCTGTGCTCCTCATATGTCCAAGTGCCAAAGGTGGAATTTGGACCTAAGTGACTCCATGAGGACAGTCAGCTGTGTTAAAATCAAGCATACATGGGAGACTTTTCAGTTGTTGGAGCTCATGCAGAGTCTCCTATCCCACTGTGCAGTAAGAACAGACAAGTAAACACATTTATGGAGAGGCAACTGAGCCCACTTTCCACCTCCATGTGAATTCTTAAATCAAATCCCAATACATAATAAATCTGATCCCTTTAGGAATCTTGTTGAAGAGCAACAATTTGTATCTGTTAAGCAGCTTCATAAAAGGGGGTGAAAAATATTCCTGGATAGTCTTTGGACTTTGAAGAAACCATATCTTCATCACACTGACACATCAATAAATGTGTCATCACCTTGTTTCTTGAAGCTTCCCCATCAAAGGGAATCTATTAATCCAACAAAAGAATTAACATAAAACACATGTGGAGTACTTCAGCTCCTACTGATTAATAAAGCTTTTTGAAGGTGAACATTTGTTTATCAGCAAATTCACAGTTGGATCACAGAAAGTTAGACTTTGAGAAAATAGCAAAAAACAGTTTATGCTTTCCTTCAGCATATTCTGCTTTCTGAGTTTTGCCACTGAGACTTCTGGTACAAAGAACTTGCTGGGTTCCTGTGGAATTTTGCCTTTTGTACTAACAAGTACATCAAAAGTCAGTGTTGCAAAGAAAGCTGACAGGAGCTCTCTTAAGGAAAGTCTTAACATGGAAATTTCACTACAAAGCCCAAAAGGTGCGACAAAGGTGGCAGGTGGACACCTTAAACTGGTAAGGAAGGAAAACATGAAAGAAAGATACCAGGTGAACACACTCCCTGAAACTGCTTCATAGTCTCATGAAGTTCAGTATTTCTTCTTAACTAACTCCGCAGCAAGCTGTGTCCAAAGATTGGAAACAGCTGATCTGATCTCTTTAAAGCTTACTTGGAAGAGCCCCAGATTTACCTGCATTCTTTCCTGAGGGGTCCAATTAACTGCACTCCTGAAACACTGGCACAAAGTGTGCTACCAAAATGCTTGAAGAAAAGCTCAAATATTCCAGGAAATTTGTTACACTGCTGAACACAGATGGTTATCCAGACCTAACAGTGCATTTAAGGATACTGCAGCTATAAAATAAGCATTATGGCCATGCTGTAGATGGGTACCATAACACTCAGAAAACACAATCCTTCACAGAAATAGAAAAAAAAATAGGAAATCTGTTTGAAAGAACATACTGCTCAACTACTCATTCTTGAATGCTAATTTATTAAATTGTATGACCAGCAACCAACCCAAAAGGGGGGTTATCTTTTCCTTGCGCAAGGGACAGATTTTGATGTCCATTATGCAATTCAATAACTTTTTACTGCAGCAAGAGTTCTACTGAAGTTGAAAATCTGATGCTTTTACACACTTCATCAGTCAAAACTGGCATTTCTAAATTTAACCTTACTCTGGTGCCACAGTAACAATTATTGCACTGAGCTCAATCTCACTGAAAATTTGACCAAGAAAAGGTGGGAAAAAAAATCTGGCATAAACAAATTGTTTAAATGTAACCAAGTACTGTAATGTCTCATTATGGAAAAAGGAGATTTAATTACACTTATCTTCCAAAGTAAAAAATATACCATCAATAATTAAAACATTTTGGATCTGGATAATTTTTATAATTGATTTTTATTTATTTATTTATTTAAAATAATATGTCTGGCTGGCAGTGATCTACTGTTGATTTTTCATGTTGGGAAATGCTTGTCTGAGAACCTGCCACGACACATGTAGAGGCAGTATCTGAGCATTTTATCATGATTTTCTGATCTTAGACCTGTCAAAGAATTATGCCTGAAGGTAAAAAATAAATTAGGGAAATCATCTTCTGAAAGATGAATGTCTCCCTGTTCCTGTTCCTGTTCCTGTTCCTGTTCCTGTTCCTGTTCCTGTTCCTGTTCCTCTTCCTCTTCCTCTTCCTCTCCCTCTCCCTCTCCCTCTTCCTCTCCAGAAGATAAGAGTCCCAAATTTAACCCAGTCTTGGGGGAAAAAAAGGCCTCACAAAGGCAGAATGCAGGTTTGGGGTTGTGTACAATACACAACTATCGTACCACAGTTTATGTATAATGTGCGTGTGCAAGTTTGCATCTCTGAAAACAACACTTACACTTTGTTCTTCTCCATAATGTTTAATAGGGATTTCAGCAAATAAGTGGAATTTTCATTTCACAGAGGATTTTAAAATCTTTGAATTTCTTTTTGTTGCCATTGAAAATATAAATGTAGTGACTGAAGAAAAATTAAGGAGTCATGAGAGAGTTGACAAGACAGCACAAGGGTATGGAAAAAAATTCAAATTAAACTACTACTACGAAATATTATTATTTTTAAAATGTGGTTTACCATGGAAAATCATTTTTCTGTAAAATTTTCAACTAGCCACAGAGAAAAACAGTCAAAAAAAAAAAAGGCATTAACATGTTTCTTGGGCATGATCTGAATGGAAGTCATCAGACCAAAAAATAAGGAAGAAAACAGTTCTCTTCGCCTATCAGGCAGAAGCTCATACAAGGAAAACAAAAATAACTCCAGGAGAAGAAGCTGCCTGAGGGTAGGAAGGCTACCAATGCCCTTGAGACAAAAACTGGAACAAATCTAACAAAAACAACTACAGAGGTTAGGTAGCATTGTTTTCTTTTAAATTCTGAGCTTCCGAAGCTGAAAAAGTAACTTTAAAACCAAAAGAAACTGAGACTTATTTGACCATTATTTCACCTTTCACAGCTGCTAAGTCAAACCCCCAATTTAGGGTGATGCTGGCATCAATGAGGCTGTGCACCTGCAGAACATCTTTCACAAATGAAATTTCAGTATCCATAAACCTAGACAAAGAAATCTCCTTGTAATAAATCCATGAAGAATCTCTCACAGGGAGTAAAAAAAAGCCTGGAACAAAACTTCTGCAAAATTAACCATGGCCATTTATTTTGTAAGTGAATTTGCTCAAATGAATATATAAAGGAGTCTAAATGGGAAAGAACTGCTACAACTATCAGTGCTCCTTATTTTTCTGCATATGAAATGTGAATGCAACAAGACTATGCTAACAGTGACAACTTACTCTGTAAGGAGAAAGAAATGTCAAATTGTGAAGCTGATAATCAAATAATATTATTTGTCACAAGCTCTTTTTAGCTTTCTCTGTCTCAGCCCCAGTTTAAACTCCAAGTACAATGCACTGTGCTGGCAGGATGGAGATTCAGCAGGTGTCTCTCTAAGCTCACAGACTTGATGCCATTGCAGCACAATGTAAAGTTCAGGGGCACAAAAATCTGAATTATGACTGTGGCTATCTATAAGGACACGGGAAGTTGGAAGGATGACCTCCTCTTTATCTGTCAACAAGAATACAAGATCTGCAGAAGGCAAATCAAGTCAACCATGAGAAGAAAAGCAGGGAAAACAGGCAATATTCATAACAACCTTCACTGCAAGCTCTCTGATTTATTTTTCCAGATTTTTATGATGCCTTGCAAGGTATGTGAGTTATGTGAATCTATCCTCTGAGGCATAATGTTGCATCCTCACAACCTGTATGTCGGTTAATAAAATAAGACTCTAGGCAAGACAAGTAAAAACAAATTCAAACATCTGACATGTGGACAAGTTGACAAATGTTTGACTTCACAAGTGTTGTGTCTCACTAGCTGTCATTCCAAACCACATTTGCTTCAGCAGCTACAGCTGACTTTCAAAATAGACTGCATTTACATCTGGAGATTTAAACAATGTTCATACAGGCTAGCAGACTCAATACTGTAGTCTAAATGAGCACATGTAAAACTTTTTCTGCTAGTGTGCAAATTTTCAGTGAAGGTGGTTTCAAAACCAGTGAAGCATCAGTCTTAAACTCACTTGCAAAGTTCCTGCCATATCTGAAGAAGCAATTTAGACCAACTCCAGCCATGGACTGAAATCTAAATTTAATGCTGTAAGAAGGAGATGACAATGCCTATTCTGAATACTCACAGGAAGCATCCAGAAAAAAAAATTAAGAATCTTCCACCTCAGTGAGTTAGTATGTAGAGAATTGATGGAGATATAAAAAGTAAACATGAATATACCTGGAGTCCTAACGCTGTCAAATTCTACCAAATATGTAACAGAAAAGACTTATAGTACCAAGACATAGTGTCATGTAAAACCATACAGCATGCATGCATGATCTTACAGTCCTTATACAGAGAAATGGACTTTAACCCTCACAGCCCAAGAGTAAATGGATTTGCCATTTGGAATTGAAGGGATACTGGAACATAATTTGGAAGCAATTTCAACACACCTGTCAAAGTGTGTCCATACTCAGATATGTACCCACATGTATTCGTAGGTATTTTCAGTTTGAAGACCTGGCCCAAGGCCTCACAGAGCAATCAGCTTTAAACTTTCAAAGCATGTAGGATTTGTGGACTCAGCTATGAGATGTGACTATTTAGGCCTCTTGGAATTCCTAGAAAAGCTCAGGAGACTGATGTCTGATTTGTAACAGGGCCCAAAAGCAAGAGATGGTGTCCAAAGTTCTGCTAAATGAGTGAACAACTCCAATTTATCTAGAGAGTATTTTTGAAGAATAGAAATCTGTCATGTTACTGTAGGCAATCTAAGACTAGCAGATCAGAAGGTAGGTGTCCCAGAGTGGTGTTGAGAATGTTAGGTTGGTTTTAGATATCAAAACAAAAGTCAAGCTAGAGTAAGGATACCTTTCAGAAAACAAGTATCAAGTGCACCTAAAAAATTTATTTTAATTTTATAGGTCTTTCAGGTTACACAAAAATTCCCAATTCTATTTAAAGTGCACAGGATCTTTGTCTGGGAATCTCAAAACATGCTACAACACATGTTTATTTAAGCTTCCCAGTCTTACTATGAGACACTGAAGCCTTATTTGAGGCAGGCAGGGAAATACTGAGAGATCTGGACACACTTGCACAGCTGTGTTGAAATTGCATCTAAATCAGCAGATAAACATTCTGAGCTCCTCATTCAGAGACACAGTTGTGCACCTTGGACATTTCCCAACAGCACGTACAGGGAACCTGTCTCCTAGCACACAGTCTGTGCCTCAGTTTCCATGGAAACTCAGTTTTCTTAAGAAATCAAGGCAAGGAGGCTAGAATGAAGATATTATGCCTGTGATTGAGATGTCTGAAGGAATCTAGACAATAAGGTGCAAATGTACATGTAATTCATCTTTGTCTACACACAGCTCAGGAAGCCAAGGGTACTGACTAGAGACTTGCCTTGAGCAACCTTAACATGAGTTAGTTAAAAGCAAACCCAAATGACCCCAAAGCAAAACAAATAAATCATAGGCAGGATTTTGGCAGTGAAAATATGACTGTCTCTCATTCTCCAGTGAAATGCACTTTAGTGGAGCTTGAGTGTTTGCTGTACACAAATGGTTATGTTGTTGCCTTACAGTGTGGGCAGTAATGGAAGGAAAGTGCATTAATAAATGCACTGTGAGTGTACAGCATAGTGTTGACAATAAGATCCCAACACTGAAGCTTTCCAGAAAAAGGTGTTTTATTGTGGAAAAGACTTGCAGGGGAATATACATGTATTTTAATTTTGGATAGGAGGATAATTAGGATTAATCTCAAACTGTTACACAAATAGCCAAACATTAAATGATTTTGGAATGCAGAAAGGGATCTTAGCTAAACAAGAAATAAGATGTTTTGATCCTTTTCTCAAAAAATCTGCAGTATGGGCTTGAAAAGACTGTTAGTAGATGTCCTTTATTCTTAATTTTGTTTCTTTGATTTTCTTCTATCTAAGAGAAACAAATTGCTTACTACCTTCAATACAAATCTATGAGCAAAAAGGAGAAGGGGTGCCACTGTAGATTTGCCTGCTGTAGAAGATTCAGGGTGCTCCCCAACATGTACTGAGCCATGGGGAGAGGAAGGCCAAGGGCTGCACAGCTACTCACTACACATCACACAGGAGTGAAGTTGCTGTTTAAATTTGCTGTGCAGCACTGGACCAAATATTAATTTTCATATGTTGAATGTGTTACATAAACAAAATTATACTTCATTCCCCTCGTGACACAATGCATAAACAGAAAACAAAATCCCAGAACAGTGCTTTGGCAAAACACTGAGTTTTAAAATATGCCTTTCTAATTTTAAAGGATGACAAAAAAAACAAATTAGGATCTTTGTAAATCTTAAGATTTCTACCGCATTGTACATGACTAATAAAAAAAAAGTATTATTAGCCCATGTCGTATATTAATGACTTTAAAAGGGCTTAGTTTTATATAGTTAATGAGAAAATATTCGGAAATCCTCAAACCATATTTTGTAAATATTGTACAATGTCAGGTACTTTGTTTAGTGTTTCTAATGATGCTCATCAAATAAGTATTAGTATCTTCCAAATTTTCCATTTGAACGGAAAAATTATGATCTATTAGCATGATCTGCATAACTCCAGAAATCTATTGCATTCATAAATGGGGTAGGAATGCTAAAGCAGAGGCTAATCTAGCACAAATGAACAATTTGGGTGCCAGACAGCCCAATGGGCTAGGCATACTGTTTGCTGGTATCCTTGGAAAAGCTTCGTGAGTTTTGCCAGTAGTTATTTCAGAACACATTGTCAATGAAACCTCCACCCATCTGCCAGCAGACACCTGGGGATGCAGGTTGCAAGGGTAGCAAACCTCATCTGTGCCCCACCTTTTAGCAAGATACACAGAGACAGAATATTAACTAGTCCAGAGTACCATGAATTGGCAGAAACTTGAGTTTGAAAGGACCCATAGGGGTCATCAAGACCAACTCCTTGCAGGACCAAATACATATGGGAATTCCATTATTATGAAATAGGGGTGTTCAGTAGGGTTAGGCCAGGCAAACACACAACAGTAAACAACAGTAAGCTATAAAAGAAACGTTCACTATTTGAACAACAGGCTCTACTGCAGGACAGTCCTTGACATCCTCGACTAGATGCTGTTGCCTGTCTCTCTCCTTACTATTCATGCTACTCTCTTCCTCCACTGCACTTTGCTAGAAAATTTTCCATTTCCTTTTCATCCTAACCTTTTCTTCTATGGATAGCATTTCCTAGTATTAATAATCTAGGACAGCCCTGTGAGTTCAGATCAGGGCTTTCCCCTTTCTCCTTCCCTTTCTCCTTCCCTTTCTCCTTTCACCTAGGTACCTACTTCAATGACCAGTTTTAAGCTTCTGTCAAGCAGAAACTCACAGATGTTTACCTGGTAATTTTGCTCTCATAGCAAGAGAATTTTCTAGCACAAAGTTACATGAAAATACAAAAAAAAAAAAAGGAATGCAAGAGATATTTCTCATTTAAAGGTGCTCTTATGGCTCAAGGGAAGGCAACTTATTATTAGAAGAGTCTTCACTAGCATTTGCTCATTATAACCTTGCCCAAAGATGCCTAGTCTCATGCCTAGAGGAAACCATGGCATCCCCGAGGTATGCTAGTCTCTGAACAATGACACTGTTGTAATTCACTGGCACCTTCCTCGTGGCATCACTGGGGGATGTCTGATGCTCTTGCATCATCCTCTTCTCAGGATTCAGGTCTTAATTAACACTTTGAGCCATATAAGCCCCAATGGTAAAACCCTCTATGCAGTCATTAGTAACAGTTCCGTTCAATTCCACTCCTGATTTCAGAGAAAATGTGACCCATCAGACTCAAGAAGACTGAAATTTCAGATAAATAATTCAGCTTCATTACATAAAGTTTACAAACTGACAGCATAAAGGTAGTCCTTGAAAAATGCAGAACAAGAAATACATATGGAAGGTGAAGAAACCCTCTTAGTAGAAATCAATAGATCAGGTGCAGGAGATGAGTGTCTCCTGTGTATAGAAAAATGTACAGGAAGGTTTAAAAACAGAAGTCATTGAAAGTTCTGGTATACATCTGGGATAACTGCAAATAGAAAAGTCAGTATAAATATCTGAGCTATTAGGAGCTACTGGACCAAAGGAGCATCCTTCTAATTTAGTCTTCTTTTACCTCAGCAAACTGAATCATACTGTCCTTTTCAAAATGTGACCATGTGCTTGCCTCAAATGAGGTAGCACCCTTCTTCCACATTCACAGAAAAACTGTTCTGGAATATTTTTTAAAATAAGCATGATATACTTATTCAATTTTCTTAAAATTTTAAGATCAAACTACCACAGACACATATAAAACCCCCTACATTAATCTTGAGTCTTGAGAAAATACAAGATTTGGCTGTGATAACTTAGAAGCATCAAACTGATATGGGTTGAAAGGAAAATGGTGAGCAAAGTTGTTTATTCACAAAGGGCTGCAAATGACTTACAGTATTTTGCAATGGTAATACAAAGTCCACAGAATATCACATAAACATGTGCCCACTGAGGTACAACAGGAAAACAAGCAAAAAAATCAAAGCTATTTTCCAGTCATTTGTATGAATTTAGAGAAGCTTTGGCCCAGATAACACTGATGTACATTTCATATTAGATAAATAACGGAAACTGGAAGAATGAACTGCTAAGAACCAAAGGCAGCAGAGTGAGTACCTCTTGTGGTACCCATGCACAGACAAAAGATTGTGCAAAATTTAATTGCCTACAAGAAGGTGAGACCTCAGGGCAGCAGCAGCAGTTTCACTATCACACTGATTCTTCAGCTGCATGAAACTGTACTGATAAAAGGACTGTCTGGGTGGGACTCATCTTCCCCAACTCTACACACTTACAATATAGACACTTACATTTGAGGCTTCTCCAGCTGAGAAAGAGAGAAGTACTGTTTGGCTATAGTTCATCCCATCATAAAGTTTTATTCTGAAAATGTTGGGTCAGTCCTGACTGAGAAGTGCCTGTTTTATGCCACTGAACAAAAAAGCTTAGGGCAACCAGCTGAGTAGCTGTCTACAGTTAGGTGAATTAGTCCCTCTTTCTTCTCTCTTTCACTTTAAATGACACATCCAAACTCATCTGCAAGCCTATGTGGATATGTAATTGCTCAAGGAAATCCAGTCTGCTTTCCCATCCTTTAAACATATTTCTAATAGCTCTACTCTGAATCAAGCATGTATATTAATTCATCCATATCCCCCCACGCATGTTTGGTCAATATCTTCTGAAAAGCACTTTAGACTCTCACACTAGTGAGAGTGATGTGAGTAGGAACCATACAGAGCAATTACCCAGGTCTGCTGTCTTACAGGATAGAGGAGAAAGGGACTGCTGGCAAAAGCTCTTTAAAGAAACACATACTTCTAAAGCATAAAGAATTGTGAGGTCACAATCAAGCATGGCCTTCACAGAAAGTATGACTGAAACAAAAGTTAAATTAGCAAATCACACAAAAAAGCCCAGCTTTTTTGTTTCCCCAAGCTCATGACTGACTATAGAGTACAATACAGTGATTTTCAAGTCATAAACATTCATGTGCATCACCTAGAGGAATATTTTCCAATCTATTAATAACTTGATTTCTTACTTGGCCATGGTTCCTATCTGTTGGCCAATATTATAAACATCTGCCCTATGCCAACAAATGAGTTCATTTTTACCATGAAGTCAGGAGCCATCTTTCTACATGTCATGTCTTATACACATCCCGCTGACACTGCCTCTAAGTGTACAGGCAGTAAAAATAACAATGAAAGCATTTTTTAATAGTAAATAAAGATTGTTTTTAAAGAGTAAGTCGAAAGCTTAACACATTAGTACTCACCACCAAGGCTTTAGACCTGTTACTTAAAAGCTTTTCAATGTCTCTGGCTGCAATTTCCACTAGCTGACGAGGGTTGTTTGCTTCTACAGTATACAAATCTGTGTTTTTCATATAAATCTGCAAAAGAAAAAAATGAAATTAAATCAAAATGACAGTAGACATTGAAAATAAGCCAAATGACTTGACAGAAGAGGCACCAAGATGTCCTCTGTTCTTACTGGAGAGCTTCAGAAAGACTACTGCTAGGAAAATCCAAATGGGCCCTGTGAAAGAAGTACTTCACCTTTTGGTCTGAGAGGTAGAAGCTGACACTAAAAATCATTTAATAAATCTTCAAAATTGACTGGTTTTAGTGATAAATTAACCAGCTGCAAAATGCTCAAGAAATCTGATTCCCACAAAAGTATAAAAAAGCAGTAAAAAGGAGATCCTTTAAAATGACTGACTTTCAAATAAAATAGTTATTGATGAATTTAATTCTTCCTCGAAAGCTGAAACACAAACACACCAATTGAATTAATTCATTTAAATTATGCTAATTTAATCAGTTTAGTCCCTTATCTATTTATTCATATGATAGTATTAGTATTCACAAAGAAAGAGAAGGAGGAACAAATAAGAGGGGGAAAAGGGAAAAGTAAAAAATACAAAAGGGGAAATAGGGAAAAAAAATGAAGAGGAAGAGGGGAAATACAAATGTTTTTCTCCTCTATCCTGAATAAAGATTATCTCTGAGAAGCCATTAACTGTTTCCAAAGCAGAACATGTATATGAAGGAGATAATTTGATTTGTTAATCAAAGACACTACAGTGAAATGCACGTAACTACAAAAAGGAAGAAAAATGATACAAATAATGGATCCAAAAGATCCAAAAAATACATTTGCCCATCCCTGTCCAACTAGAACTAGATAGAGAAAAAAACATTATTTGGAGGGAAAAAAAGGGAAGGAAAAAAAAAAGAAGAAAAGCAAACGGTGGATACCTTATGGCTGGATGGGCAAACAGGGAAAACTAATTTATGCAGCCAACAGATGGCCTGAGTTTACTCAAGTCCTTTGCCTCTGTAGCACTGCCTGGTGGGGCTGGGCTGTCTCCTGGGGAGTCATTCCAGGCACAGGCAGGAACAGGTCCAGCACTAATGCTCTGGCTGCCATCCAGCACCACAAACTGCCGAGCACTCTGAGTAACCAGCCCTGCCAGCTTCTCGGGTTAAAGCTACTGAGACCTGAAAGAAACTCACCCCAATACATCCCTAGTGCTTGGAGCTGCTAAGTACCACAGAAACATTCCTGACAACCACAGTTATAGCTGCAAATTTTTATCAGACATGTCCCATAAGCCACCATAGCTTTTCATCACTTATAAATTTTACAAAACTTATGTTGGGTCTTGGTTTGTTGTTTATTTCTTCAGGAGTATAGTCTATCCTTTCCTCCAGCAACTGAGCAATTGGAATAAGCTTTATTCCTAATGTGGTAATGATTATTTTAAAAAAATCAGTGCACCATGAGCAGAAAACTACTACAAAAGATGACAGTTTCTAATCAACTCAGATACTTTTGATACTTTTGAGGTATCAGAAGTTTGGATACTTTTAAGGTGCTTGATTTTCAAAAGTTTATCTCTGGATAAAAAGAAAGTTTATCTCTGATTAAACCCAAAAATCTCTTTTTGAGGGGTTTGTGGGTTTTTTGTTGTCTTTGGGGGAGGGGGGGCAGTGGATTTTGGTGAGGGGGGGTTAGGACATATCTTAATAGTGGAACTGGCCTATAAGCTAATTATTAATCAGACAAATTTGGAAATAAAGGCTTTTTATTCTACAACTGATCACTACAGAATTTCTTCCATTTTTCTCTGAAACACAATTAATTTGCAGTCAGCAGTGGCATTTGGAGTTAAATTTACTGTGTAGTGACCAGTACTCCAGACAAGGAAAGAGTAGAAATCAGTTTCATAGATCCAGATGGTTTGAACCAAGACTGGAAATTTCAGGGCAACATCTATATTGTAATGACCATCAAATCTTGTAAAATACTCATGTTTTCACATCATCAGCAAATATTCACCCTGGTCACACAAAGAACAGACACTGCAATATAGCAGGTGTTGACATCTTGGTCTTCGAAGAGAAATGAAATGTCAAATTCTTTAAACTTCATTTGTGACTGCATGAAGTACACCTTAACCAAAAGTTACTAAATTTATAAAAGAATGGAGACAAGGTTTTGCAAATACGCTGAAAAATGTAAAATAACTTTCACAAAAGTTTTATAACAATAGTTTTAAATATAATTTTAAAGCACTCATATATTTTACTCATGAAAATGAATGTTTGGTTTGCTTTGTTCAATTATTTCTGGTTTCTTTATTTCCAGATTTTTTTACACAATTGCTTTTCATTTGCTAGTCAATGGTGAAAGCAATGACTTTCACCATTAAAATAGTATAAACCCTTTTCATTTGGAGTTTCAATTAGGCAACAAAACTAAAATTTGGAGAAAGCAGTAGCTCATCGCAAAAACATCATTTAATAGTAACTATTCTTTCCATTTAACATTATAAACAAACACTAAGAGAGCCACAAGAAAAGCAAATTCACATAGAGGCACAATGAAATACCTGCTTGAGCAACCCAGGTTTGGAGCAGCTGGATGATAGGGATGACTGGAGATTGCATTGACCAGATATATAAGGGCAAGTGCTATGGTGCTGATTCTCTGATATTTTTAAGCACTTGGTGAAATATGGTTTCTAACAGGCTGTGATGGAACAGCCTCAGTAGAAGGTTATGAAGCACTGCATTTACACAGCCATGACTTTTGCACCAGCTAGAAAGACTATATGAATATGACTTAATCACAGAATCACAGAATGACCTGAAGAGACTTTAATGATCATCTGGTGCCAACCCCACAGCCATGGGCAGAGACACCTTTCACCAGACCAGGCTGCTCAGAGCCCATCCAAGCTTTTCTTGAGCACTCCAGGAATGAAGCATCCACAGTTCCTGTGAGCAGCCTTTGCAAGTGTCTCACCACTCTAACAGTAAAACATTTCTTCTTAATACCCAATCTAAACCTATCGATTTTCAGTTTAAAGCCATTCCGCCTTGTCCTTTTTACATGCCCTTGTAAAAAGTTCCCCTCCAACTCTCTTGTAGCTATTTTTAGGCACTGTAAGGCTGCCGTAAGGTCTCCCCAAAGAAGAACAAACTTAATTGTCACAGTCTTTCCTCACAGAAGAGATGTTCCATCTCTCTAATCATATTTGTGTCCTGCTGGACTCTCTCCAACAGGTCTATGTCCTTCTTGTGCTGTGCTCAATGTAGAGCAAAGTTACAGTAAGCCATACTGGTAAGGGATGGAGAATCTGAATGGAAATTTTGTACTTTTGTCCCTGTATCTAATTTGTTCTTCCAGAAAACATATGATCCTATTAATCCAAATTTGAAAGCGCTCATTTGACATTTTTCCCATACACAATTCCCCAAGCTTGAACAGTCTGAAAGCTGCAGACTATGAAAGTGTTGAACAGTGGGACGTTTGTAGGAAAAAAACCAAACATTTTCATTTCTATTCTCCAGGGCCAGCTATCAGAAAAGTTCAAAAGCCTGAATCACGTAACAAGGAGATTACCACAAGAGACAGGAGTGTTACTAAAACCTTTTTAACAGGCATTGTGGGTCCTACCACCAAGAAAGCCTGACTCTGCTGGCTTCACAAGTTCTGTTTGTCAGGGATTTCAAAATAAGAAAATTCAGAACAACTCCCACCCAACAAAATACCTCTTTGAGATCTGCACAAGATTTCAGATAGATCTGAGTCAGTGACTTCCTTTCTCCCTTTCTTGTTCCACCCCATGGCAGGGCTCAGAGCACTGATCTCCCCTGCTTCTACTGCGAGGGGAAGATTTCTCCCACAAGCTCCTGAACAAGCAGCATCAGAAATTACTTGGAACTTCACACACTTCTTTCTTTTCCTGAAGTGTGAGACCTGTCTCAACTACCAAGGAACAGTCTAATATTCATTAATTATTTAGGAGGTGTGTACATAATTTATTTGTTGCCTACTACCCTTTTCTTTAGTTCACTGTAGCACTGCAGCAGTTCAGCACAACACTCCACAGGGAGATGATACACACCTCAGGATTTGGCACCCAGAGACAAACTTTTCCCTCTCCAAGCCTCCTACCTAGCAGTCTAACACAATTAGCACATACTCATCTCAAATAGTCATAAAGGGTTGTATTGGCAAAGGTGTGCTCATTCGTCTTACAAAATACAAGCTGTCAGGCTCCATGTCTTGCTAAGAAGAGTTAATTTGAATACAATTCATTAAATTGCTTTGACTAAATGAATACAAGTTTCCATTGGCTTTATATCTAAAATCTTTTTTAGTACTTTAATCACTAACATTTTGCTAAAAGCTCTCCAAATCATCAGTAAAACCCTGTCACTTCTCACAGAATAAAGCCTCATTGCATGACTAAGCAAAACCTGTAAGGTCATAGCACAAAAATACTTTGGTTCTTTTCTGAAGGCCATAGCCATGCGCTTCTTTATTCAGGAAAGACTGTATTAAAATTGCATATAATGAACTGCAAGGTTTTAGGGGAGAGAACATGATGAAGAGAGTCACATTAAGGTGAAACAACACAACAATAGCTGAATGTGACAAAGATTAGAAAAACTGCCAGCTCCTCAGCAGAACATGCCCCTCTCCGTTCAGTCTTCAAGGACATGTTTATAAATCTCTCACAAAGAGACTTTATCCTTGCTTCCTGTAAAGCTTGCAAGGGCAAGTCAAACACTTCTGCACAAATTGAGAGAGAATGAAAGACGTTATTACATGACTCTTGCTATATTGTGGCAGGCACTGGGGCTGGCCTTAGCATTGAAAATTTATTTAAATGGCCATCATGCTGTATCACACTCAGAAAAAGAATTATTCTCAACTGCAGTAGAACTCCTTTGCCTGTTTGTTTGCTTTGAATGTGTCAGTCTCCCAGTTTAACAAACAACAGAGCCTTTCCTTCAGGCAGCGGTAACTTGGCTGAGCTCCCAAATGTAGGACATGAACATGCCAATCTCATTTCCATCACCAAATACTTCCATGTACACAGAGATCATACGAGTCAACATCTTCAGAAGTTCAAACCCAGAATTTCAAAAGTTAACCAAAATCACTGTAATTCTTTCTGCTTTGAAAAAAGAGAAATAAAATAGCTCAACAATTCCAGTAATATTTATCTGTACAAGGTAAATCTATGGATGTTTTTATTATTCCAAAAGTCCTTTCCAGATCACTTAGCTTAGCTAGGTTGATGAGACATCTCTGTCAACAATCAATGTTTATCACCAAATGCTTTACTGTCAGTCTAGACCAGCTGGAGACTATCATGATGGCAAAACTACTGCCCCAAGATACTGCTGAGCTGGCAGTAAAATCAACCAAAACTTTGTGGTGAGTTTTCCTCCATCTTTTCTGAAAGCAACCACACCAAACTACTAAGAGTACTTGTGAAATCTTGACAGATTTCAAGGTTTTACAAGCTTTTATACCAAAGTAATTAATTTATTTAATAAATTTTAAAAATCCTTCATAACAGAGTTAAACTTAAATAAAGGTTTTGTAAAGTATTGTCTTTCTGAACACTCCCCACGTTTGGAAAAAGACTCCCACAGCCAATTCTCCCTGGTCCTTCCAATTTCTGGCTATCTATCACTTTGTGGCTCCAAGAGGGCCCAATACCTGCCTCACCAGGAACCTCTGCCTGTACCCTGGGGCATCAGCTCCATTTCAGCCCAGTCCTCAGCTGAAAAAAAAGTGTATTTCTTAGTGAAATTTTAGGTAAGGTTAAAATTAAAAAAAAAAAATCGATGAAATGGTAAGTTTTATTAATAATATTCAATTTTTTACAGAATCACAGTTTCTGTTTAATAACTTTGTTTAGCTAAGAAAATGTCAACTAATAATGCACATTTACTAATTTTAGTTTTGGTTTTTATAAATGCCATGAAATTACATGTCATTATCTCATTTCTGAGAGAAAAGCAGAGAGGAGAGGTCATTTGACAGACATCGAACATATGATGAGATCCTGGGAGAAGTAAAAGTCAGAATACAGAGATAACTACTTGCTAATTTATTATATTGTATTGTGTTGGTGTGATATGATATGCTATGATATATGGTATGATATATCTAACCTTTTATTACTGTTGATATTCTCCTTTAACTGAAATTTTTGGTAGACACAAACAATATAATCAGCCCAGAGTAAGAAAATTCTATCTTCTTACTCGTGTATCCTATTTCCATAGTTTTATTAATACTTTCTATTTCTAATACATTCCAGACAATTTTTCTTTCTCAGAAGACACTTCTTTTCTCTGAATCAGAAGCAATTCATTGTGAAACACACTGAAAAATGCTCATTTCTAAGAAGCATTCTGTATGTTCAAAGAAATCAGTCTGAGTATTTTATGTGTCTTACTCTCTGCTCCATATAATGTATAAATAAGATTACAGCTGCTCCCTAGCAACTCACAGATGCCTTCATTCTTGAAATTCATGGCAACAACACAAAGAAGAAACCACCCCAGTAGTTTACTGTAGCTGCTGCTTTTCAGAATCACTTGCCTGATCACTGACTGCTCTGAAGGTCTGGGATGACAAGTGACAGGGCAGCTGATGTGTTGAAAACCATGACATTTCATAGTAGTGATGTGCACGTTACCAAAAAAAAATATCAGAGCTAGTTCATTCTTAAGTAAAACACTCAGGCTGAATTCTGCAAGATGCTGGGAACATTTACGCCTCAGTTACCATCAGAGGGGATACACAGTGCCAGTCAATGGGCTCACTCAGGTGCCTCCTCGAAGGGAAGCACACAATCAGGAGCACTTGGTAGGAATCATCAGCCCCTTTTGACTGCTGATAATTAACAGAGTAGTCCAGAGCACTTTCAAATTAAGAAGTAATTTTTGTAATTGCCACTTTGTATTTAAACCTCGATAAAGCAGGAGTTCAGCTTTGTACTTCTGCTACTGTACAAACATGAAGAGCAGATTTTAAAGCCCCCTTTGTTAAGAAAAATGTATTTTAAGATATTCACTTTTGTTTCCTAGTGCTAGAAATACAGTATGAAATTACAAGATTACATCATTTATTGGTTTCACAGCAGTTTTAACTCGGGCTTTTTGCTGAGACGGATTAAGAACCCAAAAACCCCAATTCGTGAGTACAAGTGGATCTTTCTTGTAACAGAAGGAGAATAATAGGAAGAAAGTGTTTCACATATCTTCTGCACTTCTGGAGATGAGCACTTATGTAATTTCTGAAACTCAGCTTTTCATAGGAAATTTTGGCCTGCCTTAGCTGCTCTTAATGCAATTTATAATCTACTGACTTTTTCCCCAAAAGTAATTTTAAATCTCAGGGAATTCGATGAGGGTTTTTTTTGCATTTTACTAAACACAGGACTTGGAAACTGATTAGCTCTAATATTTGGGATTTTGCTAGTTTGTTTTTTATTTTTATTTAAGGAAAATGTTTAATTTTTTTTCAGCTTCTATGAAAACCATCCAAATATAAGTACCAACAGGACAGAATTTATCATTGTTAAAGCCAATGGAACATTACAAATGAAGTAAGAACAGTGTTTTGATCAAAGATTATCCAGATCATCAAATAGTAATTAAAGCTATGGTAATATTAGGCCATCACTTCCCTTGAGCTTCAGCAAGCTTTGTTAATGCAGCCACCTATTCTTAGTGACTTACAGCTGGTTTTGTTTGCTGGAAGAAAGAACACTTCAAAATGCCAGTTTATTGCTAAGGGAGCAGAGGGAGAGCGGCATCTGCAAATAGGAAATGAGGCTCCCTGTGTTTAGATAATCTCTTAATTTCCATTTGGATTACAAACAAAACCTGCAGATATGTATTCAGATTTCCCAGCCTGCATTTCCTAAAAGTGATTTCATTTTCCTGGCATCTCAGCATTGGTCAGCAGTGTGTAAACTCAACAGAATTTAGTTTGGAGAATTCTATTTTTAATGCCTGCAGCTTTGGTATTTGGTTGCACACAGAACACAGCAGTGGCAGTGATATACCCCAAATAGGACACAGCTTTATAAATATTGCATTTTTTAAAAAAACTGTTAATAACTTTGGGAATCCCTAACCAGACTAATCCATCTCATACATTATTTTAATTCTGGTAAATGGACTCTGACCCCTCAATAATTACCTGAAATGGCCATGTGTCACTGTACCAACCCCTTCATAATTCTGTTCTAAAAGTAATCCTGACCTCCCTTCCCTTCACCACACCCTGCTCAGACTCAGCAGACTGGTGTCCTCGCCTTAGGAATGAGGAAAAAGACAAGTGTGAATAGTATGCAATAGCCTATTTATGCTCAGAAAAAATTCAAGTGTTTCAGAAGCTGGCCTCATATACTTCCACTCAGCCAGACTTTCTGATATCTATTTTATTACACGTTACTGAGGGAATTTTAAAAAAATAAAAGAGTGGCTTCCTTGTTTTCAAATTTTTCTCCTGCTTTTCCTTAGAAAAATAACATCACAAAACTGCACCTTTATGGAAAACTGCAATAGAATACCAGAACCACCCATAAATATGACCTGAACTCAAGAAAGTCTCAGCAAATATAAATCTGGCAACCCAGCAAGGATAAAAGTGCTTCAACGACTTGAAAACAGTTGATTTGTCTAAATTTGCATTTCAAGATGAGATCAAAATTTAGTTTTATTTGTTTCATATGGGTAAAAAGTCTGCCCTATTTTATATTTAAAAAAAAAAAAAGCTGCTTAGTATTTAGTTTCATTAAGGACAACAAAAAGAGACAAACGGAGAGAAGAAGGAATACAATACATTTCTAAGTTTTTAGATCAGTCGTAGTGAACCTCACTGAGTGGCACACTTTGAATGAATAGAAAATTTTCCTTATTTTCCAAATTTAACTCATTTAAAAACTTGCCTTCCATTCTTAGAGCACTGGAGAGTACTCCCACGACATACAGGAAACAGCTTCATAGTTACACCAGTTGTGTCTAGAGGTGCTGTGGTATTAGTTACATTTTCCATTTTCAGGGGTGAAGAAGGATGGAGACTGCACACCAATATATTATTATTCTATATGTCAGAAGAGCCTCGAAATCCAGGGTCAAAATAGTGACCAACTCCTCAGAACCTATGGCAATCAGAATATTTAAATGAAATTCAGACTTCTAAAGTCCACAAACAGAACCTCCAGAGAAATGTCCACCAAATGTGTTCATTTGGATTGCTATTCTTAAATATGTTTTTTAAAAAATCCAGTTCTTGCATTTCTTTTTAATAGTTTTCTTAATCAAAAAAAACTCCACTAATTCAACCTTAACAAAGGGTGAATGTAGCATATTTTGGAATGTGTCCATCTATCCCCTGGGTCCATCTGCTAGTTCATCAGAAAATAGCATCAGGTACAAAATTCTTTGCCTTTGGCTAAAGCATAGAGTAACTGAATCCAACTTGATACATACAGTATTTTTAAACAAATAAATAAATAAATAAATAATGAAGGTGGTAAAAATAAATAGAAGTTTCAACTCCATGTATCTGTTTAATGTTTTCAATAACTAATTTCAAATTTCCAAAAAGCCTTTGATAATTTCATTCCATTTACTTTATGATTGTAAAGAAAGAGCCATGAAAATATCATGCCAATTATTGAGAAAAATAGTAAGAATGAAAATGTTTACTGTTAAGTTGCCTGCCAAATCACCTTTTAAGCAGGCATTGCAGGCTCCTATGACAATAGGGGTGATCATCCAGATATAAGCCTTACATGAATGTTAAGTAAGCTGTTAAAAGTCTCCCCCTGCACAGATCTCTACACAGGTAACGAGGAGAACAAGGCAAGCACTATTTGACAGCATCTACAGGTCTAAGCCAGTGGTTTCTCTGTCTGTAGAGCTTCTAGAACAGAGCTTCTAACTCAGCGAAAATCTGTAGAACCCAACAGAAAGTTACTCCGGGTTATAATTCTTTCTGGCAGAAGAAGCTTTCCTGAACATCCCTGCTCCAGGGCAGCTCAAATCAGAGAGCAGTCTCTCTTACAAGTCACTCATCTCAGTTAAACTCTAGAGAGTGATCCAAGACCTGGAAAGCTAAAAGCGTGTCCTGGGAAGCTGCTGCCAATGCGAGTGCTTGAGCAGACTCACACCATCTGTGCATTAGGCAGTCAGACTCACACAGAGCAAGGGATGAAATGTGCTCCTGCAGAATCTCGGCTGGTCTGTTCAGTAAGGAAGAGCTAATTATTATAAAACAGCATTCAAAAGACAAAATAAATAAAAATCTTCTAACAATTGCTGGTGGACTTGTTTTGTGAGTGGAACCCATCACCACATACCTTATACACATACCCAGCTGGCTGTCCTTTTATTTTGTAGGAAGAAACAGTATTTTTATCTCAGTAGGAATATAATTTAAAGGCCAAGTCAGCCTATATGGGTTCACTCTACAGTTCCTGGAACTGTAATAACAGCATGCCTTATGAACATCATGCATGGATTGTTTTTGCAGCAATGTATCAAAAAGGAAACAGATTCAGAGAGTAGAGTTCCTTGGAACTGCCTCTCTATCTGCTGCTTCATTCAATTATGCTGTTGCCTGAAAAGGTTACACTGCACAAGATGGCAATTTTTTGCTGTAACAGCCATAGTGAAGCTCCAGTGTGTTTGTCACATCAAAGCTCTTTACACAGACCCACATTTTTTAATGCAGTGTTTCTGTAAAAGGGGATTCTCTTCAATCCATTTGGAGCAGACAAGCTTGTGCATTGCTATAAGGCATATTCTCTACTCCAAGGTCTTCCTTTCTGGGTACTGCAGGGTTCCCCTCCTTCTCTCTCTCCAGTCCCTGGAGGTATTTTAGGAGCTGGAATCCAGAAGCATACTTGTTGTAGTTTATTAGATTAAATGAGCTGTCAATTAGCTTAGTCATGAGTCTTTGCTGGGAACAGTCTATGTAAAAATGGAAGTTGTGCATACTTCCATCAAGATGGAACTATTTATTTGCTTAATTCTGTAGTTCAGTAGGCTCTTCACCTCTTTTTCTTCCTGTACGCTGAGGTATCTGGCTTTAGACCAGAATGTGACTTTGAACTTTGCACATATTTTTGTCTTTTCAAAGACAAAATGCCTGCTGAGAAATGCAGCTAGTGAGATCAGCCTCAACATATATTTTGCTATATGGATTTAAAAATTATATTAAGCTGCTGTCTATTCCTTCTTATTATTTTTTCCAACAGTCTATTCACTCTGTAGAAACCATGTATCATTCACACCAGAGCAGCTTCATAACGCCTGACTGCACAGAGTTCAACGGTAAAACAAAGTTACAGCAACCTTCTGAAGTCGAAATGACAATTACATGACTATTTGCTGTTGTTCTTTTAACTGTTTTGGTTTTTTTAACATAATATTTATAACACTAAAAAGAATATAATAAGTTGTGCTTTGTTGAGAGACAGGTAAAGAAGCACACAGGACAAGATCTTCCTGTGTATTCTGTATTCCTGCTTTCCAGACTCAAGTTGTACACCCAACCCTCCTTATAAGCATTACCTTTGCTCTTCTAGGTAAAAAAAAATTCCTTAGAAAGGACTGAACAGTACCTTCTTCAGCTGGGCAAGTACAGCAGCAATTGGGTTAAAACAGCATCTGCTTTTTCTGTAAAAATCTGTTTGATTTTTTTCAAAATAATTTTTACCTGCTTGACTTGTAAATTAAATGCTGTTAGGCATGATTCTTAGCAAATGTAAATTAGTGTAATCCACTGCAGTCAGTGGAGCTCTGCCAGTTTTCAACCAGTTGAGAATTTTGGCATCTTGAGTCTCGACTTCCTGCCTTGGTGAAGCAATCTCTGCACTTCTGTAATGGGGATATTACATTGGTATTCCATCCAAGTTGGAGTTCTCCCAGATCTCACCTAAACTCCTACTAATGTCCAAAAAAGCAGGACTTAAATATGTGCTTCAAAACTATTTTTGGAAGACTATTTTGAGACCATTCCCAGAGAGTATCACAGAACCAGAGAATGTGCTGACTTGGAAGAGATCCACAAGGATCATTGAGTCCAACTCCTGGCCCTGAGCTGAGCACCCCAATCCCACTGTGTCTCCTTTGGGCATCACAACAAACAGCTCTCACCTGCCTCTCCACCTCCTTGTTTCTTCTACTCCAGAATACTGGTTTGCCTGGTTAAGGCTATTGATAAGCATAGCCTCAATGTAAAACTCTGAATTTTAATGGCATCCAAGCTTTCTTTTGCAATTTTTCCTACTATAGGCATTATATTGCTGTAATCACTGATAACAAGAGAAAAGGTGAATGAAATGTGCATCAGCATAAACATATTCATATTTTCAGAGGCAAAACCACTAATGAAGTAATTCACTAAATAAACGCCCAAATATTTTGTCTTTTTAAACCCTATGTGGAATATTCATTAATATATTATTGTGTATCCTCGCTATACAGATATTTTCAAAAGTTGTGATTAACGAGAGCTACAGTGGTTTACAATGGCTCTAGCATATATGCAAAAGCAAGAAAAATCGTGGTTAGTCACTAGGATAAGACTGTGATTCCAAATCACTGTAAGAAATTTGTCAATGAACAAAGAAAAGGGAATTCTCTTCTGAGGAGATTCTTCTTCTTAAATATGATTCCATGAAATTTAGTACATGTTGAATGCAAGCAGCTTAAATACAAAAAATGCTTTCCCTGGTTATCTATGTTTACACTGCAGTATAAATTAGACTTTTACCTAGGTACTGATCTTAACAGCCCAGCTATTCACCTAACACATACCTCACTTAACTTTAATGGTTGTCTACATTTTTTTTTTCTTTTTTAAGTACATATTACACTCTAAATTTTGCATTCTCTCTCATCAAAAGCTCTCTCAGTCTAAAATCAAATTTATTGAGAATTAAGGCAGTGCTCCTATCCCTCTCCCTCAGAGTCAGAAAAAAATATTTAGTAGTTCTCCAGAAGAGATCATTGTGTAGTGTAATTCCCTGCAGCACAAACACCCCCAGACACCCAAGGCAATCCAAGCACAAATAGCACTGATGAACCTGAGAAACCTTCAGCAAGTTATGGGAGCACCATAAACTTGCACAGCACAGCAGCTAATTTGAAAAAGCCCTTGTTAATGAAGAATTAACTCACTCCATGTGAGAAAATATTAATTGTGCTACTTTGAGAGCTATCTTGGTCACTTTGGAGATCTTCACAGAAGACTTTCTTGCACAAAGTAGACACAGATTATGACTTCAGCTGAATCAGTGGGAATTCTTCCCCTGAGTCCAGGGAGAGGCTGACCAGGCTGTGAAATGGTATAATCTATTACATATTCTTGCTAAAAGCTTTAACTTCACACTTGGCCAAATTAAAATTAATTTTCCCTAGAACAAGGCAAGACATTTCTTGTACCAATCTGATTATTACAGCTTTTGACAGAAAGTCATGTTTACTATCTTATAATAGGAGCAATCTGCTCCTTCTTTTTGTCTTAATCATTCTGATTTTAGAGAGAGAAGGGACAGAAATCCCAATCAAATTACTTCTTTTTGAAGTTTACATGAAGACTACAGGCTTGGTACAACCAATTCTGGAGTTGGAAGAAGAAATAAATCAGAAAAAAAGCTGAAAATTCAATCTGACTGTAAGCATTTTTAAAGCTTGAGCAAATAAAGGCAAGTTCTGTAAATAAAAGTGACAAGCATGCAGGCATGCTGCTTTTCATGTCTTGTAGTCTCCATTTTTCCTAGACTGTGGTTCATTTCAGAAGAGATCTGACTAAATGTTAATAGGCAGTGAGCAGAAAAAAAAAAAACAAAACAAAAAAGGATGTCATTCAGAAATGGGAAAGTGACAATAGCCTGTAAACAAGAAGAGAGTAGGAGACTGCAGGGCTTACACCTGGCAGGGCTTTGCATCCTCCCTTGCAGCCAAGAGAGCTAATTAAAACCTCATGTCTAGAGAAAGACATCGTGCAACTTAGGTCAAACAAATGTCTTTGATAGAGTGGGGTATTTTACATGAACACATCCCCCCTTTCATGCTTTTAATCCTAGGATTACAAGCACGTATCGACCATCTTGTGGCTATCCTCTGAGATAACATTATTTGCTTGAAGTCTATTATAAAGTCTAGCTTTTCAAAAGAAAATTACCTATAGTATTCACACACTCATGTTTTTGTTTTTATCCACATGAATGTCACTGTGGCAAAGCTGGTAGCACTACAGATTATTAGATTTGCCCAGCAGTTTTCATTATAAGACTGTTTTAGTACCTTGTAAATTTGCCAAATATTAACTACATAAACTAACATTTTCCTCAGGGAGAAAAAGAGTGACAGCATCAATCTCTTAGCTTTTCATTATCTATTTTACCGTGTGGTCTTTGCATGGGAAGGTGTAGCAAAATGGTTGAGACATTAACTCAGTGTTTTGCTCAAGTTAGAAATCCTCTGTATCTCATTTTCCTATTGCCCCTTCTTTGTAGAGTAAAATCTCATCACTGGGTAGTCAAAGATACATTTTGGTACACCCTAAAGAGTGTTGAAAAACATTTAGCCTGAAAAGGACCTGCAGATCATTGCAGAGATTTCATCAGGTAAATTTCTGAGAACACAGGAATTCCAACACAGGTATTTCAACCCAGAGAACATCACTCCTAGAGAATGTCCCACCTTCTCTGCAGTTAAAGACAGGACTTGTTGTGGTCTCTCAGGTCTACACAGTGGGAGAAAATGAAGAACAAAGGGCAACAGATTGAGATATGGAAAATGGACATAACAAACTGGAACATGGCAAGCAAAAATAAGAGACTGTAAGGGAAGGAGAAACAGAAAAATCATACATGAGAAAGCTGCAGGCCTTGGAATGAGAATTAGTGATGGAGGGAAATGTAAAAAAGGGGAAGAGAAATTCCTGTGGAAGAGGTAAGAGTATTGTGACTGGCTGGCCACACACACCTGGACAGAATGTTTTGGAAATGCTAAGAAAAACTAAGGAGTTCAGAGAGAGGTGCTGATCTGGAAAAAGCTGAGGAGAGACATCTTAAAATAGAGAAAAGAAACCAGTGCAAAAGAGAAAGGCAGAGTGGCCAAGCAGCAAAGGCAGGAACTGAGACAGAAACAGCACAGGTTGAGGAGAGATGAAAGACAGCCAAGCAACACAGCAGGAATGGAATGGAAAGTTGAATGTTGAATCAATGTGTGGTGAATCTTAATGCTGAATGAGAGATAGTAGGAAAAAAGAAACACAGCAAGTGCAGAATAGACCAGATCACACCTAAATTAGATAAGCAAAAAGGACTCATAGCAGAAACTCCCCACCAGAACCTGGAGATTGATGATTTGCAAGTCTTGTTGTTCTCTGTCAGCAAATACGTGTGAAATCCACCTACAAAAACTCCCATCAGTGCTCCATGCTTCCAAACCTTACATTTCCTCAAGAAGCTCAAGTGCTAGACATTTCTGTGATGGAAACTCATGCTTGTGCAAATCTGATGATTTGTGTTAGGATTTCATTATTTTGTTTTCAGTTTGTTTAGTGTTTTCAAAGAATAACATGTGCATCTAAAGCATCTGCCTTCAATTGCTTTGCAATATGAAGTACTCAAATATTAGGAAAGGCCAGAACTAATATAAATCCTGTGATCTTCATTTATGTTCCTTTTATAGGACAGTGGTGATCTCATCTGAGCTAATGGACATCTGAGCTAATCATCCAACCTCCTCTTACAGACAGTAAAGACAAAATGTCCTTCTGGGACAGGATTCACATGAGACATGAATGTCTTGGCAAAAGATCATTAAGGTCAAAGGAATATATTAATACACAATCTTAAATCTGAGAATTTCACACATTATTTTTTCTGTGTGTTTTTTAACAGCTTCAAAACCTTTGAAACCTGAAATCGACCCCCTGGATCATTTGGGGAAATTACGACTTCTGAAAACCAAATCTCAAGGATTCACATTCAGTTCCCCAGCACAAGAGGCATTTGTTGGCTGACAATAACTGAGTTTCCTGATGCAGCAGCAAAAATTCCCTCACATCAGCTCAGACATCCATCAGTTCACAGGAAGAGCCAAGACACTTGTGCAGGGATAGGGAAATGTATGATCATGTGGTTGTGTACTAGATTGTGATGTGTACACACAAAATTGTATAGACAGTGTAATCCTGACATTTTCTGAATTGTGCCTTTATTTTTCTGCAATGTCAGATGTGCTGTCACCGTGGATGAATAAAACAATGACGCAAACAAAAATCTCAATGAAAGATTTGTAAATTCTTCTCTAAAACAAACTTTGTGATAAATTTGAACAGCTGAATAAAAGTAGTTTTCATTCTCATCTACATTTATGCTAACCAAAAGCTGCCTCATTGCAGGAAATATGTGTCAGAAAGATAGGTTCCCTTGCTGACAGAGAGCAGAATTCTCCACCACTGTGAATGGTTGCTTCCTGGATACTGTATTTGACAAACACAGAGCACAAAAGTGCTTGCTTCAGGTGGAAGTGTTGCAACAATGTCAAGCCTTATGTCTTATACTGCAAAACTGATTAAATATTATCAATGAGCAAGTGCTGCAACACTGAGAGTGAATTGATGGATGTCTGTTATTCATTTCTCTCTCAGCAAGCACTGCAGTTTAATTCCACAAAATCATTTTCATATGTTGGGATGAAATGATTGTAATGCCTAGAAGAAGCACACCCTTCCCTTCACTTTCTAGTTACAGCAGTCTAGGGAGGATCTTACGTCAGCAAGCCGGTCCACTCCACTTGCAGTTCTTGCTAGCATTACTAGATCTTCTTGCATCTTATCCACCCATGCTTTTATCCTGCAGAAAACAAAAAAGAAAACAGAGGCATCCAATAAGATCACAGACAAGTGGAAATGGCATACAAGCATATAGCACAGGAAAGGGTAAAAGTAAAAGGGCTAAAGTTGAATACAAAACAGAAGACTCGTGTTTGAGGTTTTTCTTCAGTAGATCCTCTACCCAGCCTGAATCTGTGCATACAGTTTGCTGTGGGGGTCACCATGCTATGCCAGCTGTAAATCCAAGAGTGCCATAGTATCTACAAAGCCAAGCTGCAGCAAAGATCCCCTCAACAGAGCTGGTACAGCACCTGCCAGGACAACCTGCCTGACCTGCAGCTCACTCCCCAAAATGCCTCTCCTGAGCTCCCCAAAGTCCTTCTCCCAACAGAGAATGCAGGCAGGGAAAAACAGCAGCTGGTAGCAGGTTTACAAACCACACTGAATTTTCTGGCCTGCAGCCTCTCTTCAAGGAAGCAACAGCAGGACAGACAGCAGTGGCCACGAGCTGTTTTGGAAAGGCACATTTGCTCCTGGCTGCTGTCACCAGGGAGCAAGTGATTTGCTGCTGTGCCTGCTCTGGTCCCTGTGCCCAGTAAACCTGTCTGTCTGGAAAAGCATTGGATCCAACACAGTTTCTGTGCCATGTCACGCTCCATAGCAGGAAAGGAGCCATGGTGAAAGTTTACTCCAGTGAGGTCCATGTTCAGAAGAAGGTTGTGTTGCTTGCCTAGCCAGAAAGTTTCATCTCCAACTGATCTCTCACATTATCCCTGCCATTATGCCAGCTTTCTGCTCTGAAAGCTGGAACAGACAAACATATTTGTCTTAGTCATTTCCCAGCCTTAATCTGATACCCAGGGGATAATTGCATAGACTATTCATTAATAAAGACAAGAAAAAGGGAGATTCCATTTTTGGTTCAATATGGAAAATTTGAAAGACAAAGAAAGAAGATGGAAGACTGATTTTACTCCTTCTTTCCATGGCCATTAATAAATATATTTTCTGTTAATCCACAACCAATACTTTCAGATAGTACCATCTCAATTATGGAGTTGCAAGTTGACTATTTTTATTAAAGGACTCTTCCTCATGCTTCCTTCACACATGAAAATCACATTTGCATTGACTATAGCAATTGATTCCATGGTTGGTGTAGTGCTCCCAAACCTTCCCTTCTACACTCTGCTTTCCAAAAACTGAGATAAAATAAAGTAATTTCCTGGTTCAAATTTCCACAAAGCCCAATATTATGCAATCATTTAGTTCTGTGTAGAGATGAATTTGTTTAAAACCATGGTGCATTATGTTTAACATGGCTTTTAGACCATCAGTTGTATCTGTGTGAAGAGTATTGGCTCATAAGCACAAGTATGAGCACAAACAAGAAAATGCTATCACTTTCCATTTTTGAATGGTTTCTCTTTTTCTGTGTGAAAGAATGAGGTATATGAAAGGTGAAAAAGTGAAACCCATTACCCAGAAGTGTTTTTTCAAAAGCATAAAATAAATAATTGAACACCCTGAGAATTTTTTATGATCCATTTCAGTTATAAAAATTGTGGGTGTTATTTCTAACAGGAGTCGATAGAAAAAATCAGGGACGATTGATTTTTAAATTGACTTTTTCCATTTCCTACTGCTTTATATTTTTACTAGATATATTCCTCTCTGTCCTTAAAGAAAACTGGAATGGTGAAAACTTATATTAGTTAACTAGTTAGTTAGTTAGCTAGTTAATTACTTAAATTTGAAATTTTGGAAGAAGTTGCACTTCAAACCAGTAATTACTTACTAATACTATTACTTGTAAATTAAATATGAATAATTTTTTTCTCTTTAACATGTAAAAAATATTGTTTTTTCAAAAAATACTTCTTATATATTCTCTAGAATTCCTGCCTCCACACAATTAGCCCACACCTTGCCTTTTGGAGTTAGTCGTCATGACTAGTTTTTGTTTAATTTTGGGTTTGGTTTGGTTTGGTTTGGTTTGGTTTGGTTTGGTTTGGTTTGGTTTTAATTTGTGTTTGAGCAAGGCTTCTGCTTCAGTCAGTGGGAAAAAGCATTTCCAGAGCTGATCCATTCTTCTCTTCAGGAGAGCTGAACCTCTCTATCTTCTGCATAGCCTCTAGTGGAACTCTGGACAGCTTTGAATCCTAGTCCAAGTTCTCCAACTTGACTTTTAGGCAGGTAAGTGTAGAGAGTACCAGTTTCTGAACTGGAATAGGAGGAAGTCCACCTTCTTCCTAATTTAATGGCAATCTCCTTCCCTAATGGTAATTACAATGTAAATTACAAGGCTTCTTCCAATATACTTCCAATATGCGATATATTTACTTTGAAAGATAATTTTCTTGCGTATTTGTGTTAGTCTGTTAGACTTTCTGTAGTGAAAACTGTCCTTTTTTTTTTCTTTCCTGTACACCAGGGTCCAAAATCATCACAGAATTATGGAATCATAGTATAGTTTGGGTTGGAAGGGACATTTAAAGGTCACCCAGTCCAATCCCCTATAATGAGCAAGGATATCTCCAACCAACTCAAGTTGCTCAGACAGTAAAAAGCAATAACATCAGAAGTGTTGTGCTAGATTACTATCAAAAGTACAAATGATAAAATGACATTCTACGACTTTGAGAAAGCTCAGTATAATTCTTCTTGCCTTCCCACAAGAATTTGAATATGATTAGTATTATTTATAGAGTCTAATGTCAGCATTTCTACATCTCGGTTTCCTACCTTGCTACCAGACAAAAGTGTACATTTGATAAATTTCATGCTCCAGATATGCTTTCTTTGTCAGAAATGGCCATACTCACATTCTATAAATTTCACAGGAAAAACGCAGAGTATATAAAATAAAACTTTTTTTTCTCTCCAGTTAAAAACTCACATTATCTCACTGTGTTTTGGGTTTTTTTTAAGTGTGTCTTTAAAAAATAAATAAATAAGGGCCTTTAGGCACTGAAATGCTTGTCTGGTGCTCCTTTTAACTGAAGCCTGCAGTGCAATATCTGTCTGACAGCTGCTCATGGTCAGAGTTTATTTAACAATTGGAAAGCTGTCACAGCAAACAGGAGCTCCCATGACTTAAAGAAGCAGCAGTCATTTTTTTTCTTCAAAGGGCACCGACAGAAAGGCTGCACAAAAGGCTGGTTTGTTCCTATCGTTATTAGTTTGGCACAAACATTGCAATGGATGTTCTACTGAAAGGTGATTATGTTCTGCAGGACAATTGATTTTAAGCCCCTTCTCCCACCCACAGGTTGTCCCTGTGTGAAGCAGTGACGAGACAAAAGGAGAGTGCACATGCCTTCCCACAGCAGCTTCCAAGTGATCTGAATGATGGAGGGAGCTGTCTGACTAAGGACAGACAGACATGGGTCATTTACTGGGGGATTAGAAGGCACAACCCTGCTCCTGTCACCTGGGCTGGGATCAGATTGATGAAGAAATAGCCAAAAAGCTACAGAGCCATCCATCCACATTATGTTATTAGCCAACCTAGCAAAACTGCTCTTTTGACAGCACAGGAAGATTCTTTTTTTCTTCCTTTTCTTATTGTATTTTTTTTCATTTTTTTGAAGGAGGACTATTATATTTCCTAAAGTCAAAGGATTTTCACAGGTACATCCCTAGCAACACTCCAAGCAGAACTAAATATAGCAGGTGCTAGACTAAGAAATCTTTCCTTTCCTTTCCTTTCATTAAAACCTATTTTTATGTTAAACCTGTACACCAAACTATACTTGCAGAACAGAGCACTGCTCAATTACAAGGGTAAAAGAAACCAAGACATCTTGATGCAGAAGTAACCTGGCTATAACCTTTTTTCCCCTGCTGAAACTGATGCAATATTTTTTCTGCTGACTTCAAGGAAAGTAGATTCATGTAATGATATGCCATATCTTTGTAGACCACTCACACTAATTTAAGGTCCATTAGCTGACTTCTGCTTGGATAATGTCTTATAATTTAAAGAGGCAGGGATAAACCTTAGCTCTGACAATTGGAGCCACTTGGTATGTTGGAGATCCACATTCAGTTCTCTACAGTTAAGATTACATTCAGCTCAAGTTTCTGAATAGTTCTCGTATATAAAAATAGCAACAATTGAAGTAATGAAAGCTGTCAGTAGTGAGAGGAAGAAGTGTTTTCAAAATAGGTCAATATTTCTCTGATTATCAAAAAGGAAAAAAATACATAACACACTGCTCCTGATTCAATTTAAAATTGGTGTTGGGAAAATGAAGATAAATGAGATTAGTTTAGGAAACTGAGAGAGTAAGCCTTGCTATATTTTTTCAGGCTAACCTCACATTATTTTCTTGCTCAGAAAAAAAACTTTCAGGTTTAGATGTTTTTTAGATGATTTGCTATTACTGAAGGAGGGGGAAAATGCTAAAAAATTATCATAGCAGCAGGCTTCACAACCATTCTTTGTCCCTTCTAGGCAACACCAAAGGGCAAATCGAAATTGTTATTGTAATTTATAGAAGGCATGAGAAAGAAGAACAATGGAAGTTACAACAGAATTGCTAGCCTTCTACAAAGAAATTACTCGTGCTGCTGCGTTTACACCTCTGACTGCACAACTAGTGATTTTCAATACCACTATATATTTTGATTACCTGTAAGCTGACAGTAGTCATCTTTCAGGCATGGGGACAGGTGGATAGATTAATAGAGAACCAGGCTTTTGAAGCAGTATTAAAGGTAGGTTTAGTGAAATACTGAAGAAATTTTCGTAATGTGCCAAAATTCAACTGATTCTAAAATGGAAAGAAAGGGACCAGATATGGGGAAATTGATGCAAAGATCACTAAAATCCCATGGTTATCAGATCAAGCTCTTGAATGTCCACTGTCTCCATAGCCAGAAAATGAATAAAAGAGGGTTATATTATTTAGATGTGACATAAAAACAAATGAAGGCAAAATAGTCCATCTAAGCTTTTGTGAATTTTCAGCATCTTACTATAGTATTTGTAATAGTCCAATTAAATTCCACAGAGGGGATTTAATGTAATCATCCAAAGACAGGCTTACCTTGTCCTATGGCTTCCATGGTTATGAATGCCTCATTGTGATGTACAGTGCTCCAATACTCCTTTTTCTGTTGTCTGAAAATTTACTAATGCCCTATGTGAGTTACTTAAAACCATGATATAAGTACTATATAGTAAATACCAGTTTGAAAGGAAGGTAAGGCTTCAGAAATCTAAGTGAAAAGCGGTATGTTCTGCAAGTGTTGGAAAGCCCCTTTTATTCCAGTGTAATAATGACAGAGGAATGTTTATCAAGTGGTAACTATTAAAAATATATCACACAATTTAGTGTCAACGTTTGGAAGGATGTTTGTGTGATAAAAGCAAAGCAAAGATTAATTCATGACATTTGGCTGCACTGAGTGAGGAAAACAGGGAAGCTATGTGATTTCTGTGCATAAAAATGGATGAACAAAATCTTCTGCATCTTGTGATCCACAGGCAAAGATATTTCCTCTTTCAGGAAGAAGAAAATATAATACTTTGTTTCTTTGCTCTCTTTGACTGTCTTATCTTCCCAAATGTGACAAGCTGCTGGCCATGTAGTTTGCAAGGACCTTCCAGAGATAAGATATCCCTAGTGGTCAAGGACAGATGGCCCCTTTTGTCCTTCCCTGTTTTCAAATGGTAAAACCCTTGCTTGGAATAGTTATTTCACATTTCTCAAATGGAAATATTAGGGAAGCAAGACATAATTTCTGTGTCACATTGTCATTCTGTAGACAGAAAAATTCAGTGTAGATGGAAATCTCTTCAGGATACAACTGATTCTTAGTAGCAGACATCTTATTATTCAGATATGGGTGTTTTAAGCTTTTAATTTACATGGTTAGGCCAGTTGCAAAAAGTATAAAAATTTTCCATTTCTTTCCTCCAAACACTCCTTCTCCTTATGAATATAGTTCATCTCCATCATAGTCTTCACAGAAGAAGCTCTCAGGAGCACTCAGGAACGACTGCTCTACCAAACACTCTTTCAAGTACTCTCCCTGTACCACAGATAAAACTGTGAACAAGAAATCCAGAGATGCAGCATTGATACAGACAGAAGGAGGAGGAATGGCCCTTTCACTGGGCCAGCAGCTCAGGAGATTTAAGTTCCACCACGGAATTCCATGAGAAAATCAGTGCCAAGTCAATGGCTCATAGCACACAAAGGGCAGATCTGTCACATACCCTTTTCTGTGTCCCAACACACAGTTTGCTTCTCAATACTGAGTCCCAGTGGCAGGTTCCAGGATGGAAATGATCAACTGAAAATGGCACCATGAGCTGCTTAGCCTTTGCCCCAGTGCCCAGAGAAGCAGAAACCTTTCTCCATTCTCACCCAGAACTTCTAGGCCAAACTAACTCCTTCACCCCAACATGTCTTTTGGAGCACAGCTTGAATGGCTGTTTTGTTCTCACCTTCCAACAAAACCTTGGCTAAATACCCCCATGAGAAGGCTTCACAGATGGATCTGGGAACAGCACCCGCTGACCCAGAGGCTGGACCCACTGACTGCTGCTCATTCCCACTGAAATAACCTCTCTCACATTTCAGCTCTTTATCTGTAACTGCACTTTGCATTTTAACAAGTGTGCAGCAGATCCTTCACAGCAGCCAGATGTTAAGCAGAAGCAATCAAGTAATTCCTTCAATATGGTGGCCACTTTCAAGAGCATGGTCCTATTCTTTTATAACCTTGTTCAGTATGAGCCGAGTGCATAAGAGGTGTTTAACTACACACGCTTATAATTACAGCTTCTGCTTCACAAATATTTCCCTTTACTTTGCCAAAAATGTTCTTTTGCAGTCTAAAGCTTCCTAGCAAATAACATGAAAAATATCCTCTCATGGAAATTGCTGTTGCACAAAATATCATTTAATAATTTAAGCTCAATCTTTAAGGTAAGCCTGACACAGTCAGCGCAAAATTGCTAGAAGCTGTAAAAAGGACTCTTTAAAAATGATCATGTTTTAATTATCATAGATTATACTGCTAAAACAGTTCGACAGAGAAGAGATAAATTTTCAGCTCAAATAACTACCTGTAGAGCTCAAATATAATCCATTAAAGGCTTTTGCAATAACATATACATGTAGTACCATTCACTGCTCGGCATTGAAAAAGTGATCAAACTTTCCAAATCTAGTTACCATTTTTGTGACTGAGAAATATAAATTCAGAATGAAGAATCCCTATTTGTTTTCCAGTATGTGCCAGATTAAAAGCAATCATTTTGTTTTACATTGCAATGATCTAATATACAGGCTAGGATATAGATCTCATGGAGGAGCAGGAAACTGGACACTCTTTAATGCAATCTCGTCTAAGTTAAATTTCTCCATTAAAAACACAGATACATCACTAAAATTATACAGGCAATGTGATAAAAAGGAGACTGAAACTGAATCTCACATACATCATGCAGTTATTCCAGTACTGTAACAATGGAGCCTGGATTAGAAGCTGGTCCTTATGCAAATTAAGATGTAAACGCTGCTATTTTTGATGGTTCTGTATTATACGGCAAATCTGTTAATAGCATAATGCCTTTGGAGAATAAAAAAGCATGTCTTAAAAAATGATTGAAAAATAAATCTCAATTGTAATGGAATTTTACAAAGTGCTTAACAGCACAATTTTGCTAAGACATTCAGGCAAAGAATTACTTTATCAGTTGTGTTTAACATATCACACTCGTACTTTAACCATAATTTATACTGAAATTTCTTCTTCCCCACACTAATAATAATTTCCTTTAACATCAACAAAAAAAAAAAAAAACAGAAATTAAAATATGGTACATTTGATACCAGTAAAGAAGAGATTACAGGAAAAACTGTGATTCATACAAACCAGGAACATATTCATACTCACGTATGTGAACCAATTCAACTGAGTATTTCATCTACACCACCCAATTTATGCCCTAACCACTTCAGCATATTTTTTTCACACATATAGGATGCAGAATCTGCACATATGGACTGCACTTGTCTGTTCTTCCTAGTGAATAAATTGTATGGGCCATCATAGGAAGACACATACATTTATCTCCTTAAAACATACAGTTCATTTGATCTGATATTTTTGTTTAAACTATACTTACAGGAATGCCACGATGAGCTTTGAGAGAAATGACCACATGTTCACCTCATTATGTCATTACCTATGCTGAGGAAGTGAACAGCAAAGCTCACCTTGAGTAATAACACAGGGATGAGTTCTTCAGTCAGTGTTTCTCACTGACTTTTAGGGAACTGAGGTGTAAATCAGCATCCTTATTTAAAATGAACTGGGTTTTGTCTTTTTTTTTTTTTAATTATTTTGTGTTTTAACGGGAAAAAAGTAGTGTTAATGTACTTTGCCTCTCATAGAATACATTAGCCAAGTGCAACTAAGGCAATGACAGCATCACCAGGGAGCCGAGTTACTCACTTCTCTATTTTTATCTGACTGTCTGATGTAGGTTTTGGCTGTAGCAGCAGAAGTCCAACACCCAGGACTGTCACTGGCACCAGCAAATCTGAAGTACCCAGCCTGGGCTTTGCTGCAGCAAGGTGCAGGAGCAGGTGAGTAATTCCCCCTATGCAAGTCACACTAGTCACACAATTTAAGTACACAGCAGAACTGGGAGGCTGCACACAGATCCTGGACAGCAAGTCTACCTTCGCTGGGTTTGCTACTTGCCTTAATGTGAAATTTAAATATAAAAATTGAGAAATGCCTAAAGACAAGTAGGTATTTGCTCTGGAAGAGAGGCCTTGATTGTATGTGGAGAATCTTCCTTATAAGTCTCCCTGAAATTATTAAAATTATAAAAAGATATATTATTTATAACAGTTATTTCATATGAAATTCATATTGAGACTATTCTATCCTCACTGAAAAAAGGAACAAAGGTTGATAAAAAAAGTGTAGGGGTTTTTTACACAACAATGAGCTGTTTGTTACCAAGCTTCAAATTTTACAACCTCCTTTCAAATTTATTTTTCTGTGGTGTTGATCCCTCCTGTTTAATAATGTCAAGGCTTCATAAATAAAACATCTATTATATCAGATATCAGAATGTCACCTTCTGACAACACTATATGGTCTAAGAAAAAAACCCACCTGACTCCAAATATATTCCACAATTGTAAAGCTGCTCTTCTTCTAATTTATTATATTTTTTATAAATTATTATATACTTAAAAAAAAAAAATTGGTTTACAGTGTTCTCCAAAGCATATTACTTGAAAGCTCTGCATATGCAAATTAATCAGCTGTTTCCGTTGCAAATATATTCTTTCTTTCAAAGCCTGACTTCCAATGTGCAAAGCTGTCACCACCCTAATGTGCCACTGCTATGGCACGTGTAGTAATAGCACTTAGAGTAATAAAGAGACTTTTTTTTTTGGGAAGGCCTAAACTGATTCCATATTCTGAAAGATAGGCACAATCTGCATTCAGTGCTGCCATTTAAAATAAAAAGTAAAATATCACAACAGAAGATGTAAAGCAGAAATTATTGCACAGGCAAAAGAATGGCACAGAATATTAAGTTTCTACAGAAATTAACATCAAAATTAGCATAGCCACGATGTCTTTAAATTCTTTCCATTTCACAAAGTCGCGCTGAATTATATGGAGTTTTTGCTAAAGGCGCAGCTGGTGCGTTGTTGTTCCTGGGATGCAGATGCATATTAATGGCTGTTTGAAAATGATAATAGTATATGAGAAATAATCAATGCATTCTTTTCCTCTGTTCAAGAGGTCGTCAGTGTGTTCCCCACACACACACTGCGGTTTGCTGTCTTGGGAACAGGAGGTCAGGACTCCTGAACACAGGATCAGGACAATGTCTGCACAGGCTGGTGCAGGAGAACCTTAGATGAATTAAACCCATGGCTGTTTCTCCAGGGTGTTAGACAGAGCAGCTGTGCATCAGAAGTGCTAGCATACAGTAAACCACCAGAAAAACTCAATGCAATTACCCTGTAAAGACCCAGCAGCAACCAAAACCATATTGCAATCTTCCACTTTAGAAAATTAACCTTTAGAAATGGCTGGTGTCAGTCAGGCTTTGCAGGCCAGTTCAGTCATAAACAACTGTGCAGGTCTTAGATTTCTGTTGTAATCCTCCATTTGTGATTTATAGTACTTTTCTTAAATGTGAAGAAACTGGAGACTGAAGGATAGTGTTTAATGTCATTATTTGAGCGATAAGAAAGCCTTGGCTCCATTCATTTTCTTTTAAGGAACTCTTATAGATAGCTCACATATTACTTACATAAACCCTAGAAAAATAAGAGTTCATGTTCCTGATGTTTGGGTTTCACTTTTGAAAGGCTGTTTGAAGAGGCTGCAAGTGTTTGATTCAGAAAGCTCAGGCACAGAAATGGTTTCCAACTGTGCACGCCGGGCTAAAGGGCTGTAAGGGTCACTTCACAGTAAAGCTGAACAAGAATGACACTAAATGTAATTCAGCTCTAAAACAATTCCTTCTCAAAGAGGCTTCGCTCTCCTTTCTCAGGCTGGGGTAAATGCTTGAAGGTCAGCAGGCCACAGTGCTTGTCAGTGCATTCAATGCACATTAAAAAGACAGGCTATTAAGGAAAGGTCTCTGACATTTACTTGGGAGCCAACCCTCCCCTCTTCCAGTTGTCCCCTTCCCCAGTTTCAACACATTCTCTAATTAAGCATCAATACAATGCAATGTAATTGATGTAGTAGTCATTACTGGGAATCGCCCATTCTCCTATCAAATCAGAGTGTACTGAAAGGGCCATGTTTGAAATGGGTGAACTTAATTGCCCGATGGTCCCCAAGAGGGTTGTACAAACAGATCAAGACATCACGCACACACAACTGATCTCAGCTGTGACACAAGCTTTTTGTCACTCCCTCATCCATCTTTGCTTACCAGGGATAATGGTGGCTGGAGTCGACACCGGACAATTCAATAAATAAGAGCATTGGATGTGTTTCAAATGAAGCATCCCAGAATGCAGGATTTAGTGACATTTTGATTAAAGGTCCATACATAACAAAGGCTTTTTATGAGGCAGCTGCTTAAAAGACAATCTATTTGAGCACAAACAGAGCAAAGTAGCTGGTATCCCCTGGCAATTTACTGTGAAACATTTGTTTGCTTCACAACGATCTGGTTCACAATCATTGCACTTGCATGGTTGGTTGATTAAATCAGTATCTCTAGCAGTCATTAGAGAGAGCAAAGGAAAAAAAAGTCAATTGCTAAAGTAATGCCCTTTTGTGTTATGCAAAAAAGATATGTCAGGAAGGTGAAGCTCCTTTTTCTTTTCCAGCACCTTGCTCTGTTTCCACTTCCCAGTATAAAGAACTGGGCTTTTATACTACAGAGTCATAAACAGTATTTGATTAAGAAAAGTGTTAATCCAGAACAGTGGTGTTAGCTGTTCTGAAGGGACTGCACAACCAACAATGAGGAAACAATTATAGATTCACTGACACTGGTCTAGGAAAGTGCTGAATTAATTTTAAAAAATCAAGGCAGGAAGGCAGGAAGGCAGGAAGGCAGGAAGGAAGGAAAGAAGGAAAAGAGATATAAGGTTTTACAAACAGAAACAACAACAGAAATTTGAATCTGATCATGCAAAGAACACAAGCCACTCTGCACCTCAGGCTGCCTCTCCCATGCTGCAATCTGCAGTGTGACAAGTAAAGAGATGCCTTGGTTCCAACCTGGGTTATCAGAAATAGCGACAGAATATTTAAAAGGCACAGATAGGAAGCATTCAGGCAACAGAAAGGAAGAAAATAAGAAAGAGTTTGACAAGCAGGGAAAATGTCAACTCTGGGGGGTCATGCTGCATTTATTTAGGCCTGGCTGGGTGTCAGTGAGTAGAAGGGAGTAATAGATGGCAGGGACAGAATGTGGGAATGATGGGACAGCTCTTAGCTCTTACATTACAAAAGCACAAACTAAAAAAAAAATTAATTGCTTCATTTATATAGATCATCGTGAACGAGAGCATTTCAACTTTTTTTTATTTTATTTATAAAATGCTACCCTAGGCAGTTTCCAAATTGCTTAGTGCAAAAGCTGTCAATATAATTAGAGGAAGATGAAGGAGTCTTTTAAGATAGGTGCAGTTTCTGTATTTCTCTTCACTGACGGGACTGTAATGAAATTTTGCTGTGACAACATACCAGATTCCAAGGATACACTGAATGCCTCAACAGCTCTGAATATGTAACATTCCCCAGATGGGAGGGAAGGCAAAAACTTTTGTGCATGGTGTACATGAACTGTTTTCTCCATGAAGATAACTCTGAAGCAGCAGAGCCATCCATTCCTTTGCCAGACACTCATGCACAGTGTCACAGTCTGTACAGTTATCTTCTCCATAAGCATATTTCTCATAATTTCCTTTTCATTTTTCTCTGCATCTTACATGTTAGGCTAGCAGTTTCTATACCAAAGTTCTTTCTTACCTCTTCCACTACATGCATATTAAAATAAAATTCAAAACATGGTGTTTGCCCCTTGCTTATTTCAAAATACTCTCTCACACATAAGTGTTTCTCATGAATTTGTAGTACCTGAACACCCCACACAATGTATGACTCAAATAAAACTGCCTGCAACCAAGCATTAATCCAATTAGCTGGATTTTGTCAAACATTCTAGTTAGATTGCACAGAAATCATGCATCAGGCCTCAAATTAAAGGGGTTTGAAATGTATTTATGCTTACATGTAATATTCAGATTTTTATTTTACCTTGACTTTGAGACAGCTGACAATGGTCCTTTAAGTATTACCCAGCTTCAGGAGATACTACAGGCAACCAACCCCCTCACTGAATTTTTTTTTGTCTGAAATTCAAGCAGCAGTAACAGGCAGGTACTTTGTGTGAAGACAAGGTACATTAATCTGGCAAGAACTGAGAGTGGTTTGTTTAACTGATACACCTTTAGTGTTCTGTTACATGATTAACTCTATAGATAGAGGCTGTATCTGTACTGTAACTTTACACAGTGCTCAGTGCTATGGAGCACAGATGACATCTCTGAACGTTTTCCTAGAACAAGGCTGAGGTACTTTTCAGTGTCTAAGGACTCTGTGTACCCAGACTCCACTACATTAATGACAGTTTAAGAGGCGTTTGTGTGATCTGCTTTAGATTCTTGCTGTAGGTTTTCCAGATCTGATGTTTAGAAGTTTCTGCCTCTTCCCATTGTGAGGCTAAGTCGGGTGCCTGACCTGGGTTTTCTGAGCTGTGCCTAAGGATTGTACACAGCACAAGAGCTTTCACAAGTGTTTAAATCCCCATGGCTGTTTTGCTAGAAAACCCATTCCTATACTAAATTGTCAACTTGCCTCTTTCAACAAAATGCCCCTCTCAAATTCAAGTCAGAGTTTGAGAATGGGTCAGCCTACCACGTCCACAATCACCTGATCTGTGTGGCTATAGAAGAGGGTAAACAGAGACATCTGATCTGCCTCCATCCTTTTTGTGTACTAGCAATCATGATTGCAGAAGGCTATCCGGAAAGCATTCTGAGATCAACTGATGTTTGAAAAGCCCTTAGCACACAACAAAGTAGCACAATCAAAATTTTATCTATTTATTCCCCTTTCTAAGCACGTTGCTGAAACATAATCTCTTTTCATTTAGAAGAGAGTGCAGTGCTATGTGAGATCTGTTGCCTGCAGTACAACTGATGATACTTTAGATAAGAAGGATGAGATAGCTTTCAGTCTTAAAAAGGTAACACACCACTTTAATGAAAGTTTAGAATTTGTGTTTAATATTTCATCAACTTAATACTTTGATTTATGTAGGGTACTGTATGTCCTCAAAGGAAAAGAGGAGAGCACTTTCAGAGAAGAGCATTTGGGGAGAAAAATGTTGACATTTCTAGTCAAGTTAAACTCCTAATTGTGTATAAATCTTTTATAGTTCTCCTGTTTCTCTGAATAAATTACTTTCACATTGCAACAACAAAATCAGGCATTTATAAACAGTGGTTTATAAAAACTCATCATAAAACACTAGCTTCTCATTATTTCCAGTACAGAAACAGCACTAGTACCAGACGTAGAGAGAAGCATTACTGCACACACAATACAGGTCTGTTATCATGTTCTTCAACCCTGTAGAAATCCTCTATTGAGACAGTTAATAGCAGTTATTGATAAAACAAATGGAGGCAAAACATGAAAAGTCCAAAGAAGAACAGAATAATAGATTTAAGCACAAAAGTAATGAAATTCTCAGAGATGGTGTCAGATTTGGGTATCTACACCCTAAGTATGCAGTGTTAGCTGAGAAGAAATGTTCATGTATACAAACTTTAACACAATACAAGAGTTTTCTCCATTCACACTCTCTTTTCATAGCATACAACAATGAGATATTGAAAATGTGCTGTAAAAGTATCTGATGGCTATCGGCTTTCCCATGAAAGCAAGGTATTGGCAGCTCAGTTACCATACTCTTGACAATGCTAGATACAAAATAATCAAGTAGCATGTTCTGGACAAGCAAACTGTAAAACCTCTCACTATTCACTGTCATATGAGATTGCAGTATTCTCTCTTCTCCAATTCTGATGGGATACCCTGAAATTGTCTCTTGCTCCACCTTAAATAGTATAAGATTTAGCAAATGCACATTTACGCCTTTGACTGTTGATTTTTGCCATGTCCTTTTACATGCTGATCCAAAAAGCATGTCAGCACAAGGAGAGTCACATCGCCATTCACACAGTCCATTGGTAATGGTCTCGAGGAGGGAAAGTGGGCAGACTGACTTTGTTCCCACAAGAAAAAAGTAAGTGATCTATGAAATGTGAAGTTGACCTTTTATTTGTTATCAGTCATCTGGACAAGTGCAAGGGACCACCCTCTTTGTTATGCTTATTGGCCTTTTGTCAACACTACAAGCTCCAAATAGGTATTTCCTGAAAGGCTAAACAAATTACAACTGACCTACCAAATCATAAAGGAACTCATGGCAGAACCATGAAAAGAATCACCATCCTGGTCATGGGTTCATTAGCTTGCTAGGCAAGAAAGTGTGAGCAGAAATATCTTAGTCTTGCAAACCTCTAACCTCTCCAATCTCCTAATATTCAGAGAGAAGCAGCGAGCAAAGCCATCCAGAGCAGTTGTATTTCTCCACATCCACTCAAATCAGCACTCAGTTGATGCAGCAAATAGGTGTCATGGTACATTATTTTGCAGTATGTTTATGATGTTATTAATTGATTTGGTTTAGCAGCCTCCACAGCAAGAGTGACATGGCAATACCAAAAGCCAAGTCCTATTATTCTATTGTGAAAAACCGATATTAACCAACAAGGCATTCAAAAGTTCAAAAGAAAAGCCAACAAATAGTTTTGTATGTAGAGGAGCTTCATTTGTGCTATGAGCTTTCACACTCCTGTTTAGACATTTCTTGAGATGTTTCTTCTGCACATCTTCTGCCACAGGTGGTTTGTGCAGACTTCTGTTAATCCTCTGATAGCCATTTCTGTGACTGTGCACAGCCTGCTCAATAGTTCAACTGCTTAATCAGCCATATACTCAAATTCCCATTATTTACGAGACACACATATGGTAGACTTTGTATTTTCAGACTCACATAACACTGCCTTAGCCTTAAGCAAAGAAAAAATGGATGCTATGACAGGTTCCTTTCAGCCAAATTCTATTAATCCAGTAAAACTCTTACTGCAAATAATTTCACTGTTTAAGGGCTTAAATAATAGGATTCTTTCACTGCATTCACTGAAGCCTATCTAAAGAGGGAAAAATGAGTTACCAGTAGGTACTTGAGTAAGTTATTTTTTATTTAATAAAAAATAATTTTGAAAAAATAAAGCAAACTTACACATGTGCTCAAGGCAAAACTCGACCATTTACATTCTCCCTAAGAATGTTTTAAACAAAGTAAAAGGAGGAAGATTACAAAACAAAACAAAAGCAAACCTAGTAGTAGAATCTGGCTGGTCAGGTCTTGTTGTTGAAAGCAAATATGTAATTTCTCTGTTGTCTGTACATTTTTCACATAGCTCAAGTTTCCCAAAGATGGAAAGCTATAAAATACTTTCACTGACTGTCCACTTTTATTGGTTACCTACTGTCCTCACAATCATGATTATTTCCATGACAGTATAAAATTGCTTTAAGTAAAAAGCCACTCTAACTAATGACACATATTAAAATTGCATCACTAAATAAGGAAGCAGCTCGAGGAAAATCACAGCACACACCCAAAACGCTCAACATAGTTTTTGGGTGTTAGCACTAAACAAGCAGAATTCCTTCCAACAGAGTGACCACTTTACTGCTTACAGTAAAGGCATCCATAATATGGAGCTTGACATGCTGGAACCAACTAAACAACAGTAGTTGCAGCTTCTGCTTAAAATTGTTTTGGGGAATTTGATGAGCTCCAGTTTCAGCACCACAATGAAAAATTGATACTTAAGGAATGAACAGGGGAATGAAATAATGAAGTGATGAGAGAAAAGGCATCAGGGGACTTGGTTTTTTTCCCTCTTTATTGTGGGCCTCCTCATCTACAAACAGCAAGAATGATGAACTTCTTCAAATTATAACAATTCCAAAGAAACACAAAGTAGAAGGACGGAGGGAGGAAAGGCTATGAAACCTTGCTGGGCTTTTTCATCACTTTTTTAATGTTCACTGATGACAGTAATGGCAGGATTTTCCAAAGGAAAAACAGCAGATTTAGAAAATGTCCTGAGTTACATCACTGAAATAGAAGCTATGTACATATTCAAAAATAATGTGCCCCATCAGGAGCAAATCTGGTAAGGAAAGCATTTTTGCTGAGGACCAAATGCCCAGATCACATGCACTTGGATCATTTTTCTTTAGACTTCATTATAGTTTGGTCCTGTAGATTGAATGCCTGTGAGCAGTTCAAGAATGTTATTCATGCTCTTCAAGTACAACTTCCAGTTAATTTTAACCCGGAATAAAATTTGTGTGCACCAAGGTAACTCTGCAATGTAAATCCAGTGTGGACATTCCTGATCTGAACTAAAATGTTAAACATACCAGAATCAACACCTAAAATCAGCAAGCTCTTGCAATAATATTTGTATTTCCCTTTCTCACAGCCAAGAGAACTTCCTTTCGTCCTTTCCTGCTATTATTCCTTCACTTGGAAGTAACTTATTTTTTAAACCTAGAACCACTGCAAAATGGTTGTGAACAAAAAAATTTTATTTTTATACTCACTTTATGCCTTTTTTCTTCATTGTCATAATGGTGACCTTCACTGCAATCATTCCATCAAATCATCATAAATAAATCAAAATGCATTCGACTACTGATAAGAACATGAAAGTTCGGAAGGTTTGCCTCCAGTACTAGAATTGCTGTGTAGCTCAGAGGTACCTGCACAGTAGGAGGGGATGAGGTTGCATTGCCTATTTTGGCAATAAATGAAGAGCTATGGAAATAATTTTTGCAACTTGTATTCTTACTTCTTATTATCAGTCTAACAGGAAACTTCATTTATGTAGCTATTTCTGTAGACACCTAATGTGTTCTTTTTATTGCCCTGTATGTATGAAAAACATATTATCCTTAGATTCCTTTCCTTTCACAACCTTGTCCTTGAACTGAGAGGTCTGAAATGTGTTCTGTACTCCAGGTGCAGCCCTACTACTGCAAGAGAGATGGAGTTTACAGCACAAGTGGGATACAAGGTGAGTTTCAGAGCAGTTCCCAGAGTTACAGCTGTGCTGTCTCTGGGCATCAGGGCTGTGCCTGTGTGTACAGCCAGGGTATCTGAGCCACTAATTCCCTGCATGGGCCAGCAGAGGAGAGACCATGGACTGACCAGAGACAAATGACTTTAGCTAAAGCAGAAAACTGAAACTCAGCCACCTCCTCAGCAAGGTCACCACGGGTGCAGGGGCACTCCGAGTGAGAATTTTGGCTAGTCCTGAAGATTCCCCCTGGAAACTCCTGCTGTACCTGGACTAATCTGGATCTTTTACTGAGCTGATCACCATTCTTTGGGATGAATCACTCTATCAAGAGAATAAGGATCTAATATTTTTGTATTAGAATATTAAAAATCCATTTTAATATTTCCCTGTCCTTAACTTAGTCATTACTCCTGTGAACTGCTCTGTATAAGAAGTCTCATGTATCTGCATGAACACCACAAAAGCTAACATGAAAAATAAATTGCACCTTCCCACATGGAACTGATTACAGAACTACAGATCAAATATACAATTAACAGACCAAAGAAGAGGCAGTAGCAGCATCAGGTTCCCTGAACTAGCTAATAAAAATGGCCAAATTTCTACACTGCAGTGCACATATCCATCCCACTGTGTATTTCCTACTCATCCCATACACAAGTTCCACTCAAGGCATTACAAATCCAGTGCAAAGAAGAGCTAAATTGCAAGAATTAGAGACCTGCAATGCAGACTGGAGAATAGATTTTTGCTACTGTTTCAGCCTGCATTTTCTCATACAGGTTATTCTGATTAGCAAAAGAGTCATCTAGGGGCACAGTCTGAGCTGTGAAATACCAGCTTAATGAAGAAAAGGGAAGAGCTCTAACATGTTTTAAATGAACTAGCTTTACAAAGGTGTTGAAGCACACATAAAATTACCTGTGCTATAAAAATATTGTTACGACAATCTCTAACACACTATTATAACATTTATATCTATATAAGAAATCAGTGAAGTGCTCCAAAAATCCAGAATAGGTTGCATTTGTATTACAGCTAATAAAACTTTGCCAGGTAGGGAAGAACCTAAAATCTTAATATATTTTGATTCTTTTAATTTGCCTCCTGAAAAGAACAAGGATATTCATGGCCAGGAGGGTCCTTTAAATCAATGCAGGGATTTTAAGCATTATCATTATCTTCCAAATCCAGTACTGAGGAGAACCCATAGCAGATTTTCATGTGGAGAACTTAAAAGGATGAGGAACTTAATCTCCACATCAGCAAAATACTGATAAAAAGACTGACATCTTACAAGATTATCTAATTAAGATAATGAAGCAGATAAGGTATGGTACAGGAAGGTTCATACTTATATGAATGAGGACCCAAGTATTACACAGAGTTTGAAGATAAGCCACAGAAATAAATGAGACAAGCCAGGAGAAGGAGGCTCAGAGGAACATGGCACACACTGGTAGCAAAAAGCAGCTTGCTGACTTGGACAGATATTGTTCTGGGGTTCTACAACATGCTACAACAGCACATCCTGAATTTTATTGTAAATAATTATTTCTTCTGCAATAACATGTGGGAAGCCATAAACCACACTATCTGACAACAAAACCAGGGAGTACAAAGATCGTCTCTGTAGCAACAAGTCATCAGTAAAAGTGTGAATCTTCTTGGGAAATTCTGCTTCCAGCTGGCTGGAGAAGAGCCATTTCCACCCTAAAACCTGTGTGAGCCCTGCCTGATGGCCAGGCCATCACTGCCTGCTCCCCACATGGCCAGTGAGCCAGCCCAGCGCTGCTGCTGCCTGAGCTATGCAGGCTCTGGCTGCCAGGGAAAGATTTCTGTTCCAACAAAGTGAGCTTGTGTTTGCCCACACACACAGTCACAGCCTAAGGAACACCTCGGTCATATGCAGAACTCTCATGTTTCTGTCAGCTTTTCACACCTCAGGTGCAAAACAGAGCTGCCATGTGTCAAGCACGTGACACACAATCCCTGCTGACAGAAAAATATCCTTACAGGGGAATACCTGAATGGCTCTGGCAATACAATTGTCTCACATCGTTTCACCCTCTCAGCAGAGGATTTTGGACATCTAGCAAGACAAAAAAGAATCAAACAGATATCAGTAACAATGCAGATGTTTAGCAGTTAGGGAAAAAAAATTAAAACCACACAAAACTTAATGCTTGCAAAGAGTTAGCTCAGATCAGAGTTTGGTCTGCAGGCTCACAGCTTTTTTAATTATTACAAGTATTATCAACTTTGAAAAGTGATGCCTGGCTTACAGAGGATATTTTATCCACTCTTACTATTAATAGAAACTCTGTAAGATTTTTTCTTGGTGAGTACAATAGAGTTCAAAGTGAGAAAAAAAAGAAAAAAGAAAATATCCTGCCAGAAATCTGCACCTCAAGCAAAATAACCACTCTGCTAACAAATTACTCCACTGGAACCTCACCATATGTTGCTTGCACAGTACCTGTTGATAGCTAGGCTTCAGGCAGCTGCAGAGAGATTTAGAGAATCTTGATGCTACAGCAGAGGTGTAAAACTTTTATTAAATACCATATTTAAAAAAGATGACCTTCAAGCAAATTGCCTGACACATACACACCCTCACACCATGTGGTCAGCTGTCTTGGCAAGCCAGAGCCCCAAGACTGAAATACTACTGAGTGTGGAATAAAACTTCAAGAGCAATGTGATTCTTTTCTGTCTTTCTAGAACCTGTGCCAATGTTTTACCTGTCACAGGAGAATAAGTGTGAACATCACCTCTACCCATTTAATTTTGTCTTTCTGGCATCGATCCAAAGAACCTGCAGTTCAATCACCTCAGAAACCAGCTGCTTCTTTATCAGGGAAGAAACGATACTGCAACTCTCTAATATTACCCTGTCAATATCCCATAACCTGTGGCCTGAGAAACCATTTCTAGAGGCAAAGGGACATTCAGATCACAGTGCTGTTCACTCCTTAGCCTATTTATTGAAGGAATCATGCAATGCCCTCCAGGTCTAGTGCATCCATTCTGGTATGGGACTGATGGGGTTAATGCAGAGCTCCCAGTTTCCTCTGCTGCTGGGTGGAACCAGCAGGGATTTAGCCCAGGGACTAACGGGGCTGTGGTTCCCACGGAGAATCACCTTCCTGGCATATGAAATAGCCAAATCTTCCATTCCCATCACATTCAGAAGAGTAACATGCACTCTACTGTATATAGGCAATCGCTCTTTACATTTCTGCCTTCAAACAGGAATTTTTCTCGAAGTGATAAAGCAAGTTTGCTTGGGAAAATGTCACACAAATTCATTAGCATACTGTAAAAAACATGCAATATCTGGACACTAATTTCATGAAAGTCTTTGCACAGAGACATTTCTGACAGTTATTTAGGTTTAAAAATTTATTCCAAGTCCTTAATTTACAAATAATATTTATCTATTAAAGATCATGAAGAATTATGAAAAATAGAATGCTTTAGCTATAAACAATGTTAAAAAAAACAAACTGAAATATTTTTAAATCTTAGAATTTATTGTCAAAGTTTCTGTTAATTCTTTTCCAGCCTCACTGGTTTTTTTTCAGTCTCAGTTACGTTATCCTATATGCAATGTAAAGAAAAAAAGGTATCAATCTAAAGAGTGGTTTAATATTTTTGAGAAGTTTAATAAAAAAAATCTTACCCTATTTATTATTTTCAAACATGTATCTATTCACCTTCAAGTGTCAGCTTGGACTGACTATTTTTGTTAGCTGGAGTTTTTTTTCACTGAAGAATGAAACCTAAAAATTGAATTGGGAGGGGTGGTTGAATATAAAGAAATTCTTACCTAAATTCTTCAGACAAAGAAGTCATTCTTTTCAACTTACTATTACACAACAGTTTAACTCCTGCGCCAGTTGATACAAAAGATACACATTTCATTATTTGTCAGAAAATAAAAGACACATTGCTTGTGCTTATTTCTGTCTACAATTGCACAACATGACATGGAATTTACTCATTTTTCTGTCAGGAAAACGTTTGTTTTTTACTGTGAATTCTAATCCCCAGAATTAACTTTTGTTTCTTAGAGAGTCTAACATGTAAAGCTTTGTGTCTCACACGTTTGATGGTTGTCTTGTATAAAGCCCTGTGGTCAAAGCCAAGACACATCTACAAGTTAGATCTTTCTGATTCCCAGGACACTGCAAACTTGTATCATCATTCTGAAAAGGTCATATATAAGAAGCTTCTGCAAGTCCCAGTGATAGATAAACCTGCTGATAAAATAGAGACAGAAATTTAAAAAAAAAAGGATAAATAGGGGCATTGTGGTGCTCAGGCTCCGACAGCCAGAAGAACAATCAGGACAGATTACTGGCCTCTGCTCTTTCAGCCTCTTCAACACAAGACTGGCTTGAAAAACTGATCTTATTTAAAGAGTTTGAATGGAAAGAAAATGCATCCTCCATGTGGGTAATCACTGCTCTCTTCATCCTTTGAGTCTGAGCCCTTACTAAATTATGTCCTTCAGCTGGTCAGGAAATCCTCCAATGAAACACAGCCCCAGGGCTGGAGGAGGGGTCATGTGCTGACTACAGAAATTCCCAGGCAAGGTGTCACATGAACCAGAAAGTGAAAATAGGCAGCCACACTAATCTGTGCTCTAAGTCACCATACTACCTGCTGCAAGTCTTAACAGCCTGCTGGTACAAGTATTTTAAGTTCTTTATGATTTTTCCAGGAAAGGAGAAAATTCAGGTCATATGATTATGAACCTCACCGTCACACCATAAATACATCAGAGAGAATTTTGTCCCATCCTCCAAGAAAAGTATTATGGGGTCATTCTGATGATAGAACAGACTCTGTTATGAAATATATGCAATAGAAATCTCCACCTACACTTGGCTCTTACCCCATTGAACTCACAGGGAAGGCATGGCCCAAGGAGAAAATAGTCACCTAATTATGTTACTTTTGTTATCATTACTGATGTTTTGTGGCAAAGTCACACTCATGGGCCATGAGCCATAATTTGCTGTTCCCTGCCTGCAGTAATGTCATCTTTGTGGCACCAGAGTGTCCCTTTTTCACAGTACCCATGGATGGCAAGGAACTGTTTTGATCTTGCAGATGGGGGATAAATAAAATAAAATATTGCAATAATAAAGATGATGAGGGTTGTTGGAATTTATTTTGCATAATATATAGATCTTTAAAAATTACTCTCGCCAGTGGTTGTCTATTCCACACTCTATTCTCTCTTATGATCTAAAACCTTTTTGTAAATGTGCTTCTCCTCCTTCCCTGCTCCTTAGTTTAAAGATACATTTCTACCACTTTCTTCTGGGAAGCTGTAAACCCCTTTCCCTGTTTATATCATTATGAAGGTGTTTATATATAAACTATGACTATATGAGTACAATCTCCCTCTTATGAAATATGTACACTTAGTTTTTTTAACCCTTTCCAAAGACTTACACTCCAACTTTTAGATTTTTAAAAAGAGCTTGTATTTTCTCCAGTTCTTTTATATTCACATCCTTCCTAACACAATGCAGAGAAATCAAATGCACTACAAAGATGTTACAAATCTACATTTAATGACTTATATTTGCATGTTCTGTCATTAAGGCTTTTCTAAAAGAGTAATTAATTCTGCACAGGTATGCAAGACATGGCAAAATAGATTGATTTTCTAAACTGGCTGAATGGTTACTTTTACAAAAGCTTAACCTCAAACATAGAAGCCCAGAGGCGCTTTAAGGAAATGTATAGATGTATAAATGTATATATACTTCTTTCATTTCTGAGATGTTTTCTTCCTTTCTGAAAGAATGTTTGTTTCCTGTAATGTGGTGCTTACCCATCTCATATTAGCTGTCTTTTTCTCTCAAAAATTTTTATATATTCTTCTATCTTCTTCTCTCAAAGAGATTATTTTTAATGAATTAACAATGAGAATACTGCACAGATCTTCTAGACTTTCCAGAACACTGTGCAGCAAGGTCAGCTTTGTTCATGTGGTACTGTCTGAATGCTCACAGTACCTAAATGCTGCTTAAATAGATGATTTTAGACTTTTATTATGAATCTTCATATCAATTGCTTCTTCCATTTTCTTTTGGCAAAAATGAATAAATTTAATTCAAAATATTTGTTTAACAGTATTTCTGACTACTTCCATAATGCCAATTGAAACATTCTGTAATAATTCCAGACAACGTTTACACATTTTTTCAGAACAGAGCAATTACTTTGTATCTCCCTAGGTCAGCCTTTATTGTATTTTTTTTTTCTTATTTATGTTTTTCCCCTTCACTTAAAATAGCAAATATTTCTTCTGACACTTAAATTGTGCTGGTTTTGGGTGGACTAGAGTTATTTTTTTTCATACAGTAGGGGGCTGTGTTTTGGGTTCATGCTGGAAACAGTATTGATAATTCAGGGATATTTTATTTATTACTGAGCAGTGCTTGCACAGCATCAAGGCTCTTTCTGCTCCTTACCCCACCTGAGAGGGGGCTGGGGATGCACAGGTATTTGGGAGGGGATGGAGCCCTGCTTTCCTGGGGATGGATGAACATCTGCCTGCCCATGGCAAGTGGGGTATGAATTTCTTGTTCTGCTTTGCTTGTGTGCACAGCCTTTGCTCTCCTTGTTAAACTGTCTTTATCTCAACCCATGAGTTTTCTCACTTTTACTGCTCAGATTCTCTCCCCCATCCCAGCAAGTGGCAGTGTGAGGCTCAGTTGGTGGCTGGGGTTAAACCATAACAATCACTTCCACAGATTCGGAGGTTGTCCCTTGAGAAATCTAAAATATCTGCTCTCTGGTCTGCACATTTGCAGACTCTGGAAGTTTAACTAACTAACACTCCCTTTATGCTTCCTCAGGGATATGCAAAGGTGACAGTTTGACAACTGCTCTGGGATAATGAGTTCAAAGGTTCTGATGTTGGGGACATGGTTGGCTGATGAAAATTGAGTAGTCATCTTTGCTGTTAACCCATGGTCTCAAAGATATACATTAAAATCAAAAGAGTTGGAATTTGTGTTTAGTTTTTCAGGATGCTGTTTGACCAAGTCTTTTTTAAGTTTTGATGCTGTAGGCCCTATACTTTTCAAAGGTTTTCTTTTTATCCCATTTTGCCATTATTTGACATTTTGTAAGTACTGAATCTGAATCCTTTTGTATGTCTCCACTGCTGTGATAATATATGATCTCCTTCCTTTACTTTCTCTCTTTTTCAGACTTACAGTAAATTTTTCTGTCCAATCTTTTGAGACACAAGTGTCAGATATGTGCAGCTATAATCTCTACTGTTTTTAAAGTCTTACTGGTTACTAAAATCTGTGTGATAAATGTGTCCCTTGCTGCAAGTTTTTTAATTCAGAAAAAGAAAATGCATATTAAACAAACAAAAAAGCTGAGTTGCATTTATGGTTCAGTCATTCAAGAAATATTATTTTTATAGTCTTTACCATAGCAGCACATTCATATAAAAAACCTTCTTGATTTCTGTATTATAAAATATCTGAATGCTTCTGTGGAATGGTTAAATCTTCAATTAGTCTACTGAGCTGTTCAGACTGAGGTAGGATTTTAGTCTGACAAAGCTCCTGGCGTATTTTTTGTATCAGATTTCATTTCCAAAAGAAATCTTTTTATATGTAAATTAATTACTAGATCCAGGCTCAAACTGAAAGCAGATCAGATGAGTTGCTTCCTTAATAGTTTGCCACAAATCTCATTATATTTACAAGGTTTTGTTAAAAAATGGCCTCATTCTCTTGACTGGATTCCACAGCCACCTATCAGTCCTGATCCATGAGGAACTGTCATGAATTTAGCAGCAATAGCACAGTCCAAGAAGAATTGCCATGACCACTGTCTGCCTGAGGAAGATGACAAGCTGAGAGTGAATAAATCCAGAAGTAGGTACCAGAACACTAGTTTTATGATCAACTGCCTTCCAGTGTAAATGGAACAGAGTACTTTTTCTCTCTTTTATTTATCTGCGGAGAAAAGGCGCTTAATCTTCCCAATTGCTGAAAGACAAGGAGAGGTTTCAGAGAAAAAGTGACAGTTTGTATGGGAATCTCTATGTTTGATAACACCTGAATCACACTGTGACTAATTTTTCTCACTACTAAGAAAAGCTTGTATCATATAAATATACTTTTTGTTAAAGTTTTTTATGTTGGTTCTAATGAAATTGAAGAAGATAAATATTCATATATATAGGGACACTAGTCTATGAAACATATTTAAATAGTGCCTACTTCTTTAAAATCTTTGTGCATTACAATCTGAAATTAATTCAGCATCCCTGTGTTTTCACTCTTTGAAATTCAGGAGAGAGACTCAAGGAAACCAAGTTCCAGTCTAAGGATACAGAGGAAGCACTTGCTTCTTGGCTCTCTGCAGATTCAGGCAGTTGTCATTATGCCTTCCTTGCAGAGATGGAAGAAATAAGTCCTTACAGCACAAAAGAAGTGTATGACTTTTTATGTCACGATGCTCAATGTCAGAGCTGGGTGAGAGCAGTTGCTGTGAAATTCAACTTCATGTGTCACATGCTGGTTCAGGAATGAATCGCATCTGCCAGCTTCCTTTACTGGCTAAGTTACATAACAAATGCACCAAGGACAGGGCCAAGGTTCATCCCCTCTCACCCCTGCACTGCTTCACGTTCCTTGTGCAGGAGAAGGGAGCAGTGTTGAGAGGAACAGCCAGAAACTCTGCAGAAACAGAGTCACAGTCTGGCTGGCTGGAGTCAGCTCACATCTACAAGAGGTGACAAAGCACATTAAAAAGAAGGGAGAAGAAAGAGAGAGACAGCTTGTGACACCTTCCAGCAAGTATTTTGGAATGCCTCCAGCCCTCCTTCAGAGGTGGCCATGTGCACTCCAGACACTGCAGTAGACTCTCACAGCTGCCCTGTGATTGCTCTCCAGCAACATCAACAACACTTGCACTGCATCCAGAACTGACACTCTGCTCTTGAAAGACTTACGAATTACGGAGGGGCTGGGGGCCACTAAAATTAATACTTTTATCAATGCTAGAAAGCAGGGATGGAAACAGCTGAGGAAGCCCTACCCGTGCTGCTGTTGTGTGCATTTCAATGTGCATTTCAGTCCTAGTCGTCAGACTGACACTTTGACAAGCAGCAAATGTCTCCTGATGAAAACCATTAAAAACGTGGTGACTGTTTATGAAGTGCTATGTTTTGGCATGTCACCCTAAGCCACACTGTATCAACAGCTCCAGAAAACATCCTCTTTGGGGCTCTTGCTAGAACTAGGAGTAGAAAAATCTGACACCTCTTTAAAAAGTTGAATGTGCAACACCAAAAGCTAACACATAAAGTGCAGTGAACACAAAGCTGTGCTGTCTTGCCACCCTTTTTCAGCTGTCCTTTGGAGAGCTACACAGTTTTGGAGTGCCAGGGCTGCAGTTCCAGGCAGTCCTTACATGGCCTGAAAGCCTGGGAGAAATGCTGTCTGTTGCCTGCTGTAACATCATGATGTATGGACAAACAAAGCTTCCACAAAGGACATACATAAGAAACATTTGTGCTGCTGTGTGATCAGTTTTAAGAATCTAACTTCTTAATATGAAATCAGCATAAAAATAGTCAAAACATGGAAGTTACTTATATTTTTATATTAGGTTGTTAGCAATTTCAGAAATCTAGATTAAATTTCTTAGTCAAACCCAAGAATAGTTTGAGCACAACTGATTCACAATATCTTACAAACCTCTCCTTACAAAGACTAATGGCAAACTTGGGACACTCAAGCTGTAGCACTGCAAGGTGGCAACTCTCCTAGCAAGTGATCCTTTAATTCTCCCCATCCTATCCCTACAGTTACAAGGCATGTTAAAAAGCCACATGTGTTTGGACAAGCCACAGGTGGGAGTCTCTCTGTGAGTGCCCCACTAAGCACTTTGCAGAGCCACAACTCTGGCATATGTACTTTTCCCTTAAGAGGATCATGCTGCTTGAGGATTTGCCACTCCTGTGCTTCAGCCACGAAGGGATTAATTCTTGAACTAGAAATGAGGCTATTGTGGTCAGAGAAGTTTGCAAACAAGGAAATAACTATAAAGGCTATCAATGGTTTAAGGTGAGCGGCTGTTCACGACACAGAGTACTTTCCTGTGTTGTTCTCAATTTCCTTTCCCTGATGGAAGCAGCACCCAGAAAGTTTACACACATGTATTTCAGTTGCTCTGTTTTTGTGTCTATAGCTGATGGGTTTACAGCTGCACTGATATTGACACTTCAGTTTAACATCCTACACTACACTAAGCAATTTTCCCAGGACAGAGACATGCAGGTGCCAATTACAGCTCACTCCTGCATTTCTAGTTAAGTATTCCCTGAAAAAGACAGAGTAGTTCTTCCTGTAAAGTTTTGCTGGGAAAAGCAAAGTTTCTACTGCATTTGAGATTTCCTGGCCTATATGAATCTTGTGTACATCACTGTCATTGGATTGGGCTAAATGTTCTAAATAAATCAACAGTTAAATACTCAAGGCTCTGGATCTATAAATTGTTTTTAAAAAGCTCATGTAATCACATTATGTGCACACAGGTGTTTGCTACTTCCTCTTAATAGAGATCATAATTTCAATTTGTAAGACCTGTGTTCTCGAAGTACCAACTCTTTCATTTTCTTAGGAGAGGTATTTGAGTTTTAGCCTGGAATGGAAAAAGTTTTCTGTATGAACAATAGCTTTACAAAAAAGCTACAAAGCAAGAAGTCAGAAGAGACCTAGGATAGGGTTTTTTCATTAAAGAGTAATGTTCCAAACAGCTAAACTAGTTTCAATCTTCAACACAAACAAGAACATTTAGAAACATGAGTTTTTAAAAATTCTTTTTTCCTGAAGAAAAGGAAAATGGGAGGCATATATCTGACCTACAGGTTCTGGGATCCCGTAAAACCTAAACCAGAAATTACAGAAAAAATGGTACTATGTAATTGCCACAGCATAGGTTTGCACTCATATGAGGATTGCAGTTCTTCCTTGCTTCTTAAAACCACCATCCTTGCCCATCTGTTTTCTGAACCTTTTACTTTGACAGCACTGAATTTGGCCTCTTCCATGGAACTCTTCCCATGAAGAATTCTATTTTATGGGCTAAAAACCCAAAATACTGATGCACTTAGAGTATGGGAATAATGCCTCACAAAAGGAGGATTTTCTTCACCATTACCTTTAAAAGCAGAGACTAGAATTCAGCAATGAGGACTTATATTACTTTAACATTAACAAATAAAATACTTGATGTTTCCCCAGTCTGAAGGTGTGAAATTGCTTGAATGCAAATTCTAGCAATACAAGTACTATAAAATGAGAGTAGAGAAAACCTTTTAAAAGCCATCCAAACCTTTGAAAAGCAAACACTCATTTGCTTAAGGAGCTGCCATGCAGCTTGGGAGGATAATTCTTATGTATCACGTAAGATACAAGATCTCCATTATTTATACAGCTAGCTGTTAGTCACAAGTCTGTTTTGAAAACAGTGAAGGGCTCCTTCTCTCTGTGGGAAAATCATAACTGACTGTGCTTTTGTCAGGATTTATACTTCCAATCTGTAACTCTGCTCTCTGAAAAAGCCTGAGGTTTCTGCATAATCCCTGTGACTCTCTGGCCAGGTTCTAATGACCTGCATAGAAAAGGGAGAGAAAACCTACCTTGTACCCAAAATGCGTACAAACAAAAGTGAGTGTCACTTCAGAAATTAGCTCAGCATAACAAATTATCCACTCTGCTTCTAGAGTTCTTTCTCTCTTTATTTGGACAAACATATATTTGTGTCATTATCAGCATTGCAAATCACCCCTACCTAATGCTACAGAATGCCAGTGATTCTTTTTGTTCCATATATTTGCCACTTCAAGCACAATATTGCCAAGCATGTAACATGATCAGTTGGTCTATTTTTATTAACAATCTTAGTCATTCTGCTCACAAAGTCCCCTTACATCCTCTTTGTAACCCTCTTAGATCCTTAATCCAGTTATAGGCACTGTTTCTTATGCTGAACTTCATCCCAGTAAATAAATAAATGGATAGAAATATCAAAAGATAGATAGATAGATAGATAGATAGATAGATAGATAGATAGATATAGATTGAGATAGAGATATTTAGATAGACACACAGGCAGACAGGTAAGTAGGAAAGCAGATTAAAAAGTGTTTTTATTAGAAAGATAGTTTTCTAGCTCTTACAAATTAAACTTTTTTTTTTCCTTATCTTTTGCTGGGAGCTGTTTTAGTATGAGTTTTCCTATACAAGCACTATTGTTTGCTTTTTATGACTGAAGATACAAAATGGAAATATTTTCACATAATTCCAATATGGACTTGATTTAATGTTTTTGGGGTTGATGGAAAAATCTTTCCACTCAATTTTTTATTCTATTTAGAAAATGTATCTGGAGTATGAAAACACAAAGATGAAATTAAAGTATGTGGATTCTGCCCTGGATAAAAGGCAAAAAACAGCCATGTGGACATAGAGCCACACACCACTCCTGCATGTTGTGACAATGCTCATGAGAGGAGACTACCACCTTTTCTGTCTAGTAAACACCAGGCTGGTAAGATAAAATTCAGCAGAAAAGTTCTTCCCACTGTATTCAGTAAATGATGTGCCAAAGGCAGAAGGAATCTAGCCAGGTCTCTAGCAAGCTAAAAAAAACCATAGTCCTACAGTGAAAAGTAAATTTGGAGAGGATAAACTTCTAGGTATGAGATGCACAAGCCGTTTTAAAGAAGCAATTCTGTCTTCCAGCTTGGTGGCTCATACCATAGCAAAGATGTGTTTGTCTACACATGTAACTGCTGGTTACACTCAAACTGTAACAGCTCTGGTAGCTGCATTAGCAGCTTATGGCAACTGTGGTTTGCTCCTTTAAAAAGTCACAGATTGCATGAGTTCACACTGAAGAATAATCAGTTTTTCTTGAACATAAAAGCTCAAGCTCATAAGCAAAACTACTAGGCTTCAGTGAGTTCAAATTCTGATCTGTGAAATGTAAAAGAGCTTCCACCCAGAAGGCACATCAGATGCAGTTTGGATTTTCAGGTATAAAGCTTGAGATTATCTGTATTAAGAGAATTAGACTTATCCCAGAATTTCTTGTGCCAAATCTGAAAAAGCATCCTCTTATTGGAAACATCTTCTATCTTACACAATTTTTCCTTTTCTCTGGGCCAGTCCTGCTGCTTCACCTAGCAGCACTCTTCTTTCTGGGGTTTGAATCATGCTCCATCAACCACTGAAGCAGATGTCCCAGACATGGCAGAAGCTTCCAATAAATTATACCAATTTATAGAACAGTAAAAAAAGAAATAGAGAAACAGGTTGCTTCTCATGGCTGGGTATAGGGAACACTGGTTACCAAAAATAAAACCTTACATAAGCATAACAAACATATGCTATATTTTGCTACAGAATTTTTCACAACCAGACAGACCACATGTAACCACTACAACTATCACAAAAAAGTACTACTGCCTTTCTAAGCTACATAAAGGCACTGACTTCTCTTGTATCCCTGTTTAACACAATGTTTAAGACACTAGAATATTGGAATTTTATTAGAATAATAGAAGTGTATCACAATCATAAAACATAAAAGAATCAAAGCACATCAGTATCAAAAGGGTCTTCATCACATGCAACTCACTTGTCACAATTAGGTACTGAAATTTAGGATCTCCTCTGTAGGCTGTGAAAAATTTCTATGAATATTAATGGCATCTGGTCACAAGGAAGAGAAAGAATTTGAGATGCCTGCCTACAAACTAACAGAAAATGTGTAAGTTGTCTTCAATAGTGTTGCAGCTTTTTTTTTTTCCCAAAATATCCTAATTAAAACTTTTTGCAGTGTTAATCTATTAAGTTTGCCAATTAATTTTTAAGAATTGGTATTTTTGTACTGACCTCAACTGCAGATAAAAAAAGGAACATTAAGATATTACTCTATGTTAAAAATACTTTTATTGAGCACTATAAATACTCAGTACCAGGACACCTCCATTTCTCACCACATGCCTGATTTCTGTGTATAGCAAAATAAATCCCAGCTAAACAGTAAATTTCCATTAAAGTTTCTTCCCAAAAGGAAAAATTCATAGGAAAGTGTTCAGCTACTCACATCTGAAAGTGTGTTTGTCTAAAAACTGGAGACTGTACTTAACCCAGTCTCAGTTTTCCCCAATGAGATACTGCAATATTAACTGAAACAAGGGAGTTCTTTAAAAAGCATTTTTTCTCCTTTCCAATGCAAGAGCCATTCTTGACAACCATCATTTCTGAAACATGCCTGCTAATTGTATTCTTCATGCTATAGGATAACCTGGTTTGTTAGTAATTTTCAGAAAAGCCTGCAGTTGAATAAATTGATAAAGGTTTAAAAGAAACACCCTTCTGGAGCTTAGCTAGTTAAGAGAAATACTAAATCAGTGCTTGCTGATTGCTGAAGCCAAGTGACGGGTGGCTTCTATATTTAGGATCCTCCTTACACCTGTCAAGAGACAGAGAGAGACAGCCAGCAAAAAAAGAGAAAGTGTGTGCACCAGAGCAAGCAATCCAGAGACCCTTCTCTTGCAGCAAGCAGCTAAAAATATAAGCAACAAAGAGCAATAAAGAAAACAGAGCAAAATCTTATTATTTATATTACACCACTGCTCTGTGACATGCTGTCAGCAAGCACTCGGAACAGGGGACAGACCTCATTAGTTATCAGCAACTCCAGTTCTAGAGGAAGGCACAGCGATACTCCAGGCTGGATGCAATCCAACTGTGTCAAACCTGGGCTCCTCAGGTGGATCTCTTTCCCTGCTGCTCCTTAGCCAAAAGCCTGAGGCCTTTGCAGCAACATTTGCATTCCAAAGGGAACTGTGAATCTCTATCCCTGTGCCTAGCAGTGTCACTGGAAATGGGCTTTCCAGCTGTGATTGGCATCTGTCTGAATCCAGGATGCTCCTCTGCTAATCTGACAGCACTTCTTTCTGAATTGATGAATCAGATACATACATGAACATAACAGAAGAAATTTCTTTAAATAACACTGTGCAACCAATTAATAAAACAATGCTACAGCAAAGGCTTCAGATTGTTTTCTTTGTTTTAAACAGAATAATAGTATGCATTTCAACTGAAAAGACATCCAGCTGTAGCAGGAACTTACTTTCAATGCATGAATGCTACCTTCCTCCCACCTCAGATGTACTACTCCTTTCAAATTTTTGATCTCCCAGTAAACAGAAATATTTGGGTTTTCACAGATTAGGGATAAAGAAATAGCACTGCTGGGAAGTAGAGAAAATCATGCTATTTTTACACATACATCCCTTTCTAAATTCTACATGGCAATTCCTAAACAAAGAAACCAAACGTCACTCCGCCTTCCCTGACTCATAACAATCCAAGTAACCTTTTAAACAATATCTGATTCAGCCTGGGTTGTTTTTTTTTTGTTGGTTTTTTTTCACAAGAAGGAAACCAAATGGCTTTTAAATATTCCCCAGTGTTCAACAAACTATATCTATTGCTGGCCAAGCTTAATTTATGCTTCAGTAACTATTATATTCTCAGAAAACAAACTAAACAACCTTTTTTTCCCATCAATAGCAGATGAAATCCATATTTATTTGTTAAAAATTAATGATGTGGGTGTAGGAGTGGGAGAAAATGCTCAGTCCTCATGGAAGATTTTAAATACTCACAAATGTGGATGTTTCAGTTTGGACACAGCATGGACAGCAACTGCAGAAATACCTCTGAATCCTCTCAAAAGTAACCCTAATTATTTGCCTACCAGCTAGTTTTAACCACTAGTCAGTAGTTACACTTATCTGCTGAGTGTACATACCTAATGTTTATGTAGATATTAACTTTAATTACACAGAGGCAAGAGGCAAAGGAATACAAAAACACATGGAAGATAATGAACTTACATTCAGCTCTACAAGGAGCTAAAGGCTCGCAGAGGAAATCTGTGTATGACCCTCACACACAAACAGTAGTTCCATGTACCTTAATGGCACAGGAATAATTTCAGACTGTATAGGGTAAAATTACCGGTTTCCTGGTGTCAACATGAATTCTGCCATCTACATCCATGCATTTCCCTCATAATTTAAAAGGCAGAGGATTAAATGACTCAACACTTGGGGGAAATCAGATTCAGAGCAAGGAGTTGTGCCTGACATGGTGCAGAGTGGCAATGACATGTGGTGCACACCAATTAGCTAAGGCAGAGATAACCATGTCATACACCTAAGGTCACACAGTCACTAGCTGCTGATAAAAGGACTTCATAAATTTAGGTTTGAAGTACAGTTTATTTTTTGAAAAACTTTTCTTTGTGCTTTTGACTTTTTTCTTTGAAGGTCATATAGATTAATATTCAATCTTTCATAATTCTGCAGTTAAGAGTATCCTGTTAGTTATCTCATATATCATAATGGGAAAGTATAATACTACTGTATATTCTCAGTAACAGTGCCAGCAGAGAGAAATACAGCAAAACTTGTATCAAAAATTACAACATATCGCATGCTACTCCCATCAAAACCAATGGATTTTGGGGTACTCATACATAGGATGTGAGCCTGAATAGCTGTCAACAATTCATTGAAGCTGAGATACAGAAATTTAAGCCTCTTCAACTGATCATAGTCTGAAGATGAAACAGGACCATACTAGGTGTACTGTAAAAAAATGTGTCTAGCTCCTTTAATAAATTAGGTCCTTTAATAAATTAGCTGTGACCAGTCCAACAAGTATTTTTTTTCTATCTCTCGCATAGCCTGGCTGTTCAGAAATATTCATGTACAAAAACAACTGCAGGCTAAGAATGGTAAGAGAGAGATCTATGAAGTTTTATGAAGTCCTAAAGGATGACAACATACATTTACAAAACACTAAGAGCATTGTACTAAATATTGGGCAAACTATTTCTCTGTCCTACCTGTGACTAATGGTGTCATCTATGACAGACATTATACCATTCTCCCGGGTGCTAAGCCATGTCTCTCCTATATTGATAACTGCAATGAACACATAGGAGAAAAAAATTATAGAAAGATTTGGCTGTCTTGTGTCATGTTAGACATGCACACACATTAGTATACACAACACTACCCCTGCCATTACTTATTCCTCTACAGGTATTGTTAGGGAAAACCCTCAAGAGACATAAAATATATTGCTTTATCATTACTGAGAATGCTGTTTCCCTGACAAACCTTCTGTCCAAGGATCTCTGCCTCATTCTCATAAGTTTCTGTCACACAGAATCTGTAGTGATACAGGAACTGTTCCCTGTTTGGAGATTAGTAAGAACAGAGACAAACATACTCAATGCATGCAGTGCTGCTGTTTCAGATCTGTGTACAGGAAACCCCAATCACCTAGCCAGACATACTTCATGCACATGTGTCAAACTGAACTGTACACAACAGATTCAGCCGTATTAGAAAATAGATTCAGAAATGCAGAGATATAATAACTGATGCAACAGATTATATTCTATACATAATTTCTACTGGTTTTTTTAACTTCTTTTACCACCACTCAGAAAACAGTGGTTACAGAGCATTTCCATGGACCTTTAGTATTATTTTGTTCCACTGCATGAGAACAGAAAAGGTCAAGCTTAATAATATAATTAAAAGGTATTACCTAATACAAAAGTGAAAGCTAGACAACCTCACCGTATTTCTCCAGAGTAGACTGGCAACAAAGATAGCATGTACAGAAGCCTTTAAAACAATCCACAAATCTTCTACTTAAAGAAGAATTCAGAAATAATGTAAAACCACATAGAATCATAAAGTAGTTTGGGTCAGAAGGGACTTTTAAAGGCCATCTAGTCCAACTTCCTACAATGGACAGGGACATCTTTAACTAGATCAGATGGCACAGACCCCCATCCACACTGACCTGAAATGTTTCCAGGGAATATGTTTTATCAGAGTAATTAACTAAAAATTTCTTCAGATGAACTAAATAAATTGGCACTGGATCAAAAAATCTGAAAGCCTACAGTAGAAATATTCTATTTCATCTCATATTATGACACCATTCAATACTTAGACCTTTCAAGTGAACTTAAAAATGAAACAGTTTTTGATGTTTTTTCTTTTTAAAAAATGTAACAGTTGAAAATATAAAAGTTGGGAAATGGAAAAAGTACTGTCCAGCTCCCAAGTAATACAGACGGGAGCTTCTGCTCTTTCAGCTTTCTCTTCAATACAAATTTAGAAGCTTAACATTTCAGAAGCACCATGATAACTTTTAACAAATTGATCCACAAGATACTTAGTTGTAATATCAAGGCATTTTGTATATTTAATCTGAATTTTCCTTACCTTAATTTGCAGGCTAAAGTCTATGAAGTAGCTGATGGCCTGAATATGCCTTCATCTTTACCATACTTTTAATAGCAATAAGAATTCAGACCTTTATTCTGCTTTGATATGTAATAGAAAAAATCAGCACTTACACAGCATATTACATTTGAAAGCACTGTCCAATCAATTCTCTTTGCCTTTCTGAAGAATTCACTGATGAAGGAGAAAAATGGGTAAGGATAAGAAACCCAAACTGCAAAACTCCCATATTGTTGTAAATAAATGGTTTAGAAGCTTTAATCCAGTCCCAACTTACAACTCTGAAACTATGTAAATTCAAATCAGGTCTAGTTTTGAGATGCATAGAATTGAGCTTTTCTTCTAAAAACAAAAGGTAAGCACCAATGATAAGCATTACATTTGTATGGAGGCAGACAAGTAGAGGTGAAGTACTTGAGCTGAGAGAAAAATCAGATGGCCATTAGACTGCTGGCTTTAAAGCTTCCGAGATTTATTTTTTTACTGTATCATTTCAATATCATTTCAGATTCTCAGAGAACGACCCAAACAATGTAGAATAACGATACTTCACAGTAAATAGCCCTTATTTTTACATTGATTTTGTTTAGATAGACACTGAGTGCTAAAAAGATTGTGTAATTGCTGCGTTCTGAAAACAGACAGCATTATCAGCCAAGAAAACCTTCATTAGTTCATTATCCAATTTTCCCAGGTGAAAGAAATGTTGCATGGAGAGTGTTTGTCTGTGTCAAATCACATAGTAACAAACCACAAACTGAATCCATCTAAATTACTGTTGAATTAGAAGCTCTATTTCACAGCAACAAACAAAACTGCGTACCTCATGCAGCCTAGATTTGCCTACCAAATACTTGTTTAAGAACTTTGGAATAAAATACATTTAAAATACTGCAATTTTTGTGGGGTTTTTGGTTGGGTTTTTCTGTTTCTTTGTTTGTTTTAAGAAAAAATAGCTTATTACTTTGCAGACATTGTGGGAATGTTTTGTTATAGGTAATGAAGAACTGCTTTATTTTATGCAGTCTTTGAGTGATATTGCACATTATCCTGGTTTGAAGGTTATCAATCTGACCAATCTGACCATTAAGAAAGCCTTAACTAAGTTCTATCCAAATACACATCCCTAAGTATCAGTGTAGGAAATCTGGAACTGGTACACGAGAAATCTAAAATGTGAAGCATTGAAATCTGTTAAATTTGGATATGGTTGCTCACAAAATCACCACACAATTAACCACAGAGCTAAACACAAAATAAGTGTGATTTTTTTTCAGCCAGGTAGGTAACTAGAACAGCAAGTATTTCTCTTGTGTATTGCTAATATTTCCTGTTTGTTACTTTTCAGGGAAAATCCTAGCTAGAAAATAATTCCTGCCCAGTGAAAGGATGTACCAATTATTGAGGCTGCCCAGCTTAAAAAACATGGCAGTAACCAGCAATCTCTGTTTCTGCAGTGAAACAAGGTCCTAGAAATACAAAAAATCCAAACATCTCAAATTATCTCTTTGAATAGGATATCCTTACCATAGCTTTTGGCTAATAGTTTACTTTCAGTTACAAAGGCAGATTCTTCTGTCCTCTCTCCACACAGTGGCAATTACTATTAGTTTCACATTACTAGAGACAAGGCATGTCCTTTGCAGCTTTACCAAAGTTATCTACAAAATCCACCAATGTTACAGTGGGGTTGCATTTTAGTAATATTCTCAATGAAAGGTGTTTCCAGTAGGAAAAAAAAACAGCTGGTTTTGTTACTGAAGACAGGATCACAACAAAGATATTCTAAGGAAAACAATTTAAGGTTTAAGGCAGTTTCTTATCTTGCTACTCCTAGTTTTCAAGCTTTACACCTGGATAACTCTTAAATTTTTTTAAGGTTTTTTTTAAGGATTTTTTAAAATACTAATCATCATTTTATTTTATAAACACATAATTCCCACAGAGAGTAATGGGACAATTGTAGAGTAGAATACTATACACTAAAAAGAAATAGAGCCCCAGTTAATGAGATGTGTGGAACAAAATATTTAATCATCAATGTTTAACCTGAATTTGCAAGGCTGAAAGCATCACTAATGAATACATAATGTGTTTGTGGAAGCACAGATACCTGCAAGAATAACAGAGCATGTTTGGGCAAAACTACCTTGCAGGTCATAAAGTACTTTATTCTATCAATAAATGGAGTTATGAGAGGAAAAACTGCTATCAATAAAATACCTGCAAGCAAATTATTGCTCCATACATCCATACAATATTCTTTATGGTCATTTGTTAACTGTAACTCTCACCATCCATGCAAAGAAGTGACGGGTATGTTTAATTTTAATTTTGCAGACTGGGAGAGTGTATCTATACAAGGAACATATATAGAAGATGAATAAAGACACTGGCCAAGTGCTTCTATTAGCAAAGTAGCTATCATATCAGAATTTCACCTCATGTCCCCACAAAAAACATCAGTATCATCTTCCAGAGTAAATCCAGCTTCACTGGAAACAAATACAAAGTTAGTCTGTAAATTTCTTGCCAATTTTAATTCTAATTAGCTGAAAACGCAAGACTTCATACACAAAGATGAATGAATTACTCAGTTGTGCATAATGAGGGGTTAAATTAAATTACTTCTATCATTCTTACCATTCCAGATTAAGTTCTAGAATTAATTGCTTAAGAAGGAAAAAAGAAAAAACCAACAAAAAAACAACACTACAGAAAAATACATTTGCAAAAGCCAGTTGGAGTTATCCTGAACATTACTAGACATTGCAGTGCTTCGAAAAGGAAAGTATTTCTTCCTTACAATTCCACACTTTTATGTAATAAAATCATGTTTGTTCCTAATCTGGGGGAACATTTCTCAGTGCCTTCCGGCAATTAAGAACTTCTTTTTTACATGGACACTTGCTCAGTGGGGCACAGACAATGAAGTGGTGTCAGAGCTTATCATTTAAAAGGAAGACAAATGACCACATCTGATATCACACATGGTTTCCTTGGGATATCTTACTATTCCCCGCTGCAAAGCCTAATACAATCATGTATTACATTTTATTTTATGTAATTTTCACAATCAGGCCTTGACAGTGATGACTCATTCTGTTGCAATGAAACCTGTGTGTGTTTAATCAGAAATTATTTTATGTGGATTCATCCTTGCACTCAGGATTTAAATGATACAGGACTGATACTCATTATGCTGAAATTACACTGGTGCAAAGAAGGATGAAATTGGGTACCCAACCATTTCCAAAGACATTTAGAGTGTATCCTAGACATACTCTTAGTCATGCACAAATCCCTCATGTATTTCTAATCAGTCAAAAGAGACCACATTCTGCCTTCAATTACCGCAAACCTTTTCCCCATGTGTATATTATAGGAAAATCTCCTTAAGACATGTTCCTGCACATATTAGTGAGTCTCTCCCAGCTTATAACTTTACCACATAATCTAAAATATGTTCACAACAGAAAAAAAGTCTAATCAAGAAGATGCTAAAGCAATAAAAGTGCCTTGATAAATAACAAAAAAAAATTGGTAAGGACTACACTTCTGTTGCTACTGTCTGTAGCAAACAAAAATAATTGCAATGAACACTATGTTACTCCTGCTTGAAGTCTTAAGAGTCTTGGTGATTGTCAGGTAATTAGTGATTGCTGATGATCATCTTAGGCACGCTACTAGTCTGTAAACTGAAAAAATTATGTACTTTTCTTAGCATCTTTCTCACAGAAACAGGACGCCTTGCGTTATTAAACACATTGAATCAAGCAGGATGACAATTTGGATGTCATTCCCATTTTAGAAATGGAATAAAACCAGCAGCAGCCTGCACTGCAAAAGAAGAAACAGATCACATTAATGAATTTGTGTCATGAACCCTTGGCTACTATTGTATCTGACTATTGTCTCTTTTCCAAGTATGGAATATTCACAGTACAAATGTCAGAAAATCCCAGGATGCACAGCTCCCAGTGCTTTCCACAGTGAGAACCACGACTGGCAAAGGAGTGCAAGGAGCACACTGTAGGCATGAGTCACTCGCTGGCTTCTCTTCACCATACTGTCTGCCGATTTTTGCTGACTCCTGTTAGTTTCTAAAAATGCTGTTAAGCTTATGTTTCGCAATCTGTGTACATCCAAGAAGTACAGATCTTGGGGATTAACTTCTTCCAGATCCCCAGATCACAAGTTACCAAAAGAAGCAGATATGATGGTACCTTTTCTGCTAAGATTCTATTAAAAATCCCTTTGAGAACCAGGCAAACCCAGGGTACCATCCATCCAGGAACGGTTTGGTCATGCCAGTTTCTGAGGTAACGTGGGAATATAGCAAACACACATCTTAATAAATTAGGTTTAACAGCTTAACAACACTTTTCAACTACAGAAGGCTTTAGAGGCATTAGCTAACAAATTAATCTTGACAATAAACCCTTGCCTGACTAAATGGTAAGATACTAAAGTTTCCTACATTACTGAGAGAAATTAATATGGAAAACTAAGGTACAAAACTTAAGAAATAAGGCAAGGCAGATAGAGGGAGGCAGATACTAATAAAGACAGGCATTTAATGATAAAAACTCATCCATGGTGTACACAATCCAGGATGTACCTCACAGAAAACAAAATATTTGTGATTAAATAAAAGTAAATTAAAAAGTCTATCACCTCTTCTTTTTTTTTTTTTTCTCCTTTCAAAATTGGTGCCACTGAATTCATTTCTGAGGAAAGTCTCAGATCAAGAAACACTTCCTGCATTAAAAAAAAAACACACACAGCTAACCAACCTAACGCAGGATACTTTCCACAGAAGATGAGAGAGCAAGAAGGCATATTGCTCACTACCCTTAGTCTCAATTCCAACATGTACCATTCTTCACTTTAACCTACCTCTGAAAAATTCTAAAGAACTTGTTACACCCACATATAAAAAGAATAAAATTACAAGTGAGGTGAACAGAAAAAAATGGACATTCAATAATATCTGCAGAAATTACTCTACTTACCAAAGAATAGTATGTTATCTTTTATATTTTAATCTAATTCAATCAATGGAAAGAATACTGCCATATACTGCAAAGAGGAAAAAAAAAAAAGGAACTTCTGCATTAACATCTGCATGAGAAACCATCACATTTCTGGATTAAACTCACAAAACAGAGTTTTAAGGGCAGAGCATTCCCCAAGTAAAGAGCATTGCCTCCCAGTACAGGGCTGTATTTAGGATCCACAAGACTTCTACCAGGTAGACTACCTCAGTCCACACTGGGGGAAAATGATTACTGTGAGGCTTTGTTTAGCCATTTACAAAAAAGCCATTTTTCTCATCACTAGTCCACATCAGAATATCATTAATTAAAAATTGCCTTTTAGTGGACTGTTGAACTTATTCCTCAACATTTTGACTGGTCTCATGGAACATGGGATCTATATATGAGTGACCTGTAAGAGTCAGGGAAAGAATAGTAAGATCCCTAACTTTGTAATTTGTGCTTCGTGTCATGTCTTTTTCATTACTCTTCTCTTTCCTGCAGTGTTGATAACTCAATTAATCCATTTCAGACTGCAAAATATTTCACTTCAATAATCTTAGACAGAACAGCTCCCGTGACTCAGTTCCCTCCTAAGGAAAAGGTTTGAATTTCTAATCAAGAGTTAACATACACCTAGTGTGGCAAATTTCTGCTCATTTCTAGAATGAAGAAAACTTCCCTTTTACTGTTTTTTTTTTTTTAAGACCACCTTAGTGTATAAAGAAAAATGCAGCACAGTATTAAAAGTGACAATTGAGAAAAGTGGCGTGGCTTGATTTAGGTTTTGGTACTGCCACCACCCTTAGCCACAGAACTTTTGGAACTTTATTTTTATGCCTATTTTAAATAACATTTAGTCCATACGATGAAAATATAATAAAAATCCCAGTAAAGATAAGGACGAGAAAGTTATCACTTGGGAACATTTTAAGCTTCTAGACCAGTCTGGTGGGAACCTGCACAGGGTAAATAGGAGCACTTGAGCTCAACTCCTGTTTGGATGAATCAAGTCTAGCTTTTATCTTTTAAATAAAAATGAACATAATTTATCATCTGATTGCTACAAAAACTAGACCGTGGACTCAGCAACTCCTTTGTGTTCTTACTTCTCAAATCAGGTCAAAAGTGAATCTGATTTTACTATAATGAATAAATTTCAGAGAATTTGCTCACAGATTTAAACTGAAGCATTTTATGCTAAAAAAAGCACCTGTAATCCAATATATGCCTCCATGTTACATATAATAAAGGCTGTGCAAAAATTATTTTTAGTTCAAATGATCCACAGGACACATTTCTTTTAAAAAATCTTATTTCTGCATTTCTGGCTGAACATTCATGGTCCTAGAGAAACAAAGGAAATTAGAAAAAAAAAGAAAAATTCTTAAATCACTATGTAGAATATCTGTTACAAAATCAGTCTATAGTTCTTACCCCACTGAACTCTCAAATGGGAGGGAATGAGAATGTATTTGAAAGAGGGTGAAAATCCAATCAATCACTTTTTACAATAGTCAGCAATATTACAACTTCACATTCACATTCTATGGTTATTTCAGGCCTGCCTCAGAGTATAAAAAGTCTGATTTTGAATTACTGTAATTAACTGCAAAAGCTTGCTGATTTGTTGATGTAAAATAATGTCAATCATTTTCATAAACTTGTTAGAAACTTTGTAAATAAATAGCAAAAAAAGATACAAGGGACAGAAATTCACTCTTTATCATCATTTTGCTGTTGGCATGCAGAGAAAGGTATTGTAAGGAGGGACATAAGCAAAAACCATGGTCCTTTCCCTGCCATCATTAGAGTAACATTCCCAAACAGTGTGCCATATTCCTGTCACAGGGTGGCTGTGAGAGTCTATTTTCCATTTCAACCTGAAAACTTACTAAGTCTGGAAAGAAAGGAGGAAAGGAGGGAAGGTGTGAAACACTGAGTTTTCTCAGAAGCAGAGTAGGCCAAAAAATAGTTTGGAAAGCAGTGGAGAAGGAAAAGCAAAAGCCCTCTTGAGCTGAACAGCTGCAGGCACATGCCATTAATTTTAGCTATTAAAGGGTGCTGAAGTATATTTTGAAAATCTTCACTCTTGCACGGATTTTTCTGAGAGTATCAATGGGACTTCTTCATTCCAGGGGACAAGCAGCACAGTCTGGCCCTAATTGGAGAATACACAACATTACTGAAGTAGAAGTGCAGTTGACAGTAATTTCACTATCCGCATTAGGTGTTTCCACCTTAAATGTGAGCTGCTCCTGCAGCACCACTCATGTGCATTACACAGTACTGCATAACATAAAAATCATATTCTGCAAACAATATTGAATCCAGTTCTCTTTTACTATCAGAAATCAGGAGGGAAAGAAGAATCATAACTGCCCCTAGCAGCAGTGACCAATTTGCTACAGTAGGCAATGGCACAGCTGATACAAAACTCAGCTCTTGGTCTGATCCTACAGAGCCGAGCATAGCCCTATACTTGTTTGAGGACAGTTGAGTGGGATAAAGCTATTTAATTGATTTAGCAAGAGAGATAAATCAGAGCTGTAATCTCAAATGCAAATCATTTAAGTATTCATTGATACCTGTCTTGCAGCAGCTGTAAGGGGAATGAAAAAGCTGACGCAGGAATGAGCTGAGTGCTCCAAGACAGAACACACAGGCACTGCCCAGGGCTGGGGGCACAAATGCAGTTATTGCTTTGTACTTCTTGTATTCTGTGCATTTTCAAGGTGCTGGTATGGGGTTTTTATCCAGGACACCACAGACACTGAGCTGTCATTCTTTCCATCAAGAAAGCTGATTCAGCATTTGCAAAAGACGTAAATTAATTACGGTGTCTGACTTTGCCAAATTGTAGCTATGGTCCATTAAATTTATTCCAGTGTTGTTTCCTGGTAAATCTTTTCTTCTGTTAAAGGAAATATGTTAACAAGGCACTAGAAAACAACCTTTTCTGCCATCAAAAATATCACCTTTTGTCACAAAGGTCTTTATGAGCCCTCTAAACACGACATGCAGCCCAAGCATACGGGGATCAAAAGCCCAGGTATTGCTGCAAAGAAGTACAAAACAATCTGGGGCTCAATTCTACTTCTACCATGGTCAGCAACAGAGAGAATGAGTCATTTTTCTCTGCTAAAATGACTCTAAAGTGCAATCCCTATCTCACAGAGGTTTAAGCCAAATGTTGGTCTAGAAGATAAGACTACCTTGGATACAGGATTCTCGCAGAAGGCAAGGAAGGATCAAAGCACAAACATGTCAGATCACAGTCACCAGTGGGCAGCTAGAGTCTGGGTTGTTTCTTTGTTACAAAACATTAAAGCAGGAAGAATTTGACCATGCTTCCATCAATTTAAAATGCTCTGCTAGATAAATATTTTTAAGATCTGTACAACAGGCCTTCATTTAACAATGAATACATTTCAGGCTAATGTGCTGCCAAGCTCCAGCTCTCTTTCTAGCAGCTGAATTCTTGGATAAAATCATTTTGCAGGGTATGAGCAATGCAGTTCTGAAAATAGCATCACTGCAAAATGAAAGATGGCAAGAACCTCTATAATGCTGATTTACTTCAATGAAATTTCATCTTTTATGATTAATATCTGTTGTGATGTTTTCAGATGAATTTTCATACTTAATAAAATGTAAACGTATAGGATTTGTTAATTGTGAGGCTTCAACATAAATACCTAGGAGGGAAACAAACAAACAAAAAAACTTGTCCTTTCACAATTTACATCATAAGGTATGTAAAACAGAAAAATTCTATGTGGATTCAAATAATTTGCATTTACCATCGCCACAGGTACAGGGACATTAAAAAAAACAACAAACCAAAAACAAACAACAAGAAACCCTCCCACCACAAAATCAAAAAAATCCCACCAAAACACCAAAATAAACACCACCAATCAACAACCTGTTTCACACTTATTCTGTTTCTACTAGAAGAATGGATTGGAGCAACACTCTTTAAAATATCAGTGGGTTTAAGCATCTTGCATAATGCTCAGCTTTTAGACATGCTGCTGAGAAAACACTAAGAGGTGATATTGCACTTCCCTGATTCTAAGTAGAGAATATCTTTTGGCTCTCTTTCCAATCCACTGATAAGAAGCTACACTTCAGTACTTTATTTTTTTTCCTAATAGTGAGTATTTTTAAATAGGTTGGAAAAATACCAATTTTCAAATGAGAAAGAGCCTGATATTTTATAATCCATTAATACAGCAGTCTTTTCTAATTAACATCAGCAGTTTAACTGCCATTCTTCTATCACAGACTTTAAGCTAAAAATGGGATTTTATGTATATAAGAGGTGTCAAAATTCCTAAGTCTGACAGTAGAAACAGATGAAAAGAAAACATCAGCAATGCCATCTATCTACCTTTGGTCACTGCTGCCATAGAGAAACTGATGCTGAGTGCCAAGCCCAGCCACACTCTCAGCAGGATCTACACTTGTTAGGTCCATGTGCAGAAGCCAAAAATATGAATGTCCCAGTTGTGCAAGCTGCAATTCATATGACTCATATAGACATCCCTGAGTTGTCCTAATGACACCAAAACAGTAAAGATGATTCATGCAAGTAAAAAAGTGGGAATACAGAACTTCTTTTCTAAAAATGTCCTGTATGCATACATATAGACATATGTTCATGTTCATAGGTATACTATTTTTATCCTCTTATATCATCTTTATCCACCAGTGTTTTACACCGTTTTATCTAACTGGCAGATCTGTCTTGAATATAATATATAATGTAATATATACATACAGAAAGGTGACCGAGGACGAAAATGTCTTAAAAGATAAAGGAAAGAGAGAAAAGGAGTGGCAGAAGAAAATTAGAGGTGGGGGGAAAGAACAAACATTAAGATATATCCACAATGATAAAGTAACTACAGAAACAGTCCCTTGATTTTGAAAGGCTTCATCTGTAGGGTTATAAAAATTAAAATATGTTTAGTTTGGTTGTTTTTTTGTTGTTGTTTTTTTTTTTTTTAATCAGTAGGAACAAGTTTATTATCAGAAAGCAGTAGGTGTATCTTTATGTAGTACATTACTCACTGTCAGTAACAATATCAACATGCTGTGCCAAAAGGATACTTAGGAATTACAATATATACTTAAACACAAGACTATCTCTCTCCATTCAGTATAGAGAAAAGAACAGAAATAAACTGAGTCCTGTGCTCTCGTTATCAGGAAACATCCAAACCTTGTATACTTGACAGTATGTTTTTTTCTGAAATCTGTACAGATGTGAATGATAAATATATATAGCTACAAAGAAAGAAGTGCTTTGCATACTGTGATAAAAGGAGTGTGGTTATAGTGCCAGGAGTACTACATACAATATTCTCATCTAAGTGCAAAATATCCGCTGTGTTGCATGTGTAACTGCAGGACTTGGAGTTGGTGTGTTAGAAGTAAGAACATGGTACCTTGTATGAGCAGACAGACCCCTAATACATGACACAATTAACATGATACATTTCAATGGAATGCAAGAGGCATCAATCAGCAGCCAAGCCTTACAGCTCAGATCAGAACACAATTACTACTACACTTAAATAGTTTACTTAAGGAAAGTCTTCTTCAATATTTGCAGTGAAATATTTCAACACCGGAAGCAACGAATGCAATACCACCTGCTGAGATTTGCAATGAAAAATTAATGCTACCATTTCATACAACACAAACCTTCACCTGAAAATCTCTGTATTTTTCGGGGTAAATATATCAGGACCTTTTTGCCTTATCAGAGAATTAAAATTAATCAAATTACTGGGATTCTATCAATCATGCATTGCATAAACCTTCAACATTTCTTGCTAAGAGTGCTACATGCTAGTATATTATTGCATTGGTGATAGGGACTTCTGAATGTTTTAGTAAAAGCACGTGTTAAAATATTTATTAATGCAGAAGAAACAGATGACTGAAGAAAAAATGATTGTATAATAATGAGTTGTTGAACAAATTATATACTGTATAGCCCTGAATATGCACATTTTTCACACAACAGCTGGGAAATCCTGCTTCCTCAGACTAACTTTTTAACTAAGAGAAAAAAGAGCCTGAAAATTATGGGGAGAAAGCAGGTAGCTAAGTACATAATATCAGCAAACCTCCAGTTCTTCAATTATTCATGGCCTTTCTTTCCTTTATTCTCCTCTCCCGTGTTTTTTTTTTATTCCTATTTTTAATATTCTTAATATATAATATCTTTTACATTAAGAGCATTTGCGTCATTTCTCTTTGTTCTTCCCCATTTGTAATTTTTAGTAGGAAATGAAACACTGCTGTCAAGTCTTAAAAAAGAGTAGAAAAATTGTTTCTGCTTCACCTGTTACATCATTACTTTTTGCTAAGCAGCTCTCCCTGCATCAACCTGTTGTGTGCTGCCTTCTAAACAAACTAAGCCTTGCTTGCACTTTGATTCCATTTCAAAAGGGAAACGGTGCTATGAAGGACGGACACTTGCTATAGATTATTTCTCTGATATTTCAAAAACAATGAGAAAAAAAGAGAGCCAACAGCAAGCAGACTGTGTAGAACATGGAAATGTTGATGACTAACATAATATTTTGAATTACTTTATCTTAGGCATAATTATAATTAAAGCTGTATGTTTCACTGTTGTCAATTTCTATTATCATGACTGTCAATAAAGGTAAATTCTTAAGGGACTTAGCAAAAATAGATGAAGAGACAAAACCAGTTTTAAAAGAATATCACCTATTATTATGTTAAAAAGTGATCTAGACTTCTATTTGAAATTATACATATTCTTTTTATACAGTATTATTTTAATTTCACTGGGTTCCATTTTTCTTTCTCTTTCAAACTCAGAAAAATCCATGTAAAAGATAAATTGTAATTAGTTGCGTATGATAACCTTATCAGCTCAGTGAGAAACCGTAAACACCAGAGCTCAGAGAACCGTAAATACGGGAGCTCAAACACATGAAAACAATGAATTTTAAAGCCCTGGGTTTGTATTTTGCTACGCTTGCTTCTACAAGGCACATCTTTATAAACTGCAGCACGAGAATATTTTAAAAGCTAGTTTTCCCTACAATCAAAGGCTGTATTTATTCAACTTAGGAGATATTAAGTGGCTCTTCTGCACTTATCTTTGTATTCCTTTCATTTAACAGTGCGAGCATCCCTTTGAGTCTTTCATAATGGAACCGATACTCAGAACTGAATCCAATTATAACAATCTACCAGCAGTACTAATTGGTGAAAATGCATTGCTGGTAATTACTGCAAACTCATCCTTCTGCCCAGGCAGAACGACACCAATAAATTCCACCCAGTGTTAAACAATGAGGAAAGACTACCATTAGCACTGTTTTTCTTATGTAAAATGCATTGAAGTGAGTCATCCACTTAAAAGTTACCTACTGCTAGCTTTAACCCAGATTCGGGGACTAAGGTAAGTGCTTCAAAAAACCAACCAAACAAAAAGAAGATAAAAATAATGAGGTGAGAGAGAAGAAAAGGGAAGAAAACACGATCACATAGTGCTTTGTCGTGGATTTTCTTTTTCCTATCTATAGGCGAATCTTCAATATGATGTATTGGCTTCCCTTCGCCTTTCTTTTATTGCATCATTATTATTTGATCTTTGCACTGCTCTGGGCAACACTTTCATGCTAATAATTCCGCAGCGCTTTAAAGATTTCTATCTCAGGGCCAGGCAAGGCACCGAGCTGCGTGCACCGCGAGCATCCTTCAGCTCTCGCCGAGGTATTTCTGAGAAGTACCGATCTGCAAGGCCAAGGCTGCAGAAAGCAGCTCTTCAGCTCGAAGCGTGCGAAAGCCCCTCCGGCGGGAGCCAGGCTGCGCACCCGCGGAGCCACAGCAGCCCCGAGCTCCGCGGGTGCGCTGGAGCCCCGCCAGGCCGGAGCTGGGGTTGGGAATTCCCAGCCGTGCCCGCCTGCCCGCTGCCCGTGCCGGCTGCGGAAACGCAACGAAATCCGCCTTCCGCGTGGATTTTAATAAAATTGCGAAAGTTTTCAGATTTTTTTGTAAACAGTGTTGAAACTCCATCCAGGCTGGAATAACCTCAGTGGGAGGAAGGGGCGGACTCTGTGTAACTCGAAACTTTCTTCCCGGCAAGGATGACCTGACGGGGTGTATTTGGGAGCCGCTCCGGAGCGGGATTCCCAGGCGAAGCCTTTACCTCAAAAGTCCCGCCGCCGGCCGTCACCGGAGCTTCCCCCTCCCGGCGACCGCCCCGGCGGGACCTTCTGCTAGCCTGACTCTTTTCTAAGCTAAAGCAACCGAAAATCCACAATTTTCTCCCATCGCCACTTTCCGCCCGGACTAACTTGATTTCCCTTTGTATTGTCGCTGTCCCTGGCGCCGAGGAGCGCCCCCGGCCCCGCCGTGCCCCCGCCCCGCACCCCCGGAGCCCGGCGGGACTTACGTGGTGGCCGAGGGGAAGGGTCCCTCCGAGGAGTGGTTCATCACCAGGGACTGGAAAAGTGTCAGGCTAAAGAACAGCAGCCAGCCAGCAGCCATCTTCCTGATCGAAGATCGATCCCCCTTCCCCAAGTCGGCGAGACGGCAATAATAATAAATTCAATTACGGTGTGTGTGGCGGTGCGGGGGGGCCGTGGTTCTTTAAAGCCTCCTCCGCTCCCCCCACCCGCCCCCTCGCAGGAGGCGCAGCCCAGAGATGCGCGGAGAAGCGGGAGCGCGGCCGAGGGTGGGGAGGAGGAGGAGGAGAAACGATGGAGATCTGTGGGTGGAGTGGGGGAAGAGGCGAAACAGAGAAAAGAGAGCGAGCGAACGAGAGATACTCCACTCTCTGCTACTCCAGCAGCAGCTCCGGCTCCATCTGATCCGCCGCCATCAGCGCTACTTTTGTAACAGATCCTACTCTGCGTGTGTGTGCGCGCGTCCTTCCCTGATTTATTCCCCAGCAGAAGGAGCAGGAGAGAGGCAGGCGGGGTGGCGGCTCCTGAAAGAAGAGGAGGCAGGCAGGGCAGAGAGTTGCAGACGGGCGGATCGCTGCCGGCTCCTGCCTTCCGTGCCGGCAGCGGGCAAAGTCGCGGCGAGCGGCGGGGGCGAGCGGCGGGCCCTGCGGCGGCCGCGCTCCATACAAGGCGCGCAGCAACTCCGCGGCCGGGCCGCCCCGGGGCCGCGCTGCCGCCGCCCCGCCCCGCCCTGCGCCGCCCCGCGCAGCCCCCACGCTATTTTTAAAACCGCTTCGTGCCTTATTTTAATTCCAGCCCCCTCCTCCCTTCTCGGCGGCGGCAGCAGCCGCGCGCAGCCCGTGTGCCACCAGTCGGGGCTGCGATTTAAATAGATATTTTATGGATGTGTCTATAAATGCCGCTCTGCCCGCGGCCGGCTGGAGCAGCGCTGCTCAGCCCCGCGGAGCCGCCCGGCCCTTCGCGGAGTCCCGACCCCGCAGGGTCCCTGAGCGCCTCGAGAAGCTGCCCCGGGAGCAGTGCCGGAGTGCTCGGGCTTCAGCCGCGCCCCGCCGCATCCCCAACGCGGATATTCATTTCAGATCCCTCTGGAAATTCAGAGGAGGCATTCCCTCTCCCCTGCCTTCGTTTACCCATGCTCACGCACACCAGTCTCTGTGGCAACTATACGTTCTTGGTAGAAATTAAGAAAGTAATCCAGGGAAATATTTCTTAGCTTGTTTGCTAAAGCAGTGAAAAGTTCAGTGACAAATTTGATTTTCTTTTCAATCTGTGGGTTGGTTTCTTTTTTATTTTTATATGCTTACATATTTTTACTTTATTTGTTCAACAGGTGAAAACTAAAGAGTAGACCCAGTATTCATGTTGTTTTCACATTCTTTGTATTTAAGAGTCACACTACCTTGAATGTATTAACTCACAGCAATTTCTATAAAGCAGGAAAGGGCTCATCTCTATTTTAAAGGTGGCAAAGGGATCAAAACTGAGATCCACAAATGAAGAATTGAGTGTTCACATTGCCTGGGCTCAAAGCCAGCACGATATTTCGGTTGCAATCTGTAAAGCATGCAGTCACTCATCTACATTGTTTCTGGATTGGAGCTGGCACTTGGGAGCTGGTGGGAAGAACTCCCAGTTGTCTTCACCTATCCACCTACCTCTAGGTACGTAGGATTCAGGGTTTGGATGCAAGTCTGAAATAGCATTTTCTAAAATGATTTTGCAGCCTTTAGACTTAAACAGTGTGAAGAGTATCTCTAGCCCAGCTTTTGTAGGTCCCCACAGGCCTTACAGTTTTGCCATATGCAGTGGCAATGCTTTGGATACTTACCTGTAACTGCTCACCTGAGCACCTCCACTTCCCCACAGGGATGCCGAGGCAAAGAGCAGGGTAATGGCCTTGTGGCACAAAAATCCTGCTTTGTATAGGATGTATCATGAGGAGATCCAGGGTAGAAAGAAGATGTTGGGGAGTGGACTAAAGGTTTGGTGAAATGCACAGAGGAAAGGGGGTGGAGATGTGAACTAGCTCATGTTGCACAAGACCTTGATGAATTTACTTCTTACAGTCTAATTTAAGGCATCTCCTCATTCTTGGGCTGTCACACTGAGTAGCATTATCAGTATCAAGGTAACATCAATTCAGTTATGAACATGAATATTGACCAAAAATACTGATTCTGCTCCTTGATAGGACTCTGAAGTTTTGCTCATGTTCATGCCTAAACTGATGTTATCAGGAACCTGAGTTGTCAGGAACCAGTTAGTTGTGTTCTTCAGTTAGCTCTGCCCCAAAACACCTATGGTTTTGCAGTGGGCAACACAGTAATGGATTAACACTCTGGCAACACCCATCCAGAATAAAAGGGAATTTCCCACCTGGCTCCTTCCCTACCTGAAAGCTCAAGTTTGTGCCCTTTTCATCTCAGCAGGAAAGTGCTCATGTTCAATTCCCAGCTGTGCTGCCCCCAGGGGCCTGTTGAGCAAGCCACTGAGCTGGGAAAGAGGAGCTCTTCCAGTGGAGAACCGACTGGAGTGGGCAAGCAGAAATGTATTCACATGTTGGTCTGGGAAAGAGAGGGTGCAAGTAGCTATGCAAATACACAGAGGAGATTGTTTCAGTAGGTGAGAATAAGCGAGACCACCCTTACTCACATGTACAGTTTCAATATAATGTAAAGCAGACCAGAAAATCAGAGAGTGATAATGCAAAATAATAAATAGATAAGTATAGGGTTACACATTAATGTTTCTTTCATCATTAGTATGATTTTCTGTAAGCCTACACTTCTGATGCCTTTAGAGCTTCTTAGGGCAGTGATTATAGCTGCTAATAGTTCCAACAGCAGTAGCACATGGCTACCAATGGAACTGTGCAATGCATGGATTGACACCCACCTCATACCATTAGGTCTGAATTGTGACATCAGTACTAATACACTGAACAATAGCTGAAAAGGGAAAAAAGATTCTGGAGGAAAGAGCGCTATGATTTAATAGAGAAATGTTTAAAGCTACTGTGCTGTTTACAACAACCTCTGCAAAGTAATCCTACAGTGAACACTGTAAGTGAATGCCTGTGGAGCTCACTGAAACTCAGGGATGAAAGAGAGAGGTTGTCTATATGTGGCTACAGCATGGAGGAGAAATACACAGGTTAGCTCCAAACAAGATGGTTGAGGTGTGGAGGAGCAGCCAGGGCTAGAAATGGAAGTTGACAAGGGGTACCTGTGTGGCATTCTGGGAAGATCTGTGATAGACACCTCCAGATCAGCCTGCAGGCTTTACAGGCAAACTTGAATTGGAGCCGAGTTTTGAGAAAAAGTGGAATCAAATAACAGTTTTCCTGTAAAATTAAGTGAAGCTGGAAGTCAGATTTTGAAATTTTGCCTTTTTTCAACCTGAAACTCAGGAATCCAATGCCAGTCTGAAGCATGGGGAAGAAAATAAAACAGGATTTATTCCATAAGCAATTTGTTATTTAATAATTGCCCAGTCATTTGCTTCACCAAATTAATTATAGCAAAAAATTCATTAATTTGCCAATTATTTAATGAAGATGCAGAATGTTTATAAATGGTGACCTCATCCCACAGCTGTGCATGGATCTGAGTAAAAGGCTCAAATGAGTTCCCATTACCTTCAACCAGAAAGTGTGATTGACTTAAAACATAAAACTAGCAGAGCTAAGTTTCTTGGTATGTCTTCACCTCCTCATAATGCAGGAAAAATAAACACAAATGTAGTTTCATACTGAAGTTTTAAAAATCCATTAAAATCTCCTAAATAATCAATTTCTTTACATTTGCTGATTAAACTATTTCCTTACACAGTCACTGTTTTAAATACGTGACTTGTACTTCACAAAACTTTCTGCACTGCAGAAATTCTTGTAATTTATCTGCATTGAGATTCCTAAAGATCTATTACAGCTGACAAGTCTTCTTCTTTAAGCACTTGAATGACAAACAACGAAAGTAAATCTTTCCTCATTCTTACTTCACCTCATTCTGAATTTATTGCCTGTCATATCTGACTGAGACCTTTCTGTGAAGGAGCACAGGAGCGACAGGTATTGATATAATGAGATATCTTACAGAAAGTTTGCTTTGCAGTCACTTGGTGGACTTGGCAGGGTTAGGTTTATGGTTGGAGTCTAATCTTAGAGATCCTTTCCAGCCTAGGAGATTCTGTGATTCTATTCTGTGATTCCACTGGAAGTACTGGGGAAGTTTCAACTGACTATGGTAGTCTGCATGTCAGAAAAAAGTTCCTATTGCAAAACTACAACATTTAATTTGCATCAAAGGCTTCTTCTCAGTTCACTTAATCAGTAGCAAGTATTAATTCATGATCAAGCCTTTCTCTTTTATTTCACTTTCTGGATATATTATTTATGTTTTCATATATTATTTACACCATTGCAAATCTAGCATTAAAGACAAAAGAGCAGGGCCCTCTGCCTCTTGAACACTTAAGGAAAAATAAAAAAAGAAATTTATTAGGTTAGCACTAGATGCAAAGTTTTATTAATCTGGTTTTATGCTTGTATATAAACTCATTCTTCAGTAATCAGCATTGTCAGAAAACTTTTTGAAGCCAGTGACAGTTTAAGACACTTGTGTGGATAGATGTCACACAGTTACCAAGTGTCTTAAGTGTCTTTTTGGGGGCTGTTATAGGCAATAAATCTGTACTGGCTTTATTCTTGCCAGCCCTGATCAGCATTGTGCTGAACACATTCCTCCTTTGTGCTCAGTGTAACACATACTTTGCTAGACAGAACCCTCAGATGTTATTGGGTTCAGCCAGAATGTGCTTGCTGAAATACAGCAAAAAGTGTGGCAAGGTCTGTGTGCAATCACCCTGGAGAAAGGTCTAAAGCTCAAGTGTGATGAGGAGCAGCTGAGGGAGCTGGGGGTGTTTAGCCTGGAGAAAAGGAGGCTCATGAGAGGCCTTATCACTCTCTACAACTGCCTGAAAAGGAGTTGAAGGTAAAAAGTAATAGAACAAACAGAAATGGCCTCAAGTTGCACTGGAGAAGGTTTAGATGGGATGTTAGAAAAAATTTCTTCATGGAAGGGATTGTCAAGTACTGGAACAGACCCCACCCAGTGAAGTGGTTGAGTCACCATACCTGAAGGTATTTAAAAGACATGTAGATGTGGCTTCTAGGGACATGGTTTAGTGGTGGACTTGGCAGTGCTGGGTTAGAAGTTGAACTGGATAATCTTAAAAGTCTTTTCCAACCTAAATGATTCTGTGGTTCTGTAGTTCTATGATAAACTATGCTACACACCAAAATACCTTTTTATTCCTGGCATGTAGTATCTTCTTTATGTCTCTGTTTTATGGAGGGAAGGAGGGGGTAATCTTGCTGAATTGTTCTCATTCTGTTTGCTGGTGCAGGACTGACTAGAGAGTGCAGGCAACCTGATCTCAGGAGTAAAAATTTCAGGAGTAAAAATGCTCTTATTGAAGTCTGCACCAAATGGAAATGCAGGATCCAGCCCATTGCAAGTGAGATGAATTGTTTTACATATTTGAATTTGATGTAATTTATATTGCAAAAACTTTGTGACCTACATCCAGCAGCAAGATAGTCAACACTGTTTTGTTCTCACCCTTGCTTTTGTACGTATTTGAGTAAGTATGCTGGATCTGGTAGCAAAACTTTCGCTATCTGATATGGGTGTTTGTGCTTCTCTTGTTATTGTCAGATTTGAGGAAAGCATTCATTCTAATTCTAGTCATGAGAACAGGGCTCTGTGCATTTTCACACTGGAAGGGTTTTGTTTGTTTGGGGTTTTTTGACACTGCAGTTAAACCAACAATAATTTCAGGATAGTTTAATATTGAAACTTGGAGTCCAGCACAATAAATATTCTCTCAGTGAATACCAAGAAACATATTTTATGACAAAGTTCCAGGCCACTAAAACTTCATGCATGGTGCTGGTTTCACTTGGTGTAGAGTTGATTTTCTGTGGAGTAGCAAGTATGGAGCTTTGCTTTGGAATTATGTTGAAAACAGTGTTGAAAACACGGGGATGTTTTAGTTATTGTTGAGCAGAGCTTGCACTGTAGCACTACTATATGGAGATAGCAGTTTGATTCTGAAAGGCTCTGCATTCATTCTAATATTACCATTAATACATTTCTGAGTTTCAAAGGAAAATTAACTTTTTTTGTTCATGAATCACTGTGTTATATTTCACAGTATAATATAAAAGTGCTCATTGTAGATCTCATATTGATGTTGTGACATTATTCTCAGAAAACCATAAATGTCAGTAATCTTGCTGGAGAATACCCTCAATTATAAATGTTAAACTGTAGTATGTTCTGAACTTGTAAAGAAATATAACTTCCAAGAGCAGTCTTATACAAATAACATATGTTTTGTAAGGTTGTGATTGACATAATATTTTTGTGCAACCTTATCTATTTTCTACTCAGCCCCTAATCTATTTTAACTTAGCTTATTCCATCTCTTCCACTGACTTTAAGCATGTACAGCTCTTTCTTGAAACCAAATATATATGTATATATTTCTTCTTTCACCTCACAAATCAGACACTTTTCCCCATTTTTTTCACCCTGTGAGATACAGTCTTACACCAGTAAATGCTTTTCTAAATGTAAGGATGGGACTCTCCTGAAATCTGGTATCATGCAGCTTTATAGGACTAAAAAAAGGTACATTGACCCCACCAGAGGGAGTGGGGAGGCACTCTGTGATGGCAACAGAATAATCACAGCAAACCACTATCAACCAAGTGGAATTAAGCCATCTCAACACCTCATACTTACTTAATCCACCTAACCTAATTAACCAGGTGCTCACAAAAGCTGCATTCCAAAGTTATTGCTGAGATTTTACTTAGCAATACTCCTGCAAAAGAATGGGTGCTGCTGTGCCATCCAGCCACAGATGCTACTTTTGGAAATTCAACAGCGTAAGCTAAAGTTTAGTAGCAAGGTTGTATTTGACTCCCTTCTTTTGGAGCATAGTTATTACTGTTCCTGTTCTGCATTTGGTGAGATACTCACGGGGTAACTACAGTGAGAAAAGGGTTTCCTTTTTTCTTATCCAGTGCTAGTCAGTGGGAATAGACCAGCACCTCCATAGAATGGCTCATCCTTTCCTAAAATAGGTTGTTGAGATGATATCAGTATCCTGTTTGATTCGCTTAATAAACTAGTAATGAGTACAAAAATTACATAAATGGAATATTGGGTGGGGAAATAAAAAAAAAAAAAAAAAGAAAGATTATAGAGGAAAAATAAGACAAGAACAGGAAAGTAAATATCAAGAAGGAAGGATATGCATGTGGAAATAAAGACGCATGAATATGTCTTCATTACATATTTTTAAAGGAAAATAAAAATTTTTAAAGGAAATAGGTGGGGAAAAGGAAAATGAAACAGGAAAACAGGTTTATGAGGAGGAAAAAAATAATTAGGAATATGACATAGTAAAGGGAAGAAAAACTCTGTGCTGATAAGGAAGGGATGCAATTAAGTAGGACAGGTATCAAAGAGGAAAAAGAAATGGGAACGCCAACAGAGGTTTGTTCTACACATGCTGATGTACCCTTCATCACATAGTTTTAGAAGATGGGAAAAAGAATGGCAAAAAGTGTTTATTATGGCAGGGGAGCACAGAGCAGGCTGGCACAGCTTTGCCATGGGCTGGAGCAGGGCCAGGTGGCCCCTGGCTGGGGTCAGACCCCATCTAATGGGCTTTGCCCCTAAGCAGAGATTATTAGCTCAGGTAAGAAGGGCCACAGAGCTCCTTCCTGTATAACACAAAATATCTCAATCTGATCGTACAGCTTCTGCTGCACATTTTACACCAGCTGCAAAAATTATTTAAGGAAAATTTGAATATTTTGTATACTCATAGTTTCTAATGAGAGAAGCTAGTGGGAAAGATGGTAGACTTTATGCCAAGTAGCCTTAAGAAATAATAAAATAACAAATAAATATTTATAGTATTTCTTCTTCAATAAAGCCTGAAGTCAGATAAGTTCTCTCATCTCTTTCATGATTTATTAAAAATCTTTAATTGGCTGTTCTTTAAAAATTCCAATTTGACTTTTAAAGTGAAAAGTCAAAAGATAAAAGCATTTGTAGGTAAACTTCCTCATCTGATCTGCCCATGTCTCTATAATTCAAATGAGGGGATGGATTTCAAAGTAACATTTCAAGCTTCTGCCCTTATTTCAGCAGCAAGTGAGATTTTTATGTTGTTGTATTTGAAAGTGTAAAGTAAAATTTTTGCATTTGCCCATATTATCTATATGGATCTAATTCTTTCCAGAGTGATGTGCCATTAAATGATAAAATAATGATGCCATTTATTTATATGGGTTAATGCCTCTATAGTCCAGACTATTTCACAAGCCATGATACATCACTATAGTAATATTAAGCTCCCCTGTTATAATTGGGTCTATACAGTTTGCCATTCCATGCAAAGCAACAAAGGGCAGCTCTACACCAACCACTCCAAATGCTGGAATTAATTGTGTTGTAGACTTCATATTGCACTTGCAGATGTTATTAATTACTGCTACTCTCTGTTTAATAGCTGTTTCCATAGTAACTATGATTTTTTTTAAGAGGGTGTGAAGGAAGTAAGTTGAGTAGTTGTTTTGTTTGTTGGGTTTTTTTTCCCCTAAAAGGAGGACAAAGGCAACCTGACTAAATAGAAATATATATATATACATGTATGTATGAATAAATCTTCAAACACAAGCAGTGCAAGGTAAACAAAAAGTAATGGCACAGAGGAAGATGAATGTTTCCAGAAGATATCAAGCTACTTAAATGATCAGTTACTTAAGTTAACAATCTGCTCTCACTTGATCCTTTTAAGTTTAATCCTAGTTAGTGATTTTTGGCACAATCTAGAAAGACCAGTGAAGTCAGAGTGCATGCAGTGCAAGCAAACACAGATCTATGTCTGTCTGCAGGATCAGAGATTTACTAGATACAAACACACTACCAGTGATGCTGGCTTAGAACTAAAAGGCTTAAAAACACACATCCCTTTGAAGACTTAATAATAAATTTAATATCTTATGTGATTTATAATTTAACCACATGACTTTGTATCCTGCATTTGAAATGCAGGAACAGAGTACAGTGTGTAGAATATCAGCTGACACACCAACTACCTTTTATCTTTGAGTCATCTCTAAATTCTGTCTTCATGCAATACACGCTGTTGGTTAAGAAGTATTCTAAAATCAGGTAGAATGTCCTGGTAGCTGGAGATGTGGGTAGTTTGATATTTCCTCCTTACACATATCAGAAAATAAAATCAAAATAAAAGAAATTACTGATAAATTAAAAATTATTGCCTCTTGAAACTGCTGGTGGGGGAAGTAAGATTTATTTTGATATTTCAAGATGAGACACTGAAATAACAGAAATGTTTGCTTTTGAAGTGTAGTATTTGTAATATTCTAACTCTTAAAATATCATATGAAAACTATAGCAATCTCAGCTCATTTCCATCAATAGCTATGATAGAAAACATGACTTTAAATGTCCAGTTCTCCCTCCCTCGAGAACAGAAAGCCTTTCCTCTGCTTTGAAATGCAGATGACTGACTCCAGGAGCACCACAAGAATTTTTCTTTTCCATGGAAGCTCTTTGCCAAGTCCCATGTGCACCCATATGCACTGTGGGAGTGAAATACAACCTTTTGAAGCAGATAAGCATTTGTCCCATGCACTGGTGAAATCCTAGGTTTACAGTTTAAGTAGGCCAGAAGTGATGCCCATTTTGTGACTGATCTTCAGAAGGATACACAGCACCTCAACTGCTTGAATGCATTGGTATCCCAGTGTTCGAAATTGTCATGAAAAATCTACATAAAGCACACAGAAAATAAAAATAACCCAGGGTATAATAAATTAATTAAGCATATTAAAATAGATTTTTTTTTTTAAAAGAGGGTCTTAATGTTTAAGAGGATAAATCTGGACGGAGAGTTTTCCTTTTATAACACAAATCAGTGTTTTCCCTGTGAGCTGGGAAATTCCCGTAGGACCTAAGCGTGTTCTGCCTCCCACGCGACACTTTGCAGCAGAAATCCTCTTTGAGGAGAAGCTGCTCTCCACAAGAGTCTCCTGCTATTCCCTCATCTGCTGCCTTGGACTGAGTGCCCAGGCACAGCATCCTTGAGCTGAGCCACAGCCTGCATGGTGTCCTGCAGAGGAGTCACTGCTGCACCTCCAGGGATTCACTGAGACCAGGCTGAGGTGTCTGCTAAGAAAAAACAGCAGCAGTGTTAGTTGGGATCACTATTCCCTGGAAATAGAGCTCCTTAATTTATTTTTCACTTTGGAAACTTCTTTTGCCCTTGACTATGCCTTGCTTCTGGCCAGTCTCCTGAGGTCTGTTTTCTAGGCGTAAAAAGAGATGAGAGGAAGATCATTTTTGAAAACATAAAGGTTTCTAGAAGACATCAAGAGGAGGACATAACCTTGAGAGTGCAGGGGTAAAGGAGGCAGAAAACCTAATGCTGGGTCATAAAATTAAAAGGAAAAGGATTAATTAAAATAAACTAAAGGAGTTTTGAAGATGAGAAAGGAATAAGTGCTAAGCATTTTGCTTTGTAACAGAAGCTCTGCTGAAAATCAACAGGGAAATCATGGCTTTTATTTGAGTGTCAATTTGCATATTAATATTGTGATAGCATTATGCAATAGTATATAAGACAGATTGGGTAAATAGAGGCTGTGACCAAACAAATTTCAGCTTCTTCCCCATGTCTATTGAAAATAAAAACTGGCAGAATGTCACACTGTAGGATTGTCCTTGATTTGTTTCCAGTAGAACATTAATTGATGTGTTCCCATGTTTTGATATGTGATTTACAAGCTCAATAACTCGAAGGGTGATTACAGCCAGGCAGGCAATCTGGATGCCAAGCCTCATTTCAGTGAACTGTCCTGGATATTTCACTCTGGAAATCATGGCTTTCTAAATGTGTGGGAAACAATATTAAGCAGTGGCAATCAACAGTGCAGTTTTCTGTTGCTGTAGCAGGAGGGATTATTTTGAAATAGCTAGTGCATCTGTTTGGTAGCTATTTTTTTTCTTGAACTGGAAAAATCTACAGTGTTTAAAACAAAATTCTTACAAAATACTCAGAAATGAAGAAAATTTTTACAAAGGACATTTTGTATTAAAAAAATCTGGTTTATTTCTTTTTTCAATGAAACCAAAAAGAATGAAGAAGAATATGTACAACAAATAAAAAATATATTTAAAAAAAATTCTTACCATAGCTTGCTTTGCAAGACTCTTGATTACCCAGCAATTTTGAGCTATATTTTCATTCCAACACAATCTACAGTGACTCAACTATGACCCCTAAATACAAAGGTACCACTGAAAAATTCAAGCTCATTATTGTAATACCCTGTGTTGCTACAATATCATCAATCCATTTCATGTTTCATCTCATTTTCTAATATGGTTTCATTTGGTGAAAGCTGCTTAACAGGAAAGAAATTCAGAGCTTTTTTTTTTTTTTTTAGTAACTCTATTGTTAAAAAAATGATAGAGAATTTGTGTTTCAAAGGGAAAGTACAGTGATTGTGTGATGTAGGTTTATCCAATTGAAAGATACTTCCAGTATAGCAGCTTTAAAGGTTAATATTTCAGCTCACACATCAAAACATAGGAGATGGTATAAATATTGAGGAGCAGAGTACTAGAGGATGAAAAAGGCACAATACATCTTTGCAGTGTGAAAACTGGCACATGTTGGCCAAAAATGTTGTGGAAGCAACCATCAGCAGCAAATCTGGGATATCAAAATATTTAACATATTAAACCCACAAATGATAGTTTATTATGTCTTACATTGAACCTTCTATCTGAAAACTGGATATGAAGATTTTGCTTTATCCAGCATTTAGGAGAGCATCATCGCCCTCTTTTCACCTGTGGGATAAGTTGGAGTATTACTGGATCCTGGATTTGTTGCAAAGTTGCTGTTTTAGGAGACACTGATTTACTAAAGCCTTTTGCAACACGTGAAACAGCCTCTGTGCAGGAGAGAGATCAAGTCTATTAATTTTCATAAAAACTCATTTAATTCATTCCTCATCATAGTTCCTCATGACTCATTTTTCCACAGAGTATTTAATGATGTGAAGAATGCTTGTTCTTACCATATATACTTCCTTTTTTTTCCCTCTGTTGCTTTATCCATACAACTTTGCACTAGAAAGTGAAGCACACTTTACTCTGTGGTCAGGAGGATGAGTGGCCTTGCCTCAGGCTTTTCAGTGTTACAGGAAACATATTTTGATGTGGAAGCAAAGCGGCTTCTTAGCTGCTGAAAGAACTTAGGGGAGTATAAATAAGGAAAAGTAAACAGAAATCAGTGAATTTTTGGTGTGGCAAGAAGAATGGGATAATTCAAGAGGCCAAGTTTGGGAGGCAGGGCTTATAGGAAGAAGGTGAACCTTTGCAGAAGTTTGGGGAGGAGAAATGAAACCAAGCAGTTTGCAAGAGGAAATAGGAGATTGTATCTTTTTCTGATAGTTCTTGTAGGCATATTGCTGTGTCTAAAGAATGAAGTGCAGGAAGGAAGTGTCTAAGGAAGGAATACAGCTGCAGCCTTATTTACACTAAGGATCTGTGGGTCCAGCTTCCCAAAAGTAAAGTCTTCTGTTTGTATCCAGCTCAGCAAATGAAGATGCATATAATGCAGAAAGTCATCCTGTGGCTTGGAACTCCCAGCCAACTAGCGATGGTTAATTAATTTCTTCTCATTTCTGCTGTAAAAAATGAGATGCTGGAAGTTAGCAAAGCATGCTCAGAAAGGGTAGTGCTGCTGAGGTCAAAAAGTTTAAAAATAAAATAAGAATTGCCAAAAATACAGCAGATTTAAAACAAACACCAGAAGTTTCACTGCTTCATAAAGGAGAGAAGCAGAGGCATTGTGCAATAAGGTTAAGGAAAAAGATGATATAGCTGTGGTTATGCTGTAGCTATGATGCGGCCCTTAAATAAAAAAATACTTTCTTTTGTGTTTCTGGCCTCATTTCCATAGATTCTAGATTTTGAAGGTAATTAATGATATAGAAAAAATGTGATAAAATACAACATGGGTTTACAAAGGCTTACTTGATCATGCTGGATCAAGATTTTATTTTCCTTTCATTTTCTGGACAAAGGAAATGAAATACATCTAATCGACTTAGACTTTTACAAAGCATCTGATACAATTCCACAAGGAAGATTATTAGCTAAATAGAAAAGTCAGGGATTAGCACAAGAATTTTAAAATGGGTAAGGAATAGACTTAAAAGAGAAAAAGTGAAATGTTGAAGTAAACTGTTGGTTAGACAATTGTCTTGAAAGCTAGATTGGAGACTTATTTCATCTAACATTTTCATTAGCAGTCTTGGCTCATGGTGTGTGGTTGATCTGTTAAAATTTAATGATGACACAAAGGAATTGCCAATATAGGGGAGGGTTAAACATCATAGGGGATGAAAAAGATGAATGATGATGGCAATATCAGGGTAGGAAGAAAATTATGACTTTAGGGACTAATAGGAAAAATTACTTGCTGCACATGTTGGTTGTTTACACAATGACTATGATTCATTAATATTATGTAGATACAAGGTAACCAAATATGATCCTGTAATCTGGTTGTGTTCCCCTGTATTGCTTTAATATTTTTATTGTTTTCTGTTCCTCTGTATTGTTTCCTTCAGGGGAGGTTTAGATTAAATATTAGGGAAAATTTCTTCACTGAAAGGATGGTCAGGGATTGTAACAGGCTGCCCAGAGGGGGTGAAATTGCTATTCGTGAAAGTGTTCAAAAAATATGTGGAAGTAGCACTCAGGGACATGGTTTAGTAATGAATATGCTGGTGCTACATTGATAATTGGACTCAATAACCTTAGAAGTTTTTCCAACTTAAATGATTCTGTAATTCTACAAAGCACTTGAATTTGGGCTGAGTGTGAAAAACTTTGATTTTGAACTCTGTTTCTTGCATTCCCATGCATATATAGCCTGTGAGAGCCCATCCTGACTGTGGAATACCCTTCTGGCCAGTGATGTGAAAGAAATAAATTCAGACTGGAACAAGGGCTAAGAAGGGTTGCTGGGACTAACTGTACTTTGCTTTTACAAGCTGGGGACAGATAAGGAGTATGCTCACCCTCTGAAATTGTAAGAGCAGGCAGAAGAGAGAAAAGACGCGTTTTAGCTAATGAATAATGCTGGTACAAGGATAAACAGGCACAAATTAGCCATGGTTAGATGTGAAGAGGAAAATCAAGACCATGAGAGCAGTGAGAGTCTACAAGGGCAAAAAGGGAATGTGTTTTCAGCTCATGAAACAGAAACAGCAGAGCCTCTTCTCCCAGATCAGTTTCTCACTTCATTTTTATTTCCACAGTGAGTATGCCTTAACATATGCCCTTAACACCAATAACACCATTCTTCACTAGCATTACTTCGCTAAGCCTGTCCAGGCTGTAGAAATTAAGCATCATTTCTCTTTTTACAATTTGCATTTGCTATTCCCTGACACCCTCCAGTTTCTGTGTTTATGCTCTTTTCACTGTGCTAGTTCACCATTTTAGTTTCCCTCTGCTGCCTCATATGCCTTTCTCCTTTTCCTGCATGATATCTTTAGGCATCCTGATATAATTAATTTTATTATTATTGTATTTTTATTTTCTTCTTTTTTAGCCAAACTATGCACCAAAGCAGTCGAAACACCATTTCTTCCTCAATGCTCAAAAAAGTGACTCCATTGCATCTACCATCATCATATATAGCAGCCTTAAAATTTACAAACATGGGACTGGAATAAGCAGGCAGAATGCATATCGCTTTCTTGGCTGATGAAAGTATAAAAGATTTTAATTTCTTTTTCTCTATTATCCTAATTACTTAATTATACCATTGACTCAATATTCAGTTTATTTAGCCACAAAACAAATGCTCTGAAACCTTTCTTTTCCAAGTATGCCAGCCCATATAGAGCCAACAAAACCCAAAAATCTCATCCCCCTTAGATCCAACATAGAGCAACCAAACCCTTGTTTGCTCTCCGTAATTTCTGACACTTGCTTAAAAATAAGAGAGAGATTGTCAATCACCTCTTCAAACTGGCTCTTGACTAGACAAAATGTCTCCAACATTAATTTTTTAGCCCCTTCATCCTGATTTGTTCTAGCAGACCATTTAAAAAATCTGACTTTCAGGTAGTTAAGTTACCATTACTGCTATTTTGGGGCAAGACAGTTGTTTGGTGCACTCAAAGCCTGGATCAGCTTCTGGGCTGTGTAAGCAAAAGTTGCTGAAAATCAGCCATAAACTGCTGTTTTTCAGACTGAAGTAACAGTATTAAACTCAGTGATATCAGGTACAATATCTATCTTTACATAAAACTAATATGTGAATTTATGCAAGTCCAGATAAGTGCCCAAGCCCTTTTCCCCAAGACTTCTCTCAATCCCTTCATCCCCCAGGGTATATTGCTATTTAGAATTGCTCTGACCCACGTGCAGCACCTTGCATTTGGCCTTGTTGAACTCCTTGAGGTTAATTATCTGCTTTCATAGTGCTAAATATAGGTGCCTAATTCCTGGAGCCTTTAGTTACACTGGAAGGAGGCAAAAGCTCCTTTTAATAAAGGGCCTAAGGCATAAGTTTCCAAGCCCTACTCTTCCAGAGGGATGATATAGTGTTATACATCAAAAGACAAAAGTGATTTAAGTAGATACTCAGTGAGTAAAATCTGTTGACAAAGATGCTTTGATATATAACCATTAACATGTCATCTCTTTTGGTTTTTGGTTTTGCTGTGGTTTTGGGTTCATGGACTAAACAAAATTTAAGGCCATTCTGGTTACCAGAGCTACCAGACTTGCTCCCAAGCAGAAACTGAGGCCTGAGGTAAGAATTCAGCACTGTCCAGCTGACTACAGTTCAACCTTGGGATTTTTTTTTTTTTTTTCTTTTTTGTGGATAGGAGATTTGGCCCAAGAATTTCAGAGAAAGTGGTATAAAACCTCAGACAAAAAACCCAGTCAGGAACTTAATCACAAGTTGGAAAAATGCTGATTTAGTGAGTTTTCATGGCTGCTTTCACCAGTACCTGTAGCTCTTGCTAATGGGTTTCCTGTTCAAACACTGGTGTTAAGAAAACTTTAATGATAGAAATTTTTTAATACTGTAACTTCTGAAAACCTGACCTGATGACAGTCCTCTTCCCAGAGGATGCAATTAAGTTATAACTAGGGTAATGTCAAGCTTGTTTACTGGCTTAGAGTGGAATTTCCTGATAGCAGGAAACATACAGCAACATTTATATTGAAGCTAGTTGTGGCAAAAAGAAAGCTTAACAGGGAAGGGAGTATACCAGTACTCATTTGAGTGGCAGTAGAGAGACTTAATTTCTGTGTGATTTCAGATTATTTTAATTGAAGTTAAGGCAATTTTTTCCCTATCTGTTTATTTATCTATTTGCAGAGGATACAGCTTTCTGGGTTCAGAACTAAATGGCAAGTCACTTCTGTTTCCCTGTAGCTGGAGTTAGTGTTTCTGCTACCATGGAGAGCCTAACCTCCTAATGTGGGTGCCTCACTGAGACATCTAAATTACTGTTACATTGGTCTGAGTGAAAAAGACAGGGATTAAGTCTGAGCAATTTGCATAATGTTCAGCAAATATATCCTGGGACCACATATTGAACCATGAAGATCAAACAAATGGTGAAGAGATAGTTCCTGTACAAGCTCTTCCACACTATACATGTAATATTTTCTACAAGCTCTTCCCCACTTTTGTGGTAGAGTGAACAAAATTGACTATAAGGCAAATCTATGGTGTAGAAGTATTAGAGAGAATCATGGGAAGATGAAGAAAACACACAATGGGGACTGAATTAAGGTTGCAGAAGTAGCTATTGAATGCTTGACTCTGTAACCTCTGTAACCTTAATAATGTTATTTTAATGCATACTATGTTTTATTTGTTTAATGCCTCAGAGTAGCTACATTTGGAATGAACTCCATCACCTCCACTGAAGGAAGCAACTCAATAGGTCCCGACCCAGCATGGCCTGTTGTGATCAGCCTGTGTAAGGTCATAACATCAGCCTTAGCCCTGAGAGCTGATGACAGAGTGCAGAAAAATTCTGTCCTCAGTTTCATGAAAGCTTAATTGCTCACTTTGTCATGTTGATCTTGTAACATGTCTGCTGCTCCTACTGCTTCTCAGTAATTTTCTGCATAGAAATACCCTCTGTGCACTGTCACCATTCACTCTGTGACATGGTGGAACTACTGTACAGGCTATTTCTGTTAGATTTCACTAGGGAATGTTATTTCTCCCTGGAGCTGCTCCCATCAGCTTCATGCTATTTCTATCTCTGAAGAAACAATTCTAAGCAGCACCCTTTCTACTGATATCAGTCCTTCCCCTCCTCTTTCTCAGAGCTGGCAGTCATAGTTGACCGTGTGCCAAATTAAAATTCAAGAGGGTTACTATACAAAGTGTTTGCTATATTCAAATGCTTCAGGATCCTTTCACTGGAATGTCATCCTATACTTCAGCAATGCATTGCCCAGCTCCTGAGCTCCCTGAATCCAGTGTGTCCAGAATCCTGGAGCAATGCACTTGTGTTAGGGCAGCTCTGTCAATTACAATATCAGTCTGCAGTGTGCTGCTGTGACTGTGATCTTGGGAGTGCTGGGTGACCACAGCAGTGCTTTAACAAGCTGCCTCTTTGCAGTCCCCTGGGCCATTTGCTTGGGTGCAGAGAGGGGAGGGGTGACGTGCAGGACAACACATTAACCTTCTCTATGCTTTGGGTTGTCCTGAGCTCTTAAGTCTGAATCTGAAGAGCAGCATCTGACTTTTGTGATCTTCTCACCATTGCTTTGAAGGGCATTTTACTTAATTAGAAAAATGCACCCAAATAATGTCCACATCACTGGCATCATATGTTACCCTTGGTTGCCTTATAGAAAAGAAACATCATTAAACATAAACTCTGCTCACAAATGCTATCCTGTCACCACTTATTTCATGCAATGTTACCTTCCTTTCCTCCTGTTTACCTAATGACTTGGTGTTGTTATTCATACTACTTCTGTGCTATTTGACTTAGCACCATATGTTCACTCACTTTAAATCTGATACTAATGATCTTTTGTGGTATATACACTTCCATGTATTAATTACTGCTGAGATTCAGATGTTTGGGTTTCAGAAATAAAAAGGTGTTTTCTTTGTATTTTTTATCATTCAGAAAGACAGGCTTCTTTTGCAAAAGGAGGTAAAAAAAGGTTATATTTTAAAGGATTAATGTTTAAATTAAAATAGAACTACAGCAAAAATAAGGAGGGTGAAAAAATTATTTGACAGTTTCCATTTCTAAAAGTTTACTTTCATAGTTCTGACTGTTAAATGCAACTTGTATAATATTGAGGATATTCAAGTACATAGATTGCAGAACCTTTGACAGGAGGAAAACATGTAGGCAGATGGAAGAGAACATCTAGACAGAGCTAGATGCTCACCGATACCTGCTGCTGCAATTCCTGTGTATGGTGTACTGTGTTATGCTAGTATGTTAGGATTTGTAATTCAGCTGTCTGATACAATAATAACAGTGGGTTTTGTTGGCTGGAAATTCAATATTTATGATCTTCATGGGTTTTTGTGTTCTGCATTTCTTCTATTTTGCAGGATGGAGTACCAAAAATGAAGATTTTGGCTGTACAGAAAATGAATTAATCTATTTTGGGCAACACAGGAAAGCTTTGCTGTTTTCACAATCCCATAAATCCCAGCTTTTAGCAGAACAAGACATCAGAGACAAAAGCCATAGACAGCCACTGCTTCTTGTGGAGCAGGGATATATTCTTTTGGCTGGTCACACATTTCTGAAGAATTTGATTTGTATTGATAAATTTGGCTCTTTCTGATGTTACCTGGGAGTTGTGAATTGCTTTGCATCAGTCATCAGAACTGCATAATCCCTGATGAGTCTCTTTCCTTCATTGACCCAACATTAAAAAAGATGCCTTTTGTGTACAAGGCTGCACCAGAATATATTTATTTATTATCTTTATGTTGAAAACAGTACCCTCAGAATATATAAAAGAATCAAAACTGCAAGGACCAGAGGGAATGGCCTGAAGTTTGGGTTGGATATTAGAAAAAGGTTTTTCAGACTGTTTGGGCACTGGAAGAGGCTCCCTGGGGAAGTGGTCACAGCACTATGCCTGGCAGAGTTCAGGAGGTGTTTGGACAATGCTGTCAGGCATGGTGTGAATCTTAGGGATGGAGCTGTGCAGGGCCAGGAGCTGGACTTGATGGTCCTTGTGGGTTCCTTCCAACACAGCATATTCTGTGATTCTGTGATTAACTGAGCAACTGAAACACCTGCCTCTGTTTTGTCTACAGGAAAGGTTTGGAGAAGAGAGTCTACTTGTCAAACGCACATTTAATCAAAAAATGGTTTAGGTAATTTAGCTTTGATCTACTAGCTGTACTGACAAACATTCGGCCATATTTTTATTTCATCCAATTGAAATAAAAATATTTTCTATACAAAAAAAAACTATGAAAGATTAACATTTCAACTTTAGTTTTATTTCAAAGTATAAAATAAAGATTGGAAAAGGAACACTAATAATTTTGCACATGTTGAAAAGAAAATATTTTAAAAATTAGAAGAGTAAATTTATATATCAGGGCTGAAGACATAACTTCTGTGCAGATACCTATCTATATTTGGCCTATCTGAAGGTATATTTTTTGAGAATTAGATATTTGTTTGTTTTGTTTTTTTTTTAATCCAGGTCTCAGCATAAATTTTACACAGTCTGGAAGCTTAAGTCTGAAAATGTGACAGTAACCAGCAAGAATTTTCTTTTTAGAGGAGTAAAAGATTGGATTTCATTTTAATCTTCAAAAGAGAAAAAACTTAGCAACTTCAGTGTTTTTACTTGTAAGGATTCCATGGGAACCCAGTTTTTTAGTCATGGCTTGTGATTTGTGCATTTAGATTATTGTTACAGCTGAATCAATAAACTTCTGAGCATAACATGACTACACCTAAGTGTTAATCCAAATGTTTAGAACTCGTGTGTTTCACCTTTCTGATTTGTCATTTTCAGTTTATCTCCTTACAAGAGAGGGAAGTGCTGGTTTTTCCATGAGATGAAAGAATAGAACTTCAGAGCCCGGGCAACATGTATCTCTGAAAGAGGAGAACAGTTGATATTACTGATTTTTTATTCTGACAGAAATCCCCATCCAGCTCTTTCCAGAAGAGCGTTTTTCAACAGTATCTGAGAAAACTCTCCCTGTGCTGCATGTTTTACCACACAGTAACACAAGTGTGAGAGTCTGCAGGAGTAATGCTTCAGTGTTGAACTGGAGCTTGGGTTTTCCATTTTCATGAATAAAAGCAATCTGCTGGAGAGCTGGAGGGTTCTGGAGAGCTGTGTTTTATCCCTCCAAAGCAGCTCACATGTGGTGTAGCCTGAGAGCCAGATAAGCTTGGACTGGAGAGACATGTACACACTAAATTGGCCTTAAGAAAATTGGCTTTATAATTGAAATAGATGTTTATCCAAGCAAAGTCATTTTCAGAAAAATCTGGTGTTTTGGATACTAGAAGTTCTGGTATTTGTAGAGCTCTCTTCAGTAATGGTTTTGGAACAAACGTCTGGATGAAAACTTTCTTCTTTAAAGCTTCAGGAGAATTTTCTTTTGTAAAACCTACAGGAGAGTTCCCCAGTCTCTCTGTTTTCCCAGACAGGGAATTGGAACGAGCAGGCCCTCTACTCAGGTATGATAACCAGGATACCTTTAAACATGAAAGTTTCTAACACAGGTATTAATGTGAATAACATTTTACAGATATTTTAAATCAAGGATGACATATTTTTACTTTTGTGCTTTGTTATAATTTCTCAGGTTTTTTTCCCTTCTTCATTAACTAATTTAGAGAGGTGCTGAAAGCTTTTCATAAAAGAAAAGTACATCATATCACTTGGATGACAATGCTATATTTCCTTCAGGATTTAATAAAATGACTGCGTTTAGCACTCTGTTCATTATCTGTATAGATAACAAGCTTGCCCTTCAGCCATCACAGCTCTTGCATATTTGAAACACACATGTTGATGCTTGAAAGATATCTCAGAATATCCGTAATGAGTAAAAAGCCTGGTTGAAGAAGTGGGTGGCATCCTATGCACTGAGGTGTTACAGGCACATAATCAATAGGGCATGGAGGAAGGAGATCATTTTTATTTCCTAAATTGTCTTGTTCATTTATATGTGAAACAGACAGTCATTTGCATTTAAATACTTTTTGACATTTAAGACACTCCCCTATTTTTATGAGATTTTGACACAATTTCATTGAATATCTTTTTATAACTTGATTTAGAAAATTATTTTAACAATTTCTACATATTCTGTCAGCCGTGGGTGAACTGTCAAGAGACTTGTTTTTATTTAAATTCTCAAATGTACACATTTACAAGGAGCTTAAGCCCTGATTTGGGCCTGAACAAGGCATTTGGTCTCACATTTTTTGAGGCAGTTGAGGAGTCTTCTGGAGAAGGTGGTCTAAAACTTTCCCTAATAGCTGCTACAAGCAACTTCCAATACTAAATAGGCAAGCAGAAAAAAGTTGGAAGAAATTATAATAGTGTGTTTGCCTTACAGGCTGGAAGCTGTAGGAAGGGTTTCAGCTCCCCAGAGGTCAGAAGGGGGAGCCTGCAGTAGACTACTTGAATGTTAAAACTTCTGTTTCTAGATATCTCACTCTTTATGCTGATTTAAATTTTGCTGGCAGACCTGTCACCAATAACAGATAGCACATAAAGTCATGGAAAGGCATGTGAAAAATTGAATCTTTTAATCTAGATTGAGTCTTGTATTTTGGACCTCATCTCTATTTGAAAAAATGTTCTTCAAAGAGCTTCTCTGGGTGTCAAACTAGCACCTGAGCAGAAGTATTTTTGTGTTGGGTTCAGTTTACATCTGGGTCTCTGAAATGTCCAACCATTTTAATGATGATCTGGTAGTCCTTCATTTTATTTCAGCCTGCTGAATTACAGATTTCCTACAAGCCTGAGTATCAACTTAAATCTGTCTGCAAACACCTGAAGGCTTCTGTCAGGGCTGGCCCAGGACACCTAGTGCTTGGTTTGCAAGGGTCTGTTATTGCTTCTCCAGGGTTAGGATCAGCTCTCTTCTCTGCAGAGGGAGCAGAAAAACTAAAAGAAACACATTCTTTTGTTTTATAAAGAAGGACAAAGGAAACAGCTATGGCATAATAGACCTTGAAATACATTGGCTGCAGCATCTCTTGAGAGAGGCTTCAGCATGTTTCCTCTAATCAGCAACCCACTTCTCCCCCTCTGCCTCGCTACAGCTGTATGAATAAAGGATTCTTTTCTTCCTAGAAGTTCTGAAAATGAGAAAAACAAAGCACCTTTTGGGGCAAGCCAAGATTTATTTTAGCTTCTCAGTGAGTCAGAAGGTTTTTTAAAAAATGCTCTAACGTAAACAAAACATTGCTTTTGACAGGGAATAAAACATTTGTTTTTAAGAGGAGAAGGCTTGAAAACAAAAGTATAATAATGAAAAGCATTTTGAATATAAAAAATAAAAAAGCAATTATTTCTTTTGTTTCTAAACTCAGACCTACATGATTTTGTTTCAGTTGTGTTTTAATGCAGTTAAGTAATTTGTGAAATCAGTTCACATTTTGAAAATGTTTTTAATGTTCTCACAACCATAGTGTTCTTTAAAAGTAACCCAATTTATCAGCCACAGGTTGCATTTACTCCTGCCCCACTCACCTGTATTTCTACAGACAATGTTTCTGACTGATCCAGTCGCTGGTTTTTTTTTTGGTTTTTTTTCAGGAAAAAAAACACCCCAAACCCTTTTGTTTCCAGTGCTTCAAAAGAAAACCATGAAGTCTCTGTTCTAGAATAATAGGGAACTATTGGTTCATCTTCTAACCTTTTGCCTCCAGTAACTGACAGTTTTTGATACTGAAGTTCCTGCAGTATCTTGGTGGATTTCTGCATATGACCCTCCCTCCTTCACAGCATTCCAGCAGCAGCTGCCTACAGAGCAGAGTGGGATTGTCAAAGTGGGCAGCTGATTTCACTTAACTCATTTTACGTCTCCAGTATAAGAACCCAAGTATAATGTAGGACAGTATAAAACAGCATTAAATATTTATATTTTAATAGGATTTAAAGTTCAATTAAAAAAAAAAAAAAAACACCAAAAAACCCCAGATAACTGAATTGTTCTTAATTCTCCATAAATGAAGACAATCCAATACTTGCTTCCCAGCTCATTACTAGGATTTTCTCATTTCCTGAGGTTCAAATACAGCCTGCCTATTTTCTTCAGGTGTGGATCTGTGAAAGCCAGCATAGGCTTTTCTATCATCCTTATTAGTCTTATATGAAGCAGCTGCTACCTCTTTCTGAGCAGCAAGCAGGTTGCCAGACAGCCTGAGGGGCTACCATCTGACATCCATATTTTGTTCTCAATAGGTCTGTGACTCATGCTTTCAGGGGAATACAGTAGTAGGTAGGTTTTGTCTCCTTTGTGCTGATGATAGATGCAGTTTCATTTCCTACTGCAACTGGACAACCAGTATAGTTGTATTTCTTTTTTAAACAAGCACCCCCCCAAAAAAAAAAAGAATTTAATGGATCTGTTTCATTTATTGGTGTTACATAATCATGAAACATTGCACAAATAACATTTCTTTTTAGTACCTTAAAATGAAATCAAATACAGATACTTTAATTTGGAAATAAGAAAAAAAACTAATATGAATGGTCTTCCTGGTGAAGACTCTCAGTGGTTTTTAACATAGTGCCTCATGATAAGACCCTGCTGGCTGGGGAGAGAGAGACATTATTATTTGTATTTTAGTTGTGCCCATGTGCCTCAATGTGAATGTACTAAACCTGGGGTGGATGCTGTGAATTTTTTGGTCTCCCAGGCAGCTTTCAGCCTGGGCAGGAAAGGCGTGGTGGGAAGCAGGTGTGAAGGGTGAAGGGATGTGCTGAGGGGCAGTCAGCAAAGCCCAGGATAAGCACCCAGCTTTTGATTCCTCTGCCTCATGTCCACTGCCTGGAAAAAATTTCTTTCAACAAAAAAGAATGGAAAATTAAAGCCCTGACAATCCCAAGGCAAAGGTAGTTGAATTCGGTAGAGAAACCATGAAAATCAAAGCTGTTAGAATTGTAAAGAATTTCTTCATCAGCTGCTAGCTTTGCACAAGCTCCAAAGTTCTTGTCGTTACTTCAGATCCATCTGTCTAATTTATTCTTCTCAGAAATAATTTTTAATTTTAAGAAAATAAAGTTCACACCTTTCTCTACTGAATTTTTCACCTCTGACTAAATCCTTTCATTTGTTTTCACTTGCTCTCCTGTGTATTTCATACATTCTTTGTCCTGGAACCTTTGTTGTCTGAATTATAGCAGCTATGTATTGTTATAAATTAGCATAAGCAGTGTATGTAATGTAAATTTCACTGATTAATTGCCTCTAAACAGTCCTCTTTGGCTAATGAGATATGCACATTGAAGAAGAAACCAAGAATTTGTTTTGACTTTCAATATACCCAGCTCTGTTCATGTGACTGAACTGCTGAGAATTGCACCCAGCTGTGGGATTGCACATTCAACGCTGATATACTGAAAATGAAGCAATAAAGCAGCCCCGTCAGTGCATCCCTACTCTAAATTAGTTCATGAGAAAAAAAGCATCATAAACAAATCACTGTGAATAATAAGGTACTTCAAAGCATTGACAGGTTCATTTGATTTTTTTTTTTAATTGTGTTAATTAGAAAACATGGGGGAAACTTAATGATGGCTGCTATTTTAATACAAGTTCACAGTCCCACGTCCACCTTGCTTCTGAATGTCTCCCACTCTCCCACTGCGTCAGAAGAATGAGTGGGCTTATTCAGTGTGTTAGTGTAGAAAAATACCCATTTTCTTCTTTTCTCCACATGCCAGCTGTACATTTGCACGAGTAGTTCTTCTGAGCTTTGGTGAAGCAGAAGTTTAGAATACAGACAGTTTACTCCCCATCTCATCATCTTCCTTCAGCAGACACCAATTCTCAGCCCTTTCTTTGACTTATGATTAATACATGTGATTAAAAATATTCAATGCCTCTTTCTTCACCCTCTCAGCTGTAATTTCCAACATTCTTCTTCACTTCAGACAATGATTTTTAAGATGAAGCGGGTATAGCACTGTGTAAAACATCAGAGTTTTAAACAGTGAATTCATAGCCTTCTGCAACAAAAGATTGGAGTTCTTGGTATGTTCTGATTGAAGCTTTCATTTTTTAGTCCAGCCAAACATAACATAACAGCAATACTAGATAACTCTCTTTTGGATTCTCTAGAGAATATTTTCGTGGTCAGTGTTCAATAAATTCTGTCTAGTAGCTGCATAAATAATTAAATTGTTAGGAACCTAGATATGCGTATAGGATAGGAAGTGCAATGAGATTTCTGCTAGTCTCTCTTTAGGGCAAGAGGATTAAAGGTCCTCCACTGGCACTATTTCCTAAGAGAAATAAGCTTTCTTAATGACAAGCTCAAAGAGCTGGTAAACCAAAACATAGCTATGGGCTGTTAGCTAACAATCATATTTCACTGTCCACAAGTATCAAAGATTCCAAATCAAAGATAATGGAGAGGTCCATTGATTTTGGTAAAATTTACATGCATCTCAGGCTAACTGGATCTCCAGAACTCCAGTAAACAGCACACTGAAACAAACTCTAAAATTGGGAAAAGGGAGGATCAAAGTTTTAGGGAGTGAAATATAAAAGAAAGCATAAGCAGAAATGGTGCAGGAATCAAAGGCTGACACCAAATTCCTCAATACTTAGATTCTATTTATGGTAACCTATTGATGTGCCCTCAGCATCAGAAGATTGCTTACAATACTGCATCTAGAAAGGGAAAAATAACTACATGTTATCATTTAGATCTTTGCTACAAATGGATTACATAAAAAGAAATTAAAACTGGAGTTCACTCTTCAGGTTTCCTTTCACAATTTTTACTTCCCCTCCATCTTTCAAACTATAGCTGATGGGTATTTGCAGCAGAAAAATCTCAGGATATGACCTCATGGGAGGTTTTTTTTATTTCTGTCTTGTTATTTAGTGTCAGAAATCAATCTGTCATAGTGCAGCACATACAGGAAGGTCCAATGAGTCCATTTTTTGTCATCCTGAGTATTTGCCCTGTGCTATAGATGATAACACTGGGAGTCTGTAATATATGGTACTTGGCTGGTCGTTTCTGAGAGAATGCTTTATACGTTATTAAACTCTTCATAACATTTACAATAGTTCAGCTGCTGAAAGAAAATGACTAAGTCTTGCAATACCCTGAAAATAAGTAAAAATGAAAACTGGAAAGACAAAAGCAGCAGCTGTGAGCTGTGGTCACTGGGTGGCTGGGAACTTCCTGAAGCATGGCATGCAGAAATGCCAGAAAAGACTCTTTTTTTTCTGGACAGTTGACATGTAGTCTGCATTGGAAAACAATGAGTCAGGGATCTGAGCTGAGACTTGTCCTGTTGTCTGTCCAACTAATACAGTGTATGAACATCTTCTGACTGAGCAGCAGAGATTTGGCTTGGGAGCATTCTGTAATTGTGAACAAATATTTGATGCATGTCCTAGCAGACACTTAATTGTATTTACATATAGTTTGCATAAGATGCCTCCCTCAACTCCCCATAGTAATCAGAAAAATGAAATTATGGGATCCAAAGACTTAATATTTTTCATACATTTTACCTGTGCATAAAGAGGGGCTTTATTAGGCTAATAGGTGAGGCTAAAAACATACCACCTGCCAGGACTGTATTACTGTCCCTGCTCAGCTCAATGCTTGGTGCTATAAACTGAGAGATTAACATATCAGTGAGAAAAAGAGAATAGTTAATGCAAATGTCCTTACAGCTCAAGTGGCAGCAACTGCAGATTAGTGCCTTTTTCTGCAGTAGGATAGGTACCTTCTGAATACATACATAGGCATATAAATACATTCATTACATTGTTATAATGACATTCTGTGACAGTTTGTTTGTCTGGAAGTGCAGAACAGAGTATTTTAAATGCTCATTAAAGAGAAGATATGACAGCTCTACCTCTTGCCTGGTAGTTAGAGCACTGTTCCTGCGCTGGGAAGCCTTGGTTTGAGCAAAGCAGATAGACAATCATTATGAAATTCTGAGACAGGTTCCCTAACCACCCTTCATCAGGCTGTGCAGCAGAGCAAAACAGGTCTCTTTGAAATACTCCTAAGTATAAAATACAAGAATATTCACTGACAAAGAGCAAAAGAAAATGACCCCATGACTTTTTCTTTGACTACAAACACGAGAAAAGATTTTCTCTGGAGTTCCATCCCCATCTCCAATTGATACTGCTACAGCAGGAGCTGCCAACCCTCAACCCTCGCCCAATTACACAGAGACTGAGAATTTCAGTCTCCTTATAGAGACAAAAAACTGAACCTTTAATTTCTGCAATTAATACCCAAACTACTGTCTTTTTCAATAAAATTGCTTCCTCACCATCTCTCATATTTTTTTCAAAATACTCGAACCAAAACTTTTGAAATTCAATCAAAGGAAATGTGTAACTTGATAAAACTCTGTTTTTCTATTTGTTTTTTTGTTTTTTTATATATAAAGATTGTTCTCTCTTTCTCTGTGTCTCTGTGAAATTTCAGGTCAGACTGAACTTAAGTTCCTCTGATTTCTCTTAGTCAACTGGGATTTGGAGCAAAGTGAGCTGTTTATCTGTTTCCTAAGACTGGCCTTGGATCTTGTAATGTGAGACAATGTGGTGGAGACTATTGTAAATTTGGAATGACAATAAGAATCAATAAAATCAACAGAATGACTGCAGCAATGCCCAGTAGTAGGAGCAACTTCAGTTTGACAGGAGCAGATCTGAAGGGATTGTTTTGACTCAGAAATGAGAGTGCTGTGAAGCCACTGGATACTGCATGCAATCACAAGTTCCTGCTCATGAGACTTGACTGTCCAGGTGGAGCCACTCTTTGCCTTATTTTTATCTGTCAATATTTGAAATTACCTGCTTATCTCTTCGGTGTGTAATGATGCTTTGTGTGTCCTGTGTTTGGGTCTTTGGTTTTCTTGATTGCAAGGACACCTACAGATTGTGGAACAACTGCACTTTTGCTCAGTAAGAATTCTGCTTGATGAATGTGCTTCTTGATTTCTGGATTTATTTTTTCATGGCTGGAAGCAATATTTTCTTTTGGGGGACTGCCAACCCTAACTTCCCTTCAAAGGAAAGTAAAGCAGCAGCAATTGTAGCTACTCTGATTCTCCAGGGAGTCCATGCCATCAGGTGTGGTTTAAGGAAGTTCTTTAAGCTCTCTTCATTTGCTCCCAGATACATAAAAAAGATTAGAGAGTCCTAAATTTGTTATAGGATTAAGTCCAAATTAGATCTGTTCAAACTAAGCACCAGTATCAACCAGGATAACTCTTCCTCTGAAGAGATCAGTGTCTATAAAGGCACTACAGAAACATGAGTTTCCTCATTTTTGAGGGATTCCAGGGAGAGACTGAGTTGATCTAATGGTAATGTGTCTAAGTCTTTCTCCAGTCAATGAAGAAGAAGTTTTTGCAGCCAGAATTCTTGAAAAAATATTTATTCTTTATCAAAACTTAAATAGTTAAGTTTTGGTTAAAGCTTAGGAGTTTGGTAGTTTTTTTATTAGGTTGGTTGATTTGGAGTATTTGGGTGGGTTTTTTATTACCTGTGATAGAATTATATTCACTGTATAAACATTCCTCTTTTTATCCGGTTATAAGGCAGACAAAACACTTACCTACCACACCATGCCAGTTGAAATGTGAGGTCATTCTCACCAGAACACAGTAAATTAGCATGCAAAACAGAGCTCTAAAGCCTCTAAAGTTGCAAATGGACACCGTTTTTTTAGACAAGACGTTTTACCCACTCTAGACCTTACAGTCATTTTCTACTTCTCTCTGCCTTATATTCTGCAGGCAATTCATCTATAGCCCTAGAACTAGAAGGTGAACAAAAACAGATGCTTTCCTTTCTTGCCACCCACATTGGCCGAGACACAGAGATTTCCTTGTGCATGCAGAAAGGTCCACTCTTACACATACACAGCTCTTACAGTTGTGCTATTTCTATGGTAATACTCTTTCTATGCTAAAGTGTAGGTTTCTTTAGGTATTGTCATACTGAGAAGAATAATAAATGTTTCATTAAATTGGTTGTCATTTTCAACCTGTATCCATTTAGGCAATAGGTACTCCCCTATCACCACAATCTATGGGTACCTTGCAAGCACTAATGAACACTGAAATTAGTTTCTCTAAGTTATAGGATCTCTGAACTGTCTGCAACCTTTTTGACACTACCTTCACCCTAACTTCATTTGCTGGTTATAAGTTTTTGAACCAATATTTTCTTTTCTTTCTCTACCCCAATAACTGACCTGAGTCCTTGTTCAAGACTTCTCTAATTAATCTGGGATTCAAAATACAATGTCTGCTCTAGTCTCCTCACAGACTGACCTCACAAAATGCTAAATCAGAAGTGGACTCATTAGCATTCAGAACCGCCACAGATGAACAAAGGAGGAACATTACAGAAAATAAAATGAAAGGTATTAAAAGAAGGGCATTGCAGGGAGAAGGAAGAACATAATTTCTTAAGTGGACTGGAGAGAAGGGGTAGGTGAAGGAGGCCACTCTGTATCAGAACATCTTTTCAAGGATTTGTCATTTGGCAGGTAAAATGAGATTGCCTGTAAAAATTTCATTTTAGCTTGAATGCAAGGACATATTGAGAAGAATATTTAAACAGAATGAAAAGCATACACAAAAATGAATGTGTATCATCTTAATGGATACACAGTGAACTGGTAGATTTTTCTTCATAACATTGACAGTGTTTTGAAATTTTTTTCCCCAATGGTTTTCTTCCTTAACTTAACAGCTTTGCAGCCTTTCACTTCAGTAACTTGCTATAACAGTCCCCTTCATTAAAACAGTTTGGTAGCTCTACTTATCATAGCACCTGTGGTGCTCCAAAGAATGTCTTGGACCATAAAAGGAGCCTTGATTTTGGTAACTTGCCTGGTAGAGAAAGGTGTGTGAGAAGTGAATTGACAAAGTTAATACCTCATGATATTAAATGAGTAATTTGATTAATTACTTAAAACTGATTACTGTTGTTTGGCCTGAAGAACATTGCACGAGCACATTGTACACAAAATATTCTACTCCAGCTAAGTCAGGGATTGGAATTGTTTTAAAAATACACCAGCCTAGTTGCTAAGATATTCATCACGGAGGTGACAGGAAGCCTGAATTCCAGATTCCTGCTCTCAGAATTATTTTTACTTTTACCAATGACTGCCTAATATAAAATGTATAAACAGTGATGGGAACATTTACCAGAGTTCAGGACTTTCCTGCTGACCTAAAGGCTACATTAGGCCATCTGCACAGGGTGGGGTTTTTCTTTTCCTTTTCTTCCTTTTTTTTTTTTTATTTTTTCCGTATGAATCTTACATCCTTTGTTAGTCAGTAGGTCGAATTTCAGCAGGAGGGGTGGAAGGTGAGACACTGAAGCCATATGGTACCTAAGGCATCTGGAGGGATGCAAATTACATGCATTTGAACCTCTTAAGCTGAAGACAGATAGGAGTGTAAGGCACTAACAGATAATACCTAATAGACATTGTTGGCACCACTGATTCATCTTCCTCCGGTTGGAATGAAGGTATCCCTGTCTGCTACAACTTGTATTTCCTTTAATGTTTTAGTTAAAACAATTGTAATAAAGCAAACAGGGCAGACCCTATCCTGTCAACCGGTTGGAAACTGACACAATATGATGTGTGTCCACATGGAAAAATTCTCTTCCCCTCCTTGGTCATGGTCATTTCTTCCATGCTACATTTTAGGAAAACTGTAAGAGTTGTGCCATTGACTGAACTGCTCCTCAACAGTGTGGGTTTTTAGCAACCAAATGCCATGGTTCATTGACCACTTGTGACCTCTTGCTGTTGCTTTGCTTGCAAAGATGTCCAGTCTAGGTGGGTTTTGATGGCACCTCCTTCCCTTGCTGTTCATGGTGCAGCTCTGCTTACGTACTGGTGAACATGAAGGTATTAATGAAACCACTGAGACAAATGCAAGCAGTCAGTTTAATCTCTTTGTGCATCAGATTATCCAAAACTCTACCTTAAGTAAGGGGAGATACCGCTGAAATTCAGCAGTGTGGCTATTTTTAATGTTATTTATTTTCAAACTTTTAAAAATTTTTCAGAAGACTAAATTAGGAAAGATTTAGGCTGGATTAGGATATACATCTATATTTAATTCACATCTATATTTAATTCTATTTTTTTTTTTTTTTTTGCTTTGGTTAAATCTCTCAGGGTGGATGTTTTATTCCCACTGGAAGAGCCTCAAGCTACATTTTGCAGTTTGTCTCATGGGGCCAATTATGTAAAGGCCGTCAACCCTGTGTTTTAGGGGCTAAAATTACCAGTTGCCAAGCTTGCTCACGTGTTCAAAGGAGGCTCTGCACATGTGTTTGTGTTAATTTTCAGCTCTCATGAGCACACTAATTCAAAGAAGGGCTAACTGAGTCACTGTTAAAGCTATATTCCCTCACCCTTCATATACAACAGATTGGCTTTACAAATCTGTAGCAGGCATTTTAAGTCTCCTCAGTGAGCAAGGCACACGTTATCCATTAATAATTGCCTGTAGTGGTCTGATGGACCAAAAAGGGTGTAAGAAAAAGACAAACATGAAAAGGGAGTTTGAGAGAAGTCCCAGCAGAGTTTTGTACTGATTTGGCCTCTCCTTGGAGTGAATATAGTTGTCATCATCTCTCCTGTAGAAAATAAGCATTAAAAAAGCCAGCTGGCACTTATTTCTCAGGACCATATTTATAGCACAAGGGGATTTTCTTTCTAAAGCACTGTTTTTCTTTACTAAAAACTTTCTGTGTTATTTGTGTATTAACTTTTGAAAAATCATAGGAAAGCACCATAATTGCTAATTAAAAAACAGTTAAAGAGACATTAATGAAACCCCTACATTAGTCTTTTATGGAAAGAATTTATGAGATCCTAAGCAGACACAGTTCTCAGACAGATTCATTAGCTGATCTCTAACATGCACAGTTCAGTTAATGAGCAGAACATACCTGCCATTTTTTCAGATATATCAAGTGATATTTACTCATTTGGGAAAGACTGCATATTAAATATAGTTAAATAAGTGGAAAAAGTGATAAATTTTCAATGGACGTGAAAGTTAAACACTCTGTTCCTGCCAGACTTAGTTGGGCACTTGAAGGACTGCATGCATGTGCCAGGGAAATTAAACTGTAGAAAAGGAGATTTCATCTCTAGAGGCTTTTTTTTTCCTTTTATCTGTTTTATCTTTTGCACTTTTGACCAAATGGAGATACAATTCTTCATTTCAGAGAAACTCTTGCACTTTGCATAATATAATTATTATAAATGAAATACTTATTCTTTGGAGCAAACACTGAGTTTAGGGCTGTTACCTTGGAGGCCTAGATTCAGTGAGTAGATTATTATGCATAAAAAGCCAGATTCAAAGTAGCACACCTCCAGACCACTGCTTGTGGGTTTCAATAAGGTAGAAATCAAATAAACCAAGAATTTGTTCTTGATCTCCCTGGTATTACTTGTTTGTTAAACTGCTACTCTTCTCAGAACAAACCTCACATTACAGATTACTGTAATCTGTTGTACAAGAGGAGATCTGGATCACTTCAAGTTTTTTCTCATTCTGTTCTGACTGGGAGAGATCTAATTTATGAATTCTGCTATATTTTCAATACAGCTCTTTGGACTGTCAGTAATTAATGGATCAGTGCATGGTCAAGGGCAGAAATATAGTTCCCCAAAAGGGTTTTTAATTTTCTTCAGTACATTCAGTACTGCTGAATGTTTGGGGGTAAGCTAAGGATGAGTCTTAAAGCTCTCCCTCCTCATATCAGCAATTATCTCATAATATCAGCTCATTATCTGGTTCCATTGAGCTAGGACCTCCATTTTAAAATTCTGGAATGACTAGGGGTACCCAAAGATGTTGGCACTGCAGTAAATAGCATTAATGAATAAAAAAACCTGAAGGCATTAAGTAAAATTCTGCCCAAAAGAACAGCTATACCAACATGGACACTGGTACCAGTGTAATAGTGACACCCAGCCATACCCATGTAGAAATTAATAGAATATGTAATAAAGACAGCTGACATTTAAACATCTTTCTTTGGTTTCAGCAGGTATATGAATGGTTCAGACAGCTCTTCATATTCCTTTGTCCTACTGAGCATTCAATCTGAGATGTTGTGCAGGAAGCCTCTATCTTTGAGGGAAGTGGAATTGTGGAATTATCTGTGTTTCTACTTGAAGTCACTGTAGCACACATATGTACTGTTGTTTTTTTTTTTTTTTTTAGCTTGATCAAATAATGTTTGAACAATTCAAAACTCAGCACAGATCAAGGGAAGCAGCATGGCTAAAAATATCACAAGTCCTGAAAACACATGCGTTTGACAATGTAAGGTGTGACTTCAAAGTCCATCTGGTGAATTGGATCTGCTTTTAGGGTTATTGAACCCTGTTAGATCTTTTTCTTAGTACTAACTGGAAGTAAAATGTGCACAAAATTAAGTTGCCAAGATTTGGGGTTTAATGAATGGGTTTAAGGTTTTGCCAGCAGATTCCTGTTGCTGACAGAAGTGGGTAAGATTTTCAAAAGCAACTGCTAATCTGAAGTGCTGCAGATTTTGGTATGACTGTTTAATATCATAAAATTATAGGGTGGTTTGGATTAGAAGACACCGTAAAGATCACCCAGTTCTAACTCCCCTGTCACTGGCAGGGACACCTTCCAGTAGACCAGGTTGCTCAAAGCCCCATCCAACCTGGCCTTGACTACTTCCAGGGATGGAGCATCCACAGCTCTGGGCAACCTATTTCATTGTCTCCCCACTCTCACAGTGAAGAGTTTCTTCCCTAATATCTATTCTAAACCTACTCTCTTTCCATTTAAAACAATTACCCCTTGTCCCATCACTCCATGACTTTTTACAAAGTCCCTATCCATCTCTCTTGTAACCACGTTCATGTACCAGAAGGTGCTACAAGCTCCCCCTGGAGCCTTTTCCAGCCTGAGCAGCCCCAAGTCTCTCAGCCTGTCCTTGTAAGGGACCCTCCTCTGGGACTCATTTCAACAGGTCCATGTCCCTCTTATTTTGCAGAATGCTTACTCTTTACAGAAAGCCCTGACAACTTGGTTTCCGGTGATTTGCCTTCTCTAACAAATGATGTGATAGCGCTATTTTTCCAGCTGTTCTTTTCTTTTCTATTAGCTTTTCCATAAGAGATAAAGTTGCCATCACTTTTGTGGTTTGAACTGCACAGCTTTAAATAGACGTATGTGCTATTAGCTATGTCTATCAGATGTTTGGATCTCTCTTCTAATACCAGTTAATGGTCAGATAATACTATTGATTACTAAGCAGAGTTGTCCATTGATTTTGCTAGACTGCTGGAAAATCGATAAAATGATGTGGCCCAAATTTCACTGAAAATGTCTACACACCATTTTTGGAACCTAAGTGACTGTGTAGGGCAGACAGGGTATTCTATGTGCCTGCTCATTGTGAACTGAATGAATGTGAAAGCCATTAGCATTCAAATATGGAAAACAATATAACACACACAGGGGGTCTAATTTGCTTTCTCCTTCTGTCTCATGTTGTCAGTCACACTGCTGTAAAGTGGGTACAAAATGCTATTACTCTGGTCCATTTTTTTTTTTTTTTTCATTCTCACTAATATAAATGGCTTGGGGATTACGTAGAGCATGGGTTAACTGAGGAGTTCTGTTTAAAGTTTTATGCTATTTCTATGTTAGTTTTATAAAGGAGGCAGCAATTCTGTAATGTACACCTGCTGTGCCATTCCTATTCCTCTTAAGTGGTGATGAGCCCAGAGATCAACTCCAAAGTATCTGCCTTTTGTTATACTTCCTTGGCATAATTCAGCTCCTAAAAAGAAAGGATGGCTCGACACTGAGGGTATTGACTCTCTCATTTTCATAGCCCCAGTTCAGTTCCCTCTTTTTGTGTAAATTTTGCAGTGCCACTAAACTCATGCAGAGCAAGACCCTACAGAAGTGCTAGAGCTATCTGAACTGGTGTTTGGAGGCTGGCAGAGATATCAATTTGAACCTGGGAAGTTTCATGACATTTTTATAAACCATGTGTCCTAATTACCCATGTATCTTGCCATGCTTGAATGTCAATGCACAGACAAACACTGTCTCAGCACTCTGAACTTCAGTTTCCATGTGTGAAATGGAATTAATAATACCTTGCTGTCTGACCGTCCTATTGGGAGGAAAATACATTTAAGACTGTGAGATACTCATATACCAAGTTAATAGGGGTGTTGGAAATCCTCAGAATATTTAGTTATGCTAATTGGTCATTTTAATTATATACATCACTAGAATTCAGCATCAGATATAGTCTTAAACCCTTTCCCATGCTGGGTTTAGTCTGGCTCTGTGGTGTAATGAAGACATTAAATTGCATTCTTCTCTTGCATTCTGCTGATGAATAAATGAATTCCAGTGTGGTGTTTCAGAGCCTGAACTTCAAGCATCTGCCTTGGTTAGATATTTCTGGTTGGTTTTGTGTTTGTTTTTTGGTTTGTTTTGTTGTTTTGTTTGGTTTGGGGCTTTTTGCCTTTTTTTTTTTTTTGGTGAGGTAGGGTCTTTTGGTTTTGTTTTGTTTTGGGTTTTTTTAATCTAACTAAAATAATTCTATTTTCTTGCAACTAGAAGATGCTATGCCAGTGTGGGGTAGGGGTCATTTGAATGACAGCCTTTTCTTTGCATCCCAATGATGCAAGGTAGGACTTAGCAGATTGAAGGCCTTTAGATAAAATCTGGCAGACAGACTTTTGAATTGCAAAAGAAATCCCAAAAGAAGGCAGAGTGTAGTCTGCCTCCATTCCTAGTAGGCTGTCCTTTCTGCTGTCCCTGTAGAAAGAATGAAAAGGGTTGAGAGACCCAGAGCAGGAAGGGAGATTCCCTTTTATGGTGTCTGTGTAGCACAGGAACATTGCAGATCTAACAGCCTACTAGGAATTAAAAATTGTAGAGTCATTCCTATTTTACAGACAGGCTGAAGCACTGATTATAGATTATTTGTTTTGCTTTGTTTGACCCTGACTTCTTAATGATTTATTTTTGCTTTAGCAGAAAGAGTTGGCAGAGCAGAGAAGTCAAACACAGTCTTCCAAGAGAAAACCATTTACAACAAAAGTAAACGGAGGAAGGGAAAATAAAAAAAAAAATCCTAGAAAGGAGGTGAGATGAGGTGATGACAGAAGGTGTTTGGAGTAGAGAAGATGATGCCAGAAATTGTATATTCACCTCCTTTCTCCTTAGGAGAATTTCCATATGTTGCCCAGGACTTGGGTTGGAGCAGAATAACATTTCCTCAAGCTCAGCCTAGTGAAAGAAGACAACCATTTAATCACAGGGACTTGGGCAATCTGAGGACTACATCTGCTGCATGCTTTTACACATAATTTCAGCTTTGAAAACTGTCCTTTGCCTTCACTGAAAAAGCGGTCAAGAGCAACTCAGCACTGAAGATACTCCCACAGCATATTAGAAGTATTATTTATGGCAGTAGGTGGATACCAAAGGTGGTGCATAGTTCCACACTTTGATGCTACTAATTAGTCAGTCAGTTATTTAAAAATCAGCCTCTAGCAAAGCATTTAAAATGTCTGTATCAATGTTGGAGACTTCTTCAGATTCAGCCTCAGACAATGAATAAGTAAACTTAGCCCGAGGCTCAAAAATGCAACATATTTTCTTAATTTTAAAGTCATTACTGGATCATAATTCCTTTGTATACTCCTGAGTGGGTAAGCATTTTGATGCTTCCTTCTGGGCAGGCATATTTTAATAATCTTCACAGAATCACAGAATCATCAAGGTTGGAAGAGATCTTCAAGATGATCTAATCAATGAAAAACCAATGAAAAACCTGTTGTGAGCCAGGTGGATGATATGAAAACAGGAGTGGAAGGATTGCTGCACTCTGGTAAGATACAGCTGAGAGACATCAAGTTGGAACACAAAAAATGGTATATTCAAAACTCTACAGTAATGATGAAAAAACAAAACACAGAAACAGATAATCAGAGAATCATCAAGTTTGGAAGAGACGTTCAATAACATCTACTGCAACCATCAACCCAGCACCACCATAATCACCCTTAAAACCACACCCAGATGCCTCTTGAACACTTCCACCTCACTGGGCAACCACTGTATAACCACCCCTGCAGTGAATTTTTTTCGTAATATCTAACCTGGAACCTCTGCTAGCACATTTTAAGGCCATTTCCTCTCATCCTTTCACTTCAGATGTGGCAGAAGAGGCCGACCCCACCTCACTACAGCCTCCTTTCAGGTGGTTGTAGAGATCAATGAGGTCCCCCCTGAGACTCCTCTCCAGACTAAACCCCAGGTCCCTCAAAGGACAGGTTTTCTAGACCCTTTCCCAGCTTCTTTGCCCTTCCCTGAACATGCTGCAGCATCTCAATGTCCTTTTTGAAGTGAGGTACCCAAAACTGAGCACAGTATTCAAGGTTCAAATCTTGAATACCTTTGTGTAAGGTGTTCATGAAGATATGTTAATGGCATACGTGGCCAATCAGTATAATGCTTCTAACCCTACTGGAAATGATTGTCCACTTCATTGGGATGAAGGCAGGTGAGCTCAGGAGTGTGTGGTACCTTTCTAAGCTGGACATCCTGGCTAAAGATCTTTCCTGTCCACAAAAAAACACTTTCATAATGCCTTTCAAACTCATAACTGCAATTTTTTAAAATCCTCAACTATTAGAAGATTTTTTTATGAAAGACTGTGCCATTTTTCCAATGGCAAAGCCAACAGCAGACATCATTGGAATTGCCTTCAGAAATGTCAATTTATTTGGTATAACTTGGAAGAAAAAAAAAATCAAAGTGAAATCAAGAAAATTTCCATTCAAAAGCATTTTTTTTCAGGAAGGGGTCAATATGAATGAAATTTTGCTGTCAATAATAAGTGATATTTCTTCAGCATAGGGACCACTAAAAATCAAGACTACTTGGTTTTATTTGTCTAGTACTGTTCAGAAAGTGAATGATAGCGAAACTTTGCAGATAAATATGTCTGATATTTACAGTGGTTGGGTCACCTTATATTTCCTTTTATTAGTTTTAAGCTCATACTTGCTGTTGGTTTTGAAGACTGTTTTATCCCTCTATCCTTCCTAACGTTAAGACGTATTAGGCATAAACCATAAATCTATTGCTTCCTTTATTATAAGTTGGCCTCATAAACGTAGATTTACATTTTTGGGTTTGTTCTAAATCATGAAAAAAATCAAGCTTCTAATCTAAGAACTTTGTTTTAAAAGAGTGACTCAGTTAAGTGAGATCATAAGAGAGGACACTTCCCGTAGTAAAAAAGTCAATAGTCATTATGAATTATGTACCCTTTTTTTTCTCCTGGAAGGTCAGCAAACTCACAGCATTGGATTCAATATTGAAGATGGCATCAACCTGCAAAATACAGGGACAACTCGCTGGAAATATTGTGTGTGCCTCCTTTGGACCTTTCACCAAGTCAGTACAGGAGGAGGCTGCAAGCTCACAGATGTGTGGTTTTTATTGCCACTGCCATGTTATTTTCAGATGCATTCTTAAGTCATGCATTCCACAGGGAGGTCCTTTCCTCATCTAGCACAAAGCTGATCGCTTTGCTGCTGTCCTTTTGATTTAGAGAGAAAAATCCCATGTCTGATGTACAACTTTGATTTCCTAGTAATTAAAATTGCAGTGTGGGAGCTCATTACTCCTCCTCCAATCCACCCTGCAGAGGTTCACGGCTACCTTTGGAACATTTCCACCCTGTGGTGTGCTAGTATTGAAGAGATGTCCCTGTTGTTGTTTACACAGTTCCCCCAAATCTGCTAAATGCTTTCTACAAGCAGGTGAGCTACTTAAAAGCATGAACCATGGACAAATAGAACACATATTTGTACTGCCTGGGTAATGGGTTAGTCTGTTCACCTTGATATAGAAAGTGAGTGGTTTGACTTTTCTGTCTTTCAAGTACCTTTTTTTCTGTCTTTCAAAAGGACAGTGTCATGGGAACTTCTAGAGCTACAAGGATCAATAGCAAATTTCCACCTTTGTGTTAGTTTTGGAGAGGTGAACCATAACAGTTAGGTTTTCTACAGTGTTATTTTCACCGAACTGGAAGCAATTGCCATCCAAGTCACAAAAAACGTTCCTCTGGCAAATACTGCTATCTGTACTGGACAGATATAAGAACAGAGATCAATAAAGTACTTCTACAAAATGATTTGGCATCTGCAAACAATTTTTTTTTATTTTTCCAAAGACAATGCTAGAAGTCTACCGTTTTGCAAAATCTAAAATAAATCTCTTCTTCCTGCATCTTCACCCAGAATGTCTTGGCAGTTTCACTTTCGTGCTTTAGGCCAAAACTAAAATTGACATTAGCTTAGAAATGGGCTGCCAAATAGTATTTGCCTCCACATTTTCCTTGTATACCTCCGCAGGGTTACTCTGTGTTAGTAAGGCTGCCGGTCAAAGATAAAGCCAAAGCATTTGATTCACAAAATTCCTTTCCAGGGATGAGTACTAGAGAATCAGGGACTTGTGATGCTTAGCTAGAAGTAGCCTCTTTGGATGGATACTTATTTTCAGTTTTCTACAATTTTCTTCAGACAAATAACTGTTAAAAAGACGCATCCATGAAGGTTCCATCCATGTCTTCAAAACATTACTGTAATAAAAAGCAATGAGAAAAACCCTCTGTTACTCATATTAGTATGACATATGAACCAATATTCATTCTTAAGCAGAGGACTGGAAGGTTAACCTAAAATGAAAGACTGATTTTGAAGATTTATAAACTCTTGCCTGTGTTGTATGTGTACTTCTATGCTTCTCAGTATGGAGCAGCTACATCACCACGGCTCTAGGATGCAAATAAAAGCACTGAATTTTATTAAGCATTCATTTTCTCCAGTGTATCCACACTGAGTTATTTAGCACAGTCACTTTTCTTATTTTGACACGTTTGGGAAAATTCATAGTGTTTAAATGGCTTTCAAACTCCCACTTCTACCTATGTGGCTTGTTAATCTGTCATTAATACACACGGGATGCAAAAGAAAACGTGTAGCATAGGAATATTGGCTGGCTCAAGAGCTGCTAAAAGGCTTCCTGTTGAACTCTGAGTGTCTTTTCATCTTGGCTTTGTCTTGGTTTTTTCAGTGTGTGTTTGCGAAATAAAAAGTAGGTCTTTGAGTCTTTATCTTTGCTGTAGACATCATTCTACTGAAGTACCATGGTTTGACAACATTTCTCCTTTATTATTGGGGGGAAAAAAATTCTTTTCCCTGTCTGCAAAAACCATATCCCTGTCTCTTGCTGATGTCATTGGGTGATGTATTAAGAATGAGTTTGGATATTAATCTGACTGCAGATCCTGAACTTGTCTATCATACAACCACATTTCTGGTCCAGACAGGCACAAAGTGTTGTACATTCTGATTGCAGTGCAGAATCTGAGCAGAGACTCCAGAAATTTGGAGTTGATTTAAAGTTTCTTATTTTGTTTGCAGAGTGTACTTCAACTTCTTTTTAGCAATTCTGTTTCCCAACTCTGTTATGAACCACAAGAGGAATTTCTATGAAAGGCCTAATGCTTTAGTTGTGTGCAGAATGCTCTTACAGTGCTGACACCACCAAACGTAGCACAAAACACAGAAGCAACAGTGGTAGCATTTTCTTGAGGTCTGAATATGATGTTTATTTTGTCAATTGATTAGAGCTCTCCACAGAGCTGGAGCCTTGCTTTCAGTTTTCCTTACAAGGCATTTCAGCTTCAACTCCCCGTTGAGAAGACACACTGCTTGACCAGGCAGGAAGCTGAAGGAATACCTGTCCTGCTACCCAGTACCTTGTTTCAAGCCTTTTATACATTTCACATTAGTCAGTTATTGGATAAAGTAATGTGATTTAGGGTCAGCTCATGTATCCTTTCAAAAGTTAGTGATTTCAACAATCTGTAGTATCAGGCACCCTTTTGGATGACTCTTGGGGTGAAAAGTTTCACAAACTAGCTTGCATGACTCTAGGTGAAATTCCAGTTTGTTATTAACAAAAGAGACGTTATCACAAGGGTCTTTAACTTGTTGACTGGTGCATTCCCTGAAGTGAACCATAGAATTTTGATCATGGTAAAATTATGGAGATTATTAAATTAGCTGTCTTTCTCTTGGGTTTTTCATTCTTATGATACTGCTATGTAGATGATGAACATCATCATCACTGTGGCTGAAATAATCAGAGACTTCAATAGCACATTGCTGCATCAGTCCTTCTGTAAAGACTCACTGGAATGAGTCTGGAATGTTTGATGGGCAGCAGTGATTAATCTGCAGCCACAGGTGTGCCATGTATGTCAAAGTGCTACTGAAATTGCCAGGACAATACACTATCCTGTTTAGGGATTACTGTTCCTAAATTAAATGAGCAGAATTAGCAGAGAAGACAGAAGAAAGCTATTTGTCTTATTTGTTCACAGAGATCTTCTGCACTGTTTTGCACACTTTGAAGCTCTTTGTACAGTGTTTAGTCCTTAGGGAGAAAAAACTAAGTATCAGGCACTTTCACTAAGTGTGGTACTCAGGTTTTTTTTTTTTAAAGACCAATGGTGGATCATCTTAGCAAGTTGAACTGTCATAGTTCAGTGATCAAGTGCTTTAAATGCAGGAAATGCAACATTCTGGCTAATTTGGACATCATTAATTTCTACCAAAACATTACATAATTCGTAGTTCTATAATTAACATATAGACACTGTGTTTAGATCTTACTGCTTCAGTCAAAAATACATAAAACTTCTTGAGTCATTATAAAAAAACCCTAGAAAATTATTGCTAAAACTAAACTTTAAGAACTTGTGTTTGATATAGGAGACACAAAGACCAATTGACCTCTACACATTGCTAAAACTTCTTAGTCCATTAGCTTACAGGGAGTTTACTGACATATGTAAAATTCTCTCTCTATTTTATATTTGTATGAAAACATTTCAACAAGAGTAATAGTACATAAATCGTCACTATCACCAGTAACAAGACACTGCTTATACTTAAGTAAAAATTAACAATACAGCAATGTAATCAATATCAAATTAGATAATTAGCAATTCTGTCTCAGCAATTGGAATCATGCTTAAGAAAAAATTGTTATACCAAAAATTATCTTTGAGTGCTGAAAAGTGATCTGTTTGATTATCAGCCAAACTAAATTACTTTTCTCAAGTTAATTAGGCATTTAATCTAAATTTTTAATATTCTAATAATGCAGCTCTACTGTTACTTAATGACTAAATTTCAGTTTAGAAACAATTATGATCCTTCTCTCTTAAATTTTGGGCCTTACCCAGCAGCTATTCCCCTACTTCCATGAACCAAAATAGGTGGATTAGAGGATCTTAAAGATGCACTTTACCAAGGTACACAGCTATGTTTTCACCCTTTAAAATAAAAAGTCTAACATGTTTCTCACATAACAAGAAAAAATAAAAAATCCTGGAAGATAGAATACTTGGTTTTTATTGTGTTTTTGAAATGTTTTCAGCTGTTGCAATTTCATAGAGTCATAGGACAGTTTGGGTCAGAATGGACCTTAAAGATCATCCAGTTCTAAGCCCCCTGCCATGGGCAGGGACACCTTCTGCTAGAGCACGTTGCTAGAACAGTATCTCTGGACTTTGAAATCACAGTGCAAACAGAAAACAGTGTTTTTTCCTTAGAGGTCCCTTTCGGGAGCTGAAAAAACTGGTGAATTTCCAGAATGTCTCCATAAACATAGAAATATAGGGGTAAGACCACCATTGTTTGTGAGAACACACAATATGCAATTTTGAATTCAATTTTGCAAAGTTCATGAGACTAAAGAACAAGAGGTTACAAGTGTGTTGTTCAAAATAAGAAAATATTTTAATTGCATGTGGTTTAACTAAAAGTGTAGATTTGCAATATAAAGAAAAAGATGTTTAAAAAATGTGTTGTTTCAGCCAGATGATCAAAATTCAGACTGTCACACATTGCCAATGGCCAAATTACTGTGGCACACAAGATGGCTGAAGTCATACATCACTTATGCTGAGTTGTGGATGTGAAATAAAAAAAGATGATCATTAGTGAATATCCAAATAGCTGAGAGATGCAAACTGGACAGCTTGTCATATTGATGGAGCCTAGTGAGTTTATAGTTGAATTGGATAAAAACTATAATGAGAAGAGAATGCAGAGTGCATAAAGCTCTGCAGTAACAAGATGACTCCTGTAAGACCATGTGGCCTTACACCATATAGTGTCCATCTTCCATCCTGCAGAACATCTGCTGACAAAGCAGCCTCTCCTTAAGAGAATCAGCCTTTGCTCATTTTCTAATGAATTAGAGCTTGGACTAGAAACAAACTACATTATTTTCATCAGAGACAGAGTTTTTCAAATAGTATGAAAAGTAAGTGGTTACTGCAGCTGGATAAATTAAGGTGTCTCAGCTGAGCTGCAATACCTGACTGGCTGATCACTTATCCCACTACAAATGTAATGTCAGACACTGCCATAAACCAACCTCTTTCATGGCAGGAGACTGTGCAAGTACTTACTGTAGGAAGGTTAAGAGGTGCTTCTGTAGGCTTTATGTGCATGCAATTATTTTTCCATATTGCCAGTGCTGCTATATATCAAATTATCAAGTCTTTATTTTCCCAGTAAATTTTCGTTTTCTAGAGTTACTTGTTGCTTGCATAAGGCTGTATTATGTTCTGCTGCATAAGGGGAACAAGCAGAAATTAGCAACAGTATTTTAAGATAACCTATTTTAAAGAATGAGGGGATGTTAAAAGCAGGCTCTAGGTATGAGAATGTTTCTCACATACTTAAAACTGCTTTTATCTCTGGTAACTACAGAAGAGAAAGACAAACAGATAGATAATCTCTTAGGCTTGAAATGCCAAAAAATCCTTAATGAAATGAATCTTAGCCATATCATATGTAGATATTGTAATTGCTTAAAAAAACTGTGGTTACATCCTTGCATCCCCAGTAAGTATCTGGACTAAAAAGAAAAGCTAAATGTCTTGGCTTTCTGTCTAAAAAGGGACATTAAGCACCTTTTGAGCTTTCTGCTTTTCAGAGGACTTTGCAGGATTGTAATGCTTCCTTCTTCTTGGATGGAATAAACTTTCCTGACTCTTCTGTGTGCATGCAAAATTCTTCATTCTCTCTCTTCTTTGCAGACAATTTCCAGAAGATATGTATAAGACACAATCAGAGATTATGGAATTAACTGTCAAAGTGAAAAGCACCAAGTTGAGAGGAGCATGGAATGTTTAGACTTTCCAAAGAAACTCAGAGATGAAGTTGCTGAATTACTAACACTGATATCTAATTTTTTAATTTAAAACAGCTTTGCTGAAGACTGGGAGATGGCAAACAAAACCCAGGTGGAGATGCAAATAGATGTACTTTACCTTGGAAAAGTCAGCATGGCTTTTGCAAAAGGAACTACTGTCTTGAAAATTTATTGAAGGTCTTTGAAAGGGTCAGCAGGCATATGGATAAAGCAGATCTGATTGATATAATCTATTTGGATTTAGATATTAAGCAGCCATGCATAAGAGATTAAAAGGTCAAATCTTAGATAAATAATTGGTAATAAAACTGGCAACAAAGGGTAGGAGAAAATAGTCAATTCTGCCAGTGAAGGGAGATGGACAGTAGAATTCCACAGGAATATGTGCAGGGGATTGTTCTGCTTAATGAGGTTATCAGTGACCTGCATAACAGGGTGAGCAGTGATGTAAAAAAGTTGGGTGATGATACTAAATTATTCAAGGTAGAATGAGGTCTGACTAGGAAAATTTGCAGAAGGTTTTTAAGAGATAAGTGAAAGAGCAAAAAAAAAGGCAGATGAAACTCAGCATAGCTAAATGTAAAAGGATGAGAAGAAGGAGAGACAATTCTACTTTCATATACAAAGCACACTGAGATAACTATTGCCAGTCAGGAGTAATTTTTCGTGCTGAGAAAGAGATTTGCACTGAAATGTCAGCTGGTGCTCAGTAGCTACCATAAAGCAAATGTTAGGAATTACAAAGAAAGTAAGAGCAAAACAGAGATCACTGTTCTACCATATAAAGTCATGGATTCAGACATAACCTGGAATATTTTATGCAGTCCTGAGCCTCTCATCTCAAATTCATGAAGGAGAACTAGAAGAAATGCAGAGAAAGGTGGCAAGAATGATCAACTGTCTGTAACAGCTTTCATACAAGGGGCCCTTGTGTGAGCTATGAGTCTTCTGTCTGGAAAAGAGTTGACATGGGGGAAGGATGTGATAGAAATTTAAAAAACTCTTGAGTGATATGAAGACAGGGGGTAGAGATTAAATTGTTCACAGCCTCTTCTACTTGAAGAACAAGAGACAGTCAAATGAATCTCACAGAACCCAAACCCACCTCTTTTTTTTTTTTTTTTTAAGATAAGGGAGAAGTGATAGTTGATTACACAAGACAGGACCACATTCTTGCTGAATACTTGTCATGTGAAACATCTTTGTTGTCTTAAGGGTAAATTGGACAAGTTTATGCAGAAGTGTGTTAGTTTGAAACACGGTGGGAGAGCACAAGTTAGGATTATAAATTGAATAGGAAAATTAAAAATAGGTGCAATAATAAAAGAAAAAACACTGACAGAGTCAGATACAACCTGACACCCTGTTAGGGTGGTGGTAGCAGTCCATTTGAAGCAGTGATCCTGTGGAAGGTCTGGTCTCCAGCTGAAGATCCAGTGGTAGCTCTTGTCCTGTGGGAATACAACAGACAGGGCTAACTTGGGCAGTTCCAAGGCCAGGTTATATCCAGGTGGGAATGCTTGTCTCCTCCCTCCTGGGTGGAGCATCTCACAATAGGATGAGATAATTCCATGAGTCATGTGGTTAGTTCTTGATTGCTCATTAACAGTTATCAGGGGTGAGTCACAGCAGGAGATAACAGCTAATGCCCCACAGCTTGTGGTAATAGAATACTAAATACACATATATTGTAACTTAGGACAGGAGGAAACCTGTCAAGGTTTACTGAACACAAAAGCCCCTCACCTGGCTCAGCAAATCTCTGAAACGGAAGGAGCTGGAGGAGAGGAGAATTATAAGGAGAGATATAAAATATAAACGGTTGCTGTTCATTGGTATAATGTCCTCCAGGCTCTTGTCCATTGGAATCAGTTTACTAGAGTAGACACTAGTTTATTTGACCTAATATGGATATTCTTACATTCATCTATTCCAACTAAGTTTCCTTATCAGCATGCCAGTTGTCACATTCCAAAGCTGAATTTCAAGACATACCAAAATTTAGGCAGTGTGGTGGATGTACAAGCTGGGAGTCATAATGAACTAAAGAATAAGATTAGATGATAACATGTGTCTATATCCAGTGTCATGCCCATCGAAGCTGGGTCAAATGCATACAGAGTACATGTACACCACATTTGTATTTCATCCCACACTTCTGTTCTCCTATTTATAAAAGCTCGCTCTGGGGTTCAAAAAGGACAAACATGCAGTTGAAGAGAGCCTGCAGATGGAGGGAGGATGATCAGTGGTATGTAACAAGAGTAAAACTATGTAGACATATATACAAAGAATGATCCATCTGCCTGTTTGGCTCCTGGTAAACCCTGAGCACTTGTGACTGTGCGTAGGCAGTTTTTATGAGCTGTGATGATGACAGCTACATACATGCTTTGGAGACCATGAGTGTGAAACTTCACTGCAACTATGTGTTTTTCAGGTTTTACATATTTAGACTGCTTGTCTCATCTTTGCCACCAAATAAAACCCACTTCTGAATATAGATGGCTTATAACATCTTAATAAATGTGTAAATAAACTAAGCCTGAAACAAAACAGATTTTTTTTGTTGTTGTTTTGTTTCTTGTTTTGCCTTTGTCTTATTTGTGATCATTGGTTTTCACTTTTGACATTCTATCCATGACCCACTTAAACTAAGTTACATTATCTAACCTAAATATTATTCTGGCAAATATACCTTATTCACACTATTGTTTTTAATCTCTATTATTTATTTATCTCTTATATTTGTTTAAACCATGACAATATGTTAGAATACGTTCTGGGACCATATTCTTTAGATAATAAAATCTTCTGATAAAAGAATAAAGGACAAGTCAGATAGATTGCCTAGTGTTCCAGAAAGAAAGAATCAAGTGGCCTTGGGAATGAAAAAGTCTTAAATTTTGTTAAATAGTTGATAATTTTTGATTAGCAAAATTGAATATTAGCTGCATTGCAATACATGCTTTGTGTACCTGCCAGTGCTGAGGTCAGCATTATAGCAATTATATTATCAAGCCATTATATTATCAATAAGTCATTATAATCTATTTATCATAGATTTTTATTAATCTTTGATATTGTTCTCCTGTCTTTCCTAGAAAGTGTTCATGTATCTATGTACCATATACATATGAAGTGACTTGTGGTAAGAGCTGTAGTGTGACCTTAAATAAGAGAACTTTTGCAAAATTAATTTTTGAAGACTCCTGCAGTAATCTTGAGGTTAAAGAATAGGGCTTAAGACAGAGGTAATAGGTGGGGTCTAAGCAAAAACAACACAAGAAATTGTAGCTAACACTTTTTTTCCTAAGGTAAATGGAAAATCTTCAGTGTAAGAAGTGAATACTTTCAACAAATTTATTCATGTTTTCCCATCAGAATTTATCAATTTTTTTCATCTGAAAGACTAAAACTATGAAGGACAGTAGAGATGGCAATTGGCAGCTGAAATTTTGGAATGTCATCACTGTAATATTTTTGTTTATATAATTCCTGTCATAACATTAACTGGGGACAAAGACAAGTACTTAGAATGAGAAAATGTTTCCATTCTATCCAGTGATGCAAGGGAGCATTTCGAAGCAACCAGGAGAACAGACTCTGTAAAAAAAACCAGTGCCACTTTCATTATATTGACATATAAGAGTTCTGTCTGAAAACCTACCGAAGACTATCCCTGAAGAGGGCTCAGAGATTGCCTGTGGTTGAGAAGAGTTATGCACCTGATGCTTACAATAGCTAGAGCACACCAGGATGATTGAAACGTGTTCAGTTCCAATTTATTTTGAAAAATAGCCAGTAGATCTAACACTAATATAAAGAAAGAAGATTCCACTTCAGTTACCTCTACAGCAAGAAATTAGATAGTCTTATATCTTAGTATCTGTGATATTTTAAGACCTTCAAATGGTAAGGCAGGCTTCCTGAGGTTTAGTTCATGTTTTGTTTTATTTTGTTTTGTTTTCCTAGAAAGAGGAAAGTATTACCTAGGGAAGGATTAATGATGGAGACACAGAAAAAAAAAAAAAGGAGCAAGAAGGGGAAACCTCATTTTCTTTAAGATCTATTGTATTCTCTATTTTCTGGTCAAACAGATTCTTTGTAATGTCCACACTGTTACAACTCTTACAAACCAGGGTAGAAAATTAAGACAGCACAACACGCACATTGCAATTATTTGTTTAGATCATCATCCAAAGGTTTCTGGTGCCGCTGCAAAAAATGCAATACATACATATATTTCTACATTTGTATGCACATGTAGACTTGATAGCTAATGGAAGGTGTTTGTGAAGAAAGAAAACTAAGAAAGCGTGAGAAAGTGAGAAGGAAAAGGATAAAATCTATTCAACAATAACAAATAGAAATAGGATGGTTCAGTGGCTCTTGATTTAATACTTCTGGACAACTCCCCACTGGAAATCAAGAATTACAAATCAGTGATATGTGTTTTGTTCATCTCCTCATCAATATGCTGAGCATGAAAATAGGATCTAATTTAATGCTTACCCTATGAGCTGATTACATGATGTGCACACAGAGTGCATATTTGTATATTAACATCAAGGACTGAATAAGAAAACAATAAAAACACATCTATTACCAAACCTTACCTTTTTTGGAACAGCTTACTTTTGTCTGCTTATGTATCTCTGTCTTATATTTGAAATTTCATAGTTGCAGCACACATTTCTACTCAGTCCACAGCAGTAGGTAACAGTTTGCTTCAATTTTCTCTTGTCTTATTACCTCAATCCCAAAAGAGTAAGGCCCACTAAAGACATGATTTTTGTGTGTTATTTTTAAAAAGAAGGAGGAAAAATGGTTCTTCCAGCGAGAAGGGGTCCTTTCCAGTTGAGTCTTGGTAGGAACACTGAATTGGGGAATACCATTGCTAAACCATGACAATATGGCAGAATGTATTCTGGGACCATATTCTTTAGATGATAAAATCTTCTGATAAAAGAATAAAGACTAAGTCAGATAGATTGCCTGGTGCTCCAGAAAGAAAGAATCAAGTGGCCTTGGGAATGAAAAAGTCTTAAATCTTGTTAAATAGTTGATAATTTTTGATTAGCAAAATTGAATCTTAGCTGCATTGCAATAAATGTTTTGTGTACCTGCCAGTGCTGAGGTCAGAACCTCCTGATCTGTTAATCACTGATTCCTTTATATACTTTGCCTTCACAAGAAAACAGCACATAAGTTAAAAATCTGAATAGCTTTTAACTAATTCTCTTACATTTTTAATGTCAGGGCCTTATGCTATTATTTAAATTTCTGTAGGCATCCTCTGAAGGGCAATAACAAACAAAAACAAGCAAGGAGATATCCACAATCAGCCTTCTAACATGCTCAGATCATTACTTGGTCCTGTTTACCTTTTTTGTACAGATTAGTATAGTATGGATGAAATCTAATCTATTAATGTAGTGTGCCACACATTTTGCCTATACTAACTGCAACATATTTTTGACATCTTCAAAGGTTCATCCATGTCACTTGAAAAAATGTGATAAATTCATCTTGAGATTTTCTATGAGTGGGTATTAAGCATGTGTGTGTGTCTTCACTTAAGTCATGGCTTTTTATATTTTGAGAAAATCTGTGTTTTTTAAATGTAACAACTACTTAAATGATGTAAAAAGCAAAATGAGGAGATAAGATACTCACAGGTCTTCACTGTGCAGAAAAGATAGTTCAGCTGGTTTAAAAATAGGCAGAAAAAATCAGAAAAGGAGAAAAAACTATTATAGCATGTGTGGGTAGATTGCTAACATCATAGAAAAATCACTCCCCAGTTTGATATGTTTATTGTCATGCCCTTTAGATAACTAGCTCTCACTTGGCCTTGATGCTGTTCTGGAAAGCACAACACTAATTACAGAAAAACAAAATCCAAAACCCAAACCCATAATGAAGCAAACTCTCCCCAGAATTCCTACAAGAAAAAAACAAAACAAACAAAAAAACCCCCAACAACAACAACAAAAACAAAAACAAAAACAACAAAAAAACCAACAAAAACCCAAAAAGCCCAGGTGGAAGGGGGAAGAGGTGAAATATTTTCTCAGAATAAACCTCATCTTCATTAGTAAACCAAAGAAGGCATGAATGCTTTCCTATGCTTTCTGTTGCTTAGAAATAAAGAGCAGTGGTATAAAGCCCTAGTGCCATTACAGTCAATTTACAACACCCTATTTACACCAGCTGAGAAACTGGCTCATAATGTTGTTTAAATAGGGTGACAGCCCAGAAAATTTTCTGATGAATGAGTCACCCAGTTGTGGAACCAAAATTCATTCCTGACCCACTATGGCTACTACATTTATATTATAAAGAAGGTCATGGTTGTTTTACGTTAAATATAGTACCCTGAGGATTTAATTAAAAGGGATTTAAAATTATGAATACTGAAGTCAGACAGGTCATATTGGATAATCCAGTTTTATTTTACAGTAATTGGTTACACAAGTTATTATTACATTATTTAGAACATCCTGATTCTCAGTGGAAGTCCTTGTGCATTTAATTAACCATGAGTACAAAATGACTTTAAAAAACTGAAGTCATTAAGCCCTCCTTAAATAGCCTTTTCAAATGGAAATTGACAACTACATTTTCATTTAAATTCTTATAATTTTGTAGTTTTTAAATGAAGAAACAAGGTAAATAATGCTGGCTTAATTACTGTTTTAATTATTAAGTGGATATTTCATATTTGATTTTGATCTAAGGTTGTCATAACTTGATTTTCGTGTGTTCTAACTTTATAGGTAGCTTGACCTCCACTTTGGTAAAGTTTGAAGAACTCTGAGTTTCTGAGCATGAGATATTCTGGGTACTGATCATGTGTCTTTGCTGAGGTCTACAGATTTTGATGGGTTTATAAAAAAAGTGGGAGACTTTTGCTGTGGTAATGATAAATTTTAAAGGAAAAGAGGGAATTTAACATTTACTTAACTGAAAGACCAAATGACCAGGGTGTACTTCAGTGTGATTGTCAAGAATGATGAAGCCCTCAGTTACTTCTTCTGAACCAGGCCAATCTTTTTTGTTGCTTTTGTTAAGCTTTTTGAGATTGATTTTGAGGTTGTTGTGGAGTTCCCCTCACTAAAGATATTCCAGAACTGTCTGGATGCAATCCTGTGCCATGTGCTCTGGGATGACCCTGCTGGAACAGGGAGGTTGGATTAGATGCCCCACTGTGGTTCCTTCCAGCCTGGCCCATCCTGTGATTCTGTGAGATGCTGGTGACTACAGGTTTCAGTACTACTCAGGGGGAAACAGGATGTCCAGACTGCGACAGCAAGGCAGCCCAACCTCCAGAGATTTCACTGAGTACAGAACAGGTCAGAGACAAACCCTCAACGAGGGGTCATTCAGTCTGGGAGCTGTATGGATACAGACAGCTGATCACAGCAGCAGTAAAGAGTTTCTTTGCAGCAATTCTTTCAATAATTGCATTCTGCTTCAGACTGTTTGGGTATGAAAAGTGATTTATCTGGGTTGCCATCAAGAGCATGGTACAATGGAAGTGATCTCTGGCACATCATAATGTGCAATATTAAACAGTGTTTATCCACATGTTCATTTGCATCGTGGGTCTGGGCAATCGTTAAATGTAGCACAGTCAAACCTAAATTCAGTAGGGACGATAAAAGGCAGGTTGCTATTTGTGCTGTTTGCTTAATTGTTCTATATGACTGAGAAATAGATGAGAATTTACTGCAGGCTTTTGATACTCAGTGTTGTTGTGTCACAGTACATTGAGAATAATGAATAGGACATTCACTCTGGAGCAAAGAACATTAGTTTTCTTACCTAGGAAACACGGAAGCCAGCTGGAGAGGAGAAAATTGCCAGGTAGATTGTCGACATAAATGCAAAGGTAACATGCTGATAATAACCAGGGGAAATATGAAGATAATAACAGAGGATGATAACAGCCCAGCTGAGGAAGCGAGGGGGGTCTGGAAGATCAAGTGATCCCAAGCTGTGCACAGCAATTATGCAGATGGAGGGACACCTCTGCTCCTGAAGAAAAGAGCTGGTTTATTTCCCATGTAGCAGAATGTGTTAACTCCAGCCTTGTATTAAACAAGATCAGGCCTTGCTTTCTTCCTATTATCAGGAGTGTGTATTTCTTGACACATTTCCACACCACTGCCTTGTTATTGTGGATGTATCATTATTTATCCCGCTTTGCCCTCCTCCCCCTCCCCCTTGGCTTTGGGGCTCTGCGAGTTGGAGGCAACTGTCATGTCAGGTCTGTGTGAATCTGTCAGACACACGATGAGGAAAGATGGAGTGATCCCCTCATGCTGCCGTGTTTACTCTGTTCTCTGTCTTCAGCAGGCCTGTTTTCAGAGAGATGCTTTCCAGAACGCTTCCCGTCAAGGATACCGGGAGGAATGAGGGGAGCCGCGGTTGCCGTGCTGCTGCCCAGCAATGACAGAAACCTTGGATAATCTCTCTGCCTCCAGCGGCTCATCCTGGAGTACATTTCCTCCATAGCACACCTATTCCTTGCAGTCTGCTCCAGCTCCTCGTAGCCATCTGCCATCACTGGCGGGTGAGGAGGGAGGAAGAGGAGCTGAGGAGGGGGGAGAAAAGGAGGGTTGGGCAGCAGGGCAGCAGCAATGATAAATTGTGGGGAGCATTATGTCCTGCCCTGGAAGTCAGCTTGCTTTTAGCAAGTGTTTTTTTCTGTTTTACAGATTCCCCAACAGTGGTGGCTATGCAAATTTTTTTTTTGCCTTTCTTTTCCAAGTCATAATAATTTACTTATAAACAGTTTTGAAATGGGAAATTCCCTGAACTCTACTTCTGCTTCATCTTCTCTTTTTTCCCCCCCTGTTTCTAACTATTTTCTTCTTCTCATCTTTTTTTTTTTTTTTTTTTTAAATTACCTGTCTGTGATTTACAATCAAAATGTTTTCTGAGCTATGGTTAGATCAGTGTCCTAACCCAAACAAGAGAAAGGAAGATCAGTGCCCTAACCCAAACAAGAGAAATGAAAACAATCTTTGAAATGTGATAAAAGTCATTAGGCATTACACTGTATTTTTATGCAAGAGACTCACACAGTAGTTTGAGTCTCAGTAACAGCAAACTTATGCAGTAGCTGAAATAATATAGCAAATGACTGTATTAATCGCTGTCCTAAAATCCTGATGTCTTGCTTACATGTCCTATGAAGTTCTGTTTTACCAGCAACTGTGGGTGGTTTTTGGGTTTTTTTTTTTTTGTTTTTTTGATCAGACTGTAGCCTTCTCCTTCTCCCAGATAAACCTTCCTTTGGAGAAAAGATGAAAGTGTTCTCCCCAAGCAATTTTCCATTGTTGGTTACTCACTGTTGGCATTATAAGAAAGATAGTGAACTGCAACTAGCTGGGCAAAGAATTTCATTATCATGTTCAGTTTTTACTAGAAGTCTTGGGAAAATTCAGGTCATTGACTTAGTAATGATAAATCTATCCCCTCTCAAACAACTCCTGCCTGTCAGAAAGAATGATTCAGGAGTGGTAGGTTCTGCTCAGAACCCCTGATGTACTGAGAAAGTTAACCAGAGCAGCAGCAGCACAGGAATGGGCCCAGAGCTCAGAAATGCTATAAATATTTTTTACTGAACTCTTTATTTATTGCTTTTTCTTTCCCCTTCTAATAGCTTAACCACTGAAATTAAGGGTATGCAACAATTTTCTGATTGCTGCAATGGATCCTCTAGCTCAGGTAATGTGAGTGCTTAACATTTAATGCAGAGTTCTGTCCACAGCTCTCCCTACCAACCCACGTTATTTATATAATCTGGTTATAGAAATTCTGTCATCACCGTGCCTTTCTGTCATGTTAAGCTCTCTCATAGTGAGAGCTTATTAACTTGTGCTTTATTAGATTCTGTGCCTTTACAACCAAGCCATTAGACACAACCATTACCCTGCTCTCCTCTCGTTTCTGTCTCAAGATCCATCTTCACCGTGATACCCGTGCTTAATGAGAGTCCTTAAGTAGACAGGCTGCAAGTGATTCATTTGTAGCTCTTGTCGACTTGTTTTATGGAATAAAAAAAAATCTCTAAAGCTTGCGGCTGAATGTTCAGCCAATAGAGTTCACAATCTTGTGTTCCAATTAGTTGCCCTCAGGTTCAGCATCCTTCTTCCACACTGCTTCCTGCGAGCCCTGATGTGCATTGCTGTTGTCTCGATTGCAGTGATTTTGAGGGAAGGAATATTTCCTGTTTATGTTCATACAATAATCAGCACAGTGAGGGCTCCAAACTCACTGGGGCCTCTGGCTGCTGCTTGCTTACTGCTAATATACATTATATATGTACATCCAAACATTTTGAAGAGGTTGGTGAGGGGATTCTGGTTTTTGCATTCCTGTTCAGTTTTGCCACTACTGCATAGTTTTTTTATATTATCTTTATTAACAGGCAACTGCAACACTCAGTTCAGGCCTCAGATGTGACAAATACTTTTAAAGAAGAACTTCATCTCCAAACACAGCTAGTGTAGATTTTACTTAGATAAAAAGACACAAGTAGAACACTGAGAATACACTGAAATTCATTTAGTAAAAATCAATAGAAGTATCTTCTGAAAAATGGATTTTTGGTGTGTATGTATGTCTGTTTTTTGCCTTTGTTTCTACCTTTACATGTAAAAAAAAAAAAAAAAAGATTTTTTTTCTAATACTCTGATCTCTGGCATCACACTGAAACATTCATTAACCTGAATTGCTTTGCAGAGTCTGGATTCTGATACATCTAAAAAGAGGCAGCCTCTGACTTAGAAGTAGTCCTTGAAATGTTCTCAGTTGTTTCTATTTCACCTGACAGTCTTCACTGAGGCTCCTCAGCTTAGCTCGGCTGGTGTGGTAAGACCACACCAATAAAACCCTCTCAGAGAACAGGAGGAAAAGGATGTTATTTCTGTGCAACTGCAGCTTTTCTGCTGGTGACTTTGTGCATGAACTTCTGGTTAAGAAATGTTCATGATCATAGCAATGCTTCTGGAAATAAGTAAAATCTATTGGTACATGAAATCCTGCTTTAGAAGTTGTGCCTTACAGATATTAAAAATGAATCTGTCATAGAGCCATGAGTAGAGCTTTTTACAAAGCATTTGTTTGATGTATAATTGCTCCCCAGAGAGAATAGTATCCAAGAATGAGCTCTGAGTAAATGAGTGCATTTGGCACATCCTAGAGTGATGTCAAACTTCACTGGCTCCAAGGGGTAGTTTTGTTTTGACAAACCTAGTTTCAGTGCCTTTTGCTTAGAATTGATTCGAGGAATTTGGAAATATATGAAAAGAATATATCAGCACAATGACACCTACAATGAGCAGAAGGCATCCATTAGCAGGCAGCGAAAAAAAGCCAGAACAAAACAAACCAGATTTGTTGCTGTTTTATTAGAAATTTCCTTTGTTTTTCCACCTGAATGTATCTATACATCTATCTCCCCAGCAAACAAAGAAAAAGACTCCAATTGAACTCTGTCAATACAGAATAATCCTGAAGTGCATTTTCAGAGGAAACTCTTGTTATTATTTATATTTGCTGTGTGGATGCAGGATGCTCTGCATAAGGTGTATTCCTGAAGGGGAGAGGCAAGTCTGAAAACTTATTTTCATGCCCTACAGCCTTCAAGAGAAGTCAATCTACATTTTGTTCTAAGATAACTTCCACAAAGTTAAGCAAAGTTAACTCTGCTGTGGAGCTGCATGTTCCCAGCTTGCTGAAATATGAAATGGAAGCAGCTGGTGGGTGAATTGTTTAATGCAGACATGTTTGATGGGTGGTAGGGACACGTGGCCAAGCCTCCATTTGCCAGATCTGGGTGTTAATTGCACAGCCAGGTGGGGGCTGTGGGCAGCTGTGCCTGCCTGGGCAACCAGCCTGGATGGGGATTTGCTCCTCTGGAGCAGCTGAGGGACGTGATGAACATCTTTGTACTCCCATGGCACTCCCAGCCTTTCCACTACTCACCTGAGTGAGTGTGAGGCAAAGGGAAGACCATGGGATGCTCTCAAAGTCCAACACAGACACAGGAGAAGAGAAAATAACAAATGGCCCCAGGAAGGTTGTGTGTCACTGCTCTTGGGTATTGGGAGGTTTGGCCTGCATGGACATGATGTGTTGGATGAACCCTGCTGGTTCTCCTGGGTAAAACCATGCAGATTATAAAGCCTGAGACAGTGTTCTGATGGCCTTCAGTCCATGTTGAGTTTCCTTCCTTGGCAAAGAGCACACTGGCAGGGTGACCCACAGTGGCTTGCAGGATCTGACCACAGGTGAGGTTCTAACTAGGAGCCATTACCAGAACTTCTCCAGTCTGGGCAGATTAGCTCCAGAAACTGGATCAAAACACTGGGGAAGTGATATTAATGTTCCATCAGATAAATAAAGATTCTGGTGTGTTCCTGGGATTTTATTTTTTTTTTAATAACTATCTCATCATATAAAAATATAGAGGTTATCCTAGAAGAAAAGACATCAGTTTTCATCACCTGAACCTTTTCTACTATTTTACAGGACATAGGAACCACCTGTGGCTCTAAATCAGAAGAGTGGGTCCTTCAGAGTGTTCTTGTAAGTGCCTGCTCTGTTCTGGAGAAAGCTTTGAAATCTGAGCAACTGGAAAACACCTGTCACTGCAGCCTTGGCTCCACCTCTGAGGCCCAGAATGCTGCAGAAGTTAACAGGCACACCCCTGCAGATAGCTGCCTGCCTTCAGCTAGATTTCTTTGTGGTCAGAATTTCTGAAATTCCTTTTTCAGATGCTTGAATTGATTAAAGTTATATAGTGAGGTGAGCAGCCACACAAAACATGCATGTTACAGTTCTGAAAATTCCCCAATTTCCCCAGTCCTTTATTAAAACTAATTTAAATGGCAGTGTCACTTTAGCCTGTTGGGGCTGCTGGGGTATTCAAGGTCCTAAGGGAGCAGCTGGATATTGCAGTGCATCTTGGATTGAACAGAACCAGAACTACATGGGATTTGCTTATGCTGCATCTAAGACTACAGAGAGGGGATCCCAAACCCAGCTGTGCCTGAGGCAGTCATAATATATTCTTCCAGGGCTGACGTCTTCTGAGCTATAAATTACATCTGCAATTATTTTCACAGCCATGGTGCTTGGATAGAGTATAACACATGTATTTTTATACTGTCTTGCACTTAAATGGTCTCAAAAAAATTAAAAACATTGGAAGGAGCAGTTGATTTCTGTCACACAGGGATGGATCTCAAGCTGGCTACCCAGAAGAACGAAGTATACCAACATCTAACACACATCGCCTTACTTCCTGCAGTATTTTCATTTGCAATTTTTTTTTTGGTATATACATATATATACATATAAATACTATTACTACTTTGAAAAACATAGGGGACTAAGCTTTTATTTGCAAATTAAACACATTACCATTGTTAGACTGTAAAATACTTGGCTAATATTCACAAGTGATCAAAGAAAGAGAACTTATGAGGATGGAGTCTGTTTAATTTAGGGGAAGAATGGAGATTTTACAAATTGTCCATTAAGAGAAAGTGGTTTTACTTCTATGCAAAAATTAACACAGAAATTTGTTATGAACCATAAACTGATTATAAAGGAAGCAAATGGGTTCAGGTGACAAACTCTAGAATGTTGTCCTGGGAGTTCTGCTTAGACACTGCTTAATAGCAGACTCTGTGGACCTCTTATTTTATCTTATTATAAAATTTTTCATAGGATCAGAATTAAACTTTTACATGAAAATAAGAGTTGAACATTACCTGGGAGGTGTTCTGCAACACAAAAAATCAGAAAAACTACATTTACTACAGATTCCCGAGTAGTAATAGACAATTTCTTTTCTGCATTTTTTATCTACTCTGAAAGTTTTCAAATGTATTTATAGACTGTTGCAATGTCTGTCTTTGCATAAACACTTCCCCATTCTAAATTGTATGCAGACATCATCTTGAAAATGCAATTTAAAAAAGATTTTCTTAATGCTCTGCGCTGATAATGTCATGTGACATTCATTTCTTCCAGAAATCTTCCCAGTCAAAAAGGATATGCAGATATTTTCATGCCACCTCATCCTTGTTAAGCTGAATAACTTGTTTATTACACTTGTGAGAAGAAATGTAGATTGCAACATGATACCAAAGTAAGTTTTTCTGTTTGAAGAAAAGTGTTCATTTCTGCATGAAGTGTCTGTGCACATCCCTCACGGATTTGAATGCTGCCGAAGCATTGTGTACATTTGCACTTCATTCATTCTTCTTGTGCTGATCTGAAGCCTGATAAATTCATTGTTCCTTCTGACTTTGAATCAGGTTCTTCTTCTTTTAGCTGTCTTTGTCTACTCCTTAGATTTTAAGAAGCAATGTACCTTTTTTGGTAATGTGCCAGTTTCCCCCAGCTGAGCAAGTGTTGAAATTTTGGTAACACTGCTACTCTCTTTTCTGTTAATTAGGCCATACCAAAATCCTTTTCTTTTTTAATTTTTTTTTTTTTTTTACCAGAATGGGATAGAATGATGCCATTGTTCTCAAGGGATGTGTCCATTTTCTATGCATGAATGGACTATCAAAAGCATTGCCTAACACATGTATCAAACACATTTGTCTCGTGTGATAGAATAATTAAATCACAGCAACTTGTATTCTAGAAACAATGAATTTTTTTTTGTAGATTGACTAACTTCTGTTCCAGAAGAAAAAGGTTACAAATTTTTTATATAACACACTGAAGAAAGTAAGCATATATGATGATCAAAAAAATTTTAATGTGAATTTTATTTAGAGGATAAACCATGTTGGCAACAAAGCCCCTGGCCACTGAACTTGAAATTTCTTTAAAGATGCTTCCTACATGTGTAAGTTCAAAGATTATTCATATTACTGTTTCAATCTGTTTTTTATTTCAGCACCAAAAGCTGCATAAATATATTCAGAAAGTGCTATAAAGAACCATATGTATGAAAGCATTTGCAGGGTTAAGCCATTAGGTTATACAATAGTTTGGCCTATGACAATTTGAAAATATGGTAGTTAGTTTCTGAAAGCATTGAAAACATCACTGTGCATTAATCAAGTTTTTTTTCCCCCATATTTTTCATTAGTAAGTTTCATTATTGTCTTGTTAACTGTGGCATTTCCACTATGAAATGCAGTCCTTGCTGATAGGAAACTCACATTTTTGACACATTTTAGTTCAGTGCAGAAGCCTAAGAGAGAGTCCTGTAATATTTGAACTGCTTGATGTTAGCGATCATTGCATTATTCTGCTGGGTTGATTTGGATTAGAGTCTGACATTTGGAAAAAAATAGGTAAGAGTCCCCAGAAAAGTTCGATGAAAATTATAATGCCATCAGATCAAATTAATATTCTTTAGAAGTCTGAGATGTTAACAATAAGGAAGTGTGAGGTTCTCCACTAACTTAATTCTGCTAGCGCCAGAAAAAGAAGTATACATGTAAGTTTCCAAATGTGCAGGTATCAGGGAAATTTTTATTTTAATGTAGTTCAGGGAGTAGTTATATATAACACTGCATGATGTGTTCATATTTCTTGCTGAAACTCAGATTGCTGACATCAGTAGTTGCTGGAATTGGAATTTAGCAGTAAAAGCTGCACTGCAACAGTGCAAAAGCAGTGCAGCAGTGAGAAGAAGGAATGCAGAAGAAAAATAAGAAGCCCTCAGACCTATGCCCTTAAAAGTGGTGAAAAGACTTCCACTCCTCACAAGTGAGTTCTAGAGAAAAAGATTTTGGGGTAAGAAGGAGAGGGTAAGAAGAGAGATAGTGGGGTAAGGCTGTGAGCTCAGAACCATCCCTGTCTCCAGTTACCTGTATGTCCTTGTGATTAAAAAGAAATATTTTAAAATCAGATTTATAAATATTGCTTGTTTTTTATACATTTTTCAACACAGAGAGGTTTGGGAGTCTTTGCATTTTGGATATAATCTTCAGTACATTCACTGCAAATGAAGACTCCTGTATTTTATTTTCATTTTTTCACTTTTGCTTTAGAATAAAATTAGCAAGTCTATTTTTTTCAGGTTAGATAAGTGACAGGTACCACCTTGTCTATCAGTGCATGTAAAGAAAAGCAAAACCTGATTCTAAGCCCAGGCTGGGGGTAGCTGCTGATCAGGATGGGTTCGTTTCTCTGTAGGGAAGAGAAGCCAGCAAAGAATCTAATTTTTGAGCTCTGCGAATTATTTATGTCCTCCAGCATATTTTATGCAGTTCCTGAAGTAGATGACTCAGTTTTAAGTCTGCTTGGAGACAGGGGCTTAATGTGGATGGCTCTTTGCCTCGTTAGGCAGCCTGTGATCCTATCTGCTCTAGCACAGGGGAGAGTGGGAAGGGTCTTTGCCATGTCTGCCTCTGAGAGGTTGTGGGAGATGGAACAATGTGCAGACAGCCAGAGAGCTGCTTCCATGTCTTGATGTTTCCACGTGAATTGAGCCCAAGAAAGCTCTGGTGTTGTAAAAAGAGGTGGAAAGGATTATTTCCTGAAGATTTAAGAACACCTAAACTGCTTGGCTGATGCACTGGGAAGTTAATAACTAGTTTGGACATTAGTAGCATAGACTTAATTTTTTGCTGGATATGATGCAGCATGTTCTTTATTCTAGGAGAAGTTGAGGGAATAGCTGCTACAGAACATCTTTGAACCCATAAGCAAAATTATGAGAAGTGTAGCTGTAGTTGTCCCATGGCAATTTAAAAACAAGCTATGAAAAGAAGCCACAGGAAAAAATTAATTTTCTCAAAAGAACATGAAGTAATAAAGTTTTTTTCTGGAAATGGCAATATTTTGATGCAATATGCTTGCTATTCATATTTGTGATGAAAAGTCACTATCATTTGTGAAAGGTATTTTTCACAGCTATGGCGAAAAAAAAGGAAATCTCTCAGATCTTCTTTAAAATGTGAGCTGATCAAAATGCTTAACATATTCTCTGTTCCTGTTTAAGGAAAAACTGATTGTATTTCTGTTTGTAATGGGTTTCTATCTTTCTCTGCAACCACCTGGCATTCTGGTTTCAATTTGACTCTGGCTTTCTAAAACACAGCTGAGGAAACATGAAAAAGTGAATTAGACTTGAAAATGATATTGAGTCCAGTGTTCACCGGAAGTTGTATGCCCACAAGACTTTTGATGAAATGTTTTCTTACTCTGGTTTGCTGAGTTTTTTCACATATTTCAATGCTGGTTGCCATATCAGACCATTAGCTTTGTTTTGAGATCAGAGAGACCTCCAAGACACTTTGAAGAGCTCATGGCCACCTGGGAGACAGGAAGGAGCCTTGTTGCCAATGCTTTGGAAATGTAACCTGACTTTGCATTTTTCTAAATGTAAGAAGATATTTATAGGCTGTGTAGCAATGGTACCTACTGGGGATGATTATCTGAGGATAAGGTGAACCTTCATCTTTATTAATACAGAATTATTGAAATTAATCTTCCTGAAAAGGTTTTATTTGGTTAATGAAATCCAGGAATAGGGTTTCCTAATAATGCCTTACAGCTACTTTGAAATTATAGTTGTGCCTCAAATGCATTATTCTTAAACAAAAATTATTTTCATGTTTTATATTTGATGTCGGTGAAGTACCTTCTGAATAAAGAGCAGCTGTTATTTTCCTAATATGATTAGGATTCCATTCATTAAAAAGGGCTGATTCTAAATAAATGAAGCCTCTGGAAAAAACGTTAAAAGTCACATTTTTAAAATATGGAATGTTCTACTTTTCAATAATGCTGTGCCAAAAGCAAATCATCAATTAAATAACAAATTTTAACAGTTTGTTTTTTTCAAAAGGGAAACAAAAGGTTTCATCAGAAGTTTCAGTGTGATATTTCTCAAAACTGATATTCCAGCCACTGAGCTATTAAGCAAAGGATGCCATGGAAGGCCACATTACTGTCATCTTGTAGCAGACTAAACTCATCTAGGAGCACCAGCTATGAGGAACAAAGAAGAAAGACTGATTATTCTTCGTACTAGATCTAGGAATGAATTTAGTAATTATCTGTCCAACAGAGAGCACAGAAACTGCCAAAGTGAGGCATCCTGGCTGAACAAAAATATATGCAGCTGCAGCATTCAGATGTATTATATTAGGGATAATTAAATAGGAGTTTCATATAGGATATCTTTCTTTGCATAAAGGCAGAGTTTGAATGTTCAAGTGTGACAGGAGCAAACCAGAACAGAATATTTTCTGATTAATAGTTTGTTTATAGAAAGATGAAATTTAAAAAATCTGAGTCTTACAGTCTGAGGTCTTCTTTTGGTCTTTGAGGTCTATCCCTTGTGAAAGGTGACAGCAGGAGGGCTGAGAAGTAACAAAACAAGGAACATCTATTCCAAGGCAGGTGTTACACAGAGCACACCATGTAATTTCTGCTCAAATTGTCATGCCATAAATTAGCAGAATAACAGGGCTTTTTATCTCATGGAGGACAATGTGAGAATTGAGTGTATATTAAAGACTAAAAAGAGAAAAGACACTAAGTTAATAACAAGAGTTTAATACTGCCCCCAAATTACTATTGCACCACTTTACAAATATGAAGTGGTGAGTGAGGTGACAGAGAGTGGCAGCATCACAGCATGCTCCCATTGAATAGTTCACGCAGATAAAAATAGATCTAAGGCTAGAACTAGGCATTTGATTTAATAAAATGTAAAAAATCCATGGTTAGCCTAAAATAATCTGTGTGACTGCTTTCAAACTTCTTTAACTATATGGTTCTGCCCTCACTGACCATCCTATATGGCTGTATTTGGTAGTTTTTTGTTACTGGGTTCATCTTTTGTCCAGTGAACCTGTGGTCCTGAAAGGGAAAATGAAGAGTAGATGCAGAAGAAAAAACTGAAATTCAAGGACAAAGAAGTTGTCTTTGTTGTCTGCTGTGAAATGATGGATATTACTGCATTGTATAGCAATGGTGCTAATGAGCTCCATACAAACTCCCAGTGTACTAACACCCACAGGTCCACTTGACCACATAAATATGAGCCCATTCAAGATCCACCTAATTAGTGGCATGACAAGCACAAGGAAAATACAATTGCACAGCTTTCAGAGAGGGGTGCCCAGAGAAGCTTGTGCCTGCCTTGTCAATGCTGCTGTCACCCTCCTTCATAGTGCCTATCTCTGTCTGTCTGTCTGGTCATCTGTGCCTGCTTTGGCAATCAAGAGGGAAACCCAAAAACTTTGAGGGTGTAATATAATTGTTTGCTTATGACTAGAGGCTTTGCATTTTAGAGTGCCAATGTTTTGTAAACAGAGTCCAGGGTACACTAAATGCATTTGGCCAGATGCGACCCATCACCCCTGAGTGTCTAATCAGCCTTGGCTTTTACATATAGGTAACAAAAGTTGATGTCTCTCTGAGAGCACTGTTTGTCTACTTAGATAAAGAAGGAAAAGAATAGTTTGGTTACTTTAAACATGTTAAAAATTCTGCTAAATAAAAAAGACTCAGAAGTATTGTGATATTTATTTAAATCATATTCTTCATAGCCATTTTTTCATCCAACATCTTCTGCTGGTATTGTCATGGAGACCAAGGCTGTTAATGTCATGCAATCCTATAATATATACATAATGAATATTGCATCTCATAATTCATAAAGCCAAGTTTATTCAGTGTCACAATCCTCACCTCACAAAACAGAATTATATTTGTACCTTTGTTGTCATCTTTGAACTTCAGACATTTACTGGGTATGTCACTGGCAAATCTGAGCAAAAAGATTCAGTGCTTAAGCTTACTTATGCATGTTCAATATGCATTTGTTTAGTAGAGAAAAAACAATTCACTGCAGTAGGTTTATTTTGGTTGTGATAAAGAATACAGTCTGAGTAATCTCAGTGCACAGAACAGCAACGTAATTGACAGCTACATAATCAGTCTAAAGTGTGCTTGCTAGGATGGGTCAAATTCCTTTGGGAATCCAAATGAGGTTTGGATGGCTTCTGCACTCTGTGTTTGCTACTTTGCATCACAGAGCCTGACATCAATATTTTACATGAGGAGGGAAATGACAGAAGCTCATGCTGCCAGTGTCCATCTGTGGAATGTAACAGATTTATATTTTTAATTAAAGCAAGAAAACAGTTTTGAGAATTCAGCAGTCACAAACACATGTATAGAAGAGGTTGCTTTTGTGAGTAGACTCTGCAATTTCAATCAGAATGATCACAGTTCAGTTCTATTAGGGATGAGAAATAAATGGATGAATAATGGGAACTTGAGCTCTGGGCATGAATAGTGTGGCCTTGAATGTCTAGTTATGGTGATTTAATATTGTACTGCGCCAGCTGTTCAGTTGTATTTGCAAAGCAAAGCCACATTTACTTTTTACTCATTGAATATTATTCATCCTTAATGAAAATCTACTCACATATTTAAAAACATCCCTTGGGGATGACTCAGACTAGGCCATATGATTTTGAACTAAGAATGCACTAACTCATGCCACTGACTTGGCTCAGGTAAAGAATTGGTATTCTCAAGAAAGAATCAGTAAGAATTAACCTTGGACGGAAAATTAAACCACTATAATTGCAGAAGTAAGACCTCATTTAGATGTGTTAAGTCACACCACATAAATGTCAGAACTACTTCCTCTTTAGTGATGCAGATATAACAGTAATACACTGCTTCATTTCCTCCTCTTCCTAAGACATAGGCAGCAGAGACAAAATCCAGCAACTCCTTTGCTACTCTACCATAAAATGAGATGTTTCAAATTTCTAGGATAGGACTTAAGGCGGACTACATTACAGAGCTTGAAATGCAGTCTGGTTGTTTTACTGTTCTATGCCTAAACACCTGAACTAGTTGAAGATGTCTGCTCATTGCAGGGGAGGTTGGACTAGATGACCTTTAAAGGTCCCTTCAAACCCAAATTGTTCTATGATTTTATGATTTTATGGCTATTGCCTGTATGAAGTCGTGCTTCAGAAAGGTTAGGAAACAAACTCCTCTTTCCCTGGAGAAGTCAGGTATATTACTTAGAATGCACCAGATAAACCCAGATGAGCCAGAAACAACCTGTTCCCTGTCTTTAATCCTGCTTTTAATTCACTCAGCTGAAATATATTAAATATGTGAGTAAAAGGGCATGAGGTGTAAAGAGAATGAACAATGAGCATTCACATTTGCAGACATGTCTATCATTAAAAAAGCATAGATAGTTTTTTCTTATATTCAAACAATGTGATCAGCATTGTAAAAGACTCTATGCCAAACTGTGTAGGTTCTGTGGGCAGCATGAACTGAAAATCTGAGGAGATAATTAATAGGAGTATAAACATGAGAAAAAAAAAGAAATCACTGCTAATTCATTTCTGAAAAAGAGGTGCATATTCTAGGGGTGAATATATATGGTTCTATTAACATTTCCCAGGCTCTTTTAAAGCATTACCACTGTTCACAGTATCAGAATGCCATTGTTATATTTCTACCTTGAGAGTCTTACAAATCTTGTGCAATAGCTTCACGCAGTATTTATCCTTTTGTAGTGATTTAGCTAAATTCAGCCTCGGTCAAATATTGTTTTTACCATCCTTTTACTTACACACCGGAACATGTGCTTTCATTCTGCAAACAAATTAGGAATACTCATTCTCACTTTATAGTTAAATTGCATAGGATTGTCAAACTGTGAGTGAGGGAAGGACCTCATTTGGGTTTATTTTATAGAAACCATTAAAAACCAATACATCAGCCCTGCCAGCTTATTGGCTGGTACTAACATGTGAGTTGTGATGGTTTTAACAAGTTTCTGTCCCCTAAAGCCAGCTCAGGTTTTGTTGCACACTTTCACAAATGGATGACTATCAGAGTTTTGAGTGCTCAGACCACTTAAAGCTTTAAAAAGCCAGGCTTTAAAACCTAGCTATTTAATTTACTTGCCTAAAGGTAGGGGTATTTATTTTGGCTGAGTGATCTAGGATTATAAAACGAGATTAAGTAAGATCATATTGCCCATACTGTGTTATGACCACGCTGAGAAAAATATACTCCACTCAGCAACATCAAAGAGAATGTAAATTTGTTATGGTGCACAATGCATGTAACTTACTGCCGTGTCAGAAAGATGGCTCTGGTGATAAGCTGGTCCAATAAACTTAATTCTGTAAACAAATTTCAAGTAAAACTACTGTCAGGACTACGTGAGGTGCTTTTTCCCTCTCCTTCTCCTGGAAGGCCTGTCCTTTGGCAGGCAGCTATGCGCACTGTGCAATTCATCTGTCTGGAAGGACAGCTGAGAGGACAGCCTCCTGGCCAGCTGGCAAGGTGTCACTCTGCACACAGATGCCAGCACATTCCTCTGAGAGGGAATAAATCAGACAACTGGCACCTGTGACACTGATGTCTGTTCGAACATCTCTCCCTTCATGCAACTTAAACTGGAATAGAAGGGCATAGTTAGGAGCTGTCTCCTTTGTTGTGACCCTTTTTCTGTGGAACTTTCTCTTGAAGGCTGTGAAAATAGCACACTGGGGCAGTGTGATGTGGAAAGTAGAGTCTTCCCACACATAAGTAACCAGGACTCCTTTTTGGAAAAATGAGATAAACAACGAATTCCTAGGGACTGATCTGGTTGTTCATGGCAGCAATATTAAGCAATAGGATTGATTCTTATCATGTGATCTGTTTTCTTCTTTTATTGGAGTATACTTGAAGAGGTATCTAATGGAGGAGAGCCCTTCCTACCTTGATATGTAATTAACAGCACAATGGGAAATAGGCTTGTCAGTATCCATGGTCTGGTACAAAATGCATTATCAATCCATATTTTTTGACTTCTTCCAACTTCAGTGACCTCTGTAAAGATGCATTAGACTCGACTGAAATAAATCCAAGTACACCTGTCTCCCAGAGCCCTTCATATATTTCTAATACATAATAGCTAGAAGCTGGCAAATGAAAGACAGTGCCTGAGGCTTCTGAAGCTCAAACTAAGCCCAGTTTTTTTATTCCACTTATGTGAGAAATCCTGATAATTATCACGTACTGGCTGAAAAGATTTGTGCAGGGCAAAAAACCCCACGAGAGTGCCTGACAACTTCAACCAAAGACTGTGGCTTTAAATCAGAACTACCTACCACCTTTCATACCAACGATTAAGTATTTTAGATTACATAAATTTTAATATGGACAAAATGTATCAATAGCTACTTTAAGATTTTAGGGGATCATTTCACTTCTGCAGAGACATAAACAATTCATAACATCTGAAATCTAAAGCAGTTATATGTGTTTGCCAAAAGTTCTAGCAGCACCAGGCAACTTTCCCTGCATTTTACTGTTTACTAGGGTAAGTTACTCTGGTAACACAAGTGACCTGAACACTTGAACAAGTGCCATGGTATCTTCTCACCCATGAAACACACTCTCCTGATGCTGTGTTTGTCCTTCACCTGGGCTTCCACTCTACTGTAGACATTAAGTATTTAAAATTATGAGGTAAGGGAAAACATAAACCCTCTTTATTTAATGACAATCACCTCACATTTTCCTTAGGCTGAGTACATGGGCAGGGAGTGTTACAAAACTTTTACTGATGTGCATGAGCTACCCTTATAAGGGTGTAAGAAAAAGCATGGTTGTGAGAATTTCTGCTTATTGCTGACAATCATGGTCACAGGCTATAGCACTGGTTCAAACACACCTCGGCTGGGCCCTTGGCACAGTGGTGTTTTATTCATTGCATTATGGTTATACACTCTCTGGATTAATGAATATTAAGTTATTCATTTCAAAGACCCCCTGCTAAAGCACAGGAAATTCAAATGTAAGATTCCTGCACAGCAGGGAAATTGAGCTGAAGCCTGAATTCCCAAGGTGAGTGGGCCACTCATTGATAGTCCTGGCAAAAGAGGGTACACTGACTCCTGGTCTGCCTGCTGCATGGGACATTGTCATGGGACATGCAGGATCCAATTCTACAAAAATACAGATGGCAGATGTCAATGAAAAATACAGGTTATCTGCAGGTGATCTACCATGATTTTTATTTGTGACTTATTAAATGCATAACACTGGTATGTTATCAACATCATTCTAGCTAAAAATACAGAGCACAGCTTTCTGAGGGCCACTGTGGGGAAAGGTAACTCCATCCCAGCCAGACCAAATACATTCATAAAGATATCTGATATTTCTAAGGCATTGGAAATGACCAGGTGACTCACAATAGATCTTCCAACTTGCTTTGACTTTCTGGATTTCTTAAGTAGCCTTCAGCTTTGCCTTTTGTTTAAAAATATCTTCATACTTAAAATGGCTTCCCAGGAACTCTATGGCTCCTGCTTCATTAAGGCTGGCCCAACTGCAGCCTATTATTGTTGGAAATAATACAACACCTAAATGGGACTTTTCAATCTTACTCCTTGTTTCTTCACCAATTTAGTGTGTTCCAGGTGTGCCCAGAAACAAATATTATGTTTAACTTTGCCCCCTCCCCCCACTCCCCACCTCCACAAAACTTTACAGCTCATACTGAGAGGGACTAAAGCAAGATTTTGAATTACATATTCCCTGGTTTCTGTCAATCAGACCATCCACAACTTCTGTCTTATTAGCACTGAAAATTTTTTTTCATCCATTCTGTGATTTCAGAACTTTGTAATTATAATTTCAAAAAATATCACCCTGGGTTTAGTCTTGGACATTGTATATGTTTCTCCCTGTCTTGGTATTGGTTAGAAAGTGAAGCTCTTCTGCCTTGGTGATATTTATTCTCTTTTTCACACTTCTCTCACTCAGCTTATGTATTTTTAGGAAACAATCAAAACTGCCTTCAGCTTTTTCTTTACTATGCTAAATAAACCATGCTCTCATACTGTCCTCCCTCATGGCAGTGCTTTCACCATAATGCTACTACTTGTAGTTCTTTTCAGCTCTCATTTGATGAGGCTTTCTGTATCCCTACCTTATTTTTCATTTACTGTTTACCTGTATCATTAAGGCTCAAGAGATGAGCCACCACACCCTGCACCAGAGCTCTGCCTCCCACAAGATAAACCTAATATGAGATAACAATCTCATATTAGTAGTATTAACAATAACACTCTCTATTGCAGTAACATTTGCATTTGCTTTGAAAATCTATATTAACAGAAAGGAACAGGGTAAAGACACACCATGGAAAAAGAAGTTCTCAGCTCAATAACATGTACAAGATCAGTCAGCAGGATTAGATTTACTAAGCACAGATAAAAGGCAGGAATAGAGAATACATTGATAAGGTTTTGTTCTTCTTCCCCCTCCACCCCACTTCACCCCCATCCTTCATCTAAATAATAATTTAAATTCCTGGGTTCTGGGAAGTAAGTTCCTTGATGTATTTGGGTTTTTTTAAATCTTATATATAGATATATATGTATATAAACCATTGGCTGCCCATTTTAGGTAGTGTATAAAAGGAAAATTTCAGCCTCTTTCCTGTTCTTGATGCTCTTGAGTAAAATAAGGAGTGATCTCCAGCACTCTATTTTCCCTTCAACCTCCAGGCTGCAGGGTGCACCATGTCCTTCTGCACTGTCCTAAAGACAGTCCCTAGGCTGATTTCAAAACCAAAACCATGCATTGTGCAGTCAATGATCCTGCAAATTGGGCCTTCTGCAAAAACAGGACACATCCTGTGGAGTGTACAAAACACATGGTTCCCATCCTGCTGATGCATTCCCATATGTGGAGTAGCATTCTACAGGCATGCAACTTTTTGGATGGACAAGGAGCTAAGAAAGTCCAGAAGCTTCTCTTTGGAGGGCAGCTAGGTGAAGCAATTCAGCTTTGACCATTTTTATTTTGTGATTTTCTTCTTTGTCTGCCCCTGTTGCTGCTCAGAATTTTCTGAAAAGTTGCAGCAGCATTTGGCTCATATAATTTTTGACTGTTTGCCTTCTGCCCACATGATTTGACAGTGTAACTGTGAAGTTGAACACACTTGCTAAATTCCTTTCTGAGGATTCTCAGCAAAGCTGTGAGCAGGACCAGAAACTCTGGGATTTCTCTGTACTGCCTTAAAACTAGCCTGTATTTGGTTTATACTTCTTCAATATTCAGAATCATATGAGCTAAAAACAGCATTTCAACAAATAAATACTGGCATTTTAATATCTGAAAAGAGATGGATGCTCTCAGTCCCATGGCTTGCCAAGGCTAATTTCTGAATTACCAATAGAAGAGAGTTTCAGTGATTTTTAAGCGCTGCAGTTGCTATATGAATACAGATTAATTGGTGCCTACAGGGCCTTCATGTAAACACACACTAATCTGTTAAAAAGAGAAGTAAGAATGATCCTGCTCACTAATAGAAATTTCCTCAGGGACTTCAATAAGAGCTGGATTAGACAATGAATGCTTAGATGGGTTCTTCTGTTAAATATCAGCACAGGCACCTTGTTGGGAGGATGGTATCTTTCTACCAGTAATATAGAGTCAGTGCTTTAGGTTTGATAAAGCTTTTCTTTTCTAAGTAAATATCAAAAGATAATGAGATTGTGGAAGGTTTTTTGTTTTGCTGTTGGTTTTGTTTTGTTTTTTGCCATTTTTTAAACTACTATTTCTAGCCTACTACTATGTTCTAGACTTGCTGCCCTCAGCAAGGTGTCTCTGCCCCACGTCTGACCTCCTCCAAGGCTCAGGATGAGCTCAGCATGCTTGCACAGGGCTGGATTAGGGGACTTCCAGGGGTTCCTTTCAACATGAGTTGTCTGTGATCCCACCATACACACACTTAAATTTTTACTCTGAAAAATGATAGAGTTGTTCTTGTCTACACACAAGCTCTGTAATATATGTGCATGATGTGTATTCAGAGTGGGAATGGTAAAGAAGGGGGAGAGGAGACCAAGAAAGTCGAGAAGACACATTCCTTGCTTACAAATTAAAGGACTTTAAAGAATAATAGTTTGAATTAGAATATTTGTTCTGTGGCTTTGAAATGCTGTCCAGATTTTGGATATGATAGAGTTAATTTTCTTCCTATTAGCTAATACAGTGCTGTGTTTTGGATGCAGTGTGAAGAATAATGTTGGTTACACAGGAATGTTTTTAGTTGTTGCTAAGTAGTGTTTATACCAAGTCAAGAACATTTCAGCTTCTCATGTCCTGACAGGAAGAAGGCTGGAGGGGCACAAGAAGATTTGCAGGGGGAGACAGACTGGACAGCTGACCCCAGATGGCCAAAGGCATGTTCCATACCCTATGGTGACATGGTCAGTACATAATCTGGGGGGAAAGCTGGCTGGGACCACTGCTCGGGGACTGGCTGGGCACCTGTTGGCGAGTGGTGAGCAGTTGCATTGTGCATCACTTATTTTGTGTGTAGTATTATAATTATTTTCACCCCCTCCTTTCTCTGTACCATTAACCTGTCATTATCTCAACTCATGAGTTTTCTTACTTTTACTCTTCTGATTTTCTCCTCCATCCTGCTGGAGGTGGGGCAGTGAGTGAGTGGCTGTGTGGGGCTGAGTTGCCACGTGGGATTAAACCACGACAGGTACTTTTGCAATATTGGTTGCTTATATCTTATAATGTTACTGCAAAGAAGATAAGAATGGACATATCTGTTTTAGAGGTGGGAGAACACAGATGCAGCAGATGTGTGTGACACAGCCATGTGAAGATGATTCAACAAGATGAGGCCAGAGCTTGGAGCCTCAGGCATACTCTTTGGACAGCAAAGTACAGAAAAATATTAGCTGTCTATACTTTCTCTAGTGGCACCCTATTTACAGGGTTTTAAGTATGTGCAGAATGTCTTTGCACCATGAAAAGAAATAGCCACATGCTTAGTGACAGCTTTACTGCTAATACAATGCTACACACATTCAAATGCCATTATGTACAATTTGAAGCAATTGTTATTTCAGAGAAGTTAATCCTGTCAACTATACTTTGTCAAGAGAGGTCTAAGTGACTCATAAAATCACTGCATTGGCCATAGATGAAATAAGGAAACCTGACCAGTGTATGGACAAAGAGAACAGTTGGTACTCAGCCTGTTCTGTTAAATTTTACTGTTTGCTCTGAGAACAAGTTTAGAAAAAAACTGCCTGCTTTAATTTAATCCATTTGCTGAAGCATATTGCACAAAGCTTTTGTGACCTGAACAGCTTTAACATTATTTTCCAGGCATGGTCTTTATGGTGGCTTGGCTGGTTGGATATATTTAGACTTGAATGGACTCTAAAAGGTAAATAATGATGCTATCTGACTTTGAGAGAGCAAATTGGTTAAGCTCAGTTATGAGCAGAGCATCAACCTGAAGTTCTTATGTCAGTTCAGACAGTAGTCAGAAAAGTTCACAGACACAGACCATTCAAATAAAAATATTTAGTGTTAAAAAGAGCAGCTTTGGTTCTCTACTGTAAATGAAAAGAAGAACAGAATAAAAAGAAGGGCTCTTTGTCCAGTGTTAGTATCTATAGAAATAGGGCAGCTCCCTACCACAATGTAGGGTAAGTACCTCTACTTTAAACATACATAAACTCACCTCCCTGAAAGGAATCCTGCCATAATTGATCTTTAAAGCTCTAGAACGTGAAGCTATTCTTCCTACAATTTTTTTTATGCATTAGATTCAAAAAGTTTAAATCTATTTGTAGATTGTGCAGTGTTGAGAAGTTCCTCTGTAGGTCAGCTTTATTACTGCTAATTTCTTTAGCATCAGTTTTCAGACAAAGCAGTTTCTAGAATATTTTACTCCCAAGGAAAAAATAAACCCTTCCTTTCAGAATTTTGAGGACATGAGTCTACATTCTCATAAGTAAAAGTTAAATAAAAGTTATATTTAGCAAGTCTTTCCATTTTAGGTATAAAACACTGGAAGATGAACTAGGCCTTTGTGATGTACAGATTCCAGGTCTAAAGTTCACTTTATTCCCTAGCTTCTCCTGCTCATGTGACAGAAAACAGATGACTAACTGGAGGTCTATTTATAAGAATATGCTGTTGTTTTGAGCTTTGCTCAGGGAATGGGGTTTTTGGATAAGAGTCTGTGGAGGTCAAGTGCTGAGAGTGGAAGAGCAAATTAGCAGATGTTGAAGGTGCTTGGGAAGAAATCTGTAGTGGAAAAAAAAACCCAAAGGAAACAAAATGAAAAAAAAAAAAAAAAGCAGGAAAGTCTTTAAAGTTAGACTAAAGAAAAAACTTTTGAAATCTAGTGGATAAGGCCAGACTGTCAGCTGATATTGTGGCACGTGCACAGGGCAGTCTTGGAGCTAAGCCAGAATAATGTCAGCAGTTATGATAAGATGACAGAAATACAGCACAGGAAGGACTTGACTACCTCAACTTAGTGATGAGAATAATTTCACCAGAAGCAAAAAGACTAATACACACACACACACACACACACACACACACACGGCTGTAAAGCTGGTTTTATGTTTTGTTATTACTTCTTTAATTTTAGGAAATGTAACTATCTTTGTTCTGAGAATGACCTGGAAAAAGTGCTCAGTCTGCAAATACCATGGTACTGTGGAAAAGTTCGTATTTTTTCTTGGTCCTTTTCCAGCTTTCTGTGGTCTTTCATTTTTGCATTCTTCTAGCAACCCAAGAAAATAATATTTCCAGGTTTTCATTCCTCTAAAGTTTGTTTACCCCAATAATTAAGGTTTTCTGAAATATTTCAATCCTGGATGAATCACTTATATTTTGTATTCATTAATTGCAATAGTAAATAGCAGAAAGCAAAACGATAGTGACCAAACAGTACAAAGTGGGTTTGCATGGTATAGCAGCAGCTCAAGAGCAAAGTTGTTGAGTTACATTCCCTTCCTCACACACATTTAATGAGATATCTACTGACTGACTACCTTCCACCACTGGCAGAATACACAGAAACAATATTAGATGTCTCTGAATTGGTCAGTGACTTTATTCATATAACTAGCACACACTGATGGTTCAGTTTTATCAATGTTGTAATTTCAATCTGTGTATTCAGGCAAATAACCTACTGTGCCAGACTTGGATGTGTCCCATCTGCATGTGCTGTTGTGCTGTGCCCTCTCCATGACTGCTGCAAGTTGAACTACTGATTATGAGAATAGCTGCTCATTATTGTTTTTTGGCACACAGTCATCCTGTTCTGATTAGCCTGTGATCCCCTGACCACTGCAGTCACCCACGGAAATAATCCATTACCTACTTACAAGCAGCCACCATAATACATCAGGGCTCTTTTTTTGATAATGACAGGGCCCTGTATCTCACTATTAGCTCAATCATAATGAGACCATGGCTGATTAGTCAAGCTTGGGGGTTTTTTTTGGTGGTTTTTTTACAGGTATTTTGTTTGTTTGTTTGTTTTTATTTTTTAGTTTTTAAACCTGTAGTTCATGTAAGACTTTACACATCAGATGCTTGCCTTTGGCCTCATATCACTATTTTTGTGTACAGCCAGTCCCTGAGTCGTGAGGTGCTAACATATGTCACTCTCTATGTCCTTCATATATTAGCTTTAGCAGTTCCTATCAAGACTAAGAACTGTGCCTTTGTGGGAACTTATCTTAAAACTTAGCATTGTTTTTGCCAGATAAGAAAAGTGTAACCTTCCCTGTTTGAACAGTCATTTAGCGTTCAAGCTGACATTTCTCATTGAAATTAAAAATATTAACAGAAATAAAGACATAAAAACTAGAAATAGAGATTTGTGCTGAAATTTTCATAGGGAAAGCTAAACTTTTTCATGAGAGCTATTGCCTGTCATTCTGGTTTCAGGTCCATCTCAGAGACACTCTTTCTTCTTAAAGCTCATTGGGAACTTTGTATTGCTGAACAAACTTTCAGTTCTTTCAGATTCTAAATTTTCTTTGTATCAACATCTTTGATTTCTTCCATCCTTCTTAAATTACTATGTGAAGAAAAATCCTGTGTGTAATTTCAATGCTTTCATTATCTGGCTCTCCTCCTACAGACATCAGATATTAAATCTCTTTCCTAGCTTTGCCCCAATATTTGACATTTACCATTGCAGAATTTATCTTTCAGAAGCTACATCTTTGTTGACTTTCCTTCTAGAACAAATATTTATTGTACAGCCCTTACTGTACTTATATTTAATCTTAACAACCTTTCCAACTACAGCAGCCAGATATTATTTTTCAAAAACCTTTTAACTTTACACTAATAAATAAGGATCTGGTGAGTTCAGTCTATCCCTGCCATTGGTGCAAGCCCTGAGAGTCCAGAAAGGTTTGATTAAAGTCCCTTTATAAGCCATAAATGAGTAGCAGCTGTGCCTGACATCTCTCGGAAACTTGGCAAATTAGACCACCTCACATTTGACAAAGCTGCAGGTGGGAGATGACAGGTTTCGTTTGTGGTCTTCACATCAGTTCCCTCAAATTAATGTTCTGCATCAAAGCCAATCCTATTTTTAACTTTTGATGAAGAGAGAAAAGGAAAGGAAAAAGATGAATGCCTCTTAGATAACAGAGTTACCTGGATAACCAATACATCCTCAGCTTTAAATATGATGCAGAACCACTATAAACAATGCTTGTGTATATACTGGAGCTTCTGCTTCCTGGAACATGTTGAAAGATGGGCTACATCAAAAGCTTGATGAAAGAGCAATATATCACACACCCAGTAAGAGACTATAAATCATGTTTTGGGATGTGATGAATGAATCAAAATAAGCCAACATCAGGTTATGGGAGACAGGACCCATCTATACATTGTGTCCCAGCACCGGGCCAGACAGGTGCAGTAACTACTGGGCCTGATTTGAAATTTTGAACTTAAATTTCAAATTTTGAATTTAAAAAAAAGCCTTATTTGTGTTCCAGACCTAGTCTTTGCTTTCTAAACTAATACATGCAAACTCTGGGTATTTGAAATTTTGCTTAGTTCTGTTTTAAATTCTACCTTAAGTGCTATAATTAAATAACTTCATTTCAGCCATGTGTATTCACTGTTTATATTTGCTCAGGATTTCTCCTAAATTTGGTTCACAAAAATGATCTTCACTTGGATTCTTTGCTGCTTAGGAACTGAGATTCAGAATATAGTAGATTAAACTTATGTATTAAAGCTTGAGAAATTGTGAAAAAAAATTGAGACAGAAAACTTCGTTGAAAAATCAATACAGCCTTCAAATTGTTTTAGTTCTGAAAATAACAACAGTCTGATTCATGACTGTTCAGCAACAAGTATGAATTTAAAGAAGAAGTTAAGAAATAATCACTTCTGTACTTGGTAACAATTGTAGCCTCATTGGCAGCTGTATATAACACCTGAGAGATGAGTGTGAAAAATAATTTTCCTTTTGACACCAGAAACTATTTAAACAATGTAATCTATAGGATTAGAAATATATATTTTTTAAACTTATTCCATCCACTTTTTGGTAACAGACTGCTAAGTGAATTTTTTTTGGACAAAACTAAATTCACAAACAGAATAGCAATTTTTTCCGGTCTTACTTATAAACCAACAGAATGCCTATAACTTAAAGAATATTGTCATATCTCAATGTTAGTGGGCATTTCTAACCCTACACATTAAAGGGGGCAATAAAAACTAATCAAACTTTCAGCGCTAGTTCAAATGTCAGCTCAGTCACTCAAGTCCATTGACTGGAGTGGTTTGCTTCATCATGGAACAAAGGAAACCAGCACAGGCTTAAAAGCATAATCTTTCGATTAAAACCATGTGGCTATCTTTGCCTTTATTTGATGCTCTGTGCAGTCCAGAGCTGCATACCCTGAATTGCATAAGCCATTTGCTCCCTTGGAACATTCCCCAGAGTATCATATTGTGGTTCTTTAACATTTGTTATTAATTTCTTTTTAAACAATCTGCCTTAACATTGCATTTGTCTATTTTGTTGTGTACACTCCAACAGTCCCTTGTGAAGCGTATTTCACAGAAAAGGACTGACAAAAATGGTAGAACAATGATTCTTGGTAAACAGATTAAAAGAAATGTATTGTTTTGCATTGACTTTGACTGGTATGACTTTTTTCCCTGGCTCTCCCTCTGGACCCTCCAGGACACAGTAGCACTGCTACTTTTGCCTGACAGCAGAACAACTTTGCAAATTTACTTTCTATGAGAGGAATTAAAATAGGAGTTGCAAGAAACATCATAGCTAGGGACATTTTTCTGAAAGCAGCAATGTCTGAAGATAAGTAGCTTTAAATGCAACCTCTTCTTCGCGTTACACAGGCCTCAATATTTAATTCAATCACACAGCTGTGTGGACCTTTTTTACATTTTGAATTTTGCTGAAACAGAAAAAAAATGGGAGCAATAAAAGAACTCTTCTCCCTTGGAACAGCAAGAGGAGCAAATGTCTCTTCCTTTACTAAGACATTCTGTGTGCTGCATAGTTGTGGCATCAACTATTCACTGTTAAAACAGGAGTGTGCAGAAAGGCTGAGGGAAAGAGCTCAGGTGTATGTGTTAGGCAGGCTATTTGTCTAGATCATGCTTCTGCTGAAATGTAAACTTGTGGCACGAGAATCCTGGAAGTCGGTGTATCCAAAAGCTACTCACATGTTGTCATTGCCTTTCAAAATATGATAATAAATTGCTTGTGTAGCGCAACCTGCGTTGCAAAGAAATCCAACCTCCTGCTTGTACTGTCTTTGCATTTGGCATTGGTAGCAGCACCTCCTAGAACTCTGATTTATTTTTAATGTAGCAAATGGAGTCCACTTCCAAAGTACCCATGTCCCACAAAGTGTACAGCAGGGTAAGATGAAAGCACTCTTTCTTTCTCTCCTTCTCCATGTCTAAGGTTTAACTGGGGGACCTTGGCAAACTGTGCTATTCTCAACTGTATGTTCCAATCTCTGTGTCAAGGAAGTCTGAATATTTGAGAAAATAGGTGCTGCAGAAGACAAAACACACCATGGTGGGTCATTTCCATGCACAAGGAGTGTGAGAGACTAGCTGGCTTGTCACAAATCAAATAAGAAACTGTCATCAAAGGAAGAAACTTTCTGGCTTTTTTTCTGAACATTTAACCACTAGTAACAACTCATTGCATTACAAATTAAAGGAGGAGGTGGGTAGAATTGCAACCCATAAGATCCTTTGATGAAAGGAAGTAGGAATGGACTGCAAATCCCAGTCTCTAACATGTCTAATTCAATTTTTTTGTTTTCCCACATTTTAAAAACACAACAGTGAATTAGAACTGCAGCATCCTACTTCTCTCCATTGTAGAGCATTAGGAGGCTGCTATCAGCTTCTGCAGTTATGAAGTTTAATGCAAGCTGGCCCCACCTGCATACCTCATCCAGGATTTTCCATGCCTCCAGTAAAGATGCACATCCTGTTGTTAGTTCTGTCCCAGACACTATAGTCCATCAGAAAATTGAACTGAGATATCTACTGAAAAAAACATTCAGTAATGTTACTAATACATGACTGCTCCCAATCTGGGGACAATCCAAATCATTGCTATAAAGTATTAGAGGTGGAAGAGTTCATACAGCTCTTTCTGTGTCATCTTGTCTCTTAGGAAAAAAACAAACAAACAAACAAACAAAAAACAAACAAAAAAAACCCCCAAAAACCAAAAAACAAACAAGAGCTATTAAGAATGTTACATAAAACAGTTGGAGGGTCTGACCAGCAAAACAAACAAGGCAAAATCCTCATGCAAAATTATGCCATTAGGATTCTGTCTGAAACTAGAATTGTATATTTCCATAAGAGAATTAGGCATTCATTGCCTTCATTACACTCCATTCTGCTAATACGATTCATCATATATATTTTAAAATGAAGTAATTTAACTACTATTGGCCATAAACCATACTTCTAATAAAGATGAAGCCATTTAACTACTGTTGGCCATCAACTGTACTTCTAATTACTCACTTCACTAATGTTCATTTGTCATCTAATTCTTTAATTTTTCTGCATAAGACTATAACAAGTATGAAAAAAGAGACCTTTATCTGATGCCAAAGGATATTTAGCTATGATCATTGCAATCCATCAAATGTCCTAGTGAGTCAAAATGGAGTGTGCAATCCTCTTGACAATCATTATTGGTTAGAAAATTGTGGTATTTTGGGCAAACTGCTGAGAAATATCGTCCTCCTCTTGTGTAAGAATGGGGAGTGATCAAATACATGCCTCTGTATTCTCTCATAGGAGATGATGTAAAAGACGTGAAAAGATATGACTGCAGCACACAGTTAACCCAGGGCAGATTATAACACGGGAAGATATAATGCTGTGTGGAACACTTATGTCCTATTAACAAAAATCAAGCTGGTAGAAGCATTGTCTTAAATCAAATCTTAACCATCCTGGCCAATTACAACTCTGGCTGCAATGTGCAGTAAATGGATAGGACATAATAAATCTTTCTATTGTACCAGACATATCAAGATACAAATGTGCTTGGCTGAGTACTATTATCTTACAGCTGAATTCATGAGACTTTGTATCTCATTCTGCAGAAAGAAGGAAGCATATGCTAAATGGCTTAATACAAGTTCAGGTGGTGACAAATAGCCCCCTACTTCCAAACACATTTCCTGCAAGGTGCTGGTCACAAACAATATTGTCACTTTTGTTATTTCAGTCTGCAAAAGAACAGGACAATGAGTGAGGACAAACCTCATCTATAGCTGGAATCTGTATCATGGATTGCTCACTTTACTGTGCAATTTTATGTTTAAAACAAAGCAATAAAATTGATCAGATTCTCAGATAATAGCTACTCTGTTTGTTTGCAACACAGTATTCCAAGTAAAATCTCTTAAATTTTACTACTTCCATGTGTCTACCCTTCTTCAGCCACTATTCTTGAGCCAAAGCTATTGCCATTTGATGTAATGTGTGATTTCTATTGGAAATGTGACATGTTTTCTAGCTTTGTAAATTGATGCAAACCTCTGCAAATGCATATTATCAGATGCTGTCATTGCAAATACAGTATTAGGCACTGTTCTGAAGAGAATGACAGAGTTGAAACCGACAGGTAGAATTTGTAGTCATAGAAGTTGATGCCTTGCCATTGCCTTAATGTCCTCTTTTCAATCATTGCATACTTTTTCTCTTTAATTAGCAAGGCACAATAGTGAAAAATTCCTTATAGACATGAAGAAGTTTTTAATGTGGCTTAGAATTGTAGAATGTCCTCATTCAGAACACAGGCTCACCAGGATGCTCACATAGACATGCCAGTCAGCTGTTTCTCAGTAAGACAATTACCTTCCTTGGCTGAGTTATTCCGATTTTTCCTGGTTTTGCCTCTCAGCCATACAACAAGCAGAGCTCTGTTTCTCAGAGACTATTAGTCATTTAAAGCAGTGGTCTGGCAAATGCACTGGGCAGAAATCACGGCCATATATTAATTATGCAGATCTTTTTAGTGTGGCACAATTGCTATAAATCCCCCTTCCTTTCAAGTTTCTTAGCTGAGAGTAACATTGACATCATGACTGCCTCAAAACTGGCCCCATCACTTCTCTGTTTCTCCACTTGGTCAGAGACGTTAAAGACTTATATGAAAAAATGACTGACATACATATGTTCAGTGTAATATACCAGGAAAATTGGGAGTGCAGGGGGTTTGTTGAAAAAGCTGAGTCATAGCTGAACTTCCAGCAATGGAAAGGGGCAAAATTGCAGTGTTTGTGTGGATAGACTTTAATAGGATAGGGGAGGGTATAGCCAGATGCATCTGGAGCAAATTCAAGAAGCATTTGACTGATAAGAATTGAGCATGTGTAATGTTATTTTTATGATAAACATTCTGGCCAAACAAGCATTTGGCAGTTTTCCTCTGAGGCTGTTTTTTAATGTTGTTGTTGGCCTCGGTTTCATTAGCTTAAAATATGTCAGTAGTTTTGTAAAAATGCAATATCTGTAAATTACTCTTGTATCATAGTTGTCAGGGTGATAAATGAAGAGAGATTAATTAAATGTGTATTCAAATGAACCCTTCTGACTGTAGAGGTTTTTATAGGCTGGGATTTCACTGAGACTTGGGAAAGATGTCATGGTGAGAGGAAACTTTTGTCTGGAAATTTCTAAAGTTAAAGTGTCTGGAAATACACATGGGAAGGCACTGGAGGATTGTGGATTTAAATGCAGCATCTGGGTGCCCCTTTGTGGGCTCTGGTGTTATTGCACTGGTGAGGGATCCTACAAGGTACCTGCAGGGTTTCATTACCTTTGATTATTGCTATCTGTCTGATGTTTATACACTTTGCAAATACATGTCATTTTGAAATTAAACTTTTACTGCTTCAGTATCTTTGCTGTTTCATTATGTGGTATAAAGTATGCACCTGATATTCCAGTGCAACATAGTACTATATTAAATTATAGAGCAGATTAATGCTATGAGTCTCTTATTAACCACATTTGTGGCAAAGCACAGCCACAGAAATAGGACTTTTATTGTGAGTATGAGAAAACACAAGTAGAGACTAGAGTAGCATGAACAGTTAACAACAGAAATAAGAGGAGTAATCTTCCATATGGAAAACCATGCTGAAAGTTTAAAAAAATTTCCTTTATCTCAAGTATGTGTTTTTGGAGGAAAAGAAAAGGGGCAGTGGTTTGCAGAGGAAGAATCCCAAGTTCCATCTCTGCAACTACAAAGTATTCCACGTCTCAGTGGTGAAGTCTAGGGTGAATTTTGCAGGGAATATACTATTTTTTGGATTAAGTGTTCTAATAGAGAATCTGTACCACTAATATTATTTAAGAAAATGTCTCCAAGTATTAAATGAAAACCAACAACAGTGGCTCTTGACCTCTCCTTTTTTCCAATATCTGCTAGGGGCTGGAACGCCATGCATTCCTGTGGCCCACAGCTCTGACTGTGCCAATATTGTGTACCATGGCTGTTCCCACAGAATGTCTCAGTATATTTCACTCCAGTCTGAGACAAAACAGACATCAAAATATTTGAACCTACAGGGAGACAGGTCACCTAATTTTTTTTCCAGGGTTTGCTCTTTTCTACATCCTATACGCCTACCAACTTTGTAGTTGGCACTTGTTATTACCTACCAAGTAGTTTTGTAGTTTTTTTCTATTTATGATTTCCTTTTTTTTATTTTCCATTTTCTTACAAAAAACATATCATGGGCATCAGTTGGAAATTATATAAGACACCAATAAAAAGCTGAATAACAATCCAATGAAAAAAGATTTAAATATGTCAGTAACAGCTCCAGGAAATCTCTTTACTTCATGGGAAAACTCTGGTGCTAGACAGCAGATGTTACACAGTGAGGCATCCTTAAAACTCCACTTACCTTCATAATTTGATCAGTGTTGCACAGGAGGCAATCTCCCTCCTTATTTTATTTAATGATTGGTCAGTGGATGATACATGGAAGCAGTTGAAGGAATGGACACCAGAATCTAAGGCTGACTGTCCTAGCTGTGTGCTGACAGAGTACATAGAATCACAGAAACATAGAACTGTTTAGGTTGGAAAAGTGTTTTAAGATCAAGTCCAAACATTAGCTTTACATCACCTGGTCCACCACTAAACCATGTCCCTAAGTGCCATATCTACATGCCTTTTAAACACCTCCAGGTATAGTGACTCCACTACTTCCCTGGGCTGTCTGTTCTAGTGCTTGACAACTTTTTTTGCCCCATCTTTCTTTTTCTCCCATTTGCTGTTTATTAAACTCCTTCTTCTCCTAAGTCAGTATTGTTACACTGCAGAATTACATTCCTCCTTTCTGCCTTTCTTTTCTCACTACAATCCTATTTTTTCTGCCAAATGAGACATCTTTAACTGGAGAAGTGCAGATAATCACAATACGAATACTAGATTTAAAAGTCTAGAGAAAAAAAATCAAAATTTTCTGTTCCATTAAATAGCAAGCCGTGTAGCATATAGAGCTGCTAAAACTATTTTCTGGAGCCTGCCTGCAATAAACAAGGATGACTGCAAAAGTCTGGAGATTGGAGACATTGAAACTTTAACACAACTTTATCACTGTGTTCTCTGAAAGCCTCATAAAACAAACACCTCCCATGCCCAATTGTGAGTCCTCTTTGTCCTGCACATGAAATGCCTGTACTGCAGCTCCTGGCTCCCTGTCAGTGTGCTGTACTGTGCCTTTCAGCCAGCTAGTCCTTGGCCTTGCTCTGAGTCACCCTCTGTTAGACTAACTCCACTGACTGCTTTGTTTCTTCCACTTAACTTTCTCTAGCAACAGCAGCAATTCTTGCCACTCCCCACAGGTCTTTAATAGCAGTGTTAACTTTTGACTTGGTTCCCATTTTAAATGTTGCTGCAACAATAGCTGTAAGAATAGCTTATTTTTAATGGAAACAGTATTTCTGTGGACAATGCTGGTTTTCCTATAGTTCATGGCTAAGAGTATAAATGAAATTTTCAAGTGTTCTATGTATCGTGTAAAATGATTCAGAGCCTTTTTTATACTTTTTTCCACTGAAACAAATATAACCGAAAGAACAAAGGTTCAAAGTCAATGAGTTCTTCTTGCACAAAATTCCAGCAGCACAGCTGTGTACTTACCTTTATAAAGAGCACTGTCAATGGAAGCAGATAAAGTGGTCCATCATAAACCAGAGTCTCAAAATCATTGTGTCCTGGACACAGTGTCCACAAGATATAACATCTTGAGAGCAGCATGTTTGCCTTCAGTACAGAATAAAACAGGTCACAATTTTTACTGTAATAGATATGAAACTTTTTAAAAAAAATAAAGAGAATTATTATCTGGAAGTTAATGCACCTTGGACCTGAAGGATGTGGAACACATGTAAAGATATTAATTTTTAGACAGATTATTGAATCTATGCTCATCTTAAATTCTCCATTTATAAAACGTAGATTACCTTTATCCACTATAAAATAAGTATTACATTTTCTGACCTAGTAACAGTGCCAGAATCCTATAATAACAAGACAATGAAGAAAAAAATTCGAAGTAAAATTTAGTTGTGCAATCTTAATTCTGCCTTTATACATAGTATTTTAAGCTTGAGGAATGGAGCAATGAGGTTCAGCAAGGCCAAATGCACAGGACATGACCCAGCAATGAGCACTCACACTTCACAAAGCCAATTGTTTCCTGGGCTGCATCACCAGCAGTGTGGGCAAGGAGTCGAGGGAGGTGATTCTGCCCCTCTGCTCTGGTGAGACCCCACCTGGAGCTCTCACCAGCTCATCCCATCCAGCTGCGGTATCATCAGGACAAGAAAGGCACACACCTGCTGCAGCAGGTTCAGAGGAAGGCTATGAAAATCAGCAGAGGGATGGAACACCTCTCTGAAGAGGAAAGGCTGAGAGAGTTGGGATTGCTCAGTCTGGAAAAGAGAAGGATTTGGGAAGAGCTTATTGCATTTCAGTTTTTAAAGGGGGCTTAAAAGACAGATGAAGACAGACATTTAGCAGAGCCTGTTGTTATAGGACAAGGGGGTTATAAATTAAGGGAGGGTAGATTCAGACTAGATACAAGGAAGAAAATTTTTACAGTGCATATGGTGAGACACTGGAACAGGTTGCCCATAGAAGTGGTAGATGCCCAGTCCCTGGAAACATTCAAGGACTGGTTGGATGGGACTCTAAACAACCTGTTCTAGTTGAAGATGTCCCTAAGCATTGCTGTGGGGATGGATTGGATGACCTTTAAAAGCCCCTTTCAACCCAAACCATTATGCAATTTAATGACTTTAGCAGTTGTCCACAGCTTTTATATAAGCAAATGTTGTAAGGCATACATTGTATCTAGATTCTTGGGTAGAACTTAAAACTCCTGAAACCATGCCTGTGTTTTATATCTGACAGAACATTGCCTCACAGAAAGTTTACATACGGACTCTCAGGCAGGAAACCACGCTCAGCCTAATGTAAAACAAATATTTGAATGCCTTACTCAGCTGCCTCTGCAGGAGATCTAGACCTCTTAATTTACTATCTCCCTCCCTCTTCACAAGAAGATCCAGTTTAATTGGCTTCTGGCAGTTCAGGAAACTGTGCAGAAATGTCTGGCATCTCCACTCTCTTGGGAAAAAATATAACTAACACTTACCAGAGCATGTTTAATAGAATGGTGTGTACCAATGTCACATTGTCTTTACGTAATTGTCCGGAAGCCAAATAAGTCCCCCAGGAACTGAGACCATTATAAACACCCACAGGGACTGAGCTCAGACTGTAAAAGGAGGATCCAGCCATTGATTATCCTGGTTAAAGCGACCCCACACACATGTTGAGGGAGATGCAAGGTTTCATACATACAATGTGCACTTTTTATTAGAGTTTTGCTGGGTTTGTTAAAATCTCCCCTCAGGCATGGACCAGAAGCATTTCCTTCCCAGTTGTTGTCAGGCCTTTTTCTCTTGCCCTGACTGTTGCACCCCTGACTGCACAGGGGCTGATCTTCAGCAGCAGAGAGAGAGGTATTTTGTGCTCAGGGCACTCCTCTGGGATGGGATAGAAAGGGTCACTTCCTCGGGCCAGTAACAATCGAAGAAGACCTAGATGACCTGGCACATATGTGAGAGCTGAGCAAGGCTGTCACTTCATCAGATGAAGGAAATTGTAGCCTTGACCCTTTTTGTGTCTTTGGACATTTCCAGGGAACTTAAGCAGAACACAAACAGCTGTCTATCCATCCAGGACCATGTTAGAGTTCCCATCTTCACAGAGTAAACAATTCAGAACAGTTATGGGTGACTGAGGTGGCACAAACTGAGGTTGCTGTGACTGCAGGGAAAGTAGGGAAGTAGCTAAAGAGTAGAGACCTACGTGGTTAGTCATAGCAAGATTGTTGTTTTATCCTTCTTGGTCAAGTCCTAATTTGAGAATATTCTCCTGCATTGTTTTGTGAAGACATTATGCATTTAAAATTTATATAATGTCTTTTTCAAAGACAGCGTTTTCTGGTCACTAAAATGGCAGCTAACTGTTGATTTTCTTACTTTATGCAACAAAATGAAATTAGTAGAGTAAAAATAATAATAAAAAATAGAGCTTTTGAGGGTATATTCCTAGTCAAAATCTGCTCTTATATTGGCATGATTGAATTAGCTGAATGTGCAGTGGGGAATCGATCCCAGCTCATATGAAAATTGAACATGAATTCTAGTTTGAATAAATGCAAAAATGGTTATTTTTGTGGTTTGGTCTTGGGTTTTGGTTTTGATTTTGAGGGGTTTTTTGCAAATTCCCAAAATGATAAAACTTAATTATGAGCAGTTGAGTAAAAGACTGAAGGACAATTGCAGCTGAGCTGTTTATCTTTTTTGATAGGATTCATTTCCTCAGCCCTTATTTGACACAAAACCAGATGTACCTCTGTCATTCCTCTGACCTCTGTGGCAAGATGAACATCTAGGCTGATACATTTATTGATCAGAGAAAGAAGCAGTCCGTGGGAAATAAGCTATAGATGCCTTGCTGTGCAATTGAATATTTAACATCTGTCCCATGCAGATGGTAATTAATCTTGAATATGTAATGCCCACAATTGGTTGGTTGACAACATTACTTTCTTAATATGGGAGCATGGGTAAACAAATGTATTGGATTGCTCTGTGGGTAACATTTTATTAATGTGTTATAATTGCATATGCAGCCCATAAATCAGATAGATTTCTCATCTACATTGCTAATTGTGTTTATTATTGGAAATGCTTCTCGTGTTGCTCAGTATTCACTAACTGGTTGATTTCCCACTGTTGCAAACCCACACCCTTATAGGAATTGAAATCTTTACTGCTGCAAATATTTTAGGAACTATTAAATATTCTTCCAATCTAATTGCCTGGTAGCTAGATACATATAAAGATAGCTTGAGTATTAATTTTGATTTTACTTTATACCATCTACAGTTATGAAATAAATTTTATTGTCTAGGTAATATATGGATGATGAAATGCTAATTGGTTGGTTTTATATCCCATTCTGCCCTGTTGCTGCTTTACTCTTTGCACCTCTACACTTCTACTTTTTATTCCAAAACGGAATTCTTCCCTCTAGCTTGCTCTGAGGATTTATTCAGTGGTTTTCTGCAGAAAAACCTACCTCCTTGGCAGGATCCTACCAATTCCAGATCTTAACTTCTCAGTTGTTCTCATACATGTAGTTTACTGTAACTGGAACAGCTACTAGTGAAAAAAATGTTGGATTTGGTGAAATTAAGCTGGCTGTCTGCAAAAAAAGATCTTCCAGAATCAGGGATGCTTGCAGACACTGAATCTGTGTCCCAAAAAATTACCTGTAGGAGGGGAATTTTTGAAACATCTCCTGAACCTGTTTAGACTCAGAGGTTTCAATACATAACTATCTAATAGGAATCACATGCTGGTTTAGGAATACAAGGATTCATGCATCTATTTAGAGCCCGGTGGCAGATTGGTAGCTCCTTCTCTGATGTATGTCATTATCCTGGGGGAACTGGATAGTTTGTGCCAAATAAATGCTTGGATCACGATAGCACATTATGGTATTTGAATTAAATCACAGCTCTCGCATTCTAGTGTAGGACCCTTAATATTGTGGTGTAAGGAGAAGAAAGAACTTTCCTTCTTGAGGTGTGTAGGCAGTGTTTCTCACCACTCTTTTCTCCTCTGTACTGGCACAAGGTGGGCTTTATCTCATATTTCTGCCTGCACCACAGACACCATCAAAACCCAATCCAGCAACAGTAATTAATTTCATCTTGGCCTGTGAACAGACACCAGCAGATGTCTGCAGCTTTTGATTTTCAGTCGTAAGTTAAAACCCCTTGAAGTCAACGGGAAGACTGATATTCACTTTAATGGGCTCTGAATCAAGCTTTTAGTCACTCAGCAATGAGGGGCTGACTTAAACTGGCCGCCTGTTAATGGAAGAGCTTTCATTTGCTGCAGTACTTTGAATGAAGCTGTTCCCTGAAACATTTGCTCCTCATTTTCCTAGAGGAATGTGTAGGTTGTAGAGGCTGGTATTTAATCCTGTCTAACACAGAATTTGCAGTGCCTCCACATTTGTATTATTCTGGCTTTGAAGGGTAAGTTATTGATAGAAATTAGGAGCTGATGGCTTTTGTTGTGGGTATTTCCAAGCATAAAGACTGTACTTAGATGGTTTTGAAATATTCTGAATTGAGTCATCAGTCTTTTGAGTGAATCTTGAAGTAAAGTTTGCCCTGGATTCTAACAGTCTACGACTTTTAAAATTTATATTCCAGCTGTAGCAATCATCATTAAACATGTCTGTAAGTTTCCTAGACTACATGATTTTTTTTTTGTAGAGTAGACAAAATATCAGCATGAACTGTGAATGAAATCAGCCCCATTTTGAAATGTTCTCTAGTCTTGTATTTCAACTGATGGAGAGTTTCTAGAGTTTGTAGAAAGAGATGTCACTACCTAATTCTGAAAACATAAAATTAGGGAATCAAAATCTAATAACCAAAATACAAAGAAGAAAAAAATGTTTCCACAGCTACTAAATCTCTGTAGCATCATAAATATCACTGGAATTGTAAAATTATTCTTCAGCAGAGAAGCTAAAATTCCCCACTGGACATTTTGGTTCCATTATTTTCATAACAAAACTGCTCCCATCTTTTGTTTTTGACTACTCGTTATGTTCTCATTTCTTGTTAAAATTTATTGTATGAAAGCTAGTGTTTTTCTTTCCCCCAATTGCCTGACTATTCCTGTTGAAAAAGGCTGCACACAGGTATCTATGAGTAAGGAAATGAATCCCTTTAATTGTCATGGTTGTGTTAGACTTAATTTTTTAAAATTGACTACCTCTGAGCACTTCTGCTCATAAACCTCAATAACAAAAATTTCTAAAGAGGTTAAGCATGAAAAAAGGTGTTAATAAAGCCAAAAATAATTGGCTCCGGTGTTAGAATGAATGCTTGGCAATGAATGCTAGATGCTTTTGCAAAGTTTAAGATTTATAATGGACAGCTTACTATGGAAAATGTAGCATCTTCTAAATCCAAAGCATCACTTGCTCATGGCAATCTCTTTCTGTGCCCGTAGCTTCATAACTATTACACATTTTAAAAAAAAAAGACATCCAAATGTCTTTAGAATTTTCTTTTGTGATTATGAGAATTGGATTGTCAGTAAATATCCAGAATATTACATTCATTATTTCAGTATTTCAACCTCAGCTAGCTGTATGTCCCTCTGTCTTTCCCTTATTGATATCTGTTGCTTATTGTAGCTAATTTAGAAGCAAGGTCCTTGGGGTAGGAACCTGTCTTGGTTTGTTTGTCTGTAAAGTGCTGTGAAGCCATGGGAATAATGTGTTTTCTTTGACAGTAGTTGACCTTTGATATATCAGATGAAGGTCAAAATCTCCCATATTATGGCAATGTTTGGGATCCTAGACCTGGCAATTACTCTTTCAGAGGTTATTCCTCTCCAGCATCACACTAAATTAGCACATGAACAAGCAGAGAATTTGGACAAACCTTAACTTCCTCATCTCTGCCCATATACAAACTATCATGACAGCTCTGCAGTGTAGTGTCATTTTTCACTGTGTGCAGAAAAATATGATTCCTTGCCCAAAATACATCTCAGAAACCCCACAATTTTGTTTATGGATTTTTTTTATATGATATAGAAGGAATGATCAGTGGGACTGAGAAGAGCATGCTTTAGGGTATTAATTAAAGGATAGAGACAGTCATGCTGCTTTGCCTCCTGGCTCTTTGGTGCATGTTTTCCAGTTTTAGAAAGCTAAAGCATGCTGAGATCCAGCTAGCCTGACATATTGGCCTGGGTGTCGACACTAGACTCAGATCCAGACTTTCTCACCAAAAAGACAGTTCAGCTTGTAGAACACTGTCAGATGCTGCTTTCACCTGAGTTCTGGAGCACTTTTTAGCATTAAACATGGAGTCTTTCCAGACTCTAGAAAAATAGAAACTGGTTTCCAAGGTAATGCTAACATTTGCACAACATGGATCGTTTAAGTAAGAAATTAAGCCAGGCTGAAGGACATTGGTGTGACTATCTGTGGCAAGGATAGTGGTGCTCAGCTCTGCTCCTGAAGTCCAACTATTCCATGCAGAATCAGGTATGGTTATTACTACCATTAGAAGATGGCACCTGTGGAAACTTCTATAAAAAAACCTCAAACAAACAAACAAACAAAAACCAACAAACCAACCAAAAAGCAACAACAACAAAAAACCCCAACCAAACAAAAAAAACCCAAAAAACCCCCAACCAAGCGAAACAAACCAAACCAACCAATGAACAGAAAAAAACCCCAAAAACCAACCCAACCCCCCAGCTCCAGCCCCCCCCCGCCCCACTTTAATTCTGAAATACTGAACACAAGTTGAGGCATGAGGAATATTCCCGTTTGTCGTTTCCAAAAACATGTATTCAAGTAGATCTAGGATTTCTCTCCTCTGGAATTTCCTGGGCCATGAAGAAAGTAACAACACTCAGGACATTAGAGTATACATTTCTCCCTGCAGACAGAATGAAAAGACATAATAGCTATGATGTAAGTGCCACAGGCAAAACTCTTGGTGAGGTTAAATCTGCATTAAGCCAATGAGCTGAGCAGAGCTTTTCAGTTCACAACAGTATGACTTGGAATAGACAAGTTACTGTAAATACTTTCTGTTTCACCTATTACAGGAATAAACAGTCACATTGCTTCCCATTTGATCTGATTTTTCTTTCTAAATCTGCACTATGCTTGTGTACTGTAACAGAAGAAGAAAGTAATACAATTTATTCTTGATAATTGATTTTCCCATCTCCTTCAAGCTTAGCCTCATTATCTTATTGAGGCGAGATTTTTCTTAAAATTTTCTTGAACCAAGAAGAATCTATTTGCAATGCCTTTTCCCCCAGAATCCTCTTAGCAATAATTTCAAGCCCACACTCTTCTTTTCTATGGCCCTTTCTGTAGACAGTTTCTTCAGCAGCACGGTCAGTCCCTGCACAGAAAAATACTGAGGCGTCAGCCAGCAGCAGCACAGTCTAGAAGTGGAACTGTACTTCATAAATCATGAAAATATGGAAGACAGTGACATTATCCTTTGCATTTAATGAGCATGTACACTTTATTTCAGGTAAAAATCCTAAATTTGCTTAAGTGTCAAAATAGACAAGTAGGGTCCTGTGAAAATAAGAGATCCTGGCTAAGTTAGGTTCCTAAAAATAGGTGTATTGGATTTTAAGTAGCTTTCACTGAGTTTTGTCTTTCTTGTACTTTCTTTTTTCCATCCAAGAAGCCTGCATCCAAAGTCATGGTTATTTCCGTGCATTAAATCAGTGTGTATTGGAATTCACATCTATTGTCAATACTGTGTGTTCTCCTTAGTGGCTTGCATGCTTGCATGTATGTGTTTTGTTTTGTTTTGTTTTGTAAGCATTAATGAAAGGCAGGCTGGCCTGTATCAGGAATAGTGTAGCCAGCAGGGCAGTGATTGTGCCCCTGTACTCAGCACTGGTGAGGCCACACCCCAAATCTTGTGACCAGTTCTGGGCCCTTCACTGCAAGAAACACATTGAAATGCTGGAGTGAGTCCAAAGAAGGGAAATGGAGCTAGGGAAGGGTTTGGAGCACAAGTTTGATGAGGAGCATTTGGAACAGCTGGAGGTGTTTAACCTGGAGAAAAGGAAAAGTAGAGGGTACCTTATTACTACCTGAAAGGAGGTCATAGGAGGTAGGGGTCTGTCTTTTCTTCCAAGCAACAAGCAACAGGAAAAAAAGGAAATGGCTTCAAGTTGCACAAAGGGAGGTGGGAATTGAATATTAGGAAAAATTTCATCACGGAAAGGGTGGTCAAACATTGGAACAGGCTGCCCAGGGAAGTGGTTGATTCACCATCCCAGGAGGTATTTAAAAGACATGTAGTTGTGGCACCTAGGAACATGGTTTAGTGGTGGATGTAGCAGTACTAGGTTAGACTTCATCATCTTAAAGGTCTTTTCCAGCCTAAAAATTCTGTAAAAAGTCTCTGAAAAATCTTGCAAAGTGCAGTATTTATGCATTTTTCCATTGTGTTCCTCTCATACTGTGCTCAAGCAATGATGTTTCATGCAGCAATGCTCCGTGAATGTTGCTAGAGAGAGGGGGAAGCAGGTTATAATGAGTAAGGCAAGGCTGTTACTAAAGCCTTGCAGAAGTAACCTGTTTCATAACACTGTTGTTCTCTCTCGCAAAAAGAAACAAACTAGGGAGACCAATTTTCTGTTTGTTTGTACTTCCTCCCACACTAAGAAAACTCTTTTTTTTCCTGCTTCCAGGGTTGAAAGAATGTTGCTGACCCCAATGTGCTGAATTGTGTATTTCATATTCTTGAAGTGCCCAGAAAGAGAATATTCTTCGGTAAACAAACATGAAACAACCTGCCTGAGACCACTGCCCTCCTCAGAAACAAAGCAGTTGTGCTCTAATGAGCACTCTTCCAGTACATCTTTCTGCAGATTCTCAGTATTTCAGATGCTGATTTTCAAATGAGGCATCTAAGGCGATATGCTCAAAAATAAACCAGAATTACAAGGTTTTATATATTGAAATTGTTATGGAAGATCAGATGGACATAACTGCTATTTAGTAAATGACTTGAGTGAAAACCTATGTCAATAAAGACAATAATACTGAATCATATGTCTTAAACATATTTATAAAGGCTATATAACAATGTTTGCAGTCATGGCAATTCAACCTTGGTCAACAAAAAGAGTTATCAAAATGAAATGTGAATCTGGCCAGTGTATGGCCTATAATTCAGGAAATAAATGTGCAGGATGCATGAAGATATTCATGGCAGAGTGCTGCACAGGGTTTGACCAGAAGCAATAGAAATGCTTGCTGGAAGCCATTCCACATGAAAAAAGGTTCTATGACATGACAGCCTGACATTACCAATATATCAGGAGCTCGGTGGAATTAAATGACTTTACCCTGCAAGAAGTGCCAGGCTGTCCATTCGTGAAGTGTTTTGGTGTTTCAGGCAGCGTGAATAAAAATGAAAAAACCTTGTTTTGCATTAATGAGCAATTCACTCTCAATGTCAAAGAATTCCACCCAGTTCTTGGGCAATACACATTCGTCAAAGAACACCATGTGTTTTCTGGGAATGTATACTTAGAAGGGAAAAAAAGGCCCAAAAAATAAATCTGTCACAACAAGTGTCTGTAAGTGTTGACCTGACTGCAGCCAGTTTAAATGTACAGTCTGTACAGAGAAAGTTTCCAGTTTGTTTGTTTTGTCCGCTTTTTCGAAACAAACCAATTTTTCATTTTGTCCAGTTCATTACTATTCATTGTCTAAGGAATACAACTGGCTTTATCAGCAAAGGGAAACTCTCTTTTGTTCTTTATGAAGGAAAAGGCACAGTTGGAAGACTATTAAAGAAATAGGATCTGATTTGGATTCATCCCAGCACAGTGACTGGAAATGATCATTACTTGGTAGCTATTAATGAGTTATAAAAAGAAAAATATTCCAAGGCTCTTGGGAGCATTTATGATCTGTATACATGTTTATGTGACATGTATGTTTCTCAACAGTGAGACAAAATTAAAATTAAGTGGTTTAAATCTGATCAGATCTGAGGGTAGTTCAGGGTTTACTAAGGATGCCCAATTGACTGGTATCAAATTTCATAATATCACTTTCCTGATATTACAAGATAGTGAATCTGAGACATTTTTAGATGTGACACCAGGACCAGAATATAGCAGAATTTAGAACCAAAGCTGCCACTCCACCAGAGCTACTTGGCTGCATCAAGAAGAATTAAATTTTAGAATTCCACATTCTGTAAATTTCTGATAATGCTAATTTAAAACAGATCAACAACTGGAGAAGAAATTCACAGTAATGTAAGAAGCTATTTTGGTAGTATGAAAAATCTCCCCTCCTTTTAGATATTCCAACACAGTTCAGACAATTGGCATCTTAACTAAGTGTTTTCTAAAAAAAAAGCAAAAAGGCTGAAAATTAAATTACAAAAATCTACTCAATAGCCCCTCAAAGTCAGCAAAATTTTGGTATTGACAGTGAAGGCCTTGGGTCAGGACAAAAGATTTTCTGTAGGATCAAAAATTTAAATATTTAATTTATTTCATGTCTATTTGAGCTAACATGAATCCTTGGTATCCTGGCCTGAATCAGGAAGAGTGTGGCCAGCAGATTGAGGGAAGTGATCCTCCCCCTCCACTTGGCCCTAGTGAGGCACATCTGGAGTGTTGTGTCCAATTCTGGGCTTCTCAGTACATGAAAGATGAGGTGATACTGGAAATGGTTCAGTGAAGAACCATTTCAAAGGTGATCAGTGGTCTGGAGCATATCTTATCAGAGAGACTGTGGTAGCTGAGCCTGTTTAGTCTGAGAAGAGAAGACTGGGATGGGATCTCATTAATGTATATAAATGTCTCCAAGGCAGGTGCCAAGAAGATGGTCCCAGACTCATTTCAGTGATGCCCAGCAACAGGGCGAGTAACAATGGCCAGAAACCAAAACACAAGAAGTTCCACCTCAGTGTGGGGAAGAACTTCTTTACTCTGAGGGTGGCAGAGCATTGGAACATGAGGGTGGCAGAGCATTGGAACAGGCTGCCAGAGAGGTTGTGGATTTTCCCTCTCTGGAGACATTCTGAACCCCCCTGGACACATTCCTGTGTAACCTGCACTAGGTGACCCTGCCTTGGATCTCCAAGGTCTCTTCCAAGCCTAACAATTCCATGATTCTGTGATTCTGTGAATGAGACCATAAAGCCCATTTATGTTGGTATGGCATGCGCACAATGAAATGGTAGATTTCTCACACAGAATAAGGCTCCTGTTCTCTATATTTTTGTGGTATATGCTGATGATGTTTTTTATTTATGAGGTTATCTTTTTAAAGCTGGAATTGATAGAAGAGACAGATCTGACATGATTTTTTATACTTAAAAGGCAAAAAGACATCCTCAAGAAGGAGCTCAAGAAAAGTTCAAATGTAAAAATTCAAATTATTCCATTTCAGACAAGTACTGCTGAAGGACAATGCAGAGCTGGTGCCAAAATCCAAGGTTACAGTCAAAATGAAATGTCTTGGGTACAACTGAAATAACAAAATGATCATACTGAATTCAAACTCAGTTCTGGCATATGGGTTATATTAGGGAAAAGGAAGGTTTGATAGAAGAGGTTGACAAGTTAGTGATTGCTGGTCACTAGAATACTCTGAGCTTTTTAAAAAGCCATTTGGCACACAGCTGAAGATGACCTACCTTGCCTTAGTGACTGCAGAAGCTTCCTGCTAAGCATAACAGAATGAAATATCAGAGATTAAATAAGGCAATTTTTTGGAAACTTATCAGAACACAGCATGATGATCAGAGAACTGGCATCTGAGTTCTTTGCCCTGAATAATCTAATTAATTCCTTTTTCTTGGTTTTTCTAATTCAAAGTATAACTCTGCCATAAGTTTTCCTGCTTCCTGCTTTAGTCAATAGTGCTCTATCCAGATCATAACAATGTGTTCTCTCTACTGCAGTATGCTTTAAGGATAAAATTATTTAATTTCATTGTCTTTTGAAAGCAAGTAGAATAAATGCCTTCTGTCCCTTGACAATATAATGTATGATATGACTTAAGAAACCAATTTTTTTTCACAGAGAACATGTGGCATTCCAATTTTCTGTGCATCCGACAACAAAAGAAAGTATTATTTTAAAGATATTTAATTCAATATTGATTTAAAAATATTTAAGGGAAAATATTTAATCAGATTCTGTTGCTTTTCATTTTTTAAAATATATATGTATAGATTTGGTTGTAGGATATGACATAATATTCAGTTTTGAACTGAGCATGTATTGATGAAGGAAGAAAATGCAGTGTGCTTTGTATCAGCCTTTCCACATTAAAAGAAGCTTACTGGCTGGGTTTGAACAGCCCATTTTCAGTTCATTCAGCCAAAAGTAATTTTACAACACACAGTGATGAGAAGATTAAGTCATTTGTCCTGGTTAGTGCATGTTGCACTCTATTCTAGGGGAACAAAATCCTTGACAAGCTAAGCAACATGATTTCTTTAGCTACGTTCATTTCTGCATGTACCGGAGAATCTAAACATGTAACAGCAGGAATATTCCCACTCCTACAAACTTCTACATCCACAATTTTATGTAGATTCATTGCTTAGAGAAACTGCTGGACATGCAAGTGCAAATCTGTTACTTTTTCTAAATAACTCTGTTGCCATTGGTAAATGTAAATCCCGTATTCTTTGCTATGTCTCATTTATTAAGGAAATACTAGGTGCAAAGACAGAAACCTGGCTTTCAAGGCCAAGCACGGATACATCTCTAACTAATTTCAGTCATGGTTGGAGTTAAAATCCATGGCATCCAAGATGGAAGCTATTCTGTCCAGAGAAGAAAAGAAGGAGGCAGTTGAGATGTTAAAGAAGAGGTTGCAGAGCATCTGGAGAATGTCCCACCCTGTGACATGAAGTGCAAGCCACTTACCTCATGAGGCACTCAGTATTCCACCCTCTAAAACTGTGCAGAGATCAAAAGTACAATTTGGGAATTGGAGCCAAAAAATAGAATTAAGATTTTGAATATGTATAGGCATGGAAGAAATTTTCTGCATTTTCTAAGTTACAAATCTGGTTGTCATGGAGCATTTCAGTTGTTAAAATAGAAGATGAATAACTGTTTGGATTTGTGTTGTCCAAGATCACAAGAAGAAGAGTGTTAATAGGTGACATAATTACCATGGATTTCAGAAATAATTTTTAGTAGGTTCATCTGCTTCTCAGCCTTCTCTGTTTTGTTTCTGCCCTGTTATTTAGGGCTCTGGGTTTTTGTTTGACTTTTTGGGAGGATTTTTGAATTTTTTTTTTTGTTTAGTTTGGGATTTGTTTCTTTGTTTGGGTTGGGTTGGTTTTTTGTGGTTTTTTTTTTTTTCCTCCTTTTTTTAATTTGGTTGGGGAATTTGGCTTTTTCATTTTTTCAGGGGCATGTGTTTTGTGTTGTTCTGTTTGTTTAGTTCATTTATGTTATTATTATGGTTATCTCATGCCATGAATCTGAGCATGAAGAAATTTTGGATGTTGTTGTGACACTGCTTTTGCATACTAGTCAGACTCCTTGGTTTGCTGGAAGGCATGGATAGAAATGCATGTGGGTTGATGAGCCTGTAGCTATTGAAACAACTTCCATGTGGATTCAGTGGTGGGACTAAACTGGTGCAGGAAGTTCACAGGGGACTCTGTGAGGTCCCCAGCACAAATCAGTCTGGGATGGACTGTGTGCTCCTACCACCTTCATCATGCAAAGAGAAATGCTCTACACATTTCTTTTCATGTCCATGTGGCTCCTGACCAGATGAAGCTTTACCAAGTATCTCTCAGGGCTCACTGATGGTGACCAGCAATAGAGTATGTTAACGGTGCATCCAGCTCTTTCAGCTATGCTTTTTATTCTTTTGTAAGTGATAATAACTGAAGACTATGTATGGAAATTAAATTGTTCTCTCTCTCTCTCTCTTTCTATTCCTTTCAAAAATTAACTTTTGAAAACTATTAGCCAATAAAATATTGGCAGGATGTTGGAGCTGTTTAGTTTCACAAGCATCAGTAAAATATTGTTTTTAATAAACTCCGTAGAAGTTCTGCAAAAATTACCTGCAGATTTGTCTGCCTTTTATAGAATACATTAATGTCTATCACTTCATGTGTACTCATTAAAATTTTATAGAACAGCTATTGCAAAAAGCTCTTTAAATCATTGCAAGATGTTGCCTGGTTATTTTATGTTGATTCACTAAATATAATTGTAGTGAAAAAAGAGTGTATTTCATGGTGGAATATTTCAGTCAAAGTAGCAGATCTATAAAACACACTTTGATTGAGACAGCAGAAATTATCACGCTAATCATATTTTCCTTTAAATATTAGTAATTTCTTGCTATATCCAGCAAATGCTGTTATGTGTAGTACTTTGGAGGTCTTAACCTAGTAGCTATCTGGGTTATGGCTGGTGATAACAAACAAGCTGTAAAATACTGGTAAGAAGCCAAAAAGTATAAAAAAGACATAGAAAAGTTTTAGTAGGATTCAGATAAGTAGGGTCTTCATTGCAGTTCCCTTTGGATGAGACTTTGAGCAGCCTGGTCTAGTGGAAGATGCCCCTGACCATGGCAAGGGCAGAGGTTGGAACAAGATGATCTTTAAGGTCCCTGCCAACCCAAGCCATTCTAGGACCGAAATCTGTATGCAGTACATTTCCTCTGTGAATTCTGTAGGGTGATGAATAATTACTCCCACAGTTTTTCCTTCCCCTTTGAGATTTCTAATTCCTTTCTCTGAAAACAGAGGAAGATATTGGCAAAAATGCACAGCTCATATTTTATTGCATTTTCCATTGAGATTATGATATTTGTGGGCTTTTTCTCTCTGACTTTGTGTGTATTCCCCATTTTTTAACTGCCAATGTTGAACTAAAGGAATAAAGATCCCCTTATTTTAATGAAATTCCAAAAGAAATGTTAAATAATGCTACCTTGAGACTTTAATATATATCTTAATATAGACAAAATAGTCAAGCCCTTTTTTTTCATTTACTATACAGTATGACTTTTTGCAAAATAGATAGAAGTCAGAAAGAAGCAGGAAAGAAAGGCCTCACTTGAAGTTCATGAAGTTCATTATCCTTTCTGGATATTGCTTATGCATATGAATTGACCTAATCAAGCCACTGGTGGAAGAAATGGCAATATTTGCAGCACAGAAGTCTTAACTCCTCAGCTAATTCTAGCCTTTAGTATGCAGGGGAAGATACGTCTGGTGCCCCTTACAGTCTGAATTAATGTGTATTAAGCACTGGCTGATTAACATTCTGAACTGTAGCATAAGCAGCCAAATGTCGTGCAATGGAGATTTATCTGACTGTGGAATACTTAAGTATTCTTAAGTTAAACCTCAGGGAAAATGTTAAAAGTAAACAAGATCACTAATAAAGATCAAAATCCACGTGTTTGGATCCCTACTGTTAAATTATTAAATAAAATTTGGACGGAAACATTTTGTTCCCCCTTTGGATGTTGAAGCCAGTCACCTGGCTGAAAAAAAGGAAATACTACATGCTTTATGTCTTAACGTAACTCAAAAGAAGATTACATGAGTCCAAAAGGTTTGACAAAGACCCTTGCTACAGGAAGCCTGCTATATTGTACAAATCACTTGCTAATGGCTACTCAGAGCAGTAGAATACAGCCTAATGGGACACCCCATCAATATGTTTCAGTATGATTTAAGAACATACAGAAAAAACTCAAGACTTTGGCCCATCATTAAAAAAAATACCAAGGCTCATCAGCTTGAATACCTTCACTGGATGTTGCTCACAGTATGTAGGTCCTAAAGGCAGATCTTGAAGCTCAGGTAAATAATTGAGATTAATGTTCCCTCATGGTCTTCACAGATATCTGAACCACAGGAACAAACTTATGTAGAAGTCAAACCAAACAAATCTGCACCAAGTATCTTTAGGTAGATTCTACAGAAGCATCCACAGCTATGAAATCTCATTAGAACACAGTTTTTTAAGCATGGGTCTGATTCGTGTCTAATTTCTCTTTGATGGAGCAATCATTAAACTAAGTCCCACTAATTTCTGAGCAAATAATTTTGTCTTGAAATAAATTATTCTAACAATGCTACAGTTCACTATTAGAAATGCTGCAATTAGAAAAAAAATGCATTTGTGAAAGCTGATCATTATTTTTCTAATATTTGGATAAATAAAAATATTTGAAATGGATTGTCACACTTTTCCAGCTGCTTTCTGTGAAGAAAAAGCACCATAATATTATTGCAGCTAGTATAAGAGTATGACTGACAAGTTATTCATGCCTTTACCCATCAAAAAAGAAGAGATTAAATTTGACCTGAAGAAGTTCTTCACCCAGCTGTCAACTGTTGAGTTACTGCCTTTTTAATTTTTTTTTTTTTGTCTTTCTAACACTTCTCAAGTTGCTTTTTCTACCTTGATGAACCTTCATTGTGTTAAAGAGGTGAGAGGACATCTCACAATTTCAACAAAGCGGCTTCTCATCCCTGTCAGTCTGAAACTCACCCGGGAAACACACAAAAGAGTAACCTTAGCATTCAAGTGACAACCTTGAAAAGTCTTAAAGTTCTAGTTTGATAACCTATTTTTATTTTGACAACTGAAAAAATAAAATATAGAGCAAATTAATGTATGAAAACTTCAAGAATGCTGTTGGTGGGGTGTCATTTAGATGACAGAAATAATTTTTGGCAATAACAGTCTATGTCAGGTATTTAAATATTTGTTTCAGTGGCCTATAAAGATTAAGGTACTGGGGACTATCATGAAGAAACAGCCAAATGGAGAAATGGATAAAACAGCAGCATGGAATCTTAGAGTAAACATGCTAAATGAAAAAAACCAAGCAAACCATGTTTCAGTTTTCATAAGATCTAATGCACCGCTTTTCTATTTATTGTAATTGATAAACTAATACTAAAAGCTAAAATTAATAAATAATTTACTTAGTTTTACTTAGTACTTAGTTTTGTTCATACCCATTCTATATTGACAAGTACCATCCCATTTCTTTGCAATGTGATCCCCAGAAGGAAAAACCTACTGGGACAAGGGAAAAGCAGAGACATAAGATAAAAGGCCTCTATTGACTCATCATGCTGACCAGCAGAACCATAAATTCTTGAAATGCCCCACACAGGCAACTGAAACCCAATTAGTCAACCGCCCAGAAAAGTAATACTTGCCTCTGGCAACAAGATGAGCAGCAGTCTTTTTATCACCACTGTCTGGTCAAAATATATAATTTCAGTGCATCTTCCTGTGATCTCTGGTTGACTTCTTTTGGGTTGGGCTGTTGGATGTTGTTCACTGTAAGCGAGAAACATATTGATTGTAAAGCAAAACAGTCCGTATGATAGATGCTGGGGAGGCAACTGCAGAAAAACAGAAGGTGTTGACCATAGATATGGGCGAATTATGAAGTCTGTTTTCTGGAGGAAAAGCTAGAGAAAACAGATTGTGATAGGAGAAATGAGAAAAGCAGAATTTTCTCCAGAGTGCCTGCTCGTCTACATTTGTCCTTTAAGAAATTTTTTTTTATTAAACATCACAAATTTCAATACAGAAGCACTTTAAAACCAGATATTCATGTTACAGATTTCCCATCACTGCTTTTTTTGTCCTGTGTGTTATCCTCCAATGCAAATTCCAGCTAGATGGTAAACTCGCTCCTCCTGGTCTGTGCATTTTGGTACCACAAATTCTCATTTCGTGGGGAAATTGGGACAGGCATTAAGTCCAGGGCTGCAGATAAAAGGTTGGTAATTCCTTAAGGAGAGTGAAAATATTTTCTCCCTCTGAATCATGTTTCAGGGGCTGGGATTAGAGAGTGCACTGATAGACAGTCTGCCCTCTTACCCTACTCCATTGCCACTGTTGCACCTGTGGGTTATTTGTGGGTTTCTGTCCACACTTCAGAGGCAACTTAAGATGTTCATCTCTTCAGGCCCTCTCACCTTTCTGGCAGGAGACATAAAAGCTCTTGCAGAAATATGAGACATTACTTCTACCCATAAATTTTTGATTTTGGAAGTTGCAGAGCTCTTTTGAACTGTATCACCTTTGAATCAGTCCAGCACAATGAGTTTGTCTGATTGATAGAGATATGCTTGTATCCAAGGCAAGCAGACAGGAATATACCAATTCTATCTGTAGGTTCAACCTGCCTATTAGAGCCCACACAAAAAGAAAACATCTTGAGTATAGTAGAGTGGGCCTGATTTTTTTTCCCACCAGTTGCCATCTGATTGCATTGGCGCAGTGTTGGTGGTCATCAATGCTAGATGCAGGTCTGCACTCAGTGTGCCAGCCAAACCTGTCCCTTCTGCTCACACTGGATTTAGAAATGTGCTGTTAAATTAAACACTTCACAAGCAACAGAATCTGCTACATAACAGTTTAATGAGTTCCCAATTAAATCTAGATTTAAAGCTTTTTGTTTATCCTGGCCATGCTCAGAGGCTTAACAAAGCAGTTATAATCATAATTTCTAAAGTAAACTTAAATTATTTAATTTGTGTTGCTTCTGAATCCTAATTTGAGCCCATTATACCTTTTTTCACTCTTATCTCTTTCTCCTTAAATTTTTAACACTTCATTTGCCACCATTATTTAGTCACAATGAGGGACTAGACATGTATATTTCAGACATGTCTGAATTTACAGGCACGTGTTTTTTTTAACAGTGGGTTTGATGCCACCCCAAAATACTCCCGAATTCTCCAAACCCTCCTATTCCTACAGCTTATATATTTAAAAATATTATTACCAGTTTCAATTTTATTCTGCTGGAATTCATTGTCTCTTACTCTTCACGGTTTTCCTTGTAAGACACTGAAAATGCATTTAAATTCAGATGCGGTTCTTAAGATTCTTAAACAGCTATTTAGGTTGCAACTCAGCCCCATCTTCAGCTATAAAATACCATACAGCTGGATAGGCTTTGGTGCTTGCTTGCTACTAAACTAGCAACAGCTGAATGCTAACAGTCACAGAAAGCACGGTACTCATTCCTGCTTCATTTTGTTTGCAGACTTGCATTACACAGGTTGATGTTGCAGACCTTTGTCTCAGTTTCATCAACTGAATTTCTTAGGCAGAACAGCATTTATTAGGTAAAAGTGTCCTAGTTGTATAGGAGATTAGACTTTGTTATTACACAAAGAAGATGCCTAAAAAGACTTTTTTTTTTTTTTTTTAGGTTTTTTTTTTTGAAAAGCTGAGATCTGTCACATCTCTGAGTTTAACTGAGCCACCTCAGATATGTGTGTAGCAGAGGCAGGCAGAGGACAGCACGCTGCCAATCTCTCTCCAATATCAACTGTAAATTAAGCACAACAGGCCTGGGTTTGTCCTGTGTAAAATAAGCCCCTAATCAAAATCTCTAAATCAAACACCAATTTCTTTGGTGGTAAACAGACAGACCTGTGTGTGTTGGCTATAGGTGTAATTGGGATTTCTGTTTCAAGTAATTTTGGCCCATTTAAATTCCCAGTGTTATGTCAGTTTAATCTGCCTTTTTTTTTTTTTTTTCCATCTTTCCTGCTATTGGAATAAGGAATACTTTAATGTTCTCAAAATTGTCAGTTTTAAGATAGTAAGTGCAATAGGAATCATGTCTGGGCCCATTATATATTGTATCTTATGGAAAAAAGTTGCATCTACAATGGTTTCACATCAATTTATAGCTATTCTACTATTGATTTCAATAACTTGGTCCATTACAGCATGTTTGTTTAACACACTCTTTTTGTCAGTAATTGCACTGTTTAATATTTCATGTTATTGTCTAAGAGCAATAGAGCAGAAAGCCACATGAAGGATGGTTTTGCTACTTTACTCCTCTTTTCTCCCTTCCCTTTCCTTGTCCCTCCTTGTTCCATGTCAAAAGACTAATTTATGAGGAGACTCTGAGTCATGTCTGGCCTGTTGATTTATTACTGAGCAGTATTGAAATAAGACTGTCCATTGTGCATTTTCATCTTTGTGAATGCCAAGCAGCTTCCAATTTTATATTAAAATTTCTAATTTTCTGCAAGTCTGCAGGTCACAATTATTTTAAAGTTCCTACCATAATTTGCATTCCTCTACATCCCATCACATCACCTCCTCTTCTCAAATATGGTAAACTATAATCTTAAATCCTTTTCTTAATGACATGAGCTATGAGATCAGAGGTAAAAGACTAAAATAGTTAAAATCATTAAAAATCCTATTATGCAAAATCTGGTTTTAGTAGTAGTCTCTTGTTTAAGAAATATCTTAAGGAATTTGAATATATCTGTGTAAAAATGTTATGTAAATCAGAGTTAAATAAAGGAATCTTTGTTTCCTATTTCACTCTGCTTTGGATAGTTTCTGTTATATTTTGTTGTTATATTTGAATTTTGGTACATTTTAAGCATGTTATTCTTATTGTTTTGCAAAATCATGTTATAGCCTTTATGCTTTTTATGTGCACACAGGCAATTTTAGTTTAAGCTAATGATCTGTGTTCTATGAACTTTGAAACACAGCAACAGGCAGTTTTAAATGATCTATGTAAAGTGGTCATGAATGACACACCTTTTCCTAACCTCAGAAAGAAGCAGATGTTCTATTTTCTATGTTCAGTTCAGTAAAACACCCTCAGGCAGAAAAATGCCATGTAAGAAAGGGCTGTGATGTATAAGAATCCCTTGCATTGACTGTAGTTCCAACGTGGCCATGGATCCATTCCCAGGAACCACTGACATGAAAAGGTATAATACATACTCTTTTTCTCACATTGACCTGATGAAGCACTTAAGTACTTAAAATTAGTCACCTAACTGAAATAAAAATATCTATACACTGTAGGATTTTATATGGATTGGAGAATGGATAAATTAGCTAAATTCTCTTTTTATATTCCATCCATATTTGTGAGGCTGTGACATATTCACACAGAAGAGGCAGGCTCAGGACACCACCTCTGGATTGCGTGATGTACTATTTTGGCAAACAAGCCCAGTCCAAGCAGACTACATAATAAGTGTCTGGAATTCACAAGAAGTCATCAAACATGCTCAGACATCCTGTCTTATTAGTGTGTTAGACTCTGTTTCAGTTTTATCCATGTTTTTATTTTAATAATAGATCAAAATATGATAAAACACCATAAAATATATCCTCTCATTCGGCATATTTGACATTGATACTTACTAGCGATATTTTAAATTCCTCTGCCAGAAGTTTAGATTTCATATAAGGGTGGTCAAAAATGAAATCCAGTTTTCCAGGGAAGTGTGAGGTCTCTGTACTTAATGACACTCAAAACTCAACTTGACAAACACTCTAAGCAATCTCACCTGTCTTTGAAGTAAACCATTCTTCCTGCAAACACTTGGACTAGATGAGCTTCAGATATTTCTCCCAAGCTAAATTGCTGCAGGGCTTAGTTAGTCTCTTTCAGTGTTCACTCTATGTCATGCCCTCTATTCTTTTTTTTTCCCACCCCACTACAAGAGAAACACTCTATGGTTTCTGTAAGATATGCAGTTGCCTCTTCTGATAATCCATGGAATTGAGATGATGCAGATCTTGCTTCTTTGTTGGCCCCTTCAGCTGTGCAACAAAGAAGAAAGGACATTCTAGAAGAGAAAGGAATATCCTTTCATCTAAACTTGTAGCTTTAATATTTCCTGCACATTAGTGTCCTTTACTCTGATACTCTATCTGCCTTCCCTCCATCGTCTTCTTCTATCATTGTCTTTTTTATGATTTTCTAATTTTTTTAATTCCTCAAAAAAAGAAAGAAAGAAGCAAATTTGAAAATCCCTCTCTACTTTTTATTCCCTTGTCTTCTCATTTTACAGAGTTCTTAGGGGCTTCTCCATGATAATGTTACTTTCACATGTTACCATGGCACCTTTGAAGTAGTGTTAGCAGAAAATTTTTTATGTGGTTTTGTTAGGAAGAAGACAAAATTCAGAATAATTGACAGAATATAGTTTAATATTCTGCAAGTATTTGCAATTTATTGTTAAAGCTAGACAGTAAACCATATTTGTATATTAAACTACACATTTTATTGGAGTTTTGTCAGTGAATTAGTAAAGAAACAGATGCATATGATTTATGATATTCTGCTAATGCATGGTCTTAAATATTTGTGGATCTTAAATATTTGCATATTAAATATTTGCATATATGCAGAAGAAAGAGACTAACCACCAGATCTTTTATTTTTTTAATTAATAAAAAGGTCTCTCCATTACATCCCTCAAGCTATATAGGTTACTGTGTAGTTGAATGAAAAGCCAGAATATCCTCAGTCTTCATCTATCTGATTACTGGTTTTAAATTTGAATTAAATTCAACTAAAAAATTCATTGCAACTGCTATTTTCAGTAAGGCTGCTTCTCTTTAGTACTATTCTACACTAATATTAAAGCAGTGCTGAGCCTTCATCAGCCTCTTGTAGACATAAGGATCTATGTGCATGATTCCTTCTTTATGTTGACTCTTCATCAGAGCTTATAAAAGTTACAGAAAACAGATCCACTGCATAGGATCACCAAACTCAAATATGCACAAGATAAGGGGCAGAATTAGAATATATAACTGTGTGATATATAATTATTCTGTTTTTCTGAAGGAAAAAAATGTAACAGCAAGGATAAATAAAGAACAGACAGCTTTATTCTGTCAAGGTGGTGAACCTTTAAATTAATTAGGATAGGGAGAAAATTTGAAGACTCTAATTTATATACGTTTCATAGAAATAATAATAAATATTAATAACTGCGAGAAAGGAAAAAAAGAGAAATTAGACTATAAATAATTGGGAGGATGAAGACAGGACAGTTGTGCTCATCATGTTCAGAGGGAAATGAGGAACATATTTTGATCACTTCATGTCTCTGTGGGATTCAGCCTGTTTTTTTTCAATATGAAATCGAATGACTGAAAGGAATTTACTTATATAATACTGCATTCAGGAGATAAAAAGGAGAGATTAGATACATACATAATAGAAGAAAGGACTGAACAGAAACTACAGGAATAATGGAAACACTGTGATATCCCACATGACAGATTTTTTTTTTTTATGTATTAGGAATTATCTAATGTTTTATGCACAAGACATGTTTATTTCTAATCTATGGAGTAAGAGACTTGAGTGTAAAGGGTCCCAATGGTTTTACTAGGTTATAAGTATGATTCTTAAGGTGCCTGCCTTTCAGAATGATATGTATTAACACAGTAGCATTATTTTATATTTATATTACAGTGAGAGAGAAGGTGTTTTGAATGAATTTAATAAGGATAAACATGTGGTTCTATCAAGCTGATGAAAAAATTTGCATGAAATGTTCTTGATAAAAACATGGTTGCTGCTTTCATTCTTACTTCTTTGCTTTTCAGTTTGTTACCTTTTATACTTTTTTCTGTTGTAGGAAGAAAAATCTCCCTGAATTTATGAAAGAATAGACCTTTTTTTATAAAGTATTCAGTTTTATTACTAGAAATAAAAAAAAAAAAATCCAAAAGAATATTTTTTGTTTGTATATATGCTACCTGATTTGGTGCAATTATACAGAGTTTATAAATATAATAAACAACAAAAAGAACCATTAAAAACAGCTGCTCATTGTTATTTCAAGCAAATTTCCTGATCAGGGTCAGCAGGACAGATCAAGACAGGTGTTTCCAAAGCACCTACCTCTTGAGCTTTTTATAGATCATTAATTCACTTGAATACTACGCTGGCAAGTTTATCAATATAAATTTTCTCTGCAAACATGTACTTTTTAAGATAATTAGTTTTTTATGAAAGAAGAAGTCATTTTCTCCAGGAAGTCAGTAACCGTAAATCACCAGAGCTGCATATCAGGCATTAGTTCTTCCCACTTGCTCAGTCACCATATGGCACCACACACTGCGCTGAAAGATAATCACTTTATTGTTGGCTGGGTTTTTAATCAGCTACATCTCATACTGTTTTGTTAAACATTGCCTTGCAAATAAACCAGCCTTGCAATACATTTTTGTCTTGGAAGAAAATATAAATAAGACCCTACGCAACACAGGAAGATCTGGTCAAATTTAAAACCCAAAATTTAATCAATTGATTGGGCATGAAAAAAATCATATTCATTACTTAAAACACCACAAAGATGCACCAAGTGTAACTGGGTTGGGAGCTGATGAAACCACTGTGCAAGGTGTCTGTTTTCTAGCAGTAGTTTGCTGGCTGAATTAAGCTTGACAGCTGCTGTCAGACTGCAATCTGCACTGCATTGAGCTTGAGCAGCTAATGGGATACTGGGGTCCATCCACACTGCAAGTGTGCACAACCAGTGATTTTTCACAGTGATCAGTCCTGTGCTTCTCTTCTGCTTTGTTCCCACAAACAGAAATTCCCACAGAATGTTCCTGGGTGTCCCTCAAGTAGAGGTCTTTGCTTTTGGTTTTCTGTTGTGCACACCCCAACAGGAGCTCTCTGGCTACTCTGGCTCAAATGCTCTGCAATTTTGAACAGATCTGCATTGCTAGGGATTGTATTGGGTTTGCATTGCAAGGTTTTGGTGGTGGCAGGGCAGAGACAAGGGAGGAAACTGCTGCACAACAGCAACTTTAGTCAGAAAGAGGAGTGGGAATAGGTGAGAGCCATGGTCCTGCAGACCCCAAGGGTAGTGAAGAAGGACAGGGAGGAGGTGCTCCATGTTTCCATGGAAGCAGATTACCCTGCAGCTCAAGATAAAGACCATGGTGAGGCAGCTGTGCTCCTGCAGCCCTGGGAGCTCCATGGTGGAGCAGAACTCACAGCAGAGCAGGTGGATGCCTGAAGGATGCTGTGACCCTGTGGGAAGCCTGACCTGGAGCAGTTCCCTGAAGGACCTGTGGACCCATGGAGAGAAGAGGACTTGTTGGGTCCCTTATGGGGGACCTCTGCTGGAGCAGCATGTTCCTGAAAGACTGCACCCCATGAAAAGGGACTCAACCTAGAGCAGTTCCGACAGAACTGCAGGCTATGGGAAAGACTTGGAGAAGAACAGTCATGGAGGACTGTCTTTATGGGTCCTTCACTTAAGAGTTGGACTTGATTGTCCTTGTAGGTCTCTTCCCCTGCTCCAGCAAGGGGTACATCCCACAGAATCACAGAATATTCTGAGTTGGAAGAGTTTGAGAGTCCTCCTGCTGAGGAGGAAGAGCAGCAGAAGCCATGTGATGAACTGACTGCAATACACATTACCTGTCCCCCTGTGCCTCTGTAGGGGAGGAGATAGAGAAAATAATTAGTGAAGTTGAGCCTGGGGAGAGTGATGAGTGGGGGAAAGATGTTTTTTGGATTTGGCTTTATTTCTCATTATCCTACACCGATTTGATTGGTAATAAATTCAGTTAATTTCCCTGAGTTTGTACTGCCCATGAGACTAACTGGAGAATGATTTCTGCCTGTTTTTATCTCGACCCACAAGCCTTACATTTTCTCTCCCACTTCTGCTGTGGTGATAGAATAGCTTGGTGGTCACCTGGCATCCAGCCACAGTCAACCTACTAAAAGGACAAAAAAGAGAAAAAAGTTAATATGCATAGTAAGGAAAAAACCACTGAATTTAAAACAAGGTTTCTTAGTCTAAGACATGGTTTCCTAGGAGAAGAAATGGAAGAGCTGTTCCTCTGAAATGACTACAAATACACAATAGCAACAGCCTGAGATATAAAACAGAGAAATTAAAGGATCTTTGTAATTCTAATTTACATTAAATTACATACAATTTGCAGAATGTTATGGTTATGTAGTCAAATGCTGACATTAATATTAGCAATGCAACCTTCTCTATAGCCTTTTGCATATGAATTGTGATACATACTCTCTTTGGGACTGTTGGAATCCCCAGACATCTTCCTTCCTCTCATTTCCTGAATGCAGAATCAGATTATTCCTGGGGGGTTGCCAGGGGGAGGAGGGTGGCAGGGCAGTGGTGGGGAGGAACAGTTCCTGATTGTCTGAGGAATTTCTGACTCTCCTGGGATGGAACATGTTCAGCATGGATATGCTGTTCTGCAAAACAGCACAGGAAGAAATATTCAGATGCTCAGATTTAGGGAAAATCTCACGGGATGCTAAAATATTTCTGAAGCAAGGAGAAATTCTCTGTCAAGTATTTTGTTTCTTTCCCAGATGGTGGAGGTAGTTAACTCTCAAGATTTGCATGCTTCTTGGTCTGAACAAAACCAATATCTTTTCTCTTTTTCAGAAGGGCTTGACTGTTTATATAGAGATATTCACTCCAAAATTTTCTCTGGTAGATGAAAGGAATGAAAAGTTTTAAAATGAATGCTTAATGGCTAGCTAAGTTTTAAACAACTAAAACAAGTGTCTGTATCTGTGTTACAGCCATTCTTCTATATCTACATCTATTTCACATTATGATCAAATAGTGGTTTTGTGGTTTTGGAGGAACAATTGGTGGTGGTACATTGCCCCACGCACCCTTTCCAGGCCACAGTGCAACTTGAGAAATGCTTGTTAGGCCTCAGCTTTGACAAACAGCACCTGGGCTCAGCTCTCCCTGAGCTATCAGAAGCACTGTCTGCTCCCAGGAATTGCTAATGAGTTTTCTGTGAGAGCAGCCCTGGAAAATATTTTTCTTGCCTGAGCAGCGTAACATTCGTGTTCTCACCCTTTCAAAGAAAGTGCTGATCAAAACTGTGGCCAGGGTGAAACATTGTTATGGGTAAAGCCCACTGCCTTTTGACCCTTTAAACACCTGTCCAAAATGAGACCTTTGGAGCTCTCCTGGACCCCAACAGGCTGCGGCCAGCATGTCCCTCTGAGTGGGGCATCTCAGAGCCAGAGAACTCATGTTTGCCGTACTTGGAGCACCACTGAACGATGATGATGCCTGGCCTGAAACCCTCACTCCTCCAGGCGCGAACGTTCACCCTTGGGGAGATGCAAAGGCATTCAAAGTGAGTATTTCGCTGACTTCCAGGGGGAATTTTTCACAGGTACCTTATTTGCACTGACTTTATGTCTGAGTGCATAAACATGTGCACATGCTGCAGCAAATCTGGGAGAAATGCTGGTTTTCAGATGTTCAGGTACCTTAGATGTCTAAGTTAGGCCTGTAAGTCAGCTTGTGACTTATGACTTAGCCTGACTTAAATGCTGCTAAGAGTTGTTCTTTTGCTGAGTTGCTGAATATAACTTTGAAGTTTTAAGCTAGGTTAAATGCTGTTAAATGTTTTTTCTCTGTTAAGTTATAAATTAAGGTATAAGTTAAGTTAGGTATAAGTGAAGTGTTGTTCCTTTGACACATTTTTAGACTTAAGGTGTAAGTTACATTAAAGTACTGTTGAGTTTGAGTGCTGTTAGGCTTTTGGGCTGTGTTCCTTTTTATACTTTTGTCACACGCACCTAAACACACACACACAAACACACACATATACACACACCCCTAGACAGCGCCTGCTTTATTTCTATTTTGATTTTGTTTGGTTTTGTTGTTGCTTGCTTCTCCTCAACTGTCCTGTAGGTAGTAGAGTGAATCTTGCCGATGAACTTTGTCATGCTGTCGCTTAATATTAAATCTGGCTTTTGCTGATATCCTTGCTGATGATTTTTTAAGCAATCTCAAACACTTGTTCATAAAACAATCATCGACACAGTGCTGGGAAATCACAGGATATCAAAAAGATGACATTGGTTTTGATGGCTAGTCTATAAGGAAAAGAACAGAAGGGAAATGTATATGTTTATATTTTTATCGTGACCTTATTCATAGTTTCAACTCCTGTGTAAAGCATTATGGAACCCTTGTTTTTTTGTACTAGTGATGTATCAGGGTTTATTATGTTGGCAGGAATAGGTCTAATTGTTTTAAGGAAGAACAAATGATAATTTTTGATGTCAACAAAATTCTTCAGCAATTTGTTTGGTATTTCTCTGTGTTCTTTCCAGTTTTCTCTGGATTTACATGAACACAAAAGAGGAATTCCTTCTTATTTGCTTTCATATAAACATGATTTTTTTTCTGTAAATAAGTTTTCAGTTGTTTTTTCCTTATTCCCAGTCTGCAGCTGGACCATCTATGGAATAAATCCTGATGGGAAAGACAGGATAGTGCACATGTGTGTGCATATTATATAGACATTACAAATGCAACCATTAGGAGCTGATTTTGCATGCTCATACACAGAGGCTGGGGTGGCCCACAGTGTCCTGGTGGCTGCAACCCCAGAGAATGAATAAAACATGCATTTTTCATTTAGCAGGCTGAGTGACTGGCATCAAAGAATGGGTAGCATGCCTTCAAGTTTAAGGGATGTGAGAAACATTAAGGAGGAACATAAGAAAAGTGAGAAAGATAAATACTCTTGAGCATGTGTGTTATCTTTCATAAATCATGAGGTTCTGGCACTGCTTATGGCATTAACCATAAACTACTTCTGATTATGGCAACATTTGCTATGACATCTAGATATGTCTGCTCTTTATAAAATGTTTTGCCAAGCAGGAGGTTCTGTGTACAATTTGATTAGTCATTTATTCAAGGAAATTCTATGTCAGTTGCCAGGAGATAGGAATAAAGTGCTTGGCTCTGGGAAAGTTCTCTTCCCATCATGTATATTTGAAGGGACTTCCAGGCAGATTGAACCTAACCATTCCTGCTCCCAATAGCACATGACAGAGGGGCTCCTGGATATGCTGTAACCCATAAAAAATGTTGAAATCAGCTTTATAGCTGATGAAGGTTTGTGGTTAGATCTTAAATTCTTTCCATTTCATATGCTGTGTGTGTTTCAGAGGAGAGTGGTGGCAGAACAGCTGATGAGATTGATATTTGGGTTTAAGTATCCACTCATGCATTACAAACTTTAATTAAAATTATCAGAGCAATGTGTCTTCCTTGTGCCAATTTTTGCTTCACAGGGAATCTAGAGAACAGAGGCAGCATAAACAGTGCATCTCAAAAGTATGCCCATCTCTCTGCAATAATGCTGCTATGATTCCAGTTAATCCCACCAAATATTATCTAAAACAAGATTTTAGGAAGATCTGTCTTCTGTCTACAGGCTGAAACATGAGCCTGAGAAATTTCCTTCTGTTATTAATGCTGAAAATTTTAGAAATGCAGATTTATGGGCTTTTTTTAGTATCTACATGTATCTTGGAATGAGAAATAATTTGGTTATTGGTTGTGGTGTGGTTTGTTGTGAGGATTCTATTGATTTTTAGGGTTTTTTTGAGTGGGTTGATTTTAGTTGTTAGGTTGGTTTGTTGGGGTTGTTTTTTGTGTGTTTTGTTGTTGTTTTCTTTTATTAGCATGTTTTCACTGAAAATTTGGGCTGAGAGCTTTTCTGAGTCTGTAACAAACTGATATCTGTCTCTTCCTTGAATTAATCTCAGCAGTCCTTTGACATTACCAAGACTGTGGATAGGGATTGAGTGTTGGCAGTGGTGGGATAGCATGAGAAACTGAATGGGTGAATGGCTCTTCTTGGTATCTTTATCTGCCTATGGCCTTTAAAGTTTGGATGGACACCAAATTATAGAGTTGTTTTAGTAAGCGAGATATTTTCCCAAGAAAAAGGAATGACATTTCACCAAAAAAAAGGTGTGAAGCACAAGTAGAATTATTCCATTGAGTATACTCATTGCCTAGGTTAGATTTGCATAGTCTTAGCCATATAGAGGTGAGTACTATGTGAGTAATGCCATTGACTTCTGCCAACTTAGTCAGTGTTTGAGTAAGAGAATTGAACTGGTTTCTGACTGTGGTATCACAAGCAGCTGCTCACAGTTTTCCCTACTTTTCTTTATTCCAGCATAAAACCTTAACAACTGTTTTGCTGGAGTAACTTCTTCTCTTGTATAATTTTTGTGTGATTTTACAGTTGAAGTCTCTCCATTAAAGCTTATATGAGATATAACTCTCTTGTCTGAGGATATTTTCCCTTATTTAAGGCATGTGAAATATTCTATGTTTTCTTAGAAGCACCTCTCAAAGAACTTCCACTAAGTTACCATGTTCTGAATAATATTCTGATCACAGAATAAAGAGTCTAGCTTGGAGAATCCTCAAGTGTTTCTTATCATTCCTTATTGTCTTGCTTTTTTTGCCTTACCTAAGCACACCCAAACCTTTGTTCACTTCAAGAATGCATTACCTTTTTTTTACCACGGATGACATTTTTGGCTTACCAAGAGAGAACATCCTTAAAGTAGTTCAGGAGTATTTACAATAACAGGATCACTGCCTTGTTGGCCAACATCATAAAGCAAAGTAGATGTACACAGAGTCTACATCTGTCATCTTGGTTGAGGCTGTTTTTTTTTTTTTTTTATTCCAGTTACTCCTGATGAAATTTCAATCAAGTCCTGATGAAAAGAACTTAAATTTGCATAGCGAGTATTTCTTTCTCAAGCAAGGCATTTGAAATCACATGTAGTTGGTTGCAGATTCCCTCCTGTGTTTCATTTCTGGATGCCAAGTGTAATGCATTCCTGGTTTTGCTTGGTGGTTTGAGAATACATTGTAGGAAAGACTCATCAAAAAAAAAGACCCACCAAATTTAATTCCTTAGTCTGGATTCTGGCTTTTCCTTGTATCCTTAATGTATTTTAACACTCTTCTGAATCCTGCTTCTGGCCCACTCTTGTATCCAGGTCCATAGTTACCTGCCTATTGGTTAATATCCTTTTACTAGACCCTTACAGCCAGCAGCATATCCTGATAGCTACAAACAGGACTTTTCTACAAGAAAACATGTGCTTTGCCTATTCCTGAGTATTTTTCTTCCTAGCTTTGGAGATATGTCCCACTTTTTCTGGAAGTGGTGGCTGTCTCTTGTTATTCTGCAGTTCAATTCTCCTATAAAGGGAGTTGCAGATTTCTGTGTTGTCAAACCTAAATCTTTAAATAAGTTTACATTCAAAAGAAAACATGAAGCAAAATAAAAGGGATTAATTTGCTCAAAAGCTGTCACCCATGAGCACAGCTGAAGCAGAAATGAAATATCTGTTCTCCAGTGCCACCTTCTGTTGCAGAAATGTACATTCAGGAATGACAGCATGAATGCAATCCATTGCTTCCCTCTTAAGCATCCAAGAACTATATGTTTAAAGTCACGCTTGATCCTTTAAACTTTTTGACCAATCACTGAAGATAACATGCTCTAGGGTGGATGTCTTGTGCCAACCAAAGAAGGCATTTTAAGTAGGTAAGTAACCTGTTATCAGAAGAATTCAGTCCTAGAGGTGCAAAGCAGACATCAGATATAAATATTATTTTTGTGAGTAGGGATTATTTTATTAAAGAAAAAAGCATAAATTGGTGGGTTCCTGATCATAAGCTTGAGATGAGCCACTGTGTGAGATTGTCTCACAGCAAAGGAAGGCACATACAACCTGTATGCAATCCACGCCCCTGAATTAAAAAGGGCTATACAGAATTGATACAATATTGGGGAAACCGGAACTGACTGGAGAGTAATTGAATTGAAAATCAAAAAGTTAACCTGGTCTTTATATTGTGAACAAAGGGATGCAAAGAGTGTGGAGCACTTAAACAGCAGGAATCTTATCCCTCAGAAGATAGAGTGCAGTTACCAATGCAGTGAAAATAACATGACTCCTTTCTGCCTTCATGATAAAGTTAGAAATCATTCTACCTTGACTTTTTTTTCAAATTTAGCACATTTCAGTGTGACATATCCTAGAGTCCCATGCAAAATGGGAAAAATCGTATAGTTGCCACTTCAAGAAATGAATAAAACATACAATGATATTAATATTTATAACTGGTAGCACAAAGAAGACTGGTAGCAGCCTAATTAATGCTCAGTGATATGAAAAGGTCTGTATGTTATCCCTGTTGGACAGCAGTCAATGAGGCTGGATTCTGAGCTGACTAATACAACGTCCCTCAGATGTCACGTTGTTTACCACTGTCATTCTGGCTTATAACCTGCATGTGAGATATACCCTTGGTGTAGGTTTTCAGAAGGTCTGATCTTTTCCTAGATCATAGCTGTCCTGATAGGCAGCTCTGGTGTTTTGAGAAGATGTGTTGGAACCAATTAAGTCATGCTAATAGAAACATTTGAGCACACTTGCTCAGTTGATTGTTTGTTACTTGTTTGAAATAATTATCAGTGTTTTTTGAAGAACTGTGACAGAGTCTATGGAAATCTGTACTTCAGTTGGATTTGAAATCATTCTGTAAATAGAAGTATTCAATGAAGATAAGCACACTTAAAAAAAATTATGTTGGCTAAGGCAATATCCTACTGTTCCTTGCAAGTTTAAAGCAATTAGAGGAATACAAAACTTGCAGGATATAGGCAGCAAAATTAACATACATGATGATGTTTTACATTACTATTATTGAATTTATCCAGTTGTAGAACTCAGATGACAAACATCTTAAAAATATTGTGATTAGTAAGCAGCTTTGGCTGACTCTGTAACTGACATTTAAAGAGATAAAGACACTAGAAAAGATCCAAAAGGCAATATAAATTATAACCAATAGGCTACTTTCATTGCTAAAATATGTTTGGCTATAATGTAAAGAAATAAGAACAGGGCCATGAGACATACTTAGAGAAAAGAAACCATAAGAATGTGTAACTAACACCCTCTTTCCTATTATTAAATCTGTCCTTTGTCGTTTTGTTTTTCCTGCTCCTTGGCATATAAGCTGCTCTCACTCAACCTCCCACATTCATCATAAGGCAGGTCTGAGTAGGCTTAAGGGAATAATTTAAAATATGCTTCTAAAGATTTTTGAAAGTATTTTTATGGCCATTTTGGAATAAAGCAGTAAGGATTCAATTTGCCGCAGACATGAGGATCTGTTTGTATTTTACACTTCATTTCACTAAACCCTCATTTCAAATATGGGTAATTTATTAGGACATATTTCTAGGTAGGAAAGAATGATCTGGCATGTATTTTATGTTCAATTTATGTTTCTTTATGCTGATCTGCTCATCAAAGTGTGAGGTGTGAAGCATCTTGCCGAAGTGACAGAAAGTTCTGCCTCTGGAAGTTTTGCTTCCCCATGATACAATTACTCTTCTGAAGAAGATGCGATGTGTTTCAACAGGGAGGAAATCGAGTGGAAATCAGGAATCTGGAGTTCTTTCAGAACCCTGCCACTAGCCAGATCTGTCATCTTGATTATATTACCATGAACTAAAAACTTTACATAAGAATGAAGTGGAATTGAAATGTTTTTATTCCATGTACTCTTGTAAATGCTTTTTTTATATTTACCCCCCTGCTACATTTGCCATGTCTTTAGCTAGAAAGTGGAGCTCAGTTCCTTTTTCACATTTTAAGCCTAGACTTGTTCAGATCAATATGGTAGTGCTTAAGGATATCTATAGCCTTGAGCCTGTTCACATATTCAGAGCAGACAATAAATACCCGGATGGTTACACAATGTTCAAAGTACCAAAGATGGTTCTCTGTATCTTAAAATGTAAGAAAATTAAAATTAAACTGTAGCTAATATGTTGGTAAAATAACAGGTATGACATGCTCAGGGAAGATTTTGAGGGCTGTTTCAATGCTTGAATCCTTTCTAATGTAGCCTTAAATTTTCTCATGCATCAGTCTTTCTATTTATGTATATATGACCTGTATACAAACATGCTGAAGATCAAATTTGACTTTCAAGTCCCTACATAATGTTGGTAAAACCGGGCTTTTTTGTGGATGTCTATTTATTTCCTTGAGGTCCCTTTCAAGTTGGAACTGTATGATTCTATGATTGATTCTGTGATTGATTTTTATATGGATTTATTCATACGCTCCAGTGCAAATATGTACCTTAGTTTTTCTTTTGATGAGGGGATTTGGTGTCTGCCAAATAGGAAGGTTTAATATTCAGCATGAACACAACAAACAAAAATTAAATGAACTGTTCTACTGTATTCAGATAATTTGAAAGTTAAGATTTTTCCCTTCCTACTTTTACACATGCCTCTGGATATTTATGACTGTCAATGACATTCAGTAGATTTCATGAACAAAGAACGTGATAATGAGGCCTGAGCTGTTGTGTTAGTGCTGCTATTTCTTTCCTCACTTTTTAATATAATGGAGAAAATAAAACCTTAATCACTAACAATCGCTGGTAAACTAGCATCACAACTCAATCCCATGGGGATGATTTGCTCATACCTTGCATACCATATATAGCATTAGAAGCTTTTAAAAACTTATTGCTTGCCATCAATTTTAATAAAAACACCTCACATCTGCTCTTTTAGTTTTAATGAAAAGAAAATTTCATTTTTTTGTGTGTGTCAATGGAAATTAGGAATTAAGTTTTTCAGCGCATGCATTATCAAGGGGGATTAACCCAATGATTTATTCATTGTTTTTTCTAAGTGTTTCATTAGAATTCATATTCTTCCTAGAGAGGACTGAAAATTATTAGGGTAGGCAAAGGTCGCAAAACTTGGCATTTAGGAACTGATCTAAAGAGGGATGCATAGATTCATGGTATAATTTCTTAGTACTACACTACATTTTTCAGTATACAACTGAGAGCCCTTTCAATTCCTTTTATTCCTACTATACAATGGAAATGGCTTTGTTAGCAAAGTGGTACCCATATTGAATCTCCAGTATGGACATCAAAATCTATGTCTCTTATCTTATGCATAATCTACCCTCTCTCCTCCATCTCTCATCTTTTTGTCCTATTTTCTGTTGGAATAATGTGCATGCTACATGGATTTAGTCAAATTTCTGTGGCCTGAGGGGTTCTCATTCAATGGGAAATGTTATCAGGTACATCATGTGTGACATGGTACAAGTCCTTAGTCTATCCTAAGGTTATATTAGGATTATGAATGGTTTAAAATTTTTTGTATAACATTTGAGAAGGGGAAGTATTAAGGCAAGAACGTGACTGCTCAATAAGATTTAAGATAGACTGAAAATAACTCAATTAGATTGTGTAAGGGATGTATAAATTCACACAAACACAAGCAGTATGCCATTAATATTCAATTTGAAACTGTTTTTAGTTTGTCTTTCCTGCAGGAGCTTTATCTGTTGGATCTGGCTCAATTCCCTTATTTCAAGCCCATATTCACGTTACACAGGATGCTTAGCTTTTAAACTTTTCTTGAGCTACAGAACAGATACCATAATATTCACAATTAAAGCTCTGTCAAAACTGGGGCTTTCTGTAATGTTTTCCTCCTAAGATGTTATTCTATAAAGGACTAATACTTGTTTTTCCCCTCATTATTAGCAAAGATACTAGGCCAGTGCATACATTTTGCTCGTGAATGCAGGGATGAGCATATGTTGTCTCTAAAATGGGTGATACTGGGTGATGACAATGAGAGTCCTAGAAGTCTACACAGGATTTATAACATCTGTTAATCTGTGATAACTAATAAAGTATTGGCACACAGAGGAGCTATTTAATTTCTATATGTATTACAAGGTTTATTCAATAATATGATCAAGCCAAAATCTCGGCAGAAAATATTCCCATTTCTTTTAGAAATTCTGGGGTCATCAAGCAACAGGGCCTTGATAAATGTTAGGTAGATGATTTTTAGAATTCAGAAATATGAATCAGGTCTTTAAAGCTGATCATATTTGGTCAAATTACCAAATTTTAAAACACTCTCCATAAAATTTTAGATTCAATTAAGATGCCCTCCTCTCAATTAACAAGATATTCCTCAAACTCCTAGCTGGACTGCTGCATACTGTGCTATATAGCTGTTGCTCAGGGCAGTTGAATGAAGAGTAGATACATTTATTAGCAGCCACCACCTGTGTCTAGGTGGAAAAACTGAATAGGAAGACTTCTACCGCAGCCCTCCCTCTTGCAAAGATACTGCAGGAAGTACCTGGGTACAAAGAGCTGGAAACACTGGCAAAATCACTGAAGATAGAGAGGGACTATGTGCTAGGATGGAGGAAGAGAAGGAATATGCAGCTGGGAAGGAATTATCAATGAAAAAAACAATTGTGAGCCAGGTGGATGATGTGAAAACAGGCATGGAAGCACTGCTGCACTCCAAATAGATGCTGGGTGAGAGACATCTAGTCTGGACACAAAAAAAAAGGGTATATTCAAGACTCTACAGTAGTGATCAAAAAAAAACCCCACAGAATCACATAATCAGAAAATCATCAAGTTTGGAAGAGACCCTCAAGATCATCTAGTCCCACCATCAACCCAGCGCCACCATAATCACCCCTAAAATGTATTCCCAAGTGCCACACCCAGACATCACTTGAACACTTCCAGCGCCATTGACTTCACCATCTCCCTGGGCAACTTATTCTAGTGTCTAATCACTCTTCTAGTGAAAATTTTTTTCGAATATTAAATCTGAACCTCACCATGTGCAACTTAAGGCCATTTTCTCTCATCCTTTCACTTGAGAAATGACAGAAGAGACTGACCCCCACCTAACTACAGCCTCTTTCCAGTATTTGTAGAGAGCAAAGGGGTTCACCCTAAACCTCCTTTTCTCCAGACTAGACAACCCAAGTTCCTTCATCCATTCCTCACAGGACTTATTTTCCATACCCTTCACCAGCTCTGTTGCCCTTCTCTGGACACGATACAGATCTTCAGTATCGTTTTTGTAGTGAGAGGCCCAAAACAATACAGGATTTAAGCTGCAGCCTCACCAGGGTTGAATATAGAGGGACAATCATTTCCCCAGTCCTGCTGGTCACACTATTTTTGATACAGGCCAGGATGCCATTGGCCTTCTTGGCCACCAGGACACATCACTGGCTCATGTTCAGACAACAGTCAACCAGGACCCACAAGTCCCTTTCTGCTGGGCACATTTCCAGACATTCCATCCCCAGCCTGTAGCACTGCCTGCAGTTGTTGCGATGCAAGTGTAGGATGCAGAACTTCACCTTACTGACCCTCATGCAGTTTCTCTCAGCCCATCAATCCAACCTGTCCAGATCCTTCTGCAGAGTCTTCTTACCCTCCTGCAGATCAACACTCCCACCCAACTTGGTGCTAGATGTGAACTTACTGAGTTTCACCTGAATCATCAATAAAGATGTTAAGCAGGACGAGCGCCAGCACTGAGCCCTGGGGAATACCATGAGTGGCCTGCCACAAGTGGTTTTAACTCCATCCACCACCATTCTCTGGGCCTGTCCTTCCAGCAAGTCTTTCACCCAGGAAAGAATGCACACATCCAAATAATGGGCAGCTAGTTTCTATGTAGTAGCAGATGTAGCATCATGGTCACAGTAAAATTACTACTCTATTTTATCCTTATTATTTTGAAGGTAGTTTGTGATTATTTTATTTATATTCTTGCCACATCTACTGGTCACAGCCAAAATCTGGCTCCATTTTACTAAGTAATTTCATCTTGGAGACAATACTCCCCAAAGCCCTCCAAAGCAGTAATGTGTGTTTGATTGAATACCTTATTAGATCAATGCCTTGCAAGCACTGGTTTTGCCTTAATTAAAAGTTCAGTCTGCTTAAATAGGGTTATTAATTAGATAGGGTCCTTACAAGTTAGTGGGAAAAGCTTAGGTATGATGAGCCATGTTAAACAGAACAACATCTGGTGTTAGCAGTATTCTCAGTATTGGGTGCTAATTACACTCTGTCTTAAGGGTACATATTTCATATTTGGCACTTTAAAATCCATCCAGCAAGTCAGATTTATGAGTCAGATATTTGCTTTCATGCTTGTTTTGTTTCCATACCCATGCACTGAAGTGTCTGTATAGGAGCACAGGACATTTATTTGGAGAAGAAACTGAAAATTTAAAGTACTTTTCCTTTTTTCTTTTTTTTTTTTTTTTTTTTTAGTGGTCTTTTATGAAAGGATCACAGGCTGATTTTCTCTGTTGTTTTTTCAGTGATGTAATTGTATTTGGTTTCGCTGGTAAAAAAATCTGACCCAACTTTGAGATTGATTAGTTGGTCATGGCAACTGTCAGCAGCAGATTTTTGGCTGCCACTGGTAGGACTTGTTGATGGGTTGCTGTTACCTCCTAACATCCCCCAAGAATATAAGCCTGCAAGGAGAGATGAATGTGAGATGTATGTGAATGTGGCAGAACATTTGCAGCCTGAGGCATCCATAATCACTAAAGCCTAAAACGTTTCAAATACAGTGGGTAGAGATGACTACTACTTAAACATCTTATAAACTTGGCTGAAATTTCTGTCTCAACAGAAGGTTAATATATATGATAATTTTATAATCCTTCATGGTATGGCTCTTGTCTTTAAAAAAAAAAAATCTTGAACACCTTTTTCTAACAAAAAATTATGCATCCATAATAAACCCTGGAGGGAGACAATTCAATAAAAGAATACATATGCATCAGGAATTCATTCAATATTCTTGATTTCCCTTGGTTCCTTTACAGTTTCCTTCAAGCTTTAAACTCCTAGGACCAAATTCATCCCAAATGTATACTGAGCTCCCTGCAGTCAACATAATTTTGTTGCCAGTGTGTTTGAAGCTGTGAACACTTTCATAAGGGTTCTGTATTTAGTTATAATAAGAATATAGTTTATGCTGAACTTCTGATGATCTTTAGGTCTTTAAAGAACAGTGTTGTGCCTCACTTTAGTGGCAAATACAGGATATGATGTGTTTTTCCAGCTCTGTGCTGAACATTTTGTCGAGAAGGATACTCTGAGAGGAATTATCAAAAACTTTACTGAAAACCAAAAAGATTATATCAACTGGTTTCCCTTGATCAGCTAGGGAGGTTACCTTGTCATAAAAGGAAATCAGGTTTGATAAGCTGGACTTTTCTCTCAGGAAGCCGTGCTGGTTGTGACCAATGACTGTGCTGTTCTCCAGGTGTTTTTCAATACCTCCCAGAATAATTTTCTGCATAATTTTACCAGACACTGAAGTGAGACCGTAGTTTCTGGGGTCCTCCTTCTTGCCCTTCTTGAAAACTGGGACAATGTCCACCAGCTTCCAGTCAGCTGGGACCTCTCCAGATTCCCAAGACTCCTCAAAAGTCATTGAAAGAGGTTTTGCAATGACATCAGCCAGCTCCTTGTAGACTGTCAGATGAATCCCATCAGGCCCCATAGATTTGCAGGGATCCAGCTGGAGCAGCAGATCCCACACAAGTTCAGGGTGAACTGGGAGTTGATCATTGTCACTGTCATGGTCCTCCAGCTCAGGCCACTCAGATACCCTGGATCTGTCATCTGTGTTGAAGACAGAGGCAAAGAATGCATTAAAAATCTCTGCCTTGTCTCTGTCCCTATTTGTGAGGTGATAATCCTCATCCAGTAATGGGACAATGTTATTTCTACACAGCCTTTTGCCATTAATGGATTTAAAAAACCTCTTTTTATTGTCCCCCATATTTCTGGCCAGCTTCAACTTCAGCTGAGTTTTGGTTGTATGAATTTTTTTCCTACAGTGGCAAGCAGCATCTCAGTGTTCCTCCCATGTCCTCTGACGTTACTTCCACTGGGCATACACCTTCCTTTTTTCCCTTATTTCCAAGACAAGATGCCCCTATTCAGCCAGCCCAGCCTTCTGCTTCATCTGCTTGGCTTCTGCCATTTTGGAATTGCTGCTCCTGTGCCCTTAGGTGTTAATGTTTAAAAAGTGACCCACGCTGATGGACCCCAGCACCTGCAAAAACATTTTTCCAGGGAATCTTAATCACTAGGTCCCTGAGAAACCTGAAGTCTGCTGTCCTTATGTCCAGAGCTGAGGTTTTGCAGACACTATTCCTCCTGTCAACACAGATTTTAAACTTGATCACTTTATGGTTGCAGTGGCCAAGACAGCTGCCAGTGTCCACTCTGTGGACAAGCAGCAGATCAAGGAGGGCATCTTTCTTACTCAGAGGCTCTCAGGTCTGCCAGTGAAAACTGTGAGCTCCATATATTCTAATCCTTCCAATGCTCAAATTCAGAATGTGCTGCAATATCTCTAGATGAATTCTCTGATTCTGTCATTGCTGGTGGGTTTGAGAGGTTTAAAGTTTATCATCATCCTATGTGATGCTGCAGTTACAATAAGTATCACATAGTCAAATATTTGGTGGCTTCTGTTCACAAGTGCTTGTGAAAAGCTTGTAAACTTTTCTGGTTTGGTGGGCTTGTACTCCCAAGTCAAATGAATCTGAAAGCAATGTACAACTCCAGATAATTCCCTGAATGAAAGAACAGGAGAAAAAAAACACTATTAAAATTCAAACTTAATGAGAAAAGAAGAATAATTCAGCACACAGAGTCCCATTGGTTTTATACTTAGAAATCATAAGGGGTATTGCAGCGTAATGGGAACAAAAGTTTTCTCCCAGAGCTGCAAGCTTTTCTTTAGACTGTTTTCTGCTTTACCATTTTGAATCACAATTACTTCTGTGGAAAATCTTGTCTGCATTTTTTTTTTCTTTTTTTAGTTATAGCAGGTTAATCATCCATAATGAAGCGTTAGTTATTTTTGGACTCTAATTTTAATACAAGCAACAGCTACTAAAATTGCCCCAGAGAAGAGAATGAAATTCCCACTGTTGCAGCTTTTTGATAAATTTGTACCTTGAAAAATAATCTGCCTCATTATACAGGTGGATGCTCATAGGGCTTCCTCCTTTCAGTCAGGAATGGATATCTGTCTTGAGAGCTACAGGGATGTCAAATAAGGGAATAATATCCCATTTTATAATGAAAGGCCTATGGCACAAGAAAAGTGTGTGATTTTAATCAACTTCATTCAAAAAAAAGAAACTGGTGTGAGTATGAATTTATCTCCAAGGAGTCCAAATCCAGGGCGCTGACATCTGGGTTAGGCTTTTCAAATACTCCTGTCCTAGATTGCAATATAGATGTAGTTAAGTATTCTATTACCACCAGCTGTGGGCCGTTAGCTGCTATCACCTGCTAATGACCAACTCCGGATGACAGGCAATGGGCCATCAGGGACCCACCGTGTGACTCATGGACTTATCTCATCCCATTGTGGGATGCTCTGCCCAGGAGGGAGGAACCAGGTGTTCCCACCTGGATATAACCTGGCCCTGGAACTGCCTGAGCTAGCCCTGTCTACTGGGTTCCCAGAGGATGAGAGCTACCCCTGGATCTTCAGCTGGAGACTAGACCTTCACAGGATCACCGCTTCAACTGGACTACTTCAGTTGGACTGCTACTACCACCCTAACAGGGTGTTAGGTTGTATCTGACTTTGTCAGTGCTTTTCCTTGTATTATTTCACTTATTTTTTAATTTCAATCTTGACTTGTGATCTCCCACTGGTTTGTTTTCAAACCAACACAACTCCCTACTCCCCAAGAAAATCAAAATGGATCAGATAGCAGGCTGAAAACCCGAAACAGCACAGGGTATTGCTTTGACACCTAAGCCAGCTGGCACTGTATCTGGCATTTCCATTACCTGTCTTTCCAAAAGGTGGCCATATTGAAACTGCCTCATCTCTGCATGTGTCTTTTGTCCAGATTAAATCCTGAAGTATGTCATCAGATATTTTGGAAGGGTTTTACAAGGCATGGGCCAAAACCACATCTGGCCTAAAACTTTTACCAATGTGCAACAGGAAGCATTTATATCTTGTTGAATTTATAAATGTAGGATTGGAGTTTGCATTCCACCAGCTTTGTAGCTAAGCACAGTGAAAAAGACCGAGTCACCATACTTCCCATTAGAAAGAAATGATGGTTCTTTCAAAAGCTTCATATAGTAATCACAATTTGAAATTGATAAATAATCTCTATAAGCAGGACTGTGCCCTTCCTCCTTAGTCCAATCACAGAATATACGTATGTGTACAGATATTGTGGGTAGAGAATAATGGAACAGCTTTAATTTTTAATAGGGTTCCATAACCTTACATATATATAGCCTTAGGTAGAAGATACATTTTAATAGTCAGACTAAAGTCAGTGCTGGAAAGGTTTTCATGGAACCATTATGGGTTATCCATTTGCTGAGACTCCTAAGGGACTGCAACACATGAAGACCACATATAAAAATCCATTATATATTTCTTTTTTTGTTTTTTTGTATGAGGATGGGTTGCCTTTATTGAACCAATTGACTGTATCTGTTTTACCATAAGAATAGCAATTATGTAAAACAGGCCATTGCCAGCTGCACAGCAGTAATAGTGCTTGACTAGTTGGAGTGGGAGTCACTTTACCTCACCTAAATGCTTAAACTTAAACAGACCAAATCTCTCTTTGAACCCTTCAGAAATACCTCTCCCTCTCCCTCTCCCTCTCCCTCTCCCTCTCCCTCTCCCTCTCCCTCTCCCGTCTCCCTCTCCATCTCCTTCTCCAACTTATTTCAGAGGACTGATTCTAATCTTAAGAATGAGGCATTTAGGATGCCTAAATGAGATGAACTCGAGTCCCACAATTCCTCGCTTTCATTTTAGTATTATTTTAATGCAAATTTCAAGTTAAGATATTATGATTCATAAAATCAAACTTGCAGAGCTACACAGAAGTCAGGCACGCTGTGTTTTTAGTCTCAAAATAGCTCACATTTACTACTTATCTTATTACAACTATGAAATTTGTGTAGGGCAGTAATGAAACTGTCATGCTAGGCATAAAATGAGCTATTTTGCTTTGTTGCTAACTGCCTTTTTGTTTGTATTATATTTCGTAAGTGTACTGTATCTTCATAAATATGATGGAATACAATAATAACTTTAGGGCAACTGCTGCAACTACTTTGTTTTGTGAAATGTAATGTTTTATTTTCTCACCGTTCGTATTGAAACTTTTGCTGACTGTGAATATTGGTAAAATTGGAAGATTTTTAGAAAGAAAAGGAATCCTCTAAAATTAAATAATGATATTAATTAAAAAGAAGTCTAGATCTGTGATGAATGGAACGAGCTTTTTTACAGGGATTTTTAACGGGACTTTGAAATACAAAATTAAGCAAATCAACTAACATTCTAGCCTTATTTTCTAAACACAGTAAACAGACAATATCTCATGGATTTCATTAGAAACTACCAGACATTCAGTGTTTACAAAAACAAGGAAATGAGTAGAGACCTCTTCACCTGCGAAAAAATCTATCAAGTAAGCATGTTAATACAGTTAAAATGCTCCAGACCTTGAAAATTTTTGTTTTCCTGGAACAAATAAGATTATAAGATATTGGGGGTTTGAAAAAATATGGTGATGAGAAGCGCTGTCATAGAGATGGATGTAAAGTGAAAATCACACTCTCACTCAGATAAATTAATTTCTGTGAAATTATCACACCTGTGTGTCAATGAGGATTTGTTGTGAATTGAGGATTTGGCTTAATGTAAACATTTTTTTAAAGGCTTGTCTGTGTTGTAAGTCCCTTCCTACATATCAGCCTCTGACTTTAGGAAACCCTTTTCATTTGAGGACCTCAGTAGCAAAGAAGGCTTGGAGACCTTACAACACCCTCTGGTACCTAAAGGGTGTCACAGAAATTGAAGATTTACAGATTTACAGAATATTTTATTTCTGAGTATGAAATAGTTTTCAGTGAACAGTTAGGTAAGAACCACATTAGTCCACTTGCCTGTGGGCAGAATAGTCTTCAAAACTATGCAATTGAGTGAGTCTGCACACAGGCATGAGGGAAATGCAAGACCAGTTGGAGAGCTGGTGACTGAGACCCAATTCAAGCACTTGTGGTTTGGTGCCACAAATCTGCTCTTCAAGGAGGCAAAATGCTTTGAACCTGCCTCCCTGAAATGGGGTTTCATACCTTCTCAGGTTAAAAAAGTCAATGCAGATCCTGGGAGCAGGGATCAAACATGTCATTAACTCAGCCAGACATGCCAATGTCAGTGTTAACCCCAGGATCCAATTTTCCTGCTCTTCTTGTTGCTCCATAACCCTTGTATTTAAAATCCATCACCATAATGCCATGTTTCTTCAGAGAGAAAATTTAGGAAACCAGACTCCAGGCTGATCAAAGTGTCTGCCTTGTCCTGTTGATCTAGGGAAAGAGCTAGACATTAACCACTACTCTAATCCATCAGCTGAGTAGAATGTCTGAACTGGATGAGTTTGAATGCTCCCCATAGATTTTTCATAGGCATGTCTTTCTCTCTGCCACCTTCACGTGAATTATATGGGGTAACAGAAAGCTAAATTTTCATGAAGCAGGTAGCTAAGAAAGGTAGCCTGATATTTTTCATTTCAGATATGCAGATGATTCAAAGGTGAGATGATAGAATAATACAAATTCAGATTAAAAATAATATTGTATGCAATTGAACATAGAAGCAGCTCAATAATGGAAAGATTTTAATCTCTGACTAGGTATCTATCTAGGTATGACATACACTAAGGTACGGAGAAGCCATGATCTTAGTGCAAAGAGAATGAGAAATTGCTCTCTCATATTGATTCCTTCTGAAATACTATTCCTTTAACATTTTGCTTCATTTATCACACTCTGAGGTGGCTGTGTCTGCACGACTTGCAATTTGCAGTCCCCTAAATGGCCTGTTGATTAACTCCGCATGTGCTCTGGGCAAAAAATTAATGGCCTTCCTTTAGTACACAAGTGCCCATTATAACTGGAAGTCAGCTCTAAAAGCCAGGAGATAATCTAGAGTGACCAATGGGATGACTATTATAGGCTGCAATGTCACAGAAGGTATTAAATTATAGTTCTTTAGTTACCATGAAAGTTGTTGGGAATCTCTGTTATTTCCCACTAGCAAGTACTAGCAATCTAAATCAAATTTACAGCCTCTTGAATTTATTTTTACTCTTTGTAGAATGAAAACTAGAGAGTTAGTATGGTACTCAGGGCAAATTTTTATTGTGAGATTTTGAAAGCTTCATGGAAAAAGCCTGATTTCACTCACTGGAACATAAATAGTTTGTTTGCTGACAAGGAACAAAAATAATGTAAATATTATGTTGCCACTGCTTCCAATATGGTATGTTATTGCTACATGCATAGATGATATACTGAGACCTCACATCATATGTACAGGTAGCACAAGTTAACACAGTGCATAGCTGAAAATTAATCTCTCCTAGTGCCTGCAGAAAGGGCATCACAAAATAGTAGTGGGGTAAAGAGCTCTCAGTTCACAGAACAGAGTAAATAAAATTGCTTTAAGAGGACAGAAGTAATAAAATACAGTAAGGCTAGAACTGACATCAATAATTCTGTCTGGAAACATTCTACACATAGAGATAGAGCCCTGCACTTAGACTTACTTCTTAACAGTGAAAAACTGGACACTTCCTTGTAAAAAAATTGATTTACTGTGGTATTTTCAGCTTAGATTAAGGACACATCCTATTGAGAAAAGCTTTCTTCATAACAAAAAAGCTGAAAGTTTCCTCCGCTATTTGTGTGGACTATTGCTAAAAGAAAAAGAGACAACAAAAGAAAGAAAAAAATCTAGCAAAAGCTGAGACACCAAACTTGTGATAATTATCTCATGAGATGTCAGATGAAGGTTCCCAATACTATCCCCACTGGGTGACACAGTGATATTTTCAAAAACTTTTTGGTTCAAAAAGGCACCAGATCAGATTTTCAGAAATATTTCAAGAAAGGCTGATGAGAAGCATTCATCATTCTAGAAAGCAATCAAAATATAAAAGGTGGAAACCTTGGTCCAGTAGAAGAGACTTTTAAAAAGGAATTTATAGCTTGGACTGTAGTTTTGTCATTTGTTTTCAGAGTGTTTGGCAGTATTCTCACACCTATGCACTCCAGTCTAGATGGTGCCTTTGATCCCATCTCAATTTACTGTGACAAGGTTCAAATGTCATTGTGTCTGTTACTTAGTTTTAAAAGTTATCTCTGACTTGGCTGATTGGGGCATTAGCAGGCACATAGAATGTCGTGGTTTTGATGACTGATGGTGATTAAAGAGAGCCTTTGGAACTCTGGGTGCCAGAGGCACAGTGGTTGTCTGAAGGACAGGCAGAAGAGCCAAAAACACTGCTCTGTTGTGATACCAGCTTCTAAAACCCTGCCAGTGCCACAGCTGCTTGGTATTTTAGGTGGATCATTTTCCTGCTCTTATGTGACTTTTCATTATTCTTGAAAAATATCATGGAGATTTGCTCCTTGTGTGACTATCATGGTTTGGGAGATAATAGGAACTGGACTTGGCTGCATCCCCAGGCTTACTGAGCTTGGAAAAGAACATGATTATGTATGAAAGGAGAAACACATAATCCATGGAGAAGTGCCATAAAGGAGCATGAGAAATGCTCCTGTTAACTCTGTGTATTTCTGCTCTGTTGTAAATTATGTCCTGATCAGCTTGATTTTAATCAAACTAAGGTAGAATTTTATAGTGAAATTAATAAATGTTAAAACTTACCACATTTTTTCAGCTATCTTAAAACTCTAAAGACTAAAAAAAAAATAAATCTCCATTGTAGGTCTGTACTTGAGAAAACTGTCATCTATAAAGTTAATAATACTTGCCCAGAACATAAATAATATTCTTATTAAAGAACATAACAGTCTGGAGACTTCTGCACTGAAATCTACTTTGGAGTAGAAGCCTTTCTTTTCCAGCTAAACTGTTGAAAATTAAACATTCTAGGAAAATATTTTCTTCATAGTTCCTTTGTTTTTACATTTTTCCCATCTGGTAGAGGTTCTAATTATGACTTTGTTGCCTGAATTTCAGTGACAGTTCTGGGCTTCATGTGTTTCAATATATTTTAAGATATTTTACAGTTTTCCTATTGCTATTTCATTGCATGATAGCTGGGTGTACAAAAGACCTTTTCAACATTTCATTCTGCTACAAATTGCAAAGTAATAATTCCTATTTCTTTCTGTAGCAATTCTATCAGTTCAAGGTAACACGAAGCTCAGCAGTCGTTTCACTGGGCACTGTAAACTCTTTCCTGCACAGGGCACAGAATTGAGCATTAAGCACTGAGTGCCATCTAGTGCACACATTGCAGTGCTTGAGCAAAAGCTGCCAGAGAAAGTAAAGAATTTTATGATTACAGTTTCCAGGGGGGAAAAAAGTGTGTGGAAAAAGTTGCTATGTCTAAAATATAAATCATAAAATAACATTGTGTCATTAAAAAAAAATAGAACATATTTCAGACTAGAGGGAGAGATGTATGGACACAAAATTATTAGAGGATCATGTATATTACTGCATCTGTAGACTGAGCACTTTAAACACCCTGGGAATTCCTTGTATCCTTTTATTCCTCACATGATTTCCCAGCGTACCACCTTCTCATCCCACTTTATGTCTTAGAACAGTTAAGCCATTTACAGCTTGTAATTTGCTAAATTACTTCTGTTCTTTTCTTCTGGGAAAAAAGTGAATCTTAACTGAGATGTTTGGCAGGGTTAAAAGCTACAATATAGCTCCAGCTCTTTGATCTATAGGCAGTTATAATCCCATTAGGTGACAAATTGACTTATCAATTGCCATAGCTTTGTTGGTCCCACATTTTATTCTCCAGTTTTCCAGTTTTCACCAAAATCAATAAGAACCTTTCCACTGTCATCTGGCCCTATTTTCTATAAGTATGATTGCATTATGTCCTGGTACACAGAGATCCTTCAGAAAAATGTCACTAGTGTGAATTAAGCCCTTGCTTCACTTTTGGTGGTACAGCCTGAAAAATTCAAACATATAAAGTGCTTAACCCTTTATCAAAACTTTTAAAGTGAAAAATATCTATGTAACTGGATAGCTGGTATGGTTAGAAATGGCAAAATGGAACTTTACAGTCTGATGCTATAATATAATATCTCATAAGATATAATATCTAATGTGTTTTTCCAATGGAACCTGGATGTTTACAGTACCCTCATTTTCCAATGGAACCTGGATGTTTACAGTACCCTCATCATACCCTCCAGTTTTGTTCACTAGGTTTAGTATATATGATTTCATGTTACAGATGTAAAAATCTTATCTGCGGAACTGGTTAATTACCTGCTGGAGAGGGCAGTAGATGCATTTTCATACTTAGTATCACCTCATGTAACTTTTAGTTCGATTTTCTTTAGAAACTTGCTAAGGTCTGTATTTCTAGATGTCTCAAAAGCCTGGATGAAAATGAATGTTATTAGAAATTCCCTAACATGTTTTTAATGAAAAAATCTTTTGAGTGTTATTGTGTTAAAAGAAGAAAGTTATAGCTCAAAGGAAAACTTACATAAAGTCCCTGAGAAGCTCTCCAGATGGATTAACAAAATATGAAAGAAAAATAACAGCTTGAAAGGGTGAATGGCTCATGAAGTGCTTAGTAAGTTCTGTATACTGCATGCAGCTATATGGGTACAAAGGCAGGGAGACAGGAAGAAGAGATGACCTGCTGCTGTTGGTAGAGAAACTAATTATCCGTGAAACTGATGCTGTTTGTGTTCCTGTAGTGAAAAGGATAGAAAGTAGAATCCTGGGGTGCACCAAGCCCAGCATCACTGGTCAAGGGAGGGGATTATCCCACTTTGCTCTGCACTGCTGCCATACAAGGAGCAGCTGAGGTCCCTTGGTCTGCTCAGTCAGGAGAAGAGGAGACTCAGGGGAGACCTCATACAACTTCCTCATGTCTGCAGAGGGGCAGACACTGATATTTTCTCTCTGGTACTCAGTGACAGGATCTGAGAGAACGGCCTGACATTTTGTTCGGGGAGGTTTAGGTTGGATATTAGGGGAAGGTTCATCACCCAAAGGTTGCTTGGGCACGGGAACAGCTCCCCTGGGCAGTGGTTCCAGCACCAAGCCTGACACAGCTCAGGAAGTGTTTGGACAACACTCTCAGGCACATGGTTTTGGGGATGCTCTGTGCAGGGTTAGGTGTTGGACTTCAATGGTCCTAGAAGGTCCTTTCCAACTCAGCATATTCTATGATTCTGTGAACTATTGCATCCAAGTTTGTTGGCTCTGGGCTGCAGTACCAATCACCCTTCTACTCAGGGAAGCTAGAGGAGAAAATACAAACACACCCCCACAAACCTGCTTGCAATTCTGAATGTACTTAACCTAGTTACACAGTAAAAGACAACACATTCAAGATAAATGTTGAGCTGCAATAGCAAAATGTGATGAATGGCAAATAAAAGAGGAGCACTTTCTCTACCAGAGGAGAAGGACCTGCTCAGACACACATCAGCACTGCCCTGGTGCAACATCCTTAACCAGAGAAACAGGACTGGAGTGATCCTGCTCTCCCTCTTCTGCTTCTGCTTTCTGTTCCTGTAGGGGCTGGGGTTGTCTTTTATACCTTATTGTTATTCCCTTTGTGCTTTCATGCTTTATGAGGTGTTTTACATGTAATTAGTACATGATCCATGTTGTCTCTGCTGTGCCTGAGTCAGATTCTGCCCAGCTCTTGGGACTTCATTGCTTTAGTGAGCAATACACAAGAGCTGAGATCCAAGAACAAATGGTATTACTCTACATTTGTACTGTCAGTTTTTCTGCTATTAACCTAGTCCTGGGATTGTGGTATAAGTGAGATGAAGGACTGAAAGCTAATAAAAAGCTATTTTTTTATGGCAACAGACCTGTTTGTGTCCATTGACAGTCATTGAGATAAAAAAAATCCAAATTTAGAGATTTTCATCCTTGAAAAAGAGATACAAGAATGAACTAAGAAACAAAAGTGTCAGAAATCCAAAAACCTCTTTAGATTAATCTTAGATACTAGGCATTTTAATAGCATGCAATTCATTGCATATTTGTGTATTGGAGGGACAACTTACTAGAAGTGGTGTAGTGCTAAAAACAGGCTTAGCAGCCAATTCAAAATCAGCATGTAATGAGTTTGGAGTGGAAAAGATTTACAATAGAGACATCTAAATACCAGGTGTGAATGAGTCATGAACTCATCTAATCTCAGGACTGAATCACGACTCAGTAAATACCATGTGCCTTCTTCACACAAACAAAACAGTAAGAATCCTTCAGCTTATGAGCAAAAGCAGAACAATTTATAAACTTCTTTGATGAAACCTTAGTTTCCATCGAGAGATGAAGTAATTCATCGAGATAGCATTGCTGACATTTATTACACAACAAAAGCATTTCTTTAATGAGAAAAGTGTTAAGTACTCATCAGAGTACTTGGTATAGTTGGAAAAAAATAGGCAAGCCTTTCAGTGTCAAAGCCCTTCTTCAGGTTCAAGATAGTCTTGGTACATTTTAAAGCTAAGCAGAAATTGAAAATGCTTGTTCAGGTAGGCAGGAATTTGTAAGGTCATCTCTGAGAGAAAAAGTGTTTGATTATTTTGGAGCAGATTGTATATTTTCAGAGAAAAAGGACTTGGGAGCAGGGAAGGAGAGATAAAGAAATAAATATGATAAGGTAGTTACCTTCTGAACGAAAGGGAGAGACATGATTTCTGTAACTATGTAGTGGAGGAGAAGAAAATAGCATCATGTCCTAAAAGCAATACCTGTATTGAGTTTGCTTTTTTTGTATCCAGTAGAATTATGAATCTTAGCTCCCAAGATTACTGAAGAATGTAGGATTTGTCTGTTTTCTCTTGAGATAAGGTCTTAGAGATCAGAAATAAAGTAATTTAATTTTTTTAGAAATAATAACCTTTGTTACATATTTGTTACCTCTTACAAATGTTTTGGAGTGCTCATCTGGATATAAAAGGAACTGTGGCGTTATAGACACTATCCAGTATACACAAAATTGCATTGGCTTACATTGATAGACACTGAGAGTACAGAAACTCTCATGTATCATGGAAGGAGAAGTTCTATTCAAGCTCTTGCCACCAGACTTGAACATTTGAAATAATACATGGAGAACGGTGAGCAACATAGTTTTTCCTCTGTCAGTCTGCAAGGTTTAGAAAGGAGCTGGACCTTCACCACCACAGCTGTGGGAAGGTGAGAGAGCTGCAATGCCTGGAGCAAGGGAGAGAAATCCAGATTCTTATTCACTCTTGAATCAAGCTTCAGAAGCATCATCCCATGATTCATTCAGATGCAGACAGTGTTAAATTCAAAATCTTGTTTAGTGGCAAAGAGGAAGCACACATTAGGTTTATACAAAGCCAGGATTTTTTCCTCATGTAATCAAAATCTTAAAAGTTTAATTATTGTCATAAAATCATAGAATGGCTTGAGTTGGAAGGGGCCAAGATCACCAAGTTCCAACCCCCCTGATATGCACAGGGACATCTTCCCCTAGAACAGATTGCTCAAAACCCAATCCAACCTGTCCTGAGCATTTCCAGGGGTGGGGCATCCACAGCTTCTCCAGACAAGCTGTTTCAGTGCCTCACCACATTCTAGGTAAAGAATTTCTTCCTAACATCTAATCTAAATCTCTATCCTTTTAGTTTAAAACTGTTCCTCCTTGTCTTATCACCAGCTGCCCTTGTTAACAGGCCATGTGTGGCACCACCAGCTGTTTGGCTTTGCCTTTATCTGACACTACAGCAAGGAATTTCTCCTGAGAACATCCATTAGGAACAGAGTTGTTTTCTCAGAAGGAAATTATATAACATCTCAGATGATCACAAGGGAGAGCATCTCTCCATGGATGGGATTTGCTTCACTTTGTGCAGAGCACTGGGAAAATCCAAGCAGGCTCCATCTGAATCTGTACAAGTACAGGCTGCCCAGCATCTGAAATCCACAGGGATTTGCTCCCTGTCTCTACTCTTCTCCTTATTCTGCCTTATGAAAGCAGTCAGCCTACTAAGCCATTTGTTGTCGGCCCTACTGAGGTTGTCACATCACCCACCAGGTGCAGAACATGGAGCCATTTCTAAATGTTTACTAACAGAGCATTTGCACCTTGCTGTCTTCATTGTTCTGCACCTCCACACTGCACTGAATTTACTATATACTGTGATCTTTGTGCATGTCAATCACAAAATACTAGATCTGTCCCTTCTCCTTGTTACCCGTAAAACCATCTCTGTGCAGCTCCAAACTCACCACTGGTAACTTAAAACATTGTTGTAGGTCAAGGCAAGCCAGGCAGACAAGACAGAGAAGCCTCAAGCCTAACACCTTGTAAAGTCAGTAAAAAGCATTAATAAGGTTTAATTCTGCCTTTAAATATTTCTGGAATTTTTGTTAAAAATATAGACATTTTTTACTATTTTATTGACAAAAATTTTGTTGAACATTAAAGCTTATAATGCATAAATATGGTTCTTTTCAGTTGTGTGAATATAATCATAATTATTGCTTCTAAGGTGATATGAAAATTTTTATATCTAAAAGAAGTTTGTGGATAGATATCTTCAAGACATTTGGAATTTGTTACCACAAGTTTGTCAACACATAAGATTTCTGACTTGGGCCACTAGCTAAAAATTCTGAAAGAAAAAACCATGGTAGGTGTAGAAAATGCCATATAATACACGACAAATTTAGTAGAAATGGATAAATAACTTTAGGCTGATGCCACTAGGAGATTATGGGCTACAGTGGACAGTAGATCCTACTAATGGGCCACATGACAGAAGGAAATATAAAACCTGGAATATGCTGTGCCTAAGATTTCAGTTTAGTCACCCATTAGAGTTTTGGTTGGGAAAAGAGGCTCTTGGTTAGTCTTTGAGCTTAGAAGTAGTAGAGACAGACCATGCTGTACCCTGTTTGGTGGTTTATATTTATCATCAAACATATGCTTGGCAGCCTGGGATTTGTCTTAAAAGGGTTCCTTTGGCACCTGCTAAAATGGCAGCCAGAGTCTGTAAATAACCTGACCTTAGGTGGGATTCAGGTGACCCACATGGACACTCAGGAATGATCCTTGCAGTGCTCCAGCTCCTCAGACTCTCCCCTGGCCTAAGCTCAAACAGGATTGTATAATCTATGTCTGTTCAAAGCAAAGCACTTTGACCTAGTAAGATCCTTTCACAATCAAAGAATTTATCCTAAAAAACTCTTAGTTCTAAACAACAAACCTGTAGCAAATCAAAAAAATCCAGATGTTGGTTGCCTGGAAAATATTTATAATTCTGCTAAATTATGGAACCAAGAGAATTGATGTCAGCTGAATGTGTCTCTTTTTTTCTTTTTTTTTTTTTAAGTTTTGTAAATACAGGTAAGCAGGGTGTTTCTGTTTTTGTTTTTTTTTTTGTTTTTTTGGTTTTTTTTTTTTTAAGGTTAAAATATTCCCAAATGAACAATAAAATGAAAGGTACAAGGAAAGGCACAGAGCATGTGCAATTCATGTGGGCTATTCTGATTTGGTGCAAAATATTGGCCTGAAGCATAGCTAGATTTACAAGGTTCTGGAGTGATCATAAGACTACCAAAACACTTCTTTTTTCTCTTGGTGTTTTCAAATTAATCTCTCAATCAAGCATGCTTCTTTATATCAGTCTGAAATACCTGTCTTGTCTTTCACTACCAGTTCATAACAGCTATCAGTATTTAGATTATCCTTCTAGCTGTAGTTTCAACATATTAATTAAATATCTTAAAACATCCTCATTTACTGAAGTAAACTAACATAAAGAACAAACCAAACCAAGGAAACAAAACTTTGGATTATACACAGGACTTAATTATTCATGTGAGTAATTTTCTATACAGAAAACAAAGAAGTAAGCAAGCAAACTCCCCAAACCAGAGAAATTTAAGAAACGTTCAAAACTGAAAGCAAATTGGGGCTCAATACTACATGGGTAAGTTTTAAAATTCTGTAGAGTGATAAAATCTAGGTCTGCTTTTCTGTTGAAACCACAGATACACGTTTTCTGGTGTTATACCACCATCTGGTGGCAAGAAGGAGTGTTTACAAGTAACTGATAAAAATCCAATCTAAAAGAATGTAACTCTGCACTTCCACTGAAATTCCAATCTCCAGCTCATTTCAGTTACCAGAACTCCCAGTTGTCTGTGGTACATTGATGAGGGGTGGAGGAGCAGAACTATAATATTTGCAGCTTTTTAATAGAAGAAAAATTAAAATAGAAATAGAAAAAGAATTTGTGAAGAGAATAAGGAGCAGCTGCACTTTAGTCTGTGGGAAGAGCAATGCACCCTCTTACTTGCAGTGTGCACGATGTTATGGTGAAAATAGACTGTGAAAACAGACAGACTCTTCCCCCTTTGTTTCCACAGTCAAGGCCTCTCTTCTCCCTTCATGACAGCGTGGAAGAGTCAAATCGACATCCCACAGCCAGTGACTAGGTACAGCAAACCGGTTTTGAGATTAGAAAGTGGATGTTAAAGGTTATTTCTGCAGTAAAGATTTCTACAGTACTTACTATTCTGCTTCATGCTTCAGTCTCAACAGAGCCATCAAAGCACACAAGGCACAACTTTCTAAAGTCCCTTGTGGCAGAAATTATCTTTCGTGGATTCTTCAACAGCATGATTCTACCATTTTTTATTAAAATAATTACTGAAATAATTTAGTTGCTTATCGAGCTGAGAAAAAATATTAAAGATGTACATAAACACAAAGAAACTGACAAGTGCCTGGTCTTGGGTCAATGATTTTTTGGACCTAGAGGTTGCTAGCAATGTTTTTTGTCACATATTTGAAAACAAATATGCTGAAGGATTGTCTGAGGACTTCTTTGTGAGAACAGGATGCTCTTTTATCTGGAGTTTGCCAGAAGAGAGTGAATGGCTGGTGTGTGCAATAAAACAGAGAGCAGGGTCAAGAATCTCCATGAAAACTATTAAAAATGCTTTTTCATTTGACTTGACTATGAGAACATTAGCAAGCTGTTAATGTTGCAGTGGTAATTTTTAAAAGGTACTTTTCCCCATTATTCTCTAAATCTTTGTTCAATCCTTCCAAAAATAACCTTTTGCTTGCAAAGAATTGATTAAAAAAATTAAAAAGTCTCCATTGCAGTTCAGCAGGAGTCTTGGTTAGTCATTTTATTTATTTTTGGCTGTACAGCTTAAGATTTCAAAAGAGAGCCCTGCGCAATCCATAGGTCTGGAATTTTGTAACATCACTGCTGAAAATCTTGGGCTGTGCACAATGTCAAGCTTCTAAAATGAACATTATGTACTAGCAAAGGACCTCAGAAATACATTAAATATTCTTGTGTACTGATTACATCTTATTTGAGTCCTTGCCTCAAAATTCTTGGTCTAATGAATTTCCTGCTTATTTTAAAGTCAAAGATTTTAATGAAAAAATTAATTGTTAGAGGATTAGATCTTTGTATTTCTAAACCGAAGACTTCCTCAGCATTGGCATGGCTAAGAGAACATTTGTAAAGACATGTTTCCATGTAACATTTTGATGTTATGAAAAAATGAAATTTTATACTTCTGGGGTTTTTTGGTGGTGGTGTTTTTTTTTTTTTGTTTTTTTTTTTTTTTTTTTTTTTTTTTGCTTAGAATTAAGGTTCGGACTAATTAGATAGGGTAGTTTCTCTCTCTGAAATCCACTGCAAGTTACAAAACGCTGTCTCTGGTCTGAACGCCTGATGGGGAACCCTAAGGGCACTGCTGCCATCTGCTGCTGACTTTAAAATCCACAACCTTTAAAAGTCAGGAGAAAAAAATGTGATTTGCAATTTAGGGTTAGGATTTCTGAATTTCACAAATCATAATAAAAGATTTAAGAACTGTAGCTTACAACTTGATTTTAAATAACATATAAACATTATTTAACTGGGTTATTCTAGGTGTTCCCATCACTGTTCCTAATATTAAAAATATGTGGAAATTTATAGAAGTGCCTACACAAAAAAATCCCACTAAAACATAAATTGGATATTAATGTTTAGTTTTAATTTACAGATTTATGAAACCTTCCTTTTCCCCCATAAATTTATCATCATATTTATATATTTAAAAGGTAGTCTTATTGTCCTCATCTTCAACTGAGGTTTTCTAAATAAAGATGATAGCACATATTTGTGGGGAGTGCTCCAGATTTATCTAGCCCTTGGGTTTTCTTCCTCAGAGAGTTTTCTTACTTGCTTACTTGTTTATTCCTTATGCTCATATCTCTGGGCTCTTTCCTAGTCAGCATTCTTCATATTCTTTTGAAGTTTGAATCAATGCTTTCAAAGACTGGTTGAACTCTGTTTGATACTGGAAATGGATCACAGACCCAAGACTATGATTAAAAATCAGTATTAAAACTCAGAACACCAGGGAACCTTGGTAGTAATTAATATCATTTTTTACAAGCAAAAATAGCTATCTAATGTTGTTATTGCTGTTCTGGTTAACACAGAACTATATCAGCAACTTCTGTACAAAACCTGAACTTTCCATATGCTTGCTTACTTTTACCATCATCTATAAAGATGTGAAAAAATAAATGCTTCAAGAATCTACAAAAACTTTTAAAGTGAGGGTTTACATTTAATTCTGACAAACCAAATTTGCAATGTTAAAGTTTTAAGGATTAGTTCCCCTGCTATTGTGGATTTTGAGTAATGTTGTGGATGCCACATGTGAGGTTTGAAGCAGGTGCTGTGTGCTTGTGGCTGGTCCTGGTGGATGTGAGGAGCTGCCATGTAGGCACTGCCCCCTTGGGTTAAGTCAGCCAAAGCCACTGCTCTTGGCTTCTGTCTTTAATCACCAAACTTGGCTGCCTGGTGAACTTGTTATGTGCTGAGCTGGGCTCTGGGAAGGGTGGTTGACAACAACCTATTTAAACGCTTTAAACTTTAAAGCGTAATAATTTAAACAGGAATGATTGGAAAGCACCAGTCTGCTGAGTTAGGTTTTTGCTTCAGGAGTGTAAAGGATCTTCTCAGACACAGCAATGCTCACTACAGCTCCCAGAAAGACATTCAAAACCAGTTACTTATGCCCAGCCCATGTATAAAGATCTGAGAACACCCTCAGCCCTGCAGGAGGCCAGAGCAGAGCGCTGGGGCACAGGGCAGAGCAGGGTAAGGGCCTGCTGAGGTTAACATAGAAGAAAATCTTGCTTTCCAGACCTTGATAAGAAACTGATAGGAAAGAGGTATATGAACCATGACCCTTTTCACTCTAGATGAGGGCCTAGTTGTTGTTGAATGCATGGCAGTACCAACTTCTCCTTTTCAGTCCACTGTAGGTGTCTAAGACCAGCAAAATATTTTTACCTTCTGCTCTTGAAAAAGATAAACTGCCTCCTTCCAATCTGGAGTTTAGTGCTTTAATCTTTAAAATGTAGTAACTGTTCTTTGATAATCAAGACACAAGACATTGAAAAAAATAGTGGTTTTTTTTCTTTTGAATTTGAATTTTTTTCAATTTTTTTCCAACACTTTTAAACATTTTATAGCTCTTCATATTGATCCACACAGAACCTCACTGCACCCTATGATTCTTTATTAAATGCATGTAGACATAATTCATATCACAGACATTAAAATACAGATTGCATTTTTGTGCAATTGGAAAATGGTCTGAATCCACTAGAGAATTGTAATTACTGACTAGATTTATTCCAAGGAAAACGAGTCACTGGTACTGTCTTTTTTTCCTGTCTATAAGAAGAAGCCTCAATAGTACAAGCATTGTATGACACCAGGGGTCCTAAGGGCATGAATCCAAATCCCGTGTGCTGCACTGCTGCTGCTCTCTGAAGTGATGCAGCTCTGAGAGCTGGGCAGAAGCTGGTGCAGACACAGCCAAGACAAAAGCAAATATGTACATCACCACATGAAACACCCCATAAAGCAGGAAAGCACAAAAGGGATAACAGGAAGGTATAGAGGGCAGCCTCAGCTCCTGCAGGAGCAGAAAGGAAAAGCAGAAGAGGGAAAGCAGGATCACTCCAGTCCTGTTTCCCTGGTTAAGGATGCTGCACCAGGGCAGTGCTGTTGTGTATCTGAGCAGGTCCTCCTCTGGTAGAGAAAGTGCTCCTCTGTTATTTGCCATTCCCAATATTTTGCTGCTGTAACTCAGCAGTCATCTCCAATGTGTTTATTACTATGCAACTAGGTTAAGTATATCAGAATTTTAAGCAGGTGTGTGGGCATGTGTGTGTGAGTATTTTCTTCTTCAAACTCCCCACACACTAAGGTGACAGCACAGTGCTGAATCAGAGCAAACTTGGACACATCAGATCTTAAACTAAGTCAGACAACACTGGCAAAAATTCTGCTGCTTGATATTGTTACTTGGTGTTGCTATAGCAGGAGTGTTTTTAAGAGCCTCAGAAAAATAGAAAATATCGGTGAATTATTTTCACTTGCTGCATGAGCATCCGTCAGTGATATTACAAACTGAAAGCATCAGTTTGAACCTTTCAACTCTTGATGTTCTTTTCCCAAATGCTAAGTAGTTTTGGAAAAAAAAAAAAAAAAAGGGAACATGTTTTACAGAGACTATTTCTTCTATCTGGAACATGCATAAAGATGTGCCCATAAAAATTTTGAAGGTAAGGAAGGGATACAAGGAATAATTTTTCCCACGGGCATCAGACTTTAAATTGCTCCTTCATTAACACTACAATCAAAGATTTTTTTCTGTTTCTCTTAACTCTTAAGTTGACCTATATACTAACAACTACTTCATTATTAAACTGATGATATTATGGGATTAAGCTCTGCCTTTGAAAGCTTATTATAATGATTAATATTGCCCTTTGGGGCTTCTGTGTAGACACATTGATTTATTATGCCCTCAAACATTTACTCTTCATGTTGGTCATACCAAGATGTATAAAATAAGCTTAGCAATAATGATAAACCTAATTTCACCCTCACTGACACTTTTCATGGCAGTAAAACAACAGTCTATAAAATTGTGTTGAACCTAAAGGTCTTAATAAGCATCAGGGTAGGAATGAGAAAAGACCTCTTGCACCAAATGTTAGCTTTTACTCAGGAAAATTGTATGTAATTTTGAAGCCTGTTTATTAATTTCGGTGAGCTATTAATGTATACAGGCTATTTCTTTCTTTCTTCATTTAAGAAAGTACAGACTTCCTTTGCTATTCTCATGTAAATCTTTATGCAAATATTGCTTTGATCCACACCAGCAGGCACTGCTCTTTCAGGGACTTGAGCCACATTTCCTTGGCATGCATGCACTGCCCATTTTTTAGAGGTAAGAAATTCAGCAATATGATTCTTCCTGGGAACACCAATTCCAGGACTGGCCATATTACGTAATTTTTTTTTTCTAACTGTATTTGCAAAAACATTTAAAGAAATTGCCTGTTTATTTTTTTAGTGTTTCTGAGCTTTTAGATCTATGCTGTACATGTTTTATGTCTTTTTACTATACTAGGCAATTGAAAATATGCATAAAATGATTGGAAGCCCATATAGTTGCTTATCAGAGAAAGTCTGCCCTTTGAGCAACACAACAAAAAGAGATTAATTTCAGAAAATTTTAGATGTTAGTGCAATGCCCTGAATAGCTCAGATCAGTCCCTTTTTTGTGAGTGGTGTTAAGTAAAGTCAGTCTGTAGCTCTGGGATTTTTCCCTAAAGCAACATCACAGAGTATTGATTAGTCTATCTGTCATGAATGGGGGATTTCAAACTATATACAGGATCTATTTTCATTATTCTTATGTGCTTACCAGGCAGTTATTGCTTCTAAAATTGCAAGTTGCTTGGCTTAAAATTTTGTGATGATTGTTAAGGCTTATTTATTTTACCTAAATTGAAATGCCTACAAAGCAGGCCTCTAAGGCTTTGCTACTCTTCTGTGCTTGAATATAGTTAATCCAAGCTAAGGAGCTGAAGAATCATGATCATATGTTTGTGGGAGACAAGGAGTGAACTAGGAGAGTGGTTCCTGTCTGAGTGATATACACCACAACTAGAAAGAAAAAACTCTGTTGAGCAACAGAGGTGAAACCGCCCATATTAGCTGAATAAAGATGACATCAAGTGAACTCTGATAAAGATGACATCAAGTGAACTCTGATAGAGAGATGCTGAAAATTTGCATGGCTGCATTCTTCTATCTATAATACAATAATGAAAAGAAGAAAATAATTCTACATTCTATTGTGCCCTGAAGTCTTGGTAGATGGGATTGAGAACAGAATATAGTTTCAACAAAGTGAATCTTAGCTTTCAAGAAGGTAATTTTTTTTGGTGTTACATCTTCTGAATGCCCAGGGTGAAGCAAGAATGAAGTTCCCACAGGTTGCACAATCTCCTCTGAATTCTCAAAGCCATTGATGAAATTGACTCTGGTATTACCACAGTGAACTAGAGCAGAGACTGCAGGAGGCTCTGGGCAGCTGTCCAAATGTGTTCAGCCCAAATTTGCTTCAAAAACAACATTAAAGCTCCAGACACTTACTGTCAAAATAACTGCTTAATGCCCTTTAGTTGTAGCTTCTGCTCTGACCTCCTCTCTTTAGATATAAAAAATTATTCCAGGTTTTATTAATTTGATTTTCAGAACACAGAGTTGAAATGTGATTTTCTTTTATTTTATTTCCTTTTAGAGGAAGGGACTCAATAAGGACTATAATTTACAAAGGAGAGATGAGCAAGTCATGGTAACTTGAAAACCTTTGTAAAGGGACTTGTAGCTTTCTTGTGCTTCAGCTCCTCACCTGTAAAAAGAGAGGAATAGCATTTCCCTACTGTCTGTAGATTTAATTGATGAAATAGATGGTGAATTTTTATAATAATTTTTATTGCTCTTGATGATGGGTAAAATGCAACTTTCTGAGAAATCAGAAATTCCCTGTATTATCATAAGTATACAGAAATTTCTTAGCATTGTCAGGAATTACTTTCAAATGGCCTCTGCCCATCAGCATAAAAAAAAGCCTAAAAGTATAAAATTTTGATTCCTCTATATTTTAAAATGCCAGTCAAGAAAATTAAATTTAGGTTAGATATGGAAAAATCAATTGTGTAAACAAGTCCAATCCCCCCTTTTTTGGAAAATATTGAAATGCAATGCATGGAGAGTATCTTATTCTTTCCTCTTTTGTATTGATTGCATTTTTTTCAGCTATTCTTCATAGATCATATTTAGTGTGTAATTAATATTTGCAGTGGTAATTTAAATTTTTGTCTATTGCCTAGCAGTACTCTGTCATTTTCTTATACTTGAGTGGGAAATGTCAGAAACATTGGAGCAGAGAATGTTTGTCTCTGCAAATCCTCTCAATCCTCAATTTAGCAGAATTTTCTTGTTTGTATGATGAACTGGAGATCTGAATTATTAAAATAAAAACCCCACTAGTGATTTTTATTTAGCATATGTACATGCAATAAACTCAAAAATTAATTTAATATTGCATTGCAATATTTCTTATTAATAAGGAATAAATTAATCAAGGACTTTCTATGTATAAGAGCAGTTGGAATTACAACACAGTTAAAAGAAAAACCTTTAGAAAGTTTTGGAAAACTTTCAGTTGGTGTGCCATTGCGTCATTGCTTAAATATTGTACCTTCTCTCATGAAAAGAGTACTCTAGGAGTTTTAGTCCCTGCACTTGTTCCATTCCACATTCACCAGTGTTGCAGCTCTTCTTTATCTGCTTGGCTTTTTCATCCCACTTGTAGCTGACTGCCCAACTGCTTCTTTTTGGCTTAAAGGCTCCTTAAGCAGGAGAGATGATGTAGGGCTGTGCAGCAGCTTGGATCTCTGTGTCTTTGCCCCACTGAAGTCCTGCCCTGCAGCCTGACCCTATTTGGACACAGTTAGCCCCAGCCTGCTGCATGGGATTATTTAATCTCAGATGCAGGATGTCACATCTGTCTTTTTGAGCTGCAGGAGTTTCCCATCAGCTCATTTCTCCTGACTGTCAAAGCTTCTCCAGATAGGAAGGACCCAACCAACACTGTATTGATCTCAGCTCCCACTTTGCTGACAGTGTTTCTGTCTTTATCTTAGCTGTGGCTGCTGAGCTGCAAATACCAAGAACTTTCTGAGATGTGACAGTCTGTGCTGAGAAAAATATTATATTTTGCTTTTTCACCTGTAGTTAAAAATCTTATCTGATATTGTATCACCTAAAGATTCTGATACAGTCAGTGAAATTCAGAAGGACACAACAATACAGATAATTTTGAAAGGTCAAAGTACTAGCCACACTATTGCAGCAAAATGGCCAGCCTGTTCAAATTAGGAGCTATCCTTCCTCTGTCAGACCTACAGTCTGAGTTCTTACCTGCAAACAAACACACCATTTTAGCTATACCGATACAGATAAATCATCCAGCTAATAGTTGTGTTATTAAAAAAAAACACAACACAACTATGTGCTTTGATTTTTTCCAGTTTAAAGTGATGTGCGCTGGTGTGATGGACTTGGATAATTTGTTAATTTGTGGCTGCTTTTTATTACATTACTTTGCTTATTGTTGTGGCCTAAATTCATAAATACCCTTAAATGACTGAATTTTGTGGCATTCGGCATATAAAGTAGGATTGGAAAGTAGGATTGGAAAAGATGCATTATGTTTATTCTGATCAGGTATGTCAGGGAAATCACCAATAAAAAGTAAGGGAAGAAGGAGTTTCATAATTTCCATTTATAGGCAGACATGCATTGCAAGTAGTCCTGGGGAGAAGGACCAGGGGGTACTGGTGGTTCAAAACTGGAGGTGAGCTGGCAATATATACTTGCAACCCAAAAAGCCAGCTGTATTTTCAGCTACATCACAAGAAGTGTGACCAAAGGCTGAGAGAGGTGTTTCTGACCCTCTGGTGAGACCTCATCTGGAGCTCTGTGTTCCACTCTGGGTCCATAATATAAGAAAAATACATATCTTTATCCACAGGAGGCCATGCACATGGTCAGAGGGCTGGAGCACCTCTTCCATGAGGAAAGGCTGAGAGCTGGTGTGGTTCAACTTGGAGAAGAGAAGGTTCTGTCAAGATCTTAGAACAGCTTTTCAATACTTAAAGAGGGGAAGAGACTTTTTAGTAGGGCCTGTAGCTATAGGATGAGGTGTAATGGTTTCAAACTAAAAAAGGATAGATTGAAACTAGATATAAGGACATTTCTTTTTGCAATAAAGGGATGACACACTGGAACAATTTGCCCAGACAGATGCTAGATGTCCCATTGCTGGAAATATTCAAGGTCATATTGGATGGACCTCTGAACATAGTTGAAGATGTCCCTGCTCATGTCCCTGTCCTGCAAGACCTTGAAAGGTCTCTTCCAATGCAAATTATTCTATGATTCCATGATTCTATGAAAAGAATAATGCTGAAGATATATTTTAAAGATATTCTTGCTGGAGTTCCAGGGAGACTTGTCCTCAGAGCCAGAACGCTAAGCTGAATCTCTATCTATATTTTCCAGTGACTTCTCTCTATATGAATTTTAAGTCCAGCCTATTTCAAAAACATTCCATGAACTTCCAATTCCCAGTTTCTCATCATACACCCCATGTAGCTTCTAAGTTAAACCCTGCAATAGCAATGTGAGGAAATAGCTCATGCATACTCTGCACTTTGCTGAGTGCTCTAAGTAAACACACTTTTGGTAAATATTTTAAATTATTTAAAAGGAAGCATATTATTTAATCATTCTTTCTGTGTCTGTGAAGGGATACTGGGATTTTCTCTGTAAACTAGTTTCCTGGAACTAGATTCAGATAAACCTACAGCTTCCACAGCAGATAATTCCAATTAGCTCTCTCTCCTTAACACTTCAGTGATCATTTCCAGAGGCCCTGCATGCTGAGCAGGAGTTTCCTCATAAAAATAAGACAATGCAGGAAATTGGGGCTGAGTGTGGGGTGAAGTGTTTGTTGTAGTCATAACTATTTTCGCAGCAAGAGGTACCCAAAGGGCCTTGAAGTCCTACCTTAGTGAGTGAGGCAGGCACTGGGAAGATTGGAGTTTGGGCATTAATAGAAGTCAGCCTGTGCCAGTACTCTGGCAAATAGGCTAATGTGAAAAAGGGCACCTCTACATTCTTGAGGAATATTCAAAATTGTTGCCTATTTCTCATTCCATTATTTTTTGAGAAAAAGACATCAACTCAGGAAAAAAAAAATCAGTCTATATGTTCCAGTTTATTTATTTCACTAGGGGAGCATGATTTTTTAAAAATTATTTGTATCAAATAGGGAAACTATGCAATATATTGAATATAGGTCTAGACATGGCTCAAAAATACAGTCTCAATGGGAAATATCACAGATGTTCTAGTAGTCAGGTAAAATTCAGCAGTACAAAAATGATTGTTGAAAGAAAATGATTTCTTGTTTATAATAAGGTCTAAAATATATTGTTCCTGGAAACCTTCTTTCTGCTGGAGGAAATAGCCAGAGATTATCCTTCTAGGTTTGTCAGATTCTTTCCGATTGTGTCTCCATCAGGAACTTACAAGGATAGAGAGTTAGACTTTTTTTTTGATTCACCTTTTCTTCACATTGAGGGGAAAAACCCCTGGATATTCCTATGCTATGCTGACATATGCACATGCATTTGTTGCTCATATAGGATGTCAGAGATGAAACTGTGTGAAGATATCAACAAGATGCATGCAATTCTGGTTCTGACTTGTTTGGAGAAAAGTTTTAATGAATGAACCTTTTTTTTTTAAATGAAATATGGGACATGAGTGTTACCCTGGGAGGTGTGCTAATGCTGAAATAGGACAAACAAGTATGAGCAGCAGGCACAGCTTTACCATAAAACCACCGTGGTCAACAAATGGGAAATATAAACCAGCAAAATAGGTTTTCATGTTAATTAGGAAAAAGAAACCAAACCAGATATTTTAAATATTTATTTGTCAGACTGGGATAACAGCCTTTATAGAGCACAATTTGCATAAGTTCTCAAGATACATCCTGTATACAATCACAAAACCATGGCATGGATTTATACATAAAGTGAAAACTGGGACAGATTTACAAGCATTTTTATACAATTCTCATACTGCTTTTGTTTCAGTTTTTACAACTTTTAGAACAAGTCTGTTTTGTTGTTTGTTTTTTTTTTTTCCTGATTATTCGGGAAGCAAAATGAAAATTAAAAGAAATTCAAACCAAAATGAATATCAACAAACCACCACCTATGCATGCAACATTCACTGTGGAAACATTACATTTGCCCAAGGACTATTCTTTTTTTTTGTTGTTTTTGCAGGTTTTTTTGGTGTTTTTTGGATTTTTTTAAACATTGTGCCTGCTGTACACGTTGTCCATAGCATGACAGCACACACATTAGTCAGCCGTTGTTGAGCACCTGAGCACGTCACTGAACATCAATAAGATACAGTCAAATAAGGACACACTCACATGCTTGGATGTCAAATGGAGTTAATAATTTAAACTCAGTTTGTTTTACAAAAATGTATACTTATTTACAGGGTAACAAATTAAGAAAACGACTCTTGTCAAATCATCTAGTTTTAATTATGGATATCTATATATATTATAACTTTTGAGCTCATCAATATATTTGCTTATTAATTTGTTCAAAATAATAAAACAGAACATATAGGAAACATTAAAATGTTTCTTATGATTTAAAGAGAGAGTATCCGGTTTCACTTATTCTTTCTATTTTCCTTCTAAAGGCAACGTGTATTTATAAAGAGCAATTCATCCTACGTGCCAAGTGTACTGAAAATTCACAAGGCATGTAGGACAAGAGTTTAAATATAATGTAGGTGGATACTTATGCTAAATTTCCTCTCTGTTTCATTACCTTTATAAGTTACACTCACACAAATTTTCTCTGCTATTCACATAGGTATGTACATATCTAGATATATACTCAAATAATGAATCTGGGACATTCAACATCTTAGCAATGAAAATAAACTAGTTAAAAATAGTGTCAGTTATGATTCAAATCATAATTTAAAAAAATACTATTAACATCTTTATGATATCTCCATGAAACTAAATCCTAATTAAATAATCTCTATTGGGCTCACACTCGCTTACAATATAATAGATGTCTTCTTTTTCTTCATCATCATCCTCAAAGTATGAATCAATATCAGCTGGTTACCAGCTACCATATCCCACAACTTAACCATGCAAACATCCAGCATCCAGAAAAATAACTGAGATATTTCCTAAGTCTTGATTTAAAGCCATTTCAAGTCAACAGATAGATTGTTGCTGACTTTAACTGGTTTTTGTTTCTTCCACACAGGATCCATGTAATGCATAACCATGGGTAATAATAAAGAAGCAGCACTCATTGCCCCTGGATACTATCCCTTTAAAGTGTTATGATAAAGAACTAGCTCAACATTCATCATAGAAACTCTCATGTCTAGTTTTAACCTGGATTAAAAAAAAAGTGGCTGTTTGCTGCTCATTGTATGCACACAAATAATAACGATAATGTTATAAATCCCTGTCATTTGTAAACACACACACTGTGCTTTTGCTCATTTTTCAGCTTGTTTCCACTATACAAGGCCTTGAACTAAGAAGCAGCTTCAATTCTGTTGTCTCAGCAGATTTATGAATTAAAAAAGTTAAAATGCCTCTGCTATTGCATCCCTGCAATATGTATCCTCAAAGCAATCACAGAAATGTGTGAACTCATTAATAATCAATCACTCAGAAATTATAAAAGCTGTTGCCACATCTAAGCACTTTTGGCCAGATAAATAAAACAAAAACTAATGAGAGAAAAGTAAAAAAAAAAAAAATACTGAGATACATACAAAAAAGGTAAAAAAATACTAATAGTCCTTGTTTGATTATTTTTTTAGAAAACATTGTCACGAGAGTTTTTCCTGACTTCATCCATAAAACAAACAAACAACAACAAAAAAAGGAAACTATGCATTCAATCATGAATCTGTGTTGCATAGAGTGATTTCAGTACAACCTAGAAATTTGGTCAAAAAAAGGAACTTGGCACACTTTGGTAGCATTCTCTGACCTCTGAATGATGCTGCCTCAGAAAGCCGACTGTGTGGGCTCAGGTGTGACACACGCCCACCCCAGGTGACACCGAAGGAACTCTGTCCTTGCTGCAGCTGGCCAAGGCAGTGCCATGTTCCTCACAACCTCTACTCTTTGTGTTTCATGACAGGAGTCCAAAACTGCCACTTCAACATGCAGAAACATTTTGTGTGTTGTTCAGAGAACCAAAGATGCTTGAATTAAAGCAGTTGCTAACAGCTGGTTAGCCTCAAAGGCAGCTTTTCCCTGCAGCCACAGCTACACCACCCAACAAGAGTATTCAATAAAAATATTGGCCACATTTGTATACGTGTGAGAGCAAAGCATGCCTGTCCACTTTCTCAATTAAGAATGATGATTACAGACTTAGAGTAAGGCAGCCACATACTGCTCGTTCCTCTCATAAATCTCCATAGCAACTACCAGCGTGACTTGCTGCCTTTTTAGCAAATCTTAACAAGAATAAAATCACCAGCAGTTTGCACAAAATCGCACACCTCATGGCTTGCACTTCACACAGAATTTTTTTGGGGGGGTCTTTTTTCAAAGTACAAACACAATATAGTCATCAGGAATGCAAGATAGCCCACCAAGAGAGAAACACATGTGAAATGCATCCACACAGGATTTTTTGGTTCAATCGGGGATTTTTTTCATTGAAGTATTTTCTTATAAAAACATACACAACATCAAAACATATTGATTTTTTACAATAACTCCAGAGGACTGTTCTTAAAATATATGAGAGGTAGGGTATACATATACTGGTGAAAGCATAAAATTCAACATTAAAGCACACATCCTACTTCCACTGTCAGTGATGTTGTGTTTTTAAGATAGCTAATAAGATTTTGGTAAGATTGCTCTGCTTGCAAGTTAAGCAGGCTAACAGCAGGTTATGAACATCAGGAGTTTCCTTAGTGTGTGTAGCATTGATATAATCTGTATGTTTTCTCTCATATTCCTGTTCCATGCTGATATTTTAAGTTGATAAAGATAAACCAAAAACTGTAGATGGGAAGAGTTGCCAGTGCAGCTTTTTCACAGTCAATCCAGCTGCTTAATAACCTAAGCATTATTTTTCCTTTTTTTTTTAAAGCATATAATAATTTCCAGAAGAATATTTTCAGCTGGTCTTGCACAACCTATGGAAGTGTACTATATGTATTCAGAAAATATAAGACAATGTACATTAAATAATTTAATGGAAATTCAAAATTCTTTTTTGGGCAAGAAAAATAAATGTCTGACATGCAAAAATTTGGCCATTTTCTTTTTAAGTATGCAAAGGTCATGAGATCATATTTCCAGGGATACTATTTTTTATTGAAGCTGTGAAATACTAAATGACTTCTGAGTAACATGGGAACCATTGGTTCTTGGGTTTTGATGAAATTGTTATACTTTTAGGAATGGGAGAAAAAGCTCTCTTTTCTTCAAACATGGTACAAGGGAAAATATAACAACCAGCCTAAGCCATGCCAGGCAGTAATTTCTTCCCAAGTGAGCTAAGTGCTTGGCTTCGACTCCCTCAAAGGGGGACTTCAAGCACGGAAGTGCTTACACAGCCTTAAAAGTTGCAAACTCCCTTCTTGTTTACTTCTTTCCTGACTGAGAAGCCATGCTTTTGAGGGGATTATACTCAGACATTCACCTGAGATTGCAAGAGGGTGTTTTTCATTCTAAAGCAGCAGCATCCAGTCAGGAATTGCCCTGCTGTCACTTCCCCTTCAGTTTCAATTGTGTCACTAGTGTTGGTACAGAGCCCTGCATTGAGAGGGTCAGTGTTGGCATGGTGGGGCTGCTGCTCCCAAGTGCCCACAAAAGAGCCTAGAATTCATTGTCTCTCCACAGTTTCAGAACAAGACTGGTTGCTGAAAAAGTTAGGACTAGTTGAAATAACTGCATTAGTCCCAGTGCTTAAATCTCTTGAATCTCAAACTGATTTAAACCTTCTGATTCAAAGGCTGGGTGAAGTACAGTGTCACTGACATTGAAACAGCATTTTTCCTTTCTGATGTAGTGCAGTTTATAACCTGCTCCTTCTCTTTAAAACCACATCCCAATTTATAGACTGTTCATATAATTTTATTCATTACATTCTAGAAGAGTGGTTTATATCCATTGTTGACACACAGAAACAAATGAAACAATCCGATTTGATTCTCCACAGCATAGTTTTTGAAGGAAAAAGAAACAAGGAAAAAAGTAATGTAAAATAACATTACCACTCTTGCAAACACCTTGCAGTTTGTCTCAAGTGGTGTAATCTCACTACAGCAAATTATCAGAGATCCTAAGGTGCAGAGGAGCAAGTTTTGCACTTTTAACAAGTGAGATTTGGAAAGTCAGTCACCCTAGGTGCTTTTGCATAAAATGATCTCCTCCTGGTTGCACAGAAAACCAGACTGCGCTTCCCATCACACTCCTCCAGCTGCAGCTGAGCTCTGCGTTAGCACTGCCTCCAGCCTTCATCATCTCCTTCACTTCACAGTTACTCTCTTCACAAAGAGTCCAACAACATGGAGCCCTCGTATCAGTCTTCTTTTCAAACAGCCTCGCTTTAATTTCTGGGCCCAGATTTTCTTCTCCTTTTGCTGTGTTTTGCAGCAAAAATAAGTGTACTAGCCCTCATTTAAGTGTGCTTTGTAGCCCAGAGACTGCTCTTTTCTACTTTGTATTCTGAAAGACTAGCTAAACACAATGATATCAAACTATATTCTTGAAGTGATGCTGTTTAGAGCAGACTCTGCAGGTTTTGTGCCCTAAGCAGACAGCTCTGCTCAGTGTGTTTGTGTGGAGCTGACCAACAGTTTGTGCCAGTTTACTATTCTTTTCCTTAGATCCACTTTGTCAAGCCAGATATAAGCTTCCCCAATCAGTGTCTTTTTCATAAACTTCCCTCCATTGGAGACAAGCAGAATCTGTGAAAGTAATAATAATAATCATAATAATAGTAATAATAATGATAATAAAAATAATAATTTATCTATGTGCATAGTAACATAATACTAGCAAAACATGAAAGATTCAGAAACATTGAGCTCAAATATGCTACACACAGAAAAGAAACATTGACCATAACTTTTTATATAGAGTCAACTTTCCCTTCACAGAAAGCCCTGTGAAAAATTGGATCTTCTCCCCTTTCTGTTTCATTATCATGATACATAGCAATTAGAAGATGACAATCTTGAATATTGGTGAACAATTTGTCTACCTGCTGATTACCAAAGATGAGTAGAAGGTCAAATTGTAAGTTACCAGATCAAGTTTTATGCAGGTGAAGTACCAGCTCTTGTTATGTATACTTCAGGGCATGAGTTGTAGTTAAATATTCAGAAAAAAATTAACATTTCTTACTTCTTGAGTAACTGAATTAACAAGCACAATGCTTTTGCATTTTTTTTTTTTTAAATTAACATCCTAACTTTTTTAAAAAGAGAAAGAAGTAATGAAAATTTGCATTTCCATGACAGGATTAGCAGCAGGTTTGTGATATTCATGGTTACTGAGCAGACCTCTATGAGCAACAGGCAAGGGAGGTAACTGATAACAGGAGGAGGCTGACACTCTTTGTGTGAACCAGCAGGAGAGACAATAGGGCATTTTGTTGTTTGGTTTCAAAGATCTAGGCTGGAGGAAAAATGACAGAACTCAGGAATATTTTACTCTGCTGAAACCACAAGGCAATAGACACATAGCAGAACTGTAGAAGAACTAGAATTTTCTGTAATCAAGAACTTCAACATTTTTGAAACTTTTCCATTCCAATTAGGGAAACATAGCAAAAATTGCAAACTTTATATCACAAATAAAATTTTAAATAAATTTCAAAGGGGAATAAATTTGCATAGGTTTTCTTGGATAAGTTTCCTACTTCCTTGTCCAGTTTTGATATCAATTGGCAAGTAAGGTATGTACCTGGACAGCTTAGACAGTTAATGGCTATTAGTCAACAGGTTTGAGGAGGGAAAACTCTTAGGCACTGAAGCATTAGGAAACTCCATTCATCAGAAAGCCTGTCCTTGAGGAAAATAGGCAGTCTGCCCCCCCTGCTGATGGCTTTCTAGGTCCCTAGGTTTGGTGTTTGCTGAAGGATGGACTGCCCAGAAGCTGGAAAGCCAAACCAGAACATCTGTATAATACATTCTTCTGGGCTTTTCTGATTAGCCTCACATAGGACATTACGTATTTCTAATTGCAGGGAGCCAGGAGCCAGAGATTAGTTCTTTCCAGAAGGGTCCCAGGTGAGCTGCCAAGGAACAGGGAAATCAGAGAAGCGAGGAAAAAGCTGCCAGGGGTTGAGGAAAGTGCCTGTCTGAAACCTGTCAAAATGTTTTCCTCAGAATGTTTTCATTCTTATACATCAACAGTTTTGGGACAGAAAAAAATTTTATCCAATTTTTCATTATTTCTGTCCTTGATCCTTCTCCCTACTCCTCCCAGGTGGAACCCTGGGATCTATCTTCTCCAGCTTTTCTGTCTCTCATCCTTGTTTCTTCTCTGCTCCAGGCCTTAAATTCCAGTCTTGTTATCCTGAATCAGCTAGTCTTAGTTTCTAAAACCCAGAGTCTTTGGTTTTTATTTATTCCCAATACTCTGTACTAGACAATTCAAGTTTTTTTTTTTTTTTTCCCCCTCAGCAGCCCATGGTCCCATTTTTATGTTTTAATATTCACAGCTCTTGCTGCTGATTTTTAGACTACAGTCCCTTGTCTTAATTTCTGCCCCTTGTTGGTTCTCACAGCTCTTTACATTGTATCTTCTATTGTTATCGTGTTTGATCTCATCTTACTCCCTCTCTTTGATGTTAGTTCCTCCTATCATCTTCCAGTTCCATTTTTGTTCTATAAAATCTGGTTTCGTTTCATTTCCCTCTCCCCCAAATCTCTTTTGACTGTGTCCATCTCTTTGGCCCTAAATGTTCATTACTCAAATTTGTCATTCAAATCATCCAGCTTTGTGCTTTGCCATAGGAACAAATTGACTGTTAAGCTTGAAGAGCACATAAAAACAGATGCACTGAGTCAGAGAACAGCTCTCTCCAAGCAAATATTTTGCTTCCAAAAGTGCAGAGGGCAGTGTATAAGGCAGAATATAAGAACAAGGCAATTAAGCAGTGACACTCTCTCAAACACCTACTGAGATCTGTGGACCATTGACTTACTGACTCACAGGCAGTATGTTTGTATTTAACAGAATTTGATGTCTTTCAGCCATACATTTCTTTCATTTTCTCCAGTTACTTTTTTATGTGAAAATATTTAGCATTCACAATATATAAAGGCAATACATTTTACAGCTCAAACTCCAATTTTCATGAAGCAGAGACACTTTTTCTTTGTTTTAAACTTGTTCATTGATACTTTCACAGGATACTTTTACAACCTTCATTCTCTTTCTTAGCTCTGGTGTGCAATATCTGCATATATCATAGAATCATAAAATCATAGAATATGCTGAGTTTAAAGTTATGAATTAAGGTCATGGAGTTCACCTCCTGGCCCTGTTGAGGACATGCCAAACAATCACACCCTGTGCCTGAGAGCATTGTCCAAATGTTTCTTGAACTCTGTCAGACTGGTGTTGTGATCACTTCCTCGGGGAGCTGTTTCAGTGTCCAACCACGCTCTGGATGAAAAACTTTCTGCTGATATTCAACCTAAACCTCCCCTGACAGCTTCAGGCTATTTCTTCAAGTGCTGTCACTGGTGATAACATGTGCAGTTCAGTGCCTGCCCTTCTGCTTCCGCTTGTGAGGGTGTTGAAGAGCAAAATGAGGTCTCCCCTCAGTCTCCTCTCGTCTTTATATCACAGAGTTTCAGAGGACATGTTGTCAAGTCTCAGGATTACTATTCCTATGGATATGTCCCTCAGTATCTCACTCCTTAAAACTCGATGGATTATTTTTCCATAGGGCTCTGAATTCTTTACTGATTTTGGCTTCAAATAACCACTGAAAGCAAATTTATTACAGGAGCTCTTAAACTTTGGCAAGACTTTATTGATCACTTTGGATTACCCCAGAAAATATGAATTCTTAAATAGCCTTTTATTGAATCTATTGAAACAATAAGATTTTAAGACACCTTAACATGTGAAAACCAGTATTTATTTTTGGGGGTCTTGTTTTGTAAGTAACATCCATTTTGACTGTAATGTTAATGATACAATCAATAAGCCTAATGTAGGCAGTTAGATAACCCAGACTAACTATGGTCACCAAAATGTAGCTGTCTTATTCAGGCTGGACTGACAGATTTAAAGGTACACTAAGTGGATGCTGATATGCCCAACAAATCCTTCCATTTATTTTTAAGATTGGCATGCAGATACCCCTTGAATTGTCTATCCCTCTCCACTGACTGGAGGAAGCCTGAATATCTGGCTTATACTTGTTATCTCCTAATTTGAAAATAAATGAAGGTAGACAAATTGAATCCAACCTGTCTAAAAAAAAAGCAAATCTGGCCACAAGAGCAAATCTGTCTAAGCAACTAAAACACAGGAGAGGGACTATTCCTGAGCCAGTTCCATGCATCATTTGATGTGTCACAGACTGACTAAAAGTCAACTCCATTCCAAATGTAACAGAGAATATCTGTCTTGGTGTAATCAACAATTCTCAGTGTCTGAGATTATAACTATTGTGTCTAATTCTAGGTACCACAGCTTTTAAAGAAGTTGGAGAACTGGAGAGAATGATAGAATGATTAGGCACTTAGATAAAAGGACATATCAAAGAAATTTGGTTGACTTAGCCTGAAAAAGTAGAGAGAGATAACAGCCTTTCAAAGTAAACCCTTTTTTTAAAAAAAATTAAAAGGAAAGCAGATCAGTTTTGCTCTGTACTTTGTGAGGATACTTAAGGATAAGTGAGCTTAATTTAAAAATATGACATATTTAATTTTGATATTGCACTAAAGTTTCTAAATACATAGAAAATTATTCTTGGAAGGCATGTACAACTCCCTTCCCTGGGGGATTTTAAGAACAGATCAAGCCTAAAATTTTCAGGCCTGATCTATAAATACTCTTCCTCAGTGTGGTATGATGGAGAAATCCATCATTTAATGCCTCCTCTAGCCTGATATTTCCATTATTACATAACTGTGTTACTTTGTTCGTAGTTTTTTCAGCAAACAACTGGGGTAGAAGATTGAGCTCAAATGCCCTTGGCACAGCATAGACAACATCCAAAATTAGGATTTAATAAAATGCAGAGTTACCTGAAGAGAATGCCCAGCAGGACTCAAGCTAAATCTAAATGTTTCATTGAACGAAGGCTCTCGGTCATGCCTGCATACCCTGGTTTTCTTCTTAATTACTCTCTTTTGGGTGGAGATATTGACAACATACAGCTTCACATACAGGTCTGGGGGAGAATAGTTCACGGAGTTAAATACAGAAGCTTTTAAATTATTATTATTAACAATTTCAACAGAGGGGAATTTTTGTGAAAAAATGATATTTTACAAAGTCATATTCTACTCTCATTCACATGGTGAAGAAATTAACCCACCCCACTAAATCCAAGGGAACTATTTTGTGATTGTAATGGTCTCATTAAAGGAACAAATACCTTGATGTCTTTATCTATGTATGAAAATATTATTATGAATATGAGATTTTTGTTCTTAAAAAGCATTTTCACAAAAATGCAATTGTCTGCTAGTTATAACTGTTCTTTGATAACCTAGGGATTTATATTTTTACTAAAGTCACAAATGAATTAGTTTTAAAAAATAAAAAGTAAATTAAAAAGAGGATTAACTTTCGAGAGTTAATTTGCTTCTATAAAATGTTTTTACTTTCATTAAATTTGCTTGTAGGAGAAAAGAAGCACTTCAAAAAGAGTCCTGTAGAATATGTCATCCTGGCTAAGAAAACATTTTCTTTTCCATTTTAACGATGATGTTAAATGACTTAAGATACAACCTCCTTAATGATTTCAAAGTATTGTGAAGTTGTTTTCTTTGTGATACCTGGTAGATGATCTGGAGATTTAAATTTGTATGTGATATTCCTGCACTGAAGGATTTCTACTATCAGCTGCTCTCCATCTGTCTTCATTTCCTTCTTTAATGCAATCTTGATTTCACCCATAACCTGTGTTTTACCTGGAAAAGCAGAAAAAGCAACCTCCATTAATGAAAAAGGAAACTGAATGTATCTTTATAATGTGGAGAGAAGTAAAATTTTCTGGGTTTTATTTTTTGTTTTGTTTGTTTTTAATTTGGAGTTTTTGGTTTTGGTTTTTTTTCCTTATTTTTATAGCTATAGTTTTTAGTCAGGAGTGTAGGGATAATGTGTAGCTTGGAAGAACAAGTGGTAGGTACATGCAGTACACTTGTATAACAAGATTATATGCTTCAGAATGTATTTGCCTCAGTGGAGCTTTTTTCCCAAGAATAGAAATTTCTCTAGGAGTTATTACAAGTCACATAACGGTCACTGCAATTCACCTTTTCAGAAACATTTACTACAAGATTTGGAACTCATCTCATTAAAAAAAAAAAAAAGTAAGAAAAGAAGAAAGAACATTCAATAGAATGTTAAAAGATATTCAAAGGCAATGAAGTAAGGCTGGTGAAGTCAGCATTTCATTTCACCTTCCTACATATATGGAGCTATATCATTCACACAGTTTAAAGGAAAGTGCTTACAGTCACCTTGAAAAATAAAGGTAATTTCCCTACTTATGTGGGCAGAAATATTATTATTTCTGGCCCCTTATTTCTACATTTTTTTGATTTTTCTCTAAATCAGTTCAGAGATGGAGAGAAAGCACAGAAAGAAGTACAGGAAAAGTTATTTTGCCTTTCCTCTGCCTGTCCTCCCACAAGGCTTTACAGAAGCCAGGCAGAGTGGAGCAGGGCTACATCTTCTAAATGTGTATGGTGGTGGCAGCAGAGCCCCTGTCCTCAGCTCAATGCTCTCTATACTAACATCATGTCATAGGGGGGGTTGGGCTTCTGTATCTATTGTCCTGCTACTGAAAATATTATTTCACCTTCCTCTTCTCTTTAGACATTAGTTCAAAAGAAACCAAACCATAAAGCCCATGGGATTCTTTATTACCTAGTTTCTGGTGCCAGCAGGCTGGAGCTTTAGCACATTACTGGAAATTCTAGAAGCCTGTGCCAAGATGTTTAAGGTGCAAAGCAACTCTGCAGAAAGTAAACAATTATATCTGGAGAAGGTTCTCAATTAGAGAGTATTGAGTTGCCAATTGGCATGAAGAGATTGCTTTTTGTATCACAAATGTATAACCATATTTGAATAACCCCCTCTAAAAGTGACAGCTGCTGTTTCACAGATGTCAATTCTATTGCTTTTTTATTTTTCTGGTTTTTCTACTCAAAATAGTTTTGGGGATCAATAAAAATGTAATAATGAATAACCATGGTAACAACCTAGGCCTCCAATTGTCCCCACAAACTGGAGCTGGAATTTAACTGTTACAGTCCATAAAAAATTAGTAATTCAGCTTCAGCTGGGTTAGCATTTCACCTACTGTTTGTAAGGTGGGAGAAGACCTGTTATAAGGTAAGAGACACTTTCACAATATTTATTCATGATAAAACAATTCCTATAGGTTTGATTATGAAATAATAGCATCCTTCTCTCTGCCATAGGGTCGTGCAAAGACAATGAATCCTTTATCTTGTGATGGCAGCAGAAAAGATCAGTGGTGGCTGGGATCAAAGAGGGAATGGCCAGCAATGTCTCTGTTGTTATTCATTAATCTGTTATAATGCCTTTTTTTCTGGAACATGTTGAGCTCCCATCGGGCCTATCTTGGTTAAACTGTGGATTTTGAATGACTTGAAAGAGATACAAGACAAAATTTTAATGCCTCCTTTTCTCTGTAAATACAGTTCTCAAACCACAGATGAAGATATGACACATTGTAAAGGTGTTGTTTAAATCTGAATTTGCGATCAGCATTGGTTCTTGCACTGACTCCAGTCCTTGATCATGAAAAAAGCCCAGCATGGACAGCTGTAGGGCAAACCTAATGTTAGTTTCAGGCAATCTTTAGTTAATCAGAGTTTTTTTCTGGAAAAAGGTACTTGGCTTATTTTCTTTTTTCCCTCTCCCTCCTTTAAGCTCTACTGCATTAGTTGTTAGGACCTTCTCTTGATTGCTTTATTACCTCCTTTTTCACTTAGGTGTGCATTAGACTTAAGATGAGGTGGTTTGGATGCCACTTCTGATGTTGCAAGCCAGAAAAAAAGGATAAATGCTTCCAGTAAATTGTGTTTGAATATTCCAACACCATTTCTCAGCATGTGGAAATTTTCCATGGACTACTCTGTATCCTCACATACTCTTTAGGACAAACAATTGTACTTCACTATTTAAGCCTCGTGGGGCAAACAATGATCTACAGCTGCAAACATGTGAAGCATGATACCTTTCTTGTGCTTCCATACTAATTTTCATTTCTCCCACAGCATGAGTGAATGAGCCTTAACACCAGCATTATGAAACATTGCACTAAAATAAATCACCACTTCAGAATCCACCAGCATGTTTTAGACTCAGAAGAGATCCCTATTCTATGGCTTAGCTTTCCTCTCTTTCTCATATATGTTCATTACATCTGTCCTTTAATGAATGTGCAATAATAGAGCAGATGTGCCTTGTTTTGTGGAGTTAATTCTTTAAATGAAAGTGAGAGAGTGATTAAGGGAATGTTTAATATTGAACCATCTAAGAGCTGGTCAGTGTTCAGAGTGAGCTGAGATGGACATGAATATTCCTTGCTGTGACAGAAATAAATTTCCTCAGGGTATCATGGAATTGGATAACCCCAAGGGTTGCATTGGTAGAAATAAATTAAAATACAGAACCCAGTCAAGTTCAGAAAACATCAATCATAAATGACGTGAGAATGGAACTGGTTGCAGGTATCTTGGTACACTAGATGATGATAAATGATACAATGCAGTTCTGAGAAAACAATATTGCATGTCTTTTTAAGAAAGTACTAATATGGTTTTCCAAGAAATTGAAAAATAATTTTTAACTTGAGTAGTACCATTTTCCTCAATAAAAATAATTTTCAGATGAAAGAGGTGCAAAACAGGATTATCACAGTAGCAAGGAACCACATAGTAAAGCACAAAAAATTACTGTCTAATTTAGCTTAGGAAATAAGGAGTGGAAAAAAGACCTTCTACAACCATATGCTAGAGTAAAAATTGAAAAGGTAAGATATTTAAGCTGAAGTAGTGTGATATTTTACCTGCTTCATATACATCAAATGCACACTTACTGGAGTACCGCAAGAGGACCACAGTCACACACAGCATCATTTTTTTCATTTTTGCAACACGCCAACTGCAGGCAACCAATTCTTAAATATATCTATAAATATACATATGATTAAATACATCCATGGGGTTTTTTAAATGACTGCACACCTCTTTTGGGGGGGACCATACTTATTAATAATTCATTAACAATTAAAAAGTGGTGTTTATTAACTAAATTGCTTCAAGGTATTTGAGAAGTCAAGGAGTTTGAATTTGCTATGGTGATGGCAACACCAAAGCTGTTGTTCTTGTAGAACTGTCACACTCTGCATTGTGAAAGGTTAATTAGTTTTGCTATTAGTTTTAATTGACTGCTGCTGTAAATCAGAGGATGTGTCATCTGCACTGTTGTTGTCAGTTCCAGAGATTGATAAGTATGGATTGTGCTCCCATTCCTTTTTAATCAAATGCCTGCTGTCAAACAGAATTACCCAAGACAGAAGTAAGTAGTTGCCTCCCACCAACTAATTCAGCAATGCATTAAATGGGCAAGTAAATCTCAATGGAGAATGGGAAGAATTTCAGCCAGTTCAATTGTCTAAATGAAAAGTTCTGAAATAATTTACACTTTTATCTTAGAATAAGTTGAATTGCTTTCTGAGGTTAACTGTGTCTTTTCACATAGATGGATAATGTATGAGTAGGTTAAATTTGGAAATTTAAATATGAGATGCCTAAATGCTGCTACTTGATAAACATCATACTTGAGTAATTTCCTGAACGGATGCCAGATGGCCAGAAAAGAGAATCAGGAAAATACATAAACTGACATTTTGTTTCATGATTGTGTATAAAGTGATATGGGCTCCTTCTGTTCCAGAAGAGTGACTGGGGCTGACACAGTAGTGGAATTAAAATACAAGGAGAAAAAATACTAACAAGTATTTCCCAGCATTTTTCTTTCCAAACGAAATTTACAGATGAAATCATTGTTCACAAAATAGGTGGCAAATGCTCTTCTGGAGCTTCAGGAGTCAGATATTTTATGGTGAAAGATTTTAAATCAGAGGAAAGTCCTTCTAAACAGCTTCCACTGATATTGGTCTACTGAAGAGATGCATAATTTCCTTAGGTCTTTACCTTTTTGATACACTGAGAGATTAAATTAATGAACCTCTGAGGGCTCTGTACAGTGTTTATTAAAAGAATAAAGGATTTTTTTTTTCATTTACTTTACTACTGTTTGTCTGATAGGTATCTAACGACTTAGACTTGGATGGTTATCTCTAATATGGAGTAATGAGATTTAATACATTTCAGAATCAAGCAACTCCAATACTCCTATATAGCTGTATTAAAAAACCCAAAATCTTATATTCAGCTATATTAGGCTATGTTTGGAATATTTAGAGAGTTAGAACATATAGTAGCATGTCATACAATCTAACTAATCTGAGATTCCAATCCAAGTCTTCATAAGTTGATTCAAATAAAGGAAAAAATTACAGCTTTAAAATATGAGACATGATTAAAGAGAACACAAAAACATGGGTTATCTCACAACATCCATGTTCTTTAGTAGCTTTCTGTGATCTTAGATTTCATCTCTCAGAGATGGAATTAATAACATCTACTTAGAGTTGTTTGGATTTAATAACTGGGATTGGGTTTTCTGTGAAAAGAGAGATTTTGACCATGTAAACATAGACAGGACTTTGGTGTGTGATCCCAGGAGAAAACACAAGGGCTTGGGAAGGCTGATGAGGACCTTGTCACTGTCAAGAACACCTCCACAGTAACCCATGAAGCTTGTGCAGACATAATCTTCTGTCTAACACAGTGCTGTTGTAGAAAGAAATATGTTTCTGCTGGATTCTTTTAATGCTATTTTAAGAACCAGAAGTTCATCCTCCAGCAGGCAGCTATGCTTCAGAAAAACAAGATAACATGATCTTATTGCAATAAATAATTCAGTATTACTGCAAATAGTAGGCAGTATATATATATATTTATATATAGTATATATATTTCAGTACTAGAGCAAAACAACATCAACTGAAGGTAATGTAAAATTATTCAGTATAATTTTAAAAGTATATATATCTAGAAGTTAAAATACCAGCCAAAACCTTCCAATCTTTTTTTAAAGCAAATTTTTCTCATTTTCTTTTGTTTTGTTTTTCTGGGGTTTTTTTAACCATCACACAAGTTACTTGCAGTAAAAGCTGTTTGTATTCACGATGCCTTTCATCTTCCTGCTGGGGCATGAGCTACCGGCAAACTGCTCCAAAATAATGATGAATAACCTTTATAAACAATGCTTCCCAACATTTACAGGCTCCAACCTTTTCTGTTCTTTCAATTTTGTTTTGTTTTGTTTTATCATCACCTTCTTTTGGTCTTTTACCTTTTGCACACATATTTCTTTCTCATGAAAACTGCCAGTTTTCTCTTGTAGGCTGGTTTGATACTGATTTTTTTTCCTACAGTCAGAAATCAGACATCTAATACTGTTTTAACTACTACTTCCTCCTGTCTCACAGTGCTTTAAATAGATGTTGGGATTAATTTCATGGGTCTAGCTCAATAAATATGAGGTTGAATATAGGCATGTTCTGAAATCTGTTGCTCGCCTTGCAACTGGATACTCAGCTTGCTCTGCACAGTGCAATCAACTGCTCATGGGACAAACTGAAGTTCAGAGAAAGATTGTATTTATTTACCTCTGCTCTGAAGAGGAACTCCAGCTGTTAAGGGTCCCTATTATGTGTTCAGAGACTTCTCTAATCTTCCTGTGGAAAGGCCAGGTGGTGTTATAAAAGGGCTCAGGTTTTATTATAATTTATTCTGTCCCTCACCTGACACAGGTAGGAACACTGTGCAGGCAGCCACTGTCCTCTGAGATGGCAAACTGAGCTCCACTCCTGATAAATGGCTCCCTCTGGGACACAGGGATGCTCCGTGGTGGGAGCAGACAGGAACCAAAGGAGCTGCTCTGTTTGTTCTTTCCCTCCCCTTACCCTGAACTGTGGGCTGCTGAGAACAGGCTATAAATTATGAGATGAACAAAGAAGGTCTTTCATTACTATCTCCCAGTCTCCTCGGATGCAATGCTCATGCAATCATGGAGTGGGGGAGAGGAGCAGAACTCAGGAACTTTGCTTGCAGCAAGCACAATTTACAATTTTGTGGGCAGTGAGGGTGGCTGACTTTGAGGCTCAGGCATATGAACAAGCTGACAGCTTTATGGTGGGATTCTCAGACCTAGCAGGCTCACTGCAGAGAGAAATTTCTGTATACCAGTGCAGAAATTTAGCCTGTATGCCCCAAATGCTTTTTTGAAGATGAAACAAAACTGTCGTACAAAATATAATTGAAAACAGAGAATGTCTTTTGCCTGTTAAGATTTTGAGGTGTGGAATATTTCCCAGAAAAAACCCAGAAACTCTGTTCCATTTATTGATCATCCTGTGTGTGCTTCCCTTTCAGAGGGTTTATTTATCTTTTTAAAAGAAAAACACAAAAAACTACCCCAAAAAATAAACCAAACCAAAATTCAATTCTCACTGTACATTGATACCATATGTAAAAACTCTTGATCTGAAATAATATGGTGTGTGGGAAAATAACACTGATACTTCACAATATGCTCAAATATGAAAAATAAAGACATGTACTTGTACCAATCCTGTTTCAACCAGCTTTATTTCGGTTGTGTGACTTTCTAAAATGTTGTGAGAAAACGTTCGTGAGGCAGTGGGAAGAGTATAATGAAGGAATAATGTTAGAGGAGGTGAATCTATGCAAAAAGTTTCACCAGTATCAAAAGTTGCCCAAGCCAGTGATTTAGAGGACAGTGTAGGGGATCACAGGTATCTCCAGAAAGATTTCTTTTTCCAATATTCCAGTGTTCTAGCAAGACTTGTCCCTGTACCATAGAGATATTTGGAATAAATGGAGAGAAATTCAGGAGGCCTGTAAATATCATATTTAAGTGAACAGAGATTACTCCACAGGTTGCTTTCAATGATGAACATGAACACAGAATACCTGTGTGCATTTGACTGGTGGTTGGTAGGAATAGCATGAAAATGAGGTGAGGGAGGTCATAATATTTACACAACTAACTCACAGTACCTCCTACTAGATTATCTTTTATTTATATCTTCCACTTCTGTGGAAGCAAATTCTGATGTTCTAAACTGTATGTTCTATCAACATCCTCTCTGCAATTCCTTCAAATTTGCAGATTTCCCCAAACTTTAGCTTTGATTTAGAATTAAAAAACTAGTGACAGGGGTAACCATAAAGAAGTGTTTCTGTCTAATACAAACTCCCTAAACTCTTTAGGCAATAAGAATCACCTATTTGACCTTTTCTGTTTTGGATGGAAGAATGCTTTTGAAGATGCCTGCCTTTTTTTCTGTGATAGATGAGAGGCAAGTTAATGGTTTTCATTTAGAAAACAGATTTTTTAATAATGAAACTAGGCTAGAAGTATCAAAATTAAAATTTACAGCTTCATAATTTTCCATAAATTTAGTGAGAGTAAACTATGGTTGAAATTATTCTTGTGATTTTAATTGAACTTCAAAGGTAGGTGCAGCCTGGATCTGAAAGGGGAACTATACAGTCGCAGAAGGCAAAGCTCTTTTCAACCACCTTTGTTCCATTTCATCCTCACCATAAATCACTGCCCAAGTCTAAATATATATTCATAGTCTTCACAATTTTAGCATCTTACATAATGAGACATATCAGACGCTGCAGATTCAGCTGCATAAAAGATGGCTTGCCACAGCACATCTGAAATTTTGATGATGAAAGGCACACTTTGCCCTGGCTTTTTGTATAAACAGAAGTTCATACAGGGAGAAGAAAACTAATGTCATACATAGAGAGCAACCTGAACCTTGATTATTTAAGCTTATTCTACTGCAGCTTTACCAAGGAGAAAAGGTGTTGCTAAAGGAAGAAAAATTGCAAACTGCCTGTAAAAGTCTGAATTTGACATAAGCAGAGTCCAGTATTTGCCCAATGCTAAAATAATCTTTGTGTAACACAGCATAAATATTTTGTTAAAGTAGGACAACTGAGTCTGCACTCTTTTACCATGTCAATATGGAAACAGAAAATGTGTCTCACCTATACAAAACCAGGGAGGATTTTACTAGATTTACTTAGGTTCTCATTTAAAATATGACAGATTTTAAGCTCCTTTCCCTCTCTCACGGTAAAGACATTTTTTAATCTTTTTTTTTTTAGTTTTGATATGCAAGTTTTTTAGAGTTTGACAATATAGTCTGAAATTACAAAATCCCTTCTGAGCCAACCTTCTCTTTCTGTGTCAAAATAATGAAGAATTTTACACCTTCTCACTCTGAATATACATATGAAGATGTGAATATTACAACAGATTTACTTATTCTACATGTCTGCTTGATTTTGAGAAATTAGACATTCTGGCTTGAAATAATAGAAATCCTAGGAAATGGATTAAAGTCCATTTGGCTTATGTTACAATATGATGAAAGTATACTGGAAATAATATAAGCACTTTAAGGGCAGGAAAATTACTCCCATGGATGGTAGCAAAATATAATACAAAATGACCTTAAAGATATAAAAAAGAGGATAAAATAATTATAAATAATTCAGAAGTCTTCTGTAGCACAGTATCAGAAGGGGGAAAACTAGATTGCCAAGTAGGTTTTGCATTTACTGTACTTACTTTTGTGAATACAAAGAGACAAATAATTTGGATGGAATATTTTGTACTTGGGATGTAAACAACCTAAATTAAAATATAGAGTGCTTAGAGAATGTTGTAAGAACAATATATTCCCTAAAAACAAGACGAAAATGAAAGCAATGCAACCAAAGTACTTGCAGGTTGCAATTCCAAAAAGTAGTTTTCTGTTAGGAAAGCTGCTGAGCATTCAAAAGTGATCAGAGTGACATGAAAAGAAAGTTTATTTATATAAAGTCTGCTGAACTTGTGGGTCAGGCAGAAGCAAAACCAGTCATACTGCATTTAAAAGTAAACCCAAGAACATTGCATAACAGAAACACCTAGGATCTTCCCTATTTGCTTTGGCAGAAGGCTGTTTAAGTAGTGATTTTTCATTCCTTGTAGTGTTTTGGACATATGGTCTAGTGAAAGAAAAAAAAACAAACTTCAAAGGTAGATGGATAAATTTAGATGCAGGTCTTACGAGAATTGATATCATTAGAAAGATAAATAGAAAACCAGTTCAAGGATAATATTCTAACTTCGGGAGTAGATGTTATCTGTATACATCGAATACAGGCTAAAGTTTTAAAAAGTGGTAATTGAACTGAAAAAAATACCACTGTTTCTGACTTAAAAGTGCAAGTACTGGTATATTTTGATATTTTCCATTTGTCATAAAGCTGTCCTATCACAAGGATGTACACACAGTGAATAGGACTCGGTGTAAGAACCACATATGATGTGGCTTCGTTTGGAGAGTGACTCATCGAACATTTACTGCACAGACAATAAGCACTGAGCCTGCACTGTTAGTGCAGTGGAACAAGCTGTTTCATTTCACAGCTTGGCCAAGTCATTTATAGCCCACAAAAAAAAAATTACTTAACACATGGTGGCATATGTAACTCTATAAGGCTTTCTTTGAGAAGGAGGTGGAAGATGGCATTTGTATACACAAATACATCCATACACATGCCCAAGCTAACACAATGTGCTAGCACTCTTTTGTGCTGTAAACCTAGTAGGCACACTATCACGATAGCTGGAGATGGAAGTTTTTGGTTAGAATGTTCTTATTCACTCCTCACATCATGATTTCCAGATTCCCCCTCAGATTTATACTGCAGCGCTGAGACACTTCCAGTGAAATATGCTTAAAGTCTTGCTCATACCTCCCTGGAGCTACACACTGGAGAGCACAGCCGTGTGTGCTGCACAGCTTGGGTACCAGAGCAAAGCTTCTGCACTGACTGTTCATGTGGAAGACAGGTATGCTCTTATATTAATAGATTTTCTTTTGCCTACTTATGTTACCTGGTGCAGTGGTAGCAGCCCACTGTTGAGATGTTATTTCTCTCTCATTAAATACAAATGATCGCTGAAATTGTTGTTGCTAATAGGACTACGAAGTATAAGAGTATGAGAAATTGCCTATTCTGTGTGACAGTGAGTGGTGCGATAATTCTAACAAAGCTCATTGTGACTAATGTATGAAAGAAAAGCAAATCTGTCTTCCAGGACCATCAGAGTATTTTGGGGCTGGCTGTAGAGAACCTAGGGAAATTTTAGCATAAAAATGGATACTTGTAATCACTACTGGGATTCTACTACCTGCATAATCTCTCCAACAGAGCAATGGAGGATGATTCTTTCCATTAATCATAAATATGGAATAAGCTCAGTCAAAACTAAAAAACTTGTTAATCCAAATTTTGCTCAGGAGGGGTGAACAGAAATGTTCTGCAGAGTATTCCATAGAATTATGCACAGTTCAGAGTTCTACAGTCTGTGGAGGACTGATGCCCGAAAGCATCTTACAGCAACATGGACATGGTTCCTAAGGTTACCAGTCTGGAGAAATATCAACGTACCTTAAAGCTCCTACCCAGTGTCTTCTGTTAAATGTTTGGTTTTTTTTTTTTTTTTTGGGGTGGGGGGGTTGTCTTTTTTTTGTTTGTTTTTTATGGGTTTTGTTTGTTTGTTTGCTTTTTTAAAGTTTTTAACCTTCCACCAGAAATCTTTATAGACTGATGTACCTTCTTTTCATTGGAATGCATACTTTACATTTTCCCTCTCATCCAGCACTCAGCAGTGCCATTATTCTTTATTTCATGCAATGCTGATTCCCTCAAGCTGCTATAACAGACATATCCTAAAGTTGGTATTTCATTGCACTGTTGAACTGATGTGTATGGCGAAACGCCACAGAGATATGTTTGAATAAAAAATATTATATAAAAACCTAGAGCAGAAGAAAAAATAAAGGGAAAATACAATGTTCATGTAAATCCACTCCAAGATATGTGACGAAGACTGAAATGATGGAAAGAAAAAGGGAAAGGGAAAATATGTTCCTATTTACAGTGGTCATGAACTGGTAAGAAACCAGTTCAGCAGATGGAATAATATGTAATATAAAAAACAATGGTGAAGGTCAAATTTACAAGTCCATGTTCCAGGTAGGGAAAATGATGCTACAGAAGAGGTTGCAATCCTCTGTTGGGGTGAAAATGCAAAAATGTTTCTGAGATTTCTGAACTTTCATGGGGAATAGAAGAGTTGGTAGAAGTCCTCTCACAAAGTAAGGAGAGCTGGAAATGATGGATATTATTAAAACAGAAGGGCCTAATATTCAGTAATGGGAGAATATGATAGACTGGTAGCAGAGATGCAAGAGGAAAATTATTTCAAATGCAGCACTGAAAATTTTCACTATAATCACAGAAAATATTTACTCAAGACTTTTAAGAGAAGAAAAAGTCACAGTCTGATTCCTCTCGGATGCCAGCACCTCTCCCTGGTGCAACACAGAAAAGAGGTACTCTATTCCCTGTTTTGGAGTCTGAGAGTGTCCCAGGTAAAGGATTTTGAGGCTACGACTTCTTAGCCTTCACTTAGATTTGACATCAATTCTAACCATAACTGGAAAACTTTTCTGATGAAAGTTTTCTCAAATGGTATGCACCAGAAAAGGTGACTAAGAAAACACACGTTGGTGTTGAAATCTGTCTGGCTAAGAAACTCCCTCTACATTTTCTGAAGTCACTGAAGCATATACCATCCATCTGTAGATAAAAAGAAACCCAACTATTTTGCAACTAATTGAAAATCCATTTCTCCTCCTGGGCAGTATGCATGCAATAGAACTTATATAATTAGATTAATCTTTTCAAAAATGAATACAGAGGAGTATCTCATAGTGAGCTAATGCTCTGACATCTCCTGTAGGTTTACTTTCTGGCAACTGAAAAACTTCAGTATCTTGTTTGGAGAGTTAATGCTTCTTAGACTATATGCACTGAAGCCAACACTCATGATTTTTGCAAGAATCTCTGAGATTTAGTATTGCTCTTTTGAAGATGACTGTTGAAGTCTTGCTCATAATTTACATTTAAAAATTAAAGCTGTGCATATGGGAATTGAAAGTAGGGTTTTGCAAGACCTCACAAACTGAAAGTGCAACATAGATTCTTTGCATAATATGATTTAACACTTGTCGGGTGGGTTTTGAAACGTAAAATACCTGGGAAATGGAAAAAAACTTCAAGCTCTTACTGTTGTATACTCATAAATTTGTAATAAAGTGTAGCATTGCATTTGTGATCATCATCCACTACATAATTCCAATACCTGAAGGAATTGCACAGGAGTTTCTTGCAATTTCAATCAATTTAGTACAGAAAGTAAGAAGGTGGTCTTTTTTTTTTTTACTAAAAATGAAGACAGATTTTAGGAAAACAGGACATATATTCTCCTGGATTTTGAACTTATTCAGAAAGATTTTCATACTGTAAGAGAGAAGATTGAATAAAAACCTGATCTACAGGTTTATTAAACCTTCAATTCACATTTACGTGAACTGAAGAAGGATACCTTCCCCTGAACAGTCACCACAAAAGGAGTCTTGATGATATAAAGAATATTTTAAAACTACAGCATTGTCTTTTTAGAAACTCTAAAGAGACATGGTAGGACTATTGAATCTCTGCTTGGAATTGGCTCAAAACCAAGAAAATACACTGTCCCTTAGGGTAGTATTCATGAAGAATGACTTTCCAAGCTGGTGCCAGGCCAAGGTTAGTTACCATGGCACTGAGACACACAGTACCACTGAAGAGAAACTTGTGAAGAACAGTAAAATACCATATCAAACTCCTTTTTCCTCTTTCTTTTTTTGCAGAAGCACTAGTGTCAGGTGGGAACTTAAATGTTATCTGTGAGCAGCCTTATGCACAACAAATTGTTTCTGCATCTGTCAGGAAAAACAGTCTGTGATGTATATTTTCTCACAGAATATGTCTCTTAAATCTAGGTCAGTAAAAATATTAACAGCTGTAGAAGATATTGGAAATAATTTCAACTGATGAAAGGACATACAAAATATTAAAAGATTGAGGACTGAGAAAAAAAATAGGATTTGAAGACTAGTGTCAGTTGTTCTCATTAGCATTTGACGTTATTTAGTGACTTGAAGAGCTTTTTACTGAGTTCCCGATGAAACTAATAAATCACTGAGTACACAAGCATAAAAATAAAAGCAGAAATATTTAAATATGCAAGTATTGAGGTAGAGATATAGATTAGCTTATGAACATTAACAAAATCATTAAAGATCAATTCAGATTATGATCTACTGCTGGAAGGAAGTGTTTTCCCAAAATCTACGAGCCAGCTTTCTTAAATTCAAAGTACAATATCTGAATTCATAACGTAAAATTGACCTGAGTTTTCTTCCCTGAAAGAATGATCAACTTGCCTATCTGAATTGGAAAATACAACATAATCATACTCATATGAATATTAACAGACTTATTGATTGGTGCTTGTGCTAATTATTTCTGCGTAGTGATTATCATTGTGAAATACAGGGTTGCATGGCCAAAGAAGCTGAAGACCATATTTTGTCTTTGATGTTGTTTCAGCACAATTTTACTCCCTCCTGACCACAGGTACCACAAGTGTCCCCTTGCATGAGGTTTCACAAGCAAAACACTTGGATCCACTGCTGAAGCTCAGGTCTCTGAGTGCTGTTCAATTCATGTCCCACTCAGTGTTGAAGTCACAAGGTCTCTCTATTGGTATCTTTATCAGTCAGATCTATACATTTTACTGTCTTCACATCTGAAATTTGAGCATATGTATGCATCATAACTTAGGTGAACACCAGTTTGATTCATCTGCACATTTTCATTCCTCTTCCCCAAAATAGTTTGGCTGCAGGGAAAATTGCAGACTTTTAAGTGAATGACTCTGACCAAGGAAGCTTTCTACATTAAATAGAATTTAGCCTGAGGTGTCCATCATGCTGTCAGTTAACAGTTAAAACTCCCATCAAAATAATCAAAATTTCTATCTCAGACCTTTTGTGATAAATACTTTCAGCAGCTTGCACTATTTGTTCTTTGTAAAATTTTGGTTTGTTTCCATTAATAATAATAATAATGCTAGTGATAGTTAGCAAACCCCTAAAATTTAGAAAGGATAGTACCATTATTTTCAGTTAAGAAGGAACTGAGGCTTAACAAGCATAAAAAGCTAGCATTACTCAAGGCAGCACCGAAAATCATCATGTATCCTTTTTTCTTTTTTAAATTCTGAGCTGTCTAGGATAGAATACAGAACTTTTTGTACATCTATTTTTTGAGTGATCTGTATTATATGTTTATGATCATTATTTGGACAAAAAAAATGTAAGTAATTATAAAAAGTTCAAATCAGAAGGGTGAGGCAACACAGTTAAAGACAGTAATCGCAATTAAGTGTATAATGGTAATCTTCATTACTTTTCTAAACTATCTCAGAGAAACATAAAGAGAAACCAAAATAAGGAGTTCTCAAGCTTCATGCTGAATTTCCATCCTTTTTCCATGTGACATATAAGCTGCAGCAAAGGAGCATTTTTTATCAAGAGTGCTTCAAGAAACATAAGGCATGTCTTCTACCCTGCTGAGCAGTGTACTTTCTGATTTTGAAAGCTGTTTGTAATGCTTTGAAAACAGGCACTGGTAAAGGCAGAATTAACTCCTCTGCTGTCAAAAGACAAAACTGGTGCAACTCACATTGACAAAAAAAAATATTTGCTGAGTTTTCCTCAGTGATTTACCATAAAACTATCATCCTTCTGCTCAGGCAAAGAATGTGCAAAAAAACCCCCAACCCTGGTCGGATTTTTTTCTGTTATTTAACAGAGTGCTTGTTTTTCTTTGTTTTTGTTTTGTTTTTTTTTTTTTTTTTAATAACCCCTTATTTACAAAGCCTGTGATCAGATATTCAAGGTCTTGTGGTCATTAGGGAAAGAAAAGAATACATTAATTGTAGGCAGTTGCAGCAGAGAACTTCAAGCAATAGAACCTAATTACCTGGGAGGAATTCAACCAGCTCAGTGGTTATGAAAAATACTATGGAGTGTTTAATAAACAGTTGAAGCAGATTGCTGCTTTAAACTCTTCCTGATGAGATGTTCTCTTAAAGAAAATTATACCATCTTCAGCAACAGTCTAGCTCAAAAATGTTGTTACCTGTAACTAATCACTGATTCTTAAAAGGGCGTGAACAGGCACTGGAGCTGAAAGAGCTCTCTCCATGCTCCTGCTTATTGCTTCCCACACAGTGTCCCTGGCTTTATCTCCTGTATCCATGGATGTTTGTGCAGCTGCCTGGTGAGCTCGTTGGCAGAAAAGATCCTACTCACTGCAATCTCACCCCCTCCCTGCCCCACCCCACTATTGATTTTGGGTTAGTCACCTCACTAACTTCACTAGAATCAACACACTCCTTATGTCACCATGGAGGGGGAGATGAGGTTGAGGGAAAGGAAAAATGGCATTTTACAGCAATAATTCTGGTTTAAGGTGTGCTTTATGAAGCAATTGTAAACTGATAGGATGATTCACTGAGCTAAGGACTGCTGGAGCTCTCCAGTCCACCCTCTCACTCTCAGGGTTAGCTTCCACATTAGATAAGCCTGAACAAAACTTGTTTGTAGTTTTGAAAACAAAAACCATTTTGTTTGTGTTTTTGTTGGGTTGATTTGCTTTTTATTTTATTTATTATTTTATTTTATATTTATTTTTATTTTCCCTTTTATTCAGTTGGAATTTCCTTTACTTCAGCTTGTGAATGTTATCTATTTCCTATTTTTGGCTGCTGAGATGGAGAAGAGTCTGGCTTCATCTTTTTCATACTCACAAGCACCTGGTGGAAGGGAATAAAGGGAATAATCCCTTCCTGTGTCCTTCTCCCTGCACACATAGTTTTGCAGCCCAGTATGCAAGTAACAATGATTAAAATGACATTTTCTAAATTAATATTGTTCAAAGAAAAAGTGTTGCTTTCATAATACAAGTGACTTTCTCAGTAAAAATTCTGACATGAGGAGTGCTTTAACCAGGTTCTGTTGAGCAGAACAGGGTGGAAATTGCACATTTTGCTATGAGAGCATGAAAAAAAATCTATTGTTTTGTGGGAAAAAACCATTGTCTTCAATGCCAGTACTTCCAGTATTTTTAAAAATGCTTTGGGCATCAATCACATATTTTTAGTTTTGCTTATTTTAAAGAAGTCTAAAGAATATTGAATCTGTTTTGTGGTCCTTGCATTGTTCCCCAAATCTTTGAAAACAAAAATCTCTTTTCATAGCACATCCATTTTACTGTCAACAATAAAGAAAAGCTGCCTCAGGAAAAGAGCTTTAAATATAGCTGTGGTGCTAGCAACAAGTTAGCACTTCTGCATGAAAGCAAGACCAGTTCACTCCAGAGTTTTGCTGCAGGAGGTAGAAATCAGTACTGCTGTAGCATGAATTGCAAGCCCAGCTCTCCATTGCTTAGTTTTGCTGGAGGGAGCTGGAGAGCTCAGATGGATACATCTTTCTGTCTGATCGTGTATGGCTGGGCTTGCTTTATATAAATAGAAGGTTGGTTGTGAATCCCAGAGGTTTCTAATACTGGGAATGAATGCTCATGAAGTGGCTGGACTCAGCTGAAGGTGGAGTTTATCTAAACACAACTTGGCAGTTCCAAGAAGTGAGCAGGTTTGCTTCTGTCTCTTTGACCCTCCAGTTAGGCTGAAATTAAAGAAGGAATATAACAGCCTGGGAGCACCTCAGGGCTCAAGGATACTCCAATCCCTTGTTGCTCTTTGCTAGGAAAATCTGAAGAATGAACTTTATGCTTTTCCTCACTCTTGTTTTGACAGACATACGCCAAATTTACATGTGGGCTGCCCATTCCCCAAACTTTCAAAGTCTGTACTTCCAAACAGGCCCATGTAGTGGAATATTAGAATTATTTTATGCTCTCTGACTAGTTCCCATATCACCTTTGTCCCTTCTCCACAGTTTCATCTTTATTCCTCTAAGAGCTCCCAGAGTTATCTTCCACCTTCCCAGCTGGTGAGGATCCTTGTCTTCCTTCCATTAAGCAACAGTGAATTAAGGTCTAAATACCTATGAGTTTTGAGCCCTGAAGAAATCACTGAGGTATTAGAGAGTAAACTTTCCTGAACTGCTGATGTTATTTCCATGCCTGTCTTAAGGCCTAATTCTAAAATTATATGAGACCACAGTTAAAATCTGAGATAGATTGAACTGTCAGTGATGATAAATATTAGAGACACTGTCTAGAAAATGGTGGAAGTTACTAATTCCACGTGTTGTGTTTTAATATGATCTACTTGTGTTTTCTGATGTGATTTTTCCCTCGAGATTATAACAGATTTTAACTCTGTCTGCCGTGACTCTTTTCTTGGTGAATTACAGTGAAGTAAGCAGGGATAGAGCCACCATCTCCACAGAGGTACAGGATTCAGAGAGGAACATATCTGGTCTCTCTGATCTCTCCCAGATTATCTGGCCAGGCTTGTCACAGGTCAACAAGGGAAACTGCTATCTGATAATGCCTTTTGAGGGTGAAATTCCTTCAGCGAATACAAGAATCAACTCTTCTGAGAGAAAAAACTAGATCTACAGAACTCTAGATACAGTGAACCAGGAGTGTTCCTGCTTCTCTTCTTTCTAATAAGTTTTGTGTCAATCATCAATGAATCTATGGAAAAATTCTCTACAGTTTTGGGTTGTTTAGTTTTTTTGAGTTTTTTTTTCTTTTTCCAGTGAGATTTGAAAGGTGGAGAAAAGAGAGAAGTAGTGTGGGGTTTTCTTCAAGAGAAACCAAATGAAAAACCTATTTTGTTGCTAAACTGATCACTAATCCTGGCAAAATTACTTTTCTTAAAAAAACCCCAACCAACCAACACAAATAGACATACCGAACCAATCAATCAAACAAACAAACAATAAAAAAACCCCAAACAAACAAAAAAACCCAAATCCCTCCCCCCCAAAAAAAACCCATCAGGCTGGTTATAAACACTGAATTTGGAGAACTGAAAACTTTAAATTATATAAATGTAACTAAAATTTATTTAGTACTTGTGATCTAAAGATACACACAATTGGAAGATTTTTCAACTCCCTCAGTGTTCATCTTTGATTAAATAAACCTTGTTCTCTATAACAATTATCTGTTTATGATTTTAAAATGGTTATATTACATCTGACTAAACTGTTAACCCAAAATTTCTCCCCTATTCTGTTCTTCATGTCCTAATTAGGGCCTTTTCTAACAAATAAAACCAAAAAACCAAATTGACACCATCTTGTGTTTCTTGTTAGTTCAAGATAATTATGGAACTTAACACTCCAAATGGTAATTGCACTTAGTGTTGAGCACAGCAGCCGTTTTAGAACTGCAGACCAAATCAAATTAGCATTTTTGTCAAATAAAGTTCAATGTGCTTAGAAGTTACTTCTTCATACATCTAGACTAACATTTTACAGTGACTGTCACCTAACATCTGTTGAGATAGACCCTGCTGCTAGTTTTCATCTCCCTGTGCCTCAGTGTCTTTATCTGAGGGATTGCTCTTCTAGAATGTGGTTTGTCTTATTTGCAAACAGATCTCTAAAATAGGTCAGATGAATTGTACCTTCAGAAGGGTTATTTCAGTCCACTGATTATAAAATTTTTATTTAAGTGGCTGATCCTTTCATAACTCCCATGATAAAATTTCTCATTGCATTATCTCTTTCAGAGGTCCCTGCTGTAAAAAGATATTGAATTAGATTTTTTCAAATAGTAGACAAAACTCTAAATTTTTAATTACATAATTAATATAGAAACAGAATGAGTATGAGACTGAAATAAAACTTGTACTACTCAAAGAAATGCCCAGACTACTCAAGAAGTTCCTGTTTGCCAAATATAAAAGATCAGATCATAATTCTCCTTATCTTCTATTTAAGATTCAAATGAAATTTCCAGTGAAATCACTAATCATAAAATTATTGTAAATGTATTTAATAAAGTAGGCCATTAAACTAGTAGAACTCGTGAAAGTCAATTGTAAAACTGAATATTAAAAGGATTTGTTGCCTTTTTATGTCAGAGCCACTTTGCAAAACAGGTCTTATCTTCTTTTGCTATGCATTGAAGTCATAAACAGTGATGTCCCTTCTCCAGATTATAAAAGCTAATGAAACAAAAGAGGTGTTTTGAATGATGGAGTACCCCAAAAACACGTGGTGGTGAATATATTTCTACTTAATCTCTCTCTCTTATCTCCCTGCCCTCCCTACCACACATCTACTCTTAAATAAAATTTGTACTATTAACTTTGGCATATGGTCTCATTTTCACATTAATTTGGGCAGAAGCATCTCTTGATAATTAGATCCAAACACGTGTATGCATGTTCTTTTGTCCAAATGTAAGCATATGTATCATTGAAGCAAACTTAATCCTAGGAATCTACCTTGTCTCAGCACAAAGTATTTGCTTGTTGATCCAATCAACTCTAAATACTTGGGCTCAAATTGAAGTTTATGAAGTTAGAGTTATGTAAGTTAATTTCAAATTGATGATACCACTTTTGATCCTAGCATGTAGTATTGTACAAGTTTTCTACTTGAAATTGTTCATAGTTCCTACCTTTCCTTTCACAATTCAACTGCAATTAAAAAAAGAAAAAAAGATGAAAAAAAATACTACTAGCAACAGTAAAGAAACCAACTAGGGGAGCAAAAAAAAAAATTACATTGTTTGAATCTTTCTCTGAAGACAAGAAAGGTGATCTGAATTCCAACAGGTTTGTGTTGCAAAGGATTTCTTACATTTACTTACATAACTTCCTGAAATATAGTTCTGCTTATTTAAAGTAAATACAGGGAATCAGTGCAGTGATTACCTGGGGAGTTAAAGATCACTTATAGAGTAGGACAAAAATGTTGCTACTCTAAATAATAGAGCAAAAGCTGTCGAGTCTTAGCTCAGGTTTGCTCAGAGGGCAGACTTCCCACATTCAGGAATCATTTGCGGAACTTCAATTGCTCAGTCATCTAAATGCTTCAAATGTAATTTTTCTTTACTCTCAACACCACTCCTGTGGTGCACAGGACAGTACACCACAGTATTTGAAAGTTTCTCATTTTGTGATCCCTCTTCTCTCATGTTAATATTAGATTGCTAAAATTTCAGTGATTTTCATGGAATACATCCTGACCTAAACTGTTAAACATTATTAATCCAGCCCACTGCATTTATTTGGCTGTGTATGTCATCTATGTGTATCATGACCATGTATAAATATTATATAATTTATACAGTAATCAAGCAATGTTTCCTGTTCAATGCAATGAAATATATTAATTTATTTAAAAATTTATTGCAGAACTCAAATGGGGAATTCTGAATTCCAATGGCAAAACTCCCTTTAACTCACTGAAGGTAGTCTGTCCTGTCATAAGTGCCACTGGAATTCCAAAACCTGTCTGGATAGCTGAGGAGAGAGCAGTGGATATTGTTCAGCTGGACTTCAGTAAGGCTTTTGATGCTGCCATGATATCCTCCTAGACAAAGTCAGTAAGTGAAGGCTGGAGAAGTGGACAGTGAGATGGATGGAGAATGGATGAACAGCAGATCTCAGGGGGTTTGATCAGTGGCACAGAGTCTGGATGAAGACATGCAACTAGTGGTATCCCACAGGGATTTTGATATTGGGTCCAATCTTATTCAATATATTCATCAATGACTTAGATGAAGGGGTAGATGCCAAGAAAGCCATTGGTATCCTGGGCTGCATTAGGAAGAGCATTGCCAGCAGGCTGAGGAAGATGATCCTGTCCAGCTACTCAGCCCTAGTGAAGACACATTTGCTGTGCTGTGTCCAGCTCTGGGCTCCTCAGCACAAGGGAGACATGGAGCTCCTGGAGCAGGTCCATCAGATGGCTATGAAAATGATTTCTTCTTATGATGAAATGTTGAGAGAGTTGGGCCTATCCAGCTTTGAGAAGAGAAGAGAGGAGACCTCTCCAATGACTGAGAGGAGACGTTGCCAATGTCTATCACTCTCTGAAGGGACAGTGACAAGGGGATGGACCAGGCTCTGCTCAGTGGTGCTGAGCAACTGGACAAGAGCAAAGGGCAGAAACTTGTGCACAGCAAGTTACATCTGAATATGAGGAAGAACTTCTTTATTGTGTGGGTGACCAAGCACTGGAACAGATTACCCAGAGAGTGTGGAGTCTCCCTCAATGAAGATATTTAAAGGCCATCAAAGCAGATGGAAGGACAGAATGCACAGTGAGCATTATCTAAGTTTTCCAGATAGAAGCATTATCTTTTGCACTTACACCAATGCCAAAGTGATGCAGAAACCTTGAAGTTCCTCTGCTAACCATCAAAGGTACATTGGTACCATAAAACAAGTATTAACACAAGGCTCCAAGCACTTCATTCAGTTGACAATGTATTGGAAATCTCATTTTCTCATGGGAAACTGCATTGTAAAGATCAGGTTATTCACTCAAATGATTCATTAGGAAACTAGGGAAGATGTCAATTTCATGCATCTCTTCGTAATTTTTATTTGGATTGTTTTAATTAAACATGTAAAACTTCCTCAAAACTTATTATAGGAAATCTATTCCTATAATTTTTTGGACCTATTTTATGGAAAAAAAATCTGCTATTGTGTAATTTGGGTTATTAACATAAAAATAATCATGTAGACAAATTCACAAAGTGCATCCAGAAAGGCTTGATTTTTTTTTTTTTTACTTTAAATTATGATCAAATCAGACATAGTATCCCTAAGAAAGAGCTTCCTGCTCAAAATTAAAGCAGAAATTGGAATAATTATTACTTTTGGTCAATGCTTTAAATATATATCCAAATATTCAGTTCATCCCAGAGAAGGGCATGGAAAAAAGGATGTGTTTGTTGTTTATGTGTGTGTCCTTTCTCTCAGGATTAGCATCTCTTCCTATCATATCCATTTTTCAAGCTGTCTTCAATTTAGAATCTTTAGCCAGTGGCAGAAAATTGTATTTGAAACAAATTACTCAGCTTTGTTCAACAAGAAAACTGCAATATTTAATTTTGGAATTTGATTCAGAACAACTAACCTTAGGGCAGTAGATGCTGCCAAAAAAGAGAGAACTGATTTGTCATATTGTAGTTGTATGTAGCTGTGATTTCAGTGTGTTTTTTCCCTTACATGTAAGAAGGCACATACCCAAAATAATGACAAAATGTTTCTGGAGTGGTTATGGCCTCTTTACCTTTCCTCCTTGATAGATCTGTACTTGCATACAAGAAGGTAGATTCAACAAGACAATTTCAAGAGACTGGGAAAAAAAGAGCAGTGTACAATGACACATTAGTTAGTGGGTTTTGTCCCGAGAATGAGAGATCTTTTAATCAGTGGAACATCACCTAGGGAAAGTGTGGTTCCTAGGAGAGGTGAAGAGCATCTCCTAAGCTCTGCTTCCCAAATTCTGTTTCCCTTTTGCTGTGAAAGCTCTTTTTGTGCCCAAAATGTTCACCAATAGGAAAAAAAAAAACTCTCACATTAATTTTCTTTTATTCTTTTCCTAACACTACTCAGATTCCTTCCTTTGGAAATAACAGCTTTCATGTACAAATTTATCATGGGCTTTCAAAGCCTATTGTTACACTGATAGTTTCTGAATAATAACAATCTGTATTACAATTTTACAGGAATTTAGATAACTTTGCTTTGTGGATGTGTTTGAAAAAGATGAGTCAAAAGGAAGGTACTCAGTGTAGATATTGTGTAGGCGTCACTTTTTCAGACATAAAATAATGCAGAAAATGTCTCTGTAAAGTCAGATTTTGCATACTGCTTTAAAATATAAACAAAATACAAAATAGTCTTAAAACCAACATATAAACAATGAGATAAGGTGTCTTTTTTGTTAGTCTCTCAAATGTCCAGAGACAAGATGGAAAGGCTCCCTTTTCTCTCCTTTACTTGCTAAGATAGAAGGAACTCTTCAGACAATCAGACTGGTCAGATTGGCATAGTTTATAGAAAAGGTAAATAATTGCATTTAGATCAGTGAGAATCCAGTTCCTTCAAGAATATAACAGAGTGTTCCATGCATATGAATGTGTTTCTAAAAAGCTAAATGATCAGCCAGGCACGGCCACAGCAATCAGGAGGCTGGTGAATAATGCTGTAGATATTGGATGATCAGCATGAAGAAAACAGCAAGAATCCATAGCATACTCAGCAGGCATTGATGCAAGTTACATATGGGACTAGTAAATCACCCAAACTGACTAATTATCAAAGGCAGTATGTTACCAGGCTTTTGAAAAGTATGTGGACTTCTAGGTACTACAGCAATGTGAAACACGAAAGCAGGTATATGTATCAGATGTTTGACCCAGCTAATCTCCAGATCTGTGCTTTTTCCAAGGCATGTAAATTCAGCCATGCTGAGTTATCACAACACAATCAGTCAGAGCACAAAGCCAAGATGGCAGACAAAAAAAACCCAAAAAAGCCCCAACCAAACAAACAAAAAAACCAACTCTGAAGAAAAATTAAAAAATGAGGCATTAAATTAAAAAAGAAGGTATGACAGAAAGAAAGCATACCAAAGGATGTTTCAGAAAATAAAACCTTCTGCAATGGATGGTATTAACACACATGCAAACCCAGGACCATTTGGCGGCACTAATCACAGTTTTTATAATCCACCTAAACATTGGATAAGGAAGCTAAAATAATCTTTGAATTTTCATTATAATTTTTTGGCTCTTAACAGATGGTGGAGGACTGGCACTTCAGGTAGCTGACAGTGAAGGAAAACCTGAATACAGACTTGGAATCAAGTTTATTCATATTTACATGTGGATCTGGGGTCAATTAAGATTTGTTAGAGAAATTGAAGTATCTGATCTGGAATGGCAGATGTGATCAGGAAGCTGTGGGATACTAACAACCTACTGGAACAGCAATCAGACTAAGGCAAAAAATCAGAGTATTTGAAACAGCAGAATACACCTATGTTGAAGACCCTGAATCCCTTTGCAGATATGGATAACTAAACTGCATTACCTTCTGCACACTGAGGACATTACTTTGAGCCACTAGATTTGCCTAATCTTCTGTCCATTTGATTCCCTCCCAGTCATAGCCTGGTAATGTCAGAATAATTAATGCACAAAAGGGAAGACCATCAATATAATAGCCTAAAGTAATTGCAAATGCCTATACAAACTGTTAGGAATTCTTTATGAGAAATACACACACTGAAGCTTTCCCTTAACAGAAAAAAACATTCACATACTGCTGCCGTGGATAACACATTTCAGTTGAGCTGAAATCCTGTAAAACTACTATCATATAATGCAATAATGAACATGGAGCACTATGGAAAGCATATTAATCTGAAAATAAAGTGGGGACAAAGCACAAGGTTCTAGCTATATATATGAAAGCAGACTCTGCCATGAGACTTGGACACATCCAGGCATTGTCATCATAGGAAAGATTTATATTCATCTAAGTACACTGATTTTTAAAATCTTCTGTGTTGGAACACAATTTACAGTCCAATAATTTTGAGGACTCTCACATGCTAAAATAAAGATCAGCTGAAGCTTAATTTTAGCTTGCCATGTGATCACACCTGGAAATGCTCTAGATTTGTCTGTGTTTAAACAGCATTCCAAGGTAACAGTTTGGATAGCAGTCAAAAAAAGGGTTATATAGAAGAACATGTGATGGTAAATAAAATTCACCATCTTCTCTGAATCCCCAGCATAACAGCTTAATTTCTAAGCAAGTTATACATTAAAAAAAAAAAAAATCAGAAACCTAAGACATTAAGGAGCTACAAGGGACTGTTAGGTATAGAAACAAGTTATGACAATCTTGGGTTTTGAGTTATTTGTTTTAACATTTCAAATAAATACAGCAAAAATGGAGATCTAATACAGAACCCTTCTAGGAATGGCTGTGTTATCATTTTTAGGCAAGCTTAGATTAATCTATTTATAGGATGTTCTTGATAAAATATGCATTTATTTTTCAAGGGAAGATTTTGGATTTGGATTCTTATTTCAGTCCTTGAGTATTAATTTCAGTAAGCAACTGGGACAGAACATAGGTAAAACATATTAATATTAAGCACTAATAATCAATCACTAGACAGAGTAATAAAGCTTTAAAGTCTCTATCACCACTAAGAATTTTCTGGTGCAAGTTAACAAAAGCCTTTTAGGAAAAATATTGTGCTTGAATCATTGGGATGACCTCTTGAAGCCCCCTTAATGTTATTCCTGCTACAGAATAGCCTATATATATTTGAGTACTGAACATTATTTACTTTAAAACAGTTCTCGTTTACTTACTTTTTTTTCTTGGAGTGTGCACACAATTCCAGGTCCTAACCACACTGCCAAATGGAGATCACCTGGATTATCCAGGAGGCTGACCTTTAGAAGCCCTACTCGGTAAGTCCTAGTTTCATTTTCATGACAGAGGAAAACCACTGAGGATTTATCAATGCACCTTCTATCATATTAATGCTTCAACCTGACTTTTACTGATCCAAAATGAGCATTCATCATGGAAAATGTCTCAATTTCAAGGTGGTTTTAAATTACTCACTAGGTGAAGCAGTTCTTCTTCAGACTTACACCAGACAAGTCTCAGGTTCAATTAATCACATTCCAGCATCTTCACCTTCAGTCCATTTTGGTGGGGAAATCCCTCGGTTTGCTTTCCAGTGTTGAGAGTCTTCATTATTAACTGGTATTTATACTAAATGTGTCAGTTAGTATTAAATCAGATTTCCTTCATAACCACATCTTTTAAAAAGACATAGGTTGCATAATTCTACCAATACTTTTCTGTGTGAAACCATGTAGCTTTGCCAGATTTTTGGTGGAATGACTAGCATGCTGATTCCCAGCTCAAACCCTGAGTTTATTGCATCTCCAAGAAGTCATCAGAAAAAACTTCCTGAAAGTTCCAAGAAGCTTTCATGGAAATGCATTTAAGAGTTAGGCCAACAAAAGTGATTAAGATCATTAGGCAAACAAATCACCTAATCATCTTTCCAGGTGATTGAAGTATCACTTCAAAGTGATACTTTCAAACAAAACTTTTTTTTTTTTTAGATGAAATACATGTGCTTTTCAGCTTTTTTCCTTATTTTGTTTGTCTTCTTAGTATTTGTTTTTTTTAAATTTCAACAGATCCCATGGGAAAAGCAGAATTTTTTTAAAAGAAAACTCAAAAGAAATCAAATTTTTCCAGAGTTATCTTGACACATAATTTAGGGGCTAATAGCCTTTTAGTCACAGTTCATACACAACTCAGAACTGCAGAAGCTGTAGGCCAGCTATCAGTTAATCACAGCCTCCCTGGATTATTTACTTCTCTTCTGATGACACTTTATAGTGATGATTCAGGAATAACCTGATTTGTAGCAACGTAAATCAATGTTGTTTGTGATGTGGATACAAGGATACAGAATATTAACTCGTCCTTTTTTTCCTCTATATTTTATCTTGGCTGCTATCTTTCCTCTTATTTAAATTCCTTCTTTTCTTTTTAGGAAAACCATCTGGATTACACCGGCAAATACTCCAGGAAGGCAGAACTAATTGCTCCTATTGTTACTGGAGAGCCAGGTGGGAAATTAGAATGGGGGGCCAATTGGGGATAGAAAAAGTACTTCTCAGAGTTTAGAGAGGAAGCTGACAACACTTAGGTTTACAAGGCTGCTGTTGTTTATCTTGACTCACTTTTTAAAGTGTGGGGTTTAGGCATTAATAGTAAGGCTATTCCTAGCTTAAGGGAGCATGTATAAAATATAGAGTCCTTTTTAAAAAACAAGACAGAGGATAAGGACTACTGTCAGTGCATCAGCCTGATTCATTGCTTAAGTATCCCTTGTGACAGAAAAGTATATCTGATCTTTTCAATTCTTAAAATCAAAATATTACAGGCTATCTGCAAGTGCTTTCAGCACTTGTTTTCTATTCCCTTATGTCCTTTTTTTCCCTGTGTAATGTAAGAGCTGCTCATGTGAGAAATTACCCTTGCTGGTATTTTCTGCTTTGATTTTTGCTGGCATTGATTAAAATTATGTTGTCAAGAGTAGTCAATGGCAGACCCTTGGTAGACAGTAATGGAAGATAACAAGATTGTGATTTTATATTGAAGACAGTTTAAACAAAGTCAGGTTGAATTTTAGCCTTTTTATTTATTAAGATAGTAGAGAAGTTTGGCAATTCTTCTTTCAGTTAGATATCTTCCTGGGAAAGGATCACATTTTAATCAGTAATATTTTATTTCACAAAAAGACCTCTTCTACATGTAAATCAGAATGGCAATAGGACTATAAAAGCAGATATTACAGCCACTAAAAATGGGTTTTAAAAGAGATTAACAGGTTTATATTGCTCTTGAGGAAAGACAATGAGAGTGTGCAGCAATTTCTTTTGCTATGTACATGATATGAACTCAAAACCAAAAAACGCAATTCAACCACTGCTAAAATCAGTTTTGGTAACATTTCAGATTGTCTGGATTTCTCTTTAAATCCATGGATCAATATTCATTGCAATCAAGTCAACAGTCTCATACTTGGTCAGTACAAGACTCTGTTGAGTCAAGAAAAATACTTAAAAGTCCAGATTTTTCCAGATTCTTTTACATTTTAGTGTATGTTAGGCTTAAACGTGCAATACTCCTGAATTATTTGAGTTATTGGGAAGGCAGCAAATGTCAAAGACAGTATTTGATCTGTATGCAAGAACTAAATAGATGATGCTTCCTGTGGTTTTGAGATACCAGTTTAAAAAGGCCTTTAAAATAATTGGGTCAAGCCTTGGTGAAGAAACATGGAAATATTCAAAAATTCTCCACTAAGGTGAAAGCAATTGCTTCTGACTTGGTCTTCTACTGCTGATCTATATACTGTTAATTATACTGCTATGAGTCAGGAATCATGTTACAGAAAAAAAATTCAATTCAGTTCAGCTTAACTAAATTTAAGAAAAATAACTATGTGCTTGTTTATGATTTGTAGGTAAATTGAAGCCTGTTCTTGCTAGTAACCTTAAACATGTGAATTCATACTTCCTCCATCTATTCAATCACTTTCTGACATAAATATAGAAATGAGCAGTTGTTTGCTTTGTAATGATAATGCCATTTTCTTTGGAAATAACAGTTCTCATATTCTTGATACCCAACACTGCACATGTGGCATTCTGATACTGCTTCAGTAGTTGAAACAATCCAAAGGTAAGAAACTAAGAAGAAAACGGAACTTTCCTGACACACAGTTACTGACGTATCTATTCAAAACAAAACACTGGGTGAAGCAGGTTAAATGTGGGTACCTTATGCTCCTAATCAAAGATACAGAAGAAATCACTGCTGAAGGAGGGAAATATTTTTACTTGTATAACAGTCAAACACTGGAATGGGCAGCAGTTTGCAGAGTTTGTGTGTTGAACCCTTTGATAATCGTTGCTTACTCTTTCACATCAAAGGGTCATAGAATGGTTTGGGTTGGAAGGGATCTTTGAAAACCCCACCCCATGACAGGGACAGCTTCCATTAATCAGGTTACTCAAATCCCCATCCAACTTGTCCTTGAACACTCACAGGGTCAGGTCATCCATCACCTCTCTGAGAAAGCTGTTCCAGTGCCTCACCACCCTCACTGTAAACCATTGTTTCTTATATTCAATCTAAACCTACTCTCAGTTTAAAGCCATTGTCACTTTAGGCCTTGGTAAAAAGTGTATAAGTCCTCTTTATCTACTGCAAGGCCACAGCAAGGTGTCCCCAGAGTCTCCTTTTCTCCAGGACAACCTAGTTCTTTCAGCCTGTCTCCACAGGAGAGGTGTCCTGCCTCTCTGATTATTCTAATGCAAAAAAAAATTCTCTTCTGCAGTAAACCTCCTCTTTTCAGCCCAGACAACCCAGACCGCAAAGTATAGATTTGTGCGTATGCAAAACCTTTGCAAATCTCAGTAACTGTATCATAATTATCTGCTAATAATTTTATTCACCTTTTTTCCTCCTCTTATAGCTTTCTAGTTGAAGGTCTAATATTAGGACATTTTTCTCTGAACATCTTCATAAGGACTAATATTATACTTCTGGTATTTCAACCTTTGGATTTAAAAGAAATCAAAACGCTAATTTTTTAAGGTGTGAGATGCAGCAAGCCTTTAGTTTGTTCTTGGTCATACTACAGTGAGTCCTGTGGTTTAAACAGTGTTACTCTAGCCCAGTTAAAGAGCAAGTAAAAGGGGAATTAATTTTTTTTTTCCAATTTTTAATTACTTTGAAGAATGTGGCATTGCTTAGCTGTGCCTATTCTGTCAGTTTGTTTCATGCCTTATTTTACTCAAGAGAGCTAATCTACTTACTACTCCTGGGAGCTTTTCTTCAAGAGACAGTGTGATACAGTTTGCAAGACAATTTGCTCCGGGGTCTATTCTGTGTAGACAGGATGGATGAAAATTTCACCAGGACTATCCAGAAAGCTATAAAGGAACATTTCCAAGTCAAACGGTTCCCAGTCACTTACTTACAGAGGCCATTTAGCTTTCCTCCAAAATGTTAGTAGAATGACTCCCTAGCATTTTTAAGGTTTCTGCAGTATTTTAACTATTTTTCTGATAAATAAAGATTTGACTTCCTTAATTATTGAAATAAAGAGATAAGAAATTAAACTGTTAAAACTGAATTTCTTAGTTTATATTTTGGGTTGATGAACCACAAAACTGAAAAATTAAGAAAAAAAGCATGTTTTTTATCTTAATCTATTCTGAATAGATGAAATAACAGCAACAGGACTGTATAATTTGCCTGTTAAAATATGATCACAGAGCATGTTTGGAGCTTTTTGTTGTTGTGTTTGTTTTTTGGTTTTTTTTTTTCTTTAGTCTGCAACTCAGGCAAATCACTAGCACACAAAAAGAAAAAGAAAAAAATCCTGCAAGAATTCACTAAAAGTTATGCTGAAGGAATGCCTATCTCTGTTGTATCATCTTGTAGAAGTTCAGTAACTACGTGTGCATCTATAGATTTTGAAATAGTACAAATCTATACCTTCTGTTGGCCTATGGAAACATACCTACTGGGGCTTTACTAGAACATTCTGAAAATTACTGCTCAGGTTCAGTCATCTGTGGAGGGAGACAGTTTCTTACTTATAGAATTTTGGTTTATTGCACTCAGAGGGTGAGGTTCAAATGACCATAGGAAAGGTCATAAAGTGAGCCTCTGAGCCATGGCAGAACTACAATGAGAAGTTTTCAGTATGCAGGATGTGGACTGGAGGGCATTAAAAAAAAAATCAAAAAAAAAGGGGAAAAAAAAAGAAAAAAAAAACACTCTCTTGGAAGATGTGGGTGAGGTACTATACTGTTCCTATACAAAGATTACAATTTTCTGGCTGAAAATCCGCACAGTAAGACCAATAACAGTGAGGCACTGTGAGTACTCATTCACTCAGAAGAATCCTGAAATACTCCTAAAAGAGTCTTTGCTTGAGATGAGCCTCAAGGCTTATAATGATTGAGGAATGATATTTTGCATGCATATAGAATCTTCAAAAGGAGTTGATCTGAAATTTCAATGACAATGCTATTTATATTTAAGCATCTCTCTTCTGCTAGAAATAATGGCATCTTGGGATTACCTAGCAAATTCACACTTTTAAAATGTATGAAAATAATTTTTCCCACATACTTTTTAAATGGATAAATGGTTGGTGGGTGGAAAACACCATCTGGAACCTCTTCATAGGACAGATAGACCAATCACGATCTACAACTGAATCAAGTTATTAATCGTGTTCTTTTAATTGTTAGTTTCAATCCTTACATGGATGCAATTGTTTTTTTTGTAATGTCTGTAATACTCCATACCATGTCATAAGAAATTTTTAAACAAGGTGTATTGCACTTTCTGAAACAAATACAGAAGCTGGCTTGCATAACTCAGTGAAGATCACAATATATATAATAAGATTTACTGAAGCTTAAGAAGATGAAGTATTTCATCTGCCCAGGGCAGAATGCCCAGAATAAGATAGCATGCAACAAGGCATATAATAAAAATAACTAATACAGTGTCCAAGAACAAAACTCTGATTTTTTTTTTATATTATTAAGTAGTACAAAAATACAGAATATGACAAGATGATATATTCATAGAAACAAAGATTATCATAGCCATAATCAGAGCTGTTTATATTGACCATTTGGTTGTGTCAGCAGGGTAAATAGTACTGTTTTCCAGTATTTACTTATAACTATACTAATACATGTTAATAGCACAAAAGCTATTCCTAACAAAACATTAACACAAGTGGGCAAACTATTATTACAAAAAGATATTCACAGCATTTTTTCCCTGTAGTTCCACTTATGTAAATGCCTACATTTTGCTGTCATATCCCCGTGAGCTGAACCCAAACCCTGTTGCTGCAGTTCTGATTCAGCTGCCTAGAAATCAGTTCTCATTGACATCTGAGGGTCCTACCTTGCTTTGCCTGCAGCTCCTGGTCTTCAAGATCCTATAAATTCCCTGCCATAATTGTCAGGCCTGTGTGAGTGACTTGGATGACTAAACTATTTCACATAGCAGCAGATCTGTATGTTTAAACAACTAAATTTATTCTGCACCCTTTTAAGGAGACTAACCCACAAGCTACATTTTACAGAAGTTATGCCCTAAGAATGTTTGAAAATGTAAAAAATAGTACCGGTATTAAAAGGTTTTAAATGTGACACTAAATTGTTATTTGCAAATAAGAATACAAATGTCAGCTGTGGGAACTCTCTACAGTTAATGAAAAATAGGAATGAATATTTGCTTCCACTTAATTGCAGAGCTCAGCTGGTCCACAACAAAGGTAAGTGAACTACAGAAAAGGTATGACTTTAAGATTTTCATTCCCTTTTATTCATCTACAAAAAACCCACCACAATAAATCTATAATACTGTAATTCTCAGTTAATCTTGATTTCCTCTAAATTCTGAACTACTTTGCCAAAAGGTGATTATATTTGCATGCTGAAACTGAAATGCTCTTAAATTGTTTCCCAGTTTTTAAATTAATTTATCCTTTGAGACTGACCTTTCCACTCTTAGTCAGCTAGAAATCAGACACTAAAATCCAGGCTGGCTGCACCAGCTTCTCTCAATGGCAAAAAACACTCAGTAAGAGCCACTCTTTTTATCAGACTAGGAGTTCACTTAGAGTTCCCAAGCTAGGGGAGGTGAATTGCATCATAAGTAAAAATTAGGGAATTGCAGCTCTTGAGTTATGTGCAAATTTTGAAGACAAGAAACACAACTTTGGAAAGGTAATTTCAGTCACCAAAAGTTATACATATGTCTTTCAGAAAGTTTCAAAACCTGTTTTGGATATTGTTTGGTTTTGGTATTTTTTTTTGTTTGCATTTTGGGGTTAATTAATGATACAAATAAGAAATGAAAAGATTTGGTATTTTTAGGCTCTGAAATTTAAGATCCAATGACAAAGTAAAAATGAAAAACTCATCATGACAAATTAAAATGCAAAATTCCCGGTTTCCCATTTTCATCTCCCCATTTCTCTTTTAACAAACAAATTATTTTTCAAATGTTTAAACGCACTATTGAGAATCTGAAGTTTGATAAGCAGATTAATTTGGATTTTTGTAAGATAAGCACTATAAATGGAAATATTTAGTAAAATGCACATACACAGGTAAGGATTCTTACTTTGGAAAAGAGAGCTTTACAGCTCTACCTGTAAATTCTAATTTGATTTCTTCAATTCTATGGAACATTAGACTGCTTTTACCTCAAATATGGAAACAGCAATTATTTCCCCATGTATAGAGATTCTAGAAACCTGAAAAATGTTGATTTTTAAAAATTATTAAACTTAAGGTCAATTTATCAATTATATATTCAAATTTCAATTTAGGAATCAATTAATATCTCAAAGTTGCATTGAAATGCATGTAAATTATAAAGGTCTTATTTTAATAATAAAATGAAGGTCATGATAATTAAGTTTTATATTTGAGGTCAACATAAACATACACTTGAAAGAATATACCTTATCAGTAAAGGAAAATGGAATTTTCATTACATGTCCTTCAGTACAAAACACTCTTCACTTTCATGCAGTTGTCCATTATTACACATGAAAAAGATAACCACATTCCCTATGAAATTTTGAAAGTCATTCTGTCAGGCACTTTCCAGTTCCAATATCACAATGTCTCCTTCTTTGTTAGTCCCACATTAATACAAAAAAAATTGCTCAGGATTTCCCAATCCAATAAAGGTTTCCTTATAGTGCATCTGCATTAAGTGCAGCAGTCAAGCCTGCTCAGCAAATATTTTTATTTGATATTAATGTTTTATGTAAATGCTAATATTAATAATTGATTTATGAGGTAAATATTATGAAATGTTATAAAAATAGAGCCTGACAGGCATTAGAAATTTTCTTCAAGTCCAGTGAGTACTGAGTCAGCTCCATACTTTGTATTTTTTATTTGAAAAGCGATGAACATCAGAAGACAGATATTATTATATATTATTCATGGTAATCTAACTATTTAATTACTTTAAATAAACAGGTAAGACACCATTCTCATTTAACCTGAAGCCTCATTACATTGGTGCTCTGTGTGAAGGGCCCCCAGAGAAAAGGAAGGTCAGGACTTTAATCTACAACACAAAGAGAGCATAGACTAATTTTTCATAGCACAACAAGTCAAAGAAATAGGTATGTAATTCCTACAATCATGGAGTACCACTGTAGTGCTGTTTGTATTTCTTTTTACCTTCTGAGTCTGTTACTCCCACTCCCGACTGCTTTACTGGGTCTTGTCCATTCTGGCTCATCTTCCCTCTGTTGAAAGATATGGTGGTTGTTGTCAGGAAAAGCATATAGAGATGGGAGCTAAGACAATGTTATATTTAAACCAACAAGGCTTGGCTCTTTTAAGAATTTTTTTTTTCTCTTCTGATGGCAGCTGCAATCACATTTTGATAAGCCTGTATATTCTTACAGAATGGGTCCATCAGGTGCTGTGTGCTACCTGCCCCACATCAGTCTGGGGCTGCATATCTCCTCTCTTCACTTTATCTTGTGGTACTCGACAGCAAAATATATAATAAACAGTCACAACATTTGATATTTGGTCTACAATATCATTATTTCAAAGGTAAGGCATACTTGTGGTTGTTATCTTCTTTTAATGATTGCTTTGCTTTATGGTTTAGATATGTCTGAAGATGTAACATTAATCTTAAATTTAAGTGAGTTGATTAAATCATACTCTGGAGTTCCCTATTTTCCTGCACTGCATGTAGAAAGAATCTGTATTACAATCTTGATGTCTATTTTTAGGCAATGAAATTAAGTAAAATATAAGCTAACTTTAAACATACTTGTTGCAGGCTCTAAGGCATGATTACAATCACTCTCAAACACGTCTGCTACTGTCAAACATTTGTGGTTCTAATTTTCTTTTTCCCATTAAGACTCTGAATGCTATGATACAGACTGTAAGGCATTGTCTTTAGTTGCATGTGATTCCTTGAGGGTTAAAGGATCAGCACTGTTCTTTGCTACCTCTGAGCCTGTTTCATGTCTGAAGTTGTCTAAATTCACCATGAACTAAAAAATTAGTATAAAAATCACAGTTTTTAAAGTGATTTTATATTCACTTTTAACTGAAAACTATTCTTTTCTTCTTCTGCAGGTAATGCTTCATAAATGATTACAAATATGGTACAACAAATATTTGTCCCAAGGGTTATATTATACATCATTCAGTTGCTTTCCACCTTCATTCAAATTCATTCAAAATGAATTTTCATTCCACATGCATTCAAAATGAATTTCATTTTACAGACATTGTACTTCTATAAAGGGTTACACAAAAAGGCATAGAGAATCTGGTCTTTATCAGAGATAAGAACATGAGTAGCTTTCAGGAATATTACAATTGAATAATAAGAGTATTTTAAAAAACCCAAACCAGAAACACTTTACAAGATCTATTCAGATGTATGAAATTGTATATAATTTTTAATTTCCCTTGAGAGTTATATTACTTAATATTGGCAAGTATTCTAATTAGTTACCTTGTCAAACAATTCCCGTGGTGTCATTATTTAATTATTTTATTTTGCATCAAGTCTCGCTTCAATTGTTCCTATTGTTAAAGCCCTTGGACTAAAAGAAATAGTTTAAAATATCTAACATTTTCTATTGGTAGACCAGAAACATAGTCTAAGCAGGGAGCTTATAACCAAAAACGTTTTTAAATGCCAGGATACTTAAAAATATTTAGCCTACTTAATACTTCATATCCAAATTGTGAGCTGTGATCTTATGGATATGCTGAATTAGAGTACAAAGTCAGAGTCTCCGCAGTGATTATCAAGCCAGTGTGAAATCAAATGTTGAGTAGAATTTCAATCATATGTTTATTCAGATAAATAAGAATATTTATACAGACTTTAAAATGGAAAACTATTTTTAAACTATTTAAAATTATTTTTAAACTATTTATCTATTTTAAACATTCTCTCTAGGAATGATCTGACAGTAAACAGTTACTTTGTCATTAATTTTCATTAAATTGCTACGTAAAGCCCTGGAGACTAACATGAAAAATAAACCAGGTCTTGTCTGTATAGATTTCCTGTGTAATTTTAAAGACTCTGTCATTAACCAGCATATAAATATTTTACTTTAAAATGCCATAATAAAAAAAAAAAAATAGTTTAGCCTTAGGAAAAAATAAGAGACCTGGATACATTTTATTTAATTAAGTATAATTCATGAGCACAAATTGTTATAAGAGAAAATCTGCAGCTGTGAAGACTTCCTCCTGCTTTTCAGTTGGAGTGGGGCTGATTTCAGGCATGAGACCAGTTAGTCTGTCAGCCAAATAGCCAGTAACTGTAGGTACTGTCACATTGCTAGTCAATACCCAGTAAATGATATTGTTTGGACTCAAATTTGGCGTATGTAAACTGAAAATTTCTGTTGAGAGCTCAATCTTGTGTTTCTGTGCACAAAGATTTTATGCACCTTTGCTTTTCCCACTAGGAATGACAGCCCAATATTTTTCTTTTGAGGTTTTGAGTTAAAGACTATTAAAGATCATATTTTTTTTTCCCACTGAGAAGTACAAGTATTTTTAGCCTAGAGCAACATGAGTAAAAAGTTCAATGAAGATCAAACAATTGGCATCCTACAACATGAGCTCACATAATCACCCTAGATTCTGAAGATGAGATTGAAACCTTAGATTTATCTCTATTTTCCCTTTAGTTACTAACAAACTGTAGAAAAATACCACTGGGATTATTTTTGAAAATGATAAATAGTAAGAAATATCACAGTTTTGAGAATTTTTACTTCATTCAAGTTTTTCTAGGAAACTTATATCTTGTGTGACTAATAGTTCACATATTCTAGGGAAAAGAAAAAGCTTGTGTTCCAGAGAAAAATATTGAACAGATAATTGCAGACATTCATTGTAGACAATGAATGAACAATGACCACCAACTAATATTTTCAGAACAGTCAATCTGTAATTTTTTTCAGGTCAGAATCATTAAGTTGATCAGAAGTTACTTTGTCCCATTAGGGAATATAAATAAAGTTGCTAAATGATGGTGCATACTGACAGAGGAGGTGAAAAAATCCTGGTTAAAATTCTCTCTGTGCAGTACTTAATTGGGTAAAAGATTTTTAAAATGAAATCATTTTATAGGATCATTACACTGATAGTAGCTTGATAATGCCTACAGGGACTCTGGACCAAAAATCTTTCTCCAATCAAGAACTGAGAAATTCTGTTGAAACCCTTAAAAACTTGGAGAAAATTGAGCTATATCCAGAGTATGAATTCCACTTGCACTAGTAATACCTCTTCATAGAAGGACAAAAATCTGAAAACTTAAACTAAGCTTTCTCAAGCTACAAAAGTTGTACTTTTAAAACATAAGCAAAGCCCATCTCTACACACTTTCATCAAAGGCTGAGACTGGCACCTCTCCTATGTGACAGGAAGAAATTCATGAGGTTGGTTATTAACAATTCAATGCTCAACAAAGTAGAATAAAAGTATGAGCTCTGAGGAATTCTCCCCAGTTAGCTGCTATTCTACTGCATAACTCAAGTCTGCAGAGGAAACTACATAAGAAGATGACTGGCAAGCCAAAGTGTCATAAATTGTGCATGGAGGATACTGTATAATTAAGGAAAAGCCTTACATTCTTGGGATGGGAAATAGGTTATTCTCTCCTGTGGCACTGCTGCTGCCTTCGCTATCCATGCTGTATCCACTGCCAAAACTACTGGCTGAGGAGCCAGTGGAGACAGAGCTTTCTGCAGGTCGGTGATTAGTAGACCTTGCTGTACAGGGCAGGAACAAGGGGTTACTAAAAACTTGTGAGACATCAGTACCACTGACATTAAGAAAAAATGGAATTCATCAAAATCACGTGCTGCAAACACTTTAATATTTCGCATTCAAATACTGCTTTTATCATCTTTTGCAGGTGATGTTGGTTTTCAAGTAGAACAAGGTGTTCTAAACCAAGTAATACACCACCATATTCTTTCTCCAGTCATGTTAATAGTTCAAATCAAGAGCCTGAAGGAAAAAAAAAGAATGGGATAGAATGGTTAATACTGCTTTTCTGATTAAAGTGACAGAAAACCAGTTATTAATCTGAAACATTTCATATGACAATCTTGTAAAAATGAAAGCCCCAGTGGGCCTTCCTCACATTCCTTGTGAAATGTTCTTTGCATTTGGTGATTTTGAGGAAAGGAGTCTGCAAAGATATGTAAGCACACAATCTATAGCCACAGAGAAGAGAAACCCATCTGTCTGCAGACATAACACAGCTATGCACTTTATTTCTCAACTTCTTCTACCCATCTGGATCTCTCTTACTACATGCATAGAATTTTAATTAGCATAATTTGACAGGAGATGCCTTAATCTAATTTAAGACCATTTGGTGTTGGTGTAGCATATGTTAGTTTTACTTCAGATTGCCTTATTGTGTGTTTTGGACATTACTGCCCTACACGAACAAATCATCCAGTTTTTGGCATTTAGCAAGTTGAGAAATATAAACAAGAAAGGACACAGTGACTTTATACATAGTAATTAATACAGGAACAATAGAGTAGCTATTCTCATACTGAATAACACAATTGTCTGGGAATATTAATACAGATTTGGGGATTTTTTGTTAAATGTCCTCTAATACATCTGCTGTTGTCATGTTTCATCTATTTCAACCTACTGAGCATATATACTGAAGACAGAATATACTTTTTTGCAAAGATAATTTTCTGTGAAGACTTACTGAGATTTTGTGTTATTCTCTTGAGCTGTGAAACTCCTGTGTAAGCAGTTAAAAGAGATTCTTCCTTAAAAAATAAATTAGTCAAGAATTTAACTGGAAGTTTTATAAGAGCCAGAGCCCCAACAGTGTCTTGCTTTAAACTGGCAATCAATATTATTTATGCCTAACTAACTGATTAATATTTTTGGTGAAGACTGCTGCATGTTGCCAGATGTGGGACCAGGAAGCTGAGTGTAACTCCTCAAACATAATGCAAAAACAGGTGAGTAATTTGAACTAGAAGAAATGAATGAAGCAATTCTTATATCATCAGTCCTTGGGTAAACTTTAAGACAGAAGTCTTACTCTCTGCAGTGATTCTTCACTGGTAAACCAAGCTGTCATATAACTTTTTTTATCTTTTAAACTCTATTAATCCCCCTTGTTTCACTATCGCCTAAAGGCAGAAGTGGAATCTGTTGGTCTACATTGGTTTCAGATAGAATTATTCTTTAGCTCTTTTTCATGATTTTATCCATTGATCACAGACTGCCTTCTTGGATGTTAATACGAAGGACTAAAATTTAAAATCACAGTGTTAATAGCAGATATTCCCAGTATCTCACCTGGAGAGAAAGACAACCATGTTTTTCCAGAGAGACAACCAGCTGAGGTGGCTGTGTACAGTGGTTGCTTTATCACTTTCAGCTGGTGGGTGAATTCCTGTCAGCAAAATGCTGCTGGGAAATGCTGGGCCAGTAAGACTTCAGAGGTCAATCAAACCCTCCATAATAGGGCATTATTGCCAGTTGCCCTGTATTCAACAGCCTGAATTGTTGCTCTCTTATGCCTGCCCCAAACTAATTCATGACCTGAGTTCTCATCATGTTTGCATGACTTGGATGTCTCCTGATGTGTGGGGTGGTTTTTTGGGTTTTTTTTTCCTTGTTGTTTTTTGCCATGGCATGACAAATGACTCACAGGTAAGAACATATTGGTGATCAATACATCTGCAAAAAAACCCAGGGAATCCAAAGCAGTGTGTTGCCAGCACAGCAAAGCATCTTCAGTCCTTCCCTTAGGCATGAATTTGCTTAGTGTGGCATATATCTCACCCTAACATATGTGGCCTGAAAGGATGTCTCATACCTGGGCTTTTTTTTTTATTGCCTTCGCTGTAAAAGCTACTGCCTGAAGAGATTTTTTGTATCTTTACTGGTGGATTTCTAAAACCAGTAAGAATCTAGAATTTTGTTCAATTCAGAAAAGCTTGAATTAAGACTTTTGAAATGGATTAGAAGTTTTGCTTCATCTATTTATAATCAACCCAAAGCTGTTTCTTTTGAAACAGCTGTATCCTGATGACACATTCAGTGTCCTGTATTTTTAGTTTTCTACTGTTTTCACTAATTCACATAATTTTCCATATTGATTTTTTTTTTCCATAAGATCACTTGGTCAATGGTTATAATGGATCCAAGTTTAGATTCATTACTGGATTTTGAAAATTCTAAAGTTTAATGTTATTTTTTTTCCTGTCTGCTCTGTGGAAGTAATGAACTACAGCATCAGTTTGTGACAAGAAATGAAATCCACAAATAGATTTAACAGCTGGTTTCGTGACAAACTCAGAATCTGGATACAGAGATCATGTCATAACTTGTGAGACACCCACATTTTCTACATGTCTGTATTTTTACAGATATATCTAGACCTCCTAAGTTTCTGCTGGTTATATGGAAAACTTTGAAGTTCTGAAGATATGGTAATGCCTGCTGCCAGGCAAAATTTTCCCAGACAGTTAGCATAACTGATTATATTCGTTTTCTATGGGGAAAGATAAAACTTCTTCCATGCTTTTATGTTCAAGCAATTAGTCTGTACACTCACTTGCAGTCTTGCTCTTTCTCTTTGAATACATGCAAACGTGTCTTAGAAACTTTAACCAGAAAGTCAGAATTCACTATGTTGCTCCTCTAGTCTTACCAGTCTACATGAGTTCTGTGAAGTCTGAAAGTGTCAGAACAATTTCCACCTTGCTTGGTCAGTTGGGTTCATATCCATATAAAGGACAAGCAACTATTACATTATATTTAGTTTTAATTTTACTTTCGATTATGATATTAGGGCAGCTTAATCCTGAGTTACAGAGCTTCTGCTTACAGTTGTCTATGCTAGAAAATGCTTTAGTCCTCAGGTTTTGACATCAAAGTTCTGGCAGGAGGTGCTTTGGTCTGTAGAATTTGAATAGCTTTGTATGGATTTGCTTGGGTAAAAAGTTTAGATATTCTCATCTGGTATCACACAGGTGCCTGAAGCTACAAGGTGTAGTCTTGCTTTACAGAAATCTACAGTGTTTATCTGAATAGGAACTCAGGTAAAGGCAATTTCCATCATTTGAACAGTAAGTATCCAGAGTATGGAAGAGCTATGTTTCGTTGCTTCCTTGCTGTTTGTTTTCTCAAATTATTTTCTGGATCTTAACGCAACCACTCCCCCCTCCCCCCAAAAAAAAACCCAAAAAAACCAAACAACAAACAGAAAACCAGCCAACCAACCAACCAACAAAACCAAAAAAAACCCCAAACAAAACAAAAAAAAAAAACAAAAACCAACCAACAAAACAAACAAAAAAGCCCCACAGAAAACAAAACCAAGCCCACAACAACCCAATTAGCAACTTCAAGAAACTCTTAGAAAGCTTAGAAAAACTCTTAAATATGTTTCATAGGAAAGGTCTTGCTTTCAATAACATATGAACCTTAAAATCTTACATTTTTAGAGAAAAGGCTCTTCAGGTCTCAGCACATGGAAGAGACAAAGCTTTACTGAAGGTCATTACCCACCTTCATTTGCCTTCTATCTGAGAGGAGGTAGCCCTTCACCCCCTCAGGCCCTTGCCCTGTAAACTCTTTACACAATTTATCAGGTGCTGGATGCATTTTAAGGACTGCAATATCAATGGTGTTGGGGATGTGCAGCCATTGAACTATGAAGAATAGAAATAGGAAATTAAAGTTTAAAATTCTAATATGAGCTGCTTTCTCTGAAATAGTGCACAGATTTTCCTATTATACAAACCGATTGTTGTAGTTTGATTTCGTTTTCATCTGCTAATCCTATTTTAGCTGGTAGTTCCCTCGATGAGCTGAAATGCTCCCTACTTGGAATGGGTGTTAATGGGTACATATGTCACATTTAGTAGTTTGAAATGGGGTGTCAATGCTGCCTCTGAGTGATTCTGTAAAACTGCCTGTTTTACAGGCTCTGGCATGAGCAAAATTTTCAGTTCAACTATTCTAGTGAATAATATATAAATGAGTTGAAAAAGTTCCCAATTGTTTACAATAATTATTTCAGATTCCAAGAAAGATGATAGTGTTATATCTGGTGTAGGAGCAGAGTTTTCCAAGAAAAAATTATAATGACTAGATAGATACCTTTTGTACTCTGTATTGTTTACAGGAAGAAGAAAAAAATTCAACAGAATTATGTTTGAACATGTATTGCCTTATGCCTTCTTGGAAAAGAATTGCTGATTCTAGAAAATGGAGGTTAGCACTGACCCCACCTTTTAGCTCCATTTTTTATTTCTCTTTAAAAAAATATTGTTCGTATGGCAAAAACATGCTTTTGCTTATACTTTGGCTATGGATCCATTTAGAAAAAGAATTTTAAAATGAGGGAAAACTTGTAAATAATGCCTTAGTCTGAAGAAAATATTGTATTAAAATCAATAAGAGAGGAAAGAATGGCAGGTACATAATTTCACTTACTCTTTCAGAAGTGCCTGTTTTCAACAGACAACAGACAAGATGCTTTTTAAAAACCTAATACAAAAAAGATAGATCATTCACACAAGACCTATAACCAGGAACTGCTAAATCAGTCAGCAGCAAAACGGACACAATCCAGCACCCTCAGCCACTCCAGCCATTCTTCTATAGTGAATGGACTTTCTGTTTAAGACTTAGATTTGAAAAAGTGGAGTATGCAGTTTCATACAGAGAATAGACTCAGCCAGAACTTTCTCCTGGTGAATAAATTGTAGATGTTCCCCTTTTCCAGTTTCTGTCTAGAAGCAGAACTACACTGTCAAAATGCATTGGGAAAGATGGTTTTGTTTGTGAACCAAACAGCAGAAGGTGGGAAAAATGGCTTCAAGTATGCATTCAGGTTTAAAGTTCCAGAATTAGCCTCTAATTACTTGAAAAAAATTCTTCTTTATAACCGTCAGCCTTGTCAGAAATTCTGGGTGACAAAAAAGGCTGAAAACATCATGCTGACTCTTCTCAAAGAGATACAAGCCCATGGGAGAAGGTGAAAGCGCCGACCTGCTGTGGGTAATTTCCAGATAACCAACAGATGGCACAATGTCTTTTGGCAGAAGCTTGGTTGCCCTTCACTCTCAGTCACCTTGCATTTCATTTGCTCCAACCTCCAACTGCCCTGGATGCCAGTTTTCCTGTTTTTATGAAGTGTTTGCTAGCACTAAAAGCAAGGGTTGCTCCAGCTTGCTCCATAAGGCTCTGCAGGTTAAAACTATTGTTGGAACTGCTTGTTGCACCTCTTGTGAAATGGCAACAGATTGGGGATACACAAACAAGTGGTGATCAAACATATAAACTTCAGGTCAGCTCAGATAGTTTATTTTCCTAATGCTCCCTCATACTGAACAGGACTTTAAGCTGTAGTTTCACCCATTTCAGCCACAGTTGTATGACAGACATGAATTTGACCACACTCAGAGCAGAGATATTTTGTGAAATTTCAACACAATCCTTTACAGAGAAATTTGCCATTTGAGCTGAGTAACAGCAGAACAGCACACTTCTTAAATTGTGCTGAAGTAATTTATTTACCCAGCAAAGCAATTCTGATGAAATAACTTTCCATGCACTCTGTGGGGTTAGTCTACCCTGCAGAATTTTGAAATAAGACTTTTGAAATAAGTTATCAAATGAAGAATCTGAGCAATTTCCTAAAATTACATGTCAGCTTAAAATGGTGGTAGAGTAAATAGCTGGCATAGCCACAGCAAAATGGGCCAGCTATTAGATTGAAACAAGGCTGAAAGGACAGCCTCAGATTACTGCTATCTGCAGAGAGTGGGAACAAACTGTTCTTGTTTTGATAATGATACTTGGAAATGAGTTATTTGTAGCAATATGAAGGCCCATTTAACTTGGAAATTAGGAAACTAGTGACATGAGTCATTAAACAGCTTTGGGCTGTAAATTATTTAAGTGTGAAGGAAATATCCTAAAGTAATGTAGGAAATTAAAACATGTCATTGCCTATTAAATGTGTGAAAATGAATATAGACCAAAAGGAATCCCAAATAAGCAGGTATTTGAAACCACAGTCATATCCAATTCAGAAGATTTATAAAACCTAGAAATCAATTTCCTTTCACTCCATTGTTACCAAAGCCAGTAAATAGAATTTAGTGATAAGGAAAATTCATGCCAATTATAATTTCTTGCAGCTAAGTGGCTAGAAATTACACAATGCTGGCTCAGACCTGTATCATGGGTTCTACAGTGACAGCATTGTCTTGATGCATACATCACCTCACATTTCTGTGTAGCTTTAACCTGTTATGCTGACACTTGAGTGAACTTTTGTCCAAATTGTTGGTTCAAGGTAGTTATAAGCAGGTGTGCTACCTTTTGAACTAAAGTGTTTTAAACTGGCATTCTTTGAGATGTTTAAATTGATTGGCTTACTTGGGCACAATTCTGAAAGGGCTGATGTACAGTTTTGCAACTGTAGGTATTCTAGCTCAGAGTATCAGCTCTGAGAGTAACTCTTCCCTTATCAGTAAAATCACTTGACATACAACTGTTTGGAACACAGTTTCCTCTTAGGATATCCCAGAAAAACTGTTGTGTCATGATGTAAAATGCATAATGTAAAGAAGAAATGTTCTCTATTGAATGGTGTGGTGCTGCATTTTCTCTCCTCCTCCTCACCCTTCCCCATCACCCCCACCCACCCCTCCTTTTCAGGGACAGAAATAAATAGTACCAGGCACGTGTGTTAGAGGAGGTTTTAAGAAATGGTTGTGATTTTAGATTACTAGAGGTTTGAGCTTGAAAGGACCTATTATTGAAAAATAGACAGAAATTGCTGTAGAATTATTATGTTGGCATTACCTTAAATTAACAGGTATGTTTGGATCTTTAAGTGAAACACATAGCAAATTGTCTAAATCTTTAACTCTTGCTAACTAATTCAGGTCAGGAGTACAGCAGTGTTTTTCTCTTGGTAAGTTGCTTGTTTGTTTAGTTGGGCTAATGTGAGCCAAATAAAAGAGGAGTTGCATATGGCATCCATCAACAAATGATATACAAGCAATAGCATATTGACTTGTGACTTCTCTTTTATGAGTGTCTGTTTGAAAGAATAAAAAGTGCATAGGGTTACTATTATGTTGAGGCTCAAATTCACTCACTGAGCAATTTACTATTTAAATATAAATTTACTGTTCTTCAAAGACCCTAGGAAGAATCAAAATGAATTTCTAGAAAATCTCTTATTTGGTCATAAAATTATGTTGTTTTTGTTGACTATTGGATATTCTAACTTAATAAACAAATTGATTTTTCATCATACAATCATTTTTTTTGGGAAAAAACTGGCATTTTTTTCTCTGCAAATTAGGACAAGCCTATCAAATTTTACCCATTATGCTATGTCCATGAAGAAATCATAGGTCCCTATGAAACTGTATAATTAAAAAAATGAGCAGTTATGTAGATAAATGCTGACTATACGATGAACACTGCCTTTTATTTTTGTGCTCTGAACTTATTTCTCTGAAAACTACAGTTTCTATTCTAGCAAGGCAGAAGTGGTGCACCTTTCTGCTTTACACAGATGATGAAGTTTTCTTCTGTTCCTTCTTTCTTATTATCTTTATTGGAAGGTATTAAAACTACAGCATGTTGTTCATTCCTTTAAAATTATACGCTAGGTTTGAAAAGACTTTTTGCATAAAATCAGTAAATAATTATATTGTAAATACATGTACTCTTTTATATGCATATATCCAGAGAACTGGTGATAATCATCAGAACATCTCTAACTATTCAAGTGTCTGAAGAACTCTAAAATAATTTATTATATTTGAAACAAAAGTGACCTACCAGGAAAGTCCTATATAATGGGAAGATCCTTCTGTGGGATAAATTATTGACTAAAAAGGTGGTGAACTGATTTACATTGTGTCTAAAACTGACTCATCTGGTGGATAAACTCTAACACACAGATTTATGTTGAAAGGAATGTGCTTAATTTTATGTGAATATGTAGTTGACAATGATTCATACATTGCACAAAGCCTAAATCAAATTAACTCAAGCCTAGGCACTGCTCTCTTCCTCTGACTTGGATCCCTTGCAACTTCTGGCTTCAAAGAGTTGGCTCTGAAAGGTTATTGTTCCTCTCTGAGGGATGTGATGGGAATGTGCAGCATGCAATTTGTTTCTCTGAAGATCACACTCTTATCTCTTATGGGCAATGAGAAAATTATACTTCAGGGTTTATTTTTAATTAACTGCTGTAGCTGAATGTTGGATTTTACAAATGTTCTGAACAAAAAACCAACTTTTTTTGTTGCATCTTCACCTTAATTTTAAATCAGAGTGATTAAAATACATTTTTAATTTTTAAAAGTAATACAGAAACAGTTCAGTTCATTAAATCCTGTTGAAAGACCCTTGCACTCACAAAATACACTATTTTTACTATAGGTGCTGGTTTTTATGATTTCCTTGTTACTTGTCAACTGACTCACATTTAATAACTGACAAAATGCAGCCAATATAAAAGGTCCTAGGAATCAGAAGTAAAGAAGGATTTCTCTAAGACCTTCTGAGAATGACTGGGGTCCTCATCTTGTTTGGTTTGTTGTTTTTTCAAGAGCCAATTCAATTCAAGAGAAACTAGATTAAAGGAGGAGACTCTTTCTGAGGGTTATCTTAGGCATAGGACTTGACAGCATAGAATAATTTCTATCACCATTGTGTGCTTGGGTTGAAAAAACCCAAACACTTCTTTAAAAGGTGTTGTTCCTTAATAAATGCACAGAGAAATAGCTGTGGTAAAAAAGATAATAATATTAATATTGTGGATTATCTGTAATGGCTTCCTTAGTAAAGGACTTTGAGACATAGTGACAAAAAATTCCTAACTTGCCAAGATAGCTGTTCCAGTCACTAAAACCAATTCCTAATAGGTTCTTTTCCAGGTACAAATAAAGGAGTCTGTAATGGAGGTGGGTACCACAAACATGCATATCCCTTTAGGAATGGACTTGGAAAAGGATGATGCCCTAGTATTCATTGCTCACAATAATTCTCAATTTTCAGAATTTTTGAAATGCAGGGGAAACCTCTCCTTCCTTTATCATCTCTTCATTCCACAAAGAAGCCCATAAGTTTGAAGCTGTTTTGAGTATCTTTGGTGCTTTTTCCATTCAAAGTTATAGAATAATCTAATTTTACTTTCATACTCCACAAAACTGCAGTGAAATCATCTTGCTTTTTATTCCTGCTGAAAGTCATGAGAGTCATTAACCTCAATATGGTACCTACTGGCCCACCTCAAATGAATAAATTTGGACAAACTAGTTTTGGTAAAGAGAAGCTAAAATCTCTCACAGGTCTGAAACCAGACATGTTAATATTGTGTAGGTGACCATGCATTGTGTTTATTTGTCAGAAGTAATACCACAAAATTACCACATCTCTTAATAGTAATTCTAACCTTTTTTACATATTAATGTGGACTCTTAATATTATAATGTGGACTCTTATTCCCATAAGTGTCTATGATACTTCCAATATTGCTGAGCCAAGTACATATCAATGCATGTCCTTTTTACAATTTTAAGAGTGAAGAAGACAGAGTAACAGTTTGGTGGCACAGGTACTTGAAGCCGACAGACTCACTATTTCCTTATAAAAAAAGTGTATGTGAACCTCAATTCAACCTTATATCACAAGCAAAATGTTTTGCATTTCTTGTCTATGTGAAGAGGCATCACCACACGGCTACAAGTCTTGGTGATAAAACTCTACAGACCTGACAACTCAAAAGATCACAAAAGTTTTTTAGATTTGAATGTTCTACACCCCAGGAGTAGCACACAGCTTTCAGACATGATCCCTGAGCTTGTACCATGGCATTCTCTGGTTCTGCCCGAACTGAGTATCTGGAACTGAGCTGTAGGGTAAGACAGTCTGTGTCTGTGTGTGTGTGTGCACATGTCTGTAAATATATGGATTTATGGAAGCATTCTGAAGGCTTTCCTAAGAAAAAAACTTGTCATTTCTAAATACAATGTTTCAAATTTGTTACTTTTGCCCTGCTAATTATTTGTTTTATCATCACACTATTTCTCTGAATGGCTTGTTGCCTTCAGGGTATATTGTTTGAAGTATCATTCCCTCTTTCACTCCTGCCACCCTCTCAGCCAGCTTGTATTGTCCAATGTGTGCAATGGTGTTGACAGCAAAACCTTAAATGAATCTTGAGAGCTTAGGAAGGGATTACAGCACAAGAGAACATCTGGGAGTTCAGTCAGTACATTTATTTGGATTATCCCTCAGATTCCATGAAAATAAACAAGATGCTCCAGAAATCAAAAGAACAGTGGCAATTTGAACTGATTGAGATTCTGGCTCTTTATTTGTGATGAGGGAATAAATTGGTGATATGTGGTATTACAGGTGCCTACAAGTAGAAAATAATTTTTAAAGATGCTGATAGGAAAATTATCAAGAGATTGAGCTATACATGGATCAAAACTCCTTTCCTTTCCACTGGTGGTTTGAAAAGTTATCTATGCTAATGACTGTTGACAGGATAACCATGTTGGAAGAGGAAACAGGAATTGCTATTGTCCCAATTACATTTTCAGAAACAAAAATGTGCAGTTAGGTTTTTGTCACAGTACAAGAAATGTCCAATCATGCTTAAGCAGACCAGCTTGGATGCATGCTTTTTATTAGGCAACAACATGAGCAAAGCTATACTATTTTTCAACAGAAGTCTAAGTACTCCAGTGGAATGGAAGTGCACACATTTGTTGTTTCATAATGCTTCTTAGCACAGTTTTTCATTATGGATTTATGCGCTGATAGGTGAACAAATCAAGCAGAGTTCTTGATTCATGTTAACATTTACAGCACTTAATGGAGGGGTAAAATAAATAATTAAATATCGCAATGAATTAGTTGACATGGCAAGAAGGATTTGGGATGTAGTTGGTTTCTTAACCATGTCTTTCTGCTCACCTCCTTCAGGCTTGATTGGTCCATCAGACATCACTTTCCTGAGGGCTAGTTGGCTTTGGTCTTTGTTGTCATTGGCTGGTGGAGGCAGATTGTCAGACTGAGTTCTTTGAATGGGGAGGACTCCTGCTATGCTGTGTCTGTGCTGCTTCCTGGCATGATTAGACTGACCGCTTTTATGTGCTGCTGTGGCAGTGTGGGTGAAATGGAAACCCAGAGTATGTATCCTCAGATGGAACCAGCTTAAATGTTATTCATGCAAACAGAAGTGGTATTTTTTCTGTATTTAAGTAAGTAGTGTTTTCAAACACTAAAGAGACACCACATGCACAGCATTAAAGAGTATTAAAACTGGCTGTTTCTTTATTAATGATAGTGAAGACAAGGGAAATAATATTCCCCCAGTTTTGCATTGTACCATGGTGGGTTTATGGCATATCAACAAATCCTAAAGACAAACACAATGACTCCACAGTCAGAGAGATTTAATTTGCCATCAACTAAACCCTCAGCTAGCAATCAGATACTGGTCAGAAGTATACTCTGGAGAGTAGTCCTTTTGAATGGAATAGTTTAATTTATTAACCTATTTTAAGTTTTCAGATGAAATCTATCTTGACCCTTAATCAATCCATGGCAAAATATCACTGAAAAATTGAACTGTGACATCTGACTTAGCTCTCAAATCCCTTTGAGTTTGCTAAATTGACAACTTTGTGGAAATCTGATGCTGTTACCCTTTGTGTATTTATTGGTTTTGCATTTATTGTGTTTAATGTTTTTATTGTATTTCTGTTCTGCTCATCACTAACACAATCTTATCTGAGTTATAAAGAAGGTTGCCTTATATTTCCTTTCAAAAAAAAAAATAGATATTTACAGTCATGTTTCAAAAATAGAAATCTCAGCCATGTAATTAAAAATCTTTTGTGTGTATATAGTACTGTCCTTCATGACTACTACTTATAGATACACCCTGTTATTAATGTGGTCTCAGTCTTGTGTGCAATTTGAAGAGTTGGCAGTTGCATCCCTGCAGGTTTCATTATTTCATTGGTAGGTATTTAGAGACATCAAAACACAATGGACTTCTCTGTGAGTCATGCACAACCATGGAACATCATGGACCATGAGTGAAGGGACTGATGGAGAAACAGCCAGTTTCACTGCAGTCTTTATAAATCAAAATAAATAAATAAAGAAATAAAAGACTTCTAAATACAAGAGTATATTGTAATTATATGTATTCACACACAGGCACACAAAGAAGGACATTGAACAGAGTGAGCACAGTGTGCCAAGAACAGAAAAAAAAAATAGCCAAAAAGGGAAGGACAGCAGGGAAAAAGGCAACAGATGAACATTAAGCTGCCATGCTGAGGAATTTATTTGCGTCTTTTACTTGGTTGAAGGCGAAGCTGCTGCACAGCTGCTTCAGCAGCGGCGATGGCTGCCCCAGCGTCTTCAAGGTGAGTTTGAGTGACGCTGGTTTTGCTTTGGCTGCGAGATGGACCGTGAGAGCGGAGATGTCCTTCAGAAGAAGATTTGGAGCTCCCTGGACTGCTGTGGGATTTCTCAATGGTGGGCACCTGCATGTCTACCAGGAAAATGAAGAAGCACAACTCTTGCATTTATTAAAAACAAACAATTTCATTTTCTTTCTCTCAATTGGTCTTTCTAGCTGAATTCCAGAACAAGGAATAAAGATTCAGATGTGCCATTGCATTTAAAGTATCAGGACATATAATGATTAGGAAACTGTTATGAAGGACTATTGCTTCCCCACCATTCCCTGTCCCAGGGAATAATTTATTTAACATTGTTTTTTCATCACTTGTGAATTAGACCTCCTGTGTTGGTCCAAACTGGTGGAATGATGGTGTAGGGTTTTTCACTTTCTGTTCTCCAGTATATTGAGACTAACCAGCATCACCTACACCAGTACCAAACACTGAGCAACTGCAATGCATTTTATCCTGAATAATGCCATCATGAACATCACAAGCTAACTTATAATAGCTTCTATACTTACCTCTAATTCAGACAGATATCTTATATACACAACAATCCCTGGCAAAATGTTACACAGAGAAATAGAGAGGAGATGGAGAAGAGTCTTGTCCCTCTGAGACTCATCTGGATTGTAAATGGAATGTCTTTTGCTTTCATAAGACATGTTTTGAGAGAGCACCTGTCCACTGACTACTTAGTATAAAAAAAAAATTAGAGATAAATTTCTTGGAGCAGCAGACACTGAGATCAATTCTGTTTTTGTAAACACTAGTATATTTCTACTATATCAGCTCTACTGATTTCCAATACAACTGAGATATGCTACAGTCCATTATCATTGACTGGAAATGCATATGCATTATTGCAGCATAATTGTTCTTCTATAAAGTATTAATGTGGCATCTTCAGCAGATAAAATTCCATAGAATATTTAAGGAACATGAAAAATAGAATGCTAAATATGAACTGAATTTGCCCAAGGTTACCAAGAAAATGAAAAAGGCACAGAATCTTTAGAATATGTGCAAAGCACATAGAGTTTGTAAGCTGCTGTTTTAAGGACACAATTACTCAGTAAGCTGGCTGGCAAGATTGAGACAATTAAAGCCTTGTCTCCAATGAATTAATCCCAGAGATAAATGCATTTTTAATAAAAATGTATACAAAAATCATAGTAGTATCTTTATTTGTCTATTAGAACTTACACATAGCAAAGGTTTTCCCATCATCTGGGAAAATATTTCATATCAGGTGCACCAAGTCATTCCTACCCTTGGAGGGGTCCGGGAAGATTCCATGACTTCTGCTCTTGATGACAGATGGTTTTGGAGATTGCTGGCTACTCTGTCCAGAATGAGATTTCCCATGATCAATGTTTTCACTCTGTTCTTTTAGAGGATACCACCGAGGAGTGTTGTCAAGCTGAGAGATGCTGGATAACTCGATCAACACCTACAAATAAATCAAAGTATAACATATGGCCTATATCTGACCTATTAATGACTGTATACAGCAGAAGAGACAAGAGTGGTGTTATCAGAAGTTGCAATCAAGTGTAAGAGTGAAGGGTATAAGGCTGTGTGCTGACAGATTCAGGACCCTCTGGGCACACTGTGACCCCAAACCCAGATTTGGTATCATATTGATGTGTCTGAACTAATATATCTTCTCACCAGGACCTCAGTAAGGACTATGAGCTGAGTTGTGAGACTATGGCATTGCTCCACATGAAGTTAGAGGGAAGTTTGTGAGCACAAGCTTGACAGCTGCACTAAAAAGACATCCAGCCATTCTGCCTCTAACGTATTCTAATAGGAGAACCAAGCAGTGTAATTTTCTGCCTTTTATCAGTGTTTTTAAGGTGGCAAAGGGTTCTGTATTTGTTTTTATTTCACTAAAATAATAAAATTCAACAGATCATTTAGGTCTCTAAACTTTACTGGGGAAAAAAAGGAGTTGCAGTGGCAATGTGGAAATGAAACAAATAACTTGGCTAAAAAAAAAGCCATTGTAGCTTAAATCTGTCCTAAGCCACCTTTGTAGGGAAGTTTTAAAACTGCTGGAAAAATAAAATGTGCAATTACCTCAGGGAGCAGTGTTTTTCACAGTTTATTACAAGATCCTGGTTTAAAGAAAGTCTCTTCAAGTTTAAGGATGAGGAAGTCTCCTAACTGATGGTTTCCAGCTAAAAGCCTTTTTTCTTTCCTTTTTTTCTTTCCTTTTTTTCTTTCATTTTCATAGGTTGTCTATGCCCTGGCTTGGTCTTTCTAGTTAGACTTATAATTAATCTGAACAGAATAACTATTTAGCTTGCTCCCTGTTGTGGTTTTTGGTCATAGCTTTGAGAATTACTTGGAAAACAGTGTGGTTGAGGATTGTTCCCAGTAGGCAGTGCAGGTTGGGGGCTCTTCTTTGTAGGAGGAGAGGTTTCTCTTTCCATGGATGTGGACCATGATGTACCACTTTTGTGGCACACAGGTGTTGCTGGCCCTGTTCAAGCAAGTCTTTGGGGCACAATTTGGATATCCCACATCTGTTCTTACAGTGCAGAATTCCTCTGGACATCCTGGTGCTGAGATACCCTGGATAATCTTTTCTGTCCCTTTTTTCCCTGAATAACTGCTTTCACAATTAATAAAAAGTAGGTCTAGAGGCTGAAAAAATTTGCAGGGGAAAGGTTTAAATCTTCGTGTAGAAGCAGTTGCTGGAGCATCCCTTTTCTAAACATCATAAAAAAAAAAAAAAGATGTGAATACTCAGTAAAGCCCTGCATTTGGACAGCCATGCTGAACTCAACAAGAATATGGACAAAGTATGCAGGAAATAAGTAATCATGTAGCAGCTTCCTATACATTTATTTTAGTAATTGTTCAAAGAGTGACACTGATTGCTCAGTTTGGTAGCTGCACAAAGGGTAACTGGAGCTGAAGTGCGTGGCTTTTTTGCAGAATTCAAATGCAGAATGAGCCCAGATACTCTCAGTTACTCTCTATGAGTGATCAGTTTTCATGTGCTTCTATTTCTAATTATAATCTTTATTTGTAGTTACATCTTCAGTTATTTTTTATGTCACAGCTATTGCTGGTAATTCAGTATTATATGTGCATATGTTTGTTTATCTGTTTTTTAAAGAGAAAGCCTTCTTCCCATGAGCACTCATCTCATTTATTATTAATTACAAGATTAGATTTTGCCTTCAGTCATACTTTGGTAATGATATTACTATTTCAGAATGTTAAAAATGAGACTGATCAGCAAGACTAAATTACTCATACTTGAAGATACTTGTGCATGTGTTAAAATATGGCTTGATGGCAAAATTTAATGCTTTAATCATTTACAAAGACTAATACCTCCTCAGCCTTCCTATGTTATGCTAAAATCAAGGCAGACAGCTTTCAGTCATAACAAGAATTCCCCCTGGAGTCACTGTGAAGGTTGTTACTACCTCACGCTCAAAAAAAGTATTAATTTTCAGCGAATTAACATTTTGTTGGGTCCTAATTTAACTTGCCTCCAGTTAATCAAGATAAAAGGGATATATCTTTCATGTCTAAATGAAACAAATCGTGACCACTTATTATTAAGACAACAGTAAAACTGGGATGTAAAAAAAGGTTTTACTTAACACGTGTGCCATACCTTGGAAGAGAACAGTCTCCAAATAACAGCCTGCAGTTATTACTAGTAGAGAGGAGGAAATAAGATACTCACTTCACCGAGGAAGTCATTTGAGGAGAATCTATCATAATCCCAGACAGTCACTTCCAGTGTTTTCTTTTTCAGCTGCAATTCAAGTAAAAGGATAATTAACCTCATAAACTTCAGATCAAGCCTTTATAGAAGTTTCTATAGATTATTTTCTCCACAAATCCTTTTTCATAGTGACAGGTGGGCAGTTTTCACCATCTCCTCAACCTTGTTCTGAGAAAAATAATTTGGGGCTATTATTCGTTATCAAGACAGATGAGTTTGTGCTTGGCCTTATTTTAGGGATTTCCATGAGTTGCTTTGGGTAGAATGTATGTCCACTACAAGTCAAACTGAGTTCCAAAGCCCCATTTTTGTGTTCCTGCAGCTGCTCCCATCATCAGATCAGAGTTGTCTGAACTCAGGCATTTGCCTGAAATGCATTTGAGTGTGAATTTCAAATGTATTATATCAAACAACCTATTTACATAATCTCATCTGTGGAAACCAGGCTTTAATGCCTGCAGAATTCAGTGTAGTTAATGAGTCTGCAAGTGATCCAGGCATGCAGGACAAGTTGCACTGTTGGGTGTTAATGACAGCTATCAAAAGCCATTATCTGCACATCTTGTTAAGCATGATAACTGTGTCAAGCACTCCTCTATAGGCCACAGTAAGAAACAAGTAAGTCTTTTTTTATGACAAGAGAGCGCAAGATGAAGAAATTGTTGACCAAAGCAGTTGACCTTATTGTGAAGACTGAGCTGAGTGTTTTTCCAGGTGTCTCTGGGGTCATGTAGGGGCAGAATTGATTACTGATATTGTGTGCTGGGGCAAAAGGCTATAAGGTGGCTGAAAAGGCAATAATAAATTCATGTGGCTTGAAAGAGAGAAGAACAAAGTCCTGCAGGTTGTGGATTGTCGGCAAAATCAGGCTGAGAAGATAGAATTGAAGAATCCAAGCATTACTGAGGAAAAAAAGACTCTTCACATACTTGAATAAAAGAAGTCAGAAGAAGAATTCTTATGTGATAGTTGAGGTTGTCATCCTAGCAGGAGCGACATGTAAGTCACTGTTCTGACTATTAATTGGCAGCTGGGCACAGAGGGACAGCAAAGGATCAAGTCACTGCTCAGAGTGATAAGCTATACCAATTATTGTACATATTGCACATACTTGCAGTGAAAGCCCTGCTGGCTGTTCACAGAACCACAGAATATTCTGAATTGGGAGTGATCCACAAGGATCACCAAGTGCAACTCTTAAGTGAATGGTCTGTATGGAGCCAAAGCCAGGATGTTGGTGTTATTAGCACCATGGTCTCATCAATTTCCCTCAATTGCCCCTTGTTTTAGTGCAACACAGACTCAGACAGCTCCTAATAACATGAAATTGCCTTTAAATGGTAATTCCATCTCATTATTATGTATTCAGAATATCATCTGCTCCCAGCCAACTTTAGAAAAATGTGCAGCTATACAAAGCCAATGTCTATGAAAAGAAAATTTAAATCAGCATATCCTGGAAAACCCACACAAAGGGGAATAGAACTATTTTTAGCATCAACAATGTACTCTTTAAGCAGGCAACAGCACGACTTGAAAGCAAAGATTTTTTAAAAAAAATATTTGAGAGCAATTCTTTAGAGTTTCTCTATTTTATTCTTATGTAATTAGGCAATATTCTTGAACATTCTTTTAAAAATATCCTGCAAAAATGAAAGAAAAAATTGAACAAAAAGATTCTTTTTTGAACATTGCTTACAAATATTTTTAAAGCTGATTTCCTTGACTCAATAAAATTCCTTTTCTTTACTGTTCCAAGACAATATTGAAACTGCAACATGAAAAATAACCTGAAAAAATGAGCTAAGCACTCACTGGTCCGTGATGCTTTTGGCCTCCTGGATGATACAATTTTCTGCTAGGTGCTCTACTAAGTATATGAACTTTTACCATTTAAAAAAGGGATAATACAAATACTTTTCAGAAATGTATTGTCACAGTTGTTGCTATTTTGAAAGGAGATTTCTTTTTGGTGACTCTGCAAGGACAGAGACAAGAGTGTATAGATCAAGGAAATGGGAAAAAAGCCCCCTAAGGTTTGAAGAACTTTTGGTAGGAAGGGAAAAATAGAAAAGATTTTCAAGTATCTGCAACCCTACTTTGCTAGCTTCTTTGCATTAATGTGATAATAAAACTGTGATGAAAGCTTACAGTACTCTATATTTCTTTGCAAAATCTATTTTAAGACTTTTAGGTTAATAAATCTTTTATAAAATAATATCACAGTGAAAAACCATGGGAAGAGCTTCCTAGACAGAGTGCATGAAATTAATTTCAAAGCAGAGGAAAATTTGCTTTTCTGAAGATATATTTATGTACCACTGTGGTGGCAAAGAACACTCAGTGTCTGCTGATTTTGAAAGCAGCCATTCTACCATCACAGCAAAGTAGGGTTCTGCCTCAGATCAATCAGTTTTAGGTTGTGAATCCTGAAGTTCAGCTGCTCATCAGGAATATAACAGTAATACTGAAATGGGTTGCAGGAACCCACTATCCCTCTGACCATGGCTTTCTGCAAGTGGGCAATGTACCAACAGGAAAACGAGTGTCATGAAGAGAAGGAATGTGGTTTCTGCATATTGAGAGCATCATCTCAGTTCCTAGCATATTATGAAAAAAGTGTTACCAAATAGTAACTAATTTCAGCTGTAGCCTTGTGGGAAAAAAGTAACAATAAATAAAGTAAATAAAAATCCACCTAGAAACATATTACCACATGTGAACTCCAGTTAGCTTTAGGCTTCTGTGGAGAGACATATTTTAAAGAAGATAAAGGAATATGCAGAAACAGCCAATGCAAAAAATATTGTCCCTTAAGGAAGACATAACCAACACCACAGGTACAGAAGTGCTTGTTTCTTGTTTTAAATGTCTGCATGTTGTTAGGTATAGTGTCTGCTTGTGTAGCTAAATATGCACTGCTTAAATATTTAACACATATTCCTTGAAAATTTCACTCAAGGATTTGCATTAGGAAAGAAATATTTTTAATGGAGCTTGTTTTTCCTCAATGGTGAAAACAAATTACTATAATTGCTTCAGAAATAATATAAAATATTGCAATCCCAGTCAGGATGTTTGATGAGTAGAAATGAATGTGGTGTATTATGCAATCCATTACAGTTATTTTTGTTTACATTCATATTTAACATTTTATTATTCTCTTCACTATATTGTTGTCCTTTGTTGCATGGGAGGACAAAAACCACTTTTTATAGGTCACTTAGAAACTTACTTTCTTTTGTCCCAGATATTAAGTAAGATTCACATACTAACACCTTATTGATTCACAGGAAAGATTGTCTTACTTTTGGAAATAAGACATAGGCTTCCACATCAGTCAAGAATTTTGAAAATATTACTCTTTCTCAATTTATTGCCTTCAAATTACAGACATAAGTTACAGCAAAACTATTTGCTTTATTGAATTATTTCATATAAGGAAAAGCTTTTATTTGCTTTCTGGTAAGTAAGAAATTGAGGCCAAAAAAGCCACACCTTACAGTGTGGTCATACATTATACATTATACAATGTATAATGCATGTTGTCTGACCATCAATAGAACTTACATCTTTTATCATCTTCTTGTTAAATTGCTCTAATGCTTTCTTTCATGCTCTGAGTAGGTATTGGACTTGAGTTAGCAATTACTGTACAACATTTGTAATGTGTGTAGTTGGCCTTCCTCTCAAATTGTAATTATTTCCACTTTATTACTTAACAAAAACCTTAAATTACTAAATATTCACAGTTTCTTTTATTTTTTCTCCAACTGTCAAAGTAAAATTTGCTATAAATGTGATGAAACTAATCATTTCAACCTTGAAAAAGTCTGTTTAATTTCAATGAGTGATCTATTTGCCATAATTATTTTCACTTTAATTTCAGCTAGTTTATGAAAGAGAAAAGGAATATGAAAAATTGTACAGCCAGCTAATGTCTAGACAGTGACGTTAAAAGAACTATATTAGGAAATATTTGATAATACTTATTTGCTATCAGCAAGCAATGCATGCTTTGATGGAGAGAAAAAAGCATGGATGGAAAGGAAATGTGTCTTTGAAGAAATATTATTTATAAAAATTCATGAATTTATGTTTGAATGTGACTGCTAACTCTGTGTAACTTAGTGTGTAATGCACTTTTGCTTGTTTGGTAAACAGAATGCTCATTCTCAGTCTAACACAATTATTCCCTTGTAATTCTATTTATATTCCTAACTATTTTGAAATATACCTTTGTGTGAGTTATGAGTACAAATGATGGTCTCTTACACGGTGAGAGTTCTTCAGACTGTAGAGGGTATTTATCATCAGCATGGAATTATTTGTGATTTAGAAATGTGCTTCACTGTATATTCTCTAAGTTAGGGCATGGAATCTTATGGGAGAAAAATCTCTGACACCAGTATCTTAGCAGTAGATAGAAGCTATAGAAAGGCATGGAAGGAAAAAGTACTCTCTGCACACAATTCTGTGTGACAAGATGCCAAAATATAGAAGATATGTGGTGCTTAAATTAAGTTTACCCACTTAAAACCATAAACACTGCATAAAAATCTTAGAGGAAGGGAAAAGGAGGAGATTTGCAACTAGAAAGCAAAAATGCAAAGAATTCAAAATGCAAAGTACCGGCAAATTTCATAAAATAATGGTCAAAAAACTGACATCAAAGATATGATGAGATTTTCTTTGTCATTAAAATCACTGTCCAAGTAATCCTAGATTAACATCATTATCCATTTTCAATGCAACAAACAGCACTCCCAATGACAGCTCTGTGAAATGTCACTGCAGAAACCCCAAGCAAATTTAGTAACCTGAAGATCCTTTCCTAGATGGAAAACTCAGTTTAGAACTATTGTTAAGACTCACCAAAGCCCTTCACCAAACCAAGAAGATTCAGGGTTTATATTGCAGCTTGGCAAACATAACTTTTTTTCCTGACACTTTCCTTTTCAATGAGCTACCATTTATAAAAGCCTGCATGAAGCAGTGAGAAAACCCCATCAAACCACTAAGTATGACAGGACACCTCTGAAGTAAATCTGAGCTGCTCTCTCTTAAGTCCACATGTGTAGATTGCATGAGCAACCATACACATCCCTCTGTGGGAAGGGTTGCTTTGTTCCATGCAAAAATAAGTCTCTTAATCTACATTCCTCTAAATGAACAAGAAGAAGGAATAATGAAATTTTAAATTGGGAAGATTATACTGAGGTCTTGGGGTTGTGATGGAGAAGTGTATTAAAAGCATTGGGAAATCTATTCACTAAAGAGCCTGGTTATTCTGGGCTTTTTAAAAAGTATTGAAAGATTAAATGAGATCGTAAAGTGAAGTTGAAAGTATCAAGAACAAAACAGTAGAAAGGCAAAAAGATTCAGGACTGCATGCAAATCCAGTACTCTATGAAACATATTTCATAATTGAAAAAAAACTAACTGATCATTATTTTGCCCATTATATCTTTTTCAAGTTGGTAAAAAGTCCTTTACAAGGGGAGATGGAGGAGTAGAGGACTCAATTGCTTCATTCTGCTTCAGAAGGACAGTTGGAGTTAGGAAGCCACCAAGAAACAGAGAAGACTCTGCAGACATCCTTCCCATATGTGAGTTAAATCTTTCTATGGCAAGGAAATCAAATATCTTCTAATTCTTTTTCATGTGGTTCATATCTCAAGATATTGATATATTTGCTGATAAATCTTAAAATGCATCTCTACATTTTATAAATACTTTTTAATTAAAAAATAGTAGAAATTGTGCTTTGTGTGAGCTTGCATGGCTTTTGGAACAAAGAGTGACAATCATTTCTGCACCTAATTCAGAAACTTATGTCTTAATTTATTCCCCCATTAATTTATTCCGTTATCATTTTTTAAATTGTCACATCTGTACTTATGACATGATTATGAGTGTAACCCCCACAAAATATCATTTTTGTGAGTAGAAGGGCAATAAAAGAGTACTGCCATTGTAAACTCTATCAGAGGCAAGAAAAGAACTCCCAATTTCCCCTAAATCTGGCAAGAGTTTACAGGGGCTCACAGAATTGCCAGTAGCAGTGCTCCCTTCGAGTGAGCACTTCCAACCATGCAAATAATAAAGCAGTAAATAGCACTGAAGAGCACCACCAGTCACGCACCTGCTCCGTGGAGATATTTTTATAAATGACTGTCTGATTCCACTCAGGATTCAAGCTTTTCTGTATGTATTTAGTTCTCCGCTTGTACTCAGCACTGAATTGGAATAAAAGAAGAAAGCATTACATTAGCCATCTTTTGCTTCTTTCAGCTCTAATGCAAAAAAAAATAAAAAAAAGAAAAACAAACAAAAAAAAATCCACCAAAAACCAAAACCGCAAAACACCCACAAACCAAAACCCAGAAAAATACAGGAGCTGTATCTTCCATTTCTGCAACAATTCAGGGTTATGAGAGGACAATGACAGCCTTTGGGATGTTTTCTTTAGTATGCCTTTCTGAGACAGTCTTTTAAAACATCTTCTGACTCTTCAGCAGGCTTGCTCTGCCTAAAACCATCTCAAGATAAAGCATCAGTCAGCACATGCACACAGACTTTTTCCTCTTATTGTAAGTATTGGGCTCTGATTCTAAATTGAGGTGATAATGCACTGATTTATTTTCCAAGACCATCCCATTAGCACTTTAAAGTAGCACAAATTCATTATATTTATAGGTTGCAATCTCTAATTACAGGAATCCTATCTCACAAACACATTTAATGAATGCCATAAGGTAACTAATATCCTGTTAATGATTGAAACACTAATTTCTTATTGATCCTATTCTCTGCCTATCTCTCTAACTGTACTGGAAAGAAACATAAAAGTGCATCAGGATCACAATATTTTTTTTGTCAATAGCCAAGAACAAAGGTTCAGCTGCATAATCTGTTTTTAAAAAGATTCACTAATGCATTCCATTTTACTTTGCATTTCCTGTGTATGGAGAAAGAAAGACAATAATCTTTAACAGAATATGGATTCATCTAACTCTGTGAGCTTTGATGTTAGATTTGCTTTCATTCCAATTTTAATTTAACATAAATTTTAGTGGAAAACTCAAAAAAGCTGGGTAGGAGAACATGAGAATCTTTTAATACTTTGAAAACCCCATAAGATTTAAGGCAAAGAAACTCTTTTTGTCAGTCTGCAAGTATATACCTGCTACATCTATTACTAAACAAAATGTTCCCAGGACTGTTATCCAGTTCTAAGACAAAAGGTCACAAAATTTCTTGTATATGCCATATTAGACTCTTTCATGGTTACCCTGCAATAACTTTTGGTTAGTGCACTATTCTCACTTCTGATTTCACTGTTTTCGTTCACACTGTGGCATGGTCTCAGAACTAATGAACTAATTCCTTTCATATGAGATTAATTGAGAAGGACACCCAAGAACTCATTTATCAGCTGGTCACTAATGATGTATCATACCTGGTACCAAATAGGAACAGTTCTGATTTATGGTTATGTGAAATATACATGTGCTTTACTGGCACATTTACGTTGGGACTTCAGCACCAGCTGTTTCACTCTATAAACTCGATTCTGCAGTGCAGAATCTAATTAATCTGGATTGTAGAGGGGTTTTATTCTCCAAAATGAGATGGCTGTATCCAAAATGCCGACCAGCCTGATATCTGTAAGTGAAAGGGATTTGCAGCTTTTGTTTCTCTCATTTTTTGCTCTAGCCATCCTATGTATTTCCACTTCTTGGAAATCTTGCTATCAGCTCTGTTCCAGTTCATTGAAAAATGTGAAGGGTTTTTGTACCTATGAAACAAAGTATCTGTTCACCTCTGCTTGTGAGAAGAGAGCAGCAGCTCTCCAGAGTTCTGTGAGTTCTGTCAGCCATAGCACAGAATGGCAAGGATGATTTGAAATCTAGGGGGACCAAGAGCACATGAAAAAGAAACTCACACAAAGCTATTTCTTTACATACCTTGGAAAAAAAGCTGAAATATAAAATTGGAATCCTTTTTGAAAAGAGATTTTGATGGCAAATACTATTAAGTAATGCAGTTAATTTTTTTAAACACCTCAGTAGCTTTCTTTTCCCACTCTCTGGTATGAGAAAAGCATACCCTGCCTACAGCAACCTGTTTAAATATCCTGTGATCTACTGGTTTTAGGGAATGATTATTTTTTGAAGAAAGTGGCAAAGAATCTGTCCACTCAGCCAAGAAATAACACCAACATTCCCTTTCCTTTCTCAGATCTCCTTTCACAGTAGTACTACTTCATCACCTTTTCCATTTCTGATTCTTTTTTGAAGTGTGTGAGAAGGTGATTCATGCAGTGAGGAGTTTTAGAGCTGTCAGTGACAAAAGGTAAAAGTGTTGTTAACATGGTAGCTCTGAAATATTTCCAGTGAAGTCCATGGAATATTTGGCTCTAAACTGTAAGGGTGGCCTGAGCCCATATCCATGTAATTTATGGTCTGTATCTCTTGCAGAGGGAAGCAGGAGAACTTGACCACTTCTAGGGAGGTGCAGAACCAGGCTAAGCTGGACGGCAGATGAAGGTTTCTAGGCCTCTGAAGAGAAGGATCTGGCAAACATATTAAATTCATACCACTGATGCACCTTCCCCCCAGCAATTAACAGATTAACAGATGAAGATACTTTAATAAAATGCATTCATTAAACCAGTCTCTGGTATGTCACTTAATATGAAATAATATGCATTTAAAATTCACAGAGTATGCTCTGTGACAAGATGCAGACTGCAGATCTCTTTCCTTTATATTTTCTCTCTGATTCCGTAATTATAACTTGTTAATACACAATAAAATGTATTAATGAAAAAAGCTTAATAGAATAACTGTATTAAAAAGTATAATAGAATAAACATACAAAATGTGCAATTTTAACACCTTCATTAAATAATTTTGGTAATGAAGAAACAAATAGATAATAGAAATCTGTTTATAGAAATTAATCTGTTCACTTGTTTAGTCAGGTTATTACTTTTAAACAAATTTAAAACTGGGGCTGGAATATTTCTTATGTTCTTAGCCTGGGCTGATATTAGCATATCTTGAGAATTGAGCTTTGCCTTATGATTCCAGGACAAACAAAGCACTCGTAATTTCAATAACGAAATTTTAAATTTGTTTACTACAAATAACTACTTATGTGGTCAAGAAGATTTAATTGCTCCTCTGGGCAATTATCTAGAATTTTACCAGGCTTTAATGTCTATACGCTGTGCAAGGTAAATAGAGAAAAAAATATTACATTTCATTGCCAAACAGAGCCTGTTTCTCTTGGCAGTAACACCATTCAAAATCTTGATACAAGTTCACAAGTAATTATTTTGCAACTTTCTGTGAGTGAGAATGAAGTTTTAAATAATTCTGAACTAAGTTCTTCCAGACTTCTAAAGAAATTTTGCTTGTCATCAGAGTTTGGCCTTAGAATAATACTCCACCAAGGAGCATTAACTACTTGTTTCCAGCTCCTGGAAATGACCTGATTAGAAAATTAAAGGAAAAACCACACCACCATTTCATGCCATCAGAACTCAAGAGAAATCTGGAGTTCAATGCACAGGTGCACTGTCTCATTCATGCATACAAAAAGTGAAAGAATAAAATTGGAAGATAGTACACTCTACCTGGCATTTTGGACAACCATGACTTGTCTGCATATCCAGAATTTACAGAGTTAGGAACACAGAGAAAGCAGTGTAAGAGAAAATGAGAACAGAGATGAAAGAAAACATGAATAATAGGTAGTTTCTAGTATCAGGATTAAATGAAATAGAGGCATTAGGAAGAATAAGAAGTCTAGCACAGACTGAACTGCAAATAAAAGTTATTCAGTAGCAACCCAAGTCTCTACTTTCAGAAACAGGTTTGGGACTTTAAAGAAGCTCTTCCCTTTCATTTTTCCCCTAAAAGTCAAGTGACATGCAAAACTGTAACAGTGGCTTATTTTAACATAATCAACCCAAACAAAGCTAACATCCAATGCTTCATAGTTGGCAACAAGTTTAAACTGATATTTGGATCTGGCTTAGACCCTTTATATGATGAACATGCCTTTAGTCCAAAGTCTTATTTCTTTATCAGTACATGGACCTGCAAAATTCCCTCTAAGGCTGATTTGACAAGCATTTTACAAGAGCCGTAGGTGCATTAAAATTCCTCTCAATCTTTAGTACCTGTTCCCATTATATTCAGTAATAGTTTTGGGTCCAGTGCTACCAAACAATATTGAATGCTGTACAGCTGGAATTAGCAACCCAAAAAAGAAAATGTGTGGCTTTATTTGTACCACTTGTGCATTTAGTGGTGCTTGCCCATATGCCAAATGGTGAACTGTGACATGAGCATCCACTTTCCTGTTAGTTTGAGTAGAACAGAAACACAGATTTTTATTGGTATTGTTCTAGACTAAGAATCTTGTAGAATGAATATGATTGCACAAGCAGGGAATTTTGCAGGAATTTGCCTTTGCAATCTATAGTCTAATCCATCAGCTTAATCTTAGATGCATGTGTTGTGTCACCAAAGTCAGAAGGATTATTATAACCTTATATTCATATGTATTCTCCATACACATGTTCCATTCTGTAACACTAGGGCAAAAAAATAGTTATAATATTGCTGATACAGAATCACAGCTCTTAAAGGAAGTACTAATGAGCAATTTGTAATTACAGAGTCAAAAAAAATCAATGAAAAAAGGTGATTAGTGACTTGTATGGTCACTAGATACCCAATTAATGGTATTTATAAAACCATATCTTATCTCTTAAAAAGAAGCCATAAAACTCATCTGGAGAGATTTTTTTCTGAGCAGTATTTCTTGGTTTTTTGTATTATACTGCAACCTTAAGTTTATATCAGGTACTTTTATTCTGCGTGTTTGCAAATCTATCCTAAACTCAGATTGTCTTGAGCTGGAGCAACCATTCCATGCTAAACTTAACATGCAGCTTTCTATATTACAGAAAGTATTACATCTACTTGGTACATTTCCATTGAGTCTGTTGCTATTTTAAATACTTCTACATGTATTATAATTTTTTTAAAGGCAACATGAGAAAGAAAAAGTAAATCTATAGGAATGATCATAAAGTTCCTAATGTCATTAGCAAAGTATACATTCTCCTGGTAATAGGATCAGACTCTGTATTAAAAATCTGATTTTGCTGGTGTTGCACCTGGATTTTCTAGAGCAATAACTCTTAGTTCTGTTTATTAAAGACAAGTAACAAACTTAAAGAAAGCTCAGGTTAAAATTCGTCCTACACTTACCCTCTCCCTGGAAGAAGATAAACTTTAACAAAGGGGTCCGAATAGCCGTTGTTGTCTCTGGGAGCAAGGTTTCTTGCCTGAAGGATGTGGATGATAAGGTTGCCAAGGTGTTTGTCATAGTTGATTTGAAGCTAGTGAATGCATTAAAACACAGTAGGAATATTTGTTACTTTTACTTTCCAAGTGATTCAATATCTCCTAAACCCTTAGAATAAAATGAGTTTTAGACCTCTATATTTTCTGGAAATAAACACATTTTAGAAGTTTCTGTCTCTCTCTCTCCTGACTAGAAATGCTAACTGATCATGTTGGACTTTGAAAAAGAAAAAGGGAAACACCTATATTGATCTATTCCAGTCAGGAAAAAGCAAAGGAAATTTGAACCCTTGATATTATCCTGAAAAATAGGCAGATATTCATCGAGTGATAATTACACACATCCTATCTACCTGGAGGCCAAGTCTGACCAGCATGTTATAATACTATGGAAAGACTTTTAGTCCTAATATAGAAGAGAGAGGCTAATCAAGAGGAAAAAAAAACCCAAACAAACAGAAATCTATAGGAATTTAAGCTTCAGTTCTTCTGCTATTCTGTTCCAGTCTTTTAAAAGGCTAAAGTCAATTTACATAAGGGATAACCATAAACTTGGCATGGCATGCAAATAAATTCACTGCACTATAAGGAACCCACAGCGGTTCTTGCTTCAATGTAAAAAGACTGGGAATTTCTAAAGAAAACCGCAATAAGTGGCCAAAGTTGAATAATTAGAATGAATTTCACTATGCTTTTGGTCCCTTTGGGAACAGCAGCATTTTTCATTCTTCTGACTGTATTTCACCAGACAGCATTAAAGATGGATACAAAAATCAAGCACTGACATTCATTAATGACATTTTAAGGAGTTAGTGGTGAATAAGAAATAAGTTGATGAAGATAGTTTTCTGTAAATTTGTTCCACAGAAAAACACAGTCAGGATCAACAACAATTTACACAGCAAAAACTACACATTTACCTGAATTTCTCCAGTGATCGGATGGGAAGCAGATTTTGTAGTTTCCGTGGGCTGCCAGATTAAAAATACATAGATTTTCAAAGTTAACTTTTTTAACAGGTGTGGTTTATACTGCTGTATTTCCACAAATTTTTAGCAAGTGTCTCCAGTAGTTATGATCAAAACTAATAGTTATGGTATTTCAACAGCACTTTTGATCAGCCTTCGTGCAGGTACAGAATCAAACAATTTGAACACCAAATCTTTACAGTCTGAGCAGTCTGGTCACTCATGGAGGCATGGGGAGAAAAAACCACACAGCATTAATCCTGTCTAACAAACATGAATGTTGCCTAGAGAAAGAAAACACCATGTCAAGTAAAACTCAGCTATATATTTCTGTCAATATGAGAATGGCAGAGAGAGGCAAAAGTTGCTCTAATTTAAACTGAGTTTAGGTGAAAGTGGGTTGAAAGAGTTGAACTAATGGTACTAAACCTAAGTGATGTGTATAAGTGGATTTTACCATTTCAAGATATCTCATATAATGTCTTTTTCTTTATTCTGTGTTTTTTGATAATCAATTCAGCTGCAACACTTCAAATTTCTCCACACACTTTCTGTGACATGAAATATAAAATTTGTCCTCATTTTTGTCTCTCTTCTTTATCATTAAACTTTTCTAGTTTTACTGACAAAAAGCAATAAAATCCTTGATTTTCCTCTCTGCCCTTTTTCTTCCCTCCTGTTTTTTGGTAGAAAATAATATCATTCCTTGCTTAGAATGCTGAACTCATAGAAAAATGCTGTTCTCATAAACACTGGTGCCCTTGAGCCACACTGGACCTACCTCTAACCTGCAAACCATCAGTCAAACAAGAAAACTCTGGTTCAGTAGTAGGATTTTAATGTTTTTGCATTCTTTCCTCATCTGCTTCATTGGTTGATGCAGCAGAAAGCAAAGGATGCAAACAAGGACAAACTTGCTGTTCTCTGGAGACTGGTCTGGAAGCCATCTTTTCCTACTCCTCCAGATGTGAGCAGCTGCCTGACATTATTCCATGTAATTTGTATTTCTATCACTTTCTGAGAAGACCAAAATCCATCTGCCTCTTCTGTGCTGCCCTACACTCCAAGGAAATCCTCAGGGGCTTTCTTAGGATGTTGGACATCAACAGTTTTAAATTAGGCCAGTGAAGGGCTCACACCTCCTGCACCACAGCATGAAGTTAAGGTGATGCACCACCCTTTCTAGGTTTGGGTTGAAGAAACATCCTCTCAATCAGTCAGATCTACACACCAGAACTAACCAGAAAAATCCCAGCTAAACACCATCATAATGAAAACACAGGAGAAAACTAGCCCAAATCTGCCTATTATATGGCTATATTCACTGTCTTGTGTTGGCTTATTCTTTTTTGTTTTACTGCTTTACTTTGTTTTCCAGACATGGTTCATGATGAGCACAAGCTTTTCCAGGGGAAAAAAAGAAAAAAAAAACAAACTCAAACCAGACCAATCTTGATTTTTCTGTGAATGCATTTGCATCTGACAAATAATTCTCAAGAAAAAATTTTAGGTCAGCTTTTCTTGGTACTTTACAAAGCTTTTCAAGAAGTTTAATCCATCCAACACCTAAAATAAGTCATCAATATGACTATAAAATGGTCTGAATCTGAAATGAAATGTTAGATTGATAGCAAAATACTCCTAAAACTTGTTAGGTCCTTGAGAGACTATTCAGAGAGTAAATTTCACTTCTTCTGCCAAAGACAGGGAGCTACTTGAGCATCATGCAATCTTTCAAAGTAGGGCATAAATGGCTTATATTTCTCATACTTTACCTCTACAAATGGATTTTATTATACTTAATAATTCTGACCTCAGGCTTTCATAGCACTGACAATACTCACAACACCAAAAATAACATGGATCTAGCTGTGCTGGGGCTACAAAATCACTGCCAGATAATCTAAATGCCCTCATTTTTCACAAGTTGGAATAGCAAGAATAATGAGTTTGTTCACTCCGAATGTCATGTAATATGGAACATATTAGTATGGATAATGTAGAAGGAGTTCATGGAGAAGGGAATGGCCATGATGAATTTGTATTGAGACTTCCCAAGGCGGTTAAGGTGGAGTTTGTTAAATGGAGTCTATAAAAATAAATGTGCACTTATATGTTTCTATATCATTGTTGAATCCCTATATTCATTTACAAGGCTGTGATTCAATATATTAAATATTTTGCTTTCTCTCCTGTCAGTAGTTCTAAAGTTGATAATGAAGAATTACTCATATATTTTAAAGAAACATGAATAATTTAGGCTGAAAGAGACCTTTCAAGGCCATCTGGTCTAACCTCCAGCTCAGAGCTGGGCCAACTTTGGAGCTGGTTCTGGATTGACAAACTGAGTTGCAAATAAGTATCTTCCTTTATCATGGTTGCAGTGAAGATTAATTTGTAAAGAGGGAAAAATATTTCACAGTTGACTTCTCTAGGAGTTAAAGGATCTGAGGATTTAGAAAAAAAGCCATCTGTTCTTCATATTAAATGTTTCTATAGGTCATTTATATCCCAGATGTAATCTGCACCATAGAATGATCACACATTTACACTGCAAAAGAAACAGGTCTGCACAAGATACAGACAGCTCAAGGCTTCCAAAGGTTAAATCTCTCCTGTGATGGCTAATCTAATTTCAATCTAATTTCTTTTGATACTCCCTGCACAAACTCACACACCCTGTGTAAGAGATGGTGCTTTTAATGCCATCACACCTGCTCAAGCATGTTGTCATGACCATGAGGTGAAACTTGTTCATGCCAGGCTTTGATGGTATGCACTATCACTTTTTGTAGTAACATTAAATATGACACAATTGGCACTGCAGAATACAACAGAGACTACTACAACATTTCCAGAGTGTATATTCTTTACAAAAAGCTTAAAAAAAAAAACTTGCTAAAAGTAAAAACAGTTGCAAAAACAAGATCTAGGTAGTTTGGCTATTTAGTCTGTCATGATACTTTGGCAGGGCTGCAGCCTGCCTAGAAATGCTGTCAGCCCAAGGCAAAGAGCACTCCCAGAAAGGATGAGCTTTCTCTTCTTACAGAGCTCAACACCATTATAAACTTGGCCTGCAGTCAATGAACAGAAACTATACAAGTCAACAAGAGCTATTCTCGTTATGAAAGAAATGTCTCTCAACATGATTTTCAGAAATAAGCAAAGGATGTTTTAAATATTTACCTGACTAGTTCTGACTTTTGCATCTCCTACATAAAAGCATTACTTCTAATAATTTTTTGTTTCATCATTGTAAGCCTCCAGCTGAATTTTCATAGAAGAGACCTAAAACCTCTGTGAAGCAGGAAATTAAATGTATCCATCTAACTTTATTTGACCTGCTCCAGTGCCTGAGCTGGGAGCCCAGTCTCCTCATGTGGACAGAGAGGGGCACCTCTCCAGGATACACTGCACAGCAAGGATTTATGGATCTCCATACACTGTGAATTAAGGAGTGTGATCATTTAGCCAAATGGAAGGGTCACACAACATGGATAGTGATGTGCCCTGCTCTCTGCTTGCAGTGTGTGCACTGAGATTGCAGGTTTCACCCAGTCTCAGGAACTGTACTTCAGAAAACATATTATTCTCAGTGGTAAAAATCATGCACATGGCAAACTAGTTCATATGCAAATATATACAATATCCAGACTATGCTGTAGTGAATCTAACTATTGACCTAAGGATTAAGCAAGATCCCTGAAGTTAGGTCCAGTAAATATTGGCATGTGGATTTAACTTGTGCATCACCAATCTGAATTAGTTTGTAGAAAGCCTTATGGCATTGTGGCAAGACAGAATTACTACCCAAACCAAACTGATCAGTAAATATCTTTCCATTTTGTACAAAATTGCTGGATGAAAGAGAGTTTTTGTGTTTCCTCTCACATGGAAGTTGTGCCAGCATATCGAAGAGCTCCTCAGATGAGCAGACACCATTTGCTGGTTCTGGTCTGTACAGTGCCTAACTCACCTGTTCAAATCACTGGCATAGTTCCAACAACACAAAAAGATGAACGTAACTATAATGCAATGGGAACCTGACAGTCCCAAGAAGGAATAAAGGTTCAGAGTAACAAATATTTAGATAACACTTTGCTTGCAACGTGAAGCATTTTAAGTGTGTGAGAAGATGGATATTCAGGATAGCAATCACCACTCTTTCAAATTGCTTAAGCAAATGCAGTCTTCACAGCACTGATTTTCACTTCAGGTCTTGACTTTTTTGACACAAAGTGCAAAAATGTGACAGATGACTTTATGATCAGATTTCAGTTTCAACTGTGAGAAAATGCTACTAAATTCCCACTTTTCATGTCTGGATGCACAAGGAGAAAGAACTTCAACAGAGGAATAGACAGGATGTGGCAAAGAAAATGAGAAATTATGCTTAGCAAGTTCACAGGAATTAGCAAGTGACAAAACACATTTTAATGGTAAATTTTGTTTTCAGTCTTTCCCTTGTTTTTGGAGACTTGCCTACTATTGCTGTGATTATTCCAGCAGTAGTTTAGTACAGAGAGGGAAATTATGGTCTTAGTATTATCAGCTTCTTTAGTGGAACTAGTGCCCCACCACCATGTAGGATGCACTTAAGAAGCAAGAGCAACGAAGGCTGGAAAGGGCAGTTATTTTGTTTAAAACCAATAATATTAAGTTCAAAAAAGTATTTTCAGAGGGAAACCAATCCCTTATAACCTTGGATAAATCACATAATCTTTCCTTGTGTCCAAATTCAATATCTTAACAGTAATATTCATCATTATGCAGGAAATGAGTTTGCCAAGATATGCTGTGATTTCTTGCTACACTAAAGAAGGTAAGCAGGCAGTCTCTTCCTGTCATCAAAATGTTCTTGCCCCATAACTTGGAAGTTTCTTACCTTGCTGCTGTGCCGCTTTTTGCTCACTGAGGGAGAGCCAGGCTGACCAGGGCTAGGAACAGCACTGGAGGTGGCAGAAGTGGTTCCAGAGTGGACATGAGATCCCTTTTCCACTCCTGAAGAAGCAACCAGAGGCGACTGCTGTAGAGAAACCTTTTGGAGCTCTGCAGCCAGCTGCTTGGGATCAACCCCTGGGGACTTCGCTTTATCTACTGGATTAAAGCAAGAGAGCTTTGTATTGATAATTGCCAGCACATCCAACCCCACCTTGCCAGGGCACAGGGACAGCACAACAATCTTTACAAGTTTTCATGTCATCTGCAGTACACTTTGAAGATACAAAAGGCATCCTATAAAAATTTACATCTCTTTCACAATATCAACATCCCAAGTTCTAATCTTTCTGTGAACTACTGCTACTTAGCTCAAAAGCTTTCTGAGAAGGTATTAGGCTTTGCTGATCATATTGAATCAAACTGGAGCAAATGTCAGTTTAAAAGATTGGCCTGTGCTATCATTCAGTGTTTGAAACTGGTCTGGTTTCACCAAGGATCTGAACTTTCTTGTAAAAAGTTTAATTATTTTTTTTTAATAAAGATCAACTGGATATTGAATAGAACTGCTCCTGAGATAATTTATACAAAAGTAAAGAGGAAAAAACCTCAAAACTTTACTAGCACAAATTAATCAAAGAAGAAAAAAATGTAAATAAATGAAAGCTAAAGGCCATAATTCATCTCTCCTGATTACTCACACCGATGTGAGGCATCTGTGGTAGGAGTCTGATTGCCCTCCCTGCTGTCCAGGCATGAGTAGGAGGAATTTACCCTTTGGAGATAACAATTTCTATTTACACAGAAGTGAAGTCAAGTAAGTTTCATATATGCTAGACTGCATAGAGTTAAAAGGATGCAATGCACATCTTGATTCCCAGGTTCTCAGAAGTATGAGAGTTTTAAAGCAAGACTTTAGCCTTATCATGCCTGCTTGGATTTAATTCATTTTTCTCTCAGAGAAAATGGAGATTGTTCCTTTCTAAAGCAAAAACAGTCTGCCAGACCTCAGAGGTAATGGAAAGAAAGACTTGACAGCCAGAGGAACTCTATGGAGTTGTTCCAACTCAGAAACCACTAGAAGATTGCCAGACTAGGAGGAAACATGCCTGCAAAAATGGAACAATTTCCTTTTATTTCTGTTCTTTCTCATTTTGAGTTTTCTTCATTAATAAAAGAGGTTGTTTATTCCAGCTTCTGTCCTTTCCAAAACTGATTTCAGTGTCTTTGAATGCCTTTAGCGGTTTTGATCTGCTTACAAATTAAAAAATTCTGGGGAGCTCTGCTTCAAAGTTCTGTCAGACGTAGTTTTTGCTTTCAATTATTACCAATAACATCCATTTTCAACTGAAGGTAGCTTGATATAAGTATATTAATAGCTAGGAAATTTTACATGGTCAGAAAATGGAGGATTCAATCCAGGTAATTTAGGTAGTGATTGATAAAAAAGCAGCCACAAAACCACAGAAGTCAGAGTGGACCCATGAAATTGTGAGTGAAACAGCCTTTTAATCTGCACTGAATCTGCTGAGGGGCTGCATTATTAGTAAGACTGTGGATGTTGATTCAAAGTTATTTTAGATATGACTGATACAGTGACTGAAGCCTGCAGTTGTGGTATTGATTGAACTGCAAGAAATACCCCCCAAATCACTGCCATCTTAGAACTCACATAACCAAACTGACTACTTGCTATTGCATCCCTCTGTCCTTGCAAATACTGTTTTTTCATCACTTATAACAGGCTGCAAACCTTATATTGAGCGAACAGGTCTTTTCATCAAGGTCTTTTCCAGCACTGACAATTCTTTAATTCTGTGAACATAGGCCTTAGGACTTGTGTGTTATTTGGATTTGCTGCAGTTTGCTGGGAGCTTTGCTTTAGCCTCTCTGGCTGCAACAGCAATTATCTAAAGACCACATGGCTACAACCTACATTTGTCTGAGTTACACTTCACCTTTTATAGCTGTATGGTATAGTGCCCATTCTTAATAATTTTATACAGAAAGGCACAACTGTAATTGCACTGTGCAGACTGAGGTATTTATGACTGCAGATTAAAAATGCAGTTTATAGGAACAGAGGCTTGCTAATAAGGCAGTTTATAGGAGCAGAGGCCAGCTGTGACAGCAGAGTGCTGCAAGGTTTGGACACAGGATGGCAGCCGAAGCCCTGGGGACACCAGCAGCTCTGTGGCCAGTGACGAACACAGGTGCAAAGCCAGGAGCTGGGCAAAGAAAACTTTAGGGGCAACAGAAGGGAAAAGGACAACCACAATCACATATAAAGTTTGCAATATCCAGCACCCACAGGTCCTTTTCCTCTGTGCAGCTTTCCAGGCACTCTGCCCTCAGCCTGCAGGGCTGCCTGGGGTTGTTTAGGCCCAGGTGCAGGACCTGACATTTTGCCTTGATGAATCTCATGCAGTTGGCCTTGGCCCATCAATTCAGCCTGTCCAGGTTCCTCTGCAGAGCCTTCCTCCCCTCCAGCAGATCAACACTTCTGCCCAACTTGGTGCTGTCTGCAAAGTCACTGAGGGTGCACTCGCTCCTCTGGTCTTGCCTTTCAATATAAGGCATGGTGTCCTTTCTACCCATGGCAATATTTGGGATGCAACACCTGAGCTTATAATGCTAACATCCTAGCTTATATCACATCCAAATTTCAGTTGCCATGCAGTCCTACAATAACATAGCAACATCTTGTCTCTCACCTGCCCTTACTGGCTCATGCAGCTCCAGGTGCTGGGGATTCTCAGAGTCCGAGAGCATGTTCAGGTCCCTAAAGAAAGCAATGAGAAGCCTGAGACAAAAGAAACTCTTTCCTCATACCCTCATTATTGTATTAAGTAGGTAAATGAATAGTGGTTCATGACAGAAAGCAGCTCCCAAGCGTGGTCCCTTCTTAGCTGATATATATTTGCAATGCTGTTAAAGAGCTGAGGAGAAAAGCTTCTTTTAAGGTGAAATCTTGAATGGATTTAATGCAAGTGTATGCATTTCTCATGATGCTTAAATTACTTTCCTCTAAAGGATACAGATTTCACTAAAAGTCAAGTTATTACTAAATTACCTTCTTTTTCTACCAGTAAATTCAGTGAACTGTATGTTTGTCAATGAGAGGAGATTGTGGCCTGACAATGGAGTTATCATTGTTTATAAAAGCATAATTACTAGCATCTGATTCAGTTTATCTTTCCTTATGACTTTAAGAGAAAAACAGAACAATCATATCTCCCACAGTCACAGTGAACTCTTGCTTATTACACTGAGGCTTTGTGCTAACAAAGGTTCCACCTTAACAACTGTAAATTAAAATAAAAAAATAAAAATAAAAAGCCATGAAAAGCCAAAAAGAAATGGAAACAGAAAGATGGGGAAAAACTCACAGTCTTACACATATTTCTGCTTCCCCACTCTGCTGCATAATAATGCTCTGGACCTCTTCATAAGTTCTCCCAGTCAAGGGGATGCCATTCCATTCCAGCACCTGCATTCCTAAGAAGGCAAAACAGCAAGAGGTCAAGGGCTCAGATTTTGACAAAGGCATCAGTTAGAACTGTTTTTGCCTTGCTTGGATAAGAAAATTTAAAGTGACATTCAGTGAATGTTGTTTAAATGGCACAACACATTAGCAAAGCCCTTTCACTCCACACAAATAGTTGAATGCTATTTTCCCTTCAGCTCTAACTTACCTGCTGAAACAAGACAAGAGATTAATTCTCTGTGATTCAAAGTATACATGCATTCTCCACAGCCTGGGTTGCATGATATTGAAAAATTTTTCCAATATCAAAAACATGCACACCTACCAGCATGGCAAGAAACCAAAAAATTCTATATATCAGACATTTCCTGGCCAGCCATGGTCTTGGAAGATAACTGTTTCCTACAGTGACAAATTGCTGTTAAGAAGCTGAGCCTCAAAATGGAATTAATTTGTGAATGTGATTAGATAATTCAAATGCCTTTTCTTTGCTTTGTAACTTACAAAAATACAAAAAAGTGAAGGCTGTTGGACTAACTGGTTTTAATGAAAAAAATGTGCCTCCACATTTCAAACATTAGCCTGATAATATTCAGGTTTGAATTTTTCTCCAATATCTTTTCTCATAAAAAATTGACAAAACAGATGAACATACTTTTTTGTGGAAGATATGAACAGAAATATGATAATGAGTCTGAAAAATACTAAATACTGATCTAATCTGCTGTGTCTTCCAAGTGTCCCATGACTGAGTCAGGACACTCAGTATGGAGCAATGTATCTGTGTAAGGAAGTTTTATGCTCAGTATTTGCAGAGTCAATCCCTCTATAAATCATGTGAGGTATATTCTGATAAGAGGAGAAATCTTTTGGTTAGGATGAAATGCTTACACAAAGCAAACTCTAGATTCATATCTGGGATTTATAACTGAGGTTCTGAGAACTGGGTTCATATTTTGAAGTAATAAGTCATAAGGGTGATTCCAAACAGACTAACTTCTCACCAATGCACAAATGTCAAAATCCAGGCATCTGGCTCTAGTAGGAAAAAATTGCTTAATGGGACAAGATACTAAATTCTTAATAATCCACTAAAAGCACTGCATTACAAAACATCTGAAAACCACATCACTCACACAGCAAGGAAAACCAAAAACCCTTAGCTTGCTACCACTTACACAGATAAAACCAAGTCTTCATCTGGATCATATTTTAATTTCAAAATCCTGTGCTGTTGCATATAACAAATGGGAAAAATAATGAAGTGAAATGTGGAGATGAACTCATAGAAAAGCATGCTGCGAAATAAAATAAAATGAAATATTTTCATGGAATACATCAGATTAAATTAATTAGCAATGAAAGAATATGAGATATAAATATACAAATTTATATTCCAAAATTTTCCATAGGATTCCACAAATTAGAAGTTGAAATATCAAAATTGCTCATAACTGTTGTCAGGCAGAATTTATCATTTTGTTTGTAGAAGTTTACAGAAAAACAAACTGTGCAGAATGACTAAAAAGTGATGCTCAGAAGGCAGTAAAGTCAGCTGCTTAATGTCAGAATAGATTTGACTTTTCCTAAAATTTAGCTCCGTTCATTTACCAGCCATGATTCAAAAACATGATCTTGCTTTTGCTTGTTAAAGCAGATCTGATTTTAAACTCAGTTCCTCTGGAATAAAGCAACAGTAATTATGAGCAAATTCATTTCCCCCTGATTTTCAGTCATACAAATATAACAGCATGGGCTTGGTATTTAGGCTTCTAGAAAGGAAGGAACTGAAGTTATTTTTGTTTTCTTGTCAATGTGTGCCCCCATAATGCTATCATGGCACAGGATGTTTTGTATGACTGATGAACCTCATGATTAAGACAAGCAAAACCACCACTTCCATGTCTTGGCAAGGAACCAGAACAAAAGTTGAAAGATATACATATTTGAGAAAGCAATTAACATCCTTTTGGTAAAGGGGAAAAAAAAAAAAAAAGCTTAATTGACAAAATAAAATTTACTATGGCAGCAGGAAGACTATCAACAACAACTCACTTTAATTTATAAGACTAGCAGGAAGAGTTTAGCTGAGCATCACTGCAGTGCCAGAGTTTGGAAAGCAAGTCTGATTTCCAGTGGTGAGAATTTCAACAGCATGTGCAACAGCACTGTGCTCCCTCACTTGGTCAGAAAGGCCACACACAAAGGAACAAAACAACAAATTGAAAGGAAATGGACTTTCAACAGCCTTGGCTCACACAGAGATCCATTTAAGCTGTCAGTATAGGGCTATTTTCTTTTTATTGTGTGCCTTGTGGCACCGTGAATGTTTTAAATCAAGCACTTTAAATACAACTTAACTGATCAGACTGATAGCCCTGGGGTCTAAGATGAAAAAAAAAAAAAAGTGTGCAGGAGGCTGATTTCTCTGTTCTCAATATGTGACTGCTATGCACATTCTGTTTAAAAAAAAAAAAAAGGTAATGTTGCAAATAAAACCTTTCGGATGAATGCAAGTCTAATTAACAAAAGGAGAAAAAAGTAATGAGAAGTCACAAGAGACTTGTGATAAAATTTCTTTTTCCTAAAAGAAATCACATTGTGTCACTGGTCGTTAGTAGTCAGGAAATTATAGTTATATTTCAAAAGTTTTTATGCTTCAAATCACCAGTTTTGTAGGAAAAAAAAGCCCAAAAAACTGGAAGATGAGAAAACTTGCATTGCTCCATGGCAACTCTGCTGACTCATGAAGTACTAGTAATTGCCCTAAAAATTGAATACATAATTTCTTCTAGCAACTTTCTTTTATTATTATTTTTTTTTTGGGATTTCTACATCCTGCATTGATGGTGAGCAACAACTTATTTTTAGCAATACCAGCTCCCACAATCTCAATAAATATATCCTTCACTCCATCACCTCAGGGATAAAGCTGTACTGTGTAACTGAATGTGGTTGTATATGTAACATTCCTATTGATAAAACAGCACCAAAAAAAAAAAAAAAAGCAGATAGAAGAGGTATTTTTATTAGAGTTTCTGTCAACTGGAAGGCACAATATTTATTTCAGTTTTCACCCATCCTACATTATTTCTAATATTTTCTCTCCTCTTCAGACTCATTTTTCAGACATGAGCTAGCTGCATGATTAAAGTTGAAATTGAAAAGAACCTGAAAATCATCCAAGGATTTGATTTCTCTAAATATGAGTCTCGACATAGTTGATTCAAATACAGAAATATTAAACTGAACCACTGAACATCTCTTGATTTTATTCCCCTTTGTAACATAATGTCCACTATTATAAAGTCAATCTCAGTCACTCTGAACACACTATCATACTGCAGCCCCCTTTATTCAGTACACTCAATGCACTTAAGAAGTGGAAAAACTGCTGTTGGCTGTGTCACTAAGAGTTTGTAATTATTTCCAACTATACTTGTGTATCAAACCTATTATTTTTCTGGGGTTTTTTAGAGTCTCACAACTGCTCTCCTACTGCAATTTAAAATTTCCTAAGTATTACAATCTTTTAATAGAGCCTCTGCTTTTGGTCACACCATAGTTATACCCACAGATTGCTGGGGTTCATTCTCTGCTTCTTCTTAGTTTTTGTCATTTATTCTTATGCATTATAAACATGTCAGTTTGAATTGCATTTTTCACTGATCTAATGCTCACAGAGGAAAATTAAATTGGCTCTATAGACTAGCAACTTCAATCAGTAAAATGTGAATATTAGTATCTTTCTATATCATACAAGAATTAAAATTCAGAAACATTACTTTGAAATCCCAGAAAGTGCTATAAAATTAAATGTGGTCTCAGAACAAGGAGAAACAATATAAACTTGCAGACTGACATTCCACACTAAATTACTTTATGGTCTATGTTCTCCAGTTATTTTTCTTTTATTTCCAAACCTTTTTGATGGTTCAAAATAGGTTGATGAAAGTCAATGTGTTAATGTATTTCCCCGAACTGCTGGGCATGAATCACACCAAAACTCTTCATTTTTTGTAGACACCTTAACTTCCTCTCCCATTCTGCATTCATACTCAGGCTGAATATTTTCCATTTATTGCAATATTTATTGTATATACAACACTCACAATTCTTAAAAATGGATATGTTGTTCATTGAGTGGAAATGATATAATGGACCCTCCTATGCCTCATGGCTGCTATATTACCATAAAATGGCATCTTTAAAAGTACAGCCAGAGCAAATCAATCTTGTATTTGAGTTGTACTTGGCATTTTCTAGCAGCCCACCACTGCCTTCAGATTTATACATGTACTGGCACATGATTCCATAGATCACCCTTCAGTCTGAACTGTGCTGGAGCAGAAAGTTTTGATCTGCTTATATTTGTGTGACCTAATTGAAGTTCTCAGCAAGTTAAAGGAAGCTTAGAGTTACTCTTTATGAAAAGAAGTATGATATAAATAATGTTTATGGCGCTTTCCCCATTGCTATGTCCTCAAAGATTAGTTTACATTAGAGTTGCAGACACATGATCAGTTATACCATACTGAACAAAATGTCTTGGTGCATTGTAATTATTCAGTGTTTTAGAAAAACAAGTGGTTTTTTGCAACATAGTGTTCACTGAAGCTATAGAGCAGAGTGTATTTGTTTTCAGTAATATCATATAAGAGATTACAAAGGGATTACAATCTAAAATATTACAATTACAAATTAGAGCATGTAAAATGCTCTAATTGAGCTGAACGTCTTAAACATTTCATTAGGCTGTGGTCACAAAACCAAAATCTACTTTTAAAAGCAGTTTACTATGAATGCAGATTTTTTTTTTTAATCATTTAATAATACATGGTAGAAGTAGGTGTCCATTAATTCCAAGTCACCTTAAGATTCACCTAAAGATCATTGAATGATAAGGCTACAGGAATTCCTATTTGCTGACTCCTTCATGAATGGTAAATAGCTAAAACCCATTATTTTCATGTGAGTTTAATTCCAGATATGAATTTAGACTAGTATATCCCTACCTGCATTCTATATTTGTATTTGTGTATTCAGAATTTCATGAGGTTTTTTTTCAATTTTCCTTTTTAAGGAATAATTTATTCTTCTTTACAAAAGTGCAGTTCTGTTAGTCCAATTTCTCCCAGTTACACCTGTGAATGGAGTGATATTTGAAATTTTCTTTTGCAGGGGCAAGAACAGCTTGTCATGAGATGTAAGCAAACAGTTTTTGTAGAAGTTATGGTATATGTCTGAAGAATCACTCTCTCTTTAATAGTTAGTTTCTATTCTGCCTAAGAATATAAATTATGACTACAAACGTCATAAAAAGTCTACATGAAACACTGTTCTATTGTCATCATGAGACCTCTGTCAAAAATTTTTCAATGGTCTTGGGAGTCTGAGGTCACTTGGCTTGTTCTGCCTACAGAAGAGGTGATTGAGGAGAGCTCTAATCATGGTCTAGAGCTTCCTCACAAGGGGAGTGGAGGGGCAGGTGCTGATCTCTCTGGTGATCAGTGATAGGAGTCAAGGGAAAGGCATGAAGCTCTGCCAGGGGAGGTTAGGTTGGATATTAGGAAAAGGAACAGCTCCTCAAAGAAGTGGTCAGAGCACCAAGATTGCCAGGAGCACTTGGACACAGCTCTCAGGCACATAGTGTGATTCTTTGGATGGTGCTGTGCAAGGGCAGGCTTCAGACTCGATGATCTTTCTGGGCTCCTTCCAACTCAGGATATTCTTATATGTGATTCTATGAATGCAATATGAATGGGAATTTATGTATGCAGGACTCCCAGAAGAATTGTGCAGGAAGAAAAGAGAGATTCATGGTACACTCATCAAAAGGTGGCTTCTCAGGATGCTTTGCTCAGGTAAGGAAAAGCAGCTTGAGAAAGGGAGGGCAGAACCATACTTTAGTAAAGCACTGGATAAAACAAAGTGTAGCCTGAAACTATAAAAAGACTGTCAGGAAGGTAAAGAACAGGACTGAGACATTGAGATAAGGAAAAAAAGGACAGAGAGTAACATAGCAAGATTTTCTAGTGACTCACAGGGGTATGAGGTAGAGAAAGAAAAGAAAACTATCAGCTTCTGGAAGGGTGCTAAAGGCATCTCTCTAAGACCATCACACAGTTGTCAACTTACAAATCCGAAGGGTGAGAAGTATTTGGCATCCCTTGCTCTGTGGACATACCTGTTGAATATACACATCCTGGTGCTTGGGAGAGAATGGTTGTATTTGGAAAGTTCAACAGAGAAAGAACAAATGTCAAAGAAAAGTTGCTCATGAATGAAGACCCCCAACATGCTGAGCCTTTTGGGGCTTCCTGAAGAGACCATGCTCACACAGATCTGGGGATCTAACCCTTGCTTGATGAAGTCCTGGCTCGGCTCCAGCAATGTCACCACTAAGGGATTAGAGAGGCCAATTCAGAAAAGAATGGAATTATTAGGATAATTTAAATACTGAAAGCATGCTAGGCATGAGCAATAGCCATGGTTATGCACGGCACGACAATGCTACTTAAGGTCATATAGAAACAAGAACAGAAAGTTTTTGTGACTCACAGTGAGCAAACACCACTATTTAAGCAAAAAGTCAAGCCTTAATTGGAATGGCTGAAGACCTTAAAATGCCAGTCTGTCACATAGAATAGGGTGAGATCCTTACTTGATGTGTTCTAATAGGAGTCACTTTGTCAATAATCATTCTCTCTATCCTGGGAGTAATTTTACAGTTCTGACACTATGTGATTATTCAAATATAAAGTAGAATTTATTCACTATTATCTCATTTGTGAGTGTCATGTAACCTGAAAACTAAGGAAAGAGAATGAAAAATTCTGGCCAGTGCTATGTAGTTCTCATCTCCTGTGTGTATCCATTTTTCATATAATACATATATTTCTCCTTTTAAGAAAAGGTATTTTGGAAATTATGCTCTTCCTACCATAAGGTAAGGCAAATCCATGATATTATCTCAGAATCAACTTGTTTGTGTTCTAATTCAAGTTGAGCTAAATTTTTCAGTCATTGGAATGACTTCATTTCCATGAACATTTTTTATGGTTCTCTTGTAGAAACTAACTGGGTGTTTGTACAAATTCCTGACACATATGTGTCCATAGCTGTAGAAACTATGTAGAAAAAAATGTTGGATGACGGGCTGGTTTCAAGAGATGATTATCTGAACCACAAGTAAAAATGTATAAAATCTTCTTTATTTTTTTCTGTGTAATTTTGATCAGATTTAGAACAATAAAGACCATGGAAAGCAGTATGCATATCTGCAGGGAGGAGCCATCACACACATGTGCTTACTGCTGCTTTGGTTTTACCTTCTTTTGGGGTTAGAGTCAATGTGCCAATTTTTGAGTGTAAAAAGGTGAGTGTCTTGCCTCAGTGGTTATCTAGGAATTTTGAGCAGTTCATGAATGAAGAGAGGCAGGTTCCTCTTAGGATGGCTCATCCCTACTGACACAGATTTGGAGCAAGATGAATCACATCCCTCGGGTATCCTTCTTTCACTTACGGTCACAAAAAGAGCCCATAATACAAGATGGGGTAAGATATTTACTTTTCAGACACCTAAAAATATGTTTATTGATTCCCTCCTTCGTCATCTAAAGTGATAAATCTGTCCTAGAAACTAAAAGGGACTTTTTTTTCTCAATTCAGTGAACTGGCAGCTGTAGCTTATCCATGAGAAGAAGGAATTGAAAGATAGTGAACTTCAGGTGAAGAGGATTAATGGGTCACCATCAGGGACTGGGTTGTTAGTTCTGCTTCTGCTACAACCAGCCAGGTGAGCAGCACAAGCACACATATTAGTGTCTTTGTGCCTCAGTTTCTTTATGTGTTAAAAAGGCACATTGGAAAGATAATGTTACTATTTATTGACTTTGAGATGTCCAAGTAGCATGTGCTATTAGTAAAGATAAATGCCTCAGAAATCTCACTAACAGAGTTGCAGGAAATAGTACTTGTGAAGTACTAAGGGTTGGGTATTAATTCTCCAACTTTTGTATCCCTATAACTCATTCATAAAGGAACTTAGTGATAAATGCTAGGATTATTCAACTTTAGGAAGTACAGTTCCATATGTGCTAGAAAAATGAGAGACACCAATAGTGACCTGTTAGAACTGACTGTCACTTTAACAGAAAGCTGAAAAACTGCAGGATTTCAGTTTTCAATAATTATTTGTTCTTTCAAGTTTAGGGATAATAGGCACAAACCCCATTTTTAGGAACATCTGATTAGTGACATTAATGATAATCCAATTTCAGTGCTGGATTCAGGGCAAAAAAAGTTCCTTCATGATGCTAAGGCTGCTTGGCTCAGTCAAGATTGGAAGTCCCTAAGTAGCCTTTCCTGGCAGCTCCAGCACTACTCACTGTCTTGGCACAATCTAAGTTAGGAACTAAGAATCAAAAAAACCTGATGTGCTTAAAAGTGATTTGTGAGTGGGTTTTCTGAGTAGAATCAGAGAGATCTAATCAATTTAGGGATGAAAACTTGTTCATGGTTATATTTAAAAGTACAGCTGCCTACCAGGGTAAAACCACACTTAGAGAACTGCAACATGAACCAGAGAAAGGAAAGTGAGCCCCTGCAATGACTGTCATACATCTCAGCGAGAAAGGTCAATGATATGAAACTAAAATTGTCCTAGAAATAATAATATAAAATATTTACATTTAATTTCAAATTAAATAATTTTAAATAATTAATACTCTTCTCACTACCTTCAAATGTAATGCTGCTGATGTTTACACATCTGCAACATGCTTTTTACTGTCAGCTGATTTTTTTTAATTAACATTTCTGTATAAAAATTTGATCTGCAGTACTTGATCAAAGTAGCATTATTCTTACAAATAGGTCCATTGTATTAAATGTAGAATTCATGCGTGACAAAATAGCATTCCAAATAAATGATGCAGGATTACATCCATAGTTTTTTTCATTCTCTGTAGGGCTCTTTTAAAGAAATTTGAATGCACAATTACTGAAGGTATTCTGTATATGCAAGATCTTATGGTGATTATCTCGCAGCTACATACCTAATCAACTTCTGTGAATACTCACACACATACTGATTAGCAGCAGTTGTTATTTCTTCTCATTATCTACACTAAAACAAATGATCTCTTACCAGCCAGTCCCTGTGTATTTATGTGTTTCTTAGGATCACAATTAAGATACTGAATTCACCGTGTAAGCATCAGGAAGACAAGCAAAACAAATTTACGATAACACATTCCTTTACTGATAGCTATTGTTATAGAAATACAATTCATGCCCCTCCAGGGAAAGCAGTTCTCCTCATGGGAGAAATTGCTGTTACCCCAAGCATGACAACAGCCACAAGAATGCTCTGCAAGGCCCTGCTGGCAGCTGATGACCAGCAAATGGACAGGGCTGGAAGCTCAGGGCTCACTTTCCCACCTCCTGAAGGCACACAGGAGCTTTTCTGCTAAAGTAACAGAGTACATCAACACTCATGAGGAATTAGCCTACAAGATGTAGTTTATGGTTTTGAAATGGGTCAAAAGATGGAGAGTTGGGCTTGATGGAGCTGTGGCAGACAAGAGCAGGGAAGGTGCTGTAAGGATGTGTCCCCAGCCTGAGCACTCTGTGACAATGGTGAGGTGCAGGTCCAGACCCACAGCTCCTGCTGCAGCACAGCAACCAGAAACTGCAGGCAACCTCTTGTCCTGCAACAACAGAGCCTGTCTGCTTTGATGCTTTCATAGTCTCCACTTAGCAACTACACTCTAGCCCTAAGACAAACTCTACCCTTATTTCTTCAAACTTGCATGTTTTTATTGCACATCAAAACCACCTTTAAACACCAAATTGTTACCAATACTCAGCACAGCATCCCCACATTAACTTCACTGGTCATTGCAATGGCTTATTCTCCTTCAAAAATATGCCCAAGTGAGATATCAAGCATTATTTTTTAAACTGACAAATATAAATGTTAAACTGACATTTCATCTGCAGACTCAAGCTCAACTGTATATTATGGGTTAACAGGGACAAAGGAGTTTGATCACTTCACTGCTTTATTTTTTAAGACTTCTTTCATTTCACCAAAGCTATTGAACATGTCTGAGTCTTTTTCCCAGGTGTCAAATATGAAAATTATTAGTGTCAAACAATGTAAGAGAGTAAAACAATCATGTCTACTTCTTTTACCTCAAACCACTAAATATTCTTTCCCAGGCAGAAAGAGGAAAAATAGCTACTGTATTTAACAGAATAAAAACTATATATATTTTTTTTATTCTGCAGAAAATATAAGTAAAAGGACCCTCCCCTCAAAGCTGAGCAACTGCACATGTGAAATGTTATGAATCATCTATGTAACAATAGGTAAAAATAAGACAAAAATATATGTGAGCAGTAAAAAATGCCCACTGAAACTGTGACTCTCTAAACCACACTTAATACAATAAAAAAGTGAATCACAAATTATATCATATTCTTTAGAGATTAAAGTCTTTGAGCAATTCTCCTTTGGTGAAAAGTACCCATGGAATTGCTAAATTGCCTATGAACTCATCAAAATTTCAAAGGCGTTTCTTTATCGTCACCAAAACTAATAAATATTTTGTCTAAAAGTAACAATACAGATTCCTCTAATTTGATATTTCTAATAGATGTTAATAAATACTGTATTGGATCATTGAGTCATAGTATCATAGAATGGTTTGGTTGGAAGGGACCTTAAAAACCACCTAGCTCAAATCCCCCTGCCAGAGGCAGGGACACCTTCCACTAGGCCAGGTTGCTCAAAGCCTTATCCAACCTGACCTTGAAACATATACAATAAATTTTAAAGAAAATAATAAAAAGTCCAATTGCTTTTCCCCACATTATTCCAGTGAATGGAGGCAATAGAAATACAATTTCCAATTTTTTTCCTTTTTTGCCCATTGCTTAGAATCCTACAGGAACACTCCTAATCCTACTCTATCTCTCTTCACAGGCAAATAAAAATAACTGAACCCATAATGGATCCTGAAAATCTATAAATGTAAACTGCAGATGGAAAATTGGTTTCATTCAGAGATGCATCTCTTCAAACCATGTACTTTTACAAACTGAAATTCATCAAACTGATCATGATTTTACTTGTACCACTGAATTTAGTGACAGCTGAGAACTGAGCATGATGTTCAAATTGCATTTCTAATACTAATGCTCACTTTCCAGCTAGGGATGATGCTACTGAGAGCTCAGGCTCAAACAAGGAAGATGAGATATTGCATCTTGCAACACATACAAAAATAGATACACATACAGGGATACATCTATGCAGATATCACAGATAGATATGTTTAATGTATGGTATCTGGTGGTTCATTGGATCAAATAGAGATACTCTTCTGTTTTCTTACCTGCTTTGCTTCCTGAAGTACATGACATGCAATCAGGTTATCACTAACAGCTCTTGCAGGAATAAAAATTATTTGCAGTATTGATCATTATGACAGTCATTGTAATGATGGTGATGTAGTCCAGCTCCTCTTTGCTAATATATTTTTCAAGTGTTCACATATTGTTATAAATCCCTTGGGCTAAATATTTTGTTGACATAATCATGATTTCTACTGAGAGAGATGGCTATGTCCATGCAACTGTAACAGTAAACTTGCTTAAGGATGGTCTAGAACAATTTATGTGACTTTGACAAAATAGCTAGTTAAATTTCACCCATAAACAGATCAGAACACTTAGGTGCAATAACTTAATTTTATGTGTTGCCATATTGCTGTAATTGAGGAAGCTGTGAAATGACCCCAGTTTGTAAATTTAAAGCCAGCAAATACAGAAATCTTTGTATTACCCTGGGGCTTATTAAGTCTTCACCTTTAAACAATGCATATTACATCCAAAGCTATGTGATTAAGGATACTGAATGAAAAATTCTTCTTGTGAAGCATTAACAAACACAGGTAGGTCCCTTTCTAGATGCCTTGCAAAAGCACTCCTGTAAAACACATTCAGAATTCGGGAGCTGGGGGTTGTCCATTAGGTGGCACCAAATTTTTCCATATCTATGGAAACCGTAGGCAACAGAGAAGCATTTATCTGCTGTAGCTGTCAGGTGCTCTCCCAGCTATTCTCCATTCAGAGACAGAACCTCTGAGATGGCTTTGCAGCCCATCCATGTACACCACTGAAGGGTGTTCATGCAGATAGAGAAGTGTGTGCTTCATGCTCTTCTGCTGTAGAGCTGCTTTTATCATGCACCAGTCTGCCTGCATCATACTCAGCAAGGATCACTGTCATGCTTGAAGGTATTTTCAGTTCCTTCTTTGGAACTTAACTCCTTCCAAAACAGTGGGAAGTGTTTTCATTGTCTCATGTTCTCTACAGCTATTCAATCAAAAGAAAGCCCCTGCTTTGCAACTAATCACTCAGCTTCTACTGTGTGAATTGCAGAGGTATTACTATCACTGAGATAGGCTGGTACTTCTAAGAATACTACATTGGTCTGTGAATAAGATGATGAAAGATTTATCTTTTCTTTCTTTAGTACTGTCTAAGACTAAAACTGTTTCAACTTCCCCATTAGCACCACTCATCAAAGTATTTGCCTAGAATTTTGAGTCCTTTTGTCCTTTCTTTCACATACATCTCAGGAACTCTCAGTTCTTCCTAGTCAGTTAATTCAGACCCATCTGAAAAGTATAATCAGTTAATGTAATGCATAACTTTGATTAGTTAGACATAAGTCAATGCTTATTCTACTTAGCAGTTCTGAAGCTGTCTGGATGAGCAGCAAATGTATGAATTATATGGATTGATTCCACTTCACCCACACAATGACAGAACTCATTTAGCAAGCACAGAGCTCACACCATGATGAACATTGCCTGGAATGACTCATTTCCTTTTACTGTCATCTTAAAGGTTAATTTCATGGGGTGCTGTTCAGCACATTATCTAGTAACTAAGAAATAATGAAACCTTCCACTCATTGGGGTGAGTGGTCAGCACCTGTAAATGGCCCTGGCATTGCACTTGGGCAGGTAAATGGAACTCATCTTTCCCAATAAAATAGATTCTAGTATTGAACATACATCATGAATATAAATGACAAACATAGGAGTTTGTTTTTCACCACACTGCTTTCCTCTGTCCTGGTAGTAAGCAGATCATCTGAATGCCCTTTTTACCTCCTGCCTGCTCTTTTTCACCTTGTGCCTGCCATAATGTGCAGCCTTATCCTCCAACACAGGGCTGTGCCATATTTACTGTGCATTTGTAGTGCAGCCTGACTGCTCATGACCAGAGTACATGGTCACAGCCTGGGATAAGGTGACTTGGGTGCTGCTGTGCAATAGAGAAGTTGTGAGAAGTCTTCTGGGTCTGATGAGAAGTGCTCAGAGAGAGGAACTGCCTCTGAAAGTTGAACCCTCATGGGACAGATTTTGTGGGCAGTACCAAAACGAACCCTGCTTGGCTGGGAATCATAAAAGGCTGCTCCAAACATGCTTCCTCCTGACACGAGCTGGTTTGGAAAGGGAAGGGAGCAGAAAGGTAGCACATGAGCAAGTAAAATGATTCCAGATCTCTTCCGTGTGTGTTTGAGTTTTTTTTGTAGATGTACATCTCTGGGTCACTACTCTGCCCTTACTAGCCTCTTAGGGATAAATTTGTGAAAAGGAAAGAAAAATATACCAAACCAACAGAAAACCCTTAACTCTTCCAAAGACTAAGGAACCACTGTAGTACAAGCACTACTATCGGATGATTGATCTTCCTCATCAAATCTCCTGTATAATCTTTAAGGCCTTATGGACTTTTTAAGATTTAATACTTCTTGGTTATTAGCATGCCCTTTTGGTTTGGCAGCAATGAGTCCCCAGGGAAAGGTCCCTTACAGTCAAAATTTATAGGTATATGCATAACATTACATAGGTAAGTGTATCTGCAGTGGAATTCTTCTTGGCATTCAGAAGTAAACATAAAACTGTAGACTCATTGCTCTCTATCTTTGTACAAACTTCACCAAAACTGTAAATTATTTTTTTCTGCATTTCCAAAGTATTAGAAGACAGACACTTTTCCCCCACCTTTTTCATGTGAGGTCTTACTATTACTTAAATTGTTAAAATCCAATTTAAGGTCTAAATGAATGCATAGAGTCCTACCGCACAGTTTATTTTGGACTGACAGTGTCCACATCCAAAGAGACGAAAAATTAGCATGTTATAAACAAAGGAATAAGGTTCTTACTAAACATAAAAGGTTTGTGACATAGCAATGCACTAATGAACAATCCCTGTTGTTTAAGTCAATGTAATACACCAAATAAAGAAAAATCAGTTGGAATGAAGATCACAGTACTATGATGACTGGTCTATTTTACATTTTCACTGGAAATAATTATTAAAAAAGCTCCTGTTTCATAACTAGGTGGTTTGGGGAATAACAGGAAAATGTGCACTAATGCCAGGGAAAAATGTACATGAGATCAAGAAAAAGTAACTGTCTTGTACTTCTGCATTCTATTAAGACAAAAAAGTACAGTTTTCCCAGAAAGTACCTGAACTACCACACTAAATAATAACCTAATCTTTATCATTCAGAAGATGGACCAGCTGAAAATCAAAAAGCAAGATCCAGATAAAACCAAAATGGTCCCAACTGCTCGTTTCTAATGAAATTCAGTAGTAAGCAGCATCATTTCAAACACAGCTCTCCTTAGAAGCACAAGTATCTGAGCAACATCAATTTCATTGAGAAAGGGCCAGAATTGAGGTTTCTTGTTACCTTGGCAGGTACTGAACCAGTGAATTTTCACATAAAATCAGTCAGGATCATCTATAACATATATATGATGGCTTGGAAATATTCTACATGTTTCCAATGCAGCGTGAACCACTTCACATATGCTCTGTCCTTTCAGAGACTCAAGCAGAGCTCAGACCCCGGAGAACGTAGCTGCTACCTGCTCATGTCTGCCAGACACCAAGGCTGGCTCTCTGAAATCTCTTTGCCTTCAAGTGTTTTACATTTTATATTCTAGTTGGATGCTGTGAAGGAAAATGTCAGCACATGCTGACCTAAAAATACTCATTCCACCACGTATCATTCAGGAAATCTGATCTCTGATATCCAGGGAAAAGGCTAAACTATAAGATTATTGCCATCTTGCTGAGTTGCATGCAATTCTCTGTAAATCTTTCCATTTTCTAATCAATTGGATTCCCCACAACCACCCAAATCATGACTAATTCAGTTTCTTTCAGAAGTGATAATATTTAAGTACTTAAAAAAACAGTTTGAAAAGTTGCCTAGAACATATTAATGTACATCAGTGGTAATTTTGTAAGTTTTCAAATGGACCATAAAACCTAAAGATCTTAATAGAATTCTGCTCCCTGTTATATTTAGAGAGATATCAAACTGTTTTGTGTCTGGTTTGGATCTGAGGGACTCCATTACAATCAAGGAGAAATAAAACAGATTTCAATTAGTTTTGGCTCAGACATTGTAGGATTTGTACAGGAAAAAAATCACAACACACCTTCCTAATTTTCAAGCAATATTTCAGGTAACAAATTATTATTTTCTTAATTAGAAACAGTTCAAAGAGGTCTGTTTTCAGTTACTTTTACCGAAGTTTAAAGGAATTCCAAAGATACACTTTGATTCTTCAATAGGTTATTTTTTCCCAAAAGGTTTTTGTTTTGTTGGAATGTGGAAAAAAACTAAGGACTTAAAATGCAATTTCTGCTTGAGGAAATGTTTTCAAGCTTTAGTCATTAATAAATTAGATAATTTGCAATTCAATATCTTCAATTGCAGTTGAATTTTAAGATGAATTTTTACAGTACAAGTACACTTAATGTAGTTTTTTTCAGACTTTTCATAGAGAAATGTGAAGTCATATTTACCTAATTTTACATGGTAAGCCTCAAACATCAGAATTATAAACATGGATAAAGAGTAGTCATTTTTAATCAATATTTTTCTCTGTTTACTGCCAAATTACACAGTTACCTATTCATCTTTTCTCAAAGAAGCCTCAATATTCCCATACAAGATTTTCCTAGTCATACCTTATGGATGATCTAATTAGGGTTTTGGAATAGATCATGCTCCAAGAAATTTGAAATAAAATCTTTATGCAGTTTTTTGAAAGTGCTCATAGTGGTTTTCTTTCTTTAAGCTGACATCTAAAGCATTTTCTGTATTAATTTACATAATATTTCTATTTTGTAATGCACTATATTGCAAAATTAATTGCAGAAAATTATTTTTTTATTCTTTGAGTTCCTTTAAGCTTTCAATTGAGTAAGAAAATCACAGTGTCAGATCAGATTAGGTCAGAGAAAAGTATAATGTAGTTCAGCCTCTCCTCTGAAAACAGTTGATAGATATCAGATGCTTCAGAAGTTATTTAGAAAACCTTGGAAAATTTGGAATAACTTGATTACATAACTATATTTTTTGCATAAGTACCTCAAGAGATTGGTTGGTTTAAGTAATATAGGAAATATTTTGTTTAGTCTATTGCTCTTCATGTGTTATCTGATAATTTTTGAAAAGAAGGCTTTATCTATGTGCTTATGTCACTTTTAAATCCACTAAAGTGAAGCTCTGTGACCATTTCAAATTTGTGTCCAAGCCATCTAAAAGACAGATAATGTTCTACTGTGAGAAAACATGCTTCTATTAGTTGATCTTTTCTAACAGTAAATTGTTAACCATTGTTCATAATGTTTCTTATGGTCTTGAAAGGATTTGCATACACCTATCTAGAGTACACTTTGAAATAACAAGTGACTAAAGAAATTCTGCTTGCTGCAGAACCTAATTTCACAGGCAGAAAAATGTGCTGTCTGTAATCCTCTTCACTGCTGAAAAATGTGGCTTGCAAACAACCCACACCCAGCCACCAAGAGTCACTGAAAGGGGCTGTTTGTTCACCTGACTTTCAGCACAACAAACCCCGAGTGGGGACAATTCACCCAGAATCTTTGCTGTGTTTTACATCAATACGGCATTCCATACAGTGGCCATGTTAGCCTAATATTCCTGGAGATTCAGATTGGAATGGGATTGAAGGTTAAAAATTTTACATGTAAACACAAAATGTTTTAATACACTTTTTGGAACCCAAGGGCAGGGAAAATTGTCCATAAGGACATATCTTTATTTAACTTGTGCTCCAAGATGACCCTCACTTCGATTTCACTGGATTTTTTTCACTACAATCACATCAAACTGTTAGTCTGCAAGTTTCAGCCCACAGTAATCTGCACAATAGGAAGTGGAATTGGAGTATTTTTAGCTTCCCAGTTCACTGGGAAATCACTATCAAACAACACAGTGGCTATGCAAAAGGCATTTTCACACTGTAGTAAGATTTTTTCTTCTACAATACCCACGTATGTGAGCTCAAATAGTTATTTTTCCTTAAAAACACTAGACAGCAATGTCCTGATTTTGTTTTATGAAATCTGCTCCAGCATGCCTAGCACAAGCCTGTAGCATGTAAATTTTAGGTTGTTAGTCAGCCAGTTCACCTAAAAGAAATACTTAAACTCCCTACACAGTGAATGGAGACAGAAGGGTGCATTTGACGACTTCCATTGGTAAGACAAATTTACTTCAGTTTAGGCACTGAAGGTTTTACTTTGCCTGTATTTTTTGTAAATCTGCCTTAGAGAAGCCAGACCTTGAAAACAGACAACAAGAACCAGAGCAATGCAGGCACCTATTTTTGATGCTCCAAGCTGAACTTCAACTCCCTCTCAGCACCCACAGCAAGCAGCTGCTCTGCAAAGGGGACAGGCAGGGTGTCTGTGTGGCTCTCTGCTTGTGCTGTTTACTATGTATTTACATGCATTATTAGGTATAACATGATGTGGAGAATGTATTTTCTTGTCTACCTCTTTCAATCCCAGACAGACTGCCTTTGTTTGACTAAAGATATAGCTTTATCCCTGAACATCTTGGAAGCAGTAGCTAAACCCATCTTCTCTCCAGCACTGGCCAAACAAGAAAAGTCACAGATCTCTTGTCACTTCTGCCAGGATGTATTGGGAATATGGAAACAGGAAACACAACTGCATCTTCTGTTGAATAAACAGGCATTTGACTTTAATACAGTACATTAAAAATAGTGAAAGAAGGAAATAAACTCTTCTATGAAGACAAATGAACCTTAAAAGTACCCACAGTGTCAGCATGCAGCAGAAGAAAAGTATTCAAGAGTAAGATGGGAAGACTGGGACCACATGGATGAGTGATATCTGTCAATGTCAGAGGAAGAACCACAAAGCACCTGTGATGTGTGTGATTCCAGAGGACAGCAGAAAGCTGCATGGGGCCAGCAGGAGCCAAGAAGGCTTTGTGGGCAGCCTGATGACAATGCTGCCTGCTGCTGTGCCTGCTGCTGTGCCTGCTGCTGTGCCTGCTGCACTCAGAGAAACTGGGCTGCAGGCACATTCCCTGGCAGCATGGAGGGTTCTTTCCAAGAAGTACCTGGATATGCTTTCTAACAGGGACTGTTCATCAAGGTCCTGAAAAAAAACTGCTGCAAAAAGCAGTGCATCGGAAAATTACTAATTGCATAGCTCCACATAAGTACTTTACAATAGCGAGCAGTACTTTCTAATATGACCTTAGTGGAATGTTATTGAAAGCTACTTATGACACCAATGACATTTGCCAGTGATGTTCCACAATTTGTGTTATAAACCATCTGATGAATGTTTTTCTCATGACCTTTGTGATGGTTATTCACTTCATTAACTGGAACATCTAGTGACTGCATTTGCCTCTTCCACCTGATTGAAGCATCCAGGTTATTTTTCTTGTTTCCATAAATCAGACTTACCTATTTAAGACTTTAAAAAATCCCTCCCCACAGAGCTGTTTTGGGAAAATTATTTATTCTTATTAAAAATCCAAGTTCTTGGTGAAATTTGTATGACATGCCTTTTCCAGCAAAATTAACTTTTGTCAATAATTAATTGTTCAAGTTATTCTCAGAGTTCTTGATCATAAAGAAGGTATAAATGATACTTGTTTACATGGCATATAACAAGACTAAATGCAGGAGTGAAAAAATCTGTAGCTGGTGTTATTCAAGAGGTCATATTTTTACTGGTCATGGTATGTTTCAAGTTAATGGTTCTTTCCCATGGCTTAACAAAATTTATAAGTGCACCTTATGTTTCCTCTTCTGTTTTAGATTAAATAAAAAAGACCCTAAAAGCTCAGTCTTTACAGCTGCTCAACTACTTCCTAGATGCAAATTACTCTCTAACACCTATTTTAAGTGCTGATTTTTATTGCAGCAAAATTGAATATACAGCAATTACATTCTGGGCATATTACTTGGTTTATCTCTTTGAAACTGATATTTTAGGTATACAAGAAGTTTTCTAACCAAATACTCTTGTAAAACTGTAGTTATATCATTTTGACACCATAAGATTAAACTGAAACTCCATAAACTAAATGTTCTATATTGAGAAGCAGTGAAAAGTGTTATTTTTTGAGTGTGTTTCTACTGCCACAAAAGAGATTTAGTAAATAAAGTTGTGCAGTGTTACAGGAAGCAGCTCTCAATAAATTTCCCAGTCAGTTTTTTTATACTGCGAGTATTTCTTCCTCCACTTCTTTCTATAAGTGCCACACAGGTGATGAAACAACTCTCATCCCTTCTGATAATTCCTCTTTCTTTCTCATATCTTAGCAAAGGCCAAACTAAACTCTCAGTACAGCTCAACTCCTGCCATATCAAGAATGGAACTGAGGCCACTGTCAGTGGGACAGCATATGAAATGGCTAAACCAGTGTCAGAAAGATTTCTGCCTTTCTTTCTTCATTCTAACAGCTATTAGGCTAATTCCAACATGTAAAGTGATACACTAGGGTGTAGGGTGTCCTTTTTACTAACTTAATTTCCTCTAAAAATTAACTTAAGAATATTTAAAAGGCACTTTTTTATGTATTGAATGTCCATTGCCACACTTAACAAGAATAATCCTATACCTTTTATTTTTACCTTTTTAAAAGAAGCACAAGGCAGAACAAAATACATGGATTAGAGGAACACAGCTATTCAAGGGAAGATTTACAGCTGATAGGTATTTAGGGGTTTGTTTAGATTAAGCCCTTTCTCAAGAGCTTTAGGGCAAAGCTTATAACCAAACAATGGCACTACCTGTTATTTTGTGTACACTGTCTTTGAAAATGTCAGTTTTTGCTGGAACAGAGAAACCTGAGCCTGTAGCCCAGGGCATATGTTGAGAGCAAGCTCTCCTCTTCTGACTCAAGAGAATAAGAATGGACAGCACAGTAAATCACTAAGACTAATACTCAGATTACAGGGTAAAGTTAATTGTTTGTTTTTTCCAATGCATTAATAAATTAAAGCAGCCAAACTGCAGAATGGAAGTGCAGGATGGGAAGATTATTACTGTTCATTTAAGACTTGATGCACAATTTTTTGAGAATTTTTCATTCCCTTCTTGTCTTCCTTTTAATTTCTTTTCATCATTTTCCAGCTTCATCATGCTATCTACTTTCTGCCAGAAGTATAATTATCAGAGGGACTCGAGAAGGGATGCTGGCTCTTCACTCTCTTTGCTTCATGGGGACTGGAAAATCTCTTTTCACTGTGATGTCCTGATCAATGTTTCCAATTTTAGCTGTCTGAACAGCAAGCAGTGCTCACTACAGTATTTTAAATCTCAGGACAACCTGGTGCCTATTGCGCTTCCCACCAATAAATGACCAGCCAGTGACCGATAAAAGATCACCCAGTGTTACACTTGAGCCCATCTATAACTCAGGGATAAGAGGCAAGTGTGACAAGAGTAGGAACAAGGGTAATGACTTACTGCTTCTGTTCTGGTTTTCCAACTGCTTAAGTGCCCATGACCATTCCAGTCACACTGTGTTTCCCAAGCGACATGCAAAGCACGTCTGCGATGTGACAAGAGGTGGCTTTGATGAGATGGACAGCCATTACACCTGTCCTGCCTTTGCAAAAGACCTTCTGAAGTGGGCTGGCCTTGTTTTTCAGCACTTGGTGATATTCAAAGTAGCCCAAAAATGTATCCAACAACTTATAGAAAAACTGTTAACACTTTCTTTATAATCTTTACATGAACTGGTCAGTAATCCAGTTGCATCCCACTGTCCTGAGCTGACTTGACAGACATCATGTGTTTCCAATGCCAATAAATAACATGCTTTCAGGTGACAGGGACTTAAAAACTTGAAAAGCTATGATTGAAAACTTATGATCTGAAAACACATGAAGGGAACATCCCCAGGGCAGGGCTGAAGTGAAACAGATTCTGGAAGCTACCTAGTTGGCACCTTTATCTGGAGGAGTGAGAAAGCTGCCTGTATATAAAGGTGTCATGCACAGAACCCAGGAAGTACTTTACAGATTAAACAATGATTCTAATATTCCAACAGCCTCTACCCAATATTGCTGATGGCTAGATTCATCTTACTTACACTAGACAATCAAACTTCAGTGAATCATCTCCTCACATTGGCCATCTCCTCTCTGGTTTGTCCATTAGCCTTATTTACATTCTCCTCAGAAGAAGCGCTGTAGATAGCATAAATACTCTTTTTCTCTATTTAATGCAGACTTCTTTGTGCATGAGGGATTGCTTATACACTATAAACATGCTGTCTTTCAGCTTTCAGTTGTACCCTTCTCTAGACTCAAAATTGCTACTGAGGGCTCTCATATTGCTTAGTCTCTCCTATTTCAGTCACATTTCTGGATGGTCAACTGATTGGTATTTTGTGGTTGATTTTTCCAGAAGCCAAAGTCCACACCATGGGTGAGAGCTGTAGAGCATTCTGGTTAAGGCAGGATTTTGACAGGACTTCCTGGGTCTGCCTCCTTCTCCTGTGAACTGAAAGTGGGGAGCTGGGCTGCTCTCTGAGGGCCATGGAGGTTATCCAAATAGCTCTTTTCTCCTTTTCCCTATTATATTTTCCTTTGGTTAGAAATCACTTCTCACTGGTCTAGATGTGGCCCTCTTTTGCCAGTAGCAGCACTCTGTTTAGCACACCCTGTGCATCTCCTGTGTCAGTCCTGGTGTGGGAAACTCCTTGGTAGCAAGCAGTGAACATGCTTTCCCTACTGGCTCCAGATTTGTGAGAAAATGTTCTCATTGACACTGTGGTTCTGGTCCATGGATCCAAGAGGTCATAAGCTGTGCCATCCCATGACAGCCTCTAAGACTTTCAAAGGCTGTAAGTTTCAATCTGAGGAATGATTCCAGTGTTATTTGGCTCTGTATTAGGGCATTACAGAGAGTCAGCTGTGCACCAAAAGCCTTGTTACAGAAGAAAATTGTGGCAATTGAATTTATAAGACTATGTAAGGCTTTACAGATGACAGGGAAAGAAACATGAATAAATAGGGTTAAGATGCATGTGGAGACTTCAATTTTATTTCCTGGAGGCATCTTAAAATTCTGAGATCACAGTTTTCTAAAGATGAGAGTTCTGGCACTCCCCAAAGCCCACTCATTCAAAATACTCTCCTGAGAGGAACAGATCATGTGTTCTGAGGAGCTTTCAGCACAATTAAAGGCAACCAAACAAGTTGGAAAAACTGACCATCTGTTTCTTAGCAGGTGAATCAAAGTCTAAAAGATACTGAGTACATTTGAGAACTTTCTGTCAATCTTTAGGCTTTGATGCTGAGAACATTGGATGTGCTTTTACTTACTCTTGGAGGCTGCAGGTGACTCTTAGAGGACCCTCATGGAGTTTTCAGAAACAGTATGTCCTGCATCCTGAGAAGAGTAGTTATTAATCTAGATCAAAACAAGTGCTTAAGGATTGGACTGAGGGGAGACCACCATTAACTAAGATAGAACTCCCCAACAGCAGTGCATTTTCTCCTCTCTGACCTACTTAACAGCTTTAACAGGGTGTCACTTTCTTTCAGTGTCTGCATGGAAATCAGGTAGTTTGTCTTATAATATTTTCGAACAAGATTCAGGATGCAGAAGTTTAAAATATCACTGAATCACAGATATTTTTATTAAATTATAAAACACAAAATTCAACTGAATTGAATGCAATAGCATGTGTCTTTGCTAGCTTGGACTCTTTATGTTCTAAAATTCTACACTGAAGATCTGTGACTCATAAGTTAGGTTGCATCCCTCCAAATTATGCTAGAAATGTTACATTGTCATATTTTCTGTAAAAGAGAAACTGTGAGTGCTATTTCAGTATTTTTCATAACAAGAGTTTTTGTCTACACTATATGTGATTTTCCTGTTTTCAAGCTTGGGAAGATATCATTTAAATGATGCATACATATTAAAAATAGACATGCACACAGAAGATCTCAGAACAGGTTAACAGAAGTCTGACCAGTGTCAGGATTGCTGATGAGTGGAGTACAAGCAAAGGCAGTAAGATCACCACAAATCAAGTTCACCACTAGCTTCTAGACTATGCTAGTTTCCCAGAATTTATAGGAGACTAAGAAGTCGGGGAATATCTTCATCTCAGTGAACATCAGACAACCTAACCTTTTCAATACAGCTTGTCTGGCTGATTGAATCTCAGAACAAAGAACAAAGAACTCAGAACAAAGACACCTGTTGTTAATCAGTTCCCAGGCTCTCCACTCAGCCTATTGAAATGGTCCAAAACAAAAACTGGAATGCTGAGGGCATCCAGCAAATTTGTAAAAGTAGGTAACACACGTAAACATTTTATTTCTGCTCTTTACTCTAGGTTCTTCTGTTTCTGAAAAATGCTGGCTGAAATGCCACTCACTCAGTGGATTTACCAGGTAGAATATAACTGAACTGTTTCTGTCAACACGAGGGGGAGCACAGACACATCTATCAAATTGACACAGTCCTTGCACTTGATGAGCTCGGTGGAATGAGTCCTCCACCTCCAGTTTTCGTTACGCCAATGAGTGATGAATCAGAGATATTTTTGACATTTGAAAGCAATTCAAGGTGAGAGAACTAAGACTGGTATTTGCCAGTCAGAGCTATAAATAAAATTTTCAGCACTAAGACTCCTCCAAAGCTTTTTAAATAGGCTAAAATTTTATGTTATTCCCTAAGGATAGGAATGCTATCTGTGTGTCACTTCTTTATATGCAGTCATACAGAGAGCAGGTAGGAGTTTGTCTTCCTTCATAACCACAGTAAATCCATCCTTGTTTCTTATGCTATTGGTAGGATTTCCAGACCTGACCCAGTGTTTTTAGAATTAGAGGAATTAATTAAGTTGATGGGATTTTTCACAGTGATTCATGTTCTTAGAAAGGCTAATGAATCAAGATATTAACTTGTAATGACACTAGTGTATATTTACTTGATGACTAGGTATACACTCTAACCTGTAGTCACACAGCATTTCATCAAGAAAAGTGACTCATGATTACTGCACACAAAAAAAAAGGTAATTGCATTTGCAGATAATGACATACAAAGTTTTCTTTATGTTTTCTCTCTGGTGTGAGAGAGAGCAAATAACTTGAAAAAGAAAAAGACCAGCCTCTATTTTCAGAGCTAATATCAGCCATGTGGGTAAGATTAGCAGCCTGGCTGGATTTACACAAATCAATACAAGGATGATTGAAGACCTCAGTGGATTTTAGCACTCCTGGAGGAGAGAGGTTAAATGAGCACCAGCCATATTTCCACTAAGCCAACCACAACTCACAGTGAAATGGCAAAATATTCTTTGTTGATCTCTGATAGCCATGTAAAATAACATGAAAACTAAACTAGATATAAAGGCAAGATCTAAAGGTAAATGACAGTGAGAGGAAATGTTTGTCTATGTCCTAGTCAAAGTGCATTCTGCAGGAAGCATTTTTTCTCTCTGACAGAACATTTAACACATCAATCCTAAAACATATTCTGAGACATTCTGTGGACAAATTCTACTGATGAAATATAATGATTTTGATGGAGTTGATTTATGACAACATAGCCAAGCCTAGGATATTTTTTAAAAGGTTGGATCAGAAACGTGACTGAACATGTGACAGGAGAATGAAACAGAGGAATAAATATTTTACTGTCATATTCATCTTCCGATAAAATATGAATAAACCTTCAAAATGTATTATGTGAACAGATTAAAAAGTAAATTTCTACATCAGATTTCTCCTGTAGTTATTTTAAATCCAAGATGGTCTTGATCACTGCTGAAATGAACCTATATGGTGAGTAAAGAACTTTTTCAAACTTCAATTTCCAGAAAAATTCCTGACAAAATAAACCAAAAGAACACAGATAACTCCAAGCTGCTCATTCTCTTTCTTGAAATGTCCAGTCTTGGGGAAAAGTTGAATAACCTCATTTTCCTCTTTGCTTGTTTGGTACTGAAACAATGCATGCATGATCTAGCACAGTTATGAAAGGCTTATTTATTTGTATGGAGGGAGCCAAAACAAATACTTGCTTCAAAACACACAAAATTAAGGTCAATTCTTTCATCATTCATGCACAAAAAATAACACTATTCTATCATTTGGTGAGTGAGATCCTACCTATTAAATATGAATGTCAGAATCAACTTTACAGGTCAAAAAAGAAATATATTTCTGTTATACATGTCATTTCATTGACATTGGTGTTTGAGTGCCTTTTTTGTCGTATATCATTAAAAAACTGGTAAAGAAAACACCAAGGGTGTAAGAAAAATGGGGTGAATGCAGGTGACACTGTTTTGTAAGACCCACAGCATAATTAAACTATCCCTTGTAAATATATTCTTTAATCAATTTACTCAGTTTTTCTGTCTGCAAAGTGCTTTTGATTTAATAATGATTTTTTTTTTTTTTTGCATATTTAGCATTCAGAAAACTTCTGTGAGTTGAGTTCTGCCTGGGAATTAGTCTTCCTACTTATCTTCTTTTGTTATTTTTCCCTGTGTACACGGTTTTATTTAAGGAAAAAAAAACAGTTGAATGAATTAGAAACAAATGTATTCTATTTGTGTCCATGGATGAACTGATATTTCAGGTACATACAGATATGAAAAAGGGAAGTGAAAAATAGCTAGAAAAAGAGAAAGTTATCAAAAGAAGGTGGCATTCATGTAATCACAGATAGAAATAAATTATTAGACAGAATGATCACATTTGCAATAATCTTAGAAAATGTATTGATAAAGAAGTTAAATTAATTTCACCTCGTTTCAGTTACCTGAAGAATGATATGAAATTTCATGCAGTTTTCTTAAAACCAACTAAATGAGGAAGACACTTTCAATTCTTGAAACAGAGTAAACTGGATGATATAACTGTGGAGACCTCCTTGTTGCCTGTTGGGGCAGGTTGGATGGTTACCCTATACCAGAGAACTAATGTTAAGTATGACTTTGGGGAGCTAAAAAAAAAAGTTAGCGCATGTAATTGAGAGACAACTGGATCTGTTTTACCTGTGCAATTAAGAAAATCTCAAACATAGATACTTAGATGATCACGACAGGTTAAAGACCTTCAAAATATCATGTCCATGATATAGTCTGATGATGTATGACCATGACATACAGCTGGACTCTAAACAACTACCTCACTTGCAATGCAGACAGCATGTTGGCACAAATTACTGAAGATATGCCACAATAATGCTCATCATGGCAACTCTCTTTGGCTATAGAAGTCATAAAACTACTTTCTATCAGTCCTTTTCTGCTTTAAGAGTCATTGATGTTTAGCCCTCAGTCCTTGTACAAGATTGCATCCTTTGTGCAAGAGAAAATGTGTGTTATAAATAATTCTAACAAACTCCCAGCACTCCTCCATCTCCATTTTTTAATAATGCATTTATCTTACCTTCTATTAGCTTCCCCGTCTGCTCTGCATTGCCCCCAGGCAAGATCTTGGCAATATAAGCTCCAATTTCCCCACTGCTTCCTGGAATTTCTTTCCCACCTACAACTCGAATTCCCAGTCCATTGCCTGTGATCAAAAGAAAGAGAAAACTTTAAACAGAGATGAAGTAATGAATAATTCACTGGAAAGAAAGGAGAAGAACAAGTCATCAGAGGTTACTGAAGATGTCCCCAATAACTTCTGGCTGTGGTTGGAAGATCAGGGTTGACTGCAGTCATATATTCTGCTCTCCTAAAGACTTTGGGAAGATCTTGAGCAGCAACAGTATGACTGACATAACACAAACAACTGAGTCACTAAAAATTACTTTGAAACTAATCCTATCCTCTTCTGACAATCTATTTGCACTATTAATAAATTTAATTAAATTGCTAGAAATCCACGTGAAGTGTGGATTCAAAGGATAGCTTTATCATATGCCTACAACATGCACACAATTTAACTGAGAAATTATAATAGCTGAGCTTTTAGAATCACATAATTGTGGAGACATTGACAGAGATCCTTGAGCTTGCTTTTTTGAGCAGCAAAGCATGTACATTTACATGAATCTATACTTGGCAGATGCTATTATTTTCTTTAATTTTTCATTTTTAATTGACATCTCTTGCATCAAAGGATGTGCAAATTAACAATGGGAAAAGCATACAATAAGTCTGTAAAGAATCATAAATCACATGTTTTCTCCCTTTTAAAGAATTTACAGAGATAAAAACACTTTCAATGCTCATTATTTTAGCTGGAGAGAAGCAGATCAGCAATCTTCCTTATGTACAAAATAATGAGAATGAAAACAAAAGCTTAGTATATACAGTCACATAAAGCTAATCTTATGCATTGCCAATTTTTAATGTTCTCTTGCATTAAAAAAATCAACTTCATATACTAGTGAAAAAAATTTTTTCTTTGAAGAAAATTCCATGTGAAATGATTCACAGTTTGATCTGGGAATATAAAGGCTGATATTCCCACCTTTATTGTAATGGCTAACTAATTACTTTTCAATTTATTAATTTCATAAGCCAAACCAACAGGGCAATTAGACTAATCAGCTGTAGGAAGGTCATCACACCACCTCTTTGCAAAGCTTTATCTTTTTAGATTAACGTTTTTCCTCATAATGCTATTAGTGTTTCTTAAGTCAGTCCTGAGTTTGTCTCAGAAGCAAGATTGCCACATTGTGTTTCTGAACAAAAATGTTTCCACTAGTTTTTCTATCCCAGTTTAGCTAAATCTATATAATTTTTGCCTCAGCTTTCCTCATAATGAGACATTTTCCAAACAATTTTTTAAGCAGAGTGATTTTTCAGTTTAATTGGAACAAACAGCACTAATATTTTGGGTCAATTACCTTATTTCAGTGCTCATCTGAAATTTTACATCGGCAAAGTTTATTTTTCCTAACTTGGCAGGGAAAGCAAAACCACTATTCGAACAATGAGTCTAAATGTCCTTTAAAAAAAAATTCGAAAATACAGTTTTTAAAAACTAAATAGCTCATTGTACACCTATAAAAGCATTTAAATGTAAGTCCATTCTGAGGACTTAGAAGTTCATGTTGGCTGCTCTGCACAGAGAACTTGTGATCAAGCAGTGTGGAAAGGGTCATTAATATGCTAGAGATCCAAAGCCCACAACTGGGAACTGTTAAGTTCAGTAAATCCAATAAACAACTATTCTTAGTATGCAACACACACAAACAAGAACACAATATCTCCCTCTTAACTCATACAGACAACACATGGAATTTTCATTTTATCTGTAGGACTCACTGATTGTCATCACAGAGGGGAGGAACTCCTCGGAGTCAGGATTTTCTCATGATACACAGTACTATCTCTACCTCTGATAGCTTATTTGTGACAAAATGGCAGAGAAGTAATTGGTCATATAAATGCATGTACACTTGATTTCAGAGGCATTTTCATGGATACCTGTGGTAGGGAACTGAAAGTCTTGGCTGACATTTGCTTAGGTTTTGCCGGGTTTTGTCCATTTTACTGCTAATAAAAGAAAATATTTTCCACGCCAATACATAAAGATTTTTATTCCTAGACACTTTGAAAGGGCTTGCAGTTTTATATTTGCAGGTTTTAAATTCAAATGTATGACTGACCTCATGTATTAAGTAAAAGTATGCTTGTCAAGGGACAATCACAGAAGTCAGGGGGTGTGTGTGTGTATGTGTGTGTTGGTTGCAAAAACACTACAAGAAAACATATTTAAATTACAATTACAATTTCAGTTTAAATTAAAGTTAATTACAAGATCTTCATTCCTGGTAGTCAGAATGAATGAGCTACTTTTTGCCTACTGAGCTCTAAGTGCTCTGTTCTGGCTGACAATGAAATATTGCTTGGCTCTTGCTGTATTTTCTCATGTGAAGATGGGAATTCAAACCTATTTATACTTTATCTATTGAAAATATTGAGCTTACTACTTCTGTTTGAAATGATATTGCCCAATTTGTAACCTTGAATGCAGATAGTTTAAAAATATCCATCATATGCTTTCTCAGATCTCTTTTCCCCTTGTTTTTCTTTTTTTTTTTTAATTTTTGAGTCTTAATTTCCATCTCTCAGGCTATTTTGATATAACCAGACATTTATCATTCAAATTTAGATTTTCAGAATAATGAACTACAGTTTTCTTCTTTAGAAGACACAGAACCAGTTAACCATCAGAAAGCAAATCACTGTGATTTGCATAAGAGAGGGAACCTGTCTGAATTATGAGTATTGATTTCCATGGAAAATATCTTCAGGAAAACATCTCTTCAAAGGGAATTTTACACATTGAAGATCCAATCCTTTTTAGGATGCTTCAAAGCAAGAAGACTGGTAATTAATTAAAACTGTTTTTACTGATCTCCCCAGGCTGTGATCATACTCTCCCATCTAATCTTAACTAAAGCTTTAAGATGGAACATGCTAACCTTAAAAAAGAAACCTAAAACCTTAAAAACCCAACTCAAGTCCCCCCATAACCCAACCTCCAAAACATATAATGCTAAATTTGACAAGGTTGATTTGACATAAACTTTGACAACTAAATTGGTTTTATATGTTGATAAACAAAAAAAAAAGTTATTAAATCACTACAGTTAGCTTGTGAGCCACTGATTTATACAGCTGAACTTATGAAAAAATCACACTTTGAAGCATTAGGTCACCTGCCCAGTGGATGATGGGAAGGTGCTGGATGTAGTTTTTCTGGATTTGACTCTGCCTTTTGATGCTGGCTCTCACAGCATTTTATGGATGAGCTGTCCAGCTGTGGGATGAGTGGGTTCATGTCATTCCTGGTGAAGAACCAGCTGAAGGGCAGAGCTGAAAGGTTTGTAGTGAATGGAATGACATCTGGCTGGGGGCTGGACACCAGCACTGCTCCTCAGGGATCAATTCTAGGGCCAGGTCTGTTCAACATGTGTCAAAAATCTGGATACAGGAGGTGAATGCACCACTGGCAAATTTGCTCATGACAAAACCTAGGAGGTGCTGTTGATGAAAAAGAGGCCTTTCAGAGGAATCTGGATAGATTGGAGAGTTGGGCTATGATTAATGGGATGAAATTTAACAGGTGGAAATGCTGAATCCTGTACCTGTGACACTGGGCACAAGTATAAGTGGGGAGAGCAATGGCTGTAAATCTGAGTGGGATCTGGGGGTCATTGTGAGTCAGCAGTGTCAGTCAAAGGGACAAACCTGTCCTGGGTGGCATCAAACATAGCATCACCAGCCAGTAAAAGAGGTGATTGTCTCACTGTGCTCAGCCTCACCTTGAGTACCATGTATAGGTCTGGGCCCCACAATTTCAGACGGATTGTCAAGTTCCTTGTAGATGTCTGAAGGAGGACAACAAAGCTCGTGAAAGTGCTGGAAGGAATGTCCTGTGAGGAACATCTAAGGAATTTGGGTTTGTCAGGTTTGGAGAAAAGGCTGTGAGAGGCAACCTTATTGCTCTTTACAGCTTCCTGAGGAGGGGAAGTGGAGAGGGAAGGGATGAATTCTTCTCCCTGGTGTTCAGTAAAAGAACTTCTGGGAATAGTTCAAAATTGTTCCGGGGAGGTTTAGACTGTGAAGGTGGTCAAAGACTGGAACAGCCTTCCTCGAGAGGAGTCAATGCTCCACATCAGTCAGGGTTTAAGAGGCTTTTGAACAATGCCCATAAGTACACACCTTTAATTTTGTTCCATCCTGAATTGTTCAGTAGCTGGACTATGTGATTTTTGTAGGTCCCTTCCAACTGGGATACTGTATTTTGTACTGCACAGTATTCTATTCTATTCTATTCTATTCTATTCTATTCTATTCTATTCTATTCTACTATTCTATTCTATTCTATTCTATTCTACTATTCTATTCTATTCTATTCTATTCTATTCTATCCTACTCCATTCCATTCCATTCCATTCTATGCTAGCAACAATTTCAAGTGCTTAATAACTACAGAGTTATTTTTGTGAGATATCCCTACTTGGAGGAAAAATATTGAATGGCCTTTTTTTTATTTTTGGCAATTAACCAACTCTGTGACTTTCAAAAGGACATTTCACTTGTCGTTTCATATTCTTCCAGACATCACAAACTACTTCAGTGATGCATATTCATTATATATATATGTATATATACACACAGAGATAAAAATTATACATGATCAGTAACCAACAACCTGACATTAATAAATGCTGTCACTACAGACCTGGCAAGCATCACTGCAAATGTGTTTTCAAAATTCATCACTCTAATTTCCTGGTTTCCACCATGAGGTATTTCTGTCTCTTTAGATTTATTTATTCTGAACTTCTGGGTCTCGATGTGTCTCAGACACTATGAAATCCTATCTCCTTGTATACTTCATTGTGTCACAGCAGCAACACAGCAGAAAGCCTGTAATTTATTTTGCTGGAATATGCTGACCAGAACCTGATCTCTGCAATTGCAGTTTAGTCTTTTTTTGTCCCTTATGGAGATAATAAAGATCAGACTGTTGCCAATCTGTTGCTGTTGCTCTCAGGTCACACAGAAGATCATAAAATCTTACAGTCTTTTCACTGCTTTGCTGACCAGCTCCATTATTGCCATTAGAGTATAAACAGCTTAGATTTCCTGGAACCATTTCAGTATCTAAACAATTACTAGACTTTCTTTTCCAAACAAATGCTGATAACCTTAACCTTAAGTTAAAGGTTAAAGGAAAGATAGGAAAAAAAGAACAGAGAAAAACTGAAAAAGTCAAGTCCCAGCAGGCTTTTTGCTGGTGCAGGTGGTCCTGATTTTACACAAAAGTGAAAATTAATTTTCGAGGAGTGTTTTCTCGTATGAAAGTAAATAACATTCCAGTAGCAAATGCAAGGACCGATTATGTTTAATTATCATATAGGTCCTATGCAGTAGCAACAACTTCAACACATGCAGGAGAATGCTGGCATGTGATCCAGAAGCTCTGTGCAAACATTGTTCATGGGTTAACTCAAGCAAATATTTCCTCTGGGCTAATTTTTGAAAGTATAAAACCATTTGTCTGTCTAATTATATGAGCAGGGAAAGTAAAGAAGCAATTAGAATGTACAACAGATTTTCAGTAATCACACATGCGTTTGTGGGAATTGGCATAGGGAACTGTAAGTATGAGTGTCAGCAGCAATCTGACTTTGGTCACAGTTAGAAATAGAGCTATATGAATTTTTAATAGACTTTTAGATGACTGAACTTTCAAGAAAGATATTTTAAAAAATGCTACTGATTTCATTTCTAAGAACCTTAAAGTATACCCTTCAAGTTGGTAGCTGAAACTCACTATTTCTGTAAAGCCATGGTCATTTAAATACCTTTGGGTATTGTGTGCTTTGAAGTTGAATCTATACAGAAGTAAAATGGGAAAAATTGAAATGGGCTTAAACTGCAAAATGCAGGGCTACAACACCTATCTCTGAGTAGTTTGAAATGGGATATGCTTAAATCTCAAAATAGAGATTAACTGTTTTGTTTCAAATCCAATGCACAGACATACCACCGAGAGCAGAAAGAACCACAAGTCCAAATATGGTTTTCACCACTTTCTATTAATATAGAAAGTGGTGAAAACCAGTACAAAACCAGAATGGTGAATTATGGCAATGGTGCACAAGGATGATCTTTTTTTGGGCAAGGTCCAGTGGTAGAAAACACATGGGGAGAAAGCATGAAAATGAGACATTAGGCATGAAAGATTTTGTAATGTGCCAATGTACCATGTTATAGCAACGAGAACATATCCATCAAACCAAACAATGTGAAGCCATTCAACACTATTTGGCTGTGAAAGGAGGCAGAACATACCTTCCTCCTGTGTTCATTTACTAGACATTATCTCCTCATTCCTTCTCCAGCCTTATCTAGACCAGACATATGCTAGGGTGCTAGTAAGCCCTTATCTGCTGGAACAATTTTACACTCAGTTCCATTGTCTGCATGGAACAGAAGGCTCAAACACAGAAAAAAACATCAATGACTTCTCTCAGAGAGATCAGAGTTAAAAATACCACAATGAAATGTAAGCTATTTATTTAGACATTGTAGTTGTGATAAAGCAATCCCTAAAGTCTGGAGAACAGGGAGAAAGAAAACATAACAAAGCAAACTAAAACAAGTCAACCAGGAACCTGGAAAGCAGCAGGAAATGTAATGTGTATAATAAAATCCAGCCTAAATTTTTATTAGCATTGTTATTCTTATGCAATTCTCCGGAATACATAACATGATGATCCGTATCCGAGGTTGGTTGTCTAGACAGGTAAAACTTTTCCAAGATTGTCCTCAGAATTGTTTTGGTGCTGCTAACAAAATTAGCTTAAATGAAGTTGTTTCCTAGAAACACGATTAAAACTACTCAGCTATTGCCTTTCTTGGCCATTGGCAATTAAGGCATAAAATAGATACGAAGTCAAATCACAAGCTGGTGAAATTCAGATATATTGCTGTTGTTTTAATAGCACAGCACTGATTTATATCAGCTGCAAATCTGCTTCATGCTGATTTGCACACTTGTTATCGTCCTGAAGGATCATAAAGTGTTTTATGAATTAGCATCTTGAAGTATTTATCACATCTACTTGAAAACAAGATAAAGATCTCTTCCTCTTGGATGATGTGTCACATCAAAATCTAGGGTGTCACCTATGGTAGGCTGTAGCTTTAAATCTATGAAATCCCCTGTAGGCACTGAGTTTTATTTGTGTTTACTGATAGACACCCATGGCTCCATAGAGGCCACTGACTCACAGCTGAACTTCATTGGTTAAAACACTAGTTTTGAACTCACCCATCCATGTCAGCCTTGGTATTTAAGACACAGCTACATAATTGATATAAATATAATATGATATATTACTATTTAACACATGATATATATATATGTGTATATGCTAGCTATAATATTTATATTATATTCTTTTATATATGACATAATTCTCTTCCCCTCTATCAGAATAAGCACTGCATGAGCTGGCATAATGCAGAAGTGTAGTGTTGTTTGCAGAAATTAGCAATCCTTATGGAGAGTATGAGGCATGTCTGATGTGTGTACAGCATTACAGCATTACAGCTACCCTGTCATTCTCCTTGCAGTTTCATTGACATCACTGCTGAAGTGCAGATTAGGGCTGCAGTCTTCTGCCCACCTTCTAATTCCCTTCTTTACTCCACTACAAAGTTTGCAGATTTTTCTGAATCATTTATCTTTTTTTTTTGTTTCCTTTTTTTTTTTTTTTTCCCCCAGAATTGAAGAGGATGTTCCCCAACACAGTCTGGCTCCTCAAAGGTATATTTTTCTTCCTGGAAACACAGAACACCCCTCCTTTCAAAAAGGAAGAATTACTTATGACTCATCCTATGTGAGGTAAAGGAGTAAAAATTACCTTTGACTGAGTGCACTCATTGTACCTATAGACATAGTGAGATGTGTCTGCCTTGTTGGATTTTCCCTATGAGTGTGCATCAACAGCTTCCTGATCAATGCTGTCACTGCTTTGGAACCTCAGCATAACCATTATGCCAATTTTTTTTTTCTTTTTTTTTTTTTTAATTGCAACTATTAATCAGCCTTTGCAGAGAAAATTCTTGGAAATTCCTTCACACCACTCAGCATTGTCTGAGGAGGAGACATTGCACATCTTGAAAAGTAGATCTGTGTGCTCCTGATTATGGTGTATAATGAAAAAACAAGAACATTCAAGAGAGAGGCCAGTGAACAAGTATACATCTATTTCTCATTCAGCACTACTATTCTTTTGCCATCACAATTTTGGCTCGGCTCCTCAATCCTTAAACACCCCATTCATACGCCAAAATTCACATTATATGCTTCTGTGTGCAAAATTATGCCAGGTTATGTAAGAGGCAGCAAAGGCATCTGTACTTTACAGTCAGTTCTCATTAATCAAGAAAGCAAATAAACCAAACGCATGTGCACATATAATGAAGTGGAAAAGCCTGAATTTTAAAATATTTGGGACTATTCATAATTGATATTCAGAATGTGACAATTTTTGGATTCATAATAGGCAGTAATTTTTACTGTGGTAAGATTACGATGAGACTTGTGGAATTCAAATTATAATGGTGGTATTAGGATGAAATTTAAGCTTGTCCTACAGTTAGAGCTGCTATGGTAGAGTTGGTTATCTGGGCTGACCCAGCACACCAAATCATTAATGCTCAGGCTGGCCCAAGAACTCCAGTGACATGAGCTAATGGGCTAAAGCTCTGGCCAGCTTCCCAGCAAAGCAGCTGGTCAACAGTTAGAGGAATTCTCCAAGTGGGAATTGTGTACAGTTTGGGACATTTCCCTATGTAACTCCTGCTGTGCCAACTCCAGTTAAGGTACACTGATTTATACTGAAGATGTGTTCATGAATTCCCTGAGAGGAGAACCTGTCAGTCTCGGGCAGTTCCTGCTGCAGAACTGACCAAACTGCATGTAGATCATTTGAAACATCAGTAGAAACTGCTCTTGCATGTGCAGAAATGATCACATAGGAGAGGCTTTTGTGCATAGCCAAGACAGAGGATGCTTTTTTACATACTGTGAGGAAATTGCAGACAGTGGATGGTGGATTTGCTGTTGTGGTCACCCAGGACCACAGGCCAGCTGACTTGTCAGAATCAGCGACACAAAAGTTCAGCTGAAGGTGCTACTGAAAGGCTGGCTGCAACTGGGACTGTCTGGTCACTTGGAAAGAGCTGACTCCCCACATGAGCTTTACTGACAGTTGTGGTTTTTAATATACACTCCTCCTGTGTTCATGCAACAAGTATAAAGGCAGACAAAATGAATCAACATCTCATATTGGTACTTTTGATACGAAAGGAGGGCAGGGAGAAAGGGAGAGCAGAAAGAGACAAAGGGAAGAAAAAAAAACCAAAAAACAGAGAAAAAGAAACCAGCTAGTGAAGCAAACAAACCATCCAGATGAATATCCAAAACTCTTGCAGTGACATAGCTGTGATGGTATAAAAGTATATGTTGTTTAATTTACCAATATTTAAAGCAACTTTTGCTGCACAATAGAGTTCTATGTCTTCCTCTGGTTATTAGGGATTGTCTGGTTAATAAACATAGATGCTTACTATTAGTTTGCAGATAACGGTTAATCAAAATTAATTCTTTCTAAAACCATGTATTTTTCTCTGGGAGAGGTCGTTTGGAAAGCTGAAGGCTAAATGTAAAGCACTACACATTTTAAGAGAGTTTTAGTGTGCTTAAGCCATTCAGACATTTGAGAGAAGGGAAAGAAGGGAATTAGAAAGTGAAGGAGTTATGGTACTTCAAAGATGTAGAAGGAATGAAAACTACAACTAATTATTCTGTTTCAGGGCCTCCCTATTCTACCTTTGGCTCTTTTCTATACAATTTGCATTTAAGCCTTTAAAAATTTGTAGGGAAATCTATGTGTACATAATACAGAAATATGTCTGTGTAGGTCTCCAAGCATGTATCTGGACTGAAACACAAAAGTATGACAACAGCCTGTAGACAGAGCCAAGCTTGCTTTCTCCAATCAGAACTTAAACACAATATTATGTAGCTATAGCAGTAAGCAATCCCAGTGTGGGCTATATGACCTTAGCAGGACCCTGAGTAAATTTTTGCTCCTATGTGACCTCATCTGTGCAGGGAATTAGTAAATGAGATGTCGATATCTAGCCCTTGGTTTTGCCCATCGCTGCTCACAAGGCATTTGCCCTGGGGCTCAGTGTGCTGCTGTGGTTGCCAGCATGAGAGTTAGTGAAAATTTGGGACAGGCATTTCCCACTGAATGAGGCTTAGTAACTTTACATAGGAGAGCAGGCTTCAGCAACACTAAATCATGAGCTTTACACTTGTGTGGTTGTAATTCCACTTATTTGTGAGTAAGAGAGCAGCTTGGATCACAGCATTACTCATCAGCCCGCAGGGCAAAGATCCCTACAAGGATGCCAAGGAGTTCCTGCGGCCAGGGAGGGCCTGGAGCAGCACAGGCTGACACAGAGCAGAGCCAGCAGCTCCTTTCAGACTGTGCTGTGTGGGTGGAGGGGTCTTTCTGCAGCCTGAAATCGTCAGTGGGTGTTACGCTGACTAACAAGAAAATACCTCATAATACATACAGAGCATTCATTTAACACCCTAAAGATGAGGTGGATACTGAGGATGGAAATTATCAAGACTTTACTGCCAGAAACCCTGTGAAAACAATATTTAGCAATTCAAGTAAGTTCGTGCCACTTTCTACTTAATGCTCAAGGGAACACCAGGGCTGGCAGTTGGTAATTACTTCTGTGCAGAAACAGAGTCTGACACACACTATTAGAATTTTTTAAGCAAGTTAAAAGTCTGAGGGTTTCATGACAAAACCGCTTAAAGCACCTACCTTTAAAAGAACAAAAACAGTGTATTAAAATAACTCTGAGTTCCGTATCAGTATTAGATGTGAGAAAAAGTGCAATTCCAAAAGCTCAGACACACAGACCTTACCTGTGCCAGGTCTTGTAACTGGCAGACTTTTACAGTTTGATACATGAAAATATCACACTGCATTCCAGCTCTCAGCCCGGGAGGTGAATGAATGTCACCTGTGCCTCTTTCATCTCCCTGGCAAGCAGACTCTGACTTACACAAGTATTTATGTCAGTGTTAGGGAAAAAGAAAATAAATCTGAAGTCCTCTGATAAATGTCTCCGTGTGAAGATATCACAGAAAAATGGGATCTGATTGTTCTGCTAACCCCCTCTATGGGGGGGATAGAGTTCCAGAACAGAAAGAATAAAATTCTCAGTTCTGTACATGTTGAACACCTACACAAGCTTATTTTATAAGAACTCATGCAGAGAATGTAGAGTTACATAATAAGCAACAGCAAAACAGACTGTTCATATGGATAACACAACAGATTTTCCCCTGTTTTTAATGTCTGTATAGCTTATATGTCTTGAACAGATGTCGTGACCTTTTTTATGCACTGCTGCTTTCTGTTATAGCAAATGAGCAAGATTTAAAATGACCACTGATTTTCCTGCTGCATAGACCCAGGGACTATTTTTAATACTGGAATTCTTTTGTATAATTCATGTTAATCAAATTAATTATCATGTCTGGTAGAGGGTTTTTTACCTGAAACTGTGTGATCCTTTGGGTCTCTCAGTAGTTTGAGCCTTGTATGAGGGAAAATGTACTGCAGGGGCTTCCCATTTATCTGAGGAACACAAATATGCATGTCATAAAAAGATAAACCAACAGCAATTGTATCAATAATTTCAGATAGTTGAAACAGAAACAAGCAAATAAACTTATTTCATCCAGGGGAATATCACAACTTCACAATTCAAAAACTCCCACAAGTTTCAAGACATTTGTCAGACTGCAAATTCCTTCTGCAGGGTAATGAGTATTTGTTTCCATGACTCCAGATTAATTTTGAACATGTCTTTAATTCTGATATTTCCTAATGACTAGAAGGTGGTCACTATCTTCTGCAGCTTCTTTTAGCATTAATCCTTTAGTCAAGCAGTATTTAAGATAAGAATGAAATTAAACATAATTCCTGTACTTTTTATAAAATTCTATTCTTAGAGACCTAAATAAAATGTTAGTTTAATGTGCTACCATCCATGATTTGCTTTAGCTTCAGCAAAGCCACATGGTCCAATGAAGACATCTTGTCTTCAAATTCCAAAAGCCATTTGAAAGACCCAAACTAAACCTGGTAGGACTACATTCTGTATGAAAATGAGCAACATTTACCTGTGCTGATCCTAGATCATGTCAAAGCTGAAAGCAATGCACTCCTACAACAGACTCCAAAGAGGCAGTTTTCCTGTTGAAATGGGCTTAGGAGGGGCCAAGCTGCAGGGACTGACCCACCTGCCAGGGATGACCATCCTGAGCCCACGCCAAAATGCCTCTGCTGAGTGTCTCTTGCAAGCCTCACCTCGCAGCCATCACACCCCTCCTTTGGCTGCAGTTTTGGTCTTTTGGGAGCAAAGCTGAATCCATCACTTCTCTGTCTCTGACACGTCAGCTCCAAGCCTGGGCTCTGCACCCAGACTGAGAGGAGGGAGGGTGACTGTCCCTGCTCCAAGCTGGGGCCTCAGGGAGCAGCCTCAAGGAGCCAAGGGGACAATATTATCCAGCATGGCAAGGCAGCAGCCTGAGTGTATCAGCAGCCTGCTGCCAAGAGTTTATTACTATTATTTATATTTAAGTAGCATTTAAAGGGATTAAGCTCCTCCTGAGCCAAGCACTTCAAACCTAGTTTCTGCCCTGGAGAGTTTATGAAGTTAATGGGGTAGCACACATATAAATGATGGGAAAAGAAATAAAGAAGTCAAGGGACTTGCTTAGTTTGATCCCACAGTGAGAGGAAGAGTTTATACATCTGTTGTAATTCAGTTTCTTATCCAGTGAATGATGTTGCATCTAGAAGACTCCAATCCTCCCATAACACAGTGAGAGTAATATTGAGTGCAATTAGTGTCAGACATGAAGGAGATCATGCATTTGGTAGTGGACAAGTACTCCAGAATAAATCAGAACATGAGATCAGGCAGACATTTGAATTTATCATAGGATTTTGCCAGGACATAGTCTAATACTACCAGAAGTGTAAAAAGTTTGATGAGACTTCCACACTTATTAATGGATAGGGAGAGTGTTATGTTTTTAATGACATTGTCAGAAATTCACTAAGTTTTACACAACAGCAAAAGAGATGCATTTGTCACATGCAGCTTACATAAAATTGCAAAAAATCTGAAAGAATGCATCGAATTTCTTTTGAATTAAATAAAAAAATATGAAATATTGCAGTTTATGAGAAGTGTATGAACACATTTGAATAGATCCTTAGCTGGGATCTATTTTGGTGGGAGCAATTCAATTTAACATTGCAGCTCTTAAACTACAATTCATATTATTTTACTTGTCCTATCTTCTTTCATTTTTTAATAAATAATGACTCAAGAATATTCAATGCCATATTGTACATGACTGCTGACAAATACACCAGAAAATATAGACTGTGCCCTTCTTTAGTCTATTACTTCCTCATTACTTTCACTTCCAGAATTTTATGAGAAGAATAAATCTTTGTGATTCATATATGTAGTAAATAAAAGCTTTGAAGTTTATTAGCATCCAGGGTAATATAGTATTCTTTTATTGTTGGTGGGAATCAGTACTTAAATAGAAGATATCATTAGACTTTTCCTCTCAGACCAGTACATTTCTGAAAGTGATAGAATAAACAGGAAAAAAAAATGGTAGCTGTAAATAGATTATACAAAGAACAGTTACATTGTTCTTGATGTATGGGTTTACCCATTACTGAGGATATTTATCTGAAATTTACCTGAATATTTGAAAACCTGTAGTAAAAAGATTTTGAATTTTTTCTGAAAATTTATCTGAAAATTCACTGGAATGTTGAAAACCTGCAGTACACAAATTATTTTGTGTTTCCAATAGTACACATGCTTTAACTTCCAGTAAAGTTGGTTTCTCTTCACCAGAATACATGCCAGGCGTGCCTTCTAGACTCTTCCCCCAGTTTCCCCAGTGAAGATCCAGAGGGACCCCATTGAAGGCACACAGCTGTTTCAGTGTAAATACAAACTGGTGCAGAGGAAACATCCTTCCCCTGCAAGGCTGCAGGAAGGGAGAACATGTAGGTCCCCAAGCCCAGGCTGACAGCACAGGGCAAACGTGAGTTGATCCCACTTATCTGCTGCAAACCCCAGAGATTTCTGACATCCATCCCTGCCATGAAGATCTCTCCTCACCTCTTTGGGAGCATTTAGTGCACTCAACTCGTAGTTCAGCACTGGCATATCATCCTCTTCCTCAGGAAATGTGAGCTCTGGTCATGTGTTTCATGTTATTAGTTAGCTCAAAGGCCCTCCAAAAATGCAATGAATGGCAAATAAATGTGCTGAGGTTTTCCAAGATTGTTACAGAAGATCAGTTGAAATATGCACTTCATTTTCCCTTTGTGTTTTGTGTGATAAAGAAACACTATGGAAGCCACATAAAAGGGAATATTATAAGGCAAAGAGGATAATCAAGAAGAATAAATTTTTCTAGCACTGTATTTAAGTTTAAGAAATAAAATTCATGACGTGTATTTTAATATTCCAGGCCATAGCCACACCTATAATATATTAACTGGTCTTTGGATTGGATCATCAAAGTAATGGTAATTCCTGGTTTTAAATGGTGTGATATTTCCCCTCCTACCAGTGTTTCACAGGGCCTGATAAGGTGAATCTCAGCAGCTACACTTGGCTGTTGTCCTCTGGGAAATACCATTTTCAAGGGAAAATTTACCTGAGGTAGGTATCCAGGAACCAGATGGTGGAGGCTCAAGGTCATGTGTTAAGGGTTAGGCAGTATCCATCCTAATTTCTGAACACCACAGCTGCCTGCATGAGCACACAAGGCCTGTGCAAGCCAGCAACAAGAATTTCTCCATCTGTGATAATTCTGCCCATTTGAACCTCTACAACCCCTATGTGCAGAGCACAAATGTCAAGGTCTCTAGAAATCCTCAAGGTAGAAGGTTCTCTCTGCTGATAGACCCTCAGTGATGGAGACAATTTGCAAAACATGCAATGATTAAAAAACTTAAAAAATACAATGTTCCTGCTCGTTAATAAATTGCAAAGTGAGTTGCATTTTCTTCTGCAATTAGGTAAGTTCAACACTGACCTTTGCTCTAGAAGTCATTCTGGCATGCAGAGAGAAAACAACATTTCTGAGTGACTAAGAAATGAGACACTGCCAGCTAAATTCCTTCATGAATTACAGTGAGGGGGTGGCTAACAATTCACTCATTGGATTAAATCTTTTAAAAATTTAATAAAAAGTTAGAAATGTCCCATTTCTCATCATGTTTCCAGACAATCTCAGTCCTGAAATGCACCACCCCCCACCAAATTTTTAGCAGAGAAAAGTTTACTAAAATTTAAAATTAGTTGGAAATGAATCAAAACTAAGTAGATGGACTTCAAAACTTTGGAACGAAAATTTTCAGGTAGCCTTCTGTATCTCTGTCACAAATGGTATTTTCTCATTTTAGCATCAATGCTCACCTGATGACCCATTTTTTAATGATTTATAAATATCCAAGTGGCCCTAAAAAGGCTTGACTGAAATGTCAAGAGAATGGTAGTGAACCCATGAATGAAAAGCATATAATTTTTAGTGTATTTAGAAATAGGAGATTGCATTCAAAAGGTTTAATGTCTAGAAGCCTTGCCTTGTTTTTGTGATTAGAAAACTGTTGCCTAAGTGAACTGATGACAATATAGTGGTATCATAATGAATTTGGGATTTTATTATTCATTTGGGGCTTAAAAAGGCCCACCTATGATGACAGGAAGTATTTAAAACCCCTCACTGAAAAATTACTTATTGCCTATTAATATACTTTAATTGTCCATGTCCTTGTCATGAAGTTCTACTGCCCTGGCACCTCCTCCTCCTCCTCCTGTTCTTTCCCAAACTGTAACAGCCAGTGTTTTTCAGGATATACAAATAATTTCACAGAAAATAATAAGGAAAATACCCTTGATATCTGGAGGTTTAAAGAAGTTGCTGGTGAACTGGCAGTGACTAAGCAAACGTCAACAGGGATCAGTGGGAAATCTACAATCGATTATGTACAGATTAGGTTTTACCCTCTTCAGGGGAGTTCAGAATCAATACATTGAGAAATGGCTACTAAGATATTCAACTGAACTGCAATGTAATGTGATTTCAGAATACTACATAGCACCACAGAAGTTGCTATAGAAACAAATATATTTTAAAATTTATAATACAGTCTGTGAGCTTAATCTGCTAGGTTATAAAAAATCCATGGAAACCTGGAGGTTTGGGGTTGTCACTACACTGCATTCTTGCTTCAAATGCTCAGGATTGTGTTTTGTTTATTATCTTCAATTGTACAGGCTCTGTGATGTGTAATCAAGCTGTTCTGATTTCATCTAGTAAGGAAAATGATATTTCATTTCTGATTTCATCTAGTAAGGAAATTGATATACATGTGAAACAAAATCTTCTGGAATGCATATTGAAGTGGTCAATAAAATATTCTAATTTTCTAACCAAGAAGAAAACTGCAAATTTATAGCCAATAAGTGTATTTGGAAACACTGACTGATGCATTACAAGAAGATTAGTGCTATTGATGCAAATTCTTCTTTATGTGGCTGGTTTGAGCTCAGTAAGGGCTATGAAAGGAGTTGCAATGGCTTAATTCCTGTGTTAACTTGGAAACTTCCCTCCTAACTGATTTCAGGAAATCATCTGCAGCAAAGGAAGCTCTGGGTGAAGGTGGATATGTTCAGATGGTTCAGGATGGAGAGTGACTTGCCATTTTTGTCTCCAGAGTACATTTCACTTGGACACTACAGGTCACTGTGCAGGACTGAGTTGTGGATACAGGAGACAGACATCAGGGCACAATGAATTCTGTGACTTTTTTGTTACACACAGGCCTGAAAAAGCCTTTAGAGAGTGATTACTTTGCCTCATCACTCTCATTGACCTGATATGGTTCATTTTCCTTCATATTGTTAAAATATAATGTTAATGCAAAAAGTAGGGATGTTAATACTGATTTGCTTGTTTCTATTGCTAAGTGTATCACGATTCAGCATGAAGCTAATGAAACTTTTTAAAAATATCTCTGACTCTTTTTATCTTGTCATAAAGCAATTGTATTTCTGGATGTGTCTGAAAATATATATATATTTTTTAAGTTATCTCAAACAAATATTCACAGAAGACATTTAACATACACAGGTTCTGAGTAACATTTCCATAAGGTACATGATGTGGAGTTGGTGAGAAGTGGCATTTCTCCCTTCTGCAGAGTCATTGCTACTATTTTGTACTGATGTGTGACTGACAGCAGCTAACCTGGATGGAAACAGATGAAGAAGGAGCTTTTGTAAAACTTCTCCTCACACATCACTTCTTTTCTTCAGTGGAGGCTTTACATGACATCAGACAGAATTATTTAGAACATGTTCACTTTCAAATTTACATCCTAGATTTTACAAAACTTTTAAAAATGCCTTTGGCAAGATTTTAATGCAGTATCTCTATTTCAGTATAAACATGGGGATATCACAACAGCTCAAGGGAGAAAAAAATAAACCAACATATTTTCTTCCTGCAAATATCCAGGAAAACAAGAACTTTTAGGCCCTTTAACCTTCCCCTGAAAACTTTTGAATAAAGTTTTTTAGCCAGTCCTAGTATAGTGCTATTTTTATCAGAGGAAAAAAGCAAAGATCAGATCTTTGTGACTGAAACCTTGCCTTGGAACTGTTTCCCAGGACAAAAGCTCTGGAGCTCTAGAAGTTAAATACATCTCACTAACCACCTCTTTATCACAGAGCTCAGGGTTAGCAATAATCCTTTTGGACAAACCTGATCTTCATAAAAAATTTGCAATTTTACCTCAGAATGCTGCAGTGGTAAAATACAATTATGTATGCTTAGAATAATATATGCTTCTCATGAGGATTAAAATGCTCAGAGAGACAGCGTTTATAACTATTGCCAGTGATATTAAGAAATGTGAAGACTCAAAAACATCCTTCATCTTGCAGTTGATTCATAGAATTATAGATCTATTTGAATAAATTCCTGTACGAATTATATCTTGTAAAGCCCTTTTTCTCAACAAGAGATGGGTAGGCCCAGTACAACCAAAGGTGTGTAAATGTCAGTATATGCTAGGGATAGGAAAGGAGGGAAAAAATAAATGACAGCTTGTATTGTAAGATATTTTAACACTTCCTTCATAAAATACACACCCTTGCTTTATAAAACCTACATTTGATTGTCAAATGTCAGTGAAAATGCTCACCAGTATAAGAGTTTTGAAGATTCCATGACAATGGGATATTCCTGTTTTGTATGTTATCTGAGGAATCAATATGAGCAATATAAACTACTAATTATCATTAAGGGGCCATGAAGGATCTCAGAATCATTAAGGTTGGAAAAGACCTCTAGGATGATCAAGTCCAACTGTCAGCCCAGCACCACCACCATGTTCACCACAAACCATGTCCTCAAGTGCCATATACATGGTTTTTTGAACACTTCCAGGGATGGTGATTCCACCATTTCCCTGGGCACCCTTCACTTGACCACCCTTTTTCCATGAAGACATTTTTCCTAATATCTATTCTAAATATCCACTGGTGCAACTTGAGGCTGTTTCCTCTTGTCTTGAGGAAATGCATTCATTGCACTCATTTGATCTCATGTAAAAATGTAATCTAAATAAATACACAAGAATATATCAGGGTATAATCTATATCAATCAGTAAAAATGGCAACTGAAACAAGCAATTGAAGACCTTAGAGATTTGAAATAAATAAACTTTGTTAACAAAAAGTGGAAATGGGATGGTACACTAAGGGGAACTAAATTTCAAAATTGGCAAGCTTGAAAAGCAGACTAGAGTGTTATTCTTTCTCTCTCTAATAGATGAAATACTCTAATTATTAGATTGATAAAGACTTGCTGATTTATTCAAAAATTTATCACAGACTCCTGGGATTATACTCACCAACTAAAAGTGGAAAAATTGTCAACAGGATGAAGGATTCTTTTCCTTAAACTACTAAAAGAAGGGACTTGAATATGGATGGGATAAAGCTGGTATGGGAAAATCAGACTAATTTTTTTCTTTTATTCTATTTTTTTCCCCCAATAGGAATACTAAAGATATAAATATTTCCAGTTATATTTCAAAAATCAAAAGAAAACCTGCAAAATTAATACTGACTTGTACAGGAAAGTTAATCTAATTTCATCATCAAATGTGGATGATGAATACAGGTTGAACAGCACTTCAGATGAATGTAGCTGGAATTTGAGTAATCCTGCAGACCTTACAGGAATCATTGGACAGTATAATTAAATTATCAATCATTTATAAAGCTAAAGCCACATCTTACTTGACAGCTTACTTGATCTTGGTGCTGACTTAGTGGTCGAGAGTGTGGCAACTTCTCTGGCAGCCTTCTGTCAAGGATGTGTCCATTCTCCAAACGAGGCTCTCTGGGCTTGTCAAACCAATCTGTTTCTTCCCGACGGAGATGATAGGCTTTGAAAACCAAGGAGAGGTCAAATGCTCTGATCCAGTGCTGGGCAAAGGGCAAGAATGTGCATTGTGCATAGCAAACATGCAGAGTGGTTACTAATTGGCCATGCAGTTAAAGCAAAGTTAGGGGTGAGACTTGAGACATTGAACTTGAGCATTATTTAGCTGTGAGACAGCAAAGGGAGAAGATTCTGTTTATGTCAAAACCGTGGATATTAAGTACAGAAGAAATCTACCAAGGAGACACTTCTTTCATCTGGCAGCTAAGAAAATGCTGCGGATTTCACATATCTCTAAAATGTTTATTGAAAAAATATTAGTCAAATTAGTTACTTTACAGCAGACTAAGGAAAAAACCCAAACCAACTACGAAAATCCAAATCAAAACCCAAAATAACCAACCCTCAAAACATAAACTCCACTAATTCCCAAATTTCTGAACTAAATATTGCTCAAAATATTTTAGAAATAATCTAGAACTACACTGAAGAAAATTATGATCTCTGCATGAAATTTGTATCAACCCAAATCAAAGAAGATAGGAATCTAATCTATGTAACTGAAATTCTAAGCAAAAACATTGCAGGTATTCTCATTTTGAATTCCATCCCCCGATTTTGCAGTATGAACCTTTGTGTATGGATTGTCAATTTTCTTTCTGCAAAGATCTTACAAGACTAATGTTCTGTTTGCAACAGTTTTAAATCTGTATAAAATATGTTGTGTTAAGCATCTTTTGGGTATTAAATAACACCATTTAACTGAAATCAGTTTTGCAAATACATATATTTACACTGACTGACCATTGGGTCAACTGACTTAAGTGTCACTCCATTGGGGTCAGAATTATGTCCTATTTCCTTCTGTGCTGCCAAATATGTTGCCAAGTGTAAACCAAAGCTTTGTGTAGTTAATGCAATGTAGAAGGTAAGGCAAGTTTTAATTTTATGCTTCATTATGCAAGATAAATTTGGAAATCAAAGGATGACAATATTTGTTTCAGCAAAACCACCAGGAATTGCAAACCTTAAATAAGGTCAGTTTTTGCTATAGTAACAAGAGTGAATGCACATGATACAGAAAATAATTTAAAAAGAAAAATGGTAGTGTGCAATCTTTCCTATGTAGTTGTGAATGTAAATGCAATCTATTTTGTTTAAGAAATAATTTGAAAAAAATGTTAGTGGGGGAAAAAAAGGAAGTTGGTTTTTTCATTACAATTTTCTTAAAATTTTCCAAAAAAAGGTATGCATGATTTTTTGAAAATAATACTTTTTATGTGATAAAAGCAACATTCTATATTATATTAAGTCTTTAGAAAATTCTTAATCTTGGTTCAGATATTATGCAGCCTCTTTCTTCATAACTGTGCACAAACTTAATCTAACATGAAATGGGTTATATTATTATTTAGATAAGCATATATGAATTACCAGAAATATTATTAGAGGCTGGTGCTTATCTGGCTCCTGATTAGTCATTGATTAACTGCTCTCAATAAACCCTTCTAATCTAGCATGCAAATCCTTCATGTTTTACACATTTATGCCACTTGACCAGTGCCTGCACAAAGCAGTCTCATTCATAACTCATCTTGACAGAACTTTCTGAAGCTTGCATGAGGAAACTAATGCATATTCCTGAACCCAGATGCTAACGCTGGTTATCACAATCTGTTATCAGCTGTGCAGATGAAAGAATTTATTTTCTTTTTCCTCCTTCCTCAGTTGAAATAACTTTTCCTGGATTGCTTCTCTTGAAAACGTAGAATTCCATACTGCAGTTCAGACCAGCCTACCTTCTTCTTCTATCAAACAACGAATATGTATATTTTATTGAAATTTAAGAAGTTATAACTGTATATAGACACACACCCCACACTCACATGTACATACACACACCGCTGGCTTTGGCTTGCACAGCTGGGATTTGTCACAGCTGGAAACCTGAGAACAACCAAGATGAACCACTGACAGTCTTAGAGAAGACATCCTTTTATTCCTAGACTAACAGAATGCAGTCAGATGGTTCCACCCAAACAGATTAACCTGGTGAGGTTGAACACCAGGCTGTGGGGTCCAAGAACTTGATCAGAGAAGTAGCAGTGATCACTCTAAATCCCACAGATGAAAAATTACAAGGAATCGGCTGTGTTGATGTCTTGATTTTACACTGCTAAACTCTGTTGAAGAATTGCCAAACTAGCATATAAAAGAAAAAAAGTATTTTAGCTGAGAAAAGGTACATTTTATATATCCTGACCAGCAAGGACTATTTATATTCCTAAAATTGTATAGCTTCAGCTTTCTTGAAAATTAGTATCTTCAGCATACTTAACAGTGTGTGGAAACTTGCAGCAGTGGGGCTAATAGAGGTCTATTTGCTGGATCAGAGTTTTCATGGTACTGGGAACCCTGAGAAAATTCCATGTGTTTAAAGAGCTCAAAATGCTGTTTATTTTCAATGGGCAACTCTGGATGCTGTGCTTTTTTGACACTAAAGATATTTTTTTAACCTGTTTGAAGTTTGGAATCCGAGTGTAAGAATTACTTATGCACTGAAGTGTAGTTTTAAGATTTGTTACAGTATGTACTTAGTGAAAAACAGAAGGTTTGGACTCAAAGTCCTACTTGCATTCTCTTCAAGTATTTTTTATGGGATGTCACTTATGAAAAATGAACAGAAAGCGAAGCATGTCTCTGAGTTTGAACCAAAGAAAAACAATTTAAATTTAATATTTTAACTAAATTAAATTTTTAAAAGTCTCTTAAGATGATAAATCAAGCCGTAGCACAAGAACAGTTTTCCTAAGACAGTGCTTAAGACTGATTTCTTTTAATGAAATCTCATCAAGACCATGCAGCAGTTGCTTAAAAAAAAAAATAAAGAGAAGCTGCAAAGCAAATTGTGTTAAAAGGTTGGATGAAACATGCCAGAATAGCTGTCCACTGTCAGGGCATCAGAGCACTACAGAGAAGAGTGCAGTTCAGAAAAAAAGAAGGCCATAACTTTCTATAGAAATGTAATTGCTTTTTTGGAACACTTTTTATCTCACATCCAAATTATATGATTTTTTCTTCAATATAGATTACTTGCCATTAGACGGAGTATTTGAAAATAATGTCATAAAGTGTTTTGGTTTCCCAAGAAATAATCTATTTGTGAAGACAAAAGTTTGATAAAAATTCGAAAAAGATCACTGAAAGGGGAAGCCCTGACTGACATATCAATCTAATCCAGAATATGTGAATTGAATTAGAATACTTCTGAAAGGGTCTAAATAATCAGAAACTAATTTAAACTGAAACGTGTTCAACTTGAAGTGCTACATGTATGTGTTTTTCAAATATGTATGAGAAACATAATGCACTGTAGGGCAGAAATGTAGTTCCCTATGACCTGATCATATGAGCTAAAATAGCACCAAATTGGATTTTTTTGGTCCAGGTTGGTTCTCTTTTGTTTTCAGGAGGAAAACTCCTGTATCTTTCACAATGTCACTCTCGAATGACCTGTAAAAGTCACAAGCTGAGGGGAGACAAGATAACATCTGCTTATTTAGGAAGAATGATATGAGTTTCAACTTGGGGAGTTCCTCTCAACTGCTTTCAAATTTAATTATAGGACTTTGTGTGCTAAGAATCGATGGACAACAAAAACAGTTAAACCTCTGATAAATATCAAAAAAGCTGATGACCCTGAGTCTCACCTGAAATACAGAGTTCACGAGAGGGTTATAAATATCTAAGGAATATGAAGAGAAACTTACAGAACAAAGTCTTTACTATGAGAAAGGCAAATAGATCAATTTTTCTAATGCTTATGAAAAATTCAGCATGTGTAAAAAACCAAAATTGTGATAATGAACAGAAGTTAGTAGAAATGTGAAAAATAAACCATACTACTTCATAATCATGCAAATGTGTCTTTTGAGACAATCATTGCCATTTAGACAATAGAGCGCATGCAAAGTCTCTTTTATTGTGCAGTAAATACACATAAGAAAAAGTTAAGGGAGCGCATACAATTTCGAACATATTCATTTCATTTGCTTTCAAAATGTCTTTATGATTTTTAAACAATTTAGAATATATTTAGCCTGAACTGACTCAAACAAAACTGATACATAATTTGCAATTATTAAGTACTCAACATCAGCTTTAACATTCCGCTGTACTTATTCAGAAGCAGCATTTTTAATTGCACTATTTATAATACATCAGAAAGGTTCCTTTCATGAACTTAAGTGAGATAAACTCTTGTGCTTATTTGGCAGACGTGTATGGGGTGCATATAAAACCAGCTACTCTGCATAACCCATTAACAGAAGTAAAATACTTTATGTAAGTTTATTGAAGGATGAGATTGTCTTGCACCATCCAAATGACAAATTATCTTACATAATCACAATTCTGAATGCACAGAAGTCCACATGACAGGATGCTTTCAACAAACCATATGTAGGATGTTATTTTGCTATCACGTTAAGCTCTATATGGTTCTAACATATAATATGTATTTAATGAACAGACTATTTCTATATAAACACAGATCTAAATTGGTGCATCGGGAGATGGAATTATCATTTTTTGAGTTCTATCATGAAATTTCATGCACATAAAATTACTGGAGTTTTTTAGAGATTTGGGAGATTATTTCCAAATCCCAACAAAAACTATTGCAAATAAGTTCAATGATTCACAGTCACTGGAGAGAGCTGCACATAAAGACTGATGGCAGAGTCTGTATTGTACATGGAATGTTCTACACAATATCATTGGAAAAGTAGACATAAACAAGAGAAAAGGAAAATGCACAAGCAAACCAAAAGGAAAGCAAATCAACAACAATATAGTAGCATGCTATAGTAGCTTAACACCATTCAGAAACTGTTAGGGTAAAATAAAAAATATCAAAAAAGACAAAACAAATCAACCCCCAATAATGTAGATACACAGAAGATGCACCAAGGAACAGAAAAAGAACAAGTCTTTGAAGTGTAACAAAAATCAGACGCATGCATAGAAATGAGGATTTGCGTTGTGATAGTAAGATACCAGTCTGAGGCCTAATTTACCTTCACTGTCTGACATGGCATGCTGGAAGTCATCCATGATGAAGGCTATATCTCGATCATAGCCTCGAGTCCGTGACTCCTCCCTCATATGCTGCTGGACCTCAGGTAATGAATGGCTCGATCCAAACTGGTCCCTGGTATCTGCAGATATTGGTGGCAAGGGTCCAGCTGCTGCTCTTGCCATTCCCATTGGCTGTCCAACAGGACTTAGTGGGCTCTCCTCCTCTGAGTTCTGCGCTACTATTGGGATTCTTCCCCTGCTTTGGCTAATAGGTAGACTGGTGGGTTTAGTTCTTCCAGAAGGTGCTGCATGGCTAAAGGAAACATCTAAAGGTTCAGCTTCTTGGGCTTTCAGTCTTAAAGAAGAACTAGAAGAATCCCTTTTCAAAGACAAATCGAGCCCATACACTGAGGAGGGTCTAGATGAGGGCCTAGATCTACTCCCACTGCTATAAGACTTGTCTGCTTCATCTTGCAGTGCAGATCTCATGGTTGGACCTAGCGCAGTCCCAAGGCCTGCTCCAATGGATGACGTCAGTGGTGGCCCCATGTACTTCTGTTGGTCACTGATGTTTTTTCTAAGGCCATAAGTGATATCATCCTGAAGAAGCCTTGCCCTAGTAGTAATTCCCCCAAGTGTTGAAGTGCTAGAAGTCATATAGCTTGAATAGTCAGGCTCAAGGTCTCTGCTTTCTTGGATAGGTGAAAACTTTGTGAGTTTGGGGTCTATCAAGGCTTTCTTGTGTTTTGACTGCTTCTGGTAAAGGAGGGCTGCTGGCAGCTGCTTAGCAGCCTGTTTCTCAAGAGTAAGCCTACCTATGCTGTATTTCTCAGATTTTGGAAAATGCCTGTAGCTGCCCTCTCCATGGTAATACTGTGACAGGCCAGCCAGATGATCGAGACTTTCTGCACCTCTACGGAACTCTTGCTTTATCTGGTGTTTCAGAAGTTTGAGCTCATAAGGGTCCTCCATTGGGTCTTCATCAGCTTTAACATAGGAATGTAACCTAGAGGAAGTCTGCAATGGTCCCAGGAAGTCTGACACTTCTTGTGCTCTCCTGGCCTCAGTTGTGCGCAGCAGTCGATCTGTTTTGGTCAGATCTTTCTCATGAAGGCTAAAACTGGAACCAAGTGCTCCTGTTCCTTTAGTAAGTTCTCCTATATCATCAATCAGCACATAATTTCGGGGTGTATGGTGATGGTCTATATCTGCATAGAACGAATCTGCAGATATGCTTGATATAGGGCTGCTTGCTATGCTGTTTCTCTCATCTAATCCTATCCTTAAGTCCAAGGTAGAATATTTACTGCCCAGCTGAGAAACTGCATAACTATTGTCAGTTGAAACTGGTGCTATCATGAGAGGCTGATTGCGAATTACATCATAGTTTGTTGTTATCTTAGGCTCCAAATATAATGTGGTCTGTCTTGGCTTTGGCTGTATCACCATCATCTGTGATGGGAGTTGGTATGATGGCTGTTGAGATGGTGGAGGCTGAGCCTGAGGGGTATAGGACATAGTAGCTCCTGTTTGGAATGCTGTCTGGGTCTGGTAGGGTGAAACCTGTTGGTGATACAAAGGCTGCTGCTGTTGGTAATGGGACTGCTGTGTGAACTGAGTTGGTGCTTGAGTTGGCAGGGCAGGAGATGAATACTGATATTGAGCATATGGGCTTGTAGCAGGGGCAAACTGTGTTTCTGGCTGGGTTTGTGGTGGCATAAACTGGTTAAATTCTGTCTGGGGTGCAGTACGTGGTCTTTCCAAGCCATGCTGAGTTTCTATTCTGGTTGACCTGGTATTGTTAACTTCACTGTCTGACATATAATCACGTTCTTCTGCTACTCCTTGGAGATAGGCACGCTCTCTCTTTTCTCTTTCTTTTAGTAGGGCTTCTTTCCTCCTATTAATGCCCATTTCCAAGTATCTCAACTTGGCATCTATTTCTTTTTCCTCCTCATCTAGTTCTGCTTGCTTCTTCCTAAGCTTGGCTGATTCACGTTCGACCAGATCCAATTCCCTGTCTATATCCTGAAGAATTTTGGCTCTGGCCATAGTGGTGGTCCTACAAATCCTTCTCCGTGAAACTGATCCCACAGAAGAATATGGGGACTGAGTTCCCACTGTTGCTTCCTCTGGAGGTGGATTGGGCAGAGTCCTCTTCACCTTCTTTTGAGTGCTGGATGGAGTCATGATTGAAGAACCTTTTGACTGCAATGGAAGAAACAAGACTGAATCACTATTCTGGAGGAAAAATTAATCACAAACTGTTTAATTTTTTTCAGGGTATGGCTTTATATCTTAACCACATACTTCTCCTAAAAGAGAGGAAATTTTGTATCTGTGAATAAGCAGCAGAAAATGTCAAGGAAAAAGGCTGTCAGTCTGCTAAAGATGAGCAGTCTAATGCAAAATAAGGGTGACACTCACCAGGACTTTGTTTAGCCTAGGATTAAAAAATCTACTTTATATTCTTAAAATTGAACCTACTGTAATTGAAAAGTTTTTTTCTTTTTTTCTTTTTTAATTTCTGCATGCTTATACAGAAACATGTTCAATGTACATGTATGTGGGAGTGGAACATATATACATTTACACCTCCCTTTTATATAACATTTAATTTAATAAAAAAAATCTGTATAATTATACATTTACTTATATACACATTCATATCTAAATTACTGTATAATCTGTACAGTCGAATAGATGACCCTGAGCTAGACACTGAGTGCATAGCCATAAGCTATAACTTGTATTGAAATCCAGACAACAAAACAGAACTTTCTAGCGGCAAAACAGGTAGTTCTTGAAGGACTTTTTAATTTTCGCTTCATATCTGATGCTAAATATATGTATTTTCAGGGGATTCTCTTGTGCCTTACCAAACTGCTATGAGCTTTCTTCAGTTCACTGAAGACTTTTACAAATGAAATTTTATCCAGTTAGAAAGCTACAGTTGAAAACTTAAAAAAGGTTAAGCAGTGTAAAATTATAGCAATTTGATTCTGTCCAGATGTCCAGACTTCCTCATAGTTAATGGTAGGAGAGTGATTCATCCTGATGTAGGAGAACTATCTACTTTAGGCTGATAAGTCTTTTTTTTGAGGTGCCAATCTCTCTTCATCAACTAGGAAAGCAGGCAGTGCAACTCATTACATGAAATTTAATTTGCACCCTAAAGTACTAATGGTTTTTTTTTTGTTGGGGTTTTTTTTTTTTTTTTTGCTTGTTTGTTTGTTTTTGGGGTGGTTTTTTTGGTGGGGTTTTTTTGTTATTTATTTTTTTCTAGTTTTGAAGTGTAAGCTCCCACACAATGTACACAGGTTAGGAAGCAGGACCTGAATGATATTGAAATTGTATCCTATCTCCCTAACAGCTTCTTACAAATCTTGCCTTAGCTAAGGAAAAGGGCTTGATCGACACACATATGCTGTAACAAAAGAAAAATCAACTCAGCGTTATAGAATGCAGACATGTTAATAGCAATAGATGGAAACATTTTAGCCCAGTTAAATAAGGGAAGAATAAAAACAACATTGATCATCTTGACTGTCCTGTCTCTGCAGGCAAGGACAGCATTTTTGCAAGCAATAGCTGTTTTTAATTAAAAACAGAATTATTTTTGAAATAAATGCTACTTCATTCAGATAAGAAACCAACAAGATTAATTTTAATTAGGATTTTATAAACCAGCATTTTCTCAGTTTATTTTCACATGGCATCAACAAACTGTACAGGTTTTTAAGAAGTGTTGACAATCCCCTTTTGCTGCTTCTGTTACGTGGCTTTAACAAATTATAATAACTAACACATTGTTTGCCATGGATCTTTAAGGGAACATTCACTAACTTTTCAAGTGCCATTTAAGCTCTTTTATTCTTTTCAACTAAATTTCATCAACTTTTGCATGTTTCAGATTTCAATAAAAGCAATTTAATCTTTTCAGCTTCCCGTGGCCATTTCACAAACCCATGTTGTGCCAACAAATCAAAGGAGCTAATTTTCTCTTGCTCAGTGTGTACTTAGAAGCAAAGACAAATTAATCATCTACAGTAGGTCTAGTTGGCTAATGGTTTATATTGTAAAATCAGTGCAATACCACTGTTATTTCCCCCTCCTGAACTGAAATAGGAATCACAGATGGTGAAGGAACCACAGATGGTCACTGGTATTGGGAAGTGCTATTAATAACACAGTAATTGAAAGGTCTACAATACTTTATGGAATTAATATTTTCATATGATAGTTAAGTTGCTGATGCATAAATGCCAGTGTCAGATTACTATGCATTTTATCAAAAAAAGCCCCATATTTTGTTTTTAGATCTCTCTATAGATGAAGAAACTTGGGCTAATAGACATTACATGAAGATATACAATTGCTTTTGAAAAAGAATTTATAACCTCTAGTTCTCAGCTACTATTCTCCCAAAAGGCACATCTTAATTACTTGATATTTATACTGGGACAAGGAAAAAAGATATTTTAGTACTGTGATGTAATGTGTGCCTGTATATTCTTCCTGGATATTTCCTTCATCACTTAAGTTAGCATGTTCCCTGGAAACTGTCTTAGTAGATTGAAGGTAAGTTCAACTGCAGTATTTTGACATACAACTTTTGAGTGGCTGTTATCAGTTTTTGCATTTCCTATGAATTTCTTATAGAACATGGAATAAAAAGACAAGCTAGGGCTCATCTTTGCAAAATTATAATCGCTTTATCAAAAAAAAAAAAAAAAAAGCGAGTGGAAAGGAGTAATTGTGCTGTCTAGTCCTATCCCTGTCCTTGTCTCACATTTATAATGTTAGGATCATTTCATATTTGAAGTATCCAAAGGAGACATGCGGCAGAAACCTTCATGAGACCACTCTGGAGCCACATAAACCTATCAAATACATGCAGATGTTCTTAGACATTACAATCACTGGTTAAAGTTTAAGTTAGATATCAGACAGGTGACAGTAGCAAGCTCTCTGACTGAATAATCAATGAAGTTGTCTAATATATTTTATCATGTTTTCCATCTAATTCTAATCAGTTTACTTCTAGCTATTTATTAGCAACCTCATTAATTTTTAAAAATATTTTTTTGTTTAACAAATGATCACTCTAAATGTTGACTGTAACTTTCAAAAACTAGAAGTAAATTATTCTGGTTTTTGTTTTACCATGACATTCATATAAATGTTATTACTTTATTTCTCCCTTGTATAATTTTACACTTTTCTGGGATATCCCTTCAGGATGGACTTTATGGCAATCAGATCTGCTTCTGAGGAAAGGCTGGCCTTGTTAAAATAAGTCCAAAACTTGTGCTTGAAATAAAACTACAGATATGTTCTCCCCAGTACAACAAATTAAAGAACAAACAATCTTCCCCTTCCACCACTACTCCTTAAGCCTAACAAAGATTTGAAATAAACATAGGAGAAAGTCTTAGTCTTGCAGTTCAGTGACAAGATAACATCACAGTAAGGAAGTCAAAACACTGAGCTGAAGGTTGCACGCAAACAGACTTAGCAAAACCTTCCTTTTCTGCCTTGCCAATACACATTAGTGTTGATGTGAATTATCGTCTGAGTTTGAATTTGTAGAGTTCATCTGGATAACTCCTTTGCAATGACCATCCTGTTTCCTCCAAATCTTTCTAAAAATACATTTTTCTACCTAGTTTTCTTTTCCAATTTATGTCATTGTTGACCAAGCCAAGCAAGACTTTGACCCACTACAAGAATCAGTCAAGTACTAGGAAATACTAATATGTTCTGTTGCTTTTCATCTGTTTTAAAGAGATAGTTTACTTTGGGGGACTGAATGGCTCAGGGCACCTGTGATGAACTTCCACCTCTAAACACTGTGTTTGATTCTAGTTACACAATCCTTCTTGGCCTTTTCTCAAATGAATTTGTGAACATGATATGCTGCTCTCCATTCCAGTAGCCATGCTTGAATATTAGCTTCATTTTCTCAGAGAATTCAGCTTTCACACTTGAGCATACAACTCTCGCATACTTCTTGCACGTTTTGAATTTTACTAGTAAAAATGTAACCTTCATTATTCATGCCTCTTTTAACATTTTCTGTGATCACGACACAAAAAAAACTTCAACTTCCCCTTCTGTCCTCTTTAGAGCTGATAAAACAGACCTGCACTCATATATTTTTTGTGTAAGTATGGAAAACCCTGAAAATAATGTATACAATATGTATACATACATGCATTTGCAGAAATCAATTACAACTGTGATGACAGCATCTTATTAGCTTGCCATCACCTGACTCTCTGTGTAACAGATAAGGTGATGTCTGACTACTACAGCCTGTGGTGCTGTGAAAAGCAAAAGTAAAGGGGATTATAGATGAGGCTACCCCATTGACATAATCCCCAGAAGACTCAACAGCATGGTGAAAATCCTGTTCTATACTCTAGAAGAACAAAAACTCACCCTCTGCAGGGCTAGGTTTTTTGAAACATTTGATGCTGATTTGCAACAGACTTGAAATGTCATCAGGAATTTGGCTGTATCCTTATTTTTCTGATACTAGAAAAATAATGCAAATAATATTTTTTTGTCTTCAAAGAAGGACCATGCAGTCAATAAACTTGCTTAGAAAACTTATGACTAGCATTAGGCTGAGAGATGAATGCTGACATTAGATGAAATTACTGTAAATAAACTTTTTTCATCTGATAAGATGTCAGGTAATGCAGGGACAGAAATTACTCTCCCATTCAGAAAAAAAGTCACTTTAGGTTGGGACCAATGCAGGTTGTTAAGGTGAAGCTTGTGCTGCAGTTCACTTTCCAGCTCTCACATTTTTCCTATAACAAAAACCTTCACAAATGCAACCTCTCCAAAGCCCCAAAAAGCACAGTTAAAATTGCAATTGTAACACAGCCGTTCTACTTATAAAGGGCTGGAATGTGTTACTCAGTATCACAGCATGTGCATCAAGCTGTACAGCTGTACAGCACGCAAAGCTGTACATGCTGAACAATGCTATTACAACATTTTTAGAAATGTATGAAAAGGAAGAGTCAGAAATCTTGGCAATTCGTTATTTTAAAGGTTTAATTTACTGCAAAGAATCCATGAAAATATGTTGTCATTCATTAAGGGCCTATTGGTAATTTAATGGTATCTTTAAAATTGCTTGCAAATGAGACCTAACTCCTAAGGTATTAAGGTAATACATTATTATTTGACAACTTCATTATTAAGTACGCAATCCTTAACTACATCTTCTTATACGATACAGAGGGAGGTACTGAGATATGTTTTGTGACTTATTCTGTGCAAAGAAAGTTTCTTGTGTAAGTTTTTATGGACCCTTCTGGACTTAATATCTATTATGTGGTAGCACTGACGAGAGGGGAGTGTCTTTGTTAACCCCTGGTTAACAAACATTAGAGCAAGAATATTGAGAAGCTTCTCTCCACCGGCAAAGGATGATAGAGGGGCATTTCTATGGCATGAGAAATGTGGGAATCCCCCAGTGAAGCCATCAGGTTCAGGGAAGCAGCTGAGTTGTGTGTGGTAAGGAAAATATATAGGAATATTTATTTAATAAAAGCTGGTCTCATCAGCAGTGCTGAGAATGGAGAAATACATGCTCTGAACAAAATCTAACCAATAGAAAAACCTTATCATACAACTAGTACTGCCTTGGCTTGTGTGCCATTGCTAGCAAGGGTAGTGGAAGATTAATTTGATGAGCTGAATTTGGCTTTGTGTATGGGAGTGAAATACCCTGCTTTGTGAGTAATATACTAGAGCTTTCCTTTAACGTAACTCTTGTCTTTTTCTTTTCTGTGAGTATGTTGCTCTGGGGACTGAGCAGTCAGGCAGAAAACTAGTTTCTAAATCACTACACAGGAGCACTCAGATGCCAGTCAGTCTGATTTTCTATCTTAGGTTTTTTTTTTTTTTTTCCCACTCCTTTGGAGGCCTCTAAAGATAAATTTCTTTTCTGTTAACACCAATATAAAATTTTTAGAAATAGTCTATTCCAAAACAATAAGATTTTTTTCAGTTTTTTTGCTTTCCTTCATATCAGCCAGAGTCACTCATTCCTCAGATGAGCACTTTTATACTTTCCATCCCCTTACTCCTTTCATTTTCTCTGTGAAATTGTTTGAAATTGCCATTTTCACTTCAAATGCAAGGGGGACAGCATAGCACAGCACAGCTTCCTAACAGCTGACGTGACATGAGATATCAACTTCTTTCCCCAGTTAAACACATAAAAGCCCATATGCTTCTTTTGATCTTGAGGGGAGAAGGGAAAAATTCAAAGGAAATTTGATATGCAAGCTACAGACAGATGTGGCCCTTACACTCTCATTTTCAAAGGGATCTAAATCTACATTTCATCTACTTTATGAGAGCAGACATAGTTGTTCCCAGTTGTTTGCACAGAAGACAGTTTTACACAGACTAACTGATTTCTCATTAATTTGGAACAAGACTGAAAAATTTGTCTATAAAGGGTAATGGGGCAATTTACTTCTCAATTTCTAAAAATTAGAAATAGCAGTTGAAATCAGTAGAAAGTCATAACTGAAGAATCAGTTTGGGAGAAAAAAAATGAAACCCAGTGTTTTGAAACTTTGATTTAGATAATGTAACTAGAACAACATTCCATGTATGTGCATTCAAAATATTTTAGACAACATACACATTATTCACAGCTTACATTTTAATTCCCTTACCTTACATCTACAGACTATATCTATACTGTTTGCTTTTTCTGCTCATTGAAGACAGTCCCTTTACCCAATTACCTTAGTGTGGTGGTGGGTGATACCACCTTGGGAACTGCTGGGGAGCCAAGTGGTCCCAGTACAGCAGGGTTTCACTGGTGCCAAACTTCCTAGTCTGAGTAATACAATAAGTCCCTCCCCAAATTATGTAAATCCCCCTGGCTGTAACCTAACCCCTGACTCCATCCCTCCCTTCTCCCCATTGGTTGTGGTGTTCCCCCAGCCTCCTCTCCCCTGACCCCAGGTGATCCCTATATCTAGGGACACTGAGGTCTTTTCTCTCTCTTTCACCCTGGAACCCTTCAGAATAAATATCTGGAACATCCAGCTGATTGAGCCTCTGGATTCTTTGTCTCTGGTAACCATGAGCTATCCAGCTCTCTGGGTGAGTGAGAATCTGTGCCTTACACCAGCTCGGGTGTGAGAAGGGTCTTTCTGTACAGCACCAGAGCAGTGCTGGCTGGAGTGATCTCTCGATAGCCTCAGAGACACTTTCGGTAAACGCAGAGGCCTGTTCCACCCCTCCTCCCCCAACTGCGCTACCTTAGTACAATTCACCACTTTTTGTAATTGTTTTTCTTTCATAGCTTAAGCCTTCAGCAAAAGGGGAACATTTCTGGCTAACTCTAAGTAATACTACCTTCAAAACTCATTATTTTCTTTTTTTATTCTTATTTTCCCCTCTGCTATCCTTTGCTATTTATCTTTGCAACCATATTACTTATCTCTGCAAGGTGTACTGGGACAGAAGTTTATGTGAGAGATTCACTGTTCAATTACGTTAAATGCATAAAGAATTACAGGTATCTCAGCTTCTTTGCAATGGGGAAAAAATCTCTGACAGATTGATTCAGACCATTGGCAGAAAGAGTCAAATTGTCAGAGTTGAGTATTGCTTCAGCATTGAGATCTCTTTACCAAACAGGCTCAATATTTTCCCCACTATTCAATCTCTGAAAAGGAATGAAAATAAGGAAAATTAAGGGAAAGGGGGAAAGGAGAGGAGAGGGGGGAAAGCCTGTCCTCAAAATAGAGGAACATGGTCAGAATTTATTTTCTGAATGACAAACATAGATTTCATACTTTGCTAAAAAAGGCTTGAAAACATTGCAGGAAATATACAGCTGATATGTAGGGAATACCTGCTGATGTTTCCTAAATGCTTGTCTTTGTATGTTTTGTACTAAGATATGTTAAATATTCTCAAGTATTTTATGTATATATCAGTATACTAAATACTATCAAGGGACTTCACAGAAAAAAAAAATACTATTCTACCATTGTTGCAATACTGCATTTTCAGTATCAACCCCAGTTAATACTCTGAGAGCTAAAGTACTACAGATCTAGTCCAGGGCCAAAGCCTGATAAAAAATATAAAACAAATTCCTTTGTCTGTGAATTAAAATCTTTCCTCATTTTGCTAATTACTTTTAAGATATCCAATTTTTGATTAAAATAAAAAAGGAACAAAATGAATGGAGTTTTCTCTACACCATCTTCCTCATAACTCATGAAAGTTTCTGAAGAGATTTTTTAAGCATATTGTGTTTTGACAACCCAAAAGATTATTATATAAATGACCAAACAGAGGACAAGGTATATAGGAGTCTATGTATTGTATAGCAATATCTTGAACAAGAGAAGAAGTCATTATATGGACAAATACAAATGGCAAAAGTAGAATTCCTCTGAGTTAGGTGTTTAACAAGATGAAGACAAAGCCTGTAGATTCATGGTGACCATGTACTATACCATAACATTGCATACTGCACTACAACTTAATTAGAGTTTCTTAATCAGTCATCACTTCTTTTTCTCCCCTCTGTTTCACTTACAGTTTAAAAGGTATTTTACATAAATACAGAACTGTAAATCCTCAGAATTTCTCTGCCTTATATGTTTTCAAAAGTTATCAAAAGTTCTATGATGTCAATTGACAATTTGATGCCTGTGATAGATTAAGATAGAGATATTGTTTGCACATGATGAGCCCTGTGTCCAACACAACCCATTTTTGGATTTAACTAACTAATAACAGAGAACTGTACCTTAGTAATGTGTTTCAATACAGAGGCAAATGGATTTTGCCATTGGTAATTGAAACAAGATATATTAAAGGATATCATACCAAAATATTAACTGTTAGCTTTGGGATTTGTTGATCACAAAGCTACTTGTGGTAGTAGAGAAAGACATCAGTCAACTTTATCTTCAAGTAAAAAAATCCTCAGAATAAATCTTTCTGCATGTAATGAAATAGCTGTAGCACGGACTCATTCATTAATAGCAATCAATAACACACTGTTTCTCATCATGTAACGCACAAATCATTAAGTGTCATACCCCTCAGTCAGAATAATGCATTTTATTTGAAACTCACATCTCATCTATGAAAAACTTTACTGGATTATAAAGAATATTTTTCCAGTAAATGAGAACATACTTTTTTTTCCCTTTGCAATCTAACTGAGAATCCTGGCCAGAAAATACTCGTGACAAAAATTCAGAACAGTTTACACTCATCAGTATGATATGCATATGCTGAATTAACACCATCTGTTTTCAACAGATATCAGGCTACTTTGCAAACTTTCAGCTACAATTAAAAAGAAATTAAAAAATCCTGAAACAATTAACATCAAACCTCCCTTTATCTCTGACAGAAAGGAAATATCAGTCTTGTTCCACAGCGGAAAAAAAAACCAACCAAACAAAAATGGTGTGAGAAAATCTTGGCTTTTTCTGCCTCTCCTTCACTACAGACTTCCTCCAAAGGATGGTAGCTGACGAGACACCACATGCTGTGCCACAGCCCTTGTTTGTTCTCAAGAGTGAGGATTCATCTGGCCAAGCACAGGCATCATGTGCAGAGTTAATCTGAGCCAGTCCTCCAGACTAAAAGAAAGTGCAGTTTTTCTTCAGCTCACTCCATAATCACACCTGTTTCCTCTTGCCAGCTGTGGAAACAGCCACATGGAACACAGATGTCTCCTGGAAATGTCTCAAGACAGGAGGTCAGTCCCATTCACCCCAACTAGAGCAGTTTCAATTCCTGCTTTTTGCTCTTCATGCATTATCTGCTTGAAGCAGAGTTTTAATCCTTTTCTTTTTGCAGGAGTCTCACCACTTCTTCAATTCCTCGGAAATTACACCTCTCCTCAGCAATCAAGGGCTCTGGGTTTGGCTCAGTTTGATCGTTCAGGCAATATTTACTTTATTCTGTACTCATGATGCTTTACTTCCCTGGTCTAAGATAAAAGGTGGCAGAGTGAGCAAAGCCCTGATTATCCACTTTCTCTAAAATGTTCATGCTGGGGAACAATGGCCATGTAGCTGCTGCTGTAAGGCACAGATAAGACAAACTCACCAAGTGCCCTCCTGCCTAATTCAGACCTTTCTATATCCATCACAGTTAAGCCTTCTTTCTGTCTTTTCTGCTCAGCCCTGGCTTCATCCATGCTGCTGTGCACCTGCAGAATGGTCTGCATCGAATTTCTCCCAATCTTTCCAAAAGTGCCCTAAAATTAGCAATGAAACACATTCTGTTGTAGGAAAGCACATTTCTTACTCTGCTCTGGTACTGCATACCATGGTCCCAGTATTACACACTGCTAGAATAGAATAGAAACAAAAGGAAGTTTGTGAAACTTTTTGGTTGCTGTTACTTGATTTCCAGGCTTCACTCCATTCCAACAACTCACCAGCTTTCAGGTTTTGCTTCACCTCTCCATAACCCCCTCTGCCTCAGCTGGGCAAGTTGATTTCTCCTTCAGTTCAGGCTGCAAGTATATTTTCTCTCTCTTCTCTGCAGTTTCTCAGTGTCTCCCTTAAACTTCCTTCTGCCTGAAACTTTTTTTCCTCTTTCCCTCCAGCCCTCATTTTCTGAAGCATAAAAACTCCACCTAAAATACACTCAGTTGCTCCCAGGGCAGGCGTAATCCTCACACCTTTTAGAGAAATGTAGCTGAACCTGACAACAAACACACAGAGTAGATCATCTGCCACAGATGGCTAAACTTATGAGGTGTGAAAACTACTCACAGTATGTCCGGATTTTCCGTTACACTTTCTCTACAGCGAGAACATATACTAGCCAGACCACACAAAACTCCATATTCCATTTAAAAATGGCATTTCCAGTTTGATACAAATCCATTTCCAAGTGACACAAATTAAACTAAACCAAATTAGCCTCTCCTCCCAACCGACCCCTAATCTTCAAAAAGCTAACTTTTTAAAGAAAGCATTAACACTTGAATTAACACCCACAGAAATTTGCTACGCTTATACAAAACAGAGCATCTTCTCACGGAAAAAAAACCCAACTCTTAATAAGTTATCTGTTTAAACAGATAACAAAGAGAAACAGATTACCTGTCTTCCCCCCCACCCTGCCCAATAAAGCTATTTTAAAAGATATGAAACAATTTCAGTTTACTTTTGTTTGTTTGCATTTTTTGTTTACTTTTACATGCATTCTACTCTCTGTGGATACTGAACCAGATTTAATCCATGGAGTTGGGAAAGAGAAATGGCAAATGCTCCATCATTTGCATTTAAAACCAGATTGGACATCAACTCCATCTCTTCACCAAAGAATTCCAGACAAGAATTTCAGCAAGGTTGTGATTAGCTCTATTGAATAAAACTGAAAGTCCTGATTTTTAGAATGTTCTCTATATCCTCTTTTTAAAGCATGCATTGAGATAATATTTCTGGTTTATTATCTTACTAATTATTAAATATTATTTATATTACTAACACTGAAATCTACATTTATTTTCAGAGGAGGAAGTATTCCACTCCTGGATAAATTGCATCAAATGACAACCTTATATGCAATGTGATATTTAATCCAAGTGTGTAGGGCTGGAGAAGAAAAAAGCAGTAACCTTTAATGAATTATCTTCCTAGTATTTTAATAGCAATTATACTATTTTATAATCATGACCTTCCTCTTCACATTTATGCTTATTGTGACAAGCAGGACAGGAAGATAGAAAGTAGGCAAAGATTACTTTTAAACACTAATGAAGCTAAAAATAAAGAGGAGGCAGCACAAAAATCAGAAGTGAATGTGAAAAATGTGCCATTTGCAGTTTCTAAACCTATATATGCAAAAAAAAAAAAAAGAAAAGAGAAGGAGAAACAGAATTTAAAGCAACAGCAAGGTTTCAAAGACACTAAATAAAAATGAAAATTCTTATGCCTGAAATCTAGGATATATATAAAAAGCATATAAAAAAAGGAAAAAGGCTCTTTTCTTCCCCCTCATTTTCAGATATTCTATTATTCTTGTTCTAAACCATTCTTTGTCCTCTGCTGCCATAGGTCAAAAAAATCCAGGTAAAAAGTAGCTCTACTTGATTATATGCCTATGGACTACACCGATGATGCTAAACATGCAACAGTGAGTCTTATTATAGAAACATGGGAAATAATCAGCAAAAGATGTTCACAAGATGATCACACATTTGGATTGTTTCTCTTCTCTGTTGTTTTTGTGTTTTATTCACTGTTTTAAGGTTTCTAACAAACACGGAGTTTACAAAGAAAAGAAAATAAATGAAACCCTGAAATGTATGTAATTATCCAAGTGCACATTCTAGACCAGTGGAAGAGGAAGAGCTGAAAAATTAGTCCAAACATCCAAAACTAATGGTTACTGAATATATTAGTGACATCTTATCTTCACAAAGTATCAGTGAAGTCATGTCATTCAGTATTTTGTGGGTCCAGAGATGCTAACAAAAAGTCAAATGATTGCTCAAATAATCTGATGTTCACAGTGTCCTATAGCAGCCTAAGGCAGGGTGTGATGATACATCCCCTTACAGATAAGAAATGACAGTATTTATGTGTTGAAAGCAAAACTGTTGGGTGCAAGTGTGATTTGTCAGAGATGTGCTCCCAAGACTGAAAAAGGCAGAAGTGATTAATGGTTTTTAGCTGGTGAGGATGTCAGAAGAAACTGGTTTTGGAGACACAGATCTCCAACACAACAAAAGTTTAAGAAAACAGTATTACACAAAACAAGAACAAGTGAATGTTGTGGAATATCAGGATAAACAAGACAAGAATACTTATTAGTAAATATTTAGATGGAAAACAAGAAAACATGGTTTAGCATGAAAATGGTTCTTCTAAACTTTCATTGCAGAATGCTACCACTGAGAACTTTAGCTAGGTCTGTAAAATTCAGGAGGGGAAGCACTCCTTTCTCTCCAAGGTAAGAACCACTGTGGAAAGAGGTCTTGACTTTTCAAAAACAACAAGTCAAAGGATGGAAAGACAAAAAGCACAAACTTTAAACAGTTGAATTCTGAAAGTCACCATCCAGTACCAGGCCATAATGGTATGCTTAATAGGACTATAGAGATGAAGAATGCCTGCTTGAAACACTAACTATCTGAGTGTTAGTGTCTGATGTAGAAAAATTGTTTTGGTCATTAGTTCACCTATATTAAATCAATGGGTGTAGAGATTTTGTTTCAGTTTGTCTCATTTCAAGTCATATCTGATTTTCTGGGCATCCTAAAATTATTAGCCTTAGTACCATTTAGATCTAAATGAGAAACTTAACACAATTATTTCTATTTCATAATCCACAAATTTGGAATAATTTTGGTATTAATTTCTCATTATTTAAAATATAATTATTGTATATTGTTTAAGCAAAGTAGCATCTCTTAGCAGAAGTATTTTGATCCTGCAAAAAAGTTAATGTTTAAAGGGTCTCAGCTTTGTTAGCCATGTATTTATTTACCTCTGAGCTAAGGCTGACAAAAAGTTACTGTTTAGCATCAATCATGCACTGATTTTAGAGCTTCGGACAGACTAGGATAGTGAACATCAAGTCATCTTCCATGATGAACACTGCTGTTATATAATTTCTAAGTCATCAAGTCAGGTACCTAAATGGTTTTACTTCATTTTCAGATGACAGTATTTATGTTCACAGATCTTTGATAAGACTATAAACAAAAGAGCCTTTCTATAAACATTACAGAACTCATAATACTTAGAGCACCAGCTGCTTGTATTTCATCAGGAAGTACGAAATAATTTAATTTTTAGATCTCTCTTCTGAAGGCACAGCAATCATTCTAGTAGCTTGCTGTACTTATAGCAGCCAGGAGCCAGGCTGCTGAATAGAGATGAAGATTATCTCCAATAGAGAGTCACTGATGGCATTTACTCAGAATACATTATCTGTGAGTTCTGTGTGTCAGTGTGCAATTCCTTTCTGTGCTGTTTGAACATCATTTTACACATACACACTAAGTATAGAATTCATGATGAAACACTTTATCTGCTCTGCTCTCTTTCTGGAAAATATTAAATTACTTTGTATCAGTTGAGCACCACATTTTTTTACTGAAAATATAATACTTAGTCAATGTCATGGAGGAAAGGCTGAATTAGATGGATTTTGATCTGAAATTGTGTTGCAGATTCAATCCTCATGAAACTAATTTCCAATTGTTGAACTGCATGTGAATAAAGCAAAACACTTGAAAACCTTCAGCTTGGTCTAAGTCTATTCATTCTTTCTGTGTGACCACTTCAGGAGAAACTATAAAGCACAGATTTCAATGTGCTCATTCTCAGTTGGCCACTAAATTTCCAAACTATGTCTAAACATTGAATATTCTGAACTGCTGGAAATGTATTTCTAACACACTTCTTTTAAAATGCTTTGAAGTTTAATACTAAATGATTAATAATCCTATACTTTCAGCAGAAAACTTGCAACTGGTGACAAAGACTTTCAGAAATAAGGATCAGAAATATACAGCAATATTTGAAAGCATTTACATGTTTCTCCCCATTACATAATTACTAGATGTTTAGGACAATGAAGTTAAAACATACTTTATTTCATATTTCTACTCTTTGTGAGCAGGACACCTTTCTTGCTTCACCTTATTTCTTAATTTATTAATAATTCTAATGTCTGTGTAATATAACATATCAACATAGTTAAGATACACATCAAAATTACTAGAGACTGATAAAAACAGAATCTCAACTTTGATGCAAAAATGAGACTTCCAGAGTCTCAGGTATTCTAATAATATCTCCAGTTCAATGCACACATTTCTATATATTGAACTCCTTCTGGGCTTTGAAGCAAATGGAGCTGATTATCACCGTCTGTCACTTTCCCCCATCCCACCATTTACTTTATTGACTGTATTGTCAATACTTCCAGAAAAAGTCAGACAGTTGAAAATCGTTCTCCATTAATAAAAGCATTCTTTTATTTTTATTCTTTTTTTTTATATTTTTAAAATATTTTTGTAGAGGAAGAAACAACCTGTGATTGTCTGGTTTTGTTTTTCATGCAGTATTGTTTTGATTGGTTTTCATTTTTTTCTTTTAAATGAGGTAGGTAGATAGATAGATAGATAGATAGATAGATAGATAGATAGATGATAGACAGTATTCCTGTTCCCCACATGCTGTCAATTTAGGGGTTCCATTTTTATATTAGAATTGAGAAATTTTATTTTAAAGAAATTGCAAAAAAGCCTGCTCATATTTGAAATAGTGGAATAATCAATTCAAAGAAGAAAATAATCTGATTTCCTCAAGTCATGATCCACAGCTGACTGATTTAACAGAGTGTATCAATAACTTCAGAGAATTTTATATTATCAGATTAATGATTTGACAACACAACCACAAGCCTCTGTGGTTTCAAAAGTCAGTGGAAATAGATCTGAATGTGATAGTAGATTCATCATAACAGATCACAAAGTGTTCAGCAGCAATGTGGTAATTTTGTTTTTAAATCTTCCCAAATAGAGCAAAATTTTACAACACTAAGATTGTAAAAGTCATGTTCTAAGAAATTCCAAAATAAAAATGCATTAATGAGTGCTAACTGGAATTTGGGATGCTGATGTAGCTTACAAGTGTTTCGGCAGTGCTCCATCACTTATCCTTCAGTTGTAGCTTCTTATTATATTTGTATAAAACATGGAAATACTTTTATATAATATTTTTTAAAGAAGTCTTTCAGAGAGATGTTTTACAGAATACTATCACTGGATTTTGGGGAACTTTACTTTCAAGTCTAGCTACCCATAACGTAAGTGAAAGACATTGTCTAATCTATGAGTTAAAAATCTAGAGTATATTCATAAGACTTCCTCTATAATGACGACAGACATTGAGATACTAGTACCTCAGAATTTGTGTATCATCTATGGAATACATGCACACAAGCAAATAGTAGTTTTTATTACAAAAGGATCATTTCTTAAAACTTATGTGTGTTAAAAAATATCTAGAAAAAAATGGAGGAGATTCTAGCAGAAAAAAACAAAACAAAACAAAAAAAACAACCCAAAAACCAAAAAAACAAAATAAAAAAAATCAAAAAACAAAAAAACCCCAACCCAAACCTAGCAATTTCCCAAATAACTCTAACCTAATTACAGGTCTTGAGAGCTTAATGGGAGTCATAGACTAGAGTTTCCTGAACTGAACTGTGTATTTCTTTACAAAGCTGAGAAGAAAGTGCTTGAGGAAATGTGATTTGCTTCTGAAGTGAAGCAGCACAGCAGTTCCAGTGTGTTTGCACTCAAATTAATGAGAACACCAATGCTAACCAGCAGAGCAGGACTCAGATGGGAGGGTTTCCCATACTCTTCCCACCCTGTTTTATATCCACACAAAAAGCTAAAAATGTCCTTTAGAGAGCCCAGTGTAGGCCTAGTAAGTTGTTCAGGGCTTGAGGGGGAGATTGTCTGTTCAAAGAAGAGAGGTTAAGGGAACTGAGCTTGGAAAAATCACCTATTTTTTGTCTTCAACTCTCAAAGGAAGCAGCACTGAAAAGACAGTCAGACTCTTCTAAGGGATGCACAAGGAAGGACAAAAGGCACAAGTTGCACAAGGCAAGTGAAGCACTCTTTGACATGAGAACAGTGAATTCTCAGAACAGAATGCACAGACAGACAGCAAAATCTCCATCCTTGGAGATTTTCAAAATTCAGCTTGGCAAGTCCTCTAGACATCTGATCTAACTTAGAAATTAGCCCAGCTTTTAGGTCAAGATGGAACTGCATGACCTCCACAGCACCTTTCCAACCTGAATTTTGGTGATCTGTGATGATTGAGGAGTTCTGGTAGGCACTGTTTTCAAAACATAATACAGGCACCAACCTCTTCATGGATATAGTGCCAAGACACTGAGGAAGGACTGAAAGAGTAGGGACTACAGCATTTATTTTAATTAAATAAAAGCTTTGATGTTCCATAACTGCACAGTCCCTGAGATAAAGAAATACTACTAGTCATGTGTGCAAAATACCCTCCAGAAAAGCCATTTGCTATTTTACACATGTATATGTATGTGTGTGTGTGTGTATACATATGGCAAAAATGCTACTTCATTGTCAAAACTTCTTGTTTTCTTTGGTGAGATTTTGGGCCAAATGATGAAGAAACAGGAGGAAAAGAATCAAAATGTGTTCCTCTGCCTGGGTTATCATTCCTCAGACAAGCCATGCTCAAACAGGCTATAAGAACATAAGAACACAAAGCAGCCTATACTACCACTATTACAAGAATCATTTTTACTGTCTAAAGTATCTGGAGGCATTACTATAAAATTCTCTATACTATAGTGTGCCTCATCAAATGGGCAGAGGAGAAATTCACTGATTCTATTCCATTCTTTCTAGAAGGCCACGATATTTCTGTTGTTGGTTATAACTTCAGAATCACAAAAGTAGCATCAACATGATGCAAGTGATTAACCCAAACAGTAAAATTTCTGAAAAAAGGATAGTTATTGCTTCTAACATCAGCTCAGACAGGGAACACAATTTTATTTCACCTTTGCCCTCTTACATCATATATATACAGAAAAAACACAACTATGAAAGAGGTTACAGAAAATGTAATCCAGAAAGTAATGAAGTAAATATTACTTCAAAACTATCTTATGACTTCCTGAGTCTTATGTCAGTGTGTTTTAGTAATCTTAAATAGCAGTTGAAAATAAATGCTCAGTTCTAAATTAATCTTCCCTACACTAAACCTAAATTTGAGGTGGGTTACACTAATTCTGATTCACTCGATCCACCACCCTTCCTGACTATCTTTTCACCTCTGGCAACTGCTGACAGTCTAAAAAAAGGTGTTATCAGATTTAGAGATATCAAACCTGCTAAACCTCTCATCCTCCCCACACACTAAAGAAATCCTCAGCATACAATCCTCCTTCAGACCTTCCTCCCTACTAGTTACTAAATTTCTTACCCTGCCTTCACTCTTAGTTAATGGCTGGCCCATTTAGTCTGCTTGGCCATAATGCCCCAAGGAAAAGTCTGGCCAGGCAGTGTAAGAGCACCAGCACAACTGATGCTTGAGCTGGATTTAGAATCAGCAAACAGCTTGCAAAGTGAGTAAGGTGAGATAATCAAAGCTGTATTTTGATAGGAACCTCTTAGATTGGATGAGAGAGAGAGAGAGTGTCAGAGAAAGACCAGCTGGGAAGCAGAAGTAGGGTTTAGCAAGGAGATTAGAGGGAAGATATGGACAGATGGAGAATGTGAACAGAAATTGAACTGAGACCCGAATTCATGATGTACAAAATGCAAGAAGTTCTGAAGAAGAGCCAAAAGGCAGCCTTCCTCTGCAGTCTCACACCAAGGGAGAAATTTCCGGCTCTGCATCAAGATTTCACAGAGATGTCAAAACCAGAACTTGTGATAGACCCACCCCTGTATTTGGAGTTTCTAAAGAGTTGACTCAGGAAGTGCAGCACTGACCAAACTGGCTACAGTGAATTCCTCTCTCCTATCTTCATTCTAAATGCAGGGACTGCAAACACCTACCAAGCCATTATGGATTCAGCTCCCTGGGCTGAACATTGCAGCATGTAAATCACTCTTTTGAATTTACCAGTGTTCAGCTCCTTCTTGGTAAGAAAATTGGGAAGTATTTGGAGAAATTGAATGGAGAAGACAAGCACAAAAGAAAAACTCACTCTGTTCAAGTGAGATTTGAGAACTGTTGGCAGGATAGCTTCTGAAAGTCTGAATTGGTGTCAGCAGAGCCAAACTTGTCCTGTAAGAATGAAGTTTGTGGGCACTATGAGGCCCATCTGTCAGCAGCCATTCATCTTAAAAGCATGCTGGAGAGAGCAGAAAATAGTGGAAAGACTTTTTTACCATGATGTTTCAGTGAATTAAATGAAAGTTATTTTAAATTAATCGATTTTTATTATTTTTCTTCAATCAAGCTTGAGCACCTATAAAACAATTTATATACCTAACTTTAACTGAATCATAACTTTCGCTGTGCAGAATTGATGAAATGAAACTAGTACATGATTAGGAAATTCACTGATTTGAGGGGAAAAAAACAGGAAATAAGAACAAAGAAGACTCAGAAGATAGGCTTTTTGAGTGACCATGGGACCAAAAGCATTCTCAGTCATCTAGAAACTTATTTCAGAAAGAAAGTCATTTGAGAAATGAGGTGGATTAATCATATTGTAAAGTAAAATCATAAAATCAATGGATTGACTGCTGTTCCCTTGGAATACTTCTGCCTGCAGATGATAACAGGAGTACACAGTGAACAGATGAGGTGGGAGTTTTCATCACCAATAGCTAATATCTAACACGTAATTTCCAATCCTGCATACCTTAGGTAGGCAGACTATGTTTTTGTGTCAGTCAAGGAAGACAAGAGACTTCCAGGTTTCTGAAGAGAAATGGAGAGAGGAGAGTAAAATAGGGAGTAAATGCCTTTTCAGCTAAGGGATAGAAGGAGCCAGACAGGTGACATTTAGGCTATTTGAGTATGGATTTATTAACTCTGTCTCAACTGCCTATCTTTTAAATGAAGACTGCATCACTGCAGTCACTCATGTTATAGAAAGGGCCCTATATATCTGAGTGGTTTGTTTACTCAGCAGATTGTGGCAAATGCTGTATCGATACAAATTAAAAGCAAAGATGTGCATTAAACTGTGTTAGAAGAGCCATGAATATTAATTATTAATATATTAATTTTAGAATTCAATTTTTAGATAACATAATGCTATTACTCATAGTGCTCAAGATATTCTTGGCTTGGAAAGGAAATCAGTCATGTAGGCTATGGTATTTTGTTATTTTTTGTTATGTTATTTCCACTATTCAGACGTAACACAGTTTCACGAAAATATATCAATTCTAAGACATCTGTGCTATTGAAGTTATAAAGTTCATATCTACTAAATATCTCAGGCCACAGATTGAGATAATCCATCCTGTGCTGCCACTGGATGTGAATAGTGGGTAATATTTGTCCTATTTAAAAAAAACTTTAACACAGTGAAAGACTCTTATCTTGTTCAGCTTTGGTCTTCTTCCTAGAAAAATACAGGCAGATCCTTCTGACTTCTAACCAAAGTTGTCTAAATCTTTTATTATTTCTCCTTTGATCAACTTTGAAACATCTCATCCTCTAACTCTTCAGTGGTGTTGAACTAAACTGCCTGTAGTATCAAAGCTGAAGTCTCATCAGCCACTGAGAAGGGTAGAACTGAAACACATATCTCACACAGGCACAAGTTGCCAGTATTCCCCAAAAACAACACTACCTTTCATGCAAGCGCTTGATATTTTTAAGTCATATTAAGTCTGAATTTTGCTACTACAGTGGAACATTTTCACTACTGCTATTGCTTAATCAGCAATATTCCTGGGTTTTTTGTTTTGTTTTTTCTTTTTTATCTTCTGTACCTGTAGTGCCTGTATCATTATTGAAATTTTGGAACATTGCTCTGAATTGCAATTCTGCTTTCCAAAGTAATTGTGCTTCCTAAATTGATCTAAAAATGTTATCTGAGTCATTTCTCCATGCATCTAAATTGCAATTGAATTATTAAAGAGTTAAGCCTAGGACAAGACCTTCTTTGAACTACTTGAAACTGCTTTCCAGTTTGACAGTGACCATTTTGACCTAAGATATTCACTTCCAGCTGGAAGATGGAAAGAAAACTTCCATTTAAAACCCACCATTGATTAGCAATGGTGTTAGCTTAGCAATAATATTGTGTTGGAGTGAGAATGTAAAGAAGTTCAGTAGAAGGGACTATTTTTCCTAATAATATTCCTAATTTCATAATAAAATTTGATCTTGTATCAATAATAAGTGAAATAATATTTCCATCTTTAAAAATTATTTTTTAATATCAAATCACTCTCAGGAAAGCAATGCCTGATTAGAAGGATTTTGAGGATCAAAACCAAAGTAAAGTAAATTCTAACACTGGCAAGCCTTATTAATTTAAAAACAAACAAAACAAACAAACAAACAAACAGTTAGATGCTATTAGCCCACATTGCATTTTAAAACACTGATAGCACAAGAGAATCTGGTCTAGCCAGTATTTCTAAAGATAAGAATCAATCCTTCAGAGCTCTGGTATACAATTTATGAAACTAATAATGTTGTGATGAGTATTGCAAACACACACATATCTAGGTCAAAGATAACTGGGCTACCTTCATGTCATCCTTTCATTATTTTTACTTTTGGGGGTGATTATATGGGATATATCTAGCTCTGCAAATATTTTTCAGATTTTTCCTGAGGGAATAATTTGAAATTTTTAGAAACTCACATGTTAAAAATAAATTAGGGATAAGTATAACCCTGGAATAAGTATGCCGGTGCATCAGAATTTAATGGAGATAGAGTCTTTAAATTCTAAGGAATTTATTGCATAGAATAATTATCTAAATACTGGCATACCCTGAACTTTTTCTAAAAACAAACAATCAATAAATAAAAAGCAGAAAATTTTAAATGTACTGATGTGGGTTAAAGGAGCTTAGAGGCCTCATACACAGAGGAAGCACAAACATTTTGACTTTGGACAATGAATAGGTATAAAAGCCATCTTTCTGGATATTTGAATATTTTGTTGTATTTAATTTTATCTGATAATAATTTTTGGGTGTACTGTGGTTCTAGGATGTGTTTTTGCTGGCAGTCTTCATATAGGTCACATGAGCTGTCATAGGGTTTGACCAGTCTTGGATCACTAGCAAGAAACATTAATCACATCTGGCTCGTCAAAACAATATTTTACAACTTTAAAGTATTTTAATAAAATGATGGGGAAAGGTGTTGGAAGTAAAGCTTACATTTTATTATGAGACGGGTATTTTGAGGGGAACAAACTGATTTGCTCTAGTTAGTGCACATTGCTACAGTTTGCAGGGAGGCTTCAAATTAGCCTTCTTCAGGAGAAAACTCAGTAGGAAGCTCTGTCCTAAATGTATCTCAAACAGGCTCAAATCCCAGCAGGGAAAACCAGTCCAAACCAATGACTGGCTCCTTTTGCACAACAACACAGTACACTTGCAGATAATTTTCATCAGCTAATTAGATCTATTGTTCAGCTTTTACTGCACCAAACAACTTGCTAGTAAAGCACAGAGAGCACTTTCTTTCTAACAAAGACTTTATAGACATTGTTCTTCTGCTCGTTTTCGAGAACATACATTTATTTTCTCAGCATAGTTTTCAGAGCTCAAGCCAAAGATGCTCATAAAACTGTAGACAGAAAAAAAAATGCAGGAAGCCAGAATTATCAGCAGAAAATGTGAAAGAAATTCTCTTTTGATCTCAGTCAGACAATTACACTAGTAGAACTTTTACCCTCCTATTCACATTAACTACAGTAATCTGTGGCCTGAGAAGGGATGAAGATCTGAAGCAAAGCAGAGCTAAAGTAGGCCAAAATTTGCCCATGGGTATGACCCCTCTGTCTTTCTTCTGCACCTTGTTTCCACTGTATAAATTTATATACTGTATTAATTACTTTAAAACAAGGATCGTGATATTTACCTCTTTCCAATCCAAACACTCCAAATATTCCTCAAATGGATAACCACTACAACCAAGCCAACCAGAAATGAATGTAAAGATATTATTGTACCTCTATTTGTCTTTATGGAAGATAAAAGACTGAGGGATGGGATTCGTGGCTAGGGATGGTTTCCTTAATGTCTATATAAGAACTGGCTTAAGAGGAAGATGGATAAGCTGACAGCAAGTGAAAAAAGGCCCAAGTGACATAAAACCAAGTCTCTTTGTCAACTTTGCCATAAATCTCATGCTTTATAAAAGATTGTTAAGGAAAAAGAGTTAACACTATAATAATTTTCTATTATGCATGAGTGTCCCTTTGTTGAACAGAGAAGGTGTGAAACCAACTGGTATAAAAGTATCAGGCAGAAAAGACTGACCCAGTTAAATGTGCTTTAGAAAAAAATGTTTGTATATGTTGCCCAAATGTGGAAGGTTTTAATTCTACTGGGAACAACTACTTTGTTTTCCATTTTCAGTGCTCAGATATAAAGCATGTCTGACACTTCAAAAGTCAGTGGTGGATGCCTCATCCCTGGAAACGTTCAAGGCCAGGTGGGATGGGGAACGGAGCAACCTGGTGCAGTGAAAGATGTCCCTTCCTGTGGCAGGGGAGGTTGGAACTAGATGAACTTTCAAATCCCTTCCAACTCAAATTATTCTATGATTTTGTGAAATCATAAAGTATCAAGCTTCTAGTTTTAAAGTTAAAAACTTCAGAATACCGTAGAAGATCAGAAACACAATAATTTGTGTTCACAAAGCCATCTAAAAGAAATTCCACTCTGAAAATCAGTACCATTCTGCTCCTAATATAGCAATAGAAGAAATCTTGCATTTCTTATCTAAATAAAGACACATTTTGGCGGTATTTTGCTTGAAATAATTACCTTTCTTTTTTACTGCATTATGAAGATTTGATTTAATTTTGTCTTACAAGTATGGTAAATCACATCAGATAAAAATGTCAAGAAAAGTTTCTCTTAATAAACATATTGATAGCATTTACTCGAAGTGTTAAAGCTTAAATGTACAGTTTCTACCCTAAAGCTGACAGGCTGTTGACAGATGTGTCTTTGCATTAGTTTCACGAATACAAACACTTCTGCTGAGTCTATGCACTGCTTAGCTGGAGATGTTTTATGAGTGTGACAGGTCATGTGCAAGATCTTCTGCAATTTGCCTCGGTTTAGCTGAACAGGCATTTTGCATCCAAAGGCAGAATGAAGATAACTTCCATCTTTGATTACACATATGCAATGTGTACAAGTGCCAAAGATGACTGTGACTGGCATGTGACTTGATTCTGTGGCGCACTGGTGTAAAGCTATTTCTTTATTACACTAGACAGGTACTCACAATTTTTTCATTGCTGCTGGATGGATGAATTTCAGTCTTCACTTCCAGACTCTACTGACAGCTCCTGGTGCTCTCATGGAAACCACTCCTATAGCTATTCACACCATGGAATCCTACCATGCTGGACTACTGGACAGTCTAATAAAATCAGTGCTGGGGAGCTCATTGCCACAGGGAGCTCAAGAGACACAAAACTGAGAAAACAGCAAAACTTGGTATCTTTGCAAAATGTCAATTCCAGTGGGTGGCTTTCACAATGTTTTTTTGTGCTGACAGGCTGCAATTCCTAATTTTTTCTTGGCACAGCTATACTTGATTACTAATATGTATCACAGAAATATACACATCAGAACTACAAAAGGGAACATAGTGGCAAGCAATACTTTTTCTTTGGATGAATAGGAAATCACCATCTATGTTCATTCAAGTGTTCACATAGAGACAATGACTGTGACAGACAAGCAAGTGAAAATGCAATATAAACACATAACTTGTTATCTGAAAATTAAATGTGCCATCACTGAAAGCAATGTTATCTGCATTCTTTTAATTTTGTGATTAGCTACCAGGTTACTTTTCAGCCTTTCACTTATACTAGATTAGATAAAACATGCAATAATTTCCTTTACAAGGTGCATTAAAGAAGAAAATTATATTTAAAGCAACAGTTCTAAGACATAGGGAGAAAATTTAATCATTTTAGTCATAGTCTTCATAATTTCTTTCCCTGAAAAGTTGTAAAGAAACCATTTTCCATTGGAAGAAATGCATGAATTATGAAAGGGCACTGTCTGATGGGCAAGGTATCGTTTCATTATAAATCTTAGAAAGCAGTCAATTTTATTCTTACTCTTTTAGTCGCACTGATTGTGTAAGGATCAACTTTTCTTCTCAACTGTCATGAAAAAGCTGTGAATAATATACATGAAGACATGTACACCCTTTTCACCTGCAATGTTTATGAATGCAGACAAAGACATAACCCTGATTCAAGAACTATTAAAAAAGTGATGGGATATTCATCCATGCAAAAAATATTCATATACGTATTCCATTGCCCTAAGGTAGTGAAAGATCAATCTTTCATTTCATTTTATTATTTTATGTTCAGCTCTAGTAAATTCTCTTTTCCAGAGTGAGCTGTTTTGCAAGTTTTTCAGTAATGAACTTCACTGTTTTAAATGACTTAACTGACCCCTTCTACCTTTCTATAATGAGGAAATTAGGAACTCTCAGTCAGGAAGCACAAAAGTGTAAACAGAGAATTAAAAAAGACTTTAGCTGTTGTGGGCACTGTACATACACAGAATGAATAAAAAAAACAGTGTCAGTGACAAAAATATTTTAAAGTTAAGGGAGCATCTTGCTTTCACACTTAGAAGGATAAACCAAAAGTGATCCCATATATAAACTTAGGTGTAACAACACCATGTGGCTCTAACAGCAAAGACTACAGTTGAAAAAATGTCAACAAGGTTTACACTTTGCCAACAATGACACGGAGTGTTTGCTTTCAAAGAACTTTTGAATGTGATAAAATGCACAAAAGAAGAAATCACTGTCCAGTCTTTCCTGTGCTTCAAGAGGATACAGTCCTAAACCTGCAGTATAAACAAACGGGCATGCGGGAGGGAATATGTAAGTCTTGTGGAAACTAGATAGTTTAGATCTTGTACTGTAAAACTCTTCTTCATAACATATCTGGACTGAATAATTGAGAACAGAAACTGATGTATAAACTGCAAAATCAATTTATGCCCTGTTTCCAGATTCTGATGAGGTCAGTTGATTACATCTTGCAAGAATCACTGTGAATATTTTCTTTTTTTTTGGCCATGTGTCTTTTCCTCCTTTAAAATTCATGTACCTGATCCCAGCATAAGCTAACTGAACCTCAGACACATAATTAACAAAACTCTGTCAGAGAGTATAATTAGCTCAGTGCTTAGCATAACATCAAAGCTGAAGTCAGGCTTGATGGTCATGGCAGGTTTACAGAGCAGCTTACTCACCTTCTATTCACCTCCTATTCACCTCCTATTCACTTTCTATTCACCTCCTATTCACCTTGGCTCATGGCCAAGTTAGTGTAGTCCACTTTATATACATAGAAGTTTTTAATTTCCTTGTGCTTGTCTACTTGCACCCCACCTTCCATAAAAATGTCCCCCTCATTTATTTGGACTTTGAGACATGGGCTATTTGCTGCCTGATGGCTGCATGCTAGTGAAAACCATGTAGCTCATTGCTGTTTGGGTTCAAGCCAAAACCGTAAAGAGCATATTGGTAAAAAAAGAAACAATGGTGTACAAGGTCTTTGTTTTCAAGTCTCGTTAAAGAATAATGTATGTGTTTAAACTGTACTGTAAAGGCCTTTAAACAATGAGCTCTTTGTAGAATTTATCATCCATCATAGAAAGATACAATTTATATCAAATATATATGTGTATCTGTGAAATAAATGAACTGAATAATTTTTCTCTATAATTTTACTATACTTTTACAATTACGTTATATTTTACTATATTATGCCTACTCTCCACTATTAAATAGAACCCAACACTTTCTTACAATCCATGAGCAATATTCTTCAAGATGCTGTTCCTAATCCTCTACATGAAACTTTAGAGCTTGTGCTAGTTTCCCCCACTGTGCTTATCCTGCATTAGCAAATGATGTTTATGTGGAGTGCCAGTGCCATAACTACAGCTTTCCCTTCAAACTTCCAAGTACTGTTTTCCAAGCAGTAGCAGCATGGGAAGCATTTAATATCTGCAGAAGTATGTGAAGCTGCAGGAACTACTTACAGTGGTAACCTTGGAGGGTGTAATCAGATAATTCTGCATTTGAAAGCCACCACAAATTATCAAACAGAGAGAACAAACCCTCTTTATCCTATCCAGTCTGTACTAATCACTCATGTTCCCAGACAACTGAGCATAAAAGATAAATATTGCTGAAGAACTTGAATGGCAACTCTTTCAGAGTTCTGACAAGTAAGATTCTGACCCATCAACTGACAGAACAGAATGGTCACAGATAAAAGGACAGCCAAGAACATATTATAGGAGTATTTTTTTGGCCAAGACTTATTCCTCTTATTCACAAATAACAATCTGATTCCCAAATACGAAACCTTACTTCTCAAGGAAAAGAAATACTGCAGATGAAAACTTTGATCCTAATGATGTCAGCCTTCTCTGACCCCTATATGAAACAATGCTCAAAACTTGAAAACTTCCTGATAATTCTCCTTACCCAAAACAAACAAATTAAAAAAGGATTTGTGATATGAGACCTTTTGGTCTGAGAAAGATAAAAGATGTACACACTGGGACACAAGATTATCCACAGAATCACAAATGGCCAAGAAACCTCATGAGGGTCAAAAAGGACAGCTAAGGTAATTATAAACCTGGTGTTATCTGCCTCTCAGAAGGCACGTATAGTAATTTCAAGGTAAATGCACTACAGACTGTGCCACAAGAGCTGGGTGTTGTATGATTAGAAAGGAAATGCTTTCAGTTTTCTGAATAACTGTCAGTAACCCCTATATTGGCAATGAGTTGCCGTATAAAACACAAAGTGCCATCCAAATTCTGAAAATGGAATTTTGTTATTTCCTGAATATTAGTGAGACTGTAATATGGACTTCTCTATTTCCAGGCAAATCAGTGAAGGAAATAACCATTGCTTTAGACAGCAGATATTCCTCTGGACTTTTCAGCAAGGTGTGCAAAAAGACTACATACACAAGTATTGGAAATGAGTGTGTCTATCCTCATGCTGTATTGATAGTTGTAGAATTGCATATTAAAAAAAAAAAAAAGTAAGCAAATACTTCTTACCATAAAACCCTCAGTGTATTGAAATTGAGCTCTGGAACTGTCTTCTGCTGTGGGACTCAGGGGCTTAGGATCAGACATAGAGCGTTGCATCATCTTTGCTGCCTTTGGGCTTGATGGAGGAACCTTGGCCATGTCAGCATGCAGCATCTTCTGAGAGCTGATGTCATCAGTCATGGGTTTTTCATAAGGTACAAATGCTGACTCTATAACTTTGCTTGGTGAAACGGGTGAAATGGGTGAATAGAGAACTTTGGGAGATTTGGGAGGGGAAGGGACTACCTGTAATGTGGAGTCTGGACGGAGGTGGGATGAGTATCCTATCTCTAATGGTGTTGGACGTTTTTTGTCTTTCTGAGGAGATGAAGCTGACAGATACTGGGGACTTTGAGTGTCTGACTCTGTCTCTGTCTGACATCCCAGACTTTCTCCTTTATATGTCTTTTCTGGAGCTGAAATGTGCTTTATGATTTCAACCTTAGCATCCCATCGGGCCCTGATTGAAGGTGTTCTTATTGTTCCTACAGGTTCTGTTTGTACCGAAATCTCTGCCACTGTCTGAACTGCAATGCTAGATACTTTGGAGAATGGTTTAGCTTTGTCTGCCTCAGTGGTGCTCTCACTGTATTTCCCTACACGAGGCTTCCTTCTGGACCTGCTGGAAAGATCCCATTCATCTTGATCTTCATCATCCGTCTGAACACTTGTATCGACACCCTTCTTAGATCTCCGTCTCCTGTTGGTGTAACCTCTTTCTGCTCCATCTTCATCATCAGTTTGCACTCCACTGTCCACTATTTTTTTGAAGCACCGGGGCTCTTCTTCCAGGGTCCCCTCAAACTCCTCATATGGACCACGTAATTTTGGCATAGAACTTCTCTTTTTCAATTGCTTCTCCTCTCTAACATCAATATCCTTAAGAGACATTTCTGAAACTGAGCTTAGGATACCAGACCTGGGTAGGTACTGGGTGATGCCATCAGACTGAACTGTATACCACGCTTGGCTTTGTGGAATTTCAATACCCAGCACTCCTGAAGCTGTAGTGGTTGTGTCATCAGTAGGCCAAAACTGGCCATTTTCTGTAGTTGCATACTGTCCTTCCAGAAGTGTTTGATCTGTGGTAGTTTGCGGCGAGCCAGTTCCTGAAGGATCATAACCATACTGATATATTTGACGAAGTTTTTGCTCCTCTAACTGTTGGTGGAGCTGTTGTTGAAGTTGTTGGAATTGTTCAAGCTGCAACTGCTGCTGGGCTAATGTCTCTTGTCTCATCATAAACTGAGCTTGTCGTTCCTCCTCCTGCTGAAATAAGAGATGATGTTTCATGGATTGCAACTCCTCAAGCTTTTTTTGCACCATAAACTTTTCTTGTTCCCTAAATCTTTGAATTTCCTGACGTTCCCATTCCAGTTCTTCTGCAAAGCGCTGCTGCTTAATTTTCTCAAGCTCAAGAAGTTCCCGCTCCAAATCAAGCTGTTGCTGTTTGCCTTCTTCAGGGGCAATGAGAAGGGCAACCTCATCATCAATTACATCTGTATAAACTTCGGATGCTGTAGTTAATGCAGGTATCAAGCTGGTTGGCTCAGTGGTAATAGTTTCCATAGTATGAGGTGGTAATCCTGTCTCCATACCAATCGCAGTAATTGCACTATCTTTTTCAGCTGCCACAGTTGTCAAGAAACTGTATGATCTTGGGAGTGGTTGAGTCTGTTGCAAAGTTGATAAAGAGGGCACTGAGTCAATTGTTTGGAGAGTTGGTAAATCTCTGACACTTGTACTGAAAATAGAACCTGGCTGTGTGGTGATGGCAAATGTGGATGGGATTGGAGTCGCTACTGAAGAATAAACAACACCATTGGATGATCTTAAAACACTTCCAACGCCAAACTGGGAACCCACAGATGACACCATTCTTGCTTGGGAATACTGTGGTGTACTGAGCCCGAGGCCAGAAATCTGCCGAGTCTCTGCATATGGACCTGTAGTCTTGCTTGAGTAATCCATAACCTCACCTGAAATTACAGGGCAAAGTTACAGTCCAGTCCCACAAAAGAATGCTGCTTTGTGGATTCTGCAAGTCATCCCATCTTGATGAAATAAATGGGAAGGGGAAACTGCATGCAAATCTTCAGGTTAATGATCTACTTTAGATGTGAAGGAAACAGCATTTCTGAACATGCAGGCACATGCAGGCACCTCTGTGCAAACACATACGTAAAATGAAGAAATGAAAAACACGTGTAATCCGGAATAATTTGTCACACTGTCCAAAAGAAAACAAAACAACAGAAGGAGGGGAAAAACAATAAAAAAATTATCCTGAAATGAGGTGAGGAACATCAAAATTATATTTCAAAGAAAGATCTGCTGCTGTGTCATACTGACCTGTAGTTACTCTTCCAGAAGTAAGATCTACTGCTGTATCAGTTGCCCCAACTCGATAATCAAAGCTATTCTTGCTTTTGTATGCAAACAGTCCAGCTTCTGATAAATTTGTGTCTGACATAGATGGTTTCATACCTCCCATTCCTCGGTAGCCATATGACCCTGAACGATCATACTGATAATGATCATCTCTGTAGCCAAAGCGATCTTCAGGAAGTGTAGTAGAAGGCTGCTGTGCTGTACAACTCCTACCAAATGGCAATTTATAAACCATATCACAGCAGACAGCTCTTCTCCCTGCAGTCAGATCTACAGGCTTTTCATCATCTTCTATTACAGTTGTTATGATACCTGAAGTAGTGTCATCCATTGTTACTACTGTTCTGTGGGATTTTGTAGTGCTAAGGTCAACTGCTCCACTCTCCGCTGGCTCCTGAGAAGTGGAGAGATCAGTCCAACCATTTGTAACACCAACAGGTGGTACAGTAACAGGCTTTGTAGTAGCCCATGTCACTGCCTGTGTTGAAGTACCGAGGGATAAATTTATTGGCACTTCATCTCTACCTACAGAGAAGGCCTGGCTGCCTGTTGGTCTGTATGGAGGCTCAAAATGTTTTGCTGTTGTTAGCTGAAGCGGTGTTGTCATTGCATGTCCCAGGTCCACAAGGCTGTCTGTGCTGGTGGTGTAGCTCACAGTGGCAGTGCAGGTCATTACAGTCACTGTCTCAGTGACTACAGGCAGAGGAGGCTCGGCAACACATGCAGTGCTAAGATTTATTATGGATGGCTGGACAGTACTTACTGGCCGTCCACCTGTGTCACTTGTCGGCATTTGCCTTCTTACATCCATGGAAACAGCAGAGAGATCCATACAGCTGTCTCTCATTCCAACATCCATCTTAGTTAAAGTGCGAAGATCTATGACATCGCCCAAAGGATGGAATCTTCCATTCTCTCTATACCTGGGTTGATCTACAATATGTAGTGGCTCTGGAGGTATAGTAATAGCAACACTACCTAAACCATAACCAGGCCCTGGACCCTTAACCACAGACACTGTGGTCTTGGTTATGTCAGTTGTTACTATTTCTGATTTTGAAGTGGGTATTTTTTCAAAAGTTGATTGTGTTGTCACAGGAATAGCTTGCAATGCACCTGAAATATACATACTCTGACCTGCCATACTTTGAATATCCATAGGTTTCATGGATGAAGTAAAAACTGGTTGCATAGGTAGGGGAATCTGTTCTTTAGAAGGTTCTTCTAAAGGCCAGCTGGTAACAGCCTGACTAGTTATAGCTTCTGTGGGAGTTCCAGGCTCAGATGGCAATGTGATGACAACATAAGTTTCCTGTGAGGGTTTTGCCAGCCTTGGTGAAGATTTATTAGAGTGTGGAGACAAAGGGGAAGTGGGAGATGGTATTTTATATTCAGCTGTGGAGACCAAATTCAGAGTCATACTGGAAGTCAATGACAAACTTACTGGTTTGGGCTGTGTTTCTGCTGGTTTATGAACAGTTATTGGGAGTGGAGGAACTGCTGGTTTAGGAGCGATTGGAGGTTTAGTTACTTCAGGGGGCCTGTGACTGAAAACAAGCCCTGCTGGAATGGAGGATGGTTTGGGTGGTACAGGAGGTGGTGTTGGGGTGTATGTTTTTGTGACAGGTACCACATGAGTCTTTAATACAGTTGTGGACTCTAGTGTTGGAACAGTTGTGACTGGAGGTACCACTGTGGGAGCTGCTGCTGCTGGAGTTATAATCTGTGACTTCTTTTTGGGATAAATGGCTGGCTTGGGTAAAATAGGTGGAGGTGGTAATGGTGGTGGAGGAGGTGGTGGAGGAGGAGGAGGTGGGGGTGGAGAAGGATGTGCAGTAGAATCCAAAGAAGAGCTTCTAAAAAGAGAGAATACTTTGGCTGATACAGGAGGAGCTGAGGAAGGCACAGAGACCATGCTGGTCTTACTAACAACACTGTGAGTGAGTACAGAAGGTGTTTCTGATGCAGGCTCTGTAACTGGTACTGATGTTATATATGTAGGTGGTTGCTCAGATGCAACATCAGTCAAATCAATCCTTGTCATATCAACACCCAATTCTTTGTGTGGCTCTTCAGGATGAATTTTGACACTGACAGCCTCTACTGTACTTTTAATTTTTCTAGCTGCTTCCTTCTCTGCTTTGGAGATATCAACTGTAATGGTATCAGCTGCATATTCCTTGGCTTTTGTAACTGTAGTTGCCACTGCTACAGGTACAGTTTCAGGCAAACAAACTGCAGTTTGCTGCACACTCTCCATATCTGGTTCTATAGATGTTTTTTCAGTGGCTCTGGCAATAGATTTGCAAGGCATGCTCACTTCAGAGTACTCTGATGCAGATGCTAAGGGAACCTGTGTTACTACCCTGACACCTTCAGAATCTGCTGGTTTACTTACACCCTCTGCTGGACTTACAAAACCTGTGGTTGTGCTATCTAGAGGTGAGGAACTATCCGCGGTAGAAACTGAAGATGTAGATGATGTTAAGGAAGCTGTATCAGAAGGTAAAACTGATGCAGCACCTTCCGATGTCTCAGAGTATGTTAGTATTGATGTTTCATGAGAAATTATTTCTTGAATTTCTCTGGCATAATCTGTTAAGTATTCATCTTCAATTTCCTCTGCTGTAAAATGCTGCGTTATTTTAACATCTGGAATAGAAAGTGTTGTGCTACTGACAGGTGATACATCTGAGATTGCTGAAGTAGTGCTTGATGTTAAAGATGTACTATCCACTATTTCTCCACTACCAGATACCTTTGTATCAGATGTTGGAATGAAATCTGAAGTTGGTTGTGTTGGACTAGACCCAGGGGTTAACTGCATTTTCTGTCTTTTCATAAGCTCTTCATAAGCAGCTTCTGCATCTAACAAATGCTTTTCCTCAGAGGCAGAAGTGCTATCTAATACAACTATTTCATGACTTTCTGGGATAATGTAAGAACTAGAAACAATATCTTCTTGAGGCACAATAGTATCGAAAGTCTCAACACTATAGAAGTCTTTCTCAAGATCACTAATTTTCTGTGGTTCATCATAGACCTGTTCTGAAGCTCTTGCCTTTTTCTCTTTTCCTCTCTGTTGTATATATTCACTGCCCTCATCTTGTCTCATGACAATATTAGTATCAATAGTTCCATTGTATGTATCCTCTATTAAAGATTCATAAATATAATCCTCTATTAGCATTCCACCATATAAAGATTCTTTTTCAAATGCTTCATCTTTTTCATTTGAAATTTGAAATGATTTGGACTTATGCATCATCTCCTCATATACCTCTTCAGCACTTTTCAATGTCTTTTGACCACTCTCTTCTTTCGGGAGTCCAATTGGTTGTTCATCTGTTGGTGAGTATAGAGAGACAGCAGTAGGCAATTTGTAAACTTTTTGCACTTCTATTATTTTCTCTGGGCTGATTTCAAAACCTTCAGGTTCTGACTCAATACTGGGTGAATATTCAGAACAAGAAGATCTGTGCAGCTCTTCCATTTCTGCAGCCTGTCGTAATTCTTCCGTTGGAGATGCATCTTCAATGGGAGAAAGATTACTTGGTGGAGTCTTTGGACGTTCCCTTCTTCTCTGGGCTCTTAGCTCATCCTTGTCTTTTTTAGATTTTTTGCTAGAACTTTTTCTTTGTTGCTGTTCTAATTCACGTTGTTTCTCTTGTTCCTTTAGCAGTTCTTCTTCTTCCCGTAGTTCTTCTTCCTCTGAAGAATCTTCAATAGTGGGAAGAAGGGGACCATGTGTCCGATGCCTGGCTTTGCGCTGTTGTTTGCTCTCCCCTCCCAGTTTTTTGTGACTAGGACTGCTGTCACTGTCTTCGTCAAGTGATGACACTGAAGTAGGAGATGTACCTGGTGTGAAGCTAGAAGCATGCAAACTAGAAGATCCTTCCCCTCTAGATCTATCTTCTGGTGAATCTGTTAGACTCTCCATCTCTAGTTCAGGCTCTTCATCAAAATATAAAATACCTTTCTGTTGTTCGGATGCTTCAGAATATTTGTTTGTTATTGTACTATTTAATTCTATTGTTTTGAAACGTCGAAGGCCTCCCCCTCCAGATATTGCAAGTTCTTCACTGTCTTGACTTTTACTTTCCCTGTATTTTGGCTCTGGGCTTTCATCAAAAGTCTCATCATCATCATCATGCCATGAATGTCTTCTTCCTGCATCCTCATCATAGCCTGCACTACTCTTCCGTGCCATTCTTCTGTGTTTTCCAGCTGTACCTTTGGCTTTGCTTTTCACGTCTTCTTTCTTTTGGCTTTCAGCTGCACTGATCTCTTTAAGTTGATTTCTAATGAATTCATCATCTTCAGAACCTGAAGCATCTTCATCAGCACTCATCTCTATAATCTGTTTTCTAATGAAGTCTTCCTCGTCACCTGATCCCTGACTGTCGTCTCGTTTGTACTCATCACTGCTTGAAGAACCAACACTAGTTCTTCTTTTTCTCCTTGGGACAGGTGAGTTTTCACTCTCACTGCTGTCTTCCACAGAGTCATAGCGTTGTTGTCTTCTTGTTGATATGTCATCTCCTTCACGTTCTTCCTTGTAGTCTGCCTGGGAGGGAACACTTCCTTTGCCCTCTTCTACAATGGTTCCTTCACTTTCTTTGATAGCTTTTAAGTCCTCCTCATCTGAACTGTAAGATTCTGGAGTGACTGGCAAAGGCTTTGTTTTAAGTTGATCCTTTGTCTGTTCACCATATGTTTCAGAAAGCTCTTTGCTTTTTGCAGATTTTTCATCAGAAAGAGTACTTGCCTGAGCTTCTAAAATTGAGAGTACAGTACTTTCCAATTTAGCTAGATCTGAGGGGCTTGGTGGACTTTCTTGTGAAACAGGTTCTTTTTTATTAGATTCTTTGAGTAAATCTTTTTCATCAGTGGGGATATGACTTGGAATTTCACCAAGTGAACTTGATATCCCATCAGAAGAATACCCGGTGTCACTCAGACCTTGTGGACTTTTCTGTTGCTGAGAGCTTGATGTGTCTGATTTGTCATCCTCCTTTTCCTAAAAAAATAAATACATAATGCATGTGTATATATATATTTCTATATAAATTCTTAATGTCCCCTGGCAATTAAAAACATGATTTCTTATTCTAAAGGATGAGTTCATGTCTCAGATGAAGACTGAACACTAATTTTGCTATTCAAAGCTATTAGAATGAAAAGGTTCCTCGAATTTTGATTTTTTGCATTGAATCTAAGCTTTGCATTGCTGTCCACACTGGCAATTGATATTACTAGTTTCAAGATGATCTCAATATAAAATTCAATTGTTTTCAGAACACTTAGTAATGATAATCTGCCATTTGCTCACACATGCATGGGACAAGTTGCCTGGGGGTTTATTTATATGAAAATTTTATTTACTATGTTTCAAAGCAGTCTACATGGTTCTAAATACAAAATAATACAGCTTGACAAATGTCTGCAGAATTTCTGGAGTCTGCTCCTTTCTTTGCCCATTCAATCTTTTATAATTGTCTAGAAATATGTCAATCTTCTCACATTTTGGGCTTACAGTTTAATTTTGTTGATTGAAGTATTACATATTGTAACATGCCACAGAATACATAGAGTATTGAAGCATGATTTAATGCCATTTGGAATGTCCCCACATACTAGAATTTCCCCTACATCTGGGCACTGTACAGATATTTTCTGAGTAGCACACAAAAAACAAGTTTCTCAGTTATTTGGTAATAAAGAGTAAGTTTCTGGTAGGGAAGCGTAATTGCAGGGAGGAAAGCATAATGGTCAGCCATTGATTAAAGGAAGTAAACAAGGCAGGCATTCCTGACTGAGCATCAGAACCAATGTTTTCCTTCTCATCCCTAATTAAACACCCTTAGTCATTCTAGTTTCCAGATCCTTCTACACCATTCTGACTGACAAGCATCTCTATCTCCTTCTATTAATAAAAAAAAAAAAAAAATCCCAAAATATCCTACAGCAAGTATTTCTGCACTAGTTTCCCTCCTGCTTCTCTCAGCTGCGAAATGTTCTGTACTTAGTGAAAGTACCTCATCATTCAGCTGAAAAACAGTTCAGTGTCCAAAACACAGCTCACCTCAGCTCTACTCTGAGCTGACAGTTTTAGGAAGTGTCCCCACCTCCACTGGCAATTTGAAAACAAGCATTCCAAAGTCTCGTGGTTTTAATAAAATGATATGATCTTTATTTTTGTTAGAGCTCTCAATAATGGAAGTAGATAGTATTTACCAGCTTTGCTATTCTAAGTCAGTGATTTCTGAAGTACAGCAAAACATTTCCTTAAACCTTGGATTTATCAACTTAATTGGCAACATGATTATTTGAAAAATAGTTAAAAATATGGTGGAATAAATATTATAGGAAAATGATCATGAACATTAATTATAATTTAAAATTAAATTCACACTCATGTTAGTTGCTATCAACTGCAAGTATTTTCAAAGTTTATTCACGCTAAAGTTATATTTAATGTTAAAATACCAAAACCCAAATATGTTTTATAGTCAATTATATTATTTTTTAAAACCAGTCTGAGTTAGATTTAATTTACATTTAAGGTACCTGTTCTTGCTTTTAGACATATCACTTTGAACATAATCCTACATTAAACCACCTACATTTATATTAATATTACAGTATTTATAATAATATTATTACAGTAGCATAATAATTTATATTTTATTAATTAATCATAATTTACAGGAGTGATTTATTATATGTTTTGTGAAATCAGATATAAAGTACATTTGTTTTTACCAACATTATAACCAATATTGCAAATCCAAATATCTGATATCACAGCAAAATCCATTGCTAATAAAAATCCAGAATGAAAAGAAACATTTCTACCGACTTCTTGAGTGATAAGCCTGTGATTAATACATAAACATGGAGGAACCTACAGTTCTCAAAACAACTTTGGGAAGTCATTACCACCTGAACCTTACAGCTCTCACTATTCTGAAGAACCTACTCTTGGATATTTTTTAGACATTAAGGATGGAATTATGTATGGTCTTTATGAAAAGTCAGCAATGATGCACAGTTAAACATTTCAGGTTTTGTATGTTATATTTACATTGATTTCCCTTCATTAAAGAAGAAAATGTTTAAAGGGAATTTATTTTTCTATGTTTAAAAAAAATACACATATCATTAGGACCAAGGGATTTTTCCATCTATAAATAGTATGCCTCTCAGTAAAATTTCACCTGTGACATTTGATTGTTATTTTTTCATTTATAACCAGTATGTTCATACTTATGAAGACATACACAACAAAATACTCTATGATCAATTTAGATGAACTACTAAAAAATGCAGACTTTGCTCAAGCTCAGAAGGTTTCCCAGGAGCTGAGGGACAGAATGCATTCATCTAGTGAAAGTGAACCTCTCAGATCTCAGTTCTCACAGGGAGATAATACAGTCAGTTGCAAAGCAAAGACAGAAGGCATCAACCAACCAGTTAAGCACAGAAAAAGGTAGAGAACAACTGGCCATGGAACAGCTTCAGCCATTCTCCTTGCAGCTGAGTCCAATGTCTAGTACATACTGGGACCAAACCAGAGGAGATGGCAATGAATATTGCTGTTGCCCACCCTGGTGTTGAACCTCAGTGTATGTCATGACTGCTATGAATCACAGAAAACTGAATATGCAAAAGCCTGCTATTTGTACAGTAAGGAAAATAATTTACAATAAGGACAAACTTTTCTTATCACTAGAAATAAAAGGGATGATAAAAATCAAAATTTCTTTTTAAGGTTACCAAAATATGAATATATTTTCTTTCATTTTTGTATATATTGTTGCCTGCATCATGGTACACGGAAAAATTACATACACGTCATATTTAGAGATCAACCTTAATGATTCTACAATTCTCTGAAAAAGTTCCATTGATTACCAAATCAAACCACAACTTTGTTAAAAAAAATATGGCTAAAAAAAGTGGCTTTTTTAAGAAAAAAAGTATTTGCAGCTAGCAAGATTATATTGTGTTGCAGAGGACAGAAATTTTATTTTGCAAAGGAACTCACAATATTTAAAAGGTTGTTTTCTTTATAGAAGAAATAAAGGTATCTACATTGTTAAAAAAAGTTTCACAAAGTGGAAAAAAAACCACGGTTGACTAAACCATGTAATCTCCATTTCAATTTTATATTTTCACAATGAAACATTTTATTTGTATCCAGAAAAATTGCTCACAGACAAGTCTTAGCCTCCTTTTTATATCTCTCTAGGCTGTGTTTTGTCATAAATGACATGTGTTAGAATAACGATGCCAATCAAAAAAAATATTAATATTTACCCAGTTAGTCAACTGAAGCACATGATCATTTCTCAGTAAACATAAGAAGGTAGTAATAAGGGACATATATTTGATATTTTGCAAATGTATGTCCAATTGACACCATGGTAATTTGTTCATGTAGGTATGTTGAACTACTTCTGTGTTAATTTGTGAGTTCCAAGATGACAAACAGCATGTGTTAAACCTCCAAGCTTCCTAGGCATCCCTGTCAGAACAGCTAACTGTTATTGCACCTGTCAATAGTCAATATTACCAGATGGTTTCTTGGGAAAAGGACCTGTAAAGTGTGAGCAGTCAGTTTATTTTTTAAAAAAAAAAGAAGAAATTTTATTTTAAAATGTTACGGAAAAAATGCTTTGTAGAAAAAAAATGGCTTTTATGATTCCTTTAATTGCACATTGAGACTCAAATATTTTCAAATGTTTCAATATTAAAGTCACTTTTTTCTCCTCAAAGGATGCCAGATATCTGAATACAATTAATATCTGTGATTTCTCCTGAACCTGAGGGGAGCCTACAAAAAGGACAGAGTGAGTATATTTACAAGAGCATGGACAGGACAGGGCAAAATGGCTTCACACTGAAAGAGGACAATTTTAGATTAGATATTAAGAAATTCTTTATTATGCAGGTGATGAATCACTGGCACAGATTGCCCAGAGAAGTTGTGGATGCTCCATCCCTGGAGGTGTTCAAGGTTAGGTTGGATGAGGCTCTGAGCAACCTGATCTAATGAAAGGTGTCTGTGCCCAAGGCAGGGGGGTGGAACGAGATCATCTTAAAGTCATTCCAATACAAAGCATTCTATGACTCTGTGATTTTCCATGGATTATTCTACTGTTTGTACTGAATCAGAACTTTAGCCTCTTCATGTCTTCAGGGATTTACTGGAGTGTTGGTTTTTAAAATTTATTTATTTATTTAATTTTTTTAGTGAAAAATGAGGATAGCAATAATTTCTTATCTTATTGGAAAGCTAGAAGAGTTTGTAACTATCAATTCCACAGAATTGGTTATAAAATGACAGCAGTTTGTCAAGTGCAGAAAGTACTAGGTTTTTCCTTGCATCCCTAACTAAAAATACACCTAGCTGAAATTCTCCATATGATACTGCCCAGAAATACATGTTAATTATATTCTTCAATGTTGAAGAAGACAATGTTGTCCTCTACGTAGTGAAATGGAATCAGTATGTGATATCAGTATATCAGTATGTGATCAGTATGTGATCAGTATGTGTATATCTAAATTGGTATCTCCTCTTCGACTTTTATCACATGCTCTCTTGGGAAGAATTGTGTCTAACAATGTTTGATGAACAGCACAGACCACACTGAAGTACCTCAATAAAGAAAGACTAAAAATAAATCAGTTAATTTTAGTAAGTATGAACTAGGTGATACACCTTCTTTATTCTAAATTCTGAACAATTTGAAATAGGATTTTCCCAGATCTTTTTGTTTGGTCCAAAAAGTAGGATTTCTGGCTGTGTTACTCTAAGCATGATTCAGGGATTGCTTCAGTACAATCGTACACCATAACTCTTGATGCAATCAAGAGCAGGAAACACAATATGTGATATTTATTTCAGACAGAAAACTTGGTTTATAAAAATAGTATTTTCCACAGCATAATTTCTGAATTAGACTATTTTTCTGTTCAAATATCTTGGTAACCACCAGGAAATACATAAAACAAAAGAAAACAAAAAAAGAAAAAAAAAACCCAAAACAAAACCAAACAAAAAAACTAAACCCTTGACCTTCTTGACTGGGATTATTTGAAAACATGATTCTGGCACAGGTTAAACATTTTCCTTAAGCCTACTCCTGTTTTCCTCACATATTACTGTCATAACATAATAATCAGCACCTAATTTGTGGTGTTGATACAAAAACCCCATAATTTTTCATTTCTCAACAAATGGTGCATGTTACTCACTTCAGCTGACAAAGTGACTTGTTGGTTAGTTCATGTCCAGCAAATACATTTACTTAAGAAATGCAGACCTCTGGTACATGCTGTCATAAACACATCTATTCCTCTGACCTGAGAGCCCACAAGAACCCTATATGAAAGTACTTGTCTACAGGAGATAAGCCAATTAAATAGTAAAAAATTTAAAGATTGCATGCTTTAATGTACCATGTTCAGGCATCACAAAGTATTCCTGAAATTTATATTATATTTTGGTATTGCAAAGCACTGTACACCTTATCCTCTCAGATTATTCCCTTTTGGGACTGAGAGCTATGAAAACACTCCAGTTTCAACAATTAATCTTCAAAGTCTGGAGACTCTAGAGATCAAGGTAAATCACTCTGAAATATTGGAAAAATTATTAAACAAGAGCTATGCCTTAGCTTCAAATGCTTAACTGCTGGAGAAATCATTCAAGAAGTCTTGAAACATAAATGCAGAGCATTGGACTAACTCTTGAAACTTTCACTCAGTGGGAGTCATTGATTTTATAATTTAGAATCATCTTGTAAAGAGAATAACAGTAAAGCAGGAAGGAGAGGTTTGTAAGGACCAGATTCTAAATTGGAGAAAGGGAGAAAGGGATGTGGGAGGGAGAAAAACACTTACTATTTTTTCTCGCACTGCTTCCACGTGGTCGGTTCCTGGCACAGCTGCTGTTTGAACAGGAATTTCTTCTTCCTGAGCTTTTTCAGGTTTCAAAACCTCTTGTGAAATCCCAGTTGTCAAATCCTCTTTCTTAACATCTTCTTGCTCCTTAGCTTTCAGTCCCTTATAAGGTTCTTCAACATCTGCTTTCTGTTCAGCAACACGGTCTTTAATCTCAGCTGAAATTTCTTCTTTTTTGTCTTCTGGAGGTGGTATGCTTTTTTCTGGGAGCACAGTTTGTTTTTCTTCTTCCAACGTGCTTAGGGGTTCCTTTTGGCCTGCACTTGTTGTTGCAGGAATTTTGTCTGCTGAAGGTGTCTTTGACAGTTTCCCTCGCCGAAGCCTTGTTTCTTCTTTTTGACCTTCCTCTTGGATTTTATCCACCGATGAAGCTTTCTTAATTTTTTCATATTGAAGTTTTATATCTTCTTTCTGAATTCCATGTTGGATTTTATCAACTGAAGCGGCCTTTGGCAATTTTACCTCCTGAAGTTGTGCATCTTCCTTCCGAGCTGCAGGTTGGATTTTGTCAGCTGACAGTGCCTTTGCCATTTTCATCTGTTGGAGTTTTGGGTCTTCTTTCTGAATTCCATGTAAAATTTTGTCAGCTGAGGGCATCTTTGTCAATTTTGCCTCTTGAAGTTTTATGTCTTCCTTCTGAACTCCATGCAAAATTTTATCAGCTGAGGATGTTTTTGCTATCTTTGCTTCTTGAAGTTTTTCATTCTCCTTCTGAACTTCATGCAAAACTCTGTCATAGGAGGCTGTCTTTGTGAGTTTTGTTTGCTGAATCCTTGGGTCTTCCTTCTGAGAAGCACGCTGGATTTTATCAGCTGAGGGTGTCTTGACAAGTTTTCCCTGCTTAGGTTTTGCATCTTCCTTTTGAATTCCTTGCTGGATTTTGTCAGCTGACAATGTTTTTTCCAATTTCCCCTGCTGAAGTTTTGGAGCTTCCTTTGGAACGCCTGGTTCTTCTTTCGGCTTTGCTGCTGCTGGAGTAGGCGGTGTGGAAGTCTTCTGAGGGGAATGTGAGACAGCAGGCATGGGCTGTTTTTGAGGAGAAGCAGGTGGTTTGGATGTTGGCTGTGGAGGGCCTGATTTCGGAAGTGGCACCTTGCCCATATCTCCAAGCTGTCCTGACATTGCCCTTTGGGTCTGGCAGTTTAAGCACAGCCATTCCTGTACCTGTGACACAACAAACATATGAAGTTACTTATTTGAAAAAGTAACAATAAATCATACAGTGTTTTCAGCAGATACAGGTGAATTATTTCAATCTGAATGCTATGCATACTACTAAGATATTTACTTTCTTTCCTGCTCTTGCATGAAGATCCATAACACCATCCTAACAGAAATGGAGCATGTCAGGTTGCAGAAAGCCATGATGAACAAATATAAAGACACTGTGAAAACTAACAGCAATGACGTTTTCCCAAAGTATTGATGACCCATATGTACAAAGTTTGCATATTTCTAACATATATTTCTTTCTAAACAAATATAATCTACTAATAGGTTCCCCTAATATTGCAAAGCTGAGTAAAAGGGCAATCATGGCTCTCTGGGTACCTTTTCCCCTCTTGAACTTGTGCACAGGTATCAGCACATAAATCTAATGTGGCTGTAACTCAACAGGAAGATCACCTCTCTGCTCACTTTACTGCTAAATCCCTGCTGCACGTTGGCTCCTTTTACTGTTCTTCACAGAAAATCAGAAAAAGGACAAGTGCTTCTATCTCTGCAAAAGATCTCGTTGCCAGTTGCCTAGCTACTACATGAGAAGAGTAATCACACTTTTTCCTGTGGGATTTGGTTCATAGTTCCTTTAAAACAGGAAAAAAAAATTAAATAGATAAAGGTACTGAAAAGGACAGAAAAAAGCCAGACTCTTCGGGATACTAGAATAGTTAAGGATTACTTCACTAGTGCAAAATGAGTTTCACTGGTGGATAAGAGGTGTATGCTATACATTAAAATCTACATTTAAAAATAGCTGATCAACTATTTTTATAAGTGATATATAAATTACAAGAAACACAGATGATTTGACAAAAATCTTAAGTAAGAAAAGCAGATATGGTCTAGTTTTATGGAAATGCAGCTAAGGAGAGGCTACTAATGTGTAAAACTGTCTGACAAATTTTGTTTCAGGCCCAAGCAAAGCAAGAAGACATGCATTATCATTCAGGTCATCAAACAATTACCTTGTATATTTATTATTCTACTTTTATAGTAATTATCAAACTTGTGAGTCCTAGTAATTGACAAAAAAAAAAATAGTACCTGATAATATTGTCCCAATAAATGCAGTTTATCAGCTTCATCAACTGTCTCCCCTAAAAGTTACTCTATCTTTTGCAACTCCAAAGAGAATGTCGCTCTGTATCAGACTATTAAATATAATTTAGGCATAGCTTTTCTACTGAAAAAAGCATTAAAGCATAATCCTCCAGGATCTACTCTCTCCATAGGAATTTAGAGTGTTCCAACTACGTATAATTTGTTTGGGAAGAACTAATTAAGAAATGTAAATAAAAACTTTTATTTTAAGCATGTGCAAAATATAACTCGGTTTTCTTGCAAATATTTTTCTTAGATAGAGTTATCTGGAATTCTTACACTAGTCTCTTTTCCTAGAAAACAGTATTGGAAGCTATAAATATGTTGTGTACTTTTATAAACTTAAAATAGAAGCAATGTTCTAGAAAAAAAATTTGCCCCCCAGAAAATCATGATATTATTATTAGGAGTCTGCAGTGGACTAAATATACTAGATAACATTTAGCATAAATTGACTACTAAAAAAGATCCAATTTCATAGAAGCTTGGATTTTTTTTCTTATAAAACTTGTGAAGACCAATATACAAAGTTGATGAAATAATTATCATAGATTTTTTTTAAAATTTATTGGAGGTCCCAAAAGATTTCAAACCCACAAAAAAGGGGGGAAATTTTGCCTTTTCCATTCAACCTGAAAAATGCTCATTCCACAATGTAAGCAGAAATAATGGCATTATTATTTGTGCTAATTTAGCTTCTGTCAGCCCAGGGTATGACAATAAGACAGTACTTAAATATATTAAGCTTTTCAGAATGTAGCTTTAGCCATCTTTAATTACATAAAAACATAATGAAGTGGCCTCTACCATGAAATAATCCACGGTTCAAAACATTATTGTCATATAGATATTCTTTCTGAACATGTTAATTTATACTTTAAATTCACATGTACTTTTCACAGTACTATTTGGCCTGTTTTATTTTTATTTCCTTACGTCCATATCCAGTTTATAGGGTCTCTACATTTGTTTCTTTTCTATCTACATTTGGCTGTTCATCTACACTTGGCTCTTCTCCTAGCTCTGCTGATTATGTAGATCCTAGTTAGTACCTCTCAACTGCAGCCTCCTCACTGATCATCCACTTGCTGCTTCTCAGATTCATTGTCACTTCCCTTTCCCTCATCTAAATCCTTCACAGACTCAGTTTCTTGAACAATTTTAGCAACTTTAATAAGAGTATTAAGTGTTTAAACCCCAAAACAATTACCTAGTCACTGTTTCCTTTGCTCAATGTCCCTATTTAGTGCCTGCTCCCTGCAGTAAGTTTCTGCAACTCAAGGACTACTCTTTGTACTCTTTGTGCTGAGTGCCTGGTAGAACAAATCCGTTAAAAGGAAAATAATGACAATTAAAAAGAGGAAGGGAATGTGATGATGAGCAGATTGGCAAACTACACTAAGTTTTGTCAAATCATGGAATTCCCAGTCTTGCCTCCCTGCCATACTGATGACTGTGATAGTAGGGAAATGACCAGGAATTGTCCTGATATCCAGTGGTTTAATGAACCTGGTCATTGTCCTCTTGGACTTTTTCTGCATCTGCATCTATTTGCCACCTTATTTTTCAGTGCAGCAGTATAGGCATTGCAAATACTACTTCCAAAGTTATGTGTTTCATACAATGTTTTTTTTATTATCACATGGTGATTTGATCACAAAAGAGCCTACAAAAATCTTCTAATAGCACCAGGCCTCTAGCTCCTGATTCTCTGTCAGAATGGTTCTCTGTAAAATCAAATTTTGTACCATGAAGTCATATGCCTCAGTTTTAGACTTGTCTTTTCCTCAGTTAACCTCATGCCCTGAATGCAAGCTTTTCCCTAAGGCTATCTCTTCAGTTAGCCTGTCAACCCGAATTTATTAGGACTTGGGAAATGGACATCATCTTCTTTTAGCAGTCTTCACTACATAAATCTTCTTAGTTCTTTAAAGAATTCTTCACACCCTTTGGTTCCTGAATTAGAAGTAGACATTATGATTGACACTACAAGCAATAAAAGTGCATTAATACTTGGAATCCATGGCTGCCTTCCTATGTTTTCAGCAACCCTTACAACCCTATATTGCTGGACAGAATAAAGTAGCTCTGTCAAAATGTTCTCCTCACTCTGTTTTGTAATAAACAAATATCATTATGAAAAGGGCATACATCTAACATTCACTGTGAGTGTCTGATTGTCAGTCACCAAGCAAGAGCTCTGCCCTGCTCGCTACAGAATGGCACTTTCTGCAAACAAAAGGAGTGAAGGAACTCTTGAAAAGCTCAGCTCAGAGGTTCAGGTTTCTGATTTAAGGCCTAGACTAGTACAGCACAGCAGAGAGTCCTCAAATCAGTTATACTGAGAAAATGGCTGTTAAGATGTGAGATGGTGTTTTAGAGAAAGCCAGGAGGTGTAAGAAAATTAAAAAAAAAAAAAAGAAAAAAAGAAAAAAAGTATAACCACATAGAGTATCAGGGAGAAAAATTCAGAAAAAATAAACTGACATTAAAAGGTACAAAGCCAAAAGGAAAATACAGAGAAGTGAATGGTAACAACCCAGCAAGAGTGAAGGTTGGCTGGTATGTTCCAGGCAGCTGGAGAAGTTGATGCTGCCTGACCTGACTGGTGACTGTCTGGCCAACAGACTCGATCCAAGGGCCTCACTGAGGTGTGAGTATGTCAGAATTAAAAACTCTTCATTGGTATCTCTCTGCTGTGTGCATTCATCCACAAATTGCTCTGTACCCAAGTCTGTACATCTTCCTTGCTCTGTCCCTCTGCCTGTGGTGGACATTGCCTGAAAAAAATGCGGAGAGGGAAGGCTAGATTCCAACCTAGAATGGGAATGCTGGCCTCTGAATTTCTTTGGGATGTGTGATTTAAAAATTCAAATCCCACACAAACTGAGGGCTCAGATCTCCTACCTCCAGGGGAAATATTCAGCTTGCTAGACCTACATATAAAACAGTTACCACCTATGTCACATAAATTGATATATGAGATAGATATATATGAAATATACATGAGATAAATATGAGAAACATAAATATTTAGAGCATGACCACCAAATCAGACTGTAGATCTGGCAGAAGAAAAAACTACAAAAAATGTTGAAATCCTGCTTTTCTCTATCCAAACAGTGTTAGGCAGGCAGGAGGTAACAGTGTAAAAGCAACCAGTTTGGCAGAGACAGGGTCAACAGTGGAGCCTCTATGGCACCTAGAATTAGAAAAAATGCAGAAAGGTTTTCACAGATACAGTGTCTGTGGAGGTCACAGGCAGATTTCCAGGCTCATTCTCCTGCATTTACACATAAATTTTGTCTAAAATGTCACTTAGGAACTTAAAATTATTTTTGGATTTCACCCCAAGTGGAGAAATGATGTGCAAACAAATGCTTAGTCAGATGGCTGATTTTGTGAGAAAACGTTGGAAAAATGTGGCTAATTTAGCCTCAGGAAATGAATCCCACAAATATGACCTATATAGGAGAAAAGGTATATTGGCTGCAAACCAAATGGATATTAATTGTCCATGGACAAATTTAGCTTTGAGATTAGAAGATCTTCCTTGCCATTAGTGATTTGAAGTTTGGAGTATGATACAAAAGGAGTGTGGTACAGAGAAACACAGTTAATTTCAATATATAATGTGATTGCCAACACAATCACTCAATGATTCATGAAATCCTACCAGTTTTAAAAACTGAGTTTCTGTAATAGCAGTTATGAGCAGAATGCATTATATTAATAGTATTAAATAGATTCACAGAATTTAGTTAACTTTATACATCAAGGTATCTTTTATCCACCAACGAGAGATCATAGAAATCCCCAAAACCTGGTTCAGATGAATTTAAAGAATCAAATTAGGAAAAAAAAAAGTAAAAATCCCTGCAGAATAAAGATGTTTGTCAACAGAAGGAGGAAGGGATTACTTTTTTAGTTTAAGAATGCTTTCTTTATTTGCTAAAGTCACAATCAAGATGAGATTGTTATCTGAACAATGCAAAACAAAATACCATCTTTTATTTTTTTCTCAAATAAAGAGTTTCAGTATGTGATTGAGGAAGACCAACTTATATCAGCATCTCATTATTGTTACTAATTGATAAGTTTACTTTTAAGCCATCACAACTATGAAGTTATTTTCAATGATCTCTTTTTCTTCCACAAGTAGTGAGAAAGGAAGAGAGTTGTAAATACTGCAGCAGACTACTAGAAAAGTACAGAGGAATCGGTGTTTCTCCCATGTGTCAGGAATTATCTATTCCTTAACTTTGGTAGTGTTGGGACTGCTGAATATTTCACTCCATTATGTAAAGATGAAATGCAGAATATGACAACATAAAGATGACCTGCTTCTTCAAGTGATGACAATTCTGAAATGGGCATACCCTTACCTTATTTCAAGATACATCTTAGCACCTTCAGAAAAAGCTCAAATTTTGTGTATTTTCAGCAACTGCTCTGTTCTATGGGAATTTATATTTTAGCAATTAAATTTAATAAATAATGGGATTTTTATGTGAATAGTGTCTGTGTATACTTTAATTTCCCTTAGCTATTTTGCTGAAGTCCCTTAGAGGCTTAGAATTATGCTCTCAATGCACAAAAATGTATCCCTAGTGTATATATACACCATCACAGATGCAAAAGAACCAAAGCTGTGGAAAAATAAATGCTTTTTTATTGAGGAGAGGGGAACATTACTGTATTTGTTTTTCCTCTGCATCTGTCTGTACTGTAATATGTTTGTTGCTTTTTCCATGCATCATTATAACAAGATGACTAAAAGTCCTCTTTTGTATTGGGAGGTTTAGCTGTAGGGGTTCTTTTGCCCAAAACAAAGGCATGACCCTTCCCCCTCAGTCCTGCACAGAGAAATTCCCATCAAGCTCTTTACTACCCCTGGTGACCACTTCTTCTCTTACCATGGCAAAAACAACCCCAGTGAAGGAAAAAATAATAAAGTGGATATGGGCTTCATTTAAAGGCCAACTTTTTGTTTATTAAACCTTTATGGTAGTTTTGAATATTGACTTTTACAATGAAATACACATGAAAATCAGCTTTCTGTCCTTACACATCAATGACCATATAATCTTCTTGTTATCAGTCTTTTAATCTACAAAGCCCATCCAAGAAAGGCTTCAGTATTATTTTAGTATCTCATTTCACTCACAAAAGCCACTGCACAGAGAATTTACTTGCAGGATAAGAAGATAATAGTTACATTCATAAACATATTTCAGTGTATATCTGATAATCAGACTCAGATAAAAGTTGTTGCAATGATATTCTCTTTCACAGGTTCTTTTAAGGAGATTCCCAATTAGATGACTCAAACACTGTCAGTTTGCTCGCGTACGTGACAAACGACCACGCTGTTGTGCATTAATTAATAGCAGTATATGACTTCTATTTATGCTATTCTTAACTTGCTTTGATAGAATTTTAGTTCTTAAAGATCTCTGTAGTTCATAAAGGCCAAAGAAATCCAAGGCTGTGGTAGTGTCTGAAGTCATAATTTTATGGTAAAAATACAGTTTTATTAAATAGTTATTTTATAAACCAGTTTAGTCTGAGTTTTAAAAATGTTAGGCTATTGTAATCCATCTTGGCTATATGTAGATGTTGAGAAGTCTCACTATGCTCCTTTGTACCCTTTATTACAACATGCTCAAACAATAATTCTCTTCTGTGCCTTCTAGCAGCTGAATCACAATTCCCCACACAATTGGTCAGCAGAATACGTGAGTATTCCCATCCCATCATCACTATTATTTGTTCTGAACTGACAAAATGTCCAGTGTCACAGATGGCACTAAAACAACAAACACCACCATTCCCTGAAGAGTTTGTGGTCTATTCAGTTCTGTGTTCAATGCTGACCTTTCACAGACAGTCTAGAGAAAATTGTTTTTCTTCAAAAACTAGGGCTTAGCTATGGAACTATATTCTGTAGCAAAAAGGAGAACTGTTCTATTTATTACATCTCACAATGTATATTTAGTTATAAGCTAGAAATGCAACCTTTCTATCTGAAGCTTAATGGATCATATATATAAACACCTTAACCATTCTTTCTAAAGACCCTTTATTTTGGTCATCCAAATGGAAATACAGAGGCAACTGATATACATCATTGCTCTGAAAAATCATTTTGCATTTTGTTTGCTCTTGCAAATCAGATAATCCTAAAACTAACATGTGCAGTTCACCCCAGCAATATGCTTTGCAAAACCAAAAATCTCTGCCAAGAGATTGAAATGTGTCTGTCCTTTGTCCCTCTTTTATCTATTAGTGCACTGAAAGTTCATTTTATAAAGAGGGTTCTGCATGCTCCAAGTGAAATAGTATTGAGAAAGACATAAATACTTAAAAAATAAATACTTAACTGAGGAGCTAAAATTATGACCTGGCTACTCAAATTCACTCAGAATGCTCTGGGGTGTAGTCTCCAGGTACATGCTGGTGGGCTGACTATTGTACTTATTCCTGGTTAGGGAGAGAGCCTGCAGCAAACTCTGCTCCACACAAACCTCACTTCAAGGATGAATTTGAGATTTGCTCAGAGTCTACACTAAAGTCTAAAGATAAACCTTTCTTAAAATAGTAGCCTGAAGAAAGGACCAAAATCTGTAATCTGATACTTCAATAAATGGCCTGATTTTTGAAAGCTTTAAATACCTGAAGACACTTCCACTGACTCCCACTTTTCAGTTCATCTCTTCTGTTTGAATCTTTTTAACTGGAACCACAGTGTACATATCTGTTTTACCCCTGATGTTTATTTTACATGGCTTCATCATTTCAATTTATTAGCAAAGATGTATGTATAATGTTTGCTTTCACTGTAATGTGAATGATATCTGAATCATTTAGGTGCCCGAAAATGAGGGGGACAGGCAAAGAAACAAGCAGATGAAAAATGGGGGATAATTCATAGAAAAAGAAACACACTATTCTCTAGGAAAAGAACACAGGTCCAGCAGAAAATGAAGGAAAGTCCCTCACGTGGCTTTGGAAAATTACATTAATTATATGGCTACAGATACAATTAGAAGTTGGCATGTAACCATTTTCTGACACACTAGCAGCTGCCATGACGGTAAAGAGACTAAATAAGTAAACAAAGGAAACATATATGACATCTCTGCAGAATTTATCATTCGGTGTGGCCATTTTCACTGAAAAGCGGCAAATTCCCAAGCTTTGAGGCAATGCAGTCCAAAGTCCAGGGAAAGTAAGGGACAGATGAGGTGCAGGTGCAAAAGGGAAAACTCAAGTTTTTAGTCTCTCAGCTTCATCCTCCTTTGAGGTTTTTGCTGATCAGCCCTTAGGAAGAGGGCTCAAAACCCTCAGGTTTTTGTTGATCAGGAAGACTGTGGTGACACCTTTTAAGTGACAATAATCTTTTCTGTATGTCCTGCTCATTGTTTTGACCTTGCGCTTTCCTGCCTACAATTTTGCCCTTGTGCCACCACACAATAGAAAATACTGAAAAGATAAAAAGGAATATACCATTTAGTCAGCAAGAAAATCCTGACAAAAACTGTGACTCAGAAAAGGTTCTCCCATAGTTTGGCAAATATGTACAAGAATTAAAAATAAAACACTTTTCTTGGAAAACTTCAGACCAATATTCATTAAAAATTCTTCTCAATATTTCGTACAGAGTGCAATCTGTTTAAAAGCATAACATGCTGTGATGCTACAGTATGACTTAAAGACGTTTTCTTGGTGTTTAATGTGCAAATAAATCCAATATACCTCAGCAATTACACATAATAAGCTTGAGTTTACTTTCAGGAGGCACCATAAAATTATGCAAAGAAAATACCAAATAATCTAAACCCATGTAAGTCTACCCAAAACAAAAGTACTGCTAACTCTCAATATAAATATTAAATATGAGAGGAAAAGACAGATTTTAACTGCCAGGGGAAGAAAAAAGAGTGAAACGTGGGGAGTGAATTTTTCTGTCTCTTTCGTGTCAATAAATCTGTCATAGCTCCTTGGAAGGAAGGGCAAGGCCCCAAAATATTGAGTTGAACTATTTATTCCATTTCCCAATGGACTTGCAATGCAAGCAATAGATGCATTATGCTCGAAATTTATTTGTTTTACCCTTCTAAAATAAGGTTTTTCACATGTGTCAAAGTACACACAGTACTGCTTTAGTGACTATATAGTGGGGAAAAAAACCTACACAGATAACAAAAAATGAGGTGCCTCCAAAATCATCTCATTGCATTCCTTAGTTGCACTTTCACTCCTTTCTGCTATCTTCAGAAGGGAAAAGAATCCTCTCAAAGCAACTAGTCAGCTCAGCTTTAATACTTATTACACAATTACGTATATAGTGTAGCTGATTCAGAATTTCCCCTTGATGAGAAGTCAGAGGATCCTTCCACATATCTTCAAAAATTTTTCATGAATGGGGCAAATCCATAATTTTACATTCATATTTGCGTGAGTGATACACAGACATCCACACACATATGCATATATGCAGAACACAGGAAGCCAAACCAGCTCACTCACTATATTCAAGTTTTATTTCCAGAAGGGGTCATTGACTCTTTTAATGCCAAAATCCTTCTAGTTTCACCAAGAGTTTTCCATTCTTAACCTTTTAACATTTCTTAGAAAGATACCCAAATCTATGTGGGGGAACTTCTCTATCTTCAAAGATTATTGTTCCAATAATTGCTCCAATAATTGCTCTCTCCACTGAATTTTTTTACATGTTGACTCTTAGATAGCACAAAATTGCAAAAAAAAAAAAAAAAAAAGCTAGTGAAAATATGAATTTTAATTAAACTTGTATTTCGAAAGAATTATTTTAAAACTTTAAAAATATAATCTTTAAAGGAAGTGATGCAAGACAAGATGCATGTGATACAAGCTCAGCACCTTCCCACACCATGTAGCTGAACTGGAAATGGATGTTAGACTCACAGTCCCTTTCAGCAACAAGTATCACAGTGACTTTGTCATGAAAATAGCTTCTGTTTTAAACTACACAAAACTCTACAACAATAATGCTAAAAATATAATAAATATGGCTCTACTTACTTTGAAATCACACATTTTCTATTTGCATTTGGTTTACTATTATTATTATTACACATAATGTTGCATTTGTTTTTTTATTATTATTACTATTATGCATTATGTATTCATGCTTAGTAGTCTTGTACCTTATGTCAGTTTTGACAAACATTATTCTTGTGGTTAATATTTGTATCATTCTTACAATGTCAGCAGAAACTGCATGGAAGCTTAACTTTTATCTTGAAACCATGGCCTGTCTTGAACTATGTTTTAAAAGGGTATTTGATGGCAAAGTGTCCTCAGTGAAACTTTTAGGTAAACTGAACATTTTTGAAGAGTTTTAGAAATATTTTAAAATACTATTAATAGAAAGTGTTGCTGGGTTCTAAAGCTAATTTCTCTTTTTACTCTGTCATTTCAGAAGCAAGCAGTTATCTTAATTTAGTTCTACACCCAAAACATTATTCACAAAAACAAACCAAAATTTTAATTCTCCAAACCTTGGACTGAATTCTATATTTTTATCCCTTATTAAAAAACTCAAAATGGCAAAAAATAACATAAATAGCAAATAAACAAATAAGAGCAACATTCATTTGAAATTTTATGTTGTCAGATGTGTTGCTGTGATTCAAAATAGGCTGATCTTATTTTCTCATTAAAAGTCAATTTTCAAGTCTTAATTAACTTTGAAGCATTTGCTCAATCCTTGAAACACTCTTTAAAAGAACCTGTTTACATCAGAGATAACATGATCCAATCCTCACTCTTCCAGGATGAGCGATACTAATGTCAGCTTCTAATTAATTTAATTGTATGTTCCCTTATAAGTCAAGGACAAACATCTGGAGATAAAAATGACAAAGAAGTCAATAGCTCTCAGTGATTTGATGAAAAGTGAAAAGTAAAAACAAAAAACAAAACAAAAACCTCCCAAAAAACCACCCCAAAGCCCAAAACTTCTTCCATAAGTTTTGTATTGCTTTCTTCTTTTCTTCCCTCTAGTCATATGGGAAGGTGGGAGGGGGGAAGAAAAAAAAAGGAGGCGGAAAAGTAGCTGAACAGCATTTTTTTGTTTCTGGAAAAAATTCTTAATGAAAAGTTGTGTTAATCTCTTTTCTCTGGGCTATGAAAGCCCACATTTGGCCAATGGAATTCTGATGATTAAAGTAAACTGAGGGTCTTACCCAGGTAGCAACTCCACTTTTCTGTGTAAAAATCCTGAACAAAAATGTAACATCCACTTTTATTGTTCTTTTATTCTTCTTCAGAGACAGACCCACAGTTTTATGCTATTTATAACCTCTCCAATCACCTCAGGATACTCCTGTAAGGAGTAGCAAAACCCAATGAAATAACATTTAAGACAAAAAAAAAAAAACCACAAAAAACCACCGAACTAAAAAACAAAACAAAACAAAAAAAAACCAATCAAAAAAAACAAACAACAACAACAACAAAAACCTCCAAAATCAAAACAGTGGAATGGATTTTGTTGGTGATCTGTAAAGCTCCTTATTTTTCTTAAATTATCCCAATTTTCAGAAAAAAATCTCCAAAATAAATTAAAAAACCTAAACCAACCAACCAAAAAACCACACATAAACCAACTAACCAAAAATACCTACCACCACTGCCATAAAAAAACCCCAAAACCAAACCAAAGCAAAAAAACACAACAGCCTTTTGGTACAACCATTCAAAATAATTTTTTAGTTCTTGGCTTTGTGACACCTGAACAATTTAGCTACTTTATTTTCACCTTAGTTCATAATTTATAAAACCACAATATAATTTGGGGTTTTTTTTCTAAAGAAAGGTATCTCTAGAAAAGGAACTTACTCATAGTTTTATGCAACTACACAGCTTAAATTAGGAATTCTCATTTACATTCTTTATTTTTTTAAATCATATATATCATGCATGCTGATTAAAAAAAACCAAAACAAACTTTTACTGAAATAGACATCTGCCTCAGTAAAACCGAAAAAAAAAAAATCAACTATACTATAATTTGATAGAAATTTTAAATAACCTCAGAAAGCAAGAGCCTTTGTCAACATGGGTTATGCAGAGCTGCAGATAGAAACACATGAAGAGTGTATTATAGTGATCATAACTCCAGATGCATGGCACAGGGAATTCAAATTACATCCTAAAACACAACAGAAATTATCATATCTCTATTACAGTCCATGTAATCAATTCCCAAGCCTTTGACGCCAGAATAATATGCAGTGTGCTTGTAAAATGAACCATTTATGGAGCTCTCTTCAAAAAAATATCTCTAGGCGATGAAGTGGAAAGTTCACATCTGTCTTGAAGGGCAAAACTGGAAGCAGTTTGCAGTGTGCAGAAGTGAACTTTTTTTGTACATCAAAGCAGTTAAAATTATGTTCTCCAATCATCTGCATTTAATATAAACCCAGTAATTCAGAAATAATATTTTTTTCTTTAAAATGGCACTTGGATGCAATAATTTTAATTATTCAGCACAAACAACTAAGCAGACTTCTTTTTCCAAAAATCTTGAGTTTCTACTGCTATGTTTTCAGATATGATGTAGTATAAATCCTGAATCATGTAAGCCAATTAAACAAATTAATTGCAAGAGAAAAGTGTTTATACTGATGTCTGTAAAAAACCAAAAATTGTGCAAATACTAATTCAGCTGAGTATTCGTTCCATAGTGATGTTTGGGAAGTGAAACCATACCCAAAATACCTACCTAGGTACATAAAATTCACCACTCTTAAGTTTTTGTAAGAGATCTTATTGTTGATTGAACATTTATCTGTGCAATGAATCTGACAGATTAATTTTATCTTGATTCATTCATTTATCAATATTTTGCTTCAATATCCCTGATTATGCTACATTGGCACTTAGGAAAAACATTATCCTTTAATGCTTCATTAGCTACTTTTCCATCATAGTTAAAAATGTACATTACAACTGTAATGTATTACAGTTAATCTGTAGCTCACTCATAGTACCAGTTCTTTTCAGTTCTCCCTTTCTAATAGAGTATTTGCCCAATAAATTTTTCATGGGACATTGCATCTTATAGAACTAATTCATACATGGTGCATAATATTGCCAAAATGTTCCTTAGAAATGACTTATGGGAATAATATTGCTGTCAATAATCATTAATGAATTTAATTGACAATTTTGATCATGCAAGTATGAAAACAAAGCAATATCTGGCACAAAATTGAGTATTTTATGAGAAGTTTATCTAGGTAATTGCAGACTAAAGGTTTGCCAAATAATTGCAGTCAAAATTTTATCTAGGTAATTGCTGAACACACAAAGGCAGAAGTCTGTTTTTGTCGGGTTTTACATAAAAGCATTCCCTGAATTAAATCATCAAACCACATGAACTGATTTAAAAACACACTAATAAAAGTAGGAAATGGTTTAAGAGTTTAACAAAAACCGAATAAACCAGCAAAACGACAAAAGTTGTGGAAAACAGACTGTGCCACAATAAAAGGCCTGGCAGGATGAGTGCTAACAGGCACTCATGAAAAGTTATGATTTATTTTAGACTGAGAAGAGCTGGGAAACCAAACGGCTGGAGGAAGAAGAACAGCAAAACCCAGAGGACTTGGGTAGCTCCAAGTTTACAAAGAACATGTTTTACTCGCATTCCATCAATAATGATCCTTCTCAGAAAAAAGGAACATTTAAACAAGAGGAAATGATTGCTGCTCTATTTATCATGATTTGGTAACTACTTTGTGTTATATAACAACAGTAAGTATGGTAAAAATAAACTTAAAGAAAAATGCTCCTCTGTAGGACTGGCTAATGTGCCTTTAGAGCTTCCTCTCTAAAACCTGATGAACTCTCTAGGATGTTGTGTTTGCTAGCTTGATTTGAAAAACATGTCATTGTAGATCTATTGTACAAGGCTTCTGTCTGCCAAAGCAGGAGTTGAAAAATGATCACAGAATCACAGAAGTTCAAATATATTTTTAACAGTTTCTTCTTAACATGAATCTGTTTTAATTGATATGTCATAAAATGAAACCATTTTGTGAAAAGGACTATCCAGATCATGTATGTTTGACAGGGTCTTTTGTGTGACCACCTAGGAAATAAACTCACTGAGTTTCCAGAATTTCTGGAGATAAGAGAACATGTTATACTCAGCGTTAATAAAAAGACTATAAGTAGATAAAAGACATAAATGAAGTTCTAAAAATTATTAAAAGTCACATTAAATATAATGCAGCATTTCAAACTCAAGCTACTTTTCTAAAATCCCACTCAATAACGTGAATGTAGTTTATATTTGCTGCCCCAAAACACCCACAATCCTTCTCAAGCTGACCCAGATTGATTCTACTTGGTTTAAACTCTCCATGCTTAGCTAGAAAGTGTCATAATCTTACATTTTTTTTACAATGATAAAAGGCATAACATATTTCTAAAATATCTTGTGAAAAAACTGCATGGCCACATTACATTTTTATAATCTGTGCATACTTTTAATGAGCCACTTAGAAACAGCTAAGGGGAAAAGAAAAGAAAAACCAAAACACTGTAGAATGAGCAGACTAAGACAACCTGGAAAATGCCATTTGAGGGCAACAGAGAGATTGTGTTTTAGGAAGCTCAGAGAAGTGGTACATGTTTTGTGCTACTTTCCATTGATGATTTTCACCAGAAAAAAATTAAGTTTGTGATATTTTCTGTTCTCGTTACAATCTATGTGACAAGAAGGCATTATGAATTTTCTATCCCATTTACAATCATTTTTACAAGAATAAATTATACCAGCATTCATGGCTCACAGTTTATCACCCTGAGCACTAGATCCATTAGGTAGATAAGCAGTGTCTGATTTTAATCTCACATTTACCTGGTGAGATTTGCAAGTGTCCTCAGTAAAACTGAGACCTTTGTCAATTTATGCAAATGTCATGTCAGATATAAGTAAACATGAGGCTAATCTACAGAGTTCAGATGCAAAAAGCCCCCAGCGAATCTGGTGGCACAAAAGGTGAGGTGCAAATAAATATTTATTGGTCCCTTCTTTAGCCTTTCTGTCTGATCTAGGCTATTTATTATTAGATGGACTCAGTTTCTACAGACCTGTTTTATGTTTTCTAAAATATTATTCCCTTTTCAGACTCCACCATTCTTTCTTCTGTACTGCACAGAGGATGACATGCTGCACTTAGACACTTTGCTCATTTCAGGATGTCAGAGTCCTGCTCAGACTTTAATTCACAATGCTCATAAGAGAAGAAACATTACAGCATTCTGTGGAATAGTCAAAATGTAATTGGAAAAGTTATGATTTATTTTAGACTGTTAAGTGAAACAGACAAAAGCACAGCAATTGACCTTTGGTTTAGTGTCTGTATTTCCTCTTGCTCCCTGCTCACATTAATTTTGAGGAAATCCAATTTTGTATTTGTAGAAAAGGAAATGTCCCAAAAGTTTGATGATGAATGTCATAAACACCAGCTTTCTATGGCATTCCAGAAAAGTGGCAGAAAACAATGTATAGATAATTTCTCTTCTATGAATATGACTCTTATTAAGGCTTTTTTTAAATTCTGCATAGGGACAAGTTGCCCAACCTAAACATCAGGGTTAAAGAAAAAAATTTGCAAAAAATCCAGTTAGCTTTCTAAAAATATTTTAATACAATCATTATTTCTCCTCCAAAAAGATCTCTGAATGATAAAAACTCTCCAGTCTTGATGTGGTAAAGGGCATTTGCTGACATGCACAATACACATCTAGAAGAGATGCACAGTGGTGACTGTTGTAAAAATCAAAAACTCTTAATGTACTTCAATGCACATCAATAATTGCCAGTGCAAAAAAAATGCCAGTAAATCCTGACAGGAATCTTGAGGTTGTGTGTTTCCCATAAAATACGTCTGAACTATTAAAGATTCATTGTGATTTAAGGTTGGTCTGTTGAAGTTCATCCTAAGCAGATGACTTAATTAAGATACAAAATATTGCAAGGTAATCAAACTGTGATTTTTCACAGAACCTGTGAAAAAAATAAAAAGGATTAACTATTCCTTGAATATAGCAGACTTTAATTAAAGTTAATCAGATCTGTTCAGCCCACAGTGGCCAAAGAGAATATTTAACAAGCTTTGTGTGGGGGTATGTATGTTTGTTTACCTGCAAATTTTAAGCTTCTAGGTCTGTAGTCTACTAGTATTCACCACACAACCTTGATAGAAAAATGAAATATTTTAATTTAATACCTGGACTCAACACAATCTTAATTGGAATCAACTCTGTTTTATAAATAGTTAATTTGGCAGATCCCGCCTTACTACTGAATAAAAAAGACAATGGAAAAAATATTTGAAAGTGCTAGAAGGACAACTTTTGAAGGCTGCTCAGCTTCTCTTCTGGAAAATACAAAAAAGAACAAAGAACCACAGAGCTAAATCTATCTCCCCCTCTTCAAGTATACAAATGCCATCTGAGCTAAGAGAGCAGATATCAGTGGGACATTAATGTCACCTCACTTGAAACACCTGACAACATACCTGAGCTAGGTACAACAGACTTTACCAGATGTGAAAGAAGCATGCATCTCACTAACACAAGACATTGTCTTATTTATCTGTCTTAAACTTTAATGCAACACAGGCTGAAAACATTTTAAGAGAGAAAATTAGATGTTAAATCTGTACCCTGCTTAGCCATTACAGCATTTCCTCTCAAGGTATGAGTCCTGTTGTTTTGTGCCATCAGTCTCCCTAATGGGCAGAGCTTCATGGCCACATCTGAAAATAAATGGATTGATGTTTGTTCTCTAAAACTGAGTTCAAGTGGTACAGCAGAGCTCCTGTCTGTAAGGCTTTACTAGCCCTTTCCCCTAAATGCAATTCAGCCCAAACCAGAATGACTCCATCCAGACTTCCTGTGGGTAGTATTTTACAAGCTATTATGCAAATTATGACCCTCAATTGACCTGTGTTATTAAAGTTGTTACGTGCTAAAAATATGCCAGGAAACACGTAATGATCAACAGTACAAGCAACTTCAGTCTACAACTTGTTCCACAACTCATAATTAGTTTACTAATAGTTTATATTGCTTATGGTTTCATTATAGCCATCATGTTGGGCAGGAATGTAATTTCAATACACCAGTAACTTTTTTTTTTAATTATTTTTTAAATATTTCAATGTATTCAGGAGAAATCTATGTTTTAAAAGACTGAAGGGAATATTTATATTTGATCAGCTTCAGCACTGTAGCTGAAAAAAACCCAGACAGATTCTTCCTACTAATTAAAGAATAGAGTTTAATTCTGAATGAACACCATGAATGAGTTCACTCATATTTAATTTGACACATATTAATGATAAGCTCTAAAACAGCATAGCATAGATTATTTGCATTACGGATCAACTCTTTTAAGAGTGTAGTTTGGTAATTACTACAATTTGCAAATTGGTACTTAATAGTAAGTTCTTATACTTCCATGTTGTTCATTCCTGTTTAATTCTACAATTTGCTCTTATGAACAACATTTTGCAATGAATTATAAGCTAGTTTTATGTCTTTGAGAGCTTTTCCATGGTTCTCAGACTCCATTTTCATGCAGGATCTGTAAGTGAGAATCTTTATTAAGTTCATTATTTTAGACACCTCTACTGAAAAGGATCAGAATCTTGCAATTGGCTCTTACTATTATAACTCTTATTTGAAATCAGGATTTGAATTCTTTGGGCTTAATCTGTCTCTAGCACATGTAAATTTAAGCCAAAGTCAGGAATGAAATGACATTAAGAGAGAAGTGCCAAATGTAAAAGACAAACCACCTTGCTTAGTTTAGCTCTCTAATACATGATACCGTAAAAGAAATTCTAGACTTAACTTGCACAGTTAGAGTTTCTATTAGAAGGAAATTCTGTTATTCAGGAAAAAACTCCAAAACAACCCATACAAACCAGCCAAAAAAAATCCCCTAAAACCAACCAACTAACCAACCAAACAACCAAAAAAAAAACCAACCAAGCAAAACCAAAAAAAACCAACCCCCCCAAAACAACAACAACAAGAACAAAACCCAACAAAAACCACAAAAACCAAAAAACAATAAAGCAAAAAACAAAAAACCACCCAAACCAAATCCCCCCCAAATAACCACCCAAACCAACCAAAAAAAAAATCTGAAAACCAAACAAAAAAGCCCAAAAAACCTCAAAAAACAGCCCACAGCCAAAACCAGCCCACAGTGAAGAAGATGATAACCGTGGCTACCTGCCTGAATAAATATACAACAGGCAGAGGATTTAGTAATACCTACATATAATTTGAAAACCCTTTCAACTATGAACAGTGAAAAATTCAATTACTAAAACAACAACTAAACACTCAAGAGTGTCAACTACTGGACATGAGGGCCTAAAAGCAGGGGAAGAATATGGAGTTGAACAAGTAAAGCCAAAGTTTCTGAATTTCCAATTACAGATATTATTTAAAATTTATTTCTCCATTTTCTATTGATTCATTTAACTATCCCAAATTATTCTGTGACATTAAGAGAAACAATATTTTGGAATGTCTTTTTCAGAAACATTCATGTATTATTGTAAGTCTACAAGCTTTTAGCTCTAGAACATATCTGTAGCATAAGCCATTTCTCTATATGGAAATTTTATTTAATTTTATTTAATTCACTCTTCTAGGATAGCAACCTTCTTGACAACATGCTGTTTTGTCAGGTTAGTTGTGGCTCATTAAAATGAAGTTCACTGAGAAGTTCAGAGGTCACTGAAGAGCAGAGAGTCAACCACATATATTTTTACAGAATTGATTCTGACTTAAGGTAAAATTCAAATCAGCTTTACAAGTATACTCAGAGACACACAGGCATCAGCTTGTATTTTTGTGGCTTTACAAGAGATATAACTATGGTCATAAGTCATACTTAAATATTACATTAAAAACTGTAATAAAAAAGGCCAGACTTACTATTCCACATTATCTAGTTCACGTGTAGGGTACACCTTTTAGAGGATACCACTGTTTTTTCTGAACAGAACAATAAACACTGAAAATATTTTAATATTTACCTTTTTTAATCTGTCTGCAAACAACAGTGTGAATGTACAATTCCCATTACAAATCAGAGATAAACTAGTATATTCTTATAGCACAAAACCTGCAGAATCCAGTAACACTCACAGCATTCATAATCAAAGGTGAATCAGGATGAATAGAAAGTGTGATTAGGCATCTTTGAAAACAGTTTGCAAGTGCATAGTGTCTTACTGAGAGAGTGCACTGAGTTTTTTATGTCTGACATGTCACAAAATGCAATTTTCCAGTAATTCATAGGAACAGAACACTTAGCTTCAACAGGGAATACTCCAAAGAAATTACTGGATTCTAGGGAGAGATTAATGTTTAACATAATCAATCCTTTGCTATTGCTCAGACAAGTCAAGGTTTTTGCTTTTTTTTTTTTTACCCCTGTAGAAAGTGACTGACAGGAGTAGAATTTCACTGTTTGAGCCATCTGCTGATATGCTTTTAATGAAGCTTGAAAGAGTAATTCACACATACCTCTTGCTGTTGAGATAGGGTTAGAGGAAATCACTTCAGACTACAGAAATTTCTTGCTATCTTCTGCAAGAGGCAAATGAAATCTAAGGTTTCTTTGAGGTACACCAGGACTGGAATCACTGCCCTGGTCATGGAGATGTGCAGGGCTTGAGTCACACTGTGACATGCTCCCACCTGAATCAATTGAGTGTTATATCATAAAATGCTTACTCATTGACATGAACACTATTCTAAATGGGTAAAAAAGGAATATGATAAACATTTCTCTAGTTCCTATGGTCTGAGAGAGACAAATTGTCTGTATGATCCATTTTCAATGAACAATTGTCAGCATTTGCTCTAAATGATCAAGAAATTACTATATATTAATGAAGCCTTAGATATCAAAGAGCTACACTAACATTTTTGAATGTAAATAGAATTTTTAACTCATTTTTACAATGTTAATTATATATGAAAATTATAATTAAAAAAAAATAATCCACTCCAGACTTCATGGAAATATGAAGAATCAACCTTCACTTGAGTCAGGTAGAGATTGAATATGAAATTCTGTCTTCTAAAGCATTCCAGAATCTCTAACCTAGGAATATTTTGTAAAAGTCTAGAGATTAAGGTAGTAAAGGCTTCTTGCCCAGTTTCAAATTAATCTTTCTCCAATGTTTTTGTCATGCCTAAAGTCTGAATTTTTTTGTTCCTATAGTTTTTATAATTACTGCCCAACTGTAATCTTACTTTCTTGTTTAGGCAGCATTCAGAAAATGTTAACTCACTTCCACTCTAAAAAACTTATTTGATGTTTATTTAAGCATTTAATTTTATTCAGCAACATTTCCATTAAAGATAAAGTCTTCAGACAGTCTCTGTCTCACTGACATGCACAGAAAGAAGGAGGAAGAAAACAGTGAGAGGAAAAGATAAGTGCAGTAAGAATTTCCATTTCCAGAAGAGTGTTATGAAAGGCACTGATTAATCTTATGTGTCTGAAGTGACAGCCAATGTGCAAAGAAATGATTACTTAACACTGATAGAAACTGTCAACCAACAGGACACTTAAGGAATATTTTGTGGTGCTCAGAGATTAACTGACAAACTGCTGTATAGGAATGGGAAATGTGTATGTTCATGCAAAGAAACAGCTTTTTTTCTCCATTGAAATACTTTTTTGAGTGGTTCTTTCTGGGGAAAATACTTCAAACTAAATAATGATAATGTGATTTCTTCATATTGCCAGAATGTGAAAGAGCCACAAACACAGAAGTGCGAGACACCACCTTCTACTGAGAAGCCTTTCACTTAAAAACATGTATTAACACCCCAAAACACAGAAAAGGAGCTGGAAGATGTGAGCCAGTATCTACAGAAGACTTTTGCCTTCTGGATTGCAAACAAGTAAGCACAGAATGATACTCTAACATGCTTGAAATGGTACCAGCTACTTGTGTTTAGCTGCCTTAATCCTAGTCTAGAGTTCTGAGTTCACATTATCAAGAGCTCACACTAAAGCGGACTCTTAGTGGCATCTCTCTAGGACACCTAATTCCCTCTCTAGGCTCCATCAGGTGGTTTGACTGGATCTTCACTTTGATAGGAGGCTTGATACCTAAATTTATGTCAACTAAATTTAGAGATAGGGATCTTTATCTGAATCCTACCCAGTGTCAAGAGACACAGTGAGCACAAGGAACAGAATGGGAAAACTCAGAATTTAAACCAAAATAATTTCTATTTCTTTATTTAAATTTGTATTAAAAATTTACATCTACTGTGACTTCAAATTCTTTTAAAGATGTTAAATAAAAATCATAATAATGCTGAGTTTAAATGTTCAAATATAATTCAAAATGAGAACAAACAGACCCTAGCAATAATCCTACAAATGGTGACAGAAAATAAGTAAATAGAAAACTAGATCTAAATGCAGTCTCACAGGTCTTATTATTCTTTGCTGTAAAAAGTAGTTACATTTCCACTTCAACTTCTGTTTACGAAGCAGTAGTGAAAAACTTGTTAGAAACATCCTAAGTTGTGGAAGAAAACTCCTGCAAGTGATTATATACAAGGATTCACACACATCAGTGAACACAATCATGATATGGCGCTTAACAAAGTTCTCATTAGATAAGCTCATGTAACTACCAGCATGTGTACTTTCAACCCACTGCATTACAAATTAAAACACAATAGTTCCTTGGGATTACACTATTTCTACTGATGTTTAGTCTAATGCATTTTAATTCAAAGTAAGGATAAGCTGAGAATATCATTATAAGCAGTCGAGTTACTGCTTGCTGAACTTCGCTTCCAATGTAGCCACACCACATGACTAAATGTTCATTTCCATTCTGACTGAATTTTAAAACATTTTACAGTCATATTTTGGGTCACATTTGTAACAATTAAATTTGTCTTATCATCAGTTAATGTTGTTATGATGACATAAGCTAAATCATTAAAATGTCATACCAATTTCTTTCCAGTCATTTAATAGTGGAGGTTCAATACAGAATCATAGAAATGGTCAAGTTGAAAAATAGCTTTAAGGTCATGGAATCCAACTGTTAAACCAGCACTGCCAAGTCCACCACTAAACTATGTCCTCAAATGTCACATCTAAACGTCTTTTAAATACCTCCAGGGATGGTGACTCCAACACTTCCCTGGACAGCCTGTTCCAATGCATGACAACACTTTTGGTGAAGGAATTTTTCCTGACAACCAATCTAGACCTCCCTTAGTGCAGCTTGAGGCTGTTTCTTGTCATTCTATCACTTGTCACTTGGGAGGAGAGACCAATCCCCATCTGACTACAACCTCCTTTCAAGGCATTGTGGAGAGTTATAAGGTTCCCCTTGAGCCTCCTTTTCTCCAGGATAAAGACTTAGTTATCAAGCTCCTTGAGGTACCTATATCTTAATTAAGATAGATACTGAGCCTAGGTAACTTAGGATCAATAAAAACTTTCTTGAACCAATAGACTCACTAGCTGACATTATAAACCATAAAAGTGTTTTAAAAAGCAAGGTGATTCTGTATTTGGAAAAGGATGTGATCTCATGAAACATATCTGCTGCAATTAAATTTTTCAACATATACAAGCGACAGAGAGGTCCATTTTGTACTTACACAGGGTTTTTTTGGCATTTCAGCATCAACAGATGTCATGAGGTGAGGAAGCATGTGGCATCAATGTGGCAATCCTACCTCAGAGCAGAGATAGCCTGCAGAAGAGCTTTTGTAAATGTCTAAACCCACACTCCCTTGGCACCTCTTATCTAGCGTAATGGTCTGACCAACTTCTAAGTAGGAAAAGTGCCATGATAACAGATGGATCGAAGTGTAGGCAGCAATAGGAGCATGTACCAGCATCCAGCATATTTACTGAGACCTGCAAAACCTAGCCAGGAATGACTCAAGTGACTGAAATAAAAGTCTGTGGTCAGAACAGTTTGCCAATGGCAATTCATCTCTTGCCTCAGTTAACATTTCAAAGTACATACATTCTGCCCTTTCTAAGTTAGGGATAACACAGTAGGAAAATAGACTGTACAGCAAATATAAATCATGTTTTCAGTCTTATCTGACATGAGGGAATTGCATTCTGCTGGCAGATCTGGGACTGTTGCTGTAGCTATCCCACACAAGACTGGGACAGCCTTGGAGATCTTTATTTACAAGACTCCTTAGGGTGAGTAGTGCTGTTTTATCAGCACTTTAGTCATCATAGTAATTGCTGAGCTTGCCCCTACTGTGCTGCAGATGAGGAAGGAAGGCTGCTATTTTCAGAATTCTCTGAAGAGGTATTTGTGCCCTTTGACAAAGTGGTTTTCCACCCCATTATGTAAAGGCTTTTCAGACCAGCAGGAGGAAGCCTCTAATAGCTCTTGTGAGACACAACTGGCTGGATTGTCAATAGGGTAAAGGTTTTTCTGCTCAGATTTTCACAGTCTGGTTGCAGGAAACTGCTACAGGAAATTTTCCTGACTCTTGCATCCAAGGTTTCAACATTAAGTCGAATAGGACTGTATCCAGACAAAGATAATCAATTAAGCCAAAAAGAACCCAAGCAAAAAAAAAACCTCCTCAGCAGTGTCTGCTCAGAGGGCAGGCAGCTGTGAGGTTATCTCTGCACAGGGAAAGTGCTTGCTTTTTTCCCTGCCAAATGCAGATCACCATTCCATTATATGAAGGAGACCAGGAAGCTGATCTCCTTCCATAGTTATCAGTCTAACAGCAGTATATGAAAAAACAGAATGAACTCTGCCCTCAAAATAAGACTCACAGAAATTAAATTTGTGTGTACCTCAGCATACAGTGCAGCTGAAATTCAGTTTCTAATAGACCTTAACCAGAACTCTACAACAAAATAAAATGGAGAGACATGGGACAGAGAAAGGAAGAGAAAAAGAGTTATCAAAACTCTCGTACAAAGTAATGTTCTAAAAGAGCATACAGGACATTTATTGAACAAACTTGCCTTCCAGAAAGCTTTCATGCTACAGCACAGGGTCACCAATTCTTGTAACAATAAAGATATGACACATGACATGATACAACCGAATAACATATTTTTGTGTCAAGTCTAAAATGCCCTCCTGAAAACTTGAAGAAAGCTCCTGTCTTCTAGTACATGAAAAAAAGGCTTCATAGAGCTCCTGTCTGTTTGTACTTAAATGAGAGACTGTAATGACTTCTATGATCTAAAGCTCACTTCTCTGGTGTGGGCTAATATATATATATATACACATAATAAATAGAATATATACATGGTATTCATTATCTATACTTGGAAATCAGTTGTTTTCAAAATAATATTAGCCTCATGTTTTTGGTACTTTTCCAAGGGTTAGACTGATTTAAGTTGAAGAGGAATGTAATACTGATGATGCATGTGTCAGGTTAACAGTTGGACTTGATGATCTTAAGGGTCTTTTCCCACCAAAATAACTCTGTGATTCTATAATGTTTTCCCATATAAAATCAGTCACCACATTAAGTATAATTCAGTAAGACTCTGTTATATTGCTTAAGAATATTGTAATTTAGAGCCCATAAGAAGCACTACCACTACCTGTAAAGTATCATTATAAGTGAACACACCATTTTAGAGACATGGACACTTGACACCAGGTGATAAACCAGGTATCAAGCCTTGCAGCTTTGTAGTAAAGCTGCAAATTTCACTCTAGCTTGGAAAAGCGGGAGACCAGGACCAATGGGAGTACCTGTGTGAAAATTAAGAGTGCCTCTGCTTTTCAGGGCATTTCACAGAGTCACAAAATATTCTGAGTTGGAAGGGACCCACAAGGACCATTGAGTCCAACTCTTAAGTGATCCCATACAGGGATCAAACTCACAGCCTCATGGCAAACTCAGGTTGATTTAACAGAAATTCCTTTACTCTGTGGAAAATTTTAGATAGTATAGATTCACCAAGCCTGCCATGGACACCAGTTTTTGATGTTTGGGTATTTGGTGTGTGTCTGCAGGGTAATAGCCCCCACCAAGCACTACAAGCCCACCTGAAAGGCTGCTGTGAGATCTAGTCCTCACACAAGGGTATGAATACAGGGTGATTTGGCAGGGAAGGACTGCAACAAGGCTGTGTGGCACGCAGGGCTCTGGGTCCCAAGAGAGCTGCTAGTGCAGTGAAACACATGCAGAAATTATGACTTTGGTATTTCTTATAATGCAGGACTGTTTACAAAAAGGTATCCTGTTATGAAATAAAGCAATATATTGGTAAGATAACTGCAGTCTTTAAATGTTTCTTTCTTTCCAATGATTACAGCATGGAGTAGAAAATTCTAAACCAAGCACATTTGTTTTGAGTACAATATGTTGGTCTAATGCCAATAATAAAAAACCTTTTCAAATTTTGGCATTGTTTCACTTTCCTAACTCTGGGATTCTTCCCTAGATGTTTAATCCAATAATAGCTCAGTAAATGCTTTCTTCCATTCACCTGATGACAGCTAGTGCCTGTGTCCTGAAGGAATTCCAAATGATGCTCTGAGAAAACAAAAAATGAGTAATCTCTGTACATAAGTTGAGGCAGTTTTTGAGAATTGCAAAGGCAAGCAGTCCAGCAAGCACTTTTATTTGTTCTGTAACCATATGTCATAGGACACACTCTATGAGATAGATCTAGTCATATGTTGCATATTAGTAGATCTCTCTCCTAACAAACTTTTTTTTGCATTCTCTAGATTCTGGGACACAGATGAGGTTGGTGCCTTTAAACCAAATCTATTTGATTCTAGGGTATCCATTCAGAGCTCTGAAGAAAAGGGCAGGCATAGATTATGTCATTAATAGGAAACTACTTGAAAATTTTGATTTATATGTTCCAGACACTTGATCACTCTTTGACTGCATTGTCACAGGATCATGCAAGATGGAAGATCATCTAGATCAGCTAGTTCAGATGAGGTTCTCCAGACATTTATCACTCATGTTCTTCACAGAGCTTCAGCCCAAAGAAAAGTGAGACATCTGGCTATTAGTCAATTGCTAAAACAAACATCCCGGCGTCCTTCACTGTTCCATGCGCCCAAAACCTGGCCTTTCAAAAAAACCAGTATTTGCTGGGCCATAAAGCATAGCTCTCTCCTGGTTTAGTTCTGAAATTATCATAGATGTAATTATTTGGGAGTTGAAAGAAAAATTGCTCTAACATTTATTCTATCCAGCTAAGAAACTTTTTAAAAGGTCTCTCATTGCTCCATTTTTTAGTAACTCAGTCATCTCCCAAGGATGCAGAGGATGAAGCACATATCCATGCTGGATATGTGAAGAGATGGAGGGAGACAGAGAGGTCTGGAGTGACCAAATATGGGTGCTCAGTACTCTCACAAAGGGCAGTAATTGTGGGATGTAAAGATTTCAGTTTTGAAAGAAAAAATGGGATGGCCCAGGTTGTAGTCTCTCTCTTCTTCCTAAACGTCACTGATTGGACTTAAACAAAGGCATTTCTTGGGCCAAGAGAGAAGTTGTAGGTTTGTGTTTCTATCGTTATGCATTGAATGTAGATTATTTATGTAGCTGAAGCTGAGTCTCACTGTTTGCTGTGTCCTTCTGCCTGCATCACCCCTTTACATGACATTGGTTGATACTGAAACGCCAGCAGAGCTCTACCACAGGCCATTGAGATCACAAGAGAATCTACTGTGTGACAGGCCACCCATTTCAAACCACACAGCAGGGACACCAACTAATACTCTTCACCACATGTTCTCCTCCTGCTTTCCAGTTTTTGAGGAACCAACCTCCCAGGGTCATCCCAATCCCCTTTCACTGCTGCACAACCTGTTCTAGCAACTGAGTGCACGTGTCAAGCTCTAACTCCAATTATCCTTTCACAGATGTCTCTCAGTCAGGTGGAGCTAAATGGCTGAGATACTTTAATAATCAAAGCTAGGCTATAAATAAACACAAGTATTAGCACAGGCTTCTCTAATTCATTTGCAGCAGTAAAATAAACATATGCATAACCTCTGAAGTCTTGTACTAGATGCCTCAGGAATGCAAGAAGCATTACTTCTGATTTAAATCAGCCATGTTGAAAACACAGGTTTTGGAGGGAGGAAAATGGGGAGAACTTGGGGAAAAGGGAGTTATTTTGATTGTTTCCACATGGACTCCCTACTTCATTTTAAAATAAAGACTGCCATTAAATGTGGATACATACTAATCCTTTATTGAAGGAAAAAGGAATTAACTTTCATTGTTTGTGATGATACTTTCTATTGATTTGTTTATATATTTATAAGCTATTGCTTAGCTATTCAATATTCTTTGCCTGCAATCCCACCAGAATGTATGCAGACATGAATTTCAATGTTCCTGTGCGAATTTTTCAAGAAGGAGTACTTTACATGGAAGTAGAGAAGGAGAAAATTGGATAAATTAAATAAAATGGCTGTGATACTGCAGACCACTGGAATAGGTAATTACATTCTTTTTTTACATATTAAGAGAAAAAAGAGCACACACACACAAAAAGAGAACTATGAAGGAAAAGAAATAATAAATCCAACAACAACCAGTATCAGATCTTATTAACTTAGCTTTTCAAATTTGAAGAAACTCAGTAGAATCTATGGTTGCTCTGCCTACAAACCATTTGGTTAGAGCTGACAATTGTAATAAAGCAAGAAACTGTAGAATTGTAAAATAATAGAATAATTTATATTTGGAAAGACCTTTTTAAGTCCAACTGTTAACCTAGCTCCAGTAGCAAGTCATTAGGGAGACCTCTAAATTCTGGTTGGCTTATGTTTGGCTCTTTCCTGACAGCAGATGGGATCAAGATCACTTTGCTGCTGTGACTTTGATTTGCTCATAAGAGACAATTTCTGTATCCTTAAATTTAGCCTTCTGTATACTGAAGCATATGCTACACTGCCCACAAGACATAATTAATCTAAAATACACAGAGCTCCTAATCAGTGCTCACTTAGTCTTTCACTAGACAGAAATCATTATTGGATATTACATACAATTTTGAGAAAAATACTGCTTCTGAAGAGGGACAGATGTTCTTTTCTACAGCTACTGCTTCAGTTTCACTGCTTACAAATGTCATACACTCCCAAGGAAACATTCTAAAACCTTGTTAGAAAGGGCTCGAAGAATACATATGGCACATATGTCAGAAATAAATGGAAGAGATAAAAACTCCCTTGTGACCTCCTCTGGACCTGTGTAATAAATTTACTTCTGTTTAACTTAAGGTCAAGAAAAGGTAGAAGTACATATCCTGACACACACACCCTTTTCTTGTGCTCAGAACACAAGGTAAAATTCCTAGAAATCAGCACTGCTTCTCATGTTTTCCATATATATGAACATTATCTAGAAGTGCTATGGCAGAATAGAAATATATGTTACTGCATGTAAACAGAGTGGAAGAATGAAAAGGCCATCATTTCCGCTGATTTTTTCCCAGGTTCTATCAATAAAAAGGAAAAAATAAAAATTTCATTGTGTATGCTAAATCAATAAATCTATGTACAAACATTGAAATACATACATATACATACAAATGCATACACGAGCACCAACATATAGCTCTATATGTTGTAAATTTCTTAGCCAAAATAGGGAATGCAAATTAAGGATAACATGGAATATTCTTGTATATGTTTCTTGAATCGCAACAGCATGAGGCCAATTTGCCCTTGTAGCTAAGCAAATATAGGCTCAGAGAAGCATTTCTTGAACTATTAGCCTTCACAAAGAACTTCCCGAAGTGATTTCTATAATAGGAAGTCCTCTCAATTCTTTGAGACTTCTGTGGCTTTGTCAGAGCTGAAATTGCCCCAAAGTTCAGAAGTTACTAAGGTCTGAGATTTTCTTCTTTTATTTTAAAAAGAAAGTGAAGAAACCCTGAATATCACATGCACTTTGTTCCACACCTGCATAAGTCTGAGTTTTGTCTTTCATTCTACAGTATGTAACATGACAGGGGACCTGTGAGCAAAGAAATTAGTTGGGTTTCTATCACAATCTAAATCAAGATACTTGATTGGATTGCAGACTAGACATTCATACTCTGAAACTGTGATGGTTTGTGGTTTCCTGATTATTTCAAATATTGATTATTGTTCCAAGTAAAATGTTATTTCAGTGCATTTATCAGATGTATTCATAGCACTACCAGCTAAAATGCATTAGAATGCTACACTATTCAGTGTTTGTGTCGCTTCATGTTTTGGCTCAAAATTTGCAGACAGATGTGTAATTTATAGTGGATCCACTCATAATCTTTACCAGTGAAGTGGTTTACAGCAGTTCTGAAACCCCTGAATTTAATATTTTGCCCTGCGTCTGCAAAACATTTCTTATTCTAAAAACCCACCACTGTGTCATCTAATGCAGACAATATTCAGCCACTTCCTTCAGCTGATCCCACCGAAAATTTAATCTTCCCTCTCTGCCACAAACTCTCCCTATTAACACCTTTTTAATAATTCTAAACTATATTGGCATCTTTTCTCTAACTCAAACTCGTAATATGGCCTCTGCTATCAACTCTGAGCTAAATCTTTAAATTCAAATCATGCTTCACAGAAACAGCATCCTCTACACTCAAACTGCCCTTTAAGGCAGGATGCAAAACCCTTTGAGCCCAATCCAACACCTTATGCTTAAAAAAGTTCCTTAAAAAAGATTGCTAAAATATTTAGGTAAGGATATCTAATAGCCTTCCAAACTCTATTTTTCCCACTATCTGAATATCTTTTCAACCAGCAGAATTTTTTTCCTAAATCAGAAAATCTACTAGGTCTCTTATCCTTTCCTTTAGCAATAGATGGATTTTTCCAGAATGGTCTTCCACAGATTTGATGATAACTCTTATGTCTCCCTACAGTCGTATGCACTTTTGAGCCTAATTATTTCCATTATTTTTCATATGCCATTCTTGTTTTTCATAACTGCACTTGCACTGCTCTATACCATTCTTAAAGCAGATGTGCTCAAAAGGGGTCACAAAATTCTCGCTGAGATCTTAACAGCAGTGAATGCAGATGAAGTAACAGCCTTCTTATAAAGTGTCTGTTAATCTAGGAAAGAGATTTGTCTCCTTTGAAACCATATCACACTGTTAATTTACATGGAACTCATGTACATTATAGCCTCAGATATCATTTTGCCTTATTGATGCAGGGGTTTTTCATGTATTTGTTATATTTCTTCCTACTAAAGTAAGATTTTTTTTTTCTTTTCTTTACTAGATTTATCTTTTTGGTTTTAGACAGCCCATTTCAGCTGTATTAGGAATTCTAACTGTGCTCTTCACAGTATTTGCAATTCTTCTTAGCCTTACTTCAGTTTCATACCTGTACCCTCTCTGTCAACGTCAGTAAGGAAAATACTGGGATGTCACTGAAAGTATCCCAGGCTATGAATTATGCTGCTGCTTCTTCAATCCTGTGGGATTTTCCCTGTCCTCCTTAGAGTTTCACAATAGTCACGTATAGGTCAAAGATGATTTTGGACGGATCTTTATAAGTACTTTCATTAGATGTTTCATCATGACCGACTAAATGAAAATATTAATATTTTCCTAATTGTCTCTAACTTAGTCAAGGCTTATTCATACTGAAAATTAGTGTGTTTGTATAAGTGTGGTTTTTTTTGTTTTTTGGGTTTTTTCAAAATTAATGTGATTAAGCTTCCATTTGCCACACTTGTAGAAGGGACAAAGAGAATTAATGTGCCACAGATTGCTCAGTATGTCAGGCAACAGTTAAAGAACTTTTAAGCAGTTAAAACCAATGCAACCTAAAATAATTTAATGAGAAAGGCCTGCAATTCCATGTCACTCCAGTTTTGTGATTTCCATGAAGGCTGATGGCTGCTTGTTCCCCAAACTTTCCCCAAAAGAACACATAATTATAAGCCTCTTGATCATGGTTTCTGGTTTCACCTGTATTTCTCTGGAAAAAAATACCAGCGCAAAAAGCCTCTGCCTTCTCATCCATTTACTCAAAATTTTCTGAAAACAGAAGCAAACTCAACTAAGGGACTAATAGAGTATTTCCCAGGCTTAATTTTTATTAGGATGGAGGGAACTTTCTCATCTGATGGCCACATAAATAGTTGGACAGTACAATTTGAAGAGTGAATATGGGACAGGAATGAGGAAAAGTGAACAAACACCACTGTAAATAACGCTGTCATTTAATAAAACCTCTTCTTTGGCTTAGCAGCTCAGTACTCAAAACAGGACATTTAAAAGAATTGGACTTGATTATGCCAGATTTCCTTCAGAGACAGTGGAGAAAAACAGGCATTTCTAGGCCACTGTTCTTATGTTTGGAAAGGAGGCATACATAGAGGGTATAACAAATATATCTTTAAAAGTACCTATTTCTTTCCATTTATATCATGATTCACTTGATAAAAAGTGGTTTTGAAGAAGTCATGATCATGGGAGTGTCTCCATGAGCAAAGGCACTTTGTGATTCTACCAATAACCTTAAACCAAGGTGATATTCATAGGCACGTAGTTCTAGAACTTTCCTAGTTTACACATTTTTCTTCGTGTTTTTGGTGGGTTTAACTTTTGTCTAAAGATGTGTACTAATAAAACTTTCTTTGCTTTTTCAGTCACTGGCTAAATTATTTCAAACGTCACTAATTTATTCCATTATTCAGTTGTTAACAGTGCTTTAACTGAACAATTTACTATTTATATAATCATGTGCCAATCTACTGCATATAAACATAAGATATTTAAGATAATTAAATTCCAAGCATTCAGTATGGTTAAATTAACTGGCTTCAGTGACTATTCAACTAATAAATTCCAGTGCATATGAATTTTTTAAAAAATCATAGTTACATCAGAGAGCGGAGCACTGATTTTCAAATCTGCAAATATTTCAAAAGCCTTTTTCTAGCTACAGAACAAATTCCAACTTTTGAGGATTATACCGAAAGCCATAGACAGAATAAGATGTAATGGTCATTTTTTCCCCTCTTAATAAAATATTCTTCATGTTTATATCAATAATAAAATCCTGTGGCTGCTATTCTTAGAAGTCTTAGAAAATAGAAATGTAGCAACAAGAAGAGCTGGTTAAAAAATAAAATCAGTTAATTACTGTCCTCTAAAAATCAAAATTTCCTGCAAGGAAATTTTAAACCACACTGCTTTAAATAGGAATAGAAAAATAAAATTCCAAGTTAATTACTTCTGTCCACTTAAGTATTCAATTTCATATTATTTTTTGAGTCAGAGCCTACTTGACTTAGCAAGAGTTGAGTGTGAAAATTTCAGCATCATGATTCTTGCAATTATATTCCATCTCTTTTCCCATATTGTGGAAACTGATATAAGTGCAATTCTTCGCACAATATACATTTTTTACTATTTTAATTCCGTTATGTCAACTGCTTTATTTTTAGTTCAGCTTTAAACTGAGTTTTCACACTTGATCTAATGCAGTCTCTTGGATGAATTCTAATTAATTCTGATGCCTCCTTCCTAACCTCAATGAGCTGGTCCCATGGGATGGCCTTCCTTCATAATGCCAGTGCTTACCACAGCCTCTCCTGAAAATCCCACTGCATGCTCCCAATAGGAAATGGATTCCAAGGGGAGATCAAAATACAGAGCTAATTTGCCAACTTTTAGGAACTTCTCTGACAAGGTTGAATGAAATCTGAGAATCAAAGGAAAGCACTAACAATCTGAATACCAAAATCAGAGATTGTTGAAATGTGACAGGATTCAGGGACCAAGTCGCCTTCATCTCTAGTTTCTCTAGTTCATACTAATGACTGTGAGTTTCAGGTTTTAGAGTACATTTATTCTTTGATATAAATAGCACCCATATCAATTTCCCTTATCCATCTCAGTGTACCTCACTATGAGAATTACCCAAGGAGTCTGAGGTCTTCTCTTTCCTGTAAACATTTCAACACAGTAGAAAAACTACTGCATCACACAAAATTGATTAATCAGTTCTCAGTGCTATTCTTGTACTACACATTTAACTTACTTTTCCATGCAGTGTGTATACTTTTCTATGTCACATAAAAGATATAGCACAGCACGCTGGTTTGAGTAAAATGCATAGTAGAGAGGAGATTAAAAATGTTGCAGAGATATCCAGGCTGAGTTTATGTTCTTCTTTATAACTACCTGGTGGAATGGTGTACACTTCATGTCCAAAACAACATGCACCCCCATAAAAATCAAGGTTTTTCAGATTTTTCTTAATTCAAGAAGAGGAATTTTCCAGAATCTAATAAATAGAAATAAATTATGTTCTTTTCCACTAACTCATCATGTTTTCTTGTGGGCAGGGAAAGGTTGAAATTTATGAATCTGAGCCTTAGACTCCGAGTTTCTAGGTTTTGGAAAAGGACAGGTAAGTTACCTAGGTATCATTAGTATATTTTTTCTGCCTTAATCTCATTGAAACATGTCCATTCAATGCCTTAAATACTTTCAGAAACAGAGGCTGGGATATTTATAAATAGTAGAAAAATATATGAAAGCAGCATGTATTGAAGTGGAGGGTTTGAGCTACATTGCGCAAAAACATTATCATCAGAAAAGGATTAAGGAAAACAAACAGGAACAAGAAAATACATTTACATTTTGTGTTTATGTGCTTACGAACACTGCAGGAACACACAGGTAGCAACTAATTGGAATGCAACATGATGTTTTCATAAACTGCAATCAGAATAAACAGAATTTATAAAGCAGCAACCACCCTGTGCCATTCCTGGCTCACAAGATTTTTATTAAGGATAATTTTCTCTTGGATGAGGAAGCCTGGACTAAGACTGATAGATCAAGGGTCCCTTTTCAGTGAAGGAGTTGCTGAATGTTTGTGAAGCCTCATCTGTGTCATGATTTTTCCCAAGTTTATGAATGGAGCAGAATTTTCAAATGTGTTTAAATTCCCCATTATGACACAGACACAAGATTTGTCGCTAACTATAAAAACTTCCAGACCTTTGTGAGGAAAAGGCAAAAACAAGAGTATCTATGAACAAGATCATGAGTAAACACAGATAAACACGATCCAGTTAAAGAGAAGACAAAACATAAATACTCTAATATGGATTTTAAGAGAGCTTTTGAATTTGCATTTATAAAAACTGCTGCAGAGAAACAAAAACATATATCTTAAATAACTAAAAAGATAGTAATATACACATTTTGGAATCCAAGTTTAAAGGGGTAAATAAAAGCTGCTGGTCTGTGAAAAACAGAATCTTGTTATCTCATGATAACAAAAAAGGAACACGAGAAAGTAAGAAATAGGGATCCATCTGTCTAACAGCTTTTGTATTTTGGATGAACTGAAATTATCAATGTTCTGAATTTATTTTGGGTTTCCTCTTCATGTGCAGTTGGCAAATAGTTTTGGCTGATGTATAGAAAAAGCTGAAACAGACTTTAGAACATTTTTTTTAAATAGAAAACCATTCATCTCAGGTGGTAAGAATGAGCAACACTGTGTTGTGAGCACCAATGACTCTCAGATTTTTTTACACTAATAGTTTTGTCTCTAAACATGTTCTGTCAATCACCTTATATCTCTTGTCGAATTCAAACAGTACAAATTACACAAAGAAGGGAAAAGATACAGGCCCAAAGACCTCTCTATCAACATTGTCTCTAGGAGCAGACTGAAAGCCTTGGTTCAGAGATGTGGAGCTCTGCAGTGCTTCATCTTTTATGGGCCAGATCCACTGGATGGAGGGAATCACTGCCTGCCACTGCTCTGCACAAAACTGCACAAGCTACAGCGCAGCTCCTGCCTGCCTGAGACTTCAAGATCTGACCAAAGTGGTGGTTTGTTTATATTTGTGTGCCCATAGTTTGGCTTGCTGTCATTTTCTATGAAGGATGGTGCTAAGATCATATGATGAATCACAGATAAGCATATGACCATTTATTTTCCTCAATTCATTTCTGTTTAGTTTCATGAATAGGCAGAATAAGGACATTTACAGGCATAATTTTTCTATAGACTGGAGGACACATCAGAGAAAAATGCTACATGTTCACACACCAGAACTCACCACCAGCTTGTTGGGCAGCAGCCCAATAAATGCATCACAGCTCTCAGATTTTCATCTTTTTTTAATATTCTATATGGAACAATAAAATAGCAAGACATATGGAGCAGAGAGTTGATAGTTACCTTTTTTTGGTCCAGCAAAATTTCAACTATGTTCAGAAAATTTTTATGTGCTTTGGGATGCAGACAAGGAGAAATTAATTGTCTCCCATACTTAGAAAACTTAGATTGTGGTGAAGCTTTGAAAGGTACCTGTAATATCTTATGGATAAAATATTTGCTGCGACTTTGCCTGTTTTCCCTGAAATTCTTTGCCACATGGAAGTTATATCTCCATGGTATAAATTCTCTACATTTCCATACTAAATCTCCACGGAACACTGGCAAACACTTCTGATAACCCTCAGACAGCTCATACTTGGAAGTACTGTACAAGTGTCTCTTCCACAGAAGTCTCCCTGACCACACATGTCTGCCTGGCATTGCCAGAGGAGACAACTCTGTGGCAGATAAAGGGAAAAGTGCTCTGAATTAACTAAGCACATGAGTTCTGGGTAAGATCCCATGTACAGACTGCTTTGTTAACACATTTTCTAATGCTGCATCTTTTCTCTTTAAATAACATACTTCTTTGAAGACATAGACGTGTGTTCACAAGTCACAGTTCACAACAGTAGGACCTGCAGTACAGTTAAACCCATTCAGGTGTGCAGGACTATCATAGGCTCAAAGTTTTTCCCTGATATGTCCCAGTCTCAAAAATGGAAGAACTGGAGAGTTAGAGAAGAGATAAAATTCTGTAGTTTTGCCTGTCTGGTCTACCACTGCTGACTCAGATGGCTGAAGGTTTTCTGCAATAATGAGCCACATCTGCCACCCCCATTATTTGCAGATAATTTCTGTCCCTAAAGAACTTCAAAAATCACAAGATGTTTTTGTTGGGGTATCCTCACCAATCGAGTCCAGAAAGAACAGGAGTTTTTATAGGATGGTAGTAATCCATCCTAAAATGGGCTGAAGTGTTTCCCAAAGTTTTCTGACCAGCGTTAACTAGATCTTTGGCTATACCACGAACTTAGAGATCTTTCCTATGTGTGTGTGAAACAGATCTGTGTTTAGATGAACATTCTAAATTAACATCTAACATTACACATCTGAATCTGGACATTTAACTGGATCTCATCCTGTGCACCAATGTGGTAAGATCACAAGAGGGAAATGATGCATCCAACTGGTTCTTTAGTTCTGCAGAAACTGCCTTGCTTCCTGCTGTTTTCACAGTACACAGGGAGTTAGAAAGTATTTGAAAAAAAACAAACAACCAAACCCAAGCAAACAAAACCAATCAGCAAAGCATTACATTTTAATGTCTAATGAGAATCAGCAAATTTGAGCAATAAAAGCAAAAATAAAAAAAAAGGTTTTCAAAATTAAAATCTCTCTGAAGCAAATTTTCCAGGGTAGCCAGTTGGAAGAATGCTCTCAGCTTATTTCTGCCTTATTAATATTACTATTCACAAGGTGGGAAAAAGGAGAAATGGTATGTTACCATGAATCCATGAAAACAACAATAAATTGGAAGGTTTTCTAGAACATCTGTCTTTGATCAGCATTTCATAATGAAGAACAGCACCAGTGACCACTTTCAGATTTAAAACAGAATGGGCACTGACTTGGGTGAACTAACCTGGCTAAGAACATGGCATAAATTAGTGGCAGAGGCAGGAATAAAAACATTCCACTTTTGGTTCTGCACTCAGTGAACAAGGCTACTCCAGGATACTCTGACTGAGTTCAATACTGAACACAGCAAAGCATCAGCTGGGAAAAATAACTGAAAAAAGGAAAAAAATACTAAATGCATGAAGGTCAATGGAAGGCTGAACACCAACTTTCATTTGTGCCTGGGAAATGTCCCACAAAGAAACAGAAGTCAAAAACATAATTAAATTTTCTTCTCAATACTTGCCTAACAATGATGGATTTAGTCCCTTTCATTTTCAAATTGCTTTGCAAGCATTAACTAACTAGCAAAAGATGAAGATCAGCATTTTAAGCAACAACCGTGGGATGAAAATAAAACAAAAAAACAAAGAAAAAGACACCTTTTTCTGCAGTCATCACATCTGACAAATAGAGGTGATTTTTAAGTACACTGACTGCGTAATGATTACAAATTACCACATATCAGTGATCAAACAGCCATCTCTACTGGATCATAGCAGTTACTGGGAAAATATGGAGATATTTTCTTATACAATTCATATATGTTCTATAAGGTGTTTATGATTGCTTGTTCCCTACTTCCTTAGTAACATTTAGTCACGTTAATTTCTCATGTAATCAGTTTAGTACAGAATGTCAGCTATTTGGATGAAACAGGCATTTTACACATGACTGATACACCATTACAAGTTATATAAAAATCATAAGGCCTAGAAGACCATAAAAACAATTATATGAACATGATCTATTGAAATTTACATTTTAATGTATATTCACAAAGCCCAAAGACAGAACACACCCACAAGGAAGCAAGGGTTTTCAGCCATATTTTATATATAGCAAGGCAAATTTTCATAGAAATAAACATTAAATAACACATTGTAGCAAAAGAGATATTAAAATGTATTTGAAATGGATTTTTATTGATTAAACCTTTCAGTGTCCTCCAATCCCAATTATATACTTTGCTAATTAAAATTTGAAATAAAACATAGCTTGCAAAAAGTACAGACCACAATTGTTACTACCATCATGCTTTCGTCACATAACACAAGAATTCAAAGTAGTTTCATATAAATTATTTATATGTTGGTACTTCCAGTTTGATCTTGGTGCTCCAATATAAGATATATTAATATATACCTCATGTTCACATAATTGGTGAGTAATTTTGAATATCATCATCTATGCCACTTCAAGAAAATTGTAAAAGTTTATCAGTTTTCTGACATGGTTTAACTGGATTGTTTTCCAATTTTAGCAACTGATTGGAACATTGAAGATACAGAATTGTGGATCAGAATCTATTGTGCCAAAATTATATTGAAAATGCTCATTAAGAAATGGACCATTTTTCTGACTCACCCCTAAAATTATTTCACCTCCACTCTACTTTTAGTAATCATTTTAGTGCCCCCTTTAAGTACATGAAACCTGATTTTCTTGAGTTTATGCCTAGTACACATTGCAATTTGGCACTGTCTCACTTGGCTGATCTGTTATCTTCTTATGACCACCCAGCATAATCTGTGCCTTCTGAAAATGGTTTGTAGGAAAATGCAAAGAAATTTAAATACAACTACTTTAAAAACATGCTGCCATATGAAGATGAAACTTTAAAGGGTTGTAATTCTGGGAGTTTAAGAGAGAGACAAAGAGGGATTTAAGTGCTGAGAAATAAATAAGCAGACCTTAATGGCACTTCCTGTCAGGTCAGTAAAATCAGTCGTAGCTCCATAAACACACTGTCCTTCAGCTGCAGGTATTATACAGCCAAAATGTGGGCAGTAACACATAAAGCACAAAACCAGTTGATTTATTGCCTGTATAATCCTGCATTTATGACTTAACAGGATTCTACAAAGTAAATAGATGCCTGTTGCTATTCCAGGATGAGTCCAAAGAGCAGAGTGGACAAAAGGCACAAGTTTAAGTGCAGGAAATTTCATTTAATTATAAGCAAAAATCCTTTTACCGTAACTATTGTTGAATACCAGCACAAGCTGCCCAGAGAGGTTGTGGAGTCTCCCTCCTTGGGGCTATTCAAAACCTTAATGGACATGGCCCAGAGCAACCTGCCCTAGTGATGCTGCTTCAGCAGGATTGGACAAGATGACCTCCAGAGAGCAGTTCCAGCCTCAGCAGCTCTGAGATTCTGCATGAGAAGGTGACTAACATAAGGAAAAAAAAAAAAATACTGAGTGTCGCAGTCTCTTCTGCAATAAACGTTGGAGTTTTTTTACAGGTGAATGAGGGGAATTCAAGGAAAGTACTCAGAATTAATTAGTTACAGGCTTTTTTTTTTCAGGATGAAGATCGGTTTGGGACTTCTAGAAGGGTATCGAAAATAATGTGATGTTAACTTACAAAATAACTTCTCTCAAGATAACCTGCAATGCCAGAAATGGGACAAATTAATGAGATAACCATTCTGCAAAATTGTTCCCTTGTAACAGTGTAAATCCAAAATAACTTCAGACAAGTCAGGTAAGATACACAATTGTGAAACTGGGTTAGTGTCAAACATCTTTCTGTAGTGCACAAAGTGTCTCATTGCCACCTAATTCAGTGCCCAATGTACCATGTGGATCCTTTAAAACTCTGTAATAGTAACTGGCTTATATCTAAGAAAATGATACTTAGGAATTGGGATCAGCTCAGACTGTTGTTTTCCAGTTGGTGGACTGAAATGCATTTGCAGTACAGATAAAAGGGAGAAGGCCAAATAACTTTCCCCTAAAGACAGGATGCTCCCAGAAGAATCAGCCTTACAGCATCCTTCTGTAGAGATGGCTAAGGGACCACTGATGCTGTCTGAGTGACAGGAAGATAAAACTCTTTCGCTGTTGTAGTTTACTGCCCAGAGGTGCCTGGTTCATTTGCTAGATGGGAAACAAAAATTGACTGGAGATCCCACACTACATGACTGACTCAGTCCACCTGTCAGTAATTTGGGCAGGATTAAAGAAAGAATATCTGAATTCATAAAGCACTGAGAGAAAAGCAGAGAACTCAGATGTGTACTCTACAAAATATGATTCATGTTTCTATGCAGATTTCAGTTTAGCTCTCAGATATTTAGCACATGGAAGTCTTAAAAATACCTATGGTGTAAGTAACAGCTGTGGGGTCACTGAAAAGCTGAGAGCAAGATTACATAAAAGCTGGCTATAACATGAAACAGCAGGCCTTATGTTACTCAAGTACTTTTTATGAGTTATGTCTTGAGATTTTTCAACACCAGAACTCTTTCTCTGCTTGTGGAATTATATATGACCCAAAGCACATATAGTGAGTACCTCTCTTGACAGAGACCAAAACTTCCATCTGTGAAGCATTCACAGGGAAATGTCAGGTTAGCCAAGACTGAAATGTGTGTGCCAAGGGGAAGATCATTTATCGTTAGTTTTTAGTGTTCCCCCCCAAGCCCCCCAATTCTTGGCAACAAATTTTTGTCACAAATAAGCAAAAAATTAATTTTCTTAGATTGCAGGATTAACTAAAACACATTGTATCAGCTAGCCTCAGAAAATACAGCAGCTTGTGCTAAAATAATATTCAATTTAAAAAGGTCTTGCTGATATAAGTGGATTGAGGTTTACACCTAACACGTAGCCAGTGGTGAACTACTTTTCATTGTTGCTCACACACTGCTTGCAGGTGAGATGTGGGAGCATGACAAGCAACTTTGCAGTGCTAAAAATACAGCATTTTGGCAGAAGTGACAGATTCCATGCTGGAATCCATGATTTAATAAAATAGCTTCCACTTCCTTGTATTAATGTTCCAAGGGGAATACAATGCCATAACACAAATCCATTTCTCATACAGTCAACATCACTCCCTACCAAGAACACTTTTTCTTTCAAGCTGACATCTTCTGTACTTGAGAACATCAAAAGGGACAGCAGAAAGCATTTGCAAGACTGCATTTCCTCAATAAGCTTTCTACAGACTTTATTCTGAAGCACAACAAGTCTAAATAAAGCTCTTGTTTGAGTCAACTGAACAACCTATTTTGCAGTTCTGCTGGTTTAAATGTGTGACTCATTCAGCAGCAACAGAACAGTTCGGATCTCACGAAAATGAGAATCACCAAAGATTTATATCTTTGTTTCTTTTTTGTTCTTTGTTTTTGGGGTTTTTTGTTGGTGGTTTGGGGTTTTTTTGGGTTTTTTGGTTTTTTGTTTGTTTGTTTTTTTTTACTTTTCACTCCAAAACTAAAAGGCACCCTTACTGTCAAATCTATCTTTACATTCTACATCTCCCCACCCTGCCAAAAAGTAATATTACCCTGAGGCTGGGATCAACTTCAGATGTGACAGTTAATCAAGAGAGTAATAAAGAGGATTAATGTAATTTCTATATCAGAGTTGAAGTTATCTTGGATCATGGACATCTGGGTAAACTTCAACTTCTGCACAAACTTTCTATGCAAGTTAGACATTTTATCAAAGCTCCAGAGGCTCTGACCATATCAAATTAAAGAGAGCTAGGAGTGCCCCCAGGCACCACAATTCAACACTTGATGTCATTTACATGTCAGACAGACCACCAGCCTTGCTTTCTTATCATGTAAATAGCACCATCCCAAGCAATCTCCAATGGGCAGACTATGGGAATTTGCCTGAGCCAGGCAAATTAACTTTATTTGCTGATCGCTTACCTTTATTGGGTGATCACTTAACTTTATTGGGTGAAACAGTTTAGTTCTTAGGGAAGGGTATCATTTTCTGCAAGCAGGTCTCAGCACCTTCTGGAGATACTCAAATCACCTGTATAAATGTAGCTGAAGAGCTGATGTCCTAGGTTGCAATACAGATGTGTTTATTCTATTACCACTTCCACAGGCTGTTAAAGCAGGTGGGGCAGTGGTTGTTATCTCCTGCTATGATTCACCCTGATAACTGTTAATGAGCTATCAAGAACCAACCACCTGACTCACGGATTTATCTCATCCTATTGTGAGATGCTCCACCCAGGAGGGAGGAGCCAAGCATTCCCACCTGGATATAACCTGGCCTTGGACCTACCCAAGGAGCTCCTGTCTGCTGGATTCCCAGAGGACAAGAGCTACCAGTGGACCTTCAGGTGGAGACCAGACCTTCCACAGGATCACTGCTTCAACTTAACTGCTTCATTTGGACTGCTACCACCACCCTAGCAGGATGTCAGGCTATATCTGACTCTGTCAGTGTTTTTTTCTTGTATTATTGCATTTATTTATAATTTTCCTGTTAAATTATAATTCAGACTGGTGATCTCCCACTGGTTTGTTTTCAAACTAATACAGCTGACTCAATATTTTCCTAACCTTGATGAAGTAATGAGGACTTCTGCTACAGAAGACAAGGGGCTGTGATTTTAGGTATGGACCTGCCAAGTTTTCCACAGTAACAATATGGATGTAGCTCCCATCCTACACCCTGAGCCCACAGCCTGCTGTCACTGCTCCTGAACCCTCTTGGTGTCCCCTCATATTTGTGGGTCAACTGTGGTTCATTTCCTGTGGCCTTCAGAGCACAAAATAGGCAGTGGTGGTACACTGTAGGAAAACGAATATCCCATAAAAACTCAATTTCTGCATTCACCCCACAGAGCCAAACACCCCCTATTCTCCCCCAGAGCCAAACACTAAGGTTGTCCAAGTGTCTTCTAAGGATGTGCACTCCAAGAGTCAGGACAGAGCCCTGGCTGTGCTGCTGATTTGCCCTCTATAGTAGACACATGACTCAGCTTTCAGCCCTATCCTGTGGCCAGATGAGAAACATTCAGACCCTGCATTCCTCAGAGCTGCAAGGACACAAATACTGCAGATTTATGCTCAATGAAACTGGATCACACACATTTCCCCACTGTGATAATGCACCATGAAACCAAACTCAGACTGCTTCCAAGACACTCAGATGCTGTGCTCACCAGCAGCATGTAGAGTTTTTACATAAATAAAATTAATTTATCCAATAGCATGAATGAAGCTACTTGACACCAATGTCAAGGGAACTTCTTACAAATGACTAGATTTTGCAAATTAGAAAGGAATAAAATCCATTAAAACATGGCTATCACAAATTGTGCCGTATTTATTTGACAAGTTATAGCTCAGTAATCTAGCAGATATGCTGTACTAAATGCAATTAAGCCTTAGTAGTATGAGACCTCACTACAGCATCTGCTTTTAAGTCCTTACTGAAGGCTGTAAAAAGGAGACAAGAATTTATTTTCTTTTTGGTTTTTTTTTTTTTTTGGAGATAAAGTCAGCTGCTTAATGAAGTGCAGATTATCACTATTTTACTGAACATAACTGTAACACAATATTTATGTATAATTAATTTATCTCTGACTTTCTGAGCCATAAAGAAGCTCAAAACACAGGGGAAAATGATGGGAGACAAAGAAAAACAGAAAGAAAATTTTAGTTTCTTTGATGTCTTTTATGTCAAGATGGAGGGAGGGAATCCTTTGGAAAAGTACCCAAAGTTATTTGCTGGTTGCACAGTGATCACCGTGTTGCTAAATATGGCTCCCAACAGCAGGCAGAGAAGGTAAAACTGTGCAACAAATCTGTACAACAGTGCTCAGGGAGAACCCAGCTGACAAGGAAGCACTGTAGCCAGGTCCTGGATTAGGCCAGCATGTCCAGCTGGCCAATTCCTTTGTCACATATCCCATTCCAGTCACATATCCCTAACTACAAAATTTGTAATGTAAGAATGTATCTGGTTTTTGTTGTTTGAGTATCTCCTGTGCTGTCTGATCCACTTGATAATCAGAATCAAGAAACTACCTCCTGAACATCCCCAAGTCCAATTATCAATGAAGAAATGCAGAGGCTGAATTATAACTTATGAATATCAAGATTAAATACTGAAGCAAACTAATATTTCTCTTATTCACCTTCTTAATGTCCCATCACTGAATTGGGATTAGAAATTACAAGAATAACACAAAAAAGAAGGTCACATTCAGTCTTTTGACCTTGGAAGCCAAATTTCCCTGATGCTTCTCAGAACCTGCAAACTATCTTTAGCATCCCCCAAAAATGCTGTTGTCCTAAATGTGTTTAATGACTGCCATTCCTGATTCTCTATTGAAAGCTAGTAGTAAACTAAAGTTCTTTTTCTCCTTTGCACTTTAAACACAGAGAGCAAATATAAATCTCTGTGTTTAAAGAGCTTGATGCTAAGGTGTTAACCACATCCCATCAGACCTCATAAGAATTTTCTTTCACAAAAGGCCATGTAAAATTATAATTAATTTAGTAAAATGTGTGTTAGGTGTTGAATTTTCCTTTCATAAAGAGTTTGTTCCACGTCTGCCTAAATTCTCACTAAAAATGAAGTTTTCCTGGCAGCAAGTTAAAAACATATGATTCAGTGACACATTTATGATCTATAGAACACAATTATGGGAATGGTGGATGTCTCATTGGATTGTCAGGGACTAAATAGAAAAATAAAACTGTATTTGCTATTAAATGAGCATTGCTTTTCAGGGTGGAGGCAACATCAAGATGAGATTCATTGATTTCTGAGTACCAGCTGACACAGAGCTTTTTTAGCAGAATGAAACAGAAGCAGAATTTTGTGAAGCCCAACTTGAGAGCTGGTTGTTGTCAGTTGCCAGATATGTTTGAGCATGTCTCTAAATACAGCATCTATTCTATTGGCTTTATATTTTCAGCAGAACATATTGTTTATATTTGCCATAAGTAACAGTGATGTCAGTGCTGTTGGCGAAGAGTAGTCCATCCCTCCGTCAATCGTTTGTAACCAAGGGAACTCATTCATTCTTTAGGGTCTCAGTAACCCAAATGTAAGAATAAAGGTCTCCAAAATGCTGCAGTGCTTTCCTCCAGTCATCTGCAAGGCATCATTTAAAAGTCAGTAAAGTAGGATCTCAGTTTTGAAGCTACACATCAGAGTATCAAGCACTCTGCATTGCATTTAGCATGATGGCAGGAAAGCCATCTGTATAGATGAGGAAAATCCTTCAAAGCAACTACTCCTGTGTTTCATCTTCTGTCAAACCTCTCCTCCAGGGTGCTCCATTACTTTTCCTTGCCTTTCTTTTTCTTCTCTTGGCCAGTTCTTTGTCCTTCCTGTAGCTTGTGAGCAGAGTAACACCCAAGAGCAGCAACACTTCTCCAGCTGAGTGGAGAACGGCAGCTCCTGCACTCCTTGGTCCATCTCCAGTTATGCATGATGGAGAAGAGAGAAGGAATCAGAGGGAAGAAAACTCTCTCAAACACTCAAGGCAAAGGAGAAGTGGAACTGGCACTGAGCTATTGGGCATGTGCTTCCCCTGGCCTAGTGCTGAGAAAGGTGCAGGCTCACAGCTAGAAGGGGAAACAACACTAAATTCTTCACCTCCCGAAGCAACACTAATTCTTTGCTGCAGGCCAAAGATCACCCAGGAAAGAAAATTTTAAGGTCTATTCTTCCCTGAATTACCTTGTAATTGCTTTTATTCTAACAAAGAAATGTAAACAAGAGAAAAAGCCAGCATAATAAAGATTTTCTGACAAAAAGATGAAAACTAACTCTCCATCCATTGATCTTTCTTAGCTTAAGGAATACAAAGGTTTTTTGTGGTGCTAGTGTGTTTTTTGTCCACATGTGCACAGAGATTTATTTCTAGCTCTATTCAGCTAAAGGTAAAATATTCACTACATGAATTCCCAGGATAGTTCCAGGAACACAGAGGAGCAGGTCATCACACTATTATTGCACAGAATACTTCACAGAGGACAAATTAAAATATGCTTGGAAAAAAGAAACTGTGGAAACTCTTTTTAGAAAGGTTCTCCTATCTAAAAGCATGAAGATTGAATAGAAGGTTATGAACTGGTTATTTCTAGTTTCCATCTGGTTCTTGAATTTTGCAGACATAAGCAGTATAATAAAGGAGAGCATGAGGAAATAATGTGAGCTTCTAAAAACCACATTGTTTTTTCTTGTCTTAAATTATCCAGAAATCTAAATATAATGATGTGTGGATTCCCTTAATTGTAATTAACAGGGCAGAGGTTGTGATTCATAAGGGTATAATTATTGCATTTTACCAGAAGAACACAAATGAGAACAACTTTGAAAGAACAGAAGAAAAAAAATATCACAAACAAAACTGATTAAAAATAATGTAGAGTACTATTGCAGTTCAACAAAAAATGAGAATGTTAATTATAAATCACTCAATTGCACAGGAAAGTCCAGTTCACACTCATGCTAATTAAATGATGTCTTAGTGAAAAATCTAAAAAGTCAGCTGAAATTAAATTATCTTAAAAGATTAAAGTTGCAAAAGCAATGACAGTACTTAGACCAGAACTGCAAACTGCCAAAGGCACATGATGTTCCAGAGCAATGCAGAAAAGAGAAACATGTCAGAAGAATTTATTTTTTAATTCTGTATAAACAAGCCAAATCAGAAGGCAAGATACCGTCAGTTTACCCTAGCACACAGTGTTCATAACCCTTTATTTTCACTCAGATACTATACACCATTAGTACCCATGAATTAGACTGCTTCAGATAAATTAGCAAAGGAGTCAGGGTATTAAAATTAGACTCACTTTTCAGCTGGAAGACTGCAACTAGACACCATAATGTGTTCTGTAAGCACTATTCCACTTTTCAATTATTAAATATTCATTGGGCTATAGATATAGACAGACTGAATTGGCAAGCCTAAGGGTTCAGAGATAAGAGATCAAAGCTCATACCTTTGCTTCAAATAAAGCTTAAAAGGTATTTGAAGGTGGGATTCCCTCTGTCCTGAGGAATGCCTAAGTGCTTGCTATTTGGGACTACATAGCGAGGCAACACTGTTATTTCAGGTCCTGAGAGAAATCAGCTCTTTCTCCTAAGGAACTGAATCTTTTAACAGTTGAATTTCCCATACATAGATTTTACTGAATAATATTATTGACACTGCTTCTAGTTCAGTAAAACAAACAGGGTCATGGAACAGACTCAGGCCCATGTCTACCCATCCTATTTTGCTGTTAACATGCATCCTGGTTTGATATTACCTCTGTAAAAATTGGTCAGTCTGGGGGACAGTGTTAGATCCCCATTACTACAAGACTCCCTCTTGCAGGAACATGAGCGAGTTTAGCTGTAGAGATGCAACTTGTGCCATGCAAGGCCAGCCACCAGGCTTCAGCAGAGATACTTCAGAGCCCACAGCATCAGTCAGATTTTCTGAAAGCATCAAAATCAGCAATGCAATTCTACCCTACAACCAGTATACTCAGAAGGAAAATGTCAAAGAACAGTGGAAGGACTTTTTTGCTAAGTTTCCCCAGCACAGAAACCTAGGGAATTTTGAATACAACAGTAACACAAATTTTACCAGAACAGTCTCTTTTACTTGTGTTGGTCACAGCCAGCACAGATTAATGAGGGGAAAGTCCTGCTTGTCAAATCAGATTTTGTGACACAGTAACACCCCTACTTACCAAGGCGAACCAGTTGATGCAATCTTTTAGGATTGCAGTAAAGCTTTCAGTACCATCTCTCACAGGATCCTTCTGGACAAAATGTCCAGCGCACAGCTGGATAAACACATCAAGGGATGGGTGAGCAACTGGCTTACAGGTTGGGCACAAAGGATTGTAGTGAATGGGGGGCATCAGGTTGGTGATCTGTCAGTATTGGGGCTCTGCAGGGCTCTGTCCTCAGCCCTGTGCTCTTCAACATCTTCATTAAAAACTTGGATGTAGGACTGGAAGGGATACTCAGTTTGCAGATGATAGAAAATCAGGAGAAGCTGTTGACTCCCTCAAGGGCAGAGAGGCCCTGCAGAGAGACCTCAACACATTAGAGAGATGGCAATCACCAACCATATGAAGTTCAACAAGGGCAAGTGCCAAATTCTGCAGCTGGGATGGGGCAGTCCTGTTCTGTGCATGGACTGGGGAATGAGAGGCTGGAAAGCAGCTGCAGAAAGGGACTTGGGAGTCCTGGTCAATGCCAGTTTGCACTTGGGCAAGCAGTGCCCTGGCAGCCAGAAGGGACATCCCTGTCCTTGGCGCATCAGGCACAGCATGGCCAGCTGGGCAAGGGAGAGGATTGTCCTGCTCTGCTCTGGGCTGCAGCAGCCTTACCTCGAGTGCTGAGGGCAGTTTTGGGCAGCACAATATAAAAAAGACATTGAGCTGTTAGAGGAGGGCCATGAATATGGTGAAGGATCTGGAAGGGAATCATTGTGAGGAGCAGCTGAGGTCACTTGGTCTGTTCAGCCTGGAGGAGACTGAGGGGGACATCAGTGTGGTCTACAGATTCCTCGCAAGGGGAAGTGGAGGGGCAGGCACTAACCTCTTCTTGGTGCTGACCAGTGACAGGACCCAAGGGAATGGCCTGAAGCTGTGTCAGGAGAGGTTTAGGTTGGATATTAGGAAAACATTATTCACCCAGAGGTGGTCAGACAGGGGTCACAGTATCAAGCCTGACAGAGTTCAAGGAGCACTGGAAAAATGCTCTCAGGCACATGGGGTGACTCTTGGGGCTGTCCTGTGCAGGACCAGCAGTTGGGCTTTGATGGTCCTAGTGGGTCCCTTCCTGATCAGGATATTCTATGATTCTGTGAAGCACTCATGATCAGCAGAAAGGAAGGAGATCAGGAGAGCCTGATGTCCCACAACTGCTGGTTCTGAGGAAGAAAGAAAACCAAAGAAAAATTTGCAAATTATGTGGTGTATGATACCACTCATGGAATCTCGTCTGAGTTAAAAAAAGAGAGTCTTGCAATTTGCAAAGGCTAGATAAATTCCTAATAAAAAAGGAAATTGTGATTTGGATCAGTAACAATATAAACCAGGAAAAGAAAAGAGTAGTTAGAACTCTTAGAATCAGCTCTTGAAAAAGGAAACTAAAATTTTCCTATAGAAAGAAATTGTCTAATAAAATGAGGCTTAAAACAAATGACAAAAGTATTGCAGGAGACAATATCCAAAATACTAAAGGAATCGAAAACAAAAAACCTGCGGCAGTAAGGCAGACAGAGTTCAAAGCAGTAGCATAGCAAAAACAACACACACAATTGCATACATTGTCAAAATGAAAATAAGCCAATGAAATGCCCCGGAGATACAAAACTTTTGCAAATGCAGCCAGTATATTCATAGCAGAGACGGGGAAAAAACAGTCTTTTTGTGATCAGTGTTTTTGGAAGAGTAATACACAATGTTGTGAAGAAAGTGGAAAGAGAAGTGAAAATAGACAAAAAAAGGATCTCAGCTGAAAACTCAGGCATTTGTATCTGCCATGGTTTCATAAATATTTTACAGTGTATATTTGTAATTTGGGAAAGTGCAGCAAACTCAGGTGTTGACAAATTGGACAAAATTGCAACACTCCTCTCATAACCCCAGAGGAAGTGGTATGGAGGCCCATTCAGCCTCCAGCTTTTATTTGGGAGATCTCACTAACCACAGCAAGATGAGAAAATGGAAGCACCAGGAGAAGAGGATTCACAAGCTCTTAATATTTAATTTTCTAGAAAAGCCAGCGCCCAAGCAAGACTGCTTTAAAAATTTATCAAGTAACATTTGTGAGCTGAAGTCAGGGAGCTACTTGTGTGCTCTTGAACTTGAGTGTTGCATTTATTTGATCTTTCAATTTAGTTTTGTACTTTTATGGATTGACCTCACCAGACACAACCTACGAGAGGCATTTTGAGGCTCATGTGGGCTCAATGCAGACACTGAAACAAGAAACAAATATGTATTTTTTCTTAAAGGCAAAGAAGAAAACCTGAACAGTGCTAAGGTAAAATTAGCTTTAGGAGTTGCAGTAGTTCATACTCTGACTACATAGGGTGTGGGGCTTTCCTGGAGGCTGAGAAATGGTAGTGGCAGGGGACACCTACTAACCCATTCCCCTCAGTAGCAGCTAAGGAAGCTCCCTTCATTGAAAATAAATCTTGCAAGATTAATAATAATACTCAAAAAAGCCCACCTTGCATGTACTTTGCACCCATTTTCACGTAGTTTAGCAATTATGGAGAAGCAATTATAACAAGGTAAATATCACTTGTGGAACAAAAAGCTTTTGAGTTTCACCAGAAGTGTGTATGACTAACAGGTCTCACACTTGGTTTTCAGCCTCCTTCAGTTCAGGAATCAAGACAAAATTCATAGCAGCCATGTCCCAGGGAGTAATGAATGTCTGGCCTGAGACATTCTGATCTATAGGCATACAGATAATGGCTTCTGTCTGTTTCATTAGCATCCAACACATTTTTTCAAACTGCCATTAGTAAAAGATAAGCAGAGGAAATGTCTGATACATGAAACCCAGACACCTGCATTCCAGAAAGTTCCAGTAAGAGGAAGACTCTTGGCTTTTCTGACTTTAGAAAGAATAAGCATTGGAATAAACAGTTGTAGTTCCTATTCATAGATGGGAACATTTATTGAACCAGAATTTACTCATTTGTAGTTAATAATAAAGGTAAACCCAGAATTTTTCAGTATTTGTGAGTAAAGATTTGTCCATCTTTAGATTCTTTATTTACATGAGAAAGCAGTCTGGAATTGTAAAATCTCATTGCTCTTTCTGGATTATGGAAGTAATTCCTGAATCAGGTTACAATGGATTAATTTCACTGTATTTTTATAGCATATGACAGGCTGCAATGGATTAATTTCACTTTATTTTTATGGCGTATGAATGCTTTATATAATGTTACACAAGATGACACTAAGTATTTGTTTCTTCATCTCTGCCCTGGAGTGCAGTGGTGTCTTGTATGGCTCACACCACATATGTAAGTGTGGTTGTATACACTTGCTAGAAAAGGTGGTACAATAGGTGGCAAGAATTTAATTACTGTGGAAAATACTTTCCTGGTTCCCACTCATGGCTCTAAAGGAGTGCAAGGTCATGCTCAGGCAGTAAAATAAATATTATATCCCAGGAAAAGAAAAATGAGCAAAAGCTGCTATCAATCATGTCTGTCCTTTACTGATTACCAAAATATCCTTAAGTATAGGATGTGCAAGAATTTTCTCATGAAAGCATTTCACCTTGCATGGTTTTATTGGTTCTTCAAGTAGACTTTTAGCAGTGTTTGTGAACAAATCATACATGGTGCTAAATTTTTAACTTTGGCAGATTTTTAACATAATACAGTCTGATTTCTTCTAGCACTGATGTGAGGAAATGATTTCCAAAATCAGTCTTTTGTAGCACACAACATGCCACTTGTATGCAAGTGAATTCCAAAACAAATTTTCCTTTGTCACAAGAAATTTATACTAGTATTACTCTAAAATATTAATCTATCATACATTTTAGTTCAGGAGATTATTAAAAAGAAGATACTGAATTACAATCTGCATTTTGAGCCCTCTTACCTTTTTCATTTTGGCTTAAAGTTACTGACTTTTTATTTAAGATAAATTTCAATTCCCTATTAATTATAAGAACTTGAACAATGAACTGTCTGTTGCTCTATATATTCTAATGTTAGCAGAGACCAAATTCTGGTTTCATTTAGTTTCCTATATCCCCCAAATTTCATCCCTCTATAGTGTATTAAATTCACTGTTATTAATTGCAAATAGAAAATGCAGACATTAAATCCAGTGCCATGCCACCAGGGACACACTCCACTCTTCCACGAGAATAGACTTCATTTTGGCACTGATTTTATTCCCTGCAAACAAAGTTTCTAAAAAAAATTCCTGGAGTGGCTTTATCTGCCCAAATGTGTAGCATAAGAGCTACACCTGATGCCACTATAGTCCCTGAAGAGGTGTGATTAATTCAACTGATTTTAGATATCTACCTCAGAGTGAATATTACATTTCCTTGATGAAATATTATGCCAGACTAGCAAAAGTTCTGATATATGTTGGTATGTGAAAAGTTGATTAAAGGTACCAAACCTGATAATGACTTTACAACAATCCATCTGTAAAACAGGAGCTTTTAACATGAGAGTTCACAGTGGAAAGGAATATCCCAGCCAAACAGGGATAATCCGTGCAATGGAAGGTGGAGAGTTTAACCTTTTTATTTTTACTGACACTAGTAAGAACACAGAAACAAGTTTTGACATAAGAATTTAGTCTGCACAAGATTTTTACAGACCACAGCAACCTTTAAAAACATTTTGTGAAAAATAAATCTCATGTTGCTCTAAAGAATACCTTTCTGCTGAATTGAAAGGATGGCTTTTTATGATCCATAATTATTAATTATTCTTTATCTCCCTATAGAAGTTATTTTCAATGACCAAAAAAAAAAAAAAAAAAAAAAAAAGCATAGAGGCTTTATAAAGGAATTTAAAAAATAAGGCTTGTGCTCATTCTGTTTTTCTATTTGCTAATAGAGTTTTGGAAACCTTTGACTTTGGAAAAATACACTCCTTGCACTGGTTTATGTATTTTGCTTAGGACCATTAAAAGCAATCAGATTCTTAAAGTGCATAATTAAAAGATGTGTACATCGTTTCAAAATAGGGCCATATATTAATTCATCCTGAAAGAAGGGAAAGTCTTCAGCCCAGTGAAAATCAGCCTTACTGATTTTGTAGAATTTTTCCATATGGCAACATTGGATCACTTTATTGACAAACAAAAATAATGTGCTTGTAAACAGCTGTAAAAAAAACCACACAATAGCTTCAGGCAAAAAAAAAATCCAACCAAAACCAGAAAATAACAAAAAAAAAACAAACAAAACAAAACAAAGACAAAACCCACCCAAAAATCATGCCCCATTTGCATATTTTGTATTACTTCTCTACAGGCCATTAGTTATAAATGAGTCCTGTTTCTTCACTTGACCTTCTTCCCAGCAACATCTTTCTGTAGCTCTGTAGTTGTATTTTCATTATGTTTATTTACTCTAAAAGGTTTTCTGTTATATTAATCTTCCTTGCTCCTGGATGAAAAAACTGTTCAGACCATGAGGGAGACACCATAAAATCAACTATTCAGAACAAGAAAGTGCTGCCAAACTTTCACAGAAGTGAGTTAAGTGTTCACAAAATAGTAGAGCAGAAGCAACTCAGTACCTGGGAAGTTGGACTAGAGTGGTTGCATCATCAGGAAAGGATAAAAAGATAACAACTTGATGATCTGGGAAATGAAAGATATTCTAACAAAAAAAAAAATGTTTCAGGAATAATATTTATGTATATATTTGAGGGGAAAAAATGAGGAGACACTGAAATTTATGCATCAAAATATTATGCATCCTTGTTTTTGAAGGACCAGGAATATAATTTCACAAGGGTTTTATGATTTTTTTTTCTTAATTTTTTTCCTAAATTATTGATTTTTTTCCTAAAATAATGAATCAGAGAACTGAAGCTTTGGAAAGAAATTATATTACCTTAGCTATTCTTGCAGCAAAACAAAAAGTAACTTTTTTTTTTAATATAAACTGGCTTATTAAGCCAGCATACCTCACAATTTTCACACAGCAACATATTCTTGTTTGTTAAATGTGAACTGCATGTTATTCTAATGCAAATTTCCATAAATCCAAATAGAACTGGATCAGGATTTCCTTCAATCTTCAAGTCAAAACAATAAACCCTTCCAACTCACTGTGAAAAATTGCAGAGTGATTTCAAAGTAGAATTCAAGTAATGAAGTTACTTTTTAACTCTTTTCATTGAGCTTGAAGAAGTAATGGTTGCAACATCCACCTGCAAATATTTTTTACAGTGATATACAGTGAGCTAAAACACATCATTAGTATTTCTGTACCCTCTAGCTAGACATCTTTGAAGAGAGGCATCATAGGCAACCTGTAGAATAGACCATGGAGTAAGGATAATTACCAAGAAGAAGAGAACCACTGCAGTAATTGAGTGCTCTTTGAGACATTAATATAGCAACAGACAATTCAAGTATTCCTCCGTCTGGTTTCCTCACTGAAAGCAAGTTTGTACATTAACTGTGTGGGTAACACCATTGGCTTTGGTGGCATAGAGCTATCTGAGCATATATATGTTCATGAAACTGTACCTCATTTTCTTAATTTTTATGCCAATTTCTCATCTTCATTTGCAATGTTAAAAGCAAAACACTACTACATGAAGTAGGAGATAATAATTTCAGGCTTTGAAATATCTCTAAATTAGCAAAAATATTCTCAAGTCTTCAATGGACAGTCAATTAAAAATATAGTGTGCTGATCCAGTGAGGTACTGTGACTTTCTTTGATTCTTGTTTGGAAAGGAAGGAAATTCTAATATTTGTTTTGGAAATTGTCATTATATGTGCAACAAAATGCCTGTGGATCCCTGTATCTGACATAAAAGAAGCAACAAACTCAATAAATTACCTTTGGCAACTTTGGGATTTGCCCACAAAAGTTTCTTTCCCAAGGGATAAGCACTTGCTGACGTAAAAGGTCTTGAAACCTAAAATAAGAATTAATTCACAAAATAGCAATTCGGGTTCTCACGCCATTATTCTGGATGGTTCATCACCTTGATTGATTAGGGGATTATGTTATCTAGGAGAGTTTGGTGACAGTTTCTCCATTTCATCACAGAAAAAAAAGAAAAGCCAAACAATTAAATTTAGGCCTTGAAGGAACTCCTTTGTGGATACACATGTGCATTTCTTACTAATAAAAACTGCTAGTGATCATAGCCTGTTGTTTAGCAATGTCAGGATGCTGTGCCTAAGCTGATGGAAGTACAGAGAGCCTCAGCAAAGGGAATAGGAAAAGGAGGGTAACAAGAAACTCTTTAGAGAGGTATTTTCTCTCTTTTTTTACTTGTCTTTGATCTTCCCACTATTGGCTTTTCCATTGGTCTTCCTTTGTTGTTTCCCATTCCCTATCCACTATATTTTTCTCACTAAGTATGATCATGTTCATTCGTAATACTTTCCTTAGCAGCATTTTGTCCGTTTTTAAATTACTTTTTTATTTCTTGTGACGCTTTAGCTTCCATGGCTTGTCCTCACTTAAAAGAAAATTACTCAATTGTTTATGATTTTAGTGTTGGCTTAAGAGTTTTGAATTTCAGTTCCCTGGAGCCTTTTGTTTTCTCTATGCCTCTCTTAACACCATCTGCTCAACTAATTTGATTGAACATAGAACCCTGAGGCCTGGGCCTCCTCTTGTACCTTTCCCACTCTTCTACATCTGTCAGATTCAATGGAGATATTTTCATTTTCAATGGCATTATTGAGAGTAGAGCCCTAACAGATGAAATAATTTATTAATTATTTATTATTTATTAATCCATCCTGTTTGAAGATCTTCCACTTATTTATTCATGGGACTAGAGAATGACTTTCTAGCCTGGAAAGGCTCCTACTATATCATGCCATAGCACAGAGAACATATACCTTCATTTTCTACCAGAAAGCCACCAAGGCCGTACTCACACTGTCAGGTACTTGGAAATGAACAGGAAGGTAAGGATCTTGTTTTGAAACAAAACTTTGAATGAGGTAAAATGAAAGAAATTATTGAACCAAAGTCTTTAGGGGTAAAGCATAACACAGGAGAGAAAAAGGGATTTCCTGAAAAAAGTTTCATTAGTCTTTCATCAAAGGGTGTCAAGATAGTAGTAAAAGAGACTTAATAGTTTTGTTTCATTATTCTATTTTCTGAAAGAAAAAACATCCAGAATGTCTTGCCAAAATAATCTTCCAGCCTATTTAGTTAAGCTTTTTTAAAAAATAGTTTCTCAGTACTCCTTTTAGAAATAGGATTTTTTAAAAAAATATTATTTAAGGTCAGCTAACATTGCATGAAAAAAGAAACAGGTTAAACTTCACCAAGTACCCAGAAATCAAATAATCAGGTTTAGTAAAACTGATTCAGTATTTCTCATTTTAAAATAATTTTATTTTTACTTTATGAAGAGGATTGCATGAAGCATTTTACTGTGTTATTTTACCACATAAAGTTAGTTTTTATTTCAGCAAACCACATAAATTCAATATGACAAAACTGAGAACTGTATGTTTATTCAATAATTTACTTCCATTATGTCATAAAATGGGAAGTTAGAGAGTAGAATATTTTACTTAAGGCAATCACTTAGTGTTCTGACATTTCTAAAATGGGACACAACAGAGAGTAATACCACAGAAAATATCCTCACACAATAATAATTAAATCAGAGGGGAAATGAGGTGAAGTGTGAAGGTCTCAATTCCATGATTTGTTTAATTAAATTTTTTATTATGTCCTTTTTTCTGCTCTTCCAGGCTGTATAATTTCTTCACTGAATTTTACATATTGAACTGAGTTTACATGTTAGATTGGTCCCAAGAGCTTTACTCCAAGAATGCTTGTTTTTGGCCATGTTTCTGTCAATTCTGAAATATATAATGAGCAAGGAATAATAGAAGGAAACTCAGGAGTGGAAAGAAAGATGAACAAAAGATGGGAAGAGAAGTAAAGAAGTTGAGGAGATCCAGAAAAAAGGGGATAAAAGCCCAGCTAGATGGATGTAAAGAGACCATTTAAGGGGGTGCCAGATAACTTGCATAATAATTCCAATTACTGAGCATTTATTGCTCTGTTTCACCTTTAATCTTGGAAGCTTACAAATGCAGGGGAATAGCAAGAATTTGCCACCAGCAGCTATTAGTTACAGCTCATTCCACCCCAGCCTACACTTGCCAGGTCTTTCTGAGTGATCTGATGAATATACACTCATGACAAGTGCTCCTGGAGGAACCAGTTGTTTATGAAGCAACATGTGCAACACAATACTGATTCCTAATGCTTCTTCATCTGCATTGAAGAAGATTTAATGGCAATGGTTAGGGTATGGTTAGTCACAAAGTGACTACATAGGTCCAGAAATTGCATTTTGCATATTGTATGTACTGTTGAAAGTAGGTTGTGAAACACCATGGTTAGAAAACTATACATAAAGCTATGAAATGCAAAGAAAAACAAAGGAGTAGGAACAAAACAAATCTTGAAGCTGAGATTAAATACACTTTCAACTGTTGGTTGAATTTCACCAATGACAGCTATCAGATATGGATGATATGACCATGAGGCAGCATCTGCAAATTTGCAAGGTATTTTGTAACCATTCAACACTCTATCATCAGGGCACTTATGAATAATGTGCTGTTTCTAGTTATGTCCCTTATAAGATCCTCAAATAATTACATTCAAATACAAAGGCTCCAAGAACTTATTCTGCCAAGATTTTAACTCCCTTGAACATCCAACTGTATGCTTAAGAATTTTAATCAGAAGTGACACAGCACAGACCCTAGAAAATGCTAAGGAGGGCCAAATCCAGTTTCAGCTGCAGAACCTTATTCAGGAAGAACTCGATAAGTTCTTTAAGTCATGATTTTCTCCAATTTCATCAGCATAGCTGCAGTTCTAATACATTTTTCTTCATGGTTTATTTTTTCAGGTTCATAGTTCCATTTTACCTAATCTAAACTTCTTTTACATTTGTTTCTTTCCTTATATTTTTGTTTTAGTTTAATTTCTACTATGCTATTTCTGGAAAAATGGCATGTTATGAGTAGGTATTTGTTCTAACCAGATTCCTACATAGGGAATAACAAAACAAACCACATTCAATTAATCTTTTGCCTATACAATAATTCTCATATTTTTATTATTTTGGGAGATGAGCTAATCATAATAGAAATTAGGTGGGTTTTGCCTTCAGTTATGCATTTATAATGTGAATATGTAAATATCTAGATTGGCATCCTGACAGAAATTAATTTTACATTCTTTGCATTGCTCCTTCATTTTATATTTAAGGTAATTAGAAACAAGAATTGCTTTCTCTATCATTGGAATTCTGAGGAAGTGCAGTTGTACCAATTTTTTGTTGCATAAGATAAGAAATATGAACAGCCAGGTGAGGTGGTTCACAGAAGGTCATGGAGTATTTGAAAATTAACTTCTTGTTTTGCTTTGTTTACGTACACGGCTCTTGTTTTATCTATTTAACTCTTTTTATCTCAACCCATGAATTTTCCCACTTGTACTTTTCAGACTCTCTCTCCCCAGTCCTGTTGGTGGGGGAGTGAACAAGCAGTTGTGTGGGGTTGAGTTGCCACTTGGGGTTAAACCACAACAGCCACTCTGATTTACAACCTCTGACATGAAAATACTATACATTTTAATTCTTATCCATTGAAGCTGTAGCATCTTTCAGTCCAGCAGAGATAAAATTTTCAACCTAGATAGAATCAGCCTGATAAGCATTTTGCAAACCAGGCATTCAGATTCGTCCCAGGCAGAAAAACCTTTTTTTCCTTTTCTTTCAGGCAGACCAATATTGAGATGGAAAAACAAAAAGGTAAGGAGAAAAAACATGCTGGAGGGGTGAGTCTTCTCTAATTTCTAGACTTCATGCCTTTCCAGCACTTACTATAACCACTTAATATAAAAGTATTTAAAAACTATGCTTTTCTTATAAAATTCAAAGCAGTAGAAACTACCTTCTATTTAAAAGGGAGACACGAAAATTGCTTATCAAAGTAAACACTAACTCTATGTAAAGCTGAGATATTTGGGCTGTGGCTTCAGACACAGAGTTTACCATCAAAGACTCATCCTATGAGATCTCTGTTTTCTGAACTATCAGTGAAGTCAGTATGATATTGCACAGTCTGCTTTGTCTGGGAGCAGGATGTTTGAGTGTTTCACTTAAGAGATGGAGGGAAAATATCCTGCATGAAATGCCTGAAAAAAAGTTGCAGAATTTTCTACAATTTAAAAGAAAAAAGGAAAATTAAAATATCACTTTCTCAGGAGACCAATTATTGCAAACAATCTTTTCCAGACAACTTTGCAAAGAAAACCATAAAGATGCCACAAGACGTTATTTTCTAGATTATCTTTCTCTTTCTCTCAACAGTTGTGTTTCTATGGAATATATTTCACTAGATTAGTTTTCCGGGTTATGTTCTTTAACGTGCTCATAGGATCATCAATCTCACTCTCAAGCTGCTATAAATGAGTAATTCACATTGGCATCTGCCAGTCCTGTATTCCTCCCTATTGTTAATGTATCAGTTTAAAGGTCAGTAGCACAACCTGAACAAAGGACTCGCTGGCCTAAAAGAAAGTGCATATTTCACAGAAAAAGTATGGAAATGTTCATTCTCCATATTACACCAGAAGAAGGAATCTTGCCTTGCTGTTTTTTTCTCAGAGTTGGTCAGTTTTGTATTGAATTGATGAACTTTTGCTATTTCTCTCAGAGGAAGATCGAATTTCCTCTAATTTACTATCTTCTGTCAGGCCCTACCTCTGCTCTGTGTGGAAATCCAAGAAGAATGAGGCCCACCACTTTAAACAGAGCATTCCAGGCATAAGTTATCATGACAGCCTATTTTACCCAGAAGTGTAATTACAGAATCACAGAGATGCTAACTAAGAGGAAAAAAGCTGCATACCTAAACAGATGCTTGTGCATCTCGCTAAAAAATTTCCTCACGTTTGCAGAATCAAACAGGAGGCAGAGAAAGACAAATCAAAGGAAAGCAGGTCATGTGCATGGGAGTGTGTGCATCCTCTGTACCCCAGGACTTTATTGTGCTGCTAAGGTAGCGCCCTGAGCCAAACAAAATCCTGCTGAGTATCACAGAGCCTTTTGCCTCCAGTGAGCAATGCCCTAAAATCTTCCCTGGTCTCTGTCTTGAGAGGCTCCAGTGTCAGCCAGTGCACTAAGCTCACTTGTCCAGCATTAGAATGTCCATGCTACACTGTGTTTCCTGTATTAAGAACAGCAGGATGGTGATACAGCATCAGGAGGATATAGTGTCACACTTACTATCATCTAACCAAACTTGCCTCCTGACCAAGCCAAACCGTGATTGTTAAACCAAAATTAAAACACAAATAGAGACAGAGAGATAACATGTCAGACAATTACTAATTTATACCAATTGTATATTGCTGTTCATATACCCTACAGTTCTGAAAGACCCAAGTAAAAATAGTGATCTAAACTCCCCTTGGAGAGTGTCAGCGATCCAGATTCCAGGAAAATGTTCATTAAAAATGTTATTCACCTGGTATTGTTACCATGGCATCCACCTTACCCACAGGTCTGAGTACTGTGCCACTTAGTGATGTTGTCTGGTGGGGAAAGGAATTTGAAAAATGTCTCTGGAGAGGGCTGAGAGGCACTCTTAAATTTGCATAAAGCAATTTATCTTCTTGTTCTCCCTATTCTTAATCTTAAACTGAAGGACTATCCACTTACCCCAAATCATATTTTTTTCCCAGAGGTGATACATATTATTAGCCTCATTTTGACAGCTAGGTAGTTACTCTTCACACTTTCTCGTGAAGGAAAAGGAAAAGCATTAGTGATTCTACAGGGTGACACAGAGGAAGAGCTTAATTTGGATACCCTGAATCTTACTGTGTTCGATGCCTAGAGTCAAGTAGACTTAATATCCTGCAAATGGGTGCTCTAGATACTATACTCAAGCTCTAATTTTATATGATGGTGCAGGGGTATGTGAGAAAGCAGGCATCTGCAATACACCACCCTTAACCCTGGCCAGGATGCAGTGCCAACAGGACATGTCACTGTGGTGCAGAACTGATCGATGTTCTGCACTGCAAACCTACAACAAGTACTGAATATACTTCTCACCTGTGGAGAAAAAGATATTTGGAAAATATATAATTTTTTCCCTCACAATTTTCATCATATTTATTTTGTACAAGGCTCGACCACAAAACATGGACAAATTTTCAGCTTCAGAAGGATTTTTCTTCCTTCATTACTAAGTTTAAAATAAAAACATATAACAATAGTTAGAGAATGAAGGACTGAGAGAGTCTCTGGCAGTAGTCCTCAAAGTTGTTACTAACATTTGGTAAGCCTTAAAAAGAAAAGAGAAAAGAGCTGCAGCATGTAAATCTCTCCATGGAAGTAGGATCTGAGTGTGTAAACACCCCATAACAAAACTCTGCAATACAAAACTGACAGCTCACGTAAACACTGTGGTCATCTAAGGTTTCTTCTCAATAAAATTTGGCTGCATGCCCCAATCATTGCAATATCCTTAACACAGGAATGCTTCAAAAAGAACTGAGAAATATTAGAGAAATCTAAGCGTCTAAGAAGTTTTGCTATATTATACTTATGGTTTCCCTCTCAGTAACAGGGGAAAAAAAAAAAAGATATCTGAAGCTGAACAACCACATCTTAAAAGTAACTGTTTTTTTCAGCAATGCCAGCATTTATTTCTGTCTCTGAGGCTTCATTATTCTCAGTGAATGTGAACTCATTTCATAGTGTGCAGGTCTAAGCTTCAAAGACCATTCTGAATCAAGAGTTCTGCACTTTGTGCAGACTATCAGGCAGCAGTTCTGCTGTCAGCAAAATAGTTAACGACAAGTAATAGCATCTATGAAGCAACAGAACAATCCCTATATCACCTGGATTTCTCTAAGGGCTTTGATATAGTGCCCTATAACATCATTTTCTAAATGAGAGAGAGATGAATTTGATGGGTGGACTGTTCTGTGGATGAGGAATTTGTTGAATGGTTGCATTCAGAGTGTAGTGGTTGGCGGCTCAATGTCCCAGTGACAAGTAGTGTCCTTCAGGGGTCTGTACTGAAACCAGTACTCTTTAATTTCTTTGTCAATGACATAGAGGGATTGAGTGTACCCTCAATCCATTTCCCAACTCCACCAGCCTGAGTGACACACCTGCAGGATGGGATGCCATCCAGAGGGACCTGGACAAGCTCAAGGAGTGAGCCCATGTGAACCTCATGAGGCTCAAGAAGATCATGTGTGAGTTCCTGCACATGGGTCAGAGCAACCCTCTGATATCAATACAGGCTGGGGGATGAAGGGATAAAGAGCAGCCCTGCTGAGAAGGAACTTGGAGGTGCTTGTGGGTGAAAGGCACAATGAGAGCCAGTAATGTGTGATTTCATCCAGCTGTATCCTAGGCTGCATCACAGGAAGCTGGGTCAGCAGGTCAAGGCAGGTGTGTGAAGATAGGCTCCTCTAGCTTGTGATATCACACCTGTAGGACAGCTCTGAAATCCTCAACACAGGAAAACATGGAGGCCCTACAGTCAGTTCAGTGTAGGACTGCAAAAATGATTGGAGGGCTGGAGCAGTTCTCCTGTGAAGAAAGGCTGAGAGATTTGGTGTTGCTCAGCCTGGAGGAGAGAAGGTTGCAGGGAGACCTTAGAGCAGACTAGAGGACCTCTAAAGGTCCTTTCCAGGCCACACGATTCTATGATTCTATGATTATGAAGACTTTCAGCTCTTGTCAAATGGTACAACTTTCCAGATGGCTACAACAGCAGGGTTTGTGATTAAGGTCATAGCTATGTCATGAAAACAAACACTGACTGACTCCTTATGAAGTAACCTGCAAAATTATATCTGAGTGAATATCATGTGAATTTTCCTTAGAGTTATGTCCAGTCATGCCAGGTATTATGTAATACTGCTGTTTACCACTGCACCTTGTGATAGTTGGTCATTCAGGGGTATCCAGTGCATTGCCCCTAACTGTGTTGCAGTCATGCCCTGAAGTGTTCACTCATGCTGGGCACACTACAGGATTATGTTTCTTGCTTCAGTTTTCAAGATGACAATTTGGCCTAGTAAATCAGCTTGCACATTGGCTTGTGACAACTAGCAAACATATTTTCATTCAGAGTCCTGCTTAAAGATAGGCCTTTTCTGTCTTAAAAGATTTAATTTAGCCAGGGCAATTAACTCTAGCTGCTCCGAAGATTTTACTATTCAAGAGCTAGGCTGTTCTATTATTATCATGGGAAATTTGTAAGCATTTCACAGGTTGTGAAACTACTCAACTCCATGTTGAGTATTTTATCATGTTTCAGTGGAATTGAATATTTGTTGCTCCCTTTTGAAAAGTATTTCTGGTTCCATTGTTCCACACTACAGATGCTGCAACCATATGAACAAGAGCATTTTCTTGCCTTTAACATCATTACAGTGTTAAGATTTTAGCTATCTCTACTGATGTGCATCAACAAACTTCTCACACTGATCTAGCTTTTCTTCATTCCACAGAGGTATGTGAACAGAAGGACTATGATCTCCATGATCACAAACCCCAGCGATACAACCAAATGGACCAGTTCAACTGGCTTCCACAGCACAATTCCTAGCCCACAGTACTGATTGTAGACAATCTGTCCCACTAAAAGGGCAATGACAGAGCAGGGCAGAAAGCAATTCAACCCACATCTTACTGGTGGCCATCTCTGGCAGGGCTTAGACTCCCTTCATATTATAACTGGTTGCCTGGAAGTTCCCTCTGTGGTTATCATTTGTCATGTGAAATATTCAGATGATTGTTGTCCTTGGGCAACCAGTGCTTCTGCTCTCCACCCTGAGCACCACAGTGCCTGTGGCGGGTGGATAACCATTCACCTCCCAGAGGAGGAAGCACTGGTAGATGCAGTGGTATTTTGCACATCAAAGGGATTAAAGCACTTAGAAGAGGATTAGAAACCTGATTCTAGACTCTCCTGGGCCTACTATCTTCAAATCCAGCAGGATATACCAGTCACAGCCATACAAGAGGAGGAAACCCTCTGAATTCTTTAGGCATCTCAGTGTGCCTTTGTTAGTGGTTTACTGGGCTTCTCCCAGATGATTTCTTTGTGACTATTTACCACATTACTGTCCCCTACCCTTTGCTCAAAGTCATAAAAATGGAACGTAGCATTTTACTTAAAATCCTATTATAGACAAACAGAAAGACACTATATATAAAGATAAAAAAATTTACTGTTAGTTTAAACAGTCACATCATCCAGATTATCTAACTAACACAACAAAACCCATAATAATAGCTATACCAAACTCTTGTGGGATCTACTAATTTCATTTCACATATTTTTCTCTCCAACATTCCTCTTTTTCCTAGGGTCAAGAACTATAGTGTTCCTCAAACAGAAAGAGGGGTAAGTAGAACAGGTTGTAAGCAACCTGAGATCCTTGCTGAGAGTATGATGTTCACAGTTGTGGGAGTTTCTTCCTTTTCTATCCTGTGGTATACTTGGAGCTCTATTTATATGTCTTCTTATCACACTCTGCCTCCATCTCACTGGTTCCCTGCTGAAGTGGGATCGTTTCCCTGCCTGGCCTCAGTTGACATCAAGGGCTGTTTCTTGCACAGCAGTGCTGCCCCAGATCAGACAGACCTTTACCTTATTCCTGGTGTTCACAGAGCTTCTGCTCACACAAAGGTGAAGCAAGAGTCACTTGGCCTCACTTAAAGCAATCTGGAACTGTGCCAAGGCAAACCCACACATGTGCTGACACCCTGCACTGCCAACCCAGTTCAACACCTTCAGCCTTTTACCAGTAATGGGAAATTCATGTTTTGGAGACATAGCAGCAAACACTCTGACCTTCTGACCTCCCTCCTCCTTCTTCTCTTTAAAATATAACCTTCATTTATTAAGTGCTCTTGTACCCATATGTGCATACCAGCTCTGGAAACAGGATCTATTTATGCTATGCTGCTCCTCCTCACAATTTGTACATTACAAATTTGGAGAAGACAGCCAGAATTCTATGAAGGAAGCTTTGTCTATGACAAGGAAATAAATCAGATATTTTTCAAAATACAACCCAGAGCTCTACCAGATCTTCCTTTATTCCTCCAAATGGAGAGGTGGGGTGGAAAAGTGTGCAGACCATTTTAATTGCAGTTGTACTTAAAATTTATTTTCCGAGTTGCTATTCTGAACTTGACAAAAAAAAAATTCCCCGAGGAAACTCGTTATCTATCCTGTGTTGGAGGTTAGTTCTGTGTCTTTATAACAATCCTCTCCAACTTAAATACTTAAATTTGAAAGTATATCTAATGAAGCATTGTCTTTCTTTTCTCCTATTGAGATCATTGATGAAAGAGCGTGGAAACAATATCTCGTCTAGGATATATTTTTGATAATGCATTACTAGTTTTCTCTCTTTATAGAGAGTAAATAAGAATGATACCTTCAGGTAGGTTACAAATATCTTACTAAGACTTTTCCACAACACGGTAACTACTCAGTGCAAATAGAGTTGTTCTTGGATACAAAATAAATCACAAAATCTTAGACTGCTATTCCTTTGTCCTCTCCATTATTTTCAAAGACTGTAATTTGTGCAGTATTTTGATGCACAATTGTCTCCAATTTTCGTTTTATCCTAATTTTGTAAGTAGAGGAACATATCTCTATCTGGAGATATCTAGAACTACCATCTAGTCTCATAAAAATGATTCTCTTAAGAGAAAAATAATGATAAAGTGGTTCACTGATTTCACAAAATCAGTTTTATTACCCTTAAAATAACAGGCTTAGGGAAACATAAATTTAAAAACAGAACAGAAAAATAATTCTTTGTAATCTAAATGACCAGTTTAGGGCTTTGTTCATTTTTTGAAAGCTAACTGGAATTAATGAAATGAGTGTGCTCCAGAGGTCCTGGATATTTTATCACTAGGAATCTTTGAAGAGTTCGGGTAAATGTTAATATTGTATTAGATACACAAGGATCTCATAAAATTTAAGTGTTTTAGAACATTTAACTAGATAGCTAGCTTGCTATTACCAGAAAAAAAATGTCTTGTAGATGTTTTCATTAAATATGACAGGAAGAGATATAATTGACCACACTCATATCTTAAAAATAATAACTGTGCTTTGAAGAAAGGCAAATGAACTGAAAATCAGCACTAAAAGAACAACACAACTCCAGTCTCCCTAAAAGAGACATTTGTCAGCTGTTGCCACTTTTCTTTGCTTAATTTAGCACAAATTGTTATTTCAGGATGTCATGATTGCTGTAGAGTGGTTTGTTATTTAAATCACTATGGTATTTGAATGAAATATTCAAAATCAGAAGACCATATATTCACTGAGTGCATACATGGTGTCAGATGTTTGTGAATCACAAGTAAGCATCAGAGGCTGACACTGACTTGTGAACAAATCCTGAATCCCTAAATGAACTGCTGAATATCTTCAAAACCCAAATTAAACTCTTACTTATCAAATTTCTTTAATATTCCATGTAATCACCCAGTAAAATATCTCATCAAGGGTAAACTAAAATTGTGCCTCCAGGACAAGGGTGGGGAAAAGGATTCTGACACCCCCTTGAAATACAACTGTCGGAGCTAGAACCTGCAGCCAACATGTCCTGTTGCTGTTGATTTATATGCACAAAATTCAGCAGTAAAAAGCTTTGCATTTAAATTAACAATTAATAATACGCAAGGAAATCTTGGAAATTATCTTGGCTTTGGACAGTGAAATATTAAACATAGGAATCTGTGCTATTTCAAAATAGTTAAATGTTTAATGTTTTTTTTCCTTCCTTGTTACATTGCTGAGACAAGCTCATGTTCCATTTGTCTTCCCTGCAGCTGCATAATAAAAGTGTAACTGGCTCTTCATCCTTCCCCCAAGAAATAAACAACTTTAAATCATTATTTAGAGAATACATCCAATACTCCACATCTTAAGATTTTACATATTAATATCACTATTTATACTCTAGAACATTTCTAGCTGACATTTCGTAAGCATACAGTGTACTTAGAGCCACTCTTGAAGGAACCAAGCTTCCCAGGACCCCAGAACAGGAGTACCTCTCTAGTGCATTGTCACAGCATTGTTTCCCTGTCTGCCATCTTCCCCAACAAGTTTTTGGATGCCAAGACTGAGCAAGCTCTCTGGACCCTACACACCCCACTGTGCATTTTTGTTTATAGGGGACAAACAGGGGAGACACCCAGACGGTGAGACCCTTCTACCCGTGACTGAGCCAAGGGGCTTTCTCAGTCCCACAGCTGCTGAAGGGATTTGTCAGTGACAACATGGGGCTGCCTGTAAGCCAGGCTTAGTACTTCAGACACTTGGAGCAAAAATCTTCTCTCTTGCATAACACCAACCTTTTTTTTAAACTTTAAATTACCATCTACTTTTGTCATGTCGAACATTGACCCTCCCCTTCATACTATCCAAGAGCATACCAAGGTCTCCTTAATGGCTGGGACTTTTTCTGTCTCATATTTACTCTAAATTCTGAACTGGGAGCACTGAAAGTTTGTGTTTTGTGATTAGACTTGAACATTTACATGTTCATGGAACAATGTCTTATGCTTTTCAAAATTATGTATTTATCCAGATTTTGAAGCATATTTGAGTAATAACATCACAAGATGTGAGAAATTACTAATATAGTCAAACATTGACTACCACTAGACATAAATAATATGACAATAATTTTATATGAGAAGAAAAAATGAACAATCTGATGTAACTTCTCACACAGATGTATGTGCACATTTTTCAAAGACAACTTACGTGAGATGGGTTATTTATACTAAATCTACAGTGATGGCATCTGAAATCAACCTCAACCTCTAGATTATTAACTTCCAGTTTGCTGAAAAAATACTTTATCATAAACACTTCAGCCAACTTCTTACCCCTAGGAGTGACTTAAGAGTGGGAATTTTAAGTAATCATGAGATCTCTTGGACTCTACTTCCAAGTCATCTCTTTCAGTCAGGAAAAGTGTTTACTGATTTCATATTTCTAAAAGAAAAAAAACCAATTAGAGATCTAAATAAATAGAAAATTAAATGTGAGATTTAAATATCAAAAACATGTATATGTTTTAGAAGCTCTGAGAGTCTTTATTGCATATTGACTCATCGACTATTATCAAATATTTTGCAGGTTAGAAAAGATATGTATTCCTTCAAAAAATGTATTACTTTGTTTTTAGTCTGACTAGATATTTTGAAATATCTAGGATGGTTAACTTTGTTTTTCTAACTTCTAAAACAGAATGAGGTAGAAGAAAAAAAAGAGCTAACTTCAATCAAACAACATTTTGCATCTGCAAATAATAAATATTAATATATAAGTAATAAATATTTATTTACAATAATTAAATGTACTGATTTGTCTATCCAAAACTTCCATTCAGAAAAAGGAATTAACCAAACATATCAGTAATAAAATAACACAGAATTAGTAACAGAATACGGAACTCAGAGTATTAAGAATATCACCAAAATGGAAATACCACTCTGCAGATGCAAAACTCTGCTCCTTATGCATGTGAACTAAAATTGTTGCATTTCCATTCTAGAAATCCCTCTCTAATCCTCAAAGGCATCTGCACAACAGGGCCAGCAGGGTGGGATCTGGATCTCATCCACTTGTGGTTTTGGTTCTTCAAGTTACCAATGACAGAGAAGTCTTCTCTGAAATTATATCTGTTCAGCAACCACCTCTTCTCAAACAGCAGATATTGCAAATTTGTCTGGGTAAACTATGTGGGAAGTATTTTCTGCCTTCAGCATTCAACATACAAATCCCAAATGATGAAATGCTGAGGTCTGACTGATACTGTGTACCTTTAATGTGATGTGGATGGCAATTCCTACACCAACATGACTAAAATGTCAAAGCAAGGCTAATTGCATTCCCGTTCGTAAATAAAAAGTATACATTCTAATAGCTCAAGTGCTACTAGTTTTATTCAAACTTTCATACAAGATATTTTATCTCCGGTGGGCTGCACTTTGGTTCTTTCTTTGCAGGACCTGAGCTAACTGAAACAAGCAAAACCACTGTTCTGTGTGCATAGTGGTTTGCTGCTGAACAAAACCAGCTTGATATATGCAAAGAATTACAGAAACCACCTTTGTCTCATCGAACTGCAGACAGAACCAAACAGATGTGTAACCTCAGATTGCTATTTAGATCTGTACTACAATTAAGGGAAACCTAGACCTTAGTGGCCAAAAACAGGTATCAGCAGAGGACCATCAATGTTAAACCAGTGCCCCCAGATATGCCCAGAGACATCTGCATGGAGGGTCAGCCAGAAGGCAGGGAAAACACCCACAGGCATCTAGTTCACTAGTTCAGGTGTCACTGTTCAGGCAACTGAACCAAGCCCCTGGTCAATACAGCCAATAAAATCTAAAGCACTATCCATCTCACCAAGTGCAGGTGTCTCCTTGAGGAAATAATTGCTTGTTAAACTTCACACAGAGTGCACTGAGCAGCTCCACCTTCACTGCAAAAGTCCCTTGCTGACACAGTCACTTAACAGCCAGTTTACCCAGAATTCCACCTCATTTAAAAAATACATGTGCATTTATGAAAGACAGTACCTATGGCAGTATTAAAATGAAAAGTTAGCCTGTTTCAGATTGCAAATGGTACACAGGAAAGAATGATTTTTAAGACATGAGATCTTTCTACCAGCCTTGTAAAATCCAGAAATAGTACACTTCAAGTTAAATATCTCAGCACTAATGACAGGAGAACAAAGCTTGAGAGGGAGAAATGAAGGAAATAATGCAGAAAGGACAATATGGTAAAAAAGTGTTGTTTGGTTTTTTTAGGTTTTTGGGTTGTTTTGTTTTTTTAATTATTTTTGTGGCAACATAGTATTATGAGCTGTTTCAAATACAACTGTGAGCTTTTTCTTCCCTTCATCTTTTACACAGTGTATTCTCAGATCTGAAGGACGAGTCATCATTTCAAGTGAACAACAGACGTTCCCATATATTTGTGCACTGGGAAAGGTTTTATTTTTACTACATCGTATTAAAAACCCCAAATCCTGAAACTCTAAGACTGCAAACAAAATAATACAAACTTATGATTCTCAAGGTATGTTGCCTACTTATACACTCCCTAATATTAATCCTTATATAGCAATTATTTTTTGACATTAAATATTTTATTCCAGAATTAGACACAGCTATTCTGTCTGCTATTTTATGTATTTTTCATTTTACATTGTTTCATTTGGTTTTGGAGCAGGATGGATTTTCCTTTTTTTCTACAACAGGCTCACATCTCCTTACAGTTAGGGAAATTCTCTGCTGTTGAATTATGAACAAAAACCAAGTGCATTTTTATGTTGAGGTTTTAAAAAGCTGAGGAGTACCACTTCCATAATTTATATCATGTGAACTGCCATACATTAATATGTGAGCATTAGACTGCTTGTTTGGGGCTAAAAATTACATCAAATATTTTCTGAAGTTACTTCTCTAAACCCAAAAGGATAAGGTTATCCATGGATCACAGTAAGGAATCAAAATTTTGCCTCTTCCCATTATCATCTGTTCTACATTCCTGCATCTGAGTAAATTTGAAAGTGGTTTTCAGCAAGCAAGTGCAGCAACCACTTTACCCTTGTTGTATGTGTTAAGAATTGACACAGAAATACACTGGCTTGAGCTATTTACAGCGTGGACCAAGTCCAGCATCTGATTATTGTCGCCATTCCCCATGATGGAAAGTTCATTTATGTCATTTTCAGTTTTATGTAATTTCTAAAATGAAGGAGTTCTATTGAAGAAACTCTCTGAACAAATGGAATGTCTGTGGTTGACTGTCCTCTGCCTCAAAAAATATCTTTATTTCTAAGAAAAAAAAACAAAGCAAAACAAAACACAGACCTATCTGGCTATTACCTAATGCCTACTTATCCAATTTCTTATGGAAAAGTAAAGTTCACGTCCTAGGAAATAAAGAAAATGAGGGCCTGACAAGATGCATTAGAAGTGTCCTCTATTCTGCCAGAACAAAGGAGGAGTGCCATGAATGATGAGCGCTTTAGTTTGCAAAGGATAGATCCATTGATCACTTGGAACGTGATTTAGTAAGTTTTCAGAGCTTGATAATAATACAATGCAGAAATGTCACATCGTGTTACTGTTATGCAGTAAAAAGAAGCTGAGCATTTTGCTTAGACTGTTATCTTTCAGTAAAAAACTACTTTTGGGCAGTAGAAGCCAGGAGACTTTAAAGACAGCTATAATTAGTTCTAAAGAGAATCTTCTGGAGGATCTCTGAGCAGAGGATTTGCTATTTTTGTTAAAAATTATTATTTTAAGGAATCTAAGGCAAAACCTAAACAAAATTTTTAAAAAAATCAGGTAAAGAATACAGAAGACTGTGTAACTGCTATTGTGGAAATATTTGTGGAAAATATTGCGAAAATATGTGAAAATATTGTGGAAAACAGTAATGCAGAAAATTAGTAAGATAGAGCTTTCAGTACTTATATCAAAATGAACAGGCAAAAATACAACTTAAATTATTAAGTGAAATTCCTTCAAAATACTCCAATCATATAAACAAATCTTCCATTATCAATACCAATGGGTTTTTAACGGCTACAGATTTTGTGCTTTGGTTGGGATATTTTACTGACAATTTTAGAAATTTGTACTGAAGTTTACGGACCAAACTTCTTCTACAGGTAGTACAACAACCAGAAAGGAGGTTGTAGCAAGGTGGGGTTGATCCCATCTCCCCTGTAAGAAGTGCCAGGGCAAGAGGAAATGGACTCAGGTTACACCAGGGTATTGGATATTGCAAAAGATTTCTTCAGCAAAAGAGTTGTCAAGCATTGGAACAGGTTGTACAGGGAAGTGGTTGGGTCACTATCCCTGGAAGTTATTTAAAAGACAGTAGACATGGCAGCTGGGGACATGGGCTAGAGGAGAACTTGGCAGAGATGAGGTAACAGTTGGTTTTGATGAGCTCAGAGGTCTTTCCCAGCCTAAATGGTTCTGTGTTTCTGTGGTTCTGCATAGGAAGCCCAACCTCAAGTCTATTATACCTCAGGCATTAGTAGTCTTCCTTTCTTCATGCTGAACCAAGATCCCCACTCATTTCTGTTTATGGAATCTGATGAGGTTCATCACCTCTGCATTCACTAATATATAGTTTAGATTAGAATCTTCCACCTTCCCTTCAGTGGGGTCTACAAGCAAATCAGTGCTGACCCATGAGAAGCTGCTGATGGACAGGGCTTGTTCCACCTGCAGCAGAGGCTGCTTCTGGGGAAGCAAACAGCAGTTCCCAAAGGCCTATGGGGAAATTATTGGGAAAATGCTTCTAGGCTCCTCACAGCAAGGCCTGGTGAGAAAGTGAGGAGCAATAGGCATAAGGTGAAACAGGAGAGGTTCAGAATGAATGTAGGGAGAAACCTTTTCCTTAAGACTGCCAGGGAGTGGCACAGATTGTCCTAAAAGAGAGTGTCTGTTTGAAGGTGTTCCAAACCAACTGCATAAAGCCTTTAACAGCCTGGTCTGATTCCAAGGCTGACCCTGCTTTAAGCAAGAGGCTGGACTAGGTGAAAATCTGAGGTTCCATTCAAAACAATTTATCCCGTGATTTTAAGTGGTGAATTTCATTATGACACAAATATTTCTGAATCCACACAGCTGAAGAAAAAAAGTCAGTGAAGTCTTATCTAGGATGTGTGTTTCTGAGCCAGATATTTCTGATGTAAATTTGGACATGTTAGCCCAGAAATAGTTGAGCCATCATAATGTGTTTTTGCAACACATTATTACAAGGCCACATACTTAAATAAAGAGGACCAAAAAAAAAAAAAAAAAAAAGAAAGAAGCCCCCACCAGTTTTGGCTTTTATGTTTTATGTTTATAAATATGCAGAGAATGAAAATCTCCTAAATAGTGATTTTTGAGGTTTGTATTTTAGAGAGGTCCATGATGACTTATGGATTGCAAGACCAACTGGTTCCGCATAGAAGACAAGTTATATAAGGAACTGTTCCAGAGCTTCTGATCTATTTTGTATTATAAGAGTTCTTAAAATTAAAAAAAAAAAGGAAAACAAAAAAAACCAAACCACAACACTTCAATTTTCACATATTTCAGATAAATCACTCATAGCAATTTTAAAAGGCTGGCACTATCACTGGTCAAGATACTAGAGTTGCTCAGAGGATTGCAACATATTCAGGACTTAGAGATTCCCTTGTTGCAAATCCTCTTTCTTGATGCAAGGATGAGAGATTAGCCCATTAATTACAACCTTAAAAATTATGTTATCCTGAATCTCTTCTCTTGAAAATATCTATAGTTATACATTGCAAACTTTAATCAGGTAAGTAGTCTGAAAACTGAATGATGAAAGCTAAATGAATGCGCTATGCAAGACCAAAACAGGCATTACAAAACAAGACATTCTGTGGAGGAACCAATGTTTTCAGAAAGCAGACACAAGAATTCATGAGTAAAAGATGTTAAGAGAAATAAAATCACTGAGGAAAATTTAATAGACTGGACTCTTCACTGCTTTATGCTATGTAAAGAATGGAAGCATATTGGAAAAATCCACTGACTTGATAGCACTTTACATCTACTTTGCATTCATGTCATACAGGTACAACTGATTAAACAGAGAGCAAGTGAACAGGCTCCAGCAGCAGTCAATTTATCATTTCACAGTGTGTGTGGACAAGGTGCAAGAGGACTAACTTTCCAGAAAGCAGTGCTAATAGAACTCTAGAAGTTTGAAAGACTTTTTTTTTTTTTTTCAATTTTAATAGAAGCTTGAAAGACTAGCATTAAATTGACATAATAAAGATTTAATAGTCCAAGTAGGATTTAACTGCTTAATATATAAACTAATTCAGAGATGTTTTAGTTTCTTAAACAGAATTTATATTGTTGTGGAACTGTTTACTTTTCAAAGTGGCTTCCAATGTTATAAGCACCTCCAAACGCAAAATTTTTACATCCAAAATTTTAGAGCCAATATGCACATAGGAAATTACACACAATTTTGTTTCACTCTGACCAAGACACTTCTCTCTATTTACAGCTGCTGAGAAGATACTCTGGTGAGTAATTCCAATGGAACCACCCACAGGTAAAGAATTTGAAATCCAGTATTTTGTGGGGGCCAAATCATTTCCATTTTAAGGGTTATTTATTTTTGCAGCCACAGCATCTTTAAGGACTACAGTTTCACTATATAGTTTAACTAAATCTACCCTTACGTTCTCTTCCCTCACAAATCAGAGACTCCTACTATAACTTGTCATTTGTACTTGCTTCTCTTAAATTGTTTAATCTTTCACAAGGATAGATTTACATTTTGCAAATTATCAATTCCTATTTTTAATCCCATTTCATTAAAGTGTTTGAAGAGTTAGGTGTGATTTGGGAAAAAAAATTTCTACACAAAGCTTGAATAATACCTGAATCTGCTTTTGTGAATATAATTAAGAAAGGTAATAAATGTGTTATTTACAAAAACATATTTACTGAAAAGTCATATACAAAATAATTTACAATGACAAGAGTCACTCTTCTGTAGGTTTTTTTTCCTGTTATCTGGTTTCCTAGACATGCACTTAAATTTCTCATAGACAAGACAAGCTTCTCCCACTCCTAAATACTGTGATCATGGCTTTTCTAAGAGTGCTGCTAATCAGGGCCTATAAAGCAGACTCTGCTTCCCTCTCACCTTCCCTGAAAATGACAGGGAAAAAAAATGGAACTACCTATATGAAGAGAAGCTGACCAGCCACTATGGCAAATCTCTTATTTAAAATAATCACATTCATATGGCACCTGTTCCAGGAGTTAATTTTACTTCTGCTACAAAAAATAATTGTCCTAAATTCCCAGCTAGAATTTTTATCTAAAATGAATAAAACAAGAATGCATTAGGGCCATATTTTGCATGTTTGAATCCATAAAAATAGAGCAAAAGAGAAAGTTGCAATTATTGTCAGGTCTTCCGCATGCAGTCATACTTCTCAGGACATTTTAACAGGTTGTTTGCAATGCTCTAAACAAGGAACTTAACTAAAACCTCATTTTGAACCAAATATCAAAGGATTTAATCAATCATATATGCTTCAGCATAGTACAAAGTCTCAACATGAGTTTAAATCTGATGCTATCTGGTAAATTTCAAAAAGGAATTACAAGACCAAGAAGCACATCTGTCTTGAAAGATATAAAATGGCCCCTTTCAATATATCCCTAAAAGCATATCTATACCAGAAATATCAGAGACTCACAAAAAACTAAGGCCAGCAAGAAAAGCTGATTAATGACAGAATTCACTAATTACTCCATAAGGCAAGCACTTTACTGTCAACTCACTGTTTTGCCAGACCAGTACCAACAAGAGATGACTCCTGAAAATGGACAATTTTTCCTGGGATTATATAAGGAAGAGATCATCATAACATGATTCTATTGTTACCCTTTATGGCAGGCAGGGAGGGAGGGAGGGAGGAAGGAATGCATAGATCATCTATTAGCTACCAAATTTTATGGAGTTAGCTGAGCATCATTTCCATTAAGATCCCTCTTTTTTAATTCACACACAGTAATATAGTCTTTCATACTAAGATAAGCAAACAAACGGCAGAGATTTTTGTCCTTGATCATGTCTCAAAGAAGCATCTCTGTTGCTCCGAAATAAATTAAAACAAGCTTTCTGACATTTTAGCTTTTAGGATGGGCAATTTATATTTGCAATTAGGATCAAAGACTCCATTTCCTTTCCCGTGAAGAGCAGACAATTGCTCTCCTACAACTCAAGCTCATTAACACTTCCTCAGAACTCAGAGCCAGACTGTGGAACGGATGCATAGATAATAGTGCAGTTCAACAGGAAAGTGCTCCTCTGAAGGCTTATTGGTATGACTTCCAAGCATCTCACACTCTTTATTGTGAATAAGAGGAGTGTCAATTTTCACATTTTCTCTGGACAGCACTTAAGCAGACAGAGGTTACATAAGAATGCATTGACAAAGACTGGTGTAAGAGAAAAGTTGAGACCAAGTCTAAGCAAACTGCACAGAATAACATTGGCAGGTGTTTACACTCCACTTCACCTTCTCATCAGGCAAGCACACAATGGAACTTTTCACTGATTTTCAGATTCTCAAGGCCAGGAAACAGGCAATTAATTTAAGCCAATGAAGTTTTACCTTCAATGATTCCTAACATCTCCTTAGAATATAAGCAGTGCCAGTAAGTGTACTCGAAACACTGAATGAGAAGAAGCAAACACTCAATAGTCAAGAACTTAAGTGGTCATAAAGAAATGCTTAAAAAGACATCTGGTTTACAACATCTGCTTTATCAACACTCTCCTTTTTAAAATTTATTTTCTTTCCTTTTTCAATCTCTGACATTTCTCTTTTTAAGATGCAATCAGCTGCAACCAAAGGTTATGCAGGCCTTGGCAGTTTTCCAGAAAAGGCTGGATAAAGCCATGAATAACCTGGTCTGACCTGAGAACTGATCCTGCTCTAAGCAGGAGGGTGGACAGTGAAACTTCTTGAATTGCCTTCCAACCTGATGCATTCACATGCAGAACTTTATAAGAGATATTGCTTCTGTCTTTACTGAGAAAAAGTCATAAAATCAAATATCCATTACTGTTGTGTGGGTCAGACAGCTATTCATTGAATCAAGTTTATCATATTAAACAAAGTGTGATTATGAAGAAGGCAGTGCTTTAATCACACTTTCAAAGAAATCATTATTCAGTTACAGCACAAGTGAAAGTAGTGTTTATCACTAGAGGAAAAGTGATAGCAGTGTTCAAAACAAGTTATCTATTTAATGAATGGAAGATATTAACAACAAAGAAGTGTTAATCATTGAAAGAGTCTTTTAAAAAATGGAGTTTCATGGTACAGAATTAAGGCTACTGCCACACAGCACTGCATGGAAATCTTAGGAGTAAGATTCACAGCAGCCCACAGGAAAAGATAAAGCTGCTTAAAGAAGGCACCAGATCAAGCTAGGTTTTCCTAAAATCCTACAGTCAAATACCTAATTCTAGGCTTTAGGAAGCAAGAACACTTTGCCATAAGCAGCAGAAAAACGAGAGTAATATATTTTAGGTCTAAATAAACATATGAGTATTCAAGATAGCATGACAAGGGGCTAACAGATCTGTGCAATGAGCATGACATAGCTTTGGTTCAGATGTACAGAGCAACGTCATTATTCCAGGATGTCCCAGCAGGGAAATAGGTCAAACTTTCTCAAGCTTGGAGAAGCACTTAAGATGAATACTTGGCTTCAAGTCTGGAGGTGTCTTATCTCTCTCTGGACAGCTCAGGAAATGAGACAGTACAACTGGTATCTATTTGTATATGTTCCTGTAGCTATGTCCTTTGTGGTCTAGTGATTAGGACTATATTGTTTCTACAACACAGGGAAATTCCAGGGGTTTGGTTGTCACGCAGTAATTTTCAGCAAATTATTGGTAAATCTGAGGTACCTTTTCAAGAAGTGGCTAGCAATATCTATGACCAAGTATTTCTATCTCTACATCCTAGAAAAACATTGAGTAAAAACTCCTTTATGGTGACTGTAAGCAAACAACTTTGTGAAACTGTCTTCTAAATGTTCAAGCAAAGGTCCCTTGCAACCTGTATCACCCTGTGGTACAATCAGGAGAGGTCAGGTAAGCAGCCCTCCCCACAAACAGCAAGACAATTTCCTTGATTGTCTAGAGAGCCATGTCCATCCACAGATACTCAGGCTGACACACCAAATGTTTTCTCTTGACCAAAGTCACATTTTGTCGTGATGTATAAGGTCTCTCTGTTGTGTCACAGAACAGCACAACCCAAATACTTCCCCTTCTTTACAGAGAAACTAATTTTTCAAGGACACTTTCAAAGCCACTTAAAATCCAGTATTAAATATTTCAAAAGGGATTCCTGAAATCTGGATGTAAAATAGAAAAAAAAAAAATAGCAGAAGAAAAGAAACTGACTCCAGAATACTAGGTGGATCATCCTCCGGGAACATGTTCTGTTTAATGAAGATGACATAGTGAATTTCTATGCTCCTATTGTCAAGTCAAAAATAGGCAATATGCTGATGTACTTCAGAATGTACTGACATGACAGCCAAAACACAACATACTATAACTAACAGCCGTTACATCCCTCTGGAACGTAATTATCAGGCATAATTTATAGCAAAACCCATAATCTGAGCCAGAACTTCAGTGTCAGAAGATGTAATGAGACAACCAGGACCCTCCAATTCCTCTTAATATGCAGAACTCGAAGCAAATACAATACTCAGGTCATAGCTCTCCATTCCTACAAGAACAACAAACCCTCCCCTCTGTAGTCCTCGCCAACATCAGAAATGCTATGCCTCCTTCTCATTAGCCCCATCCCTGTACAGCTCCCATTATGTTCTTCAGCAGTTCTTTTTGGCAGCAGGGACACCTTCTCACTACATCTAACCACCATTTTATTCCTGTATTCTGTAACTTATTCCAGGTATTAAACCAAAGCATTTAATTCCTTTAACTGCTACGAATCCCATTTCTTTATGTATTCTGTTAGAAATCAGAGGTATGGGTCTGCTTTACCACTACTAAAATTGCATTCAAATGGCTTCTTCCTCTTTCCCAAAAACACATGCATCTCGCTCTATTCTAATTCTTTTTTAGTCAGCTAGACATACATTGCTTTTAAAGCTTTCACAACATTGAGTAATTGCTAAGAAAAATAATCAGAGGGTGAAAAGAACACAAAGTGTAGAAGCAGCTAATTATAGCATTATATCTGACAAAATAGGATGTGTTCATTTGTGAAATGACCCATGCAGATTTCCTCTGTGAGCTGCCCACAATGCCTCTTGCATTCAACCACATAACAGGTGGGCAGAGGCAAGGAGTGAAGATATTCTCTTGATAAATCAGTGAAGATGAGTCAGTATCAAGTATTTACTATTTAGCAGAAAGCAGACAGCTGTTTTACACCTTTCTTTACACCTTTGAGAAAGCAAAGAGAAAGCATCAGCAGAGGTGATATAGCCTAAGACAGGAAATGTAGCATGGCTAGCAGAGTGAAAGGCGCTGGACTCAATTCATTCATTATGTGCATGAATTCAGAACCACTAAAAGCAGGTACCTTTAGATAGAACCACAGAATGTTTTGGGTTGGAAGGGACATTTAAATGTCATCTCATCCAACCCTCTCTTCAATGAGCAAGGACCCCTTGAACTAGATCATGCCTCTCAGCGTCCCATCCAACCTGACCCTGAATGGATCCAGAGATGGGGTCCTTCTCCAGGCAATCTGTTCCAGTGTTTCACTGCCCCCATTGTGAAAACTTACTTCCTTATATGTAGTCTAAATTAATGCTCTTTTAGTTTAAAAGAGGGTAGATTTCATTTAAATTCATTATCCCTTAGTTTAAAACATTTTTTTATCTTAAAACCATTACCCCTGGTCCTATCACAACAGGCTCTATCAAAAAGTTTGTTGCCCTACTCCTTATGATCCCTCTCCTCTTTAGGTACTGAAAAACTACCTTATAAGAGTTACATATAAGAACTTTCTCTTCTCCAGGCTGAACAACTCCAACTCTCTCAGCCTGTCTTTACCTGAAAGCTGTTCTATCTCTCTGATCATTTTTGTGGCACTCCTCTGGACTTGCTCCAACAGGTCCATATCCTTTCTCTGCTGATCAGAGCTGGGTGCAGAACCCAAGGTGGGCTCTCACAAGAGCAGAATAGAGGGGCAGCATCCCCTTCCTCACCTGCTGGCATGCTGCTGGTGATGTGACTAAGGATGGGGTTGGCTTTCTGGGCTGTGAGTGTTCATGCCCATGCAGATACTGAGTCATTGACCACCACCACATTCTGGCTGCAACCATCCAGACAACCACTTATCCACCAAACAATGCACGGCAAAATGGTTCTATACAAAATGGGTTCCTAACTCTATACCCCTGATTTGCTGCACATTTTTATTCATAGGTTGCCTTTGTTTGCTTCCTTTGCTTTGTTTTAGATATTTTTAAAAGATCTGTCTTTGTTCCCTCGTTTGACATGCTTCACTGTAAGTAAGGAGCATCCACTTTTCACCTACAGCAGGGCTCCGGGGCTCTTCAGTTCAAACAATCTGTCACAGGTTATTGTATTAAAGTCATGAGATGCCTGGCAAGAAAATAAAGGTCACACTTCACCATGAAAAATTTATACAAACCATAGCTGCAGCATAATCCTTGCACTGAATATGTATTTTAGAACTGGGACATGGCTTCCCCTCATAGGGTGCAGTGTAATCATTATAGGCCACCCCTCTCAGGATACTTCTTTATAACCAACACAAAACCACCTCAGAATGGATATTTAAAGGGACTCACAGACACCACCACAGATGGTTACCATTGCCTAAATGAAACCTGGTCCAGAGTACAGTCCCTGGACTGCACTTGTGCACCCTGGGAGGTTGTTTGACCAGTTTTTGGAGTTGGTTTCACCTGGGTCATCCGCAAACCATTCCAAGGCAAAACAGGGCATCTGTACATACTGCAAACTTCACCACTGCATCTTAGAGGGTAAAATATTTGTAATGGCAAGGACAGAAGCTCCTGCATGGATGAACTCTGCTGCACAACACAGGCTCAGGCACAGTTAATTACAGCATAGCATGAGATAACTGTCCTAGATAATTTTTTTTTTCTCACATAAAATATTTTAGACTTATCTTGGCAGCTGAAGGAATCTCAGTTCTCAGGCCATTGAAAGCTACTGAAAGATGGGGTCTAAAACTCTAAGACTGACATAAGACTGTGACTTATATTGCTTTACCCCATTTGGGAGCTCTGAAGTGCCATCTTACATTAAGTACACTGAATGCTGAAAGTCTGATGTTTCTCTAATTAGCCTAGCTGAGGTTTTCACTTTAATCTTTATGTCATACTGCAAGAAAAATTTGATAGCTTTGTGTTCACTCTATATTTTTTTCCATATACAGTAAGTAATGAACTGGGTCAAATATCCAAAATTAAAAAGAAAAAATATTGTAACTATTCCTGTGGGGTGGGAAAAAAACACACTCAGAAAGTTGTTACGTAATTAAACACCTTTTCCTTGGGAAGGATGAAAAGTGTAAAAGAAGGTCACACTTGTCACCTAAAGTCCTACATATCCAGTTTTTAAGTGCTTGACTTTACAGCTTGCAATATTCTTTCAATACACTCTTTTTTAAATTTCAAAAATAAACAAAAATCCTACTGAGATGACCAATTCTGATTGGGCAAAAGTATTTCATAACAGTAATTTCTGAGTGATAGTTCTCCAAATGGAAAAAAATGCCAGAGAAAAAGTTTGATTTTAGGAAAATTCTGACTATAAAAAGTGAATGGTTTAGCTGAAAGGACTAAAAACAAATACAAAATAGAGAAGCCACATGGTAAAAATAAATGGAATAGATGAAGAGAAGAAACAGACCATGAAGACTGGCAGAAAGCAGGTACAAAAGCAAAGGCCAGAGAAACCTCAAGGGAATTTGAGAAAGAGAACTTCAATCTGGACACAAGGGAACCTGGCAGACAGTACACATGCATTATTAAGGGACCACTGCCTTCAGAAGTAGAAGCTAGGAGAGTATCAGGGGAAAGTATAATATATGTTTCCCCTGTTCTCACACTTCCATTGGTTTCTGTTGCTGATGGAAACAGAACTTGTGCTCTGTGTGCCTTGGTCTGACTCAATACCATCACCCCTATGTTCACATAATCCCCCTGTACACAGGCTAAAAACGAAAAAGGAATATTTCATATAGAATGGATGACTATGACTATTCTGAAATCATAAACAAAGCAGCTAGACATTGCCTTAGCCAATTCTTCAGGGAATTAATTACTAGGATGATGAGAACTATGAAAAGTACTACACAAAATTTTCACTCCCACAAGCACGCATATGATAGATAAGTAGAAAACATGTTTCCTACCTTTAAAATGAAGACTATCACTTGAAAAACAGTTTTCATGCTTCCAACCACCATGATTTTCTGAGTTACTGCACTCTACTTTTCCCCCCCTTGTGTGTGTGTGTGCAGATACACATAGATAAAATAAAATATTTAAAATGCTTGTTTAATAATATTGTCAAAAGTAATATAAAACATGATATATATAAAGAAACCCCATATGATTGGGATTTCTAGCAAGGTCACCTGATGCATACTCTTGGTGGAGTAAGAGACTCTCAACAGCAAAGAAGCAGGTGTTACTGTATTTTTCCAGCTAACTGCTAGGAAACTCTTACGGCCTTTCAGTTTGTCTCAGCAAAGGCTGGGCACTATTCTAACAAAAATATCTGTCATCCTGCTCATAACAGATGATAGAAAAAATTTCTATCCTCATCAAGAAATACAGACTCAAAATACTACTTTTTTTGCCACTCAGTTTTCTCTGTTATTATTTCATTTTCAATCCATTTTTAATAATTTTTTAGAAGGGGATCATTCAGTGACTGAGAGACAATGTGCTCAAAATACTCCTCAAAGGGCTCTGCTCTGTTTTGGGCTCCATTCTTGGCTGGAACAGCTGTTCCAAGCACATGATATGTTCCTACCTTTCTACCTCTAAACACATGAGCATTTTTTGCTTTATAACACATCAGTTATCATGGTTATTAATGGAGTCAACAGGGAAATTTACTTCCATGGACAAAAACTGACATTCTAAGCAGATGGACTGACTTCCTGCAAAAATGACCTCTCTCCATTAAATTCACACAGAGAACCCAAATGAATAATTTCAGCTGCATGCTTAACTTTTTAATGACTAGAGGCAGAAGAGATTAATCTGAGCTTCAGACAGTAAAAGTAACCAGAGTTTCATGTCAAATGAAGCCAATTACAAAATGGCTATTGTCCCCAAGGGTGAAGTTTCCTCTTGTAATGCCTTGTATGACAGGCTTACCTTGCAGGCTCCATTTCATGTCCAATACTTAATTTTGCCCTGTTTAATAAATTAGCAAGCTTCATTACAATAACTTAAAATTCTAATAAGTAACTCTATCACCTGGAGAGATGACCATGTACATTTCTTTGAGTATGCATGAAGCTAAATAAGAGAAACACACAGGTTCCTCCCTGGTCTGAAAGGGACATATTTTATTTCTAATAGCACAGTACTGGTAGGACAACCAAATCAAAGTTTAATTCAAGGAACCTGTGGCTAGTGAGGTGAACATCCTTGTATCTAACATTACCCATCTAGTTTATAATATCCTACATTGTGCAGTTATTCATAGCTGTTACATTAAATGGCATTTTCTCACTGCTGTAGCAGAACAAAAAAGGCTCTGTTTCCTTCCAGAATAGCCACTGTACGTAATTTTGACACTAGGTTTGCTTGAGCTAAACAACCAAGAGGAAGGACACCTGCAGGTGGAAGTGACTGCCAGAATGTCACGCAGAGAAATGACATTCAAAAGGCAACTTGTCAACAGCTCTAGATGGCAGACAAGCACGATACTTTAGGGCATCGACAGCACTGCCCACCTCCTATGAAGGCATCATTGCCAGAACATTACCTAATTTTAAAACAAGGAAAATCACCTCAGATGGGTGACAAACTAGAAAATCTCTGAATCTAATTCATGAAGACCCAAACCAATATAAAATTCACAATTCTCTAGGGGGAATGAAAAAACATGTGTGAATATTCTCACAATTCAACAATTACTGATCTCATCTAATTTTTCAGTATTTAAAACCAAAAAATCGCCTAGTTGATGAAAATAGAAAAAAATTCTGCCTAGTTCCCAAATGTATCTCTTTTTCACCAACGTGTTTGTATGTCTGTAAAAGAGTAAATTCTTGGACCAATAATTTGCTGTTGCACAAAGAATCTACTAACAGTTACAATATCACACTGCTGTTAAGATAATGAACATTCAGTGGGCAAGGCACCTGAGTAGACCTGAGTGTTGTATGCACCACATTGGTATTGAAATTACAGGGAGAGGCTTAAGTAACTAGATCACATGATAAAGGGCAAAACATAAAATGCATATGTTCAGCTGGACAAAAAATTGAAGCTATAGTATGAGTTTGGGTTTTTTAAGGATATTGCTTATGATAAAACAAACACTCTTACCCTTTCAAGAGGGAGTGATTTTCAAATGTCCCATCTCTAATAATGTGCACATTTAAAATTAAATCATCAAATCTTGCATGCCTGGGAAATGTCAGCTTCCAACTCACAAAAGTAACATTTATACATACGTATTTATTAATGTTCTTCTTTTTTTGCCTGATATTACTTTGTGTGCTCTTTTGGGAGAGCTAGTAGGAAAAACTAGGATAAAGTAACAACTGCTTCACTCCTGCTTAGCAGTTCCTATGTTCTTATGAAACTATCATCTGTGATTATCAGTCTGTTTATAATCTACTGAGGATAGGATGTGATTTGCAATATTAAATGGGATCAGTGCAATCATGTAGCTCAATTCCCATGTGCCCCTTTGAAAATCTGCTCATTTTTGTACTTAAACTCCTCTTCCCCTACAGAACAGAGCATTGATTCCTCTTCTTCAGTGAGATGAATCCCTTCCCATGTGATTTCACGTCAGTCTATTCTAATCACTTCCAGCTGCCTCTGCTCATCCAAGCACAGCACAGGCATGAGAAAGGGCTGTGAGATTCCTTCCTCAGGAACTCGACTGGATAGGAAACAGATTATTTTGATGACTATGAGATGCAGATAAGGATATTTCGGATATATTAACCTCCTAACATAAATGCTGGTTATACTGTATGACCTTCTATATCTGGGTGCTTTCCAAATGCTCTTTTCTGTGACTGATTTATTGCTGTCAGGAGGAAAGCCATTATGGTTCACAATTTTGAACAAGGTCAGGATTCAAATGAAATTATGGGAAAAAATAATCCGTTGGACTGCATGGGAGCATGCAAACCTGGTGTTGTATCTGTGTGCATGCACACAATTTTCTCACATGCAATAATTTATTTGATTTTTCTGAAGGTTTCTGCCAGACATACACGTGTAGAGTACAAACAAATACATGCATTGTTTCACACGTACATATATGCATGTTGCATATACACACATACATAAACACAGAGAGAACACTCCTCTGTCCTCTGTCATGTGACATTTGTGAATGTTACTTATTTTGATATTTACCACTTGCAAGTTAGATTCACATACTCTATTGCAACCTTAACTGCAAAGAACACAAATTAATATCTAAATTTAGTGGCCATATCTACACCCTCCCACTTTTATATATGGACTTAAATATATATTATTTAATTTAATACAGACATGAAAATTTCTGTATTTTTTCTTTATTTGAGGAATTACAAAACAAGGGTAATCAGAGTAACAATACTGATTTTTATACCGTGGTCAGTTGTTTTTTTCTCACTGAAGTATAGTTAAATGAGATTTTTTTTCCAGGAAGCTAGAAAAATGTGCCTTAGAAACTAGCCCCATTGGTTTCAAAAGTGTTTAATATTAATCCTTTTTTTAGATTTTTTACATTGAATTTTACTCAAAATCCCCATTTCTGAGAATCAGCTATAGAGCAGCTGTTGTCAGGATTGCATACTACCAGTTTATAAAGAATGTTGCTGATTCTGCTCTCTTCTGTGGTTTAAAATCTAAACTTTTCTTTTCCCCCTGGCTCCCAAAGGGACGAATAACAGTATATTATGAAAAATGGGTTTCCTGCCTGCATAAAGATTGTATATTTATTTATTCTTTTGTTCTTTTCCATTAGCACACAAAACATACTCTGAATACACACATACTATGTACATATTGCCACGTTATGTAAAATTATACATTACATAATATGAGGTATATATTGCAGTTACATATATATATATACACATATACATACATGCACATACAGTAGCAGTACACTGCAGTTAATTTTTTGTCTTCATGGCTTTTCCTCAGACAAGAAGAGAACTACAGTGTTTTCCTAACTGTTTTTTAAATGCACAAGCAGTTTGGGCACAGGCAGACAAGGAATGAGAGCACAGCAGGGAAACTTCATCTTGGATGAGCTCAGGTTTTGAACACCAAGGGAAAAAGAGATTCTCCTTTGATGTAATGGATTCAGCTCCAAGAAAACTATGGAGTGATGCCAACTGAGGATCTAAGACATTAACATTGGTAGAAGGGAAAATGCTTTAGCTCTGATATTCTTTAACTGAAATCATCAATTAAATACAGATTAAATTTAACTAATACCAAAAATTAGGTCAAAAGCACTAATTCAGTTTAAGGCAGTTTTTCTACATTTATCTGTTTATATGATAGCTTTTACCCTAACTTTAAATCTTTTGTGTCCCAACTTCTTATTTCCCAAAAGCAAAGAACAGTAAAACCTACCTGCATAGCTATTATTTCAGAATTGCATAAACTTAGATATTCATCTTAGAAAGTCCCAGCCTGGAAAACAGTGACTTTATATCAAGCTATCTAAATATGTCAAAGTCTGCAACAGATGTTGCAAACATTACTGCCGAAGGCCATACCATAATCTCCCATTTTAGGGAGCACTACCCAGGCACTGTGAGTCTTGGTTATAACAGTATTGGCATATGAATCTGAACAGCTAATCTGTATTGAAGCCAAGTAAGGAACCAGAAAGTAGTCAATCCTCCATCTAAACCCATGACGGGCTTGAGACAGCATGCTTTTCAGAGGAAAGCTAGAAAACTCAGTGGAAATTGCAGTGGCATTTTGTGCTTTCTTATATAAGACCACAAGAGGAAAAACAAAAATCTGTAGTCTCCAGTTTTATGTAATAACTTCTGGTGAAAACACTTGCACACTTGATATGGATGACCCAGATTCAATTCTGTTGCCTGCACAAGCAGATTCAAACCTACACTTACAGAAACTCTCTAACCACAGAGTTGAGTGACTGTATGGGGTTACATAGCCTAGAGTTTGTGTGTCATAGAGAAAAACAATTTCAGGAGTCAGAGTTCATCACAGCATGGCTCCATTGACACTCAAACAAGAAGTGCAGAAGCTTGTCTCGTTTTCCTACTGTTCATGTGACATTCATATTTCAATCTTAAACATCTTGCCCAAGACCACACCTCCAGGCTATGGAGAGTGTTTCCTTTCCTTAGGTGCTGCTGCAGCAAGCTGTGGTGCAGTAAATGGTGTTACAACCTTTCTTCATCCTCTTATATTGATTGTAACATCAGAGTAATATTAATGGGGAAAACACAACTTATATGTGTAAACACATGTAACAACACAGATAATACACATCTGACCTGTTCACCCTTAGTATCAGTAGTTGTGCATATTATACTAACACTTGTATACTAATCTATATAATACTTATAACAATAGTGGGATGAATAAATTGTAAATAATTCAATACTAACAGCAAATAATTACGCAACCCAAAGAACCAATTATTTGCTCTTGCCCTGCTTAGCATGCAGCAATTTCTCTGAAGAAATACTCATTTTCAAAATAAAAAATACTAGCAAGTCAGTCATGTAATATCTTTACAAGGGATCTGAGGTAGATATAGAAGTTCACCTAAGTGTTAGTGAACTAGCACAATTTATAGTGCCCAAATCCAAATTCAGTAGTGAAAACTCAGCAACCATTGAACTCCAGAAGAATCTGATTGTTTATGTAGCCTCTGGAGAGAGAAGCTTTTAAATCTCTCAAGACAGACAAAGTTATAAGCTGGACTTTGGTGTTCTTCGAACCTGAGCATATGTTGTAAAGGGCAGGTTAGCATGATTTACTATACCAGAAAAAGATTGATGGGAAAGGAAGGGGGGAAAGAAAAAAAATAAAAAACCTGCCAATTGCAGATTTCCTTACTCTGTGCCTTTAGAAAATACACACACACAAAAAAAGTAACCAGCCTACTGTAAGGGTTACTTTACAGTAAAAGCACACATTTTCTTGAAGTAGCTATTCATTTGACAAGAAACTTGTGCTGGTTTGCATTTAGCTAGAATCAAAACTCTGTTCTGTCAATTAGGTTGTGGTATTTTTCTTTTTTTTCTCTTTTCTTTTTTTTTTTTTTTTTAAAAGCCAGTCAATTTTCTCAGTCATTTGTTTTCCTTCAGCAGGAATTCTTTGTTTGCAGTAACACTTGGTAAATTATTATCAAGCACACTCACTAGTGGATTGGAACTGTGGCAGAAATGCAAAAGCAGAAGTGATTTTTTAAGTGGGTGTAATTATGGTTAAGCAACTCTAAATTGGTTCCATCTTCATTGCATCCATAGGTAATGGAAAAGAGCTGCACCTCATGCAAGTTAATGTAAAACCTCAGAATGAGTTGGTACACCCTGAAGCTATCTGTTTTTTTCCCTTTTCCAACTGACACGGAGGTTTTGCCACTTTGATCTCTTCTCTGATGATGGAAAATTAGGATGAGTTACTCCCTGCTAGCAACAGCTAAACTCAAGCATGAATTTACAGAAAGGGCAGCGGAGCAGAGTTTAGCTATCCATCAGGTATTGTATTATATTACGGTATGGTCTCTGTTATGCATTCTTTTATCCCCTGTGGGACAGAACTTAGTCCCAAATATTCTCCTTTGATCCTAAAAAACTAACTGTGGCTTCCCAGTTTTGAAAGCCAAGAGTATCACTAAATCAAAAGCTTTGTTTTTTCCAGTGCCTATTCTTGTTCATCAAATGAAAGGAGAGAAAGTGACTGCTTGGGATAATCTTTCACTTGCAATACATCTAAATCAAAAAAAAGAAAAAAAAAAAAATAAAAAACAACTTTAAATTGAACTCTGAAGCATGATTTTTGTTAAAAAACAGCTTCTTCTTTTCCATGTCACATTAGATATACTGTTGCGTTCACCCTAAGAGATTTTACCACTCTTTATGTAACTACCTGCCAGTTCACTAGATATTTCATCAACCATACTGACAACCAAAAAAATTTTTCAAGAATGTCTTGACAAAACCTTCAAAGATTTGTGTTATGATCTGATGTACTACTATAAAGGCTACAACACACCATTAGAAATGCTATGGGGAATTAAAAAACAAAATATGCAAAGTCACATTGAATTTATTGTGACAATAGTCTTTCAAAAAATGGCAATATTCTCTGGTTAAGAACTTGAATTACTTAAAATTCATTCAGGTCCCAAACTCTCAAATTACATGAAACAGTCACTTGTTCTTTCCTTTATATGAGTAACTCCACTCAGTAAAGCAGTGTTTCAGTAGTCAGGCTGAATAGAGGTTAGGAATTCACCGATTATATTTGCATTGAAATTTTTTTTAAGAAAAATCCATCTGCTTATAAGTAGCTTTTGGTATAAAAAGAAAAAATAATATTTTTCTCTGAAAAAAAACCAACCCATAACAAAACCAAAATAACAGCAACAACAAAAAATTTGAGTACAAAAAATGGACCAAAACTGATTTTTTTTTTTGCATTTTCACCACAATGGCACTTATAAACCCTCCTCACAAAGAAGGTTAGACTATTCAGAGGATCTAAAGCCACCTGTAATAGACTACACCAGTAAAAATATGACCTTTTACTATTACAGCTGAACTTTAAGATAACAATGTTACCATGGAACATCTGCTTCTGTGTTTATTTGCTATTAAAAAGGAGGTTTGAATATGCTAATTTGTACTAAAGAAGGGCTTATCAGCTATTTATATCAGATTTGTACTGAAGTTTCATTACATTATGTGATAAAAGATGACAACTCTAAGCCAGTTGTTATCTTGTTTAACATGATAGTTTCATTTTAGCTAAAATTAAGCAATTAATTTTATCCTTAATTCACAAATTTGACATAGATTGTTCCATCTTTTCTCTACTCCTACATACATTCCTATCACATCTTCCTCAATAAGCACCAATATCTAATAATAGTATACTTACAGTAACATAATGTATTGCTACAAACTCATTGTTTCAAATATTTTAAGAAATTTTAATTGATAATTGTAAATTTTTCTACATTTTTTCAATTTCTATATAAAAAGAGATTATTGATTGAAGAGAGAACATGTCTGCTGCTAGAATAAAGTGTTTGCCTTCCTTAACACAGCACCTACACACTGAAAAAAACCTAATATTAAATAAATAAAAGCCAATACTCTTTGTCAACACAGAACATTAGTCTATATTCAGAATCCTGTATACTGTTATGAGTATCATGTATTTCTTTATAAAGCAATTTCAACTTCAAACACTTTCATTTCAGAGTATTTTCTGTCTGAACTTTAAAATAAATTAACCTCAGAATTATGAGGTCAAAATGAATAGCTATGCCTGCTGGCCACTAAAAACAAAATTAACTAATCCTTTCAGGAATTTATCTGGAGATACCTACTGGATGCCTTGCAATGCAGTAGCTCTGCTAGTTGGTATTACTATAGCTCTTTCTGGGTGGAGTGACCCTCTCCCTAAACTGTTTTTGTACATAATTGTGATGAAGATATTGATTTGATCTTCCTTTTTAAAATTGCTGAGGAATCTTCTCTTAGAATGGAGTCCTAATCTGTTTTCAGTGTTATCTTGCTCATTGTCAGATACAGAATTAAATAACCTCATTAGTACTTCATACATTGAATAGCGGAAAAGATACTGATCAGCTTTTGTTTAGTTATCTTCCCCTTTCCTCTGTCTTAAAGAGCCCAAATCACAGCCATGCTAGATCCTGTCCTGAGACACAGACCAAGTTTTGCTGAGCCAGAGTTAATATTCCTAGAGCTGGGAGAGCTAAGGAAAAGAGAGGAAGAAGGGACTATGTAAGTGCAACTCCAACAGCTTTAGACATCATGCTAAAGTTCACCTAATCATTTACTGACAAAAGCAAAACATGCGGCATTCTCTACTACGACCTTTAGTCTGTTTTAAAGAGCTGTTAATTTAGCTCAATTTCACCTATTTATATCAATTTTATACTAATGATAACAATCTGGGGGTTTCATATTTGCCTGATGCAATTTCAAGTTTTTTCTTTTCTTTCAATCAAGGCTGATTAATTTATTTTTTAAAATTAATTAATTTATTTATCTATTTGATTACTTTAAACCAATCTTTCAACTATCATCTAGAAAGTCATTCTGTACATAAGGTACCTCTAATAACATCCAAAGAAATTATTCATAGAGCCAGTTTCCACAACTGGAACTGTTACTTCTCTGTAAGAGGAAGGTGTCTACAGAAATATTCAGTCAGTTTTGTTTTCCTTGGTTTTGAATTGTATTCCTTAGGATTACATAAAATAAACAGTTCTAACACTAATCCACGTTACTCTTCCACTTAATCTTCTGGATTCAGAGGCATTCTTTGGGTGTTTTGGTTTTTGGGTTTTTTTGGGGGGATGGGGTGGTTTTGGTAACCCTGAAAAGCAACAGCAAAAAACTATGGAGCCACAACCAAAAGAATAGATTGATTCACATGTTTTAGTGGAACAGTTTTATCAAATTTCCACTAATTTAAAAAGCTAATAAAAAAGCAGGAAACTTTTCTCTCTCCCTAGCTCTTTTAAGGACTTGTTGCATGCCTGCTCAAATGATTTTCAGGGAAAATAATGAAAACATATTTCATCATCTTTCCTTATGTGATCTTTTTTTCAAAGGGAGAAGTAGCAAAGCCTAGCTCTAGCTGGCTAAAACCCACCAGGTCTGAATTCTGCATGTTCCTAAAGGCAAAAATGGAACAAAAACTTACAGTCTATAGGAAAGGTCTCTCTCCCTCCACCTTGCACTGTCTGACAGGGTCTGTATCTCCTGGTTAGATAGAGGCATTGCCCTATCTAACATCAGACAGCTGACCTCAACCCACTGCACTCACAGCAAGAGTCCTGCTAGTGCTTTAAAGGCAGGTTTTTAGTGGTTTGGTCATGGGTGTTTTCATTTTTTTCTTTTTTGGGGAAGGGGTGTTTTTTTTTATTTTTGCTTTTACTGTTTAGTGATGAAACTCACTGATTAAAACATTCTCCTTTTTTAAAATTCTCAGATGCTGACAGAAATGTATTCAACAAGAAATGCAGGGTTTTGGGGAAGCCTCTGAACTACACCTACCAGCCTCTGTGTGGAAACTGAGCAGAAAGCACATAACTATTTCCTTAACTCAACTTGTATTATCATTGCCATTCTAGTTAAGGAAGAAGTGCAATCAATAGGTTATTTGCCATTAATTTTTACAGCAATGTATAGATATTTAAAAAAATATGACATCTTAATTCCAATGGCAACATTACTGGAATTGCCCAAAACTGCCTCATCCCAAAGAACTCTACAACAACTATGAAATACATAACAGAGACCACCTCATCCTATCTAGGACTGGACTGACCCATATCATACATTTCCTTCAATAATTTATTAGGTTTAGACTGAATCTGCTGACCAGTACTGAAAGATAATAATCGTGGAATCACAGAATATTATCTAGTAGACACATGATCTCAGTTGCCACAAGTTTATGGAGAAAAGTCATGTCATTAACATTCTGAGGTGTTCAACTTCTCTTTGGGATTAGGCAATAAGTAGTACTGCTTCAACCTAAAACATTTCAACAAACACTAATCCTGTCAAATTTATAACTTATTTCTGGGAACAGACTGTGCAAAAGGATTAACTGTAACAAAAAAATTACAGAAGTATGTTTATTAATAGAAGAGCAAGGTATAGCATAAAATAGCTTGGATAAAAATAATATGTAAATAAAACTTGAATATAATGTATTACTGGAATTTCAAGTCATTAAATATTCATTATTTCTGTATCTTGAGAACTCTTGATCCCCAAGCATATAAAATTTCACTGTGCCAGCTACAATCCTAGCTTGATGTTGAGCGTCTCATTTTCCTGATCTATTATGCAAGTGCTAATAATTATTTACATGATAAGTGCTTCAAATTAAAAATCATAACATCTATTTTAATAATTTAATAAAAAAACTTCTATCTCCAGTTGTATGGTTAAAATTGAGAGAAATCAAGAAAAGGAAAATATAGCAGCACAGCACCCTGGCTATTTCCTTGCCAAGAAAAATATCTCTTTATATTATAAATCACTGCACTCAGCTGTTAAAGCCAATAGCAGATAATGTTACTCAATAATCAATCACTCCATGGCTGATCATTTAATATCCACCTGATTTATAAATGTCCATATCATGTTACTAAATGCCAAGTCAGAAATATTAAACTTACACATAGTCAAAATTTAACTCCTGAAGATAACTATAATCCAGTGAGAAATGTTTTTTGGTAATCCACCATCTAATTACCTACAGGTAATAAAAACAAGGGGAACATCTAGCAGTTCATAAAGAATATAAAACCATACACTTTTGTGTTCACTTATACTGCTTTGTTCACATTTGCAAATACAAAATATATATTCAAATGAAATCTGAGATTGCAAAATATCCCAATCAAACACTGCTTTACTTCCCTTCTAATCACATCTTGGAGAGGCTAGAGGCATAGCAGCAAAACTTAGTAAAATAGAGAACGCAAAGTAAAATGAAGTTCACAGCACACACAAAGACAAATCTGTTCTTTTTATGTCAAATGAAAACTGCATCACCCAAAACTGAGAGCTTAAATATCAAAACTATTCAAAAGGGGAAGGGCAGTGTTTGCAAGGTGCAGTCAAGATAAGGAAATCACAGATTTCTAAATCTGTTCCAGAATATCCCTGAAGATGGTGCAGAATAAAATAAATAAACACTATCAGGCTTCAAATTAATTTTAAAACACTCAGAAAATAAAGCTGAAAATTAGTAAGGACATCTGAATGATTGATCTCTCCCCACCAGTGTGTAGCTAAAAGGATAAAAAGCCAAAAAGTTGATGCCAAAGCTGCTATAAAGCTGCAGATAACATTGTTTGTGATATTGAAGGCAATGAAGACCAGCACCTGAAAACTCCTGTCAGCATTCTGGGTTCCAAAACAAGGAACTAACAAACTTTGGGCCACAGCCCAGGGAAGTCACGGCTGCTGCTGGTGCTCCTCTCACCCTCCACATCCCCTTTCTGCAGCGCAGGGAGAAGCTCCCCAGGGATTCAGCACAAAGCTGCTCTCACTCTTCTCTCCCTCTCTTTCTCTGGCCTCCCTTTCTTAGTGTGGCAAAAATCATTTAAACCCATATAAGCTGCCTGCAGCTTATTCTGGAGGAGAAAAAAAGAAGTGCTATGCACTCAAATTTACACTTCATTAAAATAGCAGAAATAAAGGGTCACCTCATGAAATGCAGAACACAGCCTCTCCCTGGTTCTCAGTAAATTTCAAAAAGATAATCTAGCTAATACACTAGCAGAGGACACTATCAAGCTTTAAAGAAGATTTTTACATGCACAAAATAATAATGTTTCTTTTCTGCTCATTACAAAAGGAATGTCCATAGTGAGATACAAACTCTGCTGGCTCAGCCACAAGCTCATCCCTAGCACACGTGATCAAGAACATTCCTCTGTCCCTGATGCACAGGGAATTCTGCAACCATCATCTCAATTTCTTAGACCCCCACACTGAAATACCTGATAGTACCCAAGGTGAGAGGTTAGTCACCAGCAGGGCTGTTTTGTTTGTTGGGTTTTTTTTTGCTCCCAGCTGTACACACAGAAGTCACATCACCTTTTTGCTTTCTGCTGCTTCTTATTCCAGATTCTCTCCCACTTTACTGGTTCTCTTTACCACCATTTGCATTGTCTCACTCCCATCTCAGCATACTTCAGTCTCTTTCACACTCCTCATCCACCAGGAGAGACTTGGTTGCATGAAGGAGTTAGAGCCCAAAGGCCTGAGGTGCACAAATTAATTTTCAGTCCCAGTTGTATACGTCATATTCATCTGCATATCTCCCCTACCAAAGCTGACGAGTGTTTCTAGGAGACCATTAGATTTCTCAAACTGCAGTTAAAGTCAAGAATTGTTAGGACATTAAATGAAAGGAAGGAGGCTCTCAGCAGCACTAACAGGATGTACTGACTTTGCATGGCAAGGTGTCTGTAGAAGGTGGGGATGATAGGAGTGGCTTCTTTAAGAAGCTACCAGAAGCTTTCCCCATATCTGATAGAACCAATGCCATCCAGTTCCCAGATGGCCAACACTGAGCCCATCAGTGACAGTGGCAGAGCCTCTGGGATAACATATTTAAGAATGGAAAAAATTACTGTGCCAGAGCATCTGCAGCCAGAGGGAGGAAGGGAGAATATGTGGGATACATGTCAGAGCAGTCTGGGGAGCACTGTCTCCTGTGGGAGGAACCCATGCTAGAGCAGGGGAAAAGTGAGAGAAGTTCTCCCCATGAGGAGAATGTAGTGACAGAGACCATATGTGATGAGCTAACCACAATCCCCATTCTCCATCCCTCTGTGTCACTATGGAAAAGACACAGAGAATTCAGGAGTGAAGTGGAGCTTAGGAAGAAGGGAGGGGTGGGATGAAGCACATTTTTAAGATTTGAGTTTAGTTCTCATTACCCTACTCTTATTGGCTGCTGAAAATAAGACCGAGACGCTTCAAACTAAACTGATTTTGCTAGGAACAGAGGTTGTTTGCTGGATGTCACCAAGAATGATAGAGTCTCTGACACAGACAACATATGCACACATGCAAGTTCAAAACAAAATTTCTGCCATCAAAATAGGCTAGAAATAGGATTTTGTAACTTTACTTATCAAAGACTTGAGTACAATTGCTCATTTGGCCTCGAGTGTCTTCCCATTTTTTTAATTGAAACACTGCATCATAGTCTGTATGCAACACAACACTAAACGTATCAATGATCCTTTCACAGGGCTTATGAGTCATTTTAAATGTATACAAATTAAAAATGTTTTAGGAAGAATACTGTCACCCTCCATTATGCACATGTACGCATAAGCACACAATGACCAATCTGGATCTACTCAGCTTTTGCTATGTCAATCCCAAAAATCAATCCCAGGTGACATTAGTTATTTAAATTCCATTGAGCTCCATGAGAAATTCACAGTTGGGCTCATAGTGAAGGGAGGCTCAGTGTGAGTCAGATAATGCCTGAATTTTGGACAGTTGCTATTAGACATACCTTTTTAATCACGGATTACTACATCAGATGGGGAGCTTCTCCTGCAATGCTTTGCCTCCAGGAAAATAAGGCAGGTTATTTTCTACTATGGAAGGATAAATCTGATGAGAAACTTTATAACTTGACCTTAGGGAAACAGACAAACTGAAGCAAAATAACAGAGAAACTTTCTTCAGCCACACAAGGTTCCTATCTACAACTTAATAATGCAAACAACTTTTACGCCTATATCCTTCAAGCCTATAGTAAAAAATGCATTACTTATTTCACAATTATATTAAAGTTATGTATTAAGGTTATGTATAACAATCCAGGAAAGCAGCCTAGAATTACTGAATACATCTGGATGAATTTTACAGCCTTTAGTCACTACAGTTCCAGCTAAAACAATAAATTGAAGCTCAAATTGCAAGCCTATGTTCTTCACACATCTTCCAAAGCAACACACAATATTTCAGTTACTTGGTCTTTCTAAACTGAATGATTTATAGAAGAATGTATTTAATCCAGCAATGGTGAGATAATGTTGTTTGTACCAAGTAAGAAAACATACAGTGTTTACTGTGTTCTGAGTTGGAGACAAAGGATAATAGGCAGAAGAATAGGACCCATCCCAGAGCCCTAGGCAGGCTTATAAAAGTTTTATTTCCACACATAAGACTCATACATTTGGATAACACAAAGAAAAATTCTCCCCAGAGTGGAACCCTTGACACTTGCAATACCAAAACTCAAGATTGGCGTGAAACGTAGATGGAGAGCATAGAGATGGAATATGGAGATGAACCAGGTATCAAATCATCACTTCTACTGAGCTGCAAGAAGCCACAATAATGCAGGGACTGGGAAATACAGGGAAGAAGCACTGACTTTGTTCAGACACTCAAAGCTCTCAGCAATGCTTGCTTAGCTCAGCTGTCTACTGTCACAGTAGAAACCCATAGAAACTGGGAATAGAAGCCAAATCTCTGTCTTGCTTTCAATATCACAGACCATATGAAGAGATCCTTCAAGTGGAAAAGGCCCTGATGTGGAACTTCAGGGCATCTTTGATTTCCTTTACTCTTCCATTAATCCAAACCAAATTGGCTTTTATACTTTTGTGTTTGCCTGTGACTTATTCCCAAACTGATCGATTACAATTATCACTGAAACAGTTGGACGAGGCAGTAAGAACAGGTGGAGAATTTACCCATCCGCTGCAAGTTAATAACTATAAACAGGATAGTGCAAAAAAAAAATTACATTTAAGTTCATACTACTTCTTAGCTACAAGTGTACAAAATGCTGTGCAAAGTCTGGTAGCAGCAGCAGTAACCAGTCCTCCTCACACGTAACCCAGGAGAGCAATGCAATTTGACTTGCAGAAACAGAGCACAGAAAAAATCAGGTAGAGAAAGAATTGTGATGTTATTAGACTTAAAAACAAGACCAGTCAAAAGGTAAAGAACATGAAAATGTTCATGAAGAGACAAAAATAGATTTAAAGAAACTGGGACAAATTATAGAACACGCTTTTTAAGGTGCTATTAACACTTGCCACATTTGAAGTGAGAACGAAGCAAAAAATGAAACATCCCAAAAAAAGCTTACATTGAAAAATTCATGTGAAGACTACTTTTCTGAGAGATATGTTACCTTCATATTTTTCTAGATGTTTCATTTACACAGAAGATAGGCTGTGGTCAATGTTTTTCAGATGATTAAAGCAAGGGGAAAAACACAGGGAACCAAACTCAGACAAGACCCTCAGGATCTCTGAAATTCCCATGCACCACACTCTTACCCTGAGTACAATGACAGGTAATAGTCCACTTGTTAGAACTTCAGCTGCATGTAAATATATACAAAATGCATTTAGATGGGTTCAGTTCTCTCTAAATGTAAGACTTGCTTCATATTCACAATTATATAATCATTAATGGAGCTGCATTGGCATAAGGCTAAGTTAAAACGAAGATTAGTCACTCTGACTATGCTGAAGCATCTGTCAAGGATATAATTTCATAGTGTTTTTCTTGGACCAAAGCCACACTTGCCACATTTGCCACATTGGCTAAAAAGATGGCTGAATTTAAAGATCACATTTCATTGCAATTCAGTTGCAGTAAAAGAGATCATTTTTATAACTGCACTGGTAAAACGAGGTATAAATTGTTAGTGCCCCATCCCACCACACACCAGACATATCACAGAAGAGGAGATGTTTTGCAAAGGCTGTTTGGTAATCTGAGGTAAAACTCCAGTCCTACAGCCAGGAATATGATCAAAGGCACATGCAGTTGATATGGTTTAGGAGTCTCCTCAGAAAATAAAAGAAATGGTGGGATGAAAAAAAGCATGCCCTTGCACACTGACCTTTCTTAGAGTTAAGCCACATTGGCAGAGCAGCAAGCAGGGAATAAACTACAACTACACCTGACCAGTCCCAGAAACACTCAGTTTAGCCCCATTCACATATGCAGACAAAAACGAGTGCTTGTATGAAAGAATATTCCTGTGAATGGCCAGTGGTTTTAATTAAAAGTAGCAACAAATTAATACATCCATAAAAACTTGGAAAATTGCTAGCACTGAACCAAGATCTGACAGTATGTAATAGTAGCTACAAGAAATGTGATAAAACAGACTGAATATATCCCATGCTGGAATACAGTGCAGTGACAGACATAGCACAGACAGAGCAGAGGAAGAGTTATTTCTAGAACTTTCTTCGGAGACTTGCGTTTGTTGCTGATCTAGAAGTTAAAGATCCTTAGCTAGATACATAATTTGGCAACCAAAACCAGTAGTACAACACACAGAAGAAAGTTTTAAAGTAGGTAAGTGATTATCAGAAGCTCAGTTTGTACATTAACATAAATGAAACTAGACAAATGAGAACAGATGTTGTCTTGGGGCAATTATTTACCATTGCTAATGCATAAAAGTGCAATAAATGTAGCTATTAGCATAGGAATGCTTTCATCCAGCTGTAATATCAACATTAGCTAAATTAAAGGAGAAAGTAATAAACCTGAAGATACCTTTTCCTTCTCCACATTAGAAAAACATAATATACAAAGAGAAAGCAGAAGACTAGAGAAAGAAATCATTGTAATGTCTCCACAACCATATAAAAAGAAGAAGTAGTGCCAAGCACAAAGCTTACATCTCACTCCACAGGTGAACTTTAAAAAAAGGCAACAGTGTTCACATCTAGTGATCTGACTAAAGACCCACTTTGCAAGTGATTTATTTTATTTGACTTTAACACCTGAAGTGCAAATTTCCTTCTTCTACAGCCTAGTCTTGTCATATTTTGTGGGAAAAAAAGGCTAAGACAAGACTTTGCAACCTATGGAACAGATAATATTAAGAAATGTTTTTTTTCCAAGTAATTCTTTATGTGCTGATTAAATGAAAACTCATTCTGTTTCCCAAGATGTTTTAGTGAATATGGTACTAGGATGAAGGTTATACATGATGTGGAAAATGGTCAGTGGTTGGCTGCAGAAAGCTTGAGTTCTGTTTTTCAGTTACCACTTTTTCTCCATTTCCCATATCACTTTGAAGCTAGACTAAATTCTAATAAATTATTTAAATGAGAATATTTTTCTTTGGCTATGTGATAACGAGTAGGTAAAAGAATTGAAATAAATTAAGACTTTGCCTACTATTAATGAGAAAAAAACCCAAAACAAACCCAAACAACAGTGTCACCAATCAAAATTTGGTGGCAGATGAATCTTCAGAACAGTAAAAGAGAAAGTGGTTTGCTCACAAATCTGACAGTCCTTACTCTACAGGTGATTGCACTTTTTTGCTCTTTGCTCAATCATGCCTCAGAGAAGATTTAAGCTGAGAGATCATCTTCAATTACACTGCTCACAGGCAGAAGAAATAATTTTTTTTAATTAGTCTAACTTATCATTTAACACAAACCATACAGTCTTATCCAACCTGAGACAATTTCTATTACATAAACGGCATCTATTTTTTTCTTGATTTCCGTGGCATTTCTAATACTATTTCCTCACATCATAACAATGGATAAATAGCATATTATCACCAATTCTCACTACTTTATAAACCTTATTCTCACTACTTTGTTGCAATAACTAGTTGTGCTGAGTTCTGTATCTCTTCTGATTCTCTAAAATTAACTACATTCTGTTTAAAGTGAGAATTGTTTACCTCTAGAACTCTATGCTTTTTATGTTCAATGGATACTCAAAGAATCTTAAAAAAGCTGATCTTAAACTCATCCTCATGAAAACAGACTGAAAATACATTTTTCTCTGTTTAGAGGTCTGCTCTTTGTTTTCATATAAAGTAACTGTACAGCTTCTTGGGAGCCCTTCCAACATATAAGCCTATTTTTGAACAACAGTGACAAAAGCATATGTTTTATGTAAAACAAGAACAAATTGCCAAAGACTTCTTGGCCTTTCAGTCCATCACTCTGGAATTACAGCACACCAGAATTCTGGCTAATCTAGAATTCATATGCCCACTACTTCCTATTCCAGAGTGTGTGTTAGAATTTATGTTTACAGCACAGTAACGTTTACCTGATCTTTCTGACAGGAAGATCATGCTTTTCCTTTGCCAACAAGCTATTTATTATACAGCACCTCTTTATGCAAAAACATTATAGTATCCAACAATGGGAATAAACAAACAAAACTGATCTGCATATTCATTTTAGATAAACACACACAACAAAATGCTAAAATGAACCTTTGCAAAAATCTACAGATGTCTTGGCTCTACAAAATAGAGGTAGTAATCTCCCAAAAACAGATTCCTAATAAATTCTGATGCTTTACATTCCTAGCTAGGTCAGCGCAGGACGTATAGAAACAATCAAAAATGTTCTCTCCACTGAACACCAGGCATTAAGCAGCAAATATTCTGTATGCTGATATACAAGCAGATGGAGACTTTCTAGAGTTTAATAATTCCTGTTTTAAAAGCTGTTGTCATCATTTATATTTCAGTAGCATTTAAAAACCACATCTAGGATTGTGCTGAACAAAATGGAAAGCAAACAGAGCTGGCAGACCAAACAGTCAAGTCAATGACTGGAAAGAGCAAATGCAAAACATTTCCCACGGATGGTCAGTTTTAGAATCAACAGTTCCAAATACCCAGTTCCAGTCCACCTACACCTAATGTTATGAGTTACTATGGCTGCAGACATCCACTTGGATGAAAAAGATGGCTTGCCTTTAATGACTTAATGAATTTAATGACTTAAAGTTGAATTCCATTCTCAGATAAACTGGTGCATATGAGTGAAATTCCACCATGTCAGTGCAGCTACTTCAGATTCATACTGATTTAAATGAGAGCAAATGATGGGCTGTAACCTGCTGTCTGACTTATAACAGCTCAGAGGTTCACACAGAAATGTTACATGTCTTTTTTATGATAATTATAATAACCGTCTTCATGCATAAAGAAAAATTATCTGATGACATAACAGGAAAAATTACTGAGTGGACACAGATTTGGGGCTACCTTGTCATACTTGCTGACTAACATCTCAGTGTGTGGTACTTATATGTATTCAGGGTGATATTACCTTTTATAAATGGAGAATGGTGAACAGCTGCCAAAGCAATTTGCAAATCTAAGTGTGGGACCAGACTTGGTGGGAAATATGCCTTCAGCTCCTGCCCTTCCTCCAGCTGAGCTGTAGCAGAAGTGGCATTATGGTGCCTGGCTGTGCCCTGGTGCTGAGGGAGACACTCAGCCTTTGAGCCTAATCAAACATTTCATTCCTACTCTGAGTCAGAAGTTTCAGCCAGGCAGAGCTGGACTGGTCACAGATTTTTACAGAAAAGACCACGGATGTCAGTGCTTCTGGCTATTACACATAATCCAAGCCCCCAGACTGATTCTAGTCTAGGATTTAAATCTCAAAATAAAAATATACACTCAATCCACACAGAAATAACAGCTTCTATTCAAAATATACCTACAGACCAGTGATACATAAATGTTTCCTTCTTCAGCTTACACAACAATTAAATCTTCACTAAACATCAAGGTATTAGGGTTTAAAGAAGAATTTTTTTTTTTTTTTTCACTTTCCTAAAAATGAGCTATAGAGTTGAATATTACAGAGTCTCTTTGGCTTGTCAAGATAATTTTGTGTTTACCACATTAAAACTGTCTCATTCACAACATTGGTTTAACATAATTTTTCCCCCCCACTATGCTATGTCATCATCTTTTAGAGATAATGAAAGAACAAATGCAAATAAGCAGTCATTTAAAATAGTAACATGTAGTAACACCTCTATTGGGCAACCTTGGAACATCTGTCAGAATTTTAATCATATATTGTACTAGGAAAATAAGTATTGTTATGAGTACTGATAAACACATTAACTCACGCTATTTGAAACATCGAAGGACAAAGTCTTTGCTATGGTAAACCAACCAATCTCATAGCAATGATACAATGTGATGTGTTGATATGCTAAGTCTGGCAATTCCTAAATAAAATAAAGTTGAAGATGAATATATCTTTATTAAATGTGACAGATACAATGGTGCCAAGTAGCTCAGCACAGAAGAACAAGACATTATCATAAAGTTTAGATGGACATCTGCATTAACTTTCAAGTAAATTTGACTCACAGTGGCAATAGCTTTATCATCTCCGAGAAGCTGAGATTGTTTCTTATGGCTATCAGAAATATAAACTATATATTTCTGTGCCTGGACCAGAAGACTGTCAAAAAAGGTTTATATCATTATATGTAAATATTAAACCCCAAAAAGCACTTTAAAGGGCATATTTCTGCATTTCTTTGCACTTGCTAACTGTCTTCCAAAATACTCCTGTATACAGTGTTTGCAATAAATTATGTCATTAGAGCAACCAGCTACACACATGGAACATGATGCCTGAACCTCTGAACCCTGCCTCTGCTCCAGAGCTAGCTTTCTAATTAGACAGGCTACAGAGAAGGAATTTAGAAACCCTGCACAGCCATCTGTCTAGGAAAAGCAAAGCTTATCTAAGATTGAAACTGGCAAGGGACATCAAGGGCAACAAGAATAGTTTCTATGCTAAGTATGCAAGAAAAGGTCTGGACAAGAAAAACGTGGGCCCACTGCTAAACACAGTGGATTTGGAACACTGGCTACAAAGCATCTGAACACCTTGGGCTGTTTTAAAAGCCCATAGCCAGTAGATATAAGGGAGCACTTTTGCCTTGTAGTCATTAGACTGCATCTGATACTCTGCATCCAGTATCATTCTCCCAGTACCAAAAAAAAGAATGACAAACTGAAGAAAGCTCAGATGGTAATAGGGTAGAAAAGCTCCCTTGTGAGGAGAAGAGAAGGGAAAGAGGATGGTTCAGCATGCAGCAGACTGCTTCAGGAGACTAAAAGGTTATGTATGAGATCATTGAGAAGACAGAGCCAGGCACTTCGAAGTGATGTCCACTGAGAGGACAAGAAACTGCAGACATAAATTTAAACTGAATATATGGAGAGCTTTTTTCACCACGAGGACTTGGAAGGATTGGAATAAGTTGTCCACAGATGTTATGCAGCTTCTGTTCATGGAGACTTTCAAAACAAGATGTCAAAGTCCTGAGAAACCTGGTGTGATTCACGGACTCCACTTTGAACAGGAGGTTGGACTAGATAACCTACTGATGGTCCCTTCTAACCTCAGTGATTGTGTCTGCAACTTAAATGTTTATGTTAGTTCTCTAACATCCTGTGTCCCACCTGTTCTACTTGCCCTGTTCAGATGTTGTTGCACTGCACATCTCATCAGTGAGGTCTTGCTGACACAGTCATCACCCTTATTTACAGAGCCTCATGTAGTCATGGTCATGTAGACTGCTGACAGAATGGACAGCAAAGGATTCAGTAGCATCACCACTAATACAAATGGAAGCAGAAATGATGAATATATATTAGCACTGACTCAGACTCTTGGTCATCTTGTTGACCTATTCAGATTCAGCAATCTATAGAGACACAGGTGCTCTTCAAAATGCAGCTTCAAAATTTATGCCTTCAGTATGCCCTTTAATTGCAATATTGCTTCAAGATGTCATTCCTCCAAATTTCTCCTTCAAATTCAAATATTTTTCTCCTCCTTGCAATAATATGCAGAGAATAAAAAAACTTCTAATGTATTTTCTTATATGAAACATACTCTTGTCTTAAAAAAACCCTCTCCTCAAATAAAATAATTGAACATTTAGAAAAGCCTGAGATGAGATTTAAAAAATAGTGAGCAATCATGTAGAACTGCCTTGGATACATTTTCTGGATTTCACTATAGCAATTGTGGGTATGTAACAAAAGTTTCTACTCACAAACTAATTACATATTTTCAAACTTCCACATCTATGCACATAGAAACAGAGAAGTACCATGAAAAACCAGCATGCAGCACTTTAAATTATTGTACCACATTAGTCACCTTCTTAAAGGATTTCATTTATCATAATGGTCTTTACTCAGGAAGAATGAAATTTGTCACCTACTTTCTTAATGAGCTTTTTCCTTCTTGTTGAAAAGTTCAGTCAAGCAAACTGAGCTACTTACAGAATAAGTCACTCTTTCAAAAGAATGGGACACAGCAGCACCCTACCCACAACCAGAAGGCTGACAGAGATCAGATTACTCATGTGAAAGTTTTTTACTGGCAAGACTAAGGCTTGAAATGTAAGTTTCTGAAATTTCCTGAAAATCCTTCTAAGCCTGGTGAAGTAATATTTAGGGTTCTAGTGCCATGTCTTTGAACATATCTGGAAACAACTGCTAATGAGAGCCAAAGTTTCTCACTTAGCTAATTTAGAAGATGAAGCTCTGAAGTCCTAAATGCCACTATGAAAATAAATCTCCACCCAAAATAAGCAAGCACTGAAACTGGTATTTAGTTCTGCTGCTGTTAGTTCTTAAAGCTGACTTATTTCAGTCACATCCTGTCAGACAACACTATCTGCTAAAACCAAGAAACATATTTCTATTGATTTGAACAGTTGCTACATGATTCTGATGAAGCAATGCCAACTTCTCTGAAATCAGAGTAATTTCCATCAACTCTTGAGAAATAAATCAAGGAAAATCACATTTATGTTAGCTATTTGATTAATTTTGAGAATCCTTTCTTCTAAAAGACATCATTGTCTTTTAACTGCTTCCCTTATCTTACCTTCCACATTACTTCAGTCAGTTTATTAGGACTATGCTGACAGACAGCTTGTCACAAGGGTAGGTGCTGTGGAACTCCAGCATGGGCAAAGTGCATCTCCTTCTCATGGGACAACAAATGGAGAAGAAATTACTTGTGCTGTGCCTTCCCTTCCCTTTCATGCACACTCCATAATAGCTTAAACACATCTATCTAGTTTACAAGCTGTTGGTTCCATAAACTTTCCACCTGTGATGAAGAATGAAGGCCACTGCAAAGTTAAGGCAATTCTCCTAGTGAGAACTCTCCATATAGTACTTACAGACTCACCTCTCCCTTTTAATAGCTTCCTGTGGGAAGAAGTTTTAAAAACTGGATGGTGTGATGAAAGGCTGTGCTCGAGAACTGTGCTTGAGAACTTCAAAACTTTTATACTCCACTGAGCCCAGGGAAAAAAACCTGATTAATTGAATCGATCAACTTGTGACTGATCATTGAAATCCATTCCTGTGACTGTATGCATTACTTTCTGCCTTTATATTTGCAGGTCATGCATAATTCAAACATAAACTGCTTTCATTTGCCTCACTTGGAATTACATTGGAGTGCTCATCTGGAGTCTGAATCAAAAAACTTAGAAAAATGGACCTCCTGTATTCTCTTTCCATGCACTACAAGGTGTTGATTTTATTCTGCTCATACATAGATAAACCCTTCAACTTCAAGCATCCAAGCATTTAATAGATCAGACTCCCAGCCTGATCTCCCAGGAAAAAAAATCATCAAAGTTAAAAAGAAGTCGTGATAAAGTAAGGTACTGATTCAGAGTCTTCATTGGAAACCAAATGGCTTACAAAAGTCATATAAGTCTTTGAATGAATCACTTGCAATGAATCTTTGTGCTTCCCTACATTTACCCCATCAAATGTATTCTAACCACCATAAAATCCAATATGCAAAAATATACACACCATCTGCAGATACATAAGGAAGTGATATACAGCACGAATCGATGCATTTGAATCTCTAAATACTTCCATTATGGTTTATGATGCTAAGAATAGACAGCATAGGAACTGAAGCCCGAAACTAAATCATGACACAGATAATGTAGAGCCCTTCTTCTTAATACTTGCATAGAAATAATTCCATCTGCCATATTCTTCCGTGCTGAAGCACTGGCTTCTGGTTTGGTACATTCAAGAGATATAAGGAATACAACAGAAGGAAATATACTTTTGCTAACTGGACTTATTAGTTTTTATTGCACTAACTTGCAAATCATCATCTTTCTGTCAGCACCTTCTTTCTACTTGCCCTGTTTCATTTCTCCTAATGTTTTAAAAAATGTATCTTACTTATTGGTAGTTAAATATGATGTTCACATGTTTAACACCTCTATCAAGTGGAAAACAGGCAATAAGAACGACTGCTTTAAATGGCTTAAAATATAAAGGTGGAGAGAAGAGAATGATACTATAGCAGTACTAGTGTTTCAAACACAAAATTCAAGATATATCTCTTCTCAGACAGATTTAGTGCAACAGACTTGAAGTCAAGTGCAGAGAAATAAGTGATGCCAATGAAACAGCAGATGAGACCTGTCAGTAGAAGTAAATATTTTTATGTGAAGAGAAACTGTGCACGTAAGGCACATTCAAAAATGTGAAAGGTCTTAGAAGCTGTGCCAGGGGAATGACTAGTTTCTAACTAGTACCTGACCTTACTTTATCACCAAGTACATATTTTGTACTTAAAAATTCTAAGTATGACCTTCTTAAAACGGTGTCAATCTACCTGCATGCCTTTTCCTTTTTAATGAAGGAGTTGCATAAATAGGATTCCAATGCATAAGGAGAGGAACCTGTGCAGAGGAAACTGAATCTCCGTTGCAAGGACACCTTGATTTCTCCTGTTTTCTACTACAGACATACAAACTTTAGTACTGAAAGAAATTAAATGCTTTTCAGTGCATTGTTCAATGATTCCTCACAGACTATGAGGCCACTTTTTATACAATCTATGTGAGCAATAGGAAACTAATTAGAAGGGATATTAATACCCTGCAATGCACACAGAATTAATCCAAGTCATAAGGACAAAATGAGTCAATTGGAATAAAGCAAACTGAGGGGAAAAAGCCAGCCAAGAAAAGCAATCATTATCATAGCTTCAGATTCAGAAAGAAAATTAGAGTAAATTTTCCTTGACATGCTCTGAAAATTATATCCTGCATGCTGATGAAGACCCAAACATTTCACCCTGATTTCTGTTATAATTATAATATATCAATAATTGTTTGCTACTAATTACGAATTTATAGTATCTACTCTAGTAGAATTTCATTCTAGTGATAACACACCATTTCTGATGTCATATCCTTGGATCTAAAAGGCAAAAAACTACTTATTTTTTAATAGCAATTTTAGATCAAAAAATAAAGATTATGTGCTTGTAGACAATTATTAATTCTATATGGACAAATCATCCAAACAAAACATTATTTAAGAGCATGAAACACCTCATAAATCCTGTTGTAACATAGGGATTAACTATTTTCACATACAGAGAGATTCAGAAAATAGATCATTACTGAACAAATTTTCATTGCAGCATACTTCAAAGCCCTGTAAATTACAGAATGTTTTTAAAGCCTTGCACTTTAGAAAATGCATATACTGATTCATGATGTAATAATAAAAGTTCTGAAACTGAAAAACCAGTCACTGACTAATGAGGTTACCTCATTAACCCTGTATTTTTTTTCTCCTCCACTGCTTTGGAGCAAAAAGAGACACTTTAAAAAAATCTTTAATGTAAAAGATGACAGGACAAAGGAGACCCAGAGTTAATAGAAGAAAATAGCATAATTTTAAATACAAACAACAACTTTCAGCATGTATGGAGAGGAAGTTGATTTAGGAGGAGGAGAGTGTAGAAAGTGGCATTTAGCTGAACTGATAGAATAGAAATATTCCAGATATACTGAGCAGATTCAAAGTTCAGCTCTTGGAACATTCTATGAAATTTTAGCTTGGATTCTCTCCTAACCATTCCTTTCCACCAAAAGAGAACCTATAACTTTTACAGTTGAACCTGTTAATATAACTTGAAGAAGCCAATATATACCTGACATGGAGAAGAGCTGCTAGGACATATTGCATAGATATATCACAGTAATCCAAAATCTGCACTTTATAGAATCACTGTGTGAAGTTCACTGATGTACAGTGACTAATGACAAGTTTTAAAGTTAGCATTCCTTTGCATGGACTGATTCAGGTTTCCTCTGGACCCTGTCACTTTCAATAATATCTGTAAATTGGGTTTACAGCAAAGTGCTTCACTTCACCCTGCTTCCCCGGTGCTGTAAAACACAACGTGTGAGTTCTGTGCCCTTGAGCCTGGTATGAAAATAAGGGGAGGCATTGGGCAAAAGCCATGTTGGAATACTTGCAGCATCCTGGGTTGTCTTCATTAGGAGCATGGCTAGCAGGTCTAGGGAGATGATTATACCCCTATTCTCTGTACTGCTGGGAGAGTTCTTTGTCCAGTTCTTGGCTTCTTAGTAAAATAGAGACATGGAAATGCTGGAGCAAGTCCAGTAAAGGGTCATGAAGATGATGCAGGGACTGGGGTATCACTGATATAAGGTGAGAGAGTTGGAACTGGGAAAAAGGAGAATAAAATGAAGGCTCAGGAAGGTTGTCTCAATGTGTACAAATAGCTGGGGGAGAGTGAAAAGAAGATAAAGTCGGTCTCCTCAATGGTATCCAATAATTGGATAAAATTTCAAATGAACATAAATTCAAATATTAGACATTTCATTTATTTGTTTAAGTTCATTCAAATTCAATTTATTAAAATAAATATTCATTTAAGAAAACACTTAGGAAGAAATAAAAGGAAGTGGACAATGGTTGTCTGCAGAGGTTTCAGTCTCCAAGCCTGGAACCACTCAAACCCTAACTGGCCCTAAGAAACCTGCTTCAATTGACCCTGCTTTGGGCAGGGATTTGGCCAGGATGATGTGCTATGGTTTTTAGGTAGAGGGAGCTTCACCTTGCCCATTACAGGTACTAAAGACATACAGATACTTACAAGATCAAATATATCTTCATTTCATCCTGAAAATACAAGGACCAAACTTAAATGAGCCTAAGGAACTCATCGGGGAAAGTCCACCAGACCTTAGACCAACACCTGGAACAAGCCAATGCCCCATGTGAAAGCTGAACATTTCTTGATGCCAGTTCCCAATAGCATACAAAAGAAAGGAAGGGGAGGGACAAGTATGAATTTCACTGAAGCCTCTAATTATATCTGTAACTAATTATAAAGCATTATGGATTCAAACATAAGTTCCTTTAGCTACAATGCGTGTTCATTGCACCTCATGAAAAAAACACTGCCCAGATTTGTCATTTGAAGGGTGAGAGAGCACTAACACAATTCTTACAGGTCTGGAGAAGAAGCAGCTCAGCTAAAGTATTTTAAAGGATGCCAAATCAAATGAGAGCTCATGGTTTGATCAGGAGATCCTTCTGCTGATAGGTGATATAGAAGAAAAATGGCAGTGCTCTTCCTCTTTAGAGGTCTGGGATAACACTGTAATTGAGTCCCAGCTATACTGAGCACATTACTTTAAAAATTCACTACACAGCACAATACAAATGTTCTTGGCTCAGACTGATTCAGGGAAAAACAGAAGTGCATTGTAGGTCAGCACAGAGGTGCACCTACAGAAACCCATGAAAGAGGTAGTCCTGTTCAACTTGTTCTGTAATGAGTACAAAGCCTACACTTTCTCAGTCTTACAAATGTCACACCATGACATCAACCTTGAGCCACATTAAGCAGAAAATACATTGCACTTAAAAAATAAATCTAAGCACAACTTGGTTTTATTCTGAATTCTTGTATTTCTATAGTTAAAATTAAACTTCACAAAAATCCAAATACTTTTAGAGATAGTGCTGAAACTTTAATCCAATGTCCACTTCTGATTTTAAAAACACTCATAAGAACACTCTTATGAAACACCAAAAAACAAGAGCCAGAAGGTAGAATATGTTGAAACTTTACTGTTTTAGACAATTTTCAGTCAATTTGACTTTCAGGCAAACAAAATATTTATTGCATATTTCAATACAAAAACGTTTAAGAAATAACAGGTATTTCAAATATTCCAGGTTTTTTCCTACTGTAATTCAAAAGCAAGAAGAAAGCATCTAAAGTTGGATATGTGCTCAGGCTGGTTTTCTTGTACTGTGTCAGAGTTCAATATTTCATTAATTGCTGTAGGAAAATAATTTTTATGTAGACATTTAAGAGTTGGTGTGTTTGTTAGGGGGAGGGTGATGAATAAGAACAGGCATCTCTGACAGTTTTTCCAGATAGTTAAGGACATGCTCTAAATGTACAAAAATATAGTTACTAACTAGTATCCTGAAGACAATAGCTAAGAGTTTGTCATCAGTCAGAAAGAAATATATCTTTTTCTTCTCAAATAAAAAGGAAGATACAAAACTTAAGATCAATTACAGAAGTGACACTTCAAAACATATTCCAATATTTGTATTGACAACTACTGATGAGGATCAGAGTTATGTCAACATCTTCAGTGTACTCCTGCATTTGCAAATGTGTGTGATTATGAGAATGCCATTGTAAAACCAAACAAATCACAGCAATATACTCATGCATGCCAGGAAAATAGCCAGAAATCTAAAAGAAAAATAAAACAAATATATAATTATATGTTGAGTCTTTAGCACAATTATTCAGGTAACCACAAAATCTCCTCATAAAAGTAACTACATGCATTAAAATAGTGTACATAGGACAAGATTTCATATGTTCAATTTCTAATTTCTGTACATGTCAACTGGACCATTTCTAATGTGAAGGCTGTTTGCTAAGAAAAAAAGAAAGGAAAAACAAAAATAAAACCTGACAACAACAAAGAAATTTACTAATCTAGAAATACTAAAAACAGAAGACCACCAGATGGTCTTTCAAGTCTTGTCCTTAGAAGCCTAAGTTACCTCACTGTTTGAGTAATTTCATTAACCTACAAAACACAGATGGAAAACTGATAAACCTCATCGTTCTTCTCAGTGAGTGTTCTGGTCTGATACAGCCTATTGGCTCTTTCTTACATTTTTTTATAGTGATGCAAAAATATATATTATTTCCCCTTCCCCCCCAACTCAACAGCATTTTGTGCAAAATTCAGCCAGAATAGTTCAGCAGCAGCTAATCCCCCTCTTCAGCATCAGTCTGTGACCTCCTGTTTCAAATGCTGCTAGACAGCATCTCCAGAAGCTTACTGGCATGAATCTAATCGCCTTTCCACTACTATATAATGGCTTAGGTTCCCCTCTGCCTCCATCCTTACTCTTAGTAATACTAGAGAAATCAATTTAATAGATAAATAACATTAAATCTAAAGCCAGGTTTGTTCTCATTCTGGTCCACTGAACTATATATGTTGCAGAATTACTAAAAATAATTACTAGCCACTGTCTCCTCAAATGACACATTCTTTCCCCTACTCTGGGAGAAATATTTATGTGTAGAATACAAAAAGAAATCAAGTAAGTGCCCCCTCTTGCTCATTTCATCTCTTCCTTTACCTCTGAAGGTTTATTTTTATAGCTGGCCACACTTCTTTCAAACTGTTAAAATTAGTTGCAAAATTACTTTGATTACGCTCATGCTATTCCAATAATAGCATGAGTATTGGAAACACAGTAGTGATTTTTAGAATTTTTTTGTGTGAAATATTGTCCTTTCTTTTAATATACTGTTGTGATGAGACAAACATTCGGCTTTTGGTCAGCAGAAACATTACATGGAATTTTTACATATGCAGGAATTGGAACTTCTTTAACATAAATACCTTTGTTTTTCAAGAAATGAGATCACAAAATTTATTGACAGTATACTGTCTTCTCAGAGTTTTATTAAATACTGCAATATCTATCTGTCCTACTACAGTCAATCACAGTAACAAACATTCAGGGAAAAATATCCTGGTTTCAGGTATATAAAATCCTCAGATATTTTTCAAAATGCTATTATAATATTTGTTCCTTGGAAGGGCACCAACTCATCATATTCCTGGAATATTAAAAAAAAAGTGATTTGAAGCTCCTCCCTATGGGGAATCGATCAGAAAACACCAAAACTATGTACGGGTCCTTACAAAAAGCTAAATGTTTTATATTTTTATGGTCACACAAGTTATGACAATGTCTCCACATATCATTAATGTGATCAGATAGCATGTAATATCTTACCTGGGCACCAAAAAAAAAAAAAAAATTGAGGCACTTAACATACATTAGATTTTCTCTGTTTGCAAAAGAAAATCTGGAAGTGGGTCATTGGCCAACATTTAAAGTTTCTAAATCAGGCATTTTTTTTTCCTCAGTAAAACATGAACAAAAATATATTTTTCTGTAACAGAAGAAAAAAACATGAAATACCTTTATCTCAATAAAATTCTCTTTAAATTACTATTATAAAATTGAGTAGAAAAATTTCAAACAATCAATACCTGCTTAGCTTTCAAAAGATTTCTTCCTCATTTTATAATGGGACACCAACCAAATTTCTAATGAAGTAACAAAGAAGAAAATCACCTGGCTCAAGGCCAGGTCAGTAATTTTCATGATAATCTGTTTTAGATTTGTGACTCCAGCTTGACTGTCTCTAATACACTAGTCTATAAACTATCTGCAGAGGAATAAAGTAAACCACACACAAGAATCAACACTGAAAGCTCTGGATTAATCATTCACCAAAGTATTTTACCTTTCAAAAATGCAAAGGCAGCTAAGATGGAATAAACGTATGTAAGTAAAGAATTCATTGCAAATGAATTCAGAGTGGATGAAAAACAGCCAGATAGACAGGAGCTGTGTGCCAGCAGCAGTGCTGCAGTAGACGTCCCTTTGGATTTCACACCATCAATGTCCAGTACCAGCATTAATAAAAGCCATCTGGCCCTACATGGCTTTATGTCTATATCTCATTGTTGGTTTCAATGAGTTCTTTGTTCAGAAAAGTAATTTGAAAACTTTTAGAGACTAGAATAAAGAAAACAGATAGTAGGTGATTAATCATGGTATTAGTCCTTCCAAAGGTCACACTATTACTTTGAGCAATGAGACCAATCTTCACTCCTTGCATTTAATTGCTGGGGGAAAAACAAAACCTAATTTTGTGGTCATAAATACTGAAAAGGAAAATTAACAAGAATGCAAAATTAACAACATTGACTAATAACCATGGAGATCTAAGATGCCTTGCTTTCAAATATTGTCCCAAGATCACACTTAGAAATAACCATCAAAACCTGACTGCCAAAAAATGAAACTGCATAAGTTGCTCTACACCAAGCAGCTCTACTGAACAGCAAGACACCTGTTCAGAGAAAGTTGTGAGAAAGAAAGGATATTTTCATTTCTCTCTACAGTGATGGGGAATTCAAACAAAACCATCACAGGACATCTACTGAATAAGTTATCTGGATGCTGTGGTTCACTCTGTTGAAACTCGAGTGCAGACTTGTGGGGTCTTGGAGGAAACTGGGAGACAAGAAGCTTGGCTGTACCAATGGCAGCAACAGGAATGAGCTGAGGATGAGAGTCCTGAAGTCACCTGTCTATTCGTAGGTCTGTATTTTGTATATAATGCCATTGAAGAACAAATAATCTTGGCAAACCACCACCACATCACACTTGACCATGAGCAGGCTTTATTATTATTGTTATCTATTAAAGTAACTGCAGCTGGTATGCCTAATGCCAAGCAGTACTGCCTCTGGTTGAACTATTCTGAGACTCACCAAAATCAGACTCTAAAAGAGGTTTCCATGTCTGGACTCCAAAGGGGCTGAAATAGAAGCTAGACACTGCTCTAAAGGAACAGCTCAAGCCACGTGCAGAAGACAGAAGTTCAGGCCTCTGTAAAATCATCAGGTCAAAGCTGAGTTTTTTGGAACACAGCTTTAGCTGAGGCGTCAGAGAAGGACATGAGCTCCTGACATCTTTACAAGTATCTGTCTGTCATTAAGCATTTAAGTGTCTCTGCAAATGTGAATACCAGAAAGCTAACTGTTGATGAAGATTATGGTCTTAAGACTCATTTAAAAAGTGAATTCAGGCATTAAATTTTTTTAAATATTTATCTGTGTTCAATTTTAACTAAATCATCCATCAGAGTCATTCCATATTAGCCCTTCCATTCTGTATAGACACAATATATGTGCTTTACAGGAAAAAGGGAAGAGGTGAGTCATTCTGCTTTGAAAAATATTTCCACTTTAATACTTTTTTTTTTTTTTAATGCATATTGAATAACTTAAACAGAAAAGTGGGATACCTAATTTGAAGTGAAAATAATTTCATTCTGACAGTCAAGAAATATAACAGGGCTTTTATTATCTAACATGCACTCTATTTTTCAATGCCAGATTTTATCTTTCAAAATAATAATTAGCAGTAGTTTTAATATTTTCTAAATTATAAAGCATTGTCATTAAATGGGTAAAATTTGTATAAATGTTAGGGAGTACATTGTGTTAGCCTATTATGTTCTGTATTATTTAGTTACTTTATTAAACAGTAATAGCATTCACTTTTTTACAATCAAAATTTTAAAAATATCTTTAAAGGGAGAGGGAAGAAGCAGAGAAGATAAGTTATACGATTGAAAGGAGTGGTTTTTTTTTCTCTTTGTGTCTTTAGTGCAAATTCTTCTTCACTGTGTTTCCCAGACACCATCTGTTTCCAAAACAACTCAACACTAAACGTAAGGGAGAAGACAGGAATTTCTTATAGGAGCTAAACCTGCCAGTTTGCAGAGTGGTCTGAGCTTTTTCAAGTAGGAAATACATGACAGTACAGTCCTGTTAATTAATGATAGGCAATGGGTAGATAGATGATGCAGTCACTATTTTAGGGATTTTCATTAGAATAATTAGAATAATAGATGGATTATTACTTTATAATATTGCCGCACCCTTGTTTTAAGAAGTCTAAAGCACATTTGGGCATTCAATAGCAGGGTTTGATTCACTTAGCATAGGTTTGGGTTGTTTTTTTAATTATTCTTGGAAACCTACTTTTGAACCTTGAATACACTTGATTAGGGCCTCAGTCCATGTCACATATCAGGGAAGTCTTGGAAAAACAGAATCTAGCAGAATTATTTACACTGGGTTCTCACTCACCTGTGCCAGTACCCTTCCTATAGGATTTTGGGAGGAGGTAGAAGAACCCAAGATGTATCCAGGTATATGACACCATGCCACCACAAAATTGCTCCCTTCATCTCCAGCTTATATCAGGTCCAAAATGCTATTTACTGCTACTTCTAGAAGTTCCTACTGGAAGAGCAAGGTGCCAATTTTTCACCTGGTAATACTATGGAGTTTAACGATAGCACTGTGCTTATTAAAAAAAAAAAATCCTTCATATTTTTGCTTTTCTGTCTCTCCACACTATGTGGGGACAAGAAAAAAATCATTTAGCTAGGTCTAATAAGCAGAAGTGGGAAAATGAGTTATCAGAAAAACATGTCAATTCTTTTGGCAAGTTATACATCTATTTATATTTTTTAAAAGATATATAAGGATTTAGATTGGACAGAAACCACCAAGCTTTATAGATTCCTGCCATCACATGTACCAACATAAAACAATTTCACACTGACTATACGTTCTGTAATAAACAATATTAACAAACATAACTCTGAAATTGTTTATATTATCAATTCTGATCACATCTCTTAACAGATTACATGTTTTTCAAATAAAAAATCTATAGCAATTCAGAGACATGATGTCTTTTCTGCCCTTATCCAGTCCTCCCTGTCCTTCTCCATCATTCAAAACAATTCTCTACTTTTTGTAGCCCCAGTAATTTATTTCACACATGGAACATTCTTTACTTCCTAGTACATTTCCAGGTAATTTTATAGCTATCAGTAGACTCAAAAGTGCTTCTGTTGTTCTCCTGGCAGTTCTATTAGATTAAATCCATTAGCACAGTCACATATGCACTCTTCACTTTTTCAGCTCATTCTTTTCATAATGCAAATCTATTAAGATGTTATCCTTTCATCTTGCCCATAAAGAATCTAAAAATCTGGGTTATTTTATTTTTCCTTAATTTAGCTTTTAAATCACCTTTTCTTTAACATTTTATTACTGCAGTAATTTATCACAGGTTCTACATTCCTGACTTCAACATACATAATTACATTATAGACAACCATCTCCGCTCCTGCTCAATATTCTGAACAGTTCACTGAGTTTTAAATGCACAAAATGGTCGTTGCCACACATTTCATTTCTGGCTTCAGCAGTTGTGATCTTGTGCTTTGTTACTAAAAATAGACCTGCTTCAAACTACCTGAGCTGGAAAGCTAATTACAGAGCTGGTAAACAGTTCTCCTCCCCATTGAGCAAATGGCAGAATAAGGAGTCTGCTAATGCACTAGGGCTCCCATGGTCCTGTGGGTCTCTGAAATCTATCAAGTGTCATTTATTTAATCATTTGTGGCTGTTTGCACCAGGGATAAATTATCATTTAAGTAAATAGCTGTTTGACTGTTGGATCAACAAATCAGGGAGAAAAGGAACAATCAACGCATTTTAAGGAAAAGTATTCTAGCCTAATTCTCTGCTTGCACAAATCAAAATAATTTCACTGAAGTAAATAGCATATGTGGATTTTGACTAGGTAAGAGTCTAGTTCTATTTTCTGCAGTAGAAGGGTTATTAGAGGACTGACTGTTTGCAGTAGCTTAAAGACTTTTTTTAAAGTTATTTCTCTCACATACAAGAAAGAACAAACAACTGCCAGTGCAAGAAAGCACTTTCTTCCCTTAAAAGTACTCTCAGCCATGTCTGCAGTACAGCAGCACATTGGCTGGAAAAAATTCCCTGCTGAGAGATCTTAAGGTGGAAGTGCCCATGGGGTTTAGAAGCTCCTCTGCATTTGGCAGTGAAACACTGGTTTTCCTGTTCCATGGGACTGATCCTTATCACATAGCCTAATATAAGCTTTGTTGGCAACAAGGGTTCATCCATCACTCAGCCAATAACACTCCACTCATTTTCAGCCATTACTGAGGAATGAACACGTCGACAATCCACAAACAACCGTCAGAATAACTGTGATACATCTGCAGGTCCAAAGCAACACTAAGATATGCATTATGTTTGTTCATCCAAAATCACTTCTGGGGCCAAGAAAGCATGTAGCTCCTGGAATTATTTTTTTAATCTGATTGCACAGTATAGGAATAAAAGAATTAGGTAGAAAACCACCAGAAAGACCAATTTTGAAAAGCATTCATATTTCTCATTCCTAATCCTTAAAGAAAAAGAGACAAGTAAATAAAGTCTCCAAGACTGTACTGAATATGTTAGAAGAACATGGTGGAAGAAAACAGTATGCAAGTGAGCATAAACTGTTTCCTCAACATCATGCTTCTGCCATGTAAAATGTATATACTCTATCCTGTGCATCCAGGGACAGAACTGCTATCTGAGGGTAAATACATTATTTACATAGCTCATTTGGGAGATGAAAGGATGAGCTCCCTCTTCTGTCTGTCCAATCTTTATGAAAAGGAAAGTCAGGATGCCCTCATCTAAGCAAACTACCTCCTGTTGTGAAGGAAAAGTAAGTTGCCACTTTTTAGCAAAAATGATTGGGGAAAAGAGGGCAAGACAGCAAATGTGGACAGAGGTGGAAATGTATAGTATAAGGAAAAGGAAAATCCAAGCAGGAGCTGAAGAGACAAAGAAAAGCATGAGGAAGTCCGACTAAAGGAAATAAACCATATTTCAAGCCCTGTATATTCTAAAGAGCAGAAACAGAGAGAATCTTCTAACAAAAACAGTGATGGAAAACCAGAAACAGAGCACCAGCCTTCTCACCCTAACCAGAAGAAATCCAAGAAACATGTCTGCACACCACAAGGCAGTCCCACACCATCGCAACTAAGTCAACTCTGAAGAAGGCAAGTCATGCACTGGGACTTGCGTAGTTGTCATTTGAGCAGTGTTTCACCAGAACTGGCACATCTTGTTTCCATGGTACTCTGTGTACGCATACTAGAGTGCCTCTGGAAAATGTCATATGCATTTCTCACATTTAAACCCATATAAGTGTGTGTTTGTGTGTGTGTGTGTGTGTATACACACAGTTGGAAAATGATGGAGTATGTGTGTTTGATGGTATTCAGTGCATAAACAATGCTAAAAATCCATTGAATCCCAGTTTTCAATCACTGATCAATCTTCCCACATTTTCAGGCCTTTCTTTCTGACCAAAATGACCACAAACACATTAGACAACATATTCATGTGATGGATAAAATTTGCTTGTTATAGTAGGACAAAGATCTCTCAAATTATAGTATATTCCAGAAAATAATCCACAAAAAAAGGCATATGCAAACAACATAAGCAATATTTTCCCTGCAATGTGCAATTTCTTCCAACATTTATTCTCACCTTAAGGCAGAGCTGTGATATCCTTCAGCCTGGCAGTCATTTGTCCTTTATTCATTCAGTTTTCAAAGGCAGAACATCAACAGCCACAACCCTCATGTGCAGCACAACTTAAACTTTTCAAATGCTCACAAGTACTTTAGGTGGTCTTCTCCTATTGAATTAAACTTGCCAAACTCATAGGGCAAGGAAGATGTGCTTCCACCTTTCCATTAAGCTAGTATAAAGTTTCCACTCCCCTTCTCAAAAAAATTTACATGTAGAAAGGAAGTGGATAAAAACATGCAATGTGAGGAAACTCTTGAAAATAAGTTGTGTAATTCTTTTAAATATAAGTAGTTGTCTCAGGCAATTACAGAAAAAGCACTTTCAAAGTGACAGTCTTTAATGAATGAAGTAACTTTTTGAGACTTGCATTGCTCATGCCAAAAAACTACATCTTTCACCACACAGGTATCACTCAAACTTTAACCTTCTTAATGAGCACATCAGCATATGAAAAGACTCCAGAGCCAGAATGAGATTAATGGAATAAATTTAGGGATATATTAAACAGGAGAGAAGGACAATAACTGAGCATTAGCACATTCCTTCATTCAATAGTTTTTTGAATCAGAGGCACTGATTAAAGAAGCACACGTTAGCAGACAACACTGAAGTATATTAAAAAGTAGCTTACCCTACAACAGACTGAAAGTACAGTAGTTTGCTGTGTCATAGTAGCACCAATTTCAAAGGAGTTCATACCCATATCTTCTTATAGGTCTCAAAGCCCTAGCAACCACCTATACCAGACCAAATTAATACACCAAAACCTCATCAGAAGTACTATCTGACAAGTGACTAAGTTTCAAACAACACAGATACTTAATTTGAAAAGATCTCAGATGATGAAATGCTTGAGAAACTTTCTTAACAATTCAATAGCTAAAAATCAGCTCTTTATGTCTCCACAGCTCAGGGAGCCTGCAGGTAGCAATACAAAGTAAATACAGACTCCATCACCTTACCTCAGCTATGTGTGGCATTGGGTTAAATCCACAGAGATTGCACACAACTTTCTTGCACTCTGTACAGGTATTAAAGTTGGGGGGATCCTTAGAACCAATGTTTAGTCCAGTTTTACAAAGGGGACAAGATGCTTCAGGCTGGCTGGCTTTCTCTGGTTCCGACAGCCCATCAGGTTTCTTAGCTTCAGCAGCCTGAGGCTTGCTGTCTTTAGCCAAACCAGGTTTCTTTTCTAAATCCGATCCTTTAGTTAAAACACTATCCACTTTTGATGGTTCTGGTTTTTCAGTTGTAAGAGGCTTGGCTTCTTTCTTTACAGGAGCAGCTTTTGGGAGAGGCTGAGCCTGACCAGCCGCTTTGGGGGCTGCTTGAGCGGCTGGAGGCTGTGCTGCAGGCTGGGGCTGCTTTGCTGCGGGACCGGGCGGAGGGGGGGCTGATGTCTGAGACCCTGGCTGACCTGCTGTGGAAATTAAATTTGAGGCCTGGCTGAAGATTGAAGCTCCGAATCCAAAGAGTTTCCCAGTAACTGTTTCTTGTGGTGTTGTAGGCTGAGGCTTTGGGGCATCAGTGATACCTCCCAGATTGAGGCTGAAACGCCTTGATTGCTCCGGAGTTTTCTGAGGTGGCTGGGGCTGAGGTGCCAGCTGTGCTGGCCCTGGCTTGGGTCCTGCCCCTGCCTGTGGGCCCTTGGGAGCTGGTTTTGTATCAGGTTTTGGGGCTGGTTTTGTTGGTAACTTTTTAGGATCCTCTTTTGTTTGTGTTGGCTCAACAGGCTTCTGAGCTTTAGCATCTGGTCTAGCCCCAGGCTGAGACGCAAGCTTGGGATCTGACTTCTGCCGGGACACTTGTGGAACAGGTTTGGAATCCGGTTTATCCCCAGCTGGCTGTGTGTCCTGTGATGGCTTTGCAAGCTCTGGCTTTGGGGAGTCTGTCACTTTCTGTTGAGTTGGTGGTCCGGGACCTGCCAAATCCTGTTTCTGCTCTGGTGCTGCAGAGGTAGATACAGTGTCTGCCGTAGGCTTCTGTACACTGGGTTGTTTTTGCTTATCTTCAGCCTGGGGTGGCTTGACCTGATCAGATTTTGGAGTGGCATCTGTTTGCTGGGGGATCTCAGTAGGCTCTGCACGGGGTTGTTTTGATTTTACAGGGGGAGACGCAGGCAAGGGTGTTTGCTTTTTTTGTGGTGGAGGTTTTTTTGAATCTGCTAACTGTGAAGGATCAGGTTTTGGAGTAACATCTTTCTTTTGAACAGGCTGTGGCTGAGGAGTTGTTTTAGCTGTTGAAGGTGGAATGGGTGTCTTCTGTTTGGGTGCAGGTGGCTGTGGCCCAGGACCAAGACCTGGTGCTAGGTCACCTCCTAATGCTCTTTGCATCTGGCAGTTTAAACAGAGCCATTCACTGATCTGAAAAAAATAAATAAATAAAGGCATTATAATTAAGATAAGATGTTAAAGTTAACAAACTAAATATCATAATAAGTTATTCTAATATAGGATTTGTTGCAATATTTCAAACATCTGTGTAAAAAGGGAGAAACATCACTAATAATGTTTTGCGATTAACATGCACAGATGATTGTTTTCATTCTTCACATTGCTGTGAGTCAAGCTACCACTGAGCCCATGATTCTAATAGCTTCACATTCAATTTACACACAGCTGAATATTGGAGGATAAAAACCCAGGAGAATTTAAAAAATGCATTGGAATTTCATAGGACCCAGCAGTGATTCATTTCCAGCAATGATTTGCCAGAATAATGACAAATACTGCTAAAATAGTTTAGCACATCAAGTCTGCTGACAGAAAACAATAATCAGAATTAAAACACAGTAAATGCATAATTATCTTTAAGCATACATCTATCAAGCTCTTCACACAGCTAATGCTTTTGGTAATGGTTTAAATTAGAGAGCACAGGTATTGGCAGTATATATGTATCCAATGAATTAGGCACAGAGGTGTATAAACAGGAATCATGTATAACACAGCCTTGTGCTTTACCACCAATGTCAGAGCTCAAGTCTTCATCCAAAATCAGTGAGGAGCTTTGCCTGAGCCCTGCCCTAATGGTATTTTAAGAGCCATAATTAGTTTTCCCAAAACTCCTTTGCCATTAAGTTTCTAGGGTAAATACTGTACCTCTGTATACAATGGGTCCTTCTTTTCACGTAGGGAAGGAATAAGGCAAATCACGTATCTGCTCATATTTCTCATCAATTAGAGCACCTCACAACTGCAAAACATTTTTTTATCATTCCCAAGAAGTATTACACGAGAGGGAAACTGTATTTTCTAATAAGACAGAAAAGCCCAGTTTCACAATCTGAGAAAGGATCAAATTGCCTAAAACATGTGGTCACATGCTACTTTCCACACTTTCCATCACTAGCAGAAACATTATAGGCAGCAAAAATGCCATTCAATATGGGACAGAGTCCCATGGGCCTGCACCTGCAAGCAGATATTTAGGCAGGTCACTTGCAGCTGTTCTCCTCTTCTTTAGTCTGTGTGTGAAATGCAGCTACAGCATTTGCAGGCACCACTGCAACACAGGGAACCACAAGTAGGAGGACATACAGCATAAGTCTCTTGCCCCTTAAGGGTGAAGACTCCTGGATGCTGTTTCTCACTCAGGTCTCAAAGATCTTAGAGATCTTTTACAACATACATGATTCTGTGATACTATGAAATCTCTGCTATACACCATGGAACAAATCTAGAGGCACTACATGCAAAAAAAGGTTTTGTCTGTGTAATATCAGAGCTCACTGGAAAGAAGGAGCTCTGATGTCATGGACTGAGGCAATGAATTCATTACTTTGGTGTACCTTGCTGCCTTGTATTTTTGCAGCAGCAAAAATTAAGAGTTGGATGCAGCTCACTAAAACACAGTTATTCCAATTATTCCGATAAACATGGTATAAACACACACCCTGGAATATAAATTCACTAAGAGCTTTACAATGCCATGCCAAATTTTGGCCTCAGCTGTAAAGTTACCATTCATAACAAGGCTGCCCTTACATTTTCAGTGTAATTTTTTTTAGATTGTTTGAACAATTCTCTATCTACTTGCAACCCATATAGTAAGTGACTGTTAAAAAGTGAAAACAACTGAAAAAAACCTGGAACACATGTTTAAGCTCTGTCTTGAATTATTAAAGGAATCAAGTTGAGATCTGTACAGAGGACTTGAGCAAGGATTACATTTAGTTTAACTCCCATTTTGTTTGATTAGTGATCACTTCCCTTACTTGATTTTAAATATTAGCAATATAATTAATTAGATACATACTAGTACCATTTTTGGATGAATCCTTAAGGGTTCTCTAGGGCTTAAGTGTAATCAAAGACCAGGCTGTCACAGTTGTCTGGCTTTGGCAAAGTAACTAAAATTTCTTATGTTAGGGAGGTAGGCTCCACTCTACAGTGTAGAAAGACAAGAATCTGTGAAGAGCTTTTAAATGGACCTAAGCAAGGTATGGCTTTTTCCCCTATCCACAGAATTTTTACAGATATTTGGAAAATGCCTTTGCAATAGGGATTCACTGCTTCTGCTTCTTTTTGACACCTGGGCAGTAACAGGTGCCTACCCACTCCCATTCATCCTCCAGGAAATCTAAATTTAAGTCACCATGACACGTTTAAGGCCTCAAATAAAGTACCTGTAACCTTAACCCTCAGTCACTATTTTGTCTTTATTAAAAAAATTATATACATATATACACATATGTACATTCTTGGTATAAAACTGATGTCTCCAAAACAAAAACTGAATTTGCTACTGCTACAGCTGAACTTCAAAATGAAAAATGCAGGAAGTTTTGCTTCACTGTATTATTTTTTAAATCTTTCTGGTTTAAACATAAAATTCCTCCCATGCATTTTAGTGGGAGGCATTAAGTGCCAAAACCCTCAAGTCATTATAGCTTACACACATCTTCAAACAAATACAAAACTGCACAAACTATAGTCCTGTGATTGGAACAGCAGGAGTTCAAAATGAAATGTGCTATGTGATATTGTCTTCTATCAAACACTTGCCTGTTTGTTCTACTGGAATTACAGAGATTTTCCATAAATTTTAACAGAGCTGGCTTCCATTAAATACAGATGCTATTATACGTTATCACAGATGAAGTAAAACTTACTGCTGCTGTAGATACCTAAAAACCAAATGTTTCTCTATCCTTAGAGGTGTTCCTGGACAGCAGTTCTGTGACTTCCTAGTTTCTTTCTCCACATTTCTAATGTCTTTATGTAGAATTAAAAAGGAAACTTTTCCAGAGGAACTTGTGAACTTTAGCCATTCCTGTCTGTGAAGGAGATTCCTCTTTGATGCTGAGAAACCCAAGCTGTCTATTTTTACACCAGTATATAGGGGTGGGAGCTGGGTCTTATTTCTAGAAGAAAGTTGTAAGTGATTTTCTTTATTCCGAGACCCATGCCATTAAGTGCCATAAGTGCTAGGACTGTATATTTGACAGATTTCATGCAGTATTTTTGTTCAGATTTCAAGTCCAGAACAAAGAAAGTTGCTGCTTTGTTTTCTAACTGTTGTAGAAACTATATGCCCTCAGAAACAAGTAGCAAACAAAAAAAACCAAAAACCTCAGAAACAAACAAGTAATTAAAATGTATTTTATGTATTCATCAACGATAACATCAACTCTTTTACTCTGAAGCACCAAATGAATTTATTCATTATTTTACTAACAACATCCATGGAGAATTAATCTGAAAAAAATTATAACACTACATTCCGTAGATTATGAATGCATAAGAAAGGCAAGCTAATAGTCAACATGAGCTACAGTTCAGTTCTTCTCCCTGTCCCGAACAAAGCCAACACAATTGAAGGTAATCCAGTGTCTATTCCTTTCTTCAAAAAGGGTTCAAGCTTATTCTAGTGGCACAAACCCATCAAAACCAATAGGACAGCTGTCAGCAAGTGCATTGCCTGGCATGCTTAATTTCTATCCCTGCAGATGATGGAGGGGAGGAAGAGGATCTATCTTGATTCCATGTTTCCAGATGTACATGAGAAATAAATTTTGATCTGCAGATTGAACATATTTCGTATAAAAATTACTGGCAGACAATATGAATGTGGCTCTCAGAAGCCATTTTAACAGTCATTTTGCAGAGCACAGCTGCATTCTAAGGGAATGGGTGTCATTCTCATTTAGACAAGGCATTTGCTGCTATAAAAAGGAACTTAAAGATATACATAAAAAATTAACCACATAAATGTAAATATTTATAAAGCCTTTGCATTGCCAGAGATATGTAAATGGACTTTGCTGACATTGCTCAGCTCCAAAGCTTTATCGATATTGCTTTATTGATTAAATTAGATTCTAGTCTGAAAACACAGCAACTTATTTGGTCCCTGACAATTTCAAAGAGCAGTGACTAATCCAGAATTGGCTCTTAGCAGACATTTTTGCCAAGATGATGAGAGAAACGTGAAAAATAAAGTGCTCAAGCACATGATTTTATGCAGCTTCATGCAGGGTGGTAGAATACTGTAAGAGACAAGAAACTAAATCTGAAAATCCTGTTATGAACAAAGAATAACTATAACAAACCAAATTAAATTAGTGTGTCAACATACAAGTAAAAATATCTTCTAAAGAAGCCTGTGCAATGCTGGAGACAATTTTTTCTTCTACACCATCCTTCCATTAATAAGAACTCAGCCCTTCAAAGTAATTACACTGAACCAAACATTTAACTATTGTACACAGCATGCAACTGATCCTCATTTCAGGCAAATAGATCATCACTGCAAAATACATATTTACCTTTCTTTCAGGTATCAGATGAGTTTATCAGGGAACACTGACTCAAGATGCTCACAAACATGACACTAGATTCTAGTCAACAGCACGGTCCATGGATATCCATTCCACAAACCACAGCAATGGCTACAATCTCTGTAGTTTGGTGCTAAACCAATGCTGGAGCAAACTTTTGAAACAGGTATATTGAGAAACTATTCTTAAATATTACTTAGCTATTCTAAAGCTACTAAACACTACTGGATGAATTATATTATGCAGTTATCACAATCTTAAAACATACTCTACTACTCTGCTTAAATTACCAAAAAAATCTATAGTTTGCATATGAATTATGAATGTTAGGGGAAGTTTTATTTTATAGCTTACATAATTAGAATCATAAAGCAAAAGAGTGAACATAATCTTTTAACTTTTTTTTTTTTTGAATTCCAGTATCTCAGGATATCTAAAAATTAATTTTTATAGCCAAGGATATGATTCAGCTGCCTCATGCACAGGACAAGGAAAAAGACTTTTAAACAGAGCTCAGTGCACTGCATCATGCAGTACTGCAACAAATACTCCTTGCTTTCATTAACTTCACTGAGATTTAATATACTAGAAACAAGTGAATGCTTAACATAAGATTTAACAGCAAATCAAGAGAGCGGCAAAGAAAAGGTTAACAAAGTTCATCTGTGCTGCACTGAGAGAATCATGAAAAGGATTAAGCTGTCTGGTGAGAGCAGGGCTGGGCTGTGCTGCCTGCCCAGTGACTACCCAGCAAACACCATCTCCACATCACATGGCCTCACATAGTAGTAAATTACAGTTGCTGAGCAACAGCAATACTGGCGCAGATGGCTGACTGCAGTTGACATCTTTAGCTATGCAGATTAATTTATTATTTACTTGTGGTAAAAACTGGACGGGCCAGCTTTCTGGACTAATGAGAAAACACTCCAACATATTGTAGAATATTGCTCAATTAAATTATTGGGAAACTATTCCCCATGCAGAGGGGGTTTGCCTCTATGTTCTGCCCCTTATGTAAAAGGGAAAGAAAAAAACAAAAAGGGAAAAAAACCCAGGGCATCACTGCTATTTCTACAGTTAATCCTTAAAGCAAAGCAGAACTGTAGGCACACAGTCTTCCTCTAAGACAGAAACAATGTGGGAGTTTGTTTAAGAATATTCCACAGAGAGAAACAGTATCCTGTACTTCCATAACCCTTCTATTTGAGGATCTTTACAATTTTCCCAAATGTCTGTGTGGCAGCTGTGGCTAGGGGCAGAACTGCAGGAACTATACTAACTTCATTTTATCACAAAAATTGTGAATAATGCCCATTTACATAGAAATTGGACTGTTAGTGACACTGGAACACCCCAAGTACTCTTTGTACCAAAGCAAATATTTCACTCTTTTATTGCTTTAAATGACAACCAAACAAGGTTTGTTTGACTCTGCTCTTTGATCAATTTGAATCCAGACTAAAGTCCATCCTGTTTTACAGGACTCCTCTAGCTTTACTTCAGCACAGTTAAGAGTTGATATCTTAATTAAAAATTTGAGAAATTTAAAAAAGCGTTGGGTTTTATTGGAGTTTTTAAAATCAATTTCTATAAAACTCATGATGATTACAACAGCTGATAATCAGATTTAGATCCTTGATTTTTTCTAGTTTGTTCTGCTTTACTTATATAACCCTTATATTCCCCCCAAGCTCACAGAGGGTGTACAGTTTCAAAGCTATTTTTCCTGATGTTAAAAAACTTAAGATTTTGTTATGTCACTACCCACAGTGATGGCAGTTTTATTCTTGTTTATATATAATTTCCAGTCCAAGTTTTATTCCAGTTCTTATGCACTACTACAACACAGCAGGGTCTAGACTGCAAACCACAGGGAATACTTCAATCAACGGCTTCCTTTACTGTCATGTAATCAACAAAGATTTAATAGAGTAATTTCTATTAATTTTATTGGAAGTATAAGCAAAACTTATCTGGATTCACCACAAGAATTACAGCCATCTTCCTTATTTTAAAAAATTATATATCGTTCTCCCTATACAACCTAATAATAATGACAATAACTAAGAAAATTAATGCCCTTCTGGCTGTTTAAATTCTGTTTAGTTACTGATCCTACTTCATGCCCAAGTATGTTTAGGGTACTTAGAGCTGCAGGACTTTAATAAAAACAAACACTAATAACAAAAATCATTATACAGATTTGAACCAAAATATTTTTAAATCAAATGTTGTGATATGATTGCAAATAAAAGCAGAGGCAGAAAGAAAGAAAAAAAAAATCAAGGCAATAGTTTGTAGTGCAATTGATACAGAAAATTTCTAGCCCTACCAAAAAAAGTAAAAAAAAGACATTTCTGCCCCCCAAAAAACTTAAAATAACAAAAAAAGGTAAATATTTCAGATAGGGTTAAAACAAATTTTTCATGTTGAATTGAAAAATGAATGTGCAATCCAGTAAAAAGTTCTACATGATCAGAGACCATACATTCCACTTTGAGATAGTGGACTGTTTAGGGCTTCTTATCCTTCCTCTTGGAATTTTTTATCCCTCTTCATTTTTCCATTATGATTAAGTCAGCTTTGATACAGACACATTGTTTGAAAAAGTAGTCAGAAATAATAAAATATTTTTTAAAATTCACTTTACCTCCACCCAGAGAGCTTTTGGCAAGTAAACAAATTCTACATCAACACACAGCTTCTGAGTATTATCTGAATGTACAATTTTCATTAAATATCTATGTATAAAATGATACCTGGCTCCAAAATGAATTTTAAATGGTCTCTTAAAAGAAAACTGAAACAATGGATGAAATACAGACTAATATAGATAAAATTCTTGTATAATAACCCCTCCTCAAAACCACCTAGAAGACAGGCATCCACATATGCAGAGATTCACATCCCAGGTGTGCTCAAGGAGCAGAGCCCACACACAGCCAAGTGTCCAACATTAACAGCTTTAACACTCCACTTGATCATCAGCTTTACAGATGACACCCATAAAGAATGTAATGACATTGTTATCACTGTTTAAGCCCTTGCTTAGTCTGTTTTGCTTATATTTTCCAACAACCAGTTCACAAGGAATGAAAATTTACTCCACCTATTGAGCATATGCACTGATCATTCAGATTTAACTATAGCAGCTCATGCTTTTTGCCTAGCTTCATCAAAAACTGTACATAAGCATTTAAAAAAATGGATAGTTCCTCAAGATATTTTTGCTCATTTTCAGAAAGCCTACTTCAATTTGAATGTTCTAAAGGGCTGAATCTTTTCTTGGGAAGTGCTGGCTTCTGTTGCTAGTGGTTCATTAGAAAATTAGAAAAAATAAGTTACCACGCAATAAAATATACACTTCCTACAAGGTTCTGATGTACATGAAAGGAAAATGGAATAGAGTACCAGTCCTCAAACCTGCTTATATAATTTTTTCCATTACTTTATGCAACTGTTGCTAGGCAGTCATGTGCCATGGTGATGAGCAGAGTATGAATACCTAGACAGATTAGAGAGACATATGTTACTGAACATTTATGTATGGTGTGTTTTCTCTCTAGACTGCTGTACAAAAGCAAGATGCCAACTATCCTTCTTTCCCAAGTGGACTGCAATGTCAGATGGTTCAGAGAAAGAGTTCAAGGGGTCTGACCTTGTGGCAATACAGGTATCACTTTCTGCTCTTAGTTACAGAGTTCTCTCTAGTGAGTTAAAACAGAGAGAGTGCATGTACTACTGTATTTTAAATAGAGGTTTAAATGAATAAAATTATTTAAATTTTTAACTGCACTTTTTAAATTGGCTTTACAATATATGCAATCCACTTCCTAAGCCAGTTTGTAAAGTTTGTTAAATTCTTTTCAGAATCAGCTAGAAATACAGGACATTGAAATTTAGGAAGATCTACACTGGAAAAATTACTCACTTGATTAGTTTTGGAGACTGAGCTACCTTGTAAGAAACTTGTAAGAAGAGTATTTTAGGAAAACAACTCAAGCAGCTGTACAAGGGAAAATTGTAGAAATCAAAAGTCAATATTTTTCTAAATAAATGCCTTCCACTCTCCACATCCAATTTGAAATTATTGTTTCCCAATCAGTAATGCATTTAACATAAGCAATAGAATCAGCAGTTATAAAGGACATGGGGAAAGCACAGTGCAGGATTCCAGAATCATGAAACATGGCAAAAAAAGCCAAAGTATAACAATACAGTCAGAAAATTCACAGGTAAGAAACAGATTTTTGGTCAACAATACTACAGGAGAACTGAAAATACAAGAAGCCAAAAGAAAAAACTTGCATCATAAACAAGAAAACTGACAGCCAAGTCACAAACAATGATTTTCCTGATGGAGGGGAAGAAATGGGTAAAGTATTGTAAAAAAGGAATCAGAAACTTTTGTTAATAATATACTGAAAGAAAACAGAAACTGGAAGGAAAATTTGATAATAACTCAAGCAGGACCCTTGGCAGCTGAAACAAGTGAATTTTTTGTATGTGCCAGAGTGGGTTCTATTACTTTGATCCCAATGTTCAGTAATAAAGTCAGCTGTGATTTTTGTCACACTTCAATGGCACACTGGAGCAGGACACCCACAACAAAGTTTCAGCAAGACAGCTGGTGGAGCAAAACTGAGCAAATGAGAAAAGCCTGAGTGGGAGTCAGGAGATTGGAACTAATGGCTGAATAAATTAGATGTCCAATACCTTCATTTACTGGAATGATTTCATCATGAAATAAATGCATATCCTGTGTTTATTTCAATGCGTAATATGAAATTCAAATCTGCTTTTACATATGTATGCAATCAGTTAGTCTTAAATGCAGCTGTATTTATTGTCTAAAAGTCCTGAATTTCACACTTACAGAGTACACACTTCAAAAACTAGTAGTTATTCACAGAATTTCCAAATACTTGGAAATCTTCGTATATAAACTCTCTCTCAAAACCTGTTTCATTTGAACACACCAAAGTTGTTGACCATTTCCATGGGAAATCTGAAGCTTTTAAAGGGAGACAAACTTGGGGCTCCAAGAGACTTCGGGACCACACCATGGAAATGAACTCAACACTCGCAAATAAATGTAAGAAATTGTGGCCTAAAAAGACTGTCAGAACTTGAAGGCAAAGAAAAAGGATTGTAACAAAACTTCCTCTTTGACTTCAATACATCACATTTCTTGCCTGTAATATATAAATATATCTTTTTTTACACCAACAGGCCAGAATGGCCTTTCTTCATGTAGATCCTGAAATATAGACACCTGGTTAGTTGCAGACACTCTGAGGTTTCTGCACACAGCTGTTCAGGACCCTCCTTGTCCAGTCTAGGATTTATTGCCAGCTATCTCAATCCTCAACTTCCCTAAACTCAAAGATAACCTTATACTCCTAAACCAAGCAATGAGCTACCTGCAAGTAGTTACTGCAATTAGCCTTTCAGGCTTAAATTTGCAATTTTAACAACAAATCAATAGATCATATTTCTGTATGCAAAAAGTCTGCTGTTTGTTACCAGGTACCCCCAAATAAACATGTGCACTGGAAAGTAAACCAACAGCTAGCAATGTCCTTGAATCATGGTGGTGCTGAGAACACAGGTTGCTCAGAAAGACTGCCAAGCCTCCTTAAAGATATTCAATACTGGCTAAACCTACTTTAGGTGACACTACTTTGAGCAGAAGCTTAGACTACACCATATTCAAAGGACCTTTCCAGTTTCAGAAATTCTTTGATTAAATTTTAAATATATAGGTACTATTTATCAGACTCAAAATACAGTAGCAGTCTGTACTTCTTCCTGTGTGAATCTCAGATCAGCTAAACTAATACCAAAGCAAGACAAAAAAGAGTTTTCCAAATATCCCTTCTGACTATTTATCATTAGTTAGCCTTTGGTGTCAGGTCCACAATGCTTGAATTTCTATAAATTTATAAAAGTGTTGGTACTGAAAATAAGCCCAAACTACATTGCAAATTTAAAATCAGCATATCCAGATGTGCAAGAAGCTGTTCAAGCAGTGAGAAGAGATCAATCACATGAAGCCTTATTCCCAAGCAGAGCAATAAAGGATATGTATAAGCAATAAATCAAGCTACCACAAATATCAGGTTAAAATAAATTCCTTTGAAGTCCTAATATTGATTTTTATTCCATTTTTATGCTATAGAATTACAGCAAGAATGGTGATCAAGGTTAGATATTGTCCACAGAGAACTTTCTTAACATCCCACGAGAACGAAATAACCACCATACCACCAAGTCAAACTCATGATTCAGGCTTTCAACTAATGAACACTGAAAACAGTTGTAAAGCAAATCCACTCCACATCCTGTTCTAAGCCACACACTCGAGATATGGAGACTGTTTTTTTTTTCTTAGTTAGTTTTCTTCTTATAGAAGTTCTTCTTAGTTTTCTTCTTATAGAAGAAAAAAATATTTATAAATATATATTTGCGAATGTGTATTGAGATCAGATTATAAACACAGACAGTGGGTGCTTAAAATCAATCAAAATGAGACAGAAGTCACATTGGGGTTTCTCCTCTTTTTATATGAAGAGATGAGAACATATTTTTAAATCTATATGAGTAGAGAACCATTACCTTCTTTTTTTTTTTCTCCAGTTTTGCTGCTTTACTCATAAGCAGTTTTCTGAAATAGCATTAATTTTTTCACTGAACTTGTTAAGTTACCATGATGACATACATCATGATAATGATGATACACATCTGATGTTTCAACACAACAAAAATAAACTTCATTCTTTGCCCTGGTAGTGAACATCAATTTGAAAATTACTCACCTCTGTGATATGAGGATTAGGATTGAATCCACAGAGGCTGCAGACTACAGTGTGACACTGGGTGCACGTGTTGTAGTTGGCCTTTTCAGGAGTGTGCAGCAGCAGCTCGGTGGTTGTACAAAGAGGGCAGAAGGTTTTCTTTGGGGTGGACTCGGGGGGTTGGCTTGCACCAGCTTGCTTTTGCTGCGGGGGTTTTTCAGGCCCTGGCTGCTGGCCGGGTGGTTTTGTAGGTCCTGGTTGTTGCGCCGGGGGCTTTGTGGGCCCTGCAGTCTGAGAAGGTGGTTTCGTAGGCCCTGCCTGGGGTGGCACTTGTTTTACAAGCCCTGTTTGCTGTGGAGGTGGCTTCCCAGATCCCGGCTGCGGTGGCTGTTTTGCAGGTCCCGTTTGCTGAGCAGATGGCTTTTCAGGTCCAGGTTGCTGAGAAGGCTGCTTTGGAGGCCCTGCCTGCTGGGAAGATGGCTTTACAGGGCCTCCTTGTCGCGCAGGCTGTTGCGATGGTTGTTTCGCAGGTCCTGGCTGCTGTGATGATGGTTTTGTGGGAGGTGGTGCTTGGGATGTCGTTTTAGCACTGTCTGGTTGCTGTGGGGATGGTTTTGCTGGGCCTGATGAAGGTTTTGCAGAAGTTTGTTGTTGAACTGGTTTCGCTGGTTCTGACGGTTGCGGCTGAGATTTTTGTGGTCCTCGCGGCTGGGGCGGTTGTTTCGCTTGCTCTTGCTTAGCATCTGCTGGTTGGCCATGGCCTGGTTTCTGAACTTGCTTTGGTTCCCCAGGCTGCTGCTGAGGCACTGGCTTGGAAGACTCAGTCTGTCTGGCAGGTCCTTGCTGCTGAACAGCTGGCTTCGGAGGCTGTGGCTGAGCTGCATGTTTCGCAGGGCTCCTCTGCTCCTCAGGTTTCCCTTGCTCTTTTGGGGTAACTTTTTGTTTCTTACCGGCTTCTTCATGGGTTGTATCTGAATCCGATATCAAATCAAAAGGATTGAATTTGTTCACAACTGAAGTGACTGCACTGAATGGACTGGCTTCTGAGAGGAAACTGGGCATCATACTTGGCTTCTGATCTTCTTTAAAATCAGTCCTGGATTTTGATTCCCGTAGACTAAGAGTGGAAGGGCTCCGTCCAGGTGCCCTTTGTTCTGTCTTCAGCACATCTACTGTTCTGCTTTTACTTAAACCTGGTGGTCCTGGATCTGGAGGCTTACCTGGTTGTCTGGGACGGTGGCTTGTATCAGGCTCAGGGTGTCTGCAGAGAGAAAATGTAATAAAATTAAAATAATGCATAATACTAGAAAAATGAGATAAAATAAGATGTATCAGTAAACCTGAAAGTGCACTGGTAGTGCTGTGAAGTTTCTCAGTGCTTAAGTGTTTTCAAGACTAAGGCTTATAACAAGGCGAGTGTAAAAAGTATTTAAAAAATCATTGTTCCTTAAAGGCTTATACAAATATTCAGTCATACATTGTTTTATTCTTTAGAAAATAATGTAATACTATAACATTTATCCAGACACCTCTTTTTTTTTCCAGAATTCTGAAGAACTCAAAGCTAGATCTTCCTATTATACCTATATCCAAATGATTAACTTTCCAGCTGCTCCTTGGTATACAAAAACAGCGGTACAGAAGACTAAAAGACACAGAAATGTCAAAATTAGCAGATTAAAGTACAGCCGTACAAAAAAACCAATGCACAATGCAAAATGCTTATGTACTTGTGTTCTGGTTACTTGTATAAAAATTGCATATATTTACAATTCAATATGCAGCAGGGATTTAAACTCCTAAAATTCATGTATGTTAAGGAGCACACAGTTCTTTGTTAAGTATTTATTTTGGCACCTATGCACTCACAAATCAGAAGAGTTCTCCATCAGATAAAACAGATGCCAGTTCACAGTTAGCCCTGAACCCTTTTACCTTTGTTTGCCAATAGCTACCATACTCTTTCTCAGCATCATCCCAGAAATTCCATCCCAACACTGCCCAGTATTAAAAAAAAAAAAAATCTCATTAGAGAATTGGGAAAAATCCTTGCAACAATATTTTGCTATATGTTCATACAGGAGAAGATGAAACTAAGAATGTAGGAACCAAAATCAAGAGCATGGCTTCACATGTGGCAAAGTATTCTACTTGTTGCTATACTTGGCTGTAGCTGGGGAAAATAATATTGTATTTGCTGCTAATGCTCAGGGATGTAATAAAATATTCTATTCAGTGCTATCACTGAGCTTCTGCTGGAAGATACGGTGTTCTCCTCAGTGTCACAGAAATACTGCAAATATAAAATTCTCGCTTTTCACTTTGAGAGAACCAGTCAACTGTGATCTTAGTCTTCCAGACATGACAATTCTTCTTGCGTATCCCTGAGCAAAATAAACAATCACGTATTACATTTAACTGCCTTCCTTGACAAATAAATAAATAAATGCACAATTTTGTTTAAGAGTTTTAAGAGTCTGCAGAACCGTCTACAGTAACCACATTAAAAAATGTATTTTACATTGTTAACGTCATCATGAGATTACCAGTGGTTCTGGTTAATAGTTTCCATTACATGGCTAGCAATGGCAATACAAAAGGACAAAGCTAAATGGTAGACATTTCTGTGTGTGTAATTCTCACGACACAGGATTGTTGTAATCTTGTATCTGACTTTTCTGTCAATTAAAAATTTCCACAAGTAATACTTGTCAACGTATTAACTATTAACTACAAACTATTTCCAGCCTTCCACAATTCCGTTTGTCCTTTCCCATTCTTGTGTGCATATTGACCACAATACTTGGAAATTTATGACCTTAATGTCCAACCCTGTGAAGTGAGTAGGTGTTTTTTCACTGGCGTCAGTGAACATTGATTAACTCATAAAGAGGATAGCTCAGAAAAGCCCAATGATAATCTAATTCTTCCAAATATTAGGCAACTTTGCTTGCTAAAAGAGTAATTTTATACTCTCGTGAACAACTAGGTAGGTCTACCTGCAGCTGTTTCTTCTTATTTAGATAAGCACTCTAGGTTCATCTGAAGAGGCACTGCTTATTATATGAAAACATTTCAACTAGTCTATTAGCAGCAGTCTGGTATACTTCCAGCACTCATGTTAGAAAATCTTCAAGTTCTTGGAAGGCTTCATTCAACAATGATAAGAGTGAAAAAGAAGAGGGGGAAAAAAAAAATCCACAGTACTATTGAAATTCTGTAAATTCTGAAAATCTGGTCTGGAAGTAGAGTGTCATGCCCTAACCTTACACTGTGAAGAGAGAGGGGATGGAAAAAAACCCCAAACAAAAAAAAAACAAACAAAAAAACCCAAAATGTTTTCAGAAATTTCACTTGGACTTTAGCAAGAAAAAGTAACTGTGAATTCCTACTGGAACAGAATTTTTCTCCAGCTTGCATTTTTGTCAAATAATATGTTCCACAAGTTTCCACCTGATCAGATATCAGGACTTGAAATGAGATAAAAACCCATGAATCTAGGAAATAAACTCAGATGATTCTCTTCAAGGCTGCTAGTGTATTCTGAAGACTTGACTTGTCTTGCCTTTGTACATAACAATGTTTCTAAGCAATGGAGACAGAGCGTGGTTAACTAGTGGAGGAAAAAGCATTGAAAAGACAAGCTTCTTGAGAAATGTTACTTCTGTCAAAAGCCAGGACTTGCTCCATTTACTTTGAGTTACCTGGGAGTTGAAGCCTTCTTTTCTACAACCATTTTACAACCGGCTACAGGCTGACATTGAAAAATTTAAATTGAACTGGAGAATTAGAATCCTCAAACTAAATCTTGTATTTATTTGAAAGAATTTTCTAACTTTCAAACATTTTGAATCATGAAAAACCCACAATTGTTTTAAAGCCTTCAAACCAGAGCAAATAAATGAAATAATTAAGTTCTCCTTCACATAATGCTTTTCTTTGGGCTGCTATGTTTCCCCTCACTTTGGTCTTTGATTCATGGAACTCATCTCTATTCATTTACATATCACAGCCAAATCAAAGATTACTTTGGAGTAAGCAGAGATTTAACAAAAAGACTATTGGTCTAGTTCTTGAATTCCATAACTATAAACACCTATTAGGAAGGTATGCCTTTCCTCATTCATCAGTATAAATAGTTTCAAAGACAAATGCAGCAACAATGCAACTCAAAGACAGTTAGATCTTCTCATGTTTACTGACAAGATATGTATGAACTTACACATACCCCAGTGACTAAACTTTTTTTTTTTTTTTTGGTCAATAGACTGATGACACTAAGGATATATATTTTTTCTGGAAAATACACCATAAATATACTTCAGAAATGTGACAGTCAGCAAGACTTCTTAGAATTTCCTATCAAAATGCAGCAATTTTTTTATTGATATCTATTGTGAACAACTCAATCAACTGGAAGAAAAAAAAAAACAACACTCCAAGCAGATGTATTACACGGTCATATATTCAGCTGATCATCTATTCCTTTCAGATATAGAACAGTTCCTCAGCAAGTGGACACTGGCACAGTTCCAGAGTCATTTGATGAAGCTGGAACAAATGGAACTTCCTTACAAATTGACTGTGTTTGTTTCAGACCAATTTCCCAACCATGATTTTCTGAAGACTGGTAATTGAAATAGGATAGAAAGATTTCCACAGATCCTAAACATTTGATTGGAACCTTGAGAATAAAACATTTTAAAAAAATAGGAAGTACATCTGAATAGGCAGTTAACTTTAGGAGCTCTAGATCTAAATGCTTACATGAAAATTCACAAGGCTTAAAAGCTCAAAGCCTACAGAAATTCTAGAAGGTACAAAATTCATTTTAAGGTGGCAACTACATTACCTGGCACATACATTACTTACTATTTAAAAAGTCTGCATTTGCAAAAATTGTTACCCCAGAACACTAGCAATCATGAGGAATTTGTACACTTTAAGACTAGGGTTACTTTGGGAGCAGGAATGAAAGCACTTAGAATAGGAAATGATTATTAACCTCTAATGTGATAATGGAAATCACAAAGGAAAAATCCAGTTAACATGTTAAAAACTGACAGACACTACAATAAGGACACTGCTGAACTGAAAGCTGGAATTCCTCTTTTGATCACACTTAACATCTGAACTGGGGAAAAAAACAAACAAACAAAAAACCTAGTTCCAGTTTTAGTCTGGAAGAGGGGGATCCTTAATACTTAAAAGAGTCTTACTCCAAGGGTTTTGTTTGTATTGGGTTCTTGATAATTGCCCGTACCATTCTTGGTACATCTCAATAGCAAAGAGAGGTGGGCAAGAGGAGAAAATAAAGCCACAAAACAAGAGACAAGACAAGTAGTAACTTCATTACAGTGAGACAGGAACAAAGATACTATGATGGGAACTGCTATAATAGTCAAAGCTGACATCCTGACATAAGGTAAAGGCTGTAATTCACAAATTTAGAGTGCCTTTTCTTTAAATAGAGGGTGGAAGTATGGCATGCTAACAAGATCAAAGTAGCTTCTCACATAAGTATGTTTGTAGGAAAGCAGCCATTTATAAATGCAGAGATATTCGCATTGTAAAGAGTTCAGCCTATTCTGAAATCTTGCAAGAATATTTATCTTACTTTTTACTAGAATATTAGCAAGAAAATAAAGTTTCAAAGGACTTATGTCTTTGTTCATAGACAGTTACACAAAATGGAATTTTGAGCTTAGTTTAATGGAACTAAAGCATATTTCTTTTCCTCATTAACATCTATAGAAGCTGACCAGAGACCTAAATTGAATGGAAAATTTTATTTTACACACAATGGTAATGCCTGATCAATAATTAAACAAGACATGAAATAGAAAGATTTGACTTCCAGTTTTAAAAAATGGAGACCATCATCTCAGGTATAACCTCAGTGACTCCAGTAATTTGTCCAAAAATTAATTTAGTCCCACCCTCCTTGCCTCTCTTCTAGAATTCACTTATATAAACCTGGTATTATATAAACTGAATATGCATTTATGTGGGGTGAGGTCAATGCGCCATGAAACAGTTAATGGAGAAGGCTCCTTTCAGCTTCCTCCTTCAAGACAAACAACACACCCAGCCCCGGAGTCGGAGAGCAACAGAGGCGCCGGCCTTGGATGACGGGCCGGGGTGGGAGGAGGTGCAGCACCGCGGACAGCGACACGGGGCCGGGCAGGGCTGGTGGCTCAGCACCGCGGACAGCGACACGGGGCCGGGCAGGGCTGGTGGCTCAGCACCGCGGACAGCGACACGGGGGAGCGGGCTTGTTGCACGTCGGGCTGTGAATTTGCTGAGGGGCAGGGAAAGAACGGGGAAGGAGATTACCCCAGCCTTCGCAGAGGCACAGTGAGGTAAAGCCATGACTATCCAGAACACTGAATGCCGTGGGAATCAACTCAATCTATTATTTGGCTTCTCCCCTTACAACAAAAGAGGGGGGGAAATCGAGAAGAAAAATAAGGGAGAAAAAATAGACTGAAACGGACCTCCTCAACCCATGACTATTTAATGAAGCCAAATGATAGTTGTAGAGGTTCAGAACTGGCAGAGTAACAGCCAGCAAAGGTATTATGCCCAACAGCTTTGGAAGATTCAACAAGATCCTCTCTCCAGACGCTTGCAGAACCCATCCGCCTCGGGGGAGAGCTTCCCTGGCTACAACCAGAGTCGTGGGGCATCCAGCCCCGTAAAGCACACACCCGCACACAGAAAACCAGAACGGTGTCTGCACAGCTCTCTCTCCCCGCCCTAGACACAGAAACTGCCCGTGCTCCAGATCAGTGCAAGGGAAGAAAGGAGGGCGCAGCCCACGGAACTGGGGACCGCCGTTATCATCAGAGACCACTGTAGTGGGAAAAACCAGAGGGTGCAGGCTCCGTCCTGGTGCCCGCGCCCGGGCAGCCACCCCTTCCCTCCCTCTGCCAGCAAAATGGAACACCGGCTCCGGGTGCAGCGGGCCCGGATCGTATTGCGACTCGCCCCCCGCCCCACCGCGAGGAGACGGAGAAGGGGGAAGGGAGGAGCGGGAGAAGGGAGATTTTCCGTGCATGCCTTTGCATGGGAGGCGGCTCCGCGCCGGCGAGGTTCCCTCTGGGCAGCCCCTGCGCCCTTGACATGACAGCGGCGATCTGCCTCCTCTCCTCCTCGCTCAGCTGGCTCAGGTCCGCCTCCACCCCGGCCGGGACCAGGCTCTGCAAGGGGGCCGCGGAGCCGCCGCCATCCCCGGCTGCCGCCGCCCCTTCGGGGAAGGCGCCCATCCCTTCGCCTCCTTCCAGGCTCGCCTCGTTGCCCATGGCCGCCGCGGCTCGCCGCCTCTCCCGCCGGGCGCAGACCGGGCTGGGGGGCGGCTCGCAGCCGCGCTCCCCCGCGGGCGCTCAGGGCTCCGAGGCCGCCACCACGGCCCCGAGCGGCGGCAGCGCCGGGGCCGGGCTGGGACTCGCCGGCTGCCGCCGCGGCTGCCGGGGGAGTGCGGCGGTGCCGCCCGCCGCGCTCCGCCGCCCCGCGCAGCGCAGCGCATGCTCCGGGCGGGCGGCTCCCCCCGCGCTCCGGCCCGCCCCGCGCCCCGGCTTTAAAGGCACCGCCGCCCCCGCCCCGCGCACCCGCCGCAGCTTCGGCGGCCGAGCGGGGACCCGCTGCCACCCCCGCGGGTGCTGCCTCTCGCTCTCCTCCTCTCTGCGTACAAGGACGCGCTCACGAGTAGTCAGAGCTTGAAGGAGCCTCGCTTGCCCAAAGCAAGAGTGAGAGGGACTGGAAGACACGCCTGGAGGGCAGCCCCTGAATCAGACCCCTCAGAGTAGAGCCAATGAGGTCAGGTTGCTCCACACCTCGAACAGCTGTTTTGAATGTCCCGACGGATGGAGATTTTACAGCTTCTTTGGGTCTCTGCTTCAGTGCTGGACCACCATCGTGATGACTGGCTCCACGATGTCAGTGTCATTCCAGGACTCGTGAGCCCCAAACTGGACACTGGACTCCTAATGTAGATTCACAATGGCTGGACATATTGAGAAGAATCATTTTATCCAGCCTTCTGGCCACACTTAAGCTAGCAGACGTCAGTCTGCCTCTGGCATTCTTCATCACAACAGCACACGGCTGAAATGTGTTTCATCTGGAGGTTTCCTGCAAAGCTGCTTTTGGGACAAGCTACCCTGATGCATGGAGTTACTCCTTCCTAGGTATAGGACTCTGCACTTGTCATTCTTCAAGAGGTTCCTGCCAGCTCATCCTCCCACTTGTCAGTGGCACTGCCTTTCAGTTTATCTACTGCTCTCCGAGCTGGGATTTGCTGAGGGTGTATTCTATGCCTTTGCTCACATCAGTAGCAGAGACGTTGCATATCATTAGTCAGAAGGATACAAATAGTAACATGCCAACAGTTGGACGTGATACAAATAACCACAACCAGTTTGAGCCTGATAGTTCAGTCTATTTTTCATCCACTGTACTGGTCTCCCTAATTTGGCTATAAGGATGTTATAGTTGATCATGCTGAAAGCCTGATGGAGTGATTTGCCTGGGGTTAAACACATGCTGTCTGTTTTTAATAACCTTCCTGTCCTTTGTCTGCTTGGACGTGGCTGCTAGGAGGGCTTGCTCTGTAACTTTCCCAGGAATGCTACTGGCCACATTAGTTGCTACACCACTGCCTGGTAGTTCTCTTGTGGATCTCCTATTTGAAGATGGGTACAGTGCTTGCTTTTTTTCTGGTCATCAGGGAACTTTCCCAGTGACTTTCTGACAATGACAGACTTTGCAGTAGCATCAGCTCCCTCATCACCCTTTGATCCATCCCATCTAGTGCCATAAGCTTCTGCATATCCAAGTGGTTTAAGTGCTCTCTAAGTCTTACTCTACCGCAGCTCATGCTTTCACTCAGAGATCTGGGAAACTAGAGGACAAACCCAATTCACAAAAGAGCCACTAAGTGCCTTAGCCTTTCTATATCTTTGCCACCAGTTTTTCTTCCTCATTGATCAGAGCCAAGTTTTACCAAATTCTTGCTAGAGTTTTTACTAAATTGTAGCTGCATTTTGCATATTCAAATGTGTTTGTTGAGCAAGTAGATCTTCACAAATATAATTTGTTTTAGTGACAATGATTTGACAGCATTTGGTACTCTTGCTTGTCTCCTTCTATAGCTCCATTACTACTTGCTTCAGACACAGCTCTATGCGGTTGAGCTCCCAAAATGACCTACATAAGGATGCTATACAAATATTTATAGTGCTGTTGTATTGTAGCAATCAAAGATCATTTTTCCAGTACTGGTTCACACTAAATGATGAAACTAGTAGCAGTTGGGGGCTTCCTACTTTTCTCTTGAGTGGCTGTAAGTTACACATCAAAAGAACAGCTTGGCAGAGAACTTGATAAAGCACAGATGGAAAACTCTCTAAGTGGAGTAGCATGACACGAGTGTGTCTGCTTCTTCACATGGTATTCTAGATTAAAACATCAGGAAGGCCTGTGGAAGAGGCAACACACAACACAGTTGCACCTGAAGGAAGGTGGATTCACCTGGCATGTGAAGGAAAGACACAAAGTTCAGTCATGGGGGTTAGAAGGAAGCAAATACACACACACACCCCCCCTCATTTTGCACAAATGGACATAATGTACTTGATTATGAGTAGGTGTGCAAAATGCTGTTGCATGGAAGAAGGCAAGTGCAAAACAAAGATGGCGAAAGACTGATTTAATCAGTGAAAACATTTTGTTTTCTGATACAGACCAATGTGAGCATTCATAATACTGTTAAATATGGAATATTTTGTGGAGGGTGGTATTTCTGTCCTTTAGTTGGGTAGTCTGAAAGTTTATAAGGTTCCCAAATGAAAGTTTTATAAACAAACAACCTCCCTATATTTCTTTATTCAAAGCCAAATAAGTAACTAGTGCTTCTGACTCAGACTGAGAAGTTGTTATGTTTAAAATCAGATGGCATATGTTGAATATAGACACAGACAAAACAAGCAAGATCAAAACTCAATCAATTCACTCAATAACACAATTAAAACTGGGGAAATTTGAGTCCTGCTGATGCTTACTGTTTAAAACTATATACATTGTTTCTATTTCTTTGTTAATATCTCCTAAGATAGAAGGAACAGACATATAATGCCTAAAGAGGTAAGCTGAGTTCAAAATGAGGCAAAGGATGAAAAATGACCTTCAGTGGGAAGTTCATTATTAGCTTCACTGGAGCCAAAGATTTTACCTTAGAAATGATTATGATTTCAAATATCTTAGGGATTTTTGTGGAAACTGTCTCTTTTCACAGTTCTGTGACATTTACCTTTTCTTATGAAACAGCAGGCAACCAATACTTATCTGTTCCAGAAGTCCCACTGCAGACCTGCTTTCCCTACATCCTATCATTTCCACATCTTTTTCTCTATATGCTTTACAGTCTGGCCAAATGTGACAAGAACTCTCTCATTTTGGTGTTACCGATTAAACTCACAAACCAATGAAACTCACAAAATAATGAATTATAAGGTTCTGTTGTTGCAAGGAAAGAAGAGTTATCAAATGAATCAGCCTATTTCTCAAAAACTGTAATATCTAACTTGCAAGAAACAGCTCATTGGTGCCAGGATAAAAACCCTTATCAAAAAAATTGCTTAATCTCTAGCACAGAAAAATATGATTATAACCCTTTCAAAGATAAAACAGTCTTTTATAAAGTGCATGCAAATTAGAGTTCTTTCTGCAAATTTAGAGGCAGAGATACAGAAGCAAGTTCCTTTTCTTTGATACTAGGTAATATAAAAAGGACAATCATAAGCAGATGCAAATCAAACTACCCTTTGAGGACCTGTTCACAGTTTTTGTAGAGTTTTCTTTGTATCTGTTTGAATCCAAAATAAATCAGCACAATCCACAAATATTTTTATATTTTACATTGAGGGCATACATGGCATCTTTATCCCTGCAAAACAAAGGCACAGTACATTTTAAGTGATGTAACTTCATTCAGACTAAGCACTGTGCTATATCAGTAATGCAGTACTTTCATCAGGACCAGTTTGGTATGCAAACTCGATGCATCAGATCTCCAAAGGAGCCAGTCCAAGTTAGAGCTGAGTATGCAGAAGCAGCACAAGGACACTAGTTCATTTTTTCCAGTCCTGAAACCGATCTGGGGCAAGGGAATCTCAGTTAAGTCTGTATCTGCAGGATTAAATGAGTGCTTGAAGTTAATTTACTAATTAACAACACTAAAGACATCAAATTTTCTCATCAGCAGACTACTTAGTATAGATGTGCTCTTTACATTTTAGTTGAGAAAAAGCCATTTAGCTTATAGAAGTTGGAGAAGTAATGCTAAGGTAATCAGAAGAAAGGAAGAGGTCAGTAACACCTTGGCATGAGCTAGCAAAATGGGAGAAACTTTTATATATTAATAATATTCCTGGCACTGTGCCCAAAAAAAAATGAAGGAAGTAGAAGTTGTGTTAATCATTAGTGATTACCATAGACTATACTGATCAGTACCACTAAAGCAGATAGAGGAAGTTAGAAAAGAAGCTCAAACTTGCACAAACATATTTATAAAACTATACACATTAGTAATTTTATATTCTAACTTGCACAAATACTTAGCTAAATGTTACAGTGCTGCTATCACATTTATAATTTCAGGGATACAGAGACTGTGGAGTTTAAGAGACATGACTGAGATGCATCCAACAGTTCAGTCCATCTGCTATACACAATGAGCAATGGCTCGTAATGATAGCTCTCACCAGCAAGGCTTTGTGTCTCACAAGTTCTAATTATCTGTCAGAACTGCACTTATCTACATACCACCCAAAGCTTGGCTAAATAATACACAGCAAGTGTTCTTCAAGATCATGACTACTCTCCAGTCTCACCTGAATTATTAGTCACCAAAACAACCAGTACGTGATGATAATAAGGTACCTTGCAAAGCATTGTGTATTGTTCTTCTGTCCAAATACATATAACTCTTCTCTCTCTGCATAGAATTCTCTATTCCATTACTTGTAAATGCAGGTTGAGAAACTAGTGGAATAGTGAGCTATCCCATTTCAAAAATCCTTCAAAACCTACCTACTTTAGAGGAAAAAAAGAACAGCTAACCCAAAACTCAATATAGCATTAAAACTCCCAGTTAAGATAAAACATCCTGGGCACAATAAATCACAGTATTCCAGAGTACCTGAATGTCTGGGGTTTTGGCACTCTGATACAACAGCATTAATGTTACAGCATCCTTTTTAAGATTAAACAAATCACTTTTGAAAAGCCTCTGAAGTTATTTAGCCTCATTATCATCAAAGTGAAACAGGATTAGTACGTGCACTTTACCCTACTGAATAGCCAGTGCATGGGCACCTGGCTAAGTTCTCCCAGCAATCTCACAACCACATTTACTAACTTAAACAAAATAAGGTCTGGCAACTGACCACTGCACAGAAATGCTGATATACTAACAATGCTGATATACTACCACGGGATAGATTAGTCACAGTGTTAAATATCTAACATTTATTTGCAATCAGTGTTTCTACTACATAAATAGTGATTTGCATCTTAAACTGGAGAACAGGACAAAATAGCCACTAATCTCAAAAGCTGTATCCTGAACAATATGCAATAGCAATATTGTAGTTCCATCCTGTTGTTAAGTTGGTTTCTTTAATATGAGTTTTTCACCTCCAGCAGTTGAGTCCAACTAAAAGTAGTACAGATATCAACACAAAATTTCAATTTTTATTTGCTTATATGGTGAAAGAGTCATGTGTGGAATTATTACAATTCAAGAGCAAACCCAACGAAAAACCTAGGGAAAGATTTGAGCTATCATTAGCAGCTCATTCTGATAAATCACATTAAAATAAAGAATTGGGTTTGCACCAGTGAGCATAACAGTGAGACCCTCAGGATCTCTCTCTTAGGATTGTAATTGGTAAGATAAGAGTATTGAAAGCTCTAATTCCCCTAGCAGTTATCTCTTTCATGCCAAGAACACAGCAGGAAAAACTTCACAGCCTAAACAGAGGAAAGTCTCTCTAGTGAAGTATGTATTTAGATTATGTGTTCAGGTCCTGCCTATGCCACAGAGAACAGGTTTGCTTTAAACATAATGTTACATACTTTTTCCTTCTAAATGAGTCCAGGTGGGGACAGGGAGCAGGGGGTGGAGCAGAGTGCATACTAAGATTCATTAGGGCTGTTAAAAAAACCTCTTTTGTATTACATGGATTTTAACTAAACCCCCTAAATATTGGCCAAGGTTACCATTTCCAAGGATAAGAGATTAAATCTAAGCACCTGTGTCTTTCTGTAGGAGCTCACAAGTAGAATGATAACAGGAATGCAGAGCACACAGTTACAGTGGGTACTGCCCATTGCTTAGCATGTATTGAGTGACATGTTGTAGACCATGTTAAATACACATTAACTAGGTTTTCTGGCATGAGCTACCAACTGTCTCTGTGATGGAAACAAAGAGAAAAAAGTATAAAACTGATCTACAGTCCTAAGAATGGGCTCTGACTATTGCTCATCTCAGGTAAAGTAAACAACAGTCTTTATCCCAGAAAGTATATCTATTCAAGACTAAGAAAGTTTACCCTTCTCTTCAGATATGTACTTAGAGGCTTTATACTCTTGACACTAGAAATAGCTACTGGCTCAGAATGGCACAAAACCAGTGATGACATCCCAAAGACCTTGATTTTCATTTTAGTCTAAAAACCATTTTAAAATGGGTAATAACCTCTGGATGTCACCCTGACCAGCCAGTTTCTCCCAACAAACATTAGGTAGTTCAGAGTAACTTCCAGTCAAATTTAGTATTTCTAAGGACAGAGATTTCAGTCTCTCTGGGCAACCCTGTGTCTAATCAGAATTTCTTTTGTTGCAGCTTGGCTCAATTACCTCTCATCCTTTCACCTTGGGCAAGGCTCTATTTTCTCTGTTTCCTCCCACTAGGAACTTGTAGATGGTGACAGGATTCATCATAAGCCTTCTCCACATAACGTTCAACAAACCTTTCTCTCAGCCTCTCCTCAGAGGACAGTTACTCTGATTTCCTAACAGCCTAGGCAACCCTTCACTGGACTTATTCCAGTTTGTCAATCTCAATCTCAGAGGAACCCAAACCTGGCCATGGCACTCTAGATGCAATATTGCAAATGCTGAGTAGACAGGAATAATCAGTTCCCTCCATTTCTTGGCTACAATACAGCCCAATATACTGTTGACCATCTGAAATGAAGGTCTTTGCACAAATATCTCCTGAATTTCAATAGGTTCATGTCTGCCCATTCCTCTAGCCAGTCTAGATCTCCTTGAATCCCAGCCCTACCGCAGAGCACATCTACCACTTTGGAATCATACACAAACTTCAGGGTCTATTCCTTCTCCAGATCATTTATAAACATATTAAACAGGATGAGGGCAATCCAATGAGCCAAGCATGCCCTACATATTGTACATATATACTGGATGTTTTCATTCACCACCTTCTCCTTCATTTGTCTAGAAATGGTTTACAAGAGGACTTGCTCCATGATTTTTCCAGGAATGACAGTGAGGTTTACCTGGCCTTTGTTTATTGGTGTCATTTTTGGCTCTTTCTGAAGATGGTTGTAGCATTTTCCTTTCCCCAGTCATCAGGGAACTCCCCCAGTCTCCACAACCTTTCAAGGACACCTAAGACTTACCTCATATGACATTGGCCAAATCTGAGTACTCACAGGTGCATCCCTTATAGTCCTGTGGATCTGTATATATTGAGATTACTCAGATCACTGACTTTATCCTCTTCCACTGTTTGACCTACCTAACACCATCTGTACCTACCCAAGCAATGTTTCTAAATTCCTCCTTGGCCTGCTCTCACTTATACTTCTATAAATGTTCTTTTTGCACTGGACCCTAGCCAGGTCCTTGTTAAACCAAGACAGACTCCTGATATATATACTAATTTTTGTGAGTATTAGGATGGATCATTGTTGTCTTTCAAGGAGACTGTCCCTAAAGATCTGCTAACTTTCATGAGCTCCTTTGCCCTTCAGTACTGTTTCCCACTAGATTATACTTTCCAGTTGTCTGACTAAGCTGAAATCTACATTCTTGAAATTCGGGATCTGTGTTCTGTTGCTTGCCTTCCTCAGGGATCCCCTCAGCATCCTGAGCTCTGCAATTTCATGGTCGTTGACCAAACCTGCCTGTCATTGATTGTCACATCCCCAACAAGTTCTTCAGAGGTCATGAATGTCCAGGAAAATATCACCTCTGCTTGTCACACACATTTTGATTATGAAGTTGTACATGACAACCTCCAGAATTTTCTGGGATTGTGTCCTGCTGTACTGCCTTTTTGTCAGGTGTCAGGGAGGTTTAAGTACTCCATGAGAAGCAGAGTCTGTAACACATAGATTTTAGCCACCTGTCCACTTCTTCACTCATATTCAGAGTGTCTTTAACATAGTCTTGCCACAATGTCATGTTTACTGGCCTCTCCTGTGACCCTGACCTGCAAGCTCTCAACTACACTCTTGCCCATACCACAGAAGATCTTCCCACATTCAAGCTGCTCCTTTACATCAGCAGCAATTCCCTTTCTCCTTACCTTTGTATTTCTGTAAGACTTTCTCTCCATCCATCTCAGCACAGCAGGATGAGCACCCAGGAATGCATAATATCTTTCTCTCATTTATCCTAGTTCTAATATCACACAGGACACCCTTCATAGTATCCAGCACTTGAAAATATAAAGTTCCATTTTTTATGCACTACTGGTCACAGCCATGTGCAACTTTCATTAGACTCATACAATTTCTGAAGAAATACATTTCCACATGGCATAAACCCCATTTCAGAAAGAGAACTTCCCTTATTAAACTTCTAGTGCCTTCACAAAGGTAAAAATATTTTCATAATTTGTTGCTTATATGCCAAAATTTTTTATAATGAAATAAACAATGATGAAACCCGGTAGAGTCCAAAACCCCCAAGTTTACAGTATTCAGTATATTTTTCTAATTCTTACAATACTGCTTTCTTTAGATAATTAAGCACATTGCAGTGGCTTATATCCTCAGGCAATGTAGCTGTCACTTTTTTTCCTCAACAAGTGGATAAATCTAAAAGATGATCCACAGCTTAAGAAACCAAGACTTCCTGTTGTTAAAGAGATTTTTTTTATACCTGTAGGTAGCCACTAGAAGTTAATCACTTCTAGTGATTAACTGTATACCACTGTGTAGGAGGTTTTCTTGTCTATTACATGGGGAACATTGACACATCTTACTCTAACAACAGTGATAATTAATGGTTTTAAGAATTTAAAAACTCTCATACTCTAGTCATGAGGTCCATAAAAGTGTCTCACGATTTCCTATGATTTTCAATTCACAAATTCATCTGCTTGCTGTGTCTTTGCTCAGGGAACAATTGCGTGTGCATAAGTGTGTGTACTGATGACATGTGCTTGGCCTTGCTACTGGGTGGACTTCAAACAGGGAACCACAGCAGTTTTAACACTAGTGGAGTGGGAGGAAGAATCCCTTGAGTCCTAAGGTCCACTTCTCTTAACAGCTTTTGTACTCTGGAAATAAGCATTCAGATTTTCAGGGGCCTTATCACCATTTTCACACTAAGCAATTGGATTCTGGAGTAGGATTTAACTAAGTTAGGATGCCTACATTTAAGTACCCACAAACAAACTCTACGTGTGAGCTGAGTGTTCAGACTCCCATTGCAGTTGGAGGAGAGCCAGTCCATAAACCATTAAGGGGGAGTCAGGTGAACAACAGATGGGATGCAGTTACATAAACATGTTATATGCTACTTAAGACTTCAGCTGCCAGTGCAGAGAGACAGAGATCTTTTATAAAATCTATAATTTATTTTATAAATTCTCAGTCATATGTGCCAGCCCTACCATAAGGCACATTAAATGGCATTACACACCTACCTGTGGGCACATAACTTAAGGGAGCAGTGCATTCCTCAAAGTTGGACAGCTTTGTGGGAAGCCACAAAGCCAGCTTTCCTGAAATTTAGATATCCCCATGTCTCCAGCTGAATCTCAGTTTTAGTGTATACTTGAAAGGCAAAGTTTATAAGCCTTTCCTAAGTGCTCTCTTCCTTTACAGTACAAGTCCCTGGCTGACAAATCCAGTGCAAATAACACCTGCAGTTAAGATCAAGAACAGCTTCTGAGCCTCACAGAAAAGTCTTTGTAACAGCTTGAGGCATGGAGGAAGAGGACTAGCTGAACTGTTTCAAATGATATTTGTGGAAAATATTCAAGCCATTCATAAGCCTGAAGAAGTGTATTTTTTACAGGTTTCTGGGAATGTTTGCAGAATCACAGAATAACAGACTGGCTGAAGTTGGAAGGAACTTCTGGACCACCCCATTCAAGTCCTTTACTCATGCAGGGTCACCTACAGCTGATTGCCCAGCAACACATGCAGACAGCTTTTGAATTCATCTATGGATGGAGACTCCACTGCATTTCTCTAATCCAGAAGAATACTGTTAAAAAACTCATCATTTTGCAATAATATAGCACCAAAGTTACAAATATGCCTCTGATCTAATTCAGCTACAGGTTTCCCAGGTTTCAGCTACAGGGTTTCCCAAAGCAGCAAAACCAACAAGACACAGTCACTTCAGAGATTATAGAATAGCAGCAAGCACACTATGAATGTAAATATCCAGCCCATTTCTCTTACCAGCTTTACTGTTAAATAAAGTGTAGTAACTAGCTGAAAAAATAACTTATAAAGTGTTTTAAATTACTACTATAAACTAATTCAACTTAAAATAGACCTGACCCCTTTGGGCTAGGCTATTTTTTTTTTCTATTGCATCCATTGATTTTAGCATCTCAGATTACCTCTCACCAGCTGAAAGAGAATTTTCATTTTAACAGAGCTCATTTCTATAGCACAAAAAAAGTTGGAGTTGTAGCAGATTTTGTGAAGTTTCTTAACAGTTCCTGAAGTCCTTTGGACTAATTCACACAAAGTTCTGAGGATACAAAGACAGATGAATCTATAATTTCAGCTAAAACAAGCAAATATTCCCTCCCACAAGGATCCTCTCCCTTCTTTCATCTCATCTTTCCTCTTCCCCTCCCCTGAAGTATCTTCAAGTCATCATTTTGTCTATCTATAATTCCCTTAACACCTGTACTACATTTACAAAAATAAAAGTAAAAATAATCACCTCTAACTCAGAAGGCACACAAAGAGAATCAAAGAGCAGCTGAGCAGTCCCCACGGGTTCTGATGGGAGAGGTGGGGTAAGACCTGACTGAGTTCTCAACTTTGCCCATTACCAGTAGTCTTTGATAGTCTTATGACTGTAGAGAAGACAAAAACATTTTATCATTAAAATAATGGATTTATGCAAAGATTAAGGGGAAATATGCACCTACAGCTCTATGCTAAATAAATGAATGCCCTCTCTCTTCTCCTTCATATGCTTTCTGTTGACCTAGAAAAGTGACTTTTAAATCTTAGATTCATCTTTGTAAAGTATGATATAGATGCTTTTTAAGCCTTTCCCTGGGATACTTTCTGAATTTGCCTTCAGCAAAAAATGGAAGAAGAGCTCTATAAATTCAGATTTTTTTCCTCTTTGTTAAAGAGGTAACTCTCTCCCAGTATCATTTACATACCAAAATTTCATAGTACAGAATTTTTTGCTCTTGACTATGCTCCCTGGACCTAAAAATCCACAAAATAAAATAAAATTAAGGAAATCTACTACACAGTCAAGATTTTCCACTCATTGAAGATATCTCCTTCCAGAAACAATTCCAGAGCAACAAATCAAAACCCTTAAAAGGCCAAGTTTTAACAACTGCCAATAGTCTCAGGTTTGAACTTATAGCTATTTCTGTATGTTCTTATATTTCCATAATCTTGACTCAATTCCTCCCTAAGGACTAGCTCAATTTTTCAGTTTTATTTTATTTTTTCAAATAATTTCCCAGTTAAGTCCCTTCCAATCTCCTCACCAGAAGTTCCTAACTTACTTGCCTTTGGTAAGTCTATGAATGTTGAATTATTCAGCTGGTAGAAATGTTTTTTCTGCTACCATGGGGATCACAATACAAGAGGACTACTACCTTGCCTTATATGTTACATTTTTGCCCTAAACTGCCTAAAACATCAACTGAGAAGTTGTTCATTCTCATTAAAGAAAAAACAAAGAATTAAGCACAGAAGTCCAGTTCCTAAAAATCAATATTTTTTGACAAAACTCTATAAGCATAAGCATAAAATTTCCCTCAGAGGGTCAACAGGCTTATATACAACATTAAATAAGTGTTTCAAAGGCTAGTTCATTTTTAAACTCCTACTGTTGTCACTTGTCTTCTACTGATCTCTGAGAATTCTTGTTTTATATCTACATTTAAGAAAGTTTTCTGTAAATTAATTACAAGCAGCTTGAAGCTTCATGTCTTTAATAAATTTTCATCCAAAATGTATTTTTGACTCACATTTACTATTTAAAAAATTAATAAATGACAAGTGAAATACCTTTTCATCACATATTTTTAAGAACCTAGAAATTTCTAGAACTAGTAGATATCTCCAGCAATGAGGCTCACAGTACTTTTCAAAAAGATCAAAATAACTTACTTGAAAATATTTTTATGACCATTTTTCTTATGTACATGCAAGGTAAGCAATGCAAAACAGTACCATTTAGGAATATGACTAATTTGATAGTTCCCTTCTATGTACACTTACACTGAGTATTACACAACAGTTAAAACTGCAATAATTGGATTGAAATTATTTTTCTTCAGTTTTTACTCCCATCTTGGATAATTGTTCCTTCTTTCTCTTTTCCCTTCCTCAAGTAAACATTTGAAATGTAATTATTTCACGGTACGTGAACTCCTCTAGGAAACACCATTGTGTCCATAGTGTGAAACTGCTGTTTAACTCTTTGTTTATAGGTTGTATTCACGATGTTCTAAAGCTTCTCACAGAACTCCTGATTCCACTGATTGAGAACAGCCAGGAAAGGGTAATTCACACCAGAATCAGAAATTTAGCATAACCCTAACAGTTTAGTATATGTTTCGAAATTACTAAGAAAATAAAGTAGATTTTCTCTCCTGTTGGGACAAGAAAAAAGCCATACAAGTGGTGTTTAATTAGGACTTCTTATCTACTATTAACCTATTTTATAAAACAATTATTTATGATGAAAGATTATGTTATATAAGAGTACATTACCCTTTAACATATTGTAAGTGTCCATGAAGAAAAAAATTGTGTTGCTTATCCATGTTCTAGCATGTGATTTTTATGTATCCATAAAAACTTTTGATATTTTTAAATGAATAAGTGACTCCTAACAATACCATAATTTAGTATCTAATTAAAGATACTTCTAGTGAACTAACCAGTTTGCTAGAAGTATCTTTCTTATCATAATTCAAAAAAGGTTGAGATCAACAGTACTATCATTCAGGAATTACAATAAGGAAATGTAAAACAAAAGGGGAGTTAGTTGCTGCTAGTAACTATTCGACCTCTAATGTTCTTTTTTCCCCCCCTAAAAATTATAACTGGTACTTACATTCACAATTTGGTGTGGAAAATCTGCTCAACATGGAAAATTATAACTAGTAAAAGAATTGCTTACCTTGAACTTCAGCTTTCCTCACAATCTTGATTTCTTTTTGTTTGTTTTGATATCTAGTGGCTCCAGAAAGCAGCAGAATGAGAATTGCCTGTGTCCCTGTGAATGTCCAGAGCAAAGAGGTTAGTCTGTGATATATTAGTCTCTCTAATCTCTTCATATCCTCCCTGGCGCAACTGAGTATTTTGTGTAGCCCTTAATACTGGACACAGACTGCAAAATCAGTGATTCCAACTCAACACAGCAGAAGAGAAATTCAATTCCACACACTGTTTTATAACGTAACCATCTTATGTAAGGTTTAGCTTATCCAAGGTATTTTTACTTAAAACCCCATTACTTTCAGGGCAGGAATACATCATGTTATACCTTACTTGATTATGTATTTTTTAAAATAGTCTTTTTTAATTTAGAAAACTGTCAGTAAGATAATTAATGACGTTGTAGGCAGCAGTGAACAAAAAAGATACAAAGCATAGCCAGTCCTGATCCAAAATCCATTTGCCACGTGCCCTACTCTCACACACACAAACCCAGCTCTGGACAGCTGCCAGTTCACACTTTCTTTTCCTGTCTGAGCTGGGGTCTAATGCTGCCTTATAACTAATAACCACCATTCCTCAAGCAATCAAATTAGGATTTCTCATTTAGTTGACAACATATTCAAGTAGACTGTTTCTTATCGGTGTTCTATTAAAAAAAAAGTTTAGTGACTATATAACTAGTAACATCTATTTGTTTCCTTCACAATAACTTCTGTAATTTACTTGCTATTTTCTGCAAATTATTCAATGTATCAAGATGGTAAAGGTTTTTAATAGTCACAGTCTAGTATTTTTTACTCACTTCATTTTTTCCCTTTAATTCTCAGTTACTAGAATGGAAAAGAACAAACCCAAAGCATAACTGGAATGAGCTGACCTAGCATGATTTCTGCCAGTACACCAAAGCAGATTACATCACACGAGGATTATAGATTAAGATTACTTTGCTGATTCTGTGAATGTCTATGAGGAGCTCAGATTTTTTTCTTTACTGTGACTTGAATATTTGGGTGGGCTCATCCAGTGTTTCTTTGCATGTATAATTTCATCTGTGCATTTGCTATGTCATGTTTTAAGTGGAATATAAATTATCATGACAGCTGTTTGTTTACTCCTATCAGCTGCTCTCGTGCACATCCAGAACAGGCATGACCTGGTCTAGATGGGTTTTAAGAAGATACTGTAGAGGCAGAAAAACAGACAGTGCTGGAATGAAAGTCCCCAAGATAAGATTCAAATGAGATATCTTCTGTTTCTGTTGTGTGACACAAAACTGTCCACATGACCAGTCCCTAATCCTTTAGAGACAGCTATCCTACTGCTGAAATACATTTAAAGTCTTACCCTGTTTTATACTGTGCTTCAATATAACCATAGATATGTATACCTGTTGAAAATAAAAACTTGTGCAAGTAAATTATCCATTAATATATATATAAACCACATTTAAATATTGTGAAAATTCCTACAAAAGTTTGTATTTTCCCTGATGTCATAATCATGTGGTTGAAAGTTATCTTAGACTGCTACAATGTTGGATTACATATTAAAATGTCAGAATTTTGGTTTGCTTTAACTCCTGTAGGGACCTGTGTATTCCACAGCCACATGCAAAATTAAATATGCTAAAATTTATGTATATTGGGCAGGGGAAATATCCTTGCTGTCTGCAAGCAACATGTCTTCCAAATCATTCATGCTGCATTCATTATCAATGTCATGTTTTAACCCAGTTCAGCAGCTGAGTAATAGTTTGGAGAAAGTTTCTGATAGTCCATCATTATTCACACCAGGTAATTGATTAGTTGTCTCCACTGACTGAAGCTATCAACTTTGGATTGGAAAGCTGAAACTTTAGCTGACATGTTTTCACCTCAACAGTCTGCTGGCCACTTTCTGAGGGTTATGTTGAAACTAGTAACTTTGAATTGGTTTTCAGGATCTGCTGATTGCCTGTCTCTGGAGTTTGTATAAGGGGTTTATGCATTTTCCTTCGCTCAGGTCTGGATCAATAGCACAGTTCATCATGAGGGAACTGCCACCTTGACACATTTGGATTCACTGTGGTAGCTATCAGGTCTGTCACACTTTGCAGAGTCAAAGTAATTTTCTTCAAGTCTCTCTCTTACTGCAATGGCTGCAAGAGATCACTAAGACAAGTAGGAAAAAGCCTCCCAAATTATGAAATTAAGAACTGAAAAATTAAGTTTCTGTCTTCAACTCAGAATTTTTGTTAAAAAATTTCACTTCTCATGTGCTTCTATTGTACATGAATAGTAGAAAGGTGACATTCAGAAGTGTTGAATATGAAAGCACAAAATATCCAGTATCTTCAAACTTCTGAAGACTTTGTGTTAGCAAAAGCAGTTCAGAATTGCTGTATAATCTGTGTAACTTTGTCCAAGACATTTAGCTTCGAAATTAACATACCTGCTCATTAAAATATAGAAGAAATCAGGTGTAAGCAGAAAATGCTGAATTCTGTTTCTATGAAGCTTATTGTGACATTGAGTAAATCATATTCAGAGCTGTATCGTCACTTTTTAGAGTATTTCCATCACTTCTAAAAGGTCAGCTTCTTCCCCCACACATTATAGACCCTTACTTTCCTTAAATAATATAATATAAATACAAATAACATTTTTAAAGGAATTGCTTAATTTATTCTCAATGCCATACACACCTGTGGGGGATGAACAGCAGAAGTGCAAACATATCAGGGGTCAGGGCAGGGGCACTCCAGCCACCAGGGCAGGTGGTCCTGGCAGCCCAGGAAGGGGATAATTCCAGAGCAGATATCCACACTGCAGCCCATGGAGGATCCAGCACTGGAGCCATTGAATATTCCCTGAAGGAAGGACCTACCTTGGGGCAGGCTCCCAGCAAGAACGCAGCTGGTGCTGTCATTACTGCTTCCATACTGGGGCAAATTTTTCCTGAAGGACCCATGGGGTTACCAGGCTGTTCATTTTGTAATTATATAAATTATAATTTACACACACACACACACACACACACACACACATATATATACAAGATTTCTGTTATTGGTAGACACATGAGCAGAAATTCTGTGTATGCAAATGTTGTTCCACATTATCTCAGTGTTTGTCCCAGCCTTTCTGCAAAGTTGTGTCTGGATACAGATGGAGAGACTACAAGGTTAGAGGCAACTGCTACTTTACTGCCTGAACATTTAAAAAAATCCTTTCCAATCCAAGGTAATTATTGCTTCACCTTCACAAGAAACAGGGATTATTCTCTCCTTGTACTTGAAGTAAAGAAAATCTTGGTAACCACTTTTATCTCCATCTTTTCTATGCTCCCTCATATGATATTTTCCTATTCTTCTGTACTAGAGTAATCTTGCAAGGAGGTGTTTTCTTTCCTAACAAGTAGGGGGTCATTTGGCAGAAACAGTCCTTTAGAATAACCTTTAGTGTTTTAAGGTTATTCTACATTTAGCTGTGATAAAATTGTTACATTACTTCTGCAGAAAACTGCAGAAAACAGATATAAGGTCTGTTTTGCAGACCTCTGAGGAACAGAAGTCATTGTGTCTCTCAGTTAGATGCATAAAAACAAACCCAATGCCTCTTTCCACTAATGATTACCAGTCCTAAACAATGTAACTTCTTTGTCATGTTCCAAATACCTTATTAAAAAAATAATATTAATAGATAATCCCTTCCAAAGATATCTCAATTAAGAACATAGCTTAACATTTAAAGTGTGGTATCTCCTTGCCAACATATGAAGCAATAAACCTGGTTGAAACATTTCTGAATTTTGATATTCAGAACACATGAAATAAAATTTCACACTTCCAGCACCTTAATGTCTTTAAGTGTTACATACTTTTAATCTAAATACCAATTTTCCATTTTTATTCTTATTTTTATTCTTATAACATATATCCATTGAAGCTATAAAACATGGAGAATGAAATCATTATCCCATTGAAATCAGTCTTTTTTTGTCACTAACTTGTGTGCATTCAGTACTTTTTCTATTGCCTCCTCATTTTTATCTTCCTGCTGCTTATTTAGGGTAGGAGGTACGTAATCATATAAGCATAATATACATGTGATTAATATAAATTTTGAAGAACTTCTGGAAAAAGAAATTCTTGCAGTTCATACCTTTCTAAATGGTTATTTCTATACTTTAAGCATCTATTAAGCCTACAAACATGACTTTTGCAAATAATTAAGAATTATAAAGACATTAGTAATTATTTTTAAACATCCATCTGTAGTTTTATTCTTATGTCTCAATACCAATACTTGAACTTAAAAATCAGAAAAATGCCAGCAGACAAGACTGCAAATTTGAATGGTGCAATTACTTGCATGCCCTGAATCACCAAATGCTTCCTCATTAATGGCAAAAATAGACAACACAGACGCTGTATGTTCTAGCAAAATAAGGCTGATCAAACACATTCATTTCTCGAGCACTGAACCTCTTAACAGTTAATTGGATTGACATCTTCCCCAAAGAGACACACCAGCAGGTGGCTTTTGAATTCCATAGAAGTCTACAACTGCAAGTCATTGATCAGTGAAAGATCCCAGTGACTCCCTTTGGTTCTGCATCAAGACTTACACTGTCTGAACATGATCATGATTTGTGAGCCCTGGTACAGAGCCCAGCAGCCATGGACTATCCTCATGCACTCAGTCCACGGAAAGAGTTATAGAGTGATAAAACATCAGATAACTCTGGTATGGAATAAACTATAATTTTTTTTCCTCTGAAACAGACATGGATCTGTTCAGCAGCCTTATAACTTCAGCTCTAAATGAAATCACACAATTTTCAGGAATTAGTTATGAGGTAAATTCCACCATATATTACAACACATTGATGCCATGGGACTGCACCAGAAGAAATGAAGCTCGAATTGTGAAGCACATTTATGCTCAGCCACAATCCTATTTCCTGCCCTCGAAGTTGAAGGTAGAACTTTGCCTTTTATATCTATTATAAATCATGTTTCCTTCCATTGCCTGCAAGCTTGCTATACGTTTCCAGAGGCATGAACAGAATCAAGCCAAAACAACTGCTTATGCTGTTGGTACAAATTCATTTCCTTTCTCCAAACTTTTAACTCCTCACTAACAAAGTCTTCTAAAAGATCCCATTCTGTCTTCCCAGATGGAAGAACATATTTATTGCTTATTGTAATATAGCTTTGATTGAATTTTTCCTATAACTGAAAATATTTCTGTAAATGCAGTTTATTATCTTGTTCCTAATACTTTAGGCAAGTTCTTTAACCTGTGACTGTCAAATTCAATATGCCTTCCATAAAAGTATACAGTGAGTTAATCTCAGTCAGGATTGGCTCAATTTCTTGCACAGCTCTCCTACTTTTACTATACTACTAGAAGCAAGAAATTAAAGGTTTTGTTTACCCCAAACTGTGGTAAAATACACAGAATATTCCTAGACATGATTCAGAGATTTGTCTGGCAAGTTCTAGAGAAAATATATTACTTTCCTCAGCTGTGGTGATAGAATGTTCCCAAACTCATTACTGTTAATTGTCTTGTAGTTATAAGTGACAAGAAAAGTAATGCTATTTCTAGGGCTGTGTGGTCATCTGTGAGAACAGTAGGTTCAGTTCCTTAGCATTGATGAGAGAAATAATGACAAACGTTATAAAAAATAGTCCCTTACAGCCCTACCCTTTAGAAAAGAGCATAGATTTGACTGGGTCTCAAAAGTTCACTATATTCAGAAGATATTTTTGTCTACTTCATTGTTTTTACATCCATTTTTGTATATGCTTTGCCATGTTTTTCAACCTTTCCTCCAACTGAACTGTAATTACTGGAAATATTGTTTATAGTTACACAGCTTTCTAAAAAGGACACCAAATGTACTACTGTATTTATAAGAACATCAGTCTGCTACAAAATGAACACTTAGTATGGAAGAGGGAAAATTAAGTCTTCAGGGAGCATCAGGAGGAGAAAAAGGTATTTTAAAAGCAGATTTAAGTTGCCTGTTCCAAACTCCACTCAAAGGTCACAAGTATTTAACTTCAATGATCTAATGATACAAATGTAAAATGCAGACAGAAGGAATATTTCATAAAGAATGGGACCTTTATTTTATCTTAATATAGAGTTTTTCTTGTAGGTACTCTAAAGCTATAATTAATTATTTACCTTGTCCTTTACAGTTCAGGACAAACAACCCCTTGCAATTTTCATTATCTAAAGAAATTACTGAGATTACAGTCACCTTGTGCCAGGGCTTCTCTTTCTCTTATAGTGTTATACTTTTCCCTTGAGCTGTGTTCCATTGCAGGGCACACAAGTGCTAACTGCTGACAGAGGTCACAATGCCTGCATTGGATAGAAAGTTCATCTAGAAGTTCTCACTGCAACACGACTATTCACATAACCATTTCTTTATTCAGTTTTACAGAATTAAGACATTGCATACAGTAAATGGACAGTTATGCAAAGCATCTTGAGAAAATTTTCTAAATGCTAGTGTTGCTTATGCATAGGCAGACAAATGTCTTAAGTATTCAAAGTCCATAAACACTCAGATGTCAATATCAGCGAAAAAGCTGAATTTTTGTACTGAAGATAAAGTAAATTGTAAAGGAGTTGACTTCTTCCTACATGTGTTCCCATTCTTTATGGTAATTTACAGAACAAAAATAACATCCAAACCTGTTCTTATTGTTGAGAGGTTAGTTAAAAGAGGATTTTTAATACTCTTGATAATACAAGGTGGGGATGGAGGAAGAAAGAGGCCAGGTCTTCAGAAAGAGATGTAAACTTTATTTTGAGACTTTGCGCAGAGAAAATGATGTGGTATGCAAAGAGCAGAAGGCAAACCCAGCAAATTACATTATTCTTGTTGAAATTACTTGCTTTTAGGTTGAAAGTATTGCCTTTGCTTTTCGGTCTGCAATGTGCCTTTCAAGTCTAGTTTCCAAACACGTAACATTGCAGAATAAAAGTTTGCAATGGTAATGATTTATTGTTTCTAGTAAGAAGCAGTCAAAGGTTCATAAAAGACCAGCTAATTTAGCTAATCTAAACTTAATGCTAATGCCTAGGCAGCACAAGACAATTTTTGAGAAAGGTTTGAGGTTTTGTCTCTTGTTTGTTTTTTCCTTTCCTGTTTCTTTTCCAGTCAAGCACACAGGAGAGAATGGGTAAACTGTATTGAAGAAAAGAATCAAAGGAATGACCCTTTGCATGTGTTCAGCTGGCTATGACTAGATATTTCTTTTATCCATCAGCAACCAGGGGCCACATCTTCTACACTATATGGGCACCTCTATATGTCAATAGGCAAGAATTTGATTTCAGCTTGCTTCTCAGGCTAGCCCTTAGAGAGTACGGGGGGAAAAAAGGGGGGTGTAGAAAGAGGAAAGTGTGGGAATGTATCAAAGATTTTTCTTTAAACCTGGGATTAAAAAGAGAAGATGACCACCAGTGTAAAGGACATTGCAAGATGTTGTGGTTGTTGTATTTTAGGTTTCTAACAGGAGACCTTTCCTGCAGGTCATCATTTTTACCTCTCTGTACACAAATAAAACCCTTTGTGCATTTCCTTTTACATTTCTCCCACACATTTCACTGTCAAGAGGAGAGAAAGCAAGGTAACACTCCAAGTTTGCCTTTCATCTATCAAATTACTTTACCATTCCTGAACCTTTTTGCTCCTATGAATGTTCATACCAAAAAGAGGAGGTGTTTGTCTTGATATATTGATGTAAAAGAATATGAGAAAGAATGAGTTTACTAGTCTAGCTTACTTAAAGTTTTATCAATATAAGACTGAATTTTCATTTTCCTTAGAAGCTGGCTGCATCTTGCATATCTGGCTATCAGTGAAATATCTGAGATAGTGCCACACTGGTGAAAATTGGAGAAGATTGAGATATTTGGTTTTGTTGAGAACAGGAAAGCAAGAAATAGGGAAAAGCACAGTGAAGAGCAGAACAAGCTTGGGGAAGGCTTACAAGTAGAACTTTTTGGGAACTGGTCATGAGGTTAATCTTTTTAATATGCTATCTGATGTCCTTGGCACAAAGTGGAAGAGTGGGTTAATGAGATTCTCTGATTAAAAAGAATTGGAGTCATCATCTCTACAGAAAAGAATTGAAAAATAACTTCCATATAAAAAAAGATTGGATGACCTTGAGGATGGTAATAATAGAAATGAAGTGAAATTCTATAGCTTGCGAACTTAAGGCTAAACAACAGGAATTGTTGCCACAATGCAGAGGGTGAGTCTGAAATAGCAGAGGAAAAGAGCATGGGTAAATATATCTGTTACAGGCTGACTAGAAATCGTTGATGCAAGACAGTTCTGAAAAACAGCAAAGACAATCTAAAACTGTTTCAGGCTTTATATTTTCAGGAAAGAAAGAAAAATTGTAATGTCACTGTGAAGGATCTTAAGGTCTTCTTCTCATCTGCAATACTGTTTATATCAACTATGGTCATTCAGGTTCAAGAAAAAATAACTTGAAGTAAAGCAGATAAAAAATTCAACCACGAGTACCACAAAGCCTGGTTTAGGAGCTGGTATTAAATGAGTGCAGATTTTTATACTCTGGCAAAATGGTGGCTCAAAAAGGTATGATTGTGTGCCCTTGCATCAGACAAACAAGCACACTGAAGGCAAGAACCTACAGGACAGTGTTGACACAGGAGCAAATGATTTGCAGTCCTTCAGGTCACAAGCCTAGCCAGCAATACTGCTCCAGTGTGGGCTCCTTTCTGCATGGGTCCACAGGTCCTGCCAGGAGACTGCTCCTGTGTGGATTCCCACAAGGTCACAGCCTCCCTGGGCTGTCCACCTGCTCTGGCCTGGGCTCCTCCATGGGCTGCAGGGGCACAGCTGTCCCACCAGGGTTTTCCCCACAGGCTGCAGGGAATCTCTCTGGTGCCTGGAGCGTCTCATGCTCTTCCTTCTGCTGACTCTTCTGTCTGCAGGGCTGTTCTTTTCATGTATTCTCACTGCACAGTAACTTTTCCCCACTACCACCATCACTGGTGGGCTCAGCCTTGGCCAGCAGCAGCTCTGTCTTGGATCTGGGTGGCTCTGACTCTGATGGACATGGGGGAAGCTTCTGGCAGCTTCCCGCAACAGCAACCCCTGTAACTCCTGTCTACCAAATCCTTGCCATGCTCAACAAATACAGGCCTAATATTTATATATTAAGGTTCAAATGTTGAGACCTAATTCTTATCAAACATAAACATTAACTTTTTTTTTTTTACCCAAATACACAACAATTGAAGATTGATACCCTTCCATGGAATTATCATAGCATGAATTTCTGCTTTAACAGAAACAACTGTTTATGTCATGGCACCCAAAGTAGGCATGCCACACATTAAACTGCATAATGGCTAACCAGCCAGCTTCAGAGAAAGCTCACATACATAATCAGGAGGATGTCAAACAGCAACATATGCAGCACCTTCCAATCTGAACAGGAATAACTACAGTCTAGGAGGTGTATTTAATCATCTGTGACAAACAGTAAATTTTGCATTAATAATTAAACTGACATTTAAGTGTTCGCAGTTAGCTTTTAACTTTATCTTCTCTGAGACCTATACATGTAACTCTGTTGTAATTATAGCACATTTACTTCATTTAATTGATGCTTTTAATCTAAATGTTATGTTTTAAAACACTTTCCCCTAAAACACATACTAGGAATGAATTATTGGCAAGACAGCAAAATTGTTTGGAGGACCATAAATCAACAGAACATTAGAGATACTGGGAACAGATATTTATTTTATGACAAAGTAACAAAAAAGTTACCTCTGATCATGTGTCTAAACATTCTAATAGGTGATCTGTTTTCAAAAGGTATATTCATGGAGGGACTGCAGACAACAATTAAGGAAAACCAGCATTTCAAAGAAAAAAATGAATTTGCCAGATATTTACTTTACTCAAATAGAATTGGACCTAACTATAATCAAAGCCAACTGTAAAAATAATATGCTGTTATTTCAATTTTACTTAATTTCATAATATGCTGAGATACTGAGGCATAAAAGTTTGATTCTCATCATGCTTTTTGTAAGTTCTGTTCACATTCAGTGTGATATAATTCCCAAACCAAAACCCAGTTAAAAGAGAAATTTCAGAAATGTTGTAACAATAAAAAGTAATTCCCAGAATCTCATCTGATAAGGTTGGAAGTGACTTCTGGCACCATTTAGTCCAAGCTCTGCTGTCACAAATCAACTAGAGCTGTTTGACCAGGACCATATCTGTTAATAACTCCAAGGTAGGAAACTTCACATCTCCTCAAGGCAACTTGTTCCAGCCTTTGGTCACCCTTACAGTAAAAAAATTGTGTGTTGGGTAGATTATATATGAGATCAGTTAAGGGCAAAGGTATATCTCTCTGATCAGAGTAAGGGACAAACTCCATTTTCTGTGCTAGAATAAAGAATAGGATACTTATATTGCCAGCATTGAAATGAAGAGTTCCAAAACCAAACATTATATTAATAGACAGAGAAAGATGGTAGAGATTAGAAAGCCCTTTCACATGCACAGGAAGAAGTAGATGGATCTCAGCCCCCACTATGCTTGGCTGAATTTGTAACTTCAATTCAGCAATAAGATTATTTCCCCTCAGGCATTATTAACACTTTACAATTAAGACAAATAATCAATAGATCAGATAATAAAATGTGAATTAAAAATATAATTCTGCTTTCTCTGTCCAAATTCTGCCACCCTCTAAATTACATTAATACTACATATTATTTTCTCTACAAAGATTTATCAGTGCTCACAAGCAGCCTCTCCTGTTGCTTACCAGCCTAGCAGATCTAGATATTTTCACTTTTAAACACATCCTAGATGTTTCCATCTTCTTCACTAGATAGTTTCAGCAGTAAGGGGATACTGAAGTACAAAATACCTTAGTAGAAGTTTAGCAAAGATTTTAAGAAGAGCATAAGGCCTTATGAAAGCAACACAGAAAAAAATATTCCTTTTACAAAGAGTATTGAACACTATTACATTATTATAACAAAACAAAGCATTTAGAGAAATTAAGTTATAGCACTGGGCTAAGTTAAAGGTTGTTTTTCTGAAAAGGGGTCAGATACTTAAATGGGAACCTGGATGCATTGGTAGAAAGATTGGAACAGCTAAGTTTTAGAAAGCAAATTGAAGAAAATGAAAGAACATTCTATATCTAACTGTACTCAAAGCCAGACATTCAAAAAATCACAAGCCAGGCACAATAAATCATGAGATTTTTTTTTTAAAAAGGATGAGAACTCATGAACTCATGAATTTTAAGACGTCTTACAGATTGAATTATTTTTATTTCCCATCTGATATGAAAGTGTAAGAATGATGGCCTTGGGTTTTCTCCACAACCTGAAGGGCAAAGGACTAGATAAAATGTTGAGAATTGATAGTATTATGAATCTTTTTTCATGCAATGTTTTATTTAAAACCTTAATTCCCACGGACAAGCTAAGAATGTGGTCCATCAAATTTTTCAACGTAGGGAACTTCCAATGAAATATTGAAAAACATGAGAATAAAGATCAAATAATAACAGACAACACTAATTAAAAAAGAACTTGACTTTTATTTTTATTGCACCACACCAATATTGGAGTATTTAAAGGTTCTACTGAAATACTGTAAAAAATGCAGGGAATTCTTTTTCTTTTTTTGTCATTAATGTCACATAAAAGCAAGAGGGGTTTTTTGAAAAAAATAAAACTCTTTTTAAGGAGAACAGATGTTACAAGGGCAATCTGATAGACAGCTTGTAGGTAGTTTTTATTGTCCTTCAGTGGGCTTTGGACAAAAGGTACAAGGCTTCTTGGAAAATGGCAATATTCAAAAAGGGTCTGCAAAACCTGTGCTGCCAAAAAATAAAAGGAAAAAAAAATGCAGCAGGCTCTTTTACTATGGTCTTAATATCCTATATTCCTTTTTTTTTTTTTTTTCCTGAATAACCTAGCTCATTAAAAGTTCTTAACTCCTTTCTGGAAATAAAACTCAGTGTGCAACAAACCTGGAGTCAAATATAACTTTTTTTTTTTGCCTTGTCTAGGAAGAGGAAAGCCCTATTGTCAGATGAACACATTTCCGTTCCTTATCTGTGAGGATTTCAATTTATTAATTAGATAAGACTGCAATGGAGATAATTTATTTATTGAATAGCCTGATTCTTTGGAAACAAGATACAGCTGACATTCAAAAGATAAATAAGCAAAATTCTACTATGTGGAAGGCAATTGGCCTTTTCTTGTGTATTGTGATGGTAATTGCATTCTTTTTGCTACATGATTGTTCAGAATAACCTCTATGTGCACAAGTGCCAAAGAAACTGGTTTGCATGCATATAATTGACAAGCGAAGGAAATTCCTATAAACTCAGGAGGTATTTTTCAACTATCCTGGAGAGGACTCTGTGGGCACTGCTGCTCTCTTCTGAAAGTGTTGCCAGTAATTTACTACTCTGAAAAGCAAATGTGCTCTCCTCAAGTCATAGGTTGTCCTTTCACTATCTGCTGCTTGGCAGAACCACTCATAAATAAAGGAGCAGGCTTCACACACGATGTGGGTCAGACACCAGTCTGACTTCCACAGATGAATTAGAAATACACTAGACCTGAGATTTTACAACTGCTTGAATTTAGATATTGCCATGACTTATTTGCTACCATCCAATTGCTTAGATTTTTTTTTTTCTTTAGGGGAAATAAGAACATTATAAAAGTGTGTTATTGCCTAAATCAGCTTTAAATACTCATCAAGCTTAAAATGAAAATAAGAGCTTTTATTTTAGCAAAGTTGTGTCAACTTCTTTATTACCCTTGCCCACCTAGGCAGGGTGTTACAGAAGTAAAGTATAATAGAAGAAAATATGCCCCTGTCATTTAATCCTAGTATCCAGCATCTTGGTTTAGATGATATTGATGGTTTCTCTAAATTTACTATCAGCTGTAGAAGTCAAGATAATTATCTAGGTTCACCCTAGCCCCAGGAAATGCCTTTCAGAAACAAACTTCAGGTTTCAAGGTTATGAGACTTCCTCACCTCCTTTGATGAGACTGCCTATGAGAAGTCTGTGCTGCCTTTCTTTGTTCCAAATCTGTTTTCCCTTTCTCTCCCACGTTTTCACACCTCATCTGAGGAGGTGCTGCCACACCACACAAATGCAGACACTTCTATTCCCCTTTCCCAAATCTCTCAGTTTACAAGCTTAATTTGTTCTTACTCATCATATCTTCCTAGATTAAATGGTTTTCCAGCTAGTCCTGATTTTGTCAGGAGCGGTTGCTACTTTCTGAATATGTAGTATTAAAACAGTAGTCACTCCACCTTCCATTTTATCAAATTTGCAATCTCCGGTGAGGTCACCCTAGAAACCACACCTAATTATGTTAATTTTCAAGGTACAAAGGAAGGGGGAAGTCAGAAGACACGGAAAGCTAAGAATGGCATTGAAAAACCCATCTGTAGTACCTTTAAGTACCAATTATCCATTACTGGATAATTTTGTTTAGGAGAGGATACCAGTCAGCTGAAAAAAATCAAAAGAAATGAGACACAGTGAGAAGATGAAAAGGCTACAAAACAAAGCTGATTTGTAGAGCTTAAATAAGGAGGAAAAGTGAGTTTGCAGTAAACCACATGTGGCAGGAAGTTTTCAATCTTAGCTGCAGGAAGGTTTCAGAATGATGAAGTTGCTTTACTGTTCAGGTTTGAGCTATAACTATAGTGATTTTTTTGTTTGTTTGATTTTTTTTTTTTTTTTGGTTGGTTTGGGGTTTTCTGTTTGGTTTGGTTGGTCATTTGTCTGCTTGTTTGTTTGGGGTTTTATGTGTTTGGTTTTGTTGGGAGTTTTTTTGGGGATTTGTTTTGTTTTGTTTTTTTCCTGGAAGCAACATCTGGGAGTAACACAAAGGGAAGGAGAAAGTATCATCTGTCATGTGGATCCTATAATTCCACAAACAGTGGAGTCACCTTTCCCTGTCTATTTTCCATATTATGCCTTATGTGTCTTCATACATAACCCTTTTTAAACTTAAATTAGATATTCTTAATATGGCAAATGTATCAATACACAGCATTGCAGAACTTAAGCGTTAAGTAATTTGTGCTAAGTAGGACTCTGTATTTATTAATTTTAGTATGCTTTTTCAATATTAGAAAATTAATTAGTCATTTCTCCCTTGAAAATATTGAGTTAATACTGCCAGGAATTATCAACCTTTAAGAAAATTAGAGGATATTTGTAAGTACACAGTGCTAATTTAGAACATCTACCAGTGAAGCCTCTCAAAGGCTTTATGAGCACCACTAAATTTAGAATCTCAGAAGCCTTCCAGATTACAGAAATATAATTATTCCTGATTTAAAACAAATTAAAACAAAGAGATTAATTGACATACCAAAGTCTCAGACTGGCATGGGGAAATTTAGGTCTCTTTTTCCTCCCTCTTCTTTGTCTTGGCTCTTGACTGTCTTAAAAGTATGCAGTTCCCACATCCACATTACTTATCTGCCCAAATAAATTAAATGCTCCCAATTAGTGACAAAAAATGACCTAAGAATTTTGTAAATTGCCCATCAGTAAAATATAAGATCTTCACAGAAAATGAGACTTGCATAACTTAGAAAATAAATGAGCTTTACAGTTTTCAGCTCTTCCTGCTGTACTCATAAGTGTCTTGATTTCAGATTTTGTTTTCAGTAATTTTAATCTACATGAAAAAACAGACATCAGAGCACAGGAGCACAAAGAAAAAATGCTGCTATTGATACCAATCTTCATCTGATTTGTCCTCCCAACTATGAGCAATTCTCAGAGCTATTTCCATTAAAAGTACTCCTAAAGATGGTGAATGATTGTTTATGATATATTTTATTTAATGCCTTAGCTGATGGTTTAATGTGCAAACCTGTGTTCTGAAAAATTTTCTCGTCTTTGGCACTATTGGAACCAGAGCAGTTGCATGGACAGTTAAGGATTGTTTGGCATCTGATTAATGAATCAGGAAAAATGTTAAATATATAAAAAGCTAGATGCAAACCAAGTACTATTTTATGTAAGTAATGGCCAGTTTTAATTAGGATTAAGATCTTTTTTGCAAACTCACTGTGTTTTAGATTGAGGTATTACAGCTTTTGGGCATACTAATATATTTTAGTGGCAGTTTTTAAATTCCTACTTGGCTTAATTCCTATATTCATACATAATCAAACTTTTGCACTTAACACTTTTTGAGAATGATACATTTTTAAATTTTGTTTAAAATATTTAAAATTATATTATTTCAAAGAAATAGCCCTTTACTTGTACCAGATACTCCTGCTTTTCTGCAATGGTGCAAGTATTCACATTAAGATGTATGAATTCATACCAGCAAATCTTTAGTTTGCTTTGGTAAATAAACCAAGATAATTTGGAACTCCAGAATCTCTAGATTGTTGTAGGGTGACAAAGGCCTGACTGGGTATTTTTTTACTGACAGTACCATGTCTGTGGTACAACTGCTGTCTTTTCTTTCCAATTCATATTTAATCAGAAATGTTTTTTTCCTGATAGCTTCCCACCTGGAGGAGACAAAGAGTGGGAATTCAATTATTTAAGTCTTCAGATCCCTAAGGATTAGAACCTGAATGCAGATGTCAAGATTTGTTGACCTAAATCATCCAGTTCTGGATAAGAAGAGGTCAGGAAGACTTTCTAAAAATGTGTCAACTTTTCTACACAGGATCTGAAAGATTTGTATGCTCAGATATTCACACAAGAGTAACACAAAAATAACACACTGAATTTTCTTTTAAAGATCCTTAACTGCACAAAAAGGAAATAATGGCTATATGTTTTAATCCATGCTAGTAGAATTTAACAATTAATCCAGGTAGTATAGACAATGTTTCCCAAACTTTTGGATACCTGAAACACATGATTTCTATGTTAAAATGGATGGCATGAGACAGATCTCTCTGAGCAGCCCTGCTTCTGCCCAGCTGGACCTGTCATGCATGATATTCCACTCCCTGGGCTCCCTCACTCTTTCCAGGCTATTTAAACTGGTTTCAGGGCAGAATGCACTGGCCATCACACCATACTTGTAGGGAATTTTTACCATAAGGCATCAGAAATATAAATAGGAAAACAAATTGAAAAGGATTTTAACTTTTTATCTTCTTCACAAACTCAGAGAGAAATCCTGGCCAGATTCAAGAGGAAAGGAACATCTCTTTTGCTATCTATTCCCAACTTCAGTGAGTTTTCTTACACAAAATGAGAAAAAAAATATAGCTCAGGCCTTAGAGGCTCTGCAGTTCAACAAAATTTACCACGCTTTTTCACATTTTTGGAATTTCAAGTTTCAGGTAGGAAGACTACAATATCCTGGCTTTCCAATATATTATAATCAAAGAATATGTGTTTACATCACACAGATTACCAGGTAGGGTAGTTGGTGTGTGTGTTCTAGTGGGGATTTTTTAAGGGGAAAATTCTTCTTCACATCTGTACCTTTTTTTGTTGGCACTGTCTGGCTTGTTATATTAAATTATTTACGTTGCTCTTTTGTATAGCTTTGATGGAGTCAAACCATAGTGCTTTAATTCTCTTGGTTCTTGGGAAAATATTAACCGAAGCCCATTTTTTTGATTCAGATACTTGGCTAACATGGTGTAATATTGTCACTGCACAGGAGGCTTCTCACTCATGGTATGCAGAATTTAATTGTTAAAGAGAACAACAGATGCAATGGTGAGGCAAGGAAGATTGCCTTCTTCCATGTGAATGGCTCTGATTTGCTGACTACATCCATTGCAAAAGGTCTCTGTGCACAAGCCTTTATAAGGATGGTGATGGAGAACATTTTCAATACAGGTCCAAGATTAATATGACACTCACAGTAGCAGAATTCCTGTGACTCTAAAAAATATAATGGGTGAGTTACTGGATACAGTGAAAAGCTATGTATTCAGGGCATGACTAAGAAGAACAGAGCTAAATATGCAGCATGCCAAAAAATGATCAGGACCTTTTAGTAGCCCAGAAATGTCTCTGCAAAACTGATATGAAAAAATTGTATTATATTCATTATCTGAGCATTTATCAGAAAGTGACTTGCATTCACTTCAACAGAAAATCAAATGTCAGTTTTAAATGACAGCCAGCCAGTCTTTTGGGATTGCAGCTTAAACAGAAAATAAGAAAAAGTAGCCAATCATTTTAATAATGCTTTCCTTTTTTTGCCATTTTCTGGGGAAACAATGCCATGGGTCAGTCCTTCTCCCAGCCATCCAGCAACTTATTTCTGCAAAGCACAGCTCATGAACTGCTGTAATAAAGGACTGCAGCAAGGAAAGCTCTGGGGCTACAGTCTAAGCTTTGCTCAGGTGAGTGTGCATTTGTACAGCACTCCATCGAGCAATGCTAAACAGAACTACTTCTTCTAGAGTTAAGATACAGGTGAACAAATCAAAAGATGTCTCAGCCTTCAGGGACATTTCTGATCCATTTTGAAGGAGTATTAGCTCTTAATTTTCTAATAATTCTTAGTGCAGAAATGTAAACTACCTTGGGGCTGACTTTAGTAATAAATATAAGTGATGACAGAGAATGGAAATCAGGTTAAAAGTACAGAGATGGGTAGATAGAAAAGGGTAGCATTAAAAAAGATCCTGAGGGAAAAAATTATAACAAAACCACACCCCCCTGCCAAACAAACAAAAAACAACAACACCCCCAAAAAACCCACAGAAACACCCTCCCCTCAAAAAACCCCTCCAAAATCAAAACACAAATGCATAATAATATGATAATACACATTGAGCTTGCTTGAAACTACTGACTTGGGATGAGTGTTAAAGATCTACAAAAACCCCAATTCCTTTGTCTCCTTTTAACATAATGTTATTTAAAACCTGAGTCCTTTTCTATTTTCTGGACCCAGTATCCCTTCTTTCTGTCATAGAAATTGAAGAGGAAAAGTGAACACTTACTAGCAGCAAAAATAAACCAGGATTTAGTCTTAGGTACCTTTAAGAACGTTTCCAGTTTTTGGACCAGACATCAGATTTTAAACCCTGTTTTGCTGCTCTACAAAATCCTTTGGACTTTAAAGAAATTTTTTCTTGGGATGGCAAGTCTTCAAAATCTAACCTGAAGTTTAAAATTCAATGTAAAACAATTGTGAAAATGTTTGTTTCTGTATCATTTAATCCAGGAATATTTTATAATATTGTAATATGAATACATTGTACTATACAGAGATGGTGAAGGACATGAGGAAACTGAATGGAGAATTTTTTGCCATCTCATTCCTCTTCAGACAGTTCTTTGGCAATGAGTTTTTGCTGTTTCTTGTCAAGGTACTGACAAAAGGATTCTGAACACAAATTGGTGGCAGTGGTTTAGTTAAATTATACTAAATATATTGATTTATGCTTCTATCTGAGATTCTTGGAACTTTCTGAAAACTCAGCTGTTCAGTATGTGTTTGTTGGAAAAGAAAAGTCAAACATACTTGCTTGGGCACCTAAATGGAGTGCAAAATTAAAGAGATGATATTTTGGTCTTTTAAAACCAATACAATTTACCGAGAAGCTGGATTTTCCCTACAGTTAGCAGAAGTCAGGACACAATGTGAGAAATGACCTAATGTATAGCTACATAGATATGGAGTGTGAGTATGACTCACTTTAAAATCAATATTTCTTGAGTTATGAATATGCTTATAAGCTGACTTCTAAATTTCACAGATATTACCTTGACTGTAGCTGTGGAGATGGACCTCGACATTGGTTCCATGGTTAGGCTGAGATTAAATTGGTGCAAAATCAAACCAAAAATATGTCTCAAACTACTTCTTATTTTCTTGAGAGTGATCAATTTCTACCATGTTTTTTAAACCTTCTCCTTTCCTTTCCAATGTCTCTACTGTTTCTCTTAAAACATTTGTAATTTGGTCTTTGATTCATCTTCAGGGACTTTTCTCAAGATCCTATTGCAATCCTCCGTATTCCATGTTCACATGGGACATGTCTTCAGCCTTGGGAGCAAACATGTCTTTCCAGATGTCTGTAGATTAAGGCTTTAAGCATATTTAGCAGTTGGTATAAACTGCATGGTAACTTTCCAGAAAAGAGAACAAGAGAAATTTTCTGCAAAAAAGCTGTGGGTGCCCCATCCCTGGAAGTGTTCAGAGTCAGGTTGGATGGGGCTTGGAGCAATCTGATTTAGTGGAAAATGTCCCTGCCATGGCAGGGGGGTTGGAACTGAATGATCTTGAAGTCACTCCCAGCCCAAACTGTTCAATGATTTTATAATTCTGTGATTTCCAGAATTAGTCTTCTGGCCCCCTAAGTCCATTACAACTGGTTGTCAAGGTGACCCTTGGGTAAATAAAGTCACTGGCTCATGATTTCTAATCTTCCTGTGCTGTTTTTCATCAGTTTTGCACAATTTTGTTATTTATAACTGCATTTTGGTGATTGGCTTCCATATTGCCTTTGTCCTCTCACAGCAATTTACATGGTTAATTTTGGAAGCCTATTTATCTGTACATCTATTATTTGCATGCCTCTCTGGTTTAACAATTAGCCCAAGCAATCCAGTAAAATTACCCCTGAAAATGTTCCTATTACTTCCACTGGTATCTCAGAGAGAACTAAGTAGTAAAACTAAGAATATATTATTCCAACTTTTAGCAAGGATAATATAACAATAAAAAATTGTTATATAATAATAAAATAATAATAAAATATTTATCAATATAAGAATATTTCCTACACAAGTTTCTTATTCACTTTCATGCATAATATTATCTAACAGTTTTTGACTACAGTCTTTCTAGAACCATATATGTTCTTTGTTGCAAATAAAAAGTGTTTAGATGTTCATTTTTATGATATAAAGATCAAGAAATATTTTAATATAGAATACTTATATGTATTTTTTAAAGATTACCCTTAACAATTCATTTATTTAGATAAAAACTAACTTAAATATGAAGTACTGACAAAGAGCTATTAATATTTGTGGTTTGAGTTTCCAACTGTCTCATTTTGTGGCCTTGGAATCAACATTTAACCTTTCCATGACTTCACAGCATCATCTGTATAACGAAGATAATACTCATCAGGCTGGAGCAAAAAGCATTAAAAGCTACTTAAATGCTTGCTCTAAAGACTTGTTAAATGAAGGGATATGTTTCCATCTATTTTAATGACTTTTATATCCAGCTGTTAATTTAGAGGATTACATTTTCATTAAATTTTATAAGAAAAAAGTAAATACATGGAAAACTTTTGTTTGATCCACAGTTCTTCATGACATTTATATTCTAAACAATGTATCATTTTGATAACACCTGACGGCTAAGTGATACTGCTTAGAAATGGGACTCTACCCACTTTTCTTCCTTCTTTTAGCATGAGAACTGAAAATATTATCTACAGAATAAATGGAGAAATAATTATAAATTCTGAGTGTTCTTCGTTACTGTAGAATATATGGTTGCTTCTGTGGGTAGCTACATGTTAAAGAGAAAATGTGTCAGTGTCCTTATGGCATTTAATTTCATCAAATATTAAAAATAAAATCTCTAAGTTCTCAGTTCATGACCTTTTTTGCTTTAGTGATCAGTTTCCCATGAAGATAAATTCTAAAAATAAAAATGCATTTAAATTACAACAGCATGCAGCTCACCACCAGTGATCAACTAGAAGTCAGCCTAAACTATTCAAGGGTCCTAAGGGACACTAAAACAGTTTAAATAATCAGTATGTTGGATAATTAAAATAATTTTCTATGTGATATCCAATGTTGCATCTAAGGACATGACTCCATTCTAAATATGAGTGTGTTTCATATATCAGAGGGTAAAGTAGATGAGACAGGGAAAAGAATGGTTATTAGAATACCATAATATTATAATATAGAATATTAGAATAAAGAATGACATTAGAATATATCATTCTTCTCTATTTACTGAATTAATTTGTTTGAAATAAGTCACTTTCTTGTAGGCAGTGGAATAAAAATGAGTCAGAAGAGGCACAGGTGTGAGGCTAAGGCACTGACCAAACCTCTGATCAGACTGAATGATGCCTAAATGCCTTTTGGCTTACTAGTTTATTTAACAACTTTCACATGCTGATGACAACTAATTCTGGTTTTAATCAAGCCGTGAGGAATAAAAAAATCATAGATTCCAAACTAACACTTGCCTTTAAAACTGTAAAAAAACCCAATAAACAACATATTAACAACAATTTCTTAAAAAATTTTTGCTTAAAGACATTTTATATAAATTTCTCTCAGTAACTGACTGTTATAAAATCATGGTTTAATACAAGCAGCAGAAGTAAATTGCTCTGTTTTGTAAGCTGACTGCTCAGCTCTTGTTGATTCTGCATATTGAGGAACTGTGATCAATGATGGCTCTCAACAGAAAAAGGCCTTTGTAAAAAGACATTTCCACCAGGAAAAATGAATATCTTGTTAAGCTTTCAGGCATTTCACCATTTGGTACTGAGTCACTGAAGCATCTGGCATGAATTTCAGCACCTTTGAACCATTTATGCACTGATAATGTTGATACACATTTCTTTGTTTATGGAAAAGAAAACATGAATACATTCATTACTGCTTATGATGGAGAAGAAGGAATGGAGCTATCAGAAGTAAACAAAAAGATTTAAAATTTAAAAAAGCAACCCAAAAGCAACAGGCAAAATGAATGCAAATGCTACATTCATTTTTGGGAACACAGCTTCTGAAATCTTTGCCAAGGTGATGATACATCATTTTTCAGAAAGGATGAAGTTGAGGCAGCCAAGAGAAGCCTGAAGGAATTACTGTAGCAAGATATTTTCACCTAATTGTTAATTTCCAAATTACACTGTTTTGACAATAATGGCTTAGATTCAAAGTTGAATGCATTGTTTGGGCTTAGCATAGCCAAAGCACAGGGAGAATAATCTCATTACTAAAAGCTACCCTGATTCAAGAGGGAAGTTAAATTCTCAGCTGAATTTTCACAAGCTAAAAGCGACGTGGGCATTTGGGAATAGATGATGATCACAATTAATGACAAAGCAACATTTTGTCTACAGCTTCTCCACCCCCACAAGATCTCTTACCTCTTCTCCAAAACAATCTAACTACCATCATTTCTACATGTGAAGAAGGATATATACTTATTAAAAATGTAAATTATTTATGAGCAAGAAAAAGTCCATTAAAAGTGTGAAACCAGATCACCAATAAATAATTTTTAGGAAACCTTCCGTATGTTATTTTACAGTTATTTTCAATAAGAGCATACTTGCAGATGTACAAGATAAAAGGCAATTTGGTGATGCTTGATAATGAGAGCATATACCCCATTTTTATATGCTTTTTTCTGTTTATTTCACTTAAGTAATGGTGTAAATGAAACCATAATCAAACCTTTCCTTTTGTCACTAACAACTCTCTGAGGAAAATCTTTTTTACACACAAATGCCTCAGCTTCAACTTGTCTACTTAGAAAATTTAGATGGCTGAACATTCAAAGCTCCTGAGCACCTCTGAATTTCTCTACAGTCAAGTTTATTCAGTAAGTCTTCTGCAAATCACATAAATTATTATCTGCTTTCCGATGATTCTAGTTCTTGAGTCTTTTTTTTGCTAATGAGAAAAACATTGGAGTGATAATCAAAGTATTTTAATGACCTGGGAAATAATGAAATAAGAAAAGAAAGTAGAATCTGGCATGTGTCAGACCAATGTAATTGTCTTCTGTAACAGGAATAGGCCTAGCAGTTGAGGGAAAGGAGTAGATGTTCTACTTTGAGTCCATTAAAGCTCATAAATTAAGAAGGAATACAACACAAATAACTGCTACAGGTTGAATGTAAAACTAGATAGATAGACATGGTTGCAGAAGAGTTATATCTAATTCATGGGCAAATAATGAAAAACATGTCAAGCTATACTGCATGGGAACCTGTCTTGAGAGTATGAAAAAAAACTTGTTAGCTTTTATTGTTTTCTTATTACAATTTAAATTACTTTGGTCGAGGAGAGACTGAATATACCAGAGGAAAATACTGAAGTCTAAAATTATTACATTGAAAAGTTAAAAAATGTCTTGATAGCTATGGAATTCTGTATGTAAATAATACAGTTTGAGCAAGCAGATCCAGTTAATGAAACACAGGGTGAAGAATGACCAGCAGGCAGCAGACCAAGATTTGAGGTTATAGTGGATCATAGGTTACACATGTCAACAGCACAAACTTGATAAATCAAACATTATATTACCGCATAAATCAGAACTACCTGTAGAGAATTTTCCACTTTTCAATGTAGAAGTATTTTCTCTGCTGGTTTTGTATTCCAATGTGGAAAAAACATGGAATGTTTAGAAAATAAAAGAAAAAAAATGTTATTGCAATTTTGTTGAATACTCTGTGAGATATCAGCTCATGAGGGTTTTTCTGTGCTAAATCCAGCCACCCAGGATGATCCTAAGTAAATAGTTGTGGTTAGCAGTAATTTCTCCAGGAGAAAATAAATGTTTCAGTGACAGAAAGACAAAAGATGATAGAGAATGGCAGGTAAACTTGTCACGAACACTACTAAGTGAACAGCATTATTGAATAAAGTACAGACAATTCTGTGATCCTGAGTTCTAATTGGACATTCCCACATCAGGAGTAACTACAAAGATGTTAAATCCTACATATTTTAGTAATTTAAATACTTATGTATGCTAACAAAATCAACATAGCAAGCCAAATTTTAGATTAAGCAGACACAAAGAATTAAATCAGGATGAATAAATCAATCTTAGGAAAGGGTTTTACAGTATCAAAGAAAGAAAAGCACCTTATTAATCAAATCTACCCTCTAGAAAAGGAATGGTAATATGCAACTCTGCTCATTCCTTCTTCACAGCAAAGGAATAGCCTCCAGTCTCTTCCTCTTCGCTTTATGTTTTAGGAGGGAAGAGTGTTCTCTAGTAACACTGCAGGAAAGACTATGCAACTTCTGTCACCCCCTGTACCTGAAGTTATACTGAGAAAAACGCAGGATCATGGCAGTCAAGAGCTCACATTATTGCTGGAAGCAGCAACTTTGATCAGCTGGCAAGTAGACATGAAGAACACAATCTCCCGAAAGCTTACTGTTATCCCTGAGGCTTTTATAGGCCATGCAAACATATTTGGGTGCATTAAAAGGAAGGAATCATAATATTATATTATTCTTGGAATTTATGAAAATAGGTGTACTAAGGAACTATAATGAGCAATTGTATAATAAGTAAAAAAACTTAATGTCACTATAAGAACAAGTAGCTTGTGGTCCAAATGTTATTGTTATGTCTTATGATTTTGTTCCTTTATGCTTTAATATTTTTGGGTAGAAAAAATCCAATCAACAGAAAAAAGTCACGCTTCAAGTAGCATGTAAATTGCATCCTGAGAGATGTTCATATCAAAGCACTTAATCTTTCAGAGAAGTCCTCAGCCATCTGTTTGCCTTAGGTTCAGGGTGATGGCTGAAAAGAAGTAGGGAATACACCTCAGATTAATTTACGGTGCTCTCATTTGCTGTCAGATTCTCTCATAACACTGAAGGTTTGTGACAAACGTTAACACAGAGCCCAAATGCTTATGCTTGTTTTACTGCCCTAGTAAACATGCCCCTAAACAGGAAAACAGTGAAATTCCCTCTAAAGAAAAGCCAAACCACAATGTCTATATTCACAGAATCAAAACACTAGATGAGAACATGATTGTTCTCTCAACACCTATCTTTTATTCAGCATAGCCTTTTCTCCACTGTCACTTAACTTTTTCTTGAAGACTACAAGAGAGTACTAAGTGAAATGTCTAACACCAAACTTAGTGTCATGATCACCTTCACCTGTACCCAGAGAAGCAGAAGCCATTACGTAACATTTTCATACAGTTTCTGTAGCTGTGGATCCTGCAGAATTTCAGGTTTTATTTTCATCTCTTTTGAGAGTAAAGCCACATAGTTCACAGGAGCACTTTGTGAGAAAGCCTAGATTTCCCCTCACATAAACAGGTAAATCTAGGAAATATAGCAATGTACATGGGCGCAGACTATCTGTATTTTCCACTGAAGATTATATACAGTCCAATTTTCTTTCAAATGTTTCTCAAAGAGGTTTTCCTCGTATTGAAAAAATATTCAGCCTAATAAATAAAAGAATTGCCATCTGTTAGATCTGAAACATGCTTCCAAGAAAGTTTGATTAAAATTCAGCACCTAAATCCATTAAAAATAGTATAAAAAGTAAAATAAAATTTAAAAATATATAACATTACAGGCAGGAGGAAATGCTAGGTGGTCTGTTACTGTTTTATTTAATATTTTTATTATCAAAGCCTGAATTACCCAAAGACATTTTGATGAGAGAGGGAATTTACCGCAGTGCCTAACTACACTTGACCTCAAGTGTGATTTTTTCACTTACAAAAGGCACCTGCTAACATTTTTATGACTCTATTTTTCGTAAGCTATTCTCATATTATTCTATTCATTAGCAGCAGATACATATATTTAAGAAATGGAAGGAGCAGTATGGTCATCTAGTTTGTTTTTTGTGCCTCCCAAATCAATGAAACTCTTTGATTTCTAAATTTAACTCAGAAGCATCTGCTTAATGTGCAACAAATGTTTTAGAGGACAAATGTTTTTACCTAATGAAAATGATAACTTGTGATAGTCATCTCAAATTGTTTAATTGTTCTGATATTTAAAAGATAAATGTTTAAATGATATTTAAATGGAAGACAGAAATTCTCGAATGCCTTATGAATTAGCTTTGACCTTTTTGTTAAGCTGCCACATAAGTCACCATCAGCCTGAGCTGAATGTGAAATGCCTCCTACTCTGGTGGCTAAACAGAGTCTTCCATGAAATTAATAAATGTTTTTACCTATTTCTTCACAGAAAGGAGTCTTAATTTTTCTTTCTTTTATTTTTATTCTACTATGACTAGAATCCTTTTCCTGAAGCAAACAGATTAAAAGATTTAAGTACCACAATCTCATAGGACAAGGTCCTGTAGTTCCACACTGCTTCTCACAGCTTTCAGCAGTGCTTAGCTGTGTAGAGGTGCAGTATCATTACCAGGTAAGATATGCTCTCTCCACATAGCTTCATTTTGAAATGAATAAAATATACCTCCATACTCTTTTAGTGCTTCATTTGAACTGGAAAATAATTTTTACATGACCTGAAAGAGGACTCCAAAGATTTACAAACTATATTATATATTTATTAGCTATATTAACTATTAAATATAAACATTATCTTTCACAGATCTTGAGCACTGTATTGTTTGTATAAGACTTTACATCCATTCAAATGTGCCTTGAGGTAACAACCATGAATAAAAGCGTTCTTGTGACAATACCTTCATTCCCTGAAAAGAATAATTTCTGAGAGGAAAGAGGATACTCAAGGTTATGTTGAATGCAGAAGATGAACAAAAAAATTCAATTTCAATACAATTTAAAATTACAGAATAGCATTATTTGTAAATTGTTTACTCAAACAGGGCTCAAGAATAAAATATTTTAAAAGATAAAGATAAAATTAATATTTATTAGAGTATATTTAATAGGAACAGTGTTACAAAGTGTCTTCAGATGTCCCCTGCTATTGATTTTACCTAGATAATACTTCAAGCACATACTAGAGCAAAAAGAAACTTACTGAAATTTACACAGTCAACATAGAAATTATACTGAAAATTCACAAAAGCTGAGTTAACTCCAAATTCTCCTTCCAAGTTTCATCAAAAAACCCAGAACCCAACATATAAAATGTGAAACTAGGATGGGTGCTAGAATATTGTGACTTCAGCACATGATGACATATTTGATTTTGCTAAACCACAAAAGAGTTTGAGAATGATACTTCATTTTAATTTTTCTAGGCAGGTAAATAGATGACTATATCATTGGGATGACAATTCTGAGCATCTATATTTTTAGGTAATCCCTTGTCCTAAATATAAATTAAATAAAAATAATAGTAATAATTATGATGATGATGATGATAACGATAATACCAATAGTATCAATAGCAACAACAACAATAAGAGAACTGTTACTTTTCAGGTCTAAAATAAGGGTGTTAAGATCAGCATTCATCAGACAAAACTCAGTAACCCACAGCATGATGATCTTCCTATGGGTTAGCTGTTTAAGCCCTCTCTCCACTCAGTGGAGAACACAAATGTTCTTGGGAACATGATTCATCTCATCTCCTGAAGTTGCCATCTAAAATAGGTTAGATGAATCATGCCCTACATGTTTCTTTTTCTTGGCCAGTTCTTAAGGGCTCTGGGTTACTAGCTCAAAGAAAGCCAGGTGACATCAAACTGTGGGCTGTGTCTCTTTCAGCAAATGTGCCCTGTAAAAAGGAATAATCTTTCTGGTCCACAAATGCTGAGGCAAAGCATCAACATATATATTGTTAAAAAGAGAGACACTGCCCATAAAGTAGTTGCAGAGGCTAAAAAAAAAAGTATATCAGCACTTTGCTGTTGACATAGGTTTGAAAATAACACTGGTAATAACACTGGAAATAATGGCATAATATGGATCTGTTTTTTCAACCCTGTTGCAATGCTCTCCATAAATAACATCATTAAAGAGTGTAATTGCTAAATGTGTAACCCTGATAAGCACCTACAGTTCTGAGATGTGGTGTACCCACTGCAGCAGTGATATGACTTACAGGCTGGCTACTATGGGTTTAAATCCTTTTCAAAAACTATGATTGTAACCATGTTGCTTTTGGTTTCTGGCATTCACTCCCTATGATTTTGAGTGAATGCAGGTAAAAGCATTGAAAGGACAATTCAAAACACCTGAAAAGTCAAATCTCTGCTTGCTACTGCTACATAATGGATCAGCACTCTGAAAACTGACATAGAAATTGCTGAAATATTGCTTGATTAAAAACTTGGAAGCAAGCTACCTGTTTACATAGAAGTAAATGGTAAAAGTGGCTTGTTGTAAAACCATATTAGAAAAACATAAAAACATCTAATTAAGTGTACTACCGTAAGAATTCATCAGAGCTAAACTGTTTGCAGTGATCAAATATACAAGATATCAGTGACTAAAAAGACTGCACTTGTACATTTATTCCTGATGCTGCCAAGATGATATCAAATTGAGACAGCCATACAGATGAAATATAAGGAGGTTCCAGATTTATAAACAAATAAGTGAAGAAGCAAACAAACAAACAGCAAAAGCTGCAATCTGCATCATCATTAAAACCTAAAATAATGCAAGTTGTGAAGGAACCAATAAATCTCACAGCACAACAGGCAAAAACATTCAAGAAAAATACTAAAATGCATGGGGATGCCTATAAGATCTACAAAATAAAGATCAAGGCAGAAACTGCAGGAGATCTTGATGCAGTTTATATTTTTACTAGAGAGGGAAAAAGTGGTGATAATGCAAAGATAATGCCCTCTAAGTTTAGCTCAAAATAATAGTCCCTAAATCTTCCACATAGTTGAATGAGGCCACTCATTACTAGCCTAGGAAAGCTGTACAGACAATTTTCCATTTTACCCTGGAATTCAACATGCATAAACCAAATCATACTTCAAATACCACATTTAAAGACCTTCTAATGTTGCTCCCATTAAGTCTGATATGTCCAGAGAAATTGAATCAATCACACTTAATAATTACAGAAAACCAATTACCTCATTTAAGAAAGATCACAGAATCACAGAATAATTTAAGGTGGGATGAACCTTTGGTGTTCATCTGTACCAGTTCAAAGGCAAAGCAAGATAAGTTCAAAATCAGAGATTGTTGAGGGCTTGGTCCAGTTGAGTTTAGAGTACCTTCATGGACGAAAATTATGAAATCTTTCTAGAGAAACTATTCCAATTTCTGACCACTCTTGTCACAAGGAATTGAGCTTCCTGTTTTTCTGGTAAACATGCCTGCTGTAGCATGCATGTTGCCTCTTGCTCTGTTCATATGTGCCTCAAAGAAGAACTGCTACTTTATGGTTATTCCTGTTATCCTATCATATATATCCTTTGAACACTGAATTAATTTATCCTGGGGACAACTCACCCAAGTACTTTATTTCCTCTTTCATTTCTTTCTGTATAAAAGTTACAGTTCTCTTCTTATTACATTTCTATTTATGCACCTAGGTATTTTATTTTTCCCATTTTCCACTGAAACTTCAAAATTAATGTTTTTGACAAATTTACTTTATCTGTACAGTGCTGACAGAACTTTGTTGTTGAGCATTCCTACATTTTACAGATAAACTTTATTATTTCATAATATCTCTGGATGAAACTATTTACCCTACTCATTTGAGAGTCAATTTTTTCTCCTCTCTTCTTTAAAAGAAAAACTTTATGTAGCGTTATCTGCTTTGATTTAATTTCAAAACCTTCTCCAGAGTGAAACCTACAGCTCCTAAATTGGAGGAACTTCATAAAAACCCACATACATAATCAGAATTTACAGTTTTTTAAAACACAGAACGTAAAGATCTCCCCTTCTAGGTTATGTTAACGAATAATACACATTTTTCTGCCACAAGTTAAAAAAGTAATTTAGATATCAGATTATGGCTTCCTTATTGAAGAAATACCAGAAATTACATTGCTCTGGTATATCAGTATCCCAAAATATCTATGTAGCATGGTCATGCAGCAGCTAGAAATCCAATGTGGCTTCATTGATACACAAGTCAAATACAAAATAACAACTATCATGATAATCAATAATGCTCTAGTCATATTATCCAGTTCTTTTAGCTAATCATTATTTGGAAAAACTAAGAATTTATCTAAACCTTTATCCCAAACTGTACTGCTGAGCATTTAATTCTATTAGCTAATACCAGCAACAGTGTCCCATAACAAAACTGTCCTTGCTCTCATTTAAGGATTTTAATCAGCTAACTTAGATATTTATTTCTATGTTAAGTCCTAATTTACATAAATTTTTACCTAAACTCATATTGAATAATTTGAAAAATCTGATAAAAGTCTATTACTGACTATTTCTGAGAAGCAGACCTCGTAAGGTAACTTCATATTCTACCAGAATCAACTGTAATCCAATGCTACCTCAGGTTGGTTAGTGATTATTTAGTAAGAAATGACAGCAATTACATCCAGGGATAGCTGTTCCCTACAGCATTAGCAGCCCTTCATTCCAATCAGTACCTCAGATTTTACAATCCCTTTATAACAGAATTTCTGATATGATTTGTTTCTCTAACACCATTAGAGAAATCATATGACTAACCAGATCTCAATCTGGCCATGGGAGGTCTACTGTGAATTTCTGAGCACAAACTCAGAACAATTTCATATACCCATCCTTTATCAGAGTAATTTTACTCAAAGCCTATTTGTTTAATGCTGAAAGGCACAGACAGTCTACCAGCCCTAAAAAATGGGGCATTTTCCATGACAGTCAGGTTCACTTAGCTGAGTAAAGACATTTTTAAAAAAATTATTTTTTTGTGTGTGTGCCAAGACTTTTTATACTTACTTTTAGTTTTTGCTAGTTTCATTTTTTAACTGGAAATCCTTAAGAAGTTAAGACTAAAGAGCTGAAATTGGCATGATTTTCTTGTGTAGTACGCATATTCTACCTGCCTAAATCTACCTTCTGTTTTGAATGAATGAATAGGGAACTATATTTTCTGTGTCTTTTAAAAAGAATTTTGTTTTACTTTTATCTCTGTGTTGTGTCTTATAAAATAGGAGAAATTTCAGACAGTGAGATTACAGATATAGGTACTTTGTAGCTTTAGAGTCACTTTAGTAGAAATTAACCCTCACACCCTGTTGAGAGACTGATGTTTTATACTAGTGCAACTATTAAGGAATAAATATGCAAATTAGATGTAGGATGTGGATAAAAGATCTAAAAAAACCCTAGAAGTATGGTGGCATTTATTTAATTCTTTTAGCTGCGTGGGGTAGAATGCATCTTGCATACTTGAACACATACTTACGATCTCAGAATTAGTTCCAAGTAATAAGGGCATCAAAGGCTTTGTCATCAGTTAGAGGAAGTCATACATCTGGATGGTATCTCCTGAGACCTTGTAAGTCTGCTACTAAGGGAAAGTTCAATGCAGATTGGGGCCCTGTTTTTAAATCAGGCTTTCCATTCTTTTTTATTTGTTCAAACTTAGGAGAATGTCAACACATCAGTCAGGCTTGGAAACAACCATGAAGTTGAAATTACAGATCTGATTCCCTGTCCCAAAGCCTGTGCTCACCTGCCTGTCCCCACCAGGGGACCTGCCACATGGAGCTGCTGCCTTGTGGCACGAGCTGTTGAGTTAAGAACCTGCTGAAGTACAGAGTAATAACAACTAACATTACAATATTTACCCCTTATCCAGCAGCAGTTGTCTATATTGCCACTGTGTTCACCAGTTCAGAGGCAGAAATACACATATATTTGAAAACACACCTGGCATTGTGTGCTTTGTAAAGCAAAACCCTGCTTTTGCTCTGTGATCTACACAGGCTCATCAGATTTAGCGTGAGGTGTTGGAGCTGACTGACACCACAGCATCTCTTTCATTTACTTGTATACATGCTGTTCAAACATATGTTGTCTCTCCAAAAGATCAACCAGAAAAGAGTTTTGTTGGGGTGGGGGTGAGTTGCTGTGGCAGGGCTGGAGCTGGATGGGACTCTGGTGCTGCTGGTTGCAGCAGCCAGCAGCCACAAGATAAGGCATGTGGGGCTGCAGGGTGGGTCCAGGAGGCTCCAAAACCAGTGGAACAGGCTCAGGACAGTCAGAAAAGTGGCAGCTGCAGGGGCAGAGACATACCTGAGGGACCACAGATGGCACAGACAGGGCAGGCACCCTCTGGTGGGCCATGGCAGCATGGGTGTACAGCACTACACTGCCCCTAGCCTGGGGCAGGATGCAGCTCAGCATAAATCAGGCTTGGAGGTGGCTGAGCTGCAGGTCTTGATGGGCTGGAAGTGAGGAACAGGAGACATGGCCCCAGGAAAGCTGGCAGGGTGAAGAGGAGAGTTGTCTGGGTGAAAACTACACACAGGAACCAACACTGAGGAAGACAATCTGCTGGCAAGATGATAGGTTTGTCCCTCAAAGAGGAACTGAGAACAAGCAATAATGAAGTAATTAATATGGAAGTGAAGAAAAATGGAACAGCAAAAGACAGTACTAAAATATGACAGAAAAGGGAACTGATGCAACTGCAACAAGCTGTTTATTATCAGACACAAAAGCTGCTTTTAAATGCTGGGATGATCTGAGAAAAGCACACCACCGGTTCTTTCTCACCTACCTATGAGTCACTTTCCCAAAGCTGTTTTCCCCACCCTTTCAATGCCAGGGGCTGTGGAGCAGGGATGCTCCCTTGGATCCTGTTGGATCCTGTGCTGTGCTACCTCCCTGTGCCTAGCACCATCTAGTGAGCCTCGACCAGCCACTCCTCCTTCCACACGAACGAGAGCACTAAAAATGATATTCCCTAACTTTCTGCCAGCAGAAAAATACGCAGACTCCTCTGAAACCTGAATTTAGAGGCAGGAGGAAGACCTCTGCCAGGTGACTTGTGAGGATGTAGATCTTCCCCTCTTTCAAACACACTTTTTTTTCCAAAACAACGTTATCTGGGGTAAGGAGCAGGACAGGTGTGTGTTGTAACAGCAGGATGGTTATCAAGATGTTCTTGAGATGCTATTAAAAATTCTGGTTTAACTCTAATAAGTTATCTTGAGTGCCTCTCCTTTTATTAATACTATTGTTTAATTGGATTAGTGATTAAAGTAAGCAATATTTAGTCTTCTATTATTATAATATGATATTTTTTTACTCCTTAGAAACCAAGCTATTTTCTTCTTTCCAAACAAGATGAAAGCTAATTTATAAAATACTTACAGTAACCAGCATTTCCCTGGGCAAAATGAATTCTTTTGCCCCTTAAACAGTTGTTGCAAAGAGAAGAATCAGAAAACACTATATTATCATAGTACTACTAATAATTGTACACTTACCACGTACTTCAATTTTCAACACTTTCTGAAATTAGGTGCATATGAGAAAGATTTTACTTGGATACAAACTGAACTTAGAGAAAACTTTGTAATTAGTCAATGACAAATCAGAAAACAACATTCAGGTCTTTCAACTATTTGCTCTGGATGACCAATATCCTTTGAATAATAAAAGGTAGAGTCAAGAAGAGGAAATGTGAAGGTCAGTAGGTACATGCAGACAGAATGCAGTACTTGTTTCATGAGATCTATTACCTGAAGGACAATCTCAGGAAGATTATTTGTTTTATTGAGGCTCTACTTTTCTGCATTACTTTCTGATGATAAAATTGTTGATAAATTTCCATCTCTTTCTTTCTTCCATTCTCTCCTGTCCAGTTTAAAACATTACTCATTCAGTAAAAAGTGTGGAGGCCTTAAGGGCATCCAGAGTTTTGTATTGTCTTTGAAAATGGAGTAAAAAAATGAAAAAATAAGCAAAACAATGCAACATCCAATATGTGCACATAATTCACATTGATACAATAAATCCTCCACACAAATTTTTTACAGTACACCTTAGAACAGAATCTCTGCAGAGCTTCCCACAAGAGTGCTTACAGATTTAAATTTATGTTAGGCCATCTCAGGTATTAGGACAGAATTTCTATATCTTTTCAGCTTAAAATTAAAAGAAAAAAAAGACTGCATTTATATTGTACTTCTAAAGTAAGTAGGAATTACCAATCTTCATATTGTTCATGCAGTTGTGTTTAGGAATAATTGATACTTTCTTGACAGAGGAACCATTTTAGAAAAGCCCTGGACAGGCTGCATTTAATCTCAACTCCTAACTTTGTAGCAATGTGTGTACTTTAAAAAGCAGTTTGAACAGGAGCATAGTACGGTAAAAAGCTACAAGAAATGGCTCAATAAAACAATATTTCAAAGGCTCATGTCAGATTTGACAATTGTGTTTTCAAGAAATAAGGTGGCTGGAGTGCATCCTTATGAGGTATTTCGTAGATATTCTCATGTAGTGAATTTGATGCTTATGAAAGCAGGAGAGGTGGTGCTATCAAAGCCACAGAATACGAATCCTAATAATATTGCCCAGTGAGTTTGCCTTTCCAGTCCCTGTCAGTAACTGAAGAAAAACTCCTGCACCCTCCCATTTAATTTGTAACTATATTTTGGTACATTTGAAACTGATCTCACTCTCTTTTCGTATTCAGTCATATAAGCAATATTGATTCATAGGGATGGTTATTGAACAGACATTTTCAGAAGGTAGCAGCGATTCATCGATTAAGAAAAATAAACTTATTTAATTTCGGGTTTAATAAATTAGTTGTCCTAGCTGGGTTTATGTGTTGTGCTCGCCATACAAATCTGTCTTTAGTGTTTTCATTCAGGGAAGCAGTGGTGCAATAAAAATTATAAAAGAAAAACAAAGTCAAGGGCAAATTCTGGTTTACAAATGCTTAAAATAGTGTTCAGTACTAAGAGATCAGTAATAATCTAGAGGTAAAATTTAATGATTTTTGGATACATGAGTATAAATTATAAGTGTAAATGATATGGTATTAATGAAGAATTTACTGTTTGCTGAGAGAAAATAAGGCTAATTTTGAGACACAACTCTCTTTCAAAAAATGCTTCAGTCACTCCTTGAATATCCTACTCAGTAGTTGCTTAGCATAGTCTGACTACTTTTAAATTTGGGTGAAGAAAATTTAAATAGAAAACTTGTCCCCAGGGAAATCAAATTAACTATGCAATGGACTTGAGGGAAGCCAGGGTCTAATTTAAAGCTACCAGACATAGTTTTATCCAGGATTATATATATAGTTTTAACTTTCTCTTCATGCAGGCACCATTCTTCCATTTTTCCCTTGTGAATGCCTGTGTTTCCCCTGGAGGAAAATGTTAATGCCTTTCACCAGGCTTGTCCCTCTTGCAGTTTTCTCCACCAAAAAAAGAGAAAGAAAAAAAAAAAAAAAAGAGTAAATTGGGTATTAAGATAATTCAGCTCTGCCTAAGAGGAATATTTCTTCCAGTTAAGAGCCAATTACCTGCTTGAGACCACCTGGAATTGTAATGGATTTTGGTGCTCAGTTGTAACTTACAGATTTTACCAGTGCTTTTCTATTTTCTTCTGCTTATGGACACTTCAGGGTTTTGGGTTTTTTTTAACTGGAATAGTAGACCACACATTAAACAAGGTTAAATCATTAAGAGGTTTAATAACCAGGTACTAAATACCAGAATTTAGTCAACAAGCCTGGAGTAAAATCTGTAGAACTAGCAGACAAGCAGAATTTCCACATGCTGGAGGGTTTGGGTTTCCTTGGTTTCTTTTAAATATAGTTTCAATTCAAAAGGACCTGTTTTCCCCTCCTAGAGACAAAGGAATTTGAAAAAGTACTGCATCCTATATTTCAGAAAGTATGGTTAATTTTTACAACTTGTAGTGTTCCTTCACAAGAACAGAGCTGCTGAGAATCTGTCACCTTCATGAATCTTGCCAACAAGAAAGGCACTTTCTAGTGGCATTGAGAAAATCTAAAACTAAACTTTGAAGTTAGCTTTGATTTATATCTCTGAGTTAAATACCTAATGTTCCTTAATCTGTTCCTGGAGGGATTTAAGTGCCACAAAATTCACTATTACTGCCTTAGTAGGTAACAGTGAAGCCTAAAATAGGGAAATCTGGGAAGGGTGGAGCAAAGACAGTCCCCTTTGTGGTGGTGAACAATAATGTATTCAAAAAAAAAGACCTTTATCTTGAAGAATAAAATGAGTGCCCAAGGCTTCCAAGAGTTGGACTTACAAAAGGACAAGAGAACATCTAGATAAAATAAATATGTCAGAGAAATACAATTGCTGTGTTACAACATAAGACCTGCAAAACAAAGACAGATGGGTAAATGGCCTAACCCACTCAGTCATCCCACCCTATTTGCCATCCTGAGAACGAGTAAAAGGACAAGTGCTACCATATCACTTCCTCATTCCTCACGATATTGTATTTAACAAGTGTACTTCATATGTAGCTGTGGGTGTTCTCTGCATGTGTTAGGGACAAGAAAACTGACTGAGTAATAGCCCAACCTAGCAGCAATATGCTGGTTACAAGCGTTGCCATTTCAAAATATATTTATGGCAGCAGCAATTCAACATCCTATAAACAAATACAGCTACATTCTACAGCCACATCTCAGCTTGGTTCTGAGACTGAATTTCAAGGTATGGTTTGTGTTATACAAAGTGTTATGGAAAGAGAGATACACTGCATACATAGAACTAAAACATGAAGAATAATTACAAATAAGAATAACAAGAACATAATAATTTTCTAAGAAGAATAACTTAACTAATAAATTATATAATTTAAATTAATTTTCTAACAGTCTGATCTTGTAAGTTATCTAATTGAAACAGCAATTCATATTAACAACACAGTTAAAATCATCACACAGAATACCTCTTCCCATACCCTATAGTCCTCTCTTTTATCTCACATTATGATCCAACGTTCCTCTTGTCTTAAGGTTGATAGTTGTAGTTTTCTTCAAGCAGGAGCTGGGGTAATAGCTGTGCTGAGCAGTCAGCTTTTGTTTGTCAGTTATGGTGAATTGAAGTAGGAATCTAATCAAATTGCCTAACATAGAATATTTGCATTGGAAGGGATGCTCAGTGATCATCCAGTCCAGCTGCCCCACTGTTTCAGGGCAGAACAAAAGCTAAAGGATATTATTAAGGGCATTGTGTCTTGAACACAGACAAGTTTGAGGCATTGAACACATCTCCAGGAACCTTGTCCCAGTGTTTGACCACCTCTCCATAAGAAATGTTTCCTAATTTTAAGTCTGAACTTCACCTCCCTTTGTCACTGTGATGTTCACAGCGGGTGAGAGTTTCTTCCTCTTTTCTCTTGGGGTCCACTTTGAGTTATATTTAAATGTTTTCTTATTGTAATTTGTCTCCTTATCACTTTCTCCCTGCTGAAGTCAAAAAGCTGTCTCCCCCAGCCCCAGCTGATATCAAGGACTGCTTCTTGCAAGGCAGTGCCCCCAAATTTGCCTGACATTTGCCTTTCTTGGTGTTCAGAAAGCTTCATCTCATACAAATGTGATGCAATAGTTACTTTGCCACCAGGTGAACACAAAACTTAGCTGAAACCAAGACAGACAGACATGTTCTGACAGCCTGCAACACCACACCATTTGAAATTGCTTACTGGTTATGGCAAAAATCATATTTCCTTGGTTACACATAATTTTTGTAAACCAGATTGGATGCCTACATTCCTAAAAAATTTCATTATCAGCATTTTATTTATTCATCATGATAAAATATCTGATTAGGAATTTAATAGATATGCAGTCTTCAAGTTGAGAAAATTTTCTCTCCTGCTCAATAGGCACATTTCCACTATTTTATCTCCAGCCTTCAGCTGGAGGTCACTGTGTGCAATAAAGTGGATGTGTAATAAATAGTGAGTGTGTATGTTGAGTGTCAATAATGAGTATTCAGGATTGAAAATCAATAGTACATGTAACAGAAAAACACACAATTGCTGTCTGGAAACTGAAAATGCTTTTCATTTTTAAGATCTGTCTCTTTGAGAGGAGTTTCTAATGAGGACCAAGGAAAAATACTTACTTGCCTGTAAGTGAACAAGAATATAATGTCCATTCCCCTTGGGACTAAACCAAATTCTCCTCCTGGTGAGAGCCTAAAGATAGCTCAGATTTTGTGTGGCTGACTCAGATGATCTGGTACATTAGCACAAACAGCACTGTAGGTATTGTCTTAGACCCTATGCATCAGGCTGGAAGATGGATATGTTCATATATATTGATTTTTCAATCAGTATACTCATCCTGAATAATGGATAAGTTATCAAAACCGGAACAAATTAGCTGCATGGATCTTATTTCTACAAATTTCTACTTCCACTGTATTCACAGTAAGGAAGTTATTAAGAAGTGAATATTTGTACTTTTCATTGAGTTGCATCTTACCTTCTTGAATTTAAAAAAGTGTAATTTTATTCCATTTGAGTATTCAAAGTTCAAAGATTACGTTTTGAAACTGGACTCCAAATGTGTGAGTGAAGCGATCTAATTTTCTATAAGCATATTTAGAAGATGGTAAGAAAAATAAGAAATTTTAACAGGGTTAGTCAAAAGCTTAGGAAAAGGGTGTCAAGCATGAATTAAAGTAAAAATGGAGGATTGAGGTATTCAAAAGATGCTGCCTTTGTTCTTACACTGTTTCCTGGACATCTGCTTGTGACCCCCAGAGGAAACAGGATACCAGAACAGTCATTCTTCTGAAAAATCTACTAAAACATTATTCTAAAACAGTTGTTAGTTTAACATTAAGGTATTGAATCTAACAAGGAATGACAATTTTATATAACAGAAATTAGGCGAAAAAATAAGATGTGTATGTACTCAGGTGTTCAGCAGACTTCTACAACAATATTCATGAGCTGGCACAGTAGATTTGACCAGAGTTTTCTTATATATTTGTTTCAGGATAAGATAAGCTGAACCTCCAGCTTTAAACAGTTGTGAGGGAGTTGAAATTAATATAAACTATATTTTACCTGTCCCCTCCTTTTATTCAATTTATGTCTCTTAATTCTTATTACTACTTTTCATTAAATTTCTTTAGAATTAACAAAATAATTTTTTTCCCTTTCATATCCGTCATGTCTTAAATGCAGTCACTGAAATTGAGGAATCTCAACTGGTTGCAGCAATTCCTTCTAATCATCAAATATCCCCTCTTCCTCCCCAGAGTGTAGTTCATAGCTAAAAATAACTCCCAAAAATTATTAAATCATTCCTGTGATTTTCTGCCAGTCTATGTTTATCAAACTGAATATCATTCGGGCTAATAATTTTAGCTGCTGAGTACCCACAAACATATTCACTATTTTGGGACAGTAAAAATAAGTAATAAGGAGAAGTGGTACAAAATATATACAATTAGTCTGGGTACCTTAACTTACAGTCTTGAAGCTGCAAGCGCCCAAGGAAGTTAATTCAGGCTGAAAATGTTGTCCTTAAGTCACCTGGCATTTTTTTCCAATGACTTAAGAACAGATGGCCAGCCTCAATCCAAAATTTCTTTTCTGAGTTTTATTCAGCCCCACAGTACAATTTGTAAATCTTGTTTCCTGATTAATTTTAACCATTCTGCAATGGAAGAATGAGCTTTGATCTGCTTTCAGGACATTTATATCTTTTGTATGGTTGTTCTTAGACAAAATGTAAATTGATGCTATGCAGGATAGGCCATGGTAATTATGATTATTGTAATTGGTTACAAAATGTGAAAAGAGGAAAGTGGGAGTGGGAATTAAAAACTAGAGCAAGATGGAGAATCTCAGCTTCTAATATTATACATACAGAATGTGCACTTGGCTTGCTAAAACTTCCAGATGCATGTCAAAGAAAAGTGAAAAGAGGAAATATAAAATCTGGGAGCTCTTAAAAACAGATGTAAAGAGACTAAAATTTTAAGATTAAAAGGATTAAATCTATGTGGTCCCGAAGATTTTGGCCATCATGTTCAAAGTTCCTGAGGAGAACATGAGAGACATATATCCTACAAATAGGAGTTTCCAGAACCTTGAAGGACTAATTTGACTCAGTCTGAAAATCCAATCAAAATGCAAGGAATAGCTTCTCTTTACTCAAATCATCTTTCATACAGACATATTTCAAGATTAGAGAAGATTATTAAATCATGCTGCCTTACACACTTCCACAGACTAAATCATAAACTTTCAAGTACAAAAGAAAAGCTAGGCTTTAAACCAGTATGCTTTGAAAGTAGTCTTAAAGTGCTTTATAATTGAAGCAAACAAGTATATTTTCTGCATCAGGGAAGAAAGGGTTAACTATTCTCACTCTTTTATCTAAGAAACAACTTTGGGTTTTACATTGGGAACTTTGTCATCTTCCATCCTCCATATAACTGCTGGAGAGAAAACAGTTCACCACCATCTGTGCTGGAGATTAAGGAAATAAACTGTCTGACTTAGCTGCCAGTTTAGGGGTGACTGAACGTTTTCTCATGGTCAGCATTTCTTTAACTAATCTAACCACTAACAATTTAACAAGAATTAGATAAACTGCAAATGGGCACACTTTGCTAAGTCTACTTTAATTTTTCCAATTTTCCTTACGTGGATTAATTATGAAAATTGAAACATCAGAAAACCTAGAATGACTACTTTGTTTGTGTATTTAGACAACTTTGGTGCATGGAGTTTGATTATTGATCAGGTGATGGATGTGTGGGGAATAGAACAGTTGCATGCACAGCTCAAGTCATAAATATAGGGAAAGCAATGAAAATCCTTCAGAGTTGAATTGAATACTGCAGTTCAGGAGACACAGTGAAAGTAAATGACATACATTGTCAACCCAAATTTTTTTTTGTTAGGTAGACTTACAGGGAATTTTATTTCTTTTAGAAAAACTGTTACTTAACTAATTTTTCAATATCAGAATAGGAGGTAGAATACTACAATATATGAAGACCCACACTATGATTTCTCAACAATAATAATAAGGAGCAGATTTGCCAGATTTTCTCAAATGTACCTTTTTGGTTCAAAGAACTTAGTAAATGTATATCTTGTGGATAGGATTTGCTTGATTTGCACCTGATATTCCTTGGGTGTAGTCAATCATTTAGAATATTGCTGGAGGCTCAACATGAACCACTTTCTATTACTGGGAACACTGCAGTCTCCCAAACAATCCAAAACATAAAGAAAAACTGCCATCATGTGTTCCTGGAGTGCCCTTCAATTACATCACCTTTCCCACTTTGTTTTTTTTTCCCTGTTGTTATGGGCCTAATTACATTACAAAAGCATCACATTGTCAGAAACATCAGAATGATTTTTTTTTTTAATGAACTATCAAGTAGTTGATGATCTCAGGTAAGAGAGCACAAGGTCAAATTAATATATTTAAGAGCCTGTTCAAGTACATAGACAGCTACATCAATAAGAAGGTGGAGGCTAATGGACCTTAACATTTAGTTGCTTTTGCTATCTGATGTTATCTTTTTTCATGCCATAGAGAGAATTTTCCAGGCAACTTTTCATCTGTCCCAGGACATCCCCTGATACAGAAGCGTCTAATAAAGTTACTTTGAGTCCTGAGTCACTACTTGGGAGGTGGTGACATTTTGTTCTCCCAAACCTCACCATCTTCAGGAGGATACAAACATGAATTTACTTTTTTTTTTCTGAATCAGATTGCTTTTATGTGTCAGGAGCTGTAAGTATAATTCAAGTCAGATTTCTCAATGTGAATTTATTCGTGATTATGGGGGAGGAAGCATTACCCTCTTGCACTGCTTTGAAAATGGAGTTTTTTAGAGAAGACTCTAAATCAAAGGGTCTGACACATCCTGCCATGCATGTGAAATAATCCTCTGCTAGAATGCATTAGTGGAGTGATGAATTATGTACCAGTGCCTTCACTACACCTAACATTAGTGTGATTCTAATTCTAGTTTCATATATTTTTTGTCACTTCAAGAACAAGAAAAAAAACCTGCTTTTCCCTCCTCCACAAAACTCCACAAAGACAAACAAATAAGATGATTTATAGCTGTCTTTTTTTTTTCTTCGAGGAGTTCTCATTTCAATCCTAGATTGTTGTTTTGATTTTAGATACTAAAACAACTTTTAATTGTAGCTGTTATCTGCACTGAAAGCATTAATTAGTGAGAATAGTAAAGGGAAATGTGTGAAGGCAAAGTGCCTTTATTTTTAAAATAAATTCAGATGAATACACTTGTGTGTCAGCTGGTTTCCATCTCTTAAAGCCCTGGAGTTTCACTCTGAGGTAATTCTGAGACAATTCCATCAAATGGATTTCACAAAAGGCATCTTAATGGAGAGGACCATAAATATATTTATTACAGGTCTTTGTTCTATGGCAGAACTTAAAGGCTGAAGCTGAGGGCAGCACCCCACTCAGATTATCCACTGCATAGAAAGGGAAAGTGCTGTCCTGAAGAGCTGATGAAAGAAATTATGAGGAAGACAGAAATGTCCAAAGCCACATGGAAAAATGGTAGTAGACTAACAGATTAGAAGTCAATTTTTATTGCTGTCTCTGTCAGATTTTTTCTAGTCTCATGGACAGAGGGTTATACAGTCATAAAAGTGATGCCAGGGGCCTGACTTTGGCACTTGCAAGGTCTGTGTTTTCCATGATGGAAACACCTTGAAATAACCCCATGGTCTGGGCAAAGCCTTTATACCATGCACAGACTCACACAGACACAGACACACACACTGACAGTCAACCAGAGCAGTTTTGTCACATTAAAATATGAAAAACAGATGCAAATGTGTGCAGCAACACTTTACTATAAATTGGAGCTCCAGCTCCCATCATCCTAGTGACACAAGTAATGTATTTTTCTCTGTGCTGCTGTTCCATAGACACCTATCTTGTAGACATTCAAAAAAGTGAATAATCTCAATATTGCTGCTGAGTCACTCTCAGTGTAGCATTTGACTGCGTATGAACTGAATCACAATAATGTGACATGAGGGCAATGCTACAGGGGAGGGAAATGAGCTTGGGATAAATAGAGGTGTGCGTGTGGAAATAATGCTGCTGGGAACCTTCCTGAAGGGAGTATTTCAACTCTGACACATCCAGAAAAGGTGAACTTACCAGACCAAAGAAAAGTCATTCATCTGGTTGATTTCCATGGACTGAAATGAAGCAGAAAATTAGGTCTGAATAATTCTGATCCAATCCATGGGACCCACCTGTCTTTCACAGCATGGAAAAGGGAAGGACTGAGAGTAAAAACAGGAAATCCATCCTTCTGAGTTAGGCATTGCTGGAGAATATGCCCCAGGAGAGTGTTGTGTTTCTGAATGAGATTGAGTGACTTGGCTCTTCTTTGCAGTCTTTCATTTTTGCCAGAAATTATGATATCTGTGACACCTTTAACAAAACCAGGAAAAGGACAAGCTTGAGTGACTGGTTTTCCATCCAAATATTTTGAGCATATTGCAGTGAACTGGCTGTTTCTGTCAGGTGGTATCAGGCCTGTGTGAAAAAGCTTGCATTAGCTTCTTGGGCCAGAAGTTCCTGTCAACATCATGCACTGTGGCTGTTTTGTTTGTCCTTCAAAACAGACTGCTTTTTCTGCAACTTTTAAGCTCTGTTATAGTTTTGAAATACAGAAGAAATGACTAAACAAGCTGTAAACAGAAAAAGCATCTATATACCCTGCTTTAGCTACTCTCACTGAGAATAACAGTGCATTTTAAAATCAAATGGAACAGTTTATAAATTCCCCACAAAATGAATGATATTCAATATCTTTCCTTATTTCCAAACATCTATAATGAAAAAAACAGACACTTTTTGAAACAGTGGTTTGAATTCTAGTTAACCACAATAACTTGAAATTTTCTAAGTGAAAAATATATTCATTTTAAAATTTCCCTAACGTCATTGTTTTTAGATAACTGGGTATGACAATAGCTCAGTGTACAAACAGGACCACTTTGCAATATATATTTGGTCCAAAACTAAAAAAAAGTGTAAGCATAATTATGTTCTTCTGGGAGCTCACTAAGGTGATCCTGGATTCTGGACTGCATTCACAACTCTGTCCTGTATTTGACATTAAAACTGTTATTTCAAAATTTAGAACCAGAATAAGAGAAATACCCAGGTGAACTGTGTTTCCAATGTTGCAGTGACCATCCGTCTAGTGGAATTTTTCCCTGATGATCTTGTAAACTTATTTTTGGCTGCATTGATATGTAAATTGGGAAATAGTTATCAGTAGGAAATGAAATATGGGGAGATGTGGATGTGCCATTTTTTTGTGAAGCAAACTCTTTGTTATTGTAGGTATAAAGCCTGAGAATGTTAAAATAGCCCATATATTTTCCTGTGACAATCTTGGATTAGAAGAATGGCATTCACAACAAGGACATTTTAACTGCTGAACATAAACATCATGGACTTGGTTGTTTGCAGTACAGCTTTTTTAACAAAACAAAACAGCAAAGAGGGTGTAACCTGGGTGCTGTACCTGTCAGAGGTACACTGGGTGGGAAATAAACAGCCAGGCAGAATGTAGAAGATGGTTAACCTGTTAAGAGAGTTAACCTGTACTTAAGGAACTTGCTTAGAATGAGTACTAATGAAATGGGGGAACTTGAAAAATTTTGCTGTACATTATATCTCTTCACTTAACTGATATTCACATCCCAAATGTTGTTTTCTATTGGCACTACTATATGAACAGCTTATTAACATTGGAGGACAGTGCCTTGCTCCATTGAAATAACTGAAAAAAAAAATCCTGATTACCATCTCCAATAATTCTAAATTCATAGCTTAGTAATAATTGTTTCTGCATTTTCTAATCCCTATATACCACATCTTGGATTTTCAACTTATTGTCCCAAACTTAACACTTTCTTTTTAAGAGAAAAGTTTTTATACTATCACTCTCAAATGCCCTGAATTTACAAGGCAACAGAAGAGCACCGCATACAAATACAAGTTTTGCCCAACCCTGTATAGAATAACATTTCAGAGCTATCCTCTGCTCAAGACATCAGACTCCCTGTCTGTTCAGACACCAGATGTTGCAGAGCTCAGACTCCTTTAGGCTGCCTGTGTAGCCAGACAGGGACTGACAACAGGACAATGCATAATAGGTGCACCACAGAGAGTTATAAATTAACATTAACAGCAGTTCCAACCAGAGGTGACAAGCATAAGTGTCCTGAGCCTACCTACCTGCTTTATAAACTTGATGTTTACTTTTGGAGTTAGGACAGTCAAAGCTTTGTCAGGTTGCATGATCCAACACTTCCACCTGAGTTTGGTGTCCATTGATCAGGTAGTTATGTATGACAGGAGTGTCACATCAAACTGGTATTGTATGCCTTGCCTTTCTGACAGCCATAGAGTCAGAGAATTGTTTAGGTTGGAACAGACCTCTAAGAACATTGATTCCAACCATTAACCCATCACTGACAAGTCCAGCACTAAACCATGGCCCCAAGTGCCACATCTACACATCTTTTAAATACTTCCAGGGATGATAACTCAGTCACTTCCTTGGGCAGCCCAACACAATGCTTGACAACCTATTTAGTGATGAAATTTTTTTCTAATATTCCATCTAAACCCCACCCTAATGCAACTTGCAGCCATTTTGTCTTGTTCTATTGCTTGAGAGAAGGGCTGTCCCCCACCTGGCTACAACCTCCTTTCAGGTAATTGTAGAGAGCAAAAAGGTGCCTCTGGACCTCCCTTTCTTCAGGCTAAACAATGCCATGTATTAAATATGTTGAAGTCATGAAAACATGTTTCTTCTTAATGACATTTGTGTGTAAAAAATATACAAAAGGCAGGTAAAAAAGTCATTAAGGGAAGAGAAAATCTCACATCTAGCTCTAGTGAAAGAAATAAAAGTTAATTAATAATTCACAGGAGAACCTGGAAACACAGCTATTTCAAATGGGCTGCAGCTCCTAATATTTTCTCTGTGATTCATTTTTTTGACTCTTGTGTGTTTGGCATTGCTTTTACACATCTTACCTAATCAAGTAATACTGAATAGCTTTGTGCAGTTGCAATACCTGAAGGATTAAATAAGGGCTTCTGCTTCAAATTTAAATAAGCATACAGTGAAATTAATATGAATTATTTAGCAGTTGGAAACTTGGGACTGACCTCCTACTGTCAGAAGAAAGGTAGATAATTTACGAAATTATATAGTATGTGTTTGCAATGGGTTTATCTGAGCATGCCCCTAACTGCTTGTATTGTTGCTTGAATGAAAACCTGCCATAAACCTGTGACCATAGTTAGACTAAAAACCTACTAGATCCTAACACCTCACCTGTGTTTGGAAGACTCAACCATAACTGTGCCAATGTAAAAGGAAATACAATAATACCTTGGGGGCCTTGGGGGTACTTCAAGATTAGCTGAAAGTATTGAAAGAAGAACCACCAGGTTCATGAGATTTGATTTCAAGTGACTGAGTTCAGAGTAGATTTGACTCAATAGTTAAAACTATAAATAATCACAATATGATATTTAGTCATTGTATGATTATTTCATTGTCAGTCCAATAATCATATGGTGATCAAGGCTAACCTGTATCCATTCATCCAGGGCTGGTTTTCATTTTAAAATTCAAGAGCATCTATGTTTCATACCAAAGAATCCAGTTAACCCAGGAGTGCCTTGCAGCCCAGTAAAATATGAAACTTCTATCTGAGTAAAAATGCATTTAAGTACATCCAGAAAAGCTCTCGGTCATCCAAGCGACACAAAATCATGTTTGAAATACAGTGTTCTAGCCCTTAACAAGGTTAAGGTGTACCCTCTCCTTGCCAGATTTCTGGCAGATTTCAGATGTGGCTCCCTCTACATGCTAAATGATAGGTCCTTTGCATTTCCCAGACATTACAATCAATCACTTTCAGCTCTGCAGCTCACCTCTGTTTTGCAAGCCTGGTCATTCTTGACTGTTAGCTGTACTGTGTCTGTATTAATCACACCATATCAACTCCTTAGGTCAAAATAATACTGATAACTGTGGCAAAAAATTATGATTATTACAGAGAACCAAGAGAGAAAAATCCATCTCAGAAAGACTGCAAGTCAAACTTTAGTAATTGTTACATACAGTTGTCACAATTTAATGATTTGGGAACTGATCCTAGTTCTTTTGCACAATCTCTTCCTGCTATTCAACACACTTCAACCTTTGTGGTTTTTTTCCACTTTCCAGAGTGCAAAAACCCCCATAATTCCTTTATTACTCAGTTTGTTCTTTTTCTTTGCTGACCCATACTATTTGTCTTTAGTGGAGAGAAAGGATTACTGGCTTCAAAGAATCACAGTGAAATCACAGCAGCTCTTTCCTGATCTCTGGTTAAATACTTCGTTTATAATTTGTTCATAGTGGCTCCAAACCAGTTCTACTTCTGCCACGTCCAGAGAAATCATAAGTGTTTATTGGTATTGATTTTGATCTGGCAGTACTGCTTGAATGGAGAAAAATTCTTGCCTGCGAAAAAAAATCACGTAAAAATTAATTTAGAGATATCTGCTGAATCTAATCACACTTGAATACAGCCTTTTTAAAAATAAGTCACAACCAAGTGAAATGCTCTACTTAAGAAAATCAGGAAAATATAGTTGGGTTGCACTGCATAACTTGGTAATAAAAGTGTCACTGAATATATGGAATATTGTGGACATGGACAAGGTTGGGAAAAAATCATTCTATCAGTTTCTATTTAGCTAAGCTTTATTTAGCACAAGAGCTCCCACAGTCTGGATCAGAAGTAGATACAAGGCCAGCAATCAGAAATTTCTGTGTGCCAGTCCTGATTCTAGCTTGTGGCAGGTAAATTGTCTGTGACTGAATTAATGGCCACTAATTGTATCCTCACTTCCCTGGAGTAAGTCAGTTATGTATAGAGAAGAGTTATCAGCCTGCATTTTCAGTGATGAGTGGTTTGATTACAAAAATCTTCTGTAGGTGATGCTTAATATGAAAGAACTCACAGCAGACTAAATCAGATTCTATGTATAACCAAACATTTGGTGTCTAAGAAAGGTAAACATTTGAATATACGAAAAAAGGTATTTCTGTCGTTTGGCAAGATCTATAAATGGAGTATTGAGAGGGGGAGAAATGGTGATAAGATTAGTCAGGAAAAAGTTGGGAGAGAAAAGAAAATGTATGAAAGAGACTGCATTCATTAGATGGCATTAAAAACTTGTGTCCCCAAAGGGGACCCAGCCTGGAGCAGTTTGTGAGGAACTGCAGCCCATGGGAAGGAGAAATGTTGGAGAAGTTTGTGGAAGACTGTCTGCTGTGGGAGAGACCCCATGCTGGAGCAGGGGAAGAGTGTGGGCAGACCTTCCTTGAGGAGAGAGACATGATGAACTGACCACAACCTCCCTTCCTCCTGCACTGCTGGGGAGGACAAAGAAGAGCAACTGGGAGTGGAGTTAAGCCTTTGGGAGAAGGGTCAGGTAGGTGGAAGGTGTTTTTAAGATTTGTTTCTATTTCTCATTCTCCTGTTCCAATTTGATGAAAAAGAAATTCAATTAGTTTTCCCAAGTCAAGTCTGTTTTTTCCCATGACCATAACTGCTGAATGATCTTTCCCTGCCCTCACTTCAACCCACAAGCCTTTTGTCATATTTTTTTTCTCCCCTGCTCTGCTGAGGAAAACAGTGACAGAATGGCTTTGGTGGACCCTTGGCATCCAGCCAGGGTCAAATCACCACAACAGCATGTGTGGGTCATGACCAAAGTCACCCTGGAGTCAGTTTAGAGGCAACTGAAGGTTTGGGGGATTTTATTTTTCCACTGTGTGACTTCTGCTTTTCTTAGCCAAAAAGAGTCTCCCAGGTAATTTGACTCTCCATTTACCTGCACCAATCACACTGACATGGTTCCATGTTGGCAAATACTGCAATGAAATACCAATTTTTTTAGCTATTATTGCAGGATATTCACAGAAAGCACATTTTGAATTAATGAGAAATAGCATTTATTTAAAAACGTGATTCTTGAAGTTACACTATAATATGCAATCAAGGAAAATTAAATCAGGCATTCAAGCATTGTAAAGTACTGGGAAATAATGAATTTATCCTTAATGTAATTAATTTTTTGAAATACAAAAGTATTTAAGTATTAGCTACCTATGTTTGCTTCATGCTTTCTAAAAAAATGATTTGAATATCACATTTCCACGTTATTTCAGGTATATGATCTGAATACACACTTTCAAAAGAATATTAAAAATTACAGTCTAAAATAACATGATTCCATGGGCTTACATCTATAAACGGCAGATGGTGGTCCTTGGAACACTTATCAGAGGGTCTCTGAGTTTCTCACAACCAAAACAAATCAAGAGGTATTCTATTACTAATTTGCTGGAATTTATTTTCATTTATTTTTAGAAACAGACCAAAAGGTTCTCAAGCCTGCTCTTATTGCTAAACAGAGTTTGAGAAATGGCCTCTAATTCCCTCATGACTTATGAATTATTGGAGACTCTCTCCCCATAGCAACACTAATACATCTCAATTTGTGTCACTACCTACCATCCATGTAGCTAGGTCTGTAGCTTTTAAAAAGATTACAGGGCTTATTCCCCACCCTCGTAACTCAGCTCTAATGAAAACTGAAGAAAACTAGACGATTACAAAGTATCCCCAATTCACTACTTTAGATAAAATCTCACATTATTCTCTTTCAGTGTAGTGTTTTCTTTGTAGCCATATTTTAAGCAATGTTATCCATATCTTTCATTAAAAAAAAAAAAATGAAAAGCCAAGGAATAAAAACTGTTCGGAAAAAAAAGAAGCCATTAAGATATAAGGACAAAAGGAAAGCTTTCCGAAGCCTTTTATAAAGGAAGTAAAAGCACAGTTAGAAAACTTGCAGCCTTGTTCCTTTTTATTCTTGCACCTCATTAAATCTACAGGGTACCCAAATCCTATATCCACTCTTCCCAAAAGCAAGATGTGTGCTACCAACTAACTTGGAAGATGGGTTTCAAATACTAAACTTTTCTAATGCAAAAAGTCTTGTTACGGAAACTTCCCAGTTTGACTATTAATGAGACTCTCTGGCAGTCAAACTCCTAAGGGCAGAGGCATTTCAAGGCATTAACCTACTGCCATTTCATACATTATTACAAGTAATAAACATAACAGAATGAAGGCTAACAAGACTATCATAGGGTAGAAATTATTATCAAGATAAAACCATGAAAGTTTCTCAAAAGTCAGTTATTGACCAACTAGTTGATCATTGCTAGTTGTTTGATATGAGAACTGTGTATCTAATTATTATTACAAAAAAACTTTACCAGCAAAATAAGAATACAGCATTTTTGAGGATATCTTGATTAACAACACTTCATCCCCAGATTGTATATCATGTACTTGTATTTCAAGTGGGCTGGGCTAATACTATTGTGCATCAACAGTTTGCAGGCATGTTTTCATTTTAAATCTAATATATAATGCACACTTGAATCTAGTCATGTCCTAAGTAACTTGAGCAGCCATGGCAAGTTTGGTGACATGGACTCCAGACTCCAGTCCCAGGACAAATCAATATGGAATGGCTTTATTTTCCCTTTTACTGTCCCACCCTCCAACATTTTCCATCTCTAGAATCTTCCTGAGCTAGATGTGTATTTCACATGATGCAACAAATCTATTTTCCCTGAACTTTTCCAGTTTGCTCTAGAGCCTCAGTGCAGGACCAAAAGCTGGTCTCTCTCATAGGTCCCTCATATCCTAGGATATGCTATAATTTTATAATATGAACAATGTCAGCTTCTTTGTGTCAAGCTCTCTTGCAGTGTGTGAATAAATGAATGCCAGATTATCACTGCTGTAATAAAGTAAGCAGCAGGTAAATAAGACACAATTACACTTTATTTTTCATTCATAAAACACAAACTTCATTTTTCTTTGTTTTTCTGTTGATGAATCTTTTTCTCCCTTGTTTTAGTTGTCCAGTCTTTATTAAGCGAGGCCTAATTTAAATTGTACTTCTGTTTTCCTGCTGATCTTTACTTTTAATTTTAAAAGAAATAAGCAAAGCTAAAATACATTGTTATCCTGCTGGCATGCAATTTTCTGTTGCTATGGGCAACAAAGCTCTGTTTACCTAATGGGTTGTTTTGCTACAAAGGGGAAAAATATCCCCTGGGGAGCAATAGAGATTGTGTCCTGTACTCTCACATGTCTTATGACTAACAGAGGCAGAGAAGCTTCCAGAGGTTTACGAGCTTTGGTTATAAGAAGGGGTTAATTTGTTCTCCATTCTCTTCTTTCCATCTTCCATTTCCTCACAATGAGCATATACAGGTTTCTTCTTGTACTGCAGCATGTTTTATCACAATGCTGAGTTGTCACTGAAGGCTTTACTGACAGGTGTATTTTCCTATTATACTGTTTCTCTAGGAAGGTTATTAATGAGAACAGAGGATGGCACAATATTACTTCATTCGGATAATAACAATGGGAATGAGAACAGAATATCACATTGTCTTCCCATTGTCTTGAAAATGTGATGGGTAGAAGGGGGACAAAAATAGCCTGAAATGTCCCATGACAATCTGATAAGTAGAATGAGCAACAAGAAATCATGCATTACACTTCACGCTGCTCTTAAAGCCATCAGTGGCAGTTTTGTGAAGAGGTGACACAGCAACCATTTGCTCTTAGGCGATGGTTATGTGACTGAGTGTGACTTATAGCAGCTTAGCAACTTATCTCTTCACAGCTTTGCTGCCTTTCTGGCCTTTTTTACATTCTTTTATCTCCCTCATTTATGAAACAGGATGTGTTTAGGCTCTCTGACAGCTCCACAAACCAGCCTATTTTGCCCCACAACTAGAAGGAATCAGGAGCAAGCATTGAGTCAGGCATTTCAGCTGATAATGGGCAACAGCTTCAACCAGTGAGATTTCCTTTCCCTGGCTATCAGCAAAATCACAGCTAGTATCGACAACTAGATTGGTTTAATCTTTTGCAGTCACTGAAATAGCAAGAGAGATATATCTGCAAAGCGTCTGGCTGACATTTTAGTTACCCAAACAGGTAAATTAGGTTTTCACAGTAACTTGGCTTTGTAGCTACAGTCTGCAGTCTGTAGTTCCAGCTTTCTAGCTATGCAGCTTGAGTGCAGAGCAGGAGTGGAAAGGTATAGAAGTTACCTGACATGCCTGAGGGCTCTTTCAAACCAGGGAACTGTAACTTAGGACACATTGTCTGCTACCTTAATGCAGAACCGTGGAAGTCTGGTGTTTTATTTGATCTATAGTCTGTGTAACCCAGTAAAATAGACTGTATCATTATAACTTTAATGTTAAAATTTGTGGGTTTTTAGTCTAGAAAAGTGAATTTGTCTTATAAGTGTGCTTTCAATAAATGTTTTGGAAGGATTCTCACTTTTTTAACATCACTTCTTTGCTCTGGATTTCATGATGCCTTGTTTTCTGAAGACTATTAAAACTATAATCTTTTTATTTTTAACAGTAGTTGCATTATAGAATTCTCATTATTTTTGTTGTACTTATAATTGTTCATCCTTCTTATGCAGAGTTAATGATTAACTGGCTAGTACAGAGAGCAGAATGGAAGAAATCAACATTAAATCAGAGGAGTAAAATAACCTGAGTAGCTCACCAAATCTGCAAAGGAAAGAAAATACTGTGATGACATGATGATGAATGCAGTTTAATGGCACAGAAAGAAGGCATGGCTTATACCTTCTTGCCCCACACTCCTGTTTGCAGTGTTAAATGCTGTGGCATTGCCTCCTGAAATGGGAGCACACTGCTGCTGCTGCAGACAATGGTGTTCTCAGTGCTCATCTGAAAGAAATGCTTAGGAGTTGTCACTGAGATGAAAATATATGTTGTCATAATAAAATTAACATAATTTTAAAATATTTAAGATGCTCAAGGGTTAGAAGTGTCAGAATGCCTGAAATGAGGTTATTTTTTAGAAGTTTATCAGATTTTCACGACAGAAGAAAGCAATCATACCGGGATAAAAGTTTTAAACAAAATCAGTATTCATGACCAAGCACCTCCCATAGGGTTATCACCTGTAACAGAGTCTTGCATCAAAGGTTTCAAACTAGTTTTTAGCAACTTTGTCTTCTTGTGACCATGGATAATGCAAGAAAGATCACAACCCTATAGATTTTCAAAACTCCCTGTTATAGGTAGGAGCAATTGCTTAAAACATAGTGCTGTAAACATGGATGTTCATGAAATAGAAGAAGATTCCTCTTACAGAAAACTGCACTCCTTGATTTTCAAGATTGGAATGAGAAGCAGGACCTCTTTTGAGGAAAATGAAACAGCATTGTTTAATTGCTTGGATCTTTTTAAACAGAGACAAAGGAGTACTTTTTCTCTGTTAAGCTTAACATTACATATGGGCCTCTACACTGGTGTAAACAGAAGACTGTCGATAAATATTTCAACAATATCAGACTGTGTGAGGCATTTTAGGCATCTGTTTTGGTTTAATCCCCATTTGTGTCATGATATCAACAACACATAGCTATTCTTTCTAACAAATACTGCCCCTAAACTTCTCGGATGCCACAGAACAAGAAAAGGCAGCCACACATATCAAATAATAACTATCAGGAATGATGTGGTGGTTCATGTTTGCTCTTTTCCAAAAAAAATTTATTATCTCTTCTTATCTCAAAAGTACCAAAATTACTTAGCAGTCTAGATCTATTCACTTCCAGTGAGTCTCTGAAGTGTATGCAGTCAGAATTCTGCTGCCCACTGCCAAGTACAGCAGATATACATTTCAGGGCTCCAAGGGCCCATTGCCAACACAGAGGTGCTGTATTTTCTTAGTCCTAGCTCATAGTCCTGCCAACTCCACTTGTTGTATGGATGTAAGAACTTTTTTATATAGGTCCTCACTGTAGATCACGATTCTTCAGTATGCGACACATTTATTCTAAGCCTTTTGCATAGAAGGAATTTAAGTTATTTCCCTTCATGCATTAAATATGAGACTTGTGATTCTTGCTTCATGAAAATCTGAGAGACTCACGGAAGTTTTGACAATTCAGCTGTGTAATGTCTGTTCCTTCTGTTTCTGTGAGTGCTTCCTACACCTTTAACACTGAGGATGACTCACCAGCCGAAAACAGCTGGAGTGAGAAAAACGGTTACAGCCGGGGGACAGAAAAAAGAATCAAAAATCAGCTTTTCACCCTGCCCAGCTGCAGGGCTGTTCTGTGCTCACATGGTATGCACAGCTACTTGGCAGGGCTTTTAGCGTGGCGTGTGGCTGTGCTGGACATAACAGATTGTGACACGCTGTCACATTAGAGCCAGTGACCTGCATAACAAGGTCTGGGCCAGGGACCTGAGCGCAGAGCTGCCTCTGCAGGAGTTTGGTCTGTGATGTTGGAGGTCAGCTCTGCTCTGGAGCAGCCATGTAAACTTGCTGGCTTGTTTAAAAAAAGAGGTCTGTTGGCCCAAGAGCTGCATTTAAGTTCAGAGCCTGTCCTGGTCCTTGCCTGAGCTACACTTCAAACCTGCCTTGGATTTGCTCCTCAGAGTTGGCTTCCCAGACAGGTCTTGGACTTGCTTCATTGCCATGGACTTCTCTGGTCATCTGGACTTGGATACCAACCCCAGCCTGTACCACTCACCCCCCTGAGGTCTTGCTTGGTGACACCACTGCCCTACTGATGAAGGCAGCACATCCTCATCCCCTGCTGCTGCCTCTCAGTCTGTCTCTTCCACGTGCTGCTCGCAGCTGCAAGAAAAAAAATAGGAAAAGAAAAAAAAAAAAAAAGTAAAAGGAAAATCTTTTAAAATTACATACTGAACCATCTGCATTGGAGATAAGAGGGACCTGAATTCAGGACTGAGATCCCACAGTTCAATACTAATTAGTTAATGTAGAAAATAACTGCATAAAAATTTAAAATACTATCCCATGCTGACTTCTTAAGTAATGCTCAGAGGTCATGAAGGATGTTTGAGATAAAGTGATCCTTTCTGGAAAACATCTCCAAATTATCTGGAACAGCTAAATATGTTATATATATATTTAAGCTTTTTATTAAACCCTTTTCTCAGTAAGAGTGACTTTGACTTTTCCTCTGTGTCTTTAAAGTATTAATGACATATCAGAATTCTGGCAATGAAGTGATAAAATGAATACTTTGAAGCATTTCCCAATTTAGAAGGTGAATGCTGAATTTCTGTTCCAAATCTGATCCAACATTTCTCTCCACAAAACTCAGAAGGAAGATTAAGATGAGAAGTACAGTATTAGTGTGCACATGTGCAAACATTAAATTTTGCTCAATAAGAAGCACTCAGGTATTTTATATATTTATTTGTTCTAATTTTTAATGTAAAATTTAACATTTGTATATAAAAACAGCACTTGTACAACTGGTTTTGTTATAACTATTTCTCCCATCCTGACCTGAACTTGATTCTGAGGATGAGAATCTCTTTGTCAAGATCAAAGAGAGGACTTGTTCTCCCCTCTGACTATAGAAGAAACTTATAGAAAAATAAATCTCTGGCTGTCAGATGGTTATTTTAGGTTCATCTAGATTCTCCACAGACACTTTGAATTATTCTCACATCCTTTGTGTTAACATTTATATTCTACTTTTGCTGTTATTATTTCATTATCATTATTATTAGCAATTGAATGCAACTCACAGTGAAAAAAAAATGCAGTCACATCAATCTGAAAAATCAATGGTTTAAAATCTGTTCTGAAAGGCACCTCTAGCAAAGATAGACAGTTGAACTAGATCACATGTTGTACATAAACTAATTAAAATATTAATTCAGAACACTAAAATCCAACAAATAATTCCAAAGATAAGAAACATCACAATTAATTATATTTGTAGCTTTAATTTGATCATTTAATGTATAAACACTCCCTATAATGTGAAACAAAAAGAAGTCATAACTCTTCCAATAGGATTCTTGCCTTATTCAGAGCACCAAATAATATGTTTTTCAGTATTTTGCTTGTTCTAGTTGCTGCTTATGCTTTACTACAGTACTATTGTTGTATTATTTGAACACACCTCCAACAGAAAAGTTTTTTCATTTCCTTGGTAGTCTGGCATCTGAGTGCATAATAAATGCTAAATGATTCATTTCACCAAGACTTGCCCCCCATAAAGGTAGATGGATTGTTACACTGGTCAAGAAATCCCCACCTATTCCATTTTTATAAGAAAATGTCCCCAACACTGGGGAGTTGATGAGCTGGCAAGTAGGCCTTGTTCAAGGGTCAGATGAGGCATCTGTAAAGCACAGAATAGCTTCCCCTGTTTTACTACAGGGCAGACTGCTCTTCTCCATCACTCACTAAGGGAAATGACTAACTCAGCAAAAGGGACCAATCTGCTCATTAGTATAATGAGGAATGTCAGCACAGCTTCTTAGCTCATCTTTTTTCATCATTACTTTTTGTTTTTTCCTACCTTGACCTGGATGAAGAAGCTTCTAATACTTGTTTGGCAAAATTCATCTGGCCCAGTTAAGCTCATCCAGGCACAGAAATAAGTGAACTGAGAAATAAGCCTGTCACTAAGATCAGTGGTGCAGTGATTTCCAGTTCCAGGATTAAGTATGCCTCCCTGCAGTTTGTATGGAGGGAATAGACTCTGTCTGTCTGACAAGGAGCTTGGCACCTTCAGGAACTCAAACTAAGATGGATTCCCTTCCAATTGCTGAAAGAGATGGCAATGAATGTTTATCCTTTATTGCAGCATTACTGGAGGATTTGAAAAGGAATTTTCTTTCCTTTGACCCAAAGACCTGCTAGGACAAGAGCCCTGAACAGAGCATTACACACCAAAAAGGTGTACCTCTGTACCTAAGACAGACTACGTTTACTTTCAATTTTTTTTTCTCTCTCTGTAACAGATGGATTTAATTTTGCCTTCCCACAAGAGTACCTTCATTTGGATATTTGAATTTGGAGCATTTCCAGGCCTGAGATTCAAATATTCATCCTTTTAAACAGCAAAAAGAAAAAAGAGGAAGAGACATGGCAAAGGCAGCATCTTTCCATGATCCAGAGGCTCTTTGAGAGATGATCAGATGGATGTCAGACATTCTGCAGAACATGAGTGCCACAGTTCCTCATCTGCAAGGCATGGACTTACACATGGGAGGGAAGACGTTTTCTTCATTCAGGGCACTTATGGTCTTCATATCAAGTGACATCCTTGCACATGGATCTTAGCATTCCCATTTATTAATAACGACTCTACATAGCTATGCCTCAGCAGCTGCACACTGAGGATCTCTGCACACCTGTAGCCACAGCCAGGGTTTGGAACAGAAATCCCACCTTAATTCTGAGCAAAGGCATCAGCACTTTTCAGTTCATTTTCACAAGTTCATTACCAAGCTTCTGGGGTTCTTTCTTGCTTGTTTGATAGCAATTCTAAAATAAATTTAAAAAAGACTTCCAGATCATTGATCACTGTGAAGCTTCCTTTTATGGAACAGTAGCTTCCAAGATATTTTGAAAAAAATGGAATGGAGTATAGACTAACCCAGTATTTTACATCCAATTTATAACTTTCAATGCACAGCGTGTTGGGATTTTTTTAATTAAAAAGAAAATTAAATCACCATTTATCATGGCCTCCTCCACACAGAAGATACAACCTAATGTACGTTTTTCACAGATTAATTAAAACTACTGACAGTTCTGTTCATTGCTTTGCTTTTTGTTTAATGGTTGATAAGAATAATATATATTTTGGAGTAATCCATAAGAATTAATGTTTTTTTTCAGACATGCTATGGAAATTTATTAAGACCCCTCTCTAAAAATATATACATTTAAGTATTTTATATAACTATATATATAAAACTATATTTATACATTTATTTAAATATTTATACGCATTATTATATGTCTCTGTAGATGTATTTCCTTGAATAATCTTCCTCAAGTGGTTACTTACACATAATATCTGTGTTGCAATACTAATAATGGGAGAAAGGAATAAAGTCTAATAAAACCAAGTGATGTACAATGCAATTGCTCATCATGCACTGACTGAGGTTCAGCTTGTCCCCAAACAGAGACTGGCATCTCATGACCAAATTCCCCCAATTTCTGGACTGGGCATGACATTCCCTGGTATGGAATACCCCTTTGGTCAGTTCTGGTCAGCTGTCCTGGTCATGCTTCCTCCTCAGCTTCCTGTGCATCAGCTCACAGAAGAGCCTGGGAAACTGAAAAGCCTCCAGTTAAGGTAAAAAAAAGTAAGATTACAGACTTCATTTTGCTCACTTCATCTTCCCAACATCTGTTTGCTTGGAGTACTGTACTGAAAGGAAAAAGATTCTTCTTTGTCTAACACATGAAATTTTGACTTCTTGTAACTTCAGAGTTTAAAAAAAGGGATAAAGTTCAATGTTTCAGAGCATTTTTTTTCAACTTATAAATAAGAAAAAAAGAGCTTTGGGGGTTTTTTGTACTTTTTTTTTTTTTACCAAGCAAAACCTGTTGCAAGTGAGCTTTTCAATTATATGATTGGTAGACAGGGACTTTCACCTTGCATGGTCATTGTTACTTCCCATGACAAATTTTGATCCAGCATTCCATTTACAGAAGTGTTAAATTTAACAGTAACAATTTTGAAAACTCAAATTGTGAAGTGTAGAGATTAAACCAGATTTTTTTTTTTTCAAACTAAAGATAATAATATTTGAATGTCTTGTATACTGTTCACCAAATACAAATTCTTTTCAAATGGGCTATGCAGAATTCTGCAAACATGCTTGTAAATTAGTTTGGTTTCATTAGCATTGTTACCTCTTTGCTTTCCTAAAATACGCAACAAATATCAATTAATCAGTTTCATTTTCATGTCTCTTAAGGATTTTTGGGTGGATGCCAACCAATCCTGGAAAATTGCTGTTTTTCCTTGCACCTGTTTCTTACAACATCTCAAAACCAGGAAGTGGAAAAAGGGATACTGATGTTTCCTCCCTGGTATCCAGGGAGAGCACACATGGGAACGGTTCAAAGTTGCATCAAGGGAGATTTATATTAATTTGAAAACAAATCAGCGGGCGATTGTAAGTTAGGATTATAATTTAATAGGAAAACGAGAAATAAATCCAATAATACAAAAAAAAAAACACCGACAGAGTCAGATACAACCTGACACCCTGTTAGGGTGGTGGTAGCAGCCCAAGTGAAGCAGTTAGGTTGAAGCAGTGATCCTGTGGAAGGTCTGGTCTCCTCCTGAAGGTCCAGTGGTTGCTCTTGTCCTCTGGGAACCCAGCAGACAGGGCTAACTTGGGCAGATCCAAGGCCAGGTTATATCCAGGTGGGAATGCTTGGCTCCTCCCTGCTGGGTGGAGCATCTCACAATAGGATGAGACAATCCCATGAGTTATATGGTTGGTTCTTGATTGCTCATTAACAGTTATCAGGGGTGAGTCATAGCAGGAGATAACAACCACTGCCCCACCTGCTTTAACAGCTTGTGGAGGTGGTAATAGAATAAATACATCTATATTGCAAACTAAAACAGATTCAAACTTGATATTAGGAGTAATTTCTTTACAGAGAGGGTGACCAAAGACTGGAACAGGCTTTCTATAGCAGTGGTGAATGGGTGGTCAATGTCCCAAGCTTGCCAGTGCCCAAGAGCCAAGTGGACAATGCTATTAGAAACACACTTCAACTTTTGTTCAAGCCTGTATTGGTCAGGCTGCTGGACAAGATGATTGTTGTAGATTCCTTCCAGCTGAAATATTCTATTCCATTTGGGACAGTCGTTCATCTCACCCTCTAAGGAATATGTATGAACCTTGTTTAGGAAACTGTCTAGCCCCTGTTTAGTGAACAGCACATAAAATTCATTTGATTTAGATGTTTTTCTTATCCTGCTTGAGTGCTTTTTTGTTTTAAATGGTATCATCTATCAGCCTTGTAAATTCTCTAACAGGTTTCCTTCTTCTGATGTATTTGAAAATATTCATTATTAGTTTTCATGCCTACAGCAAGTTTCTCCTTAAAATATTTTTCTATTATTTTTTTTCCTTCTATTCTAGCTTCCCTTTTTGCAGTTTTATATCTAACTTGACATTTTGTCCTCTTCTATGCCTTTGTTTTACAAAGCCCCCCTTTTTGGAAAGTTGACTTTTTGATCCTATTACTTATTTTCTTTGCTGTTTAACCACCACAGCTGGCTTAAGGGGGTTTTTTTGTTGTTTTTTTTTTTTTGTGTGTGTGTGAGTATGTTTCTCATACCTTTTGTTTCTCACCTTCTGATTAGTGGCATATTTTTAAATTTGAACATCAATTAAGACATTTTTAACCAATCCTTGCTTGGAAGTATTTTATCTGTTCAGCAGTTCATTTTATCTTGTTCTAACTTTCTTCATCCCATATGTACAGATGCTACCTTTAAAGAAGGAGTAACCTCCAAGGGTCATCAGATTTCACTGCTGTGTGGCCCCCGTTACCCAAAAATGAAATTGTTCAAATGTTACCACCATTTCAGTCTTCTGTCCTGAACCAAGATGCTACTGATATAAAAGTTATTTGTTCTCTTGTGTATGCTGTAAATACTCCAATACATGGTAGCAGCTTTAAACTGCAGTTTATACATAATGTTCCCCGTGTTCATTTTGACTGAGGAGGATTCACTGAAGATTTACACATTTCTTGTTTTATTTCATAAATCTAATAATAGTTTTCATCATTTTCAGAGCATAGTTCTCCTTTTACAGTTTGGTCCTTGTATACCTCTACTATTACATTTTTCCTAATTCAAGCAGGAATTTCAATCTGTGAAGACTATGTGACATAAAGTGACAGCAAAGGCTTGACTATCCTTTTTTAACATAATCCCCCCTCCTTTTCACAAGTGCAGTACACTCTCGAAATAATTGGACTAAAATAACAGACAGCATAATGATTATTTTCTTTCTATCAAGTTTCCAACTGACATATTAAATATATATTTGTCTTACAAAAGTATATTATTCGTCATAAATATATATTATTCAAAATTGAGCATTTTCATCTTCCAGGATTTTGTAAAAATATAATTACACAGTAGTGTTATACAAAAAACTAATTTCATATAAAACTAATACAGATGATAGTCTAAATCCAGCTGCTTATTTTTATTTTCCCATTTAACAGAATTTTATACTTTTAGCATTTCTTTCCTTGCTTGCCTACATTTTATCACTTTTGTTATATCCTTTTATTTTTAATAATCCTCTTATGGAATGAATTATCTCAAATAATTTTTTCCTGAATTTTTTTTTCTCCATTTATGCTCAGTTCTAAAACTTCTTTAGAAAACTTCAGTGCTATACAATAGAACTTTTCTTCTTCAGATTCCGTAGTTCTTGAAGAGCTTTCACTTTTTTTTTTGTTAAATTTAAACAATTTCTTTTTATATGAGGGGATTCTGTCTTTCTGCCTGCCTGCCTGTATATCCCTGAGCTCAGAATTAGATATATTTCGAAGAACACTGTCCGAGGAATTCTGATCCAAAGCCTCCAGACAAACGTCTATATCTGCCATCAAGAACCTCTCTGGTATCTGCAGGAACTGCCAATCACCAACCCCTCTACAGCACTCTTTAAAAGGCTGCCTCACTATCTTGTGACTGCTTTGCATTCAATGGACTCTAGAATCAGAATTTGCCTCTCTACATGTGATTTTAACTTATAGACCAGATCTCCATCCTGTCTTTGGTTAATCTTGAACCTCTGAAGCAGAGATCTGATAGAGGCGGCAGGAACACAGCTATAGCTTGTTCTTTTGACACCTTCATTTCACAGTTCTCCATCTCCATAAGAATGCCAGCTGGGGCCTTGCCTTCCCTCCCACAATTCATGCTTCACATTTGATGCACTGCAAAACAGATCTTCATGCACACATTTGGGTTGGTTGCGAGAGTAGAGAGTAAACAGTACTTAATGTGAAATCCCCTGTGGATTCCAGCAGTTCCTGGAGTTTGTCAGCTACAAGTACTATTATTCGTGCCCTAGGAATGGAGTGTAAATAACTTTAAGACAATAAATTATTTCACTGTGGAGGTGAGATGTCTGCAGGTCTTTGTCAGAGGGAAAGATTTTGGAGCAGGCTGTGCAAGAATCAGAGCAGAGGATCTTGCGTTTTGGTGAGGGGAGATGAAAACAGGCAGAACAAGTGTCCCATTTTGGATTTTCAGCTGTTGGAGGAAAGGCAGACCTGTGTCCTGTTACTGAGCCAGAATTGTGGTAATTTGCATTTTAAATATATAAAGTTCTATTCCTGAACCTTGCAGATCTGTGCCATCCTCTACTTACAGTCCAAGCTGGAGACACATTCATTTGTGTTTAATTGCTCAGAAATTTTGACTATTCCTGACACATATAAATATGGCTTTTCAGTATTTGTAAGACAAAAAGTTAGTTGAAAGCTGTTCAATCTGATTCTTATTCATGTTTGTTACATTTTAGCTGTACCAATAGAGACTAAAGGGGCCATAGGTCAGATTTTCTGAATTCTCTTTCTGAACTAAACTTTACCCAGGTGTTGGAGTTTTCCATCTATTTATGAAGGCATTTATAGTGCTCACTTAATGCAGCCTTAAGAGCAGCCAGGCCAGCTCATGCAAGTGTTAGATACTTCTAATTTAGAGAAGTTATAATTTCTTAGGTTTAGTCTGTATTGGAGGAAACACCACATATGTCGTGGTTATCAGAATCTGGACCAGAATAAATGGATTCCCCACACTAGTCTTTATGAAGGGTTTACATTTATGTAAACACATATATTCTACACCACTATTTGCTAAGAGGTGCATCTTGTGTGTACATTGCACATATTTATGTGACTACAAATCTTCAGATATGTTCCTAACTCATAAACAGAGTGCAACACAATTGAAACAATTATAGAAATTAAATAGCTCTCAAACAAACGTGATTTTTGTTTAAAAAATGTTTCTGATGCAAATAAAAATCTGAAATAGAAATAGATCCTTTTTGCAGTAGGAAATTCATCTTACACATCATTTCATCCTGGGTTTTTTTCTATTCCTACTGTCCTTTGCCCCTCCTGTGCCTCTTGCCCATCTGTATCAGTTCATGAATTCCCGGCTCTGGTTCACCCTACAAGCCCCCAAAAGCACTGCTCAGACACAGCTGAGAATGATATTCAGGGAAAATAATGAGGGGCCTGGGCTAGTGTAGTTAGATGGCAAAAATAACTCACGATGAGAATATGGTTATGGAATGAAATGGGGTCAAAATTCAGTTCTCACAAAAGTGGCACACTTGATAAATCATGCTATTCATTTGCTCCCTCTTTCTGAGGTGTGTAGCTGGTGTGAGAGTGTTATGTGTTGCAGCTCTCCTGGTCTGCAATGTCAGGTAACAAAAGTGTCATTTTCTGTTCTTTTCAAGAAGTAGGACATATGTTACTTATTTGCTGAGCAGCAAAATTGTATCTTCACCACTATCTCAGGTATGTGTAAAGGAACTGAGCTGTGCTTCAGGAAGGAGAAGTTGGAGAAAAGACACAGTAAACAAATTATTTCTGAATGTGTTTGTCCAGATCCCTATTCTGTATAGTTCTACAGATATTTAAGTGTTTGTTGTTTTATTTTAACCCTGCAATCTAATTAAATACCAAATGATGTATGAATGCAACCTATTAGCATGCAGCAAAACTTAATAAAGACGTTTTAGGCATATGAGGTAGATTTCAGAATCCCCAGTGAGATTTTCCAAAACCAGTTCACAGTTTGTGTTTGCACATGTGCAGACACATTGCGGTGTAAATCTAACCTCTACTGCTGATATTTCTTTTTTAATAATACTAACCATGCCAAGTGTGCTAATAGATTGGTTTCATGTTCCTCAAGATAAATCTCTGATCTGAAAAAGAATCTCTCCCTGCTAAGAAGAAAGTCTGTAGCTGGTTTCTCTGAAGTGCCTAGCATGGTGTTTGCTTCTAAATCACATTTTAAAGTACAATAATTTTAAAGAAAAATCTTCACTGCAGAACTAAGTGGAACTCAAAAGACTGCTGATGCAAGAAAGGCCACATTGAGATAGTAAGAGATTTGAGAACACAGTCATAGAAGAAATATTCTAGCATAAAATCCTCATTTTCTGGGAACAGAATGGAGGTTTTCATTCAGAAAACCCAAATTATACATTAGTTTTGCAGATAATTTGAAAATAATTTAAAATGATGACACAAATAAAAGTAGCAGGACTAAGAAAAAGTCAAGGTACTAACAGAAATAGCAGAAATTGTCTATAGGCAGACTACCATGTGTAGTAATCATCTGTTAATTCAGTAGTCCCTGGGAGTTAACATATAATTATGTTTGTCTGTACTTTCATTAGAACTGGCCAATCTTGGTATCCCCAAATCCTCCCCCAGAAGAGGAGGGTATGTGTGTGTGGGTTTACAGCTGAGTGAGTTGTGTAGGGGAGGGCCATTGGCATGATGAAAAACACAATTCCACCTTGCAGGATCTGCCTCTTATTGGCCTGAAAGCCCAGCTTGTAACCTCTGGTGGTAATTGTTTACCCTACCTGTCTTATGCAGACCAGAGTTCTGCCATTACACACCCAAAAACTCACCTCCTTCCCCTCAGGGAGTGCAAACCTGGTCTCAGCAAAGCACCCTGTGATTGTTTTGAGTCATTAACATTTCAGTCTCTCACAATAACCAGCTCTTGACGAAAGAAACAGAAGTTTGTCTCCGAAGAAATAAAGAAGAATTATTCTTATTTATTTCTAGTCTTATTATTTATCAATTTATTATTAATTTATTTATTAATTATTATTTATTTAGTCTTATTATTTATTAGTCTTATTATTTATTATTTATTATTTTTAGTCCTATTATTTTAGTCTTATTAATAGTCTTTTAATTCTATTGCAAAGTATCTACTGATTTCAAATTCATCAGGTTGGTTTCACTTTTTTCAGGTAAAAGTCTAGTGTGTTTTAGAGCAAGACACACCATCTGTGCTGCATAAATCACTGCCTTGACTATGGCCTTAATTATTCAGGACTTTGTGTCTTTGCCTGCCCAGACCTTGTGTGAGGGAAAAGCCTTTTTTATGCTGATGGCAGGAAGGTTCCATTTCAGGTAAGAAGAGATTTCCCACAGCATGGCTTTTGTTTATGGCTACAAAAATAGACTAATTCTTTCATGTGATGCATTGCTTTAATGTGGCTGAAAACCATTAATTCTTATGCAGAAGATGGACTGAATATGAGACAAGAAAGAGATCAATCTGTTTTTCATCTCTCCTGCCTTTGAAAGTGTTTTACAGCCTGATGTCTAGTGAAAGGGAATCAAACCCACTTCCCCTCAGCCTGAATAGAATGAGGACTAAACATGATTATTCTGCAGCCTTTGAAAGTGCAGCCCATGTTCATATGCAGCTTCCACCAAGCTAATAGATTCTCTTTCCCTGTGGTCTTTGTGAAATTGCAGTGCTGATGGCCCTTCAGTTCATACTAACCCTATATTCACCTCCAAAGACACAGACCAAGGTCAGGAAACACCCAGGAGAGCACAGAAAGGCCACTTTTGTGCATTTTAAATGCTTTGAAAAGGATAGATAGGATGGAAAACTTTTCTCTTTTTTAGCAACAAAAATATGTTTCTGCTTTTCTGGAGTATATTCTCTTTATGACCAAAATTTCTCCACATTTCATAATCTAGGCATAGGAAAATAACCCAAGCACAGGAACTATGATTAAAAAAAAAAACAACATTCAATGTCTTTTATAGAAGCTTCTGTGGGTGAACAGTTCTTGTATCATTATAGACACTAACCCCATACTGATATTAATAACTTGCTGCCGAATATTCCTCTGCTAGCTCACAGTTCCATGTGCCAAGTGCAACATATAATGAAATTTAGAAAACAATGCCATGAAAGTGTGGAAAACAGTCAAAAAGACAGATCACAGAACACACAGAGTAATGTTCAAGGCTGGGAGAGTCATAATTTTATATACTGGAGATTAAATTAATTTTTTTTCATGTGCATACTCTTAAAAGTTCATTGCACATTAAAAAAAAAAAATATAGTTTTCAGATGATTAAAAAAGTCCTATCTCTGGTCTTTTCCAAGATGATTAAAAGGCAGTTAAGACAGAAAGATACCATTTGAAAGTTATATTTCAGGTTTATGAATGGCTCTTTTTCACAGAAATGTGGTGTAAAGTATGTTAAAACTTAATTCCCAAGTTTCTAAACAAATCTAAATAATAATGGTTTCCTAAAATTAGTTTCTGATGAAACACATCCTATGAGAGATCAGCGCATTAAAAAAAAGCCCTCTGAACAAAAATATTCCCCAATATATATTTTCTTTTTGAATGCTGTCAATGTCACCCTCCTCAGGGATTTTGTTTACTAGTTCTCTCAGGCAAAATTGCTCAGAAGTTGTTACTGTATTTATATATATATTGATAGCTCTGATGTTTTGATTTATTTTGAGACAAAAATCAGCTTGAAATATTTTTTCTGATTACCTGAAAGCATCATGGTGGAGTTAATCTGATGAATCATCTCATCCTAATGAGCACATCTTAAAAGGATAGATCCCAGTGTAAAAATTTATATTTCTTTTTCACCAACAATTACAAAGAAAAAAGGAATAAAAACAAAACCCAAACATACAAGCAATCAAAATCTGATACATTCTCCCTTCTCCCCACCAACAAAAGCCAAAACCAACCAACCAAACAAAAACCCACCAAAAAAAAAACAAAACACCAAAACAACCCCCCAAAAAAGCAAAAATCAAAGCAGCAGTCTCTTTGTTGTGCTTTAAATATTAATATGGGCTGTACACTGGACTCAGTCTGACAAGACCATCAGTGGGCATCACTGTAAAAAGGATTTATATTCCTTGACAGACTTACTAACCTCTGATTTTTCATTCTGACCCTTTTTCAGAAGATTCCACTCTATAAGAGGAGTGACTGAGGAGGTTGTATTATACTACCAGAGACCAAAGCTGCCTGCCTGAAAAAAATATTGATTAGTACAAAGATTTTTTACTCCCTGCTTTTGGAGCACAAGCTAGGGTTCCCCTCTTGATTTAACTTACCCACTCACCTGGCAATATTCTGCATTGCTGCAGCATGACACTGCACTGTGACATGGGGAGCTCTGGCCACAGGCCTTTTCTGCTTCTGTAAACAAGAGATTAAGGGATGCAAAACTGTATTTTCATCCCTCTGGTGGCTGCTTTGAAGCTAAGCCAATTTCAAACAAAAAAAGCTCTATCAAATGTTAATTAATTTTTAATGATTGAAAAGTAATATTTTATCAAGTAAAACATTTAAGCAGAAGGAAAAAAAATAAATTAAATACTAGTGATCTGTATGCTTGAGTTAAAGCTACAGGTGGAATATTTCCACTAGCTTGATTATGACAAGGTCCACAGTGCATTCTTCAAGTTCTGATTAACAGCACTTTTTAATTCACCTAGCAAATTAGAATGCACAAAATTCTCATGGTACATTAACCATGCCCACTGGTCTACAAATTTCATCTCTTGTTATTGGGAAGGGAGAAGACAGTGAATCACACCTGTTGTCATTCATGATGATAATGATGACTATTGACATTATTATGTGCTTTCACAGGCATGCTTGAAGTCTAGGTTAAGGGGACTAGGCAAATGTGATTCTTCAGAGTGAGAAAAAAATCATCATAGGCTATTTGTATATATATTGGAAATGCTGAAACTCACGTTGACTCAAGATACTATGAGAGTTCATAATTTACATACTACAAATGCAGCCACATTAAATGTAATCCTAGACCATTCTTCTTAAAACATAGCTTTCCAAAGATGTGTAAAAACACTTTCAAAGACATGAAATTCCACTGTTGAATTACCTGACATTGCAAGTAAAGAAATGTTTTGTTTCAATGGAGTTTTCTGTGTGTTGCCATTAGGGAAATCTACAGAAACAAGTTATTCACAATGGCTCTTTAGCCCACAGGCGTCCTGAAACAGGACTTCTGACTCACCAAACCATTCATTGATCCAGGCTTCTCCTCCTGCAACTAAATCTGCTCTTTCTAGACAGGGATAAGAGCCTCAAGAAATCTAGGAATGAGGCAGATAAGGGTTCCATGCTTCAAGTTTGTTCAACTGTGCTCTGTCCTGAACCTCTCACTTCAGCAAATTGTGAGCACATGTGCACAAATGCTTAACAAAGTATTTCCTGGTTCAATATTACATGAGAGCCGTATCTCTCTCAGATAAGCAAAGCTCTTTTGTGAAATGTGCTTACAATAACGGATAAGGTTAATTAAAAAAAAAAAAAAAAAAAAAACAAAAAACTTCTTATTGGTAGTATAAAAAATAAGTATCACCCAAAGGGAAATCTTGCCAATCATGGCTTCATTTACTATAAAAACTCATGTCAGCTGGACGTGAATTCCCCATTAAAAACAGTAATTTGGTGAAGTGAACAGGATTCCAGGGCTGATAGGAACTGCAGGCATCCTGCTTGGTTACAACTGTAGAAAAGCTCACTTTCAGTGTCTCTTATCTGGACAGTGCAGCTTTCAGAGGCATTTGTGCCTTCTGGACTCAGAGACATAAAGTTGCATAAATAACTCCAGCCTCGGTGCTCCAAGGTAGAATAAGGAGATTACCAGACTTTTTAAAGAGGGAACTGACTGACTGACATTTAGGAGAAAATTGATTTTGTTTCCCCCTATCAGGGTTAAGCCCCAGCTACCATCCAAGCCCCACACAGGCACTCACTGCCCCACCAGCAGGATCAGGGAGAGAACTGGAAGGGTTAAAGAGAGAAAACTTGTGGGTTGAGATAAAGACAGTTTAATAGAAAAAGCAAAAGCCATGCACACAAGCAAAGTAAACCAATGGCAGGTGTTCAGCCATATGCACGAGAGCAGGGCCCCATCAGGCATAACGGTGATTTGAGAAGACCAACACAATCCCTCCAAATATCCCCCCAACCTCCTTCTTCCCCTCAGCTTATATAATGACCATGATGTCAAAGGGTCTGGAGTATTCATTTGAGTCACCTATCCCAGCTGTGTCTCCTCCCAACCTCCCAGACATCCCCAGCTCCCTTACCAGCATGGCTATATGAAAAGCAAAACAAAGGCCTTGGTTCTGTGTAAGTCCTGCTCAGCAAATTAAAAAAAAAACCCTCTCTGTATTATCAACCCTGTGCTCAGCACAAATTCAAAACATTGCCCCACAGTAGCCACTGTGAAGAGAATTAACTCTATACCACCACAACCAGCATACCCTCAAAAATTATGAGAATATATAAGAGCAAGAGAAACTCTAAAACTGCGCAAATTGTGTTGACTCAAGCACTTCTTCAACTATGACTGTTACCTGTGCTATTCAGGTACCTGAATAATTCCTCTTCAGGGAAATTATTTTTCTCACTTGCCTACATAAAGAGATCTGTTTCATGCTACAGAGCAGTGGTGTATATCCTAAAAGCCTATTTTGAGATATACAAGTGAGGAATTTCACAGCAGGTTAGCACTCTCCTGTCCTGATGCCCCAGGGCAATCTGAGAGCACAGTGGTTTGTGTAAGGTGACAGTAATCTCACTGACAACAAAAGAGCAAGAAGAAAGCAAAGGAAGTGTTTAGTCCAAGTGGTCTGGCTTTCCCTTCATCACCACACAGGGTGGAGTCCAAAGCTTTATCCAAATTCTTGTCTCTCAGTGAATTTCCATCAGTTAGAATCTTCTGGGCTTAACAGACCATTTGCTCTCAAAATACATTCATGAAGCAGATAGACTAAATGTATTAATTACCCTGTGCCACATTTCCCATTTGGCAACTCTATATAAACATTTTTCTGTCCTGATCTGTGATCTCTGCTCATGAAATACATGGTGAATGACATCTGTAATTAACCATATATAACTAGTGAGCTGCAGATAATCATACAGTCTGGGGAAAATAAATTATAAGAAATACAGATTATTTCAGCCAAATATGATTCTTAATTATATTTATAATTTGACCACTTCATGCACATACAAAATACATCAAATTCATAATGAAAAGAAGCAGACAATGCCCCCCAAATATACAAAGAAGCATTTTAAATAACATTGTGTTAAATGCACATTTGTGCATATCCTTCCAAAATACATTGTCACTCTTTCTCTTCTTCCATAGATGTCAGAGCACTCTTTGAACAAGACCTTGTAGTTCTGAATTCTCACAAGCATTTACAACCATGAGAGGAGCAAGGTGTAAGCTAAAAATTTGAATTTTAAAAGGCAAATAAAGAGGTAATGCAATTCTCCACCTGTAAACACTAAAGGGATGGGTAGCTAAAAATACACACTCTCATATGAAATCAGGAATCCTGATTTCCAGATCACGATTTCCACCTGAAATCTCAGAGAATGAGACACAGTTTCATTTGTTCCATGAGGCTGAGATGCTAGAATTCCTTTCTAATAGTTTATTAATGATACATTTACATTTAAAGATACTTGCAAACGAATTAAAAAGTAAAAAATAACTCCCATTGCTCTATAAAAGAAGTGAACTCCATAATTCATCAGAAAAGAATTTTAGTAGTGTTTTAAAAGTTTTCCACCAAGGATGTCAGTGAGTTTGTAAGGGTGATTAGGTATAGATCAGGGATGCTTGTTCTGTGTGTGTTCTCTGCCACAACCTTCTGTGCTGGCACTTGCCACATAGCTCTAAACATACAGGAGATCCTAAATGCAATTAATTCCATTAAACTGTCCCAGAAACACACATTTCTCCAGTCTCCTCTATCAAAGCTAGCAACTGCATGAATCCCTGCAAGGATGTGCAGAGTGTCTGGTCCTGTCTTTTAGTGATACTGCAGCTAAAGGAGGTGCAAACCCTCAGATCCATGGATTCCCTGAACAGGCTGATGGAGATTTATCTCTTGCTATACCCACACCAGGTGAAACCCTGTTTTGCCCACAGTTTGGTAATGTGCCACGAGCTCTTTCCAAACACCAGGACATTCCCTGCTCCCAGAGGAGCACAGCAAAGCTCACTGCTCCTGCCAGCAGCTGTGAGCTCCTCTCACAAACAGCTGGTTTGGAAAACACTGGGTTAGCATTCATTGCTGCATTTGTTAACAGAGTAGACCACAAATCTCTGTTACCCAGGCTGTTAATTCCCACTGCTCCTTGATTAGAAGTTGAAGCTCAACATGAAACTCTTTGCAGCTGATGAATCCCTTGTATATTTTCTTGATGGCATAAAAATCTGGATCAGCTTGGCTATTTCCCCTATTGGCATAATATTCTTATTTTAGGAGTTAACTCATTTGTTACTCAGTTGTGCTTGTTTGATTTATGTTTATGTTTAATTTGTGTTTATCTTCTTTTTTCTAATTTTCAATTTAAAAAAACCAAAATCTAGTTCATTTGGTAATCTTAAATTTCTCAGGTAGTGAAATGCTATTTTTTCAGCATTTTTGCATTTGGTTTCTTGTATTTAAAGCTGTATATATGTATATATATGTGTGTATGTTTATACATACTTTTTCTTTTTCTTTTTAAAGTATGTCTTGAAAGATCTAGGTTTTAAGTGACTTAGTTCTTTTGATCTCCATTCCTGGTATCATTCAAAAGTGCAGAAAAGCAGCCCTTTTCACCAGAGTTCACACACCAATAAAGGATTTATGTGGAGCAGACCCTGAAACTACAGAAACACAGCTGTATGATTCTGGTTTTGCTTTTAATCTTCATCCTAATTTTTTATTATTGCATTTTACCCCAAAACCACATTAACAACATGAAGAATCACTTATTTAAAATGCTGCCTTTCCAGTATAAGTTACTTCCAACACTGCCTTTTAAATCTGTGGGTTTAGCACATGGAGACTGAAAGTGTCTGCTGAAAGCAAGCCAGCTGTGGATCTCGATAATACTACTTTTTATACATATTTCTTCGGAAGAGTAATTTAAATACCGGGTTTCTCTTTCTTTTGCCACAAGAGGGCGATCCCTTAATTCGTGTCACCATTCAGGCAATGTACAGACACAAGATGGACTCGTTTTCTATCTAAACCATTATTTCAAATTCTTAGGTAGATAAATCGATGAGTTTCATTCTGTCTGTGTTCTCAGCATGCATATGACTTACATCAATTTACTAGGCAACATTATTTAGCTGTGGGAACACACTGTGCTTCATAAATGACTGATTCTGAAAAAAAGGTGGGAAGTAAAAAGGATTTCCCTTTGTTTTCTTTAGAAATAGCAGTACACTGTATTAACACAACTCATTGTTCTCAGTGATAAACTCAGACAGGTCACAATCAAAAGGAATAAGATCTTAAGACGTGCTGCTTTCAGAAGCATGAGAAATTTGTGAAACAAAGAGAAGATATGTGTTATACTTTTCATCCACTTGGGAATGTATTAGCTATTTGGATTTATTAAATATGCCATCATGTGCAACAATATACAGCACAAGCACGATCCACACAGGAAACTGATTCAAGCACTCAGAGTCTGAAGATTGTCATGTCCTCCCTAATGCAAAACTCTGATTGTACTGACTTAGAACCAGATAGTTGGGAAGATTTTGTTTAAAATGCTTCTAAACAGTCATCATGAGTGTACAATATAACTTACCATAGCATTTTTGTTTTCAGTCCCAATATTTTACATATATAAACCTGTGAAATTTACTCAAATCAAGACTGATTTCTCCCTCTTAAGTTCAAATAAAATTTTGCTCAGAAACAGTGGATGGATTTTGTCCATCAAGAGTCAGCTATGTTCCTGGGCAACCGGTAATGCTCTGGCCTGATCCTTGTCTTCTTCTCCTGAGGGTTGGCATATTTCCACTTGGATGGAGACATTTTCAGCTTTTTTCTCTTCTTATCTGTACACCACACTTTTTCACAGTATTCTTCCACCCTCTGGAAGTTGCTGTAGCCTATCAGTTGAAGAAATTCCTTATACCATGGCTTGGAAGCCTGAGGTATACTGCTCTGCATTGGGCATGGCATTTTGTGAGGCATCTCCTCCTCATAGTCTTTATTGAACATTTCATCTACACGTTCTTCCTCGACTATTTCCAGGGTGATTTTCCTGACAGTGTGGACAATGCTGTGTTCCACTGTCTGACAAAAATAAGTGCCTGCATCCAGTCGATGCAGCTTCAGGAATAAAAGGCCAAGGTCCATTTTTATTATTCTATCATCAGTCTTCACCTGAAAAACAAAAAAGCAGTTGTAGAGCACAGGCCTTTGCTACTACATTAAACCAGTGCAATTATTTCTGAACTGTACTTTCGTGACTGTAATATTAAATTTTGAGAGAAAAATTAGAGACCTACCAACCTTTCATTCACAAGGGGGTTTTATAACAAAAATTTTTACTTGAAGTAGAGAAGAGATTGAGCTATAAATGGAGAACAATCTGCCTAGAGGAGAGGAGGTTCCAGGAAGACCATATTGTGACCTCTCAGTACTTAAAGGGGGCTTTTAAGAAAGATGGGAACTTTTTTACCAGGTCCTGTAGTGACATATCTACACTGTAGTGATATCTACACTGATGTGTATCAGAGGGGTATTGAGGAATAAAAATATAGACAGTAATGAAGCAGTTTCATAACAGCAAATTATATGTAAAAGAGGCAGAGAATCCACCAATACTCATTTGCAAAAAAATTCTGTAATAAATGGGTGAGGCAGCAAGAATGAATAGCTGTTAAGCTAGACTAACACTGGAAATAATATGCCCACATTTCACCCCTTCAAAAACATACCAAGAGAAGTGTTGGATTTTCCTTTGTTTTGAGATCTCAAATAAGCTTCACTACATTTCTAACATCTGCATTCAAGATGCTGAATGCAAACACCAGGTGAAATTCTCAGGTCTATTAATTCAAGAGGCCAGATGAACACAGTGACTTTTCCTGACACCCACATACATTCCAGCAACTGGTCACAGAAATTCAGTGAAGATGTAATATTCCTAACAACAGGCTCTTTAAGCAAAAAAAAAAAAAGTAGTCTATAAGAATATTTACCTCTTCCTTCTTAGTCTCATGTGCTCGCTGGACAAACCAAATTACTTTTGCTTGTAAGGTCCGAGGGGTGCACTCCAGGAGGGTGCTGTTGTACTCTATCCCATAAACCAGTCTCTCCTCAGTCTTCTCCAGGACTTCACCTGGAAGGGAAATAAATGTTTCAAAAATATGTTACTGCAAATACTTGTTACACTTGATGTTCAGGGTATATTTACTTTTAAGAGTTAAGCTTAATGCAGATCCAACCAGATAGTGACTAAAAGTTAATGTCTAATGAAGACCTGACCTGCTAAATGAATTTTCCCATCATCCCAGACTTTCACAGCATCTGACCAAATTGTGCTGTGACTCACCTAAGATTATACACAGAGAAACAGATCTCAGCCTTTCACACTGCTAATTGTTTGTGCCTGGCTCTTATGAATAGTTAATTTCATTTTCACTCAGTGAAACAGGAGGATTCAAAACATGATTAAATATAATAAATAATTCAATTTTTTTGGGGATATTAATGACAGTACATAACTTTTTGCAGAATGGAACAATAAATACTCTAACAAATATTATACATATCCATGCTATACATGTGTACAGTGAATGTACACTTTGGGCTTAAGAGCGCTAATAAAAACTAAGTGAATGAATTTAATCAAAATTTAATCCTGGTTTTCAATCCAACAAAACACCTGGAGGAGGATAAACTAGTTGTTATACTGGATAAATGCAATTGCCTCATTAATGAAATCATCTTCTTCCACAATAGCAAGAAAGATTCTTGAGACCAAATAGCTTTATATCCTAAAAATATACTATTTTATATAATTGTGATTTTTCTGCTGTATTTCAAACTTGTGGAACAATTAGCATTTAATATTAGAATATACTTTTCCAAATTGTACTATATTCTCCAATGGACTTCAATTTTAATGAAGCTTTCTCTGGTAAAATATACATACCTCTAATATTTAATATTTAAAATAGTGTTTCTGTGGCTATCTTTCTAGAAGAGCCTTTTATGTAGGTCTTTTTTCCTTCTATAAATGTATTGTACTCTATCCTGCAAAATACTGAGGATTTCCAGGCAACTGTTCTCTCTGTGTTTTGCTATTCCCAATACCTGTGCACTTTTCAAAGCTTGGACAGCAGCATTAGACAGAGTACTCTATCTTTTTTTTCTTTTTTTTTTAAAGAGAAAACTTGATAATGATCATAAATACACATTTTTTGTTTGGGCATGTCATTGCCCATGTCTGTGCTTCAGTTCTAAGTGTCCTGAAATTATTTCATACACATTTCAGGATGCAGCCCAGTTGTTTCTTATCCCTGCCCCATCTTTTTGCTTTTATTTCTGTTGGAAGCCGTTGAGATGCATTATCCACATCTTTAGTCTGAATGTCAATGCTGCAGGACCACATGAGCATTATGGGATGTACCTGACCTGCCACTGAGACAGTCATTCTTAGACCTGGATGGGGTGGGCTCATCCCAGAGCTCTTATAACTTTATAGAAACATGCCAGTGGAAAAAGGAAGTGAGCTCATGGTCTGGCTGCTGCTCTTGGCAAACTCTGTGCTGGCTGTTCCAGGCATTCACAAGCAATTTGTAGGTGTGAGAATAGATTACCAATGAACTGCTGGCCAAAGCACTGCTGCGCTGCATTTCCGTGTCGAACATCTTGTCTGCGGAAACGTCTGGAGGGGAAAAAAGGGAATTATTTGAGACAACACATTTAACTTACATGTTGTTGGGTTTATGCTAAGCTAGCATTCATTAAAAACCTTAGTTAAATCTTGATTGCTAGCAATTTACCATTGTTGTGAGAAGTACTCGTTTATAAATCAGTATTTTGTCTCTACTCAGCCTACTGGGAATTGTGTGTCTGAAAAAAAGAAACACAACTGTCTGCAGAAAAGGCACAATTATGTGTCTGTTTTATATATAACTCCACTGATGTTATAAATACTAAAACAAGATCCTTTGAACCAACTGGATTACATTCAGTCAAAGGCACCTCTACACTGTCTTTGGGTTCTCTCTCTCTCTCTCTCCAGAAAAGAGGAAATTTTCCTTTTTTAATTTAGAACATTTTCCCATGTATGTGAATGGCACTTCTTTTATCCTTCACTCTCATGGTATTTTTTTTTTTCACTTGGGAATCTCAAAGCACAGAGGGAATACTTTCTTTTATTTCACCTTTGTAGCAGACAGTTACTGAGCTCATTTTTCTCAACAGGGAAACAGACACATTCATGACTTGCCCATGCCTAGAAAGTGAACTGATGGTAGAATTGTGGTCAGAACCTGGGAGTCCTGTTTTCAACCTGGAAATAATACAAGTGCTTTTAAAAGAAAAATAATTCTGACTTTTGAGGTTTGAGTTTTTTCTATGCATTTACAGGAAAAAATTGAAAACCATGATATGGTGCATTCCCAGAAGAATTGTTCTTTTATATTGTCTTTTTTTTTTTCTTTGAGTGTCCTGATAAATAAAATTAAGATTGTTTACTTTGGAAATAAAAGAGCCTATTGAAATGCTTTATCTTGTCAGGTTAGTATGTCCAACAACCTTAAATTTAGTTTTTCTAAGGATACCTTTCCTATATTTGCATAAAGAATAATTCTACACAGTATTGCCAATGCCATACATAACAGATTAACACAAGAAACATGCAGTGCAGCAAATACTACACTGTAGGTATGTGTACAGTATAAATTATTTATATTAGAAAAAAGCAAAGCCAAAGACTTCTGTTATTCTTTGCATTTACTACTGAAATAATATTATTCTCCAGTCCTATATGAACCCAAGAGACAAAACTTTAATTTGGCACAAATACAATTTATTGAAACTATGTAGATTTACACCATCTAAAGGTCTTCTCCATGGATGTTACTCATTTTATTTCTAACCTGGCAGCAAACAGTGATTATTTTCTGAGTTCTGTCACCCATATGGACCCCGATCCAATGTTCTTTGGTGGACCAAGAGCACAGCTTTAACCTCCAGTGATATTCAGAGAACCAATGCTTTTCCATTGCTGTTTCGGGAGAATCTGTAAATTCAGTGGGAGCTGCCCTGGGCTCTAGGGACAAATGCTAACAATACATACATCCTATTAAAGAAAAACAGATATTCTGAGGTAGAAGCTGGGCCTTATTCTGCCCTGGGAGTTATTGCAACGTGTAGTGTCAGTGCTGATAAATGCTGTCACCAGGTGTGCAGGTCTGTGTTTGTAGATTACTTAAAAAATACATTCTCCTGCACAAATAGACATAAACACTATAGGATATGCATTAGCCTTGAAAAAAAACAAACAAGACAACCCTGCTGCTGTCAGGTCCAACAGCCCTATCTAGCAGGAACAGGACAGGTAGCAGGCATTTTCTATTTACTCTTCAGTTCCTTAAGATCATTGTAGAGCTAAAAAAATCCTAGGCCTGTAAAACAGGGTTATTTCTCCAGTTGTCAGAATCATTAAAGTAAAAGTAATGTTTGTTTGATGAAATTTTACTGTTGTGACTATGAAGACAAGGGAAGACACAACTGCCTTCACTTGCTATTTTTTTTTAATAGAAGGAAAAAATGGGGGGAGGTGCTGAAAGAGAGGGAGATGGTGGGAGATAAACTCATTTCACAAATACTGACATAAGCCTGGTATTTTTAAATTTTTTTCTTAGAAATTATTTTACTTAGAATTCTGTGAATAACAGAGTATCAGACAATCCCTGAGGTAAATTACTGTAAGGGACAATTTTCAATGATTAACAAATGTACTGAATATAGGAAAGTGTCTTTTGTAATCAATAATTTAATGAATTTAGATTTCAACCTTTAACCCTCTGCTTTCAGGAACCTGGTAGAAATGAACTGAAAGAAGGCAATACAGTCATCATCATCATTATCACCATCACCATCATTATCACTTTTCTTTATCATTTCCCAGAAATATATGAGGCAAAGTCAAAAAGTCTTGGGAAGAAAAAGCACCACTGTGGTTTGCGTAAGTAAATCTGTAGACTCCATGCTTGCTGGTGGAGTGAGTGATGGAGAAAGAAGCCAGAGAGGGAGAGGAGGCAGGAGAGTGACTGTCAGCTTCCAAAAATTAGCTAAAGAATCACACTAGACCTACCCAAGCTCAAAAACATTTTAAAATTACTTCAGATTTTCTTCAGCCTGGATGGTGAGCTGGAACAGCAAAGAATCTCACTTGCAGAATTTAGTGCTTATTTAGATAAAAATTGAACCTGCCTAACTGAGATTGCAGAGCTAATAGTGAACTGAAACATTTAAGTCCCGGACCTCTGCTTTCTCAAGTGCACTTCATGAAATTTGAATGCAATAGAAATTCCTTCTGGCATCTGAGGTATTTGCAGTATGCAGGAGCCACACACCTGTAATTACCATGGAATTGTGGTGTGCTGGGCTGCCAGCATCAAGATATGAGATTTCAAACTCAGTTTTTATTTTTCCTTAATTAAATCCTACACTTAATTAGTTATCCAGGCTATGCATGTACAAAGAATTATAGACTTTAACCATTTGAAAAATTAATACCAGATGCCAAGCAGAGAGGTTTTGCATTTATGCTTCACTTCTCTCTAAATCCGTTACATGCCTTAGTTTACAGATTTCTATTTAATGTTTCTCTAAACACTTGCTATACCTTGGAGGCATCAGGATCTAAAGCAGACAGCATGTTGATCAAAGTGGGAAAGACATTTTGTGCATCCCTGCCCTAATGCAACTCTTCACCAGTAGGACTTGAATTAAAAAGAGAGCTCTGAGTAGTGCCCTTACTCACTAGCAACACTGCTCTTACAAATCAAAAGTACACCTAAATGTACAGCATAAGTGCCACATTTGAGCTGATAGAGGTGGCATTCAGGCCATTTCAAGTGTGTTGCAATGTAAGGCACAACTCCATGACTCCAGTGAAGGAAGGGATGTCAGGAGCAGGAGAAACAAGTGCTCTCCAATGCCCCTTGCACTCACATTACTTTTTTTACTGTGCACAGCTTGAGCAGAAACCTGGAGCTCTGAGACAAAACCAGATTAAGACATGGATGTTCTGGGATGTGGCATTAATTCATTTTGGAGTCCAAGGAAGCCATGGCAGGGTAATCACCTGCTCAGTGCCACTTGACAGCAGAAAACTCTATGCTTTCTACTGCAGCCTGCCTTTTCCAGTAGCACTCTTCACCTGGTACCTGACAGGAAGCAACTTGAAACAACTTCAACACACATGTCCCTAGCACCCCTCCCTGCTTCTCCAAGTACTACACAGTTAGTGTAAGGTCTTAAATTTAAAATGCTTTGAGCTTCAGCTGTGACTAAAGTGAACAAAGCAAATGCCATGCATGCCTCTCAACACTGTTGGTCTTGCTGGCTGCTCCCCAAGCTCCTATATGTAAAACAAGTTTTGCAGTCTTCAAGAGCATTCAATTGAGTGCAAATCCCTTCTCCACTGCCACAGTGCTTATCTTAAGAGAAGGAGGGAGATAGCAGCAGTTTTTTCTTCTTTTAGAGGCTGACCTGCTACATGCTGGGGAGGTAAGGCACAGGAAGGTACCTCGGGTGCTGCCCCTATCACTCCACCCTGGATAAATGCATTTTCAGGGAACTTAAAGGCTGCTGCTCTGGAAATTGTCTTCGGTGAGAAACATGTACAACAGAGTCCAGGCCTCAGTGAGTTTCTCTTATCATTTCTTAGACAACAAGTGGCCTGCACAACATAAATGGTGATGCAGCTAGCGAATTAAAGGCTGCTGGGAAATTTTTAAGCCCCCTCCTCCTTCCCAAATGGCTTTTACATCATTAGATGAGTAATCCATATGCTTTATCTTTATGATAATCCAATTTCTACTTATACTGTAGGACATTAATCTCCCTGGCCCAATATATAGCTGCTCATCTTTCTTAATCTGAGGTCTAATAACTTTAACCAGGCTCATCTCACCCTGAGCAGACAACCAGAGCCCACTTGTTCCCTTTAGGTCTATTCACAAGAGGCATGAGAAAACTATGCAATCCTTTTTGTAAAAGCAGTGTAGGTTTCCTACTTGGTTTAACCTATGCCTTAGTGCAGTAAATCCAAGAGATTCTTAATCATGCTGAGTCATAGACTGTGTTTCTCATTTGTACCTTTAAAGGTACCTCATCCAAAAAGTGATGTTACCACAGGCAACACGACTACATTAGTTATCTTTTATAGAAATCTATAGAAATGGCTGTTCTGCCTGACAATAGTCAGCCTGCATTTGTTTGAGTGCATCCAGGTTCATGGAAAGACAAGATGTGCAGGATGAAAAATAAATAAATACAAAGCCCCACCTTTCTGATTTTCCCTAAGAAAAAATAATACATTTGGGATAATATGGCTTGGTTTGGACTGAACCACCTCCACCAGTTTTCAAAACTCCCTCTGGAATTTATTCAATTCAATCTTGTAGTCCTGGTAGGTCTAATATAAATAGGGACATATTTTTAGAACCAGTAATTGCAAAAAAAGCTACAGAAAGGATTTGAATTATACATTATCAAATTTTTGCTGACTCAGGTAAGAAATTGCTTTCTCTAGGTGGCAAAGCTGACTAATTTTGTGACAAGGTCTGGATTAAAACATGCATGGTTAGATACTTGATCTGCTGAATTTCAGAACCTGGGTTTGAGTGGAAAGGGAGGATAATAGGTGTATGGGAAATCATTGCATGAAAGAGCGAAGGTCAAGAACCACCAATAAGTGAAGGGCAATAGTCTCCATAAGGAAGAATTAAAGCACCCAAATTAGGTTTATGCTTTTAACTGACCTCAAGAGTAACTTTTCCTTTCAATACACTGCAGAAAACCTAAGTCAAAACTTCGCTTTTGCAGAAACTCTGTGATTTTAGATGGTGAAGGTATGTGTCTATTAACAAAGATTCTTCTTTGGGTTTTTTTTAGAAATTCTGTTGTATGTAATACTGGAGTGTGATATACTTATTGGAGTGCGTTATACTTGCTGTAAAATACCACCAGACTAGGCCTCTGATGTTGCAAAGACTTGAAAAGATGTTTAAGGAAATTAAGCTTTGCAGTGTAATGCAAATAATTACGAAGCAACTTAGCTTCAGTCATAAAACTATTCCTGGCACCCCAGCTGATGCCATCCTGTGAATCTGGCTCCTTGCAATCCCCTAAGGTTACGCTGATAAATTAGCAGCTCTTCAGACAGTTCACTGCTCAATGATATGTGTGAGGCTGAGATATGAAGTACTCTGTGTTGCAGCAGAAACAGTTGACGCAGATATTTTGCAAAAAGCACCTCAGAGAAAGGCCAGCTCTCACCTCTTAGCCTGCACTCCCGTGGGGAAGTAGCGGGAGCAGGAGATGCCATCCCAGGCGCAGTAGGGATCCCGGGCGAGGCAGCAGTCGGCGCAGGCTGTGCCATACATGTCACACTGGTGGAACTTCACTTGGGCTATGACTGACTCGGATCCCACATACAGCTGTTGCTGCAGAAAGGACACAGGATAGGATTGCTAGAATGTCCACTAAAACTTCTCTTCCCGATGCAGCTACTAAAATTTTTAGAATTATGGTTGCTGGCCGGTTGTGCATCCAGCCTGTGACCTGAGGGAGGCAGAATTACTCTGTAGGAAAATATCTGATTACAGATTAAACTCTCCTACTGAGGAAAGGGAAGCAGACAGAAGGTAAAATTAACAAGTTTATTTTGGCGTTTCCTTGCTTCTGAAGTTTCAGCTTTGTGTTTGAATAGGCAAGTGTTTATGTTCCTTCTCTCTTTTTCGAGATATTTTCCAGTGCCTCCCTCTTTACACTTGTCTGTCACCTAACTGATCTGCAAAAAAACCCCCAACTTGACATAAAAGACTTTAAACAAAGAAGTTCAAATATGCAAGGGTTATAAGCAAACTCAATTTTAAAATGGGAGTTTTCAAGTAACTTTAAACTCTCTATATGTCTACTTACAATATGGTCACATATTTCCATGCACAGTAGTGCTATGATTTCTATAATACCTCAGTGCACAGGAGATAAGATCGATAAATAGATAGACAGATAGATAGACAGAACAGACATTTAATTTTTTCCTGTTGCTGAGCAGCCATTCCTTACAAATTCACTGGTCACTATCTTCTTCTTTAATATTTATTTGCAGGGTTTGGGTGGGGTTTCTCAGCATTAGTATTGACTACTTGAATCATTTGAGTTCTCATAGATGTCCTTTTCGAATCAGAAGACAGATATAATTCTTCAGATGCTGGCACAATAAATTCAGAAGAGAATAGCTTGAATTTACAGGAATTTGAGAAAAAGTCTTGTTGCTGATGAATGCAAATTTTATGAACACAGAAATATGCACTGTGTGCTACAATAGAAACTGCTTATGCACAGCTCACTTCCACAGTTTTACCAGTCAGAAGAAGGATTCCTAAGCTGTGCTCATTCCAATGGCCCAAATTTAGTCCATAATTCCTACTCATCAACCAAGCTTTCAAAATCTGGTATTTTAAAATTACTTAAAGCTAGAAAATATTGACACCTCATTTAGGCTATCACAAAATATAAATTTTAATCCTGATAGTCCATTCTTGTTCCTTGTTATACCTCTCATATCTCTTTAGATCACAGAAATTTAAATATCAGAGGTGCCAGGGGAAGAAACTAGGAGAGGCTGGTTACAGCAATGCTTGAAGAATTTTTCTGGTGAGATAAACCAGATGATAGTAGCAGGAACTCAATCTGCCAACTGGAATGAAGAGAAAACCTAGGATACTTGTTTGAGGGGAATTTGTCTGCAAAGGCTGCAGCGTGATTGTCCCAGAAGACATTACTAACACCTTCGATGAGACACACAAGATGGGATTTTCTCTTTCATCTTTTAGCAGGGGTAAAGACTCCTCTAAGTTTTGATACATCAGAAGAGAGAAAAGAAGCATCTGATATCTAGCCAACTGAACATCAAAGAACATTCTTTCCCAGCCTCTGCAGATAACTAGCTCAGCCCTGAAATGTGATATTTTATTGTACCATGACTTGGTGAAGACTGGTCAGTGTCATAAGGATATGGAGACACAGGCAGCAAGGAGGTCTTCAAAGGCTCAGTAACTCCAAGTTCAAAAGAGAGCAGCAAAAATGCTCAAGTTACATTTATTTTTTGACATATGATCAACAAAGTTATATTTCTGCTGATTTTAAAGAGAAAACACTTGGTGCCAACCCTGTCCATTACACTTATTCCAGCATTTAATTTTTTTCAGTATCAGAAAACTGTATCCTATTTCAACAATAAGTTTATTTACATTCAGCAAGCTGATCTTGGTTATTTAATCTGACATTGCTTTGCCAACAATGTTTAAGAATCCTCATACACACAGTAGAAAGTTACTTCACAAAGTAAAATATATATAACTCTCCTGTTCTCTCTGTCTTCTCTTTGGTATCTTGAAAAAGTTAGGCAACTTTTACTTCTCACAAGAAGTTTTGTTCTTCAGCAACTGGATTACTTTGGTGGCTTTTTTACAGTTCTTTCCAGATTTTCCAGATATACCTTGAATTAGTAGACTCAGCAGCTCTCTTGGGATATGGATGTAATGGAGGAATGCTTCTTCAATTTTTATAATATCTCCTTTTTACTCTATTAATGCAACCCTTTAACCATGACAATTGATTAAGAGTTAAAGTAAGGCAAAAACCTGAAGACAGCGAGTCTTTCTCCAAATAATCACTTAGGTGCAGTGTTAGATAATCCAGTCTCAAGAGCTGCTTTCACAATCTTTTTTTCATAGGAAAAGATTGATGCAGGAAATAATTCAAAATACTTAGACCCAAATCCTCCTCTGAATTACCATCAGAGGACTTTGACTTTTTGCATTACCTACAGGAAGAATGTGAGTTGATTAGACGTCAAGACTCAAAGAACCTTTTGAGGCACACTCACACCCCCTAATGCAGTTTTCATTCTTTGTGACTTGTGTTTCACTGTTTCTGTGCACCTACATCACACCGGATGTCTAACATAATCGTTGGACATGTTTAACATTGAGACATAACTGTCCTCGGATGTTTATAATGGCTCCATGCTGAGATGATATGATGATATGATATGGATGAGAATCTACCCACAAGACTAATAAATTGGGTGTTTATATCAGCAGAAATTTGCAGAAACTCAAAAGGACTCAGAGCCAAACAGCCCTACAGGGCCATTGAATATGTGGGAGAGCCAGCAAGGCTCTTTTTGCACTGATATCCTCATGGTGCTCAAGTCTGTCCACATTTATCAACAAAGAACTTTTCTGTGAATTGCCATATCCACCAAGCTAATCCCTACTGTGATTAGTATGACAGTAACTTATGAAACACATTGGTATTTACTTGCTTTGATAAGTGTGATATTGTGAACTAAGGATATTTAACATTAGAATTGAATTATATAAAGGCATTATATTACAGAAGGATTACATGTATCCAACCAGATCTCATTATAGATGGTGCACATCTGCCTATCTGTCTAAGCATCTACCTCCATGCAGTTTCCTTACATTTGAGTCACAATCATCACATTTCAAACGTGTAAAATACTTACCCTTTTTGAAGAGATTTCCATAGAAATAATAGGAACTGGCATCTAAAAAATAGGAAATATTTGCTTGCTTAGAAAAAAAGAATATCATTTTGCTACGACAATAAATCAGGTAAAATAGAATTGATATTTACTTATTACATTCTCCTTTGATAGATCCTTTCTTTAAGAAACATGTAAGGAAATTGTGACTTTCAGAAGTATTGCTTTAAAACACTTTATTTAGAAACCACCCTCCAACACTTAATTCAGGATTATCAAAGCTACAGGAACACTGCAATTTCCCTGTCAAACATGACATTAGCTTTTGCCACCACTGAATCTCTTTTGTCCTGCTTGAGAGTGATAAGTGGAATGTTCTTTATAACAAAACATTCATTGAAGATAAGATAAAAATAGCAGGAATTCCTGCTTTTACCATTGTCCTCTCTGCCCTCTGCTCAGATCTCTTTGAGCAATACATTGCCCCTCATAGTTCTGTTGAAAACCAGCTTTATCAAGAAGGGCAAATTCTGTGATTTTCCCCCCAGGCAACAAGTCAATAGTTACACTGCCTAAATTCAGGCACCAGATTTAAATGTCTAACTCTTGATATTAGATTTTCCCTATGGTTTGAAGCAAGTTAGCCTTCTCCTTTATGTGACCAATATGACATGATGAGAATACTAAGTAAGAGAATTTGATTATATTAGCTTTGTCACATGCCAAACACCAAGTTTTAGTCATAGGTTATTCTTTAGCAGAATGGAGTTCTGCCTCACTAGGACTCAGGTTTGCCTGTTTTAGAGACAGATTAAATGATTCACTCTTCCTGAGGACCATGCTTTTTCTATCTGGACCTCATTTAATTTTCCAAGATTTCAGTAGGCACATTTTCATGTGTGCAGTTATACTCTTTTAATTACTTAATTGGAAATGAGGGAAAATTAAACAAAATCCAATAAGTTTCTAATTAAAAGTCGGACCACAATGTCCAAGCACATAAATAGAAAGGCACTAGTCATGATTTGCTTCAACATGCTTTGGTAGTTAGGCCATTAGAAAAAGTTCATTTGAAAATGAAGGTTTCCTGTCATAAAATTACTAGATGATTAGAAAATTTTTTGCACAGAGGTATTACATATTTGACTATCCTCAGATTTTTTTTTTAGACATTTTAATTCTGAAAAAAATTTAAGACTTCATATACAGCACAGTTCACCTTGAATACTTGCAGCTCTTCAAGAATTACTTCTTCCATTGATTCTGTCTCTTGATTGTAAATTGTTATGACTTTTAGCACAATACCATTATCTGGAAATAAAATTAAAATAAAAAAAACAAAAAAACCAAAACAAAACAAAAAAACAAAAACCAAAAGTAAAGGTTATGATTGGTTGAAACATTTATATGGCCTTCAAATACCTGAAATTATTTCTTCAAATTGATAATGGATTGAAATTTATAAACATGAAAATATAGTTGCATACTGCTGTCACTAATGAGGATTCATAATCTTAGAAAATTAAATATATGACAATTTGTCCCTGTCGAAGAAGAGTCAACTTAGACATTTGTAAGATACATAATTAATTGTATTTTTCAAATGCTGAGTCATAACCCCTTGTGGACAGCAAAAGGATCATAGAGGGGAACGACATTTCAGAAAAATAAATGGGAGTAGGTGGAAGCTTAGTGCATTGAGGCAAGCAAGTGTAAAGTAGCTTTAATTATAGGATCTGAGTGTTTACATTAGACAGGAAACTACTAATATCCTTAATTGCTGATAGCAGCTCCCTTCCCCCAGGCAAGACTACAAAAACCTTCAGAGGTTCATTGTGCACAATTCTCACCCTCCTCTAGGGAAACACTGGGCTGTGTTGAACTGAAGGTGTTGATCAAAGGGAGATGAACCAAAATATAAGACGCACATTCAAAAAGACTAAGGCACACTGGATTTTGATTTATCAACCTCTCTGTCACTGCAATTCTTGCAGGAAATTAAAACACACAAATAACATCTGGTCTTCCACCACTTTGGTTTTCCCTTGCTGGCTATTAATAGAAAAGCCTTGCTGTCCTTAATCTGAAAATCTGTCATCAACAATGGCAAATATCACTTCCTTTCTTCTCTTACTTTCAGTCACCTTTGATTTACAGGGGAAATATTAAGCAGGGAAGTACTGGGGAAAATGTACAGCAAAAGATCAAAGGGTGAAACAAAAAGAGGAACCATTAAACTGGGGTCATACAGCATTTTTCAAAGAGAATATGCACTCAAAGGCAACCATTTTGTAGTAGAACAGTGAAAAGAATTTGTATTCTGAGCTCTGATTTTCCTAAGTAAGTCCCTCTTCAAATCCTGCTGACAGACAAGTGAAAGCTGTGATGTTCAGACTTTGCCTTTGATGAACCTTTCCAACCTGCACTGCTGGCCTAAGGAAACTTGCTCAGCTGTAAATGCTGCTTACTTATGTTACACAGCAGGAGTCTGACTGGGATTAAAAAATATACATCAACCCTTACTAAAGTAATCTTGCCCAAAGAAGCAAAGAGTTTTCTGATGGGAGCTTTGCTGGAATAGAGATTGCAGGTTTCATTTCAGAGTTTCTGAAACCTAAATCCTTTTGCAGGAATTCCTTGTCACCTGAGATCAGACAGCTTGAGAACACCAGGCAGCTGTTGGGTGCCAATCCAGCACAGCTCTAAAGCACACACCTAAACCCCTTAGGATTCACCTTTGCTGAACAGATGCCTTGTGTACAACAATATTTGATTTGTACAAGAATATTCTCCATCAGAAATGCAAGTAGAAAATATGAAGAAGGTAGGAATGATTGTAAAATCTGCTGTACAGAAATAAGTGACACATGGTACAATGTTTTACAGAACACAGTAAGTCCATTACCAAAACCATACTGAGGCCATTTAAAACCTTAGAAAACAACACTAATATAAATAAGACTTTGCTATTCTATGGATATGCTTTTTTTGAATGTTCTCAGCACTGAAATGTACTTATCAGAGGAATTTCATTAGTAAAAATAACTCACTGGAACTGCTTTCCTATACAAAATGGTCAAAATGATTTGTGATACCACTCCTGTTGTTAAATTGATTAAATGTGAATGTAAGAATCTTTGGATTTTTTCCAGACAGATTACATGCGACTAAAGTCTTGTCTAGTTCCAGCCATTCCTCTTGTTTTCTTAAGTGTTTCTTATTTTTCAAATGCCATTAGAGTATCTATTTTTTCTCTGCTTTCTTAGATTTAATGCAGGTATGTGTTATATTTTTCCTTAACTGTGTTTGTTTGGAAGTTGTCTGAAATTTCTGTCAAACAAGCTCTCTATATTTTAATAAAATGGCACAGAAGAAAGACAAGAAAACCTGGCAGGAAACTTCTAACAGGTTTTTTTGGGGTTTGGGTTTTTTTAAACTGGGCATTTCCTCCTTCCTTCCTTGAGCTGTGTTGTAACCCAAATCTGGAAGCTGGCAGTTTCTTTTTTAATGGTATCAGATAGACTTGGTGTCTCCAGAACTGGGGAAAAGAAACTGTGGAATAAAGCCAATAACTTGATATTTTTGGAAATTGTATCACCTTTTTTTCTCTCAGGTCTCCAGGTTTCAGCTCAAATACATGACTGTGTTCTGAAGTTTAAAAAATAAGGACAGTTGTTCCGCAATTTATTTTACTGTTCTTGTTTGAAAAGAAAAGAAATTAAAATGGAATCCTACACTTGTTTCTCTTGCTAGTCTTTCAATATTACCCTACCATAGATTTCCTATACAATGTTAGTACCACAGTGAAGCACATGTCTAGAATGACTAACATCCTCTGTAAGGTGACAACTGGTACAGGCATGAAAAGAAAAATTGTTAAAAAGGAATCTTGCACTGACTTGCTTCATCCTGGAGAAAAAAAACCAAAACAACTTACTAAATTTTAAATGCAAAAATTCTCCCTTGCTTTCTTTATTTACCTGTGCCAATGAACAAAACATCATATTGCCCATCTTCAGCTTCCACTCTGTCCACTGCTATTTGTTTAAGATTGTACTTTCCATCTGTTTTAACTAGTATTGGTCTCTTATGAACAGGCCTGATGGGCTGATACATCAGTGGATGACTCCTGGCAAAGTGGACAGCTTCATCAGGGTAGTCTTTAGTGGTGGTGTACAGCCCGCCGTTCACCTTGCTGGCACACTGCAGAAACACAGAACACAGATTAGCCTGAAGGCTTGCCCAAGAAATCATCAGAAGTGGGTCATGCTCTCAGACAAGGCTACAGAAAACCCAACCTAAAAACATGCACAGAAGACCACAGTGGGAACTGGGACAGTGAACTCTATTTTATACATGTGTGGATTATTAAGCTCGAGAAGAAAGGAAAAGCTGAACAGTGCCTTGGCATTGCCATGTTTAGAATGAAAGAGTTCCTCCCTCTTTGGCATACTAAGATCAGGAGAAAGACTAATGCTTTTATTTTGACAAAAGCCATAGTATTTATGTCTCCCCCAAATTCACATTGAAGATATAATTGAAATGGCCATTGACAGAGCAAGAAGGAAGGGGCTTCCTGTCCCAGTAGAGACACAAGCATGCAAAGTCAGCAAAACACTAATGCTTGAAATCAATCCCTAGTCTTATTATTTTTTGATTGCAAAATGTATTACCATCAGAAACCAAGCACACTTAAAAATTATGCCATCAGGAGCAGTAATTCTTGATTTCAGGCATTCTAACAGTATTATGTTTGATTCTAATTCCTGACTCCCGATGACAGTATTATATATCACAGTTTAGCTTCAAATACCAATGTTTGCATTGATCAATCTACCAGTTTGCAAAGCAAATAAACTTTATGTCAATGACTGATTAAAAGAGGCTTACTCCTTCAGTCAAATGTGCAATTAGAGATAATTTAATGTGTTAAAGAGAGAAGTTAATTTTAGGATGCTTTGTGAACAAGATAGTGTTTCCCAACTGAACACAGATTCTACATTTCCAATTTGTTCCATGATGTCTAATTGAAACCATTTATGATCAAGCTGGAAATATCTCAGTAACCATTTACTTTCTCCAGTTATTCAGAAGACAATGTGGTTTTAAGAAGCATTTCAAGCAAAGCCACAGTAGCAGCCTTTCTCTATTTAAATTGGATTTTTCAATCAATAAAATGAAATAAAATACTCCTTATGTTTACTGGAAACAGTAATTTTAAACTTGTGGTCAACTGTAATTGACAATAACAAACTCCTGCACTTGTCAAGTGGGGCAATGTTTGTTTCCACTTTTTGGGCTTAGCTACAGGAAAGTATTTGTTCAGTGTTGACTTAAAAGTAATTGTCTAATCAACCCAGTGATGGAATTTCACCACCTGTTCGCAATAAAGAGACAGAGCTGGAGCATGAAGACAGGCTAAGCTTCTGCTTCCCATGCACTGCACAGCACTTCAAGTGAATAGGCATTGCCAGGTCCCCTTTGCAAAATTCTAGTCCTGAAGAGATTTAATAAAAATAATCATTCACAGGCTTTTCATTTTAATTAAATAAAATCAAGTAGCCTAGAAAGGAAACAGTAGATGCAGCCATCTCTGAAATCTATCAACACCACTTTTGATGTAACTGATGTCATTTCCAGAAGCAACACAGCCTAAATGAGCTAAAAGAACCAGCAGAGATTATGGCAGAGGGCTGTGGAGTCTGTCAGAACCTGTGTGACTCTTAACAGTGGCTTTCTGTTTATTTAGCTTTAAGCTCTACTCTCATTCCTTGTAGACTTATTCTTTACTCATTCAATACCTAAGATCAATGAGTGCTGACTCTCAGACATGCCCAACAGTAGGTTATTTCTGGCCTCTTGTCACTGTCACTCCTGTAATGGGAAAGGTAGTGGGATTCAGTTTACCAGCATGCTGCACATTCTTTGAAGTGTGAAACCTAACACTTGGCTGCAGCCTGAAACACACTTTCTCTTCCTGCTACTGGATAAACATTGAAAAGACCTCTAAACTCTGCCCTAAATTAGTAGGTAAACATCAACCAATTCATGGTGTGTTAGCTGGCAGAGCCATCTACTTCAGCCTCTGCTGTGCTCTGCAACATATAAAGAAAACCATGGTTAAATCTATTAGCACTCAGGAGAAACCTGTTTCTTCAGCTAATTTGTTCCATGATATTGGGAAATTACTTGCACTCTTCTGCTCCTTTTTCAGCTCCTATACCTTGCCTTTTGGGGAGGTGACAGTTTACTTTGACCCAAATGTGGCCAAGAAAGAGAAGCATTGAAAGCAAGTGGAATTTAGGGCAGCCTTTGTACAAATCATTGTCAACCTTGCTGAAGAGCTGGCTCAGTGTTCTCTCCTTCTTGCCAAAAAGAGACCATTTAATCTTCGGCGCTAGGAGATATCAGTGTAATAACTGCAGTCATTAATATTTAATTCATGCCTGTGTTTAATGCTAGTCCAAATAACACATGTGAGGTGTTCTACTGCCTGGTAAAAAAATGAATACCACTTAAAGAACTTGGATCATATCATATTTGCAAAATATACAGCTATTCTGCAACCTATACATGGCACTGTCTCATTATTTGGTAAAATTGCAAAACCCATATATTTGCTATACAAAATATCAAATATGAAACCAATAATTCCTTTGAATGCAATTTCCCAACATTCCCAAAACATGGTAATTTATTCATCTGATTTTCTATCCCGACTCAATACAAATTATTTCAATTGATGCCAAACAAACAAAAAAAAAAAATTGGTATTATGTCAACAGAGCTACGGGGGAAACTCATTGGCCAAGATGGTCAAATCATATTCATAATGTTTAATCCTAAATAATCTCTATTTTGGGGCATCTGCTTCTACATTTTCACTTAAGTTTGTAACCCCAAGGGAAGCAGAGAAAAACATTAATTTAAAATAATTAATTTAAAATGAGAAAGGACATGCATTTGAAATCATACTGCAGGGAGAAAGGCTACACTGGAATGGAGTAGATAAACTAATAAGGCTTTTCACCTCTCATTCCTGAGATTCAATGATAAAGGAATTGTATGTAATATTTATTTATGGAAGTGATTGGTTTCAGTATAAAAGGAATACAGATTCAGTTAGCAAAGGGAAAACAGCACTGAAAGGATTGGCCAGCAACTGTTTATTCCACCTTTAAACTCAAGAGAGTGAGCCCCTAAAATGAGAGGAGATTAAGAGGTGAAGTGTGAAAACTGAGAGGGGATTTAGCCAAACAGCTATTAGAAATGTCTTCTCTCAGAGTTAGAAGTCTGCCCAATGCTGACATGACAAGGGCTAGACCTTCATGAGTGTAAACAAGAGCAGCTTTGCAGCACATGACAATTGCCACGGGTGGGTATGTAGCTCTAATCCCAAAAGGTACAGGGCAAAAAAAGAAATCCTGGATGTTGTGCTTCCCCGAGTTATCCTGACATGGCCAGGTGGGAGCTCCTCCTGGCTGTGCTGTTCTGTGAGATGGTGATGAGCCCTGCAATGCAAAGACATCTACCTGCATCAGTGGGTGTTCTCCTCACCCCTGAGTGGGGATGTGGGAGTCCTGGCACAGGAACTGCACTAACACCTAAAAAGAGACTGAAACAAGGGCTTGAGGTGTAGATTACTTGTGATGCCCTTGAGAAATCAACATAGAAATTAGGAATTCCTTGTAGAAGATAATTGCTTGTCTCTTGAGTCATGAGTTTGTGATTTCCTCCAGAAATCTGAGTGCCTGACAGGAACAACTCTCTACATGACAGCACCTCTATAGTTGCTGAGCACTCACTACAGTAATTCCCATTTAATTGCATTTTCAAAATACGTCTTGTTTCTTTCCTTCAGTTTACATCCATTGGGAAAAAAATCTGTTTATAAGGAAACTTGTGTGAAAAATAACAAAGAATATGAATGACTTTTCTGAGTCTGATTTTTTTACAATGTTGTTTTAATATTTTCATATTCTTTGTAAAGGGTACAGAACAAGAATGCTGATAAGCTCAGGAACCTGATTGAAGGGTAGTAAAATCTCACTCTGTGATGTCTGAAAGGAAATCAATAAATTCTGAGGGTGCCAGACCATTGCTTCCAGAAAGAACCAATCTTGAGTGAAGGACTTTGAATGATGGAGAATTTGCTCCATATCTACAAACACATTTATTCTGATTAGTTACTTTTATTAAAATATGTCTCATTTCTAACCTGCGCATTGATCTAAATTACAGAAGTATTCAAATTTGATCCTTTTTGGAAATGAGGTGGAAAAAAGGAATCAGAACCACCTGACCTTGAAACAGTGGATTCTCTTGTTTTTTGGGTGGTTTTTTTTTTTCCTTCCTTTAACACTCATTAAACATCCTGGTTTCAGCAGACATAAAAAAGAAAATGAGGTTTCTTCACAGGTTATGCACCACTGTTTCTGAATGCAGCACCTGACTCATCTCCTTCATCTTTCTATCCCTCTTGCTTGGGGTCCTAATTTGGGGACTTTAGGACCTTTACACAAAGTTGATAAATTCATGTCCCAACATGATTTTGAAAAATCTTATTTACTTAATCCTACTATTTTCCTTTTGGAAGTGTATGATTCTAGTACTTGATTAAACCTACTGCTGAGCCATTCCACACTTTACCAGAAATGCTGGAGTATGTAGACACTCAAAGGAATATATCCTGGACTGTAAAGTCAGGAAGATTTGTACATTAGCTGCAGTCTGCTTTTCTTTCTGAAATCATTTACATAGCAAAGCAATGGAAAATAGGTAGTACTTACTGAACCAGGTCTAGGATAAGGTACTTTTCTTTCATAGAGAGCCCAGTGGTATTCAGGTCCTTCTTTATGGGCATATGGTCCATTGAAAGCTGCTCGGACACTTGCCATGTGGTAAACACATATAGCATATCCTCGAAAGATATTGCTATGAAGTAAAATTTTAAGGCATTATTAAACAATATGTCATATTCTGTCCATATAATACTGGCATTATTGTGTAATTAAAAATAGTCACATTTCAACAGTAATCAGGGAGAAAACACTACTTATTCTTTCCTATATGTTTTTCTTCTAAGTACTGCATCCAATGCTCTTTAATGTGTTTATATTCATAGCATTTCTCCAAGGAAGCCCTGTGTTGTTATGCCAAAATTTGATGATGGTGTACACAAACTCTAAATTACTTGTTTAGAAATACAGAGGAAGCCCAGCAGACTGAACTCAGATTCTGTATGTCTTTGATTAGTGACTTAAACAATTAATCATTTTTTTTCTCTAACATTTTTTCCTACTGTTTTTTATTGGAAAGATGGGAACCAACCAATGCTGATTAAAATAAACAGTCCTAAAATGAGTCTTTTTTGCATAGAATGGGAACGTTGGTTGGCATCATTAGTTAGATCAGAAGATCACTATATGTAGATCAATCCAGATAAAAGTCCTACTTTATTTTTAAATTTTGTTTTTTTCCAGAAAAGCGATTGATTTTTTTTCTTTTTTTTAAGGAACAACAGTGCTGTCTACAGAGAAATTATTCCTGCAGACTGCAGAAGGTGATCCAGATAATTTTAATTAGGTGCCCACCTTTCTCTACTGGCATGGAGAGGCAGCAGGAAATGCCAGGGGTCTGTACCCCTAGAGGACCAGATCTGCCTTTTTTTATTTAAAAAACAAAGTAAATCAGAAGAACTGGTAAAAGCAGAGGTGTTCTTTTCTACCAGTTACATCCTAAACTAACAGCTGGATTTTCAAGCTGAGAGTACTGTGTGCTTGCATTTGAACTAGGCTGCAGAGGAAAAGGAAGAGAAGGCCAGAGCAACATCACAGCTGATGCTTTAGGCTCCACTGAGAGGTTAATAGAAATTTAAGCTGCTCTCTACTTAACCTTGAATTACAGTGGAGCTCTGAAAGGAAGACAGGTGGCTCTGAGATGCTGTTCTTATAAGCATGCAGGAGTGCACACACTTTGGCATAGGAAATTGTCAAGCTGAGAAACATTTAATTAATTTGTGATCCAGATACACTGAATCACTGAATGAGACTTCAAGCCCCTGAGTGTTATAGAGCAGTTTTTACATTAACAAAGAAGCCCACTGTGAATAGAACTGAGATTAAACTGTTTGCTATATATTTGCTAAGGGATATATATCATGCAGCTTCTCTCTCTTTAATAGACTGTTCAAACATTCATTTATGGCTGCTCTTATTTCTTCTAGTTGTTTACCTCGTAGTGTTGAAGAGGCCAAATATCACTGGATTTTTGTTATCACGAGTTTGCAGCAAAAACACATCTTCTGTAAAATGGAAATTCAATGTTATTGATAAAAACCTACTTTTCTTAGCCCTCCCAAATAAAATTCATTGATTGTTAAAAGCATAATCTTATTTTACTCATTTATTCCATTTAATTGCATACAGATTTTAAAAGCAATATTTAAAACCAATGCAATACATAAAGGAGTACTTGATGATAGACATCTCCATATGTATAGAACTTCATTTTCATTGGAAACAACACTAACCACCATTCCCTGATAATGAATACAGTATTTGAGAGTAAGATGTGTTATCATGAAGGTACGTGTTTTTTCCAGGGTTTTAAGTTTGTTGCAGTCTAGGATATTTACCTAATTCATCAAAATGTGTATCAATTCCATTTCTCCCAGGCACAGAGCAAACCAGCCTGGTTTTCAGGAAAGTGGTCCATTTGTTGACGAGCATTCGCTGGCCTCCCATGTCATTCTGTGTGGAGAGAAACAAATGCCAGTGGGAATTTGAATGAGTAAGTCTAGAAGCACAAACATGTCTGATGAATTAGCTGCTCATTGTATCTTCTAATGCCAAAAGCATCCATTTCAAACCACATGTCTATTACTAGTATTATTTCTCTGGAGTCAGTTTTCAAGTAGGATTGCACTGATCAAGTCCAGGTCTCATTAAGATCTGTGGTTTCATAAGAATTTTTTAATTCTGTACCACATCCCTGGATAGTGTTAGCTATACAGCTGTTGTAAAGCTTTTTATTATTGCTCATTTTTGCAAACTAGATATACTAAAGCTTTTTTTCTTATTGGTCATTTTTGCAAACTAGATATACTGAGAACATGACTGAAGTTTAGCTTTGCTTTAAGAGCTCATGCTGGGTTAGTTCAAAGCATTTGGAAACTGAAGCCCTGAATCTATCTATAGAGCTGGTGGAGTTGGGGCAAGTCTGAAGCAATTATTTACATGCTTTTGTAATAGTTTCTCAACAACTTTAAATAACACCTGCCTCACTGTGGCTGTCTCATCTTTTTCTTGCTCTTGCAACAGCTGGGACTTTCAAGAAGAGGGAACACTTAGTAGTACTTAGCAATCAGGTTTTGTAACCTTTAGGTAGCATCCTCAGTCTGTGGTGTTATATTCATGACCTGTGTAACTGGCTGTGGATGGGTCTGCAATTGGCTTGCAAGACTCTCACAAACAGTGATCTGTTTTCCTCAGAAATGCAGAAATATGCAGAGTAGATGCCTCTGTGTTGCAAAACCTGTTACAGCTCAGATGAAAATGTAAAAGCTGGGGTAAAAAAGCCAGTTCTTGAATCATCAGCCAGCTATTTTTTGTGTTCACTAAATCAAATCTGAATTATGACATACAACTGTGGAGTTAATGGCCAGATAAGTTTTGGAGAAGTGGAAGAGAAAGGTCTGTGGGATTTTGGTTTAACCCACGGCTAGAGATAAGACTTCCAGGTGGATATCTTGCAGAGTAGAGAGAACTATTAAAATAATCTATTAAGCCACATATATTCAGAACATAAGCCAAAGAATTCCACTCTGGATCTTGATGCAGGCTGAAATCCAAAAAGCCAAGTAGCTTTGTGAACATTAATGTCTGAGGCTACATTTTGGTACTTTGCATATACGAGATGTTTTTAAGTTATACATGAGTACCCAAGAAAGTTTAAGGGGCAGTATGCTGGTGAGCATATGTGACAAATACCATACACTGAGGTTGCAGAAAATAATTAACTTGTATGTTGCTCTTTGCCCAATAGTTTTAGGAAGGTATCCCCTACAGTTAGGAGGGGGAATACAAACTTTTTTTTTTTTTGAGACCAAATCAGATGTTAAGAAATAACCTTCTCTTTCCTTCCTTTAATCAAGCAGATGTAGTCCCAGTGTGAATGGGAGAGCTCATCTCATCAGCCTTGCAGTAGCTGGTTATCAGAAAAGGAATGCACCCAAAATTCATTAGTGTTTAGAGAGCAACAATATGGGCAGCTGGGAGATCATATGTTAGCAGTGCTACTCTCCAGCAACTGCCTGAGATCTCCCTCTTGTGTGTGGGGCCAGGGAGCCAAAAAGAGATGAGACCAACATACCAGGAGGATGGCCTGAGAGGGAAAGGGGAGATCTAGCAGGACAGTAGAGGGAAGCAAATTCTTTTCTCATGACTTTTCCACTCCGGGTAAAACTTAAGCCTATCTGTGATAATAATTTGTTGGACAATCAATCATTTGTTCTAATTTCCTATCTGTATGATTTTTATTAGTTGCTAAGAAGAGATATGAAAGATGAAATGAAAATATTAATTTGCTACAATTTATAAAGCACTCTATAGATGCTTAGCATTGCATCTTTCTTGTCATTCTTGCAACAGAAAGAGGTTTTCAAAATTTACAGAAACGCAGGTGTCCCTACGCACAGCAGGGAGGTTGGAACTAGTTGATTTTTAAGGTCCCTTCCAATGCAAACCATTCTATGAAGAATTGAATTTGGCAGGGACTTCTGGAGATCATCTAGTCCCACTGTCCTGCTCAAAGTAAGTTACTTTGAGTTAGTTTCTCAGTAAATTGCTCAGGCCTGTGTCCAGTCAGGATCTGAGCATGTCCAAAGATTGAGACTCTGGGTAACCTGTGTCGGTGTTCAACCACCTGGCAATAAAAAAAAAGTATTTCTGACATTCTGATGGAATTTCATGTGTTTCTCTCTGTGCCCATTGCCTCTTGCCCCATCCAGTTGTCTGATAGGAAATCTAATGACCCTGCATAAAGTTAATTCAGCCCTTACAGAGAGAATAGGAAGCAAGAGAAAAATCAGACAGGACTGATGGCTGGGCTGCTCCAGTCACCCAGAGTGTGAGGGGACTTTGAGTCAGCTGTGACAGCTGCAGGAGGCCCTGGACCTACAGGCACTACAAAGGGTGATGGAACCCTGATCTGAACTGGGAATGGGAATGGTAAGAGAGTCCTGTGGGCAACTGCTGCTCCTGTCACCACAGATCAGCACGAAGAGCAATGGACTTGAATAACAACATGTCTGAACTTTGCCTATATCTCCCAGCAAAGTTCATCCTTAAGCCCAGATTTTGGGTAACTTGTGAATTTTAACATTCCTGAGTCTGTTTAGATGTAGGGTTTTCATTCAGACCTATAACTTAGTCTCATGTGGACTAACAGATACCATATCTGCCTGGGGGAGAAGGACCAAAGAAAGGAACATGCTTCTTTCTTCATGTTGCTGGGGAATCAGAGAAAGGATCTTACCGCACAGACACGTCCCACTCTGGTATATATGGCATGAGTGCTTGTCTCAGCTTCTAAAGCTTTTTCAGTAAAGAAGAAATATACTTTGTTATCGTCGTGGTCTTCATTGTCAGGAATCATGTATGAGCCGACGAATTTTGGTTCTTTAAAAAAAATCAAAAATTAATTGAATCCAGTTATTAAAATATTGCCTTATTTTCTTCATGCCTTAAAATCAGCTGATATCAAACAAAAAATAAAACTAGAGGTAAGGGACCTGTCAGTCAGAGAGCTATGTAAGGGCAATTGGGTGATAGAAATAGTAAAAAAAAAAAATATATATATATATTTGGTGGGTATCTACAGAACATGTGGAATGCATTAATGTTGAAGTATTTTTATACCTCCAACTGACAAACTAATATTCCTTTATATTTGTGCAAAAGACCATTTTCCAATCCCACTCTCTGCGTTTTGTATATTTTAATTTGAATTAGGCTAAAATCCGACACTAACATTTGCGTAGCAATCTCTGATCCCATGCAAATCAGAAATTGTCCAGTCCTCTGAAACAGCTCTGGTTTTAGCTCCTTCTCCTTGCCATACCTTTCAGCAGGCGCTCATTGTCAGGCTCAGTGCGAAGATGAGCCATGCGGCTCATGGTGCGAAACAGAGCAGCATCTCTTCCCCAGTAGTCGCTGTAGAGACCAGTAAAAAGTTCACCACCTGCAGACCAGACATTAAAAAAAACCCCAAAATGAAACACTAATTTCATTACACATGTAAGGCACCACATTATAAACATGGCTCATTAGTATTTGCTCAAATTGATGGAAGAAGGTGAGTTTAATGCAGTCTGAAGAGCACATGGAGGTTGTTTCTAACAGCAGTGCAGAATTTGCAGTTGGATGAGGATGAGGACAAGAATTTTAAATTTTATGGGTCGTGGTCTCATTTTCAAAACTGACTTGACAAGACAGATTCACACAGGGAACATGAAGGTGTTCCATTAACATCTATCCACGTCTGCCCCAATAACATCTGACACATCAGGCTCCTCAGTTAAAGATCTCACTGCACTCCAGTTAGTGCCTAGCCCTGGGAAAAATGAGTTGGTACTTAAATCTTCACCAGTGCAAAGACACTGACCAGTGATTTGCTGTTGAGAAGTTCCAGATGGGCCCTGGTCTTGCTAATAAGAAGCAACAAATTGCCTGGTTCTAGAACTGGAAGGGATATGCAGGGTTTATAAGGAGCTAAAAATAACAGGGGTCAGAAAATCAAACAAAACACAGCAACAGTTTTCAGAGAACACAGTGCTAAGGATCGTGTTAGATGGACCAAACTACTGATTTGGGCTACACTGCGTGGTTACAGCTCAAGGCTAAACCATAACCTAATCCACAGACTGGAACTCAAACATAGGAGTCTTTCCTGAGCAGAATTATGAAATCTAGCTCTGTGGACAACATGCCTGAAAAAAACAGACATACTGAAAACACCAGAGGGCTGGATGCAGCTATCTCCCCAGCTGGAGAGGAAAGAAGCAGTACCTGCTACCCTAGAAATTATTCTTATAAACAAGCACAAGGTTTATTAGGCTAAAGGAGTTTTTCCCAGTCAGCCTACTGGAGCTGTTCCACTTCACCTGGAATAACTACAGTTTGGGAATAACTTGCTGGGTGAGGGGCTTCCATGTCAAGTAGATAGAAAAAAAGGCACTATTTCTCTCTGGTCCAGCAACAACTTGTTTTCATAGCATTGAAATATTCACCAGCATAGAGACAGAACTTGAGGCTTCATCCATTCTCCACAACTGGTTATCAATATTTCTTGAAAAATTTATGGAAACAGGAATTGGGTCTCATTTTCAAAGGATTTAGATAATATTCAAAAATTAAGCAAACATCAGAAAATTTATAAATAATACACTGATTAACAGAAACTGTTGAATATATATATGTATATAGGCACAATTTGATATGTTCAAATATCAAGCCTATCTCTGACCCATCTAAAATTGTGATATTGGATATATTTTACCTTGGCAAAATACCATCAATAATTCTACCTTTCAGTTATGTATGGACACTATTCCCCTTAAGAGACCAAGCATTAACAATAACATGTTTCATATCCTTGTGGACTTGCATTAGAAAACTTTTAGGTCCAATTTAAGAAGCAGCTATTGTCACTAGGTGGCATCCTTACCCTAAAAATAGCACAAAGAATTAAACTGCTCAAGGAGAGAGAAATAAATTATTTCCAGTTTGAGGCTAATCTGAGTGGAGGCTTCAGTGACATAGCTTCCTGCCGTCTAATCAAAATAAACATGACTGATGCATCCAAATAATGTTTGCAGGCATTTATAAAAGATTATAACAGAAAGCAAGAAGTTTGTTTGCAGGTCTCCCTCAAAGTGTGAATTTTGCTTCTTTCAAGAGAAACATATGAATTGAATGGTGGCATATTTGTGAATGATTACTCTGAAAAGTTAATAGTTTGGCAGCTGGGGCTGTTTCAAACACCTCTGTCGAGCCAGAGCTGAGCAAAGTTTTGCCTTAGGCTTCATCATATACAGAATGGATATCGCCCTGGAAAAATACATGACCATGATTTAGTGTAAAATATTGGCAAGTGAAGTAAAAAATAAGTATAAATTATAGCATCTGTAGAAGTTAAGGTTGCCCAAAACAAATAGAGAACTTTATTTTTTTAACAGCACAGAGCTGCTTAAACCACAGAATTTGCCAGTATCTTTATAATGTTCCAAACAATCTTCACAACCCTAATTAATGAATTACATTAGTATATGTCCCCCCTTTAGGAATTCTGTTGGAAAAATATATCAGACTGGCTGGTATTCCTATTATTTTTCATGATGTGTAATGTAAAATGGGATATTTTATCTTTTCAACACTAGAGAATCTTGAAAAATGCATAAACACAGGGTAAATGATTCGTCACATATTGCCAGTGATCAAAATTGACATCTGTAAGTCCAGATGTTCCAAGTTTGTATTTGAAGTCTATTCCTTCTGTTTGACATAGGTATAAAATGTTAGTATAAAGAACTAAATGGCTGGAGTGGCATTCTGCCGCATACTGAAGGAGTTATCACTGATAACCTGTGAGATCCTGAGGGGAGAAAATGGAACTCCAGTCCTGGATGGGTATTGTTCCATGAAAGATATTTTACAGATACAGAAATTAAACCTGATTTTTACCCTGAACTGTTGCTAAACTAAATAGAAGTATCATGTGTGACCAGACAGATTACTTCACCTAAGAACAGCAATGGGACAGTACTCACAAGTGTGACTGTCAAATAGCACAAAAACATTCAACCTAATTCTGAGATATTTTGCACTTCTGACACTAAAAGGATCTTTTCTTGTCCTTTTCAATAGTCTTTTGTTTAAATGCAAGTTACAAATCTTGAACACTGCTAGGTTTTTACAGGTGCTGACCAATTCCAGATTTAGAGACAATTTAAGATTGAGGCTTGAAAAATTCTGGAGAGACTTCTACTCTTTTCTCCTCCATTTAAAAGGTACTATTACATATCAACTCACTCCTGCCTTGGTGGCAGGGTTTTATACTGCTGCACATCACAGTGGCTAACCTCTACCTTCCACTGAAATATCAACTGAGTAACTTCAGCAACATTCACCAGTCCTCTCCTCTTCCAGTCTAATCTCAGCTTCACATGTATTTGACAAATTAATTGATAAAATTTAAGTCTTGACACAGCCTGGTTAATCATGCTATAAAAAGAATAAAAAGTTTCTCCTTTCCTTATTTAAGCAAACAAAAAGCTCCCATGGACCTCAAAGACCAGTTTTAGCTCAAGTGATACACATACACTTTTTAGTTAGCATTCTTTTCAAGCAAGCAAATACATCACAATTCAACAGTGAATGTTTAAAAACACCTTTATGTTTGCCCTTTCCTTAAGACAAAGTATAAACAAATTAAAATACAAACTTTTTTCTAAATCCTTCAATATTCCTAGGTGACAAGTCCAAAGCAAAACAGATTGAAGCATTTAAATTACTTGTACAAAAGATTTTTGTAAATAAGCTGCTACTACCTTAAAGGTGTCATGTTTTGTGCACTTGCTTCAAATTGGAAGGTAATGCAAACACAAGCTATTATTCATCAGCAGTCTTTTTTGTGTAAAATGGAAAATTCATCTTATGAATAAAGGATTAGAACGTAATGAGTAGAGCATGAGCTGCACCTTTCATGCATTTCTTTGACTGCCAGTCAATTATTACTCACATGACAACTAAAATCAGAAGATTAATTCACGTTAGCAAGTGATACTTTTGGCAGTATGAAAACAGCAAATTAAAAAAAAAAAAAAAAACCAAAACCCTATTGTTTGACTGATAAACTAATACTTAATATATTTGTATTTACCATCACTCAAGTATTTGTCTTTTATTTTGAGAGAAATATTTTTGTCTAGAGCAAAAGAAAAGACAGAAATACCTAACTTTTAAAACTGTAAAAGCAGAAAATATTTTTGGAATTGATTCCCTGGATATTAACCTACTCAGATGTAGTTTAAGTTTTTCACTACTTACTTCTGATATATTGCAGGTAAGAATACGTGGACATAAACTAATTCCTCAGCTTTCAAGAGCTAGTGTGGTCTAAGTTAATCAGTGTGCATGATCTGGTATCAAAAATAGTTTTGGCTATTGAAAGCAGATGGTGGAGTTCATTAGGAATAAAAGTCCAAAAGTTTTATATACCTTTGAGCCAAACATAAACATTTTATTCAGCCTGTCTGCCATCCAACTTCCATTCTGTTTCCTGATGCTGGCAATAAATTAATTGATTGTTCATATATTGAGGAATTCATCACAAGCTACTTCACCAGTGGGTCAGATAACCTACAATAATGCTTACAACAGCACAGATTTTTCATTTTAAAGCCAAGTCACGAACTGTTGTTTTCTTGAAGCTGGTATTTTAACTCTTGTGTTGAAACACATGAAGAGATGCAGAACAAGGGATTATCTTTCTTCCTAAATTAATCCAGCTAAATCTGGTCCTAATTAGTTATGGTGCAAATGATTTTTCAAGATCAAGACTTTAAAAGCTTTTAAACCTGTATGAGAGGTATGTAGTTTTCCTGTTAGCCTAATCCTCACTGTTATTCACTGGCCATGCTGGTGTAGGTGCTGTTAATGTGAGGGGCAGGTTTTGAATAATTTCCTTAGGAGGAAGGTGCTGGGGTGGTCTTTGCTAACAGGTTTGCATAAAACCTTTTCAAGAACATGCACATTGGCTGAATCTGCATCGGAGAGTGGAGACATCTTCAGGGTTTAGCCTCCAAGATCGTGCTGACTGCATACTAGGAGCAGATCTCACTTGCTAAGAAAATTGAAGTGCATGGAGAAGAATTAAACTTCCAAGTATTGGAGGATAGACTGGAAGACCAGTCCTGAAGGGTGCATGGTGTAGTTATCATCTCCTGTCACGGGGTAATGGCCATGAAGAGCTGAACTCAATGCTTGTCTGAATGAAGGAGCATCCCTTCCTTCAGGGTGCATTTGGCATTAGAAGCCTGTCTCATTTTCAGATGTCAGTTCAAAGATTCTTTAGTATTCACTGTGTTTGCATCTAGGTCTTCTACCCTTTTCAACTGGCTACCTGCAGAGAAAAAGGATATACATCCTGGAGTCTAAGGTGCAGAATTTTATTCAGAGAACTGTGTATCTCTGGTTAGTAGAAGTTGGTAGAATAAAATAGAATACATGGAAATTCAAACTTCCTAAAGATAATCTTTAGTGTTGGAAGTGTTTATCTTCAATAGCTAAAATACAAAATAATAAATTAAAATAATAAAATCTTTGAATAATTGATATGCTTTTAAAATACCATTTCATGATAACTTGAAATTATAGAATTTCCTAATGGATGGCTAGAAAAATAGCCTCTAAATACTTTTTAAGTTTTGATGAAGAGATAAAAGTTAGTCTGCTTTTCAGTGTATCAGTCATCTGATAAAAATATTATTTTCTCCTGTTGATCTTGCTACATTAGAGTTGTTAGTTTTATCAGATTGATTTTATAAGTCTTTGTCAGTGGAGCTCCAATACTCTAGTCAGCCTTTCTCAGGCTTATTTAATTGTTTTCTTCTTCAAATAAAAATATGAGGATCCATAGGAACTCCCATAATTCAGGCAAACTCTTAAAGTTCTCAGTGGGAGAACCTGGCTTGCATTTAAGCAAATAAAATTCACATTGATCTCACAGCAGGAACATGATCAGGTTAATTAATTTACTTAGTTCTATCTAAGGAAAGGTTGAGAAGGACTTCAAGCTTAGACCATGAGGTTTCAAGCCTACAGAAAATTCCATGGGTTGAATCTTTGTTCCCAGGCTAAGCTGAGACTGGAATATGTCAAAAACTGTAGAAACTAATTAGAAATAAGGGTGGGATAAAAGCATGACAATCCATGCTTCATGGATTTTGGAAGGTCAGGACAAATACAGCATGTTTTTCTCATTTTTCTGTGACTTCTTAACCTACTAAATCTTAAGAATTAGAGCTCTAACTTAATTTTTTTTAATGGCAATGAGGACTATTTTGATTAATTGCTGCAATGTGAAAGATTTGGCATTACTACATTGCTGAAGATTCTTCTTGTAATTAATTTGTTAATGTAAAAGAAGAAATAAACCTAGCATGTAAAAATACATCTGTCACTCATGACCAATACTTCATCACTACCATGGATGAGCCATACCATTGTAGTTAATCATCAGAGAATTTAGCTGTCTGATTTTAAGACGAAGAGACAAATGTAAATACCAAAAGGGCCCTAAAATCCTCTTTTTTATCCCTGCAAAGTAGGAAATTTATTTAATCTTTAGCCTCTTTTTTCTAGCTCTTTATTTTAATGAATATTCCTTTTGAATGCTCAGTTTATGTTTGTTTCCTAAACCCAGAAATCACTGTGCTACTCCCTAACTCCATCTAGCTTTTACACTTTACCTGCTGTTCCAGGCTATTTTTAGTCAATGTACACTTAGCCAATAGTGCCAAGACTGTCTTTGCTTTATCTCACAAAATGTTTTAAGAATACATTTTTGAGGAAAACCCATATGGTTTGCTAAATCACAACTTCAAAGATCCCAGTCCTATAGTGATACACTTCCCAGCAAGGCACAGAGGAGCATTATCTCAGCACAGCTTCCTGGCATTGCAGGAATTAGACTGAATTCTATTTTTATATCCATTGAGTATAAGATCAACTCTTCTAACACAGAATCCCCAGTCTGCAATAGTTTGTTATAAGGCAGCATTGGAAAAAAATATTTTCATCTAAAAAATGGCAATTTATATAAACAATAAAGCTTGATATAAAAACAGTTAAATTCACATTTTTTACAGGGTGCTTGTTTCTCAGATTCATCTCAGTAGATGGAAACAAAAGTGGTGTAAATGACTAAGCCAGACATGTTTCTTTGCTTTTAAGGAAAGCAGGAAATTACTATTTCCATAATTACACAACAATCAATTACCTTCACGATGGCACATGTCATTCAACATCTCACCTCAGTGAGACACCCATGCTGCAGTTAATGCTGCCTGGAATGTAATATTAATGTGGGCAGCACCACGAGGATTAAGTCTGACATGTGGAAGGTTGCAATGGAAAGCTGACAACACTTTGGTGTGCTGAAGAAAGAGACTCAGACTGACAGATTGACAGGACTGTGAAGTTTGTGACATAAAGATCATTACCAATTAAGATGGAGGTGAAGGAAGAACTGGGGTCAAAAGGGCACCTGCCTCGTCCTCTCTCAAATTTGTGCGATTCCAGTTGAAACAGATGATCCTTAAAAAAAAAAAAAAAAAGACAGAGAACACCATAAACCCTACAGGCAAAGAAACACAGTCCTTAGAGACAAGCTTTAACTTTGTTATACCTTTGTAGAGGATTGACTTCATTAGGGAGAATACACAATTATGGTTGCTCACTGATGGACTAGTAAAAATTCTCTGGGTTTCTGCAAATCACCTCTGTGTGTGCACTGCCCAAAAACAATCAGAAAAATATGCACTAAAATTGCACTTATTTCATTTCTGTGGGAGTAGGGAGGGAAGATTCCTCTATCTTCTCTCCAAATTATCTAAACATTGAATAGATATCTCACCATGGAATGTGTTTTCCCCCTTTAAACATTTTTTTTCCCAGTAGTTGTTAAATATATCATACTGTGTTATCTTCTCTTCATAGCTTTGAGATGTTTATATATCTTCTTCATAGAAGTATGTTTAGGAACGAATCCCCAGAGCAGATGTGATTTCTTCAGTGGATTTAACAGAATATCAGTATAAAAAATATTGGCAACTTGCTTTAATTTGTCTGTATAAAGCTGTAAAGACTGAGAAAGAATTTACAATTTAAATTTTCATTTGCAATGGTACGTTTGTCTCAGCTTTCACAAAAAAAGCCCATTAATGTCTGATTAAAATATCAAGTGAGAGCACAATATTTTTAATTTAGATATTAAAAGAACAGCATGCCACAAAACACAGAGATAGGGAGACTAAAAGGGCAAATAGAGAGAAAACTATGAAAGCTTGATAAAAAACAGGCCACATAGCCATCAAGTGTGTGACTAGTAAATATTTTGATAATATAGCAGTTCCAGTTCTAACAGTTTTACTCAAATGTCTACTGAAATGCAGATTATACCGATATATTGCATAAATGCAATCTACCTGTTCATTAAACTCTTGGTTTCACATTGCTAATATATGAGACAAATATTTTGTGAGGCATAAAATTACATGCAACAGGAAACCAAATCCCCCAGAATTTTAAGAAGCACTTGCCTGAGTCTCTCCCTTACAGAACACATAATGAAAGAGGTCCAAGAGACTTTTTAGTAAAAAAAATCAGGTTTTATTAGACCTGAATTTTCAGGTATTTATTAGAATAATTCTGTACTCACACAGAAAAAAGCTCAATAACCTGCAACATACAAAACTTTTAGCATTTAGCAGTTGCCTCACAAGCTAAATGAATATTCCCTTCCGGTGGCTTCAAGACAGTTATGCCCTCCCGAAAAAGTAAACAACATAAAAAGACAAGGAACAAAGGAGCAGAAGGTGGAAAACTGGAAAGATATTAATAAGAATAAAAAAATAATAGTGTAAAAGGACAGAAAGAAAAAAGATATAAGGAAAGTGGAAAGTTGTAGAGCCCTTAGTTCCCACTAATTGATGAATAATTGAGTCTTTCTGTGCATTTAATTTAAAACAGTTAATCTTGAATTTGTCACAAGTTCCTCCACTTCAAAGCATTATTCACATCTTAATCCCCAGATCAGACAAGCTGATGTACCTGTCTTCCATTCCCAACTGTCTAAATCATACATGTCATTTTGCTGCAAGTTCTGGTCAAAAGGAAAGATTTCCATTAGTTATAGAGGTTCTATAAAAAATGGGATGCAACTCAGAACATAGTTCTGGAAAAACAGGACATCTGTTTCATGTTTGTTTGCAGTGAAAAAAAGTAATAAAATAAAAAAGGAAAAAAACATACAAATTTTAAGAAATGGATCTAAAACTCACGAGGCAACAAGGCCTTCATAATCTCACCTCTCCAGAAGCTCCTTTGTTGGCCTGACTCTGCTATGTTAGTGCCTGGTTGTTAAAGCTGATGTAGCAGAAAATAACCATCCTGGGTAGAAACTGATGGTGCAGGAATATTGCTTTATGCTGTATCAGCAACTATTGCACATCAGTACTAACTATTCCCCCTCTGCTGTTGGGTGAATGTCAAACAATGAAGAAATATTTCCCTGTGCGTGGAAATCTCAGGCCCATTCCATACTTTTCAAACATCACATACCATGTATTTTTCAAATCTAAATACTGTAACATTTTGAGTCAACAGTGGATAAAAAGAGAGTAAGGTGAACTCAGGAAGGAAAAGAAAAACTTTCTGAAATAACGCAAAAGGACTTGGGAATCATAATGGCATAAAAATTTGATGTAAAGGAAATATTTCTAAAAAATGTCTGATGTTATTTATTGGGTATTAAAATAAAAGTTACTCATGAAAAGGTTTCTCTTCTGGGATCTCACCTAAACCATTTGTCAGTGAATCAGTTCAATAAAGATGTAGAAGTAAGTGGAGAGACAAACCAAGAGTTAAAAGTTGATAGATTGTTCTGGTCTTCATGCTTTCTGTTTACTTTTCTGCACAGTAAAATACAAAATGGAAGTGCCTATGCAAGGAAAAAGTAATAAATTACAACTGATTACAGAAAAAAACATACTCAGGTAAAGTGATCCTGTGTGGGAAGAAAATTGTTTTGAAACCATGCTTGAAGAAGTTGTATTATCCCCACTTCCTGGTTTATAGTTTGCAGCTCACATTTCATCCTACATAGGGCATGGAAACTGCAAGTTTTTCTGCTGGTGGAGGAGACATAATCCCACCCGGTCATCATAAAACACACTTCATTATTTTGGTCTTCCCTTGGTAAAACACCACTGGTGCTCAGGGAGAAATGGTGAGTACGGGAGTCTTCTGGGTGATGAAGAAGAACTTTTCATCACTGTACACAAAATCATTCCAGCACAATGAAAAATCTACTAATGTAGTTAACCATTTCCTGGAGAACTATGATTAAATCAATGGTAAAGACAAACCCATCTCTTTTAACATTCATGACATGAATGTGTTTAAAACAGCTAATTATGTAACTGTCAAAGGAAAATGCTACACAATATGCATAGTATCCATTTGTTACCTGGAATTTATGCGTAAGGATTGTAGCTTAAATATATAATCTAGTGTTAACACTGTAGGTAGACAAAAAATTGGATTTCAGTCCAATTTGGCAGAATTTTTAAGAGGAGCTCACCAGTTTTGATATAAAGCAGGATGTGTAGCTTATAAATGCTTGCAGACACATGTAACTGTCTGAACAGTTGCTGAAAATGTAAGCAATGACTCCTCCAAGAGAGATTTTCCACCTTCACCTTTTAGGACAGCATGCCAAATATTCCATGGTTGCAATAAATTATTCCCATCACTGGGGCAAGTAGCTGAAGTTCAGGTGTTAGATGTGTCAGCTTCCATGGGATGCCAGTTTAAATGAAATAAGCGTTACACATTAATAATCAGCTTTGAAGGCTAATTCCATAATTCTCACCCTCCTTGCAGTTTGTGACATTGGAATCCCTTGAGAAATGTCAGAGTAGAACTGACAGCTTCCTCACAGATTATGCAGCACATCCATTTAACATCACAATTTATTTTATGGGCATTTTTCAGTGGTTAGGGTAAAAACTAAGCAAAAGCACATATGGAGGGCTGGGAGTGGAATTATGTGTTTCTACATGTAGCTTGAGAATAGAAATGGGATTCTGGGTTTGATTTATGATACCAGTGACTCAGGAAACATAATACACTTTCAACTATTATTGAAATAATAACATTCTTTTAAAAGAAATACATGATGTTTCCAAAGCATCAAACATTTTGCCATTAACTTGATATGAATTGATAATTTTAGACAATGAAGAATAATGTAGGCTATAAGCAATAGTGAAAGAAAAGGTCAATCGGGGCATTAAAATTTAAAGACTGAACTTAACTTTTGTTGCAGAAAATTGCTTTCACTAATGCCAAGTGCTGCTTTGCTCTGGGTCAAGACAACACTTATGCATGTGATTAATTTAAAACATATGCTTACTTTCATTCCTGTTCAGCAAAGTATCTAATGCTATTCTGAACATTGATACAATGATTGTATCTTTTCAGTAAACCAGGGACTTAAAAATATAGAGGTTTTAGTTGTATTTTCCTCGGATATTATTTTTATGAGAGAAAAATAATTTGATTTTCTGTAAGGATTTGTGGTGTTTTGGTTTCTTTCACTTTAAATTTTATTATTTTCCACTTAACAAAAAAGTAAAATATATCATAGCAGCATTTTTAAAAGGATATTTAAACCAATCCATAACCTTTAATTACACCCTTAACTGTGTGTGCATGTGTTCCAGCAGTACTGCTATGGTCTGCTCTCCAGGAGACCTGTGCATTTTTGTGGTTGGTAGGGTTTTTTGTGTTTTCTAGGTTTTTTGGGGTTTTTTTTCTGGTGTGTGGTATGTTTTGATTTGTTTTTTGCAAGTTTTTTCCTAACAAGTCCATGTTGCTTACCTTGCTGGACAGTAAATCATATTTAGAGTACAGTAGGGAGAGGCTGTGCAGATTTTTCTAAGTATGTTTTTAAACACTGGCTATAGCATTCTAAAGCACTGGACAAAAGTCACTTGTAGCTTTAATGATCTCATAGTTCTTCAGCCTTAGAGTAAAAATATTAAATGTAAGAGCTGTTTGTTGCATTCCATTTCTAGAGGACATGTAATTTATACTTTTTTTAAGAGAACTAGGAACAAGAAAGTTCATATGCAAAGTCAATTGAATGGGAAAGCGTAAAATAGAGATGCACTGCTTGCACAAAGCTACAAGAAATGTTCTTTTAAAATTCTTAATAAAGCCAAATGGTGCTAGTGTCATATATATTGCACTCTTTTTTACACTCAAGTAATTCCAAAACCATCAAAAATGGGAGTGTGAAATCAAAGATTCCCTGTATTTTGTCACAGTGTCCTCTTTGAGGTGGAAGGGATGGGACACGATGGAGACACTGACTGTGCAGGGAAAGGACATCCCGATGGACTGGCTTACTGAGTGACCTGGTCAAGAGGGCTTTGGCCAAGGGCCATCAGAGCTGGAGCCCAAAGCCCAGAGCAAGAGGGAGAGCTGCAAATGGAGAGGGTTTGGGAGGAAGAGGAATGCAAGGGGAGGTGCACATCCCTGCTCTGAGGACAGCGTGTTCAGGAGTTTTCCTCAAGCCTCTGTGCAATACCTGTGAGGTTAATTTTCACTTGTAATTTTCACTCACTTAACATTGAAATCTTTTGCAATTTTGCCCTTTCATTTTATGGGAATGACACTGAGACACTTGTCCCAAAACAAGGTGTATTGTTCTTGGATTCACTGGTTCCATCAATGCCGGTTTTTGGGGTTTTTCCTAATACTATCTTAAAACCCAAGTCACAAAGCAAGAAAGTGACATTGAAAAACTGTGAATTGAAACCCTCACAAAGTTAGGTGCACAGTGAGACACTTTGGCAGCTTTACTGATAGACTTTAGAACTATGGAATTTATTGTAAATCATGAAATCTCCAAGACAGTAACAGAGTTTATTTGTAGAAAGTTAAATTTAAAAAAAATATTTAACATGTCAGGTGTGTTGTTTCTAAACAAGGCATATATTTGTTGCCTATATGTACTTTACAATTTATTCAAATACATTTTAAGTCTGGTTTAACCTTAAAAATTCATCTTTAAAATTTCATTTTGTACAGCCATGTTCAGTCACACAGCCTAATATGAGGAACTAGTTACAAAATTTATCAAATATAAGATTTGTAAAACATTTAACTGGTGCAACTGGATTTTTTTCTCAGGGAAGAAACTTAATACTGAGTGAATGCATAGAAATTTTGTGACCAAGACAGGTGAAGTGCAATGCACAGAATAAACCTCATCTTGATTTCCATTCTCTTTCTCACTATAATGTTTTTAGTACAAATTCACATATAAATTCGCTTTTTTGCAAATATTCTTTTGTTCTGTATATTCTCAAAACAGTATTTTTCACTTTTCTCTTTCTTCTATACTTACTTATCCTTAATTTTTTTATTTCAACACAGAAAGACTTACTGAATACACTGAGCAGAGGCTTCATTTAGGAAGGATGCACATTGACTTCCCCATTAAAAAAAAAAAAATCTGAAAAATCACAGAACATGTCTGTAAATCTGCAGAAAATATAATTCAAATATAAGTCTCCAATGAACCTTCAACTCCATGACCTGCCTTAATCTGTACATTTGCCTCATCAAGAAGGCACGTGGTAAAAGAGATCTACAGCAAAATAGTTTGTCCTTGTGTAACAGCAGAAAATAACTTACTGATCAGGCCTGAAAAGGTGTCTCATATGATTTAGCCCTTCGTATTTAAGCAGACAAAATTCTGGTGCTAAGAAAAGTGTGCTTTAACATTATCTGATAAATATAGTCCCAAACATTAGCTAGGTATCTAATTGATTCAAAGTTAACTAATTAATGAAAAAATTGAAAATCTAAACCCAGAGGAATATAACTGAGTTTATATAAATGAACCTCTGCCTCAAATACTTAAATAATAATACCAATAAATTCCTATTGCAACTCACCAGACTCTTTAAGTCAGCATAAAACAGGCATGCAGGTATATAGGTGAGCAAGACAAGGATGCTCCAACAGGGGAAGAATTTTTCATGTAATATCTTCTTTAAATAATCCAAACATTAATTTTCAAAAGGATCTAAGCACTGACAAAAAAAGCTCATCAGAGGATTACTAACTTTCAAAATTATACCTTCAGCATTCACTCAACTTTATTTTCCAATCCAAATGGGGATACAATATTCAGAATAGAGTCCTCAAAAGCTGTCTGAAATAGTCAGGTCTGTGCTATTTGACATAATTAAGATTATTTGGGAGGTAGCATTTCTTCTGAGGATCTGTTTTCAATCCTCTTTACTATCCAGTGACATATTGAAAAGATCAATCGCCCTATGGGATGAGAGTGCATAAAATATTACAGACATTAAATCCTCCCCAAAAATTCAGATGCATTTTTCAGGTCTGTGCATTTTATTCCACAGTTAAATGATTAAGACACATTGGGCTCCAATCTGAAAACGTGTTTAAAATCTGGAGCTATGTCAGACTGCTGTCTGAGTTTGCAAAAGGATTAGCAATTTGTGATTTGTGTCAAAATATCTGGCCTAAAGTGACAGAAATAATATATTTTCCTGACTTAATGAATGTGAAAAAATCTGGCAAAAGAAGAAAAAAACTGCACTGCACATAGAAATCACAGGCATTCATCCTTAGCAGCTCACAGTATTTCAGTAGCAGTGATTGCATTGGTCAGAATTTTAGAAGGGACACCTTTGTATGACCTTGAACTGGTCACATAAACTCATTAGGAGTCTTATGGAAAAGAATAGAACCATTAGAAATTATTACTAGATTGCACTAATGTGATAGTTAATATGTATGAAAGCTCCAGGGACCACAGAAAGGCTCCCTAGAATTAAAATGGATGAATAGCTGTATATGGTGATATAGTCTTATGACCATTAAAGAGAAAGTAAAGATAGTCCACAAATGCTGTACAAAAGTGAAGGCATTTCTGTGGAGAAGTGCACTCTTCACACAGAGCCTTACTAACCAAGGTTTTTCCTCTTCCAAGATTCTGACAGGCTGAACTTGTGCCGAGATTGTGAGAGCAAAAACCACATAAAGTCCTCTCTAATGATCTAATCTAATGATTGCTATCATAACAACTGGGGACAAAGGTCATGAAAAAATAAAAAAAAGCAAGATGCAGCTCCAAGGTTTGAGCTTCTAGCTAGGCTTTGTTGATGAAAGGAGGAAGAGATGCATTGGGCATGGAAAGGACAACAGCTACATTGAACTGGGAATGGATTTCAAAACTCAGATATGCTGTTCTGTGTGTCTCCATGGTGTGGAGCCTTAGACAGCCAACTGCCCTTTTGCAGAGCTTCAGCAAAGGATGTCTGAGTTGGCCATTCTTGAGGAAAGGGCAGAGGAGTAGATCCACTGCCTCCCGACGACCCAGATGAACTGCTAGCAATACCTCTTTTTAGTTAACTTTTTAATCTAATTTTTCTATATAGATATAATTCAAATAAGAAAAAATATCAGTTATTTATCATAGACTGATTATACAATATTAAGGGTACATCTTATAAACCTGCAAAAATATTAACTAAAGTGTTTATTCTGGTTTTAGTTATGATGACTATAACTTTATTGATCAGTCACTCCACTCTTCAGACAGTGATACAGACTTCACCCGGTGCTGTCACTTAAAAAGATACTTTCCCTCATAAAAAAAGGTGGCAGAATCTAAAAATCATTATAATGAGAGCTGCAATATTTCAGTTATCCCCATTAAATTACCACACAGGTGGAGGATTTCTTTCTCTTTGGGATAACACTATTATTCCTCTGTATAGATTCATTCTCCCTGGACCATCTGTGTTTAATCTTGCAAAGGGCAGGTCTAATATGATGGAAAATTCATTTTATATGGCTGATCAATTCACATACTCAACCAATATCCCAAATTGAGTTTACACTTCGCATATGGCCATATTTAGACAATTTTCAAAAGTAATGAATGTTATTCACCTCATTTTATGGATGGAGAGCACTGCCAAACAAACATGTTGTCTGTTATAACATGGAAGAGTGACTGATAAGAGCAACTGCACTGATACAGAACACTTGACTTTCTCCAGAGCATTTCACTTAGTACCCAGCTATTTGATAAACAATGTGCATTGTAGAATTGTTAAGAAATACAAACTGTTGGCATATATCCAAGTACAGTTTTTATGAGTTATCATTGATGAATCCTCCATTAATGAAGGTTTCCCTTAATGAAGGTTTCCCTAAATTTTATTTTCGTTAGAAAGATGATTTTTTAAATTTAATAGTGATTTAAACAATCATATGATTTCTTTTCTAGTAAAGTTTGCAAAAGGACTGAGGAGGGCAAAGTAATGAAAAGTTTATTGAGAGCTCAGGTTATGGAATACTTTGAATACTGAGTTAAAAGTCAGAAGCTTACTAAGTAGATTTTGATACAATCATACCAAAAGTAGTGTATCTTGGAGTAGGGAATCAAGTTTATATCTGAAGGACAACAGAACACCCTAGAAGATGGAAGTTCAGATACTTTTTTGGACTGCTCTCACATATTAGACTGAGGTTCCTCAGTTAGGATCTTGGATATCCCAGATGCCTTGTTAAAGCTGACACTGCCAAGCAACACTAGAAATATCTTCATTTACCTTGTTATATGAGACTGATAATTAGGTGCCTCAACTAAGTGTGTAAACTGGGATAACTTTGTGCTCAACGGAAGAACTTTGGGTCAAGTGCAAAATGTCAAAAAGAGATTTCTCATTGAGACGCTGCCGTGCCAAGAACTCAGCACTTGAGTCCATGAAAGAGGAATCTCAAACAGAGGTAGGGAAGTGACCTTGCCTGTACACACACCATGGAATAGCATGTGTGATTCCAGTGTCTGCACTTCCAGAAGATGTGAAAATACTGCAGAGAGTTCACAGAAAGGACACAAATAAGATTGAGGAATCCTGGTGATAGGAGGTTTAAGGAGCTATATTTATTTAGCTTATCAAAAAAAGTGAAGAGGTGGCTTGATCTTTGTGCATAGGTACTTACTTGAGGAAAAGATGTGGAAAAGATAGTGGGAGACTTTTCAACTTTGCTATCAAAGGCATATCAAGGTTAAATGACAGGAAGCTGAAGTTAGAAAAATGTAACCTTGAATAAGTGGCTATTTCCTATAACCAAAAGTAATTAAATATTAGAACAGCTAATATTTAGGACAGAGAATTAGTAGTGTTGCCTCTTTTTCCCTTTTGCAGCACAGCACCTTTGTGGTTTGCTGTGAGCATACATACTGTCTTCACCTAATTAATTTTCTCTCTAAGTTAGGTACCATTTTCACCTCTCTTGAAATATGTGTGTATTCAAGTTCCAGAACATGAAATAATTTAATCTAGATGAAATGTGGACTTTTGGATGTTTTGGCGCAATTTGTCAGTCTGTGATGTAAACAGACTAGATCATGTAAATGAATCCCTCTGTAAAAGATTTTATGACGTGTTGCCCACTTGACAGAATTTCGTATCTATTTAGTGGATGGTGCTCTAAATGGTGGCTTTTCACCCATGCAGGAGGATGCTGTGTCTCTAACCAATTTTCAGGACAAGAATTTGTCACACATTCTATCTAATGAAGAACTGACCAACACCCACTTCCATTTGGTCAGTGAAACCAGATGTTTCTCCTCCTTAATCCTCTGAAAACAGAGTGGAGATGAGGTAATAGGAACAAGCACGGAGATAGAGAAACTTGGCAGGTCATTGCTTGTTTTGATTATAAAAGTACGTCAGAAACAACTTTATTATTGTAAAATAATAGATATAAATATGTTTACAATTTTGCTTCTCAACAAAGCTGGAAGAATGATGACATTACCAAATGCTGGTCAAGAGAAGAAGATTTATCCTGTCAAAGTTAAACTGAGATATGACTGGCTCATTCTCTTGTGACTTGCATGTGAATTCACTTTAGTTTGTTAAAGCAAGAGCTGAGGATCTCATGTTGCCTACATTTGGTTGGTGTAGAGGGTAAACAGAAGGCTTACTGCACAAATGAATCTTATCTTGGTTTTACATTGAAACACAAAATATATAGGAAAAGAAGTGTCCTTCCCCACACTCAACAAAATATTAAAGGCAATGTAGATTAGAAAGAAGAAGTTCCAACTTGATTGAACTCTCCTACAAGCAAACAAATACACCTGCTGCTCACTAAAGGCACGTCCTCTCCAACAGGACTAAACACTTAGAATTTAAAGTTGGTCTTCCCTGATAAGCAGAATCTCACTCGGCTAATTGAAGAGCAAATAGCATAATAAGGAATACATCAGATTAGGAACACCCAGGGGAGACTCCCAAAAACCACCAGTGCATTTTGTGGAAAGGGTGGCTTAGTCCTTTAGCCCTCTGAAGTGGAGAAATACAGCTGCAGGCGGTTTACTAGATTAAATGAGGCACTGAAAATGGCATTCTGCCAGCTCCATGTAAGTATTAAAAATTTACAGTGTGTTCTGGAAGAAAAATTCTTCATGCATTGTTCTTTCCCATAAATTTAATTCCCTCAACAGGTTTTGTCATGCAGAGATGCCTTTCTCTCCAGGAATCAGCTCTATCTTGTCCCCACACAGCTTGCAAAAACTTGGGTTATTGTTTCTACACATTGTTTTCTTTTGGAATTTCTGCTTATTTTGCAAGTCCTATGGAGGCAGAGTAACTTTTTAGCTGTATTTGGTGAAATTCCCATGTGGACTTGTTAAATGTGCTTTGTGAGTCAGTGAATAAGGCAGTTTGGATCATTGGACGGTCTCCAGAGTTCCCCTACAACCTGCTGCTCTACTGAATAGATAACTCATAAAGATAAAATCATTACCTGACTGCAGAGAGATAACTGGATTTATCTGAAGTTCATCAAAATCCACCCAGGGTATTTTGAGCCACAAAGAACAGTGCTGGAGCACTCTTCTGCTAGCAACTAGATGTGGATAAACACAGACTGAAACAGAAAGCACTTCTTTCAGCATTTGTCACCTGCTGCCAAAACTGAGGAGTTTGTAGAAATGCAAAAGGAAGAGACTAAATGCAGATGCTTTCCCCCCTTCTCTGCCCCACCATGCCTTGTTGGCATCAAAGACAGCAAGAGGGACAAATGTCAATTTGGTGAGAATAGAAGCAAAATAGAAGCAACATAAGCTATATTTTCCGCACTTTTCTTCATCTTCTATATCTGGTTTGAAGACTTATCTCAGATTTTCTCTCACAGAGAACATGGAAATACACATTTGCAATTCCATGTGAGAAATTTGGGGTGCAAAAGAGTGTCTGACTCTTGTTTTCTTCAGGAAAAATAGTGTTTGTTTTAATGAATTTTCCTCCATTTCTGGATGAAATACAAACAAAAATTGGAAGAACACAGTCTTTTCTGACCTGCACTGATTTTTGACATTTGGAAGCATTGCGTGATGTCAGAGATAATGAACTCACTTACTGGCTGGCATTTAACTTGCTTATGTTTTCTTGGACAAGATTTTGTAATATGTTCTGTTGTAAACACCAGTAGCTGTTCTGTCTGCAAAGTCAGCACTCCTATTTTCCCTAATTTCTAATTTATTTCTAAATGGCAGAAAAACATTGGGCTATTTTGCTGAAATGTTTAAATTTGGAAAAGCAACATTGATCAGAGTCAAAGTAATTAGATACAGAGAAAAAGATAAAAAGCTGCTGTCAGTGACTGTGATTATATATTTTTAGAAAGATAGCAACTGACAACAGCTTTATTAAAGTGAACAGCCTGGAATTCCAAAGTGAAATCAATGAAACCAATATTGGAATAGAATGCAGTAAACCATTATATATTTAATATTTCAAATTGATATATAGTGTATAATAGAATTTGCAAGTAATTTGATTTAGAAAAATATATTTGGTTATACTCTGGTGGTACAACACAAGTTTGATGTAGAATTAAATAAAACCAATATTTACTTCTTGTTGGTTTATTTGATCAACATATTAAGACAAAATGCATGGTGTCATTAAATTTCCATAAACCATGGGAAGCAGAGAAGAGCTTTTAATCCTATGCAATGTATCATAGCACAACGTGCGTGTGAAAGATTTCCAAACACATTTCCATTACTACATAGAAAGATTAATATTTTTTACAGAGTGATTGGGAAAATGACATTTTTGCTGTGTTTTTGAAGAACATTAGAGGTTCTGTTTTTAAGGCAGTTCTAAGATGCTAAGATCTGCCAATGAGGCCATCAAATTCTGCCTATTTTTGGAGACAAAAATCTCTTTTTGGCTTCATGATTTGTTGACAAGAGCTCAGTGTTCTGCAAGACACAGCTCAAACCTGGTTTTGATAGGCAAAGATGAATTTGTGGTTGTATAAGCATATAAGATTTTATACAGGAGGCAGAATGTTCCTTTTCATAAACTGAACTGCACCTCATAAATCCATGCTAAATCAAGATGCCTACAGTATGACTGATAGTGTCTTTAGGACATTTTCACTGTTCAAAGAAAAACCAGAAATGTTTCATTTTCTTACCAAATGGCTATTCAGAAATGGATTACTTTATGTAAACTTTTGTTGCAAGCCAACTACAAAATAAATGTCCCTACAAAAAAATGCACCATGAGACTAGTGATCACCAAGATCATGAGCCTTAGCTGGATGTTTAGTTCCAACAGGTTGCTTCTACCTTCAAACACTGTGTTAGTTACCTATCTGGATGCACAGAAGTTTGTCATAAGGGCTTCCTCCTTTCCTACATCACACACCTTATACCTCAACACGTCTGAGGAACGTCATTGTTCCAATGTGTACAAGCCTCAAACATACCTTGTGATACTCAGACATTTTGAGATATAAAGAGATATAGAGTTATATTTTAAATACTGTTTCATTTGCTGTTCTCCTTTCAGTGACAGTCAGACAGTGCAGAAATGAACAGATAGATGAGGTGGAAGAAATAGGGGACAGTAATCAGATGTTTTTGGAAGAGGATACTCTGACCAGAATGATCAGCAGAGACTGAACTGCAGTTTTCTGAAGAAGGGTCTTGTCCTTTCACTTCTGCAGTTACACCACATCCTTATCACTCAAAGAAAGCAAGATTACAATTTGCCCACTCAACCACATACCATGCGTTATTTTTAACCTACCATATATATGGCACCTGTCTTTTTTAATCCTGATGGCCAGTTTTTGAGATAACAGGAAATAATATAGCTACTTATTAGTGCAACAAATATATTTCCTGTTGGTTTACAGAACCAAAAAAAAAAGGAAATTTTCCAATGATTTCAGCGTGGGTAAAATTTTAGAACCTCAGTGTGACAAGGGAGAATAATAAACAAAAAAAGGGAAGGAAGGACAGTGATAGATAAGGGCATGATCATGGGCCACACAGTCTTATATATATCTTGTTTCTCACTTGTTTGGTTGGCTTCTATTTTTATTAGTCTGTTGTTTATGCATTCTAAAATAGTGCTCCTAAATATACAGCCATTGCTTCCTTCAAACTGTACCAGGAAGCCTGACAGGAGGCTTGTGAGAAGAGCAAAGAAGGCATGCAAATTTGCCTTATATTAACATTGCTTATTATCTAGTTCCTTTCTGATTTTCAGAACACAGTGTGTTTCTGCAATTCATACAGTTCTAAGTGCTGTGCTGAAGTCCCAACTTCTGAGATGCTTCTCATTTTGACAGCAGTTGGTGGTGCACAGCATGAATTGGATCCTTGGAGATTGCTTCTGGTGATGTTGTCCTAGTTTGTTTTGTCAAAATTATGCATCGTTACTCAGAAAAGATTAATCAAAAACATTTAGCAGAAACTAATCCCTTAGTTGATTTGTATGAGTACATTTTAAAAAAAACACGTTATATCTGTAATTAATATTTATTAAAGCCAAGAGCTCCTGGCCATAGGGGAAAGTAAGAATTCTTTTGGATGGTGCTTTAGCATCAGCTCCATGACAAATGCTCAGCTCTTCCAGGAGACATCCTGTGAACCAACTAAATGAGAACATTGACCAGCAACCTCCCTGACACCTGCCAGTTAAAAGCAATCTCGTCTTTGGGCTGTAGATCATCTCCATCTATTAAGTCCCACCTCACAAAGTGCATTTCCAAGAATCCCTGCTCCAATTCCTACAGCTGTCATCACACGAGCCTTTAGCAGCCCAGGTTCAATGCTCAAGGAGTCTTACATGCTGATTTAAAATGAGGGGTTGGTACTTCTGCCGAATCTTTAAGCCTGTTCTAATATCACTGAGACAGAAAGGATCACAATTTCTGAGAAGTCCAGACAATTTCTGATTTTGCATAAGAAATATATTCACAATATTGGCTATCTGTTCTACTTACTGATCTCTGCAGTACTATTCCACTCAGCTGTAAGCACAGTTAAGGAGCTTACATGCACTTGCTGAACAGGACCAATATGAAGAAGCTGAATTTACCAAAAAAGTTTTAAGAAATTCCATCTCCCATCAAACTAACACATATTTTGATATATGATGTATTATTTAATTTTTAAGAAACCCAATAAACAACTGCAACAAAAAACCAACCCCCATAGATTTAGCTAAAATCCCCTAAAATATTTAATATTTTTGTTAAGAATTACTCTATCAGCCTATCAAGTAAAAAACACACCAAAAAACCTAAGATGAAAAAAATCTTTGAACTCTTTGCTTAGATTTCCAGAATATACTTTCAAATATTAGTCAGCTCCTCTAAACACAAACTAAATTTTCAATCAGCATTACATTTCATCAGGGAAAATAGTTATTGCATGGTTCATATGAGAACTGTGAGAAATTGAACTTAAATATTTATTTTTAACCACAGAGGCTTTGCTGGAATCTAGACCGAAAATATCACCACTGTAAACCTAATTTCTTACCTCTGATGGATGTCCAGCTCTAATAAAAGTACAGACAGGGTCAAAAGCTCCTGTTCCACAAGCCAGCAGATGGGTCCTGTTGAATCGGTGAAGGACACGGATGTAATTTGCACATTCATCCTATTTATGTAGAAAATAAACATAGCGAAATATGAGGTTTAAATTACTATTTTTTTAGTATCTTATCTGCCCTTAGGTGATGTTCTTATATTGAATCTTTCTATTCTATTTCACTTCATGCTAGTAACTCTGTGCCACCAGTGTCATGGATGGGCATTTCTACATTTAAAAAACCAAGTTTAGAGCACTAATTGATTCTATTTTATTTTAGATACTGAAACATTTAGGAGTTGCTAAGTTATAAAAACACAGTTTGGTGCTCCTTTAATCTTTGTGATATTCTGAAAATCTAAATAGATATTTTACTAAGTATTACTTGATACACTAGACATAAGATTCAGAGCATAAGATGTGAATAGTCAGCAAACAGCTTCTGTCTCAAGAAAAATATCATTTTTTTTACTGCACCATTAATTTCTTTTATAATTAATTGTTAATCAATATTTTTTTATACTGTATAGACACAAACTTTGTCTGTTCCCACTGTTTAAACCCCTTTGAAGAAGAAATATTCATATCCCCCAGGGCAATACTTTGGGACTCATTAGTGTATTTGCAGTTTCAAAAATATCACAATTAAAACATTTTCAAACATCCCTTTGAGATGTGGGGCCATTATTCCTGTGCTAAACTAGAAATGGAGACAGTGAGATAAAAGTATCCATTGATTTTTGGGAAAAATCTACACTTTTTTTTTTTCTCCTGCGTGCCTTTATAGGAATGCCTGAAAAGTACTGCAGAAAAACCTCCAGGATGAGGAAGATACCAAATATAGGGAAAAAAAAAACCCATCCAAATGATTAGACGTGATCATTTATAAACAGATGACAAAAGGTGCTGTTCTGGGAAGTGTCAGGCAATGAGGGATTGCTGCTAACCCTATTAATAATGTACTGTGCACAGAGCAAGGAAGAAATGCATCATCCAAGGGGGCATTGAAATAAGACTTCTTTATACTATATCAGTTAATTAAATACTAGGGTTGCCTTTAGGATGCTCCATAGATATATTAATAGATCTGTGGAATTTTATTCATCTCAGACTTCTCAGTGTGGAGGAGTTAATCATCTCTACAGAATTTGATTTCTGTATCTGAATGATTTCCAATTCTGATAAAGCAATTCAGAGTAATTGAAAACTCTCACACCACAGGCTAACAGGTGTGAGAGCACCTGGATGACAGCTGAAGGATTTTTTTTTCCCTGGCTTCACTCCAATCAGAAAAGCATGGCCATATTTTAAGAGTATGCATGTGTTGTTAAGACAAGCCTTTTTTTAACTGTCCTGTTAAGTCTGTTACAAGCTCTGAAAATGCTTATGACTACAGAACTTGCAGTTTTACTGCTACAACATGAACTGATAACTTTTTAAGGTTATACAAGCTTGTAAAAGTGGACTGTTCTGTTATACAGAAAGAGGCAGCAGAGAACATGTGAAGTACTTCAATGCTGAGAAGCTTATTGCAATATTATCAGTTCTCCTTAATAACTATGCCTTGAGTAACAGATCTTTTGCAAAGGAAAATTAAAAAAGAACAGCATGGAAATAAGGAAAAAAGTTTGAAATAGAGCAATATTTTTCTGAGAGTTTACAGTGTGAAATATAGCATTAAGAACTTAAAATTGACAACAGGTTGATTATAAGACATTATACTATTAAGTCAATATTGGTTTATTGCTACAAAAATGAAGGTGATAAGAAAATTACTATGAAAGTTTTGTTTCTAATTTAGATTCCTTTCAGGTTGAGCAATTTAATTTACTGAATACAGAGTATGCTGATGAAAATTACTAAGGTTTCCCTGATATTAATTAGTGTTACTCGTTCACATAGTCCATATATTATTAGGTCTCACGTGAGGATCATAATATTGTTTGGTATTACAATATTTCCAGCTTTTAAAATTTTAATGTATTTTTCTTAAAGACTCTGCTTCTGGAATCTTTTAATTATTTACATGTTCTGGTTTTCTCTACAAAAGTAAAAGTTACACCAAACCTTCATGGTGCAGAGAAATGTGGGAAACACATGAAGCTCTTTAAGTTCATACATTCATACAAAGCAAATTTGAAGAAAAAACTGAATTACAAAAGATTTTGGGTTTTAGAGAAACTAATGAGTCTGAGGAGGATATCTTTTCATTGAAACAACAGTACCTATTTCTGAACTTATTTAACCAAAATAATATTGTCAAAGTATCAGAAAATATATCCCACCATGCAGTGGTGAAGAAAATATGATAGAGCTTTAATTAATAATGGCATATGCTGACAGGTAGTATTAAATAAAGGCCAAATAATGAGGATTTGGGATTCATTTAATACGAACATAAAGTTCAGATATTGTAGAAAAGCACTGATTTCAACCGAAGCCGCCTAAAATTATCAAGGATACAAAAGTAACCTAAAAAACTGCAATGACCTCTTCAGAATCTTCAAAAAGAATTAGTTCTGGGCCAGGTGACTGTTACAAGTTGAGGGTTTATTATTATTATCATCACTACTTTACAACCTGGTTCACCAATTCCCTGTACAGTTCTCAAGCTTTTACTTCAGAAGAAATCTTTATAGCTTCCTAATCTTACTGGGAATATGTTGTGGTTATCGTCAAGGCTGCTGTTTGCTGTGTTTGTGGGAAAAGCTTGTGTGTGCCCTTGTGTGTCCCACATTCCTGTCACTGTTGCTGTAAAACTATCATAATTTTCAGATCCTTTGGTTCAGTGTGAGCTCTCTCAGCTGTGGGATTTATTAGGTGTTGGACTCGCTGTGTGTTTATGAGGTGCAGATAATGAGCTTGGTGCATTGCAAAATTAAAGAGAGCTCCCATCCAGAGGAACTTTCATCCTGTGCTGCCAATATCAGCTGCTGGATGTCAGTGAGCTTTCAGGTCTCTTCCTAGGAACTGATTACAATCAGGGCACTGAATCAAAAGAACAGAACAGTTCTGAGGCTCATTAAAACAGAGTATTTTTATTCAGATAACATGAAACTCATACAACAACATAAATTAGAGTGTATTTTATAATTACTAAAAATATAACTGCTTCTCCAAATGTATTCTAGAGAATGTGAATTTTAAAGATAAACTGGAATGTGAAAATGGAGAAGGGATTCTATGAAAAGAAAAGGAAATAGAAATGGAAAACGAGAATTATTTAGGTACCTTCTCTGATAGCACCAGGAAAAGAATTAAAAGAAAGTTCAGATGATCAAAAGTGTGCAGTGTCTGTTTATTAGCTGGTGTGGAGAGCAATTAAACTAATAATTTAGTGTGTTCACAGTAGTTACATGGTTTTAACCTGCAACACTTAAATCTATATCTGTACTTTAATCTTTCTCCAGTTAGGGATGCCTGAATCCTTGTTTTGGACCAGCCACTGGTGCAATTAAAGTACATTGGATCTGTAATTAATGATACTTACAGCATCTCTTCCTTTAATTATGCATTCTTCTGCCTGCAGAGGTGTACTAGGCCAGTGGATCTGAGAAAACAAAAAATAATTGGCATTCTGATCATGGCAATCCAGCTTTTCCACTATTTCTCATGTGAAAGATTCTCTGAACAGAAGTATAAAACCATAGAACAGCCTAGGTTGGAAGGGACCTCAATAGATCATCTGGTCCAGCCCTTAGTGGGAACAGGAGCCTCAATGAGATTTTCTAACACTCTGTCCTACACATATTTAGATCCTCCAGAGACAGAAACTCCACCACATCCCTGGCTCCTTGTGAAGGGAGAGCCTCTGTCCTCTTTGAGATGCCAGTTAAATACCTAAGTACTGGAATACTGTGAGGAGCTCCCCCCAAGCCTTGCCTTCCCGAGAGACAAAAGACATTTATCGTTTCCTTTGTTGAAACATAACTGTTTTGATTAGAGTAGCACAGCAAACTTATTAGTAATCAACAGGATTTAAAGGAAGTTCATGCAAGGAACATTTTATATAAATTCAGTAGAAACATCTATGCTAAACTGTCAATGATTTTCAAAGTCATTATTAATTTTGATCTACTGATTTCCTGCTTGAAGTGACACTTAGGAAAGAAAATGATTTACAGTGAAGTTATAAAGGGTCAGCAATGAACCTCATGGGAGTAGGATCAGCTCTTCACAGTCATTTACTAGAACTCAAGCCAAGTTACACAAGTAAGACTTTTTTCAGCTACCTACTGTATAACAATTATATTTCATTCCAGATGCATGATTTGTTTGGATGAAAACAATATTAAGCAATGACTGAGCAGACTGGAATGATTACTTAATTTCTTGGAATATTTAAAAGTGAAAACAAAAACATGTTCACGTCAGTGGTATTGGGCTTGCCTGAAACCAAGTAAATATCAAAAAACTGATGTCATCATTAAGACATTTTTGACAATACTCCAATCACAAATTATTTTTCTGTCTAGCAAACATTTGAAAATTAAGTTCTGATAGGCTTCCCCTCCTCCCCCCCTTTTTTTTTTTGGTCATTGAACTGTCTTAGTTTTCTCAGAATAATTCTAATCTGAAAAAAATCTGGGGATAAATTATTAGAAAATTTAATTGCAAGACAAATGGGGATAAATTATGAATCCTAGATGCCTAGGGCCTGAAAGCAAGAGGCCCAGTTCTCTTAGATATCTTCATTAATGACCTGGAGCTGATTCTCAAAGGAATACTAAGTAAATTTGCTAATGAAAATATACTGGGAGGAGCTATTGACTCTCTAGAGGGCAGAGAGGCCCTGCAGAGAGACCAGGACTAATCAGAGGGCTGGGCAGTCACCAACTGTATCAAGTTTAACCAGAGCAAGTGCTGGATTTTTCACCTGGGACAGGGCAACCCTGGTTTGTGTATAGATCAGGGAATGAGGGATGGGAGAGGAGCTGCAGAAAGAGACCTGGGGGTCCTGGTCAGGGGCAAGCTGAGTATAAATCAGCAGTGCCCTGGCAGTGTTTAGGTCTCACACCATCTAAAGCCAAGTTAATCAGAACATCTGTTTTCAGTCAGATGGTCTTATTGTCATCTATGAATGATGAAGAATAACTCTCATCTGTTCTCTGTATTGCTGCTGTGTAGCCTGGAAAGGCACCTGAACTCTGCTGGACTCCCATGAGGGCACTCATCCAGTCATCCTGCTCAGACCATTCCTGGTTCATTCACTTCAAAACTCAGGGTCCACAGCCATTTATTTTAGTCACTAGTCAGGAACTGAATGAAGCTTGGGTTAAGCTTGTCCTTAACCCAAAAACCTAGAAGACCTCCCATGGCTAAAACTATGAAGCCACAGTTCTCACTTACCAAAGACATGCTCTTCCTAGTAGGCTGAAATGGGAGCTTTTTCCCATACCAGGTGTAGGTGGCTGTTAGGAACAGAGAAACCACTGAGGGAATAAAACACTTGACTCTGTAACCTGATATTAAATACACTGTGTGTAGGTGATTATTTTTGTATTTCGAGACTTAGTCCCAGTGCTGTTGAAAACACTTTGTATGTACATTTTCCACTTAAGATACACTCAATTAAGTATATATAAAGAATTAAGAGAAAAAACACAAAGAAGTAACCCAATGCTCCTGCTTTTTCTGGAATGTCAAAAAGCAGCTGCACTGGAGCTACAATTATTTAGTCCTTGGCACAGAATAATAGAATAAACCATGAGTTGTAGAATGGCTTGGTTTGGAAGGGACCCTTAAAGACCAACTACTGTAAACACTTGCTATGGTCAGGGACAGCTCTCACTAAAAAATGTTGCTCAAAGCCCCACCTAGCCTGACCTTGAACACTTCCAGGGATGGAGCATTCACAACTTCTGTTACAGTGTCTACCACTCTCATAGTTAAGAAGTTCTTCCTAGTACCTAATTTAATCTACACTCTTTCATTTTAAAACCTCTGTCTCTTGTCCTGTCCCCACAGGCTCTGCTAAAACTCTCTGTCTTTCTTTTAAGGCCCCTTTACAAATTGAAACTCCAGCATTAGGTCTCTCTAGAGCTTTCTCCAGGCTGACCTCCAGTTCTCTCAGTCTCTCTTCATATTAGGAGAGATATTCCAGCCCTCTGACTTTTTTTGTGGCCCTCCTCTGGACATGCTCCATCAGGTTCAGATCTTCCATACACAGGGGAGCCCAGAGCGGGACACAGCACTCCAGGTGGGGTCTCAAAAGAGAAGAGTGGAAGGGCAGAACTAGAGGTTGTGCAGCAGTGTGGGAATCTACCTTAGATGCTCTTAGCAAATTTCCTACTTCCAAGGCAAGTCCATATTAGTTGTCTGAAGTACATGGGTCTGAATTATGACTTTAGTTATAGATATGTGTCTCCTGAAGAAGTTTTTCTATCCAGAAAGTATTTTTAAAGCTCATAACTCTTGGAGGCTCTTTTAACATAAATAAGCATTCAGTTTTAATTGCTAAAAGAGTATTTCAGAATTGAGACTCAAAAAATCTCTGCATGTCAGATTTTGCTATCATACCAAATTTCAAATTAGCATAACATAGGATGTGTTTGCACTGCATGAAAATCCAGATATTAATCAGCTGCAACAGTAGTCTAACCTGCCATGTATTACCTTTCCTGATGTTTATGTTTTAGAGTTGTGACAATTACTAGCTTTAATTTTTTAATTGATTCTCTGCCAGAATTACAATCTTCTGGCAAGTTATCAATAAGTATTTTTGGAAATCTCCCTGGGTATATAGACTGGAATAGCATCACACTGGCATATATTTCACTGGGCTGCAGGCTTGACAGAACAATTGGCTTGGACATAATTTTTCATACCTTCAGGTTAATGTGAATTAAATATTTAAATGCCTTGCTTAGCAATGTTTTCTTATCTTGCACCACATTATTCTCATCCTTGAGACCTGGATGATGTAATTTTAGCACTGTATTTAAAGACAGGGAAAATGTACTTTTAAATGTACTCCTCATGGGGGAAAACAGAGTTGTAAGGCAGAACAGATATGAGGGAAACTTTAATTGGAGCTATAATGCTAATTAGTGTCTCCAAGCATCTTCTCTATTCAGCCACTAGCCTTAAAAAAGAGGATGGTATCTCTACTGAAAACTAATTTAAAGAAATTATATGAGCTTTATAGCACTTCAGGCCAAAATAGACTACTGTGTGATCAAGTCTGAACTATAGTGTATGACAGAGCAATTAAGCAATTCAACCATCCTGTCCCCAGTTTAAGTCAATAAATAGTGCTTAATTAACAGATAACTTGTGCTTGGCTGAAGCACAAATTCTTTTAAAATATCTGCTGACGACTGGATATTATATATATTTATCAACAAATACATAGCCACCTTCCCTCTTGGAAGGTTATCCAATGGATAATCAAACTCATTAAATTGTGGACTTTTTATTTCAGTTTGCATTTATGCACTTTCCTACACAGCACTCAAAGAAGACACAACCAAGACCTGCTCTTGCAGACTTGTGTTCAGCCATCTCTGGAGTGGAAATGGAGCTTCACTAGAGGCAACATATATAAGGAGGTCTCTATAATTTATTACAGCAGAGATATAAAACCTAATCTGGAGCCATTTCAAACTACATGAGAAACAGCACAATTGAAATCTGCCTGCACAAGCCCATTTACAGAAGTGGGAAGGTTTCTTTTCAGACTCAGATCTTCATAAGGCTCTTGAAGCAGAAGCTATCTGTAAGGAATTTGTGGGCATATAGGAAGAGCAGTTTATTTTCACTCCAACAAGAGACGAAATGTAGGAGCAAAGGTCCCCCTTTCTCTGTGAGCTCTTTGGCCAGTGATGATGAGTTACTGGCACTGGTTCAGGTTTGCTGTCAACAAAGATCTTATCTCGCACCAATTACAATGAATTGCAATGTTTTTAACAACAAATTTGGCACCAGATACCAAAGAAAGTTCTCTATCATTCTGTTAGATCACTACAAGCCTTTAAGGCTTTGGATCAAATCTTAAATATGTGTAAGGTTTTATTCCAAATATGGTGGCAAAGGGAACAAGCTCTTAGGGAAAGCAAAGGTTAAGTGGAATGTGCCTACAAAGCTTTGGCTTTACACAAGGTTTTGAGTGCTTTGTATGGCTCTAATTCTCTGTAAACACTGATACTCACATTTCATATTCTCCCTTATTCTTGATGCTTTTAGTGTTAGGGCACTCTTCACATAGAAACAAGACATCTAAGTAACTATTTAAAAAACTTATAGCAATATGTGTTAAATACTCTAAGCAAGAATACAATATATTCTGCATGTATTAAATGAGAGATACAAAGAGCAAAGTAGGCAAAGGAAACACAATTTGACAAATAGAGAAGTGAGTCTGTCTCTGTCCACCATAACATGAAAGGTTTGTGCCACATTTGAGAGCTCAACCCAAATGTCTGGATTTCCCCACCAATGCAAGAGTGACAGCAGCAGTATTCTTCCCTGAAGGTTTTTTACCCTATTTTTTCAGGTATCTTTTTAGTGTATATGAAAATTCGTGAGGATAAAATGGGTTTAAAATAATTTGGTAGAGATATATATAAACTGCTATTAGCTTACATGGAAAAGCTATAATCAACCCTCCTAGTGTTATATTCTTTTTGAAAGCTGAAGAGAATTGAACCTGAAGAAAACATGCAGTCTATTAAATACAGATTTATAGGAGGCATACCTCATATGCACCACAAGTTAAGTTTTTTGGAAATGTTGGATTACTTTGGCAGTCAACAGGTCTCAATGCAAAAGCATTTTACGTCCACTCAGCATTTAGTTGTTTTTCTTCGGGATAATTTCCTAGAACTGAATTATTTGGTCATTTTACAGCAAAAGGCATAAATCTCCAATTGGGAATGGATTTCATTTTGGTTTTTAGAAAGCATATTCATATTCTGAATTGTTGAGAAAGGGATGAACATGAATTAAAAGACATAAAAGTGTTTTCTAGAAACAGAAGATGAAGATCAATATGCATCTTCCCAAAACTTCATGAAACATCTCTTTAGCAGCTAGTGAGTCATCCTGGTTACCAGAGAGAGAGTAAAACCCAGGAACTTGCCTGCACTCATATACTTTCACTGGGTTACAACTTCTAGTTTAGATTAATTAATCTAACCTCTTCAGTCTAAAAGAAAAGGTCAAAGACTAAACAACACACAGTTAAAGACAGCTTAGTTAAGAACTCTGGTAATAATTAATCAACTGGTCTCTCAACTCCAGGAACTTTCTCTAATGTATCTCAGCAATTAGGCTTTCCTATAACAGAAATGTCTCATTCCACACTTTTGATGATAGAACTGTAAAACGATCACACTTTCCCTAACTATCCCTGGATGAGATCTGCACCAAGTGAACACTGAGTAGAAAAGCTCATGACATTTGTATTCAAGGGAGTTAGGTCCCAGTGAGGTCATGTTTCTAAACATGCCAGGCCAAGCTTCATTTATTCCAGTTTCTCCTCTCTTGCATAAAAAAAAAGACAAGAAGTTTTCATCAATTTTGTCATACTCTCTATACAGGTCTCCAGACAGAGAATATGGTTTCAGAGAAAATGGCTGATATTCCACTCAAAAACAAGAAGGGGAGCAATGAACTTTGAGTGTGTCCTGATGGGACAACGGTGGTTGGACAGAAGCAGGAAGTTCTCTATCTGTCGTCTTTCCTTGCAGATTTATTGTCAAATGGGGAAGAAGGGGGGGGAAGTTTATTTTATAGAAACAAATGCTATCTAAATGCTTTCAAATCCCTGAGTTCTGATATCTTGTCACAGGATATTAATAATTTTTCTCAAAGTGAAAAGGAGTTAACTCATATCTTGCTGTTGAGGAACAAAGCTCAGTATTTAACTTTGCTCCCTGAGGAGTTAAATTCTGTTTTGCTTTTTTTTTTTTTGAATATAGATAAATTCTCGAATAGCCTCTCTGACTACATCCATAGCCTCATATCTAAGATTGACATTTCCAAATGTTTATAAAAAGAATAAAGCATATTATATCTGTTCACAGTAGTGGAAAATGCTAATTATGCTTGGAGATAAGTAAGGATGCTTATGGTAAATTGGCCAGAGTGTTGACATGAGAATAGTAATATTCACTTTTAGCAAGGGGCAGAAAGAAAAGAATTTGAAGCATCAGTGGTCAGTGCAGTATAGACATCAACAAAAATATTTCTCCCAAGGGACTTTATTTTATTTTACTCACTTTTTATTCCATTTATTAATTTGCAAATAAATGTAAATATGTCAAAACACATTGGGAAAATTTAAAGAAGTAGGTGAGGAAAACATTGAAACGTCAGGAGATCGTTTATCCGCAGTCAAAATGGTTGAGGCAGAAACAATGCTCCTGCCAGCTTCCCTTGCTACTGTGTGTTTCATTTCTAGCTTCCAAGGGTAGAAATGAGTGAGGAATCCAAGGCTCACATCAGTTCAAGCTCCAGCCTCTCCAGTTGTCAGTTTGCCAATCAGTTGTGGTTTCTATGATGTGCTGAGCTCTCTGGTAGGATTATGACTTAACCTACCTTTCTCCCACAGACCACTAAGTAGCCTTCAAATGCCACTTTCATTCATTACTTAATAGCACCTCTGGCTCAAACCAATGCAAAAACCAGTTTCTAAAGAAGACAAAAAATGGCTGCAAGGTTTATGCTGCTGTAGAAAACTTCTTATAGTATAAATGCTAAATTTTTTTCCTTAACATTTTCTCTTCTGAAACTCCCCCAAAATACCAGGAAGATTTTATTCCTCAATAATATAGTGGAGGTACAGAAATCAGATGTCTACAAGTGTGAGATGCCCTAAACATCTGTAACCGCACTGAATTTCTGCGAGAAATAGTTATATGACCCCCAAGGTGCTTCACACAGAGTGAGCCTTATGGGTGAAAAGGGGAGAAAAATGGTAGTTAGTGTATTTTCCTTAAACATAAACATTGCCTCAGAGTTTGTGCACAAAACACCTGCAAAACCTCCATTACCTCAGTCATGCAAGTTCTGATATCCTGTGCTACATGTTATGACATGAAGTAACTAACGTATATAAAACAGATATATGGCTTTTTACTCCACCTCTCGGTAGTTGTCGCTGATTCGATCCAAACTGAGGGAATACAAGAGGTCTCTTCCTCCCACGAACAATCGCTCTTGATACTCATCCAGCAGCATTATATGAAGTCCAAGATATCCAAATGGGCTACGAAACACTGACGTCCTGTTTAAATCCCAGAGCTCTGAAATACAATCAGAGTGTTCGTGATAAATACCAAACAGCTTAGCTTTCACGGCTTCGTTTTCATATCCTCCTAGGGAACTGGACAAGAAGTTGTGAGACATTAAAATGCTAATCATGTAATCTTTGAGTAAGAAAGAGACAAGAAACGCCTGGGAACAATTTTCAAACTAAGCCAGTTCTCCAGGAGGTTTATCGCTGAGTCTTTACATCATCATCTTTACGCCTAAAATATGAGATGGGGAGGAATGAAAATTAGTTTTCTCCTGGACATTTTCTGAAAAGGCAAAAGTACTTATTTGAACAATAACTACAAATGGGCAAAAAATTGAACAAATTAATGGCAATAAAAAAAAAAAACAACTGGAAATTGTATCCTTGTCTTTCAGGCAAGTCAAATTACAGGTTTTCAATGTACACACAACATTTACCTGGGTTTACATTTTTAGGAGGATGGCATTGTGGGTTTTAAGCCTAGCACCGTCTTTACTCAGTTCACTGAAAATATTGCCTCTAAATTCTGTGAAAACAGTATGAAACCTGTGAAATGCATATGGACAATTTTCCAACACTGATTTTGTCAAGAAATGCACTGACCTGATATGGGAATCTGAGGTTTGGCTTTACATGATCCAGGCTAAAGGCAGTTCCACTGAGAAAAGGAAATTCATTCTGGGTAATGTTGCAGAAACTTGGATTCAGGCCTCGGGAAGGAAGAAAGAGGCAAACATGGGGATCTTTCTGCACTGTGGTGCAGACCACAAACTGGCTTGCAGCAGGTCAGGGAGGCTGAAAACCATTTTGTTGTTGAGAATCCTCAAAAGGAGTCATTACAGAATAGCCTCAGACTCCCTGCAAAACAGTGGAGATGGGAATGGGGAAAGCAACTATCTTCTTATGTCTGCACTGTGGAATATTGTTTTATTTTGAAGAAATCACTCTTGGTAAATGATTATTTAATCATTTTAAATATGCTTAATTAAATATGCTTATCCTCACTGCTATCCATGAGCATAACTTTTTCAACTGTTTGGATGTGGCCCAGCAACTGATGTGGGAAGAAGTGGGATTGTTCCAAAGCTGGAGAAAACAAATGAGCCCCCATTCAGTTTGGAGGCTCCTTCTCACATGCCACACCAGCAGTTATGTTCCTTTGTCCATTCTGCACCTTGACAGCAACATAGAGACCACAGCTGATATTCTGTAAGCAAGAAATTTAATGTTCTAAAAGCATATTAATTTAATTCCAAAAAATTGACACAATTTCTATTCATTTTAAATTATTAAATATATTGTGTGTGTGAGATGATAAGTCAATATCAGTAATATGATAAATATGTTTTGCTCCATTTATCAGGTAGGCTTAGTTCAGGTCAACAGAGGCTAAAAGTAACTAGTTTCTGAAAGCCCTTTCCTTAGATGATAAAATTTACATCAAAGGACTCACAGTAAAAATTCAGCCTCACATATGATGTCTTTTTCGAGTGATCTTCAAACAGAATCTATTAAAGAATTGTACCTGTGTGTGACTGGCCTCACTTAACAAATGGAAAAACTAAGTCACAGAGAGGAACATCATCATGAACAGAATAAGAGACTTTTTTTCCAAGCACCCTATACTAACCAGTGGATAGATCCACATTTTTTGACAGTGATACACTCAGCACACAGCTGCACAGAAATGTGGAAATGGCACTTTCAAAGCTTGCTCTAGCCAAGCAAATGAGCAGATTGCTGTTTTGGAAGAACATTGCTTGTTTCTGAACAGATTAGAAATGAAATGAAAGCAGAGCTAGAAATACACTTTTGGTCCTAAATAAAGCCACTTTTTATTTGCAAGAATATAAAACATTCAATATATTTTAATTTTAATCAGCCTTGGAGGGAAAAGAATTGCATTTTAAATTGTAGTTATATACAAGCCACAAAGGTTACTGTGGTAGCTTCCCCTGATTTATTTTCATGTTGTCCAGAAGGCAAATTGTTCATAAATGAGACAATATTTCTTTACATAGATCAGAGATATGACTCATGTGTTCTCATAATGATGAACAGTCCTCAACCCTTACCAGATCCCATGAACTGCTAACTGCTCACATAAGACTCAGTCCTGAAAAGCACACCTGTGAATCTTATTGTCTTAAATGGAAGTTGAGAATATTAAACATCTTTCAAGATCAAACTTGTAAAAACAGATGTTTCTAAGACTACCTCCAGCAAACTACACAGACAAGGGGTTGCTGTGGGGGTAGAGAAATTAACAGAACAGAGTCTGACATCTGAAAGGACTGGAAAATAGCAAGTATTGGGTGTGGAGAGTGATTTTGTACTGAAACACAAATGTAGCAGTATTATGCAGATCCTTTAAAAAGCAGCAGGATTTCCATACATTGTAGGATACGTGAGATATTAGAACAGTGCAGGCAAATAGAATCCACTCCTGAATGCCTGGAGAATGGGTGGTATACTTGGGAGTCCAAAATGGTACTAGAAGTCTGTAATTTCTAGACAAGTGAATCTCACCATGGCGTGGCTTGATGTAAAAGGCACAGGTTCTGAAGCAGTAGAAAGTCATTCTTGTAATGCTCTGCCCCTTCAGCAAAGCTCTGATGTAGCACTGCAGGAATGCAGCTGTGCTGCCTGCAGACGAGCTGCTGCCTCCACACAGCACAGCCTTCCCACTCACTGTTAATTCACAGTCATGGAATGGTTTGGGTTGGAAGGGACCTTAAGATCATCTGGTTCCAACCCCCCTGCCATGGGCAGGGACACCTTCCACTAGACCAGGTTGCTCCAAGCCCTGTCCACCCTGCTGTTGAACACTTCCAGGCATGGGACACCCATGCATCTTCTCTGGAAAACCTGTGCCAGTGTTTCAACACCCTCACAGCACACTGCAATTTCTAGTATCTAATCTAAACCTACGCTCTTTCAGTTTAGAGCCATTACCCCGTGCTCTAACACCACATGCCCTTGTGAAAAGTTCTTCTCCAACTCTCCTGTAGCCCCTTTAGATACTGAAATCCACTACAAGGTCTTCCAAATGCTTTCTCTTCTCCAGGCTGAACACTCCCAGCCCTCTCAGCCTGTCTTCATACTAGAGGTGCTCCAGTCCTCTGATCACCTTTGTGGCCTCCTCTGGACTTGCTCCAACAGATCTACATCCTTCTTATGTGGGGAGGTCCAGAGCTGGACACAGGGATCACTGCACACTGTGGTGCTGAGTTGCACTCAGTCATTGCAATCACAACACAATGAGGAGTGAATTCAAAGTTTTAAGCAACTTCCCCCAAAATCTGCCTTCAGTTACCTTGAAGAAGTGTATGCTCAAAAGGGTCACCTTGTAAATACAGATTCCTGGGGGCAACAAAAGTTGTGCTCCTGGTCATGCTGATACTTTAATTTAAAAATTCAATTTCTGGACCATGTCTAAACTTGAGCATAACTCAAAAACACATAACCCAAAAGTATTAGGTAGTATTCCTCTACCTAATACTAAGATTTAATGTCCACATTTATGCTGCACACATCTAGCACACTTACAGGATCAGGTTCAAGTGCAATTTTCAACAATCTGCCCAGAGAAAATACAGTGCTGTTTAACATTTTTAAACTATTCTAATGCCTAAATTGGTCACCTGAGGAATGGCAGACATGACTTCAATTTCCTTTTCTAAATGGATTGAAACTCAGATCTTTCTCCTTCCATAAAGAGGTCTAATCAGAAGTTATTAGCTACTAGATTGTTAGGAAAGGATGCTTTCTCCATTTCTTGTTGAAGCTTTGCAACAAAAAATTCAAGGCTCAGAAAGGGCAAATAAGTAGTAACACTATAATTTAGCAGTTAAATTGCTTTTCTGGGAAAGAAATTCTGGCTGTCCTGCTCAACATAGTCTACACATTTTATATTAAACAATTAGGGGATAAACTATGCAAACTGTTCCAGCACATGGTCTAGAAACCCTTATCTTCTCCCTCACGTGGGAGTGACTAAGGGTTTCACCTGAGCAGAACCCTTCTTTTGCTGAGTTTCAATAGATTTCTGTGACAAAGAAAAAAAAGGTCATTTTTCTATAAAGATCTTGTGTAAAGAAGTAAAAAGTCAGAGACACAGAGGATGAATTATTCAGGGTGAATATATTGCCAGTGCTCAACATATGAAAAAGAAAGAGAAAGAAACCTTTCCTACTCTTATCTTTTGGTAAAAACAAATCTTCTGGAGTACTGATCCATAAATTTGAGAAAATGTTGTCTTCCATGCTATAGTGCTTTGCCATTTCATTCTAAAGACTCAAGATCATAACCAAACCCACACCACCATAGTACAAACAGTATTTTACTCAACAAAGGAAAGACTGCTTCAATATTTACATACTCCTAAAGCACTTCACTTTACCTGGGAAAGCTTTCAAGCAAGTCTGGACTGCTAAATTACATTTCATAAGAGAACAAATCTTATTTCTTGCTGTTTGAAAAGCTGAGAACAGACTTGATGGTTTGCTATCTGTGTACCAGAGCTTGCAGGCAAATATTCAGACTGTTCTTGCTTACCATGCTTTCTCTTATAGCATATCTGCTTTGGTGAACATATTCATACTGTATCCTCTTTGACAAAATGTATTATATTTTACATTTGTCTAACAATGTTAATTATATTTATAATAATTGATTCCTGGAATGTTTCAATGAGCTATATATTTCTAACTTCTAAGATTATTTTAGAACAGCAATTACTTTTATTAGAAAAAAAAATGTTTTCCCATTTTTATTTAAATATTTTTTAAAAAATATAAATAATTGATAATATAAATATGCTTAGAACATTAAATGCAAAAGTCTTGATGCTGCTCCACATCAACCAGAATATTGTGACATTTCAACACATTTATAACACAGAATTTACACACCTTTTAAGTAATATATAACTTTAGACCTTGAATATAGACAAATTTCACCGTAAATTTTAAACCTTTCTTATTTTTCTCAGGGGGTGACAAAGCTGCTGTTGCTCTGCTCTGTTCTTCATAGCATTACATCATCACAACTGCACAAATCTATTGCCTTGCCCTTTTTTACCCTCATAAAAATCTTTGGCTCCCTGTTTAAGTTCTTCAGAAATGTACTCTCACCTCCCACACTACTTCATGCTGCAGATCATTCTTCCAGCAAAGATGTTTTCCAGATGCAGGGCACTGACAAATGAGTCCACATAAGGTGGATGTTTTAGAGCTGCTTTACAGGAAGAGTTAATGACTGGGGTTGCCTTCTGTCCCCATCAATAATGGGAAAGGCCACTGATATAAAGTCTTTGTAATGTGAGCACCTGAAAGACATCTTATGCTTCAAATTATCAGCATATAATGGATGTAGATTATATAGATGCTACAGTGGAACAAGTTTTACAAGAACTTCATGAACCTCATGTAATTTTAATTAATTTAGCTTTCTGTTAGACTGCTGACAACTGATAACAAAATCTGTTTACATTTGACAAGAAAGGAATAGAAACAAAAAGGAGGAAAAATTGAAAAGAGACATAGGGGAGAGCCTGAAATATCTGGGACACAGTTTATGAACTACAGCTTAATCATAAGACCAGGCAATATAAGTATCTTCTGTTTTACAATACCAGTACTTTAAGGCAAATGGCTATGCAAGATTATTCTAGTCATCCATCATGAGGGCAGAAATACAAACTTAAAAGTGGTTGAATCTTTCTGACAAGGTTAAGACCTCTAACTGGCAATATTCTGTATAAAATTAGTAGCAGGAGGCAGAAGATTTCTTCCCTGGGAAAAAAAAATAGAACTAAAATTCACCCAAAAACATCAATGCTGCTGAAAATGAGATTAACAACTTTTACTTTCCTGTGCTTAGAATTCTCAGTCAAATATAACACTGTAAAAATAGAGTCATGATAGTGATTGTCAGGTAACGGAAAGTTACATTAACTCAGGTGAACCGCAAGGAACTGAACTTGTTGGGCAGCAGAAAAGGAGATAATGTTAACTGGCCAGAGATGGCTAAAGTAAATCCTGCTGCATGAGATTTGGTAGCCAAAGCTGAGCCAAGATCTTTAACAGCAGAATTGCAAATAGCAAACAAACTAAAAAATGTAGAGTAGCAGCAATGCTGGAAGATACCACTATAATTTTAAAACACTGTTCTTAAGACACTGAATTGTTTTATTGGGGAACATGAATCAGTAAGAGACAGGTTTAAAAGTCCATGAGGGAAACTGAACTATGAGCTTTCACTGCTTGAGGTTTTGTCTGTGTGGCTGCCAGGCAGATGCCTCAGAAACTTGGCAGGGTAGGAGACAGAAAGCAAAGTCTAGTAACAACAAGCAAAAACCCATTAGTCCATAACTACTTTCATATGATTCAACCTCTGCTCTTAACAGCAGGTGAGTTTGGCTGTTGAGCTTTATTTGGAGAATTTAATTGGCTTTATGAAGGGAGCTGGTGCAGCAAAGCCCATGAAAAATTTTGTTTATTTTGCTCTCTTCCTCTAAATGCTCTGGATCTAGTAATGAAGTTTAAATTATAGTCAAAACTTCAAACAAAGATCTTTCCAGTTTGTCCAAATTGCAGAGGCAAAAGCTTGTGAAATTAGAGGGTACAGTTTGAGGATGCAAGAATAGTTTCAATCTTTATGCAAGACAAAACACTTTTCTGGCTTTTTTACCCCCTAAGAATATTGGGAAAACATAAAACTAGTACCTACAATAAATCTTAGGAAATATTTTTGTTTCTTCTAATTCTACTCAGATAATGGCAGAAAATATTTTGTGAGCTTGAAAGCCTTTAACACAGCTAATAATAATATTCCAAGTCCTAATCCTTGATATTTCCATTTTAAGCTATTATATGTCACATATATGTGGTGATATACATATATTCTGTCACATCTAGCAAATACTTTGTTTTTTCTTCCCTGATGGCAAAATAGCATATTGCATTAATAGTACTGCAGTTGGGTTGGTTTTAGTCACTAAAAAACAGAGATATAACCATTACAAAAAGACCATGGTTTATAGTATTAGTGTATTACATAATAGTGAAACCAGGTATGGTTACACAGTATTTCATAATATTTCTAGTTCTTGCTGGAAACTTCTAGGAGTAATCACACCCCATCTCCATACAGGCTGGATTTATGGCAATTTTAAGATACATTTCTAGATTTACGTGCTGGTCCAATAAAAAATATCTGATATTCAATTTCATTTTACTAATACTTGAAAAGAAATGAAATTCTGCACAATAAAACTTTGATATTTTTGGGTTTTAATCATACCTACTACAAGAGATGGATGATTTACAGACTGTTTTGGAAGAAAACCTCTTTGTAAGTCAAATGAAAGCAGTTAGGGAATTCAACAGTCATGTATGTTGAAGTGATATCTGCTTTCTGACACTAACATATTTGACCCTACCAGTTTCTGGATCTTACTGGTTTTCATTACAGCAGTAAGCTACTGTGGTTTCTGATAGAAGGCCTAATCCAGAGCTCATCTGCCATTTTGAGCCACTTTGATCTAGGTAATCACACCAATATAGATTAAATAGATGTGGAACAGTATAGAAAAAATAGCTTTCCTTCTGTATGTTATCTGAACCTGAGAAAGAGCAGACAGAGAATCAACTCAGAATGAGAAGAAATTTTCATCATTTCCATGTTAAACTACTATATAAATGATGTCTTCCATTCATTATGCTTTTAATGATAGTATTTAATTTTCAACAATAATAAAAATTTCAAATATTTTTAATTAAGCTCAATATATTTTTTCCATATCTATTTCCAGTTAGCAGGACATTGCTTGCAGAGTTGTGAAGAATTTTTTTTTGTTCATTTCGGTATTAGATAGCGAATTTTGGCACACATTCAAAAAATTTGCTAGGGTAAATTGACATACTCATTATACCAGGACTCTATTACCAAAAACTTTGTTTAGCTTACCAGTGGGATTTTTCTTGGAAAAGGTACATGCATCCCCAAACTGCTATCTGACAACACAGTTCAAAACCATGGTTGTGATAGAAAATATCAAACAATTGTTTATGCAAAATGACATAAGACCGTGGCTGTTATGAACTCCCAGGTCTCAGTGACCTGGCTTCCTGAAATTCTGTAGTGATTTAAAATCCCAATGATCCTTTATTTTTAGTAAAGCATTTTATGAGATTACAATAAATGATAATGTTATGGATAATAAATATCTTCATCAATACTACAAATTTCTTTCCAAAAGGTAGATTGTATGAAAGAAAGCTTCAGAAATGTGTTTTCTATTGAAACATTCCAGCAGAAATATAAATTGGAAATTTTTACTATGAAATTATTCATCTGTGGATGAGACAAGCATCCATGAAATAGTCTTTGTGAACTTTATGCACTTCATCCAATGTATCTCTAAGGAAGTAAGCATGGAAAGAATTGTCCTTTTAAAATGATACCCACAGAAGATGTTTTACATTATGCTTAATATCTTAATAGTGTTAACAAGTGAAATAATCGATTTATAAGACTTGAGTTTTAGAAGGTACATATGGTTCAAATAATCACAGACCTCTGCTGATGAAACACAGACAGTCCAGTCTCTTGAGGACCTGACTTATTAAGGTGTACCAGTTACTACATGCTTATTACCACGCCAGGCTGGGAAGAGTAGAATTCTTCCTATGGAGAGACCCAGTGTTTTGACAGAAAGAGAATCTGGTGCTTTCATTTAAAATGAAGATGCCAAGAGTCAGGGGTTTGTGCTATTCAAAATGACTGTTAAATTGAATTTCCCCTGTAAAAGATGGATAAAAAGGAGCTATCTCATGTGATTTTCAGTGGCATATGCTCTTGGGCAGGATGGCATGTGATTGACAGTGTGTGTAAGGCTATCTGGAATCATCAACACGAAAAAACAGAATGAGGGAGAAAGGAGGCATTGTAAGAAAAGCAAAAGGCAGGGGGAAAATTGAAATGGAAATAAGTAAAAAGATGAAAGGAAATTTTCAAGGTATGTTTTTTCCTGTGAAATAAATTATTCACAGCATATGCAGAGTTTGAGATAATATTCTATAGGTGAGTTTAGAAAGATTTGCTATACCTCATGCACTGAAAAAACCTCAATTTTCATTGAGCATAGAAACTCTACAAATGGCAATGAATAGACGTATATAGAAATGAGCACCTTGTTAGTCTAAAATTTGTTCTTTTTAATTGACCAGAATCTCTTCTCTGGAAAGATTTAATTCACAGAAAGGAGATGTATTCAGCTGCTACATGAGTGTCTTTGGAAGACCTACCTCTTGTGAGTTAACTGGCACTAATACATCCATGATTTGACCCTGCTTTTCCTGATACATCTCAAATACTTTTAAATATTAATGAAAACTGAATACATCAAAGGTCTTTTTGTTGCCTTTATTGTAATTATGTTCTCTCTTTTTTTTTTTTTTTTTTTTTTATTATGACACAGAGCTTTATGAAAGAATTCAATCTCTTCTATTACAGGGTGGGATCTGTCATATTCAGCTTTTATTTTGTTCAAAGTCAGGTGTCTAGTTTAAGGTATTTATCCAGCTGTCTCTTTTTTATCACAACAAGAGAAAGAAAAATGAAATTTTAAAATTCCTTTAAAAAAGAATCCAAACAAATATAATCTGAAAGTAATAGTTTCTGTAATCCAAACTTTTAGAATGTAATCTAAGTTTTACATACATACTGAACTATAGATGAATTCCTCTCCAAAATTTATTCTGTAAATAAACCAAGGTTGTATTTTATCAACGTTTGCAATTTTAATCACTGCAGTGATGGGCAACACATAGAAATAGCTGTCTTTGCTGTCTCTTCTGCTTCTCCCCCAGTATGCCTAATTATCTGTAAAATGCTGGTTGAGTAAATGTCTTGGAAGAAAAAGACAGAAAAATGCTTTATTTGAATAACTTAGGACATATTTGAGACCTTTCAGAATCAGTAATGCTTTGCAAACATTAACAGTCAAAACATTCTTCTGCCATTTGATTTTGAGCTGGTAGAACTCAACAGAGTTGATCTTAAATAGTGTAACTGGAGAATAAAAGTCAATTATAGGCATCTATTAATGGTCACATAACTATTATGAATTGTATTATGAGCTGTTGCATATTATCCTCAATCCTTCATGGATATGTCCACCCATCCTCCCTTTCCTTTTTATCCCCACACTATTCATTTGTTTCTGACAGATTTTGCAAGACAGAGAGAAATGATAGTGCTTGTTTAGAAGTTTATTGTACTTTGATATAAACATTCTCTTTTCTCATGTCACATTTGATTATCCAACAGAGTCATATAATAGACTGTACTGAATTTCAGCTGTTATTTATGCTCCTAAACCTTTCAGATGCTTTTAGAAAAATGCCCAATGATAATAAAAGCCTCTTTTACATCGAAGAGAAATCTCCATGTAGAAAAGAGAAACAATCTTCTGAAATTACAAGTGGCATCTCTATATCCTCATTTGACCTGATGGTAACCATAAAAAAAACCCCATAAACCTCTCCCACTTCAAAATGGAATATCATCTCAGTATGACTGTCCTGAATCACTTTCCACAGGATGTATAAACACCATAAGCTTATGGGTCTTTCTCCATTAGTTCTTTCTTCACCATAGTTTAGAAATTCACCTTCATCTTGATGCTTGGTTTAACATTGGTGCTTAATTTCAGATGTTTTGTGGTCAATCTTTCTTTTCTACTTATAGCTGGCTTTACAGAAGGTAGAACATGAGATAATTTCATTAATGTCCTTTATTTCTCACAAGGGCTACTGATGTTTAGAATTATAGAGATACTATGAAAATTGATTGGTAAATCTGATTCATTTTTGTATACTAAAGCATTGTGCAGAGTTCCATAGAGATCTAGGGATTAAATCATAAACATATAGAGAGTTTGGGGTTGGAAAGAACCTTCAAAGTTCATCTACCATAACCTGACAGTGCATTATGGTGGATGATAGGGTGCAGAGGCAGAAATTCTGCATAACTTTAAAGCACTTACTGTTATTCCTTCTATGAAAAGATACAGTTTTAATAAAACTTAGCCATCTCTAAAAGCAAAAGGACAATTGAAAAAAACTGCTAGGGATTTTTAATAGTAGTGTGTAGAGATGGAAAGATGTAAAGAAAAATTCATATAGAAGACAACATACAGAATCCTTTTACAAAATTACAACATAATTTCTAAATATCAACTTTTGAGATACACTAGTCACATCCAAAATTATTGTCAATATAAATATGAAAAATCTGAAGATATTAGAACTATAGATCCCAAGTACCATATACTTAATCTGACAGCAATGTTTTTCCTTAGGATAGAACAGAAACAGAGATTTACATTCTGCAATTCATTTACAGGCATGGGACTATCTGAGGACAAATTAATTTTGTAATACATGCTGCACATTGCACTAATATTTATCCAGCAGGATGTAATTCTCCATGCCTGAAACTAGGAAAAATATGCAAAAATAACATAATGAACTGTATGAAATAGCTTGTCACAGAATACTATATCAAACTGTCAGAAGTAAGCACATTTAGGAATGAATAGGTCCAAAACATATATTATTTAACTGAGAGCTATTTAATTGTTTATATTATATTTCATAAATACTTTAAAGGGAAATGTTACACTTAAGTAGTTCTGGCACTTATTATATAAGTTTAACTGAAGTTCAAGGTAATTTTCTCTCTTTAAGAATTAAAGAATTGGGAATATTTTATTCCATTCAAACCCTTGTAGGATATTATAAAATAGTGCTTGATATGAAGGCAATGAGACACCTTTATTTACAAAGAAAAATAAAAAGCAGAAAAAGCATTAGAAAATACTCAAATGTGTAAATGCAAATGCAATATATCTGGTTTGTTTCTGCCAGCTTTATTCACATAAATATCTATATACACTGTTTCTGATTTCAAAAGGCTCTCTTGCAGAAGGATGTATTTCTGAATCTAAGAGTCACATAAACAGCTCTTAGGTACCAGTGGATAGAAACCACTGAGAGACCACACAGGACATGATGGGTGTTCTTGTTCACAAGAAAACAAAAAAAACAACAAAACAACAACAAAAAAAAAGTGGTTTTCATTGCATCTTTTGCAATCTCATTCACTTATTTGCATTGAGTGCATAAGTATCAAACATTCTCTACTCATTTTGCACTGTTGGAAGCAATGGAAAATAAAGTCGCTAAACCACAGTCCAATTATATACATTTGTTTTTGAAAAAAAAGTAAAGGGAAAAGTAAGCAGCAAATACTGCAAGAACATGGCAAGGCATTGTGGTGGGTAATTTAGCAACAAGGATACAAATAATGTAAAAGTCAGATCTATTACTTTCAGAATAATCTGCAAAGGCAAGCAGTGGAACTGCTAGTAGATGAGCCAATTAAAAAAAGATAGGAGGAAACATCTGACAATAATTAATAGCCACACACTAGTGGGGAAAGGATTATCTGTTCTCCATGTTCTCCCATCTTCATTTTCCATAGCACAATTTACACTAAAGAACAAAGTTTTCTACAAGCACAGGATGTTGATAACAGATCATTAGGTGGATGTGTCACATTTCCAAGTAAAATATTTCTGTTTAACAGTAAGGTAAAAAAAGAACACTTACATCCATCTACTTGGAAAATGTTTGTCCAAGGAAAATAATCTGTGATTCACAGAATGTGTTTGTGTGCATGTGTGCATTTATGTTTATACACATATATGAAATGTTATTTCACACAAAGGTCTCATTTTATAAAGGTTGTTCAGCATCTCAAACCATTCTAATAAATGTTCCAAAAATGATAGCTATAATGAAGATTTATATTTTCAAAAGCCACCTTGGCTTTTTTTCTCTGTTTCAAATTACTTCTTTTTTTATCCCCTTTTGAATTTAGTCTTAGTGAAATGTGTACAAAAATAAAGATCAACTCTAAAAGTTGTCAAAAAGCTAATTTATATCCACACAGTCCTATGCAAGTCTAGCCTGGTGCTGCGATTAATGCCATTGGGCAGTAACTAATTTTTCTGAGGTTACCAGTTCTTTTGTCTATGTCTATTGTCGTTACCTGAACAGCTTTAAAATGCTAAATAACTATTGGAAAAATTACTTTTTCTTTCCTATATAATTTAACATTTTGGTAATTCATAGGTCAGGCGGTCAGTGGAATTTGCACTGCATTCTCTCTTGCTCGATTTAGAAGGGTTATAAAGATCAGAAGAGAGGTCCTTTAGAAGGATTTATTCTCACTGTGTATCTGTTGGTGGTTTACTGATAAGGATTTACAAGTGCTGCTCTAGTGAAGCAGCAACAGAGATGCTGTCTGTGCTGAAAACTAGAAGCTGTGGTGTTTGCATGGATGCCTTGATGTTGTCAAGGCAGCTGTGGCTTCCGCCGACTCAGCTGCCCCTGTTCTTGCCTTTATACCAAAAATACAAGCTTCAGCACCTTAACACAAATTACATGTCTTGAAATGCCATTCTCTGCTTCAAGTAAGTTGTACTAAAGACATCTAACGAATTCCTTCTTGCGAAATATTTACCTCCTTTATACATTCTTTTGTCAGAGAGCTTTAAATGAAAAAAACAAGTAAGGCAAGTCTACAGAATATTACTGTAAACAATCAGAAGTCCTATTACACAAGAGTTCAGGGAAATTTGGATTCATTTGTGCTTAATCACCTTCGTTTGACTTTCAATATCATGCAGTTTGGGCTTTTAGCCACAGGAATCAACACGGTTATAACCACTAAATTTCACATCAAACTACAAACTCTATGCAAGTCCAGACAATTTTTCTTGACCAATGAGTCTTTTTTTGGGGGGGAAATATGAAATAGAAAGATATGTATTTGGGGAATAGTGTAGCAAATCATGCAATGGATGGATTCAACACAGGTAGGGATTCAATTTCAAATGTGCCCTAGTGTCTCCTGGCAAAAGACCATACCAACCAAAGGAGACTGAACACAGTACAAAAAGGAGCATTATAAATCACTCATTTCACTTATTTTGGCATAAATGGCATTTCACTTATTTATACCTGTGTAGAATCTTGTCCATGATGCACCCTATATCTGTTTCTGATTTATTTATACAGTCTGCTGATCTAAAATACAGAAGGAATTTTCCAGTGTTAGGAACAAGAAGATATGATGATTACTACTTAAATCCAGAATACTTTTGCTTTATAAAACAATTTTGAGCTAAATTTACAAATGTGCACCCAAAATTACTAGTAATGTTTGCAGCTCTTTCTTTTATGACTGCAGTGAGCTGTAATGGTATTCCACTAATAATGCAATTTTCAGCTCAGATGGTAAAGATCCTTGTACTTAGACTAAAGTCTGCATGTTCAGTCTCCACAGTATTTGGCCTCTCCTTACACATTAATCTTGTGTAATAAGTGACAGAAGCCTTCAAAATGCATTAACACAGGTGGACCTTTGGTGCTTATTTGCAGCCCTGTGGAATAAGTGTGCTTCAGGCTGTTTGTACAGGTCCAGTAGCAGGGTTAGAGCTTGGGAGTGATAAGGTTACCTAAACCACAGCACAACTAAAGAAAGTCCAGCCATCCAAGAAAATCAAGGTTGATTTCTACATGTCACATTTAAAAACTAAATATGTGTATTGCCTGAGGAATGCATTTGAAACAGCCAAGCCTGGTAGGAAAGAATGTTTTCAGAGCACTGTTTCAACAGGAGTATTTCTACTGGGGATAAATAAACTGCTGAACGTGCCTCATTTTTTAATGCCCCACAGATGTAAACTGTATTTGATTCTATTGTCTATAATTTAATTTAATGGTTGGAATCTTGCAGCAATATACAGTAACTGATATGCCCTTTGACTGAGAAACAGCCAAACCAAAAAAGTTTATATTATTTCCTGCTCTATAGAGCCTTCTTATTATAAAGAAAAGGCTCCTTTTAGCATGCATTTCTATTATCCAATCTTTATTAGAAATGACACACAGAACTGAGAGCACGACAATGCCTGGTTTATGTCTTACTAATTGGAAAGCTCTTCTGTTCTAGTTGAATGGGATTTTTCTTTGTGTTGTTAATTGTTAACAATATCTCACAAATTTAAATAGTGGTTCAATAGAAACATTGGCTGTCTAGCACCATCATCTGTACTGTGAAATTCTTTTTGTGCAGTGTTTTTCTCAAGTTGTTTTTTACATGTCTTTATCCCCATTCCCTTTAAAGATCTCTAATTTAGTATTATCTTAGTATTCCATAGAAGAAAGAGTAAAGGAGTGAAGAAATATTCAAAAGTACTTTTCACTTTGAAGTATTTCTAGTCAGAGGATTTACTTAAACGTTTATATTAATGCACAGCACTACATTGTGACTCAGAGTATAATAGAATTTTAATTGTTTACTCCATATTATTCAAACACCTTTCTAATACATATAGATTAGAAAAATAGTTTATTTTGATGTGTCAATACTTTGGTTTCTTTTCAAATCAGAATGCTTCTGTTGTTTTGCAGTTGTTCTTCGGACACCAGCCAGATACAGGGTATCAAGATTTTAACTTTTAGAAGAGGCTAGTGGAATAGTCATGATGCAAAAGTTCTTAAAATAAACAAAAATTACATTTAAACATATTTTTAAACTGGTTATATATAGACATTTTTTTAAATAACTAGAGCCTAGTCACCAGCTGCAAAGACACCTAAAGGATATCTTAATTTTTCCCGAAAACTAGACCTTGACTATCCAGGTTAGGTAGTGCTCAGTTCCATTGTATAAAAGATTTTTTTCTTTTAATGAATTAATTTTGACATCAGCAACAGACCTTCTAAATATGATTAGTTTGTGCAAAGTTTGCTTCTGACAGAAGCAACTCAGATAGGAGGCTGCATACACCTGGAAGCTGGCTGAAAGAAAATACATTTAGTGGTTGTTTCCAACATTGATGGAAAATGTGAAAAATGGGATTTACATTTTTGTCCTGTTTATCACTTTTTAAAATGGTGAATAAGGGAATAAACTCGTCTATACACATCACAAGGTTTTTAGTACAAATCAGCTAATAGGAAATCCATGTCAAAGTCTAGGATTTGTAAGTATCAGTTCAATGCTGAAATAATATATTATAAAGAAGGAAAGATGGCCATGCTAGAGTGCTTATTTATTTGCTCATGCATAAAAATCAATAGAAACTGAACACAGATCATTTAGTAGCATTATAAAATAATCTACTTCCTTTTGAAGATTTGGAGATTGTTGAAGGCTGAATCATTTGCTGATAAGGATACCTTCCAAACATAAATATTTGCATTCCTTGGAGGATATTCTTCTCCAGAAGAACGAGGAGCACTTTGCTTTGGCTTTATGCCTAACTACACACCTTTAATATGTGACTATCTCAAAACTCTTGTACAGCACGTTGTACCTAGATATTAAGTGTGGTGTGTCAAGGGGAGACCAATTTCAGTTAAAAATGCAACAATGGCATTAAAATATGCACTGCCATAATCTCAGTAAGGTCTCTTGTCTGTTACTGTCAATGGGAGCTAATTGGGGTTTGCTCAGTTCTGTGTGCTCAGGCACAGATATAGTTGCTGAAGTGGCTACTGAATTGCATTTCAGAGTAGGAAAAAGCCCAGCAATTTAAAACTGCTCTTCACATTATGGCACTTTAGCCTGTATTTGGAAGGGTGGCAGGTTTTACTTGCAGAAGTGCTGAGAATCTCCAGTTTTGTGCTGCCTTACTTGAGTAAAGAACATTTTAAAAGCCAAGAGATATATTTGGTAATCTTTATTTATGACAAATTAAATAGCAGAAATATGTTTAAATGAACAGAAGCAGCACTGCCTTGAAAATCAATTAATTATAAAGCAACAATAGGGTTGCTGTGCTCGATAATTACACAGGCCTACACTGTGCTCAGTACAGAAAAATCTGACATTTAGACTTCGTGAGCTAACAAACTCTGAAAAGTATTCTAGCTTATTTAAAAGTCTCCCTTGAAAATGAAAACTGATTCTATGGTTGGCAGGTTACTTGCCAGGTATTTTATTCACCTACAAGTTCAAAAGATAGAAGCCTCTGAGCTTCAAGGCAGGGAGAGGGAAGTTGCCTTTGAAAAAGTAAGGGGAATAAGGAAGAAGACTGAGACTAAAACTTTTTATGTCTAAAAAAGAACATGCACTGACTACTGGGAAAGCATCAATTATTAGTGCTGTGAGCAATAATTGCCATTACTAACGAGCACCCTCACTTATAGATAGGATGACATGTTTTCAGAGACAGATTCGGGGGCAGATTTTTAATGAGCTCTCCTTATAGTTACTAATACTTTGTTGCTCCCCCACACCACAGAAGGGTTCAATGTTTTTTCTCACAGAACTTTAAACTAAGTTAATTTGCTTACTCTTTCTATAAAGATCTCTTCCTCTGAACTACTTAGTGAGCTGTATTAATTTTGTCATTAAAATTCTGTAGCAGAATTTGAAAAATTCTTAGGCTTTCTTCTTTCTCTGTACACCACACAGCACATTCAGTGTCTCAATGTCCCAGTGGAGACCAGTGATGATGAGTGGTGTTCCTCAAGGGTTGGCAGTGGGACTGGCAAGGGTTAACACAATTACCAGCAACATGGCCAGTGGGATTGAACACAGCCTCTGCAAGTTTGCTGACAGCACCAGTGTGAGTGGTGTGCTGGACACACTCAAGAGAAGAAATGTCATCCAGAGGGACCTGGACAGGCCTGAGAGGTGGGACTGTGCAAACCTCATAAAGTCCAACGAGGCCAAGTGCAAGGTGCTCCACATGGGTCAGGGCAATGCCAAGCATAACACAGGCTGGGTGGAGAATGGCTTGAGAGCAGCCCTGGGGAGAAGGACTTGGGGAATTTAGTGCATGTAAAGCTCACCATCACCTGACAATGTGCACTCACATCCCAGAAAACCAACTCCATGCTGGGCTGCATCCAGAGCAGCGTGGGCAGCATGTGGAGGGGGTGATTCTGCCCCTCTACTGCACTCTCATGAGACCCAAACTGCAGTGCTACACCCAACTCTGGGGCCCCCAACATAAGGACGTGGACCTATTGGACCAAGTCCAGAGGAATCCATGAAGATGAGCAGAGGACTGGAGAATCTCTCCTTTCCATTGGAATGAAGTGAAATAATGGTTTAAAGATGACCATTTGTCTTCTGCTTAAGTGGATATTCACTGTACTTTATCTGATTTATTTTCACTCTTTGTTTTCCTGCATATACTCAACACATACACTTTATCACTGGACACTGAAGTTTTTTGTCAAATTCAAACAGAGGATTCAACCACAGCTGATGTTTGTCATTATTTATTGTTTCTTTTGCACGAACACTATTAGAGTTTGTGTGTCAGCTTGAATTCAAATCTTTTTCATTACATGTGAAATGGAATATAGATCAGCAATGTCTTTTTCTGTTCAAATACCTTGCTAACATCACACTCCATATAAGCTGTAGAATGAGAAAGAGAGTTTTGCCAAGAGAGATGAAAACTGAGTGTGTGCTGGAGAAACCAAATATTATGGCAAGAATGTTTAGTGGAAACACTCTCTGGAAAGCCAAGCCTTTTTGATGGATAAGTGACAAAAAGGTGACTAACTGGAAGGATGATTAATCCCCTTTTGTATATAAATGAAAGAAAAATTCTCATTAAAAAAGCAACTATCCACAAATGTCAAGTGTGAGATACTATGAATGCACAGATTAATCAAACTAGGCTATATCCCATTAATCATATATCTTGAAATGGAATAAAAAGAGCTTTACTTTACAACTTTTTCATGCACTGTTGATGAACTCCATATATTTTTGTGAAGTAGCCAAACTGTCAGCTTGACAAATGTTTTCACGTGATGAAAAACCTCAAGGCAGTGTTAATCCTCTTGAGTGCCGATGACTGCAGGAAACTATAGCATAAAAAAATTCAGTGTCTGGTCTCAAGAATGACTTTGATTGTCTTGGCAACAAATTTTATGATATTTAACAAAAATTTATGGAGGAAAATCACTCTGAATAGTGTCTTCTCTATTCTGCATTCCATTCAGTTATGAAACGTAAATTAATAAACCAGGAGATAGATTAAACTGAATTAAAATTTACTTGTTCTAAAAAGTGAACAACTGTGCATTAGAAGATTTATGAATAAAACTAATGAATTATATTTCATATTTTTCAGCATTATCTAAATTGTATTCAGCCATTTTTATCTTCAAATAAGCAAAAATCATCACCACCAAAGAGCTGCAGGTGATGCAACTACAACACAATTTGGAGAGGTGTGAAGCTGCAACCATCTCTTCTTTTGAAAAGTAGCAATGCTGTAATAGGACCTGCTAGAGTGAAAGAGAATATGGTTTCCCTGGCTGCAGAAGTATTACTAAACAAAACCATTTTATGTCTCAGAGGCCACATGGCACAGATCCATAAAGCTAAAATGCTCCACTGCCTTCACCTCCAAACAACATAACGTCATCCAACCCTCCTATGTAGAATGGTCCTTGTACTGTTTCCTGAACCATGCCCAAGTATTATTTGGAAGAGTACTATTTTTCAAAGTTGCCAAGAAGAACATCAAAAATTTAAATACTATGAGTAATCACAGTTCAGTGCTTCAGTGGTGCTTGTGCTCTGCATTTGCCTTGTAAAATGACATGCAACTTTTCTAAATCTACCCTGCTGGGTTTGTTTTAATTTGTGTTATTTTTTGTTTTATTGCATGTATCTTCTGTTCTAGTATGTATTAATTATTATTTAACTGATACAGCAGAGTTGAGGGAACTGAGGAGAATTTCTGTTGCCCCAGAAATCTCACGTGTGTAAAATAAAGGCCTGGTTCTTTGCCTTTGAGATAGATAAAATAATAGGGAAATATTCACTTGCTGCCTCATAACCAAGGGTAAATGACAAGCACAAATCATGGCACCACAGTAATGATAACAAGCAGTGGTAAATTCAGCTACCATCAACAACAGGTTAGGAAAAGCATATCTGTAATCTGTTAATTAAAATCTCACTAAGAAGATTCTTCTGACATATTTAGGCTTACCACGCAGCTTAATAATAATAATAATAATAATAATAATAATAATTTTGTTTTAATATAGGAAGCACTTTAGTACAGAAAGCAAAATTAAGAAATTTATTCTATTTGAAATAATCCTAATGTCATAGGGATATATACAGCCCCAGGAAATCTGTATCATGGGAAAGCTTCTAGGGTCTAACACAACAATCTATTTCACAGTGATGATATGTGAAATAACTGCTTCAAATTATGGAAATTGTAATCATGTTAAAAACAGTGACAGGTCACTTTTCCACAGCATGGTCTCCTAGTCAAACACCTGCTCCACAGTAGATATCCATTGATGAATCAGATGATACTGTGCTTAGGCACAAACGCTACTCGCTAGGGAAAGCAGTGAAGATGCATGAACAGTATGTTGTTTTTTATAAGTCACTTAGCAACTGCAAGTTGTTCTAGTGCCAAGAACAGAATCTAAGCACTGTAGTCAGAATTTTGCTTCAATGCTTTTTTCTTCCAATCATCAGAGTCCCCCTATTGAGAACCATAAGGGTTATGTACTCCTGATGTGGGGATTCCTGCCCAGAGTAGAGCTCCAGCTACACAACTCAGCACAGGCAGGGAGCTGTGTCTACTATGTGTCCTTAAGGAGTAATCTACAAATGATTGCTGTGATTATAAATACATTATGGAGATTTTCACTCTTTCCTTTTTTAGTGTGTATATATTAAGATAATCTATATTACCAACCAGAAAAGTATAACTCTGCCAGCTCCTTACTCAACTAAAGCATGAAAGAGTTTCATTTTCATATGCCTCTACTAACCTTTGGCTTCTCACTCCAACTATGTGATAAATCACCATCCTGCTTGCAAAAGCCAGCTTTTCTCATTTAAGAGATGAATAATAAGCTTGACTGCACTACAGGATCAACCTTCTTGTGCCAATATTTCCTCACTCTTTGCTGTAGGCAGAGTGCTACATTTTCCACTCTATAATGCAGACATGCTGAACTGCATAATCCAACATTAAAAAATCCAAACTACAAAACCACATCAAAGTAACACAAAGGAAGGAGTTAATTAGCCCCACAATGGGATTACAGATATGTTTTCCACTGCCTCAAGTCCACTCAGATAACTATTTTGAAATATTTTTCTGATATTGAAAAGAGAATGCAAGATTAATTCTAAATTATATAATTTTCTAATCTTGACTGGCAATTTTCCACTGACCCTGACAAAAATCTGATGCTTCTGGAACTATGAATAATTCTAATACTGACCAGGTGACATAGTACATGTGTTGCCCTACCCAGAGTATTCTGATATGTAATACACATCTAGAAGAATGAAAACTGATTGCTATTATAATTCATAAATAGTACTAATGTCAATAGCATTGAAAGTTCATAGCTAATTCAATCAGTACATTCAGTAGTGCAAGTAAAACAACCAGTTCTCTAGATTGCTGAAAGCACATAGTCCTCTCAATGTGCTTCCACTTTATGTTGTGAGTATTATTTTAAACAATATTTTATATTTATCTTCATATTCACTTGCTCATAGTATTTGAGACTATAAAATCTTCCTCAGCTCTGTTGTGTTACTTTTAATTATGTGTTATTTTTTCTTTATCAAACACTTTTTTCGTAGAAAATAAATACATACATTTATATGGATAAAGCACTTTAATGTAACGTTTATGATATTTCTAAATGCTGAATTTATCTTCTTTTTCATTGTTCTAAAGTCTTGGATTAGAACTTTATAAAATGAAGAGGTATAATTCAACAGCTAAAATTATCTCCATGTGTTTCAACAGTACCAATGTCCGTAAGTTTGTTAGAAGGCTGAAAAATTGTTATTCCTCTTAGGAGAGGTATAAATAATTGAGAAACCTTTAATTGTGTTTTTACTCTCATTTACTTTAATATGTCTGAAGATCATTATTCTACGAAAAAAATATGAGTGAACTTAATTACAAAATCACAATATTGAGAATATAAATGAGGTAGTATTCTGTAGAGGTCTGATGTTTCCTTTTTAATATCTTCACTTGCCCTTCATTGTATTAAACTTTGTTGCCTTGTTTGAAGGACAAAGGAAACAATACAGATCTAAGGCTGCTACACATTTTCCTTTACTTTACACTGACATTTTCCCTTGAGAATGCATTCAAGCAATTCCATAAAGCAGAAGAGGAGTTGTAGCTATTTAGGACAGTGTATGTTAAGACACTTAATTACACTTAAACCTAGGTAAAATGTACAGGAAAATTCTCTCTAGAAGTCAAAGACACTAAATACAAACCCACAGAGAACAGCAACAGCAACAACCAAAAGAACAAAGTATTAGCCAGCTCCCCAAAAAACAAACAAACAAACCAATAAAAGGGGGGGGAGGAAAACAATGACTACAAAGAATCTATTTAATCTGGGGCTCATATGTGCACAGTAACTCACTTAGTAGATAAGCATATGATAGGACTCCCTGATCTTTATACCTAACTATTGTTGGATGGAAATATATTCTATCAGCATAAATGTGGCTGCACCTCAACCTGGTCACACTTTAGTGGCATATTCATTCTGCATCTGTTATTAGACCTGCTGATGCATTTCTAAATTTACAGTTTTGCTGCTGCTTGCTACTGTCTTGCTACTCCACAACTGAAAACAGGATTTTCCCATGGCATGAGCTGTGATGAGTGGGAGATCATCTGTGTGGAAGGAAAGGAAAGGAGACCCCACCACACACTCCTACTGAGCTCTGTGAGCCATCTGTACCACCAACCTGAGAATTCTTTCAGATCATGCTGCTTCAGCTTTTTTCCAGAGTAAAAGTCAGTAACTTTGTCTCCTGAGCCACAGCAGGGACAGCATGTGTTCACAGAGCTTTGCATCACAAGTAGGAAGCTGGAGTTTTACAGAGCTGCACAAAATTCCTACCTTCTCACTTGGGAGCCCCAATCCCTTGCCTGATAGGTGATAATGAAACTTTTTTAAAGGCTTGATAGGGGAAGTGGTGCTCAGCATCCTCACTGGTGTTGGGCTGTCATCTATTTGCATCTTCCCCAGGACTTTTCCAAGAGTATTTCCCAGTCCACAGAACTGTTGAACCTATGATTTTATTACTGTCCTACTTATGCCTCACTTAGTATTTCCCAATTCCATTGGATATGCTGTGCTTAACAGATTTTAGGAGCCCCTTTTTCTTTTCATGGCCAATCCCAGTGCTTAGCTAATAATCTCTCTGGGATCAGCTCTTAGACTTCAGTTTTCTCCCTCATTCTGGGTCCCAAAAATCTTGGCTGCAGCTTTTAACAGAGTCATTTGTTACAGACCTTTATGTTCACATCCAAACATTCAACACTATTAAAATTTCATTTAGTTTATTTCAGTCTAACACTTCTTTCTGAAGGTCATCTATTTTGTTCATTATCTGTTAATTCTTTAGCAAATTGCTTGGTTTTATGCCAAGCCTATAAATGAGTCTATTAAAGAAGATGCATTCCATGAATAACTCTTGTGGAATTCAAAAAAAGCTCTCTTCAAGCCCAATTATGCTCCTTTTTTTTTTTCTTAATTTTATAAGGTGTGTGCTAATACCTGTCCAACCCTAACCTTTGGCTGATTAATAGCATCTTATAGCACCATATTAAATGTTTTACTGAAGTTTAGTAGTACATTTCATGTCTGAAGAAATGAATCACATACTAAATAACAATATATTAGTACAAGTAATTGCATTTATCTTTGATGAAACTGTCTTCAATGTCATCTTGCTTTCAGTTTAATTCTGTTTTAAGGACTGGTTTCTTCCCTTAAATTGAAGAAATACTCCACCTAAATTTAGCAAAACATAATGTAGGCATCTGGTGTAAAGTAGCCTTTTAGGTTCCAAATGAAAGATGCAAGCATATGTGAAGAGTAAATCACTTCATACATTTGCATCCATACATATACACAGACATATTTGGAATTAAATTAGATACCTCTTTTCTCTCTTGAATGGACTAGGATCCATAATTTTAGATAGCTGGATCAGCCTATAGTTGGGGTTGAAGAAGATTGTATTTTCTGACTTGAGGTTGTGAAAACCTTTATAGCTTTTTTTTTCTAAATCAAATAAAGACACTTTCCTTTGTAAATCAATTGTTAGTAATAATCTTTGATTTCCAAATTCTATGTTATGGTCCTTACTGAAAGCAAATTTTCTTTTAGCTTTGGCTCATACTTAGATCATCTCCAAGTTTTGCCCTTACTGAAGAGTGAGCTAATTGCCTTCTCCTTTATATTATCCCTTTCAGACACCTAAAGTTCTTACAGCTGCAGCTGCTGTGGAGACTAAGCTTTCTAGATGTTTTAAAAAATATGTATTACATAAGCATGTTGAATGTGGTGTCAGGAAATAAAAAAGAAAAAAATCAGATTTTATTCTGCTTTGATGAAAACAGACTAGGCATATGAAAGAAAAAAGCCCCTACTGACTTTAATTGACACGACTTAATGTACCCTAAGAAAAAAGCATTTATTTCAGCCAGCAGACTTGTATTGTACCTATTTCCTCAAAGCATGTCTGGAAAAGCCTCTCTCCCAGCTCCAGCCTGGCAGCCTCCCCCGGTGGGCACAACGGAAGTCCTTGACTAACAACAGTTGTTGGACTGACAGCTCTTCATTCCATGGGCTTTTCCTGCTGCATTTTAACATGACCACCACTGAAAGCCAGTTGAGGGTGCCAATTCTAAGGATACTACTCTGAAAATAAAGGAAAAAAAAACTACTTCTGTGCTATAAACATAACTATATCCTTATGTCAATGTTATTTTTTGTGCTTCTTGGTGTCAAATTGGACAGCAGCGACACAAAGCCTGTAATATGAAGTAAAATGAATTCCAGATGGATTGCCCCAGTTTGTTATTTCAGCAGCATTCAGAACAATTTTAATTTATTTTTACTAAAAATTGTAGCTTACAAAGATGCCTTTGATGGTTTAGCTCAAGGGTGTAAATACATAAATACATACTTGTTCTTTAAAATGAAGACCACAAAGTCCTTAAATATCAGTAACTGTAACAGCTACTCAGATGCTGCAGTGTATGGGATTTGGAACTTTTAGCAGTGGTCTTCATCAAAGCTACCCTATAATTTCAGAATTTTATTAGTTTTTAATATACATGCAAAATGAGATATACACCTAAAGTTCAGCTCTGAACCTACTTTATTTTAATTTATATATATTTCTATTTATATCTTTATATAATTATATATTCTTATTTATATATAATTATAGATAAAATATGTATGTACTATTATAATGTAGACATCCTTATTTACGATTCAGTGAAGTCAGTTTTGAGGCAGGTGCAACTCAGTTGGCCTGAAAGGGTACCTCAAGGAAGAGGGACAGGGCTTGTTCAGACAAATGAGCAAATATGCATTTCACCCTTGCCTAGCAGTTCATTTTCTTGGAGGAAAGACTCTTAAGGTTGTGCTCCCTGTTTCCCAGGAAGAATATACGTGCCTTTCAGGGTATGAGATACAGGATCCACTGACATTTCTTGATCAATAGAATACACTAATCTCTAATTTACCATTTGGAATTCAGATGAGTTGAGAGTCTCCAAAGGCCACCAAATGTCTGTCTAGTTGGGACGGATTGAACCTCATTCTAGAACGTCCTGAAACAACCACAATGGATAAACATTATTGTCTGACTTGTTCTGTGAAGTGAGATGTCTTTTGCATCAAAGGAGAAGGCGGGGAAGTTAAGTTGAATATTGATTGAACTTGGTTGTTTCTATAAATTAGAAACTATGCATTATTTTGCATATGACTTCCCATATGAGAAAACTGGTTGTTTAATGATAAAACTCAGGAATTCAGCTACTAGGACAAATCAATTGCTTCAGGTTAAACATGACATGTATAATGATGATGTTTGCCATATCCAGCACTAATATTGGACTGAGTATCAGAGCAACTCCAAGGGCAAAAAAAAAAATACTGCATATATCATTTCCTTTACACTCTCCTCATTAACATTTTTAGTCACGTGGATTTGGAGTCATTCTATCCCAAGTAAGAATTTAGAGGCACACAAAGTACTTAGCCAGTAACTGAATTTCCTAATAGTTAATGGAGAGAGGAATGATGCTCTAAAGAGTAATTTAGCTTATTGCAGATCAGCCTTGCCTTCTGCAAAGGCCCATCTTTTTCCACTGACTGCATAAGCTGCCAGTAAGAAGAAAATATTAATTAAAGCATTATAGGTGCCTTAATTTAGATAAGATGAACATATGCTTTGACTCCTACAGTGAATGTAGTGACACAGATGTGGTTATGATGTTATAAATGCTGGCATTTCCAGGCTGTTTCATTTACAAACATCTTGTATTATTGGTGGAGTATGTGATACTTTGATAGTCTTTGAGCCAGGAAAGTTATTTTCAGCCACAATGCTGGTACATTATGTATGGTGGCAGCATGTGTAGTGGGTAGTGGCAGTAAATATTTTCCTGCCTTTGCTAGTTATTTGTCTTAGCTCTGAACTGCAGAGAACCACCTACTCAACTGCAAGAATAGTTCAGTCCCTATGCCATTGAGTCTTCACTGCAGACTCTGGGACCACCAGGAAGGTCCAAATATCTGAGCTCCAGATTGTCTACACAGTTTGCCAGTTACTATTTACTTGCTAGCCAAGTAATTGCATGCTTCATGTCTTGTACTAATAAAGACATTTAATCCTGTTTACTTCATTTAAAAAGAAAAAAAGTTGCAGCTAACATTCATGACAGTGTTATTAGAATATATGTCAATCACAGTTTGGTTTTAGGCCAAAGGAAATTACAGATACACCATTATTTCTATTAATTGCAACTAAAGTACTTCTCAAAACCTCACTGAATGCCAAGGAAATTGCCATCAGAAATTGCAACAGTAACTCAAGCTTTTGTAGCAATTGCAATTCACTTTCAATTTCAATTGTTTTCAGTCAAGTGCATTAGAAACTGGCAGGGTTGCTGTTAATGCTTCCAGGGAAACAGGCATGTGGCAATACTTTCACAGTCAAAGAAGTCAGAAGACTGGGCTCTGCTTTCACTTTTACACCTACAAAATCATTCCTAACATTTTCAAATAAGATCTCAGGACCACATTTAGAGGACAGGTTAATGACATTGTCTTCACATAATAGCCAGGAAATATTTAAGCTTAGAAGCATATTTCCAGATCCTTTTCAGTTACTCTGTTAAAACATTTGGCACAGTATGGCTAAGAATAGTGTTTTACTTTCATGTTTTCCTAGAACTTAGCTTAATAGGTTATCAGTAGATCAAAATATCTGAAAACATGGATATTGAAATTAAATAATAAATATCAATAAATATCAATCTGCTGGAACTAGAACCAGAGCTTTAGGAGGCAACTTTAATATTCATGCTTCAGTTTGCAGTATGGTTTGAAGTTTTTAATTCAAGAAATCAATATGAAGTGCAGCCTCCTGTCAAAGCTAAACTGGCCTATGAGAAATCAAAGTGTTTTTCTTTCCGGATCAACGTGTATTTTCTATATTGATGCAGTCTAGATGTCCACACAGGTTTTAAAATAATGAAACCTGCCTGGGGAAAAAAAAAATGTACATGGAATCTTAAGAAACAGGGAAGCAACAAGGCCACCAACACACATTCTCATCTAAAATGCTGTAGCCTATTAAGGTAGAATATTTACAATTATTACATAAAAAAGCGAAGTATCAATTCCAACCATTCCTTCTATTAAACTGGTTCTCTCTGAAATAAATTGATTTTATTCCTTTTTCAAATAGTGCAAAGCTTGTGCAGCAATCTCAAGTTTCACTTCATTTTATCTAGTCAAGACCAATAATCTCATAATCCTTAGGAGACTCTGCAAGCACAAACAGAAGCAACCAGCTGTAAAGGAGCTGTGCAGAAGCAGCAGTGAGGAAACCTGTCACCAAAATACCATAAAGCTTTCTCCAAAGCCTTCAGGCAATTTCTCCCCTTTCAGGCAACAACTTAGTTTTGAAATGCCTGCTTTGTGCTAAAACTGCCATATCATTAAATCAGTCTCTTTTTTGGTCTCAACTATTCCAGTTATTAAAAGATATAATCAACATCCATGCTGGATTAAGTAATGATCCAATAAAACTGCACTCAGCCAAAAGATATATTTTAACCATGTAACTTCTACATTGAAGAGTTCCTTTATGAGAAAAAAGGAATGCAAAACATACCAATGGGTTCTAATTAGTCTATACCTGTTGCAAAATGCAGTGAGATAATCTCTTTTATTAACAGATGGTGAATATTTAAGATTTAAATCCTTCAAAATACAGGCTAATGCAGATATCACTGTAATCAGAAGCACATGATGATGGGGAAAATCAAACCCCTAAACTTAATTAAGTATAGACATATTATACTTTTACTTGTATTTATAAAAATATTTTTGTTTCGTTTTGCTTGAGGCACTAAAATTACAATAGCAATTACAATATGCACCTAGAAACTGTCTGCTCTTCAAAGTGGATATTGCAAAATAACCCTGAAAGATCTGTACCAAATGCCTGACTTCATGTCTAAAGAGGAAGCTGCCTATTGGACTGCAAATGGGTCTTTAATAACTGAGAGTTTCCTCAAAGGAATGAAACATTTTGACTCCTTTCTAAGGGGATAAAGCATTGTTAATGTTTAATTATCATTCTAGAAGCTGAGAAACTGAAAAAATTAATTAAAATGAAGCAGAGTGTAAAGCAAATGTGATTAAAACTACAAAAATGTCTTTTCAGTTTTCATGATACCAAGGGAGGTTTAAAATACATACAAGCATAGCTCTTTCCCTTAATTTTCCTTAATAACTTTTAATCTTTATATCTCTTGTTAGCTTTAATTTGATGATAACTGAAGTTCTGTTATAGAAAAAAAAATTCACAGCATGTGCATTGACTATGTTTAATTCTATGTAGATTTACTGTGTTTTAATAATTCTTTTCACATCTACAGGCTATCTTGGATATTCACTGTTGCATATCTAGGATATTTCAACCAATATTCAACCAACCTCAACTTCATCCCCAACTTTCAAATTCTGGGACATGCATGAGCCTCTCATTATTCCTTGAGGAGGGACAAGAATCCAACAGAGACCTCAGCTGCCAGAAGAAACTGTTCTTTTCTCCCCCACAGAGAGCTGAAGGATGAATGGAACGAGAAATCTGCTTCTAAAAACCGTGAAATGCCATTGCTCAGGAGTCAGACCTTCTGCTCCTGCAGCTGGCTGCACCAACTGGCCCAGACATATCTTCAGTTAACAAAGTTCTCACCATTGGTTGATATACAGAACATTAAATATTGCTAGTGTAGCTGCTCAGGAGAAATATGCCAGATTAAAAATTGAAATAAAGGAAAAAAAAAAAAAATGTTCTTGCCCATGATGCTAAAGTGCATCTTTTGCTAATTTAGACCATTACTTGTTTTCATATTTTTCAAAATGTTTTATCCTTGAATTTTCGTCCTTGCCATGTATTTTTAAGAATTTAGATAAGACTTCAATTTGTGGCTATTTGTTGTAACGTGTGTCCTTCCTGTCCCTGACCCCGCCCCCCTGATCCCTTCTGACTGGATGTGAGTCAGGACCGCCCCCCATCCCTAGAGATAAAATCCCCAGCAAGATCCGGAACGGGCCTCTTTGGTTCTGGACTCATATGGAACCTGTACCCTCCCTCGCCTTCCCTTCCCCCTCCTCAGTCTCCCCATTCCTCCCCTGTTTTCCTCAATAAAAACACCATGCAGACCAGGAACCAAACAGCTGCCTTTCTAAACCTGCGACGCTTCTACAAGGACCACGTCTGACCAGCCCCACAGCTCGTGGCCATGGAATGACCATCCTGCGTGTTCCGGTTCTAGGGCAGCCCTCCCCCGCAGCAGGGGGGGGCTGCCCTCAGGTTTTGCACTGCTGCAGCTATTATCTTTTCCTCTAATTTTTATTGTAGGGTTCAAGCATAATGGTCTGCAAATTCCATAATGAGATTAAATCATTGATTTGCCATAGTGCCATTTGCACTCTTCCTACTTTTGCCTCTGTTCTTATGCATTTTTACATGATGAAATCATGCTGATATCATCAGTTGAGTTAATAGAGGCTTATGTCCCTTAATGTTAGTTATCTAAAAATTAGATGTTCAGTCTAAACAGGTACAGAGCGATCCTACATCTCTTTATATTTACCCACAACAGGGAGCCACTTGGAGATGGAAATTCAGCTTATCTCTCACATGAATTACCTTTGGGAGCATTTCTTTCTTCCCATAGGCCATAGAGAAAATCTGAGCTAAATGGGCTTTTACAGTAAAGTTAGGTGTGACAAATATGAGCCTTAGTTAAACATATTTTAAGTAGGTCTTTTTCCCTCTGTGTGTTCCATAATTGCTTTTGGCAAGCTTTATTTTCTAAATTAATTTCTTATTATGCTATTGGAAAACTTTTAACGATACCATTAAATAACACTTTAAAAAATAATGGGTTTATTATGGGAAGTTATTTTCTCCAGCATGCAATGGCACTTTTTGAATAAGCCTTCTTTTTTCACATTTTCTAGTTTATATGAAGTGCACAGAGCAGTTTTCTAAGACTATTACTGCAGATGGTGTAAATCTGAAAAAAATCATCTACAGTATTTGAAGAACAACAGTTATGATTTATGCTCACAAGTGCATTGAAGTCTTGTCTATTACTGAAACAGATCCTGACACGTCTGTGATTTGACTGAGAACATTATCACACAAATTGGTCACTAATTGCTGCCGAAAATCAATTCACTGAAATAACGGCTTGAAAGTATTGCTGAACGGTTTGTCATGAGGGATATATATGAGTGAAGATAAAATGCTTTAATTTCAGCTGCAATTTATAAGTTATGTCTGGGCTGCCAATCACATCTAACAGTCAGGGCACCTCTTCCAGTGGTCGGAAATCCTGTCAGCATTTTCACAAGTGGAAAGTAATTGAATTAACTGCAAAATGCTAACATTATCCCTTTTCATGTGCACTGAAAAGAAAAAAAAAATTACATGTCTTAGAAAGACTGAAATGTTTTAAGACAGAAGCAATTAGGGGGCACAAGAGCAGAGTGACCCCTTTCAAATCTAGAGTGCATGGGTCTCTCTGCTACATTATATGAAGGAGCTAAAAATATAGGCATTAACTTGCTAAAGTAAAAAAAACAGCAGGGACCCAAACCTGTGTCTCAGGGAAGTCAAAAGGTTCTGTAATTGACTAGAAGAGAATTAAGACCTGCTACTCAGCACACGATATATACAATGTGTGTGTATATATGTGGATATATATATATATATATAAACACTATAATAATATTCAATGTAGTAAATACTATAGCCCAATATTAAATAAATTCTTAGCAGGTTCATTGGCAGCAGTGTTAGTCATAATGAGCTAAGATAAGTCAGATGAACAGATGCTAAATTTCCATAGGGACGTTCAGCTGTTTTCTCACCATGATGAAGGGGACACTTTTATTTTTTCTGTCCCTCAGTAATGGCCTACAAGAATTAAAAATATTACTTTTAATTACCATAGCAAAATTATAAATAGGCATGTCCCATTGTATCCATATTTCACTCTCCTTCATAACACTTGATTACATAGCACAATATATTGAAAATAAATTACCTAAAATACTTCATTTCTGTCTTCACTTAATATACGTGAAAGATTTGTTTGTAAATTTATTGGATGAAAACCTTTTCTCATTGAAATCAATAGGACTTAGATCCTATTAGGATTCACTTGACCACAATTTACCAGCAATTAAGGACCAAAAATATTTATTATGACTATTTATTTTGACCTCTTTCATTACACAGGGCGTAAAATTTAATGAAGTAATTTCTGCATCAAACCTAATAACTTCCTGATGTGCTTAAGTACATGATTTAGAGAAACACTCATCTATAGCTGCTTCATCACTTTGGTTAGAAAATTCTCCCAACAATTAATTATTCTCATTATTAAAAAAAAATTGTCTATATAATTTCCCATCCAAATCTGTCTTATTATGCCTTTGTCTGTTACATTGTCTGTGTTTAAAAAGCTAAATTACTCTGTGCTGGCAATTTTGGAAGGATTTCATATGAACTCAAGAGAAGCAGTGCTGCTTTTTTTTTTTTTCTTTATGTAGCCATTCAGGCACAGTGATGGGCAAGATGCCATTAGATATTTTCCTAATTAACACAATTTAGTCTCAGTTGAAGACATAAATGTTCTCTGAAGCAAAGATGACAAAAGCAGGCTAAAAGAGCAAATTACACAAGTGAGCCAAATTGATTCTTAAGGCTTAAGACAGGTTGTATATGTCAAATAAAGTAAGAGGCAGACAAGCTAGAATGGCTCTTTTCAAGAGAAGAAAGAAAAAAGGAATTATGCCTTTTCAAGTAAAAGAGCACCATAAAAGTACTGCTGCATGGACCAAACAAACTTAACACAGGAATGTCTTAAAATAAAAAGAATACAATAAATAGAATCATCACTATGATTCATGCAAATTAATAACTTCCAGAGGTGGAACTTAGATTAAAAATTTATATACTTTGTCTAAATCCCTTAAGAGATGGTAGCATTCATAAACATTCTGTTTATTCAAGTTGCCAAATATGTTAAGGAATTTACAAATTCGTGGGCAAGAAATTTGATTCTGTGCCTTCAGCTCAAGGCTAACCTATAAAAAGCATGTCTTCATGGAGAAAGACAGAAAAGAGAAGAAAACAGATGCTGAGAGGAATGAAAAGGGAAGTCATCCTGTGTTTTGCTGAAGCCAAGGACTAGTGGTCCTTGACAACATAACTGTGACATGACCTAAGTATGCTTCACATGGTCTAAAGAGATCTGATATTTCTGATTATAGTCTCTTTTTCAGCAGAAACTGGGGGTTTAACTTTCTTGCACAGTCTTCAGGACAATTTGTCCTTGTCACCTGTTCTTATTTTTCTAAAAAATATACTCCTTATAAAGCTGTTTCAGACAGGAGAGATGTGAAGGATTTGTTTACAAGCTTATAATCAGCAGCATATGAACTCTATAGTGAGGATAAAGTTACACATACTAACCTCTTGCCTTATTCACAAAGATCTGAAGTTTGGCCCATGATATAAAGTCTCAACATGAATGACCTTGTGAGCCATAATTAAAATTCCTTGAAACAAAGGTTTTTCAAATGTTTTAATAGTTTGCAGCCCTGGCATGTATAGCCCACGCTACTGGGACACTGACTTAGGTGAACTGACTACAGATATCTCACTACAGCAAAACGTGGGGAGGAGATAAAAAGTTTTGCTATGGAATAAATGATGCTTTTCACCCATTAGTGTATGGGTCAGCTTTTTTCTTACATCAAAAGAAAGGGGGAAAAAAAGTGCAATTACAGTTTTCTTTCATTTTATTCCTTGAAGGCTAATGAAAATTAATCTTTGCATAAATATAAATGAAAAACGTAAACTTGGTGATTTTGCCCTAGTAAATCATAATACAGAAGACTTTCTGAAACTGTATCTAAATAAAGGAAACTACATTGGATCTGCTTTCAGGAAGGGTGGAAAACCTTCTCTTTTGGAAACATTTTCATGTGTTTTAATACCACAAACAGAAGGGTCTTTCTACTTTCCTAAGGAAGCTGAATGTTACACTTGAAGCATACTACACAGAATTTAGACTATGAATGCATGTATTATCCTTCCCATTTCTCCAAAAGAGGATTTTTTTCCCTTGGAAGAGTATGGGGACTCAAACAGAGAAGCTGGCTGAAACCTCAGTGCTGGGGAACAGAACCATATTTTAATGGAAAACTTCCTTATAGAAATGTAAATTTCTTGCTATGAACTTCTGATATATGGGAAACATATATACTTTAAATAACCAACATCAATAAATAAATGACTTTGAATTTATGTTTTTGGTGTGAATATTTTTTGCCACATTACTTGCTTCTTTTTTAGTTAAGTACAAATATGTGAATAATAAAAATATACATTTATAAAAAAGGGTAACTAAAGACAGAATACCTATTGTGAACCAACTCGTGAATGAAAATATCTGTACAACTTGTGCCCAGGATTATAACTCTGAGCAAGTGGTACAGTGCTAACCCACAGCATAGGAACAATTACTGAAAGGGTTTTATGAAAAGTTTGTATTTAAAGAAGAATGAAACTTTATAAACCAAAAGTGTGGAGATATGTGTGTATGAGTATACACACGTGTGTGTATATATATATATATATATAGACACATCAAAGAAATGTGTGTCTATACACACATTACATCATTTACTTACAAACACATAAACACATTCATACCCTATTATCTTCATCTTCACACTTATTTTCATCTTACTGTTTGAGAAGAACATACGATCACTGGAAAATGAGACTGCCAGTTACTTCACCTTTATCTAATGCCAAGCTGCTGTTTTTAAAAATGTACACCTGGAGGCCAGTGCCCCACTGGTGCTGGCAAAGTTCTCATTGAATTTCAAGTGCATAAAATTATTACCTGATGCTGGACTGTATCCGTTCAAGGACACATTTACCTACTATTTTACTAAAAACACTACTGAATCTTTAGGGATGCTTCTCACAAATCACTGGAGTTTGAATTCTTGAAATTCTGCTACATCCTTAGTTGTGCTTCCCAGAGTGTGATTACAGAGAGAAAGAGCAAAGTTAAAACATCTTCTTCCCTGTCTTGATGTAAAAGCAGCAAATCAGGTGCTCAAAAGGACAAACTGGTTTTCAGGTTATGAGAAAAAGGCACCTGAATGGAGAGGCACAAACTCTTCCATGCTTTGCTTCTTTTACCAAGGCAATTATGCTGTAAGGCAAGGAAAGACTGCCACTGGTCTTTTGTAGGTGTATGCTCTGATTCGTTATGAGCATTCTAATTCTGAACACTAATTAAACATAATTGTTATCCCTAAGGAAGAATGGATTAATATTGAGCTGAAGGGATTTATCACAGATAACTGTGGGAGCAAAAAATATTTCCTCTGTAGATATATTCATGGGCATGTTAACATTTTAGCTTTATTAGAACATTTGAACATAATGCATTTCAACAGACCCTGAAACACAGGGACTCATTAAATTCTTCACTGGAGGAAGAGTAAAGCTGTAGAAAGAAGTATTCCTGCTCCTTGGAAACACCCAGCTGCACTGCCACTAAATGTGTTTAAAACAGTCTCACCTGACAGGTATGCAAGAGTGAAGCTGTAAAAGCTGCAAGCCTTGTACAGTTAGGAACTACATCTTTATATTTCTATTTTAATGCATACAGTTTCTGTTGTACTTCTCACTGTGAGATTCACGATGAACACAATGGAAGGAATGAAGCAGAAGCATGATCTCAGATTTGCTAATGGCCTCATCAGTTACTTTACATGCCCTCAATTCAAGCTGAAAGCACAGGAAAATACAAGCACCATTAAGAAGTTGCTCTTTGCAAACACATACATGTAAACTCTAATCCTTAGTACTCACTTTGCTGTTGAAATAGATTATTCCTTTATTTTAACTCCAAGTAGGAGGCTGTATGTAACTCCTGGGCAGCCCAGGGGAACACTGAGTCACAGACCTCCCTCTGAGCCACAATTCCGCCCTTGCTTCCTCCTTTCACCCTCAGCCTTTCCATTTGCTTATGGTTTTCTTCCAGCAGTGAACTCCTGTGCCACCTCTGTGCCAGCAAGTGGAAGAACTGAGCCAAAGACAGAGTTAATTCCCAGTTCCCTGGGTGTTACCTGGGCTGGGCTGGCAGCAGAACCTGCCCAGAGCTCCAGGCAGCACTGCCAGTCCAGAAGGCTCATGAAGGAATAAAAAGCAGTTGTGGGTTGTCCTGTGTTTGCCCTTTATGTGGGCATTTCACTCTTATCCTTAACCTAACCATTCTTCCTAAGACCAGAGATCCAGAGTCCAGATGAAACTCTAAACTGCACATGGGTTTCAGTCATTCAAGAAGTAAAAACATTACTGATATATAAATAAACAAGTACAACTAGCTACTGGCAGCAAGTCTCCCAGGGGCTGATACTGGCTAATAGGCTTCCAGATGGAAGAAAAAATTAGTGTCCAGGCATTGTCTGATTTAATACCTTTATCTCTTGTGTTTTCTCATTTGTCAGCAAAAGCAAACTTTATTTCACAGAACAGGCCTGAGAAAGCTGAAAATCTTCAAAGCAATTAAAATTGACTTCTAAATCACCAAATCCCCAGTCTGAATCAGTTACAGATCTGTCTCTCCCAGACTCATATTTTCACTGAAAATTCTGATTTTTAAGGCTCTGAAAATAATCTATTAGAACAACTCATATAAACTTTCTCACATACTTTCAAATTACTTGGCTTGTGTTCAGAGTTTAAAATAGAAATTGATGGGAGAAGCAAGGCAGGGTTGCAACAGTCTCAAAGAAAGCTAAATTCAGTGCTATGGTGCAGATGATACATGCAGTTTTTATTAGTTGTGTAATAAAATTCTGCAATGAAGATAACATTTAAAGCAATAATTAGAAATTCAGTTTGAAATACTCAAAGTTGGTACGCTGAAAACTGCCTAAATATATGGAGGATTTCAGGACGTCTGGAATTTCCTTAGCCAGGACATTGCTGTAGCTTTCAGGTGACCACATGCTAGCCTTACTTTCGCCTCTATTCTCTCCTTAATGACTTAAATCACAGAATCACAAAATTACCAGGTTGGAAGAGACCTTCAAGATGTTTCTATAAATGTTTCTATAAAAGTGATAGCTGCAGTGGGAGGACAGGCAGGGAATCTCAACACAATATCAAAATTCTCCACTGGAGGTGAAGGTTGTAAACTTGAATTGCCACCAGCCAAGCAAGGAAGTTGAGTTGAGACCTCTTGCATCTCAAAGAAATAATGTTCTACATATTAAGTTAAGGGGAACAAAATTATTTCAAGAGAGAAAAACTGATACCTCATCTCCTGTTTCAAAAGTAGATGATTACCTTTAAAAAGTAAAAATGTTTATAGCTCTGTCCTGTAGATATCTCTCAGTTACATGGGGACTGGCACTATAAAATTGCCTTTTTCCCTACTGACTAGCACAGTGCAGCTCCTCAGTTTGTTTCTGACTTTGAAGACTGTATTTGGCAGAGTGTTGTCAGTTCTCAGAGATATGGAGCTTTCACATGGAGAGAACACTGAAGGGAGATACAGGGAGTCTTCGTTACAGAGGACAAGAGTACCAATTAAGCAGTGGAGAACCTGAAATTTTATTGAATCAGCCAGTATCTTGCATGCCTGCATCCTTTTTCTGGTCCATTATCTCATACCTCCCCTTGGGGAGACAGCAGCAGATATACTTTATTCCAGTTTTGTTCAATTTGGATTACGACCAAGAAGAAAGATTGGACTTCTTTGTTTTTCTGATTTTATCTCATATTTGCCTAAACACCTTCTAAAATCAAGCTTCTAGTTGTTGCTGATCCTAATGGGAGATCTGTTCATGGAAGAGAGGATAGATTGGACATAGCAATATTCACCCTAACAGTTATCCAATGACAGTGCTCCTTACTGCATGATATTTTCAATGTGTCTATTTATAGCGAGTTACTTTCCAAGATTATGCCCACTATGATATGAATTTTTCACATTTCATCTCTCCTGAACTGGAAATTCTTCCTGATTATTATGCAAAGTTGATGGAGAGGTAAGGTAAATAAACAAACACAAAAACTCAACTAACAGAATATAACCCTACCATATATTTTCCATATCCATTTTTATGTGAAATTGTTGATGGAATAATTAGCAAAGAAAATAGGATGTATTTTGTACTTTTTTTTAATAACACTCTGCGACTTAGAAATAAAATTTAATATTAAAGCCATCAAAAAGAAGAAGTTTTTAAGTTTTAGCTCTTGAAACCAGGCTGAGACACCATGAAATGTCTCTCTTCAATATGTTTAATGCATTTCTTAAAGAAATGCATTTTCCGTGGCAAAGTCTGAAAACTTTTCAAACTGGAAATGGCTGTGTCTCAATGAATGTAGGTGCTCCACTAGAAAATATTTCTGTAATAAGAAACTTACTGGAGCTTGGAGATATCCATGGAGTTGAGGCAATGTGGGAGAAGATTTCCATGGGCTGCAAAAGTTGTTTAGCAAGGAAGGGAAAGGGACTGAGACAGAAGATTCTCAAGCTCTTGTCACTTGTCTCTATAAATTAGACAAGCGGCTAATAATATTTGAGATGTGGCACCAGCATGGGTAGCTTAAACTGACTGACTTTTCACACTTGCCATGCACAAGCATGCTGTTGCTTGACCTCTGCCTTGAAGAGGGCGCTAAAAATTATATAAATGCAGCAGACACATGTTGGCTTTCCAAATGAGTAAACCAGGCAGATGGCTAATTTAATGAAAACCTTATCTTTAATGAGTGTTGTACATCTTCTAAAGTGCTCTGAGATCTCCAAGGGAAAAGCAAAGTCTTCAGAGAAATAGTTGATACAGAAATTATTAGTTATAATAGCAAAGTATAATTTCAATCAATTTAATCTTCACTGTCACTCAAATAATGGCCACAGTATAGTGCTATGAAAAATTAGATTTTATTTCCAACTGTAAGCACCCCTGTCATTCTGACAGCATCAAATTTTCAAATCTATCTCTTGCTTGAATAAGGCTACTTATGTATAATTTTACTTTTCATTTTATATATTCACTTTTCATATGAACTGTATTTCCATTATGACTACCTTTTAACTGCAGGAAATAGAGTCTTTTAAAAACGTTTTGCTCTCATGTTGCTTTTTTAATAGGTTGTGTTTCTTTCAGATATTTGAGATATTTTCTTTCAGAATTTTGAGATATTTTCCAATTAGTAGAGAAGCCTTACTCCCTTCTCTATTTCCCATGTTCCTAATTGTTATTTCTGTCAAACAGAAAGAGTAACCTTCAGATCTGATTATGAAAGTAAAGAAAGAACAGGATATTAATATGTTAAAAAAGAATGACTCAAAAGTCAGTGTGGGTGATGTCAAGTGGCTGTCTCCAAGAAATTTCAAACAACCATACATGTGATTGTGTTTGGCCTTCTGTGCTGTGTAAATTCAAATTCAGAAACTAGATTTTAAACCCTATTTTATCTGTATAAATTATACAGTTGCACTCATATCTGTGCAGTAGTATGTGCTGCAGACAACTCAATTGTTTTTCAGAATGATTAAATCAGTATGATTAAGGAATTTCACCTTTGCATATAAAAACTGAATTAAATTCTCAGAAGAATTACTTTATGAAGCTAGGTTTCACTGTATTTCAAGATCAGAAAAATTAGAGACATCTTATTAAATCCTATGGACGATGCCAGAACAGTAGTAAATTGCTCTAATATTTATTTTTACCATCAAGAACAGGCAGTTTAAGGATATGCAACCAAAACTGAGTTTAACACTACAGATATTTTCTGACAAAAGCCAAGCTGTGCTCCCTGGAAACAGAAGAATCTTCCTACAGATTTATACAAATGTCACCCTAATCTCACTCACATCCATACTAGATAAAGGAAATAATATCTTTGAAAATATTAATAACTAAAGACATATAGATATGCCAGACAGCTGTGATTCAATTAGTATTAGGAAAATATTGTATTATGCTTGAAATTCATATATGCGTATTTGATAAAAAATTTATATAAAATTTAATAAAGCACTTTAATGAGAATGATAAATAGAAGCTGTGCTAGAATATATTGCCAGATATGTGTAGTCATTTTTATAGCTCCCTTTTAGTAATTCATGCTTTTCTCACAAGAATATTTTTATACTTTTCTCATAATAAATAATAAAAAATAAACTATTTTATTTGAAGAGTTAAGAAATATCACCTGAAAGTCACGTGTTGCTCTCCTCCTCAAAGATAAGTGTATGTCAAAGGGCTACATTATGTATCATTTGAGAGGTACATGAGTACCTTCAGAAATAACTCATTAGGAGAATTCTATGCTTAATAACAGGATTTTCAAAGGTTTTTAAGTGGGTTAGATAAGGACTTGGTCACTAAAATCCCACAGCCTTCATTGAAAATGTCAGCTTAGATGAACCTTTCAGTGTTAAAATCACACATGCACAGTCACTCATTTATGGTTATATTGTATTTAGTTAAAATGTACTTGAGCCAAACATGAACCTGAGCATTCAAACAGAAACTTCTTCAAAAATGAAGATCACCAACAAGAGGAGTAGGTTAGTGTTTAACTAAAACTACAATGGCTTTGTTAAAGTTTATTTTTTTAGTTTATATTTTCCTGAAAAGACAAAAGTTGCTTAAGTTTCTTTGTGAAAAATATATTTATTATTATTCATTAAGTAAAAGATTTCCATGAAGAAATCCACTTCTCAGGTACTTCTATTAAAAAAATCCTTTCCACAAATAATTACGAAATCAATTCACATTAGTATTTGCTTTTATGGAGTTTTAGATCAGTAGGGATGACCCTGCTAACAGGGTGATCAGAATGAAAATGGTTTGAGGGAAATTGCTAGTTAAAATTCGGTGATATTCTAGACATGGCATCTTAAACACTGCATTTGCAATTATGCCTCTGTATATGTAAAACTTTAATTTAGAACATAATTGGGAATGGTGCTAAAAACGTTAAAGCACAGTGGGATGGATCCCAAAAAGTTCTTCAGTTGTGATATCAAATATCAAGTCACATTGATGCTTCATGAAAACTGAATGTCTGCAGACTTCCTAGATATAACCAAACTATTAAAATTGTAGTTTCTTTTCTGAATTTAAAACTAATTGCTCATTATTAAATATCTCTGAGTATCTTAATTAAGCATACTTCCATATGTTTCTAATGAAAATATATCCTGGTCTTTCTTTTAAAGAAAGGAATATTGCTGGGTCTATGCTTCTCTCATGTCTCTTTTCTAGAGGCTTTTTGTTAGTGTGTAATTTTTTCCATTTCCAATACTTTCTAAAATAATGAAATCCATTAAAGTCAGAGAAAACATTATGCTGCACATAACAGAGTATCCTTTTTAACCAGAATTACTTTCTTTTTCCCTGAGGATGGGAAAAATATGCTGTGGTTAAACAGGAAAAAACTTCCTTAGTTTTTTCTTTCTTTTTAAATTCAGGCACACAGTAGCAGCTAAAATGATATATTTCGTATGTTTGCCTACAGTCCAATGAAAAAAAAAGCATCAGATCAAAACTGAACATTAATGATGAAAGAGTATCAGAACTGCCTTTTAAATTGTCTATTGACAGTGAAATTGTGTTAAGCCTGTACAAGCCTTAGCATTCAAGAGAGCTGGACTGAATTATGCCAAATAAGAAATGTCTCAGAAATTTGAAGGATAGAAGAGAACATTATAATGATCAATCCTGACCCTGTGTGCACAGTACAGGCTATACTATTTCAGTATATGAAATAGTCATATATATGAACAAATATATGACTATGGAATATTTTCAGACATATGAAAAGATATTTCTTGTACCAGAGATATTCTCATAGAAAATACTATATATAGGCATTGTTAAATAAATATTTGTATTTATACATATTTGCCTGTTGAGAAACCTTGCATTTATGTTGATAAACCTGTTTATTTTAAAAATAAATATGTCTATCACTTCCACATCATTCTCATCCAGCACTACTCATGTGGGCTGACCCAGCACAGCTCCACAAGCCTAAGAAAGCTGTAGGTACTTGCACTGATGTAGAGCAGTGAAATCAGTGTAGAGCACTGAAGTTTTGGATGATACATTAATTTACACTGAGTTGCAAAGTAAACTGCAATGGATGTGGAATTTGAGTGCAATCTAATTTGCACTGAGTGGCAAAGACAGTGAGTCTCAGTATACTGAAACTGAATACTGGGAAACCCCAGCATTTGGCAAAAGCAGAGGAAGTGTAAGTAGAAACTTATGCATGTGTAGCTTAACAAGGAAAACTTTAATTCCTGGATTATTCAGTATCTCAAAAGGAAAAACTGCTCTTTAATACAGGAGAAAATTTTGCTGCTGTTGAAATATTTGCTTCATGAATATGTGTGTAGTCAGTCCAGAAAAAAAAAAAAGTTGGAAATATGATGATTGAAATGCCAGGTGTAGACTAGACTCATTTTACATAATGCCATTCATTAAGGAATAAAACTATCATCATTGTCATCATCAACCCTAATTCCTACTCTGCTATGAACTTCACATTGATTTCTCACACAGAAGTTGTGAAATTGTGTTTGTACCACTGCGTTAATACTTAAGCCAGATCACACAATTTGTCACAGACTCTTCAGGTTTCTCTTCAGAAACAGTATAGAAATGGCCAGGTGTGGACAAAACCTGCTCAGGGATTATCACTGCACACTTGCCCAAACACCTTTTTACAATCTATCACTTCATGGTGCACAGGTTGAGGCAAGACATACTCTTACTGAAACAATTGCTGCTGCAAACCAGGTTTTGCAAGCAAAACAAACTCCAGAAACAAACTCCAAATATCCATGTTTTTTGCTCTGATGATCCCACCTTTGGGTGGCTGTGCTGGAGATTGCAGGAATTGGAATTACTATTGTAAGAATTCATCTAGTCAACTGAAGGGGCTGGGTGGGATAAAAGTAAACTGAATAGCCTTTTTTAACTGTGAACATTATGTTCTCTCTGAATTAAGTTCAGCAACTGATCACTGCAAGTGAGTAACAATTCCTGCTGATGAAAGGCATGTGTTATTGAAATATATATGATGAAAAAAAATTATTCCACATGATGTGGAGAGATGTGGTTTTTTTGATCTGTAAGTATGATAAACTGTCTAACTGATCCACAGTAAAGTAGAAAATTCTATCCTTGACTTAATTAATAGTCCAGGAAACTGGCTATACTCCATGGATCAACTCTCTAGTAAGCTGAAACACTAGTGAGCAGCAATTGTTACACTCTGTGAAAGATTTTAGTGTCCTGAAGGCTACTCAAAACTGAAGTCATGAGGGCAAAATTGTTGCTTAAGTCACAGAGTGGCCTCTAGTATCTTTTGAAAGTCTGGATTTAGTGATGGGAGGAGAAAGCAGTCAATGGGTCTTCCACAAGGGTGAATTACAAAGGTTACTCAGCTAAGATATTCTAACCTTCATATTTTAACAGTTCAGCTATTTTTCAGACAGTCCCACAGGATAAGAGAATCTGGCCTCAGAACTTGCAGCGATATTAAAATGACAAGGGTGGCTTTTTTGAACACTGAGGTATGGTATTGAAATACTGTATTTAGCTATATAAATATTACCTATAGCAGAGTTTTACATCTCTTAATATAGTCCTAAAATCAATAAGCAATTTATAAAGCTACTCACTGGGAAGAACAGGAAAACAGCTGTCATGCTTCATAAGTAGCAAAATAACAAATTTCAAAATACAATATTTAACAGAAAACATAGGTCAATACATTTAATTTATTAAATCCAAAACATTTCAAGAGCCAAATAATAAATAAGAAGGTACTCAAGTCAGGACCTGTGCAGTATATAGATTTTATCTATAAAAATAAATTCTATATTTATATTCTAATATAAATATTCTAATTCAATATATATTCTATATCTATAAATTCACATAATGTCAAAAAGTGAGAATGGATTCTATGACATTATTTTATATCCATAATTATTGTTATTATTTCTTTGAAAAAGAAGTAATATTCACTCACAAAATATATATTTTCATTTGAGTGAGGGTATCACTTTCTGAAGACTATATGTAAAAAATGCATGCAATCTACCTTGTTGTTGTTCACTATTATTATCCATGGGCTGAGCTGTGCATTCATAAGGAGAAAAAATGCAGATACATCAACATATGCACAACCTTTTTCATTTATGTTTCATCTATCTGGGATCAGACTGAAATTTTTCTGCAGCTATTGTTATTCAAAATACTACAACTACTACTACTGAGTAGAACACAGCCAGTTGAAGAAGAGTCAGCAGTGCCCTGGCAGTCAGGAGGACCCAGCCACGTCCTGGGGAGCATCAGGCACAGCTGGCTGAGGGAGGGAATTGGGGAATTGTCTCTCTCTGCACTTCTCCAGCCTCACCTCAAGTGCTGGGAGCAGTTTTAGGCACCACAATTGGAGGATTCAAAGCTATTGTAGTGTGTCCAAAAGACAGCTATGGAGATGGTGAGAGGTGTAGAGGGAAAGCTGTACAAGGAATGGTTGGAGTCACTTGTTCAGCCTGGAGGAGACTGAGGGGAGACCTCTCCCTGGTCTGCAGCTTCCTCTCGAGGGGAAGTGCAGGGGCAGGTCTGATCTCTTCTCTGGTGCCCAGTGACAGGATGCAAGGGAATGGCCTGAAGCTGCTGAGACAGGGAGGTTTAAGTTGGATTTTAGGAACTGGCTTTTCCCCTAGAGGGTGGTTGGGCACTGGAACAGCTCCCCAGGGAAGTGGTCACAGAACCAGTCCTGACAGAGTTCAAGAACTGTCTGGACAATGCTCTTAAGCACAGGATGTGATTCTGGAGGTATCCTGTGCAGGGCCAGGAGCTGGACTTTATTAACCTTATGGACCCTTTCCAACTCAGGATATAACATGACAATATTTCAAATAAAGAGAAACCCACACCTCTTTCACAAATGTGAGGCAGCTTAAAAAAAGAAAAAAAGCCACTTTGAAAACTTGTGTTTATCTTGCCAAGTGAGAACTTGGCAGTTAAAGTTGTGTCAAATTCTATCAAAGCATAATACAAATTAATGCAACATAATTCTTCAGTTCAAATCTGTTTTCAATGTGCTTATGTAAGCCAGCCTGAGAGGACCAACTATAGATGTGGAAAGGCAGCATTGGTTTCTATTCCAGCAGTTCCACATATCCAATTTGTCCTAAAATTGCTTACCTCAAACTGTATTGCCAAGTACAGAACTAGCAATGTTAGAAATTCAGAGCTATTTGCCTTATTTAAGATGGAATGAATATACAAAGAAAATCATATCTGAGGGATTTTTTTGGAATTCTGTATCTTCCTCAGGAATATTGTTGCACTTCCATTTCTGATCCTAGTTATAAATACAGGGGTAAAAACAAGGCATGAGGGAAATAACAGAGATATTTAGATAAACTATCTAAATATTTAATATCCTACAACAATACTATTCTTTGTTTTGGTTTTCATTTCAACAAAGTAATCATTTTTGAGTTTATCTTATGTGAATCTTTGCTAACCTCTGGTTTTAAAATAAGTCAGTCACTTCCTACATTTTATTCGTGGAGTCTGTTTGTGATTTTCCCAGAATATAGGTAAGGAAAACAAAGAGGCTACAACTTCTAATGCCAAAACGTTTGGAAAAAGCAACAAGTTTTCAGACACAAGATCTTTACTGCAGGTATCTCAGATGTTGCATTTCCACCTCAGATGTAGGACTGTGATCTCACAGCATGACAATTAGCATTTCAGTTAGATTAAGAGTATCCTAATGAGGAGGATAACCCAGATGTTTTACCCATTGAAGATCTGAAAGAATAGGAAGACCACCCATTTCTTCTGTAGAAAAGTGTCTGTAACTGCAACAAGGGACAGAATTTTAAAATATAGCTAAGATTAGGAAGATATTGATTTAATAGTTTAGAATAAACTTTTAGTTTCTGCTCTCTGACTTTCTACTGTGTTGACTTGAAACCTATAAATAACGAGAATACTGCAGATTGTCACAACCAGATGTGAATAATATACCACAATCATTCTGGTTGTAGCATGTGGGTAATGGGAATAAGGCTAGGCATGATGAGGTAGTACGATAAAATCGTGCCAGAGGAAATGTGTCACAATGGCACAGCCTTACCCAATTTCAGCACATTAATCTGTACCATCCTGAAGCCAGCTGCAGTGTTTTTTTAGAGGTTGCTTTGGCATTTTTTGGTTTGATTTTTTTTTTTAGGGAGATAGAGAGGGGACATAATGGAATTACTTTCTCCTTCTCCTTTCATCCTGCCCCATTGAAATTTTTTCAGAGGGTGCCCACAGAATATTCCGTTTCTCCTATAGGTCCAGCCATTGAGTCCTAAGAGCAAATCACTACAGGAACAGTTCAAATGGACTGCAGAATCATAATCAACCAGAAATTGGGCAAGGATTCATAAAAATCCAGAAAAAATACTTAATCATACTATTTTATGAATCAAAATGGAATATTCTACCCAAATATGATTAGTAACCACTGAGTCTAAAATCAGCTTTACTTCCCAAACAGTACAAACTCACCAGCATGCTTCTAACACCTCCAAGATAATTAACTGTGAACAGAAAGAAAGAAATAACATTTGAAAGGATCACTCTTCATGCATCTTCACTAGAGGGTTAATGTGAGCTTTTCCTAAGCTCTCATTCATACAAGAACCCTTGGGCTAAGTTTAGGAGTACAGCAAATGAAGTGAAAAGCCCAGTTTGGGCTGTGGTACGTGAACTTGTTCTGTCCTGATTCTGCAGTGAGGATGCAGTGAAAACAAAACTAATTCAGCTTCCCAAACTGCAAGTTGCCTCAAAATTTGGAAAAGATCACAAGAGACTCAGCCAACTGAAGCACTAAAATGTCAGAGGATATGTTCACAGAAGTCCCAAACACATGCTCTGAGGATATGCTGAACTTGAGCTTCCTCATGTGACATATAGCTCAGATCTTGTTCAAGATTGGCCTTAATGCATACAATTAATACAAATGGGATGTATAGTTAAGTAGAAAGGTCTTGTCCTTTCTCTTCCCCTCTTCCTATGGAATATCTTTCTAGGACTATTTGACTGACTTCTGAGAGACAAATTAATCTTAAAATTAAATAGAATACAATGCATTATTCATTAGATATTTCTGAATTCATTTTGCACTGATTTTAACGAATCAGGACAAATTCCACATATTCTTATATCATCAGTCATCATTAAAAAATCCTTAACCAAGGAAATCTATGCTTTTAACACAGACACCAAACACAAAAGAATATTCAATTTAGAAATGCTCAGCTTGGGAAAACAAAACCACACCACTTATTCAGTAGTCATGAATGATCTATTGTTCTGTTCAATTATGTCTCTCTCTTTCCTGATTATCCAAGGACAGAAGAAAGTTTCATCTGTTGTTAAACTCTGGAAAGCCTTAACAGTACATCAGAAATACAGTCTAGAAACTTAGCCACATAACTTTACCCCAGAATTTATCGCAGAAAAAAAGGTGATCAGGCTGTTAGCTGAAAAGGGTGTAGACAAGCAAGACAGAAAATAAAATCTATGGATAGTTGAGGATATTCTACTTTAGGAGTAATAATAAAAAAGCATTCTGTATTTACTTAGTATTATCTTAGATGGTGTCATTCTCAGCTCTGAGTGATAAACTGAGGGAGATTTGATACATGACTAAGCTGTGATGAAATAAAGTTAATATGTATCAACTGTCCTGTAATTAATGAATGCCTCTGAATCAAGTAATTTTGTCCTCAAATTAACAATGGTGCTGTGAAGTTAGTTGAATTTATATTTTCAGCAGGCTGTCAATGGGCACTTCTATGCCTTGAAATTTGGTAAAGCATTGGAAACTCTGTTCCTGAGCCCTGCATGTGTGATTTGAAAAGCTAAAGCCAAATATGCAGTTTGTTTAGTCAAATCCCAAACCAGGTAAATTGTCTACAGAAGGATTCACATCACCAATGCTACCTTAGAATAAATGATTTGAGCAACTGAACATTTGCCTGCAGTTGTTCTTCATCACAATAATTTACCACAATAATTTAATCAAGTACCTTTTCAAGACATACTTGTTTCAAGTAATGAAGATAAGCGTCTGTCCTAGAGAAAAAGTATATTTTAAAGTCACTGATAATGTATTAAGTTTTTAGTACTTATTGACATTCATCATAAAGAGGAATTTTGCCAAATTTTGGATGATGGCAGGTAAGACTTTTCAAAAAAGCATGTAATGGTTGCAGAAATATGTGCAAAGCTCTTTCACTTTCCTGTCCATTTTTTCCAATATTTGAAATATCAAAAAATACTGTTTCCAAGAATTTTTTGCAATGCCGAACACTATAATTTTCAAGAAATATTACTTATTCTTTAAAATCTCTAACTTCAAAACCCAGGACTTTAAAGAAAAATGTTGTACCTCAATTTATTAATATGGCAGTCATTGCTAAGACAGCTCATATGGATTTTTTTAATTAAATATTTATCTATGAGCAAAACTAAGCATTTTTTGGAGACTAAAATTGAAAGACAACAGCCATTTACTCTTTCAAAGAGTTCCTACTGTTTCTGACAATTGAGATAGGACAAGGCTTAACATTCCTAAACTATCTGTAAAATTGAAGTTAATTAACAGTATCTAGATAAACATTACAAAAGAATAAATGGCAGCAGCTTAAGGAAAAATTTGGTTTCATCAGCACACTAGAATTTTTGGAATGCATTTACACAGCACAATCAATAAAAGGAAAAAGGTTAATTTATCTAACTTAGTATCTCAAAGCACTTTAAATAAAACGCTTCACTTAAAAACTTCAGAGGTTGCTGATAAATAAGACTGCTTTTTAGTAAAGCATATAACAATTTATTACTAGTTTATCACTCAGAGCTGAGAATGACACCATCTAAGACAATGCTAAGTAAATAGAGAATGCTTTTTTATTATTACTCCTAAAGTAGAATGTCCTCAAATACCCACAGATTTTATTTTTTATCTTGCTTGTCTACACCCTTTTCAGCTAACAGCCTGATCACCTTTTTTTTCTTGAAGTTTTCATGTTAACAAGTCTTTTGGTAAAGCTTTCTGATACTGATATGGGGGGTTTGCTGTAGGGTAGATGAAGCCCTGTCTCACTACCCCAGCTATCTGCTCTTCTCTAAAACTTCCAGTCCCAATGTTTTTCTAGTGAGGACTCTTTCTTCTTCCAGTCATATAGACCTTATGTGGTCTTTTTTCCAGATGTTCTTTTCTTTAGCACTATATTGGATCTGGGCAGCTTTCTTTATCCCTTGGCTTCTTGCTTTAATATTCTGTCTCCAGGAAGTTCCACATATATGTACATCTCCATGACTCCTCTGGGAATAAAAGCATTTCAAAATCCTGGAGGGAAGGGCTAGGATAATAATTCTAACCCATCTGAAAGAAAGGAGTAGTACAAAAAATATGTTCCAAATACTCATTTATTGCACTGTCTCCAAATATTGTTAAAGGACAAAAAACTTCAGAACAAAACCCCATCTTTTTATTAATTTTAATTCCCTTAATCCTTAAGAAAACAGATTTAGTGCCTTTGACTCATGAAATAAGAAAATATCTTCAGGCTAAATCATGCTTGGATATCATCTGGATTTCCTAGGAACGGCAACCTGCAACACAGGAGACTGAAATTTCCATAGGAATTATTGGAAAAGATAATTATGTTGCCACTGAAATGACAGTAGTTATCTGACTTCACTACAGAATTATCAGTTGGGAAAAGCCAAAAGAGGGGAATGACTTATGATAGGAAAAATGATTTGATTCTCTTGTGATGCAAACAAGTCTAGTTTTCTTTAGAAAATCAGGTGTTCTGGAGCACTTTGCTATTTGATGACAAAATTCACATTCCCTATGACATATGAGATCCCACTGACCAATTTTAAATTTTGTGGGAACAGGGTGAGGAGTTGGGGCAGTCTAAAACCCATTAAGTTTTTGCAAGTTCCCCGAAAATCAGCATCTAAGAAATAGAAATACTCCACTGGTCCCTTAAAAAAGTAGAATAAAATCATTATCCAACTTACACAATTAGCAGGCAACTGGTCAATTAGCACATGCAAGCTAACAGGTCAACAAGCACCTGCAGAAACAATCAGACCTCTGCTGCTTTTGGCCTACCTAGGGAGTCAAGGAAGTATTTAATGAATAAAAAGAGTTGAAGAAATACTGTTGAAGGTTATATGAGAGGGAGATAGTTGCTGTAAGGGAGACTTCAGTGCCTGGGATACCCTTATGTGTGCTGCAGTAGGAAAACATTAGGGATGAAGAAAGGTGAGTACAACTTTGGAAGAATCAAGTAATTTATTAAGATGTGAAGATACTAAAAAAAGCTATTAATAAAGAAAAGAACATCTCAGACTACTTCAGCAGAGGAAAGAACAGGAAAAAACAAGGGACATGCTATAAGGATATAGGAGTCTAGAATATATCTTTCATTTTGCAAGTTTATCTTCCTCAATGATGGCCTGCTAGTGAAGCCATCTTTAAAAAAAGGTCTTTGTTAATATTTCTTATTGCCAGTGGCACGCTACTCAAAGGCATTTCAGTCTCATGAGGCAAAACAATGGATAGTTCAAAGGAAGTTTTATTCTCACATATAGGTTGAATGATTCTACTGGGAAAGAAATTATGAGATTTAGCAAGACTTAAATACTAAAGCATCCCAGGAACTTGCTGAAAGTTTTTTGTAAAATTTCAAATGAATCCAGGTTTTTCAAATTGAATAGATTATTAGCACATTATTGGTGGTCCAATAAACCCAACAAAAACATCCCTCAATGAAATAAGAGGCCTTGTCTTTCCAAAAAGAAATAGTTTAATTATAGAAGGACTTGGTTTAAAGACAAGTGTTATGAGTACTATAACTTCTATAAGCATCGTATCAGATCTCTGCATTTCACCATCCAAGCTAGATAGCAGACAGAAATCGTGAGGTCTTTATTTGGATTAATCTTCTACATTTTCAGCAGGTGTGAGGTCTTTATGAGGTTTAAAACTCAGTAGAGGTTAAGGTTAGGAACTGATGGGTTAAAAACAAACCTTGTCCAGTCAACAGCATTAAGGTCAAGAAGGCTTTCAAATCCAATTATGGAACTTGCTCTCTATGGACGATCTACCTCCATCCTCTAGTGCTCTGAAATGCCTTTTTAAGTCTGTAAACCATCCTGTAGTGAGTATCAGCATTGTTACAATCCCTGTGAAACCAACTGCAGGACTCTGAGATGCCAACAGAAACCCATTCTCATCCTGTGCTACTGTAATGCATCTGCAGCCATAATTATGAGGCACATGTGGATGCTGTTAACAGCTAACCTCTGCCATCAAAATCACAATGACTGGCAAGAGGAGACCTTACAGAATGAAGGACCAAATGCTTATGAAGCAAAACCACCGAGACAAAATTTGCACAGAAATCAACACGTAAAGAAACATGTTGAGAAAAGTTAAATGCAGAGGGCAAACCACTCCACCAAGGCTGAAGCAGGACTACAGTCCTGCATAGAATGTATGACTAATTCAGAAAAACTCTGAAGCACCTTTTCATCATAGATTAGAAACCTACTTTCTGCATGTTAATTTACCGTATACAACATTTAAAATATAAAACACGCTAAGACATGACAAGTTTGACTCTCAGATATTCCCCATGGGTCCTGCAACACTCCCATGCAATGGTATCAGATATCAGTTCATGTCAATATGTCTGTTACCTTTCAGCAATCCCAAAGTAAAGCATTTCTATGTTGCTATCAAATTCACAGCACACTACAGGAACTGTTTCACAAGAGTGTATAAACATTATTTTCAAATCTCCATGCTGTAAGTTTTTTGTTTTGTTTTGCTTTTAAATTAAGAGTTCAAGTAGTTTTCAACAGCACAGAGATCTAATTTTACAGCTCAAGGATTTTAGTGTCATTACACATTAAAGCAGTAAATGTGAAACCACAAAAAAAAAGAAAACAAAATCCATTAACCTGATATTATGAAGTAATCTGTTACATTTCCTAAGAAAGGGGTTGTTCCATGTCAAGAAAATTCCAGAGACCACATATAGCACTTGTAAAATTTGTTTCACAATTCTAAATGACATGTACCCACACATATTACAGTGCTCTATAAAAGTCTCAAAGAAGCATCTTCTGAAAATACCATTTTCCTTATGACAAAGGAGCACAGTAAGTTGTAATTCTCAAGATTTTCCATAAGTGTTTAATCAAAGAATAAAATGGAAAGTAAAATTATACACATAAATCAAAAATTTCAGAGTTTTCAAGTTGCTTTGTAATGCCTGGGGTATGGGCAAAATAGAACAACTTTTGTAATGACTGATTTTAATCAATCACACTACAGGGATGGCTTCAAAGGATCTGTGCCTTAGATTTTGATCTTGCAAACAAACCCCAATTTCACTTTTAATCAATGAAGCAATTTGTATAATTAAAAGTACACACACAAGATCAAATACTTTTAGAACCATAATTTTAGGATACATTCTGTAAGACCACTTTGTGTGCAGTGGAAATAACTTAACAATAACTGCCTCTTGGCCAAGGAGTAGCTGAGCAATGGCAGGCAGCTGTGAGTGACTCACCTATTTCAGTACAACAGCACATCAATTTAGTTTAAACTGTTCTGAAAGCTGCTTAACCTAAGCATGTCATGTTTAATCTTAATCAGGATATTGTGCATGGAAGCAGGTGCAGAGCACATCAGTCATTACTGTGGTCTAGAGATAGTTGTGTCCAGCAGCACTGGGAGCCACTTACACTGCTCAGGTCACTGTTCAAATGACTGCACCTCCATCCTCTTCTTTCAGACCATTATTGGATCAAAGACACAATACTTACCAATAATATCTTCACTTATACTTTATCAAGGCAATGGTGCTGCAGCTTGTAAACTCTGCAGTAAGTCATTCTCAGCCAAAGGGTTTTATCCTTGCACGTGTAACATGCTAGACCTATCATCAGACATCATCCCAAATCCATCTTACCTACTTTTATTGAAATGTGAGGACTCTGGTTTCAGCTGACTGTTATCCTCCCTCTAAACTCAAGACAGAAATACACTTCCAGGTGAAACACAATAACCAAATCAATCACCTCTTTCACAGAGAAAAGTCAGGAGCAAGGAATATCGTGCCAACTTTTTAGTCACAAAAGTTTAAGGGAGGTTTTCTCTTGTATTTAGTGAAATAAGGCCTCTGTTCTATTTTTTTATCAATTGTTCTGTTTTAGTAATAAAGGTTTCATGTATTTAGCAGCAGAATTTAAGGACAAAATACTGCATTCAGAGCTGTTGTTGGAGAACAACTCTTTACTGTAACTTTGTCTTCTAAATGTGAAGCATTTTATTCAGAAGAATTCAAGTCTTCTAGATATTAAATAACCCACGGCAGTGCTTGAGTGTTAACCCACAGAAGCTGCAGTCACTCAACAAGGAATACTACGGAATCAGTGAAGTGCTTGGGACTGTTTACAGCCTGCTTATGAGCTATAATAAGTGCTGAACCTGCTGAATACTTCAACACCTTCTCAGTAGTGTGTTTAGAAATGACTACAATCCCAGATGCTTGTGCAACCTGAAAATATGCAGGAGGACATGGCCATGCCTAAGATAAGCAGAGAAGAGAGAATAATGACTTACTGCATGTAAACACAGGCACGTAAAGACAAGACATTTTTTCAGCAACAACATTAATAAGAACAAGATCTCTAAGACAGCTTACGTCTTTCTGGGCTCCCAGACAGCACATATTTTCAAGCTTTGCATCATACCATTCTCAATCAACTGAGATGAAATATTTAATATATAAAGGAATGGGTTTATTTTCCCTTACTCTTGGCTTTTACCACACACCCACAGGAGAGCACTTAGCTTAATCATAAATAAAGAGTTGCAGGAGCTCTTGGAATTGAGCAACACTTGCTAACCTTTAGCTTTCTGGATGAAAAATGACCTTCAGCGATGACCCCAGTGAATAGTGCTATCTAGAATAATTCCCTCACATCAAGAAACCTATTATTTTGCTATTATTAAGTTTTAGTAACACTGCTGGGAGAAACCATCTGTTAAAAGAGAAAAGAGAAACAAGGTACTAACCCTTAGGTATGTGGGGACTGTTGTTTTCTGCAATCAGTTTAAGGCACTTTTCATTCACTTTGTACCACTTCCTTTCAGCAGTGTCAGGAAGATCAGAATAAGAAAAGACCAACATCCTTGTGATGTTTATTGCACATCAACAAATAAAAGATATATTTACAGCTGCATTCACCATTTTACTAGGCCTATTAAACAACTGTGTTGTAAGAAAAAGCTTATAAAGCGAACTTAGCAACAGTAAAAACCCCATTGTTTGACTCCCCACAGAAGCTTCAATTGCTTCACAGTATGAAGTCAGGAATCCTTTAGATGAAAATAAACACAGGAGAAGTAGAGAACAGACACATTAAGGATGTTAAGGAGTTAAATCTTCTTTCACTGAATGCCTATCTTCCAAGCACTGGTCCCTTGGTTTTGAGAATTTTTTTTTTTTGGGGGGGTGGGGGAACTTCCCATCATCATGCTAGAAAGATCTGGTTTAGAATATTCTATATTTGTATGTAAATATACTTTTTGGGATTTAAAAAAAAAAAATAGAAAGAGAAGTTAAACTGCAAATGCTGAACAAGAAAATCTCCTAAAACCTGAAATTCTTCACTACTTATGAAGTAAAAATGCTAGCAACATGATTTTACAAGGATCATAAACAAGACTTTTCTTACCTGTTCCTGCCAAATCACAGTCTGAAAAGTACTGTATATTGCCTGTCATCAAATTCTTATAAATAATGAACATCTTCTGCTCAGGCCAAAGACATATGAGACATTGTCAGTGATATTTTTGTCTTTCTCCCATTTTTGGCTAGTAGATATTTTTTGGTTAAGTTTAGAGATTTTTTTATTTTTCATTAATGACATTTTTGCCCTTTAATTATTTTTCTGTATTTTGACATTAAATATTCATAAATATAATTTGAACTATATTGCAAGAGATCACACAAAGCAGACAAGTCTCATGTTTGTCACGTAATATTCCTTGACTGCAAAGTTTCCTTCACAATTAGGTTTCCGATATGAAAATTCAACCAAGAATGGTTATATAACTTTTGAATGTTTCATGTCTATGGCAAACTAGTCTTTGCCATTGGACCATTACAGAATTTCTTTGTGATGACTTTTTAACATGAAGAAGTTATCAAAACCAGTTTTTAATCCATTCCTTGGTACTGGAGGTCTAAGTACAATAAGCCAATCAGTAAGAGGCATGTGAGTTACAGAAAGTGTTGTGGCACTTTGCTTCTCCATGGAAAGCAAAGAGAACATGATGGAGTATTGCTGCTTCCTGGTACACAGAATTGATTCTGTTATGGTGGAGTTTAGGAGGTAAAAAGTTGGCACTTCTACAGGGCAAATGATGTTTCAGTCTGAAACACAGCACTGCATTCAGGAACAAATCTTAGGTCATTACAAGTAACTGGAAGACTCTTGTTGACTTTTAATAAGAGTTGAGCAGATTCTGATTGACAGAAGAGGCAATAAAGCACACCAAGTACTCTAGCGAGGTAGCAAGACATGACATAAACAGCTGCCAATTCTCTGCTTTCACCTGAGACTAATAAAAAGTAATTTAAAGATGAGTTTCAAATTTTGTTTCACCAAAAATTATTTCTCAGCTACATAAGCAACTCAAGTTTTGCAGCTATTGGCTGCAGACACAGCCTGGGTGTCATGCCAGGACCAAGATGTTTGGCAGGCATCCCTTTGACAACTTTGTGGTTGCAGACCTCCTGTACAAACTTGCACAGAAACTGTAAAAGGAACCTTTGACATGCCATTACATTCTGGAGGTCCTGCACATTGCAGGTAAAATAAGAACCAGTAGACTAGAAGAGGAAAAAGATTCGTCACTATGATTACATATTCACCAAGAGCAGTGCAGCTAACAGTGTATTTTGATCCTTGATTGTAATATCTGCTGCAATTTACGAATCCTTGGAAGAGATCTAGCATCAAAATGTCACCCAGAAACTCTGAGACAAACCAGAGAAACCACTCCTTGTGTTTGTAATATTGTGTCTTAAAAAAGGGGAAAAAAAAACCCACCAAACAAAATTTATCTCAAAATACTTTTGCTTGGGTGATTTTTATAGGCATGAAAATCATCATAGGGTAAGAAAAAACTGAATACATAATGATACATTCCTGCTTTACATTGTTTCGAAAGGAAAAAAACCTACTCTTTAGACTGCTATAAAAGTTTGCCAAAGGGATGCAGCAAGAGTGAAAGCATATCAATTTATATCTTAAACTAACAGAAGATGCTTAGAGGAGAAGCATGTTGAAGTCAGCTTTCAATTGAAGTTGTTAAAAAGGAGAAATCTCTCTTCCAAAATAAGAATTTGTAGCCTTGAGGGTGATAAGAACCAAGATCAAGAGAAAAAGGAATTTGTCAATGTGAGATGATAAAAGTGGAGAAACCACAGGTCGGTAATATTTGGTTTTAAAACTGTGCTCTGAGAGAATCATGATGGTTTCTGTTGTTTTAATGTATACAGTAAACTCAGTAGATTCAGTTCCTCAAACTGAATCTTGGTGATGACAATTTAAAATTTTCACCAATTTAAAGATGGAGTTTATTTAAAAAACTGCTCAACTATTGTTTCTTCAAAATTAGTTAAGTCCTTTCTTAACAGGAGTTTGAAATTATGGCTAAAGTAAACTACAGATTTTTTTATAATGCAATATTTTCATTCTTTTTCTCTTTCAACATGTTCTTTCATGTATGATTCTGAATCCTTAACTGATTTAAATAAATGCCAAACATTAACTAACCAACACAAAACATTTTAAATAGTATACTCAAGAGGGCTTTCCCCCCCCCGCCGTAGAACAAAGATTATTATCTTTATCCCTACAGGCTATGAATTTCTTCAAGAAATGATGATTTTTGTAATTAACACTGTCTGCATGCTACAACTTCATCATATTTGTCTGGCTACGTGAAGAAAACCAGGGCAGCAGTTTTAATAATATGTAGTATTTCCACTGCACACTTTTAGAATATTTATTGACCAAAAGTTTCTCAACAGGCCTGACACAGATGCTCACCCTTGCACACTATCCTCTAAATCATGTAAATAGCATTAATTCTGTTTTCATTTAAGTAAAAAAATAACGCCTGCCTTCAGTGAAATAATGATGAGTACGATATCTGATGAAGAGTTTTAAATAGCAGATGGTGTTATCACTTTGAAAGCAGGGAGTTAGCTGCAGAGAAGCAGCAACATGCAGGATATTCTGGTCTTGCACCTTCAGATGGTACTTAGCTGTTTAAAGCAAGAACAGGAAAGTGATTGATGTTAGGCAGCAAACTGTCTGCTCCTTGCATCCCTGGCACTGGAGCTCATCGCTTCAGAGCTCTGCTACAGCAATACTCACAGTAGCCTTTGTCAACAAAATGCAGTTCTGAAAGGAACTAGCATGAATTCTCTGCCAAAAAAATTCCTGTCTCAGTGGACAAGCCACTCCAAGATTACTTGTAAGCACTCTTAACTTCCTAGCAGTAATCCCTTGTGATATGGACGGATAATAAACCTAAATTTTGTCCTAACTCTTGGTAAACAATCAGCTGCCTGTCCAGTGGGAGATGCAAAAGCTCTCCCCTCTGCCTCATAAGTGGCCTAGAGAGAGATACTTGTGCATTTTCTCCTGAGATGTTTCCAAGCTGGCATTGAGTTCCATGTGGCCTCGACAATTATGACATTATTTGTCACGTGTTTTTTCCAAACACTCAGAGTTCTGATTATCAGCCCTTATGCCCTGGCACATTCAGATGTGGAGCCATAATAAAGGGCCTTAGCTCCTAAACCCTTGGGATTATACTACTCTTTAATTCAAAGTAACAAATATAAAAACTTCAATCTGTTGTATATCTATATACAGACTTATTTTACAGGTACATATACATATATCTATTTATGTGTGTATATACATATACAATATCCCCTATATTTTTTATACATAGACTTCTCTGGACTATAGGTAAGAAAAGACCACATGAGAAGTCCTTATACTGGTAAAAATTCAAGGTGATTTATAGCTAGCATTAATTAACATCTTTATTGATTTTGAATTTGCTTTGGTAGGAAAACTGGTCTTTCCGCATCATTCAAAACCAGTAAAAGCTGTTAAAAATAGAAAACACAATTTTCACACATGAAATTGAATCAGTCATGATTCAGTTATGGGTTATATGTCTAGTCATTAAATAGTCACAATTTATGCAACCAGGTGATTCCTACTTGAAAATACTACACTTGTATTAAATATATTTGCTTACTTTAGATTTCAGAAACGTCAGTCTAAAAATTCTCTACATTTTTGTTACTCAATGCAGTTGTTAGCCTCTGAGTAAATTTTACTGCCCTCTAGCTAGAGAACAGAGTAAAATATCATGGATAAGCATGGTGAAACTCTTAGTCTTAATTACAATAAATTCTAAATTACAAATACCAAGGAAGTTAAGGTAGGTGTGCTGAAACTCTGGTTTTTATTCCCTGCAAATGGCAATAAAACATTTCTTCTGCTGTAACAGACCTCAGCAGCCCTCAAAGATGATTAGTCAGCCCTAAAAAACCTAAATTCTTCTACATTAATTGTTTTATATTACACATTTTACATATTAAAATCTGAATATGAACATGGAGAGTATCAATTTTTTGTCTGCAATATTTCTGCTCTCCCCTCCTAGCTGTCTGCTGCTATTGTTCCCAATATTTGTGCTCTGAGAAAAAAAATTTTAACCCACATGATTTTCTTCTAAGTTCAGTCTGCTCCTTCTGCCTGCTGCAGCTAGACTCTACTGTAGAAATTTTCAAGCAGTTCCAACAACAGATAAAATAGACATATTTCAATGGGTAAGGCAGGCACAACTGCTTCTTAACCATACCTTTTCCAGAACAGAGCAGTGTCCAGTGCATAGCTACACAACCTGAGGTCAGGTAATACCAAAATCCCTCAAGTCCCTCCGGAGAACGTAGTGGGGAAAACACAAAAAAAGATCTCAAAATGTGCAAATTACTGCATGTAACTGCACCAGATCCCACTGCTGAAACAAAATTGTACAGACCACTCTAAAGGCTCAACATCTCATTTTCATACTGTATTACCTTTGTTCTTCACCATATTCATGAACTAGGAAAAGAGAAATTCCAAAACCAATTAGAAATACAAACCAAACTATGTATAATGCCTGAATTATACAATTACATCCTTCATGGGCTTTCAGGCCTACATGCTTGTAGTGTAGCTCTGTTGGGCTTATATAAATATATCCCCCCTGTCCTCTGGAAACTCAATCCATTTCAATCTGTAATGTAAATAGTTTCTTTTTAACACGCAGTGTGTGCTGATTTCACCTTAATTATATATTTCCCATTGCGAGAACTCCAACTGTGGGATACTGGGAAAGAATTTAACCAGCAGCCTATAAAGAATAGGGGCTGAAGCTTGGCTTCCATTAACACCTCATTAGCCACAGTCTCTACTGTACGTAAAATGAGCTAATGATTTTTAAATGAAGTTGTAAAACTATAACTTAATAATGTAGAAATCTATTTCTCTGTAGTATTAAGGAAGCTATAACACATTTTTATCTCTACAAATCAACATGAAGCTATTGGAGTACATAGATCTTGGCTGGTCATCTTCAACTAGTGACATTTAGTGCAATCATAACACTAATAGCACAAGTGGTATTAATTGCAGTATAAATTTTCTAATAGACACATGATGACAGTTTGAGGAAAACACCTTCAAATTCTGGATATAAACCTATCTCAACTACCTAAAAATAAAGTTAGAATCATAGAATGGCTGCTAGATGGTTATAGGATCAATTATAATCTCATAAAGGAATGGCAAAATTCACTGTGGCAAAATTGCAAATGGCAAAATTACTGTGAATAAAGACCACCATCTACCTTAGGAAAAATCACCATTACAGTTTGCATTGACTTGACACGTTTAACAGTAGTTCATGAATGCAGGATTTTCATTAACTCCCACTGAAGCAGAGTAAATGGCCGTAGAGTCAAACAGGGGTTGCACAATACATCCCTTAATTGGCAGGGGGATTGTGGTATTCCTATCCATCAGGCGACCCCTCTGCAAGGGTTAGGACCTGATCTTGTTGCTGTGGGTTTGCAGACATGTGTGCACTGCAGGTGAAGGGCTGGTGTGCTGGGAGTGCAAAAGGTTCCCATTCACTGTCAGATCACTACCTCACTTTCACTGAGCACCACTTTTAAAGTGATTTAAAGAGATAATTTGGGAATTTATAAAAATCAAAGGAGTCTCTCTTTGTAATTTGTGGAAGCATTATCTTGACTCTTAAAGGAAACAAGATTTTAAAATGGGCTAGTTTAAAATACCCTTCCATAACAAAAAGAAATCTGATTTCCATAACCTCATCATACTCATCACAGTAGCTTTTAACTTTCCAGTCAGCACTAGCCTATCTTGCAATGGTCTGAATCCCAATTAGCCACTCATATCCACAGCTCCAAAGGGAGGCGGTGAGCAGGCTTGCTTACTTCCATTTGTCAAGCTCTTTGCAGTGAAATCTTTAACTGAGGCTACAATTACTTCACATTGGAAACTTTCACATAGGGGCTTCATCATCTGTCCCACAACAACTCACAGGACAGGCTGAAGCAACTTTATACAAAGGGTGCATGACCACCTCTTTATAACCACCCCACACCTCTCTGGTGCCCACAGCAGCCTTTCTCTGGAGCAAAGGCAATTAAGATGAGGGACCCTCCTGCTGTTCCTGTTTGATTAGCAAGGACAGCAGCGACATTTGCTCATTGTCTTCATGCGTGGTCGCGACATTCTTTTGGCTGGGAGGATTGCAGGAGCTGTTCCCAGGGTGGCAGGCAGGTATGCCATTTCCAACCCTTGCTGGGGATATGTGGTCAGGCACACCCTGACTGCAACACTGCTTGTAAAATCAGTCCCACTTCCTAAGTGGGAAAAATGTGACAGAGTATTGTACAAGGTGAAATATAAGATGGTGATGTGTGTGACCATGGTAGGGAATTTATGAGGACAGATCTTTCTGTGTCGTTCTTTCTGTGTCATTGGATCTGAGGGAATTGCCATCAGGCAGGGAGGGTTTGGCCCTCTGTGAGAAATGGCCGTTTTAAAATCTCTTTGAAGATATCAGAGTTATGATGTGTTATGGCCAAATTACTGGCTGACTGCTGAAAAGAGAAGTAGTGTGCAGTGAAATGCACACTGGTTCCAACCATCGGAAGGCAATTACTTCTACAAGTGAGCAGAGAAGCAGTTAATAGTCAAAGCACCATAGTGGGGAGCTTGCCAAAACTGCCAGCTAAGCCCAAGTTCTGAACCAACATAACATTAGGGCTATTTGTCTCATTTACTGTGCATTTCTCACCTCTCTTACCCCATCACAAGCAAACAAATATCAACAATAATTATAGCCCTAGTAGTTACATCTAGAAATAAATCAATATTCAAATGCTCATTTTCAACAGTAAGAGATGTGAAAGGATTATCCTATCAGTATTTGGCACTCACTCTGACTGTACTCTGAAACTAGAGGTTAAAATAAAAATGGTTTATATATTAAAATAGGTCATATAATTTATTTCATTTAGAGCAATTCATTGTTTACTTACAAGATAGTTTTTCATGACAAATACTTCTTTCTCCAAAACATTTCACTGCCCTATAAAAGCAAACCCCATTTCTTATAGCTTCCTAGCAAGACATTCAGACCAATTATCCTATTCAGCTGCTCCCTTCCTCATAATTGGTAATTTAGCTTGCTATATAAAACACAATTAAACCTTGTTTAGAGTAAAGCTGTAGACACATGGAGCTCTAGCTGCTGCTAATTCTTAAATCTTAGCCATTCTTAAAATAGATATTCTAATGTATTTCACACTGATGCAGCTTAGTTATCACTTGCATAACCACTGAAATGTTCTTGAGTAAGTTGGAATTTGCTCATTCCCAACTATGTCAGCAAAAAGGTATTTTCTATTCATCTGTGCATAAGAGGTAATACCAAAACATTATTGTTTGGCCAATCATCAGTTTATCTTGCACTTACATTTTTCTTTTCCTACTGCAATGATTCTCTGTCATACCTATCTAAGTATATGATCTACAAATGTATGTCCTGTTGCAGAAAACTGAAATGCCATGCCTGTGCCCAGGTATTTTTTTTTAGATATGCAGGATTAAACCCAAATCATAGAGAAGAGTTTAAATCACATGCAATCCAGAACAGAACAGGGACACTGAAGGAGCTAAGGAAGAATGGTTCAGCCTTCAGGTAACTGAGACTTAAATAATTTTAAACAAAAATAAAAGTTATAAGTATTATACATAAATATGTCAGAAAAAAATAACATTTTTTCTTTGGGTAACAGTTAAACTGCAAGCAGACTTACATTGGCAGTTACTCATTTTAATTATAGTGTGATGACACTTGCTAGTTTAGAAAATGAATCATATGGTTGTACAGGAATTCAGTCTTTTTGCCTTAGCTATATTTGTAGACAGATAGAATCCTAAAAGTGAAACAGACATTTAATTGTTCAAGGGTTACATGATGCACATTTATTAAGCAATAATTTCAGGTTATCTTCTCTATTTCTTTCCCTCTTATTAAGAGACCTTATTAACAGCCTTCTTACAGCATGGAGAGAAAGGGAGAATGACATGCAAATCTAACAGACTTTCAGGTAGAGGAATGTTTCAGTAGTCTAAAATCATCACTGCAAGTACCTTAAATCTTCCAGAATTCAGTAAACTTAATCTAGGATGCAGTTTAGTACAAGGAAACAATTCACAAGATTTCTGAACAGGAACATTTTACTCTACCAAAGGACCACAATTTAATCCCAATGCAATACATTCAGTGAAGTCACTGAACTTGCATTAGCATAAAGTCTTTAAAAACCTGACACACTGACCTACCTTTATGTGACAGACGTAACCTTGGTTGCCTCGTCTCTGCTGTGTGACATCCAGCCGGTAACTCTAGTAACAAGCCATATAGTGCCAGCATTAGAAGGTCCTGGGCAGATGCCATCCTGCCCAAGAGAAATTTCTTGCTCTCTTCACTGAACTGCTGCTGTTTGTTTGCTGTTTTGGTGGGAGGCTTTTAAGGCTCCAACTTCCACTTCTACTTAGCCAGTGCAGTTAATCTCTCTCTTTGGTCAGTTTGTGGGGTATCTCTGTGGGAAATTCAGCGTTCATCAGAGCAGCACACAGCCTCAGCTAGCCATTTGTCAAGCTGTGCAAATGTCATGTAAAAATATTCCCTCCCTAGGACAATTGTTTATAAAGTGCGAGGACATTCCAAGGCGTTACTCTGCAGTGTTGTGTCTTGAGCTGTCTTTAGTAACTCTGCCAGTGGATTCAGGAAGAAGCTGTATTTTCAGTCCCTCCTGCAAGGCAATTCATTCAGAGAAGGAGGGAGGGGAGGGAAAAAAAAAAAAAAGGAAAAAAAGCAGAAAGCACCCTCCTCCTTGGTGCTCTTCAGAACTCAGCCCCTTGCTCTGACTTGCCAAACAGCTAGTTTTAATTCACCTTTCACCTTTGCTAATTAAAAACAAGAAGTGCCATTCCCTCCTGGAGTTGCAGGATCCACCCAGCGGGAAGCCGGGCTGTCAGGCTGCTGTATTCACTGAGAAAGTTCAGGGAGGGTTTAGGCAATGTGCACTACTAGCTGCTTCTAGGAAGCGTTTTAATCCACGTGCCGTGCACTGACTCCTCAATTGCTTTGTGGTTTCACCTTGTAAAGCGCCGGGAGAAGGGTCAGAATTCCTCCTGTCCCTCCCTTTCAAAAAGTCATTTCAGCTTTTGTTCCCAGCTCAGTTTTAGAGGAGGATCAACCCTTGCATTAACCATTTAAGTACATTATCACTTAGCATCGTTAAACAGCATGCTCCTAAGTGGATCAGGGTAGAAAGATTCTACTTGTATATACTTTCTCCCGTTAAAGAAAAAGGATTTGCTCTAATTTCTTTTGTTTTTTTTTTTTTACCCTTATGTGCTTTTACACAGTAGCTTCTCACCTTCATATTTTAAATGTCTGTAAGTCTGGAACCTTAGGTCATTTATATATGTCAGTAAAATTATTTCTCTGGTTAGATGCCTGTAGGATTGGGCAGTATTTAAAAAAAATATAAAAGCCTGATCAAAGCACTGTGATGATTAACAGCATCAGATTTAAAAGTGCCAAGCAGCTACCTCTTACACTGCTAACAAGTATCAGAAAACTTCATCTCTTTTTTTGCATGTGTAACTTAAAAATGGCAAGAACTAGATTTTTATAAATCAAACGTACAGATGTCTGGAATAATTAAGAAATAACATTCTCTGTAATTAAGATCTCATGCATATAATCATTTAAGATTATGCAAGGTGCATTTTAGATGTTAACAACTGCACTTTTTTAATAGGATGAAGCATTAAAGTCATGTTAAGTCTTTATACTTCTCATTGTTTTTTAGAGAAAAAGAATCACAAAGAAGGGAAAATGAAAACTACTATATGCATTTGACAATAATGCACTCAAAAAAAATTGGTAGTCAACCAGAGATAATAATATCTGGAGAGAAAGATTTAATAAGACATGTCTGTATGCCAGCAAACTGAAAAGAACCCAGAACAATAATATAATGAAATGCTAATAAATGTAATAGCAGGATACATGGATGGGAAAAGACAGATCTGTTCAAGAAGAATAAAAACATGAACTACTAGGACAGAGGAAAAAATGCAGCTTTGGTGAAAACACAGAAGTAAATCATCAGAGTGCCAAGGACTGCTGGAGGCTGCTGTGTCACCAGGAGCAGGGAGCAGGTCATGTCTAGCTGTCAGGTCTCCAGAGAAGGTCACGTTCACATACCTGGGCTTGCTTTGAATCAGCTGGAAGCTGTGCCAGCAGCAGCTGAACCACGGGGGCACGAGCTAAATCACACAGCTCTTTGCTCCATTTCTTGCACACAATTGCAGGTTGCAGTGGATTTTATGCTGATGTGCCAGCTGTCTGGCAGGAGCTCAGCATGAGAACTTGAGGTATTCAGTGGAGAACGCAATGCAGGCTCTGCCTCTAAGCACAAACCTCAGCACGGGTGAGTTTATATCCACCCTGTGGGATTGTTATAACTGGCACCTTTCTGTAGAACTGAGGCATAAAAATGTTCTGCCTTTGCCCATTAAGAGCTGCTGTAAAGCAGCATGATCTGGTGCCTGTTAAGGTTAGTGAGGGCTCTCCTTTTGTTGTGATTCTGTGAGTTCTTATTGAAACATTTGCATTTTTCCTAAAAGAAAAGAAAACCAAAAGCACCCCATAAACATACAATTAAGACATTTGTCAAAGACTCATTCTCTCTCATCATATGTCTACAAAATGTAAACATTTCTGATTCTGAGGTAGTCCAAATGGAATTTTGTCTTTGAAGGATCTTGTTGTGGAAAATTTAACATTTCTTTTAATTTATATGTATTTTCAAAAAGGACACAAAAACCCAAATGTGAGCTCACACTAAGAAAGCTAGAACTATATTCAGTGAGCCATTAGTGCAAAGTCTCAAATCTTGCCTCGCTCTAGAACTCCTCTCCAAGCTGCTGTATAATGTTATTTATTAATTTTCCTGGGCTTCAGCTGGCATATTAGATGCTTGACAGACTGAAGAGGTATACTTCAGTTTCCCTGAGGTGGTACCAAAGGATTAGTGTGGCAAATTCAAAATAATTTCCCCAACATTAAAGTTCTGCTTTCATTTTCCAGCTGGGCAAAGGGAACTGGAGGAGGGCAGGCACAAGGGAGCTGCTAGGAGCTATGTGCCTTGTTTTGTATTTAGATAAGACGTAGGGTGCAGCAGGTCTATTCAAACAAACACATGCATACAAATCAGGACAATTCCCCCACCAGCCTGAGCTTACATGCACTCACTTGCATTTCCAACCCCACACATCCCAGCCATTACACAACTCCTTGGCTCCCTTCAAACACAACGTGACCCAGAGGTGGAGCTCAGAGGAGTCAGAAATACCCCAACAGGCTGATTTTCATATTTGTGCCCAAGGACAAAGCTGTTTTGTCTGAAATCTGATTCTCAAGCAGGGTGGGCCGTGTGGGTGCCTCAGGCTGAGGCAAAGGCATGGAGCAGAAGCTGGAATTGCTGCTCAGTGTTCAGGCTTTGGCTGACAGCAAGAAGTGCTGGTGTGGGAAATCTGGGCGCAGCTGCTGGGCATGGGGAAAGATGCCTTCACTGGAAAGAAACCTAACAATAGAAAAGGAAAATTCGGTACGTGCAGGAGATTGATTTTTTCCCCCTAAGTACATATCGGTACGTGTAGGAGATTGATTTTTTCCCCCTAAGTTTTTGTTCTCACAGGGTGAATCCTCTCTTTATACTTCTCAAACTGCTGGGTGAGGATTGCAAGCCTTACAGCCTTACACAAGTTTTGTAGCAAGGCAAGCGGTGGAATGGTACACACAATTTCAACCCAAGAGAAACCAAGAGAAATGTGTGGCCTCAGGCAAGGCAGTCAAGCTCTATACCTCAGCATCGTTTCAATTTAATAAGCACACAGTCATGCCTCCAGGGGTGTTTTGGAAGACTTTTTCCTATACAGTTTTAAACAGTAGGTAGAAGGATGGCTACACAGATGTTCAAATATTAGGATTCAGTCTTAGATCAATACAAACAGAAAGCCCCAGGGCTGTGGAGCCCTCATGTAGTACAGTAAAAGGGTCTCTGAAGAGTAAACAAGGTGGGTTTACTCCTTATTTTCTGTTTAATAAGACAAATACAACAGATCTCTGTCAAACCTGAGTTTGTTTCAGTAGTGAAATTGCCAGTTAAGTAAATGCTGACAGATAAGTAAAAAAAAAAAAGAAAAAAAAAAGCCTGAAAACATGCCTGTAAGTAAAGAGTATTTGAAAATTCAAATGCAAACCCTATATTTGATTGCCAGTGTAGAATCCATAGAATTGCACTATCCTAAAGAGGAAGGTGATGAGTTTTTTTAAAAGAGGGAAAAAAAAATTTGCTGTGTACATATGCACTCTTTATGTACGGTAAAGAAGTCCATTAAAAGAGCTACAAATTAATTGTGAGTTGCTATGTGAAGTTTGTGAACCAAAGCTTGATTTGCCACAGCTGCTGCAGATCCAGAGCAATCGTAATGAAATCGTTGAGCCTGTAAACCTAAGAACTCTAACACAAAATACTTCTGACTTATTGTGTGAACTGGTTTAACCGCTAGAGTGAAATGTAAACCCAGAAGCACGACATAAATAAGTAGATATGCAGCTACTAGCACCAGTAACAAATTCTAAACATTATAACCATAAAGCAAAATGAAATGTTTAGAAAATGTAAAGCTGGGGTGGTCCAAGATTTGCCATAACCATAACTTAAAACCAGGTTTAGAAGTTACAAGAGTGCCTCCTTCTTCTGATGACAAAACACTGAGCCACAGCAGGAATTCTCTCTTTCTTTCTGTCTCTGACTACGATTGCAGATGTAAAGATGATGAGCAACCCCAAAAGCAGCTGTGTGGCCTTCACCAAAGTTAATGGTGCCTGTATTTGAATTAGTACAGCACCTGCAGTAGATGTAGTGCACAGATAATGGTATCTCCATTTATTTAATACAAAAATATTTAAAAGGCACTTAACTAGCAATGTCTTTTACAGTGATTCATCTGTAAATCTTTTTTATGTCACTGCTTCTTCACTGGACATTGCAGTTGATATTGACACCTTGACTTTCAAATTCTGCCATTCTTACAACTGATGAAGGAATTGAGGGAAGGATCTATACATCATGTAATTATTAACTCTGCCTTGTCTCTGCCTTTGAGGTGGGAGTTCATGTCTGCTCAGTCTCCATTATAAAGTGGCCACTGTCTCTAACGTCATCAGCAGTGGGAGAAATGGTTACACCAAACTGCACATCAGGTACTGCAGCATCCTAACTCCCAGTCTACCCATAAAAATCTGTGGACACACTAGAGTGCTGACAATACACAACAAGAAAGCCAAAAACCTGATCCAACAGGTGAGTAATCACTCAATAATATCTTCTAGAATCTCTCTCGATGAAAAAGGAGCAAAACCACCACTTGGATGACCCCACTGACCCTCAGGAGGATATGCTAACTGATAGCAGAAGAATGCTGCCAGACCTTATTTGTTACAAGGAAAAAACAGAAAATAATAATAAAACTTGGTCCTCTGTGGAATTTTCAGATTAGAAATATTTTTGGTCTTTGCTTTTGACATCAGGAATTGGACCCTAACCCTGTGTGAAACTGGAAGTGTTTATTTGAGATGTCTCCAGGACAGGGAAGTGTTGTTTCTCTTGTTTTATATACAGTGCATTCTCTTTGATCCATGATCAAATTTAGACAACATTCATTAGGCAAAAGAATTTGACTGAACATGAACCTGTACTTCAAACTAGCCACAAAATTACATGATAAATTAATGCTCTGGAGGAAGAAAAAGAGTTTCAATTAAATTACATTCCTCAACTCCAGAAGGACTGGGTTTTGAAAGGTAAGTATGGAAGCATACTGTCCATGGAATATTGTTATTTGCAGTAGCATAATTTCTATGTCTAATTACAGGTGAATATCAATACTGCTTGGGACACAGATTGGGTACTTTGGCTGACCTAGAAAAACAGGTGGAATAAACGGTTCTTTCTTCAAATGCAGACCTCTTAAGGGATTTCTTTATATGTTTGACTAAAAAAAATCAGGCATATCAGTGTATCTTATTCCTGAAATCAACTCCATGTGCCTGACTTACGATTAGTACATGGGTCACAGCAATCTGTATGGTTAGTTATGGATGAAAATCAAATTACTGATTTCTCTAGAGGAATGTACTTTTGATGATATTTTTGCTACTAAATAATTACTGAAGTCTCTCAAAAGAAAAAAGAATAAATGAAACAGTTAGCTGTTTGTTGAAGATGAAGATGAAATATAGCATGACATATTTCCTATCCTGATCGCTGAGCAGGAAACAAAAATATAATGGTAAAAAATACAGCATTAAGTAATTATGTCTATCAGATATTTCCTAGTAACTCAGAATGAGGAATATCTTTTATTAAAAGTGAATTATGCCCTTTTAACCCCAAATTATCAATGTGAACACCATTTAGTTCTCCTTTTACATGATTTTTCTTCCAGTTGGTTGCTTCTTGGTTATTCATTATATAAAAAGATGGCAAAACAACAAACAAATAACTAGTTATGGACGGATGATATCTTATGCCTTAAAGGCGTCATTTAGTGGTCTCTGGTTTTAGCTATTAATTTCTGTACAGAAGAATGAGTGATTTGGCCATTATTGAAGACAGCTGTAGACAAAAAGTTTCTTTCCTTGATGATATGTGCAAAATTATAACCTATACATTTTCTGTCTGAAGCATACAACAATCATTTAATACAATTATCACCTTATAGTGAAATGGAAGGCATGGGTAAAAATAAACCATTTTGGCCACAGATCAGCTGCAGGGTTTAGAGCTGCAAATTCATTTTGATGCAAAATATTTAAAAATCAATACCAGTTTTATTGCCCACTGAAAGATTACACATTCCTATTTGAACAAGATAATGACATCATCAGTTCTGGACACAAATGCTGGGCTACAGTTAGTTTGTATTTTTACTTACTCCTGGTAGTGGAAGACATATGCCATGACAGATCCCAAAACCAGAGAGCTGCTATATGCTGTGATTTGCATCAGTGGGACATAATCTGCTTTCAGGAATGAATTGCATTTCTTTTGACAGCATTATGGGTCCAAAACCTAGGGGAAAGATGAAGGAAATCTAAAGAAACTCTTCTGGCATTTAACAGGGAGTGTGCTTGGAAGTGAGCTGTCTGTATTCAACTTCAGCACACAAAGAAGCTTAGCGGATTCGCTTCTGTGTCACAGTGGTTAAAGCATTAATGCTCCCCTTGGCTTATAGATGTTCCTAGGTGTATATCCTGCTTTGAATCCCTTTGCAGCTGTCAGGCAGCTAACACCCAGGTGCTGGGGTGCTGAGTACTGAAGCACAGAAATACCCTGTGTTTTGCAGCAGTTCCCAGGGAGCAGTGGCTGATCTCACTGCAGCCAAGGGGAGTTTTGGGCAGCACAGGAGATCTCGAACCTTTCAGCCTCTGCACAAAACCTCTCCAAGAAAAGAGCCCCCAGTGTGGTGAGAAATGAATAATCTATTTGCCTCGAGGTCTTTGGAAATCCCAGCATTAACCAGATGATAATTTTCAAAGGAGAAAGCCACAAAATCCATTGCTGGGTTTCTAACCACTTTACCGTATGCACACACCCTCCCCACATCCACTCTCCGTGTAAGAGAACTTCTGGTTTTATTGACTGACTGCCCTTTGCTGTGTGGTAGATGAAACAAAAGGATTTGGCTCTGCATTCAGAACTTGGGTGTTCTTTACACCACAACTATTCTTTTTTCCATCAGCTTTATTATTATCATGAAGAAAGTCTTTATCATTAGATTTCACTTTTGACATCTGTCTAGACAGATATTTATTTGAACCACCAACACATTCACTTAAGTAAAAAGAAAAAAAGGAAGAAAAAAACCCAAAACCAAAGGCTTTAATACATTTCTTTATTGAAGAGCCAACAGTTTCAGCTTTCAAGGAGTTTCTGGACAGGGTATCAAACAGCATGAAGTTAATCCTTTAAATTACAACCTTGAGGAAATTAAAGAGGAGTATCAGTCTTTTTTTCAACAAGATAAGTGAATAGTTTATCTCAGGGAAATATGTTGTCTGCCTGTTAAGATCATTTATAGCTTTATTAAGGATGTACAAGTATTACTCTCATCTGCTAAGATACTGCCCTCTTCATAATCAAATGACATTATTCCACCAGCAAAACCTATGGTTTCAGTCATTTGAACAAATACTCAGAAATCCTAGAAAACTCTAGTTGTGTAGTGAAAGTGCAATAGTCTCTCCAGGTGTGAGAAAAGCATCAAAAATTGAATCCTGAGGCTGTGTTTGCTGAGACAGAAATTTCATCAACACAAATTTCCCCAATTCAAAAGAACAGTAATGAGATAGAAGCATAAACAAGAGGTGGGCAATTGTCTGTATGTGAAAGACTGTCCTCAGGCAAGGCAGGTTTGCTCCCTTTCCATAGCTGAATTGCAGCATAGAGGCTGAGCTGTGAAACAGGCTCTCGAGAAAACCAAGGGAAGCTTCAGAGCAGCAGGATGAATGAGTTAGCGACTGGCTGGCTCGGGATGTGGTCAGAGCCATGTCATTTGAGGCATTTTTAACTAGGCTACCCTGCCCTGCTGGGGAGGTGTACCGGATGATGTATTAGTTGTTTTCCATCCCTAGATGCCACGATATTATAAATGTTGTGGCTCAGGACCATGTCTATTTTGAATTTACAAAACCACTTTGTATGTAGTGGGCAAGGCAAGGATTAGAGAGCCGATTAATTACACCAGCACAAGACTGTTTTTATGGGGACTTTGTACATTGGGTGAGGGCACAGTGAAAACCACATTTCTCTGGTTAATCTCTCTGTAGGGAGCCTCTGAATCATAATTTGTTTTTATATGTGACCATCTTCCTCCAAGACCAAAGAAGGGCATGACCCAAAAGGCAAAGTCACCATAGACTGTAGTTTAGTCTGCTGTGACTTCCCTGCTCTAACACAAAGCACATGTGTAGTCCCCAAAATAGAAAATTAAAGTAGACAAAACCAGAAGGACAGACAAATTATGGCTGCCTGGGGGAATCCCTGATTTACAATACAGCAAGTTATACAGTCTGGTGTTGCTGTGCAAGTTGATGCTCAGCATAATTACCATAGCAGTTGCTATGAAAAATATTTAAAAATAAAAATAATTAAAATACTAGTTGTTGAATCATCAGGAATACAGAAGTGGTCTGTAAAATGTGGAACCCTCTCATTTTGGTTCCTGTGTATCACTCCTGCAGTCTGTGTAGCTCTTATTCCTTCAGTTAAATTTTCCTATGGTTTCAGAGCCAAATTATTGCATCATCAGGAAGGCCAGAAGCAGGATGGCTTCATTCTCTGGTTGTGTAAAATGACTTGATTAAATTTCTATTAATAGGGACAGCTAGGAACACCAAATATCCTGAAATTATAACTGTTGATGAGAAATGTGAATATGTTATTAATATTCATTCCAAAAAACCACTGTTTTATGCTTTAAATTCACAAAACAGAATTTTTGGTTTTGCATCAATTTAGTTGCAGAACAATTTCTGAAAAAATGAAAACACTATAAATAAAATACATTTTTTCTGTTTCCAAAATCCAAGGCAACCGATTTACCCTTCTGACTACAAACAGCCTCACTGATTTCAACAGTGGCATTCATGTGCTGGAAGTTAACGTTCAGTGATTTGCTGGGTTGGGCTTCAAAATCCTGGATTTTTTTAGTAACAGAAAAATAAGAAATGAAAAAAAAATTGTTCCCAGTGTTAGGAAACAACAAGGTATTCCTAAGTTTTAGACCTGTTTATCCTATTTTGGGAATTCCCCCAAACACACTATAGAGCACATTGGTCACATCCACTACATAAAGTGTGGACCAAAGGTTTCCCCAGAATCCTGAGGTCCTGGTTATCACCTTCCGTGTTTTACTAATTTCAAACTACCTAATAATACCTTGAGAGCTATGTTACAGTTCACTAGCTTGGCAATTTTATGAAAAAAATTTAAGTTTCTCTGACTGCATGCCATCAGGTGAGTAATGGGGGCTTATGGGCTTTGCTGAGGATGCAGAGCCCTCCAAGCATCCTTGAGGTAGTGTTTAAGGAGGTCGTGTTTAAGGACTGTGCAGAACAAAGACTGGTGCAGGCTTTTTGTGTCAGCTGCTGAGAAGTCTCCCTGGAGTAACTGGAGATAACTGGTTGGAAGGGTCAAATAAAAAAAAAAAGACGAAAAAAATCAGGGAGAATAAAATATTAATTAGTCCCGAGCTGGTGCAATGAAAATAGACTGAGGTAGACTCCAAGAAATTTTAGACATACAGAAGTGAGGGCAGGGACCTTTCTCTTTGTTCTCCCTTTTTATCAGAGGGGCTGGAACCTCATACCTGCAGATCCCTCTGCCTTCCCTGCTGCAGCCTTTGCCTGCCCTCGGTGCTCCCACTGCAAAGCTCTCTCTCTCCTTTTTCCATGCCTCTGACACCTCTCCTGGACATCTGTCTTTGTATCTTTGGCTGACATGAAAGGTAAGCTTCTTCTGCATGGAATGAGGGTGGACTGGGGACCCCCTTAGTGAGCTCAAAGTCAGCAAACTTCTGCTGCAGTGACAGTGTCCCTGCATCCCCCAGTGCATAGATAGTTACAAAACATTCAGGCTCCAAGTGTCTTTCCCATCCCAGCTGCAGACAAAAGGGGATTGTCTGTTGCCTCTTGCAGGACACACTGCAGGCAATTGCCTCTCTTTGTTTATGCTGTGCAAGCTTTTAACATTCAGATAGCATTATGTGAGAACAAATTCTAATCAGTGCTTAGCAGTCATTTCACTTTGCTGGAAATAAATATTACTTAGGAGGCTAGGTTAGCCTCTTCTGCCACCACACAGCTCTAACTAGTCTTCAGTTTCTGACCAAAACTTTCTAATCTATATAGTTTTTCTGTACTAGTTATGAATTTTCTTGAGCGTGTCTTAAACAAGGGACTTTTCTGTCCTTTTTCTAGTTTTTTCAAAGAAACCAAAACAACCTATTTGTAACTGAAACTGCTGCTTTCCTCTTTGGCCCCTTCTTATTTCATACTTAGTTACTAATCAACACTCACAATAGGTAATTTCTGGTCTGAAGGTCAAAGGATGCTCAAGTTTGAGAAGATTAACCTGAAGCCTGCATTAAAGTGATGGTTATGGATAAAAAAAAAATTGTTATAGAAGAAAAGGAGCTAAGCAGTATCCCCTGTGGAATTTATACCCTGTTTTGACTACAATAACACTTTACCTGGGGAGAAATAGGATAGCTGACCAAGCGTGCATCTTTTCTGAAGAACACATTTGTTCTGATGGAGACTATGACTTGGGAGTGAATTTTCTGATTCACACACCACACCTTGATTCACACTGCACAGCAGCATGAGAAGATGGAAACTGGATTCCTTTGTGATGGAACTAAACTGGAAGATACATTCAAACATTGCACCCAAAAAGCTTCTGGGCACCAGTCCATGGTATCAAACTGCAGCTAATCCAAAATTGAGCTCCTGGAATTCATATAGCATAAGTTAGGGCTTGTTAGTGGTATAAAAACTGATCCAAATGGCTGCTATCTCCTGGCTGCTGATAAATTCAGATTGCAGGTGTTGAATGATTTCAGATACAACTACTTTTTATGGAAATAGCTAGGATGTAATTAGCCTCACAAAACTTTTAAAGCAAATCTTAACTATCCTAATCCAATATGCCAGTGATTAGATATCCACAGGTGAGAGCTCCAACCATAAACCATGTCAAAATTTTATTTAAATTCATGAATCTAAACTCATCTTGGTATTGTTGTTTGTTTGTTTGTTTGTTTTTTTCTGTAATAAAGTTGATCTGTGGTCCAGTATTTTTGCATTCCCACCTCAAACAAGAGGCTTGTCTGACACAGATCTGCTTGGATCTTTCCTCTGAGATTCACTGTGGATGTAATTTTTCATTCAGCAGTTTTTTTCTTGGATTTGCAATTTTTTTTCTTGGAAAAAGCATTTTCCATTCTATTCAACTTCAAACTTAGTTTTCATTTTTAAAGTACCGAAACCTCATTTTCGCTTTTCAAGTACTGAAGTACAATTATTCACATAGCACTATTCACAGGACCTCACCAAATCTGGCACTCAGTTCCCATGTTCAGATCATCAGACTAAAACACTCAGCAGAATGGAAGCCTGTCTGAGAAAGATTGCTATTACTTGTCACTTTTATGGAAATGTGCCATTTTCTTCTAAAAAGCGGGTGTGCTTGACCAAGCAAGCCTGCCAACTAAAATTATATATTTATAAACACATAAATCTTGATCAGCCATAGCTGGGAGCTTATTTCTCTGTGGGCTGAACACCCAACAAATGACCAATTGACTTCTCTGTTTGAATAGCTGTTAGATGAGAGGAATTATTTAGTACTGGAGGTCATATTTTATTTATTTCAGTTCAAGGGCCAGTAATTTTCCACAGCTAATATCCTGTTTTTAAAATATCTTTAAATTATCTCCCTAAAAATAAAATTGCATACTCACAGATGTCTTTCACTGGCACTTAACTTTTGGAAAGACTTAATTCTAAACTTGTGTCATTGAACTGGTTCTTTCCAGAGATATTCTCAGTAACTTGTTTTAGGGTAAAAAATTCTTCTAGTATCTTCCACTGGATTTTAATGGTCTCAGGATCTTGTTATTAGTCTCTTAAAATTTCTGTAGAAGACCCACAACCTAGACCCCCAGACCCCATGATCTGAAAAATATCTTTTACTGGGCAGTTATTCACCGACATCACCTTTCCCAGTTTTCAGAGGGGCTTTTTGTTTTGGTTTGTTTTTTTTTTTTTGGAGGGGAGGAGGGAAATTAATAGTTATGAAGAGTACTGCCCCGTTTGAAAGAAACAATAAATACATATGGAATTCACTAGAAAGTGGTCTACATTTCTTAAGACAAAGAGAGTGCCTTGGTGCCAAAAGCAGTTTGCAAGCTATGTGACAAAGAGGAGCTAATCAGAAAGAGATGAAATCAGTACATAGTGAAATTGAGAAATGTCATTTCAGGCAACTGTGTTTTTAGGATATGATGTGGAAACAGTGAAGGTAAAACTACAAGAGAAGGTTCTATATGAGCTAAGAAGAACAGAGTCTGTCACAGTGTAAAGGTCCCAATGAGAGCATGGGCACAGGTGGTTCATGTCTAAGGACCACTTCAGCTTTGCCTCCCTGGCCACAGCAGTGGAAGAAGTGATCAAAAAGGAGTTGCTCTGTCAGTTTTTGGGGCTAAGCACCTGCATTTCATTTTAGAAGCAGCAACACAAAGAGAGAGAGAGACAGCATACATTTTGGTGCTCAAGTGTACTTCAGTACTGATGAAAGAAAAAAACCAATGTCAACCTTGTTCACAAGAACCATATGACTCTGTGCAATCAAATCTATACTTGTCCTTTTTTCACTGAGGCTGTGACAAGATGACACATTCATTTTAGAGTATTAAATGTGGCTGAAAATGGGACTCAGCCCAAATATGTCACACTGACCACTGGTCAATAAAACTAGGAATTAGCCTGTTGTAGCTGCTAATGTTCTGGACTGGATTTGGCCTGGAACAAATCCCTGCAATTCCTGGTACTCTGAAAGTTGTGACTTTGAATTAGAAATTATATTCTGTAGACTGTATTAATTGATCTTTAGTCTAATGCAAAGGCTCTTAACAACATTTGGAATGCTGCATTGACCAAAATGGAAAATGCAACCTTTTTCGGGTTGAAATGCTTCACTCCTTTCCACCTTATAAATAGCACATGACATTTGGTGTCTGAGTTCCTTCTATTAAAGGTAATATTTTTAATATCACCAGATAGCAAAACAGGATTCCAACTCTCACTGGATATTTTGGATTGAATTCCTGCATTATAAGAACATAATAAAAATAAAATGTAAAATGTTCAAACTAGTTAATAATTATTTCCCTTTAATTATCCACACCTTGCTTTTAGACATGCATTTCACTCTCCCTTGGACTGCACCCACCAATTTCTTGCCTTATTGTAATGTTTCTTCATATGGATAATTTCTACAGTTAAATAATCATCAAATTTAAAAGTAAATATTGGAAAAGGATTTTATTTGTAAAGTTTGTTTCTGTTTTGGAGAACAAGCTTATGCTTTTGAATCTTCAGTGTGAGGATCTTGACAAATTTCCTTCTGCCATACTTTGACTGGTAACAACAAAAGTTGTGTTTAAATTTTACAGTGGTCACTCCAAAGAAAACCACTGACTCCATCCAGAAACCTGAGACAATTGTACAAACACTAGTGTTGTTCTATGAGCTAATTTTCTAACCTGACAAAAAAAGGCTTAAAAATGGTATATAAGAGTCAAAGTTTGCATCCAAGTAGACACTTAAACAGGTAGATAGACAGAACAACAGCTACGCAATTCCTAGAGAACAAATATAACTCCTTAGCAGTCCTATTCTACGGGGAAGCAAGTCTTTTTTAAATAACTACCTATTAAATGTAACACATAAAAAAACAAGTATGTCTTAGATCTCTCTATCTGTCCTTTTCATTTTTTTACCTCTTTGCTCCACCCAATGACAAGATATCTCTCTCTCACATGGCTTCTTATTCATTGCTCCTACTTTATAGTGGACATTTAGATGTCTATGTTTAGAGCCCAGTTTGAATGTCTACAGTTATTTAAGCAGCTGCATTTAGCTGGACTGCTGAGGTTTATCAAGAATGCAGTCAGTCTCCCTAAAATTCTGACCATATATATATTGTACAGGTCAACAGAAAACGTGCTTGCTAATGGCAAGCCCATTTCTTCCAGTCAGCAGCCATGACACAGCACCACAGATCATGCACATCCATTTTGTTATTTCATTGTCTGTCTAAAAAAGTCAGTTTCAAGGTCCAGAAAAATGGAATTTACTTGAATAGCAAGCCAGCTGCTTCCTTCCACAGTTGCCGAAATGAATACACAGCTTTTTGCTGCTTGCTAAATCTGCTCTATTTGGAGCCAAAACAACTGCAAGAATGTCAAATGAAAGATACTGAACAGTAACACATTAAAGGATTAATTCTGCAAATCAAACCAAATAATTAACATTCAGGAGATCCAGATGCAATTCCTGTCTCTGCTTTGGTGGTGTTTGTTGAGGTCACATAATTTCTTCATGTCTGATGTTCCATGTAATTAAAAAATGGAGATATTACTTTACATGTTAAAAGTATACAGCAAAGAAATTTCTTTGAATATGTATAGAGTCTAAACATACCAAGTCTGGAATGCAAACACCTTTTGGATAGACAGTCACCTTATAAAAATGCATACATTTTATACTTCAAAATACTTTACGCATCACATTGTAAGACTAATTCTCTTATTCATATATTCCCTGTCTAAGAAGGCACAAGAGAAGCAGGTTGAATTTTAAATAAACCATGTTCTTTCAGATTCAAAAGCTAAGATAATCTGCTCTCCTACATGCTTGAAACTCTTTAGAAAATTGCACAAGGCTAAGCATTTGAAAACTTTTCCTAAAAGACTCATGCAAAACTTGTAGAAATGAAAAAAACTTCTGTTAAAAAAATATAATTTGTCATGTAAGGAAGCAGATGTTGTTAATTATCAAATAGAGACCATGATCATACTGCATGAAAGTATAAAAAGTGCAGTAGCACTGTAAGTGAACCAGAAAATCACAATGTGTTATTTTTACTAGAGGTGGTAAAACTAATATCATATTCAGTAAGAAGGAATGTTGCTTTTGCTTTAAAAAAAATGTTACAGGAGAAATCTCTGTAAACTACATCTGTCAGTACTCTTTATCTGAAAGACTTTTTCTGTTGCATCGATTTCTGGTTTTACAGTGGTACAAAGTGGATGAAGTTTGCACTAGAACAGGGTGACAAATTGTGACAGAGTCAAACCAGTCAGTGTGATGTGGTTCTGCTTCACTGGCTTCCTGTGTGAGTCTGAATAACCTGAAAAGGTTATTTTTCTCTCCTTCCTTCCTTCCTCTCCTTCTTCAGCTGTTTGACAGAACATATTTTATGGCACACCTGAGTGTGGACTAGTATTATAGACACTAACCTCAAATGCTGAAATATCAGTCATCAGAAGGGTTTTCTTATTTTATTTGCACTCAATTATATCCAGAATGCCCAAGATATCAAATGTATTGACATAAAATTGTGTCAGCCCTTCTTCTCCAAGCATCTCTTACAAGTCAACGAAGATATGTTTTTGATCCCAAGCTCTCACTCCTTCGTACTTGCAGTTCTTTACAAATCATGTGACAAATTTGACTTTGACACTTATTTTCATATTAAATTTTGACCCTTAGTACAAGGATGCTACAAGATTTAAAATTGTATCTATAAAAATAATAATTGTAATAAAACACCATGGAATAGAACAATTAAGGTTGAGAAAGGCCATTTAATACAGCACAGAACTTGTGTGTCTTTCTTTTGATTCATTTCCATAGGAAACCACCCCCCTTTCTGATAAATACAGAGTAAAAAATGAAAACAACAAAATGCTAGTCAAACTAATCCAACTTTTTTATTGCTGATATTGCTTTTGATTTGCCACTGAATTCCCTTTTCAAAATTGGAAATTCTCATTCTTTGGCTGAGAACTACTCATCTTTGGAATAAATATTTATTCAAATTATGCTAAACATTGGTAGAAATTGTAAAGTGTTCAAACAGTGAGGAGACAAAATACAGACCTTTTAAACAATAATCCATCAAAGTTTACAGACTTGCACATGAAATTTCATTTTTCAAATGCCTTATTTGAAATTAAAAAAAAAAAAAAAAGTTTTCACAATCTATTTTTTCCCCTGCAGATGTGAAACACACTTTTTCCTGAGTACATTGATAGACCATTTAAAAATGAAAAATAAGTAGCAAATTTAAAAATCTGTACCTGAGCTAACATTATTTTATCATTTTCTTTGTACAGGAAGCTGCCACATGGGAAGATCTTTTTTATAAAGAGCACAATAACCAGCTGGGAACTAAATTCTCCAAATTACCTGGTGCTGGGCTATTTTCTAAGGACAGCCTGCCACACCCAATGGCTGACTTTGCTGCAGTTTTCAAACATCCTTTGCTGTGGAGGTAGGGGAATTTCGTATTGCCTGTTGGGAGGAGCAAGAACTTGCTTGGCAAAGTTGTCTCCTTCTCACACAATCTGCAGTGGGCAGCTGGATATGTTGCAAAGGTGGTTTTGTAATAGTCCTGTACATGTTCTTTTCCTATACCATGCCAGAGTAGGTACACTCTACCCTGGAATGAAGCACAATGTTAATAAGGAAAGTCTGACATACAGGCTATGAGAAAAGTTAAAAAATAGGGGTTTTTCTTGGTTTTGGAACAGAGCTGCTTACAGTAAAAAAATAAACAGCTTTCATTTATTTCCGATCACTTCCATGCATAGAAAGTTGAAAAAATGAGTTTCCAAACAAGCAGAAATTTTCCACATGGCTCTTCAGGATTTCTCAGCTTTCATGTTGAAGGCCCCTGAAAACAGAATACTTAGTTTCATTTCTTTTTTTGTGGACTATGACTTTTAGCTCAGATGGACTCCAGATTTTGGTATACGTGTGTTCTGTCTTGACATTTATGTGAAACCATAGCCCAATATTTTATTAATTTTAAAAAAATATCTTTAGAGTTACATGGAATATGTTACTCTTTTTTAATATACAAATGACACTATGCTATTTCTTTAGTGACATAACATTTTCTGTTTCTCAGTTCTGCTTCATCAGTGCCATTTAATACAACTTTGATCCGTTCTTTGCTTTTTGTGCTGTGTAAAACACACTAACAGCAATACCTTGTTGCCTTCCCTCTCTCTGCGTGAATTGGCACTTTAATCAGCAGCACAAAAGCAGGGTGGTTACAAATAGATCTTGCCAATAGAGAGGTCATTTCCTCTGCAATGTCGATTCTCTCCACACCTTCTTAACCAGCCTCCCAGGAACTTTGCAGAGCTGCTTAACTGGGAACAGGGAGAAGCAGGAGAAGCAACGTTTATTTGCAGCTGGAAACAATTGGGCATTTAGAGGGAGTGGAGTGTTGATTTGTCAAGGTATTTCTTCTCACATTAGTGAATAAGCACTTCTTGACTTTGAAGTAATGGCCTGAATGGTCTTATTTCTATGCATAGATATTATAGGTGGCTGCTCAGAAAACAGAAAAAATATTTTGTGTGGGGTGAACATAGATACCAGTGTAGTGGATGGAAATGTAAAGTAATAGGGTCTGTGTACTCTATAATGACGCTTGTTAGATTTTTTGAACATAAAAATTCAGCTTTCTAAATTATTCATAGTGAAGTTAAATATGCTCAGGATGTGTTTGTATTACTTGAGTCAGCCAGATCATTTGTTCCAAATACAGAAGTAAGAAGTGATCTTTCAGTGAAAGAGATAGACAAAGACAAAATCACATCAGTGCCCCTTGAGGATACAGTGAGGTGATTCTAGTCCATCTAATTATAGAACTTTTCTAATAAAATGATTGAGTAGCATCCTGAGCTTATATAAGCTTAATGTACTTCTAGGGAATGAAAGAGCATTGCTGCAAAAGATCACTGCGTTTTTTTCAATGACTAATATGTTTCCTAAAGTACAACTATTACGGTGAATCACAGTTGTCAAGCCCAGAATTTTTTCCAGTGTGGTGGAGGGAATCAGATAATTCAGAGAAAGATTCAAGAAAACCGTTGGGAAGCATGGAGTAGCTTTTCACAAAATATTATCCCTTGTGCCTTGTTTGATGAGAATTACCAGCTAAAATCAAAAGAGCAACAGCAGCAACCAACAATACTCAAAGTCTACATTCTCATAACAAGGAGAAAAATCAGTCAGAAACCAATACTCCTGTCTATGTTACGTACATACAAAAGACCAAAATTTCTTTTGCTTTGTGGTGCATTGTCTGATAGCTCAAATGCACTGATACTTCCATATTCTATCAACATCAAGAAAGAGATGTTTCAGAGAGCAGAATAAGATAAAAGATGGACTGAGAGTTGACATGAAGGATCTTTATGCTTATTTTGATTATATTAATGATTTTACTTGGCTGTGAGCTCATATTCTTAGACAATTCTGGCCTGTTGATCACTTTTAGAAAAGACTGCACAATCTTTGGGTGAAGGCAGACAGACATTTTTTAACTTTCCCCCCCAAAAATACAATCCAAAAATACATTGCCTGCTAAATCTGGCCAAGTAAGTATCAAGCCATGTTACCTCACCCTGACCTAAATTAGGTCCTTAGTTTACAAGTAGTCCCATTAATTTCTCTGAGACTATTCCTGGATACAGGTGATGCTCAGTCTACTGAAAGTCGTTCATGTGTTTTTAACAAAATCCAAATAAAGAGAGCCTGAAATGGCATTCATAGATTGCACACGTTATGTTAGAAAACACAGATCATGAAATTGTCTCATTGGCTGCATGATTCCTTCAGTTCCTCAACTTGTACAGTGAAAGTTGAATCAAGTGCTACTCATGCAAGGAGCGAGTCGCAGTGTTTGCTCTGATGCTTCCAAAATTAGGATGTCAGTAATGGTTGTGTTTTTCTTTAATATCATCATAGGCAATGAGTGAAAACAAGACAAAAATAAATACACATAAATGTGTATTATGCTATTTATTAATAGAATTTTAAGTGCTGTTAATATGGCTTTATGCAACGGGAATAAAAATACCAGGAATACTTTAATCTTGTTGCGAAAGATAAAGTGAGACTCCATGACAGCAAATTTGACAGAAAAAGATTAATAAAACTAAGGTCCCTGTTCCATCTTAACACAATCATGTTACATTCTAGGAGGACATATTGGATCCCTCACTTCTAAATCCTCAAAACAAAAAAAAAAGTGCACATTTTGACAGCTGGGCTGTAGTCACATGGAATTATTAGCTTTCATGCTGGAAAAGCTAGATTTTTTTTTATTTTGAGTTACACTTGAATTAGATGTACTCTGAATTTTTCAGAGGATCAGACTATATGAGTTAATGATACTTAAGATATTTATGAATGATATTCTCGTCAGAAACCTGTAACAGGGTCTGAGATCTCTTAAGCTTGTCCTTGTCTAGGAACATGTCCATACTCACCAAGCTGGAGGCAGAGATTTATGCAGAGTTGGATGTCAGGCCTTCTATTCTGCAGGTATTTTCCAGGATGTTACATCCATGTGCCAAGGCCCATGAGATATGAATAATGTTGGGGTTTTTTTCTTAATCACCACAAGGGATTCCAGCGAAGGCTCTGCTGTGTCTAACAGTGACCATTATCCAGTGCAACATTCCTGATGTTAGCAATGACAGTTGACTTTGGCTTATCTGACATAATCTTTCATTGCTATAGCTACTTTTCAGGAGACTTGGGTGGACTTGGCAAGCGTCATGCATTATAACTATCAAATCCCTAGAAACAGTTGTGGAGGCACTGAGGACAGGCTGGCATTTCCTTGCATGTGGCTGGAAAATACTGTTTGTTTCCAAATGGATAGCATGCCCCCAAACAGAGCACAGTTATAGTGGTTCTTTTATTAAGACTGACTTATGTAAAATCTGATTTATGTAACAGTCAGCCAACCTTCTGAGCAGCTTAACTTCCAAAGGGACTGTAGAGTACAAAGCCATTCTTTGGCTTTAAGGTTGCTACCAGCAACATATAATAATAGACTGAAAGTCAATGGAAAACAGAAAAAAAAATATTACATACTCAAGGCACATCTCTACTCCAGACATTTTTGTTTATTTTCAGTTTATTCATAATATGAATCTTAACTGTTTTTACTGATGTTATTCCTAATGACTTTAAAGCTTTAAGCCCATTATAATTGCAAAATTAGAATGAAGATTCATTATCAGGACTTAAAAATACAAGAATGTACAAGGATGTGTAACCAAACAGACAGCATTCAAAATGTGCATTGATTTATTTTTAGGACTGTGCATACTGAATACCAATCACAAAGTTACCAGTGTTGTGGCAGTTGAAAGACAGCAGATTTTTTCCGCTTCTAAGTACATGGGTATTTCAGATTTTTCTTATTTCCTTTCTCAAGCAGCTATGCTACTCTTTTCTTTCTAAAAGCTCCCTCAAAAACTAGGAATAAAAACCTCTGTGACACTTGGTATTTGCTCTAAATCCCATCAAGCTAGTGTGCAACCACTCTCTGTGGAATGCTCCACAGCATCCTGTTCAGCATCAGTTAGATTATTTCTGACATGAATAAAGGTTTCACAAGGAAAGCATTACAGTAACACTCTATGGAGGGCCATGTAGCCACCTTCTTCTTTTATTTAGATGTCCTGGTTTTGTCCCATTTAAGTTCTCTACTAGAAGCATTAGGTAAAATCTTTATATGCCACCATTAGCTCAAATACTGGAGCCAAACAAGTTAGTCAAGTGTTGACATAGGAGTGTGACAATCATAGCCAAGGTTACTTGTGCTGTTAGATAACCAGAAATATTTTACTCCATATTTAAAAACCTGAACTTTTGTTCTAAGTGTACCAGCATAGCATTAAGACTGATTTACTGTCTGGGTTAACCCAAGCTGTTCTTCACTAATAAACAAGCTATTAACTGGCTAAAGTTCTTGGTGCATGAAGATATAAACTGTGAACCAGTATGATTTTTCCATGAAAAAAAGGGAATGAAATTAACTAGACAGCCAAGATCCATAAATATTGTATAATAACACCTGTTTATTTATTCTTTGGACAACTTCTTACAATAAAAAATAATGGCTGGATCTGGGAAGGAAGTGCTTTTTGCCTTGCATCAGACCAAAAATGTGCTCTTTGTACTGGCTGAATTTGGACTCTCTTCTTATTTTTGGGTGCTGATTCCTGCTTGTCAGTGTTAATTCCCCATTGTTCCTACCTTAAAAGCTATCTGATTAAACTTCTTCTTCAATCATTCTTTAACAATTGGATTGATTCAACACATTCATTCATTCCAAGACGAGAGAGGACATGAGGAGAAATAACAAGTGTGGGTTTTTTTTGTATTTCAGAGAGACCCAGCAAGTAATTTCAGATATTCAGTGCAAGGCCTCTTGGGCAAAACATGTAACACCAACTTTTCTACACTGGAATAAGTGAACTTGCAAAACATTTCCTACCTGCAATGTACAGCCATCATTTCCTTTTGACAGCTTCAGATATAATCACATTTCTTCAGGGAACTGGGGACAGGTGAGAAGGTTGAGAGATATTTCTTTACTGTGAAAAGCAGGACTTTTGATAGAGACAGTCTGAGCACACTGTTTCCATTAATTCAGGGGAAAGGATTATGCCATGTTCTGTTAGTGCATAGCTTGTACTTAATTTTATTGCAAGATATTCCTTTTGATCTGTGTTAGAGGGAAGGAAAATACACTGAAGTTGCTGAGATAACCCTGCTTGATTTTGGTAAGTCATTATTACTAAAAAAATTGTCCTGGAGTATTTAAAGCAGCAGAGTAATCTAAAGTAGGCTTCTAGAAATTGGCTGGTAAGGATCCTCATTTTTTGCCCATTCCACAAAATAGAAGAGGGTGTTATGGGCTGAAGAAAGGTGGCTGATTTTCACATTATAAGTTGGAGTAAGCCATGCACTCAGCTATAGAGTGAGAGTCATAGTGGTAACCATCCAAATAATCAGTGTTGTAGTGCTCTTCCCAACTCTCAGAACTGAGGCTTTTCTATAGGAATAGTTCAATGGGAATTGCAAAAAACATGACCATTTTTATTATAAAACTATGGCCAGATATAGTTTTAAGCTTCTCAAGTACTGATAAACAAGGTTATCTCCAGGAAAATATGTCTGTGAGAATATTATGTGTTGTGGGAATGTGCAAAGTGCAGTGTGTTATTGCTCTAATGGGGGTGGAATGGGGACAAGAGAGAAGCAAGAGGGAAAGAGAACAGAACAGAATAAAGTGTTTTCTCCTTTGAAGTTCTGGCATCTTTTTTATCTCCTCATGTAGGTGATCGTGACTGTGCTGCAAAAGCTCAATTAGGCATGAACTATGATCCTTTGGGGTGCTGTACTGATGTTAAACTGAGATTAAGTTCTCTCCCACACAAATCTATTTCACTTTAGAATTTAATATGGATGAAGTAGCTTTTATAAACCTTCCAACTGGAGAAACATAAGATTCTGACAACTTTACTAGCAAGTGTCACTTTGCAAATATGTAAAGCCAGCTATTGATTTTCTTTCTCTAGTCTTCTAGAACTAGAAGATGTAGCTGAGAATTTTAGGGATCAGATCCATAGTGGCATAAGAAATTAAGGCTATAGGCTCTTTTCTTGATGTCAGTAACAACTAGAATTACCAAGGCAAGATGTAGTCCTTCTCAACTTGTTCTACAGATATGAAATACTATAATTACTGAAATTTTCAAAAGAACTGAAAGGAGAAAATGGTCACAAATTCTGAATTTAGATCTATTAACTTATTTATGGCTTGAACTTACATGGAGAAAGATAAGCATAACTAAGGAAAGGATTTAGTAAAGGCAGAGGAGTCATAGCACTGCTGTAAATAGAAACAAGAGATAAATTTTGTCTCACCTGTGTTTTTCCATGTGAGAGTTAGACTTCTAACTTGAAATACCAAGGTGTCTGTTGAACACTGACAAGCAACAAGCATCACTTAAAAATCACATACAATCAGCTCTCAAAATGAGTCACTATTTCTTTTGTTGTTAAGTTCTAAAATATTTTTATTTGGTTTGGTATTTAGCAGTAATAAACATTCTATAAATAAATAAAACATAAATAAATATAGTTTTGTTGTCTACAATTTGAAGAAGATAATGCTATGGATTTTCAGCACAATATAATGCTCTTATTGAACATAATTTTTTGGAGGATTTTAAAATCCATTTTTTAGGGCTGACATCTAAAAAGACTCAGATTATCTTACAAATTAGGCAAAATAAAAATATTTCAAGATACTTGTGACTTTTTGAATAAAACTAAATGTAGTAGTTTCAAAAATACAAAGAAATAGTATTCAAACTTCTCCCATTTGCAAATTCTGACCTTTCCTTCAGATTACCTTATATATGAATAATATTTGGGAAAACCAAAAAATGTATCTATTAAGTCAGAACCATATCCAATGGATGGGATTCTTCTGCTTGCTCCCTACCCTGAGTAGGCTTAATGGATCCAGTGGTACTAATTTTAAATCTGGGGAAAGAAATGTGCTACTGAGCACATACAGTGTGCAATTCATATTCAAAACACATGGACAAGGTAGCATTGTGATTCTCACTTTCCTATATTACTCTTAAACCTTGATATTTGAGACACATCCGATGAAACTGGGGCATCCTGTGAAGGTATAGGGTACACCCAAGCCTCTGTTCTCTGAAACATAATTCTCCTTGTAGGCAAACAAACACCAAAACTGTTCCTTTGGGGCAACAATTATTAAAAGAAAAGCTGTGTTAATGGCTGAAAGTGTACCAGGACTTAAATTCTTTTTCTCTTTCCTATAAAGCTGCTCACAGAGTCAGGCCAATATGTTCCTAACATTGGTAAAAATCTAAGCATTTGTAACCCAAAAAAGCTCTATTTGTTAAAAATTCTGTAAAGTTCAAAGAATTTTCTTTTTCAGTCAAACAGGGCTGCCTGCACTGGGCTGAGCGTTTATTACCACCACTTTTCACCACTGCCAATTAGCACCTACCGGAGAACACAAAGCCAGATGGTCATTGCCACTGAGGGCTTGCTGTCAAGAATTTCCCTTTCCTAAATATGGGTGTGTGAAGGAGAGGGAGGAGGGGAGGTTGCATGTAAGGAAGAGAAGTTGTATAAAACCTGCTTTGTGTTTTTACAGAAAGGAAACCAGCAAGAAATTTTATGATGTTATCACAGCTAGTTCTAAAAAAAGAATTCTATTTAAACAGAATAAGAGTTCCATTCTTCATCTTATTGTTGAAACTCTGTACAATGTGAGCCCAAAAAGGATTTAGTTCAAGTACCTTGGAAAACAAGATTGACAGCATCGTTTCATACTGCTTTTATAGAATTAGCAGTTTATAAAAATCCTATTTTTTTATTTAGAAACGAAACTATTAAACCCTTCAAAAAACTTCACAAATCATTGCACTGCAAGTAAAACTCTGACCCACTCCTATCAGGGAATTTATCTGCAGTAATTAGTTACTATTAATAATAATTATGTATAAGAACACAAAGTATGTTGTATTAAAGACAAGCACAGTATTGTAATATTACAGACATTCGGAGAGATATTATCCTTTGAGTAAGATGTAATTGTACTATAGCTAAATTTAAGTGGCACAGAGCCATAATTTTTTTGGATCTTGATGAAATTTCACTTGACTAATTGCTCCTATATTTCTTACACTGCTATGAAGATTCCTTATTACACTCCTATTTTCTGTGTCATCTTGGTGTACATTCACAAAGATGTTGGAATTTTTTTCTTCAGACACAGTTGAATTTCAATAATGAATACAGAGAGCTAACATATTGGCCATAAAATCTGAGTGCTCTTGGGTCTTTGGATAAGAATTGTTATATGCAAGCCTGTCAGCTAAATGAAACACCTCTCACTGTGCTCTCCAGCTCAGCATTTTTTCTTCCAAATATCATGTCTCACTACTTTTGCCTTATCTGCCATCACACAGAGCTGATCAGAAAACAGTTGTATAAATTAGAAATTAAACCCTTGCCTGGTGGTGGAGGTTAATGGGGCACAAAATACAGATCATATTGATGGAGGGAATTAATAAATACCATGTGCACTATTTTAATATATCCCTTTATATTACAGTTTAGAAATCCTTCTTTATGAAGAAGTCAATGTTGCAATGTTGCAATGTTGCTGAGCTCATCAAAATGTAGGAAAAGGAATGTTGATTTCTGTTTGTATTTGATAAGTCATCTAGGAGAAATGTATATTATTAATTGTTTAGAGGGTATAGGCTTGTACTGTTTACATTTGAGTGGGTTTTTTTTCCCGCTGTGCCACCAGTATTTAAAATTAGCATTTAAATAAGTATTTAAAATTAAAATTGTAGAATGCAATTTTTAATGTATAATATCTTCATAAAATAAGGCACAGTTAGAAACAGTCTAAAACGGTGCCTCAGGAGATGTTCCCCATTTTTTAAGTGACCCTCATTGAGACTTCCTCTGAACACTGAAATTGCAACTGAGATGAGAGCATGAACTCAAGAAATGAAAATGTTGTTCAGTATGTATTTCACTTGTGGGACAGCATGGGAGGGTGGATGCTAATACTAGACTTGGTAACGTCATTAGTTAGTAGCTATTTCGATCCTGATATTTTTTGTCACTGTAACTCTTTAATTATGTTAATGCATTTACATGGGGTGACATACACATTCAATTCACAAAACATTTTTCCTCTTAGTAAAGAATTTCAGGATCTCTTTAGGTGAGAGATTAGGTATAAGCAGACCAGCTTAAGCCGTGATAGAGTTGTTCACTGACACATAAGTACTTCTGAAAGCTCATGCCATGCTCTGATACTTAACATTTTATTTCCATTTGTAGGTTGAAGACACAAATTCCTTAGTTCAGCTTATTTTATATTCCATCTCTTTTCCTTATTTTATATCTTTTTTACCCCTTTCGTTATTTTAAAGACATCTTACAGTGCTTCTGGTCCTTCATTGAAATGTTCCAGTCTTGGAAATTTGACCTTTTATGTGAACATTGTAGAAAAAGAGTAGATTCATAGTTTTTAAGTCCAGAAGGGACCATTTGATCATCAAACCTGACCTGTGTAACACAGGCAAAAGAATTTCCCCTGTGTTGAGTCCAATAATTTGTCTGTAAACCATCCAGTAACAGGATGTTATATTTTAAGAGTAGTTTGAAACTGTACAGCTCTCATTTTAATTTTTCAACAGTGGTTTCAGTATGTAATTCAAGTAATACTTATAGAATATCTCTATGAATAGTTCTAGGGCTTTATATAGATCTTTGGCTAAGCCTTAATTTAGTTTATTAATCCATTGGTGAAACATATGTTGCTTTGCATTTGAGTGGTTGCAAATCTGAGTCTCAGTCCTCCAAATCAGAGACTGTGCTGCCATTAGACCAAATTATTTCATCTTTCTTACAGGCATCCACTTGCACACACATAAATTACTGAGCTTAAATTCAAGACTTCTTAGTTGTGAGGACTGCATAGCTTCTGCCAGATTCAGCTTTCACAATCCTATACACTATAGAAAAAAAGCAAGGGCACCATTAAATTGCCAGTTCCTATCTATTTACATCACCTATAATAGCCTTTATCTGAGCTTTATTTAGCTCTGGCTCGTCAGCTGCCCACAAGTTGATGGGAAAACTTACATTATGCAAGAACAGAGAGGCATGCTGTGGAAACAGGATCAGCATGAAAGACCAGGAATGAGAATCATGTTCAAATTATACAGTAGTTTTGTTTTAAAGAGCATGAATACACACCAGGTGCTCTGTTGAGTTACTGTGCAAAATGGGTTCTCTGAGAATAGGAGCAAATGGCTGTCACAGAAGTTTTGGACTGAGTCAAACCCAACTCAGTCCTCTTAACCAGTAAAACAAATGTGAAGCAATAATGTAATTCCTCATCACAGCTACTGTTAAGGGGAAGAAGACTTTTTCATTTTCACTGGAATGAGTAACATTTAGACTCACCTACTGGTAACTGACTGCTATAGAGAACAGTATGTTGAGAAAAAGAGCCACCAATTTTTAACAATTCACCACAGTTAGAAGAGAAATCAGTGATTTCTACAACTACGCTGAATATAATGTAAGAGATGTAATAGATGTTATAAGAAAGACACAAATCAGACTCCTCAAAGTTGACATATTGCTAACTACTGCTAACACTGTGGTTGTCTGAATGTGATACAAACCAGGGAAAATCCTCCCTGGACACTTAAGTAGGGAAACCACAATTTATAGTTTTGTCAGAGTTAACCAAGAGATTTGCTACTTGTCAAGAAATAGCACATGGTGTGCACTTGAGCTTCTGGAGAATGACTGGACATTGCCTGGAAGTTAACCAGAGTGTTAGGGATATTCAAATGCATTGGAGTCTCCAAAGAAAGGGAAGTGTGAATATGTTATACAAGTCACTGTTAAGAGCTAATTTCCTGAGGGATTGGAGGGGCCTCCACATTTTTAATGGAATCACCATCCTGCATCGCCAAGTTACCTGTCAGTGATGCTGGCATGTCACATCACAGGCTGGCCGAGCAGGGAGGCAGGACAGGGACCAGGGTCATAACGAATTTGTAAATATTGTCTTTTGTAAGCAGACATAGAGAGGCCTGCTTATACACACAGTCAAAGAGGAGACATGGGAGTGTAGTTAAATCCTCCTGAGGCTGAGCTCGTGCATCCTGCCTTTTGTCCTGTTGGATTTTGCGTGGCTGTGAGTTGGCTCCGAGCACAGGGAGGGACAGCCCCAGAGGCAGAACTTGCTTACCCCTGCCATTTAGAGGTAAATACCATCTGGAGATGTACAGCAAACACCATCTAATCATGCTCATTGTGACCTTTGAAGCCACTGACAAGATACTTTGGAAGCCAAACTGAATCCAGACATGAAAGGAGAACATTTTTGAAAACTGCATGATCAAAAGATCATCTGCAAACTGTTCCACAGCAACTGCAAACCACAAAAACCTCTGGGAGATGAAGAAACTATTAATCAGGAACAAGAAACAGAAGGTGGTAAAATCCTTGCACTACGGTTATGTCACAACTGAGAGAAAATTCTGTGATTTGTAATTTACAAACAAGGGAAAAAGAAAACATAGATTTTAACTCAGCAGGGTAATACTCAAAGTTATGAAAAATATACACACTACTAGACTATGTGTTCTGTACTTCTTTGTCTCCTCACAAAGTGTTTTTTCAGATCATAATTATAAGTAGAAAGAGTTGAGTGGGGAGAAGAATCCACATGGATAGCAAGCAATTTGAGTGAATTTTATATTTCCTTGAACTTCGTTAATTTTTCTGGTGCCAAATGTTTACCAAGTATCCAAAGTAAAAGATAGTCTACAGTGCTTCAAGTTCATTTCTGAACCACAAATGTCTAGAGATATAGTTAGAGAAAAATACTATAAAGGCTACCGAAATAGAAGGGTGACTTTTACACGTTATTTATATTTTGAAATAACAGAAAGATAAGCAAGATACTGAAAATTAGAGAGAAAGGATTCAAGGAGTCTTTGAAAAAAAATATTTTGGGAAAATGTGTTTGTGGAGACAGCCCAAAGTATTTCTTCTAAAAATAAATACAGAAGCAAAATAGAAGTTTGAATAATAGCTATGCTATTAATATTTAGTGAATAGTAAACATGAAATGTTTATGAAAAATGAACAGGAAATGAATGCAGAAAATACTTTCCAGGATATAAATATTTGCGTGTTATATCAGCTGCCTGTCACAGAGACACTGCTTCTGCAAGAGTTGTAAACTCCTCAACAGACTTGAGAGTGTCTGGGAGACAAAGTCTGGGAGCCATGGCCTTATGGAAATGCAAGGTGTAGCAGAGCACATGGCCACTGATGCCTTGCCTACATGGGAAAAAGCAATTTCCCATTTAATCCTCTCCAAAGCATTTACAGGAACACACTGGGGACAAGAGTAGATGCCTCAATTGGGCAGGTATTTGGATCATAGAATGACAGAATATACTGAGCTGGAAGAGACCCACAGGATCATCAAGTCCAACTCCTGGCCCTGCACAGGACATGTCAAGAATCACACCATGTGTCTGAGAGCATTGTCCGAATTCTTCTTGAACTTCTGGTGCTATGACCACTTCCCTGGGGAGCCTGTCCCAGTACCCAGTGACCCCCTGGGTGAAGATCCTTTTCCTAATATCCAAATTAAACCTTCCCTGACTCAATTCCTTACCATTCATGTGGGTTCTGTCACTGTCACCAAAGAGAAGAGATCAGTCCCTGCCCCTCCACTTCCCCTCATGAGGAAGCTGCAGACTGCAATGAGGAATGAATTTCGCCTCTGAGTTTTAATATGTGATATTTGTACCCAAGGAAAAAGGTGGAAAATTTCCTTGCCTGAGCAGAGGAATGTAGAATGGCAGTTCTTACTAGACATGGTCAGGTAACTCAAGGTAGAGAATCTGAAATCTGGACTTCAATTGCCATCCATCCTAAGTTCATGTGCAGGGAATCAGGTTTTAATACACAGCATGCAGGAGTATAACCCCTTTTCATGCTTCCCTGGGCACTGTAAATGTTCAAGAGTGAAGAGACAATTAAGAAATGTGGCAAAGTTACACAGAACTTTAGAAGTTTTAAGTCTGAGAGACATAAGGTCAAACGAGAAGATCAGGCACAATGACAATCAGCAGAATACAAAGGGGTGATTAACATGGAGAACAGATCAACTGAGATGGCATCAGAAACCACAGCTGTGATCATTCTAAGAAGTGTTAGACAAGCACTTTGAAGCACTGAAAACATTAGCGATGTGTTACTGGGAACACTGCAGTGGCCTCCTTCTGTCCTGAAGCATTACTGTACAGACTTATAGTTCAGTGCTGAAATAAAAGGGAAAAACTGCTCTCAATGCTGTGTTGTTAACAACACAGACTAGAATGATGCTGTGGCATTCATTCAAGCTTTCTTTATAACTGCTCCAGCAAATTGAGTTGTTACCACACATGAGTAGAGATGTTGCAGTTAAGTCACAGAAACACAGAATCTTGGTGTGGTTTGGGTTGAAAAGGGTTCTAAAAGAGGATCAAAGTCCACACCCTCACACCCCTCCTCCACAGGCAAGGACACCTTCCACAAGACCTGGCCCTATCCACCCTGGCCTTGAACACTTCCAGGGATGGGGCATCCACAGCTTGCCTGGGCAACCTGCGCTAGTGCCTCACCACCCTCACAGGGAGGGGTTTCTTCCTCCTGTTCAATCTAAATCTACTCTCTTTCAGTTTAGAACCGTGACCCCTTGTCCTGTCACTATAGTACTCTCTGTTATTCTTTTAAAATCCTTTTAAGTATTGGAAGGCTGTTCTAAAGTGTCCTTGCAGCCTTCACTTCTACAGGCTGAACATCCTCAACTCTCTCAGCTTTTCTTCATAGGAGAGGTGCTCCAGCCATTCCCTGACATTTTTATGCTGATTACCCAAGACCTGGCTAAAATCAATGCATGCACTTAAAAGACACACTTAAGGTATTTTCCTTATCTACCATAAAATAAACCTCATTAACAACACACAGTGTGCCAAAGGAGCCTTGGTTTATGATAAAAAAGATCTAGTAAAATTTTTTGAGCTGTGCAGGAACCCACCAGTTTCAAAGCAAATTGCAATTGAAAGCACATCTCCAAAAAATATTTCTTCATCTAAAAAAAAGTTATATTTGGGACATATCCCAAGTCAGTATCACTAATTCTCTCCAGAAGCCATTTCTGTTCCACACCCTGCAGCTTTTCCTAGACAGCCAGGTGGGTTATGAACACTAAGTGCCATCACAGAAGTAGTAGAAAGTACCAAAAAACACTCATCAAATTGAACAAATAAGCTAAAAACAACTGGGGGGTAAAAGATATCCAAAACATAAGGCAATGAGACCTTTTGTTTAAATCACCTCTGTTCAGGTAAAATGAGCACTCTGTTGATTTTACAGACTTTGCTTTCTTCCCCTCTTTAGAGCAACAGGGAAATCTGTCTTCTCACACATGCTTTACAGATTCAAAAATTTTATTGCAAGTAAAGTTTGTTGTATATAACCCAAATTTGGCTCCATGCATTTATTTTTCATTGTTATCAAGTCCACCGTACCTAGTTTTAACAGATGAGGAACTCATACTTTTTTCTTTTGTCTTTTTTGGCTTTGCAAATCATTAGTCAGCTCACAGTGATCAAAGACTGAAAACTGGCCTTTTTCTCAAATACAGCATGAGTCAGGGACCCATGCAGATGTAAGCAAAAGCATCTTAACCTCTCTGTTTTCATACAGAGAAATGTATTGTTTTGCTGACGCTAAAATGGGAACTACAGACAAAATGTACATAATCTCTTGCAGTGCAGTAGGAACCATGTTTGTTCATAAAAACAAATAGCAAATACTTCCTGTAGGCTTCGTCACTAGACAGGAAGTTTGGACAGTTGTATGATTTGCACTTTATATATTCTCCGTGAATACTGGGCTTCCCAAACCATGTGCACTTCCCTACCAATAGAGTGTGAAACACAGGAGCCCGTTCCTTTCTTCTTATTCACACGAATCCCACTTAAATGAGATGCCAACATATGCAACATAGTTGATGCTATTCAAGTTCAATCAACTACAGCAGCAAAACCCCCAGGAAGAGCATAAGTTATTATAAAAGACCATTGTCATACCTTATACTGAAATTATTCTTTGTACAGCTCATCCCAGATCCAGCTGCTCATACTCCAGATCTACCAAGTCATGGCTCAAATTCCTGACACAGCTCCATGCTGGGCTGCCCTCTGGCTGTGCTTTGGAAGGAATTGACTCTTTCTGTAGGATGGGAAACTTCAGCTTATGGTACAACTGCTCCTACTCAAACTCTACCAGAAGCAGAATTAGTAGTGTTTTCCAATTTCTTTTTTTCATTATACAGCATAGAATTATCTTAAGAATGTTAATACTTTATCAAAATTTAATTAGACTTGCTTCAGTCCCATAAAAGCTAATCAGAATGAATACAATGCAATTCTAGGACAAATAAAAAATCAAAACTTTCTTCTCTAAAAACACATTGGAAATGCAAAGGTTTGGTGGCTAATTAATTTTTAGTTAAAGAAAAAACAATTGAAACTTATTTGAATGGAACAAAAAACAGTCTTTGAACCTAAAAACAAAAATCCTATCCAGAATCAAGATGTTCAGCTTCATGTGTGAATGAGATTTACATTTAAGCCATTTAGAATTCTGCAGTTTGATTAAGATGTACACACAAAAACATTTTTCTTTTGATACAGTAATTTGGCAATACACTAATATTAACATTCTTTTTCACCCAATGCAGTTGTAGCTTGAAGAAATGCTATCTACTTTCTCAGACACTGCCATTTGCAGACACTCTTATGTACTATACTTGATATTAAAGACAGTATTCCAGATATTTCCAGCTGACAAACAGAAAAAAAACAGGAGTCATTTGAAAAAGGACCACTTCCCAGTAGGAGTTCTTATAAATCCCTTGTGAAATGAGATTTATATTGTCTTGCCTGATACTAATAAGACATAATGAGTAGAATTTCTGAAAGAGCTATTGTAGTCTATCTGCCAAGTGGAAAACTGTACGTCCAAACCACTAATTAGATTGTTATCATAACTTACACAAATTGTGAATCTAAACTGAAGGAATCCACTGGGGCTAGTAGACTTCTCCTGGTCTCCTGTTCACATAAATTTAAACCTAATGACTTTGCTAACAGAACTCATTTACTGAAATATAGGTCTACTCCACATGTGCAGTCTTAACTTCAGAAGGTACTTCCAAAAGCAAGAGTGAAATTGTGGGAGGGAAATTCTGTTCATAGCAACTGGGATCAGTTAGCTGGCTTTGTTCTTGCCAAATAGGTATGATATGCCTTTACCCATGAAATGTATTTTTCAATAGTGTTTTGCAAATAAAAATTAATTAGAATGAGACTTCCTCAAGGAAGTTTCTGTTTATTGAGGTAATAGATATTCTTTAGACTCTCTCTCTCTCTTCATGTGTGTTTACATATATATATATATATATATATATATATATATATATATATATATGGGTGTGTATATGCATGCATACAAGCATATAATTGTACTTCTTGAACATGTGTATGTATGCACAGACACATAAATGCAGAGAGAAAGACAGAAAAAGAGAAAAGTCAAAGTGCACAGACTTCAGGTGACTTTTCTTAGAAAATTAGTGATGGGAAACCAACTTAACTCTTACTAGAAAGAGAGATGTCTAGATCTTTCCTTTATAATTAGCTCCCTGAAGCAAACCATGGGTTTTTAAAATCCAAAGAAGTTACATTTTCATAAGAAAGAAAATTAGGATTTGTGAATTATTTTTGTCCAGAGGAATATTTGAGAACTCTCTTTATCTAAGGAATACAGGAAAAGTAAGAAATATTTTTTCACCAACTTCCCCTTTCCCCATGCGTCCTTGCAAGTAGAACTTTGCTTTCATAAGATGTTGCAATTAACTCAAGGATCTTTGAAATGCAGTAAACTTTTCATGCCATCTAATCCTTAGGGAGTTTCTCATTTGTTTCATGTAAATTTGGCTTCTCAGTCCTTGTTTTTCACAGCACCTTCATCATCTCTCAGCTGCATTCCCCCAGACCCACACTTAAAAGCTTTTGCCCATCACCCCCTGAAGTCTCTGATATTTTCTGTCTTTTCCCCCAGGTAATTCCATCTCACCTAATCTTGAAAGAGAAAAATATATGACAAAGAAAAACGAGACACACATCATAAAGACTAAAATGCATGAAAGACTGAGGTTTGGAAGACAGAGTTTGGGAAAGAGAGGAAAGGGCCTTAAGTAAGTCTAGAATGTTCAGAACCAATCAAGTTCTGAAATAAATCATTGTATCCACCCAAAAGAAGATATTCTCTCTTGCACATTAACAAATGCAAATCTCCTTCCAGACAGTTGGGTTTTTTTTCCCCGACAGTTAAATGGAGTTATTTCCAGGCACTGAATTTAGCTTTAGTTAGATAATGTGGTGAATAGACTTCACAATAAACCTTCTGTAGTCAGTGATCTGTCTGTGTGACTATTTATTCCTCGTGAGGAACTGTTACTGCTGTTACATATAATTCTGGAGCTTACTTCAGCAGAATATGGATCACAGATTGGTCCAGGAGTCATGGACCTTATGGATTTTACCACTTGTATTTTTAAGCAATCAGAACCATACTGCCAGATTTTCAGAGTGACACTAGGACATTTGTAAGGAATAATAATTATAAACTTACTTTCATCAGAAATTATAAACTTACTTTTATCAAAGTTGGCTTATAATTTTTTTTTAAAAACTCCTCTTTTTTTTCTGAAATAGAAAAGCTACGTATATACTGCCCAGAGAAGTTGTGGATGCCCCATACATGGAAGTGCTAAAAAGCAGGTTGGATGGGGCTTTGAACAGCCAGGTCTAGCAGAAGGTGTCCCTGACAGCATCAGGGGTGCTGGAACTCTTTAAGGTCCCTTCCAACCTAAGTCGTTCTATGCTCCTATGATACTACCATCAAAATGCTACAGAACTTAAAAGCTGATGACCTTTTTCTCCTGAGCCCAAATAATTGACAATCTGTTGGAAGAACAAAAACTTTAATTGATTATGCTGGTGTTCTGAACAAGCACTAATATTCCCAGTTTCTCTTCCCAACATCAAACTCTAATCTGAAATTTTTTGATAGACAGAAGAAAACGAAACACAAAAATTACCATGATTCAAAACCCTTTATTCCCCACAAATCAAAAAATAAGCTCAAGTCATGTGGGACCAATGATTTAAAAATCACAGTGACAGTATTAAAACTCAGAAGTTGCTGCAGATGTGTCGCTAGAATTTTTCTTTTGTCTCAAGATTCATTATTAGATACAATCATAACCTCATCAACTAAGGGATTGCTGTTTGGAATAGCACCATAAAGAATAGGGATGGAGAACTGGATAACCTCCAAAAGTTTCAACTTTATTTTCAATTAATATTCCTAATGTTAGTTGCTGATCAGAATATGATGATTGGAATATGATGACTGGATATAAATGATGATTGGAAATCTAGTTCTTTCCATACATTTGATTTCTCTTTTACTTAGCCAGGCCACCTATCCTTTAGGGCTAGGCTTTCCTGAGTTACTCTTGTCCTCATGACTGGCAATGACAAACCATGAAAGCAGGATTCATTTTGTCTTTAATTTAGACATGGGAGTAAGGCTCCAAAAGTGTGGGTTCAGTGTTTGACACAGAAAGTCAATCCAGGTCTCGAGTCACAGACACGTGGAGAGTCACAGTGCCATAATGAGTTACCCAATATAGCTGAACTGCAGCAATGTTTATCTTCAATCTCTTAGCCTGTGACAAGTGAGAAGTGATTTACATTTCTTTGGTCCTCAACGAAATATGTGATGAAAGAGGATGAGGATTATTTGAATTACTTCACATTTGCCACAAACCAAGGGAACACAAAGGGACAGTTAAAGCAAGTTGGTTGCTCTTCAGTAGCTTGTTATCTCTGTGGGAACTTGTCCGTGTGCCTAAGCCCATAACTCTACTTCTTGAGAAGAGATAACACTGCTTCTTTCTCTTCCCGTTTTATCTTATTTGATTGTAAATCATCAGGCCTAAGGGGTCTCATAATAAGTCACTTTTTTGTTGAAATTTCTTCTATATTAATAAAGGAAGCTCAATAAATAATATCACTTTTCTCGGCTCATTCACACAGATAAAAATATGGCACTGTTGCCAGCTAAAGATGTTTCTATTTGCAAATATTACCACATGGTAAGTCACACACTAAGCATAGGATATACCATCTAGAGCATTAGAATCTTACAGCTTGACCATTCAATATTATCAATTTCTTTAAAAATCTCTAACCTCTTAAGCATTAGAAATTAAAAGACAGAAAGGGACAATTTTTTACCTAAAATTTTCTAGCAACCCAAAGGTAGAATAGGAGCTATGTAAAAGTTTCAGCCCATTTCTTTGCATAGCAGATAATGCTGCCTTGTTGTAGGTTAGGCATGTGAAAAGAAAGAGCTATAGCAATTTTTATGACAGGAACATGTTTGTTCTCTGAATACCTTTAAAAACATAACAGTTTAACATTTTACAATAACAAAGTTTCACAACTTGCTTATTCACTTCTGAAGTATATCAAGAGGACTTTGGAAGCATAGGTTTATTTTCCTTACAGTGTGGTAATAAACAATTCTGAATGGAACAATTTTCTCAGATTGAAGTGTGTCAAAGGAAAATGCCATCAGGAAAAATGATGACTCAAGAACAGAACCTTTCTGCAGTGACCTCTTATACTAGTCCAAAATGAAAAAGATCATACAGGAAGCTTTCCCCGTAGCATGTGTTATTCTTGGTGGAAAAACACTTTCCTGGCCTTGGCATCAAAATCCCACAGCAGTAAATCTCAACTCATGTGTGGCCAGAGAGTTGTGGCCGCAAGTTTTGGGAAGTGAGGTGAAAGGAAACATGGATGTTGGAAACCTGTCAGAGCAATTTCAGGACCAAAGAAAGCACAGGAGGCTTGGATGAGCTGAGAACAAATTTCTTTCACAGCTACTTCAGGAAGTGCACTTGTAAGATAAAAATGAGGTTCACTTGCTTTTGTTTTCACATCTTGTTAACAAGAGCACCCAGTCATTTCCATCATGAAACCTTGCATTTAGTTATTTTCAGTTTTGACAAAGCTTTTACATTTTAGAATAAACTTCCACAAGTCTGCCGTAGGGTGCATGTTTTCTCTGAAGGCTTCAGTCAGACCAAAATGTTCAAATAATGGAAACAAAAAGGACACCTGTAACGAACAAGAATAAGTCTGAAAACAGCACTGTGTCACAATGTTTAAATTCTTATCTTCCTTATCTTTGAGAAGGTCTTGCCTTAAGCATTTGAAATGGGTTGAAATAAATTGGAATATGACCTTTGTGTTTGGTGCAGAAACAGCTGAGGCAACAAAGCCACCAAACCTGCATACAGGGGAAATCTGACTGAAACAGAAAGAGACAAGGGGCTCTACAGTCAGAATTAAAATTGGGAGAAGATAAAATAAAAATTAGCAAGATCTGAAAGATGCCACTTGAATCTTGTAAGAGATAGGAAAGTGGAGAGGAAACAAGTAAAATGGCTTGAACTCTGTATTTGGCTTCACAAGTTTTTGCAGTGAAACCCAGTGGCAAAATGTATGAGTTTTTCATTTATCTCACCCACATAAAGAATAAAAACCTGTGATTACAGATAGTTAATAAGTGGTTACCTGTGCTGATCAACATGTCTGAACAAGGAACCTACAGTTAAAATTTGTTGGGGGCTGAGAGAGTGGTAATGTAATAGAGTTGTTATTTTAATCAGTCTCATTTTCAAAATGTTCATATTAGACATCCAAAAATCTCTTTAAATCGTGTACTCTCAAAATTAGGAAATAGGAGACATTCTTTTCTCATTTGAAATATGATGTTGTCTTTAAATATGTGCCAGAGGGTATATCACCACAAGATGGTTATTTATCTTTATGCAAGTAAACTTAACCTTCCTAATTCCTTAATTGTCAGAGGTTTTTTTAACAATCTTGTTTTAACATAGACATACATTCAGTAAACAAACAATGCCGAAAAAACCATTATCTTAATCTCTTATGGATTTGTTTCCATTTGCTGCCTCTCATTGGTTGACAATCTTTGGTGGAAAGTCTGGAAAGCCACAGTTAGGAAGGAGTGATTATGCAACCTTCCCACAAATGCAAAGCAGTTGCTGTTTTTTTCAGACAGGACTTCACGAGCAAGCTGTCCTGTCTGCTGCCTCTGCTTCTGGTGGTGAACTCTCCTGTCCTTACACTCAGCAGAGTGCAGAAAGCACAAGTTATATTAACGTTTTCCCACAACCCCACGTTAAATATGATATAAAGAATTCAGTGAATTTGTGAGGGTGAGACAAGTCTCACTGAAGTGCCATCATTGACCCAGGTCTCCCAGTACTGAGAGATGAGGGAAAAGGTACTACCAGACTGAAATGGGTGCTTGTTTCACTCATGTTAGTCTCCTGTTTCAGAAATGGATGAATCAGCCTGCCATGTTAGTTTTAGAGATACCAGGCTCAAATATCATACTGAAAAACGTCATGATGAAAAACAGTGGAAATCCTTCTGTAAATCTGAGGTGAGACACTTTAATTTAAATATTTTTACCATTCACCATGAGTATACAGTATGTGAAGAGTCAGTAGCTCTAGTTTGTGATATTGATTCAGTAAACATTTAACATTTGACTGAGTTTAGATCACATTCATAGTCTGCTATATAGACATAATCAAAGTACTAAGAGATTATAAATCTAAAACCAGAAATCATGTACTTTTAAAATTTGTTCTTGAGTTAAATTTCTCATTCAACCAAAATTCTTCTCTAACAGTAATTCTCATATCTGTACTTTCCCAAGTTTGTTCTTTGCTGTTTCCTTTTTATGAAGAAATGTTGGCTAAAAATATCACCTCAGGCAATGTTAATAGTTTTATTAAAGTGTCTACTTTTATGCATAATTTCCCAGATATTCGTCACTGAGAATGGGAGAAAACACACAGAAACATTAAAAACCTATCCTCTCCAAAACTCTACTTTTCCACAGAGAAAACATTCTAACTATTCTCACTATTGGGTGGGTCCCAATATTTTTTTCCTTTTAAACCCTGCATAATTTTGGCTCTTCATTCAATTTTCAAAACTTTTGCTGGAACTATTCAACTAACAGTATTTTTTAATTTATCCTATATTTCTATACCCCTCTCTGCAGCTCTCTAATGAAGTCTGGGCAAGTCTGTCTCTTTCAAAAATTTGGCCAACAAAGGTAATTAGGACTGCTGTTCTTGCCAGATCTTCAGGGGGAAAATCAAAGAAACTAAGCAAGAATGGAAAAGTAAATATTTTTTCTAGCTGGAGAGAACTCCATTAAACCACCTGCACTATAATTAATCTTTTTCCAAATTCCAGACCACTGGATTCAAGATTTTGACAATATTCAGTGTCAATTTGACACAAAGGCATTTTTGCATCACTCATATATAAACTAATCTCAGTCTTCTCAAGAACAATAAGAATATTAAGCTCAGAAGCTTCATCTTGGTTCATTTGCAATCTGTCCATCTACTGTAATATATTGGAAAATCGTGTGGGCTCAAATTTTATCTGCTAAATCAGTCTTCTCTCCAAGGTCATTTCTTGCATAGATATCAGCTTATTCTTTGATAATTTGTATACATATAGTTTAATTTTGGCATTAAATTATTTTTTTCTTCATTAACCTGCTCTTCTAACTTGTCTGTAACCTCCCAAGCCCTTTCCATTGGCAGTTGCTTTACTCTCTTTGTTTTGTTTTACATTTTTATTTGCTTCAGAAATTCCGTCACTTCTCATAACATCACAGAAAAATTGCCATTTCCTCTTTTGCTCTGAGGACATTCCCATTCTCCTTATATTCTTAATTATCTACTCTCTTATTCAGAAATTATTTGCTGATATGCATCTACTCATATTTTAGACCAACATTTTATATATGTTACTAGGGGTTTTTTTAGGTTCTCCTCTGCCTCTGTGGCTGGTCTTTATTAGGGCACACTACAGCCATTGTATCAATATAGGATCCCCTTGAGTAGCAAAATTCTCATTTTAGCAAGCCTTACCAGATTTTGTCACTTTGACCTCTTTATTGGGAGAAAAAAGGGACACAATTACAAACAAGAGCCACTGTGTCTTCTTTTTATTGGTTTTAAGGACAAAAGGAATTGTGTAATGAAGTTCCTACACACTCCCCAGATAGCATTTGGCTTCTACAATGTTTTCTGTTTCTCAAGCTTATGAGGTGATACTTGGTTTATGATTCATGTTCTGACACTAAGCGCACTGAAACCATGAACATTTTAAATGAAACATGTATGATACACAGTAGTATGTAGACTGAATGCTACACAATTTTAAAAATATTAATTTAAAATAGCATATAATTATCTATTATTTCTCTATAAAAAATAAAAGCTATATCCTCCTCTAAAGAATATTTTATATTCTTCATTCTTACACAAAGTGAAATCAAGCCCTTTGTCTTTAGTCATACTGGCTTCATAGCATTTTACGAAGCTTATTTTGGAGGTGAAAGAGAGATATTTCTCTGTGGAGGTTAACTCATTTCTTAAGGCTGTGTGGTTTGTGATTTGGAAATTTGGTTGCTGTTCAAAAGAAGACTCTAGGCTCAGTAAGTCCCCACTTACCTTGCTACCAAATTCCATCTTCTCTTGGACCAGAAGGAAAATTCTTCAAATCCAAATTCAGATAATTATTCTGCAGTATTCAAATGAGACTGAAACTTATATATTTTTTCCCCCTAAAACTCAGGATTCAGAATTGCTATAATCCTTGAAAAGGAGGTCTGTATGCTGCATGAACTAAGAATATAAAAACTCCACTCTGGGTTCAAATTCTGATACTAAACTTCTCAACTACAGTCAATATCAAATAAACCCCTGTCCCTGCCTCTCTCAATGGGTGTGAATCTCCTAAAATAGGTAGATGAGAGTCCCAAGATGCTGCAATTCATCATCCCAAATTCAAAAACAAATGCTATCATGTAGCAGTGATACAGCAGAAAATTAGTAGGACATGAATCCTCCTGCTTGTAAGAACAGTTTTAAAAGTCAGAATAGTTTTAAAAGTTGAAACATATTTTCTGAGTTACAGACTATCAGGAGCATGTTAAGTCTTCACTTTTTAATCTGCCTTCCTACCAGACTATCAAATAATATTGTTGGGCCCTGGTATTATTTTTATGTCATTCAACACTGTCACTCAAATTAGTCTAAAAGATCTTGTAGTGGCAGATGATTAATCTGCCGGCAAATCATCCATTACTCAAGCACAAAAAAAAAGGATTTTTTCCTTAGAACACTGGGGTTGATCAAAGGATAAATCAGAAATTATTGAGCAAATCCTACATCCTCATGATTTCTCTCATGTCAAATCTATTTGTCAAATCTAGAAAAAAAATTCTAAAATAAATGTATTGCAACATGGCTATGTGTAAATAATATTAAATAAACCCTAATATTCATAAGGGGAGGATAAAAATTAAAATATTAGAATAGACAAGAGAAACCTTTTTTTGATTGTAAAGGTTACGGTCACACATGACTGGAACAGCTCATAAAACCCTACAAAGCAAGCCCTCAAAATATCTGTGAAGAAATCTGTATTTATATTCTGCTGTTGACCATGAAGGGTAATTATTACCTTGTAAATTCAATTACTTATGATATGAGTAGAAAAATGCTTGCAAAATGCTTGCTGGATTATACGATTAAAAACTAATCACGATAAGCACAGAATCCCAGCAGCATTCAGAGCAACACTGGCTGAGAAAGAAATCAGTGTGAAGGGAGCACCAAGAACCACTTCCTTGAGGCTTTTCAAGGAGAATGGTTGGACCTTTTTCCCTGGTGAGAAACCCGCCAAGGACACTTGTTCATGCTCAGCCCTGGTGGAACTTGGAACGTGGAGTCACAGCAGCCTCGCTTTCATTGAGCTAATGGATTCAGCAGCCTCTAACATTTTAAAATAAAATATTCCTAAATCTGTACAGCTTGAAGTGGTGATCCATTAGCACACACAGAGTCAGAACTGTGTGTCCTATTTTACTTTAAAAAGCCCGGCTCTCCTTCTCCACCCACACAATATAATTAGAGAAATTCTGTGGAAATCCTCACAGCAACCACATCACACATCTTCTATCAGAACAAGATTATTTATCTTGCACAGTTGTCCTAAAAAGGATGTAAAGACAATATTAAATAGAAATTTTGGACCTGGATCAGGAGTTAATGTTTCTATCATCAGAAAAGTGCATTGTGTTAGCAGTGATCCAAAAAGATTACTGAAAGGAGAAATGGTGCCTGAAAATTAAAAACCTTAACGATTTGGTTTTCTTTATGTAATGTTGCTGTGATAGTCTGAGAACTGTTGACCATTCGTATCAACCTGATACAAATAATTTGATGTGTTAATTTGCTCATGTCCTAGATAATACTCCTTGACTTCCTCAGAAAGTGCTCCTACGTACACACTGAATAACTCTGATTTCTTATTTTTATCAAAATCCTGAGGCTTAAATCAGGGTTGCAGAGTTTCACCTGAAGAGGATAACACATTTACTGTCTTATGACACTTTCAGCATGGAAGTGGGAAAATCCCTAATCATAGACATTAGACAGCTCCACAGTTTTTTACCAAATTAGGATTGGTACCCTGCTAGATGGATGCAAGTTATGGTCTCATTTTTAAAGTTTGTGTTGAACTGTGTTCAGCTTCAGATTCAGGCAAAGAAAATGTACTGCTACCCAAAAGGAACTTCCAGAAGGTTATAACCCATGCCTCATGAGATAGCCTGGAGAGGGATGAGTCCACCAGCTTCTTCTGGCCATTTTATATCCAAGACAGAGCATTCTTCAGTTCCTTAGACAATGGAAAAGCTGTGAATTTGTTTCCAGAGCTTCACTGATATAGGAGTGACCCACTAATCTAAGGCTCTGAATTGAGAAATGAGTAAGTATAGATCCTGCCATGAATTTAGAGTATCTTCTTGAACATTTTCAGATTCAATATCTTGAAAGTTACTCGAAAATAAATTGCAAGAATCTAACAATCCAACATTTAAGATTGAAATATTGAGCTGAAATTAAAAGTAATTCTCTTTGATATGCAGCTTTTAATTTGTAAAAGCATAGAAATTTAATAAGATATCCAATAAAGTATGAAGTATATTTTTGATGCCAAGCTACAGTTGTGGTGGGAGCCATCATTATGAATTTCCTGATTTTTTTGAAAGAAAAACCTATATGGGAATATAGCACCTGTGTTTTTAAAGTTTCAACTCATAAAAAATTTGAAAGGTAAAAAACATTACTAATGTTTAATTTCTTAATTATAGCCACACAAAAGAGGACTCCAAAAGATCTTTGAACATAACTTTCAAAGTAATGAATTTTCCTTGATCAACAAGAAAAAATATGCATCAAATTTAATGAGTGGTGTTTGAGTGTATGCTCCTTAAAAATATTTATTAACTTCAAAAAGGGAATTTTGAAAATAGGAAAAAGATAATTTTGAATTTATTCCAACAGCAAAGGCCTGAATCCAAGCACATTTACCTACCTACCAAGGACCAAGTTAATGAATTGCGACAAAATCCAGGTCTTATTTTCTGTTCCAAGCTTCAGAGCTTGAGTATTTTTTCTCTTTGGACCTAAGATGGGCTAGTTGTCAAAAAGAAGATCCATTCAAGAAGCTGTGGAAAATTGTCAGAAAGGGGAAAACTGGCACAGAAAGCAATTACCTACATGGAAACACCCTACAGTAATTCTGCATTGGCAAGGAATTATGTATAGTCTGTGCATAAAAACATTTTTTTTAATTCTTATAGTAACAGATCAAGACTGACTTAAAGCAGAAACTAATTGAGGAACAGATTCACAATAAAATATATGAGGAAAATTCCATTCTTAGGTATTCAACCAATAGCAAAGCTTTATTTTCCTTCATATTCTGTTTTACTTTATACAGTTCTCTTCACATTAACCTCTCTGTTCTCACTATGTTCAATAATAGCACTAAAACCACTGTTATTAAGTCCACTACTATATCAAAAACATTTATTGCATTAAATATAGCAAGCCAAATACTTTTTAAAAACTCCTCAGACAATAACTGCATAATCTGGAACTCTGGAAAATAGTATAAGTGAAAGCATGAGAGTGATGACAGCCATGCTTACTGGCTCCTCTGAAAATAAAGATCTTAGAGTGAGGTAGTTTAATCTAGTAACTATGTGACCTAAACAAAATATTACTAGAGTAAAGTTTAATCCTGAGGTCTTTCACTCCCTTAAATTGTTTGCTCCTGACAACAAAAGAAGGGAACAGAGAATATTGAGTTCATATGACATTCAGTTTTCTAGTTCACAGATTAATTGCTTCAGCTCAGATCCTCAGGGTCAAGAAAAATCCGGAAGACATTTGGAGCAAAGCTGACTGATTTCCAGAATAAATTATTGTCTGCTTACCAACAAAAAAAAAAAAAAAAGAAAAAAAAAGTCCTACAATTTTTTGTTATAAATGTTTTCTGCTTCTTTTAAGGTCTTTTATGGAATTGATCTTCCACATATATAATGCTTAGGTTAGAAAAAAATTCATTGTATCCCCAAAAGTATGTACCAGTTTGTCAGAATATCTCAACTTCTGTTAAACAGTGTCTTCCATGAAATAATTATCAAATATAAAAATAGGTTGAAGCTCCAGCTGTAAGTGCACTGGTTAATTTTGGCAATGACTGGAAACAATATAGGACTTAGACTTAACTATTTTATGGACAAGAATGTGAAAGGACTGGAAAGTTAAATAAAATTACTCTTTTAGGAAACCTTTAGAGATCTGAAGCACTCTGTAGCTTTTGGGCCCATATTAACAAAGGAAAACTGAGTCCATTTAACAAGCACGAGTGAGCATTCTTCCTTTCAGGGTGGAAAATGAGAGCATTCTTCCTTAAAGGGTGGAAAATAAGGGGAAGATTCCAGGCCTGAAGAAATGGGATTACCGTATGTGTTATGCTTCCATCTTCATCTGTGACAATCTGGTCAGGACCTGCACCCTGACATGCTGGCAAGCACACACATGAATCTGTCTTGCTGTCTCTTGAACTAACACAGAGCTGTTGTGCCTGGATTCACAGTACTGGAAGAACATGTGAAAGAATGCTGTAGGGCTTTTATAACAAAGGACCTGTAGATTTTCAGGTTAGAAACAAGAATTTAAAAAAACAAATATGAAAGTTTACCAAGTGATTTAATTATTTCATAGAGTGAAAAAAAAGATGAATTTTATTATTTGAGGAAATAGAGAGCATTCAGATTTCCTACACCGGGGGTAAAAGTAACACTAGCTTTCAAACACTGTTTGCTTTTTTATTACTCCTTACATATTTTTAAAGACTAATGACTATTATTAGAAGGAATTGACATGATCTTTCCATATTTGTAAAGGCAAGCTCTCCTACTGACTTTGGCACAAACCATTTGTAGCGAAAGGATGCTGGGTTGTGTCCCCAACAGCTTGGGTTTATTTAAGCTATGATTTTCATTACTGTAACTCATGTTTGTCATCTTCTAGGGAGCAGTTTGTTCTCTAATCCTTTTCAATGGGATACACTCAGGCTGTGTCTGTTCTATAGTTTGGATGTGTACTGATATGTATGGAGATGTAAAATTACCTCTGATTGATTTTATCATACATGTAGGATGTGAAATATTGTGCCCTTAGACCTGCAGTATTTTTACAACCGTGAAATTCTTTTGACATTTTGTGCTGCTTACAAGGTCATGGCTATTGCTACATGGGGCAGCAGGTCTATACCCAATATTTCTGTATGTTTCACAACTACATATACTATAACTGCAAGGTAGACAGGCCAAAAGGAAAGTGCCAAGAGTTGGCTCATCCTGATGGTTATATCAGTAGGAATCACTTAGATGAAACCCCTGAGGGGTGTAAGGAAGGCCTTGACTGAAGCAGAAACTGTTGGTTACTGCTGCATCTGTAGAAGCCTAGAAAATGAAACATCTCAAACATCTCAAACATGGCTGTGGAGCCGACCAAGGATTGCTGGTAATTACAGCTAAGGTTTTTGGGTAATGACACACTGTGAGAAAGAGCATGGTGTGACTTAAGCAGAGCACCATACAGAGCTAGGGCAGCATTTTTCTGCAACAAATATTCTTGTTCTAGCTCCTGGAAATAAGCACAACACAGTCCAGCACAGGGGCACAAATGAGATTGAGAAATGGGTCTGGGATGTAGGGGAGGAAGAAGACCACCCAAGACCCCCCAAGACCTCCAACTCATTTCCAGACAGGCCCAAAAATAGACTGTGCATGATAATTAACTTGCATAGAAAGCAAGAAGCTTATCTCCAGAGCAGGGAAAACTTAGCTATAAAAATGTTCACCCACAAAGCCCAGGACCCTGGACACCCCATCAGATGGATTGACACAGGAGCCAGGACTGGTGATCTCCTTACCTTCCTTTCTTCCTTTCTCTCTCTCTCACCCTCAATACATCTCTTTCTCTTCCGTTTTTCCAAGCCCCACTGCTGTGTGCTCATGCTGAGAGATCAGGGACTGACATACTAATTTTCATGCCAAGTGTGTAATTTACTAATAAAACTTTTTTAGCTTTTGTGGAGCCTCTGGCTTTCATCTTTCCTTCTGATCAAAAACATTATGAATCTCGAGTGCTCCCTTCCCCTTATGGGTGGGACACCACACCACCCATGGGCATTTTGCTGGTGCAGAGACTGTGTTGCACAGCTGTTTAGCACCACAGGTGTCTAATACTGTGTGTCCTGACTGAAGGATGATGATGCATCACTTTATGCTACCTGATAATCCATTTCCAATTTAACAAAGCACAATGGCAAGATGGCTTATTTTGAAACACCTGCTTAACACTGTTATGCTTATAGTTAGGGCTTTGATTAAGTGCTTTGATGACTTAAAGCCAAGATAGAGATTAAAGAGAAGTGACAAAGTGTTAAAGTCAAAACCACCTCATTAATCCTTTTTTTTCCTAGTTTATTGACAGATAAGAACTTCTCAAGACTTCACTATACAAAGTTATATGGTAGAAAGTCAAAGGTGCATTTTCCAGATCATGCATCATCCTTACATTGATTTTCATTAGCTTCTTAATGTTGAATCAGCCATTACCTACTATGTCAACATGCATTAAGAGCTACCATTAAATAGCTTTTTATTTATTTATCTTCAGCTTGAGAGGTAGAGAGGCCTGCTTTATTGAAGACTTTCTTACCAAGAATGTTAAAGAAAAATTTAAAATGTTACACCTGCTGCAGACAAAAATATCTGATGAGGACTTGTACAGAGCTTAAATTTTTTCCCTTTTTAATTGCTTCGGTTTGTTTGTACAAGGTAGAAGTGGGTTTTGTCAGTGTTGATTTGCAAACTGAAACCTTACTTTTCCCTTTGTTCCACAGTCCTGACTTTAATACCTGAGATTCCTTCCTTCTTTTTTTTTTTTTTTGAGATAACATTAAACGTGGTCAAAAAATGTAAAAGAAATCAAGACAATAGGCCAGGTGGATGCTAAGTGAAAACAGATTAGAATAGGTGGAATCTTACAGAGCAGAAGCACCATCTCTATGTCCTATTTATATCATCCTTTCATCCACAGTTAGCTGTGAATGATTTTACTTCCTGAGAACACTTATGAACAGATAGGAAGATAAGCATTGTAGCTCTGCTTCCTTTTAGTAAAGTAGATAGCTGTAGGCTTAACTGACAAAAGATATACTAAACACAGACAGCTTCCATTTGGGATTGTTTTTTCCAACCTTCCACCTTCATAGTTTCTTTTTATTGTCTAGAGTTTCTTTTTATTGTTTGGAAGATCTGGACAGGATTTTTCAGAGAGTACAGAAGAAGAATCTTGTGGATCAATTTACTGTTTACTTGGTTCTGTGTTCAAGGTATTCAGGAGTATTTCAACATTTTAAAGCAACACACAGAAGGCAGTTACACAGAGAAGCTCAGTGCTTTGGATACTGAGAATTATTTACATTCTTCATCTCCAGTTTTGAAGATTTCGGGTTCCAAATCGGTAATAAGTGAGATGTACTTGACTTTATGACAAAAATAAATCTCATTTGGCAAAAGACATATGAGAGTGAGTTGAATTCAGTCCACCCTTACCAGTCATCCCAAAAATCATTCCTTAATTTATTTCATAGTTTTAACGAAGAACAGTGGTACATTGATATATTTGGTACAATGGGATAAAAATTTTCATTTTGCATCCGTATCAGGAGATGACAAGCTAAGTTCTTTTGCTCAGAATAAAAAATTATGGAAAATATTGAAGCAATTAATTAATACAGTGATTTGGGATATTTCATTTATTTTAAGTAAAAGTACATTATTTGTTGAAGTTTCCATTGAGAATTTCAGCACAATAATGTATGCAGAGAAATGTTACTACTTATTAGTTGCACAAAGACAGCGAATGAATTAGGTGAATAATTCTGTACAGTACTTGGATTTGTAGTGGGTTACCCAGTCCATATAAACAACCAAGTAGGAATATCAGTGAAGGGAAAAAATATTAAAAATAGCTCAATTCTCGTTTAAAGATTAAAAAATTGCATGTGGCTATTCTTGTCAGGGATAGCAATGTGGTGAAACATGGGTCTCTCTAAGGGCTGTCCCTTCCCTTGGAAGTCAGAGGGACTTCACTGTTTGCTTTAAGTTCCAGAGGTATGTAAGTGCTCTGCTGTAGTGCCTGCCATTCCACTGGACAGGGCTTGTTTTCCTCAATTCCTCCATCAAGCAACTGCATTTCAAGGAGCACTTGTCCCCTGAGCTAGCTTTAATAACTTGGCCTATTTGGAGATACTGGCAAGTGACAGCTTTAATCCACTGCAAGATCATGTGTTTCAGGATGGGACTGACTTGGTGACACATGTCTGCACCAAAGGCTGAGTTCTCCTCTATTATACTCACATTAATATGCACAAGCTATTTTGAAAAGAACCATCCTCAGCCATGTGTACATAATATCACAGTTTTATTTGACTTCCCTCATAGATGAAATTAATTCATGAGTTTTGTTTAAATTCAGCCAAAGGGAGTAGAACCACATATGCAGTCCAAGTAAACCTTGTACTAAAGATACCTAGCTGAAATTGCGACAGATTCTTGAAGAAAGTTTTACTAGCTCATAAAAATTGTTTCATTCATGAGTTCATAGATACACAATTTATGTCTGCTCAGAATCTCCACCAAATCCTTTACCCATATTATTCACCCCCTGACTGAACTTTGGCATGACTAAAAGGAAAAAAAGTCCATTTATACTCAACAATCCTTGACAGAAACTTAATCTCTCTATCAGCACTGGCATGTGCATTGCACTGTATACATCACGCCTACTCTGAAGCAGCTTTCTCATCCCTTCAGGATAATTCCTTTATGAGCATCTGGGTACTGAACAGAAGACATATAAGACCAACTGGCAGATGATCTTAGTAAATCATTGAGAGGCTCACATTAAAAATTAGCCACCTGCATATTTATCTGTCCCTTTCTAAGTATCAATAAATTATTTAAAAGACTGAAATGTCTGTTTGAATTTATCAGTGGATTCTTGCTCATTGGTATTTATGTGGCAGTTTCCCAGGAATCAAAATGTAGGAGAACCCCTTAAATATAATTGTTAATTTATGGTAAACAGTATAAACACTGGGTGCAGTAACTCAACAAAACAACCCCAAAAACTTTAAAAGACACAAGGTATTTATGTTTCATCAGTTTTACTATTTGCTTGTTGCTTCAAAATAACAGATGCCACCTGTAAAATATGTAGGTCCAAAGGAATCCTAACATAGTCCTTCTCTTCGGGGAAGGATGAAATTTGCTACCTGCAAATTCTGATAAGTTCTGTTTTCCTTTTAAAAGTGGTCCATTGATAATAGCACCACAAAACCTCCTCTTTCTTATTTGTGCTTAGGTGCAGTGAGAGAACTATGTGAACAGTTTCTGGTGTATAGCATCTTTTTTGACAACAGAAATTCAGTACCATTTAAATCTATTGTCTGTTTTTTCTTTTGTTCTCCTGATTCATGTCACCATGGCATAATTAAGGTAACTGAAAGCTACAGGAGTTTTTAGTCCCCTCCCAGGTTTGGAAAATCCTAAATTAGAAACTATGAAATTAACAGTTTCTGGATGTGTGCACATCTGGAGATCAAACAAATGATCAGAGCCCTGGCACTTAGCTGAAATCTGGTGTTAGATGCTATAAACGGTGGTAGTTGTTAAAGTTCTTAACATTTAAACCAGTTCCATCTGCAACTAATCAGCTGCCTCCTGGTTGTACGTGTGAGACAGGGATCAAATACTAGTTTGAAGATCACCTGGACCTCATAAAAGCCTGCTAGAAGCTTGGTTGAGGGGGAGATGTGAATATTCAGGTTGGCCCTGGTGAAAGGGTTTGAGTTGATGGAAAGATCATGATTGATAGCTTGAGCTTCTGCTGAACTATTTTTGTTCTGAAACAGTTGTATTATGTGTCTGAGGAAAAAGCACTAATTTCTTTTTACTAGGAAGTATTTCACCTGATTACAGTTTGATAGGGCAGTTATAGTTCTCAGGAGCTTGATTTTTCTCATAAGCAGATTCAAAATTTGCTACAAATAACTAGGTCAATATGTAACTATGTTTTAGCTCTGATTCATCCTGTCTCTTTTTCACAGTAAAAGCTGCTTAGGGATGTTAGTGAACTTGGGTGATAAAAATACTATGCATGGTAGCATTTTCCCTTTTTGTAAAGGATTTCAGCTTCACTATCACAAGGTTCTCTAAACACTCAGTGTAAGAAGAAAATCGTATCTTGTCAAGGATATGATCTGCCCATTTTCCTCTTGGAGAAGAGAAAGCTTTGAGAGATTTTGTAGCTTTGAATTCTAAGCTGTAACAGGTACCTGCCAAATTGTCAGTAGGGTAAATGTTAAATCACAGTATGCTTCTTTATCATTTCTGACTGTTCAGCTTCTTGCAGATGGAGCTACACAGAAATTCCCCTTTGTAGTCGCCTCATGCACTGACTAATGAGACCTGATGCCTACCCTGAGTACATAAATGTCCAGGGAGGGGGATATCAAAAAATTTGGCTGAGACCAAACTCTTATCATGTTACATGTCTTCATGCTCATACATAACTTGGAAGCTCTGCTCCACTGCTAAGGTTACGAGAGGATAATAATGTATTGACATTAAAAAGGGAAGTGGAAAATGGAAATAAAATGCATTTCTAAAATCAACTTACTCTTGGTTGATGTTACTGAAGAGAGTTACACAAGAGTGCTGTAAAGAGTGAAATGGAGATGTTGAGGTCTGGATGTAAAATAAACCAATTAAACCATTCTGTTTGATATCAGATGAAGTCACACGTGATGACCTGGTCAGACCAACAGCATTAGTGAATAAAAGCAGAAACTCCATCAAAACCAGATGCTACATCAGGATTCAACTATCATGAGCAAAATACATTTGGAAGTCTGTGCAGTGAACAAGGTATTGTAAGCTCATCCTCTATTTTGAATATAAGCACAATACCCTGAAGAAAGCATACAACCTAAACCATAGTCTTAAAAAAGATGAATAGGGCTATATAAATGAGAAAAAAAAAGAGGAAAAAAAATCCAACCCTTGTTGCTATGTTACTAGTCTTTGGAGCAAGATCATGCACACATGGAAATCAATGTCAGTTCTGTTTTTCGGTTTTCCTCCTGTGTCATAACTCTCGTAGTTCCTGGCTGGGAAACAGATGATAACAGAGCCAAGTCTTAATAAACTCTGAGTGGGGTACTCCAGCTGAACAGAGCATATTTTGAGCAGAGAGATTCAGTAATTGCTCATAGCAGGAATTGTAGAGTTTTATTAATTGTATGCTGAGACTGGGGAGTGCATTAAGGCACTAGGAATGTGTGGCATGGAAGCCAGGAGAGCTCCGGGAGACACCGTGGCTGAGAGGACACATTTCTGGAACATTACTTAATTCTACCTCTAATCCCTGCAAGAAGGGATGAGGGGGAGGGAAAGCAGTGCCACAGCATCAAGATCAGCATTGCCAGAGCATGGCTTCGTTAGTCTGCTGAGGCAGAATGAAACAATCCTGGCCCAAAAGAGTTGCAGTCCAAGTGAAAAAGTACAAGAAATACATGGATTCACAGTGAGGAAAATGTGGGGACATGCATTTTTGTTCAGAGTAGCAGGCAGAACTCTCACCCCAACAGGCATCTTAACAGCTTGCTCTCCTTCCTGCCCATCTCATGGAAGCACTGAAATCTCCAAGGGAAAGACAGCGAGTATATTGAAATTAAAATCTGTGTAATGAGGAAATCTTCCCCAACCAGTTTACATCCAAGAAACACTGAAAGCAATAAGTTAGTCTTTGACTCATTTTCTTTGTGCTTTCACTTGAGCAAGTCTAGGGTCAGGCCATAGGTGTTTGGGGGCTGAAGCATGTGATATGTGAGCAGCAGCTCAGAGAGCTGCACTTCTTCATCTGTGGAAAAAGAAGGCAGGGAGGACATCTTATTGATACCTTGAGCTATGTAGTTAAAATTAGTCCTGCTGGGAGTGTTGGGGCTGACCGGATGACCTCCAAAGGCCTTTTCCAGCCTTTGATTGCATGACTGTAGGAACAAGGTCTGTAAACTGTCAGGAATGAGTATTCTTCAAAAAATATTTTACCCAGTGAACTTAATATAAAGCATTGTGAGAGTGTGAAAATCAGAAAAATTCCCAACACTGCTATGATACATTTTGGGACTGAAGATGAAAACTGATAAGGGATCACAGTCCTTAGCTAATCTGCGACAATACAGCTTAAAGGCAACAAAAAAGCCAGCTGCATGGTTTCAAACAGCTATAAATATTAGTGTAGTTACTTCCCCAAAGGGAAAATAGATTCTTCCCCCTCCTTTCCAAGTCAGGTACTCAGAACTGCTATTGCATAAGCATTTTGTTCCACTTATTTGTCTTTCTAGCAGTTAACTTCAAAGCCTATCTCTGCAACATATTCAGAAAACTTCTAAATTCCCAAACGATTAAAGCAATATCCAAAGTATTAGCAAAGTGGTTTTTTTTTTTTATTTTCCCAAATGCAAATTCAGAAGGTATTCCTCAAAATAGTTTTTATATATTTTATATATTTGTATTTTAATATGCATGTCTGTCTGTCTAGACATAACTGTCATAATCAATAGTGATATTTCCTCTTTTGTACAGATCAAGCCAAACAATTTCCAATCTCTTTGTGATACTCACTAGGAGTTAAATCCTCCACTTCTCCACAGTCTTTTGTCTGAGTATCTTTTTTAGAAGTCAGATTAGCATAGGTTGTAGGAGGAAACTTCTCTTTCCCTTTTTAATTAGGCTGTAGAAAGGCAACTGAAGCACTCTGTCACCTCTACCCAAACTGGTTATCATTATTTTGGGTAAATATCTCAGATTCATTTAATATTATTTCATATTTTATGATCAAATTCTGTGTCTGTATAGGTCTACTGTCTATAAACAGAACAATGGTGATTAGATCATACATCCACAATTTGAAAATCTACATGTATTCATTGAATTTCAGTATTTTTTGTCGAAATCACTGTAACAATATATAAAGACAGATTCACTGTATTTTGGCCATAATCCAGTTTGTGCAATGATATTCTTCCCACTAAAACTTCCATGTCAGTAGTACAAAGATATTTAAGGGCATGGCTTAGTCCTCAGTTGTGTGTTATGCTGCTATATTTAATCAGGATCTTCTGCATATAAAGGAATATTATTTTATTCCCCAAAACCCAAAGAACTTTGATTCATTACATTTTTGTCAACTGTTTATTTTATTTGATTTTCTGGCAGCTTTTATTTGGGAAAAAAGTCTGCATGACTCTTAACATTTTGCCTCAAGACAGATTCTTTGAAGCAGTTTTATTAAATGCATATATGTTTCAGAATAAGCAAATTGTCTTTCTCAGACTAGAATTTATTCACCACACTAACCTTCTCAGTTACTTGTTTTCATGGAATCACTTTAATTTAGAAAGAGTAAATGAATTTAAAAAAATATTTGGCTTACTAAATTAATATAGTTTGGAAGAGATTTTTTTCAATTAATTAAAAAGGTCTTCCTCTTATTTTTAAGGAGAAGACAAGTTCAGCAATTTAAATGCTAACACAAGTATTAAGGGAAGTCTGCTCTCATGTGTAGCTGCAGCTCCGGTAAGAGAGCAGGGACCTTGTGCGGGAGAACACTTTTTAAAAGTGTCTAAAGCAATTTAAATATGATCCATGAATGACTTCTCAGTGGATTAGCCCCTAACCTTTAACTTTCGTGACATTAGTCACATCTCATCTTGACATCTATAATGGAATATTCTCCTATTCCATTGTTTAAAAAATGTCCAGTTTGACTTCTGATTGACCTCTGATGAGAGCTGAGCTCTTTAAAAGGGTTTAGAAGTTGTAGCTTCATTCCTCTTTCTGTAAAAGACTAATGATAGGTGAGAATTATTTCTATGAAGTTGAACAAATACAGCAGAAAATTTTTCCTGATATTAAAAATAATGAAATAAATTATGCTGGGCTTGCTTCCTTCCATTAAATATGTAGAAGCCTTCTATTTCAAGAAACCATAAAAGAATTCTTAGGTGTTTGTCTGATCTATGGGGGAAAACCCAAAAAGTCCAAAATATTATTCGAGGAAAAAGCCAGCACATTTACAGGAGGAATACATTTGGACTGAGAACCACACTGATATTGAGATGTATGTTATTTTTGGCAAAAAAAAAATCTGAAATGGGGTTTCTAAACCCCACTCTGCAAAGGTGGTAAGTAATGTATTTAGAAGGATACTTTAAATATCCTAAAGACACCTCTGGGAAATGTTAACACTAGAACCTTGGATGGCCAATGATGAAAGTGTTCATTAAAGAAAAAGACATCAAGATTTTGAATAGCATTCCCCATGAAGCCTAAGAGTGAGATTCTGGATCCAGAAGTATGAAAAGGATCAGCACCTCTATCCAGAGCAGTTGATTTGTACTGATGAGCAAGGCCCTAATCAATTTACCCTAAGTTGTCCAGTAAGACAAGAATTTTTCTCCCTTTCATGTAACAGAAATTAATTACCACCTATAATGGCTAATGAAGAGGATATATGTGGAGGTTTTACCTCCGAGTTGCCAGCTAGAGGGCCGGCCGTGGGGGCAGGGACAGCCTGTGCTGTCTCAGTCATGGTGACAGTGAGATCAGCCCATGAGCCCCTGTGGCAATGTATGCACCAGCTAAGAAGATCATTGGCCCAGACGCCTCCCCCGCCCCTTTCCCATATATGGCTTAGTTTCCAGACTGTTCTTCTTTGTTCCCCTCCTAAGTTGTACCCCATTGGTTGGTTTGGATTATGTATCCTCCCCTCCCTTGTAATGATTGGTTGTTACCCCTGTCCCTCTTCCCTATGGCTTTCCCGGTTGGCCTGCGTGCCAAACCACTCCCTCTCTCCTTCCCCTTAAGACCCTATTCCACTGTGTGCTCAACGGCCATTTTGTCCTGCTCACTGGGACACCTTGCTGCCTGACACCAACTGCCGCTGACAGCTTGCAGCCTCCGGAGCTCCAGACCCCACGCCCGTCCCTGCTTCTCCGCCCCGTCTCTCCTTCCCCGGACCTTCCCTACTGCGCCGCATAATAAACCACTGGAGAACCGCAGACTGCCTGCTGTGCGTCCTTCTGCCGCGCGCCCCCAGCCTACCCGCCTGCTTTCTTTTTATTTTCTACAACAAGTGGCGAACCAACGTGACCCTGCGAGCCCACTTTCTCTTTCGAAGAGAAGAGTGATGATCCCTGGGCCGACTGAGCTAACCAGAGGGACTGAGCCAACCGGACGCAAGCGAAGTGCAGTGTTCCCGGTGAGTGGCGAGCTAGCTCATGAAGTCCGGACCTGCCCAACATCAAGCGCCGGACCGATGCAACCTAGTTCCCCAGCTCACAGCGGCAGCGGAGAACACTGCATGGGTGAGGCAAAAAAATTTCCTTTTCCCCTTTCCTACTAACCCTAACCCCTCGCGAGTGGCAGAAATGGGCTGGCACGTAACATCTGCGCCATGCCTAACAAAACGACGCGCTTTTTCATTAACCCCATTATTTAGTTAACCTATCCCAAAATTTAATAGGGGTGAATGTTCCATCCTCCCACCTTCCTTTCCCCTTTATCCTTCCCCTTTCTAACAAAAGGTACTTAGTGAATGCAATTGGGCAGCACTCACTGACCCCTTTTGTTCCCCCTTGCTGCCTGTCCCCCTCGGCTGAGTTTTGGAGAAGCAGCTCAGCTGATGCAGATGGCAGTCCCCTTATAGCCTGAGATGATGCATCGATGCGGTGCTCCTAGAACCCTTTATCTGGGAGCCTGCCTTGGTGCTCCGCTTAGGTTGTCTGGGAGAAGACGCCGACGCGGTTTCTCGAACCCCTTATCAGAAATCTGCTTTAGCGTATCCCTCAGACCTTTCTGGTGTTCGGGGAAAATCTTCCCTAAACATCTACCCTATACCCCTTAAACCTAATTTGTTGCCCTTGGATGTTGGAACCGACGGCAACGAACCCTTTTCCCTCACCCCTCTTTCCCTAACCCGCTTAAATCTCACCCCATTGCCCTTGACTGAGACCTCGTGTCTCAGCCAACGGTCACAAAAGTGCTCTTGACGGAGACTTTGTGTCTTCGTCAACAGCCACAAAATTCTTTCCAAGCTCTTAACTGGGACCTAGTCTCCGGTTTCAGCTAACAGCTGCCCCCTTTTCCCTTATCCTTTCGCCCTTGTCTGGAATTTTGATGTCCGGCCTCGATCAACGGTACCGTAGAGCCCTTGACCGTTGCCTTGATGTCCGGTTTCGGCCAACGGCAAACCCCCTTCCCTTTTTCTCTTCCCTGACCTTACCCCCAAAAATCCGTGAGTCCCCAAAATGGCGGTGGGGGGCTCTTTTCTAACATCTAAAATGGCGTGCTCGAGTCCCCTGAAGCAGCTGCTTCTTCCCACAAACCTTCGCGTTTCCCGCCTCCCGCTTTCCCTTCCCGCCTTTTGCGCTCTCCTTCCCGCCGGTTATGTCGCCCTCCCCCATGCCGCTTTGGGTCCCCATGAACATCTACAGCACTGCCAACTGCCATCTGCTCTAACAGTGTCTCAAGTAGTGTCTCCACAGGTCAAAACCATACTTTTCATTCGCGTGCTGCTATCAGAGGCACTACCAGAAAACATCAAGAAAAGCTACCGGCAGGCAAAGACACCAGAGCTGAAATATGGAAAATCTCTGCCGGCAGCTCCAGACCACCGAGCTGAAAAATAAAGATTTTGCACGTACCCCATCCCCCATAAAGAGCTCTCCAATGGTTCCCCCATCCAATAAAGTTATTTATACTTGTGTTTCCTTATTTGCTTTAAATCAAACTTTTACTCTGAAATCGCGTAAATTGCTCCAGGCACATTTTGTGCAAGTCGTTAATAATTTGGCATTTACATTTAACATCCATAGATTTCAGAGTAAAATGTTCAAACTGTTCTCCTTTCCCTCATTTAGTTGGTAAAAAAGGGGGAGGTGTGGAGGTTTTACCTCCGAGTTGCCAGCTAGAGGGCCGGCCGTGGGGGCAGGGACAGCCTGTGCTGTCTCAGTCATGGTGACAGTGAGATCAGCCCATGAGCCCCTGTGGCAATGTATGCACCAGCTAAGAAGATCATTGGCCCAGACGCCTCCCCCGCCCCTTTCCCATATATGGCTTAGTTTCCAGACTGTTCTTCTTTGTTCCCCTCCTAAGTTGTACCCCATTGGTTGGTTTGGATTATGTATCCTCCCCTCCCTTGTAATGATTGGTTGTTACCCCTGTCCCTCTTCCCTATGGCTTTCCCGGTTGGCCTGCGTGCCAAACCACTCCCTCTCTCCTTCCCCTTAAGACCCTATTCCACTGTGTGCTCAACGGCCATTTTGTCCTGCTCACTGGGACACCTTGCTGCCTGACACCAACTGCCGCTGACAGCTTGCAGCCTCCGGAGCTCCAGACCCCACGCCCGTCCCTGCTTCTCCGCCCCGTCTCTCCTTCCCCGGACCTTCCCTACTGCACCGCATAATAAACCACTGGAGAACCGCAGACTGCCTGCTGTGCGTCCTTCTGCCGCGCGCCCCCAGCCTACCCGCCTGCTTTCTTTTTATTTTCTACAACAGATATATATTGTTATTCCATTAACCTTTGCTCCCCACAGACAGTGGGATTCATGTCAATTCAGGTACATTAAAATACAAAGGCAATGCAAAACTTCTGATAGAGATGCTTTATTAAGAAATCAAATAAAAATAAAAATCCACATCTCTAATAAGAATTAGGGACTGAGCTTTTTCTCATTGCTTCTTAAATCAAATGAATTATTTTAAAGTTGAATGCCATTGGCAGGGGTTACAAGGACCAAAATTCTTGGAAAACCTTTTTTTCTGTGATGAGAACACAGAATTTTTATTAAATTGATTAGAAGTGATTATTTATTTAAGCCAAAGATTATTATATGTGCCTTTGTGTTTCAGTGTCAAATATGATACCATATGTTGGGCTGGAACTCCAGCATTTGGCAAACTGTAAAACAAAAAATTCAGGGAATTTTAAAAGTTTTTCTGGACTACATTGGATGAATTCTTTAAAGTTATGGTGCCAGCTACCAGTACTGCCTATGCACAAGCCCTGTCTGTTCCTTGGGTCTCTACTTGGCAGGAGAAACAGTGGTCTAATGAATAATGTTTGAATATGCTAATTTTTAATTTAAAAATACTACTGAGAAGCAGTCTATTATTATTCTTCTTTGGTGAGGAAATTCATACCAGGGACATTCCTAATGAGCTCTTTCCTCTCAAGCTGCACAGATGCTCATAATGACTGATAGGATGCTAAAACCTGATCAGCTTTGCAAATGATCAGAAACAGCAATTGATTGTGATCTCCTGGATACTTTTATTGTATTTCAGCAATCACTTGTAATCCAGAATACCACAGGGAAACTGGGGTCTTGGAAAACAGATTTATACACATACAATAACTTTCTTAATGTTTTTGAGCAACAATATTTCCAGAATGGTTTAACATGAAATCTACTCATTTCAGGAGGTCAGATTTTCTGCCTTCCTCACTATGGATTTGTCTTTAGGGTAACAACAAATAACATACAGAATAACCATTTTCTCTAGGTGTGACAGCTCTTAAGATGTTTGCGGGTTTTTTAACTTGAAAATTTTTCAATCCTTCCTTTTCCTTCTCTCCCTAGAAAAATCTTGTGAAGTAGCAGCTGTCTTAGTGAGTCATCAGAGCTAGCATGTCTAGCATCAATATTTACTACCAGTCTTCAGATGGCATAAATCACAATAAAATGGACTGTCTTGATTTATGCCAAAAAAGAATACATAATGCAATGCAATGCAATGCTCCAAATTAATTTAAGAGCCTGCTAGAAGAATCATAGAGAACAATAGAATGGATTGGGTTGGAAGGGACCTTTAGAGGTCATCTAGTCCAAATCTCCTGCAATAAGCAAGGACACTTCCAGCTATATCAGAACCACATCCAGTTTCACCTTGAAGGTATCCAGGGATGGGGACAGACATTTTAGCAGACCCTGAAGCTACAGGACAAGGGGTAATGGTTTTAAATTTAAAAACAGTAAATTCAAGTCAGATATAAAGAAGAATTTTTTTTATAATTAAGGTGTTGAGATACCTGTTGAAAATAGTTATCCAGAGAGGTGGTGGATGCCCCATTCCTGGATACCTTCAAGGTATAGATTGTTTATTAGTCATTAAAGTGTAAGTAAAATGAAACAACAACAACAAAAGTAGAAAAGAGTCACTTTTTACAACTAGTTTCATAGGCAATAGGCTATGTGCATCAGCTACACAGATCAAGAGATATATAGTAAAGTTTTAATTAAATGAGTAGGACTAGGACTTTTTGTTTTAAATGTCTAAGGTATCTTAGTCTAAAGGCAGTATTCACCCTTACTTTAAGATGGGTAAGTCACCAGTGGGAGTTAGGAGCCTTTGTTCCATGGCCACCTGAGTGTTTATGCTCACAGTGCAAGCTGAGGAACTGAAGGATTGTTGCTTCAGGTTACAGAGACTGTACAGATTGTTTTCAGTATGTAAGATTGGGAAACTACCTTCTATGGGGAAAAAAAATCCCTCCAAATGATTCCAACTCTACAGGTTCCCTAGGGCTTCTCATAAACTATAAAATGTGTGGATCTTGTCTGCTTGTATACTACTGAAGTGTCCCACTATCCACTTTCCTTTATCTAGGTGTGTGCTGGGGACTCTGCAGGATGAAGAACAATATTTTCAACCATTTTTTCTTCCTAGGGAATCTCTATGGATCAAAATATTATCCAGTTGGGTACAGACCCAACACACACCAGAGTAGTCCTGTGTTTTGATCTCTGGAATTCACTTCCCTAGGTAGAGGTGTTTTCCCTCCCCATTCACCACACATATGCTTGGCAAATATGACGCTGTATTGATGTTACTTTTAAATTCCTAACATTTAGGAATCTTGAAATCTTATTCAGTGCAAGATGATTTCATTGTATGAGAGTTTTGACTTGATATCCTATAAACAGCACTTATTTCCTAGGTGTCATTAGGTGTCTGTCTTGCTATTCATCTCCTTTGAAATGCCCTACAGCATCTGAAGTGAACAAGTTTGGGTTTTTCTTTAATTTCATGAAAGACTGACAATTCTGTTGCCATTTTTGTGCTGTTGCTGTTTCCTCAGGAAAAAAGGTATGTGCATTTGAATTGGCTGTCTCTCTCTCCATCTGTTAATTTCTCTCCCTATGTTCTCTTCCTAATCACCTTTGAACATTTCAAACAAATTTGAAAGCAGAAAGTCTAAAAAAAAATTAAATTCCTGCAAGTTTTGTGAAAACAGTCATCTGCCTCTCAGAAAGAGATTTGAATTGGCAGTCCCATTGTGGGAAAGACAGATCAAATTCAGACAGATAAGGCTCCTAGATCAGACAGACAGAACTATATATTGCATTCAGACAGATGGCTGGCCTGCCAGCATGGCAACAAAGAGCATGTGTACTTCAGGATTATCAGCAGCACATGTTAAAGCTTTTCCAATTGTTGCTTGCTCCCTGCCATGGTTACTGCTGGAGGAAGGTTTGGGTCATAAAGAACACAAATCCATAAGAAATCAGCCTTCATTAGCTTTACAGCACAGCAGCAAATTGGAAATACGCTTTTAAAAAAAAAAATTATGTTTGCATCCAGGATTTATAATAAGAAGTCAGAATAAGTTTGTATTATTTTTCTTTTCTTAAACCAAACAACCTTATCAAACAATATTCAAGACACAGAAGCACCTGGAATCTAACTACCTATTTTCCCCTTTATGTGAATCAAGGTTTGACAAAAAGAAAAACTTACTTCCAGAAATGAATAAGCTAAGAATACCAGTGTCTTCAAAAAAAAAGTAGGTGCAAAAGACATACTGACGAAGATGCTATTTATAACACGTGACTTTTATATCCAAATTGTGATGATTAAATCAGTAAGTCAGCAATATATTCGCTGAGTTTGTACTTCCTAAACTATTGCAACTTCAATACAGCAAAATCTTTTTTATAGGAAATTTAGAATCACATTTTCTGTTTACCTAATATAAAGAATAATGCTTTTCAAGTACATTGCACAGCTGTCGAGGTAATTATATTTGAGGTTCAGCTTTTTTTTTATTTATCACTGTCAGCCTGTGTAACTGCAATACTTAGAAGCCATTGTATGACAAATGAAGACATGGAAGTTAAACTCCTCAGTGAAGGTAATTAAGGTGGAACAGGAAAGGTCTGTTTGCCAGCATTTCACCTGTCAAAGAGCCTTGGAGATCACCAAGATCTGCTCAGCCACCCCTTCTTAGTTTTTTCTTTAGCCATTTCTCTTTCACTGGGAAAGAAGGAAAACAGATCTGTCTGTGCTAACTTTGGTTGCACATAAGGAATTCCTAATGTCCTCTTGAGGATGCATTTTCATCTTTTTTTGCTTGACAGAATGAAATAGATAGCCTCCTGCAGCACAGGCTCTGGCTAACACCATTCCTGGGATGAGCTCTGGTGTTTTTAGGAGTGCTGCCCACACCTGCAGGGGTGTGAACTGTGGACTGTGGTAGATACATGGGATAATGACCCCTTAGAGCATGCAGTGCATAATGGGTATCTACACTAAATTAAATGCTCATTAAACATGACCTGATGAAAAGTTTTGATGAAAATACTAACCATATATAAGCTGTTGCTTAACTTTCTTATCATTAAAATCGATCCCCTGTGGATGCAAAATAGAGGAAAAATTTTAAAGGGTGAGATACTCCTTTTGTTTTCAGCTCTGCCACAGATTTCTCAAGTCTATACAAATTGCCTTTGTTTTGTACCATAGTACCCACCTCCAAACTTTAAGGTCTGTTTTACAGATACATTCATTAATATTTTTAGGGTGCCAGAGATGCCTAACTGATCCCAGAGGAATTAATTATACCTACAAAAGGCCAAAATAAAGTCAGGAAAGTAACTGACTGAAAAAAAAAAAGAGTTAATTCACTATTTATACTGTAGAGAGTTCATACTAGACTAATTATTGAACTTCCTTCCTTTCTTTCCCTACTGCTCGTTATATAAAAGCCACCACTGTGCTCCTTTCCATTTCCTTCTGGAATAATCCTAAACTGTAGAGCTACAAAGTCCTGGCCCATTACTAAATCATTCTCAAAGGTGTAGTTTATTAATAAGAATTTTAAATGGAGTTTCATTTAGTCTTTGGCTTCCCCCTGAAAGATGAAACAGTGTTATGTAACAGGAAATTTTGCCATGAATGCTGTGTGGTCCATCCCAGGATAAAAACCTTCTCACTACTTCTACAAAGACCTGGGTGAGGTGCAGGGTAACAAGTACATCATTTGAATTCCTCTGCACACAGACTAACAAGCCAAGTGCTCTACCCTGTGCACACAAGTGACATAGTGAAAATTCATAGAAAATTCAGGGATGAAAAGTCCTGGCTCCTATTAAATCAATTTTTGAAAGGCTGCATTTCTACAGGTCAAAGTTCATATTTAAATGTTATGGAAATTCTGTGCTAGGTCTGGTGCAGAGAGCAGGCTGTTTCCATGGAGGAGAATCACAGTAATGCACGTGCAGATGGGAGATGGAAAGGCAAGGGGAATTAGAGAAATCCTTGTAGCCTAACTTATGTGCAGAGGGCCCTCTGGCTGCAAGGTGTGTGTCATTAACAGAGAGAAGCTCGTGGTATTCTGTTTAAATAAATAAACCATGGATTTCAGTAACCACAGAGAGAAAATACAACCCAAAAACCAAAAATACAAATAGTAAACAATAGTTTTTTTCAGGTATCTAGCTGTACCTAATGCTAAATTACTGAAAGATCTAGGAGTGGAAAAAGCAGGAAATGTAATTGTATGGTTTTGATGAACTTACATCATTGTAGTTCCAGGTGTTAATCTGTTAATTTCCATGAGTAGTAAAAATTTCTTAAAGTAAAACCCTACAAACAACATCTTTTACTGGGGGAATGAAAACCTTCTCAAAAAAAAAAAAAAAAAGCAAATTACTGTAAATCTCAGAGACAGTAACTATTTTTCAATCACTTGTCAGATGTTGTAATCACACTCCTTAGACTTCACAGCTGTTCACACCTGGACAGTAAAGCTGGCCTCACAAAGCAAGACCAAAGAAATCTCAACCAGATCTTGACAAAGAATCTTGGACAAATTAAAATCACAACTAATGAAAAAAAAAGGTGTGACTTCAATGGGAATGCATACTCTGACACTGCACTTGCTCATTTAAGTCAGAACTTCAAAGGAGAGAAGAACATGGGAGAATACAGCACAAAAGGCATGAAGTACCAAAAGAGAGAAGAAACTTCTATGAAATATTGAACAGATTTTTCTTCTAAAACCATCTCTCCATTACACTTCAATTTTATTCCTGTGTTTTCAAGATTTTGATATGGTTTCAGGTGAAATGGTAACTTTTGTAAACTTACCAGTGGGACAATCAGTTCTCTAGTTTTTCATTATGACTTTTTAAAATATTTTTTAACATTTCATAGGGTGAAACCAGGTCCAATATCTAAAATTTCCTGGAAATATTTACTAAAAGTTTTAATTAATATTATTTAAATATATAATTTCTTAGAAGTTTTACCAAGTAATTTTCTAGTCCTGGAGAATCTTGTATAAAATATATAGTACAAGTGTATAATAGATATATTACATCTGATCAGAAGTCTCTTTAGCCCCATAAATTTTGTCCAGTAAAGTCTGGATGTCAATGCCATAACAAAATATGAGAGTAAAAATAAAATTATATAATCCCATAATACTTTCAACAGTTTGATTCTGGGTCTTCCTCAGGTTAAAATTGCATCCCTGATGGATTTCCCTTCCAGGAACTTCCTCAGCCTTGCTCTGTGTTTATGCAGAATTTACCACCGACAAGTTGTGGCAAGAAGCTCCCTATCTGACATTCTTCATCATGTTATTGAATAGACAACACCTGTGTTTGTTTGTTTGATCCATTTTTCCTTTCCAGAATGTTTGATGTTCCTTGGTTTATCTTGTGAAAGAGAAGGTAAACTACAGTTAGTAGTGTTAATTATCTTTTTGCCACATTTTAAAGATGGAAATGCTTACTTAAATTGATACATTAAAATACCATTTATGCCAAACGAAAACTTTGTAGTCTTGCTTTTTCATTCTGTAAAACTGAATTTTAAGTACAGATTCTCCAAAGACTGAAATTTCCCAATTACATCATATTACCATGAGAGAAAATATCTCAAATTGCTTTGGTAAAAAATATATTTGTTGCAGTTAGGCTCTAATAAATCCATTAATGCTTTCTCCCCAAAATTTGCTGCAGGGCTGAACACAGTACTACACATATATGGCTTCCCACTGTTATAATCTCAATTACCATTATCCTACTTTCAAATATGTTCTTCTATTTAGAAGAGAATTTTCTAGATAAACAGTGAAAAAGGGCTATCAACTGAAACAAGAAAACACGATAGATTATATAGAATAATTTCTTTCCTTTAAAAAAATCAATTTCCTAAAACCAGTGTAAAAGAGTGCAAAAATGGCTAAAAGAGATCACATCACAGTAGAAGCCCAAAATGAATGGAACAGAATTGTTTATATCTGCATTTCTGAAATAATGAAAACAGAAGCACTGGATATTTAAAGTAATTTTCTCCTCATAGGATACATTTTAACTGGAGGTATTATACCCTAAAGCCCAAACACATTCTCTAAACTTCCCAGTCTCTTCCTATAGATCCTTGCCCTTAATTTGAGATTTTAAAGAACAAAAAAATAAATGTAAGTGGACAATTTTAACCATATAAGCCAACTCTTTCATTCAGAGACATATAATTTTAGATGGTTAAAGGATTAGAACAGCTTTATGACCTTTTCTGTGGCTGTCTAATTAAACAAAAAGGCCAAGACTATATTGAGATGTGGAGGAAATGTCTGGATTATACCGAAAGCTCTACATATGAGGCAGAGTTTATGGCACCTGCATAGCTCAAATGTTAGTAGTTGTCATTAAAGCTGTGGGCCTTTCCACAGGACCTAAATACCCACACATCCTGAAGGAACATCTGCTACCAATTCTGCGCAGTTCCTTCCCATACCCTTCAGCATCAGCTATTTGAGTGCTTCCCATATGCCTGCACCTTTCATATCTGACAGCAGACATCCAGCGCCAAGTCTGCAGTGCCAAGTCCCCAGTGCCAAGTTTCAGCATCTTGCTGCAGCCTCAAAGAGCCAAGGATGTCTGTGCTGCTGCTGATTGAAGCTCCCTGCCCTCCTCTGCCCACCTGTGCTGTGATCTTCCCTGCTCCCTTTGGCCATTGGAAAAACACTCCTGCTCAGTGCCACCAGCAGCGAATTGCCTTTAAAGTGCACGCACACTTGAGCTTGCAGCAGCTGTTGGCTCAGCTGAGTGTTTTGTGAGGCTAATGAACCAAAATGTGCAGGGCATTTGGGAGAAAATAATAAATAGTTAAAAGGGGGTGTTTTTCAACTGGCTTCAGCCAGTTTGAAGACCAGATGTTTATTTGTTGTGCAAACATTGGAAATGTTTGCTGCTTGGACCAAGTTTGTACATATTTGCATAACTAATAATTACATGGGTACACGTTTGGCTTGTTCCAATCTATATAAATTTAGATAGTAAAAATTCTCTTGGGTGGTGCTAAAAGCCACATCTTTTGGTTTGTACAAGACAAAGTTACACAGATCCAATTAGTAGTTAGTATAGATCAAAGATCTAAAAATATTTTGGTGGCGTTAGATGTCTCCTTCCACTTATTGACAACTAAAATACTGAAATCTAAATTTATTGTTGAATTGCAAATTCACATTTCCTGACTCTTGTATTATACAAGATTTTTTTTTTTTTTTCACTGAAATGTAATTTATTCTGTAATAAACAGTCTTTTACCTCAGCTTCAATCAAAATCATATCTTTAAATACAGTGTAAAGTGGTCACAGGTCAGACTGTGAAAGTTCCCATACATTTGCAGTGACAAATTAAGCTCATTACCCTTACTATTGGCATAAATATTTTAAGGGTCTTTTCAGTTTCTTGACTTCCAGTAAAGTTCCAAAGACTAAATTAAGATCACAAGTCTAACAGGGATGGATCCTTTAGGTACTGATTTCTCAATGAAGAGAGGCAGTGAGACTTTGAAGAGAAGAAACATGAACACAGGAATAACTGTCTGTTCAAATCTTCCTGTGCACAGAGAATCAGGGTAGTGTGTCCATTCCTTGTAGAATGAAGTACCAGATCTAGCTGATCTTATTAGCACTTTCCCTTTCAAAACAAACTTGGTCTTAAAAATTAAGTTGGCTGTCAAGATACTTTTTAAAATCTGGCTAGATATTTTCTAAAGAAATACCTGTTTAAATTATTTGTCACCACAGTGATAAATTGCATTTCAGGTGGATGTGGTGGTTAGAAAACAGAAAGTTTTCACAATGTACACTCCTCCTATTTCAACACTAACATAAACACAGACAAGAATATCCTTAACCTGATTAAGAAAAGAAGACATGCAGCCACAATGACTCTCCCATGTCCCACAGTCAAATCTGAAATACACTGTTATCTGTGATGCTCATGAGAAGACTACAAGGACCTTCATATCCCTTTGCCTTTCTCAAAGTTGTCTGAATAAAAATAGAACGTTAGAAATAATCCTCATTAAAATGCAATAAGGTGATAATATTCATGCCACATACTAGAGTTAGCCACTATCAATGTTTCCTGGATCATTATATGAATGTAGTATAATATTACCATCATTATCGATATGACTATAAAATAATGATGAGGCTACTTACAATCAGTGGGGATAAAAATGAAAAGCAAGATTTAAATTGAAGATTTAAAACATTACTGATGAATGTTTCAATGTGCCTTTAAGTGTGAAAGGCATCTTTTTGTGACTCCGCTGTAGATTTTTTTCTATGTGTACTAAATAAATTCCACTTATAATCCTTGAAATGTATGGAATGTTTTGTAACTGCATTTTTTAAGAATTCCTACTTCAAGTTACCTTCTGCTCAATGGTTTGGTTTTTGTAGAGTGTTAGCAAGGCTTTTTTGCCCCTAATGTTACAAGTGTTTAGGATAATGTTTACCGTCATAGATAAGTGAATACCTTAGTCTGCAGGCTTGCAAGAAGACCTATTTGGAATACCTCACCAAAAAGTATGCATTTATCCTGCAGCTCCAGCATTCTTACCTAACAGTCTTTCTTATCTTCTTCATCTTTGAAAACATTTTAAAGTGTCATTAGAACTAAATGCTACTTTCCAAGGCAGTTTCAAAGATTACTGGTCCTATACATAATAATTTATTATTCTTTATTAGTGTGGAGGGGGGGAAGATGTGGTTTTGGTTGGGTTTTTTTTCCAGTAAAAACTTTGAATCAAATGTGAGGAAAGTTTAATTCTGGAGAGGAATTTCATTTCTATTCCTAAATGCAATCAAGCTAAAATATTTTTTGGACTATGAACAATATTTGTGGAGTTTGATGCTCTATGGAATAATATTAATTCACAGCTCATTGTTCAAGATAGGTTAGTAGCTTATGAAGGAATTGCATTTGTATTTGTATATAATAGAAAGAATAGGAAGTGGAGAGTGCTTAATAGTATAGATCCTCTAATAGTCACCTGTCCAGAAATTTACATGTCAAAAAATCTTTTTATATTCTCTCCTCTAAGTCTGTTTGATATGTCAGCAGAGACTCCAGCATTCTGTGCTGTCAAGCTTATCCTGGGCACAAAGTATTTCCCACCTATTATTAACTTCCAATTCTTAAAGTTTTTAAATTTCTTTTCCTTTACTTACCATTTTAAATGCCACATAAAACCAAAAGTCTATCCTCTATTGCCTGGTTTCCAGTATAATTAATGACTGTTTGCCAAATTGTGGAAAATTGTTCCCACTTGTTTTCCCAGCAGACAATAAGATTCTTTCTAATGGTTCTCAAGTTGTTAATAAGATCCATCACCAGTTCCTTCCAGATCTTTCTTTTTGCTAACACTTGAGCAATTCTCAAGTATTTTGCTTTAATAACAATTCAGTTATCTCTCTAAGCTCTCAGCTAATTAGTGAGCCATAGGTGATACTCTATGATGCACAACCATAATGATCACTTTAGACCAACCTCTGAGACTGTAAGGGCAATAGTTATTCCAAATCATGTGGCAGAAGGATTAGCCTTCCATCTTACATTCAGACAGAGTTCAGATCTATTCCAATTTATCAGTGTAAATAATCAAAGCTCATTCCTCTCAGACTACCTGTGTATTTTTTACAGTTTTAATGGAACATATATTTAAAGAGTAATAGTATCAGACTACTATATTCTTCTGCTACTTGCTGGAAGCATAAAAACTTTTTAATCTTCACACAACTGTGCAATGCAGCACTTTTCATAAATTTTTTTTCATACTTTTTTTTTCAACCAGATTGCTGAGTCTGGATATGTCTGTAGTGATGGTCTCAGCAGAAGTGACCAGCTTCTCTTCACAATATCTTCTATGAACTTATATGAAATTATATAATAATAATAACATAATAATATAATATATTAACCATATTCACTTGAATAAATGAGTTCATAAACGTGCAGTATTTTTTTTCTTATTACGCTTTGTCTGTAAATCTTAGTTCCCTTCACAAAGAAACACTTTTCATTATCTCCATGTTAGAGAAGATAAAATGGAAGAAATTTGTTTAAGGTAGCCCAGCAAGTGATTTATTGTAACAAGACTTTGTTTCTTGAATGGCACTCTGCTATTTGCTGAGATTTTTATTTTGTACACTGTTAATAGAGATGATTTGGTGATGTAACTGAAAAAATAGTATAATAATCTGTGTTGAAGATACACAGTCTAATGAAAGCTGAAATAAATATTATCCCAGGAGTTCCAGGAGAAGACAACAAAAGAGATCTCGCAGATAGAATTATCTATGCAATTAAAACCATTAAATATACGTTTAATCCCAGACGATTATCTTGACAGGACTGATAGATTTCATTTTTCTTTAACTCTGGATGTTAAACAGGGACTTTCTTTTAAATTAGACATTCAATTTCTTCAGAAATATTTCTTACTCTTTTCCCCCAAGCATCACATTTCTGATATAATGTAGGTTGTTATTTATTCAAGCATTTTTCATACATAGGTAATTAATTTTGGAATAAAAGAGAAAGTAAGGAACTCAATTTCAGATCCAGTTTTTAGGCTGAATTCTAAGGAAACTGAAGAGAGAGTTCTATGTGTCTGTCTGCCTATGGGGCCTCTAAATAGCCTGGAATACAATGACCAATTTTAACTGAATGTGACAGACTGATAAATGTTTTAAAGTAGTGCTGTGGGCTTCATACCACAAGATGGTCTGGTAGAAACCTAAAACCTTTAAAATGAAACTCAGAAAAAGGATTCAACTTTCTAGAAATATGGTAAAGTTACAGATGAAATTATTGCTGTTGCCATGATCTCTGGTTGATGGTTCAGGAGCGTAAGACTGCTAGCTGGTAACATCACAATACCAAACCCAGTATTCTGTTTCAGAATCACAAAATTTTAATATTGTTTAATATTTATTCAGATATAATTAACTAAAATTTGTGGGGGTGCGGCGGCCCGATGCTGCGGATCCCGAGTCCCCGAGGCCGGCGGTCGGTGTAATCCACGGGGACGCTGCCGAGGATGCCATCGCCTGGGACTCGGAGGAGGCCGGGCCGTAAACCGCTCTCTCCCTCCCCTGGAAAGTTTTCCTAAGTTTATTGGTTTAAGGTTTGCTTCCCCGCCCCTATCACCGCCCCCGCTGCTTGCCCACACTAGAATGTTCTGCTGCCGGGCTTTCCCCATGAGTTGCTTGTAATCCCCTCCCTACTTATATTTCATTTGCTCCCCCGCTTGTCACTCATGTTGTCCCGGAGCCCCGTTGGCTCCGCCCCTGCTGTTCCTCCCCGGGAAACCCCGTATTTCCCCCTAAAAACCCCTTCCCTTTGTTCTCTCGGTGTGGTGTGGCCGCGACCCCAGCCCCGCCGGGTTCTGCGCGCGGTAGCTGCGTGGACCGCCCCACCCGAGAGCCCCCAGTGTGCCTCCCCCGCGCCGCTTCTCCTGAATAAACTGCACACTGCGGACTCTCAACTCGTAGCACTCTCTTTATCACGGGAAGCGACCAGCGACTCCACGGCGTTCCTGCCCGGCAGGCACCCGCCTCCGCCGCGTGGTCCCTGCCGCTCCAAGGAGCGAGCCTGGGAACACCGAGGCTGACCGCAGCCGCCTCTGGACAGAGCTGAACAGCCGGGAGGGCTGAGAGCTTGGGCCAGGTGAGGCCCCCGAGGTCTCCCGAAGCCCCGGAAGCTCGTTGGGGCCAGGCGGCCGGACCCCCCCCGGACCTTTACAACTTCAAGTGGCGCCGTCAACGTGACCCTCCGAACCTGCCTTCGCTCCTTGGAAGGGAAGAGTGGAGATCTGTTGTTCCGCCACCCGGCGAGTTGCAGCACCCTCCCTGGACTACATCGAGAGGTGCTCCTCGCCGGCACCGCCAGCCCCGTGAGCCCCGTGAACCGACCGCGCCGCTTTGTGTTCGGGTGAGTTGGTAGGGAAAGGGGTTCCCTAGCTTGCCCTCTTTTCATTTAATTTTTCGTTCGGATCGGTCGGGTGAGAGTTTGGTTCGGCTAACCTTTATCTCGGGTGGAAAAGATGGGAGTTAACCTAACCAAAAAGCAACGAGAATTTTATGTTTCCGTTAAAACCTCCCTCCGAGTAGCAAAATTTTCTTTTCCCTCCCCGCTCCTAAAACGCTTTGTTAAATTTATTTTTGCCGAATTTCCCGATGTTTCTCCCCAAGATGCTAATTCCATCGATTTTTGGTGTGGGGTCCGCTCGCGCATGAACCAGCTTTTGTCCCGGGGGGACAAGCGAGTGGACCGGTTTTTCGGGATTTTAACACAGATTTTCCACGCTTTCCGTCCCTCCCTTCGGAGCGCGGGAGTCCCTGCTAACCCTTCCCTATCTGCCCGTTCCTCAACTAACCCCAGCCCCTGTCCTTCTCGAGGCGACCGCGGCGGCTCAGAACGTCCGCGGACACGGAGTTCTCATCTAGTCTCCGGCGCCCCCGTGGTCACTTCGTCCCCTGCCTGGGAGGGAGAACGCGCGACCCTCTCGGGCACCCCCGGTTCTGTCTCTCCTAACCCCTCTTCCCGGGTTGATTCGTCCCTGGTAGTCCCCTGCAATCCCCGCCATGTATCCTTTTGTCTCCCCGGAGAGCCACGAAGGAGCGGCGGCTGGCACCGGGATGGCGCCTGCCGCGTGGCTTTCCCATCCCCCATCCCTTCTCCCTATAATCCTTCCGTTCCCGCTGCTGCTTCGGCTTTCCCGCCGAGCCCCTTCCCTGATCCCTCCCCCTGGGCGGCCTATCCATCACCGTGCGGGCACACCCCCTCCCTCGGACCCTCCGCCCCTGCGCCCAACCCCTTTATCCCTACCCCGCCTACCTCCCCTTTCCCACCGAAACCCCACCTCTTCCTCGACTCCTCCCCGGGACCTTCGTCAGTCGCCCCTCCCGATGTTCCGCCCCTTCCTAACCCCTCCCCGGAGGCGGGTCTTCCCGGTTCCCACGGCTACCCTTCTGGCGTCCGCCGGAAGGACGCCATCTTGGATCCCCTTTCCCACGATGACCGGAAGGAGGCCATCTTTGTTGGTCCTCCAACGGTCCCTGACCGGAAGGAGGCCATCTTTGTTGGTCCTCCAACGGTCCCTGACCGGAAGGAGGCCATCTTTGTTGGTCCTCCAACGGTCCCTGACCGGAAGGAGGCCATCTTGGATGGGTCCTCCGGCTTGGCTGGGAAAGGTTGTCACCTAGATCCGGAACCGGGGAGCCTCCAGGCCCCCTTCGCCGCACCAGTCCGCGTTTCGGGGCAACGCGATCACCCACGGTGGGAGCCCTTTGATAGGGCCGCGCTCAAAGACCTGGCCAAAACGCAAAAGGAGTTTGGCCGGGACTCGAACTATTTCAAAGCAGTCCTTCACGCCACTCTAACTGGCGTCCCTCTAGTTCCCTCCGACATTAAATTAGTGATGTCTTGTCTACTGTCCCCCGTTGAATACCAAGAGTGGGAGGACGAGTGGAAAAGGCAGATCAGGGGGCTAGAGCAACTGCTTCCTGGGCACGGCACTCCAAACGGCCCCACCTTCGAGTTGTTGTTGGGTGAGGGGGATTATTCTAAACCCCAGACGCAAGCCCGAGAGATACCCATAGACGTTCTAGTGTCTCTCGCTGGTGCAGCGGAGAGGGTACTGCTTGGTATCCCTCCGGTGGATGCCCCTACCATCCCCTACTTGGAGATATTCCAAGGGCCTGACGAGGCCTTCCCCAGTTTTGTTGATAAATTAAAACAGGCCATCGATCGTCAGGTCCCTGACCACACCATCAGGGAGCAGCTGCTTGTGGATGGGGCAATCACCAGATCCAACACCATCTGCAAAGAAATCATATTGTCCCTGCCACATGACCCACGGCCGACCATCGCCCAGATGGTCAGTGCCTGTCGGCGCCTGGCTGCGGTCAAGGCGCTGAATGCTAACACCTCTCAGGCACTGGCCATCCGAAACACCTATGCCACCTGTAACCGGTGTGGCAAGCGAAGACATTACGCCGCAGACTGCCCCACACCGGTCGAAGAAATCTCCAAGTTTTCCCGTGCTCCTGCCCCTGCCCGCGCCCAGCGTCCTTCCCCCATGTCCCTAACTGACCCTTCCTCGTTTCCACCTCCCTTCCCTGCTGGCCAGGGAAACTGAGAGCGCAGCGTGAGATGCCGGCCTCACGCTGCCAACAGCCACCGGCCGGCCTCGACCCCACGGATTTCCAGCAGGCGTGGGTCGACAATGACTGTACCATACCCGGATGTGACTCCTTTCTTGTTAAGCTAAAGTGTGACTTTCCTGACGCTCTTGTCCTTGCCATTTCAGATGCGGACGCCGGACCCAAAGGGATTGCCATCATCCCTTCCTTGATCAGAGTGGATGCAGAGGGGTTCTTTCCACTCCAGGTTGAAGTTGCTGACCCCCCTCTTATCCTCTCTAGGAATCAGGTCGTGGCCAGGATCAAGGTCATCCCGTTCCACGCTATCCTCACGGAACGACCGCTGGTTGCCTGGTCCGAGGCGGTTGGTAAGGACAGGCCAATGCTTACTTGTGGCCTTTCCCAGAAGGGAAGCAACATCTCCCTTACTGGCATGATTGACACTGGTGCGGATGTCACGGTCATCTCCTCGGCGAGTTGGCCGTCGGCATGGGCCAAGGAGCCTGTGGCTCAGTCGTTGAAAGGTGTGGGAGGATATACTCCTGCAGAGCGGAGTTCCATCCCCGTTCTAATTGAAGGCCCTGAGGGTCGCATCGCCACCGTGCGGCCATTCATCATCAACTCGGGATTCAACCTGTGGGGGAGAGACACTATGTCCCAATGGGGTGCCCGAGTCGAATTGGCTCCGGCTCGGGATTTTTGATTGGGGTCACTGGTGAGCGCCCAACCCAGCCATTGAATTGGCTCACTAATAAACCTGTCTGGGTCGACCAGTGGCCTTTGCCTATACACAAATTAAGAGCGCTCGAAGAGCTCGTTGAGGAGCAACTGGAGAAGGGGCACATCGTGCCCTCGACCAGTCCATGGAACTCGCCCGTCTTCGTTATCAAGAAGGCGGGAGGGACCAAATGGAGGCTCCTCCATGACCTCAGAAAAATAAACGAAGTCATTGAGGACATGGGGCCTCTCCAGCCCGGGTTGCCATCACCTTCAATGCTCCCGCGGGACTGGAAGATTGCAGTGGTGGACATAAAGGACTGCTTCTTCCAGATCCCCCTGCACCCAGACGATGTGCCCAGGTTCGCCTTTTCAGTTCCCTCCACCAACAGGGAACGCCCAATGCGCCGCTATCACTGGCGAGTGCTCCCGCAAGGGATGAAGAACTCCCCCACCATTTGCCAGTGGTATGTGGACAGCATTCTCGCACCAGTGCGAGAGGTCACGGGTGAGTCAATCATCGTCCATTATATGGATGATGTATTGGTCTGTTCGCCAACCGAAGCCATCTTGCGGACAGCACTCTCTAGAGTCGTGGGGGCCCTAGAGAGCGAAGGGTTTGAGATCCAACCCTCCAAGGTCCAGGTGACGGCGCCGTGGAGATACCTGGGAGCAAAAATTGAGGAGCAAACAATAACACCCTTGCCGATCAAAATTATTGACAATCCATCTAACTTGCAGGAAATGCACCAGCTCTGTGGTGCCATCAACTGGATTCGGCCCCTGATCGGCATCTCCTCGGAAGACCTGGTCCCGCTGTTTTCCCTCCTGTGTGGAGATCGCGACCTGACCTCCCCAAGGACATTGACCCCGGAAGCGCGGGAATCCATCAGAAAGGTACAGAACGCCCTGAAAACATGTCGCGTTCACCGATGCGACCCCAAATTGCCCTTTAATTTGGCCATCCTCGGTAAAATGCCCCACCTGCACGGGCTCATCTTTCAATGGGACCTGAAAGACATGGAGAACCGACTGCTCATTATTGAGTGGGTCTTCCTGCCTATCTCGTCCTCCAAAGTTTTAGTTTCGCCACTGGACAAAACGGCGCAGCTTGTTAGACGAGCGAGGTCCCGCCTGTCCACCCTAGCAGGACGTGAGTTCGCATACATCCACGTTCCATTCGACACAAAATCATTCGAATTTGCCTTGCTAAAGAGTGAGGAGATGCAGCTAGCACTTGAATCGTTTCCCGGCCAGGTTGTTACCTGGTTTCCAAAACATAAGATATTCGCAATATCTGAACTAAAAATTGTTCTTGACCGGGTCCAAAGTCGGAAACCCCTCAGTGCTCCGACACTTTTCACTGATGGCTCGGGCACATCAGGAAAATCGGTGATCGCCTGGTGGAACCCCTCGACAGAGCGGTGGGATTGCGATGTCGAGATCGTTTCTGGGTCCGCCCAGGTGGCCGAGCTCGCAGCCGCCGTCAGAGCATTTGAGCGCTTTCCGGGACCCTTCAATCTGGTTACTGATTCGGCCTATGTAGCGGGGATCGTTTCAAGGGCTGAGGACAGTTGGCTGTCCGGCTCCTCCAACCCAAAAATTAATTGCTTGGTCAAGAGGCTCAAGACAGCCATTTCCCACCGTGACCAACCCTTCTACGTGATGCATGTGCGTTCACACACTGACCTTCCGGGTCCAATCACGGAAGGGAATAGGGTGGCAGACGCGCTCGCTGCGCCTGTGCATGTTGCCAACGTGCCTGATCGATTCCAGCAGGCATCGCTGAGCCATGCACTCTTTCACCAAAATGTCCCGGCCTTGAGGCGAATGTTTGAGTTAACAGTGGACCAAGCCAAGGCCATTGTGGCGGCCTGTCCCCATTGTCAACCCCTCCAGATTACATCCATGGGGTCTGGAATCAACCCCAGAGGGCTTAATAGTGGGGAGCTTTGGCAGTCAGATGTCACGCACGTGCCTGAATTTGGCCGACTAAAATATGTACACGTGAGCGTAGACACCTTTTCAGGCGCGATCTTTGCCACCGCACATTCGGGGGAAAAGGCGAAGGATGCGATTTCGCACTTCCTGCAGGCCTTCGCTGTCCTGGGCATTCCTAAAGAGGTTAAGACGGACAACGGTCCGTGTTACACCTCTGGACCAGTGAGGAAATTTTTCCTCCAGTGGGGCATTTCCCACACCACCGGGAGTCCCCACTCAGCCACGGGTCAGGCCCTGGTGGAAAGGGCCCATCGGTCCCTCAAGAGGGTGCTTCAGCAGCAAAAGGGGGGACCAGAAACAGAGACCCCGGCAAATCGGCTCGCCAGGGCTCTTTTTACTCTAAATTTTCTCAATTGCTCCGATAAGGAGTCAGACCCCCCGGTGGTTCGCCACTTTGCCAACCACACGCGAGCCAAGCTGAAGGAGCGCCCCCTTGTCCTGATCAAGGAACCGGACTCCCTAAAGATTGTGGGTCCCTTCCCACTTATCATCTGGGGGCGTGGCTATTGCTGCGTCTCCACCTCTGAAGGGCCACGATGGGTCCCAGCTAAATTTGTCAAGCCTTTCCTAAAAGCAGGGCCACTCTCCCCGAGACCGGAGCCAAAGGACGTGACATCGGCCCACTGGCGCCGCAAGAAGAAGGCGGAGACTCCACCTTCCTCACCTCGCCGCCTCCGACCCCACACTCGCAAGCAGAGCGTCTGAGTCACCAAGAGTCCATCCCGCAGTTCCCTGAGCCAGCCTCCCACTTTCCTTCCCCCTCTTCCCTATGGCCTTTCCGTCCTCCCTCCTCCTCCTACCCCAACACGTGTTTCTTATGTTAATGCTGTTTTGTTTATCTCCACATTCAGTGGCCAAGATGCGCACCGTCACCCTCGCGCACCTTTTCCTCCTCCTCTTGACCATCGTCCCAGTCCAACCGTGGGTTGTGAGGCAGCCTAGCTCCAACGTCTGGGTGACTTCAGCCTGTGCCATGAACAAGGAGCAAATGTGTATCCGTTGATTTTTTGCTCCTTGCGCATGGACATGGCTGTCAACAGTTTGAGGGGCTCTGCTGCTTCAACCTATCCTCCAGGAGCCGTAGCATCCACCAGAGGCTGCAGGATATGGACGCCTTGATAAGAAACATCACCTTCGAGAGCAGTCTCTGGTTTGAAAGCACCTTGGATGGCGTCCGTCATGCTGTGAACTCCACGCTTTCCACCGTCAGAGGATGGGCCCACCAAGCACTGAAAAGACTGGGACTGCCCGAATGGGGAACCACGCTTTTAAAAGACTGCGTTATTGTTTTATTTGCTATTGCTTTAATTGCTGCTTCATTTGCATTGATTAAGAAATATTTAGTTAAGCATATTCGCTCCTTATTTAGTAAAGAAGGGGGAGGTGTGGGGGTGCGGCGGCCCGATGCTGCGGATCCCGAGTCCCCGAGGCCGGCGGTCGGTGTAATCCACGGGGACGCTGCCGAGGATGCCATCGCCTGGGACTCGGAGGAGGCCGGGCCGTAAACCGCTCTCTCCCTCCCCTGGAAAGTTTTCCTAAGCTTATTGGTTTAAGGTTTGCTTCCCCGCCCCTATCACCGCCCCCGCTGCTTGCCCACACTAGAATGTTCTGCTGCCGGGCTTTCCCCATGAGCTGCTTGTAATCCCCTCCCTACTTATATTTCATTTGCTCCCCCGCTTGTCCCTCATGTTGTCCCGGAGCCCCGTTGGCTCCGCCCCTGCTGTTCCTCCCCGGGAAACCCCGTATTTCCCCCTAAAAACCCCTTCCCTTTGTTCTCTCGGTGGTGTGGCCGCGACCCCAGCCCCGCCGGGTTCTGCGCCCGGTAGCTGCGCGGACCGCCCCACCCGAGAGCCCCCAGTGTGCCTCCCCCGCGCCGCTTCTCCTTAATAAACTGCACACTGCGGACTCTCAACTCGTAGCACTCTCTTTATCACGGGAAGCGACCAGCGACTCCACGGCGTTCCTGCCCGGGAGGCACCCGCCTCCGCCGCGTTGTCCCTACCGCTCCAAGGAGCGACCCTGGGAACACCGAGGCTGACCGCAGCCGCCTCTGGGACAGAGCTGAACAGCCGGGAGGGCTGAGAGCTTGGGCCAGGTGAGGCCCCCGAGGTCTCCCGAAGCCCCGGAAGCTCGTTGGGGCCAGGCGGCCGGACCCGGCCGGGCCCTTTACAACTTCAAAAATTCATTAAGACAGACTGGCCACTGGCCAAGGCTGGGTCCCTCAGCACTGGCAGTGGCTTCAGTGGGCACCTGGCATCCAGCCAGAGTCAACCCACCAGAGCAGGGACATCTTCCACCAGACCAGGCTGCTCAGAGCCCAGCCAGACCTGGACTAGAACACTTCTGGGCATGGAACATCCGCAGTTTCTCTGCCCAACCTGTTCCAGTGTTTCACCACCCTCACAGTAAAGAGTTTCTTCCTAATCTATCCTCTTTCAGTTTAAAGCCATTCACCCTTATCACTGCATGCCACTGTAAAAATGCACTCTCCAGCTCTCTTGTAGGCTCCCTTTAGGTACTGGAAGGTGCTCTAATATTTCTCCAGAGCCTTCTCTTCTCCAGTCTGAACAAGCCAAACTCCTTCAACATTTCCTCACAGGAGAGGTGCTCAAGCTCTCTGAACATCTTTGTGGCCTCTGGATCCACTCAAGCCAATCCACATTGGTTTTGTTACTGCAGACCCCAGAGCTGGACACAGCACTCCAGGTTGGGTGTCATGAGAGTTGAGTAGAGGGACAGAATCACCTTCCTTGGCTCTCTGGTCACATCTGTTGTAATGCTGCCCAGGATAAGGATTTACCTGCTGCAATTACACTTCAACTTGTTTTGTTTTTACAAGGACTTTGCTCACTCCTTTGTGTTAATTAAGGCATGAACTCCATATTCTACAAACTAACTTTCAACAGCAAAAAGTCTTCAAAGTAAAAATAAAACCCATTTGGTAGACTGAACTATTTATGTTCATCATCACTTCTAACAAAAAGTCTGAAAGCCATAGAATAGTTGATTTTTGCTCCTGACTGCCTGAGAACCTGAGGGACATAAGCACAGAACCTATATGCAACTCCCTGACAGTGTATGTAACCTTGACTTAATTCAAGGTTACATACCAGCCTGGAATATATTTTTTATCAAAAATAAAAGGTTTTTATCCTACTTGGTCCACTCTCTTCACTGTTTGCCAGTTATTGCCTCTGGCTATTCTGTGGGGCTTCTGAGTAGTTATAACTTCTCCTCTGGATGCTGTTGTGTTAGATTAACCTCTGGTTCTCAAAAGGTCATGTTTTTATTCATTCTCTGAATCAAACCACCAATACATTCTCTTGGGAGATCCCAAAAACCCCTCTGTATTAAACAAAGGAAATTGTTCATATGTCTTCCACAAGTTTTCTTTCCAAATATGTTTGTATTGACCTTATAACACTATCTAGCATGAACACAGTTTCATTGTAAAGCATATGTGAAAGGCAAGAGCTTTTCTTCAGTGGCAAACCAAAAATAAAGAGCCCCATGAGCTCTTTCTGTGAGCAGGACTGCATTTCTAGTTTATTTATAGCTGTCTAAAATGGGTGCTTTCATTTCAGATTTCTACCCATGTTACTGCAATTCATAAATGAATGCAAGTCAGTTCATTACCTGATTTTTTTAAGTTCCAAATATATATATTTTTCCTAATAGCTCCAATAGTGTTCAAATCAAAATGATTTTCCTACTGAATCTAGAAATCCAAACCAGAAAGCAATGCACAGGATCCACTAACTGGGGATAATGACTCTTCGTCCTTGAAGAGATGGATATTTGTTTTTAACATTTTATGAGGAAATATTTCTGACTTCCATTTCATCCTTAAAGGAAAGAACCCATTTAGCGGATTTATTTACCCAGATGTTATAAAAGTATGAATTCATTTAGTGAGGGGGGATGGAGGAAAGACAAAATCTTTTTGTGTGCTTTACTTTAGAGGACTATCTGAACCTTATGGCCCAACTCATAAACTTCTTCTAACCTGACAGGACAACTGGCCTCATGGTCTGACCACTGAATTTTGTTTTTTCATTACCTACTACAGTGACAAAGCTTTGCTAGGAAGTGGGACACACCAGGCAGTTGGCCATATAGTGTAGTGGATAAGTCTCAAGGCTGGAATTCAGAGGACCTGGAGTTATTTCTATTTCTCTGCTACAGACTGATGTGTCCTTGGAAATGAATCTCACATCTCTGTGCTTCAATCTCCCTTTCTTCAAAGTAGCAACAGTCTTGCAAAGTGTTCTCACATGTGCTGATGAAAAGTGCTATAAGAGAGTAATTTATTAATTGATACAAGCTGGTTTATGTCACATATTGGTTAGAGTGTTTTATGATGGCTTCCAAGCAAGTTATGGTTTAAATTAAATAAAATCAAGAGTGAAACAAACAGTGTAAGCGTTTCCCTACACACTTTCAATCTTGTTTTAACTCCACTTGTTTAAATATAGGTTGTCTCCACTCCTGAGCTGTGGTGGTTTGCTAACTACTGAGACCCTGCACACCTTTACTCATGAACTCTGAATTGTAATTTCCTTTCCTATGTGGTTGTGCACTGCCAGGAATTACACATGGAAGTTATCCCTCTGCACATCAAATCAAGGGAAGAAGGTCTGCTTCCTGACATACTAAAACATAAGTGTGAGGGATTTTCAAAGCAGGTTTTAAAGGTAGCAGAGGAGCTGTTTGGCCTGGAATAATCAGCAGGCTGTTCCAGAGCTACAGGGTGGCATACTAATAAAGGTGCAAAGTGTTCAGTAGATTTGGAAGACAAAGAGGGCAGTCAGAAAAGGAGAGCTGGCAGGCTGCAGGGAGAGGAAGAGGTGAGGAGGGCAGTGGTGCAAACAGGGGTGGACCTGTGAAGTGTTTTGAAAGTGAGGGAGAGAAACTTGAACTTAATATGTAAGGAAACAAGGAAAGAGCAAGAAAGAAAATCTTTGCAGCTGTATTTTGGATGGCATGAAAGGAGGCCAAAAAGCTAAGAGCAACGGATGCTGCTCATCCAGATTTGGAATTTTATCTACAAGATTCCCACAGCCTAACCCACCATCCTTTGATCTTTATCTTTTTCAAGTACTCACAGGAGCACAAGAGCACTGCTGCTGTTGAATTGAAATTACATTCCACTGTCAGATACTGGAAGCAACTTACCTCCACTCAGTCTAATCATTTTGTCATATCATCATTTAAAACATCAGCTAACCATTCTTCTTTGAAATTACATAATGATGTTCTTTCTGCTACTGTGAATCACTTCACTGTGCATCATGTAGGATAATGTGTAGGTTCTCATGCCAGAGCTGCATCTAGAGTGCTCAAGCAGATGTGCTCTTTGCATAACTAGATAATTGGGGTGAATTTAAGGACTTTCACTGATGGTGCAACTTGATCTTTGTCTGGAAGAATTTACTCTATAGCTTTGCACCACATTGATTTTTCTCACTAACCTTCACTGCATAATGCAGTAAATGCAGCAAGGTCCTAAATACAATGTCTTAAATGTATTTTACAATATTTGCAATGTTTTCAATCACATTAAACCTGGTATACTGATTGTCCTGTAACTTCTTCTGACCAAGAATTGAAATCACCTCATCTGTATTTGACCTCTGATATTTTTTAATTTGTACCTAAAAAATTATAAACTGCAGATATTTGATGTTATGTATAGCATATTGCCACTAAAATTAATGGCAGTATTGTTTCAGATATTAATCCTGAGAATTTGAAATACATGAGATTAGTTTGACAAAGTTGAAGGGAAAATCCAAATTTAAATTTCCATAATTTATGGTTATTACTTAGATGGGTGGAGGGAGTTAAGGAAATATATTTGCTTACAACTACATTTACCAGGCTACCCTTTTTAGTCAGACATCTTCAAGAACTCTCTGTGTTAGATTCCCTCCCTTCCACCATTAAAAAGGAAAGCCATTAATTAAATTTGAACTTCTTACGAGCACTATAGCACCAGATTTCCAGTATTAAGTCCTCTTTATAGAATGATGATACAGGCATGTGAGCTATTTGTTTTCCCATTTACACTCATTCTCTCCAGATGCAACAAAATTCTCCTATCACGTCTGAGGTCCAGGTCCAACATTCAGTCTCCTCTCAGAGATCTGCATCACAGGTTTTTCATGGAACAAAATTTTCAGTCTTATCTAGGATATCTTGGATATCTGGTATTTTCTCTAACCTTGAGCTCTGGAGTAAGACTTTTACATAAGAATCTCAGCTTCCATATAAAAACTGCCTTACCTTTGCTCTCAAGGTTGAAATTTTAACTGTAAAATCTCATGTAAAATTGAAGAGGGCAAATAAAATATGTAAACATGATCATGCAAATACATACTTCTAAAACCAAGCTCATTTTTATTCAGGAGCTAACATATTTCTCTCAAGTGTCTGAGGTCAGCAATATTGCAATTGACACAATCTTTAACCTAGTCATGCAGAAGACTTACAAAAACCAAAAGGGATAGGAAATAATAAGGAGAGAGGGGAGAACCAGGCAGGAAAAGCACTGATACCATTATGTACCCTTTCCATGGGTACTTGTGTGCAACATATCTAAGTGAAGCAAGTGGAGACATTAGGCTTGACAGCACAAGTGGCTGAGTAGCTTCAGAGGAGAAAGGCTGCTGCCTATGTGGATAAGTTTACAGAGCACAGTGTACAAGGGGACAATGTTAAAGAAAGTGGAGAAGTGAATAAATTGGGCTATTAAGGATGGCATTGCTGAGGGAGAAAAGGAGAGGATATATATTAGTTTACATCTGTTTATAGCTCTCTGGTTTAGAAAGGAAAGATTGTTTCTACAATAACAAGATATAAAATATGGGGTTTATATGTTTTGAATTCCATAAAATAATCATATTTTAACCCTAATGAAAAGTGTATCTTAAGCTTCAGTATAACAAATACATGATTTTGAAATTTTCATTATTTATAAACCTAAAAGTGTTAAAGAAGGGGTAAGAATAGACCTGCTTTATGACTTTACTTAAGAAGTTAGTTTACAGCTCACATTCAAGTGCAAACTTCTCATTTCTCCCCTGCCCACGTGTTGTTTTTTTGACTTCCCATCCCTCATTAATTTCATCTGAATTCTTCAAGCAGCACAAAAGAGAGCAGTATGGTCTTCATATTAGGCAGATAGAAAACAGAAGACATAAAATTATTTAAATTCTGTTCTCTTACTGGGTAATTTTCTGAGTTTATTACCACTGTATTATATGATTCATTTCCTATATTTCTTACTTGAATCATTTCCTTATTCAGAGACTAATCATCTTTCTACCTGTCTCTAACAGAATGCTCGCAGTTGGCCCCTTATTTATTTTTCATTAACTACTCATTTCTAAACACTTACTTTTAGCTGGGGTTTCATTCACTCTCTGCTTTTGAACAATGCCAACTTAAATGAGGAGTCAAATAACAACACTATATAATTTTGTATCTGTGCCTACACATGTAACATCATGAAAAAATTATTTAGGATGTAGCCTACAGCATCAAATTTTGCAATGCAATGTATTGAGCACTGATTAGAACAATTCAGCAACTCAGGCCAATTAGCAGAATTGGGATATGCTCAGCCTTGTAGCAGACAAATTTTCAGGAATATATTCAGTTTCTACGTCACTGAAAGCAATTCATTGCCTGAAAACATATTCTCTACCAGCTTTTATGACACCATGCAATGGAAATGGAATATAATTTAGTCTGGAAATTTAAATGCTGTCATGTCAACATCCTGATGATTTAGACATGCTTGAATGCATGTACACACACTTTATATTAACTCCAGTGTAAGGGGTGCTGTTTCATGTAAAGAAGTCTGGCCTAGAGCTTAAAAAAACAGGTTTTGCAATTCTGATTTTTCCAGGGCCTGTTTGCTATCCTTAGGAAACATTCTGATGCCTTCTGTTTTCTATCTGCCTAATACGAAGAGCATACTGCTCTCTTTTATGCTGCTTGAAGAGCTACAGATGAAGTTAATGAGGGATGGGTAGTCAAAAAACCCAAAAGCTAGTGAGTCATTACATTGTCTCAAGCTCCCTTAAACAGCTTAGTGTTACCAAATTATGAAAATAAGTATCTAAGGGCTAGACTGCTCTTTGATAGTTTTCACAAGCAATTCTTGGAAAAGACAATCTGATTTCCCCTAAAATTTCCACTCATCTCACAAAACACCACAAACTTGTATTTCATGTCTCTGCTGTCCAGGTTTTATCTAAAACTTGGCCAAACTGGCGCAAAATCATCCTTATGTTCCACAGACTGGAATGCCATCAAACTCAGGGCTGGCACACAACATTGAATGTATCCTGTGACAAAATGTAGGTTTGGATAAAGTTTATCCTGAGTTCAGATGTGTATCTCATAAAGTATGGATTCAATGGATGCAACCTGCTCTCAGAGCTGGCCTGAAGTAGAAATATGAGATTTGATTTAGGGTATCTCTGCTCCCCCTTGATCCTAGTGCCAGTTTGGCCTCTAACATATATGAGAGCAGCTTCAATAAATGCTTCGTTACATTTAGCCCCAGAGGGGATGTATAAACCACTGGGGATGTTCATTGTTCTGAAATGATCTAACTCTGCCTCCAGCCATGTGTGCTGTGGGAATCATCTGGCCAAACCTAGCTGCCTACAGAAGGAGTCATTTATTGTTTACAGTCAATGGAGTGAAGTAGGTACTTGCAGGCCTTGGTTCATCTAACTCTGAAGAAAACATCTAACAGATCAGATAAAAGGAACCCTAGAAGTGCCAGAATGTGCTTCCAGGCTGAATCTGTGGAGGCAAGAATTTAATTTAGGGCTGGAGAGTGCTAGAAAGAGAAAGAGGCAAATACAGAGGGCAAGATATCTGGCTAATTTTATCCTATTTTAGGAAAAAAATTTAAAACTTTCTGGAGATCCCCACTCCTCTCCTTAACTAAGAAAAAATAATTGGATTTTAGTCTTGGTTAATAATACCCATATATGCAATTCTAAGATGGCAGGATTAATCCCACTCTGGGACAGGTTAGGTCAAGTTTGGCCAGATCTGCAGGACTTAAAGACCTTTAAACTGCAAAGTCTTCATGGAAATTTTATTGGAGCAGATGAGACAAATTGGTAACTTAAAATCAACAAACAATGAAAATATAGTATTATTTTAGGGGTACATTCTAAATGTTATCGAATCACAATTCTCTCTTTAGAGTTTTCGTTGCATCCAGTTGTGAAAGGTATTTTTTCTTTCTTATGTTACTTCTGTGTGCCATCAAATTATTATTATTGATAATGAATAAATAATAATGAATAACAAATAATTAGAAAATAATTAACAAATTAACAAATAATAAACAAACAACAACAACAACAACAATAACAATAATAATAGTGGAAGCTAATTCAAGGACTTCATCCAGGTCAAGGCCCAAAAGCAGCATGGCTGTATCTCTGTGATGCTGCACAGTACTAAGGTATGTTATCATCACTTGATCTGTACATAAAACTCTGGTAGTGTGCAGTATACCTCTGTTTCTCACCTGGTTTTGGACCATGTCCTTAATTCTCCCCCAGCCTGACAATGCCATAACCTCCAATAATTCCAGTTAGTTTAGGCACCAGGATGCTCCAGTATTTATCACTCCAAACAGCTCATTTGATGGATAATTTCAAAAAGAGATTATTAAAATGCAGGCACGGGAAAAGCATACTTCATTGAACAGCAAAATTAAGTGTTTGGAGTGCATTGATAATAATTTTCCTCCAGAAAACACTAATTAACAAAATTTCTTGGTAGTAATGAAAGCTCCCACATCTCTCCATTACTATTTTGCTACCTATATAGCATAAAAACTTCAGGAAAGAGAATGCCACTGTGAAATTTTTCAGAACTTATGAAAAAAAAAGTAGCCAAGTAAAAAAATGGATGTTTTCAGGAAGGTAGTAAAAGTTCTATGCTAGAATGCCAAAAATGGAGAATCACATACCGTGTGTTGTTTTAGATGGTGAAACAATATTCACCTTGCAGACAAAATGATGAAGAAAAGCCTTAAAAAGCAAAACCACCTATAGGCAAAAGAAATTTCTTCTACTTTTGGCAGTCATTTTTTAGAAGTCAGAGGGGGTTTTGTTGTTGTTTCTTTTTATTTTTTTGGGTTTTCTGTTGTTGGTTTTGTTTTTAAGACATTGGTTAATGAGATTGCCTTCTTTTCCCCAGACTGCTTGCCTAAGTAATTTCTTTTATGGCTGCATACATCTTTTAACATTTTGAGAAATAGGAAGGGAAAAGAAATAATTGTTTTCAATTTGTTTATTTGGTTTGGGTTTTTTGAGGGATGAGTGACAAGTGAACTAGAATTGAGCAATAAAAAGGAAAGGGAAGTCAAATTTTAAAAGCTAAGGTTTTATAGGAATATGATTGGGAGTTGAAGACTTATTCCTATTAAATAAAATTTGAGTTAGGTACTTCTCTCTGCTAAATTTATAGAATATTTGATGTACCCCTATTATTATTTAAGCTGCAACCACAGAATTATCTTCACTGTTTAACACAGGACCTCTGACATGGTGCCTACACTGGAGACTATAGCATATCCTCACACTTGAGTTACTCAGCAATTATTGGTAGCTAAGAAAGCACCATCACATTTAATACTGTAGCTATGTCTTAACAAGCAAATATGATTGCACCTGAATTACTACACCCAGTACCAACTGACTTGTTGAGGGTAGAGGGGTTTTCCAGTATTTTAGCAGGATGAGGCGTAGAGAAATATTATTTGAAAGTAATTTGAAACAGAGATTCAAATGATTAAGCTCAAGGACTGTATAGTACTTCACAAAACTAGTTTATAATTTTTATAGATATATTAATTTTAATGGTGGAGTTATGAAGTATTTGGACATTTGAGCAAATATACCTGATATGACTAATTTACAAACTTAGATTGATAATGCAGGGAGAGTAACTTTGTAGTGCAACAGAAATTTCACTTCAAATTATGCTTGTTTGCATCTCTGAAATTCATCTTGACAGGTTAAAATCAGGAAGAAAGTTCAAAGCTAGGAATTTCCCCAGAAGAATTTGGCAAAGAACTAACATAAGGACTTTGTCTTAGCAATGTATTAATTTTCTAGTGATAGTCTGGTCTGACAAAGTTCTTCTCAATATAAACTCTATTTATTTATTTTATGTAAAATTTGATTATGGAATTTAAAAAGTACTGTACCATTAAATACATAAATTGCAGTTCCAGATACTTTGTAAATAAGTTGCATATTTAATGCTTTCAGACACCGAAAAATATGCTGTGCAATGTAATATCTTTCTGATGAGATTGCTAATCGCTATACTTGCATTGCAAATAACTGGCTGCATATTAGTGAGACTCAATCATGTGATGTCAATATGAATCTTCTACTTTTTTTCAAAATACTGTACGGCATGCTCAGATAATAGGAGTTTAATTAATGTTAGTGAGGATGAAGCATAAAAGTTAAGAGACTATTGCAGCCATTAATACAGTAGCCCAGAGATTTTGGTAGAAATCATACCTGGCTTTCAAATTTTTCATAGAAATCAGATCTGGCTTTCACATTTTTGTGTCACAAGTTTGTGACACAGCCAACTGTAGATTGTAAGTAGGACATTCCAATCAAATGTCTCTTCAAATGAAACAGAAAGTAGCAGCCAGAACTGATAAAAAACATATTTCTTTAATACTGCTTTGGAGGAACATCTTGAAATTACTGCCAATAATTGGGGGGGAAAATAATAAAAGATTGTCACGTGTAAAAGAAGAAGTGTATCCCTGTTGGAACTCAAAAACAAATGTCTAAAATCCAATTAAATAGAACTACAATTCCATACACTAAATTTATCTATAGAGTTGAGATAAGAGAAAGGAGACATTTTCAGGCACTTTACAGAAGCTTATGTGGCAGAAAACTTGAAAGAGGTCTTGGAGCTCTTTGTGAAATCAAAAGACTGCTGAAGGATAGCATATAAGGGAGAAAGATGTTTACTTCCTTTATCATTTGCTCTGAAGCTCTTCCATGAATTTATGTACAGAACAAATTGCCTTGGTTTTCATGTGTTGACTAACATTTTTGTTAGTCAACACATGACTAACATTTTTGGAGACTGATATTGCCTCTAGTAGTTTAAAATAGATTAATTTCCAGAATAATAACATTTTTCCCTCCAAAACATGCAGCATCCCCTACAAAATGTTGAAACTACATTTCCAAGTGAAATGTTACCAGCTAGATAATTTTCTTTTTCAGGACCTCCATATAGCTTAGGAGCTCTTATAGCAATGTAAGAACAGAATCAACTCTCAACACAGTGAATGGTCACTTTGTGCGTGACGAAATGCTTCTACAAGTCAGATGGGAGAGAAAGAGATACCTTGCACTGAAACACAGCATTTGTCCCCTATATTTGTGCCCCCATACTGAAGCAACTATGGTTGAAAATCAAACTCAGATCAAGGATAGCCTACATGTTCTTAACATAAAGGATTAAGTGATTTAAGTAGCTGTAGACAGTCTTTGTTTTTCAGGAACTGATTCTGATTTTCATGCTACATTGAGCCTCTGGAAAACTTTTCACCCATGGAGTAAAGAAATAATTTAACTGATAAATTCATACAGAACTTTACGTATATACATATAGAACTTTATAAGTGGGACCTATTTTAGAGAAAATAGTGATCCAGTTCTGCCTCTAAACGACAGTGTCTTATACTATAGGAAATAAAGTACAGTTTCAGTCTGACAATAAAAAAAATAGGACCAAAATCTCAGGCTTAATGAAAGCTGAATTAATTTTGAAAGACAGAGGAGCAGTGTTCTGCAAAAGAGAAAACAGCTATTAAAACCTCACTGATGAGTTTGTGGAAAATGTTACTCCTATGACACAGTCCCCAGGCATATTCTGGATCCTGGCTGTTATTCTTAGAGACTTATTTACAGCTCTTTTCAACAAAATTATCTTCAGAAGCCTTTCCAGGGAATGGCACATAATTATGATTATTCTTCATTATTTGCACTCATTTAATGCCTACAGAAGTGACCAAGAGGAATTCATCACATCATTTAAAAGCAAACACAGTTCCAATACTTTCTAAATGCAGCCAAAAGGAACTCAACTGAAATTCAATGGAAACACAAAAAAACTTAGTTCTTTATCAGGAATATGTTGCTGAACAGGTTTGTCTTTGAAATCAAGATTTCTTTGTTTGTGCTTGTTTCAAGAATCAGAACTATTCAATCGATACTCTTCTCATGTTTCTACTTTGGAGCAGATTTTCAAAGATATTTCAAAGCCTCAAAGGATGACCTTAACTAAATTTAAGATAAACCAAAATTACTCTCTTCACACTTCTAGAAAAGACTGAAAATTCACACAGATTAAGTCAGTCACTGGAGACAGATGGAGAAAACCTTATATTATTTGGAATTAACAGAAGACTGCCACATTTCCTTCAGTAGAGTTTCCCTTTACAAGGAGAGATTATGTTTTGAACATGTTAATGGCATAGCTGTGTGTATAACAAACCCATCCTATCACATCCCTGCAGTCCTCTAGAAGTCTGACACTTATTCCAGTGAGAACAGGATTAAACTGCAGTACATTTTTCACTGAGGGATCCTTCTGAGATATTTTGTTGCCAGAATCTCTCCTGATTTCCCTATCTAGCTGAAAATGAATGTAAAAGAGTTGCAGAGTGTTTTGCTGAGTGACTAGTTAATAAAAACTTACTCCTATCTTGCCCTTCAATTCCACCCACATTTCTTGAAAATACACTTCTTTCTGCCTGTTCTCACTTGCTTATGGCTTCAGTTGTTTAACTATTCCACAAAATTGCCATCTGAGCAAACTCATTTGAGATGAAATAAGGACACTTAAGGCTAGCAAAGATTTAATAAATATTAAACTGTTGAACCTATTTTGGCCAACTGGAAAAAAAAAAAAAAAAGGGCAATGACTTCTGCTTTATAGATCAGCTTACATATCTACATTTGGCAAAAGGTGTGGATAAAGGCTGGAAGGAAGCCTCCTGGCATTTTAAAGGAAGTCCCTGCACCTTGATGGTTGTCAGATTGGAAGAATTTTGCTTGCCTTGGCAGTCTTTCACCCAGATCCTGCTGACATTCCTCTGGACAAAGACATGAAGGAGCAGCTGCATGACACCTCTCCAGCTCCCTTGGAGGATTTTCTCTAGGACAAGAGTGATTCCAAGTCCATGATGCTTCAGATAAAATAGGAAGATGTATTCTCAGTCCCCATGAACAGAATCCATTGTCACAAAGTATTATGATAGCTCCAGATAAAATAAATGCTACAAGAGTTGCAACACAGACTTATCACGCAATGTTGAAATGAGAAACACTGGAGGCATCAAATAGCATTTCTAAAGCCACTTTTTTGCTGTTATTCTCTTGTAACATTTCTGGCACTTAGAGTATCCTGAGAGCATCAGTTAAAGCATCTGAGAGTCTTTTACACAAGACTTCATTAACACAAGTGCACAAACTCTGTGACTTTTTTCAACTCTGTGAAGGGCAATTACAAACTTCTTTGTGGTAGGCTCCAGTTGTCCTTTTTTGATCTGTAACAAGGAGAACAAGGGATTCATTACTTTCACTCTAAGTATCTAAAATGTAGGCTTTCTGTCTGAGCCTGGTATTACCTCTCAAAGGTAGAAGAGAGAAAATAGTCTGGAAAATGTAAAAAACTGTTATAGCAGGAGATCATGGTGCCTGTGTCTTTCCAGAAAACAGCTTAGCTGAACTTAGTCAAAGTTGTTTACATCTGGAGAGGTGAATCCTGTCCTTGGAGTCCAGATGCAGGAGATGTCAACATTTCACACTCCTTCAACCTCTTGCAGTGCTTCGTCCAGGAATTATTATTATTTCAGTGAGTGGGCTTTGCAGTGTCTTAAGTCTGATGCAGCAGAGCTTCTCTATCCTTTGAAAAGCAGCATTAAACAGAAATATAACTTTGTTAGATCAACCAGTTTGCTCGGTGTGGGCTTACAGTGCCTGTTCTTCAACAGCTGTTTCAACAGGTAGCAAAGATAAGGAATGAAACTATCGAGTACAATGCAGCTTTCTTAAGAACTCAGTTGGGTTTGATGCAGTTAACCCTGAAAGATGCAATTTGTTTGATTAGCACTTGTTTTTAGAGATTAGTACTCAAATAACTTTCAGTGTTAATCTTTATTTTGTCATATAGCATAGTTTTCACCATGACATAGTATATATTGGTAACTGCTCTGATATTATTTTTGTGACTATAAAAGATATATAATTACCTTTTATATAATTATTCTCACTTCAATTTCTTTATATTCTTTCAGTTTGTGTTTATTGTTGTATATTAATTTTTCACCATAACTAACTGACTCGACAAAAATAATGCAAAAATTTTTGCAGCAAAGCAGAGAGATGAACCTCCATATTTTTGCGCTTTGAGAAGAGCAAATAAAATATCTGAGTTGTCAAACTCAGGAAAATAATTGATAAGAATACATTCTTCTGCACTGGATGGACTTTTGCTTAGAATCTTCAGAATTCTTTACAAACATAACACTTAAGAGAAACAGAACAATATAGAATTTTATTCCTTAAACAGCTATTAGAAACGCAATATCCTGAATAATGCCAAGCACAGTGTAGAAAGGGAGGAGCAGAGTCTGGAATTCTGTGAGTGGCGTGTGTGGGCAGCCTGAGCCATTTACACAAACCAGTGTTGGTTGATGTGGATACACTGAGCCATTTCAAAAGTAAATGCATCAATAACGACTTTGTTGTACTGAAGGGTAGACCAGCCAATAACCACATGATCCCATCCTGTGCTCTTGGCAGTCTGAAACTTGAGTTCCTGCTTGTAGCAAAGTATAAATATAACTCATTCAATAAAAAAATAACTGAAGGCTTTCAAACCTTCTTTTTTTTTATTTTTTATTTTTAATAAAAGGTTTTTGGCTTTGGTTATTTTCTATGGAAATCTTCAAGTCATGTTCTTTCCTTCAACGAAACCAGTCAATCTCTAAATAAATAAATAGCTTTTTCCCTACTTCCTGTCCCATTTGTGGAGTTGTAAAGATTACAAAAGATGTATCAGAACAAGTTTGAATGCAAGAGTGTGTTTCTCCTTTTTTCTTAAGGCAGAGCTGTCTGGATCAATAAAAAGTTAACTATCCCCCTCATTTGGCATTGCTTTTGGTTAACTGGATGCTTGCAAATCTGCAATCACATAGATCAGACAATCCTAGTGAGCTAAACCTAATACCACTGTAGTTATATTTGAAAGGAAAAATTATATTAAACCTGAGATATCACAGCACTTCTCGACTGAGATGTTGAACCTGAAACAGATTATAATCATTGAAAGGGAAAGAAGGAAATAAAAAAATAAAGGGAAGAGAGATTAAGATTTAGTTTTCATGAGAAACTTGCTTCACTAAACTCTGAATTGATGTGGTGAATTACATTAACAACTGATACAGATGCACTTTGGGTTTGGTGGCAGATTAAATCCATATGTAGTTACCACTCTGTGATACAATGTTGATCTGTGTTGGGTATTTCCAATCAAAAGGCTCCCCCTTCAGCTAATTATATCCACACAAGAGAGCCTTCCTCCACTAACATCAACCCATCTCTTGGGAGAACTGCTATGATCCTCTTTGCTGGCTTGCAAAGGCAATAGCTTAATTTACTTTCATTTCTAGCCTCTGTGATATGCCAACTTTTGGAAGCAGTTTCTTCCATCCTGTTCTTTTGTATCAAAGAATTTTAAAAGTGACTAAATTTGGGGTAATTTTTGGCGTCAAATAATTTTTAGCACTTTCTGAAAACATAACTCATAGTATTAATGCTCCCAAAATACCTGTAAATATCAGGCCTAGTAGCACCAGTAATAGCATAAACTGAACTGATCCAGCTGATGGTATAAGAACCACTTTGAATTCACAAGATGTCTTTTTTATTCTGGTGAACTTTTTTGAGGAGGTGGCTACAGTGGATGCTTGATAAAAAGTGACTATGGTACAGAGTCTGATTTCTGCAGGGATGACATCTGGTCTCAGGATGCAAATGGTGCAGGGAAGATTAGCCTAGCAAAACCCAGAGTGGCTACTGTCCCCATATCCTACCAGATCTAGTCATTAAGAGTCCTAGAGGTGCCAGGCACCCAGGCAGGATTTCTGAAGGGCTCAACAGCCCATGTTATTTCAGTGGTTGAGACAAGGACAGGACACAGGAAGGTGGGAGAGATCATGCCCCTTGTGCAAAAGATTGAAGGAAAAGTAAGGAAATACCTCCTCCAATAATCAGATCAAGGTGGGGACATTTTAATGCTGAATTCCTGAACCTGTCTGACCGTTATAAGAAAGGGAAGTCTAAGCAGCAAGCAAGATTTAATGAGATTAAAATTTAAGGCTGATGCTTCTGAAGGCATTTTGATCCACACATCTGCTCCCTTGACCCTTATTGAAAACAGACATGGTCACTTCTGCCGAAATCTTCAAAGGTTTCAGAAGCATATATGTGCTGAAGGGGCTGAGCTTTACTATGCAAACATCAACTATTTGGGTCAGTGAAGCATATGAAATATTCATAGGAAAAAATATGTTATCAAACTTCCCCATTTGTTTATGATTGGAGCTCAAATATCATCAAGATGTTTCTGCCATTGTCATGTATAGATCTGCCCTTTTCATAGGAAAAACTCATTCGCTCTCCTCTCTTGCAGTCCACCTTCTGTCTGCCCTTCATGAACCTGCAGTCATTCTTGCTTACTTCTGGCTCTGCTGGGTGGAGGACATGCACTCAGGAAGGTATCAGTACCACACCTGGCACTGGTTCAGACCCTACTCTCAGAAAACAATTTGTTACTCTAACAAAATGATGCAAGAGTTTTCCAGACAGTTTTTCTCTTGTTTTTCACATGCCAGAGAAAGAGGCCAGCTTTAGCTCCAGACATGAGTCATACAGCAGGCAGGTAGACAGCAACCCTTTCCTGGCTGGTGCTGCTCCTGAACATTCCCTGCATTGCCCTGTCCTGTTGGAAGCATCACAGAGCATCACTGCCTCTCACCCCACTCACTATAGCTCTGCAGACTGAAGCTTCATCAGCACTTTGCTGTGTGCCACTCTGCTCTTCAGCCAAGCTTTTAATAGCACAAATCTTTTATTGCAGTAACAGGTTAAATCATATCTGGATGGAAAACGCTCAGCCTTGTCATCATGGAATCTCAGTGCAGAGGCTGAATGCATCTCCACCTGATAGTACAGGTTATTTGATAACCCTGACCTCACACTCCAGCTCTGCAGCAAATGCAGGGGGTTTTTACAGCTCCCAGAGGTCTCTTTTTTTGGCAAATAGCTTTCATTTGACCTGTTCTTACAGCTGGATCTGATGGTCAGTATTGATAAATGAATGTTTTTTTCGGGGTTCTTTGCTTGATATGTATCAGATGGTATTTGCACAAGAATCTTATTAGAAGAAAGAGGTGTTTTACAAGAGTTGAAGCTCAGGATTCCAGACAAGTACCAACCTTATTGCAGTACAGATAAGATTGTCCTCCTGCTGAGAATTTCTCATAAAGTTATTTTGAATAAAAATAACAATAAAAAAACATTGTTCTTTCTGCATAACAGAATAATATGAAACTTCCAAAGCAAATAGGAAGAAAAAAAAGTATTCAAATAGGAACAAAAAACATTTTCTAATAAAAATAAGGCCTCAAGCTACAGCAGAATACCTCTTAGATACCTCTCCAAAATCTGAGCATTTGCATTATTCTTCCTAAGTTATGGTGGAACAAATCCAACTCATAAAGTCAAAACATATTATACAAATATTTATTTATTTAGAGGAGACAATATGAAAACCAAGTAAATGAAGAAGTGAGGTACCATCTTTGAAGCTACAGCAAACTAATGGAAACCAGGAATGAAATTTCTTCATAGCCAGAATATGAGATATAAATTACTCAGCGTGTAGTTTTTTCCATAGTATTAACAAAAAACACTAGCAGTGTCACTGTCAGTGACAGTAACACAGCCACCTTGCTGTTCCAACATTATTTTTATTTGTAATATGTGCTGTATAGACATGTAAGTGTTCATCCTAAAAAGAGTACAAACACAAAACATACCACAGAACTACATTCCTAAATATCTTTGTTTGTTTGTAGAGTAGAAGACTCAGCTCAGAACCATTTGGATGGGTCAGGATTCACTAAAAACGTCTGGTGTGATCATTGCCACACGTTTCACAGGAACCAAGTTTCCCAAAAAGATACACGCACAACTTGTACAAAGCGCAGAAATAATCCTCTGAGCAATGAGTTAAAAATCCATTGTTGTATCTTACCTGACATCAATATGACAATATTTGGCAGGAAATAGACTGGAATTATGCATGATCTATCTACTTTATCACAAAACCATCGAACAATGTTGAATTGTTTGCAGTCTTGCATGTTTTATTCTACTTTTAGATTTCCAGAAATGGCATTACCAGGTCAGCCAAGATCTTCTGGCTAAAAAGGTGACATCATTCCTGGAAGTTACATTTGGTAAGAATCACATTAAAATATAATACCTTCTTTATATTGCATATCTTTCACTCAATAGAACTATGAATCACTTTGCAATTTGTTTATGTATCTCCCCATGTATATAAGGATAGTGATAGTGGATTTTTGTACCATGTTTAGGAAAGGAAATTAGGAGTAATGTAAACCAATGAAATTACAGGACAATTTTCATTTAAAATATGTGATCACCCAAAGATAATTTAGCTAGGTTATCAAGGAAAAGGCTCTGCAAACATTTCCCCTGAGCTCTTTTAAGATATTTCAGTCAAGATTTATTTTTTTCTGAAAGATGACACAGAAGAAACAGCATTTTCTTAGCATCTACTGCAAATAAGTTATAGTTTACCTACTGAATCTCTAATTTCCTTCCTACATACTTAGGTCTTCTAAATCTCTACTCCAAATACTAGGCTTCAGCTATGATGTCTACCATGGTGGCAGCTGAAATTAATGTGGTGCAAAAGTTTGTCCCTGTGTCAGTCCAGAATGTCTGAAGTTCTTCTGAATGCATTTCATTTTTACAATTGCAGGAAGTGTTTTCAAACAGGTCTTTATAGCCCCAGAAGGATGTTTCCTAAGCAGGAGAATACTTGGATAATAAGTTCAGGAATACATTTTTTTTCATTACTGGATGTAAAATTCAACCTCTGGAGCAAAAATCTGGCTTTTGTTGTCAGGTCAAAGCTGTCGCTGTGAGTTTAATGAGTAGCCTCCAAACATTTTGTTGTTAAGTTTCACTTGAAAAACACACCTGGTAACAGCAGATAGGTGCACTGATAAGTTTAATAGCTGACTGTATTTGCTGTATTTCACCTTAGCTTGAGGCACAACTGTTAAACTCTTGGGGTTTTTTAAGCCTCTAACAAACCTGTGCAAGAACCAGCTTACTGTATTCAAAAAAACAACCCAGAACTACCAGTTCTTCCAGCTCCCTGGACTCAAAGGCATTAAAAATTATTGACTTATGTCTTCCAGGTGTCATGTTCTTTGCTGACGAGCTCTGTAGGGGGGTAGGTGTCAGCAGTCCCCAGGTGTGATGGGGAATTAGTGCACATGCTCTGGGCTCCTGGGTGCTCTGGAAACAGCAGCTGCAAAGAGAGATGTTGGGAAAACAAGGAGAGACTAACTGAGGTGCAGTAGCAAGGTCTTGTGGGCATATGTCAGGGATCTATAGCAGGGAGGGATGTCTGCTAGCCTGCAGCATGCTGCTGACAGAAAGGACACCTGATCTACCAGGAAGGATAAGGCAGTGAAGTCAGGGCTACCACGGCTGCCACTTTTCTCTCCTCTCTTGCCAAAACCTCACAAGAGCCAGTTTCATTCAACAACATATTCTTACTGCCATCAGCCCTTTCCCCAGGCTGAGTGAAGGGGAAACAGGAGGTAGAGAGCACAAATAGAAGATACATTCATGGTTGTAGGGAAAATGGGCCAAGAGCTCTTCTTGGGCTCTCCGAGCAAGCAAAGCAGCTTGGTTCACATGCATGTGGCCAGGGATGAGTTTTCTGCTGCCAAAACCAGCACAGCAAGTTTTTCCATACTTCTTAGTCTGAATAGTCCCTAATGCAAGCTATACCCTAAATTGTGTCTGGACTTTGTCTTGCTGAGTGCCATTTGGCACGTTAACAATTAAGCATTGACATGCCAAATCTGCCTTCTCTTACTCTCTTTTCTCCTCAGTGCATTAAGTCACCCCAGTCAGGAAAGATTTTTGTAGCTGGATCTTTCTAGGCACAGGTATTGAATCAGCATTGAACAGATTTTTGGGTTACTTTATATTTCACTGAGGATTTGCTCCAAAACAAGTACCATGCTCCTCTTTACTGATAACAATACAAATATCATACAGTTCTGGCACCAGTCAATTTATGAATTTCCAACTCCAGTAAATCTTATGTAGCTAACTAAAACACCATTCCTTAGGCTTAATTAAATCCCCTACATAAAATTACTGTGCATAGAGCTTTCTAACTGTCAGATTAACCCTGCCTGATATAATTAAGGTAGAAAATTAAACTATAATCAAATCAAAATAGATATTATGTACTTTATACATGGTACCTGGACACTGAAGAATTTGTAGTGACAGGAAGCTATAATTAGTGGAGGATTCAGGGTTGACAAACTCATTACTTTAAGACATTTAATTTTTTTAAAATTTTATATTATTCATTCAAAATGTAGTATTTGCTGCTCTAAATCTTCTTTAAGTCTTGCTTAATATTTCTGTAGTATGGTAAGAACATGACAGTGTCTAAGTAAAATTCTCCTTGAGTTAAATGAGTCTGTTATCACAATTTGCAATGCAGAATTAGAGTCGCTGGACCAGAGACTTTGGTGTGTTACTGTCAGCATGTGCTACACAACTGAGTTGAGGGGCTATATGGATTTATTGACACAGGGCTAAAATGTCTTAAATCTTTATGCATTTTTATCCTGTGAGGTGGGAAGGACTACTATTCCCATTTTGCATATAGAATTAGGCACAAAGAAATTAATATTTGATCCTTCAGGGTGTTAGACAGTTAAGTCTGTCTGAAATTACAGAAGTGATGCTCTTACATGTCTTTGTAGACCTATACTTAAGTGATTTATGAGGTCTACAAAAACTGTGACTGGTTGCATTATTCTAATATTAAGCCAAATCCCTATCCACCCTTCTCAGTCCAGAAATACCTTAGAGTTCTTTAAAGTGGATAAAGCAAGGGACTTCTGTCTTGGAAGTGAATCCTGCCACATTTTGTCAGCTGATATCAGATGTTGTTAATCTCTCCAGCATCAGTTGTACTGGATGAGAGAGCCTAAATATGAAGAGGGTACAGTACAGCAGACTAGAAAAATGTGACTCATAAATTTGAAAATATAAATGTCCACCCTGCAACTCTCACTTACCAAGTTGGTTTCATATCTGTTCTTTCTTTCCTATCCCCTGTTTTCTTTAAGCTTATTTAGCAGTGTGTCTTACAGCCTGCTGAGCTGGCTATAAATCACTGATATAAAATATGTTCCCTTTTGTAGGAACATGAAAATATAAAGATATGGACATGCAGCCTTGTGTGCTTGTGAAGGTGAATGGAATGCAACTGCTAAACCCTCAGGTCAATCTGCACGTGAGGGGTGCAGGAATGACACGGGCCAGTGAAAGGAACAAAACCTCATCTTGCACCACTCTTCTCCCACTCTTTAAAGGAGAGCTGGGACTCCCTCTGTGTCTGGTGGTGTTTTGTGTTTCATCAGCATTCATGTCACAGATGTACGTATTTCAGCTTTCGTTATAAACTTTAATGAGCCGTGTTCCTGCTCTGGGTGATAATGACTGCCTTCCCAGGCTTAATGATAGGAAAGTCCTAGTAAGTTATTAAGCCCATCTCCCAAAACTGCTCCCCAGAGCACCTTTTAATTTAAGAGTCCCAAGTAACAGAGTTTCTACAGTTTCCCTCAGGAGACTTTGCTGATTACTTGGTTTGCTCCCAGGAGTTTTTCTGGGTATTCATCCCAGATTTTTGAGCCTTTAAATTAATCCAATTACTTGTTTAAATCAACCAGAAATTTCATTGTGGAGCTGACAATCAAAAAAATGAGAAGATAGAAAACAGAAAGAAAATTACTAGCATGAAAATGAATATTGTGTAGGGATACTTTAATCTGACATTTTTGCATCCCAGTGTCTCCAGCCCTCATTTCTGCTGCACCTATGAACAGTTAGAGCAGGACAAAACTGATTATTCTGAACTTCCCAAGTTATCCCTTTCTGCATCATCTGACAATTTTTGAAGATTTTTTTTACTAATCCAGTTTGGGCTCTTCATTATCACAAGGTAAGAGCCATACAGTGATGATTTCATTATGTTTATCTGAAGGTTTGTTTCTGTTGAGATATATTTGGATTGATATGTGATATACCATATTATAGGTGTAAAGAAGGAGAAAATATTTAGCACAGGGGAGAAAGCACTCGTGCTTACATGGCACCCCAAGAAATCAAGGGATTAGTTTGATAGAACTGAATAAATTTTGATTTTTTTTAATTGAGGCATATTATTTGAACAATATTTGTTCACTTATAAAATATGAAACAATTTAGGCAAAAAATTACACGTTTTCCTTGGGTAAAGCCATCAGGGAACTTTCCTGAGCAAAGTTCACTTGGATTTTTGTTGATGAATCTGCCATAACCATGGGAAGTTGATGTGTGCTTTTCTACTCAACTTTTCCCACTTACTTTTTTCATTATTAGTGTAACTCACACATGAATGTTGGTGGGAAATATTTCAACAACCTTTTAAACAACTTCATAGAAAAGAAAAATGTTTCAGTAGGGTATTTACAGTATAACCTAGTGGTATTTCCTAGCAGCTCTTTTGGCAACTCCTGCTGATCACTTTTTATAAAGCAATCATTTATGCCATTCATTATGATTCACCTTGTTTGTACATTTTTTTTGTATGTTACAGAATACTAGGACTAATTTTTAGAAGGATTACTCTGATTTTTTCTGCTTTGTATATAAATGTCTAGTCTTCTTTTAAATCATGTAATATTTTGACCTCAATAATATTTCATGACAAAGAAACTACAGACGCCTTGTCATTTGCTTGAATAGAGCTTGTTCCTCTGCAACTTTCTGCCAGGAACACAGCAAAAGGATAAAAACATTTTGAGAAAGCTTGAAAATGGAGACTCCCAACCTCAAATCCCTAACTCAAGATGTCAGACTGGTTCAGTTACCTACCCGGGCTGCTTGGTTCTTTCCTCAATCAAAGCCAAATGCTAAAAGTTTTGAAGTTCACATTACCCGCTGTGACTCTTAAGATTTGTTAGAACATCTTATGCTCTTTTTAGTGCAAACAGTCTGAGTTTTCTGAGCTACCAAGCTGAGCTGCCTTATGAAGAAAGGCTTTGCAAGCAGAAAAATCTCTGTATCTGAAATAAAATGTCAGATAAATCAACATGACATCTATGTGCAGTGACAGGAACCCAGAGACTTTTTTTGAGTCCTGAAGTCTATTTCCTATGCATCCTCCCTCTGCCTGACATGACATTAAGTTGCAGTGTATAGATAACTTGAAAAAGTGATTCATCTGTGATGTGCAACACACAGTTCCTGTAAAGTGACAGCTGCAGCAAAAAATAGCTGACTTGTACCAAATGAGGGTCACTAAAGATGTAAATCAATATCAGGAAACAGGAAAGAACGGTAGTGAAAGGGAACATTAACTGAATCAAAAGCACTCTTAAATGCTTTTTTATTCAAAAAAATCTTCACTCTTTGCTAAACTTATGGGTTCTATAATCGCTGAACTGAAATACATTGTTGACCCTGTCACAATCACTTACAGAAATTTTATTTAACCCATTCTAATCAACACTAGATATGTGTAGTAAATGTTATATATGGACTATAAATTACATATTAATGAAATTGTAGCTATGCATGTATATAGCTGTACATTTTACACTTACAAATGCACCAATACACTTGTGAAGAACACCTGCAAAGAGATTATTCCTGGGTATGTCCACTGCTGCTCTGGTCATAGTTTGGATTTCTCTGGTTCAAGATGGTGCATGAGAACAACAAGATGATGGCTGCCAGGGTAGTGTGACTGTATTTCCACAGGACTCACCTGATTATTTCTAAGGTGTTTTTTTATTTTTACTTTTTTGCCAGTTTGTTTGGCTCTCATTTTTTATTACCTTATTTTTTTAACAGGCAAGTAAATCAGGCTTGTCTCTCCAAGACAAACAGAATCAGAACTAAACAAATATTAATGTATAAAAGGCGATTTGTTTTGCACTGTGCTGTCAAGAGAAAGCTGTTTTTCTTTATGTGCTTTGACTCAGGGATGCAAACCTTTTTCTCCAATGAGTTTAATACCCAGTTGCTTAGAAACAACCTTGAAAAAAGGATTTTCCAGTTAGATCAAATTGGGTAAAAAAAAAAAAAACAAAAAACCAAAAACCAAACCAGCAACAAAAAAACCTCAACTACACAAAGAAAAGCTTTTCAGTGATTCTGGACAAATGAAGAGAGAGAAGGTATAATGATAGCAGAAAAACTATTATTGTCCTAATTAAGAAAACCCTGTTATTGCTGCTCACCTTGAAATGGCAGACAGTATGAGGTAAACATGACCATTTCTTTTCTTTCTGGACTAGATAAAACAGGTCAGAAAAAGATCACTTTCCCACTGGACCAGATTTTTCAGGCTAGAGCATATGCTGTGTAGCTGCCTGATGCGCTGAAACAGTGTCTGGTTGAACCAAATGATAACTTAGCACATGTTGTGCTCCCCAAACACTTCCCATGTTCCTCCATGAAAAAGCAAAATACGGCACAACATCACAGCAAATATGACACACTCATACTTTGCACATATCCAAACACTGGCTCTTAACAGGAAATGCTGCCATTTACAGGCTGAGCCTGGCAAAGAAAGAGTCCTTGCAGACCCACAAAGGGCAACCAGCTGGACAAGTCTGCCTCCAGTGATGTATCCTCCTCTGGACTGTGATTAAGTTCTGTCCCTCCATAATAGCAAGATCCTGAGCTCTGGGCAGTAGCTCCAGGCAGTGAGATCCTATTTACCCAGGGATCTGAGGAAACTGCTAATGTTGTACAATTTTTATTCAAGAAGCCATTGTTGTAGTACTTTATGGGAGCTTCAACTTCTCTGCACCTTCCCTGTATCACCCTACTCATCATCTGCTCCTACAGTGCCTCACAGCCCTGACTTTCACCACCAATTAATGTCATCTGGTTAAATCACCTCTTGGCAAGGTGAGGCAGTTTTGGTCAGTCTCCTGTTTCAGCTTCAACACAATCCCTGGTTGATTTAGACCTGAGGTGACTGTGATTACTGCATCATTATGGGAGATAGAATCTGCATTTATGTTTAGCTCTGTATTAGTTTGAAAACAAACCAGTGGGAGATCGCAAGTCAGGATTATAATTTAATAGGAAAATTAAAAATAGGTGCAATAATGCAAGGAGAAAGCACTGACAAAGTCAGATATAACCTGATACCCTGGTAGTCAGGGTGGTGGTAGCAGTCCATGTGAAGTAATGAGGTTGAAGCAGTAATCCTGTGAAGGTCTGGTCTCCACCTGAAGGTCCAGGGTAGCTTTTATCCTCTGAGAACCCAGTAGACAGCGCTGCTTGTGCAGTTCAAAAGCCAGGTTATATCCAGGTGGGAATGCTTGGCTCCTCCCTCCCAAGTGGAGCATCTCACAATAGGATGAGATAATTCCATGAGTCAGGCAGTTGGTTCTTGATAGCTCATTGACTGTTATCAGGTGTGAGTCATAGCAGGAGATAACTGCTAATGCTGCACAGCTTGTGGTAATAGAATACTAAATCACAGCTTGTGGTAATAGAATAATAAATGCATCTATATTGTAACCTGGGACAAGCTCCCATCATAAGACAGTCATAAATAACTTTTAAAAAGATTTTCTGAATATCCAGAAGTTTTCTTGGAGCACACTATATCCTAGGAAAAGCTCCTGGCAAGCATGAACACAAAGAGGTAACTCAGTGCCTGCTGCTGTGCTATTTGGCATTAAAGGGGAGTGAGGGAACCAACTGCAGGAGATCAGTGACCCAATCCAGTCTGTTTAGCAGTCCCTAGAAATTTCCACTATGTCACAAAATTGCATTACAGGCAAGGAGCAGGAAGAAACAGTACAATGACAAAGATAAAGTTATTCTCCTTTTAGTTCACAGACAATTCTCACTTGATTGGTGCAAGGCATTTGCAACCCTTTAGTATTCCATAATATTGACAACCAAGAGAGGTACAGAGAGATAACAGAAGGAATCTGGAAAGGTTAAATTACAGTTTATGTACCTTGTATTCACTGTGAAAACATTCTAGTTAATACTTGCCCACTATTTCTCTCTTAAGTGATTTTCTTACAGTAACAGTGAAAAACTGATATTAGCTTGTCTAGAACTAATCAAAAAGAAAGGCAGGGAAGAAAAAGTATGGGATTATTGTTCTTGTAAAAATAAAGTATTTTCAGGATATACTATACTAAGGGTGGTTGCTAAAGGGACTTCTGCACATCCACTGGCATGAATCTTGAGTTACCTTTTTTGATCTTTTGAGTTACCTTTTTTTTGATTGAACACTTGGTCACAAATTGCCCTTTATCCTACATGTGTTTCTGATTGCTATCATTCAAGACAAAGATCTCAAAGTCTTTGGTGAATAGGTAGATTCAAATTTGCTTCTGTTTCCTCTTTTTCAGTAGCAGTTAAATGCAATCTGTGAACGACAACTTCCACCAGAATTTTAAATACAGAATTTATGAAGGGAAATGGTGTATCATTCCTCTGTCTTATGCCTTCAGAGTGTAGGATTCGTTTCACATGAAGCTGTAGTTGAACTGTAAAAAATCATAGATCATATAAAAACTTTTCAGTGGATTACAAAACATTACTCATGCAATGACATATTTTTTGTGTTAACATTTTCACAGCACTGCAGGAGTCAATCATAATCAAGAAAAAAGACTGGCTGGGTGGAAGGAAAATGAAATTTAATGAATAATAAAAGAGAAAGTTAAGCTGAATGTATCTAGAAACTAATATCTCTTGTTGCATTAATGCATGAACTTAAAGATCAAAGGTTTATAAGTGTCAAGAGAAAGAGGTGGATGTGTGCATCGTTAAATGCTGTACTTCATTTCTATGAGCACAGATCATCAAACCAGAAAGATTTTTCTAAGAATGTATCTTTATGCCTAACACAGATCATAGGATTTTTTTATTTAAAGTAAAATATGACTTATAAAAAGAGCAGGGGGAAAAAAGCATCAAAACAGACCACCAAACAAACTCCCAATTTTTTTTCCTAATCCGTCAAAGCCCTAAGTAAAGGATTGCAATGATTAATTTAGTACTTTCTAGAAGTATTTGTTAGACTGCACTTCTGGGTCACAGTCTGCTGGGCCACTGACTGCTGGACTGTGGGCTACTGACTGCTGAATTGTGGGCTACAACTGGCATTTCTGGGATGTGGAAAAGGCATAAACAGAGACAGAGATATGACTTCTGAGTAATTCAGGTGCTTAGAAGTAAATATTCATTTTTAATATTTTTCAAAAAACAGGGACAATCTTTTTTTCTGTGTATGTATTGAGGTTAAGCAGAAATAAAGGATAAAAGTGTAATCTTCCTGAAAGAAATCTTATGGTACCTGGATTTGCCCTTCTGACATCCCCAGGAGATTTTGCTAGAATTCCCAGAATTCTTAACGTTACAAACTGGAAGATGGATGGCCACTTTATTTATTTCCTATGCCAAATTTATTAATGGCATATAGTTTCTCAAATAATTCATCTTGATAAAACCAGAAATATGTTTTTGAAAATGAATATGGACTTTACACTCTCCTTATCTCCATTTCTTCAGCACATTGGAGGATTCTTTGAGCTATGTCAGTGCTCTTTGTGGAACCTAAAACCTTACTTTTGTGTCTTGCCAGAGCCCTGGATTCAGCCAATTTAATATGAGTTTGGATGGTAATTCAGTTACACCACTTGATAAGAAACTGTCAACCTGTCTCCCCATCAGTGTTTGCCATGTCTCTGTGAGGTTATTATTATTAGTAATAATACAAACACAATGAACATCACATCGAATTTTCACTCACTGAACATGAAATGTAAGATTATTAAAAATAATATCACCTCCTTAGTTCTACTCAGAAGTTTGTGCTGTGGTCACAAATTTTTGTTTCCTTTTTCTCTTGGAGCTAAAATAAATTTTAATATGTCCTTCATGTCAAAATGTCTTGGACACATTTCTCTGGCAGAACTGTACCAACTGTAGTCTGCTTTGACCTTTGTGGATCTCATTATCCTTGCTATTAATTCTTTTTTTCAAGGTGGATGATTAACATTAAATATTCCATGTGAGAGGTTGTGGCAGCATTATCAGAAAATGCAAAACCTCCCTCAGAAAGTCATAGTCTGTTCAGGATATTGGTCTTACGACTTAGGCTTGTTCATCTTCCTGAGCCATGTGACTTGCTCTGAATTCTCTGATTCCAGGTGAAAATCTTCCTTCCCTTGAGGATGAAGGCCAAAACTAGGATGCTCATGTTCCCTTGTTTGCTGAGTACAGAGACTTTCCCATTTGGGAAAGTTCTGAAAATCTGTCCCTACCTGTGATTTCTGTGGCTAGAGGCTGAACGACAGTGAGCAGTAGAGATTTCTGTACAGGAACTACAGCAGCCCATGCTCTGTTTTCCTGTCTAAATCCACAGATCAACCACATCATGTTTAACTCTAATATTGGATTGCAAAAAATTCTCTTCTGTTTTACTACCTGACTTTTACAAGTACACCTTCAAGATGTCAAAGTCCCCCTTCTTTCCTCACAAAGGCCCATAAAGAAGCAGAAACCTTGTTGGACATCAGTTCTTTTATTATTGCTCTCAGGAACATTTTAAATGACAAAAAACACCTGATGGATGGAATTAAGAAAGACAAATAAACCCTTGTAACACTTTGATATGTGATCCATGTCCACTGAGCTTCAATTACAGACTGAATTTTGTCTAAGTGTGTCTGAATGTACATTTAAATTTGGTTAGAGATTTAATATCACCACTTTGTTATTAAACAGGAGAAACTGTTTTTCAGAAGATCAGAAATGGTTTCAAAATATTGCCCTTTTTAATTAAAAATATTCTTGTCTTTATTTTTTTTCTATGTTTATCCCTTATCTTGAAATAAATTATTTGAATCAAAATGGGAAACAGTTGTCAGAACTCCAGCTTTGGCAAACAAATTTGGTCTGTTAACTAGTCTGATAAAAATAGACTTGGGGCAGTATGCAGTATATTACAATTAGAGACATGTTTAGGAATATATGAAATTTTTTAAAAAATATTTTTTCAATCAGTACATTTTTATTATCCAAAGGAATAACATTTTCAACTGAAATTTCTACCATGTTTCCAATGGCACAGTTGTTACAGATTTAATATAAATGTTTAATTATTAACGATCTTAACTGAACTAATAAAAGAACATGAACCCAGAACCATTTAAACTGGAACAGCTTCTAAATCTCATCTTTCAAAGAACTGTTGGGTTTTTTGACTTCCAGCTGACAGAAAGGAAGTGGGTAAAATAAACTTCCTCAAATAGTGATTGGCATTTATTTAATTCAGAATGCTGAAGCAGCCACAGTGAATTTCCCTACACAATTTCAGAAAGACTTAGAACTGCTCAAGTTTTAAGATTACAGCATATCTCCAGGCAACTAAGTCATTATTTCTAGAATAACAGAAATTAATTTTCAAGTTAAAAAAATACTCAGAAACTGATTTTTTACATAGTTGGTATGGAATTAATATTGCTATACTTGATTTACTTGAAACTGTGGCATAGATGAAGCTAAATCAAGTAACATAAAGTTCAGGAAAAGAGGGTTAAATTACAATTTTATACAGTTCACTAACAACAGTTGAAGAAAGGATGTATAGTAGTCACTATTTGTGTAACCTATTAAAATGTCCTTACTTCATTTTATGGCTGGATTATAAGGGCTCTCATAGGCACAAAGTCTAATACTGATGTGTCCTAACTGCTGCCTTGTGTTGAAGCAGCAGAAATATAAACCAAAAATAAAATAAGTTTAAAACTGTTCTGCATTGGACAGGCAGCATTAATACAATTTAAATTGTTGTGCTATTTTGTCCATCCATATACCAGTTATATGCTGTTCCTGTCAAGCAAGATAACTCAATACTGATTCCTTATGCTGCTTGGTTTAGTTGATTTGTTTACTCACAGCTTCTTGTAGACAATGATGAATACAAGAATGTAAATGATGGGTACTCAAGTTCTAAGAAAGCTACTCAACACCAAGGTCTTTCAGTACCAAGGACTTAAATATATTGTCCACATGCTTTAATTAAACTGAATTTTAAAGTATGCAGGCATTTATTTAATGCCTGATCTTTGGGACAACACATAAGTGGTTTCAGACTTGTCCTTGCTCAGCAGGGATGATTTGTGGATTATAGGGTATCATGAGGGAGAATGGGACAATGTGCAAACACTTATGAAAAATTTTGGACCTAACATTTCTCTGTGGCTATTTTTCACTGCAGGGAAGTGCAGCTGATGACCTTTGTAGTCTGACAATTAATGAAAAAAACAGAATGCAGTCATCAAGGCTAGAATCCATCTGATGAATTTTTACCAGATTGCATTTAGTTTTGATAATTAAAAGTTTAAAAAGGTTGTTTGGGGTTTTTTTTGCCACTATTTTATAATCTGCAGTATTTTTGTACTTAACACAAACCCCTTCTATTTCTTTGGTCACTGAGAAGATGAGATTTTTATTTGATCTTCATTAAAAAAAAGGGTGATACCTTTTTTGAAGATCATGCTCAGGTATTAGATCAGCAGCAGGCTTTGAGGTGTTACTTAATATCAAAAGCTAGTTTTGAAGTTGTGAAAAAAGATGGTAGAATATATATTGTGTATTCCCAATTAGTGTAACATGTATTCAACTTCAAAACATTCCTTTGAATTTTTTTCTCAGCCAGGTTACACAAAATCCTCAGATATAAAACAAGAATGTTGTGACAGAAACACACACCCTTAAATTCACTCTTTGAGCTAAAAGCAACAATGCATATTGAAAGGACCAAAATTTTATCTTCCACCAACTTCTGAGATTGCAATAAACTTCAGCTCAGTACAGAAGAGGGGATCTGTGGTATGGCCTGTGATTCACTAGACACAGGCTACTCTTTCTTCCCTTGCTCATTTTTCCTTATTAAAACATCCTCACCCTGGCTGTATTTCAGAAAACAAAGGAATGCAATGAAGAATGCACAAGCCATTGAGTTATAAAAAACAGTCTCAGAATATACAAATTTTCAGGGGTTTTTGTAGACATTAATTGGCTCCTTCATAAACTTTCAGCAGACTGTTTTTGCTCAATAGAATATTTTGTTCAAAGGTGGGGTTTTTGAGCAATATGATAATGAGTTAAATCTACTGTAAATTAATCTCCCAGCCAAACTGTAGACAAAGATTAAGTTTTCCTTCTCCAACTGTCGCCTTCACAGACTGTTCTGATTTCACTTCTTTTCTCTGAATGATTTTCTGTCACAATTTTTTAAATGAGAGCTCAGGCTCTTTGCTCACTGGAGTCCAGCATCTGTCATCTTCACGGGTTCATACCTCATTCATTCCTCCATCCTCTTACAGATCTAATATTATATCTCAAAGATGCAATTTACTGTGATTTTCCAGATATCATTACATATTTCACTAGGAAATTCAATATGGAACCTATATGATCCCAATGTAATCCCCACAGAGATGCAAGTGCACCAGTATTATCAAAATACGATTAATGATGGCTGGTCAGATGGTAGTTAATGATGGTTAATTGGTTTTTAAATGTATGGGCCTCTCTTTCAGTCCAAATTGATATGATTTTTGCCTTTGTACCAGCTGTTGGCTCTAAACTTTCTTCCTAGATTGAAGATGTCTGTCACTAGAGGTGCCTCATAACCTTGAGTTAGCTGGATCTTGGGCTGATTTGTAATTTCACATATGGTAGCACTGAGAGGGATTCTCCAAATTTTTAATACATTCTTCATGTACATTTGGTCACAATGAAAACTGAACTTACAATATTTGTTTCCCTTTATGAGACAATCCTTCCACCTCCTGGGTTTACTTTACAAGTCATGACAGTCCTTTGGATTGGCAGCAGTGTGAGCTAAACAAACACTGCTTCCTTGTATCTTCAGAGTGGGAATTTCTACAGTGCATTTGGCTATTCTCCTTCTGCACCAATCGCATCCATATGGTGACTTCTTTTTTCTGCTCTATTTAATATTTTCTTTATTCTGGAATATTTTCCAATTTGGTTATGCAAGAAGTGGATGGACTTCTTTTGTCTGTTGCTGGGGCAAATACACTGTAAAAAGCACTGGAATTTTAAGAAAGGACAGGGTGGACCTTGAAACATTGTGGACCCTGAGGAATAAGGAATGTAACAGAAAGCACAGAAGAATGTTCCTGCTGCACATGACAAATAACAGAAAGGAAAACTGCTTAGTCAGAATCAATCAGCAATGTGAGATATAAAATAATTGCACAGAAGGCTCAGACACATGTTCAAATTCCCACTGCTCAAAAAGTTTCTGAGCATGCAATGAACCAGTGTAATTGTGTTCTCAGCCTATGGCACAAAGCATCCAGTAACTTTGCTTAACTAATTTTCGTTGCATGATCTATCAAATTGTATTATTTTCTTTTTGTTGTGTGCTTACACATTAAAAAGGGATTAAAGTTGCCACACTTTTGTCTGTAAATCTATGGGAACTTGTTTTGGTTTCTGCTATGTTAAGTAGAGATATATTTTTGTTAACTGTAGTATATTGTTTGAACATGCCTGAGAGTATTGTCCAAATGCTCCTTGAACTCTGTCAGGCTCAGTGCTGTGTCCACTTCCCTGGGGAGCCTGTTCTGAAGTTCAACAACCCTCTGGGTGAAGAACTTAATCCTGATATCCAACCTAAACCTCTCCTGACTCAGCTTTAGGCCATTTCCTTGGGTCTGTCACTGGTCACCAGAGATAAAATTCAGTGTCTGCCCCTCCTCTTCCACTCACGAGGATGCTGAGACCACGATGAGGTCTCACCTCAGTCTCCTCCAGGCTGGACAGACCAAGTGACCTCATACACTCCTCACATGGCTTCCCCTCAAGTCCCTTCACCATCTCTGCAGCCCTCCCTTGGGCACTCTCTGCTAGCTTTACATACTTCAAAGAATAATGCAGGGCTTTAAAAACTGAGATCTAAAAGGAAATGTGATCATTAAAATAAACCTTTCCTAAAATCAGACAACTGTATTAGTTAAGATCACATGAGGCTTTTCCTGAAAAATAGTCATTCTTTCAATGTGTTTATCTGATTTCTGTTTGAGAAGTTGGAGCAACACAATACCTTAGTAAGTCTCAATAATGACTTACATAAACATCAATAGTCACACAGACATGACTAAGGAGACGACACCTTCTAGTGGAAACTATTGGTCAGGGAGCTTTGTCAAACTCATCACAAACTAAAACATGATGCAGTGTTACTGGAGGGATGCAAAATGCACTTTGGAATTGTGGAGGAGAAAAATACCAGTCATACTATTTGTTCCTTACTCTTATGAACATAAGGTATTCCTTTTGCCCACTTAAATTTTTTAAGCAATTTCTGTTCTTTATTATAATATTTGTCATTCTATGTGGGTAAAAAACAGGCACAGTCCTGGTTGACAAAAACCAAACAAACCCACAAATACTTTAAGGCACTGGAGCCCAGTTTCAGCTCAATCAAATCACAAATCAGACTATTCCTTTCCACTGAAGTTGTGTCTTACTGCTTTTTTTTTTATGCTTGAACCAGAAAAAAATTGAAATAACTTGACTATATTATCTGTTCTCCTTGCTCCATTTATATTTCTCCAATTGTTTATGAATACAAAGGCAGCTATATATCTTCATTAAAACTTCAAGTAGCACCTCTGAAATTAAGGTAAACTTAAAGGAGAAATGTAGTTGAAATAAGATGATGAAGCAGAGATTGTGGGATGTTACACTGAAGTCACACTGCAACATATCAGCTCTAGTGATTTGTATGGTAAGCTAAAATTTTGAGCAGGAATCTCTATCCAGTGATAGATCAGAACTCCAGAAGAGACCTCGACATGGCTCACAAATTTGGCTGATTGGAATGTATGGTAAATCTGAAGTCTCTAGGATGTGAAGAGATTGTGATATGGATCAGTTGCACATATACAGCAGATCTGAGATGGTTTAGGTTTGACAAAGTTTAACAAGTGCCATATTAATCAATGCTGGCAAATGTTAATGGGGCACAGTCAGGCTGACAACAAATTCATTTTGTGGGATACACCCAAAATATTTTGTTGATCATATTAAAAATGAAATACTGTCTTCCAGAACAATCTGACCCAAAGCCTTTTTAAATTTTATTTTATTTTATTTTTTCTAAGACAAGAAAAAACAAAAAGATTTTTCCTACTATATGCAAAATGTATTTCATGAAGTGTTTGGGATTGGGTTAATCTTCAAACTATAATTTAAAAATTTCAGTTTGTTTTCCTTGAACTTTAAGAAATAAATATATTTAACCACAGTCAAACAATTGTCCCCTCTATATTAGTAAAAACTGATCTAGAATTAATCTTTTTGCAGTAACCTCCGTGAAAGTAAAATTTGCTCCATATGGGTATTTACATAACAATGGCCTATATGTAATATTGATTTTCAGAATGCAGAATGTGCTACAGTCTAACAGAAAGAAGAAAAAACAAGTTAGAAAAACACTCAAAATATGAATGGTCTTTTCTGTACCACAGCAAGTTTTATTTATATATATATACATAAAATATTAACAAATAAAAAGTCACTTGACATTATGTAGTCTACAGGATTGGAAATTCATCACCACATATTTAAACATTTTGGGGACAATTGGGGGTTTTGCTTTTTTTTATGTGAGATTTTTTTCCTTCCAGCATTTGATTTAAAATCTGCTCTTGAATTTAAGGTTCTTTTTAAATGCATACTGAAATAATTAGATGCACCATGAAGCAGCTTAAGCTAATTGAAGTGGCCACAAAAACTGTCAATGCAAATTGAGCCATCTGGATGAACAGATAAAAGCTTTGGAGACATTCAAAAGCCAGGTGGCATTCGGTTGCATCCCATCTCTTCTTCACAGTATGGTTAGAAAACTGGGAGAAAGAAAAGTAAAACTCTTTAGGCCACTGAGCCAAAATCTAGTGTCGACAAGATATTTCTGAATAGAACAGAGTAAGTAACCTTTAGTATTAGGGAAAGTTAATGTGGCACTATGTGGTAATAAAAATTATAAACTCAAGTACATAAAGCAAAGGAGCAACAAATACTCAGAGTACAAAGCAGGATCAGGCCAAAGAGTAAGATAAATCATTATAGAGTAATGATATTTTTTAATTTAAGGTACTGATTGGGTATAGAATACTGATTAAAGTTGCAGCTCAGTCACGCTATTTGAAAAGAGCTGGACAAATATCCTAAGGGCTAATTTTGAAAAACTGTGATCATCCCTTTTTCTATTTCATATCTGTGAGAATTATGTGTGCTCAAAGGTTCTGAAAAATCAGACTGGACTGTTTCTGAGCCAAGTTTGTGAAAGACTCTGTCACCACTTCTGTATTATACATCACGGCTATTCAGATGGCCAGAGATTTTTCTTTCTTGGATTATTGGGGCTTGTTTTTTTTGTTTTTTTTTTAAAGCATGGCCATTTACTGTAAACTGATATAAATATTTTGTACAGTTCAGTTTTCAGCCAGAAGCTCTAAATGATACTGTAAAATAAATATCAGAATTGAATACAATTGCTCAAACCTCCTGTTCCATGAAAATGAGCTTTTATTAAAAGGGAAGTACTTGGACATAATGTCATCTTTATAGAACTTGTTGTTTTCATACGTTTAAAACTCCATTACACTTAAGAGGATTTTTAACAAAACTCAAAGAAATGGTGCAATTTTATAGAATTTCTTTTTAAGATATTTTGCATAATATTTAAAAGAAACCCAAAACCAAACAGACAAATCCCATACATGAGCTTTCCATTTCAGTTTAACAGACATTGAAATTTGTCAGCCTTTAAGTAAAAAAAATCTGAAAACTCAAGTAGGTCTAAAAATAATAAATAATAACCACAGGAATTACTTGGTAAATCTCAAAAAAATAAATGTTCAGCTCTGATATGCTTATGGATAATATTTTAGCTCACCTGGAAGAAGCCCCTGTTGAGAAAAGCCAATGTTTTCACAGCTGCTCTTTTTACTTGAAGATAAATAGTTCTTTTATTGTCACTTACATGTATTGGAATAGCTTTACATTTCAAACAGATTTGGGTTGTTTCACATGTGCTACTCCACGTGTTTTTTTTCCATGAACTTTTTCTGATGTGTGGAATTTCCTTCCAAGTCACCTGAGTATTCTGGTCATTACAGTGTCAAGGGCTGTATGAGTACCTATAGACCAGGAGAGAAATGGCATTTGACACTACAGAACCATCCAAGTTTAGTACCCAAACCCCTGGAATTCCAACAGGAGAGGAGCATTCTCTCAGGTATCCATGCTCTTTGCCTGATAGGTCATATGTCTCTTCTGGAATGCATCCTGCCAGTTAACCTCTCAGGAAAATGTCAATTCCATATGGAAATTTATGACAGAATAAAATGGGCTTTCAGATTTAGTATTTGATATCTTCACTGGGCTAATCCTTCAGGTCTGGTCAGCTTCAACACCTGTAGTTTTTTTCAAGTCTGTGACCAGCAAAGAACTAAGATGTCTTAAACACCTAATTTTCTAGTATGCAAAATTTCACACAATAGGTTATGTCATGGGGCAGGAAACGGTGATATTGTGTAATATAGCAGGTAAAAAGGCATGGTTCTGGGCTGCAAAAGGGACAGGCACCTCTCAGAGACCTTCTGAGCATAAAAGGTTTCTAGGCCTTTTTGCATGAGATGTAGCCCTAGCTCTGAGGCACCACAGGGGCAGAGGCTGTTGTAAGAGTTTAGCCTGAGAAATGGTATCTCTGTACCTCTGAATAACCAAAGGCTTTCTGGTGCTAACTTGAGAAATAAGGCTTAATGGAAAAAACAGTGAAAACCAAGCAAAGGTCTGTCTGGGGCAATGGGTTACCACTAGAGGGTACTCTTGCTCACTGAAATAATTTTCGTCTGAAGCTATTCCATATCTCAGGCATAAATCATGGGGAAATAAGGAAAAAACACTGCAAAATAAAACTTACATGTGTGGCTGCATCTATCAAGTTGTTCTCACGGCACAGGTCTGAAAGGTTTCCAGGAGGGAGCTAAAACTGCACACTGTTAAACCAGGGTCTGCTGTCCTTACTCTGGTGCACATTTTTGTTTCAAACCCAGCTGGAATAGACAAGATATAACAATGCTTCCCAATTTATAAAATGTTAGAAGGAAAATGAGATCTGTATTGTCATCTTGGACTTCATGTAAGGATGACCATTTGTACCCTCCTTATAGTGCAGCAGCCAAGATTAGTTGTGGATTTTTTGGTTTGGATTGGATTTTTTTGTTTTCTTGCTTTTTAAAGTCATAATATTTTATCTTTTTTTTTGTTATTATTATAGACAGCAAGGACCTGTGAAGATATATGCTGAATAAACATTATAATTTCTACAATTACATATTTCAAATCGCTGGTTCATTTTAGAGAACTGTGACATGCTTGTAGCATGACCAATGAAATAAGAATAAGAGCACGTTATTAGACAGAATTTTGTATTTAAGGATAGAAGTTATATTTCAAAATTAGAGCAGTGTTGGTGTCTGACAATTTACATAGGCACTTAATGTTTAATCTATGAAATGGGCATTAATTTCCAATTGTATAGCAATTGTTAAGTAATCTGTAGTAATAAATTTTGGATGAGAGAGATACAGCTGCTTCATTCTTCTGGCTTAAATTTTCTGACAAATGAGGGTCTTTTGGAAGCCCTTTATTTGAATGACCTCAAGCTCATTAATAGAATTACCATCCTAAGTAAAATGGACTGGATTTTGACCAACAGGAGGTAAAATACCTTTTTTCTTTTCTTTTGTTTAATAAGTATAATACATTTTGGAAAACAAACAAACAAACAAACAAAAAAAAAAAGCCCAGTAAGGGTTGCGACAGAATTTGAATAAAAATAGACTAAAATTTCAAAAATAATAATGAAACCTGTCTTGAGTAAAGAAAGACACTTGTGCTCCCCCTAAGGGGTTCTAGTTTAGATTGTACTGGAAACAGAAGATGGAGGGCAACTACCTCATATCTAAATGTCTGATTTTTACATGTCAAATGAGGAGCAAGAATTCACTCAGAATTACCAAAACCCAGAAAAAGTGCCTATCCTCCCAATATGCTGAAATAAAAAATTCAATAATTTCAGCTATGAAATGTTCACTTTCTAATCAGGTTCATCCATCTGAAGGGTTGGGACAAAAGATGAAGGAAATAGGAGAGGAGTGTTGCTCACCATAAAATGTTGGAGGTTTTATTGTTCCACCTTTGTATGAAGAAAATGAATACATTAAGATGCTCTGTTGTCTGTACAGGAAATAGAAAAGACAAAAGTAAAAAAAATAGAAAATTAGGACTAACTTTTTTTTCCCATTAAAAAACACTTTCCTAATTGTGTTACTAAATATATGACTGTATTAAATATTTTGATGCTTCACATATGACACATTTGTGAACATTCTACTAATTCCCAGTAAGAATCAGCAGCTGTTCCTTACACTGTATTTCCATTTTTAAACTTACTTCAGATGTTTTTCTTCTTTCCTTTCACCAACTGTAATGATTTCTTATATTCTTAGAAAGTATTACTAGCAATGAATCAATTTTTACAAACTACTCTGTATGTTAACACATTCAAAGGTCAGAGAAAGCCTTGTGATAGTCTAGTTTGATCTGTGGGGTAAAAGTGGTTATCTGATTTCTACCAGTAAATTCTTGTTCCAAATTAATGATTTCCAGAAAAAAACCCTGCATTTGGTTTAAACATCTGTCCTGACTCTGAATGTACTACAACTCCTCTACCTTGGTTCTTAAGCATTCTTACTGCTGGCATTCTTGCCTTTGTTTGCATCTGAATTTATCCCATTTTATCTCAGCACTGAATGTTACTATAATTTTGCAGTCTGTGGTCGAGAGCTCTTCATTAGCTGAATTCTATCTCCCAATAAAGAGCCCCTGAACTGTGGTAAAACTATGCCTTTGCTTTCTTTTGGTTAAACTAAACAGATTGATTCATCCTTGTTAGTGAGTTTATTGAAACAAGAGTACTTGAAGTTAATAATAACATTTAAAAAGGACAGACCCCCATCTTCACTGGTGCCCTGGGAGACAGGGGGTCTGCTAAGAGGTATTAGCTGGGGAGAGACAGAGTGGAAGAAGTTGGGCAATGCAGCCTCCTTCAAGCCTTTGATAGATTTTTGTCTTGTATAAACAGTATTAAGAAGTACACAAATACTCTCTTGTTTCTGAGGAACTTGAAATCCTTTGTAATTCACAGCGCATTGAATCTCACATCTTGCCTGGAAGCTAGACAAGCATTATCCCTGTTTTAGACAGGGGGAAATGGAGGCAAAGGGAATTTATATCATTCGCCTCGGGAGCAGATTATCCTTCTGCCTTATTCACCAGCCTGAGCTTCAGCTTTTCAGTAGATAAAAACGTTTATGTTTGAGTGGGATCTGCAAGGGGATAAACTTCAGGAAATTTCTTTCTAATGCTACCTGTAGATCTGTCAGTACTCAGAGATGAATATATATAATATTCATGATAATTTTCCCTCATATTGCATAACTTCAAATTTCTTTTATATTCAAAAAGGGCCTGATTCAAATCCTGTTGAAGAATGAAATTATTCTTACCAGTTTTGAATTATGTATGAATGTGTCTTCCACTTTAAAATATTATATATAAACTAACAGAACACTATTATTTCACAGGGAGGTATTTTAAAAAATATATTTTGGGCTTATCTAGAGCTTCATGTAGGCAGAACAATTATCAAGTTATACATTTAAAATCCAAGTCAAGAAGAACAGAAGCTAGTGATGATTTAAAGTAAGCTCATAACCTTTCTTTTCTCCATGTTGTTTGCTGCTGGTGTTATCAGCGTTAAATATTAACACAAAAAAGAAATTAGCAGATTCACAGATCCCCCCTGAAGTCAAGAAAACACGACTTTTTCTCTAAACCTGTTGCTGTTAAATTCAGTTTTGTGCCCGAGAAGAGCCACTGGATGGCAGCCTTGCTCCTCAGAAACTAGAGGCTCCAGTCTTGGCTGAACAAGCTTTGTTACAAACCTGGAGCCCCCTGGCCTGTGCCCTTGGTAACCGAGGTGCTTTTGCCTGATTGTTCAGAGAGATGGAGACTCTTCACATGCAGGTGCACTTAATCTTTTCAAGATGTAACAAAGCCCTATAAAGCCACACTCTGTTGTGTAAAACGTAATATGTCCGCTGATCTTTCATGTTTATTCAGCTTTTTCGGGGGAGGAAGGGGGTGCCACAACAAAAGAGAGGTAGAGTCAAAAGTATCCAGCTTGCATGTTTAAGCAATAAGGAGATTGCTCCGTTGTCTACTGTAAACCCCTCCAGTGTGCAATTTCCTTTTTCCTGTTCTCCAAATTAGTTGGTAGGACCAAGTTCCCCCAGGTGGGAATAAGTTCTCCAGACTTCTTGGAAAAAGCTGACCAAAAATTCCCTGTAAAATTCCACTTTGTCCTTGAAACAACTGGGGACTTTTGCCAAGATGCCACGTACCCTTTTGCTGTCTTTCCCACAAACCTGCTGACATCAGTGTGGAACTTTGTCTTACTAAGTCTGATATTGAATTCTTTGTACCAGGAAAATAGGTTTTAAAACAACAATAATCTACTACTTCTACATTAGTTAGATTTGTTCATGCTTCTGTGAGATGACTTTCTCCAGTGGGTACATGGAGGCAAAGGGCGGATCAGAGCAGGCAGATTAACTACAAATGCAAATCTTTGTAGGATCCAGGTGCCTCAGTAATAAATGTGATCTTGGTATAGCTCTCAACATGTCAGTAAGATTATAGCTTATCTTACTCGTCTCTACTGCCTAGGGCTCGTGGTGTATTCAGTTACCCTTCCCAAGTTGCTTTCCCCTGCTGAAGGCCAAAAGATCCCTCCTTCATGACCTCCTTCTTCCAGCTGGCACAGAAACTTTCCCTGTTGTGTCTGTCACCCTGCAAGTAGCAATATCATCACTCCATGATTTACCATGCTGCTGTCTGCTGACCTTTTGGTGCTTGGCATTTCAGCCCTGAGGAAGTAGAGCTTGTTCCAAAATTTTCTCATCTCTGTGAACTACCAGAGCAAATCCATGGCTGGTAAAGATTTCTGAGTGCTCCTGTGTGGCCTCACGTTGCTATTTAGAACTTAATAGAACTTTTTTCACCACAGAGCAAGGCTTAATCAGTGAGGATTAGCAAGGAGACTGCAGCCTTGTCTCCCCATCCACTTCCCACTGAAGGAACAAGTAATCTGCTTGTGAATGAGCTCTTGACCCACTTTTGTTTGCATGTGGCATGTAATGGAAATTTATTAGATGTTTTGGTACTGGTGGTAATTCCAGAGCAGATACCCACATAACAAGGCCAATACACACAGAAAGGCAAGCTCATGAAAAATCCTGAGCAAAACTGTCCCTGCTTCTTTAGGAACCTCTAAAAAAGCCTTGCTCCATAAACATTGTAGTCTGCTGTTCCTAGTAAAGGAGAAAATACTTTCTGCATACTTGTTCCACTTTATGGCAACCCCCTGCCACAGAAGCAACATTCTTAGCAAAATAATGTTTCCACAAAATAATGTGTGTGTGCTACACAAACATATTCCTCATTTAGGCCTGTAAAATGAAATGTCTGTTACTGGGAGAGAGACACTGCAATTTTTAAAACATTCAATAGCTGCATCTCATAGTTCTCATACAGGGTGAAGACCTGAGACAATGTAAAGAATTCACACCATTTCAGCTGAACTATGCAGATGAGGTGCTTGAGGCGGTGAACTGGTGACCTGGAACTCTGCTGAGTGGAGAAGAGTGCCTAGGGTATCGTTTAGTCACCTAAATTAGATGTCTAAAGCCACAGTGTGAAGACTATTTCCTTTTTCACATATTTTATGAAGATGTCAAGATCTGAATGCTTCTATCCAAATAATGCTGCACATTTCTGTGATATTTACTGATTTTCTGTTCCTGTGCATTTGTTTTGCACATGGTGAAGTATTGTGCTGTGCTGCAGATGTAACATGCTCAAAACTTCAAGTCTGACCAGGTGGCTGCCTCTCGAGAGCTTTGGATTTGCCTGTAGAATATGCAGCTATCATTTCTGTTCCTCCAGAGAGAGCCTCAGCAGAAAACACAATCAGAGGAATATAAAATCCTCCACAAGTTGCTACAACACTTCAGCACAGCTGAGACTGAGAGCAAACAATCCTCTCTCACCTTATCAATGCAATCTGAACACAAGCCACCCTGGAGCCTAACTCTGCATTAGTGAGTACAAAAATACACTTCTTAAAGAGCAGTTACCACATCTGAAATACAACCCCAGACAAGCAACAACCATTCCCTGAGACACGTGCAAAGCACATACCAGCTTCTTTCCAAGTATTCAGCACACCAGAAAGTGAAGTGTGCAAGAAGGGGTAAAGGAAATCTGAGCCACTGTCACTGTTTTAGGCTCATGCCTGTCATGCCTGGTAAAAGAGGTCCATATCCTCAGTGGCTTTGTTGATAGAATTCATCTGAAGAGGAAAACCTATCATCCATCCCACAGCCTTCCCAAAGCTAAAAAACATCTCATCAGATCTTATGTGCCATTGCCTTGTAGTAAACCTTCTATTTATAAATGATAGGTGATAAACTCTTATAGAAATAATGAAAAAATCTCTTTCCTTAATATTCTAGATTGTTGTAAGCATCAGCCGGCTCAAGATAAGAAGAATGGAAGGTTTGGAAGTGACAGGGGACAACTTTTTCATCAAGATACATTGGTACAAAAATAGTTAGAATGCTCTTTAAGTCATCAGTAAATAACATACTCCTTCAGGGCAGTGATGATGACTATAAATGACACATAAGTGAGTAAAAAAAGAATTATAAAATAGATTTTATTAGTAGTAGTTATCACCTTTGCTCTTGTTTTGCTTACTCATGTAATAAAATGTGTTTACAATACAATGACTATCCAGAATATAAAAATTTCCACTTTGGGAAGTGCTATGTATTCAAATTTTAAACCAGCTCTGTAGGTCTGGGTTCTGTGAAGGCCACCAACCACTTCCATCAAGGTTCAGCCTTTAGTTTTCTTTTTTTTTTTTTTTTTTGACATAGAGCACACCTCTAAATCTGGGCTACTGGAGTGGTCAAAAATTCAAGATCAGACTTCAGGCCTTCATCTCTCTCAAATGAAGTGAACCATCAAATCAAAAATAAGGGTGGCTTTTTTAGTCAGAGTTAGTAAGTGAACAAGAGCCAGGATTTGGGTTCAGAACCTGTTTCACAGTTCTCCACAATGACAGATTGTTAATACATCCCTATTACAGCTTTGGCCCATGTCAGCTGAGGCTCTCCATCCTTATCAGAATGGATTGGGACACAGAAGATGCTGTTCACAGCAGGCAATCTGGTTGTGCCTTGCCTGGGTGGAGAGCAGAGCTCAGGTGTGTGAAGGTATCATGTTGTGCCTCCTGCCTCCAGGGTCACCCAGCAGCAATGAAATCAGCATGGTTTATGTGTTCTGTTCAAGTAGCAATAGCAACCACAGTCACTAACATAGACAAAATCACTACTTTGTCCCTCCTCTTTCAAGTATTTAACAAAATCCATGGTTGTTTTCTGTTTGGAGGGAAAATTTGAAGGTGGTAGAATGATACTCCTCTCATTTTCTTATTTTTTTTATTTTTCCCTTTTATTTTTCTTTTCTTTTTTCTTTCTTTTCCCTTTCCTTTTTCTTCTTTTTTCTTTTTTTTTTTTGTCTCTTCAAGTGTAATTATAATTTACAAAGAATGGTCAAAGCCGTGTGTTCCACAGTTAAATAATTAGAAACAACACCAAATATATAGCACTGAAAGCAGTTACTGTTTCTCATAAGATTTCTGAGTCACATTCCAAGAATTTATTTTTAAAATGTTTTTTCCTTTTTCTACTTTTTCTCCTCTTCCATTTCTTTGATTTTTCACTGATTCTTTCTCACAAACATAAGAAAACCAGTGTCAAGAGCATAAGATGTCATTAATATGCCATTGTTTTGGGCAAAGGCATGTACCTCCACTCTTTATGTGGCAGAATTTATGATTGTTTACACTGTCTAGATAAGTGAACTAATTTAACTAATTTATTGTTATAATAAGGGAAAGGCAGTTATTATACTTATCCTGTAACAAAATGTGGAAGTGAATAACTATTCTGAAATAGAAAATACCTTCTTGCACATCTTTCTTGACTCCTGACAACACAAAGCCAAGACCCTCATCAGCTCAGCTTTCTCCCTTACAGGAATCTGGTGGCCAGTCTGTTCCACTCCAGCTCTCTTCTGGTTGGAGGTGAATGCATTCTCCACCTGATGCTGTACTTTCATTCATGGCCATTTAGAACTGCTTAACAGCAGAACTTCTCAACATACACAGTGCAAACCACGTGTATGAGATAGAGTAGTATGGTTCTGATCCTTATGTCCTGCATCTGCTCCTTCTTCTCCAACAGTGCCCCTGTCTGTGATTCCTCACATCCCAATTAATTTGAGATGAGGGTTATCTGCTCATCTTCCTTTCAAAGGGCAGTTCTGGGGGGATGTGGGTTTTCTTGTTATATGTGAGAAAGCACTGTTGCTCCTTTTAGCCAATTTTTACTGTGAAAAACCAGATGCAGATTTACCAAAGGTTAAATCTGAAAACATCAAAGCCTTCCAAATGGCTATGCTGCTGAGGCTATCTGAAAACTGCTGTGTATAATGTTCTTAATATATAACCTCTATGAACCCAAAAAGTAGAAATATTTACAGTGCTCAATTAGCCTACTAACTTTAGTATTCATTAATCTTCACAGGTTGTTCCAAGTCTGCTGCACTGAGAATGAGAAACAACAGCAGTGAAATGATCAAAGAGGGCTGTATTATTTGTTCAATGTTCTTCTTCCTCAGACAATTCCCTTCAGTGGTTGCATTCTCTTTTGTGGAAACAATCCTCAGTTGAAGGTAGCGGAGGACATCATGGGGGTAAGGATAATTTATAAAGAGAACAGGTGAAGGAAAACACCAAGCAAAACCTTCTTTTGGATCATAATCAAAGCTGAATCATATAAACAGAAAAAAAGGCAAGAGAGAATAAAACACAACTGACAAAGATCAAGAAACTCATCTGGATGAAAGTCATCACTTTGTGGGAAATGGAAAGCAGAAGGAAGTGACTATCAAGTATTCCCTTTATAATGGGTTGACATCACTCAGTTCTCTGCCAGACAAGGGTATCAAATTGTTTGTGTTCCCATTTTAGGGCAGTGGAGAAAGTCATACCTGGCTGTAAATTTTACTGCCATTATGTTTTTGTTCTCTGGAGACTCTAGTCTGACAGCAGGAAGACAAATATTGATACATCAATGAATGAATATTCTTCTGGGTGGTGACCTTTGTGAATGTTCTCGTTCTACCCTAATAAATAGTAATTCAGAAAATTGTTGTCATTTAGTCTGCTTCTGACAAACAAAAGGGAAAAAAACCAGGCTTTGCTTCCTGAGTCACTGGATTATCAAGAGTAGTAGGAGATTAGTGTATTGGGAAAGGAAGGAATAGCTTTATGAGGATTTGGGAATCTCTGAGACCTCATCACCATCAGTGACCTTCAAGACCTTCCTATGTGAAAATCCAGCTGGACACCTGCTTCTCCCACTCTGTGGTTTGCAACTCTTTACCTATTATAATTGTCTGAGCATATTATGTTCTCCAAAGAAACACTAAACTCCCTTATGTGAAAACTAAGCCATATGGAAAAATCATATTTCCCAGATAGTTGATCAAATATATTTCATATGTTTGAAAGATACTGTGTAGTTTGAACAGAGCTGGCTTGAACTCATACCACATATAATTTTTGCTATGGAAAAAGATATGTTTTAAAATGAGTGAGAATATGAAAAAAAAAATTGAAAGGTTATATTATGTACCAAAAAAAAAAATAGTTAGTTTCATATCAAACAGAAATTGTGGTAAGGAATTTAGGTTATTTTGTAGATGATTAGGTTATTTTGTGAATGCTTCTGGGGTAGTGCAAACACAAAGCATGTGGAAATATATATTGCAAGCCCATTTACCAAGGAAGGGTGAATAGTTTTGTGGTTTCAGACTTGGAAAAGCTGGGTTCATTTTCTGATTGAGGCACGCAGGCAATGTTCTCCAACCACTTGGGTTATCCTTGGCCTGAGTGCTCAGCTGTAGAGCAGTGAGAGCACTATTTCCTACATGTGTCACAAGGTAGAAAGAAATCTGTTAATGAAGGCATGACAAAATAGGGTATCTAAATGCCTTTACAAATCAAGTCACATTCTGTTTATATGTCTGAAAAATTTGCTATGATTGTTTACAGTTAATAAAAATTAATATTAGTTTTGCCAAGATATGATAACTCTAAGCCACATACAGTTTGAGAAAAAAAAAACCTCTTGTTAAGAAGATTCCTAGGAGAAACTCAAGTTTTTTAAGAAGTGAGTTTTCAGTTGATTATTCTTTCCCTACAAAGAGCTGTGCCATTTATTGTAATATTAAAAGGAGTCCATGAAATGAAAGACCATCCATAAAAGAAGATTAACAAAAACATACATGCTTTTTAATAAAATATTGAAGGCATTTTGGCTGTCTCTATAATAAATTTAAAAGGCTAATGTTTGATAAGGATCTAATAAATAATCCTTCAATTTATTTTTAAAAATTATTTGACTTTTTATGGAAGAGGTACTTTTAATCTACTAGTTATGAACAAATGCCAAGATAAATAATCACTGTGGTTTCAAATATATACAGATGTCTTTCCTCTTTCAGTCATCTGTTATTTCATTCCAATCCCAAATTCTGATTGTGGGCAATGTGCTAAATGTTCACATATATACACACTGACATCCACTGCAACCTTCACCCCCATCATGGAAAACACACAAGTTCATATACAAAACAGTGAAGCCCTGAAAGTATTTTGGAAGTCACATAAGTAGGAAGAGCAATGCATATAATAAAGAACATAAAATAATCTTAATTTTTCCATTGATTTAAATCATACTTCTAGAAACAAAGTTGCTACTTATATAGTTTTAATTTGATTATTCCCTGAATTCAGTTGTTTTTAAAGAGCTGTTAGAGGGAATTAGGAAGACACTAGGCTGCACTGTGCATGTAGGATCAGGTTTATTTTTCCTTCTAGTTATTCCTCATATGGGTAATCTGAAACAAGACATAATCAGTACAATTTTTAAAGAAGACTTATCACAGCTGTCATCATAATTGGTTTCCCATCATGCTTATAAAAATAAAATGGATAATGATAGAAGAAGTATAATCCTATTTTTTGCATTGTTCTGCAGAGTTTCAGCTGTGCAATTGATTTTCTCACAGTCTTCAATGAAAATGTCTTTGGCATTTCATAAGACAATACTCAGCAATAGCTCATTAGCTGTTGTGATGAAGCAATTATTAGACTAATCAGTAGTATCTCACTATTGTTTGGTGGTTCTTCCCAGCTGACTATTGTATTGACCTGATCTTTCTTGCTTTAGGCTGTAATTACAATTTTGGTACAGGTCATCTTCTTACTTGTGTATTGTATGATTAAATATCATAATTCATAAGTCCTTTTACGATCTTACAATATACACCAGTAAATAAAAATTAGCACCCAAAGCTACATAGGAGTTTTAAATATCTCTTATCTCTTAATATCTGATAGTTATAGTTATCTATTTACCTGCAAAATACTTCTCAATGTGGACAAATAGATTGTACCTTAGGGTCTTATATTTAAGAATCAGATTATTCAATTTGAAGCACATTAGTTGTTAAACTACAGCAAATATTATTAATACTAAAGCAAGAAATAAATTATCATTTAACCTGAGCAGAAATACATAGAGAATATCAGACAGAAAGCTAGTAGATTATTCTGGGGAATTGACACTGTATTTGCTTTTTTTTTTTTTCTTCTGATAGTCTTATGTGCACATGTGCACATTGAATTTCAACCAGTGTTTCAGACAGGTACTTGGGCAAGACAGACTTCTGGTCTGATCCAGCACTCTTGTTCATTATGCTCTTATGTTGTGAAGAAATAATAAGGATTAATTCTTTTCCAGTAATAGGAATATAAATTTAGAATTCATAAAATCGTAGAATAACTTGGGTTGGAAACTATCTTTTGTGAAGTTCAACTGTAAAAAAACACTAGTCCACCACTGAACCATGTCTCTAATCACTACATCTACAAGTCTTTTAAATATTTTCAGGGATGATGACTCAAACACTTCCCTTTGAAGCCTGTTCTGAATCTTGACAACTCATTCAGTGAGGACATTTTTACTAATATGCAATCTAAACCACCATTTTAGAAACAGAAAACATGAAAGAGATGAACAAAGACACACATGGTTCATAAAAATAATACAGAAATTTACTGTGTTATCCAGATATTCAGTCCTGCATGAGGAAACCTTGGTTTACAGTACCTTTGTAATAACCCACAAGTTAATTAATGTGTTGCAGATTTATTTCAGCCTCTCAAAGCTCTAACATGATTACATCTAACTCTAATTAAATGAACAGCCCTGAACTCAGCCAAACAACCCACATTTCCACATTTCTCCAGAAAGAGCAAACTGTCTTTGAAAACTTAAATCATAAGGTATTCTCTAAGTTATGAGTGCTAGGAGCAAAGTTCCCCTGTGGGCAGGTTATCTCCTTAGTACTGGTTGAAGAACAGTTGACACTTTCCTCTGAGGCACCTGGTACTTCCTTTCTGAAACATGGAACTGAATGACACACATCAATTTTTCAAGACCGGTGTTGTACTTTCTATATTAATCCATTCTTACAAAGCATCACTTCTGGAAAGATGCTGAAAAAAGAAAACCCAGACTTGAAACAGTTGGCCTAAAGTTCAGGCTGAGCTCTTTTTATGATGTGAAAATATCCTTCTTGGTAATACTAGAAGCTTATACTCCCTAGAGGTGTTTATATGAAAAAACTGACAGTTCTCTTTAGTTTTCTCTTCCAAATCTATTTCAAATATCGAGATCTTCTGCAGAGATCACTGTCTGGTGTTGAAATTGTTGCCAGTCACCTTTCCAAGTGACTACAGGCTGACAGTTAATTCCAGAGTGAGAAAAGAAATGTAAACTTCTATGTGAATCAAATAGGGAGATCAAATTAACATTTCTTGCCATTATACCTAAAATTAAAATGCAAAATCAGGGCTAAAATATGTCTTACCTATAGCACCTTCATGTTACCAGAAATGCAGCACAGTTTTTGCACTTCCTTCTATTTACTGACTACCAAAACAGGTTTTCATCCAGACCCTGACTTTGAATGCCTCAAGCCATCACTTTTAGTGACTCATGGCAGGAAATGCAAATCCTGGCTTGATCCCATTCCATTAATAATGGTGGAATTTCCAAGAGCTACGATGGAAGCTGATTTCACTCATTTCCAAGAACTTTTCCTGATTTTTAGCAGTTCATTATGCCTGTAATACTCAAGTGCATTAGAACAGTTCAGTGCATGTGCATGTACCCCTTTATCCTTCTAATAGAAAACTGGGTCTTTAGAGGTTATCTGTAATGGTAACCACTTCTTATATTTATTATGGAAATATTTAATATTTTTAGTTCTTTTAGCATTGTAGTTCTAACACTATTGTGATGATGTGGATAAATCCTTTTGGAGATCTCTCTGGCGTTGGGGTATAATGCTGGCTTGAAGGAATGACAGAGGTAAAATATTGCAGGCTTCATTCAGGATCATCTACTTGGTAGGAGTCATTGCAATAAAGCATTAGGGATGCAATTCCTTGGCACTAGCAAATTAAGTTCCACTTTGGGAAGGCAGTTGAAAGGAGGAAATAATAGTACACTGCCTGGCCTTGAGAAAATGAGTAAGTATTCCTCAATAGATCACATTACCTTTGTGATATATGTGCTGGTTCTACTGTATAAATTTAACTGACCCGACTAGTCTAAAGAGCCAAGGTTTAACAGTTATACAGTCCATTTTATGGACTTGATAAGCATTCATTTTCTTAGTGGTGTTTATTTTTAACTGGCTTGCAAGGAACACAAAAATGTTCAATGCTTGTAATAGAAGCAACATTCATACTTGTGACAAAATAAAAAAATAATGCTTTTAACTTTAAAAATAAAACAAAATAAAATATAGAAGACTATGAGACTTGAATAGAGGATACTTTTTTTGTTCTTGTTTCCTACTAATGTTAATTTTTTTTTTTCATTTTTTTCTCAATAAAAAGCATCCTGATATTATGTTGTGGTACTGCAACACAGACCACCTCTAACCTTTTAATGATCCTAGAGAGATTTGTCATGATTTACACAGAGATTATAAGCAAATTGTAATTTGTGAGGGCACCATACCTGGAAGTATCCCTGGAGCTTTACTTAAGGTTTCAGCTTCTTCCAGATGCAAGTGCTACAAAAAACGGATTTAGTGTTAACAATAGTTCCAAATATTTGCAGAAATACTTTTCTGTCAGGCAACAGTATGTACAATTGCCAACATATTGTCAAAGCACAGTGAATGCCAAACACGAGAATTTCTAGGAGACAAAGAAACATTATATGCCAAGCGTGCCTGTGATCCACTCTGCGTCCAAAGATTTTTTCAGCTGCATTATGTCTTCTATTTGACATGCAACCGTGAACTTAACTACAAGTAGTTTAATTTTTCTGCATTCAGCCGTTTTTCCCCATCCAGCTTGTGAAGATCACAGATACATATGTGAAACATTTATCATAGCTTGAAGCCCTGTTGTATTCAATTGCTTTACACTGGCATCAAAATGTTTAGTTTTCATAAGTAACATTTTGAGCCATAATGAATAGCAAGGATTGAAATTCATACCTTCCAGTACTCTGACTGTTTGATGGATTCCAGTCAGCAAAAATGGTGGCGGAGCACACAGCTTTATTTATTTGGGTGAAGATCTAGCTAAGTATGCTGGTTAGCATTAAAAACAAAAAATACAACTTGTTGACTTCTAGAAGCATTGACATGTTTATAAGAGTGGTGTGTGCACATCTTTCATTAATAAAGGGAAATACGGTAAAAAATTCCACAGTGCTCTAACAGATCCAGATCAGTTCCATCCTTTAAATTTCAAATACCACAGAACAAAAAAAATCACTTCTCCTTAACTATCTAGTAAGGAAAACGGCACAAGGAGTCTTCTTCATCTGTACTGGACATCAGACAGCTGTTAAACTGGGGCAAGAATTAAGCCTACATTATCCTTACATAGAACAGCAACCAAAAATCAACTTAAATGGAGAGATAGGCATGAAGCAAGAAAACATTCTACTCCAGGACATACTTTAGGAATAGCAACATGTGATTAAGTCACAAATAATTAGAGAAGAACATGCTTAAGTTCATTCAGGACCTCTGATAAGCACTCAGATGTTTAAAAAACAACACAAAGTCCAGCAAGGTGGGAAGCTTTTAATTATGCTCGCCAAGATTTACTCCACTCATAATTTTTTTGCACTGCAGTTACTAAGACAACTACCTGACATGGCTAAAGTTGTAATCTTTTTTGGTTTGTTTTCAAAATGGAATTTTGATCACACTCTAGCAATTTTTTTAAGGTACTGTAAAATTATTTGTTGATTAAAAGTCGATACTTAAAATCTTTAACCTGTAGACAAAATTATAAAGCTCTAAAAATAGGGCTTTAGAATAAAAGTGTTGACAAAACCCTAACAAAAAGAGAAGCAGTGGGCCCACTTAATAATAAAATAACAAACAGAAGATGTAAGTTAAGACTTCTTCAGAGGAACTGGCAGAGTCCATGTGTTTATTCTGATTTATGAAGCTATTCAGTGTAGTATTGTTCAGCAAATGCAATTTGTAGGAATGCACGCTTTCTATGTAGTGCTACAAGCTCAGAAAAAAGTGGCATGTAAAACTTAAGGGTTTAAGGAAATGATCATTGCAAAGCATAGCTGAAATGTCTGTATTTCTTTTGTCTGCTCTTTTCCTCTCCTGCCCCCAGCTATAGCAAGAAATGAGAAGTTCAAGCCATATCTGATATTTACTTGATGTAGCAGATCTAACAGAATTACCACAGTCTTTTAAAAATTTTCCCAAGCAGAAACATGCATCTCCATTTGCCTCTGCATAAACAATCATAATTTATGTTAACATGCTTACAAGAAAAGATGACCGTGAAACTCACAGAGAAACGAATACAATATATTTGGATAAAGCATAGAAGTAATACAGGCTGCAGGGGTACCCCATGTTGAGAGGTGTAAAGAGCAGTTTTGTTCCCAGGGCAGATCATCAGATTTGATTTACACCAGGCTGTAAGGTGGAATGGCCTGAAGAAGCATAAGGCCTGTTCATGAAATCAGATTAAGCTTTCAAAACCGGTCCCAAGTGCCCCAGATGCAGCTTGGTGGAATGGGGCCATCCACAGGCAGACCTGGCAGGCTCACATGTGGGGAGAAGGCCAGATCTTTCTTTACATGAGATCTTCTCTGATTAAAAAAAAGTGTTATAATCCTGCGCGCATTAATTCTCAGTTACTGGTGTACAATTCACCTTTTCATTTCAACATCACCTAAACTGGGCCAATCAAACTGGAAGCAAGTTGTGTAAAGTACTGCTGGATTATTGTAGGCCTGCAGAAGGCAGAGAACTGACCCCAAATGTGGACCTCAGGTGATTAAAAGCAATGCAGAAAGGGTGTTTGAGCCTCCTTGGCTGCAAACACCAGGCTCACCTGACTGCCCTCAGGAGACCTGATGACCCTGCCCACCCATCCCACCCTGCCCACAGCCCCAGACCCACTGCAGCCAGAGAGGCGGCAGGATTCCATCTCCACTCCCAACAACCCTGCCCACAGGCTGTGCCAAGCCAACCCCTGTGGGCTGATGCTCAGGGGATGTGCCTGAAGGCAGGGGCTGGAGCTGCCCCAGCTGTCCCCTTGCCTCCCTGGCCTGGATATGGGGGTCAGGCTGTGCCCTGCCACCTCAGAGACCCCTTACTGCCCCTCCACACAGAATTTTCCATCCCTTAAAACTCCCTGACAGGAATCTTCTTGCATGGTACCTCACAGTCCAATGAAGACATGCTTTTTTTACCCATCAAGGCTTCATTTTATACCTGTGGAAAAGAACAGGACATGTCAAAAGAATAGATGGAATAAGAGTTTGACTGGAGGACCTACACACAAAAGCAGCTCCAGGAGGGCTGGTCATCAGAATGGGGCTCCCCAGGTGTGTGGAAGAAGATAGTAACCTTCAACACGGACTGTATAAACCATATAATGGCTTTTTCGGGTTAATGTTGAGGCAAGCGGAAACACATTTCCTGAAGAGGTGAAAAACTGCTAAGAAAGAAAGGGAGTTTGCTTTTTTAACCTAAGTGAAACTTTTTCAGTTTGGATATTGCTTCACTAGAGCTTTGGGATTTGGCTCGGATCATCCTGAAGTTCTCCAAAATGTCAACCTTTTATAAATTCCAGGACAAAAAGGTCTCAAACAAGGCCTCTTCTCCACAGTTTCTAGTTTTACTATGAGGCTCCTCCAACCTTTCATGCAAGTATTTATGGGGAGCAAAGAAGCTGGCTGAGTCACTAATACCCTGATCTGCTTGTATCCTGTTACTGAGCATTCTAGGGATAATAGTCCCTTTGTTTTATGTTTTGGAAAAAAAACATCATAACTTTGCCTGCCATTAAATGGATGTTTGATGGAGAGATCAGTGAATGTGACCTGTAAGGAAACAGAATAGTGTGTTTCAGTCTTCACAGAGGAAACATTTATAACAATTTATAGCTGAAGCCGCCAAACATATTCAGAGATGTACTAGAATTACATCTAGAGCCTCAAATACTTCAGGAAAAGAGGATTTTACCTCAGTGAAAGCTGGCTGTTTAAATGTATATCTACCTATCTATGCATTTGCATGTAAGAACAAATAAGCATAAAATCCTAAATGTTTCTTCTTTCTTCCCACTCATTGTCATTGAAGGTTGCCCCGAGGGATTGTACATTCCTGGCAATGTACACAATTGTAACAGATGACACTCAGTTTAGCTGTGCTCTGCAAGGAATTCTAGCAAAGGACACAGTGTGGCTGCATCCAGAAACAAGGGTCTTCCTCTGTGAGTATTTATAAGACATGCACTGGACACAGAAATACAAAATTACTGTTTTTTCAATTACCGGATTCATGGCTTGTCATATTCATTTTGTCCGTTTTGTATTTGCAGCATCTTTTGTAACCCACTGAGTTGCTTGGCTGCTGTTGAGGGCTTATTTTCATTTTCAGAAAACAGTAGTAACCATAAAATATCCTTACAACATCCTTTTGAGCTGGACTCTGTCCTTGCTCAACAGGAAGGAGCACGGGTGAGGCTGAATGGATTAGCGACGGCTCAGTGCTACTGGTTATTTCTTCAATTCTTTATGTGCCAAGTGGAAATAATGATATTTTCCTTCCTCCACTTATTGTCTGGTGTATTTAAACTTCATGCTTTCCAGGACAGCATTTGTCTTATTAGCTGGTTGTACAATGCTTGTGCCATGGCATATTACTTTTAGACAGAGCCCCTAAACACTTCCAAACAGCTGCTAAGTTTACCTAAGGATACAAGGGTATGCTGGCAACAGACAGAACCTGATTTATTCCACTTGCTTTCTGTGCAAGCCAGATTCCAAAGGGAAGCAGCATAGCTGTCTTAAGCCATTAGCATTGCAGAGAGTGAAATTTCATGAAGTACAGCAACTTGCTCACACTCACATGGCTTCCAGCCTGATTTACAGTTTGGTCCACGGGCAGAGTGGAGAGTGGGGGTGTGTGTATGTATGGCTTCATCTGCACAAGCTCAGCAGTTGTGCCAAAAGATAGGCTGAAGATAAGTTCATGCCTTTCATTTCAGGCTTATTAGTTTGTAGTCTTCAAAAAAGAAACAAAAAATGCCATTAATAAAAATAGCAATCCTTCTGGCCTAATAAACAGAGCTCATGCACACTGATAGCATTATATTGACAACAATGCACTCCATATGCTCATGAAGGTTACAGGGCACATTTCCGTGTAAACAGTCAAGACAGTGAACTTCAAATATTTGGAAGAAATGTTTATTTAACAACTGAATACATGCTAAAAGAAATAATTTACAGCAGCAGTTTCATTACACTTTCTCTCCAGTTTTCTAGTTCCCATCTGAATTGAAGTGATAAATACAGAAGTAGTATTATTTACTACCCAGTGAAGAATGCGTTTAAAGAATAAGCGCATGACTCAGACACTGATATAGCAAATAAACCACCTTATCACCTGTGTGGCAAAATCTTTCATTTTAGTATTTCGCTGAACACACCGAAATGGAGTACCTCTAGATAACAGTACTTTACACTGTACCTCCTTACCTAGTCAAAAATATTTACATCTCTTTTGACTAATGTGTAGGTAGCAAAAACTGAACTATTAAACACATACCATTGATATTCACTAAATAATACATAAAAAGGAACAGTAAATGCGCATTCACATGCATTTAATTTAATTTTTTTTTTTTTACATAGTGACTTTATTGGGTCATGAAGATTTAACTTTGTTTTGCAAAGATGCACATTTTCTCAGTTTGACGTTATAGTTTAACATAACCATGTAGCTTTTAGGAGCCATCGAACAAATTCCCATTTCAGTGTTCTGTGCAAGTGCAAAGTGTAGATGAGCAAGAATAAGATTCAATATATTTTTGTTCCTTGCAGATGGATATCTTAAAAGAAAATAGATCTTTCTGATTATAAACAAAATCCTTTATTTCTCTCCAGCTTAAACACAACTTTTTACTTGCTTTTTCTAAAGTCTGTCACTAGAGGTTTGGAGGGTTTTATTGGCCATTTACAGAAATACCATTTTAATCTTTATTTTCAAATTTTATGTTGCTTTAAATAATAATGACATAAATAGGGGTATGACTCTTACTGAAGCTGCAGGGTATCTTTCTATGTAGGAATTCATTAGGGCCTATGCTCTCTGAAAAAAAGTTCAATTGACATCAGTATTAAATGTTGGTATAACTTGACCATAATATGAACCTAAAAATAAAAAATTTCCACTGTTGGCTTGATCTTTTGCCCTCTTCTTTATATAAACAAATACAAAGACTTAAGCAATACTACTCATGCCAGTGAGGATTGGATTGAAGTTTGTAAAATATGATCATATCAATTGTTCAATGAGACTGCCAGGTCATGGTAAAAACATTGGAACTTCTGTAATTTTCTTCCCACAGATTATCTTTCTCAGTATAGAAAAACATATCTTAGAATACTGACTTAATTGAATATGTTTCCTCTTCAAGTATTGTGAAAGAGGTTGATTTTGGTTTGATTTTTTCGTAGCAAGTTGCTATAGAACCAGTTGCTATGAGCATGGTAGAGAAAAAAAAAAAGTTATATAGAAATTTCATGAATCTGTAAAAAAGGAAAGAAAGTGATTTTGGGTCTATTGAAATCAATCTGTATTTTCACCACTGAATTCTCTGAGGTTCATTTTAAAACTGTTTTCTTTTGTAAGAAAGAGGATTGTAGTAACTAGATGGCACACTATAGCCCTTCATAAAAGGCTAAAGAATATTCTGTGATTAAATAATTCATTTGACAACAGTGCTCAGAAATTAACCATAATCTGAGCTGAAAAATTAATACTTCTGTACAGAAAAGTACATAGTTGAACATATGTTTTAATTCATCCATATTCAGCACATCATGAAATAATGGGAATTTAACAGCATACTAAAGTTCACAAGAGTCAGGTTAAACATGAGAGAGATTTAAAATTGCTTTAAAAAGAAATTCCCAAGTGCTTTCTTAAATCATGGCCCTACAGCCTTGTCCTAGCCCATTAGATGATTTTTTTCCTAAAGAATTAAATGACAAAAAAATCTTGCAAAGTTCATCCCCTCCAAATGATTCAAAGGGGACTGAAGTAACTTGGCTGTTGCTGAAAATCCAATTGCTATGGAGGCAAGAAGACAAGGCTTCACTAGGCAGAAGGATACTTGAATTAGTGAGTGGCAAGGAGATTGGGGCACATTGTGAGAGAAGCTGTCACAGCAGTTGTGTTATATCATATCTGATAAGGCTGATTGACAGTGTAGCAATAAATTGATAAATTAAATACCACAGGGTGAGTAACAACAAAACCGGTCAGTCATCAGTGCAGACACACTTATATAAAAGCTCCTTTAGCAAACTAAGGATTTTGTTCTAGTAATTTTCCCCACAATGACATTACTTGAAATTATGTCATTTACAGACTCTACCAAGGTAAAATATGGGAGGCTGGAGAAAGATGATCTCAAAAGAACTGGACACCATAGAACTGGGGACCAAAGGCACATCTGTGCTGAGGTGAATAAATCCACTACTTATAACCCTAAACTGACACTCGTGATGCAAGTACATTGTCTGTTTTACCCCGTTGCTCTCCTGTATAGAGAATAAGACAGAAGTGCAGGACCAAATTATCTGTCAGTATAAACTAGTCTCAGGCTGAACTTCACCAATTTACTGCTTCAGCAGATTTCACCCACAGATAAAACTGTCCCTCAGATCTTAAAATGGGGAGCTAGCTTTGGGGTTCTTATTTACATGGCCTAGTGCTGATTCTTTGCATTTTGGTAATCTGGCCTACAGAAAGAATGGAGCACTGAGAGTCAGTAGCGTGGACAAATCTCTACCACAGAGCTGGGAACACAACTCCTTAAACTGAATGTGAGCTTTGCTCATGGATATATGACAGTCTGTGAGCATCAGTATTTAAATATTAGCATTCACAAATACGAACCAAGAAAGCAAGAGTGTAATTAGCAGAGGGTATTTTAATACTATTTGTTTTTTTAATTAAAAAAAAATATACAACTGAAAATCAATGCTCTCCTCTTCATTGGTTCAATCTATAGCAAGGTATTATACAAGTTGAATAAATTCAAATACCATACTTAGAAAAACAGAATGCAGAATACTTCCATGCTATACAGTGACTTTCATGTTAAAATAGCTTAGTTTTAAAATTGCTTTGAAGTTACATGTCATATAGATTACTGACAGGGGAGGAGGTTAACTGCAGTGTGACCAGCTCCCCTGGAAGTTGTTCCAAACAAAAGAGTAAAGCAGCTTGTAATTGGAAGTTGTCTTTTTTTTCCTCTAAACCAATAATTAGAAAGTACAATATTTCTAAGACAAAAAGTCTAATCTATTTTAGAAAGGAGCTAATGTTTGCTGCATATTTTTTCATGGTACATTTAAATTATACTTTTAATAAAATACATCTTTAGATCAAAGCTGAAAGAAGTCATCAGTAGTAGGTCAGTGTACTCCACATTTTTTTTTCTTCCAGATGATGGATGGCTTATGTTGTTCAGATTTCCACAATCAATCTCATTCAGTATTGTTTTTCCTCTTCTAGCACATATAAACAGGAGAACTGGTAGACAAAACAAGAACAAAATCCTTGTGTCCAATCACGTGTTTAGACGTTCATCAGCTTAATGAGTTCATGCAGTTTTATATAAGTCTAGAAATGGTAGTGCTGATGATGAAAGGTGGGGCTTGTTTTTCTTTTCTGTAAGATGACAGCATGAAATACAGCATTTTGTATATATCTCTGTCAAAAGAGAAAGCAAAACTTGCCTGCTGAATACTTGCAGAAGTTTTTGAGCAGTAAGCTAGGTCCAGGTGAGTTATCATCCTTGAAACTCCGGTCTTTCTGGTCTTAGAATCAGAGCAGAGAGGAAGGACTTGCTAGGAAAGTTAGAAATGGATTCTATTTAAACCTAGTGGAAACTGTTTGAATTTTCCACTCTTGTAAACATCCACATAATGCCATGAAAAAGTTCATGAATATTGCATTTTTTTCCAGTTATCTGTCTATACAAGTTTCTACTTGGATGAGGTTCCTAGAGGTAATGTAGCTCAGACACTCCGTGGTGCCCTCTCAAATTCATGGGTCCTCCTGTTTCTACCTTTTTTATTCTCTTGTAGGTGCTTCCACTTATTTGTGTTCACCTGCGCATTGGCAGGCCTTTGCCGGCGTTGTTTGCGGTCTCTTTTCCAAACCTGCTCGCAGAACTCATCCATTGTGTTGAGATTAGGGTGGTTGATCAGCTGCATGAAGTCTCTGTACCAGATCTTCTGGCTGGGGGTCATGCTGTTGGTGGCATCCTTGGTCTTGGAGGCATCGCCATCCTCTTCTTTGTGGAGCAGCTCTTCCAGGTGGTCATTGTCGATCACTTCAAGGGTCACCTTGAGCAAGGTTTGCATGAAGCCGTGCTCCACAGCATGACAAAAGTAAACACCAGAGTCTCTCCGGTGAAGACTTCGTAGCAATAAGCCCTGTTCTGTCCGGATCATGTGATCACCCACTTTTATCTGTATTGGGAAAAAGTGGTAATTTCAAGAGTTATTTTTCAGATATACGCCGCAATATCCTCTAACCATGCTACTTCTTTATTACTGCTTTTAAGTGGTAAAACTTGGCCAAGAATTCCCAAACACACAAATGGAAAACCCTTTGCCAGTTATCTGTAATCATGAAAGGCTCAAATATTCTGGAAAAACTGATTTAATGCCAAGAGTTTGGGGAATCAGGAATTTACTCCTTGGTAACTACTATTGCTGAACAAAGATCTGTTTCAGCTCTGACAAATGGAGCTTCTGGAAAGATTACAGAAGATCTGAGCTTGTAATCAACAAAGTCAAGATGGATTCATTTGGCTGTATGACTGAGGTCACATTCACCATCATCCTTTAGTCAAACCTAGATCCATTTGTGGAAAGGGTTTTTTTCTTATTATTATTCTTTATTACCAAAGCCCTTATGCATAGAAGTGGGTTCTGCATAAGCGGAAAATTTACAAACAAGCAATTAAGGATTAAATCTCAAAATTTTAATATACAAAAACCAGCTGTTTAAAACAGTGTTTTTTTCTGAATTAATTCATATCTAGAATGCAACTTCATTCTTTGAATACACATTGCTGCAGACAGAAAGGGCACAAACCTGTTTTCTGTTCTCTCACCAAGAATAAATTCATAATAAGTTACTACTTAGGCAAACAAACCAAAAGTCTTTAAAGTAGCCAACATAACTATTCAGAACATGCTTTAAATATATGCATGTACACATAAAAATACTTCAATGCAAGAAACAAGTTTTTGTTTCCTAGCTCGACCTCCCTACCTACCAGAATAGATTATTCTCTTAATAGATGTGTGACCTGGCTTGATATGACTTGAAAACTTGGGTGGTTAATAACGTAAGAATGCTGGTGACAAGAGAAGGAGAAAAATAAAGTATCAGCTTAGTGTAATGTAAACAGGGAAACTCAGTGTTTTTTGCCTCTATGAATACTGCTTTTGATGAAAAAAAAGTACAAGTTTTCATACTCCTGTGTCCATTACAGTTCTCGGTTCTTCATTCTGACTCTGTCTTATCTGTAGTAAAGTCTCAAAACATGCAGCACATGGGATACTCCTGCCAGACCATGCTTCAGACAAACTGTATGGTTGGGTGAATGCAGTTAAGCTTTTTCTCAAAGGCAATTTTAAGGCCTTCGTGATATTTAAATTCATATAGTCTTTGTGTGATGTTTCAGGTCACACTTAGATAGCATGCTAGCCTTTTCTGTTTCTGGGAGCTCTGATGCAAACCAGTGTGTTTTGCAGGGAGTATTAGCAAGGAGAGGATATGAATGTTTTCTGCTGCAACAATCTGTAAAACCTATTAGGGAGCTCATAGGACTTATGGTAATAAGAGTGAGGATATGCTGAAGAACAATGGGAATTATAATATTCCAGAGAAATTCTGCTAAACTAGAGTTATTCTGGAAACTACTCAGATTGAAGTCTATCCTCATAGAGAAAATCAGCTGCATCTCTTTATTTTTCTTCTACTGTACCTCTTCTTTGCGATCATCATTTTGCTTCTGGAATTGCCAGTATACTACAGCACGCTGAGATTTTGGACTGCACTCAAGGAAAGTGCTGCTGTTCTCTACTCCATAGATAATCTTTTCCTCCAGGGTCTGACCACTTGGGTTATCTGTAAAGCATGAAATAAAAAAGGAAAAAAAATAAATTACCAGGAAACTAACTCTTAATTGCTAAGTAAGTTATTTTTTATTTAGTATTTGGGCTCCCTTAAAACATTTAAAGATAAAACCTTTAAAAAAAAATTCCCCATATCAGTATACCATTTAAAAAATCTCCATCAATACCTCTATCTTTGAAAGAACCCACGGTTTTTTGGTTTACTGGTTTTTTTCCATTGTATTTTAAATCCTAACAGCTGTTAACATCTCAATATGTGAAGTTAATGAATTTAATTGTGAAATTTTGTGTAAGCCTCATTATTATTCATCAAGGAAAACATCTAGGACATGACAAGAATTTTTAATAGCAAACTGTATGCAGTGAGAAGACTCAGGGTGTAGTTGCAGAATGTTTGCAATGATGCCTCCTGGGCTCTACGGTCATTATACTTTAGAGCAAAGTAATAAAACATGAGGCTATTTAAAAGTAGAATAATGTGTTTAGATTATATGGCACTGCAGTTTGCTAAGGCTGTTAATGACCAGGAATAATGTTTTTGAGGAAACGGTCTTCAATTAATCATTTCCTCTCATACTGATATAATTTATGGAAATGCAATGAGGTTAATAAACCAGACATTGTGGGAGGGGGAAAAGAAAGTTAAATAAATTACTTCCTTTTGTAACAACAATGTTTCAAGATATTCATCAACTTGCTGGAAATATCACATAGCTATAGGACTTATATGGTATTTGATTCTTCTCCTATACCACAGAGGCTTTAAGGCATCATGTTTCAACTCTCCACCTTAGCTCTTTCACATGTTGTTATGGACTTAAGTGGCAACAGAACAATAGTCCTGGAGAGTAGATGAGGAGGAAGGAGTTGGCAGGATATTTAACACTGTCTTGATCTCATGGGGTCTCCTGACTCCTTGCCACAATTTGCCTTTCTTTCCATTTTCCACTTTTGATCTTTACCACTGGAAATCTTTAAGGAACTAGTTTTTATATGTTTCAACAGAAAAATTATGTCTATTTTAAAACCCTGTCAGAGAAATATTTTGTCCAGTTTTGTTGGCCCCCAGCTGTGCCTTTCTCATACTGGCAATGCTGTTTAGCAAACACAGGCTGCTTGTTAGATGACTGTGACAAAAGTAAAAATAAAAGTGAGCTCCTGGCTTAGGCTTACACTGATACAGAATCCTGTGCCTTTCAATAATGACTTTTAGCCTGGAGAGAGGGTGGCAGAAGGGATGTGGAAGAGAATAAGGATTGGTACTTGCCTAGTTCTCAGAAAACATCAAAAGGCCTATTAACACTAAACAAATAGGAAATGGGTTTACTTGTCTTCTCCTACTGGATTGTGGACCTTTTAAGCGAATGAGTGGGGTGTTCTATTAAAAACCAAGTGGAACAGCTTTTATAACATCTCTCAGAAACCACATTCCTATGAAGAAATGTCAGCACAGCTCTGGGTTAGGAAGATAGGGAGCAATGGAGGAATGAATTAGAAAGGGAGCAAGAGAAGGGTAAGACAGCTGGAGCAGAATGCAGCTAAAGTCGTAAGGTCTGAGATGGAGCACACCTAGGATGCTCTTAGTATCTAAGAAGCTAGTCTTAAGTTTTTTTAGAAACTGTGAACTCTGACACCATTTCAAACTTTTGTTTTCTTGGATCTGGTCTATGACATTCTAGTGTGTTAGAGAGCATCACGGAAAGTGGGTGAAGTCCTCTTCAAATTTCTTCACAGCTGCAGGAAGTAAAATATGGGTGACAGACATGCAATGAGAGAGGAAGCATTTTAGAGATCCTTCAATCTCTATTTCCATGATGTGAAGGAGCAGAAGGCAGGTCCAGAAATGTCTATAAAGTTCATGCAATATTGAGCACGTGGTGTGCAAGAAACTAAGCAGTGATGGAATAATCACAGGATCAGAGTGAAGCTTTGGGACTGAGAAACTGAAGAGGCTGTAAGGAAGAATGAAAGTCTAAGAAGTTCAGAAAAGCAGCTGGAGGAATTAGAAAACTATAGAAGTCATGAAGTTGATAATGAAATTCAGCCTAAAATCCTGTCTGAGAGCAGTAATTCCCAAAATGAACCCAACAGCAGTATCAGTTTACTACCCTGATAAATAGCCTTTAAGTACATAATTTCTGACATAACTGAAGAAGTATGAAAGGCTAAGTACTTATACCAAGATTGCTTTGAAGATGAATGAATCTCACAATACAGTTTAATTCAGAGTGATTCTTTGAACTTTCCTTGGGATAAATCATCTAAAAAAAAGGTGCCCCTTCTTTAACAAATTCTTCTTTAAAAAAACCCCAAACTTGATTATTTCTTGATGGCACTAGTATAGTACAATTACACAAATATTGTCCTTTAGATGCCACAAAGGTGACCGTGCTTTTAAATTTATACATTAATGTCTGCCCAAACAGCTGTGCAGTGAAGGATCCTCAGCTCCCTCTAATGTTGCTGTGTAGTGATTTTTTACTCACACATTTGCACCAAAGAGCAACTGAAAAATCTAGGTAAACTAATCCAAAATATTATTCCTTTAGACTGATTGCAATTTTGGTTTCTGCAATGTCTTTAAAAGTGACATGTACATTAAAAGATTGCTCTTTTTCATGTTTTTGTTGGTTCACATGGAGAATCAACTGGCACTTCCTGCAAATGAATGTGTAGACAAGTAGTAAATGACTGCTGGAGTTTTGTTTTGGCTATATTCTTCATCTATTGTCCAGGGAACTACTAGTCACAAACAAGGAAAAAACTCAGGGTAAGTTGGCATAGGAAGTTTGTAAGCCATGCAGTCATCTGTACTACATATGATCATGTGCAAATAGCAAGTAAATATAGGAAAATGTAGCAGATTTACAACTGAAGTGATTAAAAGAAAATTTCTCTCAAGACCAATCAAAACCATTCATTATTTTGACAGTCCATTCTTCAAGTCTAAGATCCAGAACTGCATTCCCTCAGTACTTTTTGTAACTTACTGATTCATCTAATGCTGTCTTCTTTTCCCCATTTACTGATTTATTCAGTATCTTGTTTCATACTTGCTCTGATCATTTTGGCAAAGCTGTATTAAAGCTCCTTGTGATCAGGTCTACCATGTCATAGCTTTGTCCAGAAGTTGAGTTCTCATGATTATTGTAATGAAAAAACTGCATTTCTGGATTACTGCAAAACTGGATTACTGTCTTCACTTTGGACAGAACACATCTTTTTCAGACAAATATCCTTACCAAGTATGGGAAGATATAAAAAAACCTTAGTGTTTTGAAATGCTTTTTTTCAGCTATGAAAATAAAGAACGGACCTACAGTTATGTAAAGCACAGCTAGCAAAGGTTAGAGAATATTAAAATGAACAGACATGTGATAGCCCAATTGATAGTTTTGCTCATGAGTAAAATTTCCAGATAGTAAAAATATAAAGCTAAGAAATACTTCTGCTGATATTAAAATCACTGTTTGGTGCCTGGTGAAATTTTCCTACTGGGGAACTGAAAATGTAATCTCAGCCTCAATATAAGGATGGTCTTATCTGCACTGTTTAAGTATTACTTGCAATGGGAAATGGGAAATTTTTGAGCTTTCTACTAGTGACCATTGACTAGTTCAAATCTAAATTAGTTGTGAATTTATTAATTCTCAAAATGTGACAACTACATACTAATTACAATCTGTTCATGCACTTTTAAAACCCCTTTTTCCCCTCTGAGTAACTTGGTCTGAGTCTGACACTCAGAAGTAAAAAGAAAAGCTATAGTAATGCTAGCTGTGAGTTTCAAATGATTGAAAGGAAGACAGAGAAAACTATTAGTGAAACATATTGGTAGTGAATTGTAGGTGACACGAGAGTTCAATTTTGGACTATTTATCACCTTTGCTATTACGTGGACTGGAAGGACATGAGGGTTTTGAGATGTCTCCATTTTCAGTCACCTCCTTATTTTTCATAGTGGCTTAACCCTGAGATTAGCTCAGTTGGTTAGAGCATGGTGCTAATAACACCAAGGTTGAGGGGTTTAGGATCCCTGTCTGGGCCAGTCAGTTAAGAGCTGGAATTGATGATCCTTGTGGGTCCCTTTGAACTCAGAATATTTTGTGTGAAAAGTTCCTGTAGATGTGCCACGATCATGAGGAATCGCTTTTTTCCAGCAGAGGGAAGTGTTGCCTAAGTATTCCTTTCACTTACAGCAAAATGGACATTTTTAATTTTCTGAGTGAAGGTCTTACGAAAAGTTTGGCAACAAATTAGTAACTGTGAGAAGTTTGTCAGTCAAACAAGTTAAAAAAGGAATCTGATCAATACACTGTGAAAATGAAACAGCTGACAAAAAAGCAAATCAAAATATGTCTAAGAAAACCCATGCTGAAAGCACATGGGGCATGTCTGTTGCAAGGAACATCCTGATCTTCAGAGCTTTTAGTGTGACTCCTACAAAAAAGGTCACTCCATATTTTACCAATATAGTTACAAACACGCTTGGTTATCATCTTATGCAAACTGTGTAAAACAGAATGCATATATTTCTTCATGTCAGGAAGGAAATGCAGATCTTTTCTGATATAATATGCCTAATGTGATGGTATGGTATTATGCAGGAGGAGAAGCAGGAAAATTAAAATGCTTAAACGGTTTATCTGAGGAAAACAAAAAAACAAAAACAAAAAAACCAACCAAACCCAAATAGACTTCAGTGCCTGATCCAGGCCATTGTAAGCTATCTAATTTGGGATAATGATCTATTATATTCATCTTTTGCAGATGTTCGAGACAATTTCACGAGCAAATAATTCACGTTTCCTACTCTGTTCATGCACAGTCTCTAAATTACATACAAATTAGCTGCCCTTCAGTTGAGCCCACAACTCACCGTGATGCTGCAGGTCTGAGCAGTGGGTCAGTGGGTCCCCATTGCGGATGTCTTGTCGCCTGGTGCGCCTGCAAAGATCACATTTGAAATCTGTCAGTGCCCTTCTCAGTGCTCAACAGCAACGAATGGAACATATCTATAATTGCAGAGGTCACAAGTGCACCTAAACAACGCTAGGAAGGAAATCGTATTGTTACTACTATATGCTGTGCATTGTGATTTTGTAGAATCAGGCTTTACTCTTACAGGTGAAGTCTTCAGAAACTGGTAAATACATACCTCTTCCACTAAGATACTAATTAATATTTAATGCTAATTATTAGTATTAAATAAATAACAAATAAAATTAACTATGACGTTTACTTTAACTGCGTGGAAAATACTGTTCACAGATAAATTCATTACTTGATTCAGATACAGGGACTGTTGAAGGATTAAAATACATACTGTAGAGTTTGACATGCATCAAAAGTACACATTTGAGCAAGTTCAGAATACTTTGAGTATTGCAGCATCTGTTAGATAGGTGAAATGTTAGATTGGGTGGCTTTGAAAGAATGCTGAAGTGCTGTATTTTCCACAAAATCTAAATTAAAAAGCATAGAACATTTCAGCCACCATGGGTTTTACCAGAACATTTCTGATAAAACCTTTTACAAAACTGTTGCAAATGGTTTTGTCTTTAGAATAAACAAAATAAAAACATGAAAAGGAAGATTTTAAAACCTCATTTATTCTGTCTTTTGTAGCTTGAGTCTGAATTCTACCTTTGATTACATGTCCTTTTAACATAGTATATTCTTCTCCCAGTTTGAATGCTACTGGCTCTTTTGAAAAACACATTGATCTGTGCTTAAAAAGTGTTGTATTCCATAGAAGGCAGCTCTTTAATACAGTTTTGTTTTGCATGTGTTGTTCTCTCTTTGTCTGCTCCTAGTTTTATTTAAATAGCTGTGACACAAAATTCAACTCAGCCAGAGAAAAGCGTTTCATATGAAAAAGAAAGAAAAAAAGAACAAGGCAAACAAAGATGTGTTTCAAGTGTGAGCACTTTACTTTAGGAATCGGAGAAAGCCTGAGGGCTTGCAAAAATTAGAGGAGAACAAAGAGGATTAGGCTGCTGAACAATGCTGCGATTTCAGATTATGGTATCCAGCAACGGATATGCAAAAGTCAAGTAGCCTTGTAAAAAGCCCTGTTGGTCACTCCCTTGTGACAACAGCCCACATTTTTAAAAGCCATTGTTCTGCAGCACAGACCATCTCTCTCCTCTCCACCAGCCCCATTTGCAGGCTCTCACTAACAGCCCAGCATCAGCACATACCAACAGTTCTCACAGAGGCACAACTGCACAGCTGACTCCTCTTGCCTGAAGGTTTCTAACCATATTTTTTTCCACTGAAATCTACTGAAAGGTTAAACCTGAAGTTAGTCATGTGAAGTACAACAAAAGCTTTCTTTCTTAAAAAAAAAAAAAAGGCATGTGAGCATTTTTATGTATTATTCTGAATAAAAACTTATTTTAAATTATGAATTAGGACATCTTAGCACACTTTAGTAGGAAGGAATCTTCTGTTGATTGATATAGGATTTAAAAAAATGTACAAATCATAATTTCCAATATCTTCATATTACTCATTACCAATGAAAAAACCACACCCAAGAATTTTGCTACCCCTTCCTATATTTTGAAACAGTATGTTTATAGGATAGAATTTGTAGAAAAGAAGTCTGTGGAAAGACTCATATTACTGTCAATGGAGTTTGAATGAAATGTTTAGTTGGAATCTCAGGAAAATGCCATACATATCACCATTGTATCAACACGATGATTTATGAAATATGAACCAGAGCACATCTGCACAGGGTAAAGCGAAGTGGTCACACTACAGGAGCTCTGGACTGGCATTTAGACTTGTAAGT